>NC_064409.1:28687500-31187500 GCF_023375975.1 Astyanax mexicanus | reverse complement strand
TGAAAAAACAACATAGCAGCTCCACACTGGGCTTAAAGAAACGTTTAGTCAGGGCTCCAGTCAGATAAACAATATAATAAATAATAAATGATCCAGTTTAAAGATTTATATATACAGGTGCTGGTCAACGAATTAGAATAATTTGAAATAGTGCAATCATGAAATTCTTTGAATGCATTTTTTGTGCAGAAAGCAAATCAGGTGTTCACCGCACCTGTCCTACTCGTTAGACTAATCACAGAACTCGTTACCTGGAAAAAAATTTGCTCAGCTGAGCTTTCCAAAAGGCCCATTTAGGCCATTTAACTGTGACACTGTTGTTTTATTGAATTAGAATAATGGAGAAACCGTTTCATTGAATTAGAATAATTTTTATTATAATTACAATCATCACTTTCTCAGTATTTTGTGGCTGCCCCCTTGGCTTGTATGACTGCCTGAAGTCTCCGCGGCATCGATTTGACCAGCTTGTCGCAAGTTTCCTCACTCACAGCTTCCCAGGCAGTGGCGATGTTCTGCTTCAGTTGGTCCAGCGTAGTAGGCTTTCTGTCGCGAATTTTCCGCTTGACAATGGCCCAAAGGTTTTCAATGACATTAAGGTCAGGCGAGTTGGCCGGCCATGCCAAAACTTCAAGCTGTTTTTTAGTGAACCAATCTTTGGTCGACTTTGCCGCATGAGCCGGTGCAAGATCCTGTTGAAATATGAAGTCTTCTTCGCCGAACTGTTCCTCAACAGTCGGAATCAGGAACGTTTCCAGAACATCTTGATATACGGCAGCATTGACAGTCTTCTTGAGGAAGCAGAGTTTCCCTACACCTGGAGCGGACATGCATAACGCTCTGGGGAAACTTGGCGGATCTTTTCACGCACTCGTGGTTGTAGGTTTCGCCACCACGACGCCAGACACGAGGACCTTGGTCACCGAAGGAAATGCAGAAGCGTGATTCGTCACTGAAGACCACTTTCTGTCTTCAGCAGTCCACTCGCCGTGTTCTTTGGCCCACTTCAGCTGTTTCTCCATTTGTTTCTTGTTCAGCATCGGTTTTACTGCTGGAACGCGAGATTTGAAGCCGAGTTCGCGCAGACGACGGTAAGTGGTTGATCTGGAGACGTCAGCGCCGGTCTGCTTGTTCCACAAGTCGGTGAGCTCGGAAGTGGACTTGAACCGGTTGCTGACTGCGATCTTTCTCAGCTGCTTGTTGTCGCGAGCCGAAGTTTTTCGGACGCCGGAACAGTTGGTGCGCTTGCTGCAGTTTTTCTTGAGAGCTTTGCAGACTGAAGACTGGCTGATGCCGAGCTGCTCAGCAATTTTAGTTTGGGTCAAGCCTTGTTGGCGAAGGGCTTGAATTTGAGCCACTATTCCGCTTGAGAGGTCGCGCTGCTTACCCATGATTGATTTTACAACTTAGAAATTCTACTCAACCCTGACTTTATACTGCACAGTGAACACTCTTCACAGAAAACAAAAATTCGAGCATTTATTCTAATTCAATGAAACGGTTTCTCCATTATTCTAATTCAATAAAACAACAGTGTCACAGTTAAATGGCCTAAATGGGCCTTTTGGAAAGCTCAGCTGAGCAAATGTTTTTCCAGGTAACGAGTTCTGTGATTAGTCTAACGAGTAGGACAGGTGCGGTGAACACCTGATTTGCTTTCTGCACAAAAAATGCATTCAAAGAATTTCATGATTGCACTATTTCAAATTATTCTAATTCGTTGACCAGCACCTATATATGACTGCCTAAAATGTACCATGAGCGTCTTTTAAGATCTTTGACAAGCTGACCTGAGCCATCATGGAAAAAGCACAACTTATTCATATGGAAAATGTCTACAAATGTGGAATACTAAAGGCTTGGGCCTGAAGACCCTTTATTCCTGCTGCACTCAACATGAGGATTTTTCAAAATTTGATTGTAAAAATTTTATTCTTTACTATTGTTTTCTCTTATTATGTTTTATATTACAGTCTTCATTCCAGATTATTCTATAGTGGAAATAATAAAAGACTTATGTATTCCTTATATGTAATAAATGGGTAGGAACATTCTGATTAATGCATAGATGCAGAATTTGTAGCAATTTTTACCAAATTGCTAAACAGGATGTACAATACCAATCGAAAGTTTGGACACACCTCTTCTCATTCAATGTGTTTTCATCCTTTAATGATTTTTTACATTATCAGTTCAATTTTGATGACATTTGAGGACCTCAATGTAATGTTGGGCTGTAATGAAGAACAAAGGTGATGTTTACATGAAAGATTGTACATTGTTCCCTCTTTTGAAACCTCCTTGTGACGTCTAGTCTGTTCATAATTTTAGTGACTACCCCTTTATATATCTTGTCTTTTTCATGCTAAGACAACATTTTATATTGTATATTAAAAGCAGTGCTATAAAAAAGTACTCCTCAAAATATTTTTTATTTTTTGGCACACAGCAAACTTTAATATCAGACAAAGATAACCTAAGCAAATACAAAAAGCAGTTTTTAAGTAATGATTTCATTTATTGAAGAAAAAATTCAAACCAACCTGGCCCTGTCTACCTATAGTCTGAATATATCCATAGTTTTTTTTCCTACAGACCAATTTCCTACAGAAGCACAAAGGAAGCACAATAGGCAAGCAGTAATGCAGAAGTGGGATCTAAGGATTATTGTGACTTTTTAATGCGACTTCACAGCTTGACTAGAACTTTATAAAGATCAAAATACTTCACAGCTGCTCTCTGCTGAACATCCAGAAAGGTGAACTTTAGACAGCAGGGGATCCATCTGCCACCTGAGGCAGAGTGAGAGAGAGAGAGAGAGAGAGAGATAGAGAGACAGACCCACTGAGTCAGTGCATTAGTATGGATGATGCCCACTGGCTCATAGTACATTGGAGTGGATCCAGACTCCCCTGAGGGTCGACGCAGCGTGAGTAGTACTGAGATGGACAGCCGAAGCCAAGCCACCCTCTGGTTTGAGTCCCAGCTGTGTCTTGTGCTGTCTGTGGCTGAGGTGGTAAAAGTTCTTATCTAAGCAGACAAAAATAAAGAGCAGGTGCTAGTTTTACCCTGTTGCTATCTGCTATCTTTTTGTGTTTTTGTTTCAAATGAAACTGCATTGTAATAACTGAACTGACTAAACGTAACATATATTTTTTAATAAACCTCAGCAGGACCCAGCTCAACACCACAATAAATTTATTTTAAACTATTTTTTTCCATGTAAGAATTTTCCAAGACAAAAATACAGTGTTAATTATTTGTATTTATTCAGAAAAAGGACTTATAAAGCACTTATAGACTTTTAAAGCATACTATGCAATGTTTTTTTAAGTAATCAACCCACTTAATACTATTTTAGATGAGTCATTACAGGGCAAATGGTCTGTAGGGGAAAAACATGCTCAGGAGTTCAGGAGCCCTTGGTCTGTACCCATCAGCTCTCATGTCTTGGGCACTGAAGGGTCAGTCTTGCTTTCCGGCAAATACTGGAGATACGCCCCCAGCAGACAGCAAGAGACAGGCTAGTGGCTCTAAAATCAAGATGCTGATAGTTGTAGATGTAAGTTTATCATGAGGGAGCAACTAAAAAACAGTGAAAGTCCATGTTGGAGCAGCAAGGAACAGGACAAGCAGTCATTGTTTGTAAAGGGGTTTGACTATTTTTACAATTGGAGTCTACATTTGCTGCTGGATAGCTAGGCAGCTAGTGGGAATGTTTGTTTAGTTAGCTTGCTAGCTAGTTAGTTGAATCATTGATTATTTTTTTCTGATTGCAGCGCATCTTTACAACAGTGAACAATTTCCCCTAACCTGCAGGGGAAGTCTCATAAGAAAAAACAACCAAGGGTTTGCATAGTGTGCCTTTAAAATAATTTTGAATAATTCTGAGATCAAGGCTGCACCCCGTTGGGTAATACATCCTAATACTATAAGGTGTACACTAGACTCTTATCTTATTAGTTTATGTTTAAGTTAACATGTACTAATCTGTTTTGTACTAACTGGAAGTGATGAAGTATTGGTATGCCTAAATACGTCACTGCAAGTTCTCTAGCCACCTTCCTGCATCTTCCATTATCTGCTATCTTCACTACTAAATATTCCACAGTCAACTGTCAGTGGTATTATAACAAACTGGGAGTGACTGGGAAACCACATAAAACAAAGCAGGGTCAAGGGGTCAAGTTCACCAACTTTCTGCACAGTCTATCACTGCAGACCTTTAAACTTCACATGGCTTCAAATTAGCTCAAAAACAGAGCATAGAAATACTTATGGAATGGGTTTTACTGGCCGAGCAGCTCCACCAAAGCCCTACATCACTAGATGCAATGTTTAGATTTTCTTAGTAAAGCTTAGTGTACAATGTTTTATTATTTTCTTTTCTTTGGTACCGTCCATGTTCTCCTCTCCCCCCCCCCCAGTCACCCCCCTTTTATATTACTATGTTTGTCTTTTGTAGTTTGATCCTGTGATTAAAGTACAAGTAAGAGTCTATGCTGTCCCTCTCTGGGTTGTTTGTCATGCACACCTCACAATTGTTACAGTACCCACACTTTTAATTCCCCTAGAGTATGTTTTCCAACAGTGGGATTGTAACAATAAACCATCACCCTATCACCAAGGGTGATCCCGGACGAGCCCCCAATTGTTACAATCCCACTGTTGGAAAACATACTCTAGGGGAATTAAAAGTGTGGGTACTGTAACAATTGTGAGGTGTGCATGACAAACAACCCAGAGAGGGACAGCATAGACTCTTACTTGTACTTTAATCACAGGATCAAACTACAAAAGACAAACATGGTAATATAAAAGGGGGGTGACTGGGGGGGGGGAAGAGGAGAACATGGACGGTACCAAAGAAAAGAAAATAATAAAACATTGTACACTAAGCTTTACTAAGAAAATCTAAACTAACTAAAGAGGAAAGAAAAAAAAATGTACTAACTACTACTCTAGGCTAGGCTAATATAACTACAGGGGGTGGTACCCGCCCTCTAACCTGGTGTGTTTAGACAATCAGGTAACTACGTGTGCACAATGTAGGTGCGCGCACATCTAACCTGTTCTCCCTTCCTAGAAGAGGGGAGAAAACAGAACAAATGGGTTAAAGCATCCCATTTTAACAATCTAGCCTAGAAGTAGGCAAAACAAATTGAGAACACAGGGGGACAGCACCCAGCACCACAAATTAGTCAAAAAAAATGAGAGAGAGAGCGGCCAACTTCCTGGAACAGCTTATAAACAGGTGGTCCCACCCCCATTTGGACCAACAGAGCTCTCTGATTGGCAGAACAGCAGAGGTCAATGAGGGTCGAGTTGGAATGGCACTGCAATCCACCTATTAGAAAGAGATAGGCAAAGAAGCAGAGGAAGACCAGGAAAAAGAGAAAAAAAAAAAACACAACACAAGAAAACAGCTACACAGAATATGTTTCACATGTAACAAATGCAATGCATCAAATCCAGTGATGTTTAAAATACAACTTCTGGACTCTGGAGCAGTGGAAATGGGTTCTCTTCCAACATCAGTGTCTGACCCGACAAGTGTGCTTCTGGAAAAAATGTCAAAAATCCCATAAACACACTTCTAAACATTATGAAAAAAAAGCTTTCAAAAAAAAAGCTTTTTTTTTTTTTTTTTTAAAAAGGCTTTCAAAAGTGTTTGAAAGCCTTCAAACACTTGAAGCTGTTACATCCTCAAAGGGTGGGTCAACATCATGTTAAACCTTATGGATTTAAAATGCTTCTCTATTTCATATGCGTGTAAAACAGATAAGCAAATGCTTTTCTTAATATAGTTTACTTCATACACAAAACTAGTAGTCTTTTGAGGACATGTAAGTATGCGTAACCTTTATTATAATAGACCCCCCATTCAGAACATCCTATTCTTTTTCTAAAATAGTTATTTTGTTTATGTCTACTACACTAATATGCAAATACAAACTGTAATTTGTTCTAACAGAGATGTAGGGCATGTGTAATACAAACTCTGCATTTTTTAAGAATGATGAAGTGCCTGTTAGGAGCCCAGGGAGCCCTCAGTCTCATTTGTTTAGGACGGGTGATGGAGGGATGGACTTTCACACAGTTCCATATTTAAACACACTAAGTAAACAGGGCATCATAAATCATGGAACTGTACTGAATGCTGGTGCTGGTCTGGGAGGGCACTAATGAATACTGCTGCATCTTCTCCCATCTCTGCATTGCCCTGGATCACATATAAGTGACAATGCTCAGCTTAAAAAGGTGCTTCAAAAGGACTGATGGACTGGTGGATGCTTTTTCTGAGACTTCCTAATTAAACAGACTCCCGGTGATAACTTCCACAGAACTCTGAGCACCTTAAATATCCCCAACAAACAGAATCCTCAGTGGTGCCAATGAGAACTGTCAATCTGCCACTAGAACCAATCAATCTCTTTGTAACATTCTTCAACAACACAAACAAAGATTTTGTGTGAATGTTTGGTGTAGGAGAGAGATTTGCAGTCCCAGGCACAATACAGTGACAAACAGCATCCAGGTCCAGTTTAAAACCAAACTTTTAATTCCGCTTTTTTTGTCATGCTGAAGTATGAAAGCAACTTTAAAGAAAACTAATTTATACAATTTACCCAATTCCATATAGTGCAAACAGGCTGAATTCAAATGTTAAAGTTACAGTATTTTAGTGGCAAAGCTAAAACTGTGTCAGAAAATGGATATAAGTATGATGCACAAAGCTCACATTTTGAGATGTTATACTACTATGTTTTTATGTTATATAAAGTTCTGGAAAAATTACAAGAGCACTTCAGTTTCTGAATTGGTTTCTCTGGTTTTGCTATTTATATTTAAGTTTAACAGTAGTAGAACTTACTTTCCTAACACCTCTAACAAACTAATTACTTCTAACCTCATTTCCTTTCCTTCTTTATTTTACCTTTGGTTTCCTTTAGGCCCTGCCAAGAAATATTTTTGCCTTCTATGTCCTCTATTTCTAATGTACATCATTGTTTGTAAGTTGCTTTGGATAAAAGCGTCCACTTACTGTAATGTAATGTTCAAATTAGTAGGAAATAAGCTTTAATTAAATTGGTCTCATAGCTTCAGTGCAAAAAATGCAGAAGACAACAAGCATATCTAAGTGATCAAATACATTTGGGATAAAGGGAAGTCATTTCTTTAAATTATTATTTTTCATTATTGCTTTCCCTTATTATATGAGAGCATAAACCCATGCAGATGCACCCACTACCCTGAGAGTCTGCGCTGTTATGAAACTATATATAACCTGCGACAGCAGCGTGGTTCCAGCTGTGTGCTGTTGGTTATAGCTGGAGAGGAACTCAGAAGGGAACTGTGGTCTCCTATAGCTGCTATTCTCAGAGATGCAGTAGTAATTATCCACCCATCACTTCTGGGCACGCCTAGTCCCCACCCAAACCCAACAGAGACTAAAAGCAGCATGTGCTGTATCCTGTGAGAGCTGAAACCTCTGTTTTAATGTTCCTGTAACTTTGTCTGACTAAGCTTTTAAGCCTGCAGCAGATTCAAAGCTCAGAACTCTGTTCTCAGAACTTGCTATCATGAACAGTCAGGGTAAAAAATATTTTTTTCAGGGACATTTTTAAACTGCTGATTAAGTGTTAGACATCTATGTAAAAGCATAGGAGTATAATCGCCAGTAAATGGTTGTTAAAATCATGTACACATAGTGTAATCAGATGTTTCACTGGGCATATCCTATTTTTTTCTTGACTAAATATATTTTCTGAGGTCGAACTGCAAGTGTCATATTTTATCTAACCATTTTTAAACTTATCTTTTTAATCTTTTATTCTTTTTAACTAAACAGGCTGTTTTGTTATAGCCTTTAACACAGATATTTGTAATGAACTCTTTGTCTGAATGGATGCTCAGTGTTCTTCAGCTCATTCTAAAAACTAGGCTACAACACTTCTCACATGATGTTGGGGCTAAACTGCTGATTAAACCACAGTTTTTAGGTAAGCAAAAGAATTGAAATGGAT
The DNA here is from genome assembly GCF_023375975.1 of Astyanax mexicanus. Classification (NCBI taxonomy): domain Eukaryota; kingdom Metazoa; phylum Chordata; class Actinopteri; order Characiformes; family Acestrorhamphidae; genus Astyanax; species Astyanax mexicanus. Next base: position 31,179,473 of record NC_064409.1, on the reverse strand, counting down.
AGTCTTACAGTATATTAAACAATGCTATATTTACTTATATATACATCCATAAATCCAAAAAATCTCCAAATTGATGATCCGTCAAGTTCTAAAAATGTCTCAGTTCAGCTGTCACGCCTGGTGCTGAAGGTGCTCCTGTCTCTCCCACACTCAGCGCTACCTGTGGTCTTCGATCTCCAGACTACGATACCCAGGATGCACGTAACACTGACATCACTCCCTCACACAGTCATGTCATTGCACATGCCACTACCAGGAAGTCAATCACCTGAATATTGAGTTCACCTGTTTACACCACTTCACACACACACCTTGCTGAGTATAGCCTGGATTATCCACTTAACAAAGTGTTACCCTTGCCTCTCATTCACCAACCCTATTTTTGTATTTCTAACCCTAATTTTCGTCTTGCCTCTGATTTTGCCTTGCTGTGTTTTGACCCCTGGACTGTCTATTGTTTTTTGTATGTTTAAACCCTGCTACTGCTGATTACAGGTGTTGACCCTGCTTGCTCTGACTTCTCTCTGTATGTATTACCCCTTTATACAATAAAGGCTGTTTATTGGATCTGCGTCTGAGTCCTGTCCGGTCATGACATCAGCATCTGATTTGTTAATATTGATGTACTTTAAATGGGGGTATTGGTTCATTGAGTTCATTTGGGTAACTGAGGTAAACAGAGGATTAGATCAAAATTATTAGTATAATTTCTAGGTTACACCAATACATATACACAGTCAAACCAGCCTATTATAGCCAACTCCTTGTTTCTACAACCTCTGTCCATCTCATCTGCTTCACTGATCATATAATTTTGTAATTCTACTGTGTAATTATAGTCCTTCTTGTGTTTCTCTGCATACATTATTATCCTCCTTTCACTCTGTTTTTCAAATCCACACAGGATCCCACAGGAAATCACCACAGAGTGTGTGTTGTGCTGGTGTGAGTGGATCAGACACAGCAGTGCTGCTGGAGTATTTAAACACATGATTGTCACTGCTGGATTGAGAATAGACCAACAACCAGAAATATCCAACCAGCAGGGTCTTGTGGCTCCTTGTTTCATATGGAGCCTCGAGGTAGATTTCTAACATTTTCTATGACCAAAAACAACCAACAAGAGGGTGTATTACATACTGAAAGCCTGTGCAGACACCTGCACACTAATGCAGCACAATTACTCTCTTCTGTTTCAGCTCTACAAAAGCATGCAGTAGAAAAAAATGGTTGATTTGTCTCTATAGCGAGGGCTGGTAAAGCTCCATTAGATCTCAGCGGTCTGATTTTCAGAGGGGCTGTTAAAGTGCTGCATTTCTATTTCCAGTGCTGGATTAATATGAACATGCTAATGCTACAGGACGCTAAAACATGTGAAGTTGGAATCTTACATTTCATGCTTCAAAATTATAGGTTAAAAAGCTGCACCCTCACATTATTTTAGCTTTCATGGCTTATTATTGTATTGTCTTATCATCCAGTTGTATTTGTGTTTAGTATTTAGTTCCAAGAACTGTCTATCCTTTTAATAAGTACATTGAGTAAACATCCACAGTACAGACTGGAAAAAGTTAAGTAACTTCTTGAATTTAATAACCTGTACATAGATAACCCTGTAGCAACATTCCCCTTTATTTTTCACGTAGCTAAATATTCATCAATGTTTGTCTTCAATAATATGCCGTTTGTTGCCAATACAAGCTAAACACCTTAGCTAAAAAGCATGGTTTACACAGATCCCTGTTAGACATTAAACAATACTAAAATTAAACCAGAGACTTATAAATCAGCTAGCTAACGCTAGCTAGCTTACAGAGCTAGCTATGTAATGTGCGTAACCAACCTCCAGGAATCTGAATGTAACATTAGCTTATCTTTGTCTAAATGTCTTTATGGTGAGCCAAATGCCACATAAGATTTTTATTCCACATATTTTGAGTTGTTTTCCATTGTAGCACAGCTGAACTTACCCCAATATTGTTTTTTCATGTTGTCACACTGTGTGAGGGGCTGAGGGAAATACCAGAGTTCTTACCAGACATAAGGGCAATATTTTCCCATTCGTCAGCATTTCCTTTCCATTTTATTCGCTAACGAAAAGTGTAATAAATGTTTTCATAGTTTATTTTTTTTAAGTATTAATTTTTATTTAGTTCTCGTCTTGTTTTTATAAGGAAATAGGCCTATATGTCATCAACGAACACTGATCGCAAAATATAGTATAGTCTTTTTTTTAGTGTTTTTATTGAAACTTCCCCAACTAAAGTTACTGCTTTATTACTCCACATGGTGGTGATAATCAAATGGAAAGTGTAAACCTGTGGTAAAGAATATTGGTTGTGAAATCCTGTGAAAGTGACCTTAATTTATTTAGGTGTATTTATCCTCTTCAGTAACGTAGAGAGTAAAAAGTATTGTAGAGAACTGTCCTGTGATATATCACGCATAGCAGAATCACACATACTGTGATATCATCGTTATCATGGGTAACATACTGTGATAATATTGTATTGTGAGATGCTCTGTTTCTGTTGTTCCGTTTCTGCTGTTCTGATTTGAAAAGACATGGTGAACCATGTCTTAGAATATATGAAATGTTGCTTCGCCTGCCAGATCAATGTCTCATCTCCTCACAACTCCTAGACTATAATAGACAGTGCTGTAACGTGATTGGGCAGCTGACCGTAAAGCTGTGTCTTTGAACCGCTGGCTTCTTCAGAGACACTGACTGAAGGGTGATGCTGGTTATGTATCACGACAAACAGGAAATTAGAAAAAATAATGAACACAGTTATTTTCTTTCCAAAACATTTATACATATCTCTGTATTTAGTATCTTTATTACAAGTGTACAGCAAGAGAAACAGGATGCTGTGTCATCTCAGGATAATCATTATTCTGCAATTTGGGACATATTTCTTACAGTAAACTTTTCTGGAAACACAATAGAATGTTACTACAGCTAATGTAGTCTTGTGGGCTGTTCATATTGTACACAATTTTGCACACTTTTTATGTGGACTGGACACAATGTGTTTATATGCATTCCAAAATGAATATTTAGTTTTACTTTACTGACCAATTAAATGGCTGTTAAGGTGGATCAGATATATTAGTAGTTAGGTTTGTTTATGGATTGAAATTATGATGTAATGGACCTTATTCACTCCGCCTCCATGTTAAAATAAAAGCAAAGCTGGGGGGAGCCTGCAAACCTCCCTGAATTAATGGTGAAAAAATTTATAGAAAATAAGTGTAAGATTCCCCAAGCTGTTTTACTAAAAGGCTACAGCAAATGGATCGGGGGTTATGTGCAGAATGTGGAAGGTAGCTAGGTAATTGCCTATGTTATGTATTGCCTGTATTGAAAACATGCATGTTAGCTCGCTTGCTAACTGAGTGACTGTAGAAAAATAGTGTTGCGAATCTGCAGTCATGTTCTGTTTTTACTGACTATTAAATGCACTTGAGTTTAGATTATAGGTCAGGCATGATTGGGGAGAGCAGCGGAGGAGAGTGCAGGGTGTGTGTGGGTGTGTGTGGAGAAGATGAGGAGAAGGGGCTTGCTGAGTGTGTGTTCAGCCTGAGTGCTAGGTTAGCTTGTTAGCTCTAGCTTTTTATTTTTTTGGCTTGGTTGCGGCCAACAGCAACCACTGTTCCAAACTAAGCAATAAAGCGACTTTTAAACGTTTTTCTTTGTCATTCTTCCAACACAATTCCTTGTAGTTTGTCTAACTACAGTCCTCCTTACAGGCTTCACTAAACTTCATCTGTCCAGGCAAATAACGTGGGTGCAGCATCCTTCTTTAACTTTCACATCCCAAACAGTGTCTTAAAGAAACTTTTATCAAGTGTTCTAAATGTATTTTTGTGTCCACATTAATTTGTAATATCAAGATTAATGTTAACAGGATCGTTAAATGCCAAATACAGTCCCACACTCTTGCAAGACCAGGATACCCACGGTAGGATATTAGCTAGCTAGCTAACTAAGCAGGCTACTCTAAAGAGCTATGGCTTGACTAACATTACCCCTCGACTCGTTTCAACGTTAAATCGAGAAAATAACCAGTTCAGGGTTAATAATAAAGTCATAGCCAGAGCTCTCGGTTTAGCTAGCTTACTGTCTTTCTGCTTAGCCTTAGCTAGTTACCTAGCACAGTAACAGACATCTTAAATTGAAATGGTGATCTCTACTGATTTTGTGAATCTATTCATGGTGAAGTACAGGATCTTTGGGGAAACTATGGAAGGTTTGAACTTTATAAGATTTATTTCTATTTAAAGAAGTGCATTTAGGAACGCAGCAGTGAGGCACTATTGCTAATACCCAACGGTACAACGCTGCTTCCGTACTCCACAGCCTCGTTTTGGTAGACGATGGTGACGAAGGTGAATAAAGCCTATGCCTGTGTCTGAAACGTAAGAAATGCTCCCTACTTAAGACAGGATTGTGAGACAGGAAGACACCCAGTCATTTCTAAATATATTGATTGAAATTGCTAATAGCTGATGACAACATAGCTAGAGTTCAAGTAGACTAGCAGTTTCCAGTTTTAGACACAGCCAAAGGTTCAAACCTCCAACCATCTAACCCTATCCCTCCACTTTGCACAATAACCATTGATTATCCTAGTTTAATTTACTTTCAATGTATTATGGCCCTTTTCTAAGCATTTAAAATAGCTAGCAGCACATTTTAGCAACTAGCTGGCTAGATGTGTCTTTCCACCTTAAACTGAACAATCTGCACAATAAGATTGTATAGCTAGCTTTAGCTCCCTACTGAGGAATTGGAGTTGGACTATAAATAATAATTGCTCAATGCTTTTTAAAAGATACATTGCCCTGAATTTAACTCAATTCCAGCTGCAAGGTTGCTGCTCCTCTGCAACACAAGAGACATGCAGTTCTTTTAGGAGCCTGCTTCTTTTTATTTATTTATTTTGACAATTGATCGGGTTCTTGAAAGTTTGGCCTATTTTTTAAGAGAAGGATTTCAAACACTTTCAATCAGGGGAAAGGTGACCCTCGAAATGGAAGGGTAGGGGTGCAAATGAGAAATGGGATTGGGCCATAATAACTTCATTTTTGCAGAACAGTGTTTATAATATTACATGTTTTTATGACAATTTATAGAAAAGGTTTATTACATTACTTATAATATCAGTTTTTATAATGCCAATTTATATTGGCTGAAGTAATCATTTAGAAATGTTTACTGTTTGTAGGCTTATGTAGGTGTTATGCATCCTTAACAATGCTGTTCAGTAAAATGGCACCACAGCTGTAGCAGAGCTGCAACTCTGACACTGCAACTCTTGATAGCACTGCACAACGAACTGCGGTTAGGACGCTACTGTTGCTTAGCAACAGTGAGACAAGCAGCCTTTGAAAAAAACACAGCATTGTGAACCCCCAAGAAACACAACATCATGATGCAGATCACCTTTAAAAAAAGGGACCAACCCACCAATCAATGAGTGTAATGTACTGTACAATTCATTTATAGAAGAAATCATTCATTTCAGACAGTAAGGCAGCAAAACACTTTAAAACCATTATTAAAGGTATGTTCATCTTTCAACTGGAGGATGATCTATGACAGCCAGAGGAATGGAACAGTCTGGTAAACAAAGCTGGTTGTAACACATAATGGCTAAGACAAGAAAAAAGCTGTGTAAAAACAACCTTCACATCCAGGCCTATCTTTGCAACTATTCGTGGTTCCAGAGAAGGACACTCCCCATCGCACGTTTGAGATAGAATCTCTAGCAGCTCTGGAATGAGAAGACATTCCAAAACTTTGAGCACGGGTGCAGGGTTTGTGCCATCTGATGTGAAAAATGGCACGTTGAACTTCATTATGAGGGTGAGTGATGGTTTATTTGAAAACCGGCGTCACTGTTCAGAAAGATCTCTCTTGGGTCAACATATTCACAATGCTGAATGAAATCTGCAGGCAGAGTCGCGATCTGTGAGTCCGATAACTCTGTTGATGTTTCAGTGAATCCTTCATTACAGCTCAGAGAACAAATATACATGGCAAGGCCTTGGAGGGTAGGAAAACATTCTTCTACGAAACAAGCTATGGCACAAGTACGATTAAACATACTGTCTGTCATTTCTTTTGCACTTCACAATGAACCATGATATACAGGCAGCGCATTGTGTAGCATAGACGACTCATCTTTCCCTACAGACAAAAATCCCAGATCATAATCATCTTTTCTATCTGTCCAGGAGAAGCAGACCCATAACTTTTCAGTCATTTTGGAGTGCTTCTGCATTTGTTGCTCACCCATCCTGCCTTCCAGCATCCCTGTCTTCACCTACCTCTTACTCTAGGCATTCTTGCCTTTTGTTACTGTCTTCTCATCCTCTCTGTCCTCACTGCTCTATCACGCTCTCCAAACACCTCCCTAGCTGCTGATCTTGGTCAGCATCTTGTTAATAGCTTGCTTGACGTGTGTGGTGGAGCTGCGGCGGCGGGTCTTGCCCTGCATGGCCCTGCGGCGCCGCACCTCACGACACAGCTCGTAGAAAGCCTCTGCCACGCCACCTCCCGTGCCCACATGGTCAGCACAGGCTGAGCACTCGTAGAAGGCACAGGCCATGTCGGCTGCGAGCCGCTCGCCCTCCTCGGTGGGCACCTGCCGGGCGTGCTCCAGGTCTGCCTTGTTACCCACCAGCACTAGAGGTGCGTGCTTGGGCCTCTTGACCTCCTCCAGTAGGCTGCGCAGCGGGGCCACTTCCTCAAAGCTGCCACGGTCTGTGATGTCGTAAACCAAGATGAAGCCGTCGCCCCAGCGCATGTGACCCTCCTTCTGCAGCAGGTCCTCCTAAAGATGGAGGGAAGATAAGAGCATCAGAGTGAGTTAGAATGAGGTCCATTTAATAAATGTGAGAGTATTCCTTTGGCCTCCTTTAAGGCCTGCCTAAAAAGTTTTTTTTGGCTTGAACTTCAATGTCCTCTATTGCTAAGTGTACATCACTATTTGTTACTTTGAATAAAAGCATTTTTCAAATGTAATGTAATGCAATTTGTTAAATAGACTGATCACCACTTAACAAGAATTGTTCTATGTATAATAAAACAGCTTTTCATAAACTATATATACTAAATTATTAGGCAGATTATCAAACAAATATGGTTATTAAAAAAGGTTTACACTGACTTTGTTGGAGTATATGTCTACTGTTCAAAGAAGATTGTTAATTTAGCACTGCTATGAGGAATTTATTGCATTTAGTGACAATTATAACCACCCCACCTCATCACCAACTCCCCAGCTGACCACAAACATACTGGATCAAGTACCATATCTTTCACACAACCCATCAAACCTCTTATACCCACTGTAAAACCTCTCACACAACCCATCAAACCTCTTTTACCCACTGTCAAACCTCTCACACAACCCATCAAACTTCTTTTACCCACTGTCAAACCTCTCACACAACCCATCAAACCTCTTATACCCACTGTAAAACCTCTCACACAACCCATCAAACTTCTTATACCCACTGTCAAACCTCTCACACAACCCATCAAACCTCTTATACCCACTGTCAAACCTCTCACACAACCCATCAATCCTCTTATACCCACTGTCAAACCTCTCACACAACTCATCAAACCTCTTATACCCAATGTCAAACCTCTCACACAACTCATCAAACCTCTTATACCCACTGTCACACCTCTCACACAACCCATCAAACCTCTTATACCCACTGACAAACCTCTCACACAACCCATCAAACCTCTTATACCCACTGTCAAACCTCTTATACCCACTGTCAAACCTCTCACACAACCCATCAAACTTCTTATACCCACTGTCAAACCTCTCACACAACCCATCAAACCTCTTATACCCACTGTCAAACCTCTCACACAACCCATCAATCCTCTTATACCCACTGTCAAACCTCTCACACAACCCATCAAACCTCTTATACCCACTGTCAAACCTCTCACACAACTCATCAAACCTCTTATACCCACTGTCACACCTCTCACACAACCCATCAAACCTCTTATACCCACTGACAAACCTCTCACACAACCCATCAAACCTCTTATACCCACTGTCAAACCTCTTATACCCACTGTCAAACCTCTTACACAACCCATCAAACCTCTCACACAACCCATCAAACCTCTTATACCCACTGTCAAACCTCTTATACCCACTGTCAAACCTCTTACACAACCCATCAAACCTCTTATACCCACTGTCAAACCTCTCACACAACCCATCAAACCTCTTATACCCACTGACAAACCTCTCACACAACCCATCAAACCTCTTATACCCACTGTCAAACCTCTCACACAACCCATCAAACCTCTTTTACCCACTGTCAAACCTCTCACACAACCCATCAAACCTCTTATACCCACTGTCAAACCTCTCACACAACCCATCACACCTCTTATACCCACTGTCAAACCTCTCACACAACCCATCACACCTCTTATACCCACTGTCAAACACCTTGCCCACACCTTCAAACCTCTTTTACCCACTGTCAAACCTCTCACACAACCCATCAAACCTCTTATACCCACTGTCAAACCTCTCACACAACCCATCAAACCTCTTATACCCACTGTCAAACCTCTCACACAACCCATCAAACCTCTTATACCCACTGACAAACCTCTCACACAACCCATCAAACCTCTTATACCCACTGTCAAACCTCTCATACCCACTGTCAAACCTCTCATACAACCCATCAAACCTCTTATACCCCCTGTCAAACCTCTCACACAACCCATCAAACCTCTTATACCCACTGTCAAACCTCTCACACAACCCATCACACCTCTTATACCCACTGTCAACCCTCTCACACAACCCATCAAACCTCATATACCCACTGTCAAACCTTTCACACAACCCATTAAACCTCTTATACCCACTGTCAAACCTCTCACACAACCCATCAAACCTCTTATACCCACTGTCAAACCTCTCACACAACCCATCACACCTCTTATACCCACTGTCAAACCTCTCACACAACCCATCAAACCTCTTATACCCACTGTCAAACCTCTCACACAACCCATCAAACTTCTAATACCCACTGTCAAACCTCTCACACAACCCATCAAACCTCATATACCCACTGTAAAACCTCTCACACAACCATCAAACCTCTTATACCCACTGTAAAACCTCTCACACAACCCATCAAACCTCTTTTACCCACTGTCAAACCTCTCACACAAGCCATCAAACTTCTTTTACCCACTGTCAGACCTCTCACACAACCCATGAAACCTCTTATACCCACTGTCAAACCTCTCACACAACCCATCACACCTCTTATACCCACTGTCAAACCTCTCACACAACCCATCAAACCTCTTATACCCACTGTCAAACCTCTTATACCCACTGTCAAACCTCTTACACAACCCATCAAACCTCTTATACCCACTGTCACACCTCTCACACAACCCATCAAACCTCTTATACCCACTGTCAAACCTCTCACACAACCCATCAAACCTCTTATACCCACTGTCAAACCTCTTATACCCACTGTCAAACCTCTTACACAACCCATCAATCCTCTTATACCCACCGTCAAACCTCTCACACAACCCATCAATCCTCTTATACCCACCGTCAAACCTCTCACACAACCCATCAAACCTCTTATACCCACTGTCAAACCTCTTGTACCCACTGTAAAACCTCTCACACAACCCATCAAACTTCTTATACCAACTGTCAAACCTCTCACACAACCCATCAAACTTCTTATACCAACTGTCAAACCTCTTACACAACCCATCAAACCTCTTATACCCACTGTCACACCTCTCACACAACCCATCAAACCTCTTATACCCACTGACAAACCTCTCACACAACCCATCAAACCTCTTATACCCACTGTCAAACCTCTTATACCCACTGTCAAACCTCTTACACAACCCATCAAACCTCTTATACCCACTGACAAACCTATCACACAACCCATCAAACCTCTTATACCCACTGTCAAACCTCTCACACAACCCATCACACCTCTTATACCCACTGTCAAACACCTTGACCACACCTTCAAACCTCTTTTACCCACTGTCAAACCTCTCACACAACCCATCAAACCTCTTATACCCACTGTCAAACCTCTCACACAACCCATCAAACCTCTTATACCCACTGACAAACCTCTCACACAACCCATCAAACCTCCTATACCCACTGACAAACCTCTCACACAACCCATCAAACCTCTTATACCCACTGTCAAACCTCTCACACAACCCATCAAACCTCTTATACCCACTGTCAAACCTCTCACACAACCCATCAAACCTCTTATACCCACTGACAAACCTCTCACACAACCCATCAAACCTCTTATACCCACTGAAAAACCTCTCACACAACCCATCAAACCTCTAATACCCACTGCCAAACCTCTTATACCCACTGTCAAACCTCTCATACAACCCATCAAACCTCTTATACCCACTGTCAAACCTCTGACACAACCCATCAAAGCTCTTATACCCACTGTCAAACCTCTCATACCCACTGTCAAACCTCTCATACAACCCATCAAACCTCTTATACCCCCTGTCAAACCTCTCACACAACCCATCAAACCTCTTATACCCACTGTCAAACCTCTTACACAACCCATCAAACCTCTTATACCCACTGTCAAACCTCTCACACAACCCATCAAACCTCTTATACCCACTGTCAAACCTCTCACACAACCCATCACACCTCTTATACCCACTGTCAAACCTCTCACACAACCCATCACACCTCTTATACCCACTGTCAAACCTCTCACTCAACCCATCAAACCTCTTATACCCACTGTCAAACCTCTCACACAACCCATCAAACCTCTTATACCCACTGTCAAACCTCTCACACAACCCATCAAACCTCTTATACCCACTGTCAAACCTCTCACACAACCCATCAAACCTCTTATACCCACTGTCAAACCTCTCACACAACCCATCAAACCTCTTATACCCACTGACAAACCTTTCACACAACCCATTAAACCTCTTATACCCACTGTCAAACCTCTCACACAACCCATCAAACCTCTTTTACCAACTGTCAAACCTCTCACACAACCCATCAAACCTCTTATACACTCTAAAAAACAGAGGTACGATATGAGTACTTTTTTGTACTCGAAGGTACACTCTTTATAATTGTACCCTCAAAGGTACAATATTGGTCTTTACGGGGTCAGATTTGTTCCCTCTGAAGTACAAAGTCATTTCTAACAGCAATAAGTACAAATTTGTACCATTTAACCAGCCAAAGGGTACATTCAGTATTCTGTATCACTGTACTAATATACAATATATATTTAAATTGCACATTTTTTATTTGAAAGCCAGACAATTTTGTATCATCAAGTTTTTGAGCCATATTTAGTTGATGATAATGTTTATAATCTTTATGATCTTTACTGCCACAAAAACCATGGGTACAAAAAAGGACTTTCACTGAAAGGTACTTTTTTGTGCCTCAATATAAGGTACAGCCCCAGCGACAAGCTTTGTACTCTTTTAAGTACAAATCTGTACTTATATTTCTTAGAGTGTACCCACTGTCAAACCTCTCACACAACCCATCACACCTCTTATACCCACTGTCAAACCTCTCACACAACCCATCAAACCTCTTATACCCACTGTCAAACCTCTCACACAACCAATCAAACCTCTTATACCCACTGTCAAACCTCTAACACAACCCATCACACCTCTTATACCCACTGTCAAACCTCTCACACAACCCATCACACCTCTGATACCCACTGTCAAACCTCTCACACAACCCATCAAACCTCTTATACCCACTGTAAAACCTCTCACACAACCCATCAAACCTCTCACTCTCAAACCTCTTACACAACCCATCAAACCTCTTATACCCACTGTCACACCTCTCACACAACCCATCAAACCTATTATACCCACTGTCAAACCTCTCACACAACCCATCAAACCTCTTATACCCACTGACAAACCTCTCACACAACCCATCAAACCTCCTATACCCACTGTCAAACCTCTCACACAAACCATCAAACCTCTTATACCCACTGTCAAACCTCTCACACAACCCATCAAACCTCTTATACCCACTGACAAACCTCTCACACAACCCATCAAACCTCCTATACCCACTGTCAAACCTCTCACACAAACCATCAAACCTCTTATACCCACTGTCAAACCTCTCACACAACCCATCACACCTCTTATACCCACTGTCAAACCTCTCACTCAACCCATCAAACCTCTTTTACCCACTGTCAAACCTCTCACACAACCCATCAAACCTCTTATACCCACTGTCAAACCTCTCACACAACCCATCAAACCTCTTATACCCACTGTCAAACCTCTCACACAACCCATCACACCTCTTATACCCACTGTCAAACCTCTCACACAACCCATCACACCTCTTATACCCACTGTCAAACCTCTCACACAACCCATCACACCTCTTATACCCACTGTCAAACCTCTCACACAACCCATCACACCTCTTATACCCACTGTCAAACCTCTCACTCAACCCATCAAACCTCTTATACCCACTGTCAAACCTCTCACACAACCCATCAAACCTCTTATACCCACTGTCAAACCTCTCACACAACCCATCAAACCTCTTATACCCACTGTCAAACCTCTCACACAACCCATCAAACCTCTTATACCCACTGTCAAACCTCTCACACAACCCATCACACCTCTTATACCCACTGTCAAACCTCTCACACAACCCATCACACCTCTTATACCCACTGTCAAACCTCTCACTCAACCCATCAAACCTCTTATACCCACTGTCAAACCTCTCACACAACCCATCAAACCTCTTATACCCACTGTCAAACCTCTCACACAACCCATCAAACCTCTTATACCCACTGTCAAACCTCTCACACAACCCATCAAACCTCTTATACCCACTGTCAAACCTCTCACACAACCCATCAAACCTCTTATACCCACTGACAAACCTTTCACACATCCCATTAAACCTCTTATACCCACTGTCAAACCTCTCACACAACCCATCAAACCTCTTTTACCAACTGTCAAACCTCTCACACAACCCATCAAACCTCTTATACCCACTGTCAAACCTCTCACACAACCCATCACACCTCTTATACCCAGTGTCAAACCTCTCACACAACCCATCAAACCTCTTATACCCACTGTCAAACCTCTCACACAACCAATCAAACCTCTTATACCCACTGTCAAACCTCTCACACAACCCATCAAACCTCTTATACCCACTGTCAAACCTCTCACACAACCCATCAAACCTCTTATACCCACTGACAAACCTCTCACACAACCCATCAAACCTCTTATACCCACTGTCAAACCTCTCATACCCACTGTCAAACCTCTCATACAACCCATCAAACCTCTTATACCCACTGTCAAACCTCTCACACAACCCATCACACCTCTTATACCCACTGTCAACCCTCTCACACAACCCATCAAACCTCATATACCCACTGTCAAACCTTTCACACAACCCATTAAACCTCTTATACCCACTGTCAAACCTCTCACACAACCCATCAAACCTCTTATACCCACTGTCAAACCTCTCACACAACCCATCACACCTCTTATACCCACTGTCAAACCTCTCACACAACCCATCAAACCTCTTATACCCACTGTCAAACCTCTCACACAACCCATCAAACTTCTAATACCCACTGTCAAACCTCTCACACAACCCATCAAACCTCATATACCCACTGTAAAACCTCTCACACAACCCATCAAACCTCTTATACCCACTGTAAAACCTCTCACACAACCCATCAAACCTCTTTTACCCACTGTCAAACCTCTCACACAACCCATCAAACTTCTTTTACCCACTGTCAGACCTCTCACACAACCCATGAAACCTCTTATACCCACTGTCAAACCTCTCACACAACCCATCACACCTCTTATACCCACTGTCAAACCTCTCACACAACCCATCAAACCTCTTATACCCACTGTCAAACCTCTTATACCCACTGTCAAACCTCTTACACAACCCATCAAACCTCTTATACCCACTGTCACACCTCTCACACAACCCATCAAACCTCTTATACCCACTGTCAAACCTCTCACACAACCCATTAAACCTCTTATACCCACTGTCAAACCTCTTATACCCACTGTCAAACCTCTTATACCCACTGTCAAACCTCTTACACAACCCATCAAACCTCTTATACCCACTGTCAAACCTCTCACACAACCCATCAATCCTCTTATACCCACTGTCAAACCTCTCACACAACCCATCACACCTCTTATACCCACTGTCAAACCTCTCACACAACCCATCAAACCTCTTATACCCACTGTCAAACCTCTTGTACCCACTGTAAAACCTCTCACACAACCCATCAAACTTCTTATACCAACTGTCAAACCTCTTACACAACCCATCAAACCTCTTATACCCACTGTCACACCTCTCACACAACCCATCAAACCTCTTATACCCACTGACAAACCTCTCACACAACCCATCAAACCTCTTATACCCACTGTCAAACCTCTTATACCCACTGTCAAACCTCTTACACAACCCATCAAACCTCTTATACCCACTGACAAACCTATCACACAACCCATCAAACCTCTTATACCCACTGTCAAACCTCTCACACAACCCATCACACCTCTTATACCCACTGTCAAACACCTTGACCACACCTTCAAACCTCTTTTACCCACTGTCAAACCTCTCACACAACCCATCAAACCTCTTATACCCACTGTCAAACCTCTCACACAACCCATCAAACCTCTTATACCCACTGACAAACCTCTCACACAACCCATCAAACCTCCTATACCCACTGACAAACCTCTCACACAACCCATCAAACCTCTTATACCCACTGTCAAACCTCTCACACAACCCATCAAACCTCTTATACCCACTGTCAAACCTCTCACACAACCCATCAAACCTCTTATACCCACTGACAAACCTCTCACACAACCCATCAAACCTCTTATACCCACT
This sequence comes from Astyanax mexicanus, assembly GCF_023375975.1. Lineage (NCBI taxonomy): Eukaryota > Metazoa > Chordata > Actinopteri > Characiformes > Acestrorhamphidae > Astyanax > Astyanax mexicanus. The sequence goes on along the minus strand of NC_064409.1, from coordinate 31,164,369 downwards.
GAAAAACCTCTCACACAACCCATCAAACCTCTAATACCCACTGCCAAACCTCTTATACCCACTGTCAAACCTCTCATACAACCCATCAAACCTCTTATACCCACTGTCAAACCTCTCACACAACCCATCAAAGCTCTTATACCCACTGTCAAACCTCTCATACCCACTGTCAAACCTCTCATACAACCCATCAAACCTCTTATACCCCCTGTCAAACCTCTCACACAACCCATCAAACCTCTTATACCCACTGTCAAACCTCTTACACAACCCATCAAACCTCTTATACCCACTGTCAAACCTCTCACACAACCCATCAAACCTCTTATACCCACTGTCAAACCTCTCACACAACCCATCACACCTCTTATACCCACTGTCAAACCTCTCACACAACCCATCACACCTCTTATACCCACTGTCAAACCTCTCACACAACCCATCAAACCTCTTATACCCACTGTCAAACCTCTCACACAACCCATCAAACCTCTTATACCCACTGTCAAACCTCTCACACAACCCATCAAACCTCTTATACCCACTGTCAAACCTCTCACACAACCCATCAAACCTCTTATACCCACTGTCAAACCTCTCACACAACCCATCAAACCTCTTATACCCACTGACAAACCTTTCACACAACCCATTAAACCTCTTCTACCCACTGTCAAACCTCTCACACAACCCATCAAACCTCTTTTACCAACTGTCAAACCTCTCACACAACCCATCAAACCTCTTATACCCACTGTCAAACCTCTCACACAACCCATCACACCTCTTATACCCACTGTCAAACCTCTCACACAACCCATCAAACCTCTTATACCCACTGTCAAACCTCTCACACAACCAATCAAACCTCTTATACCCACTGTCAAACCTCTAACACAACCCATCACACCTCTTATACCCACTGTCAAACCTCTCACACAACCCATCACACCTCTGATACCCACTGTCAAACCTCTCACACAACCCATCAAACCTCTTATACCCACTGTAAAACCTCTCAAACAACCCATCAAACCTCTCACTCTCAAACCTCTTACACAACCCATCAAACCTCTTATACCCACTGTCACACCTCTCACACAACCCATCAAACCTATTATACCCACTGTCAAACCTCTCACACAACCCATCAAACCTCTTATACCCACTGACAAACCTCTCACACAACCCATCAAACCTCCTATACCCACTGTCAAACCTCTCACACAAACCATCAAACCTCTTATACCCACTGTCAAACCTCTCACACAACCCATCAAACCTCTTATACCCACTGACAAACCTCTCACACAACCCATCAAACCTCCTATACCCACTGTCAAACCTCTCACACAAACCATCAAACCTCTTATACCCACTGTCAAACCTCTCACACAAACCATCAAACCTCTTATACCCACTGTCAAACCTCTCACTCAACCCATCAAACCTCTTTTACCCACTGTCAAACCTCTCACACAACCCATCAAACCTCTTATACCCACTGTCAAACCTCTCACACAACCCATCACACCTCTTATACCCACTGTCAAACCTCTCACACAACCCATCAAACCTCTTATACCCACTGTCAAACCTCTCACACAACCCATCACACCTCTTATACCCACTGTCAAACCTCTCACACAACCCATCACACCTCTTATACCCACTGTCAAACCTCTCACTCAACCCATCAAACCTCTTATACCCACTGTCAAACCTCTCACACAACCCATCAAACCTCTTATACCCACTGTCAAACCTCTCACACAACCCATCAAACCTCTTATACCCACTGTCAAACCTCTCACACAACCCATCAAACCTCTTATACCCACTGTCAAACCTCTCACACAACCCATCACACCTCTTATACCCACTGTCAAACCTCTCACACAACCCATCACACCTCTTATACCCACTGTCAAACCTCTCACTCAACCCATCAAACCTCTTATACCCACTGTCAAACCTCTCACACAACCCATCAAACCTCTTATACCCACTGTCAAACCTCTCACACAACCCATCAAACCTCTTATACCCACTGTCAAACCTCTCACACAACCCATCAAACCTCTTATACCCACTGTCAAACCTCTCACACAACCCATCAAACCTCTTATACCCACTGACAAACCTTTCACACAACCCATTAAACCTCTTATACCCACTGTCAAACCTCTCACACAACCCATCAAACCTCTTTTACCAACTGTCAAACCTCTCACACAACCCATCAAACCTCTTATACCCACTGTCAAACCTCTCACACAACCCATCACACCTCTTATACCCACTGTCAAACCTCTCACACAACCCATCAAACCTCTTATACCCACTGTCAAACCTCTCACACAACCAATCAAACCTCTTATACCCACTGTCAAACCTCTAACACAACCCATCACACCTCTTATACCCACTGTCAAACCTCTCACACAACCCATCACACCTCTGATACCCACTGTCAAACCTCTCACAAAACCCATCAAACCTCTTATACCCACTGTAAAACCTCTCACACAACCCATCAAACCTCTCACTCTCAAACCTCTTACACAACCCATCAAACCTCTTATACCCACTGTCACACCTCTCACACAACCCATCAAACCTATTATACCCACTGTCAAACCTCTCACACAACCCATCAAACCTCTTATACCCACTGACAAACCTCTCACACAACCCATCAAACCTCCTATACCCACTGTCAAACCTCTCACACAAACCATCAAACCTCTTATACCCACTGTCAAACCTCTCACACAACCCATCAAACCTCTTATACCCACTGACAAACCTCTCACACAACCCATCAAACCTCCTATACCCACTGTCAAACCTCTCACACAAACCATCAAACCTCTTATACCCACTGTCAAACCTCTCACACAACCCATCACACCTCTTATACCCACTGTCAAACCTCTCACTCAACCCATCAAACCTCTTTTACCCACTGTCAAACCTCTCACACAACCCATCAAACCTCTTATACCCACTGTCAAACCTCTCACACAACCCATCAAACCTCTTATACCCACTGTCAAACCTCTCACACAACCCATCAAACTTTTAATACCCACTGTCAAACCTCTCACATAACCCATCAAACCTCTTATACCCACTGTAAAACCTTTCACACAACCCATCAAACCTATTATACCCACTGTCAAACCTCTCACACAACCCATGAAACCTCATACACCCACTGTAAAACCTCTCACACAACCCATCAAACTTCTAATACCCACTGTCAAACCTCTCACACAACCCATCAAACCTCTTATACCCACTGTCAAACCTCTCACACAACCCATCAAACCTCTTATACCCACTGTCAAACCTCTTATACCCACTGTAAAACCTCTCACACAACCCATCAAACTTCTTATACCCACTGTCAAACCTCTTACACAACCCATCAAACCTCTTATACCCACTGTCAAACCTTTCACACAACCCATCAAACCTCTTATACCCACTGTCAAACCTCTCACACAACCCATCAAACCTCTTATACCCACTGTCAAACCTCTCACACAACCCATCACACCTCTTATACCCACTGTCAAACCTCTCACACAACCCATCAAACCTCTTATACCCACTATCAAACCTCTCACACAACCCATCACACCTCTTATACCCACTGTCAAACCTCTCACACAACCCATCAAACCTCTTATACCCACTGTCAAACACCTTGCCCACACCTTCAAACCTCTTTTACCCACTGTCAAACCTCTCACACAACCCATCAAACCTCTTATACCCGCTGTCAAACCTCTCACACAACCCATCACACCTCTTATACCCACTGTCAAACCTCTCACACAACCCATCAAACCTCTTATACCCACTGTCAAACCTCTCACACAACCCATCAAACCTCTTATACCCACTGTCAAACCTCTCACACAACCCATCAAACCTCTTATACCCACTGTCAAACCTCTTATACCCACTGTAAAACCTCTCACACAACCCATCAAACCTCTTATACCCACTGTCAAACCTTTCACACAACCCATCACACCTCTTATACCCACTGTCAAACCTCTCACACAACCCATCAAACCTCTTTTACCCACTGTAAAACCTTTCACACAACCCATCAAACCTCTTATACCCACTGTCAAACCTCTCACACAACCCATCAAACCTCTTATACCCACTGTCAAACACCTTGCCCACACCTTCAAACCTCTTTTACCCACTGTCAAACCTCTCACACAACCCATCAAACCTCTTATACCCACTGTCAAACCTCTCACACAACCCATCACACCTCTTATACCCACTGTCAAACCTCTCACACAACCCATCACACCTCTGATACCCACTGTCAAACCTCTCACACAACCCATCAAACCTCTTATACCCACTGTAAAACCTCTCACACAACCCATCAAACCTCTTATACCCACTGTCAAACCTCTTACACAACCCATCAAACCTCTTATACCCACTGTCACACCTCTCACACAACCCATCAAACCTATTATACCTACTGTCAAACCTCTCACACAACCCATCAAACCTCTTATACCCACTGTCAAACCTCTCACACAACCCATCAAACCTCTTATACCCACTGACAAAGCTCTCACACAACCCATCAAACCTCCTATACCCACTGTCAAACCTCTCACACAACCCATCAAACCTCTTATACCCACTGTCAAACCTCTCACACAACCCATCAAACCTCTTATACCCACTGTCAAACCTCTCACACAACCCATCAAACCTCATATACCCACTGTAAAACCTCTCACACAACCCATCAAACTTCTAATACCCACTGTCAAACCTCTCACACAACCCATCAAACCTCTTATACCCACTGTCAAACCTCTCACACAACCCATCAAACCTCTTATACACACTGTCAAACCTCTTATACCCACTGTAAAACCTCTCACACAACCCATCAAACTTCTTATACCCACTGTCAAACCTCTTACACAACCCATCAAACCTCTTATACCCACTGTCACACCTCTCACACAACCCATCAAACCTCTTATACCCACTGTCAAACCTCTTACACAACCCATCAAACCTCTTATACCCACTGTCAAACCTCTCACACAACCCATCAAACCTCTTATACCCACTGTAAAACCTCTCACACAACCCATCAAACTTCTTATACCCACTGTCAAACCTCTTACACAACCCATCAAACCTCTTATACCCACTGTCAAACCTTTCACACAACCCATCAAACCTCTTATACCCACTGTCAAACCTCTCGCACAACCCATCAAACCTCTTATACCCACTGTCAAACCTCTCACACAACCCATCACACCTCTTATACCCACTGTCAAACCTCTCACACAACCCATCAAACCTCTTATACCCACTATCAAACCTCTCACACAACCCATCACACCTCTTATACCCACTGTCAAACCTCTCACACAACCCATCAAACCTCTTATACCCACTGTCAAACACCTTGCCCACACCTTCAAACCTCTTTTACCCACTGTCAAACCTCTCACACAACCCATCAAACCTCTTATACCCGCTGTCAAACCTCTCACACAACCCATCACACCTCTTATACCCACTGTCAAACCTCTCACACAACCCATCAAACCTCTTATACCCACTGTCAAACCTCTCACACAACCCATCAAACCTCTTATACCCACTGTCAAACCTCTCACACAACCCATCAAACCTCTTATACCCACTGTCAAACCTCTTATACCCACTGTAAAACCTCTCACACAACCCATCAAACCTCTTATACCCACTGTCAAACCTTTCACACAACCCATCACACCTCTTATACCCACTGTCAAACCTCTCACACAACCCATCAAACCTCTTTTACCCACTGTAAAACCTTTCACACAACCCATCAAACCTCTTATACCCACTGTCAAACCTCTCACACAACCCATCAAACCTCTTATACCCACTGTCAAACACCTTGCCCACACCTTCAAACCTCTTTTACCCACTGTCAAACCTCTCACACAACCCATCAAACCTCTTATACCCACTGTCAAACCTCTCACACAACCCATCACACCTCTTATACCCACTGTCAAACCTCTCACACAACCCATCACACCTCTGATACCCACTGTCAAACCTCTCACACAACCCATCACACCTCTTATACCTACTGTCAAACACCTTGCCCACACCTTCAAACCTCTTTTACCCACTGTCAAACCTCTCACACAACCCATCAAACCTCTTATACCCACTGTCAAACCTCTCACACAACCCATCACACCTCTTATACCCACTGTCAAACCTCTCACACAACCCATCACACCTCTGATACCCACTGTCAAACCTCTCACACAACCCATCAAACCTCTTTTACCCACTGTAAAACCTTTCACACAACCCATCAAACCTCTTATACCCACTGTCAAACCTCTCACACAACCCATCAAACCTCTTATATCCACTGTCAAACCTCTCACACAACCCATCACACCTCTTATACCCACTGTCAAACCTCTCACACAACCCATTAAACCTCTTATACCCACTGTCAAACCTCTCACACAACCCATCAAACCTCATATACCCACTGTAAAACCTCTCACACAACCCATCAAACTTCTAATACCCACTGTCAAACCTCTCACACAACCCATCAAACCTCTTATACCCACTGTCAAACCTCTCACACAACCATCAAACCTCTTATACCCACTGTCAAACCTCTTATACCCACTGTAAAACCTCTCACACAACCCATCAAACTTCTTATACCCACTGTCAAACCTCTTACACAACCCATCAAACCTCTTATACCCACTGTCACACCTCTCACACAACCCATCAAACCTCTTATACCCACTGTCAAACCTCTTACACAACCCATCAAACCTCTTATACCCACTGTCAAACCTTTCACACAACCCATTAAACCTCTTATACCCACTGTCAAACCTCTCACACAACCCATCAAACCTCTTTTACCCACTGTCAAACCTCTCACACAACCCATCAAACCTCTTATACCCACTGTCAAACCTCTCACACAACCCATCAAACCTCTTATACCCACTGTCAAACCTCACACAACCCATCAAACCTCTTATACCCACTGTCAAACCTCTCATACAAACCCATCACACCTCTTATACCCACTGTCAAACCTCTCACACAACCCATCAAACCTCTTATACCCACTGTCAAACCTCTCACACAACCCATCAAACTTCTCATACCCACTGTCAAACCTCTCACACAACCCATCAAACCTCTTTTACCCACTGTAAAACCTTTCACACAACCCATCAAACCTCTTATACCCACTGTCAAACCTCTCACACAACCCATCAAACCTCTTATACCCACTGTCAAACCTCTCACACAACCCATCAAACCTCTTATACCCACTGTCAAACCTCTCACACAACCCATCAAACTTCTTATACCCACTGTCAAACCTCTCACACAACCCATGAAACCTCTTATACCCACTGTCAAACCTCTCACACAACCCATCAAACCTCTTATACCCACTGACAAACCTCTCACACAACCCATCAAACCTCTTATACCCACTGACAAACCTCTCACACAACCCATCAAACCTCTTATACCCACTGTCAAACCTCTCACACAACCCATCAAACCTCTTATACCCACTGTCAAACCTCTCACACAACCCATCAAACCTCTTATACCCACTGTCAAACCTCTCACACAACCCATCAAACCTCTTATACCCACTGTCAAACCTCTCACACAACCCATCAAACCTCTTATACCCACTGTCAAACCTCTCACACAACCCATCAAACCTCTTATACCCACTGTCAAACCTCTCACACAACCCATCAAACCTCTTATACCCACTGTCAAACCTCTTATACCCACTGTAAAACCTCTCACACAACCCATCAAACCTCTTATACCCACTGTCAAACCTCTCACACAACCCATCACACCTCTTATACCCACTGTCAAACCTCTCACACAACCCATCAAACCTCTTTTACCCACTGTAAAACCTTTCACACAACCCATCAATCCTCTTATACCCACTGTCAAACCTCTCACACAACCCATCAAACCTCTTATACCCACTGTCAAACCTCTTACACAACCCATCAAACCTCTTATACCCACTGTCAAACCTCTCACACAACCCATCAAACATCTTATACCCACTATCAAACCTCTCACACAACCCATCACACCTCTTATACCCACTGTCAAACACCTTGCCCACACCTTCAAACCTCTTTTACCCACTGTCAAACCTCTCACACAACCCATCAAACCTCTTATACCCACTGTCAAACCTCTCACACAACCCATCACACCTCTTATACCCACTGTCAAACCTCTCACACAACCCATCACACCTCTGATACCCACTGTCAAGCCTCTCACACAACCCATCAAACCTCTTTTACCCACTGTAAAACCTTTCACACAACCCATCAAACCTCTTATACCCACTGTAAAACCTCTCACACAACCCATCAAACCTCTTATACCCACTGTCAAACCTCTTACACAACCCATCAAACCTCTTATACCCACTGTCACACCTCTCACACAACCCATCAAACCTATTATACCCACTGTCAAACCTCTCACACAACCCATCAAACCTCTTATACCCACTGTCAAACCTCTCACACAACCCATCAAACCTCTTATACCCACTGACAAACCTCTCACACAACCCATCAAACCTCCTATACCCACTGTCAAACCTCTCACACAAACCATCAAACCTCTTATACCCACTGTCAAACCTCTCACACAACCCATCACACCTCTTATACCCACTGTCAAACCTCTCACTCAACCCATCAAACCTCTTTTACCCACTGTCAAACCTCTCACACAACCCATCAAACCTCTTATACCCACTGTCAAACCTCTCACACAACCCATCACACCTCTTATACCCACTGTCAAACCTCTCACACAACCCAACAAACCTCTTATACCCACTGTCAAACCTCTCACACAACCCATCACACCTCTTATACCCACTGTCAAACCTCTCACACAACCCATCACACCTCTTATACCCACTGTCAAACCTCTCACTCAACCCATCAAACCTCTTATACCCACTGTCAAACCTCTCACACAACCCATCAAACCTCTTATACCCACTGTCAAACCTCTCACACAACCCATCAAACCTCTTATACCCACTGTCAAACCTCTCACACAACCCATCAAACCTCTTATACCCACTGTCAAACCTCTCACACAACCCATCACACCTCTTATACCCACTGTCAAACCTCTCACACAACCCATCACACCTCTTATACCCACTGTCAAACCTCTCACTCAACCCATCAAACCTCTTATACCCACTGTCAAACCTCTCACACAACCCATCAAACCTCTTATACCCACTGTCAAACCTCTCACACAACCCATCAAACCTCTTATACCCACTGTCAAACCTCTCACACAACCCATCAAACCTCTTATACCCACTGTCAAACCTCTCACACAACCCATCAAACCTCTTATACCCACTGACAAACCTTTCACACAACCCATTAAACCTCTTATACCCACTGTCAAACCTCTCACACAACCCATCAAACCTCTTTTACCAACTGTCAAACCTCTCACACAACCCATCAAACCTCTTATACCCACTGTCAAACCTCTCACACAACCCATCACACCTCTTATACCCACTGTCAAACCTCTCACACAACCCATCAAACCTCTTATACCCACTGTCAAACCTCTCACACAACCAATCAAACCTCTTATACCCACTGTCAAACCTCTCACACAACCCATCAAACCTCTTATACCCACTGTCAAACCTCTCACACAACCCATCAAACCTCTTATACCCACTGACAAACCTCTCACACAACCCATCAAACCTCTTATACCCACTGTCAAACCTCTCATACCCACTGTCAAACCTCTCATACAACCCATCAAACCTCTTATACCCCCTGTCAAACCTCTCACACAACCCATCAAACCTCTTATACCCACTGTCAAACCTCTCACACAACCCATCACACCTCTTATACCCACTGTCAACCCTCTCACACAACCCATCAAACCTCATATACCCACTGTCAAACCTTTCACACAACCCATTAAACCTCTTATACCCACTGTCAAACCTCTCACACAACCCATCAAACCTCTTATACCCACTGTCAAACCTCTCACACAACCCATCACACCTCTTATACCCACTGTCAAACCTCTCACACAACCCATCAAACCTCTTATACCCACTGTCAAACCTCTCACACAACCCATCAAACTTCTAATACCCACTGTCAAACCTCTCACACAACCCATCAAACCTCATATACCCACTGTAAAACCTCTCACACAACCCATCAAACCTCTTATACCAACTGTAAAACCTCTCACACAACCCATCAAACCTCTTTTACCCACTGTCAAACCTCTCACACAACCCATCAAACTTCTTTTACCCACTGTCAGACCTCTCACACAACCCATGAAACCTCTTATACCCACTGTCAAACCTCTCACACAACCCATCACACCTCTTATACCCACTGTCAAACCTCTCACACAACCCATCAAACCTCTTATACCCATTGTCAAACCTCTTATACCCACTGTCAAACCTCTTACACAACCCATCAAACCTCTTATACCCACTGTCACACCTCTCACACAACCCATCAAACCTCTTATACCCACTGTCAAACCTCTCACACAACCCATCAAACCTCTTATACCCACTGTCAAACCTCTTATACCCACTGTCAAACCTCTTACACAACCCATGAAACCTCTTATACCCACTGTCAAACCTCTCACACAACCCATCAATCCTCTTATACCCACTGTCAAACCTCTCACACAACCCATCACACCTCTTATACCCACTGTCAAACCTCTCACACAACCCATCAAACCTCTTATACCCACTGTCAAACCTTGTGTACCCACTGTAAAACCTCTCACACAACCCATCAAACTTCTTATACCAACTGTCAAACCTCTTACACAACCCATCAAACCTCTTATACCCACTGTCACACCTCTCACACAACCCATCAAACCTCTTATACCCACTGACAAACCTCTCACACAACCCATCAAACCTCTTATACCCACTGTCAAACCTCTTATACCCACTGTCAAACCTCTTACACAACCCATCAAACCTCTTATACCCACTGACAAACCTATCACACAACCCATCAAACCTCTTATACCCAGTGTCAAACCTCTCACACAACCCATCACACCTCTTATACCCACTGTCAAACACCTTGACCACACCTTCAAACCTCTTTTACCCACTGTCAAACCTCTCACACAACCCGTCAAACCTCTTATACCCACTGTCAAACCTCTCACACAACCCATCAAACCTCTTATACCCACTGACAAACCTCTCACACAACCCATCAAACCTCCTATACCCACTGACAAACCTCTCACACAACCCATCAAACCTCTTATACCCACTGTCAAACCTCTCACACAACCCATCAAACCTCTTATACCCACTGTTAAACCTCTCACACAACCCATCAAACCTCTTATACCCACTGACAAACCTCTCACACAACCCATCAAACCTCTTATACCCACTGAAAAACCTCTCACACAACCCATCAAACCTCTAATACCAACTGCCAAACCTCTTATACCCACTGTCAAACCTCTCATACAACCCATCAAACCTCTTATACCCACTGTCAAACCTCTCACACAACCCATCAAAGCTCTTATACCCACTGTCAAACCTCTCATACCCACTGTCAAACCTCTCATACAACCCATCAAACCTCTTATACCCCCTGTCAAACCTCTCACACAACCCATCAAACCTCTTATACCCACTGTCAAACCTCTTACACAACCCATCAAACCTCTTATACCCACTGTCAAACCTCTCACACAACCCATCAAACCTCTTATACCCACTGTCAAACCTCTCACACAACCCATCACACCTCTTATACCCACTGTCAAACCTCTCACACAACCCATCAAACCTCTTATACCCACTGTAAAACCTCTCACACAACCCATCAAACCTCTTTTACCCACTGTCAAACCTCTCACACAACCCATCAAACTTCTTTTACCCACTGTCAGACCTCTCACACAACCCATGAAACCTCTTATACCCACTGTCAAACCTCTCACACAACCCATCACACCTCTTATACCCACTGTCAAACCTCTCACACAACCCATCAAACCTCTTATACCCACTGTCAAACCTCTTATACCCACTGTCAAACCTCTTACACAACCCATCAAACCTCTTATACCCACTGTCACACCTCTCACACAACCCATCAAACCTCTTATACCCACTGTCAAACCTCTCACACAACCCATCAAACCTCTTATACCCACTGTCAAACCTCTTATACCCACTGTCAAACCTCTTACACAACCCATCAAACCTCTTATACCCACTGTCAAACCTCTCACACAACCCATCAATCCTCTTATACCCACTGTCAAACCTCTCACACAACCCATCACACCTCTTATACCCACTGTCAAACCTCTCACACAACCCATCAAACCTCTTATACCCACTGTCAAACCTTTTGTACCCACTGTAAAACCTCTCACACAACCCATCAAACTTCTTATACCAACTGTCAAACCTCTTACACAACCCATCAAACCTCTTATACCCACTGTCACACCTCTCACACAACCCATCAAACCTCTTATACCCACTGACAAACCTCTCACACAACCCATCAAACCTCTTATACCCACTGTCAAACCTCTTATACCCACTGTCAAACCTCTTACACAACCCATCAAACCTCTTATACCCACTGACAAACCTATCACACAACCCATCAAACCTCTTATACCCAGTGTCAAACCTCTCACACAACCCATCACACCTCTTATACCCACTGTCAAACACCTTGACCACACCTTCAAACCTCTTTTACCCACTGTCAAACCTCTCACACAACCCGTCAAACCTCTTATACCCACTGTCAAACCTCTCACACAACCCATCAAACCTCTTATACCCACTGACAAACCTCTCACACAACCCATCAAACCTCCTATACCCACTGACAAACCTCTCACACAACCCATCAAACCTCTTATACCCACTGTCAAACCTCTCACACAACCCATCAAACCTCTTATACCCACTGTCAAACCTCTCACACAACCCATCAAACCTCTTATACCCACTGACAAACCTCTCACACAACCCATCAAACCTCTTATACCCACTGAAAAACCTCTCACACAACCCATCAAACCTCTAATACCAACTGCCAAACCTCTTATACCCACTGTCAAACCTCTCATACAACCCATCAAACCTCTTATACCCACTGTCAAACCTCTCACACAACCCATCAAAGCTCTTATACCCACTGTCAAACCTCTCATACCCACTGTCAAACCTCTCATACAACCCATCAAACCTCTTATACCCCCTGTCAAACCTCTCACACAACCCATCAAACCTCTTATACCCACTGTCAAACCTCTTACACAACCCATCAAACCTCTTATACCCACTGTCAAACCTCTCACACAACCCATCAAACCTCTTATACCCACTGTCAAACCTCTCACACAACCCATCACACCTCTTATACCCACTGTCAAACCTCTCACACAACCCATCACACCTCTTATACCCACTGTCAAACCTCTCACTCAACCCATCAAACCTCTTATACCCACTGTCAAACCTCTCACACAACCCATCAAACCTCTTATACCCACTGTCAAACCTCTCACACAACCCATCAAACCTCTTATACCCACTGTCAAACCTCTCACACAACCCATCAAACCTCTTATACCCACTGTCAAACCTCTCACACAACCCATCAAACCTCTTATACCCACTGACAAACCTTTCACACAACCCATTAAACCTCTTATACCCACTGTCAAACCTCTCACACAACCCATCAAACCTCTTTTACCAACTGCCAAACCTCTCACACAACCCATCAAACCTCTTATACCCACTGTCAAACCTCTCACACAACCCATCACACCTCTTATACCCACTGTCAAACCTCTCACACAACCCATCACACCTCTGATACCCACTGTCAAACCTCTCACACAACCCATCAAACCTCTTATACCCACTGTAAAACCTCTCAAACAACCCATCAAACCTCTCACTCTCAAACCTCTTACACAACCCATCAAACCTCTTATACCCACTGTCACACCTCTCACACAACCCATCAAACCTATTATACCCACTGTCAAACACCTTGCCCACACCTTCAAACCTCTTTTACCCACTGTCAAACCTCTCACACAACCCATCAAACCTCTTTTACCAACTGTCAAACCTCTCACACAACCCATCAAACCTCTTATACCCACTGTCAAACCTCTCACACAACCCATCAAACCTCTTATACCCACTGACAAACCTCTCACACAACCCATCAAACCTCCTATACCCACTGTCAAACCTCTCACACAAACCATCAAACCTCTTATACCCACTGTCAAACCTCTCACACAACCCATCAAACCTCTTATACCCACTGACAAACCTCTCACACAACCCATCAAACCTCCTATACCCACTGTCAAACCTCTCACACAAACCATCAAACCTCTTATACCCACTGTCAAACCTCTCACACAACCCATCACACCTCTTATACCCACTGTCAAACCTCTCACTCAACCCATCAAACCTCTTTTACCCACTGTCAAACCTCTCACACAACCCATCAAACCTCTTATACCCACTGTCAAACCTCTCACACAACCCATCACACCTCTTATACCCACTGTCAAACCTCTCACACAACCCATCAAACCTCTTATACCCACTGTCAAACCTCTCACACAACCCATCACACCTCTTATACCCACTGTCAAACCTCTCACACAACCCATCACACCTCTTATACCCAGTCAAACCTCTCACTCAACCCATCAAACCTCTTATACCCACTGTCAAACCTCTCACACAACCCATCAAACCTCTTATACCCACTGTCAAACCTCTCACACAACCCATCAAACCTCTTATACCCACTGTCAAACCTCTCACACAACCCATCAAACCTCTTATACCCACTGTCAAACCTCTCACACAACCCATCACACCTCTTATACCCACTGTCAAACCTCTCACACAACCCATCACACCTCTTATACCCACTGTCAAACCTCTCACTCAACCCATCAAACCTCTTATACCCACTGTCAAACCTCTCACACAACCCATCAAACCTCTTATACCCACTGTCAAACCTCTCACACAACCCATCAAACCTCTTATACCCACTGTCAAACCTCTCACACAACCCATCAAACCTCTTATACCCACTGTCAAACCTCTCACACAACCCATCAAACCTCTTATACCCACTGACAAACCTTTCACACAACCCATTAAACCTCTTATACCCACTGTCAAACCTCTCACACAACCCATCAAACCTCTTTTACCAACTGTCAAACCTCTCACACAACCCATCAAACCTCTTATACCCACTGTCAAACCTCTCACACAACCCATCACACCTCTTATACCCACTGTCAAACCTCTCACACAACCCATCAAACCTCTTATACCCACTGTCAAACCTCTCACACAACCAATCAAACCTCTTATACCCACTGTCAAACCTCTAACACAACCCATCACACCTCTTATACCCACTGTCAAACCTCTCACACAACCCATCACACCTCTGATACCCACTGTCAAACCTCTCACACAACCCATCAAACCTCTTATACCCACTGTAAAACCTCTCACACAACCCATCAAACCTCTCACTCTCAAACCTCTTACACAACCCATCAAACCTCTTATACCCACTGTCACACCTCTCACACAACCCATCAAACCTATTATACCCACTGTCAAACCTCTCACACAACCCATCAAACCTCTTATACCCACTGACAAACCTCTCACACAACCCATCAAACCTCCTATACCCACTGTCAAACCTCTCACACAAACCATCAATCCTCTTATACCCACTGTCAAACCTCTCACACAACCCATCACACCTCTTATACCCACTGTCAAACCTCTCACTCAACCCATCAAACCTCTTTTACCCACTGTCAAACCTCTCACACAACCCATCAAACCTCTTATACCCACTGTCAAACCTCTCACACAACCCATCAAACCTCTTATACCCACTGTCAAACCTCTCACACAACCCATCAAACTTTTAATACCCACTGTCAAACCTCTCACATAACCCATCAAACCTCTTATACCCACTGTAAAACCTTTCACACAACCCATCAAACCTATTATACCCACTGTCAAACCTCTCACACAACCCATGGAACCTCATATACCCACTGTAAAACCTCTCACACAACCCATCAAACTTCTAATACCCACTGTCAAACCTCTCACACAACCCATCAAACCTCTTATACCCACTGTCAAACCTCTCACACAACCCATCAAACCTCTTATACCCACTGTCAAACCTCTTATACCCACTGTAAAACCTCTCACACAACCCATCAAACTTCTTATACCCACTGTCAAACCTCTTACACAACCCATCAAACCTCTTATACCCACTGTCAAACCTTTCACACAACCCATCAAACCTCTTATACCCACTGTCAAACCTCTCACACAACCCATCAAACCTCTTATACCCACTGTCAAACCTCTCACACAACCCATCACACCTCTTATACCCACTGTCAAACCTCTCACACAACCCATCAAACCTCTTATACCCACTATCAAACCTCTCACACAACCCATCACACCTCTTATACCCACTGTCAAACCTCTCACACAACCCATCAAACCTCTTATACCCACTGTCAAACACCTTGCCCACACCTTCAAACCTCTTTTACCCACTGTCAAACCTCTCACACAACCCATCAAACCTCTTATACCCGCTGTCAAACCTCTCACACAACCCATCACACCTCTTATACCCACTGTCAAACCTCTCACACAACCCATCAAACCTCTTATACCCACTGTCAAACCTCTCACACAACCCATCAAACCTCTTATACCCACTGTCAAACCTCTCACAAAACCCATCAAACCTCTTATACCCACTGTCAAACCTCTTATACCCACTGTAAAACCTCTCACACAACCCATCAAACCTCTTATACCCACTGTCAAACCTTTCACACAACCCATCACACCTCTTATACCCACTGTCAAACCTCTCACACAACCCATCAAACCTCTTTTACCCACTGTAAAACCTTTCACACAACCCATCAAACCTCTTATACCCACTGTCAAACCTCTCACACAACCCATCAAACCTCTTATACCCACTGTCAAACACCTTGCCCACACCTTCAAACCTCTTTTACCCACTGTCAAACCTCTCACACAACCCATCAAACCTCTTATACCCACTGTCAAACCTCTCACACAACCCATCACACCTCTTATACCCACTGTCAAACCTCTCACACAACCCATCACACCTCTGATACCCACTGTCAAACCTCTCACACAACCCATCAAACCTCTTTTACCCACTGTAAAACCTCTCACACAACCCATCAAACCTCTTATACCCACTGTAAAACCTCTCACACAACCCATCAAACCTCTTATACCCACTGTCAAACCTCTTACACAACCCATCAAACCTCTTATACCCACTGTCACACCTCTCACACAACCCATCAAACCTATTATACCCACTGTCAAACCTCTCACACAACCCATCAAACCTCTTATAC
Source organism: Astyanax mexicanus (assembly GCF_023375975.1). Classification (NCBI taxonomy): domain Eukaryota; kingdom Metazoa; phylum Chordata; class Actinopteri; order Characiformes; family Acestrorhamphidae; genus Astyanax; species Astyanax mexicanus. The sequence continues at coordinate 31,146,657 of NC_064409.1, read as the reverse complement.
CCACTGTCAAACCTCTCACACAACCCATCAAACCTCTTTTACCCACTGACAAAGCTCTCACACAACCCATCAAACCTCCTATACCCACTGTCAAACCTCTCACACAACCCATCAAACCTCTTATACCCACTGTCAAACCTCTCACACAACCCATCAAACCTCTTATACCCACTGTCAAACCTCTCACACAACCCATCAAACCTCATATACCCACTGTAAAACCTCTCACACAACCCATCAAACTTCTAATACCCACTGTCAAACCTCTCACACAACCCATCAAACCTCTTATACCCACTGTCAAACCTCTCACACAACCCATCAAACCTCTTATACACACTGTCAAACCTCTTATACCCACTGTAAAACCTCTCACACAACCCATCAAACTTCTTATACCCACTGTCAAACCTCTTACACAACCCATCAAACCTCTTATACCCACTGTCACACCTCTCACACAACCCATCAAACCTCTTATACCCACTGTCAAACCTCTTACACAACCCATCAAACCTCTTATACCCACTGTCAAACCTCTCACACAACCCATCAAACCTCTTATACCCACTGACAAACCTCTCACACAACCCATCAAACCTCTTATACCCACTGTCAAACCGCTTACACAACCCATCAAACCTCTTATACCCACTGTCAAACCTCTCACACAACCCATCAAACCTCTTATACCCACTGTCAAACCTTTGACACAACCCATTAAACCTCTTATACCCACTGTCAAACCTCTCACACAACCCATCAAACCTCTTTTACCCACTGTCAAACCTCTCACACAACCCATCAAACCTCTTATACCCACTGTCAAACCTCTCACACAACCCATCAAACCTCCTATACCCACTGTCAAACCTCTCACACAACCCATCAAACCTCTTATACCCACTGTCAAACCTCTCACACAACCCATCAAACCTCTTTTACCCACTGTCAAACCTCTCACACAACCCATCAAACCTCTTATACCCACTGTCAAACCTCTCACACAACCCATCAAACCTCCTATACCCACTGTCAAACCTCTCACACAACCCATCACACCTCTTATACCTACTGTCAAACACCTTGCCCACACCTTCAAACCTCTTTTACCCACTGTCAAACCTCTCACACAACCCATCAAACCTCTTATACCCACTGTCAAACCTCTCACACAACCCATCACACCTCTTATACCCACTGTCAAACCTCTCACACAACCCATCACACCTCTGATACCCACTGTCAAACCTCTCACACAACCCATCAAACCTCTTTTACCCACTGTAAAACCTTTCACACAACCCATCAAACCTCTTATACCCACTGTCAAACCTCTCACACAACCCATCAAACCTCTTATATCCACTGTCAAACCTCTCACACAACCCATCACACCTCTTATACCCACTGTCAAACCTCTCACACAACCCATCAAACCTCTTATACCCACTGTCAAACCTCTCACACAACCCATCAAACCTCATATACCCACTGTAAAACCTCTCACACAACCCATCAAACTTCTAATACCCACTGTCAAACCTCTCACACAACCCATCAAACCTCTTATACCCACTGTCAAACCTCTCACACAACCCATCAAACCTCTTATACCCACTGTCAAACCTCTTATACCCACTGTAAAACCTCTCACACAACCCATCAAACTTCTTATACCCACTGTCAAACCTCTTACACAACCCATCAAACCTCTTATACCCACTGTCACACCTCTCACACAACCCATCAAACCTCTTATACCCACTGTCAAACCTCTTACACAACCCATCAAACCTCTTATACCCACTGTCAAACCTTTCACACAACCCATTAAACCTCTTATACCCACTGTCAAACCTCTCACACAACCCATCAAACCTCTTTTACCCACTGTCAAACCTCTCACACAACCCATCAAACCTCTTATACCCACTGACAAACCTCTCACACAACCCATCAAACCTCTTATACCCACTGTCAAACCTCTCACACAACCCATCAAACTTCTTATACCCACTGTCAAACCTCTCACACAACCCATGAAACCTCTTATACCCACTGTCAAACCTCTCACACAACCCATCAAACCTCTTATACCCACTGACAAACCTCTCACACAACCCATCAAACCTCTTATACCCACTGACAAACCTCTCACACAACCCATCAAACCTCTTATACCCACTGTCAAACCTCTCACACAACCCATCAAACCTCTTATACCCACTGTCAAACCTCTCACACAACCCATCAAACCTCTTATACCCACTGTCAAACCTCTCACACAACCCATCAAACCTCTTATACCCACTGTCAAACCTCTCACACAACCCATCAAACCTCTTATACCCACTGTCAAACCTCTCACACAACCCATCAAACCTCTTATACCCACTGTCAAACCTCTCACACAACCCATCAAACCTCTTATACCCACTGTCAAACCTCTTATACCCACTGTAAAACCTCTCACACAACCCATCAAACCTCTTATACCCACTGTCAAACCTCTCACACAACCCATCACACCTCTTATACCCACTGTCAAACCTCTCACACAACCCATCAAACCTCTTTTACCCACTGTAAAACCTTTCACACAACCCATCAATCCTCTTATACCCACTGTCAAACCTCTCACACAACCCATCAAACCTCTTATACCCACTGTCAAACCTCTTACACAACCCATCAAACCTCTTATACCCACTGTCAAACCTCTCACACAACCCATCAAACCTCTTATACCCACTATCAAACCTCTCACACAACCCATCACACCTCTTATACCCACTGTCAAACACCTTGCCCACACCTTCAAACCTCTTTTACCCACTGTCAAACCTCTCACACAACCCATCAAACCTCTTATACCCACTGTCAAACCTCTCACACAACCCATCACACCTCTTATACCCACTGTCAAACCTCTCACACAACCCATCACACCTCTGATACCCACTGTCAAACCTCTCACACAACCCATCAAACCTCTTTTACCCACTGTAAAACCTTTCACACAACCCATCAAACCTCTTATACCCACTGTAAAACCTCTCACACAACCCATCAAACCTCTTATACCCACTGTCAAACCTCTTACACAACCCATCAAACCTCTTATACCCACTGTCACACCTCTCACACAACCCATCAAACCTATTATACCCACTGTCAAACCTCTCACACAACCCATCAAACCTCTGATACCCACTGTCAAACCTCTCACACAACCCATCAAACCTCTTTTACCCACTGTAAAACCTTTCACACAACCCATCAAACCTCTTATACCCACTGTAAAACCTCTCACACAACCCATCAAACCTCTTATACCCACTGTCAAACCTCTTACACAACCCATCAAACCTCTTATACCCACTGTCACACCTCTCACACAACCCATCAAACCTATTATACCCACTGTCAAACCTCTCACACAACCCATCAAACCTCTTATACCCACTGTCAAACCTCTCACACAACCCATCAAACCTCTTATACCCACTGACAAAGCTCTCACACAACCCATCAAACCTCCTATACCCACTGTCAAACCTCTAACACAACCCATCAAACCTCTTATACCCACTGTCAAACCTCTCACACAACCCATCACACCTCTTATACCCACTGTCAAACCTCTCACTCAATCCATCAAACCTCTTTTACCCACTGTCAAACCTCTCACACAACCCATCAAACCTCTTATACCCACTGTCAAACCTCTCACACAACCCATCACACCTCTTATACCCACTGTCAAACCTCTCACACAACCCATCACACCTCTGATACCCACTGTCAAACCTCTCACACAACCCATCAAACCTCTTTTACCCACTGTAAAACCTTTCACACAACCCATCAAACCTCTTATACCCACTGTAAAACCTCTCACACAACCCATCAAACCTCTTATACCCACTGTCAAACCTCTCACACAACCCATCAAACCTCTTATACCCACTGTCAAACCTCTCACACAACCCATCAAACCTCTTATACCCACTGTCAAACCTCTCACACAACCCATCAAACCTCTTATACCCACTGTCAAACCTCTCACACAACCCATCAAACCTCTTATACCCACTGTCAAACCTCTTATACCCACTGTAAAACCTCTCACACAACCCATCAAACCTCTTATACCCACTGTCAAACCTCTCACACAACCCATCACACCTCTTATACCCACTGTCAAACCTCTCACACAACCCATCAAACCTCTTTTACCCACTGTAAAACCTTTCACACAACCCATCAATCCTCTTATACCCACTGTCAAACCTCTCACACAACCCATCAAACCTCTTATACCCACTGTCAAACCTCTTACACAACCCATCAAACCTCTTATACCCACTGTCAAACCTCTCACACAACCCATCAAACCTCTTATACCCACTATCAAACCTCTCACACAACCCATCAATCCTCTTATACCCACTGTCAAACCTCTCACACAACCCATCAAACCTCTTATACCCACTGTCAAACCTCTTACACAACCCATCAAACCTCTTATACCCACTGTCAAACCTCTCACACAACCCATCAAACCTCTTATACCCACTATCAAACCTCTCACACAACCCATCACACCTCTTATACCCACTGTCAAACACCTTGCCCACACCTTCAAACCTCTTTTACCCACTGTCAAACCTCTCACACAACCCATCAAACCTCTTATACCCACTGTCAAACCTCTCACACAACCCATCACACCTCTTATACCCACTGTCAAACCTCTCACACAACCCATCACACCTCTGATACCCACTGTCAAACCTCTCACACAACCCATCAAACCTCTTTTACCCACTGTAAAACCTTTCACACAACCCATCAAACCTCTTATACCCACTGTCAAACCTCTTACACAACCCATCAAACCTCTTATACCCACTGTCAAACACCTTGCCCACACCTTCAAACCTCTTTTACCCACTGTCAAACCTCTCACACAACCCATCAAACCTCTTATACCCACTGTCAAACCTCTCACACAACCCATCACACCTCTTATACCCACTGTCAAACCTCTCACACAACCCATCACACCTCTGATACCCACTGTAAAACCTCTCACACAACCCATCAAACCTCTTATACCCACTGTCAAACCTCTTACACAACCCATCAAACCTCTTATACCCACTGTCACACCTCTCACACAACCCATCAAACCTATTATACCCACTGTCAAACCTCTCACACAACCCATCACACCTCTGATACCCACTGTCAAACCTCTCACACAACCCATCAAACCTCTTTTACCCACTGTAAAACCTCTCACACAACCCATCAAACCTCTTATACCCACTGTCAAACCTCTTACACAACCCATCAAACCTCTTATACCCACTGTCACACCTCTCACACAACCCATCAAACCTATTATACCCACTGTCAAACCTCTCACACAACCCATCAAACCTCTTATACCCACTGTCAAACCTCTCACACAACCCATCAAACCTCTTATACCCACTGACAAAGCTCTCACACAACCCATCAAACCTCCTATACCCACTGTCAAACCTCTCACACAACCCATCAAACCTCTTATACCCACTGTCAAACCTCTCACACAACCCATCACACCTCTTATACCCACTGTCAAACCTCTCACTCAATCCATCAAACCTCTTTTACCCACTGTCAAACCTCTCACACAACCCATCAAACCTCTTATACCCACTGTCAAACCTCTCACACAACCCATCACACCTCTTATACCCACTGTCAAACCTCTCACACAACCCATCACACCTCTGATACCCACTGTCAAACCTCTCACACAACCCATCAAACCTCTTTTACCCACTGTAAAACCTTTCACACAACCCATCAAACCTCTTATACCCACTGTAAAACCTCTCACACAACCCATCAAACCTCTTATACCCACTGTCAAACCTCTCACACAACCCATCAAACCTCATATACCCACTGTCAAACCTCTCACACAACCCATCAAACCTCTTATACCCACTGTCAAACCTCTCACACAACCCATCAAACCTCTTATACCCACTGTCAAACCTCTCACACAACCCATCAAACCTCTTATACCCACTGTCAAACCTCTTATACCCACTGTAAAACCTCTCACACAACCCATCAAACCTCTTATACCCACTGTCAAACCTCTCACACAACCCATCACACCTCTTATACCCACTGTCAAACCTCTCACACAACCCATCAAACCTCTTTTACCCACTGTAAAACCTTTCACACAACCCATCAATCCTCTTATACCCACTGTCAAACCTCTCACACAACCCATCAAACCTCTTATACCCACTGTCAAACCTCTTACACAACCCATCAAACCTCTTATACCCACTGTCAAACCTCTCACACAACCCATCAAACCTCTTATACCCACTATCAAACCTCTCACACAACCCATCACACCTCTTATACCCACTGTCAAACACCTTGCCCACACCTTCAAACCTCTTTTACCCACTGTCAAACCTCTCACACAACCCATCAAACCTCTTATACCCACTGTCAAACCTCTCACACAACCCATCACACCTCTTATACCCACTGTCAAACCTCTCACACAACCCATCACACCTCTGATACCCACTGTCAAACCTCTCACACAACCCATCAAACCTCTTTTACCCACTGTAAAACCTTTCACACAACCCATCAAACCTCTTATACCCACTGTAAAACCTCTCACACAACCCATCAAACCTCTTATACCCACTGTCAAACCTCTTACACAACCCATCAAACCTCTTATACCCACTGTCACACCTCTCACACAACCCATCAAACCTATTATACCCACTGTCAAACCTCTCACACAACCCATCAAACCTCTTATACCCACTGTCAAACCTCTCACACAACCCATCAAACCTCTTATACCCACTGACAAAGCTCTCACACAACCCATCAAACCTCCTATACCCACTGTCAAACCTCTCACACAACCCATCAAACCTCTTATACCCACTGTCAAACCTCTCACACAACCCATCAAACCTCTTTTACCCACTGTAAAACCTTTCACACAACCCATCAAACCTCTTATACCCACTGTAAAACCTCTCACACAACCCATCAAACCTCTTATACCCACTGTCAAACCTCTCACACAACCCATCAAACCTCTTATACACACTGTCAAACCTCTTATACCCACTGTAAAACCTCTCACACAACCCATCAAACTTCTTATACCCACTGTCAAACCTCTTACACAACCCATCAAACCTCTTATACCCACTGTCACACCTCTCACACAACCCATCAAACCTCTTATACCCACTGTCAAACCTCTTACACAACCCATCAAACCTCTTATACCCACTGTCAAACCTCTCACACAACCCATCAAACCTCTTATACCCACTGACAAACCTTTGACACAACCCATTAAACCTCTTTTACCCACTGTCAAACCTCTCACACAACCCATCAAACCTCTTTTACCCACTGTCAAACCTCTCACACAACCCATCAAACCTCTTATACTCACTGTCAAACCTCTCACACAACCCATCACACCTCTTATACCTACTGTCAAACACCTTGCCCACACCTTCAAACCACTTATACCCACTGTCAAACCTCTCACACAACCCTTCAAACCTCTTATACCCACTGACAAACACCTTGCCCACTCCTTCAAACCTCTTATACCCACTGACAACATTTATCACATTTCAAACCTCTCACACACATAAACCTCTCACACAATGTTAATCTAAATTAAACAGAGAGGAATGAAAGAATGCGTGAGAGGTTTGACAGTGTGAGAGTAAAGTATGAGGTCTCACATATTAGGTGTAAAAAGTGAGCACTGGGTGTTTGGTTCTTATTTTTTCACATAAGTGGAGTCATGAGGCAGAGTTAAAGTCTCCAGCAGCGTGTGGTTTAGCAGCCATGTAAGAATTCCACTTCTTCTCATCCAGCTGTGCTAGAAGTGTACAGACGGCGAGGTCACAGTGTGCTGCTGGCTGGCCAAACACAACGATTCCAAACAACCGCACGCTGACTGACGAGAACAGAGACATTTCTGAATGCCCAAATATACACAAACTGTCTCCATTTTCACCAGTTATCTGGTGTTTATGACTAAAGGAAAGGCCTTGGCACAACTGGGTACAGATCTTGTCAGATATTTTCATCTGGGTATCTTTACTTTATATTCCATCCACTCTCTGTGCCCTTTAAATAAAACATAAATGTATACCAGAGTTCTGGCTGCAATACAAACTCATCTAAAACCCTTCACCAAAATGATGTGCTTAAACAGAGTGTGGTGTAATAAGAGGCAGGTGACTAAGCCTTAACAAAGTGTAAAACTAAACTAAAATAAAAATAAAAGGTTTTTTTAGTGTCCAAAATGACACATACTTACAGAATTATCACAAATACATATTTATATTTGAAATTGTGGATGTTGTTTCACATCTAAAAGTCCAGACCAGGGTGCAATTCATAGTTTGTGTGTTTAATACATTGTTTTGGATTCATATTAAAGTGAGGAATTGTGTTCTCTGGAATGATAGTTCTCCATTCAATATTTTTGGTGTGAGTTCATGAGTTAGTGATAAGATGGGGTGATGATCATTGTCACTGAATGCTGTAGTATTTGCCAGACAGAGTGTTGCTCTCACCATGTAGAGAGCCTTTTACTTTTTCACTTATTTTGACATTCTATAGCATGAAAAAAAATATACAAGTAGTCTTGCTTAAAATACTACAGAAATGTTTAATCTTTCAGATTAGGTTCGATTACGGTATAAAATGATAAGGAGAGTTTACCTGTCCAGCTGTGTCCAAAATCTCCATGCTCACCATCTCATCATCGATGTTTGCTTGATGTCGGTATGTAGACTCTTTAAAATTTAAAAGAGAAAATGCATCAGAAATAGAGCTACATCTGAACGTGCATATGCATTGATGAAAGCTAACAAGTAATAACTATGTTGTATGTTTTTAGCAAATAAGCATACACTGACAGGCCAAATATTAAGCAACAGGAACTAGTATCATGTCCCATGACTTTTGCCATATCCCACAGAATTCACATCCTGATCATGCTAGCCAGGCGAACGTATATGCAGGTTTGACTTTAGTAAAAATAAACAAGAGGAACAAAAGCAACACAGAAAGTAAACACTGGTAGTAATAACACAAAAACAAGAATAGACAAGACTAAGAAAAGTAGACTATGAAAATCAAACTAGGGAAATCAAACTAAGAAAACTAGACCAAGAATACAAAAAAAGGCCAGAATTGGATCACACAAATATAACCCAAGCATACAAAAATACTATGGATACAAAAGCACAAAGAATTTGCAAAAGACTCAACAAGCACAGAAACAAAGGGGCATATATATACAAAAAGGGTGAGGAACACCTGGGGTAGGAAACAAGGGGGCGGGGTTACAAACCAGACACAAGGTGACAACACTGAATAGGGCAGTGCTAGGGTGGAGACAGGACAATAACAAAACAAGGTCATGTGCTAGTTTACCACGTGTAGAGGAAAACCAATTAGGAGAACAGAGGACATGAGCAGAAAGGACAAAAAAAAAAAAAACAAGACAGGCATGGGCTGAGGAGTGACACATTTCTTCCACATGTAAATATACATAACTACCACTCAATCTATACTATGACAAAAGTAATCAGAAAAACAAAACTGAATTCACACAATTACTGTGATCAGGCGCTTCCTGTTGTCTGCAATAAACTCTTTGAAATGTGTCTACAGCTTCAGATGTTGCTATTTGAATTGATTAGACACAGTTTGGGAAGGCAGACTGTTCCCAGGAACAGTTGCAAAGGAACACCTTGAACCTTCCAAGAGCTGTCTGGCCAAATTGGCCAAGCATTTCCCAGGACAGAGAGGTAATAAATTATACTTCGATCACCCAAACATCGTATTCAATGGACAGCCTTCTCTTCAACACTCCATGAATCAGATCTTGGCAAAGTTGCAAGACAGAAGCCACTGTTGAGTGAAATACACGTAACAGATCGTTTAGCGTTTACTAAACAAAATGTAATGTAGACAGTAAGCACTTTTACATGTCTGGGAAAAACAGTGCACATTATCTAAGAAATAACTTTACTGCAGTGAAACATGGTGGTGGTATTATAGTGCTGCTTCTCAGTGGCAAAACAGGGCAAAAAATACTCCTCTAAAGAGCACGCAAACTCAGACTGAGAGTACAGCTTAGACAAATTAGAGGCTTAAACCACTGAACATCTGTGGAGAAACATGAAGTTAATATAAACTGCCGAAACCCAGATACACAAAAACATTTAAAGAAGATTTGTAGCTGTAATAGCTGATAAAAGGACAAAATACCAGTATTAAATAGCAGGTCTCAATATCAAAACTCTATGATTTTCAAAACCAAATCCACTACAAAATTGTCTAAATTCTTTTTGTGTCCACTGTGTACTAGTGTACTATAAACAGGTTTAGTTTCAGTATAATATTGAACAAAATTTAAAGAAGAGGAGTTACTATCACAAAAGTTTTTTTTTGATATTTGAATACTATAATATTTTCTCTATATATTTGTATAGTTTTATCGGATTACTGCAACATAGTCATTGAGATTGTTAGGTAAAAGCAGATAAAAATAACCAAATACACTCTTTTTTTTATTTGAAAAGTAAAAGGCTTTTGATCATTATCAGTAACTGGAAACAGATTTTTGTTCACATTTCAGTATCCCAAACAATTAAAATAGAATAATGTATAATTATTTTTTCCCTAACCATTAAAATTAAATGAATGCTGTCTTTCTGCATGATGATTACAAGATCTATGACAGTACAACAATGGATTGAGGCTGTTTCATGAGATTTATAATTATAATTTATACAAATGACCATATTGTATTATTATTATTATTATTATTATTATTATTATTATTATTATTATTATTATTATTATTATTATTGTATTCATAATCAAAGTACCCATTTTTTTATACCAAAAACTTGGCTCAAGCTGTTTGAACATGACTACCAGTGCACTGTCTTTCCTAATCCTACTGAATTTGGTCATTTCTTTCAGTAGAAACAACATTCCAGATGACTCATCTCAGAATCTCAGAATACAACTTAAATTCCTCCAACCTTTCAACACAGCCAGCTCTCCAACCAGCTTACCCTCCATATCTGCTTCCTTCTTTAGCACAAGCCCACTGCTGAACATGAATCTGCCCTGAGCCATGCTGGTGAGAGATGCCACTGCTTGCTGAGTGACAGATCTGTTGGTCCCTGGTGGATGATTTCTCCAATGAGAGCAGTCAGAGGCCTGTGCAGCTGCAGACCTGCCCATTAATGGTCTTGTGGCTGGCTATTAACATGCTGTGCTCCAATATATGCAGTGCCAGTCGATCTGTTGAACAAGTCTACAGATCAAAGCCTTTCCTTTATTTTTTAAAGAATAACATTGAATGTAATTCAACCCTAAAAAGCAGTGTATGTATATGGAACCCTTTCCAGGGCCATGTACATGTCCTTCTCAAAAAATTTGCATATTGTGATAAAGTTAATTATTTTCTGTAATGTACTGATAAACATTAGACTTTCATATATTTTAGGTTCATTACACACAACTGAAGTAGTTCAAGCCTTTTATTGTTTTAATATTGATGATTTTGGCAAAAAAGTAAAGAAAAAAATTAAATCTCAAAAAATTAGCATATTTCATCCGACCAATAAAAGAAAAGTGTTTTTAATAAAAAAAAAGTCAACCTTCAAATAATTCTGTTCAGTTATGCACTCAATACTTGGTCGGGAATCCTTTTGCAGAAATGACGGCTTCAATGCGGCGTAGCATGAAGGCAATCAGCCTGTGTTACTGCTGAGGTGTTATGGAGGCCCAGTATGCTTCGATAGCGGCCTTAAGCTCATCCAGAGTGTTGGGTCTTGCGTCTCTCAACTTTCTCTTCACAATATCCCACAGATTCTCTATGGGGTTCAGGTCAGGAGAGTTGGCAGGCCAATTGAGCACAGTAATACCATGGTCAGAAATCCATTTACCAGTGGTTTTGGCACTGTGAGCAGGTGTCAGGTCGTGCTGAAAAATGAAATCTTCATCTCCATAAAGCTTTTGAGCAGATGGAAGCATGAAGTGCTCTAAAATCTCCTGATAGCTAGCTGCATTGACCCTGCCCTTGATAAAACACAGTGGACCAACACCAGCAGCTGACATGGCACCCCAGACCATCACTGACTGTGGGTACTTGACACTGGACTTCAGGCATTTTGGCATTTCCTTCTCCCCAGTCTTCCTCCAGACTCTGGCACCTTGATTTCCGAATGACATGCAAAAATTGAGCAACAGTCCAGTGCTGCTTCTGTGTAGCCCAGGTCAGGCGCTTCTGCTGCTGTTTCTGGTTCAAAAGTAGCCCATTTCCTGCACACGCCTGTGCACGGTGGCTCTGGATGTTTCTACTCCAGACTCAGTCCACTGCTTCCGCAGGTCCCCCAAGGTCTGGAATCGGCCCTTCTCCACAATCTTCCTCAGGGTCCGGTCACCTCTTCTCGTTGTGCAGCGTTTTCTACCACACTTTTTCCTTCCCACAGACTTCCCACTGAGGTGCCTTGATACAGCACTCTGGGAACAGCCTATTTGTTCAGAAATTTCTTTCTGTGTCTTACCCTGTTGTTTGAGGGTGTCAATGATGGCCTTCTGGACAGCAGTCAGGTCGGCAGTCTTACCCATGATTGCGGTTTTGAGTAATAAACCAGGCTGTGAGTTTTTAAAAGCCTCAGGAATCTTTTGCAGGTGTTTAGAGTTAATTCGTTGATTCAGATGATTAGGTTAATAGCTCGTTTGGAGAACCTTTTCATGATATGCTAATTTTGTGAGATTTTGGGTTTCCATGAGCTGTATGCCAAAATCATCAGTATTAAAACAATAAAAGACCTGAAATATTTCAGTTGGTGTGCAATGAATCAAAAATATACGAAAGTTTAATTTTTATCATTTCATTATGAAAAAGAATGAACTTTATCACCATATGCTAATTTTTGAGAAGGACCTGTATAGCATTTCCAGGAAATAAACCTGCCATCTCCTAGTAGCAGAGTAGCAAAACACTTAAAAGGCTGTGACAACACATTTAAACAGCAAACGCCACTAAATATATTATTTTCACAATGTATACCAAACAGACCTTACTATATATTTGTATTTAGCATGACAAAGTTAATGCCAAAACACTGCTGAACTCCAAAAATCACATAAAAAGCTAAAAATGTATAGTTTGTCAGGATTATACAGGTGCAGATACCAATAAGATACTTTATTAAAAGAAGTATCAATACAAAGGAGTAGTAAAGACAAGCAGGGTCAACACCATTGAACAGCAGCAAGAGGGATCAGACATACCATAAATGACAGACAGTTTGAGCAAGGATATATCAGGGAATCAGAATTGAAGAAATAAAAGAAGGTTGTAGATGAGAGAGTAGACAAGACAAGGGTTAAACATGTTCTAAAGCGGCCAGCCTACAATGGCCAGCTGTTATAATTTATGCTAACTCAAGATTTCATTTCCCATTACTTAAAAAATTTGAGTAAACCAGCTGCCTTAAAAAAGTTAATTAAACTCAACTTATCCTGTCTTACAGTATAACAAAAATAAAAAAGGTAAATCAACTTCCCCTTTAGTTGTAATAACCTAATGTTCTAAGTTATGTTAACTTAAGTTTTCACTACCCATTACTTAACTTTTTTAAGGCAACCGGTTTCCTCAATTTTTTTTAAAGTAAATTCAACTTATCCGGTCTTACATTGTAGTTGGAACAGACACAAGAGGCACAATGGTGTCACAAGTAAGCCCTAAGAATGTACAGTGGTCTGTATAGCTTTGAAAACTATGAGTACATTTTTTTTTATTTGACATACAATGTAAATTTAAAATTGTTCTCCTTAATGTGATTTTTATGTCAGCTGAACAAGAAATATTAAATTGGATCATAAACTATAGCAACTTAGTTGCCTTTACTAACGTTATTAAGTTTCTTGTTAAAAATTGGCCTAACTAAACAATTTGTGTTGCAAAATTTACAAATTGTAGTTGAAGTCTTGTTGAGGCCAAGCCAACTACTCTGCACTACTGCACATGGTCAGTTTTACTCTTTAGTTAAACAGGGTCTACTGAGCAATTATGCAGGGGTTTTCACCTGATGTTGGTCACACTATTTGCATATTGGGTGTGTCCTCCCACCTCTCACTCACCACCAGTGTGTAGTCATTCTCCACAGGCTACTTCTTTTAGGATTCACATATGTGTTATGTTATATTAACTGCCTGACTTTAGTGTTGAGGGCCATAAGAGTAAATTACTGTTTTGTATTGCTCAGCATGACTATATGCTGGCTGGGTTAAGCTGGTCTTATTTGTATAACTGCAGGCTTATATGACTGATAATAAGACACATGTAGTAGTCATAAATTCTTAGTTGTTAACTTATATGAACAAAAAATATACTTTTGTGCTCTTTATGTGAGATTGATTTATGTAAAACTTGATTGAAAATTTTATTTTAGTTGAATTTTATTTAGTTGATAGTCAGCAGAACTTATAAAACACATTTTATAGAACCTAAATGAGGCCAACTAACGACTAAGTGTTTTTTTAACTGACACAATGCAGCATACTTAGGTGTATTTGGTTTACAGATCATAATTCATTGACTCAGCATATTTTCTTTAATTGGACCAAAATTCTAGGGTTGTCAGCAGAACCGAAAATTAAATTAGACCAACTAAAAAACAGGTCACTAAAAATGGTGAGAGTTAATTTTTACAGTGTAGATAAATATTATAATACCGCTCAGTTCTAACATGCATTAAGGCTGACAAACACTCTTTTTATATATTTGCGTTCTAGAAATGAGAAATACACAGTACATTTATCAGGTGTATCCAAACATTTGACTGCACACACCCTCTGACCTTGCAAACGTGTAGGAGTGTAAATGGATGTCTGGGGCACAAGCATTATGCACCGAAGTGTTATTCACTGAAATTTCTAAAGCCTGTAATTTTCCTGACAGCAAATCATTTATTCCTATGTGCTTTCAGACGATAGAACAAAGCATCCACTATGCCTCTGAAGTGGGTAAGTACATTAGATTATGCATGAATGGGTGCAAAAGCATTCAGACAAACATAAAAGTTACAATTTACAATTTACATTCCTCCAGCATCCGGACTCACATGGCTTTCATTGAGCACAGACTAGGTGTCATTGTCAGCGAGACACTGCAATGCCTGTTAAAGTCTCTCTCTGCTTTTAATAGGTGTGATGCACTGCCCACAGTCAACCTGTAAACATTCCTAACCCCAGTGCTACAATAGAGCTCGGTCTGCCCCTGCAGCTCCTCCTGAAAACCTATAAAGTCAAAAACACTACATTTCAGACTGCTGAATAAAGAGGAAAGAGGTTTAGTATTATTGAATCGTTGAGAATTAGATAGAGCTGCATGTGTTGCTGCATTTATATTATGCATTAATATTATGTTGCTGCTATATTTATTAAATGCCATGTCACTAATGAGTAAGTTAACAAATAAAATGCCTTTAGTGTGAAACTTTTTTCAAAATGTCAGATTTACTGATTTGGACAAATTACAAACCAAACAAAACCAGAAACAGTTGTTACATCTCTCTCTGTGTTAACTGTGTCCAAAGAAAAATTAAAAATAATCAGAAAGTGTAAAGATTTCCTCTTTAAACACAATTACAAAGTGTGAAATAAAAGTTTATTATGGAGATGGAGATCTCTCAAAGCCACCTTTATCCTTTAAACTAGGGCAATTGTATGGTCACTTTTATTTTCTCATCCATTTTTTATTACTGTACATTGATACATTTCTTGATTTCTTCAAGCTTTGATAAGTTATAAGGGAGTTTTCCTTGTCTTTGCCTTCACTGGCCTGCTCACTAGGGCTGAGACATGGAAGTCTGTAAAATTTCTCTGTCATAGCATCTATTGTTAAAGGCAATATATTAATATACCTGACTTGACATTTAGCAACAATGGGAAAGATAGGGGGCTAGTTATTCCAGGCTGTCAAATTTAGCAATGACAGTAATCTTATGTATATCATAAAGGTGGAGCTGTGATGAACAGTTTCATGAGCACAGACAGTTCAATACAGGCTTACTATACTTGCTTAAACTATACTAGTTTGTGAAAACCCAAATAAGAAAACCCAAATAAACTCAAAACTTAAAATGAAAAAAATATAAACAGAAAATTTTGATAATTGAATTTAACAGAATTAAAGATAACAGTTTCTTTTTACATTGAATAAAAAATATACCAGAAATGATTTACATTTCCATCAGAAAGGTTATTATTATTATTATTATTATTATTATTAATAGCACAAGCAAAGAAAGTCAATTGCACAAAGTCAAACACACTTTCATTCATTTACATTACATTACATTACATTACATTTGGCAGACGCTTTTGTCCAAAGCGACTTACAATAGTCAAGTACAATGTAAAATAAGTTTAAAGGTAAAAACATCTTTGGATAGGGATAAAAGGAGGTCAAAGGGGAGTAATAGGATAGAGGAGTGAAGGAGGGGAAGAAGGAAATGAGGTTAGAAGTAGTTAGTGTGTTAGAGGTGTTAAGAGAGGAAGTGCTCTTTGAAGAGCTCTGTCTTCAGGAGTTTATTAAAGATAGCGAGAGATTCTCCTGATCTGGTAGTGGAAGGTAGTTTGTTCCACCATTGGGGAACTCTGTATGAGAACAGTCTGGATTGCTTTGTGTGAATGTTTGTTTGGCAAAGCGAGGCGACGTTCATTGTAGGAGCGCAGCGGCCGGGAGGTAGCGTAAGCCTTCAGGAGCGAGTGCAGGTAGGAAGGAGCCTGTTCTGTCATCACCTTGTAGGCGATTGTAAGAGCTTTGAATTTGATGCGAGCATCAACTGGTAGCCAATGGAGCTCAATGAGCAGCGGGGTGACATGTGCCCGTTTTGGCTGGTTGAAGACCAGACGTGCTGCTGCGTTCTGGATCATCTGGAGTGGTTTTACTACACAGGACGGGAGGCCAGTTAGCAGGGCAATTCATGTCCACCCACTCATCACATAACACCCTGTAAGATTTTCCTGGAAGTGTGCAGCTCCATTTCTTTAAGTCTACATCTAAAACTTTAACTAAAACGACGCCTCATGTCAAAGGTGGACTATGATTGCAATCTGTAGAATTCCTAATGTGGTACAACAAACACTGATAAGAGGCAGACAGCTTTATCTGCACCTGACTGGTCTGCACTATTCGTCCGCCTACGCAGATTTGATTTGTCATGCCTTGCTTTGAAATACAAACCTCTGGAATGAGCTTCTTTGGCTACAGGACCTGGCTGGACCTTTTTTCTTGTGTTTTATGACTGTTCACAGCAAAGGTTGAAAAAGGTGAGTTCTGAGGACCAGCAGTACTATTACCACTGTAATAACGGGCCCTTGAGAGCCAGAACAGCAGAAGTGCTCTTGGAGTAATGGCGTTCTTACCCAGGGTAGGGTCGTACTCCCAGATGAAGCGCTTTGTCAGGAACCTCACCACCAAAGCTGAGGAAACAAAGAGAGAAGGAGAAACAGGAGTGATTATGTTTACGTGATAGCTGTATGCATTCAGCAGCAAGTATGAAATTACAGTCAAAAACACTCTACATAAAAGCCTGGCACCTTGAGCACAGCATATACACATCATTTTAATCTGCAAAACATGCTTGCTCAACTTGTGTATTGTCTTTTGACGTTTGTTTTGTGTTTCCTAGCGTGTCTGCAGAATGTGATAGCTCTAACATTTAAATTCAGCAAATTTTAGAAAGCAAGCCTGAAATAGTAGCTTTCTTGCACAACCTCCTGTCACAAATAATAACTACAAGGAAGAAACACTGAACCACTGACCTCTCTATCTGCAAATGGAAAACAGATTACTTTAAGCTGGTTTTATGTACTCTAGGTCAAAATGTGAAGTCAAAATAACTCAGCTGCAGCGAAAAACTAATTATTAAGGTAAACGTTGACGTCATTCAGGGCAGCCTAAAGTGTACTGGGTGAAAAATATTTTATTCTTTAAAACTCACCGACCATTTTTTTTATTCTTACCATATAAATTCATGTTATGCTGCTTATAGTAAGCAATTGAGCAGCAGACTTGGTGTACAGCAGACTTGTATACATTCAATAAAAAGGTATACCTTAATATTCTACATACATAATATTGTTATTGCAACCATATTAAAATACTGTCACTGCACTTTATTCTAACAAGGTACAGTTTTATGAGAGCAGCTCTAAACACTCAAAACATACTATGGTGCACTAGCAGACTGATGGGGATGGTGGGGGGGGGGGCTACCGCCCCTGCCCCAGTGACTCCATGCCCTAAAATGCCAACTATAGTGGCAAAACGAAAAATCAACGTGCTCTGCAGGCTGCCTGAAGACTAGCACATGCCTCCTCCGACCCATGTGAAGTCAGCATTTCAAACAGCATTGCTGAATAACCAGTGCGCTTGGAGGAAAGGGAAGCGACTCGGTTCCGATACATCAGCTCACAGACGCATCGTGCTGCAGATGCATGTGGGGAGAGAGCGCCATCTACCTACCCAGAGAGAGCAAGGCCAATTGTGCACTCTTTTAGGGCTCCGGCAGCAGCAAGCTACATATATGGGATTCAAACTAGCGACCTCCTGATCATAATGTCAGTGCCTTAGTCTGCTTAGACCACTCAGAGTCATGATAATGTTTTTTATCATGTCTCTCTTTTTACACTGATTTTCTCTTCTTGCCTTTTTTGAATCCATTTTTTTTCTGATTCCTTCTCAGTAGCTAGGACTTCTGCTATTACATAATGCAACGCTGCTGGAGTTGTATCCCCAGGCCTGTATTTTTCTAATAATGTGTATGGTGAGCAGTTATTGCAAACATTAAGGCTGATGAGGATTTTTAATTGCCCACATTTACTCAAATTGATTGACAGCTGTAGATTAGAGCAGGACTGGATTTCCTTTTTGTCCCAAGTCCCAAGCAGAGCAGTTCTAATTTAATTTGCCTCCAATTAACATCCAGATGCTTGGCAGGGATCCCACAGAACCTTGTCTGTCAGCCGTTCCAGCTATTTCAGTTAAGCTCCTGACTGTGACACACTCAAAGAAAACACAGGCACTTGGCTGATTTCACTCTGGCCTTATCATAAGTCGTTATTCCGATCCTGCCAGCCCCACTTATGATTAATTACATCATTATACAGCAGGAGAGAATAGAGCAAATAATCTGATCCACTGATGAGCTGACCCACAGCTTAAACACTGTTTCTCAGCAGCTCAGATAACTCTCTGTTTTTATTCGTACCTGGTTCATCGCACACTCCCTTTTTTTCATTCACTCACTCATGTTTAATAGGGTTAAGATTCCCCATAAGACGGAGCTTTTCACTAGCTATACCAGTGGTGTGCCGTGAGGCCCTTCTAATTCTTCAAAAAGTGGTGAGAATTTGTGCATGTAAATCATTACATAATATTTAATAAGGAAATTTCTTATAGTTATTGTAAACTATATAAGCATATATTTTTATAAATGAACTAAAATAAAAAACAGCAACAAACAAAAACTAATTCAAAGCAGTCTGCGTTTTTCAGCTGCTATGGGACTCTTATCTATTGCAGAAGGGGTACCCACTATATTAACTGCACGCCACTGAGCTATACATATACATATACTTTTCACCAACTTATTATACCACATAAATTGTATTAGATCTGTATTTTCCTAAAGAATTTAAAATGTTCAGTTCAATGGCTTTAATTATTTTTTTTCTGTAAATAAAGTCATGTTAAGATTTAAGTATCTCCACAGTAGCTGCGCTCCAAAGCTCCAAAGGATGTGGTCAAGGAAGGATCGGTCCTCAATAGGACTGTCCTATCCTTCTTAGTGGCTTGTTGGTCACACATATGGAACAGTCTAACAAGGCTTTGTGGTGATGTCATGCACAAACATCACACAGTAAGAATTTTAGCTTCATCACGCACAAATAATTTTCTAATTATAAATAATAACATTTTAAAAAGAAACTCCAGCTTTTCCAATAATGTTTTCAATTATGGTGGAGCTGTTTTTCTTTTTCCGTTTGTGACAGCTAATTGTACACTGAAAAAATAAATCTGAGTGTAAGTAAATGTAACATAATTAATCTGTGATGTTATCAACAAAAAATATGTTTCTCCCTTTAAATGAATATATCTAGTTTTTAATTACTCCACATTTGTTCAAAATACAAGACATTGTGTATTTTTTTTCCTTAATATAATTTATTTATGTAATCCCAACAATTTTTTTTTTCGGTAGACCTGCATAACAAACACAAATCTTGTTATATTTACTAGGGTTTTAGTCACTACCTGTGTCAATGCTCTTTTTACAGTGTTGGTTCATGCAGCTTTCCTATAGGCTCCTGGTACCATATATTTGCATATTGGGTGTGGCCTCTCCCTTACTTACATCTTTGTGTTGTCTGTTGCCCAAAGCTAACTTATCCTGGGCGTGCAGTTATTATGATATACACATTGATTGCCAGGCCTAGTAACTATTTGAAAATGTATGTTAGCAATACTGGAAAAAATTCAGTAGTAAATACAATGACTACTCTTGCTTTTCAGTGTATGTAAGCAAGAAATCACTCTGAATGTTGCCTAAATTTGTTAGTGGTATAGGAAGGGTCCTTCACTTTGGAACAGCTTTCTTTACACATTTAATCATTTAATTATGTTACGTTTACTAACGCTCAGATTTATTTTTTTCAGTGTAGGTAGAGATATACTTGCTGTAAACTATGCAAATGTGCATGCATGCAGGCTGCCTTGTGTATCAGATATGAATGAGATGCATGCACAAGGTGCAGTACATACAAAACCACTGCAGACAGTGCAGCACTCAGCAGCAACTACACAGTCACAAATATGCTTGTCAGAACAGCTGGCGAGAGATCAGCATCGTTTTTGAGATGAAAAGTGAAAATGTTTGAAACATTGAAATGGAAACAAATCAATGAGACACAATCAAACACAGCTACAACCCGGCGTGCGAAGAAGAATGGACCAAAATTCCTCCACAGAGATGTGAAAGACTCATTGTCAGTTATCGGTAAAGATTGATTGGACTTGTTGCCGCCAAGGGTGGCAGAATACATTATTAAGTTTAGGGAGCAAATACTATTTTAAACAGGGGTAGATTGGTTTAGATTTTTTAATTTAATTAAAAAATGCTTTTTTTATTTACTCTGGTTATCTCTGCCTGATATTAAAACTTGTTTTATAATTGAAAAAAGCAATATGACAAAAAAAGCAAAAAACAAAAAAAAAATTGTAGATGAAGCAAATACTTGTTCATGCCACTGTAAAACAAAAATGTTCTAAGAACATCCAGTAAACTTGAAAGATTGAATATTCTTAGAATGTTAACTATACCATACAAAAAGCATTCTGCTGGTAATTGACATAATTATGTAAAATTCTGTTGTTTTTTGTTTGTTTTTGTAAATATTATCAAGAAAGTCATCTATAAAACCAATAAAATGAGAAAACTTCCAAATGGCTTCTAGGCACTATACCCTACATTTTTCTGCCCCTCCCTGTTGATTCTCCAGTCAGGTTGTGACCAGTGTGAGTTAATGCTGCATCAGTGGGCAGGTGAAAGCAGGCATGCTGTGTCCTTATGTGGATGGAGGTCATTCATCAATCTCTCTCCACCCACCCACTTCCACTTGCTTTTCCATTAATTTCCTGCCCAACAAAACAATGAGGGATGGCATGGGCCGGCACAGGTGCTGTGGCCAGAAAAGATTAGTTTCTTTCTCTCTCCTTCCTTCCATCTCTCTGTGCCTTTCTAAATGCCTCCCAATCTCCTTCTACTTATCACTCTGTCTATTTCTCAAACTCCTTCTTTCCTGTCTATTTAAAATTAGTGCCGCAAGGTGATATCTATTCCTTATTCGCTGCTACAGAGAGTAAAAACTAGCTGATTCTGTAGCGCTAGAAATTCATTGTGTGGATGAGCCACGACTCGCCATTCATCTTGGGTTCTGTTCTCTCCGGGGCTTGTCATGTGCCTGAGTGACTCTGAATGGGTTCTAGTTAGCCTGCTTGAGTCTGGAGGGGTATCTCTTTCCTAGTGCGAAGAGCTATTGTTGTCCCTGCTTTCACAGTCACTGTGGGTAAAATTACGCTACTATTGAGCAAGAAAATACGCCCATCCTTGTGTTTCGTGTCCTCCTTTCACACTCCTCCTGGCCAAACACAAAAAATGCATTCAGTGTATGTTGTTTCACAGGTTCTTTCTTATCACTCTCTGTTATGTGAACCTTAATAAGCCTTAATACAAGATTAAAAAAGCCTGCTACAGATAAAAAAAATAATGGTATGTTACTGAAATCCAAACATGGGTGGATTAATTCTGGATGAATAAATCTGCAGTAAATTGTTTGACCTCAATAACGACCTGATAGCAGTTCACTGTGAGGCCCTGTCAAAACTTTTTGGGTTAACTTGCTGGCCGAGTTCTGCTTTTAAAATGACCACGTCTGGATGTAAAATGGAGCGGCCCTTCATTCGTTCATGCCCTGAATTTGCTTATTTTAGTTCATCTCAAATTGGGTACAGATGATCTGCCATACTGACGCAGCCAGCTTGTGTGAAAAGCCAATTTCTGACAGCACCAAATAAATTAGACTTCAGCCTAGGAAGTAATTTTTGTAATTTGTCAGCAAACACGTAAACTGAGACTTCATGGCAGTGAGTCACCTTTAGGAAGCCTTGAGGAGCTCTTTTATTCTTTGTGTGCCGCTCAGGTTCCTTGTTGACTGTCTGGGTCATTACTTTCAAGCTTTCAGCACCAATGCTTTGGCATAAGGGCTACAGGCACCATTATTAACCCTGTTTTACCAAATGTTTCCTGAAATTTGCTGTCAGAGTAGTTATGTTATCATTTATCATGCTGGGTAATAAAAGTAGTCTGCATATGGAACTGGAGATTTCTGTGAGCTACCAGATATTCTATCAGTCTATGTATATTCTTATGTCATATATATTGGCACACTATGATACTTTACCTAAAATGTACCAAAGCGCTTTAATATCCATCCATTGCCAATACCCGCTTTATCTGTCAGTGTTGCGGGAGGGCTGGAGCCTATCCCAGCCAGCATCGGTTGAAGGGCAGTATACACCCTGGACAGGCCGTGAAACCATCACAGGGCAGACAGACATTTAAGAGGTTTTATTGCTATCTTGGCAATGAAGGCACGAATACGAGTCAGAGGGCACCTGGCTCTTAAAGGGAATGGCAAGTGACCTGCTGATTCACGTTACACTTAAAACGCATCCATGATTGAGAGAATTACTACCTGCTTTTTGCATGTTTTGAGCCATGCAAGGCACACTTTTCTGTTATTTACGATAACAAAGACACACTGACATGCTTTAAATCAAACTGTGTGGTGCGCGGTTGACTTGGATATACAGTAGATATATAGGGCCATAGATACTTTTTTTGTGCCTGTGCCTGCACATTCTTTTGTTTTAATTCATGTTATGAACGTACCAACGTACCAGCCAATACAACTCAATAAAATGAGTTCAGAGAACTTCAACCTTAAAACCTAAAAATGTTTGTTGAGCCAATGAAAAAAATTCAACCAACTTTTATTATACTACACGTGTTGTTGTCTTTCTACGTTGTTGGTTAATACAGCTTTTCTATAAGGCTCCTGGCACCATATATTTGCATACTGCGTGTGGCCTTTCTCTTATTTACCATCTTTGTGTTGTCTGTTGCCCAAAGCTACCTTAGAATAAAGAGTTGTAGCACTGCTTGCACTGCAGGTTGAGGTCTGAAAACGTTTAGCCTTTATATCAGAAATTGTAGGTTACAATGGTTAAGTTTTATATTTGAAAAGTTGAAGGCACACTGTAAAAACATTTTGGGGCCTGTTTTAGCCCTGTCTATAGACGAGTCGTCAACAGTGCATCCTGCAGCTTTATTTAGGGGGTGTCAATGTGTCTTTGCTATCGCAATGGGTACGCCTTTGAGCGGCTCAAAAAGCACAGTACTAATAAATCAAATCATCAAAAGGCATGTATTAATTCTCTTAATTAATGTGGGTTTTGAATGTAACGTGCAATAAGCCAATCAGCGTGTCACTTGCTATTCTCTTTAAGAACCAGGTGCGCTCTGACTTTGGTGCATTGCTATTTTAACTTAGCAGAGGAAACTGACCTGCTCGTTTAAGCTGTCAAGGTACGTGAGTAGGTCATTTATGGGACCAGGAATTATCCTTGATGTAAAAGTTGGGTTTGTGCATTGCTGCATGTCTTTGTGTGTGTGTGACAAGCAGAGATGTACATGCTTTGAGTGTACGCAGCCAAGACAGCATTGAACGTCTGACTGTTAATTGTAGTTTAAGCTCATTTTAGTCAGTGGTGCAACTTTATTATTTTATTGCAATATGCCAGAAATTTACCTAAACAAACCTCACTTTTGTAGATATATTTTTAAACTGTGTTGCTATTGAAAAGAGACTGACACAATTACGCCACTTTTCTCAGCCAATCACCAACTCCCACCTGTCCTTATAAGACCTCCCTCATACCTGTTCTCCCCTGCTTGCAGACGCTGACATACGTTTTCACCCTCCTCCTTCCCCACCGCCTCCAGTTCGGTCCCGCCGGTTGCCCAGGGGATAGGCTCCGCCCCCGCCGTACCTGTACGGCAGGATCTGCGAGGTTCCAGACGCTGCGGACCTGGGCTTTCGACGGGGCTTTCGCCAAAGACTCTATATACACTATATTCACTATTACTAATTGTCATACGTGTTTATTGGGATTAAAAATTTTTCAATATATGTAATTTGCCTTGTAAGGAATGTCAGTAAGTGATGAATGCTGTCAATAAGGTATCAGGAAATATAAGAAGAAATCATGTTAACATCAGAGCGATTTTCATTGATACTAAATTATTGCACTGCCCTACGAGCACCAATATCACTCATCATACTTTTTTTATGTATCATGCACCCCTAGTGTATATAGCTGCATTTAGTAAAAAGCCATTGGTGTTACAGTAATATCTACACTGTATATTTAAAAAGATTATATTAACACCAGCCACTTGTGCTCACTGTAAGTGTTAATTTGTTTTTGTTTTTTTATCATTTTATTTCTATTTATTTTCCCATTTTTCCCCCAATATACATGGCCAATTACCCAACCCACTCATTAGGACTCCCCCTATCACTAGTAATGCCCCAACACCAGGAGGGTAAAGACCAGCACATGCCTCCTCTGATACATGTGAAGCCAGCCACCGCCTCACCCCTTTTCAAACTGCAGCTGATGCAGCATTGCCAACACTCTCTAAGGAAAGCACAGCAGCTCGGTTCCGATACATCAGCTCACAGACGCCTTGTGCTGATCTACATCTCCCTTGGGGGTGATGTGGGGTAAGACCGCCATCTATACTCCCAAAGAGAACAAGGCCAATTGTGCTCTCTCAGGGCCCCAGTAGCCGATGGCAAGCTACATAAACAGGATTCAAACCGGCGATCTCCTGATCTCCTGGGGGATTCAGTAATGATATCCTGTTCTCCCTTCATTACGCCCTGTTTCTCACGTGCTGAACAAACTGTGTGATCAATTAATGCCAAAGGGTCATGGAGGATTTTCCACTCGGATTGATCTGTGATGTTCTGCACTTGTGTTCCTGAAAACAAAGCAATCTGTGCCCATGGCCATTTCACTGTTTCAAATCTGATCTTGTTGTTATTTTGATACTGTTTTCATTCATAAGCAACACCTCCAGCAAGTATAGCACTGCTGAGTTATACTGTGTGACCCACATTAAGCAATTTCCCAAACACAGACAGCAAAGTCATTTATTAATCCTTATCGCAGAGTTGGCCTCTGTAATATAATATGGTAAAAGGACACAGTATGCAAATGAGCTCTCTGTTTGGCTTTTGCTAAATCCTGGACTTTCACACAGTCTTACAAACATTTCTTGTCAAAATACACAGCCATAGATTCCTCTAAATCACATGCAGTTTCAATAAGCACTCATACAGCAATGTTCTTCTTAAATTAACATCTAGCTGTACACAATACTGACCATTCACATGTGTTCCATGTCTAAATATTAATTTGATATGCAGCATTTAATTAATTTATCATTCTGACTAACTACTTGTTTCTACACACAGTATTATTTTTTCAGCGTAAAGGAGCCTTTGTAGTTTTATAAATCTATAATATCGTCAGTCTGTTTCTCTGCATACCTTATTTTCCTCCTTTTAACCTGTTCTTCAATGGTCAGGACCCTACAAGAACACCACAGAGCATCCCAGCACTGCAGGGGCTGTGTACACTGGTATAGTGGTGGTGGTACAGTGTGTTGTGCTGGTATGACTGTATCAGACACAGCAGTGCTGCTGGAGTTTTTAAACACTGTGTTCACTCACTGTCCTTACCTATTATTACACACTCCTACCTAGCCGCTCAACCATAGATATAAAGACATCAGTGGTAACAGGACGCTGCTCACAGGACACTGACCACAGGACACTGCTTACGGGACACTGCTCATAGGACACTCCTCACAGGACGCTGCCCACAGGACATTGCTCACAGGATGCTGCTTACGGGACACTGCTCATAGGACACTCCCCACAGGAAGCTCCTCATAAGACACTGCCCACAGAATGCTGCCCACAGGACCCTGGTGACAGGACACTGTCCACAGAACACTACTTACAGGACACAGGACGCTGGTCACAGCACATTGCTCACAGGACGCTGCGTACAAAACACTACCTACTGGATGCTGCCCAGAGGACACTACACACAGGACGCTGCTCACAGGACACTGCATATTTCTGGTTGGAATATTTTCAGTCTTGCAGTGACAGTTAATAGGAATGATCCACCATCCAAATAATAGCTGCTTTGTGGTGGTCCTGTGGGCACTATTATAAAACTAATTATAAAACTACAAAGTGCTAGTATGTGCTCAGTGAAGGTGAACAATTTAATCAATTCCAAAGCAAATTACGTTTACTGACAAAATCTGCAAAAAAAATGTCACTTGAGTTTATCTTCTCCCAAGTCTGATCTGAGTGGTTACTGTACTTAAGGTATTCTACACTTCAGATTTTAAAAGATTTGCTTTAAGTTGTGCTATATTACTTGTGACTTATGCTGCATTAGAACGACCAGCTGTTGTCCTCTCAGTGGTCGTCTGTGAGTGAGAGCGAAGCCTGTGAATGTACGGGACCGTGTGATGATCAGTGTCACAGACCATTTCCACTCATACGAGCTGTAAACAGATTTGTTGCGGCAACTTTCCAAGCCACTTCCTCTCCAGGGAGAGCTCACAAGCCGGTGTCCAGAGCCCAGCGTGCTGCAGAAGCTTTCCCAGAACACTCACTCCCCTGCACACACTCTTGGGCACGTCCATTCTCCCTGGACAGCACTCTCCATCAGCCCCTTCATAAACAATCACTCAACAGTAGAGCAAAGGCATCGGGGTGAAACCACTGCTGGACTAAATTTAGAAAACAGGATGTCATGATTGCAAATTCATAGAAATAAGTAAAAAAACGTTAGTAACAGTAAAGTTAAAAAGCTGAAAGATACATCTCAAGTAGGGGTGGGTAATATGGCCCTAAAATAATATCACAATATTTAAGTTTCTTTTCGCGATAACGATACTCTTGACGATATGACAAAACACTGAATTAAAAAAAATAAAATACAGGAATGCACTAATGCAACAAAACGAAAATTTAAGTTTATTACTGCATACGATATGATATGGCACACCCCCTAACTGAGATAATAAAACATACAAGAATTTTATCAGATTTGTAAAAGAAGTCAATGAACGAGAATGTCATGATATTAATAATACTATAATAATGTACTCCAAATATCTCTATATATCCAGGATTAAAGTAAAATCAATGATACTGGACAGATATAATCTGTTTCTAGTAGATATATAATGGGAAATGAGAACAGTGAAAAAAAATTGATAAAAACAGCTAAAAAGTAGTACCCTGATGTGTTAATAAGGGTGGGTGATATGGCACAATATTTCAGGGTATAATATCATTTACAATTTTCAAACATGTTGGAGATATTATTGCGCACGATACGATATAACACCTAATCTCAAGGCCAGACTTTGCTGGTTTCAGATTCAGCATTGATGGCCAAAGTGGTTAAAAACTGGTCAGCCAGATGTAAACATACTCTGTGCTGGTGAGCTAGCTTGCTAATCAGCTTTTGTGCAACCAGCACAATCTGGGTTGCATATGGTTTTGGTCATGCTTGGTCATGTTAGTCAACCATCTTGGTCATGCTGGCTATGCTGGTCATGCTTTTCGAAGAGTGGTCTTACTGGTTATATTGGGCAACCAGCAGGGTCTTCCTGATCATCTGGCTTAATATTTTTGGTCATGCTGGTCAACCAGCTTGAGCTGGCCATGCTTTTTTATTCAACATTCAATATTATGTCAAAATTTAACGGCCTGAAACTTTATTGACGCTCCAATTTCTCCTATGAAGTCATGCTGAGACTGAGATAAATAAGATGGTTCCATGGGTAACTGCATATTGATCTGTGAGTAGTGAGTTTAACAATTGTGGTAGTCAATCACGGCTCATATTATGCAACATATTACACTGATCAATCATCATGCCACCACTGACCAATTAGACCCCACACCAATGACCATTTCCTCATACAACCACTTGCCCCATCACATCTACAGCTACAGTCAATGACCCAACACACTGCCCCAACACCACTGACCAATCACATCTCAAAGTCACAGATTCACAAATCACAGTACAGCCAATGGCCAATCATTTAATAATTTCATATAACATATTCTTTAAACAAATAAAACTGAACATTAACTTCAAAACTTAGATTAAGTAGATTTAGCTCCTGCTGCAAAACTTTCACACAGCTGCATCCAGCCACGCTCTCTTTATTATGCTCCTTTAAAAAAAACCTAATGGGACTTAAAAATTTAATGAGTAATTAAAACCACTAATTATGATGGAAATAAATGCCAAGTGAAGCAAAACTATGACTCACAGTAAATAAATGATGCTTGTGTTTATTTAACTTCTTTTCTACTATTTTAATATTTTACTTCTCAATCAGTCACAGCTGATGGAAGACTGTATATTAAACATCCAGACAAAAAGATTATGAACCAGTAATTAAATGCATCATTTAATGCAACATGCATTAAAAAACAGTTTAATCCACTTCAAGTTTTGTTCTTATCAGTAAAGCTGCTTCGAGCTCAGCTCTACATTAAGCCTCTGTCTGAGTGGTAATGTAAAATAATAACATGTCCCAGTTAACATGTTCATCAACAGACTCAGCATTATTTGCACTCGAACTGTGCTAGATAACATTTCTGGAGAACATCAGTGTTCAGTTTTTTACACACAATTTGACCCCAATCACTTTTACTGCTGATATAATTACTGCAAAAGAAAGGACAAGTTCCAGGAATGCAGTGGACTTTAGTGTGGCTATCGTTAGAAATGTAAATGTTAGAAAGAGCCCTGTGAGAATATTAGAAATGCTAGAAATGTCCCTTTTTTCTTAGTCCCTAGGTTTGCAAAAGATTCCAAATATTTGAAAACACTCCTAAACTACTGGTAATAGCAAAAAACAATGCCTCAAAAATGACTAAATGATTTTAGACCAATCGCCTTGACATCTTTAATTCTGAAATGTTTTGAAAATCTAGTCAAGAATTAAATATTGGCACAGGTTGAGGATACATTAGATGCACTGGAGTTTGTACACAGAGCTAGTAGAGGTGCCTGTTGAGAGAATGCCTATTTAATGATACATGATTTACTGTTAAAACATTTGGAATTACTGATTACTAAGAGAAATTGAGTGTTCCTTGCTTAATTTGCATTAAATAATAAAATATGGTTGGCTGGATTTACTAACCTGTACATCACAAGGTTTAGAGGATTATATATTTATACATATATATTTTTCAAAATGGCTGCACTTTCCTCTGGTTCTCCTTGAGGATGTTTGTCTCCTCTCCTTTATATTATGTATACTAATGAGTGTCAGGGACAAAAATGAGAACGACACAAAATGTAATACTGTAATATCCATAACAGGTTATTTTCACACAGAAAAGTATGAGCAGAATATGAACAAACATTATTAAACTTCATGTGTCAGTTTTATGTCTTTGAAAGTCAAAAGAAGACAAGTTTGAATTCAATACCTTTTAGAATATATAAAATTCTTATAATAATGTACTGCCACTTCCTACTGCCTACAGTACTGCCTACTGCAACCTGACTAATTTTAATACATTTGTATGTATATTTTTACTTTTGTTAAAACTTTTGTGTGTTATAAAATGTTGATTCCTTATTTATTATCGCTATCTCAATAAAGTTGTCAATGAAAAGTTGTGACTGCTGGAAACAACTACAATCATTTTGTTCGCACTCC
Source organism: Astyanax mexicanus (assembly GCF_023375975.1). Lineage (NCBI taxonomy): Eukaryota > Metazoa > Chordata > Actinopteri > Characiformes > Acestrorhamphidae > Astyanax > Astyanax mexicanus. The sequence continues at coordinate 31,116,043 of NC_064409.1, read as the reverse complement.
AGAGCCGTGCATCATTAGTGTGAAATTTTATCTGAAACAGTTTGAAGCTCACAGCTGCAAGTCCTGTCGAGGCTTCGGCAGCTTGAGTCCTGCAATACATTTTAATCTGCTATCAGCTGAACTCAAAGTATCTCCAACAACTCCAGATTCAAAGACCACAAACTTCTGTGCTGTCATAAATGACATAATAAAAAGGGTACACATGGGGTGAGGTTTTGCTTAATTTGAGTGCATGTCTAGATCAAGCATTTTAGCCTCACTTGATCACAGTAAGCATCACAATTTGCAAAACATATATGTTAATAAAATTCTGCACGAATGCTGGTTTAACTATCAGTTTTGAATTGAGCAGAAAGTCAGTAAAGGCAGCACTAAAGGAGTACTATGTGTTTTCTACCAGTAAACCCCACACTAGATCACCAGACCAGCATTAAGACCTGCTCCCACCTTGCCAAGCCCGGATGCTATGTCTGTTAGCAACCCTGTCATTCCTGCAGCTAACCCACTCTAACACTCCCTCGCCCAGCAGCTGTGTATTTCAGCATCGCTGTTCCAACCCTGTTAAACCCTGCTGTCAGAAAGCTGACAAATATGCTTTAGTACTGTAATAAACTCTCTTCCAATTCAGCTGAACACAGCAAAAGCATCATGGTAAACCCTCCAACCAATCTCCAACCCGGCAAAACTTGGCTGTTAGCTCACAAATAACAAACTGAAACCTAAGGATCCTGCCTGGTGTTCCTGGTTTCATAGCAGATTTCACCTGAACACTTTGTCCAGCACTCCGCCACTCTGCCATGTACTCCACTATTGTAAGCCGCTTTGGATAAAAGCATCTGCCAAATGTAATGGAATGTAAAATGGAATGTAATGTTGCATGCACAGTGTGTGAGCAATCATTATCTTTTTCCTGGGGAGGACCTACATTTCCACAGGGCACTGCTAAGGTCAGACAGGCTGTCAACACAAAGATATTATAATAAGATAAAATAATTCTGTCCTAAAAGGATTGTAGACTATATATGGTTTAATACTGGTTAAAAATATATATTATATATATATATATATATATATATATATATATATATATATATATATATATATATATATATATATATATTTTTTTTTTTTTTTTTTTTTTTTTTTTTTTTAAATATATGTATATTTATTATGTGTCTCTTATATTTAAAGGAATGATGGGGCCATCAACCAATTACGCGTCATGCAGCTTGATTAAGGGCGTGTCAGTGTGTCTTTTGTATAGTAAGGGCACAGAAAATACACCTTGCACAGCTCAAAGCAGGCAAAAGGCATGTACTAATTCTCTTAATTAATCATGGGTGTGTTTTGGGTGTAACACATAAAAAAAACATTTACATTTTAAAGAACAGTAGATTCTACAAGCTTCATTACAGGTTTAAAAGATATAATATATCTGTTTCTCTAGTAGCTAGTAGTGAGTCTTTTTAACCAGCTATCAGAAATAATCTCAACACAGGCCACATGGTAAACTCCGTTACCTCTTAGAAAAATCGCCGTATATCCAGATTTACTTCAACACCAGCTGATGCTGGACACCGCTTCTAAATCTCACAGCGAGGGGAGGGGCTTCTCCTCCACCAGCACGCTAACTCTTCTCGCAAGACCAGCGAGCTGATTGGCTGTTTCTCCTGAAAGGCGGGACTTTCTCCCTGAACCGGCACCGTGATTGGTTTCCCAGCGCTTAGCGGTCGGTCTCTTCATTAACAGTACGACTGAGCTGAGCGAAACTATTTCATTTTTGGGGGGGACAAATCCACCTGTTTCTAATATTGGGTGGGACATGTCCCACCCATCCCCCCCGGTTCCTACGCCAATGACTGATTCTATCTTTTTCTCTATCTGTGTCTCAACTGCTTTTAAGGATGGTAGACTCAATCTGTGTCTTTACCGGTTCAAAGGTTGGTAGACTATCAGTGGCTCTATTGGTTTAAATCATGGTAGACTCTATCTGTGTCTCCACTTGTTCAAAGGACGGTAGACTATCAGCGGCTCTATTGGTTTAAATGACGGTAGACTCTGTCTGTGGCTCTACCAGTTCAAAGGTTCGTAGACTATCAGTAGCTCTACTGGTTTAAACAATGGTAGACTCTATCTGTGTCTATCAGAGCCTTTCTAGAATAAAGCCACTAGTTGTGGAATTACAAAGTTTAAGTGACAGCAAAACTACTTTTTCTTTTTTTAATTCTAAAAAAAATTCTATAATTCTATCAAGTAACATAATTACATTGTTATTTAAATGATATCATCCTTCAAATAATTAATTAATACAGTATTTTATAGATTTTATTTACATTTTAGGAACATTTACTAACAGAAAATGCATGTAATTTACTATACTTTGAGTAAAAAATTACAGAGAACATATTAAAAGACAGGCAGTAATTTTACAGGGAGTCATTGTTAAATTAGGTATGATAATTTTCTGTAATTTTTATGGAAACAGTTCTACCGTGTATTTTTATAATGCTTTTTTTTTTAGTTAGAATCTTATCTGTCTCTCTGGTTCAAAGAAAGGTAGACTATCTGTATCTCTGTTATAAAGGATGGTAGACTATATGTTTCTTTCTGGTTTAAATGATGGTAGATTCTACCTGTTTCTTGGTCTTAAAGGATGGAAGATTAACTGTTTTTTTCTAGTTTGAAAAACTGTAGACTCAGTCAGTTTCTCTGTCTTAAAGAATAGTAGACTCTATGTGTTTCTCTGCTTTAAAGGAGGGTAGATTTTCACTGTTTCTCTGGTTTAAAGGATGGTAGACTCAATGAGTTTCTCTGGCTGAAAGGATGGTAGACTATTGTTGTTTTTTCTGGTTTAAGGGATGGTACACTCAGTCTGTTTCTCTGGCTTAAAGGATGGTAAACTTGATCTGTTTCTCTTGTTTAAAATAAAGGAGACCCTATGTTTTTTTTCTGGTTTAAAGCACTCTACTCTTTTCTCTGTTCTAAAGGATGGTAAACTCTATCTGTTTTGTTTTTGCTTAAAGGATGGTAGAGTCTATTATTTTTCCATTTTAAGGGTTCAAATTTTGTGTTTGTCTGGTTTAAAGGACGGAAGACTCTACCTGTTTCTCTCTTTTAAATGAAGGTAGAGTCTATCTGTTTTTCTGGCTTAAAGCATGGTAGACTATCTGTTTCTCTGTTTTAAATGACTGTAGACTGTATCAGTTTCTATGTGTTAAAGAATGGAAGACTACCTGCTTCTCTGAAATAAAGGAAGGCAGACTCTATCTGTTTTTCTGGATTAAAGTAAGGTAGACTATATATGTTTAAGTGGTCTAAAGGTTGTTTCTGGTTTAAAGTATGACAGAGTCTATCTGTTTTTTTGGTTTAAAGGACAGTAGAATCAATTTGTTTCTCTGGCTTAAATGACAGTAGACTATTTGTTTCTTTGGCTTAAAGGACAGCATATTCTATCTGTTTTGCAGAATGGGAGACTCAATCTGTTTGTCTGGTTTAAATCTATTTCAACGTCTTTAAAGGTTTAGAGAACGATTGATTCTATTTGTGTCTCTACTTGGTTAAAAGATGGTAGAACACATTGGCGCATCTCTGATTCAAAGAATGATAAACTGTATTGGTGAGTGTGTATTTTTAAGGATGGTAGGCTCTACTGGTTGCCTCTACTGGATTAAAGGATGGTAGGCTCTCTTGGTGTCTCTCCTACACCAATATACACTTATAGGTTCTACTAGCCTTTAGACCAATAGAGACACAGATAGACTCCACCATCCTTTAAACCAGCAAAAATACAGATAGAGTCTACCGTCCTTTAAACCAGCAGCGACAAAGAGTCTACCGTCCTTTAAACCAGCAGAGACACAGATAGAGTCTACCGTCCTTTAAACCAGCAGAGACACAGATAGAGTCTACCGTTCTTTAAACCAGTAGTGATACAGATAAAGTCTTCCATCCTTTAAACCAGCAGAGACACAGCTAAAGTCTACAGTCCTTCAAACCAGTAGCGACACAGATAGAGTCTACCGTTCTTTAAAGCAGTAGCGATACACTTAGAATCTACCATCCTTTAAACTAATGGAGACACAGATAGAGTCTACTAGTCCTTTAAACCAGCAGAGACACAGATAAAGTCTTCCATCCTTTAAACCAGCAGAGACAAAGATAGAGTCTACCATCCTTTAAACCAGCAGCGACACAGATAAAGTCTACAGTCTTTTAAACCAGCAGAGATAAAGATAGAGTCTACCGTCCTTTAAACCAGCAGAGACAAAGATAGAGTCTACCGTCCTTTAAACCAGCAGAGACACAGATAGAGTCTACAGTCCTTTAAACCAGCAGAGATAAAGATAGAGTCTACCGTCCTTTAAACCAGTAGCGGTACAGATAAAGTCTTCCATCCTGTAAACCAGCAGAGACACAGCTAAAGTCTACAGTCGTTCAAACCAGTAGCGACACATATAGAGTCTACCGTTCTTTAAAGCAGTAGCGATACACTTAAAATCTACCATCTTTTAAACTAGTGGAGACACAGATAGAGTCTACTAGTCCTTTAAACCAGCAGAGACACAGATAAAGTCTACCGTCCTTCAAACCAGTAGCGACACAGATATAGTCTACCGTTCTTTATACCAGCAGAGACAAAGATAGAGTATACCGTCCTTTAAACCAGCAGAGACACAGATAGAGTCTACCATCCTTTAAACCAGCAAAGACAAAGATAGAGTCTACCGTCATCTAAACCAGTAGCGATACAGATAGAGTCTACCGTTCTTTAAAGCAGTAGCGATACACTTAGAATCTACCATCCTTTAAACCAGCAAAGACAAAGATAGAGTCTACCGTCATCTAAACCAGTAGCGATACAGATAGAGTCTACCGTTCTTTAAAGAAGTAGCGATACACTTAGAATCTACCATCCTTTAAACTAGTGGAGACACAGATAGAGTCTACTAGTCCTTTAAATCAGCAGAGATAAAGATAGAGTCTACCGTCCTTTAAACCAGCAGAGACACAGATAAAGTCTACCGTCCTTCAAACCAGTGGAGATACAGATGGCATCTACCATCCTATAAACCAGTAGAGATACAGGTAGAGTCTAGAGTCCTTTAAACCAGTAGAGATACACATACAATCTACTATCCTTTAAACCAGTGGAGATACAGATAGAGTCTACAGTCCTTTAAACCAGTGGAGATACAGATAGAGTCTACAGTCCTTTAAACCAGTAGAGATTCAGATAGAGTCTACTATTCTTTAAACCAGCAGAGACAAAGATAGAGTCTACCGTCCTTTAAACAGGTAGAGATACACGTACAATCTACCATCCTTTAAACCAGCAGAGACAAAGATAGAGTCTACAGTCCTTTAAACCAGTAGAGACACAGATAGAGTCTACCGTCCTTTAAGTCAGCAGAGATAAAGATAGAGACTATCGTCCTTTAAACAGGTAGAGATACATGTAGAATTTACAATCCATTAAACCAGTGGAGACACAGATAAAGTCTACAGTCCTTTAAACCAGTGGAGATACAGATAGAGTCTACAGTCCTTTAAACCAGTGGAGATACAGATAGAGTCTACAGTCCTTTAAACCAGTGGAGATACAGATGGCATCTACCATCCTTTGAACCAGTAGAGATACAGATAGAGTCTAGAGTCCTTTTAACCAGTAGAGACACAGATAGAGTCTACAGTCCTTTAAACCAGTAGAGACACACGTACAATCTACTATCCTTTAAACCAGTAGAGATACAGATAGAGTCTACAGTCCTTTAAACAAGTAGAGGCACAGATAGAGTCTACAGTCCTTTAAACCAGAGGAGATACATGTAGAATCTACCATCCTTTAAACAAGTAAAGACACAGATAGAGTCTACCATCCTTTAAACAAGAAGAGACACAGATAGAGTCTACCATCCTTTAAGCCAGCAGAGATAAAGATAGAGTCTACCGTCCTTTAAACAAGAAGAGACACAGATAGAGTCTACCATCCTTTAAGCCAGCAGAGATAAAGATAGAGTCTACCGTCCTTTAAACAGGTAGAGATACAAGTAGAATCTACCATCCTTTAAACCAGCAGAGATACAGAGAGAGTCTACAATCCTTTAAGCCAGCAGAGATAAAGATAGAGTCTACCGTCCTTTAAACAGGTAGAGATACACGTAGAATCTACCATCCTTTAAACCAGCAGAGACACAGATAGAGTCTACCGTCCTTTAAACCAGTGGAGACACAGACATAGTCTACCGTCCTTTAAACCAATAGAGATACAAGTGGAGTCTATTGTTCTTAAAAGCAGTGGAGATACAGATAGGGTCTACTGTTCTTTAAACCAGTAGCGACACAGATAGAGTCTACCATCCTTTAAACAAGTAGAGGCACAGATAGAGTCTACAGTCCTTTAAACCAGAGGAGATAGACGTACAATCTACTATCCTTAAAACCAGTGGAGTCACAGATAGAGTCTACTGTCCTTTAAACCAGTAGAGATACAGATAGAGTCTACAGTCCTTTAAAACAGTGGAGATACAGATAGAGTCTACTACTCTTTAAACCAGCAGAGACAAAGATAGAGTCTACTGTCCTTTAAACCACTGGAGATACTCTTATAATCTACCATCCTTTAAACCAGTGGAGATACAGATAGAGTCTACAGTCCTTTAAACCAGTAGACATAGACGTACAATCTACTATCCTTAAAAAATAGTGGAGATACAGATAGAGTCTACCATCCTTTAAACAAGAAGAGACACAGATAGAGTCTACCATCCTTTAAACAAGAAGAGACACAGATAGAGTCTACAGTCCTTTAAGCCAGTGGAGATACAGATGGCATCTACCATCCTTTGAACCGGTAGAGATACAGATAGAGACACAAATAGAGTCTACAGTCCTTTAAACCAGCAGAGATAGACGTATAATCTACTATCCTTTAAACAAGAAGAGACACAGATAGAGTCTACCATCCTTTAAGCCAGCAGAGATAAAGATAGAGTCTACCGTCCTTTAAACAGGTAGAGATACACGTAGAATCTACCATCCTTTAAACCAGCAGAGACACAGACAGAGTCTACCGTCCTTTAAACCAGTGGAGACACAGACAGAGTCTACCGTCCTTTAAACCAATAGAGATACAAGTGGAGTCTATTGTTCTTAAAAGCAGTGGAGATACAGATAGGGTCTACTGTTCTTTAAACCTGTAGCGACACAGATAGAGTCTACCATCCTTTAAACAAGTAGCGACACAGATAGAGTCTACCATCCTTTAAACAAGTAGAGGCACAGATAGAGTCTACAGTCCTTTAAACCAGAGGAGATAGACGTACAATCTACTATCCTTAAAACCAGTGGAGTCACAGATAGAGTCTACCATCCTTTAAGCAAGAAGAGACACAGATAGAGTCTACCATCCTTTAAGCCAGCAGAGATAAAGATAGGGTCTACCATCCTTTAAACAGATAGAGATACAAGTAGAATCTACCATCCTTTAAACCAGCAGAGATACAGATAGAGTCTACCGTCCTTTAAACCAGCGGAGATACAGATAGAGTCTACACTCCTATAAACCAGTAAAGACAAAGAGAGAGTCTACAGTCCTTTAAACCAGTGGAGATACAGATAGAGTCTATCGACCTGTAAACCAGTGGAGATACAAATAGCGTCTATCGTCCTTTAAACCACTAGAAATACTTGTACAATCTACCATCCTTTAAACCAGTGGAGATACAGATAGAGTCTATCGTCCTGTAAACCAGTGGAGATACAAATAGCATCTATCGTCCTTTAAACCAGTAGAGATACAGATAAAGTCTAACATTCTTTAAACCACTAGAGATACTCGTACAATCTACCATCCTTTAAACCAGTGGAGATACAGATAGAGTCTACTAGTCCTTTAAAACAGTGGAGATACAGATAGAGTCTACTAGTCTTTTAAACCAGAGGTGATAGATAGAATCTACAGTTCTTTAAACCAGTAGACATAGACTTACAATCTACTATCCTTAAAACCAGTGGAGATACAGATAGAGTCTACCATCCTTTAAACAAGAAGAGACACAGATAGAGTCTACAGTCCTTTAAACCAGTAGAGATAGACGTACAATCTACCATCCTTTAAACAAGAAGAGACACAGATAGAGTCTACCATCCTTTAAGCCAGCAGAGATAAAGATAGAGCCTACCGTCCTTTAAACAGGTAGAGATACACATAGAATCTACCATCCTTTAAACCAGCGGAGACACAGATAGAGTCTACTAGTCCTTTAAACCAGCGGAGACACAGACAGAGTCTACCATTCTTAAAAGCAGTGGAGAAACAGATAGAGTCTACCGTCCTTTAAAGCAATAGGGATACAAGTGGAGATACAGATAGGGTCTACTGTTCTTTAAACCAGTAGTGACACAGATATAGTCTACTGTTCTTTAAACCAGATGAAACATCGATAGAATATACCATTCTTTAAACCAGTAGAGACAGATAAAGTCTACCATCCTTTAAACTAGTAGAGATACAAATAGGTTCCACTAATAGGTTCAATGAATGATAGACTGTGACTCTTCCGGTTTAAAGGATGGTAAGCTCTATCTGTGTCTTTATTGGTTTAAGGAATGGTAGACTTTATCGGTATCTCAACTGGTTTAAAGGACGGTAAACTGTATCTGTGTCTTTAGTTTCTTAAATATGGTAGAATCTATGCGCTACTTCACTTACAAGATGTAGTGTGTCGAGCCTATTGGTTTATCTACTGGTTTAAAGGATGGTAAACTCTCTCTTTCCTTAATGGTTAATGGATGCCATACTATTTTTTTTTTCATTTTGAAAGGCTGGCAAACTTTGTTTCTACTGATTAAAAGGATTAAACACTCTATCTGTGTCTCTACTGGTTTAAAGGACAGACGATTTTGGTTAATCTTCTCATTCAAAGGATTGAAGACCCTATTTGCTACTTTTCATATTAAAGGACGGTAGACTCTATCTTTGTATATACTGGTTTAAAGGATGGTAAACTCCATCTGTATCTCCACTGGTGTATCTATATGTCTCTGCTGTTTTTAAGATGAAAAACTCAAAGTCTGTACTGGGTTAAAGGATGTAGACTTGATCTGTTAGTCTTCTGCAAACAGTAGATTGTAATACCTTCAGTCCTGCCCTCTGGAGATGGTTGCTGATGTCACTAACAGTTGTTTTATGGTCTTTAGAGTTTAGGGTCGTTCTTTACAGAACTCACAATGTTTCTGTTCTCAATTGCTGTGGTTTCCCTTGGTCTACCTGTTGGACATTTTTTACTTAGTACACCAGTGTTGACTTTCTTCTTCAGGACATTTCATGCGGTTGTACTATGAACATTATTTGTGCAACGGTTATGATAGATTTTCCATCTTCTCTCAGCTTTATAGTGGCTTGTTTTTCACCCATAAACAACTCTCTGGATTCATGTAGGTTACTCCTCTAACTATACATGCACAGTTTGCACAGATAAAACCCAAAGCTGTTTATTTTTTTAATGATCAATGTAACAAGACACACCTGCGTAATAAAACCACCTGAGAATCACGTTCCAAAACTTTTGCTCATAAGAAAAATGGGTGGGTTCAGACAGATGGTGCTATCTTTTGAACTGTGCATCAGATCCAGATATAAATACCTTGAAATAAAAGCTAAAATGTTGATCTTTCAAAATGTCATCTTTTAAAATCAAACTCAATCACTGTTGCAATGGTATGTTTCTACATGTTTAAAAGATGGTCGCCTCTATATATGTCTCTAGTGGTTTAAAGTATGGAAAACTCTATCTGTTTCTCTATGGGTTTCAATGCTCTCCTTAGGACATCTCGACTACATATTTAGAAATGAATCTCTGGTTTATTTATGAAAAAAAAAATAAGTTGGCTGTAGCTTTAATCTTAAATGTGGCTGTACATTTCATGGGCTAGTTTAGGTTGCTCTGGTCACTCTAGAGAATATAGCTACACATTTTTTATTGAGGTCACTTTATGCAAAGCTCATTTCATTGCTGGAGTTGCTTTAACCCCGCATCTCTTTTGTTTAGGCCCTGCCTCTTTGTAAACAGAGAGACAATGGGGGACAAGAATGACTGCCATTGAAAATGGGTCGCACTTGGCACCTTAAGTAGGGGCGCTGACCGGGTACAGTTTCACACTTTTCTAAAGGTGTAAAGGACACCATTCAGAAATGTCATAGAAGGTGAGGGTATTAGGGTTTCTAAATGCTCATCTGTAGCCAACACCAGTGATACTCACTGTATTCAGTCTCACACAGTAAACCACATGTGATGGATATGCAAACGTTTTTTCACATACAAAAACAAAACTAAAGAGATTATAGTGTCAAATTTGTTGCTGGACATTCAGATTTGACCTGCTCTAGTGATAAATATTCTATTTCATCAATGCTGTAGATCTGAACCGAGCCTCTAACCTGTATTTGAATTCTTTGTAGTGTAGTTCCTTTATTATCCACACTAAAATGCATTTTCTCCATTGTACCTCAGTTAGGGCATATTTTTGTTCTGTTCCCAACCCCAGTACATCTGATCCATCTGCACACTTGATCTTTTGATCTAACAATATTCAGCCTTTGTCAAACCGGTCCTCATGGTAAGTTATACTCACCGGGACTGGGCTACGGTTTGTCCCTAAATGTGTGTTTACTAAGTTTTTAGTTTGAATTAGTGAGTAATGTTTCCAGAAGCATTCCCAGTCTGTAAGTTCTGTATTAGCTGGAAAGAATAAACTAATATACAGTCTTACAAAAGTAAGTTTAACCCTTTTACCCATTTTTATGAATATTTTATTATATTTCTACATTGTAAATCAAAATTAAAGACATGAAAACAATTAAGGACCACATGTGGAATTACGTAGTAAACAAAAAAAAATCCCCTGATCTAATCCCAGTTGATATGGGTGATTGGAGTTGCTTTGTGATGAGCTAAAGCACAACCTGAAGGAAAAGCAGCTACTACACTCTAAAAAATAAAACCTTCCATCAACAAAAAAACAACACAACTGTTAGCAATAGTCTTTGTAAGTTGTCAACTTCTTATAGAATTATATTGATCCAAAAAAATGTATTTTAAGTATGGTGAATTTGTTTTTCAATTATAGTAGAAAGCCTTTTTGAATACCAAGAATTTAGCCTTATTTAGGTTCTAAAAAAATGTTTTGTGAGTTCTGCTGTCTGTTATTTAAGATCAACTAAAACAATTAACTTGTGTCAATCACATGTTTTACGTAAATCAAACTCATGTAATGAACACAACACCAATATATGGTAGAAATGCAGACATGATCAGCTGAACCTAGACAACAAAAAAACACAATTTAATCTTATAGCTTTCAACACTGAGACCAGTCAGTTATTGTATAACATAGGTGTAGACCCTGTTTAACTAAAGAGTAAAACCGAGCATGTGCAGTAGTGCAGAGTAGTTGGCTTGGAACTACAATTCAACTACATTTTGTAAATTTTACCAAAACAAATTATTAAGTTATGCCAACTTTTAACAAGAAACTTAATGTTAGTTGAGGCAACTAATTTGCTATAGTTTATGGTGCAATTCAATATTTCTTGTTCAGCTGACATAAAAATCACATTAGGAGAACAATGTTAAGTTTAGTTTTTCTAGTGAATCCTGTAATTACCAACAATTGACTAATTATTTATGTTGATTTGCTCATATAATATATTTTCTCAACCTTCTCTATTACCTCTATAATGTCAGTTTTGTTGAAGCTGTCTTAGTAAAGTCAAACAATGTCAATATTCAACAGTATGATCATCTCTCTCTCTCCCTCTCTCACTCTCTCTCTCTCTCTCTCTCTCTCTCTCTTTCTCTCTCAGATTCAGTGATAGACAACACTAAAATTATTTAATTTTAACAAACTAATGCTGATATTTCTTAAAAACTGAAATGCATCCAGTAATATTCTTAGGAAAAAATATTTGTAGTTTAAGCAGTTAAAATAATGCTGTTGACAGTAGGAAGAGAACCCTGGTTTCAAGCATTTAATAAAAGAGCTTGAGCCTCGTTACAACAGTCCATCCCAAACAAAAAAACATCATTATAATGAAGTTCCATTGTTATTAAGAAGTTAATAAAGGTGAGGCTACACAGAATGCCCAGACGATTAATTTTTTCCACCAAACATACCGAACCGTGAAGTGTGAACAAAACCGTGAATTTCTGTACCGTTACTCCCCTAGTGTTGTCCCATTAAACATGGTCAGTTTAACATGAGAATCAGTCAATAACTACTGTAGGCTGTGGATTATGATCGCAGCTTGTGCTGCTGATTTATATTATACAGACAATTATTCAATATAGAATGTATAGTCAGACTTTACATTAAACTGTATAAAATTCCACATTTATAGCTGCAGATTGTTTGAACATCAATTATATGAATGTGCAGATTATTTTCAAGCAACACCATGCTGTACTGTTACCTTACAATATTAGATTCAAAATCACTGTAATGCTCCACTGAGTTATAACAGGGAGAAAACCATCTACTCCAGGCTCGGCACACTGCTAACAGCACTATTTCACTATGTCATGAAGTGGGCCAGACAATGCCCCTTAGAATTAGAAATGCTTCATAATCCAAAACACATTTGTGTAAAGTTCTGTCATATGTGGACAGACATGTGATGGTTCTGTATATCTCAGGCTGTCCAGAAATGCTTGTACACAGCCTATCCTTTATGGAGGCTCAAAGCTCAAATTCCACTTCCTGGCTGTAGGGGAATTACATTTAGATGTAGGCTTTGTCTTGATAAATCAACCACATACTTGAAGTCTAAACATCTTGCCTAGAAAAACTTCATTCTGTGACACAACAACAGAAGTATTTCAAAAACGATAACTCACAGCTGTCAGACTTAATCTCAGCTATTACCCTGCTGAGATTGGTATGAAATGTATTCTGGGATTTCTGGCTGTACACAAAACCCACCTCTTGATGCGTCCTTGATAACGGATGGAGCAAGAAGACATGCAGGCATTTGGACCCTATTTATATGCATGCGGTACTTTGTTTCCGACCAATTGTGTTTCATAGGTCAAATCAAATTGTTAAATCAAATGTTCACAAAACAGCTTTATAGAAATCTGGTAGCAGGGCAAAGTATCAAACAGGACAAAACACAAAAATTATACCTCCTCCACAAAAAACACAAATACAGACAAGAATATAGGCTGATAATAAACTTTGTTAAGTCTCTCTGAAATGGATTCGTTATGCTTTATCTTTGGAATTAAATCTTTAGTATTGTGTAAAATCATAAGGTAAAAGTCCATCAAAATTGCTAGGGTATGAGTTTTAACCTATTTACTTTTAATAATTACAGAGTTTATTGCACTCAGTAAATCACTCTCAGTACTCTGAACTGAATTCCTATGAACACTGAGAAAAGCTGTAATTTTTCTCATTAATTGTTTTGACACCGTCCAATATCTAAAAGTCTAAAAACCCTTCATTCAGCAGGTGTTGTCAGGTTATGAATCGTACAGTGAATGTAAAATTGTGTAGGTGAATATAACTTGTAACAGCTCCATCTAACATCTAACAGTCCATTTGCCAAAGCAGACCTGAAAGCTCGTTCAGATAAAACAGAAAAAACACATTCATCCCTTGCAATTTCACATAACCCCCGGTGAATAAAGGTGAGAAAAAAATCGTTTAATAGAGCCGTCATTAAAACCTGAGAGCTTTCTAATTCTGCAGAGAAACAAGGGAGGGTCAGAAGGAGAGAGCTTTAATAGAGCACAAAACACAATGATGATGAATCACCCTTCTCAAAGAGGTGAACATCATAGCAAGCTTGGTTTCCAGTTAGCAAATGCTGTAAAACTCTGCCTCAATAGATCATCTAAAAATAATGAATAAAAAAAGAATCAAGCACAACAAGCTTGTCAGGTACGTGGGCAGGTGAATGAATGAAGGACAGGAAGTGCGTAGGACTCTTTCTTGTAGAGCAGACCTTTTAGAGTACACCCACCCAGAGATAAGTTGAGCTTCAAGGACATTTTATTTCATTAGAACAAGAAAGGATGTACTCGACTAAATAATAACATGGTACAAGACGGAGAGAAAGAAAAGGATGGAATTAATGCTTAAGCAGTGTTCAATCTGAACAGCAGTCTAAGCCTATGGAGATGCAGAGAGAAAAAGAGGCCCAAAGGCCATCTTTTACCACATACCACATTCAGACTGATATTTTGAGTCTGAAAACGAAGTTTAAAGGAACCAATGGCTCAAAAAAGTAGAGTCTGTGGCTGAAAAATGTGCCATTTTTTATAGCGAGTTAAACTCTGCATTGCTCCTGTGATTATGTCAAGGATAAAAGCAAAACTTTATGTGCACGTCAGTTACATGGCACAAGCTGTTCGAATAAATATAGGTCACGTTAAAAGATAAGATGTAAACAACCTAAAACATTAGATTTTGTCAGGAAATTAGGTTTGAGCCTCTTTTCCACAGTGTGATCAATAACACAGCATTCTAAGCACTGAGCCACCACTACTGCATCACAGCCATTAGCCTCATTTCCAAATGTCATATTGAATGTGGTCTAGTACATACAATTAGTATATGTAAGGTCAATTAGTTCAGAGCAGAGATAAAAAAAATGCGCAATGGCATTTCCTCATTACCAGGGATTTGGTTCAGAACACTTACAAACCATCACCAGCAAGGTTTTCTGGGGCAGTAAGCTGACTGTGTTCAGGTGTTTTAATAATGTCGATAATCTCAGATTAGAGGCCCCTCTTTAAAAAACGATATTGTTTAGTTTTTAGCTGTTGTGTGTCATCTGGAATGCAGTTACATTAGCCATTGACTTTGCTGACAATAACCCCTGTATAAGCCTTAATTTAATTTCCAAATTACTTGGGATGGAACAGAGTTGCTTTCTATTGTTTTTATTGATTTTTACTAGACCTATAGGCATCTGCCTCTATAATAAGGGCCCATATGCAGGTTACATTCCCTCCTGCTGTTGCTCATTTGTTGCTACACAATTTATCAGTTCCCTCTACTCCATCAGTGCAAAAGCATCCCCACAGGGCCACCACTGACTAGATATTATCCGAATGGTGGATTATTCTCAGCATGGGAGTGTTAAGGCATTTTTATCCTGGTCCTGAATACTGGGTATGTAAAAGAGAATATTCTTATCAATTCAAGCCAGAGCGGGATGTGCTTTTATCACAATATCGTCAGAATATACACTCATCCCACAGAGCTGAGCTGTTTACAGTAACCTTGCTCCAGTCCTTTTAAAGTGTGGTTAAATTAGGCATATATTGCTGAAAACACAGTAAGTCTGAGCAGTCATGTTACAAAATGAACCAATCACACACCCTACACATGGCAACGGGAGCAGATAGCTTCCACACCTGCAGCAGATTGCACCACTCCGGACAACCAATTTCAGGAGGACTATAGATCTTTTAGAGAGTTTTTACACTTGACCAAGTGTACTTAACTTAGTATAAAAAAAGCCTGGGTTACTAGTCAGAAACTATTCACTAATGAGGGATTACAGCATAGCTTCCCAAACCTGTTTGTAAACCAGACAAAACAATACATAGACAACCATGTTCACCATACTACAGCATATTAAACCCAGGTATTGAATCCCAATCAACAACCTGTTGCTCTAACCCCTGAGCCACCACTGCCTCAATACTCTCTGTGATGTGCATTTTAGTGTTTTCCCTGCCTTGACGCAAACATTTCAACCAAGAAATAGTCATTGTTATCATTGATAATGAGCTCATTAGACAGTGTACAGTATGTATCCACACGTTGTTAGCGCTGATGCTCTTGATACACACACTTGGGAAATACTGGTGTGATTGCAGTGCTAAGAATGTTCAACCACTTAAATGCTATCTGCTTCGCATCAGATGATGAGATGCTAAGATAATAAATAGTTTAACAGTGGATGGGCTGCAGGATGAAATAGACAATATACATCTTTATATGGTCAGTGTACAATAAAATATCTACTGTACAAAAGGGTACAAGGTGTGCCTAATAAATTGCTCTATTAGAGGAGAAGACGTAAACTTTTTTCAGATTTTTTTTTCTGTTGTTTGCAAATACAACCACACGCAGATATATATCAGTGGAAAGCAAGCAGGCAGAAGCTTGTCTGGTATGCCTCCGTCCCCAAAACAACTCATGGTCCCATACCTTACACCCATGCCCTCATAAAGATAAGCTGGACGCCACTTTCATCATTTCTTCTTTCACTTCTAAAGGAAACTAGTTTCTCTCAATATCAACATGTTTTCTTAAAGAATGTTCTTATTCCTTAGAATATTACCCCACTTCGAGGAACACAGCTTCTTCAGAACATGCCTGAAGCAGAACTTACATGATGCAAAGAACAGGAGCAGAAAACAGTGGAAAGCCAGTGCAATATACTGAAATGAGAAACAAGAAGGCCAAGGCGCATCAATGGCCACAGTTATCCCTGGTGAGCCTATTCAATCTTTCATAAGGTGGATGTCTGGTTTTCATTTGAAGCAGGAAGTCTATGCCACAGTCCGTCATGCAGAGCATCTGCTCACCTGCACAATGTCTAGCCTTAAGGAAGGAGGGCTGGGACAGTGCAGCAGCAGTACATTACGTAGGAAAGATGGCAGGTTTCACAGTCATTTTACAGGTTTTCTGATGGGCACCAAGAACCAAGCAGCTAATGTAAGGGTAAATTAGCTGCTCAAGAAGAGCATTAAAAGCAATGGTTTGGCTCCATGGTTCTCTCTATACTAAAAATACAGCCAATCATATAATGCCAAGCTCAGAGGGCACACTCAGTGTGCCATAAATTTGTGCCATGTCTTGATCGAAAGAAACTTCAAGATTTCATGCCAACCAATCATAGTTCAAATCCTTACTTACTAAAGCACTCTGAAGGTGCAATTAACTGTGCAGTGTTGCATGTTTATACTTTTGTGTTTGTGTGCACATTTCTGAAGAAGGTATGGCTGGGATAATGAAGCTCGGTGGACCAATCACAGCTGCTGCTGTCTGTATTAGTTATATTTCCTGGGGGTGCACCTATAGACCAGTATAAACTGGTCTATAGGTTTGGCAGGCTGTCACTGTGTGGGCCTGTGTGTCTGTGTTTGGATAGTTTAGAGCACCAAGTATGGTGAATATGGTTGTTTTTTCAGTTCATGTCAATATTAATACTACATGTCCATAGCTACCAAGTTCACTGCATCAAACAATTCCTTCAGCAGTATCCCCCTTTCTCTTTTCTATGCTCACATATACAGCTCTGGAAAAAAATGAGACACCACTAAAAATTGATTTTACCAAATTGAAAACCTCTGGAATATAATCTAGAGGTAGATGGATGATCACAACCATCAAACCAAGCTGAACTGCTTGAATTTGTGCACCAAGAGTGGAATGAATAAAGTTATCCAAAAGCAGTGTGTAAGACTGGTGGAGGAGAACATGCCAAAATGCATGAAAACTGCGATTAAAAACCAGGGTTATTCCACCAAATATTGATTTTGGAACTCTTAAAACTTCATGAATATGAACTTGTTTTCTTTGCATTATTTGAGGTCTGAACGCTCTGCATCTTTTTTGTTATTTCAGTCATGTCTCATTTTCTGCAAATAAATGCTCTAAATGACAATATTTTTATTTAGAATTTGGGTGAAATATTGTTTGTAGTTTATAGAATAAAACAACAATGTTTATTTTACTCAAACATAAACCTATAAATAGCAAAATCAGGGAAACTGATTCAGAAAGTAAAGTAGTCTCTTTTTTTTTTTAAAGCTGTATGTGCCAAAAACTGAGTTTCCTCCAATTAGTTAATGCCAAGAAACACAAAAAACACAAAACACTCTGACATTCTGGACTCCTGGGTAGAGAACTGTGTGTTGAAATGCAGTTTACAGATGTTACATTCACTCTTATATATGCTATGTATAGGTTAAGACCTCACATTGCGTCACAATGTCCACTCAAATTTCTGACGCAACCTCAACAGTGGCCGCTGTGAAACAGAATGTCTGTCTGTAAGCAACAGCTGTTCTTAAGTCTTATCTCCATATGAAGAGCTTCATTGAAATGATGATTACACCACTTGTGCCCAGACATAATGATTCTGATGAGTCATGTGCACACCTACTGTGGGCTAGAGCCTCTCGAACCTGCTGAGGGCAAATCTGTGATAAGAGTGTGTCTGAGCAAATGTGTATGAGCTGTGCACAGTACATTTCTGCATGCAGAGGCCTTTTATCTCCTAGGGTTTTGTAGTGTTTCAACTTCAGTGCACTAGCTGTTAGCATTCAGTTGATATGCAGTTAGCAGGATTATAGGCTTATTATTTATAACTTCAAGGCTGCATTCGCCATCCACTTATTAAAACTCACTCACATCAACTGTCACTTTATGAGCATCTATATGTTCACTATATAAGCATACATTTACGGGCTGTAGCCCATCTGTTCAATCGGTACAATTTACCAGGAGTGAGTGCCAATAACAGGAATGAGTGGCAGTAACAGGAGTGAGTTCAGTAACAGGAGTGAGTGCCAGTAAAAGGACAGAGTGCCAGTAACGGGACTGAGTGCAGTAACAGGAGTAAGTGCCAGTAACAGGAATGAGTTTTAGTAACAGGAGTGAGTGCCAGTAACAGT
This sequence comes from Astyanax mexicanus, assembly GCF_023375975.1. NCBI lineage: Eukaryota > Metazoa > Chordata > Actinopteri > Characiformes > Acestrorhamphidae > Astyanax > Astyanax mexicanus. The sequence goes on along the minus strand of NC_064409.1, from coordinate 31,097,345 downwards.
AGTGAGTGCAGTAACAGGAATGAGTGGCAGTAACAGATGTGAGTGCCAGTAACAGGAATGAGTTTTAGTAAAAGCACTGAGTTTTAGTAACAGGAGTGAGTGCCAGCAACAGGAGTGAGTGCAGTAACAGGAGTGAGTGCCAGTAACAGGAGTGAGTGCAGTAACAGGAGTGAGTGCCAGTAACAGGAGTGAGTGTCAGTAACAGGACTGAGTGCCAGTAACAGGAGTGAGTTCAGTAACAGGAGTGAGTGCCAGTAACAGGACTGAGTGCCAATAACAGGACTGAGTGCCAGTAACAGGAGTGAGTGCCAATAACAGGAATGAGTGCCAGTAACAGGACTGAGTGCCAGTAACAGGACTGAGTGCAGTAACAGGAATGAGTGCAGTAACAGGAATGAGTGCCAGTAACAGGAATGAGTGCCAGTAACTGCACTGAATGCCATTAACAGCAGTGAGTGTTGTCCCTTGGTTTATTGATGTATTAAACAGGACTGAGTGCCACTAACAGGAATGAGTGCCAGTAACAGGACTGAGTGCAGTAACAGGAATGAGTGCCAGTAACAGGACTGAGTGCCAGTAACAGGAGTGAGTTCAGTAACAGGAGTGAGTGCCAGTAACAGGACTGAGTGCCAATAACAGGACTGAGTGCCAGTAACAGGACTGAGTGCCAATAACAGGACTGAGTGCCAGTAACAGGAGTGAGTGCCAATAACAGGAATGAGTGCCAGTAACAGGACTGAGTGCCAGTAACAGGACTGAGTGCAGTAACAGGAATGAGTGCAGTAACAGGAATGAGTGCCAGTAACAGGAATGAGTGCCAGTAACTGCACTGAATGCCATTAACAGCAGTGAGTGTTGTCCCTTGGTTTATTGATTTATTAAACAGGACTGAGTGCCACTAACAGGAATGAGTGCCAGTAACAGGACTGAGTGCAGTAACAGGAATGAGTGCCAGTAACAGGACTGAGTGCAGTAACAGGAGTGAGTGCCAGTAACAGGAGTGAGTGTCAGTAACAGGACTGAGTGCCAGTAACAGGAGTGAGTTCAGTAACAGGAGTGAGTGCCAGTAACAGGACTGAGTGCCAATAACAGGACTGAGTGCCAGTAACAGGAGTGAGTGCCAATAACAGGAATGAGTGCCAGTAACAGGACTGAGTGCCAGTAACAGGACTGAGTGCAGTAACAGGAATGAGTGCAGTAACAGGAATGAGTGCCAGTAACAGGAATGAGTGCCAGTAACTGCACTGAATGCCATTAACAGCAGTGAGTGTTGTCCCTTGGTTTATTGATTTATTAAACAGGACTGAGTGCCACTAACAGGAATGAGTGCCAGTAACAGGACTGAGTGCAGTAACAGGAATGAGTGCCAGTAACAGGACTGAGTGCAGTAACAGGAGTGAGTGCCAGTAACAGGACTGAGTGCAGTAACAGGACTGAGTGCCAGTAACAGGAATGAGTGCCAGTAACTGGACTGAATGCCAGTAACAGCAGTGAGTGTATTGATTATTAATGTGAAAATTAATTAATACAAACCACTTTTTCCTGTTCTGTTTGGATTATTATTTATCCATTTGTTTAATAAATTGCATGATAATAAATCTGATCATTTTTTAGGTTTGGGTCTCCCTAAAAGGATGAAAATGGCTTTGCATCTTTTAAAAAACACAATGTGCATGCATATATAGTGATTTTTATTAGTCAATTAGTGGACTTGCTTCTAAACATGCTTTTTAAATGTCACATGCGTTTTGGTAACAGGACTGAGAAATATATAAACATCTTTGGATTTAAAATATTGTTAAAAATTAAGTCAAGCTGACTGAAATTGATCAGTACATGTTTTGAATAGGTAAATATATGTGTTATTAGATTCAGAGTTAAAAAAGGATAATAAATTAAGTTTAATTTCCAATAGTTACAACAAGCAAATGGGACCCATTCGGTGGAATGGCCCGTATACAAATTCATGCAGTGGTTTATTGCTTGGGATTATTTCCAATATAGTCATTTCCAGCTCCTACCCATTCATTAGGACTCCTCTTGTCACACAATGCTACCTGTAAAGGGATGGTGAGGACTATACAGTGCTTCCTTTCTTTCTTACATTAAGCCATTGTGTTATACAGATGAAAGTCTGTGGTACTAATACCTGGTTGAAATATAACTTCACATCTCCAACAAAAGCCTGACTTTTAACAAAAAAATTAATAAATGCCTAATGAAACAAAAATCCGCTGCTCTGGAGTAGGTAAAATTGCAGTGGCTACACTAATTAATAACTACACAGTCTGAGATATACTGTTAACTAGACTGCTATACAAAGCACAATGTCTTTTGTATCTTTGTTTATATTCATATGTATTGTTCATTCATTTATTTTTATTTGTTTACGAGACTACTGTCTCTTAAGCCTCTTACCTTACATATAAGCACCACAGGATTGCTGCTCAATTTCATTGTACATTATTCAATGACAATAAAGGCTTATATTATCATCCTGATCATAAAGATATTTTGAATTGTGTTGTGAAGTTTTGATTTTTAAATGTAAACTGCTGCACATGGTCTCTGTCTGCACATGGACTGTTTAGTTGAACTGTCTTGTTTTGAAACTTAAGGTTTAATTAACTTTGGTTCGAGATCATCAAGTCACAAATATTTAGAGTAATTCAGATGCTGCTTTAATGCAAAACACACATCAGAACCGTCAGAACTGTTTACGTGGGAGTGAAGCATCTGAGAGTGAGGCTACTGTTTCTGTTAATGTTATCATTAAATTAAAGTCACTGACCTACATCTGCCAGTCCTGTTGTTGTTTCAGCAGCTGCTATTAAAAAGCGCCATCAGGCCTTCTCTAGAGCTGTTATGAGCGCCACAGGCACAGGGAGCAGACAGGACAGGATCCTGGTGCACACTCAAACATTCACTGCTCATGTTCTTCACTCGTTTTAGTACCACATGGAAAGAATTCATATTAAACACCCAGGAATGTTCAAAAATAGGTCTTTCACTTCCAAAACACCTTCAAAAATAATTTCTGCAATTGGACGTCTTCTGAAGTCCAGGGCTTTAATGGGTAAATATGTCAGAGCACATGGTGGTGTTGATATGATATCTCAATTAATGTTTGGTGAAGACATGCTGCTGTATTTAGTCTGCTGAAGATTAAATCTGTTAGTTCAAACATTTGGAAAATAGTTGGACTATTTGTACCAGCTGGTTTCTTCTCGATGAGACCTGCATCTCCTCTTCACAGGAGGACCAGACTGGTTGGGCTAAGTGACAAACTGAACAGTGATATTGGGCCCTATGTTTGCCATCTTTAGGCAAACTCTCAAACATGCACCAAGCAGCTTGATTTAGGGTGTGTCAAAGTGTCACTTGTGTGTACACTCTGACCTTGACGAATTGCTAATTCAATAGCGTACCTTCCTGGATGTGTCCAATGGTTCTCAGTGGGGTAGGGGTGTACATGAGTTGGACATGTGCTGCCAAGATAGAATTAAACATCTGACTGTTGACATCTGTCTAGGCTGTATTCAGTCAGTGCCGCACCTGTGTTTTCCGTTGCCAAGATAGCAATATGGCAGAAATTTACCTGAACACACCTTATTTCCAGACCAACACAAACATCAGCATAGATACAGGGGTTGGACAATGAAAGTGTGGGAGGTTTCATGGCTAAATTGGACCAGCCTGGTTGCCAATCTTCATTAATTGTTCAATTAGCAGGGTAAGAGCAAAATAATGCAATGCACACAACATTATGGGTGACATACCAGAGTTCAAAAGAGGACAAATTGTTGGTGCACGTCTTGCTGGCGCATCTGTGACCAAGACAACAATTGTTTGTGATTTATCAAGAGCCACAGTATCCAGGGTAATGTCAGCATACCACCAAGAAGGATGAACCACATCCAACAGGAATAACTGTGGACACAAAAGGAAGCTGTCTGAAAGGGATGTTCGGGTGCTTACACGGATTGTATCCAAAAAACATAAAACCACGGCTGAACAAATCACGGCAGAATTCAATGTGCACCTCAACTCTCCTGTTTCCACCAGAACTGTCTGTCGAGACAATAAATTATTGTGCTCTAAAACCAGGGGCCTCATGTACTAAGACTTGCGTGGACTTCCTACTAAAATGTTCCGTACGCTCAGATCTGAAAAGTTCTGTACGCACAAAAAAATCCGGATTTATCAAACCGTGCGTAGGCAGAATTCCACGTACTTTCTCTTAGTACATCACAATCAACTTGAAATCAAGCGCAAATGCACGAAAGCATCACACTTGCCACGACTCCTCCCTCAATTACGCAGAGTATAATGTTATATTATTATTATTATTATTATTGTTATTATTATTATTGTTATTATTAATAATAATAACAATAATAATAATAACAATAATAATAATATTATATACGCATAGCGTATAATTACCCATGTTTTAAGTTTTATTATTCTAAGATAAATGCTTTCATTTAAATGCTTTAAATGAGTTGCCTACCAAAAAGACACACGTCACGCACTCAGCTTGTTTTCTTATGCTCTTGGAAATCTAAAACTGCTTATAAGCCAGTCATCATCATGGGCCAAAAAAACATAATGGTCACGGAAAATGCGCGCTCAATGAATTCGGCCATTAGCAGTATTTTCCAGTAATGCCAACGCTGCATCTCCAACAACTCCAGCGCAAACCTGATCTAGGCTAAGTGGAAACACGTTAAACGATTATTTCTGTAAGACAATGAAACTGTCTGATTAATTTACTTTATTTTACCCAATAATGCTTACTTCAATGTGTGCATAAAGGATATCTTAATAGTTGTAATTTCAATGCATCGCCTCTAAGTGTCGCCAAATGACAAAAACACAATACATACGCACAAAAAAAGGCGTACGCCCAAAACAAAACTTCCGTGGGGGAACGCACTTTCACACGTTCAAGTCAAATTTAGTACATCAGACCGTGAGCGTGAAATATGGCGTACGCAATGTTTTTGTGCGTACGCACCTTTAGTACATGAGGCCCCAGGTGTTTCAGTTTCATTGTTCAACCCCTGTATATTCACAAGCACTGTTGCTATTTAAACGAAAACAGACTGTTGGCGGGGTGTAAGATTGCAATGAGCATCGCGATGCGCCTTGCACAGGGTGTAAGATAAGGCCCATTATACTACTGGACTCTTGTTTGGGGGGAAAAAAGACAATTTAATTTGTTGGAACCTAATAAACAGTTCCAAGTTGAAGTTAATATGGGTCTTGGCTCAAAAATATAATTCTGGGGAAAACATTTAATTGTTGGAAAACCATTCTATTATGTTGAGGTTATTTATTTGATAAGCCCATTGCATATATATACTTTTTTCAAAGAGTACAGTCAATTAAAGTACAGTCACCTTACTAGAAATGGTTCCAAAACAGGCTATCTGACCTGGTTACATGATTTTTTGTTTTGTGGCTCTTCTGAGGCCACATTACAGGCACTGATCAATATTTTTTAGGTCAGCTAAAGTTAAGAGAGACAAATATAACTTTAGTTTCCACTGACACGCCAGACTGAGGCTGAGCTCAATGTATAACCATAGTCACAGTACATGACAATAATAGAAAATTACATATAGTGTCATGTCAGGTTATTGCTTAGCGTATTGGCATTATACTCCCATGATGTATGCTAATTTTGCTTGTGAGTTACATATGGCAAAAAAAAAAACTGCCTGACATGTTTTCCATCAGCACACACAACAAAATCTAATATGACATTTCTGTAAACCTGGCTAGGTTCATATTTACATCAAGTTGAATGAGAACTGCAGCACACTAAGTTGCTAAGTGGCCTCATGCACAGCTCTTGCAAACCTTCACCCATCAAATATGAATATGAAATATGAATCTTGCATGCTACTGATCAACTCTCAGCATCAGCCAAGTTAGAGAAATGTCAGCTAATAGTATATTTGGGCTCAAAATCATCTAATATTGATACACAGCTAACCAAGTTCTTCATCTCTAGATATATTGCTCTCATCTAACACAGTGATAACATGGATCTGTACTAGGGGTGTCAAAGTATGTGCAAATTTCTAAATAATATCACAATATTTCAGGGTGTTTGTGTGCTAACGATATTATTTCCAATATGAAAAAAATAATTTTTTTAAATACATTTTAATAACATAGTACTGTTTTTGATTTAGAAAAAAAAGAACAATAAAAAATGTTTGTCTGTATTGTAAATTATAATTTACCAATAACTGTTTTTGTATAAAATGAGTGTAACACAATAAAAATATATCAAAAATAAAGTTCAGCATATTTAGTGCATGTAAACAGCAAATGAACAAAATTAAATAAATACAGTAAAAAAAATCCTTAAAAAATGATCGTAGTGTCACAATATATTTTTTTGTCAAATTAATTTTTGGCGATATTATTGCATACAATAAAATATGGCACACCCCAAGCCTGTAAACACGGTTTGTACGGGTGACACTGCAACTTATGAGAAGAAGAACTCTTAGAAATGTTATCAAAAGCCACTGAAGGGCATTCACAATGTAAAATTATTAGAAAGGATATCTATATGCTATATGCTCTATAAGTGCATTTTTACTGTACACACTAAACAGGAAGTGCTAAAGCTTTGCTATACCAAGATGATTCACTGCAAGTTGTCCTACCGCGCAGTTTCTGCGGCTCTCACATGATTATCTGCATCGTTTCTGAATGACTGTCCTAGATTTCTAGGTTTCTCCTTTTCCGATTCGCAAAGCATATAGGGATAATATTGTCCATCACATTTACAATTAAACAGAGTATGTTTTTTGGATATTTGCGTATACTTTGACACTTTTATCAATATTACAGTCTACATATTCAAAACCTAGTTAGTATCTGCAATTGTTATGCAATTTGGATGTACACCAGCTTACAAATAACATTATAAGAATGTTAAGAAATGTTTAAAAGGGTACCAGAAAGCTTGACCTGTAAAGCTACTGAAACTTTTCTGTAAAAAGGTGTCATAATAATGAATTGATTCACAAAGTTATTATAATGTTTCTGACGCAATGTTCCCAGCTAGATGAATACTAACATTATGAAAACTCTAAACATAAATTCCCAAAACAAGACATGTTTACATTAAATACACGTTAAATAAACGTTAAAAAATATTACGTTAAATAAAATGTCTTTCAGAAAACTTGACAACTGGTCGTTAATTGTAATGTTGAAAAATGTTAATTGTATGTTGTAATGTTAATTGTAATGTAAAAAAAAAAAACTTTCTACTACCCAAAAATTGTTAGCTGGGACCCTGGGTTTTAGTAAATCAGCGACAATATCAACAGTTACAACAAACCACAGCTACTGCCATCAGCTACTGCCTTCTAAAACCAATCATACTAAATCACACTCTGATATGTGCTACAGAGAGCGCCATGAGCAAGCACCAGGAGTGAGGATCTCCAGAACTCATATTAATGACCCTCTTCCTCTGTTTCATACGGATTAGCATGTCTGTTTCTCTTTCCTCTCCAGCGGCCACAGAGCAGTGTGCTGATCTCAGGAAGCATTAAGATGCAGACAGAGTGTATGGTCAAATTTAATCATAAACGATATTAAATATAATTTCCTCTGAAAGCTATCACCTGTGTGTAGAATAATGGATGTGTTTTTAAATGCTCTTAAGGTGGAAGCCTTTAAGGAGAAGCCTTTTTTTGTCTTCACCATCATCTATTAAGGGATGTCTTAATGTTTGCATGTTTTTGCTCTGGGTAACTGTCCTCTAGTTGTCACACAGCCAGGGAAGTAGGCTTTGGAACATAGTGTTTTGATTGTAAGACACTCTCTGGCCCCAGTCCACTGAGCCCATTCACAATCAATACAAGACGACGATGCTGTAATTCATGTGGTATTATTGCTGGAGCTGCATTTAAAAAAGGCTCTACAGAAGAAGCTTAGACTGTACAGATCTTCTGCCACCTCCTAGGAGAATTGGGTGATTTAGGTCTAGGTCTTGGAATGGTTTGGGCTTGCAGGTAAAAGCCTCCAAAAGGTTTTGTCAGGGATTAGATGACATGTTTTTTGTAATAGTTAGATGGTCATCATAGCATTGTTGTTGCTGTCTGTAAGAGTAAGTTACCATTATATCCTAATAAGATCCATGAATCATTTTTGTCTGCTTTAGTGGACCTAAAGGTCAACTTATACAATCGATTAAATCCTCAATAAGGCATCTGGACTATCAAATGAGAACTCAACTGTGGGGATTTGACCAATGAAGACCAGGAACTTTCTTTCGAATGTACAACCCTCACAGCTTTCACATTTTATATTTTGTTTCTGTTGTTAATAATTAACCCTGTTATGTTCGTCAGAACCAGCAATGGTGTTCCCAAGTCATACTGACCCTTCACATGTTTAATTATCCAAAAGATTTCTAAAAAATCCTAACAAGCAGTGTAAATATTTAATTACTAACTCCACTGCTAACTTTTATTAATATAATTCATATTTAGTGCAATAGTGTTTCTTACTTCTAACAGGTAATGGTTTAATTAGGATAATTCACTCGTTAAAAAAAAAAAATACATGTTCAACCTTTTTTTAATGTTTCCCTACTTTATTACTTTTAAAAGACCAACATATAAAACATTAATTTTACATAACCTTGAAACGTAACATTGCAATTTTGTTTTAGTTTTAGTTTTTGCAGGGGGTGGTTGAGAATATATGGGATGAACCATTTTATATTATATGTTGATTACACTAATTAAGGCAAGCAGAAGAAGTTTCATACTGGAAAAAAGACTTTTAACTATTTTTTTTTAACTTCTGTGAGGCTGAAAGTAGTTTTTTAAGGTTTTTGGAAATGTGTTCTTATGTTTTAGTTTTTTATGTTTTCTATGAATATAAAAAAGGAACATTACCATTTATTTTCATTCAAATAAAAATGTATACAATATCTAATAGATTAGACCTTTTTTTGTTAACTATTAAAGACTTCTTTTAATTTTAAAGCTTTATGTTGTTCATATCCATTTTTTACCTTTTTGTATCTCAGTGGTTAATGAACAGAGCTGTGTGGAAACAGTTAAACCCCCTTTTTTGTGTCGAATCACACAGTCAAGTAACAAACCATTTAGTGGTCTTTATTTTAGAGACTTTACCACATTCTTTCTTACTACTACAACAACTTTATTTATAACCAGCTGTCTTATGGCTGGCCCTATCATCAGGAGATCTCAGATGATGCCAAAGACATTTACAGTCAGGAGTCAAAGAAAATATAACTGACCTGACTTTCTCTAGGCGCTCATTATTCTCTCAGGATTGTGACCAAAACAGGTGTCTGTTAGCTTCTATAAAACCTTCCCAACCACATTCAACACTATCATCATCCAATAATGTGGCATTACCCTGCAAAATTTATAAAGAAATTTTCACATTTTTTGTGTAGAGCCACATGTACAAGCCACAACCCATTTAGCAACTTTGAGTATTTTAAGCACTTAACCACATGCTGTCTGACTACACTCATACAACTTTCCTCACTCTCCTTAAATTCACGACTGTCAAGATGATGGGGCAGGTTGACCCAGGCAGAATAAATTATGTGAATGATTTCCTTTATAGTAATCCCTCAGCCTTAAGCTATAAACTCTAAAATAATGAAGGCAGTTATTGAGCTTTAATAACAAAACCTCGCAGGATGTTGAACAGAAGAAGGTCATGCTTCCTGAAGCCGGTGAGCGACTGTGCAACTTCCTGAGATCCCTCTTTCTCTTTTTTTTGATACAAAAAGGCCCTCGGCAGCAATAAAACTCAAATTAAATAACGGCACTGTCGAGGCCACCCAGCCGAGCCCCCTGCAGGCCCTGTGTGGTCTGTCTGCACATCAGTCTGATAGTAGTCGACCTACAGAGAGGAAACCTCGTGTCTGTGCTAGACTGTCCCTTTCCAATGGAATGCTAACCTTGCCTTACACATGTCCACAGAGCACTGTGCTCGCATTTAAGGTGATTCATGAGTGGCACCGGCTGACGGAGCCATAAACAGCTATATTTCCAGCACGGGGCAGGCAGTGAGCCCGGGGTTTTATTATTGTTATGACTTGGTGGGGATGCTTTCGCGTCTCTGAAGTCGGCAGGCCCTTTTATGGGGCCGTGGTTCACACTCAATAAACCTTATTTCCACCGCGCCCTCTGTGTGTGCATAACTCTAAAAGTAGATACTAAAAATGATTCCGACTTCAACTTTTAAAAACCCACCACAAAGATCTGACACAGATGACAGTGTAATATTAGCTTAAGCTGCTCCAAGATTGTCTCAAGATCTTCCAGAGTCCCATCCACAGTTTAATGATGAAATTGTCTCGGGCTCGCACTTTGTATTCAAAAACAAATCTCACTAAGTGTTTTTATTGTCAAGGCTAAAGTTAGTAAGTTCTACATTCAGAATTTTGCCCATATCACAAACCAAGTGGCCCAGCTGTCTAAGCGCTGACCCTATTATTTAGAGGTTGCCAGTGGTGCCACATATATACACGGCACGGGAGTCCCAAAGAACATGAGTTTTCTGCCTCTCTCTGGGACGGTAAGATGGCCCTCTCCCACCCTTCAATCACTTGAGATTTTAGCCAGCATTCGTGTCTGTTAGCTGCTATAAAACGATTAGTTAGTTAGTTAGTGCCAATCTTCTACAATCACATTTACCTCCATAGTGAGGTTGCCGTAAAAAGGCAATTTTAAAAGATGCTTCATGTGCCTAAAAGTAAGCATGTGTTAGCCTTCACTCTCACAGAAATGGTGGGTTGTGCAATGTGGAGAGTCCAAGCTGGTAGATGGTAACTGAAAGTGAAAGATAAAGCTCCCCAACTCTTATTATAAAGCTCCCCAACTTTGGGCCTCAGACATAGTCTCAATCTTAAAGTACAGACTAAAAACTTAGTTAAACTTAAAGTTTAGCTTTTGGTAATCAATGATTTTCCCTTTAGATAAGGCTAAAGACCCAGATGTTCATGGACATAGGGAATTGTGGTAAACTAAATGCTGGTGTTGTTCTCCCACTGCACACAGTCACTCAGGTTTGTGGACGGTAGAGTGGGTGGATGCCGGTGTTTCATGGTGCCTCCGTGTCTATGTTACCTTCTGGCTCTCTGCCTTTAGTTAGGCTGTTTTATTCAGATCTACAGGAGTCATAAGCCACACTCTGTTGCACATAAATCCAGTCAGAACTAATTCCATCTTTCTGCCTTCCTCAGAGTTACTGACTGCCCACCTGTCCAGCCTGACACTGATTGATGTTCGACCGTAGGGATCTCCTGTCCCCTCTCCGGCCAGACTCATGAAAGTCTCTGGCAGTCAGGCCTTCCTGTTTCCCACCACAGATCAGCTGCTCACAGTTTTTGAGTTGCTCACTCTCCACTAGCGATTATTTTGAAGTTTACATGAACTCTAGGACTTTTTTTAACCTTCTCCACTGCTGGTGTCACTATTCACCTGTATATGTAAGACATATGTGAATGTATAATGACTTGAATTGAATAGAAGAGGATGGGTCCCCCTTATTATATATTAGCCTTGATAGTACATGTTTGGTACCTTGTAACTCCTACACTGTAAACCCAGAAGTAGTTTGAACTCAAATAAATTAAGTCTGTTTTACATCAAATTGGAGATTTCTAAACAATACTCAACTATTTTGAGTTAGTTGAGTATTTGTGGGCACGTATACATTCAAACTGAGATCTTTGAGTTGAACCAACTTATAACTACTGAGTTTATTCTGTTGCCATTAACAGCTTCTTTTCCATTGGCTTCTGTCACAATCTATTTGCATACTGGGTGTGTCCAACAGTTTCTGACAGACACTCACCATCAGTGTGTAGTGATTCACCCGGGGCTACATTAGGTAAACTCGTAGATCACATATTATGATTAAATACTTGGTCTCTGTGTTGTTGGCTGTAGAACAAGCATCATTTACTGAGCTGCAGTAACTCTGTGTTCTCACTGTGCTCTCAGTACTTTCAATTCTTTACTGTTTTCTTTCATCTACTTTTCTATGAGTATTTAAAAAAATAGTTAAATGAAACCAGAAAAAAGACTAAATACAAGTTAAGGAAAATATTAATGCTAAATATATATATATATATGTGTATGTATTTTGTACTTAAAAATTACATGAACTTAAAATTTATTAGGTAATCGGTTACAACAAAAGTTTTGAGTTTAGTCAACTTATCAGGTTTTACAGTGTAAAGTTTCTTCTTTCTCCAGCTCTGAGGGAGTTTTTCTTTACTCACTGGGGGTTCTGTGTTGTAAGTTTAATGTTTTTCTGTTCATTTTCTGTTCTGCTACTACATTTCTACTACAGGCTGCTTTGGGACATCAGTGCTAAAAGTTGATTAAAGAAAGAAGAAAAAAAGGGAATGGGGATTTCATTGTTATAGTGAACAGCAATGTTAAAAAGCTGACAAGTTGTCAAATTAATATTTCTGTACTACAAGCAGTTCTATGATGATATTAAAGATGGTATTAAAATATGTATTAAATATTGCAGCAATTTATTATATTATGTTTTTGGCCTACACAGCAAAAGTTAATTTAACATGTTTACTATAAATGAACAATTTGAGGGTTCAATTCTACCACAGTGTTAAATTGACAGTGTTAATTTGCTGTGTATGCTCTTAAAAAGGGATAGTAGCTTTTGCTTTTTTATGTTAGTAAGTTTTTTTAATATATAGTGGTAAAAAAAAGAGACAATGAGAACAAAGAACCTTTTGTGTTAATCTTTTTTCTTTAAGTTACGATGCTAAAACTATTTTTAAGACGATCTGTCCTTAAACTTTTAATAAAGCGTAAAACTATCAAAAATTTCCCCATATTGTGCTCAGCCCTGCTTTCAAAAAAGATTCAGAGAGAAGGAAACAAGCAGTGGGATTTGCTTTCCTGAAATTCAGTCTCCCTCTTTGTTGAAGGTCTGATGTCATCTTCTAACCACAATCGTGCAGAAATCTTGTCTCTGCTTCTCTCTCCTGGAACCAATTTCCTGATTAGTAAACGTAACTGATCTTCCCCGCGCTTCAATCGTCAACAGAGCCTGACTGTGCTCACTGCTGATAGCATTCATACTCTATGGGCCCTGGTGCTCCACTAAAATAGATGTCATACCAACCCCCAAAACACACACACACACACAAAGCCCTAACTGCCCTTTAGTCTCAGGAAACAATGTTCCAGCTACAAAAATATCAAGGAGAAACAGGACTTCTGTGGACATTATGAAGGTTTTCTCGTGGACATAAGTCATAAGGGATTGCCAGTTATGTAAATAAATATATGTTCGTACGTTTACATAAAACTTGCATAAAACTTGCATCTTGGTCCATTCCTGCTGCTCTGCTATACATCTATTACAATGCAAGAGGTTTTTCTTTGTCAGTAGTGCATTGCATCATGGTATACATTGAAAATTGTATGTATATTGTATGAATATTAATCTAAATCTACACAGATGTCCCTCATGAAAACTGTGTATTTGCAGTAATCTTAGGTTTCCAATATTTTAAACAGCGTAGTTAGCAGCAGCACTAGCCATGGTTAGCAGCAGTTACCTCTACTAAATACATATATAACATTTAAAGCATAATATAAAGTAACAAAGAAGACATACCAAATACCAAAAAATTAAAAACATCAATTTTATGGTGGAATTATAATTATATTGCTACAATATAATCCTATTGTAATAACATATGTCTTGTGGAAAGATTTTGTGATGTTATTATTCACAAAGTACATAATATGTCAAAGCGCAATTCAGTACTTTATAATGCAACCAAAAATGTTTACAATAGCAGTTTTTTATTTTTAGCATTTTAATTCTGTATATTGCCCTAATCTAACATTCTAGCATCATGTGTGCATACTGGTAACACCATTACATTCAATCTACCTCCAACACAATCAAACCAATCAAATCAGAACGTATGGTTACTTCTTATTTATTTTAATGCCCAGAAAAATGCTTTTTTAGATCACTGGTTTGTAAAAAAACATTTATTAGCAACACTTTATGTGAATATTTTTACTGAACCAAGAAGTGGCTCTTCTATGGCTCAGATCCAAAATGTGTGTATGTGAGTTAGATAGAGCACCCAAACTTCATTATTCATCACCATCTCTTTTATCTCTAATGATGAATAACTTTCAAAAGGTCATCCTCGTGGCTACGGCGGCACCTTTCAAGCAGTGAAAGTATTACTTTCTAGCAGCAACAGTCTAGACAAACACTTTGATGCTGAGCTTTATAAGAACAGTTACAAAAAGATGGAGACCATATCTGAATGAAAGCATTCAACCTGAACACCAGAAAGAACAAAGTGATATTAGAAAAGCATTAGCCAGTACTAACTGCCTATGCTCTTTCTAAAAACAGATCTGAAAGACACTAAGGAATATGCTTTAATGAATAACATCAAAGAATAAATCACACAGCTATATTTCTTCAAGTAAATATTGGTAACGATTTATTTCCCACTGAAAAACATCACATTTGTCAACTTGACTGTTATCTTAGAGGTTTTTTATGTTATTTTATTGGAAAGTCATTTCATGAATTATCTTAACTTTAGATTAGTTGTTTGTGATATTAACAATACATTGAATCACTATTTCATAGAAATCTACATTAAACCAGGAATATAATTGTATGGCATTGTTTAAATTTACTTTGTGGCTGCAAACATGCTCTTATTTGTTGTGGGTGTACTTCACTGATTTTCAAATGTTGTTTATTTTACGTTACACCCAAAACACACCTATGATTAATTAAGAGAATTAGTACATGCCTTTCGAGTGTTTCAAGCCGCACAAGGCATAGTTTTCCTGTCACTACAATAGAAAAGACACGCAGACATGTTCTAAATCAAGCTGCACGGGGTGCGGTTGACATCTCGCCTATAGATTGCTAAAATAGGGCCCCTATTGCTAATTGTGCTTAAGATGCTCAAACGACTAGATTTAATTTTCAAGAAATTTCAAACCTGTGTGGAAATCTTGGGAAATTACTGTGAAAATCACATTACTGAACCATTCATACTGCATTTACAGTTGCCATGGGAATTTCTTCCCCTTCTTTTTCAGTGTGCAGCCACTTTTCATTTACAGTCAAATCAGCCGTGTACAAAGTTATTCATTTTTAGGAGATATTTCACAGAAAATGACATACAGGACAACGCAGTTGCAAGAAGAAATCCAAAAACAGGAATTTCCAAAAGAAGGTGGAAACATCTACTCTAAGATGGAGATGATGTGGAGTTGATCAAAAAAACAATAAAAGGAAACAATAAAAGAACATCAGATCAAATCAAACAGCATTGCTCTCCAAACAGTGGATAAACAACCCTTCAGACATCAACATCATTGAAAATGTTAAATGTATTACTTGTAATGTGGGTGGTACATATGGTATCCGCTTAATCTTGTGACAAAGTCACAGAGGTCATGTTAAAATCAGTACTGAATAGGGGTGGGAGAAAATATCAATATCATGAAATATCACATTGTTTTTGTTTGCAATACCCTATCAATACACAGCGTCAAATATCAGTGTTTTTACTGGACTACAGGCACTCTAAACTCCCTAAGACTCACCCCCAATTGTATTTACTAAAGTTACTGCCTAATTATTCCACAGGGGATAATTAACAGTGGTGTGAAGTAAGACCCTTCTAACCCTTCAGAGAAGGGGTGACAATGGTTGCATGTAAATCATTACATAATATTTAATCAGAAAATATATACTATAGTTATTGTAAACTATAAGCATATATTTTATAAATTAACTAAAATAAAAAACAGAAACTAATTCAAAGCATTAGTCTGCGTTTTTCAGTTACTATAGGACTCTTATTTGACTGACAGCTGTTCTAACCAAACAAAACTTTTAAAAATGGCTTCTGCTAATTTTGAGAAGGGTGTAGTAATGAGTCTGTTAGCAAAGTCATAGGACAATCTAACCAATCAGATGAATGATTTTCACTACAGGGGTGGGGGGGTTGCAGAAGGGATACCCACTATATTAACTGCAAGCCACTGATAATTAATAAACCTGAGGTGAATAATACTGGTTGGCAAATTCTGTTGAACTGACATCAATAAATCAATAATCCCTGGTATTTGCTTATTTAGGAGTATTTTATCCTCTTCAGAAACACACACACGTGATATCATGAAATAGAGTAAAGAATTGTCTTGTCGATATTTTGAGTATTAAAGAATCACAGTATTGGTAAATCCTTATCATCATGGGCAACGTATAGTGATAATATTATATCTTGAATTTTGTTAAAGTAGATTCTGCAGATACTTATGCCTGTAGCATAAGCACAACAAAGCAGCTTACAGGATACATGGAGAAAGAGTGATAGAGAGTTGGTAGATTAATAAATGATGTTTTAATGATATAAATATAGCCTCTGTCTTAGTTTTGGGGGACCATCTCTCTTCATTTCTCCTTCTGTCTCTTTTGTTTTATTAAAGCATTCAGCATACTGATGGATCACACTCTGTGCTTTATTAGTGCTGGGCATTGTTGTTGTTCCAATCAGTCTCATTTAATATATTCAGGGCTGCCAGGCAAGAAAAGGGTCTAATGCACCTGATGAATCAGCAGTGAATAGAACAGCGTCATTTAAAACGAACAGGCGTGAATAGCAGCCTCAATAATACAAAATAAGTGCTGCCCCTCTCCATTAGCAGAAGCATGTGATCAAACACAGGGGAAAGGAATGCAATAACTACAACTAATAAATAGAAACAAGTCACTTTAATTTAATATCTAGTGGCATCAAATTTCAAAGGTAATATACAGTATGCCAGACATGATAAAGCATTAGATATTTATGTTTGTGTGTGAGTCATGAATGTCTTAGCTTTGCAAGAATAATGGTGCTACTTTATTTACTTATTTACTAATGTCAAATTGTAGATGTTGTGTGTTTTACTCATGTCACCGTGTCTGAGAGGTGATCTACAGCTTATTAGTAAACGACAAAGAATGCTAGATAAAAAACATTTAAAATGCATTTAAAACAAAAAAAAATTAACCACACCTTTAAAGAGTAAATGTGTTACATTCAGTAGTCCAGTAGTTTTTGGCATGTTGGACATACAGTACACAGTTAAAACAATAGATAAGACAATATCTAGAGTAAGAATTTGAATATCAAAAAAGAATGGCATAAAAAATATAAAAAAAACTGCTCAGAATGTCACACAATCATGAAGTTAATTATGAATCATAAGTTCAAGAGAAACGTGATGAGACTCTATTGACTGTCATCATTACTTCCATTCACATGTATTTCAGTGAACACTCATACCTGATTTCCCCACTCCAGCTCTTCCAAAAACCGCCAGTTTCACCTCTGGGCTCTTTGCCATGACGACGGAAGCTAATTCAGCACAAAGACTCGATCACAGAGTGGACAGGTATCAGTGCGTTGTCGCTGCAACTTCATTGGTTCATCTCCGCCTCCACATTTGTGGGCAGGCTCTCCTAAAAACCCAGAGACACAAAGAACAGATCATTTATACATGCCAGAGTGGGGAACAGTGATGGTCAGATATAGCTTTCCTGTATGATTTATTATAATGTGTTAAAACAGTTTGGATGCAAAAGACATTTCAAATTCTGGGCCCTATTTGAGGAATCTTAAGACTCACCATCAACCACAAACCATGCAGTTTGATTTAGGGATGTCCATGTTTCTTTTCTATTGTAATGCCAGGAAAAGTACAATTATTACATGTGAAAAGGCATATAATAATTCTCTTAATTAATCATGGGTGTGTTTTTGGCATAATGTGAAATAAACCAATCAGTGTGTCACTTCTCATTCTCTTTAAGATTCAGGTGAGCTCTGAAGTTGGCAGATTGCTATTTTTTAGTGGCGCAGCAACCTGGACATAACCAACGCTTCCATCTATACACCAGACACCTAACATCAGAAAAATTTGACCGTTTCTGACGCAACAGGCCACCCAACTTCTGGTACAAGCAGTTGTCATCTCACGTCTCGACTACTGCAATGCCCTGCTAACTGGCCTCCCGGCCTGCGTAATAAAACCACTCCAAATGATCCAGAACGCAGCAGCACGTCTGGTCTTCAACCAGCCAAAACGGGCACATGTCACCCCGCTGCTCATTGAGCTCCACTTGCTACCAGTTGATGCTCGTATCAAATTCAAAGCTCTTACAATCACCTACAAGGTGATGACAGAACAGCTCCTTCCTACCTGCACTGATCACTCCTGAAGGCTTACGCCACCTCCCGGCCGCTGCGCTCCTCCAATGAACGTCGCCTCGCTTTACCAAACAAACATTTACACTAAGCAATCCAGACTGTTCTCATACAGAGTTCCCCAATGGTGGAACAAACTACCTTCCACTACCAGATCAGGAGAATCTCTCACTATCTTTAAGAAACTCCTGAAGACAGAGCTCTTCAAAGAGCACTTACTCTCCTAACACCTCTAACACACTAACTACTTCTAACCTCATTTCCTTCTTCCTCTCCTCTACTCCTCTATCCCATTATTTCCCTTTGACCTCCTTTAGGCCCTATCTAAAGATGCCCTTTAACTTCTATTACTTTTTTACTTCACTATTGTAAGTGGCTTTGGACAAAAGCGTCAAATGTAATGTAATGTAATGTAATTTACCTGAACAACTTTACATGGAATTTCTACATGGAATCATTGCAGCAGGGAGGGCGCGGAGACGGACATAATTGCGAGTTTAAGAAAATTAAGAAAACCAAACAAGAAACCAAATAATAAACACAAAGTACAAAAACTAACAAGCAGGAAACAAACTAGGAACACCAGTACTAACTAGAAACGAGAAACAAAACTAGCAACAATGACAGACGTAAAGACATAAAATAACCGACAAAAAAACAGGAAACTCAGGGCTATAAATACACACACAAGGCAGGAAAGAAAACAGGGAACACCTGGGGGGAGGTAACGAGTATTCAGAGCCACAGATGAAACACAGGTTAATGCACTAGACAGACTGTCACTCCAGCCGTGCCTCATTCTGCCTCTCAGCTCACTCCTGGTGAGCCGGGGGAGCGCTGTGGGAGCAAAAAAAACTACAATCCCCAGAACTGTATGAACTACAAACACGATGATGTCACCAACCACATGCTGCAGCACTGTGATACTTCACCTGAGTGGTAACTCGATTCACCTGGTGATTCCCCTATTTAAGGATGCCAACTTCCTATGTTCCCTGACGTGTATTGCCCTTTGTGCATACAACACGCTATTTCTTGCATTATATTCTGTTTTGTGCTGTGTATCGACCCCTTTTGTGTTTTTGGACTTTTTGGATTATCCTCTGATATTGTACTTTTTTGGTTTTTATCGCTGCCTAGACTCTGTTACGTCTCGGCCTATCCTCTGATGTTATTGGTTGCCTGGTTTTCTGGTATGTTGTAGCCTCTAGTCCTTATTGTTTGTGTATATAACTGTAAATAGTGTAAATAAACTCCCTTTAGCACTATATCCGCACTTGTCTCTGTCTTGCCTGGCCCTTCTGACACAGGGGCAGATGGAGGAGATAAACAAACAGGAGGGCAATAAAAACACAGAGACAGAACGGGACATGGAAGAGGGCCAGGACATGACACATGCAATATAATTATCATCTTATAATGAAGCTTTTTTGACAAAAATTTATAAAATAACTTCAAAACTTATATTATTATTGTCTAAGTAAAACCAGGCAGTCATCAGGCAGTCATCTGGTGCCAGTCACCAGATTTCAGTAGTACAGATGGTCCAGCCACTATACAATAACGGCAAAACATAAAACTGAGCTGACAGTCTAAAAACCAAAGAACCCAAAATATACTGGCCAACAAAGTCAAAAGAGTGAAAAAAGGACTCAGAATTACAGAAATGACAGAATTAATCATTTGTTGTTGACCACCAAACTGAAGAATCTGAGTTCTTCTCATGTGCGATCGACAAATGGATTATGTTGGAAGCAGATCATTCACTGTTTCTATTAGTGATAACAACATTAGCATCATGTCTCACGGTCGGTCACTCAGCGTGGGCATGGTGCGTGGATGTGTGCATATGTGTATGCATGAGGGAGGGACGCTCACTAAATTATTCATTCAGAAGCAAGACAAACAGATTCAGGCGCTAAATACATTTTCGCACAAATTTCTATTTAATTGAAGATTAATTCCTTATGGGTTTATGTTAACATTATGCCAGATCAATAACACTGCCACCAACAAACTATTTTCCTCAGAACAGCCATTTATCTAAAGCTGTGAAGGAATGAATAGAAAATGTATGACTGGTAACATTGTTTTTTTGAGCTGCCCAACAAACCTGCTGTCCACAGACTTGGCCTAACTTGAGTAGCATCCATCAATGAAAGCATTGTTCCTTTCATGAAATTATGACTCAATCAGAAGTGAGTAAAAATATGACTAAACAGTTTGAGACAAAGCTGGTTAACCCTTACAAGATCAAGACCAGTTTTCAGGTTTTAGCTTAATAAAAATTAAACAAATAATTTTCTTAGTGGGGAGAGACAAATTTGTTCAGCTTCATATTTATTTTACTTTACAGCTATGAAGGGCTTGGGAGAAATAACCAGTGACCAACAAAGCCTATTTTTTACCCTATAAAGCACAAATAAAACCTTTTATTTTTCTCAAAAATCTTCAGTGTGCCTTATAATCTAGTGCACCTAATGTATAAATTTCTAACCCCAGCTAGCACTGCTGGAACAGCATTAGCATTATCTGCTAACCGTGCTAGGGACTAGAGGTGAGTAGTATCAGCCTGTAGCTGCTGCTGAACCCGACTAGCACTGCTGGAGCAACATTTGCATTAGCCACTAACCACAGCGCTAGCTCTTTCGCCGTTCAGAGGTGAGTATTATCAGCCTGTAGCTTGCTGCTAACCCTGGGCAGCACTGCTGGGGCAGCATTAGCATTATCCGCTAACCGTACTAAGCGCTAGCTCTTTCACTATTTAGAGGTATAGTCAGCCTGTAGTATGCTGCTAACCCCAGCTAGCACTGCTGAAGCAGCATTAGTCACTAATCACGCTGAGCTAACTGCATTAAGTGCTAACTCTTTCACAGTTCAGAGAGTAGTATATCGGAGTGTAACCTGCGTGTTTACCATGTTAAAACAAGCTATGTGGGACAAACCGCGAGCTAATATCACCCAGGCTTACCGGAACACAGTAAGTTAATGCGAAATACAAAAAAATCTGTTGACTTTGTTTCTAAAATGTTTTAATTAAATATTTATTAATTGCCCTAAAAAAGTAATTACATTATTCTGTTATTATATTATCATTATATGCCCACTTTATATTCCCACTTTAGAGATCCAATCTGAATAGAGACACTGTGGTCGGCATCAGGAAGAATATCACATATTCAGGTGATAAACACTCCACCCCTACTGCAAAATCTACAGGAACTGAGTGAATATGGGATACATTATTGCAGGAGAACAATAGCATGTTGTGTTGGGGCCTGACCCCATACTAAGAAACGGGCTAACCTTTAGCTTGCTTCTGAATAGTATTTCTGTGTACAGCTATTTTTTGATGAAAAGTGGACTACTTAGTATATTAAAAATAAAATTTTTGTAGTGTGTCTACTGTCTTATAAATATTTTGACTGAACTCCCAGTAATTTGACTTTCTTAATAGTCATCAGCCAGCTGTAATTGGACAATTTAAGATGTTGCAGTAGTTTCATTATTAATGCCCATATTTTTTTCTGCTTGTTTCCTATGGAAAAACACTGTCAGTCGCCATTTTCCACAGTAGTTATAGGAATCAAATTGTTGAATGGTGTTCTTCAACCCTGTTCCTGGACGTCTTTGTTCCTGTAGACTTCAGCTCAAAGCCTAGTGGAGCTCACCAGATTATTCTAAGTACTGCATTCAAAAGCACTTGATTGGATGAAAGAAGTGGGTTATAGTGAGACCTGCTGGACTCAAGGTCTCCAGAAGTGGGATGGTGACTGTCTAAAGTTTGTAAAAGCTTCCTCAGAGGAAGCTATTCAATTAAATGGATTAACTACTTTTTGACCATTTCCCTCTATTTTACTATTAGCATTTTAACAGCAGTTTTTCATTACCAATTTACAAATATTTCACTATTATTTTAACATTATTATTATTATTATTATTATTATTATTATTATTATTATTATTATAGTTTTTTTGCTTTTATCAATACCATTTTACTACATACACTGAACAAGCATAAACATTATCACCACCTCCTAGTTTCTACAGCCATAATACAGACCTTCTGTTTCTCTGCATACTTAATTATCCTCCTTTCACTCTGTTCTTTAATGGTCAGAACCACACAGAACCACAATTCTCAGTACTGCAGTGACACTGGTATGGTAGTGATGTGTTAGTCTGTGTTGTGCTGGTATGACTGTATCAGAAACAGCAGTGCTGCTGGAGTTTTTAAACACTGTGTTGACTCACTGTTCTCCACTCTATTAGAGATTCCTATGTAGCTGCTTTACCTTGTAAATAGAAAGTCAGAGACAGAAGCTCATCTGTTGCTGCACAGTTTGTGTTGGTTATTCTCTAGTCTAGTCCTTCATTAGTGGTCAACATGACACTGTCCACAGGACGCTGCCCACAAGAAATTACAGAACTACAAGGTGCTTCTGTTCACTTAGTGGAGCTAAAAACATGTAGGTTATAATAATGGTACGGTTGATCAGTGATTTTTTTTTGCCGCTATTGTACCGTTATCAATGGATGTTGGACCTTCAGGATCTCATGTCCCCTGTTCTGGCAAACTGATGGACGTTTCTGGAAGCAAGCCTTCCCCATCACCTACCACAGTTCAGCTATCCATCATCAAGTTTTTGCAACATGCCTTTAGTTTTGTTTACTGACTGCATTCAATTTTGCATGAACTGCTTTCATTACCGGTAAGAATGTATAAAGACACTTTAAAATTAATTTAAAAGCCGTTTGACCAGTGGTAGGATGGTCCCCCCTTATATGTGAGTCTTAATCCTCCCAAGGTTTCCTCCTCCTGCAGCTCTGGAAAGTTTTTCCTTGCCTCCGTGCTCACTGGGGTCCTTTATTATATGTTCAGTGTTTTATCTAATCATTTGTTTTGTAAAGTTGCTTTGTGACAACATCAGTTTTAAAATAGTGTATTTGCCACTATTTTCATGCAAAAACAATGAAAATGATCTCATCATCTCAACAGGCAGTGTAAAACGTGTATGTGTTGCACATGGCAATAACAAAATTCTACAAGCCTCAGAGCTTAGAGCATCAACAGCAGTGAAGTGAGTCATGTGGTTTAGCCATGAGTAAATATTGTGTAGTACTACCCTGCATCCCCCAACCCCCAAGGCAGGGGAGAAGAGAGGCTGGAACACTTTCAGCACTGTGCTGCTAAGATTTCAGTCCCATATAGATTCAAGAGTGCCCAAAGTGTGTTCTCCTTCACAGCAGTTTCTGTAGCAGACTCAGGCTGGATGTACAGAGTGAAGAAGCTGATTCATCTTATCGCTGCTTTCAGAAACTGAAAGGTGTATATTAGATTCAGAGTGAAGGTAGAGAAAGCTCTCCTTGTTATTACCACCCTCTCTTGTCACTACTCTAAAGTGCTGCATCACAGAAGCCAAGGAGAGGTGGCCTCTCAAACTGGAATTCCATGCGAATATAGAGCTTTCAAAATGTGGTGTGTCCATCAATCCACTTTGGCACAGCTAGCTGTAGGAGCTCCATTAGATTTTTTGCTATAAAGAGCTCATGAGTCAGGAGCTGCTGCTGCACCTCAAAAGAAGGGGAGTGAAAGGCTTGAGAGGAACAGAAATAGAATCTTGTATCCTACTTAAACCCATTCTAAGAGACCATCAGCTGATTCATCTTCTTGCCCATGCCACATCACCTGCTATTACTGACATGTTCGCATGGCATTGTAATCTCTGTGTTCTGACTGGTTGCTTCATAAAGCTAGTTTCACAAAATTAAGGAAGTCGCAGGTGCTGACATTTCCAAGTTCAAGAGGAAACAAACTAGCAATTAACTGCTTCTAGTTCAAATGTATTTCTACAACTATACATATTAATGTAGGAATTCAGGAGTTGTTGTACCATGAAAGTGTCAAGGCCCAGAGCTGCAGCATACACAATATCTGACTGTATTGTAAGAACTTTGTTTATTACTATAAAAATACAAACAAAAAGGCTGCATGGAATAAAAATAGTCAAGTTCTTGGTCACATGTGGGAATTTTTCTCTGTTTTTAGAAGATGGCTGTACATCAGTATCTTTAATGTTGTGTTACTGTGAATGAATGCATTCAATGAAGACTGGATGAATCAAACACAAACATAGAAACTGATTTGTTTTAATATGTCTTGGGAATGATTTAGTAGAATGTTCAGTCACCACAGAAACAAACATTTTCGCACTATAAGGCGAACCGTATTAAGGAGCGTTATTTTTTAAATTAAACAAGTGCTGCATGTTAATCTACACAGATTTCTTTCCTGAAAACTGTTTATTTGGATGAGTAAAGCATTTCCATTAATCTACAGTAAACTTATATTACCATATTTCCACTAAGGCTGACCAGGCAGTGCTACACTGAGGAACCCATAGTGTTTCGGTAACCCAGGGTGATATTAGCTAGCGGTTCTTCCCACATAGCTTGTTTTAACACTGGAAACAGAAGGGTAAAGTCCGACAGTTAGCGGGTAAAGATAATGCTGCTCCAGCAGTGCTAGCCGGGGTTAGGAGCAGGCTTAAGGCCGGTAATACTCATCTCTAAACGGTCAAAGAGCTAGCACTTAACACAGTTAGCAGCTAATGCTAAAACTACTCTAGCCTTGAGTCTTGGTGCTGGAAAGGTAAATTATAGAACAAAACAGTAACGTTGCACTTAGTCCAAAAACAAGTATTTTTATGATGAAGACTAGTTCAGATACAAATACTATTGAGTCAAAGACAGGTCCATGTCTTTGACTCAGGCCTGAATAGTAGAGCACAAAAGGCCAGCACAAACAACACAAACCAATGTTCTTCAAAACGATAAAAGCCCCCCCCCCTCCCCTGTGTGTGAATGTGCCTGTGTTCCATCTGACATGTCATAGAACAGGAGAAAGAGATGAATTGCTTCAATAAAAGCGGTGATGGATGAAGCTAAGTGCCCGTTAAGTGGTCTCAGAGGGACACGCGCCGACAAATGAAACACATCTGGAAGAATTGAGGGGATCCTGCAGCGAGGCTGAAGTCACTCATACACTAATACACTCACATGAACCCTGGCCACTTCTTTACGTGTTCAGGGTTGTGTTTGAGTGTGTAGTTCCCCAGTGTTTGGTGTGAATTGCTCTAGTCTAGAGAAACTACAGAGTCAGATTGGTTCACTGTGGGGATGATATTAACCAGATGTTGAGTCCCTCTAAAAGTTACGTCACACAACATTATTACATCAAATGCTTATTAATACACTGCCCGAATCCTTTTGTTTACAGCAGGTTAAAGCATGAGAAGGTTATCGAAATCCAGACCACTGTATATCGCTATTTTACCTCAAACCACTACATTTACACTTCAGTGATCAAAACAATCAGCAGCTTTTCATAGAGTGTATCAGACACAGCCGTGCTGCTGGAGTTTTTAAACATGGTGTTTACTCACTGTTCTCTCTATTAGACAACATACCTACATAGCTGCACCACCTTGAAGATGTAAAGTCAGAAACAGAAGCTCTTCTGTGCAGCACAGTTTAGGGTAGTCATCCTCAAGTCCTTCATTATGTAACATGAACAGATGTAACAGGACACTGTCCACAGGACACTGCCTAGAGCAGGGGTGTCCAAACTACGGCCCGCGGACCATTTGTGGCCCGTTTCCTTTTTTGGAGCGAGGTATTTTAGAAATAGAATAAAAGTTGGCCCGCTGTTAAGCAGGTTTTTATAATGTGAGATTCAAATTTGAACGCTAGGTGTCAGAAACGGGCCAAAGAGTCTAAAAGCAGAGAGGGTGCGCATTTCTAGCGCAGAAAAACAGGACAAAAGAGTCTAAAAGCGGAGAGGGTGCACATTTCTAGCTTAGAAAAACGGGGCAAAGAGTCTAAAAACAGAGAGGGTGCGCATTTTTAGCGCAGAAAAACTGGCCAAAGAGTCTAAAAACGGAGAGAGTGTGCATTTCTAGCACAGAAAACGGGCAAAAGAGTCTAAAAGCGGAGAGGGTGCACATTTCTAGCGCAAAAAAACAGGCCAAAGAGTCTAAAAGTGGAAAGAGTGCGCATTTCTAGCGCAGAAAAACGGGCCAAAGAGTCTAAAAGCGGAGAGACTGCGCATTTCTAGCGCAGAAAAACGGGCCAAAGGGTCTAAAAGCGGAGAGAGTGCACATTTCTAGCGCAGAAACACAGTGCAAAAGAGTCTAAAAGCGGAGAGGGTGCGCATTTCTAGAGCAGAAAAACGGGCCAAAGAGTCTAAAAGCGGAAAGGGTGCGCAATTCTAGCACAGAAAAACGGGCCAAAGAGTCTAAAAGCGGAGAGACTGCGCATTTCTAGCGCAGAAAAACAGTGCAAAAGAGTCTAAAAGCGGAGAGGGTGCACATTTCTAGCGCAGAAAAACAGTGCAAAAGAGTCTAAAAGCGGAGAGGGTGCGCATTTCTAGAGCAGAAAAAAGGGCCAAAGAGTCTAAAAGCGGAGAGGATGTGCAATTCTAGCGCAGAAAAACGGGCCAAAGAGTCTAAAAGCGGAAAGAGTGCGCATTTCTAGCGCAGAAAAACGGGCCAAAGAGTCTAAAAGCGGAGAGAGTGCACATTTCTAGCGCAGAAAAACAGTGCAAAAGAGTCTAAAAGCGGAGAGGGTGCACATTTCTAGAGCAGAAAAACGGGCCAAAGAGTCTAAAAGCGGAGAGGGTGCGCAATTCTAGCACAGAAAAACGGGCCAAAGAGTCTAAAAGCGGAGAGACTGCACATTTCTAGCGCAGGAAAGCGGGCCAAAGAGTCTAAAAGCAGAGAGGGTGCGCATTTCTAGCGCAGAAAAACAGGCCAAAGAGTCTAAAAGCAGAGAGACTGCGCATTTCTAGCGCAGAAAACAGGCCAAAGAGTCTAAAATCGGAGAGGGTGCGCATTTCTAGCGCAGAAAAACAGGCCAAAGAGTCTAAAAGCGGAGAGGGTGCGCATTTAAAAGTTTAATATTAAGAGAATAAAAGTTGGCCCGCTGTTAAGCAGGTTTTTATAATGTGAGATTCAAAGTTTGAACGCTAGGTGTCAGAAACGGCCCAAAGAGTCTAAAAGCAGAGAGGGTGCTCATTTCTAGTGCAGAAAAATGGGGCAAAGAGTCTAAAAACGGAGAGGGTGCACATTTTTAGCGCAGAAAAAACGTGCAAAAGAGTCTAAAAGCGGAGAGGGTGCACATTTCTAGCGCAAAAAAACAAGCCAAAAAGTCTAAAAGAGGAAAGAGTGCGCATTTCTAGCGCAGAAAAACGGGCCAAAGAGTCTAAAAGCAGAGAGGGAGCGCATTTCTAGCGCAGAAAAACGGGCCAAAGAGTCTAAAAGCGGAGAGCGTGCGCATTTCTAGAGCAGAAAAACGGGGCAAAAGAGTTTAAAAGCGGAGAGACTGAGCATTTCTAGAGCAGAAAAACGGGCCAAAGAGTCTAAAAGCTGAGAGAGTGCGCAGTTCTAGCGCAGAAAAACGGGCCAAAGAGTCTAAAAGCGGAGAGTGTGCGCATTTCTAGCGCAGAAAAACGGGCCAAAGAAGAGAGACATCATGAAATGAAACATCAATTTGAAAAATCTTAGTTTACACAACACTGTCAAAGATAAAGATAGTAAGTCAAGTAAAATGGTGTGTAAATGAAATAATCAGGAAAAAAAGTATTATTTAAAGTGGTATATTTCATTATTTGTTTTATTACAGTGACTTCAAATATATTTCTCCTTCTGGCCCCCAACAAAAAAAGTTTGGACACCCCTGGCCTAGAGGATGCTGCCCACAGGGTGCTGTTTACTATTCTCAGTCCAGGAGTGACTCTGAGGTGTGTAAAACAAGACAAATCTTGGAGGAAACCTTATTAATTCCACAGCTGTAGAAACAATCCAAACAAGATTGTATTTCTAGAACATCATAAAATTATTTTATACTGATCAACTATATATACCTAGTGGATTAGGCAAAGAATGGACATGTCTGGTGTCAACGTTTTGTGTTTTACTTGTGCACTAGCGCTACAAGGCAAACAAACACGGATATCTATAGAATTAAAAGGTTACACAAATATAGAGCTGTCTTACACACAGTGAAAGTTTTTTTTTTAATGTTCACAGTTATACTGTGTCCTTAACCACACTGCCATTCTGTATCACCTTATCACCTTATTGAAAACCTGTATATGGTTTAAATGTATGGTTTGGTAAAGTGTGTAGGCATTTACATATTTACAAAAAAATTCTAGATTTTTCCCAAAGTAGTCCTTTAAAAGCCAAAATGCACAACACAAATAGCTGGGTGAACAGTGAGAGAACTGACAGAGGTTGCTTTCTTTTCTGATCTGCACAACTAGGTGAGCCAGAAGGATAATATTAGCATGCAACTTACATAGCGTGCCTTTAACCCTGTTGGAGTACATTCATCTCAGCAGCAGTTCACTGAATTCTGATAAAGCCACCGTGGTCACCATCACTAAAGGCTTCAAGGACATCATCCTGATTCGTACAAATAGAATCTGAGACATAGAAGATTTCCAGGAAGCAAGAGGATGAAAGAGAAAAAAATAACATCCATCCAGGACGACGGACACACCTCCTAATGACAATGTTTGTATGTATGTAAAAATCCACTTTTACTTAAGATTCTGAATTGAAAACACTTATTTTGACTAGAAGGGTCAGGCTCATAATTTTTATGGCCATCTACTGTACACCTTGGTGCAATCATCCCCCTCTATCAGCCCAATGTTAACCAGGGCAGCTGTCTGTTAGCTGATGCACCAGAATTCACAGTTAGTGCTCTTCTCCAAGCACAATTAACTCTATAATGATATTGCATAAGCTGAGGTGTTTTTTCTTTTGACTCAAGGAAAGCATACACAAGCTTTCGCTGCCCCAGCACTGTTAGTATTATGTGAAAGAGGAGGTCCTAGCTAGTGACCAGGAACTGGCAAGAAGAAGCTTGGTAAAAAAATTACAAAGCAAAATGGCAGGGTGCAGTGGTTCCTCCCAATTACAGACCAAAGTAGGGTGGAGACTGGAAAGCTCCAATACATGCCACAAATACAGAGGTGCCCAAATTACAACCCTAAAGTCTGAGGCACTGAAGGACAACACAGTATTGGTCATTCACCTTTACTCTGAAACAGTGGGTTCTAAACTTTTTAAACCACATAACATCCTGATTTAACTAAAATTGCATCTTAAACCAATAAACCCTAGGCTATTTATTTAGCTCTTGATTATGATGCAAAACCTGTTGTGAATTACTTTGTAACTGCTAGGTTTAGCATACCTTGTGGAGTTCCACAGGTTCTACCCTAAGGCCAATGAAACTGATGTTAATAATTAGAGAAGCTTTAATTTTGTTATGTAAATGCATCATATTTATTAAGGTCATCCAGGGTACCACTGGCCTAAAACATACCTTTTACAAAATAACCAGCAGGCAGCATGTACATGCCATGTACCGCACTCTTTTTGCATCACTAGATATTCCCACAACATGAACACGGCCACTTTTCAAAATGTATTAAACACATTGTGAAAGTGATGAATTACGAATTAAATCAAAAGAGAGTAAGCAAATCCGCTCCAAAGACTAAATTCTTTCACCCAGTACAACTCTATTTTCTCAGTTCTAGATGCTACAAATAGTCCTTATCCCATTCTGACTTACCTGAAAGTACTGAATCATAAATCAAATAGAGCGTGAGCTAATTGTATTGTTATGATGCTAATCTAAAGGTGGACTAAATTCGACTAAATGTATAAAAATGGAGCACACAATTTAGACAAAATCTGTCCAAATATTTCCAAACACTGAATTCAGTTACCAAGTACGGCACAACTTTCCCAGTTTTAGATGTTATAGTTAGTGCTTGTTCTATCCTGATTAAACTGAGAGAAGTGAATCATGTATCAAGTTGAAGCTGAATGCATTGTTACACTTCTAATCTAGAGATGGACTCAATCTGACATGATCTAAAATGTAGCCCACAAAACCCTCTGGTTCTCCTGTCACCTGTCTGGCCAGACACTGATGGAAGTTTTTGGAAGTCAAGCTTCCCTGTCACCTGCCAACATTACATTTTCTGTCACAGTCCAGTTTAAGCCACCTGTCTCGAACTAGTTGCTCACTAGCCACTACTGACTGGACTGAAATTGACATGGGCTCTTACTAGCATTTTTTTCTGATTTAACTGAGAGTACTGAATCAAGAACTAAAATAAAATGTGGATTTGAGTGTATTTTTACAACTCTAATCTAAAGATGGTCTAAATCTGACATGAATGGAGGCCACATTTTAGACTTGGTGCTGTCCCAAAAACAATGAAGTCACCTTGTAAAACTCTTTAACACTTCCTCAGCTCTAAATGCAGCTACAGCCAGTCCTTATTCCAGACTGATTTAATATAACACAGCCCATTTTGGGGCTGCATTCTGAAGGTATTGTTATGCCGCTAATATAATGGTGGACTAAATCTAGCATTAACAAAAATAGAGGCCACATTTTAGACTGGTCCTGGAACAAAGCTCTAAACACTAAATTCAGTCACCAAGTACAACTCTGCTTTCCCAGATCTAAATGCCACAGCTAGTTCTTATTCCAGCCTGATTTACCTAAAAGTATTAAATTTTGAATCAATCTAATCTAAAGGTGGACTAAGTTCAGTCACTAAGTACTACTCCACGTTCCCAGTTTTGGATGTTATAACTAGTGCTTGTTCTATCCTGATTAAATTTAGACAGGTGAATCATGAGTCAAATCGAAGTTATACCTGAGCGTATCGTTACACTTCTAATCTAACATGATCCAAAATGTAGCCTACAAAACCCTCAGGTTCTCCTGTCACCTGTCTTGGCAGACACTAATGCAAGTTTTTGGAAGTCAAGCTTCCCTGTCACCTGCCAACGTTTCTGAATCATTAATTAAAATGAAGGTGGTCTTGACTGTATAATTACATGCCTAATCTAAAAATGGACTAAATCTGACATGATCAAAAATGGAGCCCACATTTAGACTGGTGCTGTCCCAAAAATCTTGAAACACTGAATTCAGTCACCTTAAAAAAGCTCTTTTACACTTTCTCAGCTCTGGATGCAGCTACAGCCAGATTTAATGCAAGACAGCCCACCTTGGGACTGCATTCAGTTCTTGATTTATTCCTGAGAGTGAATTTCACTGTAAACTACTGGAGATTACTTCTAAAGTGAGAAAATGAATGAACAGTAGAGCCCCAGGAGGTCGCTAAGACACAGTGGAGCTGAGCTGTGAGGAATGCAGGTCCTGTCCTGGTGGCTGAAAGCTCTGACACTGACACACTGGTTTGTTGTTGTTGTCACTGGGAGAGGGCAGTGACGTGGGCAGCCGTGCGTCAGCGGCATAAAACACGACAATAGCAGCAGAACACCGTTTAACAGCCAGGAAAACCCGCGGTAAATCAGCGTGACAGGAATAAAGACGCGGTGCCGCTCGGTTATCAATGCCTGACTTTGCTAGCGGTCAAGGTGACGCGGTGCCTGTAAATGTGTGTGTAAAACTGCGGAACTCTCGTTAGTGAAACAGTCTTACCTGTGTAATATCCGCCCCCGCGCGCTGCAGTCCGCGAGCCGCTGCTGCTGCTGGAGATGCTGCTGCTGCGGGCTGGGGATCCTCCAGATGTGCCGGCGCGCCGCTGACCGCCGATACGCTCTGGAGAGCCTGGCGCAGTAAAACCCGCCTCTTCTGTGCAGGCATTGGCTAACAGCGAGCGAGGGTAAATCGCGAGCCAATCGTGCCAGAGGACGATGGGCGCCTCTGGTCAGCGCAGAGAGGAGAGCAATGTCGGAAAAGTGGTGGGTCTAAAAATATAATACCCCACCTGTACTGAGGCTAAAATCCCGCATCCCCCCACGCAGCAGTAAGCGGCGGTACGCAGCGCCCTCTGTTAGACTCTTACTGCAACACAGCCACTATTTTACACCCAAAACATGTTTTATTTTGTGCAGAAATTGTTTATAAAAATATGACAATTATTGTGACAAATTTACACACAAATTTACACCCAAAACATGTTTTATTTTGTGCAGAAATTGTTTATAAAAATATGACAATTATTAGTGAAAAGGACCAGTGGCGAATCTAGGAATTTTCTGAGTAAGGGGCGTCAAGGGGCCACAATATTCATAGAGGGACCAAGTATTTTTATATTATATTATATATATTTTTTATTTTGTGCCAAACGTTTAACACACAAACAAAAAATTAATCTGCAATTAAAAAGGTAGAAATCGAAAGAAAAGTTGAATGCAGAAAAAATAAATGAAATATGTAATTTTGGTTACTTTATTGTTCCTTTTAGTCATTAAAAATATTATTTGCATTTCTATTTTGCTTTATTTTTGTGATTTTTTTATATTGTGCATTTTGCTGCTAATGTCTTAATAATGACTGCAATTTTTTATTATTTTTTTGTGTGAGACTTTTGCCACAAAATGAACTCTATGCATTTTACTGTGCACAGACAAAACACTCTCAAACACAATATCCAGCATTTTATTTTTATTACTTTATTATTATTTTATTATTCCTTTTTTATTAACTTTTTTACAAATAATATGAAAACATCTGTCCTGCATAGGCTTTAAACACACTGGACATTCCTATTTATCCACCCGTAATCTGATCATCGCTCTTGGGTAAATAACAGATGAGTGAGAGCACAGGGGCACTTCAGGGGGCAAATCAGATTTCAGCTGGCTCCTTGCTTAAATCTGGAAGAATCAAACACCGGACGTAAGAGAAAACAACACTTCACTAAATATGTTATAAACATTTTATTTGAAGAGGTGGAAAAGAACCAAGCAGTGTTGTCTTATTAAGCCAGAGAAAGCCTCACAAATGCAAAATGGGACCAAATTGCTAACAGTCTCAGTGCATGCAATAGTTTTAAAAGAAGTGGCACTGAGGTCTGAACCGATGAACTGGTGCAGGGCAACTGCTGACAGTGCCCCCAGGGGCGCAGATGGAAATTTTGAACTGGGGGGGACCACGCTGTAAAATCATATATATATATATATATATATATATATATATATATATATATATATATATATATATATATATATATATATATATATGCTGCAATAAACTTTAGAATATTGTTATATGTTATTGTTTTTTGTTTCTTCATTGCTACAGCCTATAGGCAAGACCAGGAAGACAATGTTAACATTTTACATCTTATAATTTCAGTTAACAGCGACTGCTTACTAAAATAACATCATAATAACATCATACATAAAATCAATGGAAAGAGCCGCTGCATGCCTCGGTGCATGCCGGCTTGCGTTGCGTTTAACGCAGCGGCTCAACTTTATTCAAATAAATCCGGCCGCCGCACTGTGTCCAGTCCAGCCAATCAGGGAAAAGCAGGCTGCGTCCAGCCAATGAGGGAAGAGCAGGCTGCGTCTTCACACACACACACACAAGCCTCTTACACACACACACACACACACAGAACAGGCGCCTTTCAACGACAGAAGAGAAGCAGAAAGCGGCAGAATATGGATTTATAGAGCTATAGGTTACAGTGAGGTTGGTAAAAAAAATAAAAATATTAAACTTATGACTGTCTACTTCTGTTGCTTCATTTTAATTCAAAAACGAGCAAGGAGATCCAGCGCAGCGGATTGCGTTGAAAAAAAGTGCCAGTGGACACGTACCGTAAGGAGCTGGTAACTGCCTGTGTCTGTAGTCTACAGGCAGTTACCAGCTCCTTAGAACCCCGGACTTGAGAAGGTGCGTTAAATTTACATTGGAACTGGAACACGGAGCTCCGAACAATGTAACCTCTGAACTGAACGCTTCCTAGTTTAAAAACGAGGGCATTGTGGAACACAGAATTCCACAAACGTACAGTTAATTAAATTAAAACCCCAACGTTTATGCTTGTAGATGCTAGATTTCGGATGAGGTCACTATAACGTCCCCAGTGCCATCTGCGCCCATGAGTGCCCCTCACCTCAGAGTAGGAAAGGTTCTTGGCCATGTTGGGCCCAACTGTAACAGAAGAATTATCTGGAGGGGTAGATGTTTGCTTAAATGAATTTCCATCCACCTCACCACAGCCTGCCTCTCCAGTATTGCCTCCTCTGCAGGACCCTCACACACAGGGCCATCACTTACAGGACCATGTACAAGGCCTCAAACAGAGAGGAACAAAAGGTCCAGCACTTGTGGGTGCAGTGAGGAATTAATTGCACTAGAAAAGGAGAGGCTGCAGACCGACAAATACCAGGTACAACTGAAAAGAGCTTCAGTTAAGGCGTGAAGAACTGCAACAGCATGAGAGACACCACCAGGAGCTACTCAGCATAGAGAAGTTAAAGCTTCAAATGTTGGCCAAACAGTTGGAACTGGCTGAGGCTCAGTTTAGCACACCCTCTATTTCTGTGCCATTTTTTCCCCTCAACAGAAAAACACACAAGCTTGATGTGTCTGCATATCATGACTATGTTTAGAACACTAATTTATGTTAATGTTTCAAACACAACAGACGAGCCTTCTGATGTTTAAGACACCAAGTTGTTTAATATGTGTATTTTACTTTGATTGTATTGATATAATTTGATTACATTTTTTTCTTTTCTTTCTGCTATAGAAATGCAATAAACCAATAAAAAGTGGCACGACACAAATAATTTAATTATTTAATAATTTAATAATTAAACAATTTTAAGAACTAACACAAACTTAACTAAGGCACATACTTTAAATATAAATAAAAATTTAAGCAAAGACATTTGTAATAATATTATCTCGGGCATTCAATCACGCCTGGTAAACCCCCTCTCTCCTTTCCCCGGGCAGTTCAATCACACAAAGTTCCTCTGTGTCTTCCTCTCCTCTTCAATGTCCTCTGCATCATGAGGAACATAGCGCACATCACAATGACAGCACAGCAGCGGGTGTGAAACAGAGCCCCCACGATGATTTGTGAAGGCATCAAAAACACATCTTCAGGATGCCCAGAGCACGCTCCACTACACTGCATGTCTTCCTGTGTGCCCTGTTGAACCTCTCCTCAGCTGCAGTTTGGGGGGTTTGTCACAGGAATTAACAGGTACGCACAGAGAGGATTCCCGCTATCCCCCAGCAGACATCCACCAGCAAATCCACCGTCCTTTCAAGCTGACACACCCCAGTTAACACAGATGAACGTATCATGCGTGCTCCCTGGCCACTTGGTAACAATGTTAGTAAATAGCCCTTGATGGTTGCATACTACCTGCACATTTAATGCAGAGTATCATTTATGACAAGCGTAAATCAGATGTAACAGGCCGGGAATATATCATGTATAGGGATAAGCGTCCCATCCACTGCACCCACAACACCAAGGACATTCCCAATGACATGAAAACCTATTTTGGTGTTCTGTAATTTCATGCCTGTTGGGAATTGTATATAGGTGCATGCATGTTAAAGAGGCCAAGGAGTCTTACAGGAAAAGGTGGAAAGGAAGCTGCAAGACAACAACATCACTGGGTGCAAGAATAACAGCGGCAACCCAGAAGATGGGGATGTAGACAGAGCAAATCAGTTTAACAACTTTTACAACAGGTTTGACTCTCCTGCTCCTGCTGCCCTTTCCTGTTACCCTCCTGCAGCATCCACCGCCCTGTCACCAGCACCACCTGCAGCAGTCAATACCGTCATCACCACTGCCACGATGCAGTCTGCGCAAATGGCACCACTTAATTTATTTTCAGGGCAAGACAACTGCTGACAAGATGCTGTAAGACTCCAATTTACTGAAGTGCATACCATAGAATCTACATAACAATACACTTAGCAACAAATTACAAAGTAATGACTTCATAGAAGAAAGCTACATAAAGAGTGGCTAAATAACACAGTTTTATTATAAGTTTTGAAGATGTTTTGTAGTGATGTCAGGCAATTTAAATTAGTCAAATTAATTAAATGTTCTGTGATTAATTCATCTAAATAAATCACATTAAATCACATTCATCATCAAAGTATTTTAAACTGTACAATTTTAATGAATTTTAGCTAAGGAGCAAATTAACAAATTCATTTCTGGGATAGATTTAAAAACTCCCTGTAATAAACATCAG
Source organism: Astyanax mexicanus (assembly GCF_023375975.1). Classification (NCBI taxonomy): domain Eukaryota; kingdom Metazoa; phylum Chordata; class Actinopteri; order Characiformes; family Acestrorhamphidae; genus Astyanax; species Astyanax mexicanus. Next base: position 31,060,925 of record NC_064409.1, on the reverse strand, counting down.
TCAGTAATAGATGCTGTAAATACTGTATAATGTAAGTTTATCTGTTCCAATATTTTACTCACATTAAAAGTGGTGGGTTGCAAACACAATATGCTATCCTCTGAACTGTGTTTCAGATCTAGATGTAAATACCTGCAAATAAAGGCTAAAATGTTCATCTTTTGTATCATATCCATCTTTTAATGTCAACAACTAATATTTTCAGTCTACAGCAGAAATAAATAGATTGGGATCACTGTTACAATACATTTGGAGGGGAGTGTAATCTCAAAAATCTAATTTTTAAGCAGGCTGGAATATTTTATTATTACAGAGCAACATATATTAGTTATTAATGTAAACATTATTAAAGTGTAGTTACTCTTTAATATACAGTATATTTGAGAAGTCTTTCTTCCCCAGTAGTTTTCCATTCACCTGTGTTAATTTGTAGCTCCGCCCCATAACCTCAGGTGTTTCTACTTCCCGTGTTATACAGTCCCAGTGTTTCAGTCTTTGCACTTTCCTCTGTTGTTTAGTCGTTCTGTGTTTATCCTCGTTTATCGCCATAGCTCTTTGCTCCTTGTTTTCTCTTTGTTTATTTCTTGTTTATTTCTTGTTTATTCCTTGTTTATGTTCTTTGACCTGTTAGTTTATTCTTCTTGTTTTAGCCTCCCTGTTTGTTTATTAGTATCTCTAGTTTGTTTTGGTTTGTTTCTTTGTTTCTTTGTTAGTTATTTTATAAATGTATCCTTCTTACCTGCGATTACGTCCGCCTCCACGTCTCCCTGCCTAGCCAATCCTGACAAATGGTGTTACCGGGTCAATTTGATTCAGTGCATGTTTAATTATCCAAAAGATGTCTGAAACCAAATAATCCTGACAAGCAGTGTGAATATTTCTTTATTAACTCCATTGATAATTATTCTAACAATATTTAGTGTTGTTCATTACCCCTAACAGATAATGGTTGAATTAGGATAATTTAATCATTTTTCATAAAAATAAGTATATGTTCAAACTTTTTTAAATGATTGACTGTTTTATAACTTTTGAAAGACCAACATATAAGCAATAGTTTTACATAACACTAAAACATAATTGATTTTGCAGGGGGTGGTTGCAAATATGAGAGATGAACCATTTTCATATTATATATTGATTATACAACTTAAGGCAAGTAGAAGAAGTTTTATACTGAAAAAATACTTTTAACTATTTTTCCTAGATATTCAAACTTCAGTTTGACCCGTAATATAACAGGAGGGTTAAGGCGTGTGCATCGAACAAAGTGTGCATCAAACTATAAAAAATGGTCTAGTGTAAGAGTTAAGAAAGCTAGATTGTAGATGTTTACATAAAGTCAAGATCATTTGCATAAAGTTTTGTTTAGCAATTTTATTTCAAACAGTTTCTATTTTTTCTAAGTGGTTCTCTTATAAAATGGGGGTTCCACTGGTGCAGACTCTTATCCACCCTGTACCCCAACATCAGGAGGGTGAATAACATGGCACCAATGAAAGCGCAACAATTAAATTATACCAACAAATATAATGCCTAACCCCAACCCCCACCCCCAAATAAACAAAGAACTTCCCAAACACCCCCATCAAAAGAGAAGGGGCATTGAGCATGCTGTGAGCTCCTCACTATGTGTATATACACAGATCAAGCATAACAATAGAGGAGGAAGCAGGAACTGAGAACAACCTTGTTGTTTACAAGGAAGAATCCCTTTCTCTTGGTGAGTATCTGACTGACCATAGATTGATTGACTGCTACATCCAGAGCTTTACTCCATGGCTCAGCTCTCATTCTCTTCAGCTGCTGTCTGGAACATTTCTGTTTTACTCCAATCAGCCTCACGATCCCTCTTCACTCAGCAACAAAACAAAATCCTGCAGAACTACAGGTCTTTCTCAAAAAATTAGCATATTGTGAAATAGTTCATTATTTTCTGTAATGTACTGATAAACATTAGACTTTCATGTATTTTAGATTCATTAAACACAACTGAAGTGTGTTTAATGAATTGGTTTTGGCACTGTGAGCAGGTGCCAGGTCCTGCTGAAAAATGAAATCTTCATCTCCATATAGCTTTTCAGGAGATGGAAGCATGAAGTGCTCCAAAATCTCCTGATAGCTAGCTGTATTGACCCTGTGGACCAACACCAGTAGCTGACATGGCACCCCAGACCATCACTGACTGTGGGTACTTGACACTGGACTTCAGGCATTTTGGCATTTCCTTCTCCCCAGTCTTCCTCCAGACTCTGGCACCTTGATTTCCGAATGACATGCAAAAATTGCTTTCATCTGAAAAAAAGTACTTTGGACCACTGAGCAACAGTCCAGTGCTGCTTCTCTGTAGCCCAGGTCCGGCACTTCTGCCGCTGTTTCTGGTTCAAAAGTGGCTTGACCTGGGGAATGCGGCACCTGTAGCCCATTTCCTGCACACGCCTGTGCACGGTGGCTCTGCATGTTTCTACTCCAGACTCAGTCCACTGCTTCCGCGTGTCCCCTAAGGTCTGGAATCGGCCCTTCTCCACAATCTTCCTCAGGGTCCGGTCACCTCTTCTCGTTGTGCAGCGTTTTCTACCACACTTTTTCCTTCCCACAGACTTCCCACTGAGGTGCCTTGATACAGCACTCTGGGAGCAGCCTATTCGTTCAGAAATTTCTTTCTGTGTCTTACCCTGTTGCTTGAGGGTGTCAATGATGGCCTTCTGGACAGCAGTCAGGTCGGCAGTCTTACCCATGATTGCGGTTTTGAGTAATGAACCAGGCTGGGAGTTTTTAAAAGCCTCAGGAATCTTTTGCAGGTGTTTAGAGTTAATTCGTTGATTGGGATGATTAGTGTAATAGCTCGTTTAGAGAAACTTTTCATGATATGCTAATTTTGTGAGATAGGAATTATGGGTTTTCATGAGCTGTATGCCAAAATCATCAGTATTAAAACAATAAAAGACCTGAAATATTTCAGTTGGTGTGCAATGAATCTAAAATGTATGAAAGTTAAATTTTTATCATTTCATTACGGAAAAGAATGAACTTAAAGAACTTGAAATCATTTTTGAGAAGGACCTGTATACCTCACCTCCGGGTTAGGATCACACACCTCCGTGATTCTCACATCCAGGCCGCTTCACACTTACTGTAGCTGTAAACCACTAGAGCGCGCGCTGGAGGACCCCCACGCAGAAACCAGCAGCACAACTTCACCTACAAACAGAGAAGAACACCCCCTGTTCACCCTGCTCATGAATATCACTAACAGGAGCGCAGTCCAACACCCACACAGAGAACACCAACAGCTCGCCTCACATCCACTCTCCCACCCCCTCAGCTGCTGACTGAACTGTGCAGATTCAAACTAATCTCCACAGTGTGTATTTTTTTTTTCATTCACTCTGAGTGTGTGTGAGTGTGTGTGTGTGTGGGTGTGTGTGTGTGTTTCTATAAAGCAACACTAGGGGGCAATACCAGCTCTGCGTTTACAAACAAACAAAAATAATTGCTGGGTGAGAGGACTTTAACCTCATAAACCATTTCATGGATAAGGTTAGACCTAATGACTTTTAGAACTAAATGTTCTTTAATAATAATAAAAATAATAATTATAATACATTTATATACAATACAAAAATATAATAAGATATAATAAATATTTAGGTGCTCTTATGTGGGGTGCTGGTAACTTGCAGTTTCTGAGGCCGGTAAATGTAATCAAGCTATCCTGTGCAACAGAGGGAACTCTTGGTGTTCCTTTCCTGGGGCAGTCCTGATGAGAGCCAGTTTCATCACAACGTTTTGATTTGTTTTTCTTCATTTAGTTAAGTAGCTCCTTTTCTATAATATGGATCAAAACATTACTCAAATAGAGATATTCACTGTACAGCCTACCAACTCTACCTCTTCACAACTTTACAACTGATGCTCTTAAACACATTAAAAACACAAAATAGTCAAGCAGCAGAGACTGGGTAGAGGTATTGAGATGGTTGTAAGTTTTCTCCAAATAGTTGTCTGTTCTGTAATTTAAAAAATATTCATAATATATTGCAGGACTTGTTTTGTTCTGCTGGAAGGCTTTTTTTTTTTTTTACAACAAAGTAAAAGCTTAGCCCCCACCCCCACCCCCCTCTGTTCATAAAATCTCTAGTGATGCCCCTGAATCTTTACACAAACTGAAGGAACTAAGACACACCAGAGTGTATAAAAGGAAATTTTACTTTAAGCAGGCCTAACTGCGTTAAAAATGATTTCACTGTTCTTTCTCAAATTTTATGGTTGAAACCATAATATGATATAAAATTATATGATAGAGATGATCCGACATTCACGTGCTGTTTCTTCACATGCCAGCACTCACTCCTCCAGGGTAAGGCTCATCCACCAGCCAATGGCTGACAAGCATTTATCTAATAAAACTGCTCAAATGTGATTGGACAGCACTCTTAATCCTTGTTGCTGGCGAGAGGCAGCAGTTGGATACTGTCACATTGGGATTTCTCAAGCATGCCATCATCAGCATCATCATCATCACAATATCATGTCCATCTATTTTTCCTGGCTGTAATGCTGCAAATGAATACTGTGGAAATGAGAGTCAGGTCACAGGGATTATCATAGTCATTTACAGTTAGTCAGGAGCTTTTGCATTCTTTTGAAGATTCAGAAAAGGCTTTAGTTTGTCCAAATATGTAATGTTATTATTAAACATTTAAAACTGAAAGACAAATATCAATGGGTGATTCTCCAAATTTGGTGTGATTTACGACCCCAAACCTTACATCAAAGACTTTTACTTAATGGAAACCACAAAAACTGGTCCCTTCCAAAAGGACTTGCACTACACACCCAATACCTGCACTACTGATATACTTGCACTGTCAATTGTCACTTTAATTCCCCAAAAACTGTGAACTTTAAGAACTTTACGCACTCATTCACTTTACCAGCCTTAAGCTATATACCATATTTGCACTACTGTTATACACTATTTATACTGTCATTCCATCTCAATCACCATCAATATTGCACTATTGTCTTCCGTCTTACGTATGTTTATTGTGTCTTGTTGTATTGTACATATAGTGTCTCCCACTCTTTTATATTATATATCTATTTCTTTTTTTTTTACTTATATTTATTTATCTATTTCTCCCCCACACTACTGCACCTTGTTTTTGTCTCATGTATGTCTATTTGTGTCCCTGCTGTATTGTACCCATAGTGTCTCCCAATCTCTTTTATTATCTATTATCTGTACTTGCTGTAAAATTGGGAAGGAGAGTAACGTAATTTCAATTCTCTGTATGTCCTGTACATATGCAGTATTGACAATAAAACTACTTGACTTGACTTGAAAATGCATTTAAAGTCATCATATAATAGAACTAAGTGTCTTTGCATTATGATGTAAAACTACTTTTTTAAAATTACATTATTATATTTTTAAATGTGTTGTCTAGTAGTAGACAGCAAACATTTACATTTTTAATGGACATCAGTGCCCAAATGTGCCTAAATCCAGAAAAATATAGACATCTCATAAAATCTTAATGTTAAGGCATAGTTTTGAATACAAAATATGTTAAGTTAAAAACTGGAAAAGTTTTCAACTGCTTGAAACTCAAATTGTGAGTATTTTCAAATAAAATAAATAAGTGATCATACACAAGTGACATATCATTATTAGGGTTCTACAATAATTTACTTGAGGATCTTTTAAAATTGTACAGGGGATAAACTGTCCATGATGGGGTTGAGCTTAAACAAACCTTCAGTGAGAAAGAAATGCTTATTGGGATTTCATGCCTGAGATGGGGAAATGTATTTTATCAAATGCTTCTCTGGTCAACTATCAGATATAATTCTTAGATTCTCAGAGAATCACCACACAGCTCATATCTACCGTAATGTCTCAGAGTATGCTGAGTATTTAATGCTAGATGATGGGTTAGTGGGGAATTAAATGAAATGGTTAAATAATCTTACTGGTTAATAATATAGTTTTTCATGGTTAATGACGATTTAACAACTAAAAGACATTATGCATTTTAAATTGCTCAATTATTTATATTTTACATGTACATGTACATGGACTAACAAAGTAAAGAACGATCATTGCCAGAGTTTGATGTGACATACTTCATTCTACATTGCAAATATAATGGTTTGTAGATGGTCTGGTGAAATCTTCAAACTATGATGGCTACAAACTCTAAAAAGGTTTAATACAGTTTCTTTTTTAATGAATATACATTTTATCATGATTAAATGTACTGTGTTAATGTTTTACAGTGTAAATATTATAATCAAATATGTAATCAAACTCAAGCCTTAAAAAACTGTAATAATGTCTTTGACGGTAATAGTATTGCAATACTAGATTAGTATAAGACTGTGATGTATTATACTGTAGATTGCAACCATTCAAAAAACTGGTCCTCCTGTTTTTTTCAATTGCAGTCCGGATGCAAGTAGAAGTGTGAAATATTTTTCACTGTAAAAAAAAAAACACAGTCAGTACATTTTTCTAGTTCTGAGAATTTCATAACAAATCACTCAATGACTTTCCTTACTTCTTAACAACTGTAGAATTAGTATAATTGAGTAGAATGAGTTCAGAGTCCCAGCTATTTAAAATAAAAAAAGTTACCTTTAAGAATGTATAGAGCCTAGTTTTTCTTACCTTTGCTTGCTTTAATTGCATACAGTATGAAACACAGATATTTCATGTTATATCTGGTTAGTTTTATTTCATTTATTAACTATACAACCATTTCTGCAGTTCAGGGCTGAGGCAGAGAAGTATGGTCTGCATTTTGTCAACAATTGCTTGAGAAAATCAATAAAATATTTAAAAACAAAGAAAAAATGGGATTTGCATGTTTACAGCACATAATACTAATAAACCATTCAACAATTTCACAAATAATACTTCAAACTTTGCTGTACAACACAAGTTAACCGTGTTCTGATTTAGTGATGCAAAACCTTGTACCTTGTTCTATCACATGTTGTCACGTCTGGTGCTGTTAGCTCCTCTGTCCCTTCCACACCCAGCTCTAACGGAGGTTCTCAGGTCAACAACTACATTACCCAGAATGCACCACCCGCTGACATCACGCACTCACCTGGTCACGTGACACCTCACCTGCTTCCTCCAGGAAGTCCCGAATACTGATTACTGGCACTATAAAAGAGCACTCCACACAAACACCCATGCCGCGTATTGTAGGTTCTCCTGATTACAAAGCGTTCTATATCTCTTGTCTCAGTTTATGCTGTGTATGACCTTGCCTTTGTTTTTCTCGATGCCGATTATTGCCTTGCCTCTGACATTGGATTGCTTGTGTATTACCTGGACTGTGTTTTCACTACTGCCTCTTGGATTACCTCTGACATTGGCTCTCTCGTTTATGAACTCTGGACTGTCTCTCGTTTATGGTATGGTTTTGTCTTCATTGCTCTGGTTATTGGTGATTACCCATTTTTCTGTATCGACTATGTCTTACACCTGTTCATTTTATAATAAACACAATTTTATCAGTATCTGCACGTGTCTGTATTCTGTGCTCACAATGACACATGTACTATCAAAGTTAATTTACAAGTTCTTTAATTTAATAGTAATGTAATTTACAAAAGTCATTATAATATACATAGGTAAATAGCCACACCAGCAATGGAAGCAGTTAGAAAAGTTCCAGTTAGTGTTCATATAAACTTCAATGTAATCAGTAGTGGAGAGTGAGCAACTAGTCTGAGCTGGGTGGAATAAAGCTGCTTTGTGGGTGATGGGGAAGCCTGACTTCCATCAGTCTGGAAGCACAGGTCACAGGAATGGTCAAACATCCTTTGGCCAAACAGGTGGGCAGTCAGTAACTCGGAGAAAGGCAGAAAGATGAAATTAGTTTTGAGTGGATTTATGGAAAACAGAAAATATGAAACATTATCAGAGTGTGGCTAATGACTCCGGCAGATCTGAGTAAAACAACCTAACTAAAGGCAGAAAGCCAGAAAGTAACATAAACACAGAGGCACCATGAAACACAGGCATCCAACAACTCCACCGTCCAAAACCTGAGTGACCTAGCTGAAGTTTATTTAAATTAATGCTGGAACATCCTGACAGTAGTGCATTACAATAGTCTAGCCTTGATGTAATGAAGACATGTACTCATTTTTGTGCATCATTTAAGTAAAAGGCATTTGTTCCAAACCAGGGTTTGTACACTTTTCAGCTATAGAGGGGTGTAGAATTCACAGGCAAAATATTTGAATGAATAAATGACGTCTTCTGACAATTCTGCATCATGGTAGCTTTGCATTGTGCTGCTGTACTACAGTGTAATGCAGCTAGTTAGAATGGGCTCCTCCATGAACCTGTTACAGTTGCACATGTGCTGTTTTGTCTGACTGTCTGACTGACTGACTGACTGACTGAAAGTGAAGTTGTAGTTGGGCCCTGTTTTGGTGTGATGCGTTGAGGACCTCATTGGATCATTGGTTGTAGGGATACCAAGAAACCTATAGCTATTACTCATTTCATAATTCTGTTATCATGTTCTTAACCTCTATAGAAATTACAAGACAATACACTAGAATTAGGAACAATTTCAAGTGGAAATTCTCTCATTATCAGTCATGCTACTTATCTGATAATTTAAAAATTATATTTTGTACTGCAATCCGAATCAAACACTTACAGAAGAGTAGAGCAAATGCTGTAGAAATCTGTAAATGCACGCTGTGAACCCAAGGATTTTGTTTTCAACTTGTGTCAAACAGTATGCCATAATTCTAATACTATTTTGACTGGATTATTTTTGACTGGATTTTACAAAAAAGCACAAAAAGTCAACCAGAGGCTGGTTTTGATCCCACATAAATCTAAATCCTAGACACTTTTAATGCACATTCAAGCATTCTGTCCATTAGCAGTGCATAGAGGAAGTGGCGGTAAGATTATGCATTTAGATACACTTTAGTCCAGGGTGTGCCCCCACAAATCAATCTAAATATGACCCTGAACTGAGAAAATGTCTGAAGTTAAAACATCAATATTTGATACTCAATATAGAAAAAATGAGCTCAGTGAAGATATTTAAGTGAGCTCTACTCTGCAGGAATATTATTTAATTATTCACTTTAAGGCTTCTTATTCAGTAACTGTAATAAATTATTCAGTAACTAGTATGAAACTAAAATGTAAGTGATGTATTTAAGCATGGGATCACTGGTGAGTTTTTAGAATTAAAATGTGACTTTTAAAAACTTTAAATGTTTTAAATTGTGCACATTATGTACATACGTACACATACATGCAATCACCCTTTTCATGGTTTTCAGATCTTACTAAAAGCCACTCATTTTTGAAGCTACAAAAATATAGAATGTGATTCTCATTACTAGTTTTGTGTCATGAATCCAATCACAATATTTTCTTGTATTATAACATGATGTAACTGATCACTTCTCAGAACCCAATCATTACAAAACAAACCTGCATTATTGTTTAAAAAGGGTCATATGCAACAACCTGAGAATAGGTCAAATTTAAATATGGCATTTTCTGGACACTGTAATATGTTTCCCATTTATTTGCAGAACTAAGTGGTAAATAGTGGTAAATATGTTGTTAATAATCATATATTGTATGCTTCCTCAGATCTGCACATAGCAAATTTTATATTATGTAAATGTTCTATTTTAACACATTTTTACATCGACACTCATTTTTATACTCTTTCTTATGCATAAGGTATTTGATTTACTGTTTATCTGCCTATACACTGTAAACCCACAATTAGTTTGAACTCAAATAAATGAATTCTGTTTTATGTAAATTGGATATTTCCAATCCTTACTCAACTTCTTTTAGTTAGGTGAACCTTTGTGGCCACATATACATTCCAATGTTTGAGTTGAATCAACTTATAATTACTGAGTTTAGTCTGTACTATTGACTACTTTGCCTTTTTGTTCTTTTTGCAAGTCTTATTTTCCGAGCTGCTAACTCGTGTGTGCAACGCTGTTCACTCTATAGCATTTTCTTTCTCCATCTAATTTTCTGAGTATTTATCTTTGTTTTAGTTCAATGAAATAAAAAAATACTTGATACAAATCTATTTTATTTACCTAACCACAAAAGTTAAAGTAGAATTATTGTGTAAAGCAATTTATATTTTTTATATAATCATTTAGAATTTTTTTAGCCTACGTTTTCAGTAAACATTACTTAAAAATTTTAAGTTTTAAGTGATAATGTTTTTCACGAGCCAAAGATCAGTAAAGATGTGAACAGTAAAGCTCAGGGGAGGCTACTAATACACAAATACTGGTTTGAATGTGAAGTTGACAAAAACAGATGCTCTCTAGGTGTGTCTCTGGCCAATATATTTTTACTGTTTTTGGTCAATTTTACCAAATGGGTGCCATTTGCTTGCTGTAACTTAATTTAACTTAACCTAATTGTTTTTATCTAATAACACATATTTAACTATGCAAAATATGTACTGGTCAATGTCAGGCAGCTTTACTTAATTTTAACAAGGTTTTTAAGCCAAATATGGTTACAAAACTCATGTGACATTTAAAAACATCAATTCCATTTATTTTTTCTCAAATAAGTATTTAATTTAAAGAAATGGTTGACTGCATGTTCAAATAATTGATATTTATGAGAAAATAATCACTTTTTATGTATTTCTTCTAAAATATGCAAAGCTATTTTTATCTTATCAAGAAGACCCAACCCTGAATTTAATCAAATTATTATTATTATTATTATTATTATTATTATTATTATTATTATTATTATTATTATTATTATTATTATTATATTTATTGTGCAATTTATTAAACAGATGAATGAATGATGAACCAAACAGAATTGGAAAGAAGCGGTTTACACTAGCTAATATTTACATTAATAAATGCATAAACCAAGGGACAGTACCCACTACTGTTACTGAAACTCACTCCTGTTACTGGCACGCAGTCCTGTTACTGGCACTCACTCATGTTACTGGCACTTATTCCTGTTACTCAAACTCACTCCTGTTACTTTCCGTCTCGTTACTCAAAACATAAAGAGTAACAGGACTGAAAGTAACAGGACTAAGTTTTTAGCATAGAATTAGCAAAAACATGAAAAACAGCTAAATGACGGCTATGCTAATATCATGAGGACACTGAGCACATTCTAGTGATTTCCCCCAAATTTTTATTTTAAAAATAAACAAATAAATAAGATCTAAGAATTAATGGAGGTAACAGGACAGAACATTGAGACATCCTCAGTCATAGTTACAATAATATTAAATATACAGCAAAACAAATGAGAGAACCTAATTTTGGTCTTCCCATGATCTTCAAAAGAACCTACTGATGTAACTTCCTGTTGTAGATGTGACTTATAGAATGTTCCAGATGTTTCAGATGGGGTAATGTGTTATGGTAACAGGAGTGAAAACCCAGGGACACAACTTAAATGTGTATTTTAACTTAAATATTATGGATTTATCATGAAAAAAATTGCAGTCACACAACAATGCAAAAAAATACATCTGAAAGATTTTTACAATTATATTTCTTGGTTTAGTTAGAGAGTGCAGACAGGTAACAAATGCTATTTTTTCTGTGTAACAAATGCTATTTAACTTAGTTGTTATTTTTTTAATTACATATCTCACTTTTGCAACCAGGTCAGTGAACAAGACACTGTGATTAATTAAAAAATGTATATATAAGTTATTTTGTGTGCACATGTATATATGTAATTTCCTGAGGACAGAAACAGCACCGATTCGGCTGAATATGCCTTGTATCGTGTAGGCGCTGAGATGAGCTATTATGTTGAGTTAGTGAAGCAGCATGGTGCTGAAAGTAATACACGGCTCCTGCTCTCTGTTTCTCTTTACTCTTCTCCGCGATTTTATCAACATGGAGCTGTAGATTTGTACAAGTAAAAGAAACCTGAAAACACACAGCCTGAGTTAGCCTTTAGCCACGAGAAGAAAAGCATGTGGTCGACCCTCTGTCCCACTAAACCTCCCCCACCACCATTTCTCCTCCCCTCACTCTGGAGGTCCGGCTTCTGAACGAATCTTTCTATTGAACCGATTCTTTACGATGAATCGGATGACTGAATCCATCTTTCTTGCTTTGTCCACACGCTGTCCACGTGTAACACACCTCTAATAACAACCCTTCACCCTTTTACTTAATCACAGCGAAACACACTGAGATAGTGGAATATTTTCAGTTTACAGTTACACTCATACTCTGTGCAGTGTTAAATTAAAATGGTGACTTGACTGATGATCAAGTGATAGCTACTTTCAGTGTTTTCTTTTTTAGCACTAATATCGTGTGGGAGGTTTCATGGCTAATTGGAGCAGCCTGGTGGCCAATCTTCATTAATTGCACATTGCACAACCCTAAGTTTATTTAAAAACAGTCTAAACTGATAGCTAGCCCCGCATATTTACGTTCATTTAATAATGCGTATTTAGTTCATCTTGTAGTTTTTAAGATGCTGTAGTTGTAAAAAAATGTTTTTACAGTTTTTTTAAGACAAATGAAATGCAGCACAGCTAATTCACATATATCACGCTCAAAGAGAGCGTACCACAGCAGTCTATAAGTCTATAAGAAAAAGATGAATGAAAAGGTTAAAATGGTTATGTATTTTTACCAGTCAAAAGTTCTCCTTCTCATTCAATGTTTTTCTTTATTTCTATATTTTAGAATAAAATGTTATAAAACATTTTTTAAATTATAAAAAGGGAAAAAAGACGTAGACTGGAAAGAGGTGTGTCTAAAGTTTTGACTGGTTCTGTATATAAGGCCAAACGAACCTTAATTACTGTATAATTAACAAACATGTGTTTAAAAGTTGATCATATGGGACGTTTAAACGTTATGGTTCGAACAGTTTCGATCCGTTTTATTTAAGCGAGCTGTTCTATAGAATCGGTTCAGCTGTACTGAATCGACATTCCCGTCTCTAGCCGCCCTCCTGCCAATCAGCGAGAAGGGCGGGGCCTGGAGGAGAGCGAGAGAGAGAGAGAGAGAGAGAGAGAGAGAGAGAGAGTCAGTGTGTATGTGTATGTGAATGTGTGTGTGTGTGTGTGTGTGTGTTTGTGAGAGAGAAAGAGAGAGAGAGAGAGGGGCAGACAGAGAAAGCCATTCAGCCCGTCTGCTCTCCTGAAGCTGGTGGTCCGTGGTTGGAGCTGCCTCCTCGGTCGGACCCAGAAGAAGCACATGGACGGATGTAGGAGCTGTTCAGCGGCGGTACACAGTCAGAGGGAGCCGTAAGGGCGTCGGGCAGACCGCGCGGAGGCGGCGGCGGTGGTGGGGGTTAGCGCTGGAGGACCACCGGGGTCGGGGGAGCGAGCGGTCTGATGCTGCAGAAAATTCGCCATTGTTCGGATGTGCGCGGCGCGGGGAATCGAGCAGCAGCAGCAGCAGCAGCAGCAGAGGAACAGCGTTTGGACGCAGAGCGGAGCGAGGATGACTGCAGCACCGACTCATGCCCTCCTTCTCCTCCTCCTCCTCAGCATCCAGGTAGGATACAGTCTTTTACCCCAGCGATATTACCCCCCACCCCCTTTCTGATACAGTGTGGGGGAGGAGGGGGAGCCATATGCCCTGTCTGCCTACTTCACCATCAGCGGCAGCAGCAGCAGCGGGCAGGCGGTTCACTCCACATCCCTTATTATTATTAAACTCGCTTATCTTCTTAATTAATCCTCCCCGAAGCGAAATCGACCGCTTCTTCTCCATCTCCTCCATCTCCAGCCGCCGCTCCGGAGCTCTGGAGCTGATCGTATTTGCCTCTCTCCGTGCGGCTCCCCATAGGCTGATGTTTCTTGAGGCAAAATTGGGTCATTCCAGCTGAAGCTCTGTGCCTGAGGATCTGCTCCTGCCACTGCAGAGTCCAGCGCCGGTCTGGGGATCTGAGAGCAGTCTGGAAGCGGCAGAGCAGAGCCAGGCTGTAAATGTTTTTTATTTGGGAGCATTTCTTTATCAGCTGCTTAGCAGCCTCAGCTCTGAACCCTGAGAAAGATGCTGTCCAGCTCACTGTTTACTGAACTGCTTCAGCTGCAGAGATTAAAAAAGGCCCAGCACACATTTTACACACAACAGAACAACACAGCTCACTGTGCTGCAGTGCTCACTGAGCCCGAGCTCAAATAACTCATCAGTTTAAATCGGGTTTTAAACACATTTCAATCAAACTCTGGTTCAGATTAATTTACTGGTTCAGATTAAGTGTTCTGTTATTCACATTGACACCGTCAGTGCTTTCAATTTATGTCAGATAAAAGATTAAACAAAGAGGAATTTAGGAGGGTAAAATATAGGACAGGACATATTTATTATTATGTGTAATAAATATTCACTTTATCTTCTTAAAATACAGCTCTGGAAAAATAAAAGTCCACTTAAAATGATGAGTTTCTTTGGTTTTACCAATTTGAGAACATCTGGAATATAGTCAAGAGGGAGCTAGATGATCACAGCCATTAAACCAAAATGCATGAAAACTGTGAGTAAAATCCAAGGTTATTCCACCGGAATTTTCTTTTTTGTCATTTCATTTTTCATTTTCTGCACATAAATGCTCTAAATGACAATATTTTTATTTGGAATTTGGGAAAAATGTCTGTAGTTTATAGAATGAAACAACAATGTTACTTTTACTCAAACATATACCTATGAATAGCAAAATCAGATAAAATGATTTTTTTCCAGAGCTGTATATTAACTGATATTGAATTTTGTTTATCATTTTGTAATATGTAAAAGGCTCACATCAGCTCAATAGCTACTTGTGGGAGGTTTCATGGTTAATTGGATCAGCCTGGTAGCCAATCTTCATTAATTGCACATTGCACCAGTAAGAGCAGAGTCTGAAGGTTCAATTAGCAGGGTGAGCACAGTTTTGCTCAAAATATTGCAATTCACACAACATTATGGGTGACATACCAGAGTTCAAAAGAGGACAAATTGTTGGTGCACTTCTTGCTGGTGCAGGTGTGACCAAGACAGCAAGTCTTTTTGATGTATCAAGAGCCACGGTATCCAGGGTAGTGTCAGCATACCACTAAGAAGGACGAACCACATCCAACAGGATTAACTGTGGATGCAAGAGGAAGCTGTCTGAAAGGAATGTTCGGGTGCTAACCCGGATTGTATCCAAAAAACATAAAACCACGTCTGATCAAATCACGGCAGAATTCAATGTGCACCTCAACTCTCCTGTTTCCACCAGAATTGTCCGTCTGGACAATAAATTATTGTGGTCTAAAACCAAGTGTTTAGTTTCATTGTCCAACCCCTCTATACAGTTTTCATGCATCTTGGCATGTGTCCTCCACCAGTCTTAGACATTGCTTTTGGATAACTTTATTCCACTCCTGGTGAAAAAATCCAAGCAGTTCAGCTTGTGATCATCCATCTTCCTTTTGATTATATTCCAGCTTTTTTATTTTATTTGGTAGAATCAAAGAAAATAATTTTTAAGTGGTCTCTTATTTTTTTTCAGAGCTGTATATCAAAATGTTTGTGGACACTCCTTCTAATAAATTCATTCAGCTCCTGTGGGCTTGAGGGTTGTTAAAGCCCCCTGCATTGATCTGTGGACCAGTGAAACTGTGTTCTTTGGAGGAATGGAGTTACATCCAATACTTTCAGGATGAGTTGGGGAGTAGGGATGAGGTGGTGTCGTAATCATTCAACATCCTGACCTCTCTAAAGCTCTTGTCAAATCACTGAATCTGATCAACATTCTCTCACAGCAATGCTCCAAAATGTAGTTAAAAGTAGAGATAGTCACTCTAACAAGAGAGCCATAAACTCTTCTAATACTCTTGTTTTGGACAAACAATGAAGAGTTGTCACAATAGCAAGTAAAGCAAGTTTAAGAGAAATGGATCTACAAAAGTCTTAAAGTTAAAAGACTCCTCAAAACTTTTCTCAACAATCTGCAGTCATGAAGTCTGTAAGCAGCTATCCATATCTCTGAAAATTAAAATAAGTGATGCTCACAAAGCAGTAGAAATCTATAAGTAGATAGCAAGGGTTTTCAGGTAGCCCTTTCTTCGATTTGTAATGGAATTAACCTAATTCATTGGAACCACTGGTGGTTCTCGGTTGTTTTAACAGTTTGCATTGCTTTGAATGTAGATTTATAATCTTTCAAGCATAATAGTAATAATAGAATACATATTTAAAGTAAAATGGGTTAAGAAATGCTAACAAGGCAAAGTGACCATTTGACTTCAAAAGACATGCACAAATATAACAGCAGGTTACCAAATTTCATGAAAAAAGATGCAGACAGTAGAGCAGGGAACATTCCACTGGCAGAGGAAAGTCGGAATCAGTAAAATAACAGCTATTTCTGGAAGCAAAATTCATATTATGTGTAAAAAAATTAAGATACTGAGAGGAATTCTTCTATGACAGAGTAATCATACTGAACACACCTTCAAATCCATAATAGACTGCCTCAAGAGGTGCAAGCTGAAGAAACTGCCACAATCCTCACAGCCCTCCAATTTAATCATAGTCAAAAATCTGTGGATAGATCTTAAATTAGCAGTGCATGCAGTACAGCCTTGGAATCTCACAGAATTATACTTTATTGTACTTCTGCTTTAGGCTCTTTTCTAAAGGAATGTGATATCTTTAACTGTATGATTTTTGAAAATAAGGTCATCTTTTGATTATAATTCTGTTTTAATCAAAAGATAATTGTTGTATTGACCAGTTTGAGATATGCAGCCAGTATACAAACATACACACCTACACAACATTTGAAATCCAGTGTGTGTGCTTTCGAATGAGCTGCCTCAATATAAGTCAGCTATAGAGTCAGAAACATCCAAATTTGTTTTAGGTAAAAAATGAGCTGCTGGCTGGACATTAAACAGTGTGATGACTGAAAAGAAAAAAAGGGAACTGAATATGGAGTTTCAGTATGACTGCAAAAAAGAACCAGCCCAAAAAATATTATAGAAATTGGCTGGGGTTTGATAGCCTGTATTGCTGTGTTGATAACTGTGTTGCACTTGGGGTCAGCTAGTTTTGTCACAATAATTGCACTTATCTTTCAATAAAAAATATGAGCAGTTCTAAAGAATAATACATTTAGTTGACCTCAGCATTGCCTATTAATGTAAATAAGCAGGTATATCGACTTTGTTTAAAAATATTTTATGATAATTGTTTTATTTATTTAGGATATATATTTTAAAAAACATATTCCAATTCCAATGTGTGAATATTCTTAATAAACTGTAATGCTTTTATAATATCACAATATTAGTGGCTTAACATGGTTTTAATTAGAGGCCGACCGATCGATCGGCCAGCCGATTTAATCGGCCGATTTTTGTTATTTTTTTATCAATCGGCATCGGCCGATTTTCTTATTTGGCCGCGCCGATTTTAATCCGGCACATCTGCGGGCAGCTACTTGGAACGCAGCGCAAGGTTTCAAGAGTGAGCAAGACTTTCAACGGGTAAGGCATCCATTTTTACAATCCAGTGTCCCAAAGTCTATATTTTCTCTCATGATTAGTAATCTGTGATGTTGCTTCATTTACTGAAAAAGAATAGAATTTCAACTGCATCGGTGTTGTAGCATTTCTCTCCAAACGAAACTATGCTTAGCGTTGATGGCAGGAGTGCATTTGGAATGCGCCCTGACTATGCAAGGCAAGCCCTATCT
The DNA here is from genome assembly GCF_023375975.1 of Astyanax mexicanus. Taxonomy (NCBI): domain Eukaryota; kingdom Metazoa; phylum Chordata; class Actinopteri; order Characiformes; family Acestrorhamphidae; genus Astyanax; species Astyanax mexicanus. The sequence goes on along the minus strand of NC_064409.1, from coordinate 31,043,191 downwards.
ATAAGCTCTAGTATAAAATAACTGACGTCTCTTCTTCAGAAACGAAAATCTAAGTAAATAAAATCAAATTAACACTTGATATTTTCAGTATTTAAATTATTTTTAGACGAAATGAAAAAGGGCAGGACTAAAACTGTTTAAGGATATTCGCAGCATCAGCTGCGCTGAAATAATAATTACTGGTTAGTCAGGATTATTAGAGGACTGTACTTCTCCTTATATATAAATAAGCTTTATTGTAAACGAATTAATAAAACAAATAGTTTCTAAAATAATGGAGTTAAAATAAAACATCTCTTTTTCCTTCACTACAAACAGACATTAAATCATGCCGCCTCCTGCTGTTCTGCTGTAAAACTCACCCGTTTAAAGCAGTTTGCGCTGTTAGATATTAAATGAAACGATGAGCAGAATTTTCTGTTTTTTCGGGTTCTACTTTAGAACCCCCTCCAGACTTTTCTGATAAAAGCTCATTTTATCCTGAACCTATAAAGTCCGCGCTCTTCAGCTTTCTCAACTCATTTTCCGCTCACACACCGAACCTCCAGTACAGCTGATGAGACGCGTTTCTCTGGCTAAGGAGCTCATTTGAAGAAGAAAAAAAAAAACAGATAAAGCTATATTTAAATTACAGCACCTGTCTGTTTTTGCATTATTTATAATTTTATTCTTAATTTAAACGTCACCCATTTTTGTAAAATAATAGCTGCAGCCCTAATGTGAACATTTTATAACATTGTCCTCCCATGTCCATTCGTTTTCAACTGCATGGAGTTGAAGAAGAAATGAGCTTTGCCGTTTTGGAGTAACTATCTAAAGTTACTCATTATGGAAGTCTTCTTGCACTCTGTTAAACATATTAAAATGAATAATTAATAGACTAACAGACTGCAACAAGTCATACATTTGTTAATTAGTAGGCCCCTATAGTAAATTTTATATAATAGCCAACATAATATTTCTACTATAAACATGAATATATAGTGTATATAGAACATATGTTATATAATGAATAAAATAAAATGTTATGGATAATACAATCTAAATAAAATTAATATTTTTTTTATTAACATATAGTGATATAGTAACATTAAAGTCACTATAAAATGCTAACCTTATTTTCAATAAATTGTGTGAAGTTTACAACTGTTGTGCCTCCTCTTACTAGTATGTTTTTTAGCATGCCAAATAAGTATAATACGATAGCATATCGGCCCTAAAAATCGGCAGGTCACATCGGCCATCGGCTGACTCTGACCACTAATGATCGGTATCGGCATCGGCCTTAGAAAAACCCATATCGGTCGGTCTCTAGTTTTAATAATATTGTATATCACAATCATTTCTGGGACAGTATTGTTCTAAGAAAAAACTTTGTCATGAGAGATCTAGGGTCTACATTACTATAAATTCAGGAAAGTCTAGTTTTGGTCTAATATACCCCATGCAAAAGGTTTACACTGCAGTGACCCATGTTTAGCATTTACAAAAAAAGTGCTAATATTGCCTAATATTGCTAATCTTCCCAAAACCTTCATGCCAGTTCAGTTGAAAGTAGGTCATCATTTAACTTCATTTACAGGATCATTAGTGAATGCCAGTGTATGTTGTCTACCTAAAATAGAAATATCCGATACTGTCACCAAACCAGAATTTCTGAATTGTTGCACCACTATGATGTACATATTTGAATTTGGTGCATTCCAGTGCTTCTCCCAGTGTGTAGGCATCAATAAGTGTTTAGCAATGTTTGAAAATCTGCTGCATGTGTGCAGCTCTGAATTTGTCGTTCTTCTAAAGCCCTTGGTTTGGGAATTTCTTCTTGATTTGCTTTGATTGCATCAGCATGTGTCAAAGATGTTGAGGGCCTGCAGTTGATCTTGAACCATATGGCACAGTCTGCTCCTTAATAAACAGATATCCTGCGTTTCTGCAGAGATCCCGCACTAAACTGAAATCCGTTTCAGCACCACAGAGTTACTGTTAAATATTACTGCTGCCTCTCTTCTGTTACTTGCGATGCCTTTTTTATACCGGCGATTGGACATGTTCAGTAATTTGGCGTTTTTAATCCGACAGCTGTCACTATTTTTAGGTGCTAAATCCATGGTTAAGGCTTTCTCCCCAGTGGTGACATCATTTTTCACAATCACACCTGAGCCTAGTAACCATAGCGACAGGGCTCTGCAAATAAGTCAGGCATTAATAATGGAGCACGGGCCAGGGCGTGTGGGGTGATTTGGGTCAGGAGATTGTAGGTTATTGTTTGTTATTACTGTGTAGGTCATAGCAGCAACAGCAACTTCTGATAATATAAAACAGATGTGCTGCCAGTAGCCGTGAGATAGATATCAGTTTCCAACACCCTGCATGAAGTGAGGAACATACAGACTTCACATTAGCATTTGTTACAAAGAATTCAGGTATAACGATAAGATTCATTTGACATTATTGGATTTTAAACAGACAGTCTGTAGGTATTTAGTAAGAATGTGTAATTGCATAGAGTATGCTATAAAGTACTTTTAAAACGGTGCATTGTGGTGCAGTCTGTAATCAGAGTAGATGAATCTGGTGATTTTTAGCGATTACTCTGTTGTGCTCTAATTTAGCTCAACAGCGCGCTTCAGTTTTATTCCAGTTTTATTCTTTGATTTATCATGAGTGAATTACAGATAAAAGCCATATCCAGACAGGATTAGATTCTCAGAGGGTCCTGGGGTCATTTTCTCTTTTATGGGGGGGGTCCTCTGTGATTTTATACCCATCCAGATTGACTATGTATGTGTTATTCCCAGATGTCCTCTGAGAAAGTGACAGGGTGAATTCGGTATTTTAAATTCTGTCCAGATTCGCATGTCTGAGTTTTGTCACTTGGCTCTTAATAAAATAGCTATTTGTCCACTTCTACACTCCAGAATTACTCTTTGGACATGCATTTCCATGGAGATCCACGTAAACACAACAGTGAATGAAAATTTAGGAGCTACTGAACGAGATGTCATGTGATCAAGAAAGCCAAAAAACTCACTGGTCAGGATGCAAGAGTTCATAGGGTTAAAGACTGTGTTCGCTGTTTTGATATCTCTATGTTCGCAGTAGCTCTTGTTTCAGTGCCATCAGTACCACCAAGTAACCAGCAAAAGCTATAATAGCCAGAAAAACCTACCACACACATTGTTTTTAAGATGAATATATGTGGCTTTGTAGAAATATCAGAATATTATCAGGTATCAGTAGCACACTGATGCCATTTATTGTAATATTGTGCCCTGTCCCCGCTTAGGAATATTGCTACTTTCGTTTTAAAGGAAAACACACAATCTGTAACCTTGTGTTTATGTTGTAAACAACAATAACATATGAATAATAATGTTACAAAATTATGTATACCTAATAATTTAACATAAAAAATAAAGTCTAGCTAAAATGCAATAAACTGCAAACATAACAGTTCTACAGCAATGCCCCTAAAGCTTAACAGTAACTATTAAGAAAACTATAATATTTAAACTGCTTTTAAAACATGATAAGAATTTTTATGATTTTGTTTGCTTAGACAAAATCATAAATTGGGGGGCTTCTGTAATATACTGTGCATCATCACTCAATATGAAATGTACTTTACTTTTTACAATCATCCACATTAAAAAACTGTGAAACTCCAGCTGAGAGAGTCTGTGAATCCCCCGGTAGATACAACACTGTGGATCTTAAAGCAGGAACACAACTGAAAAGAGCTGCTTATCCAGAGCTCCATTATTCTGAACGTTTGCTGTTTGCTGTGGTTAACTGTGTTGGTTGTTAGCTCTGCTACTCACAGTGTGGGTTGACAGTGGTATTATCTGGTTAGTGGGGTTAAAATCCATCATTCTTTTTCTCCATAAGTTTTAGCTACACGTTTTACAGATATGAACAGCAGGTACTCCAGACTGGCCGAGCCGAACCTCCAGCCTGAGACGGTGCTCTGACCCTGACTGGCTGCTGACGAGCGAGTAGAGTCTGCAGCTGTGCTCCAGCTACAGAGTTCCATTCAGCGGTTGTTTGAGTTGAACCTCAACTCCCGAATATCGATCCTCCTATCTCTAGTGGGCAGTCCAACTTCTTTGGCAAAAGCTGTAGTGATGTAGCAGCAGTCCATCAAATATGGTGCTCTTTTTTAGGTTTTAGATATTTTGTATTTTTATAGCCATCAGTGCATTGCAGATATGACAGAGCACTCTGCCTGCATCAGGTTTAAAAAAATGTAACCACACTCTGGACCGCTTTGGGCTTTGACGCTTGAGCTGACCTTTGGCACCAGATAGTTTAACATAAATCTGTATCCAGCTGTAGACATGGCTCTAGTGTTGAGCGTCTGAGTGTGTCTGTGTCAAGTCAAAACTGGGCCCAAAACACTGGATCAAGTGCTGGGTTTCCTAAAAGCATTTTAGCACTAAAATGATTCTGAAACGATGGGACAAGCACCACACTGAACACTTTCTCTGTCATAATCTGGGCCATGGTCCAACTCTGTGAGGAGTCTAGCCTACAGTACTATAGATGAACCTTTAGCACAACAAAATGTAAAGCCTGAAAGCGTAAAGCTTTCAGCTTTAACACAACAGCAGCCACATGACAACTGCTGACAATTACAGTGTGATAGTTTACACATTTGTTAAAGCTCTTTTTTCTTATAAAATAAAAACAACAACAACTGTTTAAATATAAATAATCTGGCAATTCCACTGGATGTGTGTGGGGGAGTTAACACATTATTTAAGGAGGATTGATCCTTTAATCTCTTGGCGGTAGTGGGAATTTAGGAGCCCCAGAAAGTTAGTAGGCTGGCCATTATTGGCCTAAACTCTGATTTACTTGATGTAATGATGAATTTAATCATTGACTTTTGCACGATGATATTTTTTTATATGGGTATCTATTTTTTTAGAATCATCATATTTTAAAACAGCAAAACTGGCATTGTTTTGCTTTGTTTCTATGTACCGGTATTTTTTTCCCAGTATATTACATTTGGTAAATAAACAGTTACTGTGTTTTAAATGTATGTTCAATAAATCATGCAGTTAATCTCACTTGGCTTTATATGGCTTTATACTGCATATACTACAAAGAAATAAATAGTGCAGTAGGGCTGTGCCGTATCATATCGTACACGATAATATCGGCAACATTTTTGAATATCGTGAATGATATTAAACCCTGAAATATCGTGCCATATCACCCACCCCTAATTATCACATCAGGGTACTAGTTTTTTACAGTTTTTATCAAAAGAAAAATTCACACTGTTCTCATTTCCCATTATATATCTACTAGAGACAGATTATATCTGTCCAGTATCATTCATTTTACTGAAGTACTGGATATATTAAGATATGTGGAGTGCATTATTAGTATTGTGCAGTAGTGTATTCTTGAAGAAAAAAAAAGCCAAGAGTATCACTATCGCAAAAACACCATGAAATATCGTGATATTATTTTAGGGCCATATCGCCCACTCCTAGTGCAGAGTTTCAAACCTTTCCAAACCTTCTGTTTAGTCGCATTGTAATGAATGAATAAATAGTAATACAAAAACAGAATCGGCAAGTTTTTCATGTTGTTCTAACTGATTTAGAATGGAACTGTTAAAATGTTAGTTCTGTCTGATCTATAATTGAGTTTTTAAGCCCTGTGTGTCGTGTTACAGGTATTTCTTACATAGTTCACTAAAATACAGTTTCCTGTGGATTATGTGCAAGATTCAGGAAGTTCAGCACTATCAGCTAAATGGTGAAATGAAGATGGTAAAGATTTAGAGATTCAGAGCTGCTGCACGTTCCGCCATGTGGAATGTTATGATAGCTAACCCAATAGCCGTCCATTAGAGCAGATATGATCTCATTGCTTTCATAGCAGGAGAGTCCGCACTAATGCACCTGCATTAGACATTTCAAATCTGTCTTCCATTCATCTGATCATTTCAGAAGTCATGGCAGGGTTTGAAGTCAGGGTACTAGCTGAGAGGTACAGTACCAGTCAAAAGTTTGGACACACCTTTTCATTTAGTGATTTTCTTGATTTCTTCTTTTAATTTATTTTCTTTAGAGTGGATGAATCTGGTGATTTTAGTGAGGATTTGTTTGTGCTCTCATTTTGCTCTGCAGCTCTATTCACTTATACTTGTGTGTTTCTTCGTTTAACGATAAGTGAAAGAACAAATAAATACTGAGTTTGTTGTTCTGGTATCTCCGAGTTTGCAGTAACTCCTGTATCAGCACCTTTAGCACCACCATGGTTGATGCTACAAGCAAAAGCTATATTAGCCAAACAAATGTTCTGGGACCTACCAAACACCCTGTTTACAGAATAACAATATAGTATGACTTTAAATAAATGGTAGGTAAAAGCATATTGATGCATTTATTGTATTATTTAGCACTCTTTTCAATCAGGAATGCTACTGCTTTCAATTTTAAAGAAAAAAAATCTTAAGGATTTCTGCTTTAGATCCAATCAATAAATATATTCTAGAGCAGAGCTGAACGGCTATCTAGTTTTTTTATAAGTCTAAGTCTATCTAGAAATTAGAAAGCACAGATATAAACTGAAAGAATGGAGATTTATATGATCTATGGCCCTGTTTACAGAGCATAAAAGACAAAAATGTGTTAATGTGAAAGTTCTACTATAGTCCTATCCAGACATATTGTTATTATTATTAATATTTCACACTTCTACTCAGTGATAAAACTCTTGTATCAAGACTGCAATTAAAAAACAGGAGGACCAATGAGTTTTTTGGCTTTCTCGATCACAACATCGTGTTCAGTAGCTCCTCCATTTCCACTCGCGGTTGTGTTTATGGGGATTATTGTGGTTACACATAAGTGTAATTACCTTGTTTGCCAGTGGATAAATAGCTATTTTATTAAACGTGAAGTGATGAGGCTCAGAGATGTGCATCCGGACGGGACTAAAATTACCAGAGGACCATGGAGTTGAGCAGAAAAACAGCAGGTAATTCAGTCTGAGAAAAAAAAAAACTAATCTCATCTGGATAGACCTTTTTTTTAAATCGTACATGTTCAAATATCATACATACTAAAAATTCATAGTTGATGATTTATTGATTATCGCATGCAGATACTTAAATACCAAAATTACACCTAGACCTTTTCTAGCATATAAAAATCGATCACAAAATACACACATCGTAGTTATTGCTGTATTTATTGAACACAGTTCAAATTAGTGCCCCCAGTGTTCAGTGACAAACACAATGAGTGTAATCTATTACTAATGCCAGACACTATTGATTAGACAAGGCACTGAAGCAACAATCAATACAATTGTCACTGATCAGATTTATCACCATTATTTTAAATCTAGCACCGCTTTCCTAAAACAATAGTTTAATCATTTTGTTGTATTTGTAAAAACGTCATCAATGTGCATGTGTGTGTGTGTGTTTCTAAGCTCTCTCAGATGATGCATTCAACTGCGTTCTAAACACAGTAATCTCAGTAATCTCGCTACTCGTAAATGAACACTTACAGGGGGCATTTGAAACTGCTGGAGTTAGTGTGGAGATGCGCAGTGTAGGTGGTAATTTAACAATGGTGATTTTGCTCTACAGCATTTTTGATTCAGTTCCAGTGATTGGAGATCTTCAGGCTGAATCAGAGCCAGTCAGTTCTACTGCCAAGTACAAGTACTGTTGCAATTAGAGGCTTTATGCAGTGCGATTGGCAGGAATTCACATTAGTGCATCCATTCAACAAGCAAATCATCATACTTATTCCTAATGATTTATTTCGAATCTGCAATCAGTGGTTTATGAATTAGTTTCAGTGATGTAATAAAGTCTTTCAGGATAAGAGACTCTTAGTTGTACGCTTTCCCCGTGGACACTAGCTCCTTTGTGTAGGGGCTGCTTGTGGATTAATTGCTTTGTGTTGTGTAATAAAGAGACTGAGCCATCAGTGCCAGTCATTGCTAGAGAAGAGGCTTATTTAATGGTGGTCTGCTGACAGTATGATCTCTGCTGTTGGGTCATCTGCACATCAGCACAGATCACTGATTTATCCTACATTGTTTTAGGTCATCAGGTGAGGCTTTTATTTGGTTTACATGCATAAATACAGTTTTATTGTGTCTGTTTCCACTGAAGTTGTGGGTCCCTGGAGGTAATGCTGTAAATGTAGGTGGGTTCATTCCAGCAATTTATCATTTTTACGATGTATTTAAAAGCGATAATGCATGTCCGTGAACCACTAATGCACTGATGGAGGGATTGAGGCAGTGCTGTAAATGTGCCTGCTTCATACTGATGAAATTTGAATACAGGAAAAAAGACACAGAGTGTACAGACATATGACAGTCATAATAATATGTAAAGGAGTGTTAGTTCCTAAAAAAAATCTTAGAAATGTGCGCTATGCTTCTTGAGGCTGTAGATGACATTCAGGCAGCAATGTTACTATTGATTTACTCTGTGTTAGAACCAGTGCAAATCGGTTGATAAAGACTCCAACCACAGCAATAATAAACATACGTATGAATAGTAGAGCTGGGTATTGTCTGAAGCTTATACAGGGGTTACAGTTCAATAAAATAATAATTAAATAATAATGTAATAAATAATAATAAATCTATTCTGTGTTTATTAAAATTGATACAGTATTGCAAAACAAAATATGACAACTCACATTGATCTTTCCTTACTTCTTTAATGAGTAGCATAATAAGCTCAGTTAAAGGAGACTTCCTCATGAACAGCAAACACAGCCCAAAAAGTATGGATTTTTGCAGGGCACTATATAACTTTTTTCCACTGCCTTTGTGAGAAGACCTGCACCTGTGGTTAAAGGCACTACATTTAAAACATCTTTCTGTGTTTGTTAGTATGCTCTAATTTAGCTTTAAATAATTATAAATAGCCTGTTGGAATGTTGGATTAGCAGGACTAGCTTCTTCATGATCAGTGTCGACAACAGCAGCTACTTGAGTCTATATTTACTTTGAATATGATACAACCATATCTCATTTAAAGTGATTAGGAGTAGGACAAAATGTATGTAACAAGTATAATAATAATAAATAAATAAACAAGTGTAATTTTCATGTCTGGTGCTGAAAGCATGTCTAAGTCTCCCACATCCAGCTCTATCTGCGATTCCCACAATACCCAGAACGCACCACACCACGACATGACACCTCCAGGAAGTTCTGAGTACTGATTTCCCTCAGTATATAAGGACCATGCTAACGCTCACACCTCGCCGAGTATCTGTTTGTTTTTTCCTACAATACAAAGCGTTTATCTTGCCCTTGTCTATTTCCGTTTCCGTTTTCTACCGATTTTTGCCTGTTCCCTTGTGTTGGATTTCTGTGTATGACCTGGACTGTGTTTACTACTTTGGATTTGTGCCTACCCTGTGATACTGCCTGCCTGTGTATGAACTCTGGACTATCTTCCGTTTATTGTAATATATTGGTATAATATTGTATCGTAATATGCCCTGTGTTTTGCTTCCTTAATGCACAGGAACTTAGATTCTAAATATCCCGACCAGAGGTCAGTATTTAAATCCAGATATCATCATTCATGTATTTGTGATTTAATATGTACACAGATTAGCCATAACAATAATACCACTAAAGTTCCTGGTATCCAGTGGTTGTTATCGATCAGAAGTGGTTCAAGGAGGCCCATGGATCTGCATATTGAGAGTAAAGAGCACCTGATCCGAACCCCCAATAGAGCTTTAAAAGTTAACGCTGACTCATGAATGTCTTGAGGAGTTCATGCGTTGGTGGTTCTGGGCTGTTGGACTGATCTGAAGTTTGGTGTCACAGGTCATTCCTGATTCTCCTAACCCACACAAACAGAGCAAATGCTGTTGAGATGAACTTGACAGTTTTTAGCCAGTCAGACAAAACAGAATCAGGCAACAGGCTTGAGGAGACAGATCTGAGCTGCTGTTCTGTCTGTCAGTGCTTGTTTTCTTGTTATGTTTTTGTATTACGGTCAGTGTTGGCTGTTGATAGAGGTTGAATTTGGTACGGAAACCTTATTATGTCTGTGCACGATTGGTGGCTAAAGAGAGGGGAAAAAAAGAAGTGGGTTTATAGGGCTTAAAATATTACTCTGCTGGGCCCACAGACTGTCTCACTGATTAATTCTTGGGAGAGGAAAGCAGAGGGGACGAGCACTGCTCTGCATGTGTTATTGCAGACCGGAGAGATCTGATAGCGTCTTTGTAATAAGGTTATATAATGAATGGTGCTCCTCTTTTAAGCTGGCATATGTGGTTTTCCCTTGTTTAAAATGCCAGCTGCTACAAATGTGTAGATTCTTGCCCAACTTGCACCAATTTGGCACAACTTGATTTCCTGTTGTCCTAAAAAAGAACCTGGAAATAGACCAACTCCAAAAGGGCAATCTTAGCTCTGACCACATAGCTCAACAACAAACCCCTGGAATATAATCAAGAGGAAGATGGATGATCACAAGCCATCAAATCAAGCTGAACTGCTTGAGTTTTTGCACCAGGAGTGGCATAAAGTTATTCAAAAGCAGTGTGTAAGACTGGTGGAGGAGAACATGCCAAGATGCATAAAAACTGTGATTAAAAACCAGGGTTATTCCACCAAATATTAATTTCTGAACTGTTTAAACTTTATGAATATGAACTTGTTGTTTTCTTTGCATTATTTGAGGTCTGAACGCTCTGCATCTTTTTTGTTATTTCAGTCATTTCTCATTTTCTGCAAATAAATGCTCTAAATGACAATATTTGTATTTGGAGTTGGGGAGAATTGTCCATTGTTTATAAAACTAAACAGCATTTCTCATTTTACTCAAACATATACCTATAAATAGCACAATCAGAGGAACTGATTCAGAAACTGAAGTGGTCTCTTAATTAGTTAGTTGTGATATTAAAAATAGCATGCATTTTCCCCAGAACCCTGGATAATGAAATTATCTAACCTGAAAACTGTGTAGATATAATAATATTAGGCAGATATAATCTGAGCAAATGTTCGTTTTTGTATGAAGCAAGTTGCTGCATGACCTAAACTATTATTTAAATTACCTTACACGTCCTGTGATGGGACTTGCATATGTGCACATTATGATGGCGGTGCTGAAATGATATATTGTGAAGCCCTAGTTTACATCTCTTACATTATAGAAGTTTTCCACAAAGTGGCTTGTCTCAGATAAGCCCCTGATGAGCCAAGTCTGTTCCATCATCCATTAAGAGTAGAGTAGTTAGAAAGATTAGCACAATAACAATCTGATTAGCACATCATAAGCCCCCATTAGACCATAGCACATCACCTCTTTATCTTTTTCTTTTAAGCCTCTGCCCCTCGGGCTAAAACAGCATATTATTTTTATATATGTTACAGCTTTTATAGCTACACTAATGTTGAAAGCACTTTACACAGAATTGAAAGAAAAGTGAAACTGATGGAAAATAAATATTCCGGGGCATCGTTAATAATATTGACCATAATTTTATTTGATAAAAACAATACATAGAGGTTGAATACTTTTTTATGGGCACTGTACTTTTCTATTAATCTAAGGTCAACACATCAAAAGCACTGTAATGAATGGTAAGCGTGAGTGAGTGTGGAACTCTGATGGCATTTTCTCCTGAATTTAAAGGTTTGTAAAATAGCTCAGCCTGGCTTCGCTACACAGACTTGTGTTTGCTCAGCACATGAAAAGTTCATCAAAGACCTGTCTCATGAGCACACTGCTGTTTCTCCATCACTTTGAACTAGGGCGATACCTCCCCCTGCTCTGAGTTCATTTCAATAAGATGAAATCTGATGTCACGGCATGGGAAATAAGATGTTTAATAAAATGCATTATAAACGTAGCCACAAAGGCACATGTCATAAATAACCAATCAAAGCATGGTCTTATAGAGTCTTTGGTAGGCATTTTTTATTTTCACACAGCACACCGTTTTCTTTAACTAATGATGGAACATCAAAGAGCATGAATCTATTTTTGCACTCATCACATCAGTTCATTACTTCAGGGTGTGATAATAGCAAGTGTCTGAATCAAGACCAACCGATAACCACATTCATATAAGAATTAATTAAAGAAGGACCACACAACACACACATTTTTATTTAAAGTGATTCTAGTAGATTCCAATATATGTTTTTGAAATGAAATACAATTATGATGCATAAGATTTGTAAAAAGGTATTTGCCCCTACATACTAAGAAATATAAGTACAGATTTGTACTTAAAAGAGTACAAAGCTTGTCGTTGGGGCTGTACCAGATATTGAGGTACCACAGAGTACCTTTCAGTGTAAGTCTTTTTTGGTACTCATGTTTTTGTGACCTCCTGGATGAAGTGTCCATGCGCTTTTGGAATAACTTTGGTTGGCTGGCCACTCCTGGGAAGGTTCACCAGTGTTTCATGTTTTGCGGTCGACTGCAGTCCCAAAGCCTTAGAAATTAATGTTTAAGTGATTTCTTGATTCTACAGGTCTGGCAGTAACCAGGCCTGATTTTGGTTAGTAGTGAAATTGGACTCAGCTTTCCGAAAAGTGTGATAAATTTCAGTTAATTTATGGGGGGCAAACACTTTTTCACGAAGAGCTTGATTAGTTTGGATAGTTTTTTTTCCCTTAATAAATGAAATCATTTCAAAAGTGCTTTTTATATATACTTAGGTTATATTTGTCTGATTTTAAAGTTTGTTTAATAAGCTGAAAAATACAATATGGCAAAAATGCAAAAACAAAAGAAATCTGTAAGGGGGCAAATACTTTTTCACGCCACTGTATTTCTCTTTATGTCTGATATCTGTATTTATGTCCCTCAGTTTTGCAACTCCCTCTGTGTTTTCTGCATCATTGGGCTCTTTGTGTATAATGAGTTATGTGCATATCTGTGGTCTGTGACAGTGCACACCAAACACTTGCAAAAGTAGGAATATATCAAAAATCAGTGAAAATCTGCCATTTTTATGTAGCAGGAACAATATCACATTGCATTTTTTGCAGCCTTGCCTAGTTAACCGACACTACAGAACCCTACAAAGCACTGCAGATGGGTTAAATCTGTGATCAGTTACGCAGCACTGTTCCCAAGACTCTGCAAGTAAGATTTGGGTGGCGGCCTCGTTTTTTTTCCCTCGCTCTCTCATGGAGGGCACAGAATGCTCATTGAGTCTGTCTGGGGTGTCTGGGGACATTATTCCTTCTGTGGCGTGATTGGAGTTGGCACATGAGGCCCGCGTTTGAGCACAGAGCCCCTAAAGAGAAGCACCGGGAGGTTGGCAAAGAGTTACACTTTTTTGTGTCCACATGCCTCATTGGCCTCCATTGGTGGTGCAGAAAATAAGGGGTGTTATATGGGCCAACATGGAGCTCATACCCAGATGTCTGATACAGACGGACGTCTGGCATGCTGACTGTAGAGTTTTGGGGAAGTAGCTTAGCAGTTAGCAGGCTTCAGTAAAATTTTACAGACTGAAAAAAAGCAATAAAAAAACAATACACAGAATTCTGAAGAGGTTATTTTTGATCCTGAGGCTAAGAGCCTGAGTTGCAGCTAGCTCTTTTGAATCGATCGCTTGGAGGCCCCTTGCTGGGACCCTCCTTACTGGAAGCCCCCATGCCAGCAGCAACCCACAGCTCTAAATGCTGCGAATTTTAAGTTCCCTCGAGACTCAGCACATTCGTATGGGGAAGCCAAACAGCTTTCAATATTTCTATCATCTCTCAGAGTCTGCTCTGCTGGAGGCTCCTTTAATATATCTAACTGATAGAAGATGCTTTGAAAACACTGTATATCCCAGTATCCCAAACTGTTAGCTCCCAGTTTTATTGAAACATCAAACAGAAATATCTCCCAATCCACTCAAAAAAGCATCCATGTCTGTAGTTTGGATTATGATATCATGTTCTTTATCGATTAAATCAGAAAGTTCACTCCCTATGGAGCTGAATGGTGTGGCAGACAGTTTGCATAACCATTGGTTAAAAATTGTTTAAAAAAGTTTTTAAAAATATTTTTTGAAAGTATGTTGTCTAAATATTAGCATTAAGCTGCAGTAATTCACACCTATTACTGTCACAGACGTATAAATGCACACACATAGCTTGTATAACCTTGTAGAAAAGAACTGCCAATATAATAGGACTCTCTGGAGTAGATAAACAAAAACCTGTTGGCACCATAATGCCAGGGAGGGGCTAGAGCGGCATTAGACTATAGGGGCATTGAGCCCCCAAGTAGTGAGCTGTGAAGCATTCTGCATTCATCCAGTACTTTTGGAGTATGAGACCTCACTATGCTTTTTTTGCTGAATGCAATCAGATCCTCACAGCAATGCTTCAAAATCTAGTAGACAGTAGAGACAGCTACTCCAACAAGAGCAGGAAAAACTCTTTATAATACCCATGATTTCAGAAGCAACAGTAAACTAGCAGGTGTCTCAATCATTTTGTCCATGTAGTGCATAATTTGATGTATAGACAAATTAAATCACAGTGTTCTGCACTATGTGCTAATAAACATTGAGAATTTTGTAAATTTTATGAAGTATTTGCATTAGCATTGACATATTTTACAATAGTTTAAATTCACACAATAAAACTCTTGTTCCATTTAGAAACCTCTTTTTTTCATAGTAATGAGTTGACATAGAGCATAGGTCGGCAGTAGGCGGCCCGAGGGCCAGATGTGGCCCGCAAGCGTGAAATATCTGGCTCGTGACGTGGTTTAAACTATAATGAACCATAATGAAAAAAATAATAATAAAACGCTTCTCTGGCGAACTTTAGTTTACATGCCTCCCCTGTCTCTCTGTCGAGCATGACTGTAGTTTCTGCCTGTTCTCGTTTTTCCTCCCGTTCTCGGACTCCTTATCTCCTTTTAAAACGTTTTTCCCAACCGTGTCTCAATTCACCAGCCGGAACAGCGGGAGTATATTAAAACACGATCCTAACAACTCAGGTTTAATCCCAGCGTGAGGAGGGGTGTGTTTATTTATTTATTGTCCTTTCTTCCTGGGTTTACCTACTTCATTTTCCAAAAACAGATTTTTTTTTGGCCCGCCACGTAGTGGCTTGGAAAATATCTGGTCCGCAGCCAAAACTAATTGCCGACCCCTGACAGAGTATCTAACGAATAAGGTGGTACTAATAATATGATTCAGGTGGAGGGGGAGGAACTGCAGGACCTAAATCAGATCAGTTTTTGGACAGCGCCTCCATCCCTGCTGGGAGTGATGATTGTGCAAAACAGAGCCATTGTAGTGGCCTTCCATTTAGCTGGGCAGTGGGCGGTCAGCCTCTTCCAGTGAGAACTCTTTGTTTTCTTTCCTGGGTAATTGGTGGGGGGTTGGTGGTGTCCTCCCTGTGTCCGACTGTCAGCATGGCGCACATTCCTTTATGTTTACTTTTAATTAAATGTCAGAGGAACTGCAACCCGGTGCTGAATGACACCTCCTCCCTTTCGCAGATAAAACGTCAGGTATGCACGTCTCAGCTGGTCACCACAGTAATTGGAGTATTTAGCCATAATTAATGGCCAGTGTGCTTCGTTGTTGGAATGCAGTCCCCTTTGCTGGCAGTAAAGGAATGTGCATCATAATGAAGAAAGATTAATTTAGTGAGATATCTTTTCTCAGGTATTTTATTTATATCATTGTTCTTCTGAAAACAAACTCACAGGGTGAATAATTAATCAGATGCTTGCAGATATAAAAGGTTTTCAATGGTTTAGTCTTAAAAAAGCCTGAAGACCAGAACAACCAGTTGATAAGCACAATAATAATCTGATTTGTTACAAAACATGGCATCAAAATCAGAACAGTAATATCAAGAATGGCAATACTTGACAAAGTGCTTTACAAAGAAAAAGGGTATTTAAGCCATATATAGATAGACTGAACTCAGGTCAAACAGATTACAAGCCTCAGATGACATGGATAGAATTGGAGAAGAAGAAACCTGGTGTTTTTCATCTCTTCCTACCAGTATTCTGTCTTTGGGGTGGGGGAGGGGAGGATGGGCTTTCTGCCACTATAAGCCCAGAATCTTAGTCTTGGGTGAGAACCATTCAGGACAAGCAGGAAATTGCCCCCCAAAAAACACTCCAAGAAGGCTTTTGTAGCAGGTGAACAGAAAGCTTTAAATTGTTGATTGTTGATCCTCACAGCAATTTAATAACTCCTCATCGAAACTTATATGTTATATATAGAGCTCTGGAAAAAATTAAGAGACCACTTCAGTTTCTGAATCAGTTTCTCTGATTTTGCTATTTATATATATATATATATATATATATATATATATATATATGTAAAATGAACTTTGTTGTTTTATTCTATAATGTACAGACAATATTTCTCCCAAATTTCAAATACAGATATTGTCATTTAGAGCATTTATTTGCAGAAAATGAGAAATGGCTGAAATAACAAAACAGATGCAAAGCTTTCAGACCTCAAGTAATGCAAAGAAATTCACATTCATAGAGTTCAATGTTTAGAAATGATTATTTGGTGAAATAACCCTGTTTTTTTAATCACAGTTTTCATGCCTCTTGGCATCTCCTCCACCAGTCTTACACACTGCTTTTGGATATCTTTATGTCACTACTGATGCAAAAAATCAAGCAGTATCAGCTTAGCTTGGTTTGATGGCTTGTGATTATCCATCCTCCTCTTGATTATATTCCAGATGTTTTCAATTTGGTACAATCAAAGAAACTTGTCATTTTTAAGTGGGCTCTTATTTTTTATTTTATAGAGTCTATATATAGACCTATAGAAACTTTCTTTTTGAAATAGGGGTTATATAAAAACTTTAACAATCTCCTCAATACTGTATAACTTTACTTCACTTTTTTACTTTATTAAACTTTAAGAAGGGAATGATGGACGTTTCATTGGAAACTTTGCTAGTTTGGCTCATCAGGAAGAAAGCACATGTCACTCCAAGTGTTCTGCCTCAGGAGGGAGTCTTAGTCTTAAACTAATGGAGCCTAAGTTGTCAGATTATTTCGTATAGTTGAGGGTGCCTGCAGGGCCCCAGGGGGGTTTTACTGAGGCGGATTTCTATGGTATTGTGGCCACTCTTCTCCTTTGGTTCTCTAGCTCGGTCGTCAAGGAGGAAGAATACACTTAAGTTTGCATGATAATATTGGCAGCTGTCTGTGGGCACTGCTCTCATCCTTTCAGTGAGTGACCCCACATTCATTCCACAAACTAGGGTCACACTCTTCCTCTTTCAACCCACGGCGGGCCTTGTGTGTATGTGCGTATGTGTGTGTGTGCACGTGTGTGGGGTATCTGAATAAACATTACTGCTCTCAGCTTGAACTATATTGGTCTTGGTCGTGAGATTAAACAGTGCCTCCCTTCACCTTGAGTAGAAAGGGATTACCTCATAACCATGAGCTCAAAGCAGCATTTCAGTGTTACAGAATGCTGTTTGTTTGAAGCAAGACCTTTGAGCGGCTTGTGTTTTCCAGAATTAGTCAAACCCAGTGAGAGAGAGCACATTTTATAGCATATTACAGAATACAGTAGTGCTGGGCGGTATACCGTGGGGGGAACCTGAACCGGTATGTGTTTCTTTCATACCGCCATACCGATAGAGCGTCGTACGGAACAGAACCATCAAAGAAAAACACACAGTAAATAGCAGTAAATACAGCCCTTTTAAATATATTAACACTGTAGCTTAAAGGATGATTTAAATGTATCTCTTAACTGGAGAAATAGGCTGTATTTATTTTTTATTGTGGCTGAATGAAATACTGTTATGCCTATAATGGCTTCAGGAATAACATACAGTAAATTTATATTAAGTTGTGTCTTACTTGTGCAACAGAGCGTTTGAGAAATATCTCTTTGAATACATAAACACTGAGTATTTTATGTCCATTTATTGTGCTTATGAAACTTTTAAAATATTTTTAATATTTTGTAAAGGAAGTTGTCTTAAAGTTGTTGATAATAAAGTCCGATTTCTTCATATATTGTGTAATTTTGTGCCTTAACATTAAAGCCTTAATGTTTTATATTATAAGTACTCCTAACAGTACAGTAAGTCACAAACCTATATTAAAGCCCAGTCATGCAAACAATAATAATAAAAATAAATAAATAAATACAGTGATATACCGTGAAACCGTCCGAATTTTGAAAAATACTGTGATATGTATTTTTTGTAATACCGACCAGCACTAGAATACAGCATACTCTTATAGAATACATTTACGTTTGTAGATTTAAATCAGGCTTGTCTATAAAGCTCTTTTTGCATGGAAAATATAATGTCCCAGTAATTATTTCAATAAACAATATTATTCTCTTTTTAAGACCATTTTATACCACAGATATACTGATAATATAATAGCATAATAAACAATGTCATTTTTGTGATTGGACTCTTGAGGATATTAAGTACTGAAGTACTGATTGCACTAAAGTTCTGGCATCTGTGAGATCATACTTTCATACCCAGCATAAATTCAAGAACAACATCTATGAAGTTACACAGCAAAGGAAAAGCATCTATTATAAATCAGGTTTCTTAACCCCTTTAATCACTGGTTGTTCTTGGCTTTTTCAACATTTTAACAACTCAATCACTATTCCTTAGGGTGACAGCTGAGTAAATTCACTGTTTACAAACAGGTTCATTCTGTGTATTTGTGATGAGAAAGCCTAAGGATTTTGTAGGAAATTACATTAGATACATATTTGTTTTACCATAGATGTGCCTTCATATAGACTTTTTATTGTGTATTTTGGATTACCGTACTCATGCTTATCGTGCACATAAAACGTGAGGTTTGTTAATGAGATTACAGCAGTTAATATTTAACATGTAAAAGGTGTCATTAAGGCTCTCACTTGTTTTAATGCAGTTTCTTTTAACAACTTATGTGATTTACTCATTTAAAGAAATTCCAACACTGTCTTTAAAATCTGCTGTTTAGGAATAACATGCTGATTATTATTTTAAATGTTTTATACCAGAAAAATAAATGTCAATAAAAAAAACACCATAGTGTATTCAAGTGTTGACTAAGTGCCCAGGCCGGAGTGTGTAGTTTTGACTGTTGTTTTTGCTGTTTTTTTGCAATTACTTAATTGTTGGTAGGAAGTAAACTTTTTCTGTCGATTCTCGGATCATAGTGGCAGCACATTATTCCACTGGACCACTGGACACCTTACAAGGAATATAATTTAATTGAATAGAATGGTATGAATAAGCAAGTAAGCATGTTTCCCATAAAAGTGTATTAATACTGTATTTGTCTGATTTAGCTTCAGCAGGCCATCTTTCATTCATCTTTCTTCAGTTTGGTTTATTATCCCTGTCTCACTGGCAATACATTTAGAGTAGAATGTCTGGATTCTGTACTTCATTTCTTTCAGTTCAATGTTGATTATGAATTTTTATCATAAAAGTGATGAAAAATGAACATATTTTATTTACAATGTGATTACTTTGGAGAATTTTATCCTTCTTAGTATTTATTTTATCCTTGTCAGTAACGTAGATGCCGTGAATTATCATAGAGATTTAGTGAATTGTCTTGTGTGATTTATCGAGTATAACAGAATTGTGATTGTCATGGCCTCGCTCTGTTCCCCTGTGTTTCAGCGTTTCCTAGTGTGTTTCCCCAGTAATTTTCCGTCACGTGTGTGTAATTTGTAGCTCCGCCTTTTCCCCAGGTGTTCAGTGTTTCATGTTACTATATATAGTACCTGTTAGTCTATGTTTATCGGTCGGTCTTTGCACCAACTCCCGTTGTCTGTCTAGCCACGTTAGCTCTTGTGATAATATCGTATTATGACATGCCCTGTAATTCCCACCCCTAATTAACATTTTCCAGCTCAAATATCATTATTACAATAAGTGGGTTATGGGTTTGAATGTAATGTAAAGGCATACATTCCCACTCTTTTCTGTGTTGATATTACTCTCCCATGCAAAAGTAAACATAAATGTTACAAACATCCTGTAATAAAATATCATTAATCCACCTCCCCATGTAAAATTAATCCAATCTGAACATTGTTTAAGTGAAGTTTTACATGCTCAGTATAAACTGAGTACCGTTGTATTAAGAGAACTGAGAGTCTATGTTTAGTGCACGTGTCAAATGCCTGTCTGCAGAGTTTAACACAGCTGACGCAACTCTGACTAGAGAGGCCTTTATGGTTCGATCACAGGTGGAAAGCTCAGTTTGACACCTGTGCTTTAGTGTGCTTCTAATTTGTAACTGCAGAAGTGCAGCATTAGTGCACCAACATTTAGTAAGACAAAAATGAATTTAAACCCACACTCACGTCACAGATGCCTTAAAACAAACTGTGACAACTCCAAACTAGAGCTGTGTTCAGAACTGTTCACTCATTAACTCATTTATTATTCACTCTGTAGTAGGGGTGGGGATAGCCACTGATTTCCCAGTTTGATTCAGTTCCGATTCTTAAGGTCCTGATTCGATTTAATATCGATTCATTAAAGGAAATTTTTGTAAAACAATACGAATGTTATTTTAATTATAAAACCTTGTAGATATACAAGGAATACTCAAACGTCCATTATTAAAATATTTGTGTTTATTTTATGAAGACTTAACACAACAAATACATTCTTTTTTTAATATCATTTAATGTAGTTAATTCACACACAGGTCTTTACATCTCTATACAGGTTTGGAATGGCCACTTTACTCAAATATTTATGTGTGGGTAAAACATAACGTGGTTCCAGAACATTAATGAAGCTTCAGAAGCCATCGGAAACCGGTGAATCAGCTAACATGCTAAGCTAACAGTAGCTTTATCCGGTCAGGTCTTACATTAAATAAAGTAGAGGTGAGAACAACTTAGAACAGTGTAAAATGTAGTAGTTTGATAAACACATGCAGCAGTGCGTTGAAAAATAGAAGAAAAGTATTTTTCTTACTACTTTTTTTAAAAGAAAAAGTAGATCATCTTCCGTGTAGATCATCTTTGCACTAAATTTTTTACAGCATTTTGAGTGTTTGATAGTAAACTTTATAAGAAATAAAAATTACTGTTGATGTATTATAAATGATAATCTTTTTTCTGTTCTCTTAATTAAAGAACACATACATGAGTTTTCCATTGTCAAACAAACTAAATAAGGATCTGAATTGTCTGTGTGTGTGTGTGTGTGTGTGTGTCACACGACTTCCACCAAAGCTTAGGTTCGACTTGCTGCAGGACAATGACTGACTTGTGTAAGGAATTGTTTCTCTGGGCAGTGGATGTATAGAAGAAGGGTGAAATTCCTGAAGAGTATGGCTAGCTCATGCCATATTTCAGCTCGTCCGTCTTCCATTTCAGTGTTTTCTTCCTGCCTCGTCTGCTTGTTACTCAGTAGAAAGCGCTGGGCCTTGACGGGATAACAAAGGCTTTTTTTTGCAGGTTCAGCCAAGGATGTCATCCCTCTGTGCTTTGTGTCATCTGAAAAGAACAGAAACCATCGGACAACTTATGTCAAGCAGAGCTCGGGCCATGGGTGCCTGAGCAGAGGCGAGGCAGCAGGCTGAAACGCGGGCCTCCGCGGTGCTGCTGCCTGAGAAAATCAGAGTGACTGCTTACAGGAGTCACAGTGCATGTCTCACCACTGACAATAAGACTTGTTCCAGTCTGAGACAGTGAAGCGTTTTTGTAGCACTGCAGAATATCTAACAGCCATATCTCAAACCTTGCTTTCGCTAGACAAATTTTTTTTGCCAGTTAAACAGAGAGTCCTAAAACTCCAAAAAAGAAATTATGCATTTGTTTAGTATTTTAAGTTATTTTTCTTTAATAAAATAAATAGAATACCCTGTTATTTTGAAAAACACAAAAAAACTAAATTACAAAAAATGAGGAGCTCTGCTTTAATTGGCTGGTTAACATCACTGCTGTGGTTAGGGAGAACCAGATAGCATGGCATAGTTTTTACATTTTGGGGCTGTAAAAGGTGCCTCTTAGGCCCGTCCACACAAATCCAGATATTTTTAAAAACACAAAAATTAGAGCTTTTTGAAAACGTCTTTCTAGGTGGACATTTTCGAAAACTCCGCTACCAATAGAGTCGTGTGGATTGGGAAAACGGAGCTTTCTAAAAACGCTGACGTCAAACCCAAAGACACCAAAATGCACTGCTTGAATTTTTTTTACGATCCTCCTGTCTGGAGATAGAAACCTATCCATGAACAGAGATTCTGGACAATTGCTGGAGGAACAAGCACCTGGTGGGACAATTTTAAAAAATGAAGTAGTTGTTGCTGAGAAATGGCGAGAAAACCTCAGAATGTCTAGAGTATCCCTGTTCATTTCAGCGTTTTTGAGTGGTAGGGCGTTTCTGTGACAGGGATATTTTTGAAAACACTGCTCGTCTGGTCGAAGATATTTTTAAAAACGGAGACAAAAACCTTGAATATTCAGATTTGTGTGGACGGAGTTTTGGAATTGCTTGTTTTACAGCCTTGCTTTGATAATTAGCGTTTTTCAGTGAAGAGACAGCAGTGTGTGTCTACTCTAGGGGTGTCACAATTTC
This sequence comes from Astyanax mexicanus, assembly GCF_023375975.1. Classification (NCBI taxonomy): domain Eukaryota; kingdom Metazoa; phylum Chordata; class Actinopteri; order Characiformes; family Acestrorhamphidae; genus Astyanax; species Astyanax mexicanus. The sequence goes on along the minus strand of NC_064409.1, from coordinate 31,020,607 downwards.
AATATTTTATCGAAACCGATCGAAATTATGTCATGGTCTCGAGCCTCGAAGTCAAAAAGAGGATCGACGATCCCTCCCTTTAAGCTTGCTACGCAAATGGCGCAGCACACTGTAGCCGACTCCGCGGACATTGTGACTGCTCAAAGAGCAGCCCTTTCTCCAGAGAATGTGGACATTCTCATCTTCTTAAAGAAAAACTCTAAAATATCAAAATAACAGTTGTTTTGTCCAGCCTCAAAAAAGTTTTGGTACCTTAAGGAGCATCTTTCTCTCAGATAAAGTTAATAATATATCTTTGTTAAAGAAAAAAACTTGTCATTCTCAGGGACCGAAAAAGACTTAAAGTCTTATTTTTCATGTTTAACTGTTATAGTAGGACAGAGTTCAGTTTGTTTAGGCTCTAATTGTTCTATTATTTTGTACATGACTGTTCCTGTATCTTTGTATTATTTATTTTATGTTGCACATTGCTGTTTTAATAGTGCACACTGCTGCTACCGAAAAAGCCACTAGATGGCATTACATATATATCTTAATTAAATTATTAAAATTTGACCATTAGTGCCAGTAATGTGGTGTATTACAGATCACTTGTATCACCTTGCATCACTTATATCAAGCCCACCTTTTGAAATAAGATATTGTAAATTTGATTAATCAAACCAATGACTGACCATAGACTAATCTAAAACTGGCATAGGCCTCTCTGCTGTAAAAAAAAAATGAAAATCGAGAATCGAATCGAATCGTGACCCTAAAATCGGAAATAAAATTGAATCGAGAATTTAGAGAATCGTGACACCCCTAGTCTCCTCAGTGTGCTAAATTGTCAGTATTCAGTCTATTCTCCTAGGATTTCTAAATAATTCCATAGAGAAATGATTAAGGTCTGTGTTTAGTGCAGCTTTGCTTTTTTTGTCACCTTGTCATCTCAGTATTTGACAACCTATATGTATTTGAATTTCTGATTCAAATAAAAAAATGAGTGTTTTATGGTAATACTGTGCAGCTCTGAAATGTAATATGATCAGTATGTTTTTATAACTCTTGGGTCTTTCCTCATTAGTCAAGCATTAATAATCAGTCCATGTTCATATTTGCTGATATTAAGGTCTTTAGTAGCATGTTTTGTAGATCAGTGGGATGTTAATGATATTTAGATTTTTAAATCACACTTTAATAACTCTACTCTCTCAGTAGTTCAGATTGTCAGCGAATAGCCTGTAGTTTTAGTGTATAGTCTGGGATTTGAATGCAGAGTTGTTCTTGTCTGTGTAGAAATCACAGCAGAATGAGTCATTGTGCTTAAAGCTGTCCCACATGCATTGTGTGAGCTATTTGTCTTCAGGAAAAATGTCTCACTTAAAGAGGCTGGGGTCAATTTTCGGCCTTGCTCCTCATTTAGGGAAGGGATATTAAATGTGACATTTCTCTAAATTTGTTTGCAATCATATAATATTGGAGGAGCACAGTGGCGCTGGTGTTCGAGTGAAATAATGGCTGACATTTTCTCAACAAATCACCAGCGTCCGTGTATTACTCTCACGCTCTTAGCTGAATATACATATTCATCAGCTCAACTGTTGTCCTTAATATTCATTTGTCCTTCACAGCTCTTCTCTCCTTACCTTCATGATTTAAATATGAGAAATGATTTGCGAATGTGAGTATAAGAGAGCACAAGCACAACCATTATATTGGATTTGCTTCCTTTAACCTTATTAACAAATAATAGTCTTAACACTTACACACGCATAACTTGTATTCTTTTCTTCTTAAGAATGAGGGAACTGTGTGAAATCACTTATATATTTTATATATGAACAAAAATGTGCACATTTACTGCCTGGTCAAAAAATGTCGCCACCCAAAAAAAGGTCCACATTCCAATATTTGGTTGGATCCCCTTTAGCTTTGATTGCAGCACACATTCACTGTGGCATTGTTTCAATTAGTTTCTGCAGTGTCACAAGATTTATTTCAATCTAGTTTTTCATTAATTTTTCACCAAGATCTTGCAGCATTGATGATGGAAGAGTCTGAGCACTGCACAAAGTCTTCTCCATCCAGCACATCCCAAAGATTCTCAATGAGGTTAAGGTCTGGACTCTGTGGTGAACTCTTAATCCATGTGTGAAAATGATGATCTCATGCTCCCTAAATCACTCTTTCACAATTCCAGCCTGATTAATCCTGGAATTGTCATCTTGGAATATTCCCATCAGGACAGAAAAAAAATCCATTGGTGGAATAACATGATCTATATTCAGTATATTTAGGTAGTCAATCCAGGTGGCGACTTTTTTTGTCCAGGCAGTGTATAACAAAACAATACTAATTGTGTAGTATGACGGAACTTGTGGTCATGAACTGATGGCTGGACATTCTCCTTCAGGATTTTCTGGTAAACAGCAGAATTCTTGAGTCCATTAATTCAAGTTGTCCAGGTCTTAAAGTAGCAAAGCAGCCCCAGATCATCACACTACCACCACCATGTTTTACGTTCAGTATGATGATCTTTTTCTAAAATTATGTGTCAATTTTTCACCAAATGTAATGGGACAAACACCTTGCAAAAAGTTCCACTTTTATCTTGTCAGATAATCAAGATATTTTTTTGACAAATGTCAGACAGGTTGTTGTGTTCTTTTTGGTCAGCTGTGCCTTGGAACTCTTTCATGAATAACATTTTTGACTGTCAAGTTTTTATTGTTTTATCAAGAACACTGACCTTAACTGAAGCAGATGAGACCTGCAGTTGTTTACATGTTGTTCTTGTTATTTTGGGACCTCCTGGATAGGTTGTCCATTCTCTTTTGGAATAAATTCTGTAGGACTGTCACTCCTGGGAAGGTTCACCAGTGTTCCATGTTTTCTCCATTTGTGAATACACGCTCTCACTCTTCACTGGAGTCCCAAAGCCTTAGAAATAACATTTTGATGACATTGTTGGTATCTTTTATCTGTTTTTTTGTTGTCAGACAGGTTATATTTAAGTCATTTCTTGGTAAAACAGGTCTGGTAGTAACCTGGTTGTTGTTAGTGAAGCTGATCTCCGTTTTCCAAAAAATGTTGTTAAAAGGGCAATTACTTTTTCACATAGGGCCACGTTGGTTTAGGATATTTTTTCCCCTTTATAAATCATCATTTAAAAACTGATTTAGATTTAATCTGGTTATCTTCATCTAATAATGAAATCTGTTTCCTAATCTGAAAAAATAAGTATTTTTCACAGCATTGTATGGTTTGATATGAAGACTTGCGTCTGTATATTTGTGAATAATTATGTAAGATCATCTGTTGCTGATCCAGTCAGATGATAATATTGCTGTAAATATATGATGGTGAATATTTTACATGTTTAGTGCTGTGCTGCAGGAGGATGAGACTTTCCACTTGTTCTTTACTGAGGAGAAGCCTCACGAAAAGCAGCACTGACCTTTTAAAATGGCTCAGGCAGACAGCACTTGAGGTTCATTACAGCTCTGTGGTATTTTCTGACTGGGCAACTGCACTCATTTTCTGAAGAAAAGAAATGAGGGAGAGCCGAGTGCAGAGTGTTGTAATTGCTAAGCAGACGGTTGTGCCCATTTACCAATGTGTATTTAAGCCTTGAAGCGTATTAGCAGCTACAGACAGGAAAATAAACCTTCAGAAATAAAGACTGACTAAGGGGACAGGACATGACGAAAAAGATTCTTGTACCTTCTTGCACCAATACAAATACCTACAGTATATAAGACTATACGGAATATGTCTTATTGTAGTCATTGTATTTTAGTCTGAATAGCTGTCTTTGCTTTATATCAGTGCCACTGTTTGTTCTTGGATATGAAACGCAAAGTTTTACGAAAGTGTTTAATATTAAGACATGAGACTCTGCTTAAGAAATCGTTTTGTGATTGAATTCATCTGGAGAACATATTTCCTAATCAAACCAATCTTGTAACACAGTCATAAATTCAGGTTGAGCAGGTCTGCTGAAAGGTCTATGTGAAAATGTGCGGCAGGCATTGAGTGGCTGCTGGCTGGAGATTATGATAAAGTGTTCAGCGCCAACCAAGAAATGCCTTTCACTGATTTTCTAAAGTGCATAGCAACACTGTCTATTTCTTAATACTTTAATGGCCTGGTGGGATGTACAATCACAGTAATGCAGAGCTGTTCAGCAATAACCTTGGCCAGACATTTTCTTTGCCCATAACATCGTTCCCCGGGCAGCTGTTGGTCAGATAGTGGGTGTTTTTTGGTATGAAGATCAGTTTTAGTTTTAATCTGGAGTTTTCTTTTAGAAGTAGGGCTGTGCAAAATATCAATTCAGTAATATCAGTGTGCTCATGTACAATAGGGTTGCAAGTAATGACTATTTTAGTAGTCATCTAATCTACCGATTTGTTCGATTTGTTGCAATAATTTTTTGTCATTCCCTCTATTTATAATACTGGTGAGGAGAGCTAAACATTTAGGCCACAAGACCAATTTTGCAGTACATTTTTTTATTTTTTATAAAAAAACAATTACATTTTTCCCATTTTCTCCCCAATTTACACAGCCAATTACCCAACCCACTCATTAGGACTCCCCCTATCACTAGTGATGCCCCAACACACCAGGAGGGTGAGGACTAACACATGCTTCCTCTGATACATGTGAAGTCAGCCACCGCTTCTTTTCGAGCTGCTGCTGATGCAGCATTGCCGAGTAGCATCACAGCGCACTCGGAGGAAAGCGCAGCGACTTGGTTCTGATTCATCAGCTCACAGACACCCTTTGCTGCGGACATCACCCTAGGAGTGATGTGGGGAGAGAGCGCCATCTACCCACCCAGAAGGATTATTTTATTAAAGTATGTAGTTACTGTTACATATAAATTTAATTTACGTTAAACTTAAGCTAACTTTAGCTGGCTTTAAAATATTTTTAGATTTATATCTAATAGAAGCAGATTATACTTGTCCAGTATGATTCAGTATGATACTGTAAGTAACGAGTAACAGGAGTGGATTATTAATATGATATTGTACCTGATTTATTTCTGAAGAAATCTGGTGAAAATTCCTGAATTTTCCATTATCACAGTATATATCCCAGAATGGCAAAATATTGAAATGCTAGCTAGTGTTTTCTTAGTGCAGTTAGGTCCAGTTAGAAGCGTTTCAGAAAACTTTTTGGGATGATTTTCGAACATTTACAGGACTGATCACATGGCCTGACCCAGTATATTGATACTAACCTGCTGTAGAGCCACAGCCCTCGTGGAATAGCACTAAACAATATTCAGGTCCATCCACTGTAGCTGTTCACCTTGATGGACATTTCTACATTTCTTAATTAAAACCAAGGTCCATCAAAAAAGTGCAGAACTAAATTTAGTACAGAGTAAATTTAGATGCATCACAAACAGCAAAAACACTTAATACTAAGGTTAGCATACACACACCGACAAGATTTGATACACACTGCAGGTGTTAAATGCTGCTCATACGTAAGAGGAACAAGTGTACTAGGAGAGATCATGTGTCATCTTAACACTTAAATACCTTGGTTTGAAGTATAAAATATTGTGAATTAATTTTAACTTCTATTTAAATTTTAAACTAACACATTAAACAAGGAAGGGCCCTATCTTACACCCCGCCAAAAGACTTTTTTCACTGCCTATGTCTGCGTCATTTAAATAGAACCAGTAACACGCTATAGAGCTCACCACTGCTTGTTATGCAAACAAGGACACGCAGCAGTGCCCAAAACTAATAGTGCGTGCCAGTTGGCAGCAATGCAGACTTTTACATCAACTATAAACCTTCACATCGTGAACGAGTGGGTCAGTTTCCTTTGCTCAAAAGTGCAGAAGCTCCGCACAGTTAAAATAGCAAAGCACCAAACTCAGAGCGCACCTGCCTCTTAAAGTGAATAGCAAGTGACACTGATTGGTTTATTTCACATTACTTCCAAAGCACACCCATAATTAAGGCCTTCATGTTTTGAGCTCTGCAAGATGTACTTTTTCAAGACCTACCTGTCATTGCGATAGCAAAGACACACCGACATAACCTGACCTAAATCTAGCTGCACAGTTGACAGCTCGCCTAAAGATCACTAAAACAGGGCCATGAGTATTTACGGCCAGTTCATAGAACTTAAACTACTTAGTTTTTGGTGTGAACATTGTTAGTATATACTTTTAACCTTAATGTTAAACCTGTCTCTTTTGAAAACACAAGTACCTTACCAAGACTATAATTTTGTTTAAAATAATAATAATATTATAAAATGTATAATGTAACTACAGCTGAATTCGACCAAAATATGGATATGACCAAACTTTCTATCACATGTAATTTTGGTCCATATAAAATAATATGAAATTATGAAACATTATTTATCATGTTTTGACTGGCTGACAAAATGCCCCAGGAGTGGCAGATTCTTTTAAAATTCTTTAATGAATATCGCACAATAATTTATATAAAATTTTAGCTGCACATGATTCAATTTAATACGATTTTTACTCTTTCTGTGATGAAATTCACAGTTGTGTCATTGATATTTAAGCAGTAACAATATCCCTGATATTTGATTGTTAATATGATTATTATTAAAATTTATATTCATATTAATATTTTGTCCAGCTCTAAATGAAACATAATAATAATGTAATGTAGCAAAATTGCAGAATATTTAGTGGTGCATATAAACTCATATAATCACAAAAAAAACTTTCATCTTTTATTAGCATGTATGATAAAGATTGTGATATTACCGTCTCATATTATATTGTATACAATACAATATGGCACACCCCTTCTGTCCAGGAGGCTGTGTACAGAAAAGGAGAATTTTCTGCCTTCTTTACTCCTCAGTACACAACAATAACATTACCATTCAGAGGAGGCGGGGCAGCAAGATGGTGATATTTTAATATATACATTATGCTTTTTTGAGAATATTCTATAGTGGTACTTGTCTGCAGTATTGCTTAACTCTGTTGTGTAGAAATATTTAAATGTTATCAGAACTTGCGATGTTGCAATGTTGTTTTTTATTGTTTTGAAGAATCTTTAAGTACAAGCGTTATAATTTTGTCACATAAAATTAACCCAGAAATATTGTAGGTGCCAGAAATCATAAGTTATTCTCTAAAGATGCAGAGGACCGTGAGGGTTCCCCACTGACTTTACCCTCATTAGTCTGGTAGAGCAATGCTAAAGCTACAGTACATTTCCATGACTCCTCCTGTCCTACTGCTTGTGGGAGTGAATATAGAAGTGCATGCTAAAACAGTGCTTATGTATATTTTTAATATCTTATGTTAAATATGGCTCTACTCTTTTACTGTTCCAGATCGTTTGTGAATCTTGTGCTGAAATGTGTTTTATATGAAAAAACTTCCTTACTTACGTATTGCAGGGTATTTGTTTTTATCAGTTACCTGTAATGGTTTTGTTGTCAGGGGCATTTTAATATAAACGCATATATGTGAGTAATTTCTCTCCAGCCCACCCACACACTCCCCCTGTGAGACTGGGCCATAGTAATAATGAGATCCTGCATTCTATGTGATGACAAGCACCCGCCCACACTATGGAGCATTTTCACATTAGTAAATAAACACCAGTGTTCTGACATTTCCTCACCACACACCTCACTTCACTTATTTAATCAGTTGGAGCACAACGACAGTTACATAAAGCAAGCCTTACTTCTCCACTATAGACCATTCTGCTAAATCATTGCTATTACAACTTAGAATATATAAAATATTCACAAAAAATCACATAGTCACAAAATTAATAAACATTTATAAACCATTTATTAAATGGGCTACAGAATACACCTGAATTAATATTACAGCAGTACTTAATAGTTTGTGAACTCTTCAGAATTTAATTTATTTCTGAATAAAAATGACCTTAAACATCATCAGAGTTTTACACATTTTTCACAGGTCCTAAAAGTAGATTATTTAATGATCCAATATTACTTATTTGTGAGTGGCAAAAGTATGTGAACCTTTTGGATAGGCAGTTCATTTTAAGGTGAAATTAGAGTCAGGTGTTTTCATTTAATTGGATGACAATCATGTGTAAGTGGGAACACTGTTTTATGTACAGAACATGGCTCACATTGGCCAATATTAACCATTAATTCAAGTCAAAGTCAAAAGTCAAAGTCAAAGTGGTTTTTATTGTCATTTCAGCTATATACAGAGTACACAGTGAAACGAAACAACGTTCCTCCAAGGACCATGCACTCTAAAAAACAGAGGTACGCAAAGGTACATTCTTTATAATTGTACCCTCAATGGTACAATACTGGTCTTTACAGGGTCAGATTTGTTCCCTTTGAAGTACAAAGTCATTTCTAACAGCTATAAGTACAAATTTGTACCATTTAAGCAGCCAAAGGGTACATTCAGTATTCTGTATCACTGCACTAATAAACAATATTTATTTTAATTGCACATTCTTTTATTTGAAAGCCAGACAATTTTGGATCATCAAGTTCTTGACACATATTCAGTTGATGATAATGTTTATAATCTTTATAATCTTTACTGGCACAAAAATATGGGTACAAAAAAGGACTTTCCCTGAAAGGTACTTTTTTGTACCTCAATATAAGGTACAGCCCCAGCGACAAGCTTTGTACTCTTTTAGGTACAAATCTGTACTCACTTTTCTTAGTGTGTGGTGCACATAAACACAATGTAGACAGAACAATAGTGCAACAGTACAAAAGTGCAGACAGACAATACAACACAATACAGACAAAAAATAATAAATAACAAGACAGTGTGCAAATTATGCAGTGTGCAAAAAGTATGCAAAAAAGACCAGTGAGGTAGTAATTACCTCTATTACACAGTGTGCAATAGAGACCAGTGAGGTAGTAGGGTTTTTAGTGCTTTACATTTTCTGGGGTAAGTGGGGTAAGAGTGTGTGTGCATGTACAGAAAAAACATCAGTTCAGTCTCTGCAGTTAAGGAGTCTGATGGCTTGGGGGTAAAAGCTGTTGCAGAATCTGGTCGTGCTGGACCGGATGCTGCGGTACCTTCTTCCTGAAGGCAGGAGGGAGAACAGTTCGTGTGAGGGATGAGTGGGGTCATTCACAATGCTGGTTGCTTTGCGGATGCTGCGGGTGGTGTAAATGTCCGTGATGGAGGGGAGAGAGACGCCGATGATCCTCTCAGCTGTCCTCACAATACGCTGGAGGGTCTTGCGGTCAGAGACGGTGCAGGTCCCAAACCAGGCAGTGATGCAGCTGCTCAAGATGCTCTCAATGGTCCCTCTATAGAAGAGTGTGAGGATGGGTGGTGGGAGACGGGCCTTTCTCAGCTTCCGGAGGAAGTAGAGACGCTGCTGGGCTTTCTTGGCTGTAGAGCTGGTGTTCAGGGTCCAGGTGAGGTTATCTGCTAAGTGGACACCAAGGAACTTGGTGCTCTTAACAATCTCCACAGAGGACCCGTCGATGTTGAGTGGAGAGTGGGTGTGTTGTGCTCTCCTGAAGTCAACAACCATTTCCTTTGTCTTGTCCACATTCAGGTGAAGGTTGTTGACTGTACACCAGTCTGTCAGCAGCTGCACCTCCTCTCTGTATGCTGACTCGTCGCCTTTGGGGATGAGACCCAGCACGGTTGTATCATCGGCGAACTTGATAAAGCTGTTAGAACTGTGTTTTGCAGCACAGTCATGAGTCAGCAGGGTGAACAGCAGAGGACTCAGGACACTGCCCTGGGGGGCCCCCGTGTTCAGTGTGATGGTGCTGGAGGTGCTGCCCCCGAACCAGACTGACTGGGGTCTCCCCGTCAGAAAGTCCAGGATCCAGTTGCAGAGGGGGGTGTTGAGGCCGAGCGAGCTTAGCTTCCTGGTGAGGTTCTGTGGGATGATGGTGTTGAATGCTGAACTGAAGTCCATAAACAGCATTCTGACGTAAGTGTCCTTCTCCAGGTGGGTGAGGGAGAGATGAAGGGTGGTGGTGATGGCATCGTCCGCCGAGCGATTGGGACGATACGCAAACTGCAGGGGGTCCAGTGAAGAGGGCAGTTGTGTCTTGATGTTCCTCATGACTAGCCTCTCGAAGCACTTCATGATGATGGGTGTAAGTGCAACGGGACGGTAGTCATTGAGGCAGGACACTGTGGACTTCTTCGGCACGGGGACGATGGTGGTGGACTTGAGGCACGTTGGGACAGTGGCGCTGCACAGGGAGATGTTGAAGATGTCCGTGAGAACATCTGTCAGCTGGTCTGCGCACTCCCTGAGCACTCTGCCGGGGATGTTGTCTGGTCCTGCAGCTTTTCGTGGGTTGACTCTGCGCAGAGTGTTCCTCACATCCACTGCAGTCAGGCACAACACCTGCTCGTCCGGCTTGGGCATGGTCTTTCTCGCCATCGTGTTGTTTTGTGCCTCAAACCGTGCATAAAAGTTGTTTAGGGCATCAGGGAGGGAGGCATCACGTTCACAGGACGGTGGCATTGTCCTGTAGTTGGTGATTGCCTGGATGCCCTGCCACATGCGCCGCGCGTCACCCGTGTCCTTGAAGTGGCTGTGGATTCTCTGGGCGTGTGCGAGCTTTGCCTCTCTGATAGCTCTTGACAGGTCGGCTCTCGCTTTCCTCAGGGCCACCTTGTCACCCACTCTGAAGGCGGAGTCGCGGGTCCTCAGCAGCGCACGTACCTCAGCAGTCATCCAAGGCTTCTGGTTTGGGCGTGTGGTGATGGTCTTGGAGACAGTGACATAATCAATACACTTGCTGATGTAGCCAGTGACTGATGCTGCATACTCCTCCAAATCAACAGAATCGCCTTCAGTAGCAGCCAGCCTCCCTAAACATGTCCCATGCAGTGCACTCAAAACAGTCCTGAAGGGCAGATATGAAGCCTGCCGGCCAGGTTTTCACCTGCTTCTGAACTGGTCTGGAGCGTCTGATGAGTGGTGTGTATGTTGGTGTCAGCCAAACACACATGTGATCCGAGAAAGCGAGGTGGGGGCGGGGCTCCGGGAAGACCCGCGGTGGAGGCGTGTGTGTTTACATCAACACATCAGGAGAACACTGAACAACAACAGTCTGTATGGAGAAGATGGGCCATACAGCAACACAATGACCCTAAGCACACAAGTCATTGTATCAAGAAATGATCCAAGAAGAATAAAATTAATGTTTTGGAATGGTCAAGTCAAAGTCTGACATTAAACCAGTCAAAATTGAGTTGAAATTGTGGAAGGACCTGAAGTGAACAGTTAATGTGAAGAATCCAACCAACATCCCAGAGCTGAAGCTGTTCTGTACGTAGAAATTGGCTAAAATTCCTCCAAGCTGGTGTGCAGGACTGATCAACAGTTATTAAAAACATTTTGTTTCAGGTATCGATGAAAAGGGGGGATACTAAAAGCAAAAGTTCACATATTTTTGCCACTTACAAATATAAAATATTGGCTATTTTTTCTCAATATATAAATTACCTAATATAATATTTTTCTATCGTTTTTTTAACTGGGTTCTCATTATCTACTTGTAGGACTTTAGGTCATATTCATGCAGAAATAGAAAATTCTAAAGGGTTCACAAACTTTCAAGCACCACAGTACATTAATATTAATAAAGTCCAGCAAGTCTAAACATTTTCTTGTCCTAAACCTATGTCTGATGCTGATTTATTTTTTATATATATATATATTTTGGATGCTATATATTTGAATGTATGGTTTGGATGGAGTGTTTCAGTTACACATTCAGATAGTTGTACACCATTTCAAAACATTTCTATAAAACACAGTTAGCTTGTGGAGTTTACCTCAAAGGCTTTTACACCCATTTACAAGATTTTTTTGGTGAATTTTACCAAAAAGTAAGCACTGTTAGCATCCGACTTACGAGGGTTTTTGAGATTTCTTTCTTGAAATTTCTGCATGCAAAGTAAGATAAGATAAAATAAATTAATCCTTTATTTATCCCACAGCAGGGGAATTTGCAACATTACAGCAGCACAGAAGTCAGGAAATATTTGCTCTGGAAACAAATACGAGATCACTTACAAAATGATGAGTTTCTTTGATTTTACCTAATTAAAAACCTCTATAATATAATCAAGATGAAGATGGATGATCACAAGCCATCAAACCAAGATGAACTGCTTGAATTTTTGCACCAGGAGTGGCAAGTTATCAAAAAGCAGTGTGTAAGACTGGTGGAGGAGAACATGCCAAGATGCATGAAAGCTGTGATTAAAAAAAATTCTGAAAGCTTTGCATCTCTAATTTTCTGCAAATAAATGCTCTAAATTACAATATTTTTATTTGGAATTTGGGAGAAATGTTTTACTGCACTTCCTGTTAGACCTATAAGTCTTCTCTTTATTGCTGAAACTGAGACTTAATTCAGTGCTAAGATGAGCTAAAGGCATTGACATGTGGGTCAGCCAGACCTCTTTCTACACCTGAAAGAGCTACCACATCTTTTTAAGCTTTATCACAAGCTAACAGCTAACAAATGCCTGCAGGAGCCAGTATTGTGTTGATTAATAGGGAAGATGGAGGGCTAACTGTTGTTAGGGACAATAATTATAGGAAATATACTGTAGAGTGTTCCCCCAAAGCAATTATCAGACTACACCAGTATGAATCTGCTTATTCATTAGTGGTGGCCGATATGACAAACTTTCATATTATCATATTCAACAGTAATATGGCTTGCAGTTCACTTAGCTCAGAGTGATTCTGCTCTATTTTTGGAATGAAACGCAGGTGGTCAGTGTTTTTTCAGTGCTGATGATGTCCGCCACATGCTCACAGAAGCAGATTGTGACATATGCTCTCATGTTAAATCACACACATTTAGGCTTAGTGTGTCTAAGCTTGCTCTTAATCTTTGGAAGCAGAAAGAAACCATTCATTTCATGCTGTTTTAAATCGCTGTACGTCACAGAGGCTAGTAAACATATCTCTACCATGAATGTTTATACTGTCCTATCAGAAAAACAGTGTGTACCATCACCCAGTGTGTGCGCACATCTCACACACCGATACATTTATCCTTTACTTCCTGTAATATATAAAGAGAGGTTCTTAATCTCCTCCTGAGAATATTCTCTCAGCTCCAATGTGTATGTTTGTGTGTTTTGATCTCAACGTTTTAAAATGTCTTGAATTCTCTGTGACAAAGAACATGCAGTGCCAAGGGATTAGATATAGAAGTGTTATAAATGTTAAATGTTTAACATAGTCATAGTCAAAAAATGCCATTTTGGCTTCCCCCTTTTTTATTTTAAACATTAAAAAATCATACAATACAAAGAAGGCGTGGGCCCTATTATATCATACACAATATATCGTGACACAGTAATGTCGTGATATAAAAAATGGGATTGTGACAACAGCATAATGTGTTGAAAAAATAAAAAAAATGTTTTAGGTCTTGTCCTGCATGAATCTTTGATTTTAGATGTGTCTTTGAGGTCTGCTAACAACTTGTAGTAGGTCTAAAAACAACACAACAGCTTTATATTCTAAAAATAGTCATTTTAACATTTCGGAATCTCACTTTATATGATTAGTGGTCCTTTATTGTCTTGTTTTTATTAATTTTTAGGTTTAAAAAAGGCTTGATTTAAAATTATATTTACTCCCAAGCAGATGTTATCCTTCTTGAGAAAATCCATAAAGGAGTTTTCTTCTCTGTGCTTCACTGTGATGTCTGATTATGGAACAAATTAAGAATTTTTTGTTTGGCAAAAATAAATAATTCAAATCAAATCAAATTTATTTGCATAGCGCTTTTTACAACTGGTGTTGGCACAAAGCAGCTTTACAGAAACATGATTACAGGACAAAGAATCAGGCAAAACAATAAACATAGAAAATACAGCATACAGAACCCCCAGTGAGCGCGGAGGCAAGGAAAAACTCCCTCAGAGCTGCAGGAGGAGGAAGAAACCTTGGGAGGACCAAGACTCACATTTAAGGGGGGGACCATCCTACCACTGGTCAAACGGCTTTTAAATTAATTTTAAAAAGTCTTAATACATCCACATAGGTTTTATATATTCAGGAGTATAGCAGCAACACTAATGGAAGCAGTTCGAGTTCATGTAACTTGGATGTAATCTGTAGTGGAGAGTAAGATGGATGATGAGCAGCTGATTTGTGGTGGGTGGTGGATGGAGAAGAGCTGACTTCAGAAACTTCCATCAGTCTGGCCGGACAGGAGACGAGAGAGCCTGAGGGTCCAACATCGGTATCGGGTCAGACAGGTGGGCAGTCAGTAACTCGGAGGAAAGCAGAGAGATGGAATTAGTTTTGACTGGATTTATGTAAAACAGAGAATATAAAACATTATCAGAGTGTGGCTAATGACTCCGGCAGATCTGAATAAAACAGCCTAACTAAAGGCAGAGAGCCAGAAGGTAACATAGACATGGAGGCACCATGAAACACCAGCATCCACCCACTCCACCGTCCACAAACCTGAGTGACCGTGTGCAGTGGGAGAACAACAGCACCAGCATCTCAGTTTACCACAATTTCCTCTGTCCATGAACCCTTGGATCTGCAGCCTTATCTAAAGGAAAAAAACATTAATTACCAAAAGCTAAACTAAACAAGTAAGTTTTCAGTCTAGACTTAAAGATTGTGACTGTGTCTGAGTCCCGAACATATCTGGGGAGAATTGCTATATTTTAAACATATCTTTATCTGTTTTTGCCATATAACTTTTTTTTTTGATTGGACAGCTCTTTTTCTGATTGGACAGAGGCATAGATATCGACCAGATTGATTTGCATAAAGTTTGTCTCGACTCAGCTTTTTGCTAAACTGCTTCTCCCGAACGTAATTCAGCCCGTCTGGGAATGGGATGCATTGCAGTTCATAAACATGCCGGGTCAGTGTGAATGTAGCATTAGTTTTCAGGAAAAGACCCTCTTAAATCTTTCACCCTTCAAGCCCCTATCTGAGTAGAGTTTCCATGTTCTCCTTGTGTCTGTGTTTGTTTCCGGTTGAGAGTACGCTGTGCAATATTGGCTGCCGCTTCTCACCGGTGTCTGGATGAGTGCTGAGTATGAATGGTTGTGTGTAAAACGTGTAAATAGTAAAGCATCCTTGGGGTTCTAGAAAGGTGCTATATAAGTGTGACTTTATTCATTCACATAAGGAGATTCAGTGTCCTCCTTGTGTCCACACACAAAACCTGGCTATAATAAAACCTCTGATCTAGTTTATTCTGGCCTGCAAAATTGTTTACCCATATAATTTTGGTACAATTTGTTGTTACTTTCTTATAATTTATGCTCCCAAAACACCTAAAAACACATTATTATTATTCTATTAGAGGCTTATTTGCAATATTTGTGTTGTAAAAAATACAAACGTATTTTGTTCATTAAAAATAATTGTTTGTGCAGCCCTCACCTCTAGCAGTCTGTGTCAGTGTGCGGTACTTTTACCTTTGAGCTTTCTGATCTTCAGAAGTGTCAGTAGACCTCCACACCCCGGCCTAGCAGAACAGAGAGTGCCTTTACTCTGCACTGGAGAATCTTCAATTAGTGATCAAACCCTTCCTGAGCTGTGCTGTGGCTGAGAGAACCTTTAAGAGGAGCCTAACAGATCACAGCCCATCGATTGATTTATCAAATCCATCAGCTCTCAGAAAGAGAGAGAGATAACCTTCTGTTCCCCGAGAGTCATCCTCTTTTAATCAAGCTTCTTTTTATCAGTCAGTAATTGGGAAACCCCCTGTGGGGGCTGTGATTTTTATCTGTTACTTTGTTGAATTAATTTGATGAGAATCTCAGTGATAATCCTATACAATTCTTTTAGTTTGGTCTCAAAATTCAAACTTCATCTTAACACTTTAAATCATACACAGGGGTGAAATGCTGAATGGACTCATGCACACATATCTATCCATCCATCCATCCAACCAAACAAACAAACAAACAAACAAACAAACAAACACCTGAGTGAAACACATCTGCATTCACACAGCAGATAAACATCACCCAATTCTTATCTTTTCCCTTTATGTAACACATGTGTCATCTGGAATATAGGACCAGTGGGAGCCTTCTTATTGTGTCAATCAGTACTGTGTTTATTTGAATTAGCCCTGCATTAAATTGCATTAACAATAGTGAAACAATGTATTTTACACTCTTATTATAAATCCAGTACATTCTGAGAGTACTGATATCTAATCCAGCATCAAGTATGAGATAAAGATGACCTGTGAGAATAACTTGGATAAGATTTGCACAGACAAGAGGACAGGTGGACACAAAACATACCAGCAAAATGACCCTATAGCACAACACAGCCCTCTTAGTACAGGGGTCAAGTGAGTAGGCCTGTACTAGTCTTTAGAATTTCTAAATTTCTGTAGAGCAGTGCATGTCATTTCTACTTTCTGCAGAACAAGCAGAATATTCCTCTCCATCTAGTTTTAAAGGGACTAACTGATGGAAAAAAGCAGCAGTAACTTACCAAGACTTACATTAGTACTAAACATGTACCTCAATACTAAAGTACAGATCATTTAATACATACATAATTACTGCAAACAGTTTTATGAATATAATATTTGATATTCGAAACATGTAAAAGGCATGTAATAATTTTCCTAACATAATGTAAAATGAACCAATAGGCATGTCACGTGCCATTGCCTTTAGGAGACAGGTGTGCTGTGACTTTGGTGGATTGGTATTTTAACGGTGCAACACATCTGTGCTTCTCAGCAGGGGACAATTAGCAGAGGGAACAGCAATATTATTTTATTTAGTATTCTGTTTATTTGTTCATGTAAACATTGGGTTTGTGTATGCCTGTGTGTCCATGTGTGTGTATTAAGTGGGGGTGTAAGAGTGACTATTGACTGTTGTCAGGATTTAAATCAGTCAGTGGCGCAACTGCCTTTTTTCACTGCCAAAATAGCTATAGTGCAGAAATGAACCTAAACACACCTTATTTCAAGACTTCCACACCCATCACCACAGATATATTCACAAGCACTGTTGCTGTTAAATCGTTGCAGGCACAAGGCATGAAAATAAACTGTTGGCGGAGTGTAAGATAGAACAGAGCATCGTACCGTGTCTTACACAAGATGTAAGATACAGCCCAGTGTTTTCAATGGGTACCGTGACTTGTCAACACCAGCAGCAGCCACAATAATATTAACAGAATTATGTATAAATTTAAAATCAATAATAAATCTATTACGAATAGTTATAATATTGGGCAAGGCTTTTTTTAAAAGAAATATTCTATTGCATATCTAAGCAATATCTATAAAACATCAGAAAAATATACAATAACTAACTCTCGTCAGTACCAGTCCTGATACAGCATCCCATGGGGACTCTGAAAGCAGAAAGTAAGTCTAGAGCCCTGACTAGAGCTTCTCAGTAAAAAGTTAAACAAATATAAAATAGACTGCTTTCAAGACAGAATACTACTATATGTAAGTGTGTTACTATATCACAATATGGATAAAAAAATGATGCTGATATTACTGTGAACTCTACAGTGTGGCACACTCCTACAGTGCATAATGTGTTTTTCCGGAACCTGTCTGTGTGAGTGTGTGTTTTTTAGTAAGGACACTATCTTTAACGGCGACCTGAGCACAGATGCTCCGTGCCTTCATTTTGGCACCTCCTGCCAGGGGCTGCGAGCTGGAACCATCCCCACTGTTTGAGTTAATGAAAGAGCATCTTATCTCTGCCCGCTCCCCACAGCACGGCCTGTCCTACAGGAATCCACCTTATCTGAGACAAAATAACCCTCCGCCTCCCTCGCAGCTTTTTCACTGTCAGACAGGGAATGCGCAATATGGAGCGATATCAGATAAACGCAGATGATGACTGATTACGATCGACAGTGTGTAGCATTGGCATGAAGATTATATTGGATTGTAGTGCTGAGGTTCTGTGAAGGCAGCCTCGGTGTTGTTTGGGTATTTGGTGGAAGGCTGACTGGAAGGGGCAGCGACTGACCTTTCCAGTGGTGAATGTGGGGGACTGTGCAGTATTACACAGCCCTTGACGGTGAGGAAGAGAGGTGTTTAGAAGGAGGCCACAGTTCAGGAGGATGAACGACCGTTTACTGCCTCTGCTGATGTCTGCAGTTCTCTCTCAGGTGTCTTGACCTGTGTTTGTGTGTGATGACATGTTATGAAAAATATAGAGCAGTGGCGTCCAACCTGTGGCCCATAGTGGTCTAGCTAAGACGCTGTTGCTCTTCAGGTTGTTTAAAAAAATACAAATATTTGTTACAATATTTAGACATTTAACTATTTTTAAATATGATACATATTACTGGTTTATTTAGTTTTGATTGTATTTGATTATATTAGTTTGTTTTCCAATTTTATGTATTTCTTTTGCTGTTAACCGCAGTTTTACACCAGAAGCAGTTCATGGCACTGTCAGCAAGGAAACATTGAAATGATTTTTGGATTTTTTTCTTTGTAAACTAGTCTTGACTTAGTTAATTAATAAGTTAGATGAAAAATAGTTTAAAAAATCTCTTTAAACCCCAAACACTTCCATACGACAATTTCTAATCAATTACAACCTGCTCCAGCTCTGGCACTGAATCATTTCAGGATCCCTATTTTAAACATTATGAAGGATTCATACTATGACTGGGTATTATATCTTAAATAGCTTTTAAAAAAATGGTGTACTTGGTATAATAAAACAACATAATCAGTTTTACTGAATCATTCAAATACCACAAAGAGTTGTACGTTTATTTTTGGTTTAGTTTTGGTTTCACACTGCAGTTTAGTGAGCAGCCTAAAAACAACATAGCCTGGTGTTATGCAAGGCTAGCTCTCTGTCAGAATACGACTTCCCTTACCGTACATAAACTCTGCAGCAGAATGAGTGTGAAAGTTTATCCTCAGATTGCTTTTATTTCTGTTTATAAATAAGGTTTACTTTTACTCTTTACTGTTTTAATGTTACATTTACTGTTACAGTAAATAAATAAATTTCCAGTCTAAGCGTTTCAGTTCATACTGCTGTGTGACGCATGCCGAGGGGAGTCGGATTTCGGCACAACACAGATTCTTTTTTCCTCTGATTTGTTTAAAGACTGCTTTAACTTCCTGTCATTGGTTTGAAAGTCGTAAACTGTATTAAGATTAAAATGTTTTGTTACACTGCCCAGCCGTAAACCATGCCCACATTTCTTTAAAAGCCCTGCTTGTTCTGTGTTTTAAACTCACTGGGAGTGCAGGATAAAAACACACTTAGTGCTTTTTTTAACCACTGCTTTCACTGTTCAAGCCACATTGTTCTTAATTTGTGTTTAATGGCCTCAATTGTGAGTTGCTGGGAGCGATAGACTGGTTCTGGGGCTGTGAGGCGGGGAAGGCGTCTGCTTTAGCGTTACAACCAACTTGCCAGGAAACAGAATAAAGCAGAGGTCAGTCAAGTGTCTCCCGGTGGAGTCAGACACGCCTCTGTGTATCCAGAAAAGCAGAGAGGGCTTTTTGCTGTTTGCTTTCGCCACCCCAGAGCCTCCCGGTTTGAATAAAAATAGTGTTTGAAGTGAAGGAGAACATGGCTCATAGCCGCAAAATTGCCTCCCCGAGGACGTTAAGCTAAGCTGAGGAAGCCTCTGTTTGACTTTGAGGGCCCTCTTCACCCTCTTCTTCCTCTCAGTATCTTGCTAAGCACATGTGATGGAGCTCTCTTTGATGCCATTGATCCAGCTGTCTGGACTGGAAGTGGCCCAGGGGAGGTTATGGAAACGAGATGCAGACAGAATGCTGAGAGCACGTGACTCTGGCTTTATGTTCTACTCCGGCGGAGTCGCTTCTTAAACGCTGCTTTGAATGTGGTTGGAAAGATGACTTAATCCATTTTACACTCCGAGAGGGGACTGTACTACTGTGTATAGACTTGTACAATATATGTTTTTTTTATTTATATGGAGGCATTAAATATTTGGCAAAGCATTTTCAGTGTAGTAAGTAAAAAGACTTCATTGTTTATTCCATACAAAGACAAATTTTTTGAAGTCATATTGCAGGGTTTCCTTTAACATTAGGATTCTTTAAGCAACGGTGCGGCCCACACTCTTTAGTCTTTCTGCTTCTTTGGAGGATTTATCATATTCTCTCTGTCTCTGTGGCACAGATGTAATGGTAGCCTGACTGTATGAAGTTGAAGGGGTGGCAGAATTTAAGTTCTGAATAAGGAAAATAAAGTAATGTTAAGTTAATTTGAACATTCATTGCTCCGTTTTATTATCACCATCACCAGTTTTAAATAAGCCCTTGCTCAATGTAACAATCAAGCAGGCTACGTGCCTGACATCCAACTTACGATAGAGACAGAAAAACGTGAACATCTTGAGTTTACATGGAAAGACGGTTGACTAGCATATCCTTGACGCTTTAACAGTTGGATTAGCAGTCCCTAGTATGCTCACTCTCCCCTCCTTGAGCCAATTTTGGTCACAAGTCAGAGGACATATATTATATTAATCGTCACCATTCTACGTACGCTGCTGCTCTCCCGCTGCTGGTCTCTCGCTGCTGGTCTCTCGCTGCTGGCTTGCATGTGTGTGTCGCTCAACCAAGTCAAATGAATACTCATGAATTGATTAATTTCTTCAGAATACTAGGTTTACCTCAATCCTGTTACTCTGGCCGCGGTGTGAATCAGTTTTCTTATGAAGTGAATCAAATCACGCCTACTAATTTAACTCCTTTGACACTTGTAACTGGGCTTTATACAGTATTGAAAGCATCAAACACTAAAGAACCGAATCATTTGTGACGACGTATTATTGAAAAAGCACCTAAAGTTCAGTCCATTGTGCAAACATACTAATTATCAATTATAAAATTAGCCTTTGTGATACATAAACTAGCACTGAAATTGTGGACATTATTTGTACTATAATCTACATGATGGGGCTTTTCTTATTTAATTGCCGGTTACTACCCATGTGTCATGGCGGGGCGGGTAAATGCCATGCCTTTATTATGTTATATAGTCAAGACAAAACAAGACCTTATTTAAGAGAATAAACATTTCTGCCATTTTTCACTTTTTACCATAATGTACAGCACCAGATTGTGCAGATTCATGCACAGTTTTGTGAGTGAAACATTAAGTTTAATCTAAGTTCTTACACATAAGTGAGTCTCATCTATGCATTTTTACAGTGTTCTCATCTATGCATTTTTACAAATATGACTGAACAAAACACAATCCATGTATAATTAGACAATTGACCGCCTGGCTAAACAGTTTTCAAAACAGCTTAACAACAGTGGCAGCAACAGAATTCTGGGCCTTAATGATGGGTTCCCCCACACATGCACTGTGCAACCCATATTTCAGCCGTCATAGGAATGTTAGCACTTTGGAGATACAAGCTTTTGGTCCAGTATTGATGATAAGTAAATATCAAGGATGTTTCGTGGACGTGCTTTTACAAAGTCATCACATACAGTGGTGGGTGATGGTAGCTTTTGGAGTCCTGCCTAAGCACTCTTAGTATGGAAACTAAGTGAATACTCTTGCAGGTATTGAACAGTCTGCTCTGGGAATAGCAGGTGTGTTATCCAGAGTGATCCACTTGAAGCAGCTATAAAAACAGAGTGATCAGTCTCGGACAGCACAGTAGCGCAAGGTGTAAGAAAATGAGTAAATGTGTGTAGTATCCAATGCTGAACTGGTGAACATCCAGTGTATAGCCCTGTCCTGCGCCCAGTGATAGGTGCAGATAGGTTCCAAACCCATCGCCATCTTTACAAGAAAGAACCAGATAAGAAGATAGATAGATAGATAGATGCATGAACTGACTATTAATAATGAAAAGATAAATTACATTTGTCCACTAATCAGCATTTAAACAATTCTCTAAATGCTGTGTAAGGTTTTCTTTGGTTGGTGTTTTTTAAAATACTTTATGAGCTTAAGCTTAAAATTATTAGTTAAATAAAAAGGTGGGTAACAGGCCAATCGTAATTAACTTATCAATGTAATTATATTGTATACTAAATACTGATATAATATATATATTATATTAGTCTGTTTATTTTTAAAAGATATTTACAAAATAGACAAACGTTCATAGATCCCTAGGTATATTTATTATTTAATCATATATGCATTTAATCCTAAAAATATGGACACAATAAAATGTTTTTTTTTTCTGAGCATTGAAATCAAATTTTCTGTATTAAAAAGATAAAATTTTATTTTACACAATATCTCGTGATAATATTGTGCTTTAAAAAATCTGTATCATGATAGTAACAGTATTTTTCTATTTTTTGGGTTGATTTAGTTACTGTGAAACTTTAATCGTATTTTGGTATAATTGGTTATAGTGCTGGGTGATATGATCAAACATTTACACAGTATTTTCCTAGATACTGAACGTTTTACGGTATGTCACAGTATTTTTATTGTTATTATAAATAATTTTTTTTGTATGACTGAGTACTGTACTGTGAGGAGTAAATATAATATAAAACATTAAGGATCAGCAACAGGAGCTCCACAGATAAAGTACTGTACTCATTTTTCTCCATGCAGGACAGAGCTAGATATGCGTTTGACTACACAGAGCTGAGCTACCATTACTCCAATGTGTTAGCTTGTTATGCTAACTGCCTAGCATTAGCTAGTGAGCTGTGTCAGTATGCTTCTTTTGGTGCTATTCTACACCGTGCTCCGCAGGACTTTTAGCGGTATGGCTGTTTGTGAAAAATGCATACTGGTTTTAATTTCCCCTCCGGTATACTGGATGAACTGGTAAATTGGTATTAGATTTGCAGTTTATATGTGTGCAATATGTATTGTCCACTTTAGTATTGTGGTAGTTTTTTTTTTTGCTACGTTACATTATGTTTGTTACATTAATTATTTTGTTGCACTTTATATTATATTATATTTATATTATATTATTTATTTGTCTATTTTTTTTTATATTTACAAACTAGACAAAAGTTCATAGATCTCCAAGCATATTTATGTTTTCATTATATAGTTATTTAATCCTAAAAATATGTAGAAATGTCTTTCAGAGCATATTTTTTCTGAGACTTGATAATATATTAAAAACATATGTAAGTATTTATGTGTGCGCAGCTAAATAACATGAGCCCAGCTCAGCAGGGGGATTTTAATCCTATCTTGAGGATATGCTCTGCTCATCAAACAGCGAATAACAATGGTTAATCTCTGTTAGACGATCCCCTATTAGATTTAGATCTTATTCTGAAAAGATAAGTGAGTGTTTGTTGGGACTGTAGTTTGCCCATGGCTGAGAACCATCTGTCCAATGCTACTTAGTTGCAGTGGCACTGCTTATTTTAGAGCCTTCTTAGTCTGAGTGTTAGTCGGAGTTAAAAAATAATACAATCCCAAATCAACAAAAGCTGGAACAGTATTAAAGATACACACAGCATAAACAACACTGTTTTTATTACTTTTTATTTACTTTGACCTTTTTATTTTATTAAAGACAGTATGATCAACTTGAAACACTGAAACACTTTCCGAAAAGCATTGTCATAGTGAAATATTTACCACATTATAATGTTGAGGAAACCAAACGATTTACAATTTCAGGTGTCATTTTGTTAAGATCTCTACCAGGACAGGGTCGTGATCGACACATTTTTCATTTTAAAATTCCACACATTCTGTATCAGGACTGCAGGCAGACCAGTCCAGTACCTGTAGTATAGTATTTTCCACAGCCTTTGTAATGTGTGCAGTATATGGCTTTGCATTGTATTGTTGAAAACGCACAATCATCATTGTACAATATGTAATTTTGTTGCTTAAAGATCTTCAATGTACTTTTCTGCATTATTGCTGCTATCAAAGATGTGTACTGACACTTCTCTTTTATGTACTGAAAAATTGAGGAATATTGTTTGGAAAAAAAAATCTTAACATTTGAGCATTTATTACAAACTGTAGAGTAAGCCTTACATGTATCCTTCTTCTTTTGTATTATATCATCATTACCATTATCTGTTGACATCACCTGGTTGAAAACACATTATGTGTATTATTATCTTTTTTCTCATTACTTGCTCAAAATTTCCTTCATAGCAACCTTGTTTGAAACGTTGCAGCAATATTTTTGTCAAATCTTTCATTAGATTAATAAATAATAAAATCACTGATCAAACGTTAATGAACACCCTCATTTTATCTATATATTTTTGCCTTTTAAGCTCATGGACAGTCAATAAGTGAAAATGTTCACGTTGCAGGTCTTAAAATGTGAGAATAGATGTATATTAACAAATGAAATGAACGAAAGCAGATAAAACATAAGATATCTGCAGATTTCTGATGTTTGTTGAAGAAAGGAAAGTTGAAGAAAATGTGAGAACACTGTTTTTCTTCATACTGTCCCATATTGTGTTGAGTGTTCTCACTGAGACAGGACCATTGATCTAGCTGTCTGAACTGGAAGTGGCACATATTGGCACTATTTTTCTTGCAGTGTCAACAGTCTTAATCAATTATGTTGTGTTTGCTCAGAGACAGTGGTGACCCACTTCATTGTGGATGCAGGAAATGGCAGAAAATGTTTTTTTCAGACGAGACATTTTTTTTTGTTCTGTAGGATTCAAAAACCCAATGGGGCCGATCAGGAGCTGAACATGTTTAAATACAAATTGAAATACATATATTAAGGATACCATCATGAACTTTTAAAAAGTCTAGAGCTTGTCACCACTACAGACATCTGCTTTCAAGTACTGATGAACGATGTCATTTAGGCCTGTTTTCTCCTGCAGCAGTAGTTGCCCTCAGTTTCTGTGTTCATTTAAATTTCCTGCTTCGCTGGTCACAGTAGGGGTTACGTGGGTGGGTAAGAGTAAAGGCTGCATGATTACTATATGATTTAAAGATCTAAGGCTGTTCTTTGTTGATTTTATTACAATTATGGAATAATTTAAAAAATATTTACGGTAGTAAACACATTGAGCTATGCATATAATAAAGCATATATTTAATAATCTTTCATTCAAAGCATTATAGCGTTGATGAAGTCGATGCAGAACAAGTCTGATATCAGAAAGTAAATCTGTGTTTGTGTACGGTATTTTGTATGTTCTGTATTTTTCTGTAGCTTTTGATGTATATGTGTAATAATTTCACATTATTTAAAATGTTTTTTTCTCTCTTTTGTCTTTGCTCCTCAGATCGTGACTCCCTTTCAGGTTACACTACAGGATGAGCAGTACATCTCTATGACGCTGGAACCCTCAGATCTGAGGGAAAACTTTACTGCATATGCTGCAAAAATATCTGGAGAGCCGCACAACCACATCCTGCCCTTTCAGAGTGCCAACAACAGCCAGCTGGCCCCAGCAACCCTCCTTTATAATGCGTCCTACCATGGGCTCTGCTACACCATCAGCCTCCTAATAGGCAACGGCGTCACCTGGTCCAAACCAGCCAAAACTGTGGCTCTGCTCACAAGTAAGACAACTTTAGGATTAATACAGGTAGACAGCAAAATAGATAGAATTTAGTATTTAATAAAAACAAATAAAAATGCTCTTACTGTATTTTATACAATACAGTACATTAGTTTCTTTGCAAAGTATCTATGGATGTTCAATTAGTGAAGCAATATTTTTGTCAAATCTTTCATTAGATTAATAAATAATAAAATCACTGACCAAACGTTAATGAACACCCTCATTTTATCTATTTATTTTTGCCTTTTAAGCTCATGGACAGTCAATAAGTGAAAATGGTACAAAATCCAGTGTACACAATTGTGTAAACTGCCAGGACCTTTGAGGAGCACAAATTAACTAAAAACTGAAAAAAATATTTTACTATTGTAAAAAATGTTAAAGTACTGTATATTGTAAAGAATTCTAAAAAAATCTTTAAAAAAAAAAGATGAAATCAGTGGTGAGTACTGTTTCCTACACCTTAAAAAGACTTTGGAGAAAACTGGTACAGGAAGAGGTCTGGCTGACCCACATGGCACCAATTTTCATGTCATGCATAAAACGTTTTGTGGAACGAGATGCAAAAGTTGGTAATGCTTGCCTTAGTCAATTGTGTAGTAATGAGTAGACTTTATACACTAGTATAATATTGTCAATTAGAGTCTAATATTATTAGTAACAATGATACCCATAGAACTGTCCTATATGCACAATATTTTACCTTTACTATACATTTAATTACACCTCTACTTATAATCTAACCTGAATATTGTTCTGTTCCTTTACGCATATTGTTTCTTTTCTTTCACAGAGCCTCTTGCAGTGGAGAGTGTGCAGATTTCAGACTACCCGGCCGCTCCAGAGACTGGAGTAGTGTTTGAGCTCAGCTCCCCTGATAGAAACACCTTCAGCAGAGTGAACATCAGCTACTCAGAGGGCCGGGAGCCACGCTCTATGCTCTACAAAGGTCAGACCTTGGGGAGAACAGATGGGCGCTGCCTACTGGGGTCATTAGCTAGTGCAGCAAAAAATGACTTAAATTAAAATCCTGTCCAACAGGGAATATGTAGGAAAAGACTCGAGTCGAATTGAACAGTTTTCCCTCTAGTGCCACACATTTGCATGCGCATCTATTGTTGAGTCATTAACTATAGTACAGATTTTGCCCTGAAGTTTTCTATTTAGTTCTTTGTTTTAGTTATAGTTTCATAGGATTAATGTTATCCTACATTGACTTGAATGATAATGTGTTAGGTTTTATTTAATTGAATGATAAACCTTAATCAGTACAGCTTCAGTAATATTTGACATGGCTGGTCTAAGCACCACTTCTCTGGCTAATACTAAGCAAAGACAATAGTAGTGTGTCCTAAACATCAAAATTGAAATTATTCAGACATTTCTTATTTTTCATATTTAAAGAGTCAGGTCAGTGAATTAATACATTAATTCCCCAGTGTTTCATTTATTTTATTTTTATGTTTGTTTTTAATTATGTTACAGTTCATATTGTTGGATATTTCATGTTTGCCATGAGTTTTTTTTTTCTGCAATTAATGGACAACTGTTTTTGCCCAGATTTCTCAAAGGGAAAAACAGTATTCAAGCACTGGCTGCCTGGAACGTGCTACAGCAACATCACATTCCAGCTGATCTCAGAAGCTACAGTCAACAAAAGCACCCTGGTGAAGAAGAGTGACGTGAGACATGAGGCGCGACACCACAGGACAGGTACGTTTCAGCATCAGAGTTAAAGATAGCGATATTTAATAGTTAAATATATAGTTAATGCTATAGTCTTTAATTGATGGTGACATTAAGATTTAGAGATCTCTCTGATGAGGGTGTTTTATAATTTAAAATGCTTGTTGTGGTGCTGTCCCTTTTTTTCTTTGTACATTTACATTCAGTCAGTAAAGTAAAAATATGTGACATGCCCAGAAAATCTGCAGAGAGAACCTACCAGTTACCTAAAAGTTATGTTTGAAGTCTGTAGATTGGTGGCTTGATCAAATTTGATCAATGAGTAGGTTATTTTGACTGGTTTTTAGACTATACTAAAGTTGACCTCAAAGTATCATAATGATATGCAGGGCCGTTTCTATGTTTTTGTTGGCCCCAAGCAAAATGCCTTTCTCTAGTGGCTTCCTGATGGATAACTGCGCTATTTAATAGCTGATGTTTCATATTTTGCCAGCTGCAGGAATCATGAACCTGGATGGCTGGCTACTGTCAGGAACTAGTAAGAGGGGCCCTCTGAAGGTGTTTAAAGGGGCGCTCACACAGTTTATCATTGTATTCAAGTCATATCCAGTCGGTGTCCTGGGGCAATTGATTGGTTTGCTTGCCCTGTTGCAAGCAACAAATCAGGGATGTAAAAACATATTTTAAACAATGAGTTACATGCAGTTAATGTCGATATTTGCTGCAAGATTTAAAAGGGGCTCTTACAGTGATACGTTAGATCATACCTTAGCAGATAAAAATTACTGTGAACGACATTTAGTAAATTCCTCACAGTTTAGAACATAATCTGTGACCAACTGTATTAATGTTAGTTTGTATGTCACAGTAAGAACATTTACTGGGTTAATCAGCTGCAGATGTTTCATTCTGCACATGTGAGGAAGTCCCTCCTCTCTCCGAAAGGAAGATTCTGATTTTGGTTCTGCTTTTCACCAGCAAAATAAGTAACTCCTGCAAAAGGAAGATTCTGATTGGTCCTGCCTCTGATTTTGACTGATTTAGCTTATTGTCTTGCCCCCAGGTGAAATGAACTCTCAAACTGTTTATGTGGTTTAGGGAGAACTCAGTTATGTATTCACCAATGAGAACATGGGTCCATACGTTTGGGTTCATGGCCTGCAGTCCATACATTTGCCACCCCTGATCTGAATTTTTTGGTTTGTTATGGATAGAGGTTTGGTAAAACATACGCAGGTGTTTTATGAGTCTCTGCACCGGTTGTTAGTGTAGAATTACCATATTTGTTTCATCACTAAAAACATTTGGCCAGCCAATTTGTTTCACTTACTGTTGAAATGTGAGAGGACAGATCTGTCACAGTTGGGTCGACATTAATTATTCAGGCCAATTTGAATGCTAGTAAACTCCGAGCACCCTTCAGAGTCTCTGTGACCTGCACTGAGTTCATTATCCTCATAACGAGATGCGATTAAATTTGCTGCATCCCAGAGGAGGTCATTACTTATTGATAAAATAATCCTCACTCTTTTTCCCGACTCTAGTACCGAACCCTCCTCTCAACGTGTCTCTGAAGATTGTTCATCTCAGCGGAAGAGGCTTCCATGAAACCAAGAAGAAGGTAACCCGCGAAGTCCCTCTTTCACGGAGAATCCGCAACATCCACCTGATAGAGGAACAGGAACATACGGACGTTCAGGGAGAAGACGAGGATCCACATCAGGGGGAGAGCACTAAAACAGTTACTCAGACACCTCTCAGTGTAAACAGCAGCTTAGCACAAACTCTGAGTACTGTTGAATCCACAACGGCTGAAGAACTTGTTAACACTAACACCAGCATCGTTACGGAAGATGAGTACCCCACCAACGCCTCGTGGCCGACAGGAAGCGCCTCTCCTACCGACGATGACTTTGTGAATGCGGTAGTTACTGAATATGAAGACTCAAATGAACCAGGCTCAGCCATGGACCTCACCCCAGAGCCCATGGTCAGACCTACAAAACTGCCCCCCATTCTGCTAGAGCTCCGCTGGCTGCCCCCTCGCCCTCCCAGCGCATTCGACGGATTTAATATCTACGTCTACCGAGATGGTGAGTTAGCTCCCCAGACTCTTATAAAACGGTTCCTGTTTTTTTCTTTATCTGTATTAATGTTTATTTGCATGCATTTCTATTAAGTCATAGTAATATTAATATTAAGTAATAATTTACACTACCGTTCAAAAGTTTGGGGTCACATTGAAACGTCCTTATTTTTGAAGGAAAAGCCTTGTACTTTTCAATGAAGATAACTTTAAACTAGTCCTAACTTTAAACAAATACACTCTGTACATTGCTAATGTGGTAAATGACTATTCTAGCTGCAAATGTCTGGTTTTGGTGCAATATCTACATAAGTGTATAGAGGCCCATTTCCAGCAACTATCACTCCAGTGTTCTAATGGTACAATGTGTTTGCTCATTGGCTCAGAAGGCTAATTGATGATTAGAAAACCCTTGTGCAATCATGTTCACACACCTGAAAACAGTCTAACTCATTACAGAAGCTACAAAACTGACCTTCCTTTGAGCAGATTGAGTTTCTGGAGCATCACATTTGTGGGGTCAATTAAACGCTCAAAATAGCCAGAAAAAGAGAACTTTCATCTGAAACTCGACAGTCTATTCTTGTTCTTAGAAATGAAGGCTATTCCATGCGAGAAATTGCTAAGAAATTGAAGATTTCCTACAACGGTGTGTACTACTCCCTTCAGAGGACAGCACAAACAGGCTCTAACCAGAGTAGAAAAAGAAGTGGGAGGCCGCGTTGCACAACTAAGCAAGAAGATAAGTACATTAGAGTCTCTAGTTTCCAACCAATCCAACTTGTGGGAGCTGCTTCTAGAAGCGTGGGGTGCAATTTCTCCAGCTTACCTCAACAAATTAACAGCTAGAATGCCAAAGGTGTGCAATGCTGTAATTGCTGCAATGGAGGATTCTTTGATGAAAGCAAAGTTTGATGTAAAAATAATGTTATTTCAAATACAAATCATTATTTCTAACCTTGTCAATGTCTTGACTCTAATTTCTATTCATTTCACAACGTATGGTGGTGAATAAGTGTGACTTTTCATGGAAAACACAAAATTGTTTGAGTGACCCCAAACTTTTGAACGGTAGTGTATATGTATTTTTTTTTTCTAGATTTCATCATAAACATGACTGATAAAAAATAAAGTAGTTAAAGAGAACCCATTTAAACAAATGAGACTAAAGTATTATACTCATTTCATTTTAAATACTTTCCCTCAATAAATAAATGACACTTTGTCAGTGGCAAAAATATGTGAACCTTTGCTTTCAATATCTGGTGTGATGCCCATTTGCAGCCAAAAACTGATCATTCCTGAGGTATTTTAACCCATTCCTTCGTACAGAACAGCTTCAATTATGGAACGTTTGTGGGTTTCTGCTCGCTTCAGGTTCTTCCACAAAATTTTAATATAATAAAGGTTCCAAAACATTAACTTCATACTTCTTGAAACATTCTTTGGCGATACGAATTGTGTGCTTAGGGTCGCTGTCTTGATTTAAGACCCACCTTGTCTTGAGATTCAGTTCATGAACAAATGTCCTGGCATTTTCCATTAGAATACTCTGATAAATAACCAAGTATTATATTTTTGCCTCATTTGTTTAACTGGTGTCACCTTATCTACTTTTGGGACCTGTATATAAAACATATATATAAAACAATTTAAAGGGCATCACACACTTTTTAAGCACCACTGTACATTAATGACTGAGTTTTTGAAGGAACGTTTTTTGTTGAGTAACTGAGTAACAAGTGTAAGGAACAAATTTTTAATCTACAGTATCATTTTTAAATTGTGACTTCTTTCTCCAGGTAACTCAACAGAGACAGCCACAGTGGACGAAAACACTCATGAATTCTTTACTGAGATGTCTGAGCCTGGAACTTACCGTGTGGTTGTTACTACTGTTAGCTCCTCAGGAGACTGCGAGCCCAGGGAGAGCGCTTCACACACAGGATTCACCTTCTACCTCAGTGCGTACTTCTCTTCACAATAAAGCATAGCAGTAGTGTAAATAGACTAAGTATAGATACACACAGTCTAGTTTAAATATGATGACCCCCTGTTTTTTACACTCTTTGTCCCTTTTTACAGCTCTACTGACCATAAAGGAGCACTTTGTAGTTCTGTAATTACAGATTGTAGTCCATGGGATTCTCTGCATAATTTATTATCCTCTATTTATACTGTTGGTTCAGTCTCAGCACTGTAGTGACACTGGCATGGTGTTGCTGTACTATGAGGTATTAGTGTGTGTTGTTCTGGTACGAGTGTATCAGACACAGCAGTGCTGCTGGAGTTTTTAAACACTGTTTTCTCTCACTGTCCTCCTCTCTATTAGACACTCCTACCTCCTAGATGCTCCACCATGTAGATGTAAAATGAGACAGTGGTAACATCAGTGGTAACAGGACGCTGCTCACAAAACGCTGTTGGCTAGATATTTGGTTAGTGGTCTATTCTCAGGCCACTAACACAAAGGTGTTTAAAACTCCAGCAGCACTGCTGTGTCTGATCCCTTCCCACAGACACAGCTCCAGTGGAACTTATAATATGGACAGTGAGTGTATTAAAAAGGAGGGGATTATAATATTTTGTCTGTACTGTGTATATGGACAGCCAACAGCAGCAGACAGTAATTAGGTCATGTATACAAACTATAGTAACAATATCATAAAACGTTGCAGTGCAAGTGAATCAGCTTTAGCAGCTTTAATGATTAAATGTCACATCTTTATTAAATAGAGCACAAAAATATTAGCTTCACGTCAGTAATGTAACTGAGTGGAGAACTTAGAATTCATTGATTGGGTAGTTATGTTCAACAAAGTGCTCCTAAGGCCATAAACTGAAGCAGTCTGTCCAATTATCCATGCTTTTGGCACATTCTCAAATGAACATGAAGGACAAATATATAACCAAAGAGAAAATGAGTTTAGCAACTGTCAAGAGCAAAGTATTAATCGCTTTGAATGTCAGTCCACTGGGAAGTAGTGATCACTATCTGCTTCAAGCTGCTAATGTGATTTGAGAGCTAATTCTTACTAAGACTTACTAAGCTAAGACTTACATTACTCTACAGCACATTAATGTTGTGTGTGTATATATATATATATATATATATATATATATATAACAATTTAGCACTGTGTGGAATTAAGTGTAATTTATCACACTTTTTAGAAAGCTTGGAATTCAATTTCACTAACCACAACCAGGCCTGATTACCGCCAGACCTGTAGAATAAAAAAATCATTTAAATAGAACCTGTGGAATAAAAATCATTTAAATAGAACCCGTCTGACAACATATAAAATCTCAACAGATAAAAGATAAAAGACAGCACATAAAAGATCTCAAAAATCAACAAATTATGCCTCGGTCTGAAGAAATTCAAAAACAGATGAAAATCTGTCAGTTTGGAAAAGGTTACTAAGTCATTTCTAATGCTTTGAGACTCCAGCAGACCACAGTGAGAGCTATTATTCACAAATAGAGAAAACATGGAAAACTGGTGAACCTTCCCAGGAGTGACTGGCCAACTAAAGTTACTCCAATAGGGCATGAACAACTCATGCAGCAGGAACAACATTTAAAGAACTGGAGGTCTCACTTGCCTCAGTTAAAGTCAGTGTTAATGAATTATTAATAAGAAAGATAATCAGAATCAGAATTGCCTTTATTGTCACATGGTCACAAGTACCAGCGAAATTAGCCATCAACCCATCCATACAATAACATACAAGGGGGAAACAGGACAGGACAGGAAGACAGGGTAAGCCACAGCGTGTGCACGCGCAGCCATCATTTCTTCAGTTAGAGGGATACAAGGGGAAAGAAGAGGGTAAAAAACATACCCCTAGACTGTGCCCTAAAGAGCACAGTATAGGAACATCAAAAAAAACCTCAGCACATAGGCACATACAATATACACAAAAGACCAAGCAATGAAGGCGTGGGAAAGGGTACGGGAGGTGGGGGGGGGCCGTTAGGTAAACAGGGAGAGATTCAAGTCACAGTGTTCTTTGGAGGAATGCTCCCTATCATCCACAAGGCCGAGTGCTGATAGGGCGGGAGCCGAAAGCAGATTAGACTTCAGTTGTTTAGGCGAGTGACCGCTCTCCAGTTTAGCATGGTCACTCTCTATTGTCCATCATGGTCTCAATTTTCTCCACTTTCCTTTGCAAAGCCGTTTGCTTCTCCGAGATGTTTTCCATGTTGCGGTTAAAAGTCACAGTCTGAGTGCCGACAGCTCTGCCCACCGCATCAATCAGGTCGGGCAGCTTTTGGGGGCCCTTGACAGCTGTCCCCACACTTTTAATTTCACGATACACCAGGGCAATGCCTAATCCAATCAGCAAGTACCCTGTGATCATTGTGCCGAAAAGGTAGACGTCTTCGATGTCCTCCACAGAAAGAGTCGCCAGGCACACGGTCCGCCACGTCTCCCATGCGTCCCTCGTGTAGCCAGCTGCAAACGTTCCATCAGGACAAGCAGGTTCCCCCGAACCCAGGCTTCTCGTCGAGAAGATGGTGTCAATTGCATTGAGAGACCATTTGATCAAATCCATTTCTTTTAGTTTGAAGAGCAGTGTGAAGAGAGTCTCTTAAGGAATAGCAGTGCCAGACGAGACAGGAGAAGCCAAGCAGGAGTGATAAGGGGAGGAGAGACTGGCCGAAAAGGGTCTTTATGGGAGAGTTCCAAGGCACAAACCACTGCTGACTAAAAATAACAACAGCTCATCCCACAGTTGCCAGAAAACTTTGGTCCATAGGACTTTGGATAAAAAGAAATAGAAAAAGAACATCATACTGAATGTAAAACATGGTGGTGGTAGTGTGATGGTCTGGGGCTGCTTTGCCTGAACAACTTGCTGTAATAGATGGACCCAGGAATTCTGCTGTTTATCAGACAATCCTTTTTTGCATAGGGCCAGATTGGTTAAGATAGCTTTTTCCCTTAATAAATAAAAACATTTAAAAACATTTTGTACTTTTTGTATTGTCTGGTATCAATATGTGCAAATATCTGATAATCTGTAGGTATGACAAAAAAAAAAAACCTAAATAAATCTCTAAGGGAGCAAATATAGTATATATTTCTATATAAAAAATGCAATTATTTCAGGCATAAAGGTACTGGACAGAGACTTCCACTTCACGCTTTCACCTTAAACACCAGTCTCTCCAGTTATCTCTCTGTCCTTCATAAATCAGATCTCATCAACAGTATCTCTGTGCTGCAGGTCCTACAGGTGAGTGGCTGGAGCAGCCAACAGAGCGTCCGCAGGCAGTGAGTGTAAAGATGTTAGGAACAAGCACCGCCTCTGTGTCCTGGGCTCCATCCATTCAGAGCCACAACGGCAGCCTGGTCTCAGTCGTGTCTCTGACCTGCCTCAAACCCAGCCTCAGCCAGCGCATGGAGAACACCTACTGCTCTGAGGTAAAACACTCACCTCACCTTTTCTCCTCTGTTTTAAGTGCAAGAATCAACAGTATCAACATTCTTTAATGTAAAGGTTTAAACCCCTGTAGTGACTCTTCAGCAGGAAAGAGGGGCTAAAGGAGAACACCTCATAAGAACCAGAACTACAGCTTTAAAATTTTAAAGTTACAAATGGGTCTGAGTGTGTTTCAGACTGTGGTTTTTAGAGTGAATGTCAATATGATATAGGGAAAAAGAAGATTAGAAATGTGTTGGTGCTCTAGTATACTGTAACAGTGGTATCATTGGACACATATTTTTCATAACCATTTCTTGATAAACTTTCAT
The DNA here is from genome assembly GCF_023375975.1 of Astyanax mexicanus. Lineage (NCBI taxonomy): Eukaryota > Metazoa > Chordata > Actinopteri > Characiformes > Acestrorhamphidae > Astyanax > Astyanax mexicanus. The sequence goes on along the minus strand of NC_064409.1, from coordinate 30,985,589 downwards.
AACCAATAATTTACAGGTCCAAACCATGCTTTAGTCGTAAAATAAACGTCAAAATATTTCCTTTTCTGTTTTTTTAACACAGAAATATAGTGCAGTGAAAAGCTAGATTGATTGCTATCTGAGTAAAAAAATGGATGGTTCCTTGATATAAAGTTCAAATTTCAGCTCATGCTGCTGTGCCTTCAGCATCCGCAGCCTGAGAGAGTACACTTGTTCTGTATTAATGTGCTTTCTTCTTAGTGTGCTGGCTACCTACTGATGCTATATCATTAGTAGTGGAAAAAGAGGTTTTGGATGATTTCTCATGTATCAGAGGAGGCCTTTGTTTAGACCAGCATTTAAGAGTTGGTTAGAAAGTGTGTAATATAAGTTATGGTAAATAAGTATTCAGGTGTTGAACATCGTTTTGATAATGATTTGTTCATTTGAGGCTTTGTTTTACCTGAGGAGCCAAATCTTTTAAGACCTGTAGATCCAGATGTAAACATTTGGAAATACTTAAAACTGACTTAAAAATCCCTCAGCATTTTCGGTTTACTTAACTTATATTACCCTTCATGGTACAATGTTAATAAAATAATAAAAAGGGCTATAGTTACTGCTCTTTTTGCACCTCATATCCAGAGTTTTACAGAGTTTTATCACTCAAATAAATGATTCTGCACCCAGGACTGAATCTGGGCTCGTCTGAGGGACGAGAAAAGCTTTTGTCTGAACTGTGGATCGATTATTACTACTATTACTACCATTTCTACCATTTCTCATGTTATGTTAACTGGCTAGCGTTAGCTAAAGAGCTGTGCCTGTATTCTTCTTTTGTGGTCCTGTTCTACGCAGTGCTTCACAGCGCCTCTAGTGGTATGGTGAAAAATGCATACCGAAGGGGAAATAAAACTGGTCCAGCAGTAAGTCAGACTATATTAAACTGTTTCACTTTACTGATTTTCCCATCTTTTGTGTTACAGGAAAACACCACAAGTGACATCATCACAAACCTTACCCCAGGTGCTCAATACAGAGTGGTGGTATATCACACCAACGGACCTCTAATTAGCCCTCCCTCTGAACCAGTTATTATTGATATAGGTAAGTGTTTAAAGTAGGGTTGCAACTAATGTTTATTTTGGTAGTCGGTTTTTCCAATTAGTCAACCATTATTTCTGTCATGGTATTCAAAGAGCATTTAAAGCTAGGAACAGGAGCAGTACCCACAGGAAGCAGAGATGGAGGGCATCTCTACTTCCTGTGAGTACTGCTTCTGTTCCTAGTTTTAAATGCTCTTTAAATACCAGACATTTAAATCTGAGTGAAATTTGCTGATTTTCAGTGAGAAAATATGCAGTCTGTTGTGTTTTTTTTTCTTTGTAACCTAAAGTGAGCAGCCCTTAACCCTCCTCCATTTTGTGTAGTACATTGCTGTTACAAATTAACAATTAGTTTACACTGAAACTTGGAATCAACAGAATTTTGTAATTGACATCGTAGCCCTAAATTGAAGGTTACATTTTTCTTTGTTAGTTGTTTTCTTTGTTCAGATCTATAAAAGGGAAATTATTTTATATACGAGTTTACTTGCAAATTAAACATGTAAAAAAATAAATCATTATAAATAATAAATAAATATATATATATATATATATATATATATATATATATATATATATATATATATATATATGATGTTTTATATATAAATATAAAACATCATAAACTAAATAAGGTAAATAAGCATTTAGTGTTGTATTCTTTGTGTATAGCGCATTCTGTTTTTCTGCTCATATGTTCAATTTAGCTATAAAACAGTAAAAACTGTAAAGAGCACCTGTTCTCTGTAGGGAATATGTTCATATATTTAGTTTAGTTTTAGTTTTGCCCTCAAATGTGGGAGCATTTAGTATTGGCTATGTTTATCTTTCTTTGTCAGTGAACACTCTGTTCTGCTTGTTCCATACCTAGCTCTTGTTACCATATCATACTTGTCTAATGCTGATCCCTGTCTCTTCGGCAGAGCCAACAGGAGTGCGGGATCTGGTGGTGTATTCACTGAGTCCAACAACGGTCATACTGAGTTGGCAGAGGCCGTACCACGTTGCCTTCCGCAAATACGTGCTGCAGACTTTCTTCTTTAACTCGGCTACTCAAACTTCCCAGTGGACCACCTACTACGAGATCACAGCTACTGCATCTGTCATCGCCTCTGTGGTAATACTCCACTCAGCCCAGCCCTGAAACCTGTCCTGCTTTTGTGTTACGTTAATTAAGAAGAAATATACCCCACACAGTACATGAATGTTAATTACCGGTACCGGCCTGAAGTCCAGCCTGTAATACAGTGTAAAGTAGTCAAAGAAGGAGCTATAGCATCAAGGGTTTACACTGAGGTTAAGAGGATAAAGCATTCTGTTCATACAGTACTCAGCATAAAGATTACTGGTGTGTTTTTCCATACACCTGAAACCAGAATAATTCATAGAACGAATCATAATGCAAAGCATTACTCTTAACTCTGAACTGCTCTTTTAGCAGTTCAGAGTTAAGAGTAATGCTTAGCAAAATACTGGTAAAATTCTAATGTGGATTCAGTTTTTAAATGGTTAGGGTCAGGGTCAGAGTGTGGCTGATTATTTTTGCCAATCTGAGTATGACAGTCTAACTAAAGAAAAAAGAGACAGAATGTCTAACTGGGCTTTTCAGCAGATAAGAACATAAAACTGTTGGGGGCACATTTTTACATATTATTATCAAACATTTCCCCCACATTAGCTATGGGAGAATTTTCTGATACACATACAGATAGTACTAGTCACACTGGCTTTAATATAAATACAATAACAGAGTAAAGAGACTAAACAAGACTAAAAAGCGCTAGAGACACTCCTGAATGTAAAAATGCTCAACAAGCATTTTGGCAAATCGGATGGTCATAATATGTTCATCACTTTTTGTTGCTTTATGTATACAACACACTCCACAGCATATGATTAAACTGAAACTTCGCCTGATCCCAAAAACAGTTGTAGAAGTGTAAGAATTCCACAATGTATTCTCACTTTTACATAACTACACACATGGTAGTATGTATTCAGGTGGACAGTTCATTAACACACACTGTGGGAACAATATTAACAGATCGCCATTTAAATCATGCAACTCTGCATCAGTTACAGATTCTGAATGTCAGTTAAGCTCTAATAAGGCCCAGAATGTCGTTAAACCAGTGAGATACATCTAAATAATTACATTTTGAGGTGAGGACTGTGGAGTAGAAATGCCCCTCAGCTTGATGTACTAGCTTTAGATTTCTTATCTAATAGGTCTTGCTTTGTAAAAAAATAAATAAATAAAAGGCCTTCCTGATCTGTTGTTTTATTTCAGTCACCACAATAACAGTGTGAGTATGTTTACAAGAGTGTAGGTAATGCCTGCTGTAGTGCTGCTTACAGCAACAGCCAAAAAGCAATGGAGCATTAAATCAGTTTTGTGTAGCTTTAAGCAGTTGTGTTTTGTGTTTCTGGTCTGTGTGATCACAGTTTTGCGAATGAATGAAAATATAACCAGTCAAGCGAAGCACTCAATTTATTCAGTACATTTGTTTTTGGAGTGATGTGCTTTAACATGACACAATACAAGTACTTAAGAACTCAAATAAGACGTGAGGATTGGTTAGCCTTCATCCTCGTCTTCTGAAGTCATTGCTCATGCTAATACGTAAATGATATCCCAGCGAGTAGTTTCCTTTTTTTAATTATTATATTCATGCTTAATTGCTTGCAGCATAATTTAAATTGCCCTCTCACCCATTCAGTGGTGGAACAGCGTGCGGGTGTTTATTGGCTTTAAGTAAGAATTAAGGGCTGCTGAAGCAGTGAAGTAGGAACACAATACAGACGTTTAAACAAGGTCGGGGTAGAGGGCAGCGTTTACAAGCTAATTAAATCAGGGGGTGTAATGTGATACAGAAACAGATCAATGAGTGCAAAGGCCAGTCATCCCACCTGATCCTGAGCGTCTGATTGAAGTGGCCGAGCTACAGGGAGGCAGAGGGAGAGACAGGGATTGCTTTAGTAAAGGTATTAAATCAGGAGTGGTAATGGAGCTTTTGTTGGAAACACAGAAAAACTGTATTGATGTTCCTTTAACCATAACTTTAGGCTGCAAAGTGACTTTGTGCACAGAAGAAATCACTCCCAAAAAGCTCTTGCCTAAATGAAAGAGCATTAACCTTTTTTATATATATCTTCTTTCTCTCCAAACAGAGAGTGACGGACCTGTTGCCTGCATGGTACTACAATTTCCGGGTGACCATGGTAACCTGGGGTGACCCGCCACTCAGCTGCTGTGATGGCTCCACAGTGAGCTTCATTACTGGTAGGTTTATACAGCACTCAGCACCTGTTCTTGAGCACCTGCATATTACACCTGATATTTACATTTGCTTTGACTTCTGTTTACTTTCATCCATGTCTACATTTCAGGTCTGAAACACATTCTATGTTTTTCATAGGATGAGGATAAATTTGGACCAGTAATGAGGTTAAACTAATCTAAATAATGATGTGATTTCAAACAGGTGACTGGAGTTATGATTTGGTACCAAAGCATGAGCAAAAATGGGCAGTGAATCTCCAGCTTGTAACAAATATGTGAGATAATTATTGAAATATTTAAAAACAATGTTCACAGAAACATGGAAAGGGATTCACATAGTTCCTCTTTTAAAGTGCATGATAATATCATTAAACCAGCAAGAACTGCATTACAATACAGAGTAATATTTAAAAATATTAAAAATGTAAAACTTTTCAGTGCAACACGTAGTATTAACTATGCTATGGTGTAGATTTCTCTGGGGTCTGATGTATCTGCAATGGACCATCACACAGTGGAAAAACGTATCAGTATTCCATATCCGGTATGAATGCTGCAAAATACAGAAAGCCAGCATCTGTCATGGAGTGTCACTAAACTTCAGTGACTGCAGCATTAACGCAAAAATGTACATTGTGATCAATGATAAAACATATGCTTTCACCAAGACAATGCAAAACCAAATGCGGCACTCATTACAAAGACATGTCTGTGGAAGAAGAGGGTATTGAACTGGACCAAATAAATGTTATAAAGTATTGGAAGAAACATCCCTACAAGTAATTTTGAAATGTGTTACAGGCAGAGATGTATAAAGCACTAAAGCCCCAAACTTAAGTAACAGTTAGGCCTGTCACGATAACAAAATTTTCAGGACGATTTATTGTCCCAGAAATTATTGCGATAAGCGATAATATTTTCATTTTAAAGCGTCACTATAGATTTTTTTTTCCTGCTTTGAGGAGAGTCGGTCACAGTAATAATATACTAGCATAATAATACTATTACACCATTTTTTAGTATTAAGAACAGACATTGGGCTATCGTACGATAAGTCGATAACTTAATTATCTCGACAGGCCCAGTAACAGTATAAGTGCTCTGTCAAAATCAACAGTACAAGTCACTTCAGAAGAAGTTGAAGTGTTCTTCAAGCTCCACACTTAACTTACATCTTTTGTAGTTAAGTATAGTATAGTCTAAAATGTAGTAGTGAAGTACTGAAAGTAAAAGTATGGTACTGTGTTATGTAGTTTTTACAGAAAGCAGTGGAAAGTGAAAAGCAGAGCGGGAGCAGCGAGGTCTTCTTATAAGATCAGCTTGATCATATGGCTTTAGTGATAATGTGGGTTTGGAATGAATTGTATCTAACATTTTTATTATTGTAACAAGTAATAATGCAGCACATTGAAAACCTAGCAGATTAAATGTATTAAGCTCTTCCAAAATATGTAATAAAGTAAAAGTGAAAGATACAGCATTTTAGTACTAATTAACAGTGATTAAGGACAATTAGTGTCTCTGATTAGTATAAGACAGAGAGTAAAGTTTTTCCGTAATGTTGTGGTAGGCTATAGTACTGTATATTACATATGACTTTTTAATGTAGATGACAAAACAAAATGTATTATAATTTTTTTTCTCAGCTCCTGAGTCCCCCCACATCTCCTCAGTGGATTACTCTCACGGGGTCTTGTACGTGCGCTGGACCTACGGGGACCTTTTCACTGACCTTTCTCACTCCAGAATGCTCCACTGGCAGGTGGTGGCCGAGGGCAAGAAGGGCTCTAGGAGACGCTTCTCTACAGATGTAAGTCTCTGGACAACAGCGTTTAATCTATTCCGCTTTTTACATAATCACTTATATAATATCTGGGCAGCTTAGCAAGTGCTTCACTAACATCTATTACATTATGATAGTTTCCTCTGCATTTGTAGTAGCCATTTTTCTACTTTATCTGTATACAGTCACAGGGGGGACTATCGCCCCTGCCCAATGAAAAACGAGTATCTGCATTTTTGTTAATTTTTAGTTTACTATATAATTTGAACATGCAAACTGTCAGAATGTCTTGTTGAATGGACCAAAAGGAATTTTGGACAGCAAAAATAGAGTTTGTGTGGTCAGTCTATACACACGTAACCTGCATGCTGCCTGTATTTGTCATAAGGCTGGATAATAATTTTATAGCGATGTATATATCTTAGTGCTGGGCGGTATGGACAAAAATGTATATCATAGTATTTGTCAAGATTTGTTTCGACGGTTTCGCGGTATATCACAATACTTTTATTATAGTTATTAAAAATTAATAAAAATAGGCTCATATAGGTTTGCATTAGCAGAAAAACGGCTAATTAATGTAAACAATACGGCTTCATTTACAAAACTAAATATTTTAAATACTTCCATAAACACTATAAATAGACCTAAAATAGTCAGTGTCAGTGAAGAACAGCAGCAGGAGCAGGAGTTCCTCAGATAAAGTGCTGTTCTCATTTCTCTCCAGGCAGGACAGAGCTAGCTTTCAGTGTGTTAGCTTGTTATGCTAACTGGCTAGCGTTAGCTAGCAATCTGTATCTACTTCTTTGGCGGTGCTGTTCTTTGCGGCGCTCCACAGTCCCTTTAGCAGTATGGCGGTATGTAAAAAAATGCATACGTTCTAATTTCCTCTCCAGTATACCAGATGAACCGGTTTACTAGATGAACTGGTATACCGCCCAACACTAGTTTATCACATACCTGTCAAGTCTCCTGTTTTGGCCGGGAAACTACCGTATTTTACTCCTCTTTCCCGCCGTCCTCCCGTATTAGTATTTTCCCGTAAATTTCCCGTATTCTATTAAAATAAAAAAATATATATTATTGAGGAGACAGGGCACTGACCGCTCTGTGTCTCTTAACCAATCGTGGAGCCGATTCAAGGAGAAAGTCCCGACTTTCAGGAGAAACAGCCAATCAGCTTGCAAAGGAGGGTCAGTGTGGGGAATAATTGTAATTGTAGTGTGTAAGTGGTTCACTTGTGGTTATTTTAGATTTTTTTGTAAACCTGTCTTAAAATGTAAGGGATACTGAACCTTCGTTGGGCTGGTGGGACGGCTTTAAGCGGACAGAGGAAAATATCCCTTATTTTTAAATCTAAAACTTGACAGGTATGGTTTATCATGATCAAAAATATTTAAATAATGTTGATGTAAATGTTTTTTTTAATATTTTTAAATACTTCAATATTATTCAAAAAAACTGTGGATCAGTGTAATGTACAGACATAATATACATATCAGAGCGCACAGCTCTACCTAACCAGTCCAGGCACATTCAAGTGTGATGAAAGTGAGTAATTTGTAAGGGCTGGTGCCCGATCGAGGCGTCCTCCAGGGCATCGGAGGGCGCGCCAGGCCAGCGCCGAGGGTTAATTGGCTAATTATCAACACCTGCTTTCAACAGCTTATAAGCAACGCCAACTAGCCACTCGGCGCTGGATCTTTGAAGCTCGTGAGAGCGAATCTATGCCGGTTTTCCGAGCGAGCCCCGGCTCTCTATCTCTATCCCTTATTCCCTTCGAGTTTGGTGGAGCTGTGTAGAGCAGTGAGCTCCACGGCCGACATCTATCTGTCTCTAGTTTGGTGGAGCAGAGCGGTGTGCTCTTTCTGCCGCCCCTCTCGAGTCTCTGCGTGCGTGCGTGTGTGTTTGTTTCTCACCGCGAGGCACGTGGCTTGTTTACCTTCCCTCTCCCGCGCTGTTCCTCCCCTCTCTGGTGGAGCAGCGTTTAAATCCATAAGCACCTCAGTTTTGTTTTGTTTTCGCTGGAAGCCCCTTTTGTTTAGTTAATCCTTCACCTCGTCTCATAAGCGGAGGCCCTTTAAAGAGTGATTAAAGCGGCCGCGTCCCAATCCGCTCGCTGAGTTCGATCCCCGCGTGGAGCGGGGTTTAATAATAATAATAATTATATATATATATATATATATAATATTATTATATAATATTATTATATATCCTATTAATATATATATTAACGATTATATATTAATTCTTCTTCTTCTTCTTCTTCTTCTTCTTCTTCTTCTTATTATTATTATTATTATTATTATTATTATTATTATTATTATTATCCTTTTTTTGGGAGGTTTACCTGCTTGGAGATCTACTGCTCTGCACTTGGATTCTACAACCTTCTGGGCTGGAGAGCTATCGCTCCCCACCCATTACATAATTCAGCTCAGAAAAACAGTTAGCATTGCAGCTAACATTAACATCAGCCTGTTTACATACAGTGCTACACACTAAGGTTTTATTTTAGCTTAGCTCTATATTATTACATTATATTTGACTAATGACAAAAAAACTAGCAACGTCAGTGTATTTACGTCAGTGTAACACATTGCTGATGGTGGCTTTTATACTGTTACTAAAAAAATTAGGATAAATCATCATATCATATCATATCAGCCAAAATGAACAAATATATCAGTGTATCAGTTTTGGTCATATTGTCCAGCTCTAATTTAACACCACATTTACCGTCAGTTGCCACAATTCCTGTCACCTTTACCATTATACGGTGCTGCTATGTTGTGAAAAGGTGGTCTCAGGCTGTTCTGTGTGGTCTGGGATGGAGCATCTTCAGCACTGGTATCTAATGATGAATAGATGCTGCTGATTACATGCTTGATGTACTTTTGAGGCCTAATTAAGAAGGTGCAGGGTGACACTTGTGCCTTCCTCCGCTCGCTCTCTCAGTGCTCTGGCTGTACCCTATAATGAATCCAATTACTCACCACACATATTTATCTAACGCTGAGCAAAAGGATTAATTAGAGACTGCTAAATGTTTCCAGACAGAGATAGTAAGAGATGGCTATCCGCCCACCAGCTTTGCCGGCCACAGCCTGTTTCCTTATGCAGAAAGAGCTAAGGAAGAATTACTGTAGATCAACTTTTAGTGTGCTGCTTGTGTGTTTGAGCATAGGGGCATCATCTCTTCAGTTTATTCAAAAACCATTGCTTTACTTGTTTCTAAAGAGTATGGAGGCATATTCTTTATCATGGTTCTCGCAGCCTTAAATGCATGTGATGCAAGCAGACGCAGTGGGAGTAAATTACCACTGAAGGCTGCATTCATGCAGGTTCAGGCTCCAGATCAATCCTTTGTATGTTGCCATTGATTCCTAAGCCTCTAACATCCCCCATTATTATATTGTTAAGTCGATAGCTTAAATGTGTAGCTTGCCCTAAGAGCTGAAACATTAAAACATCCAGTCAAGCACATTTAATATTGTGATCAGAGTTGTTTCATGCTGCTTTACAGACTGTCTTTCCATATGTGAAAGATTTAATTGACTCACTAATTAACATTTTGATTGACAGAATATTCTGAGTGTAAGAAATGTACAGTACAGTAAATTAAAAAGAAGAACACTGCAGAGAATACTGCTGCCACATTTTGTCTATTGACTTAACATTTAACATAAAAACAGGAAGTATTTGATGCATTCTTTGAACTCCAGTATGTTTAGATGTTGTAGTTGTATTTAAAGTTGTACTACAGCACCTAAATATCTAAACTTGTCAGCATTTTTAACTACAAAAAAAAACAAAATACTGGTATATCAGCAATAGCAGGTTTGCTATGTAATTAAAAAAGTATTGAGTGTACCGCCTGCAGTTCTTCTATCGATGCATCCTTACTTTATATTAGGCTTTTCAAATGTTTTAGAAATCTGGAAAACTTGGACTTTTAGAGACTTTTTCCAGTCATGGAAAAATTATACAATTGCTAGGAATGTCCTGCAAATATTAGTTAATTCCAAAATAATATGAGCTATTAAGCAAGTAATATTATACAAATTTCCTATTTATTAGTTACAGTGGTGTGAAAAGGTATTTGGAATAATATCAGGTATCATACAAAGTATAAAAAGCACTTTTTTTAAATGATCATTTTATTTGTGAAAGGAAAAAACTATCCAAACAAACCTAGCCCTGTATGAAAAAGTGTTAGCCCCCTAAACCTAATAATGTCATATTGGGGACAGGACTCACGTAGACAGGACAGTAGCCACGTAGACAAAACCATACCATAAACGGAAACAGTCCAGAGAATCATACACGGGAAGGCCAGCAGCAGAGGTAGACAAAAAGGCAAAAACAATAAACAGTCCACGTCAAACACGGTAAATCCAAACAGAAGGGAGCAGGCAAAAATCGGCGTAAAAAAAAAAACAAAGAACAAGGTCATACACGAAAAATACAGAGATAGAGAACGCTCTAACGCTTTGTAATGAGGATAAACCAACAATACTCGGCACAGGTGTGTGAGTGAGGAGCTCTTTTATAGTGCCAGTAATCAATACTCAGGACTTCCTGGAGGAAGCAGGTGATGGTTATGTGATCGTGTGTGTGTGTGTGTGATGTCAGCGGGTGGTGCGTTCTGGGTAGTGTAGTTGATAAACTGAGAACCTCCGTTAGAGCTGAGTGTGGGAGAAACAGTAGCGCTTTCAGCACCAGACGTGACAAATAAGGTTCAGTCTTACAGGTTTGCACCACATGTAACGGGACACACACCTTCCAAAATGTTCCACTTTTGTTACGTGAGTTCAATTACTATTTATCCAAAGCTCTGGGGATCATCAAGATGTTTGTTGGTAAATGTAAATTGGGCAGTTGCGTTCTTTTGGGACAGCAATGTTTTTTGCTTTGGAACTCTCTCATTGATATCATTATCGATCAGTCTCTTTCTTTTTTTGAATCATTAATACTGACCTTTACTGAGGCAAGTGAGACCTGCAGTTTTTAAATGTTGTTCTGGGTTCTTTTGTGACCTCCTGGATGAGTTGTTCATTCCCTTTGGAATAATTCTGGTCGGCCAGTCACTCCTGGAGGTCCTGAAGTTCATCAGTGTTCCATGTTTTCTCCAGTTGTGAATAACAACTCTCACTGTGGTCTGCTGGAGTCCCAAAGCCTTAGAAATGACTTTGTAACCTTTTTAGCATAATAGATGATTAATGATTAATGTTTTCTCATCTGTTTTTACATGTCTTCACATCGCTGCATAATGTAGTGCTCTTTTTTTATCTGCTTCATGTTGTCAGACAGGTTCTATTTCTTTCTACCAGTCTGGCAGTAATCAGGCCTGGTTGTGGTCATTAATCACAGTTAATTTATGGAGGCTAACACTTTTTCTTGAAATGAAAAAATTAACTTTTTCTTTTAATGAAGTCATTTATATTTACTCAGGTTATATTTGTCTGATATTAAAGTTTGTTTGATAATCTAAAAAAAATAAGTATGACACGCCACTGTATATACAGACAGAAGCCTTACTGGAGGGATTCTGACAATAGCTCTAAGGTCTGAAGAGACTGCAGAATTCATAATCAGAGTAAAAATTGATTGACAGTTATAACAAGATGATTACGTACAAAATATTACCTCCTTTTTTTGTGAACTTCAGTTAAATAAAGAACGATTGTGTACTATTAAAAAGCAGGTCATATTTTGAGAGTAAAATGATAAAACTTGTATTAAATCTACTATCATGTAACTGCTGTTGTAATGAGCAACTCATCCACAGCTAAATCAAAAAATTAGTTATTCCGTTATTTTCAGTGTTTTTCTTTCTCCTCTCTACAGGTGACTCGTAACATGATGAAGGCCACGCTAGCCCTCCCTCCCGGCGACATCTACAACCTGACAGTCACCGCATGTACTGAGCGCAGCCGCAACACCTCCATGCCCCACATCATGAAACTGGGTCAGTAGTTGACCTCCACCTTTTCCACACCTCTGTCTCTCTCAGTGTCAGCCAGTCATCCTGAAAAAAGCATGAGTGTTACTGAGCGAGCATTACCGCTGCATAGCAGAGAAAATCCTCGCTTGATGTTCACTCAGAAACATCTTCACCTTCACAGTCGACACGTCCCTGATTTGATGTTTACTTCGCTCTCAGAAGCTGAAAGCTCGGCTCCTTCTGACGGAAAAAAGTGACATAGGAACATCAGAGAGCAGAAAATAGCACAGTATCAAACACGACCGGTGATTCTTTGATGCGTTGCTCGTCCAGAACCTGCATGGAAATATTAGCATGTCAAAGAAAAGCTGCTGATGTGAAGAATGTACTGAGACCTTAGACCACACTTTATATTAGAGATCCAGCTTTCTGTTCCTCTAAACCAGTTTCAGTTTCTGTAGGCCACAGTGACCACACAGTGAAGACGTGAGAGCATAAAAGAAATAGTATATTTTTGTTATTTATTAATATTATAAATTGCACTAACATTTTATACATGGTGCCCACAGACAGTACATTGCAAAAGGCAGGCAGACTTTCAGTAAACAAAAAAATACAAAATTAGATCACCTGTCTTTACCATCCTAGCCCTGCACAGCTTATATTTGTTAGCTTATATAACAGTTTATTGTTGTAAAGTATGCGAATGGAGTGTAAAAATTAACTTAAACCTGCCGTTTATTAGCTCTTCCAGTTGTCACTTTATTGCAGAGCAGCAGGTTTGTTACAGCTGCTGAAAAGAGGAAACACTCTTTGCTGTTTGTATAAAGTTATTAATAGAACAGTATTAGCATTAGGTGCTAACCACACTGCTAGCTCATTCGCTCTTCAGAAGTGAGTATATCGATCTGTAGCCTGCATGTTTACAGTGTTAAAACAAGCTACGTGGGACAAACTGCTAGCTGATAGTGCCCTGGCTCACCAGAACACTCATAGTTCCTCATTGTAGAGCTGTCTGGGAGCCTACAGCTTACTGTACTTTTTAATGCTTTTTTACTGGAAGTTACTTGGTGTGTAGTGCAGTCACCACATGCTTTTTGTTGACTGTAACAGATCCAGCACCCCCCAGGTCTCTGTACGCAGTCAACGCCACGCACTCTGCCGTCACCCTGCTCTGGACTGAGGAGGGAGTGGTGGACTTCTACCAGGTCAGCTGCAAACAACTAGGACCCAACAAACCTCTGAAGGTATGGAGTTATCCTTACAGCACGAGGACGTGTTCAGTTAAGATTCAGTTAGCTCAGATTAGACCACAACTTCTCTACCTTGCTGTGTTAATTAGGCTGTTACTGTGGAAACCTATTTGTATGATGGATTTAGCTGGTGCGTGGGAAAGCTGCAAAAAAAAAAAAAATCACAAATTAGCTCAGGGAAATGTACTTATTTTCTCTCATGTGTAATAAAAGCAGAATCTTTTTATTATAGAAGATTTACACTAATACAAAATTAACCATCATAGCTATAAGCAGTGATCTCAAAAGCACGACAAACTCTTAGACTATGAGACTAATTATGAATTGTAGCTCATTGAGAAAAGGTGGTACATACTTCATTGGGTTTAGTGCCATTTATGTACATTGTTATCAATACTAACAGTTTTTCTTTATTTAAACATGTATATATTGAGTGTAAATTAAATGTGCATGTGATTCATTCATTTAAAAGCTGTCTGAAACTATGCAGTGGTTGGATGGTTCCCCCTTATATATAAGTCTTGGTTCTCTCAAGGTTTCTTCCTCCTCCAGCTCTGAGGGAGTTTCTCCTTGCCTCTGAGCTCACTGAGGGTTCTGTATTATATGTTCAGTGTTTTGTCTGATTCTGTAAAGCTGCTTTGTGACATCAGTTGTAAAAAGCGCTATATAAATACATTTTATTTGATTTGATTAGGGTATTATATAAACTATGCAGTTATGGGTTTATTAGAGTTTTTCTGATCGGAAATTTGGGAGCAAATGGTAAAATTCAGATACATTTAATTTTTTACTCAAATTTATTACATTAGCATTTAGAGTGAGATATTGATTATATAAATATCTTGATCAGCATTACAAACGCAATTCTGTATATCTATTAGGTTATGATAAAAAGAGAATATAAAATGCAAATATTTTGATTAGCCTAGAGTCAAAACACTGTTCATTTGGAGTTTACTAAATCATCACCATCAAATATCAGTCTAAAACATCACTTTAATCTGATACTGATATCATTGTGTTCCTTTGTGCTTGTAATATAAATAGAATAGCAAAATAATCTTGTAAAGCTTTAAAAGGAACCCATTCAATTTAATCAAATGATCATGCCAGAAGATGAGAAATGTAGAGCAACCTACACTACTATGGACTTTACCATCAACCTCAGTCATCAAACATATCAAGGGTGGTTCTTATCTGTTGTGGATGCAGCATGGTGCTCAATTCGTAGTGCTAGATCGTCCACATTGCTTGATATTCATATCTCTTGCACTGCTGTCCGTGGCAACCAAGTGTTCTCAGGCCATCCCCCTAGGTAACATTTCATGATCAGTTTACATACTGCTATCCCATAACATTTGCCATGTATAAGTAAATATCTATTAAAATAAGTATTTGATATGCTGGCGTGTTTGAAAGTTGTCCCACCTGCAAAGAATGGAGAGGTCTGTCATTTTTACCATAGATACACCCCAACCTTTCTACCAGTGCCAAGACCAAAGTCCTGTCTAAGAAAACCAGGGACAAAATTGTAAGATATTGCCTTAGGATGATTCTGAGAAAGGTCAGAAATCAGTCCAGAACTACAGGGGAGGATCGCCGTGTTTGGGGGCAGAAGAGGGATGTGTACAACCCCAAGAACACTGTCACAACCGTGAAGCATGGGGGTGGAAGCCACTTCACTCTATTGAAGAGAGGATGGATGTGATCATGTATCAAGTATTTTTTGGCCAACTACCGGAATTGGAGCATTGAAGATCAGGTCATTAAAGGTCATAGCCGGGTCTTCCAGCACGACAATGACCCGGACCACACAGTCAAGGAGTACAACTAAGGAGTGGCTCCATAAGAAGCATTCAAAAGTCTCGGAGTAGCCTAGCCAGTCTTCACACCTGAACCCTATAGACAAGCTTTAGAGGATGATGAAACTCAATGTTGGCCAGTAACAACCCCAAACCTGAAAGATCTGGAGGAGATCTGTATGGAGGCAAAATTCCTGCTGCATTGTGTGCAAACTTGATCAAGAACTACAGGAAATGCCTGACCTCTACTTGTAATTGGAAACAAAGGTTTCTGTACCAAACATCTAGTTGTGTTTTTCTATTGTATTAAAAACTTAATTCATATAATAAAATGCAAATTAAATATTTAAAAATCATACTTGTTATACATGTTATACATGCCTCTCACAGTTGAAGTGCATCTACAATAAAAATTACAGACCTCTCCATTCTTTGTAGGTGGGAAAACATGTAAAATCTGCAGCGTATCAAATACTTATTTTTCGCACTGTAGTCAAAGACAGTGGAACAGGTTTTAAAGCAACTGCTGATCAGTTAAGAAGAGAAGCTTTGTTGATGTTCAAAAAAGAGGCACTGTGTACATACTGAAAGGTAGCTGCATGAATTAACTAAAAAAAAAACATCCCGACTGACGTATGTCTTATGTCAGTTCATGTTAGTCTTTTAATGACACCTAATGTGTTTTTATATCTGTAAGTGTCTGCTCAGTTTGACAAGTCTGACACCCTTAGACACAAAATCTGCCAGGTTGAAGCTTAAGGGCCACCCACAGGCTCCAATAGCCTCAACTGCCTCTCACAAGTTATTCAAACATTTTGCAATAAACACAGAGGAAAATATTGACACCGGCAGCTTTTCCGTGCTTCTAGGCATCGTGCATGGTGGATAAAGCACAGTCACGACGCCTCCGGGGACTGTCACAGGGGCTCTGTAGTTTATTAGAGTCATTAAAAAAGTAGTGAGTTTCATGTGGGTGATTCACTCGGTTGCCACGGCAGCAGAAATCAGAATGCCCGGGGGATGCAGGGCACGACGGTTGTTCATTTGTTAACGTATGCCCACATGCCATCATCAGCACAGATGCATCTGCTCCAGCCATAACCCCCCACTTCCTCTAAACTGCAGTGGAAACCTGATTAAACAATGCAGTCAGGAAAGTTTAATAGGTTGAGCATGTCACTCTCACTGTTTAGTGGAAAAATGATGAGGAAGGTGTGAAGCATTGTCTGGTAAAGTTTAGTTAGTTAAGTTCATTTTTGGTTGTTTCAGTAATTTTGTCTTAGACAACTAGAAAAAAGTATATGCATTTAGAAAACAGCTGGCATTGAAATTTGATCCAGTTACTCAAACAAAACAATACAATAAGCTTACAATATTCTAACAGCAATATCATAAAAAACAAGATACACAATATGTTTACATGTATGTTTTTTTAATGAATGCATTCAGCTACTTTAAATTGCGCCTGTTGTACAGCTGGTTTAGTCCCAGTAGAAAATTATTCAGTGTCCATTAGAATAGAACTCTCTGGTGCTGATAAACATGAACCTATTGGCACCATACCTGCTACCAGGTGTGGGCTAGAAGGGTATACACCCCTCTACCCAGCATTGAGCTGTGAAGCAGTGATGCTGTCTTCTCTGGAATTATAATATTGAGATGAGTAATAATGTAATCTAATGTTTTTTGAAGCAGACTCTTAAAAAAAACAAGATAAAGTATTTTAATACCTTTGATTTCAGAGTAAACAGTAGATAAGCAGATCATATAGGTGTACTTACTAAACAAATTATTAGGATTACAATGAACAGCAATAATTTTTCATCCACTAATGCACCTCATCACAAAGCAAAGTCCAAATCTACAAATAAAAAGAAAGAATACCTGAAAGGTGTACTTGACAAATCTGAAGGAATTGGGAAAAATAGTTTTCAGCATCTTGTTGAATTCATGAATCCAGGAAGAATTGAAGCTACTTTTGAGAGTAAAGCATGTGTGTATCCAATAACGGTATGCTGTTCCTAATAATATATAATATTTTTATAATAAATGGTCTTTGTCTGTTGCAGGCTGGCGAGCCACTGACAGCACTCACACACGTTTTGACTGTGGGTAACCTGCAACCCTCCACCTCCTACAACTGCAGTGTGACCAGTTACAGCTACAGCACACCCAGCGAGCCCACCTACATCACCATCTCCACCCTCGGTAAGTTACAGAACTCATTACAGGACATTTTATTGGAATTAGAGGTGTGCCAAAAAATCGATTCACATAAGAATCTTGATTCTCATTTACTACGATTCAGAATCGATTTAAAATGTCCCAAAATCGATTCTGAGGGGCGGGTTTTAGACTGATTTTGGGCTGGGTATTTTTGTTGGACCTGGCAACCCTGGGGATAGCGCTTGTCCTTTCAAACGGAGATCTTCCAGACACACACAGAGCGTAGGTGTTTGAGAATCACCGGTAAGATGGCAGAACAAGCACTATATTACCTTAGATTAACGTGTAGTTTCAATGTTTTATGGCAGAATGCTTCATAACAAGCATAAAAAAGATCGCTAGTAGTTAGTTTCAGTAACTGTTAGCTAGCTAACTAGCTAACTTTCCAGTTCCACCTTAAATAACGCTACAGGTGGCAGCGGGCTGCAGCATTTAAGGCGGAACAGAAAAATACAATAAGCTAATCAGAGCTAATTTCAGCTCCTCATCACAGAGGAATTAAGGAATGGACCATATGAATTAATTTCTCCACCTCCTGCCCCCTTTCTGAAGAAATACAACGACCTTAAATTAACTAGTTAATCAGCAGCTGCTCCTGAACTTTAGCGCTCCACTGCTATCATCACATCAGCCCAGCAGCGTCACCTACACACCACCGCTAGTAGCCTGGTAATAAAGCAGTGTTATTTATTATTTATTTATTGTTCATTAACGTCATTGTGATATCCCAGTGATTCCTCTGTCACTGAGGACCCACATTCCTGCACATTTTATTGTTTTTGTAACACATTACTTGCTCCAGGACCAGTGTATATTATGGAGGGTTTTTTTTCAATACGATTCATAAGCCAGAAGCAGAAATATTTATAATTCAAATCGTTTTGAATCAAAAATCGATTTTGAATCGAATCGTGGCCCCCAAAATCGGAATCGAATCGAATCGTGAGATAGTAAACGATTCCCACCCCTAATTGGAATATCCATTTTATTGTTCCTTTCAATAGAAAATAGGCCTGATGTTTTTCATATAAAATATCATTAGCACATTGTGGTTAAAGCGCACGAGTAAAACAGCAGCAACTTCCTCTGGCTGATAATAGACAACAGAGACACTGAATAACTAAATCTCCACTCGTTAAGTTTTTAGTCAGTCTGAGTGAGAACCGTAATATAGTATGATCTCCCGATACATCTTTTCATGAGAGCTACAAGTGGATTAGCCGATTAAGACGCTGGCACTGTGGCCTTAAGATCACCAGTTTGAGTTCCAGGTCATCAGCAGCTGAAGCCCTACTCTCTGAGTGGATAGATGGCTCTCTCTCACCTCCATTGCTCTTATTGGTCAGCATAGTCGTGCGTTATCTGATGTATCAGAGCTAGGGATCAGGCGCATTCTTCTGAGCACGTTTACTGTACAGTGAAGCTGCATTAACGACAGTTGGAAGAGAGGCTCATCTGAGCCTTCTATTACTGGGAGCATTAAAAGGGGGTCCAGAGAGTCGGTGGGTTAATTGGTTAAACTGAATTGGAGATTAAATTTATCTATTTATGGACAGTGTCACTGTTTGTTTTGATCCTGATCACTAAAATGTCTAAAGAACAGCAGTGATTATTATGTCACATATTTACAGCACGTTCCTGGAACATTATTTCTCATATACGTTACATTACATTACATTAAATTAAATGCTAGCTGGAAAGATACTTATTGGTTCATCTGCTGAGTTTGACTCCTTCTAGGGAGAGCAAATTTATTTATGTGAGTGGCTGAACTTAATAAAAGTTGCTTGTGAGAACAAAAACTCGACATTTACAAAGCGGGAACAGATACCTTTATCCATACTTTTGCCACACCAGGGCTACATTCAGTACCACTGTAACAGAGGGGATAAAAAATAGCAAGCAAGCGGTATAAAGGTTTGTGCCACCTGGAAAATTGCTGTTTTTACAGAATAAAGTGAGGAAAGTCATGCCAGTGTTGCACAAATTGTGGAAGTCATGTTAATTTTAACATGTAAAAGCAGGTCTTACCGCTGGGTGGTGGTGGGGAGGTTAGCTAACTAAGTTAAGTAAAGTTAAGTGCTGGATGTTAATCTACACAGATTCTCATCTGAAAACTGTTTATTTGGGTGGGGAAAGCGCTTTTGTTTATTTGCAATAAGCTTAGATTTCCAAATCTCTCCAGCAATAGGCTGGAGTATTAGCATTAGCAGCTAACCGCGCCAGGAGTGCTAGCCAGGGTTAGCTGCAGACTACAGGCCGAAAATTCTCCCCTCTGAACGGGGAAATAGCAGTTATGCT
Source organism: Astyanax mexicanus (assembly GCF_023375975.1). Taxonomy (NCBI): domain Eukaryota; kingdom Metazoa; phylum Chordata; class Actinopteri; order Characiformes; family Acestrorhamphidae; genus Astyanax; species Astyanax mexicanus. Next base: position 30,965,909 of record NC_064409.1, on the reverse strand, counting down.
AATACTACTCCTGTATAAACACTGCAAATTGGCAGAGTGGCTTTACTGCTCCTTACAACCTGACTGATAAAATTCATACACAAGACACACTGGATTATAAGGCATACTGACGATTTTTGGGAAAATTCAAGAATTTTAAGTGTGCCTTATAGTGCGAAAAAGATGGTATATGTAAAGCACCAAATTTTTATTTTATTATTTTAGGAAAACTAAAGCTTTTAAAACTAAAGCTTTGGTGTATTTAAAGTTTGTACTGTGTTGTTCTATTCAAAGAAATGTTGATAATTCTCTTAGTATTAGCAGATTTTGTTTAGACTGTAAAGAATTTCTGTCTCATTGGATTTAAAAGCACAAAGCTTAACTAGATCAAGCTTAACTAATCTCTTCTGTATCCTGAAGGTGGGAAAAACACCATGGGTGCATGCACATATTGTTCTACAGCATTTTTATTCTTCTAGCTTTAAACCACATTATCAGAAATTACTTCCCTCACTAGTGTGTGTTTTCCATCTTCTCCTCTGAAGTTACTGTTGTTGAGATAAATTTTCTGACAATGACAGCATTAAAAATAATTTCCTGTGAAACTGGTTTTAACTGAGGTGTGTGTGTTTTTGTGTTACAGCCCGGGAGATGAATCCCAGTGTAGCTGCAATCTCAGCACTGGCAGTGCTCAGTGTGCTGCTCATCAGTCTGCTGGTGCTCTTCCTGCTGGTGCTGCGCAAGAAGCACATGCAGATGACCAGGTGAGAGCTTAGGATTTTTATATTAATTATTAAAACCCTTAACATGTAAGTTCTACAGTTGTACTCTTGATGTTGTTCTGATAACACAATGGCCTCTGCTTATTTACACTGGTTTACTGTAAGGTACTAAAAGGCAGCCCTGGTGTATTTGTTTTTATTACAGAGAGTGTGGAGCTGAAACGTTCGTCAACTTTGCCTCTTTCGAGCGGGATGGCAAACTTCCCTACAACTGGTAGGAGTCCTCTTTATCCCTATAGAGTAAAAATAAATGAAATGTTAAATAGAAGTTAAATGTCAGTATATAAATGATAGAGATAAGAGATGACAGAAGTCACACACATCAGCCAGTCACAGACAGAGAGAGAGAGAGAGAGAGAGAGAGAGACAGAAAGCCGCAGGATTTTTAATCTGGCCCTTAAACTCAAACGCACGTGGCTTTGTTCGCATCTTCGCACGAGGCGGCACGTTTGTAGAATATCCACAGCGTCCCGGAACGCCCAGCCTAATAACCCTTACAGATTAAGGGAATTAGGATATGACAGATCAGGGGTTTACTAGAATAACTCCCCACACAGAAGAGAAAATGAGGAATCTCCCCAAGTGGTGTGGCTTTTTGAACAGAGCTGTTGGAATTAGAGTGTGAATAAAGTCTTTTCTTAGTCACAGTTCAATGTATCTCTTTTTTTAGGAGGTTTCCAGAACTTTGCTGACTTTTTGTTACAACACACACACTCACACAGCGCACACACACACTGATCCTGTAAGGACACTGTGGGCGATTCCATACATGTGTGATTAATATAACAGCTTAAAGACAGTCAGTTAAGGCAGATTTTGGCTTTCACCAAAGTCAAATTGAGCTGTTGTTTCCATCGGGAAAGTTAAAGACCTCCTTCTGTTTGGAGACTGTTCGTCCAAAAAAGCTTTTTTCCCATTCCCATTATCAGAAAATGCATTCTGTACAGTGTTTATGTAAATGTCTTATATCTGTCTGCTGCTACAGTGATCGTTAATGTTGTTGTGTTTAAGCTTTATATCAGGGTAGAACAGAGTGGCCCAGAGTAGCACTGAATATGAAGTGCACTTCATAATAAAACATTTAATCATTTGATAGAAGTGAATTGTCCTCTCTGCAGCTGAGTAGAATAAATGTCGTATTTTTTGTTGAGGGTTAAATTCCGCGTCTGCTGTCCATGCGCCATTGACCACACGCGCCCATAAGTGCAGTTGATAAGCTAATGACACTGGACTGCATGAGGCATTAATTAACCCTGTATGAAGCACTAATTAAGTACGTCTCAGTCATCACTGTCTGTCACTATTACTAATGGAGCACCATGTTTTGTCCCCAACTTTTCGCCCTTGGTGTTTTTCTTTTCTTTTTTTTTTCTTTTTTGTTGTTGTTTTTGTTTTTGTTTTCCTTTATTTGAACCCCTTCAGGCGAAGGAGCCTCTTTGCCTTCCTTACTCTTCTGCCATCCTGCCTTTGGACTGACTATCTTTTGGCTTTTTATATTAATCCGTGGTAAGTAAAAGCGCTGACAGACAGAAAGACGCTGCATCATGGAGGCATGTTTAAGAGGCCCACAGCCTGTGCCGGCGGCGACCATAGACACAGCAGCAGCAGCAGCAGCACATTCTTACATATTTACTTTTCTCACTAAAAAGCACAGAATACACTCCTAAAAGTAAAGGTCCTGGCATTTACAGGGGCAGTTTCCCAAATATTGATTAAACCTAGTCTTGGACTACACAATATTGTGAATGGAGATTTTCCACTCAAGAAAGTAGTTAATGACTAGTAGAATAGGTTTAATCTCTGTCTGGGATGCTGCCTCTCAGTTATACAAGCTATGCCCACAACCCACTTCTCTCTTGAGTTGGTAAAGAATCTTTAAATTATGTAGAATAACTTAAAACTAAAAAAGCTTGAATTGAATATCATTTTTATGATAAATCTCCATCTTTAGCTTTTAAGAGTGTAGTACTGTCCCAGTGAGAAGCATTCCCTAAATAATGATGCTTAATGTTCGGAGATCTATTTTTCATGTTGAATAGTGAAAAAACATGAGCTTTCACGCTCTGCTCACGACAAGGATTCAAATCTGTATTGGATCCTTGTTGGTACTTTTCAATGGAACGCTCTGTCTATGGTTGTGCCTAAACACTGAAAGTAATCTAGAATATTCACTAATAGCATGCAAACAAAATAACACAAAAAGCATGAGAAGGTCATATTAGAGCTAACACAAGCTGCATGCTCACTAAACACCAGATCACTAACCCTTCATAGCAACACTAGCAGTGTGCACTGATAGAGAGTAGATGTAGGAGTCCTAGGTTTAGGTCCTCTGTTTTGCATGCATTGTTTACTGAATGTAGTGGCTCTTTACAACCGATACTGTGAATGTGAATCTGGGTATGAGATAAGTGTGAAAATGTGTGAACTGTAGACTGATGATTGATTGCTCAGCCTGAGGAAGAAATGCATGCTTTCAGGAATATACCGTTTTACTACTAAGTCTGTATGCTGAACAAATGCCTTCTCATGTCTGATGAACATCATGAGGCTTGTAGTTTATAGATTTTACATGTGATCCTCTCTTTGGTTCTACTGGACGAGCGTATAGAATGCAGTAATAAAAGTGAGAGGCCATGTAATACAGTGAGGTGCAAAAGTCTGAGACACTTTGAAATGAGCTGATTCATTCAGTTTGTAATTTGTAAAATAAGAAGTGCTGTTGTGAAAAAATTAAGGATAAATATTAGGAACTAAATCTGTTACTATTCTGCATTATTTTTGGGAAAATATTAGATGTTAACTCCTTTGGATCAAAAGATCAAACCATTTTTTATCTCTTCCACTGAAGCTCGTGTTTAGATGAGTACAATACAGACGAGTGTGTTTGATCTACTCATCAGAGGCTTTTTCACAAATAAAAGTCATTCTGTTGTTCACTCACATTGCTAAGCTGTTATATTACAAAATAATACAAACCTCAGACTTTTGGACCCTGATTATAAATAAAATAAAAACGCTTTATATATTTAAGTGTGTACCACTCATTTCTCTGCCTGTAGGAGCAAGACTGCTCTAAAGAAAAGGAAGCTAACAAGGTAATACTAACTAACAGACTCTCTCTGTGTGTGTATTTTTGCATCTACATGTGTGTGTGTGTGTGTGTCTCGCTTGTTGTCCTGTGTGTACAAGTTTTTTTTAAGCTTTTTTAGGTTTTTGACTAAAAGCTTTACTAAAACTAAAGTCACCTAACACTCCATTCAGAGGGGATTAGTTCTGAGGATTGATTTTAGTGCAAACTCTTGGTGTGAAGCGCTGCATGATGTAGTGAAGGAGGCTGTTATTAATTATGAATCAGAAGTGAAAGTACAGTTAAGATTTTGTAGCAGTGATAGACCGTAGACTGTAGTGTGCTCTTCGCTGTTCTGTTTGTGAAGTAGAATAAATAATTACATATATACATTAATAAATAAATAAATGAAATATCAGTGCCTGTTGTGGACGCTTCTCTTCTGTGTGCAGCCCGGTGCAGTTAGATGACTTTGAAGCCTACATCAAAGACATGAGCAAAGACTCTGCCTACAAGTTCTCCCTGCAGTTTGAGGTGAGGAAACACATTCTGTCAAAGCTTACAAATACTTTACCTGAAATCATAACCTTGTGATCAGAAATCATGCTGTGATGAAACTCCAGAGGAGAGAAAAAAATCCCATAGGCAAGGTCAGCTGCTTGAAGAGATGTGGAAATGCTTCAGGTTTATTGGAGGAAGCATTTCTTAGACCTCCTTGCAGCACAGGTGGTTTTGAATAGATAGGAGAGTCCTAGCTAGTGGGTGGGAATTGACGATTCAAAAATTGCTCTTTATATTGTGTGCTCATTAAATGAACCAAAATAAATAGTCCAAAATCTTATTTTTTTTAAGTGCTGCCCAAACTTGGCCTTTTCAGCCACCTCACCCAAAAGGTTTCATTCAGCACATGTAGCATACAACCCCAAATACCTCAATGAAGTTGGTTTGTTATGTAAAACATAAATAAAAACAGAATACAATGATTTGCAAATCCTTTTCAACCTATATTCAATTGAATAAACTACAAAGAGGAGATATTTAATGTATAAATGGATCAAATTTATTGGTTTTAGCAAATATTCACTCATTTTGAATTTGATGCTGCAACACATTTCAAAGAAGTTGGGACAGTGTCATATTTACCACTGTGTTACATCACCTTTCCTATTGACACTCAGGTTTGTTGAAGTTTTGTAGGTGGAATTCTTCCCATTTTCTTTCTTGATGTAAAACTTCAGTTGCTCAGCAGTCCGGGGTCTCTGTTGTCATATTTGTCTCCTCATAATGCTCCACACATTTTCAAAGGGAGACAGGTCTGGACTTTAGGCAGGTCATTGTAGTACCTGCATTTTTTTACTATGAAGCCACACTGTTGTAACATGCAGAATGTGGTTTGGCCTTGTCTTACTTAAAGATGTTGTTTGGATAGCTGCACATGTTGCTTCAAAACCTGTACGTATCTTTCAGCAATATTGATGCTTCACAGATGTGCAAGTTAACCATTCCATAGGCTCCACCACACCCCCATACCATCAGAGATGCTGATAACAATCCGGATGGCCCTTTTCCTCTTTTTTCCTCCTGCTTCTGTGCCGTTCAGACGCTTCTCTGCTTAGCTCTGCTATCTTTCATACTTTTCTTTATTTTTAGACATTTTAGAGCTACAGTGTCTAGATTAGCACTAGCACTACCATATTTTGTTTCTTATTTTATGTTTTCTAGTTTCTTTTGGACATTTTATAGTAGAGCCATAGGCACAGGAATCAGACAAGTTTCTGTAGAGTACTAAAGAAGAAATCTACAAGATGCCTCCTTGTGTGGGTTCAGAGCACCTGTGCTGCCAGAACTGCTACAATCTTCTACAAAGAATGACTGTTTTGGAAACAAATTTTCGGTCCTTGTTATCGGAGTTTAAGGACTGGCATTTCTGCGCTGTTCGAGGACCATCGGAGTGTGGGAGTGCTGCCAGCGGACAACGGGCAGGGATTTTAACGGAGCAGCGAGCAGTGGAGACGAACAGAACTGGACCAGCAGATCATGTGGACATCCCTAATGTGAGTACAGCTGAAAGATATGGGCAAAACCAGCAATGGGTTCGCATTGGAGCTAAACCCAAACAGCATGCCACATACAGCTCTGTAGTATCCTCCACTCCTGCTAACATAGCACATCTGGCTAATGCTAATGCTAAAGCTATTGCTCGGAGATCAGAGCACAGAGCCAGAGGAAATCAGTTCCAGTCACTTAGTTTGCAAAACAGATTTGAGCCACTGCAAGACCTCAATGACTTTCCTAATACCAGCCAGTATGATACAGAAAGAACCAGAAGATTCAGCCATTCAAAACACCCCAGGAGAGCCACAGGGCTCCAGGCTGTGGCCACAGCAGACACCCTTGTTTTGGGGGATGACTCTGTTCATGGCATGAAAAATAATCACAAACTCATCGTTCGATGTGAGCCAAACATCACAGTTTCTGAACTGAATGAGAAGCTTCCAACACTACTGGCTGAATACAGAACAGTGAAACGGATTATTGTTCATGTTGGAAAGAACGATACAAGGAAAGAGGAGTCTGAGGTGTTAAAAAGGGACTTTAATGATCTTTTTACCACACTGCACAAATTCAACATTCAGACATTCATCAGTGGTCCTCTGCCTGCAAGAGGCTGCAATATGTTCTCTAGGCTGTTGGCTTTAAACATTTGGCTTCAGAAAACCTGCAGGTCAAACGGACTGAACTTCATTGACAATTTCAATCTGTTTTTTGGAAAGAGAGAGTTTTTCAGGCGAGATGGACTGCACACCAACAAGAGAGGAGTCAAATTCCTGTCAGAGAACTTCATTTTTTCTCTGTGCAACTTCTCTGTTCCCACTGGTGAAGACACGTCAGCTTTAGCACCCAAGGACACTGTCTGCAGTACAGAGACACAACATCCTCCCCCCACAGAGACTGCGGAGTTATCGGACGGGAGCCATGTTCTGCTGTATCAGCTGCCGGAAACACCGCAACTGCATGAACACTCCACACCATCCTCCATCTCTACCTCATCATCATCATCCTCCATCTCCACCCCATCATCACCCCACCTGAACTTCCCAGCAACCATGGAGAAGCTGGTATCTGCAGGGACAAGACTGACGCTTTCTCTGTCAGCGAGTCCTCAGGTACAGCGGAAAATCAGCACAACTTCTCCTCCACAGTCACCTACTGCCTCACGGACACAGCAACCCCCATCCTCACCACCACTACACTCCCCAATTAAGGAGTTAGAAAAGGGGACCAAAATGAAGCCCAGTGAACATGAACATGAGGAAGTATTAAACAAACTCCCCCCACAACCCAAAAAGAAGAGACAAGCTCCTAAACCACCGGACAGACTGCTCCGCTCTCGACTTCTTCACCAGCAGGAGCCCCTCCCACCTCCCTCCACCATAAGGGAAGAGGCCGCCACAAGTAATCCAGCAAACTGATATCTTTTGGGTCCGTGCTGCTACAGTGGTGAAGTCAGCAGTACATGTTTTCAAAACAAGTACGGACCCTGTGTGCCAATTATCTCCCCCATTCCAGTTCTTATCAGAAGCAGAAAGAACAGAGAGTATAGGTCAGATAATGTGAATATATCCAACTTGCAGTATATAAATTGTAACCCACAGTCTTTGGAACAAAACACACAGGTTATTAAGTTAGCTCTGCTAAATATCAGATCTCTTACAAACAAGTCCTATCTAATTAATGATTTTATTACAAATTATGGGCTTGATTTTCTGTTTTTAACAGAGACATGGTTAAATTCATGTAGTGCTGAAAGTGTATTAATTGAGTCGGCTCCACCAAACTTTAACTTTTTAAATGTCTCACGTACCGGCAAGAAAGGTGGAGGTGTAGCTATGCTGTTTGATGATACTTTCCAATGCAAGCAGTTATCACTTGGTGACTTCACATCTTTTGAATATTTAGGTGCAGTTTTAAAAGGGACACCAAGAATATTACTAGTAATTGTCTACAGGCCTCCAAGGTACAATGCTGATTTTATTGATGATTTTACAGATATGCTGTCTTTTATTTCTACTGAATTTGATCATTTTATTATTGCTGGTGATTTTAACATTCATATTGATAATTCCAAGGATAATTATGCCAGAGAACTCTATGATGTATTTGACTCTTTTGAACTCTCTCAGCATGTGACTGGAAGCACACACTGTCATGGTCACACCCTGGATTTGGTTATTTCAAAGGGTCTCAACATATCAGCCTCTATTAAGGATGTTGCACTATCAGATCACTACTGTGTATTCTTTGAAATGTGGACTTCAATACACAGTGAAACCAGACAGATTAGGTACAAGAAAAGGCAGATAAATGACATGACAGCTGAACTTTTTGTGAGCAAAGTGTTCTCTGCACCATGCAAACCATCAGACTCTGTAGATACTCTGCTGGATAGTTTTAACTCAAAAACAGCTAGAGTTTTAGATGAGATTGCACCAGTTAGAGTTAAAACCATGCCATGCAAGCAGAAAGCTCCATGGAGAAATGATGCTGCAGTTCAGCTCCAAAAGAGAGAATGCAGAAAGGCTGAGCGCAGATGGCGTAAAACCAAGCTTCACATTCACAAAGAAATTTTTAAAGATAGATTGCGTGATTACAATAAAATAATGTGCACATGTAGACAAACCTACTTCTCCAGCATTATTAACAATAATATTAACAATAGCAAAATTCTTTTCACTGTGGTTGACAGACTAACTAACTCACCTACATATATGACCTCTGAGCTAGTTTCAACTGAGAGATGTAATGAGTTTGCTAAATTTTTTAATACTAAAATCCACAATATCAGGCAAGACATCAGTACATCTCTATCCACCAAGGAGCCCATGTGCTCTCCAAAACCATGCATCATAGTCAACATGTCCCAGTTTAATACTATTAATGAAGAAGTTTTAATTGATACAGTGAGACATCTCAAATCATCCACTTGCAGTCTTGATACATTACCAACCAAGTTTTTAAAGAATGTGTTTTACTCAATATCAGCAGACATTCTTCAAATAGTAAATACCTCACTCATGTCGGGTGATTTTCCAAATTCATTAAAAACAGCCGTTGTGAAGCCTCTCTTAAAAAAGAAAAATTTAGATACAAACTTATTAAACAATTACAGACCAATTTCTAATCTACCATTCATTGGAAAAATAATTGAAAAAATTGTCTTCAAGCAAGTTATGCACTTCCTGTCCATAAATAACTGTCTAGACCAATTTCAGTCAGGTTTCCGGCCCAATCATAGTACTGAGACTGCGCTTATTAAGGTTATCAATGACATTCGCTTAAACACAGACTCAGGAAAAATGTCTATTCTACTACTGCTGGATCTCAGTGCTGCTTTTGACACCATTGACCACAACATTCTCATAGATAGACTTGAGAACCGGGTTGGACTTTCTGGAACTGTCCTAAAATGGTTTAGTTCATACCTTCAAGGAAGGAAATACTTTGTGGAAATGGAAAATAATGTGTCTGAGACTGTGCCAGTGACCTGTGGTGTACCCCAGGGTTCAATTCTTGGGCCACTCTTATTTAATTTATATATGATTCCTCTGGGTGAAATCATGCGTGACTATGGGATATCTTACCACAGCTATGCAGATGACACTCAGATCTACATGGCCCTCTGCCCAAACAACTATGGTCCCATTGACTCACTGTGTAAATGCCTTGAGCAGATAAATAAATGGATGGGACAGAACTTTCTGCAGTTAAATAAAGATAAAACAGAGATTATTTTATTTGGGAATAGTAATGAGAGGCACAGACTAGCTACCTATCTGGATTCAAAAAGTCTAAAATCTAAAGAACTAGTGCGTAATCTTGGTGTACAAATCTCTTCTCACTTTTAACAGTCACGTCAAAGCCGTCACCAAATCAGCATTTTATCACCTCAAGAACATAAATAAGATCAGAGATTTTCTGTCTAAAGCAGATCTGGAGAAACTCATCCACGCCTTTATTTCTAGTAGGATTGATTACTGTAATGGACTCCTAACTGGACTCCCAAAAAAGACCATCAAACAGCTTCAGCTGATTCAGAATTCAGCAGCCAGAGTTCTGACTAGGAGTAAAATAAGGGAGCACATCACCCCCATCCTTAAATCCCTACACTGGATACCAGTATGTTACAGAATAGACTTTAAGGTACTGTTACTGGTCTATAAATGTGTTAATGGTGCAGGACCAGCATATTTATCTAATGAGCTCCAGCAGTATGAGCCGAGCAGAACTCTCAGATCATCAGGAACTGCTCAGTTAGAGCTGCCTAAAGTAAAAACTAAACACGGAGAGGCAGCGTTTAGTTACTACGCTGCTCTTAAATGGAACCAGTTAACAGAGAGCATTAGAAGAGCTCCAACACTAAACATGTTTAAATCCAGACTGAAAACCTACATGTTTGATCAGGCTTTCAGCTCAGTTTAAAACACTGCAGCTCCGCCCACTTTTACTTTGTAACGGCACTTTTATATTATGTTTTTTCTTATTTTAATTTTATTTCCAATTCCTTGTTGTTCTTTTACATGTTTTTAATTTTACTTCTCTTTGTTTTAATCATGTATGTTTTATTCATGCTTTATTCTTATTTTATTTTTATTTCAAATTCTTTTTGTTCTTTTACATATTTTTAATTTGACTTATCTTTATTTTTATTTTTTTATTTGATTTCTCTGTGTATTTTCTAATTTGTAAAGCACTTTGAATGACCGTTGTGTATGAAAGGTGCTATATAAATAAACTTGCCTTGCCTTGCCTTGCCTTTGGCCCGGAGAACACAATGTTCATGATTTCTCAAAACAATTTAAAATGTGGACTCTTCAGAATACAGGACACTTTTTCACTTTGTTTCAGATCAAATGATGAGCTCCGGTCCAGAGAAGCCGGCTGCGTTTCTGGGTGTTGTTGATATTTGGTATTGAATGATACCTGCTCGTTTGTGGTTTCTTCTCAACAATTATAAAATGATCACCATGAGCACCATCATTCCAGAGAAACACAGTTCCACTGCTCCACCGCTCACTACTGGAGGCTTTTTATTCCTCTAGCCCATGTCTGGCATTGGGCATGGTGCCAATAGGTTCATGTAGATCTGCACTATAGGGACCTGTTGTACTGACAGTACTTCTTTACAGAGACATACACATCTATATCAGAAAAAGTACCTAAAGTATCTAAACACAAACAATGCAATGGGTGTCCATAAACATTTGCTGTGCTTATTAAAGTTAAAGTAACCTAATGGGCAGTAATGATCCACTCTGATACTTATTTTATTATATACACACTGCTGCTTCCCTTAATAATATAGTTTTTGAACTCTTAAAGGCATGAACTCTAAGTGCACGATCCCGCACGATCATCTTGTGTGTGTGTGTATTCAACAGGAGTTGAAGAGTGTGGGGCTGGACCTTTCCCATGATGCAGCTGATCTGCCAGTAAACAGACCCAAAAACCGCTATACCAACATTTTGCCATGTGAGTGAACTTGCACACCCAGTCATCACTAAGAGTGCACACACACATACAGAGTGATAAGAATAAGTTGTGTGTAATATGCTTTGTTATGTCTCTTGTGTTTATAAAGACATTATGTCACTGTCTGCTATCACTGGCGCTGATGAGGTGCATGTTTTCACACAGATGACTTCAGTCGAGTTAAGCTTATCTCTATGCACAATGACGAAGGTTCAGACTACATCAACGCCAACTATATCCCAGTGAGTACTGCCATGACGTTTCACCTGTGAGCACATAAACACTACAGTATTCTGTAAGAAGGATTATTTTATTTTTTTATTTAAATGCTACATAATTGAAAAAGAAATTTGTAAAAAGGTCCTAACAACAACAAATAAACATTTATTGAGCATTTCTTTCTTATAGGAGAGATCAAGTGTTCTTATGTTTTACATAATGTGGACAAAAACTACAATGTTCTTTATATAGACTTTATTTAGATTTTATGAATTTATTCATTCATAAAACAACTGACAATATAATTTATTTCTCCCAAAAGGGCCTAATTGTTTATTCATAGTTATTTATTAGGAAGACCTCAGTTATCTTAAGGACATTTGCATTAAAATTACTTCTGAATCAACAGGTGCTAGTCTGCACTTTCAGCTGTTTTCAGTCGTTATAACAGACTGAAGTTAGTCAGTGTTACTAAACAGAGTAATGTTCACCTCTTCACTGTGTTCTCAACAGGGCTATAAGTCTCCTCGTGAGTACATCGCCACGCAGGGGCCGCTCCCAGAGACACGCAACGATTTCTGGAAGATGGTGCTGCAGCAGAACTCACACGTCATCGTCATGTTGACTCAGTGCAACGAGCGCAGGAGGGTCAGTTCCCATGGCAACTTGGTTGAGTCTGTCCTTTATTCTTCTGGACCCCATGGCACCGTAATTAATGAGCGCAGAAAGTGACAGCTTCGCTTAACTCAAGCCCACAATCATTACAGAGGAAAAAGAGGATGATCTGAACTGGATTTCTGTGTAGGATCTGACTGAGTGTTAGAAAAGTGTTTTACACATTTTTTAACACTGTTTAAACACTGACAGCTCTTTAGCAAATAGATTTTTGTAAAAGTACAAAACTCAAATGAATGGGCTTTTTCACCTTAAAGAGCCACTAAACCCTGAAAACTATTTTTTTTTCATTAATAGCTGAAACATGTTCCTTTGAAGTGCTGCTTAAAACATTAAGAAACATTTTCTAACCCTTTAAAAAGGCTTTTTATTATGGTAATTTCCACCTCTGCAGCGCCCTCTCAGGTTCAACTGTGCTATAGGCGTGGATGATGTGTTTGTGTACTTTGGTACGCAGACACATCATAATATTGCAGATCAGTCAATCAATAATACAACCCCCCTGCTGACGTCCCACCATCTGCATCTCACCGCTATCAGAGGCACACTGATGCTGCTCAGCCAATCAGCACTCCCTCCTGCCCTGCCTTTAAACCCATACATCAACCAGTTACCTGTCCAAACTACCCCTCACATTTTTTAGCCTTTTTCAAATTTGTGCAAACTATATTTGTTTATTGCCTCTTAAAATGGGTTTTATCAAAAAATAAACATACATATAAATACATTTACAAAACTACAGTTTATGTAGAATTTTTGAGGTTTATGTATTTTTTATTAAAGTTTCACAATGTGGTATCAACACCCCAGACAATACTGTGTAACTGTGTAATCAAAGATGCAAAAGCATGTTTTTTTTTCTAAATAAGCATATCAGCACTGTTACACAAACACTGTTTCTCTCAAATTACAGCTTTACATGAAACCAAATGTTTGTTTGTTTTTCTCAATAGAAGTCAATGTAAAGGTGTTTTATTGAAAGTAATACTGGATCATTTCTATTAGCACATTTATCCTGAAATTTTTAACAATAAATGAAAATGCAAGGACAACATCTTTGTATGGCTTGAATTCTTTTATTAGAAGGGTGTCCACAAGTATTTGGACATATAGTGTTTGAATAATGCTGATTAATAAAGACAAATCCAAGCATCCACATGTTATTGGGAATGGTGTACTATAAATTATGCCTGTTATTTTTGTTAATATGTTCTGTGGTTTCTCCCGCAGGTGAAGTGTGATCACTACTGGCCGTTTACAGATGAGCCCGTGTCATATGGGGAGATCACAGTGGAGATGCTGTCGGAGAGCGAGTCTCCTGAGTGGACCATCAGGAACTTTCGGCTGGGATATGTGAGTATATGAGAGACAGGAGATGCTAGAAAGCATCTGTATCAAAATTAGCGCTGCAATGATTAGTTGACTTAAAACATATGTCAACATCGTTACAACCCTAATCACAGTGCAGAAGTTACTGCTTTACCAGCACTCAGAAGCACCAAAACCACAAACTAAAAAGTGTTTTATAAAAGAAACTATAAATGTAACTTGGAACAACTGTTCACAATTTTTAAACTAATGAGTGAAACAGAGGTTTTAAGCTAAAAACCGTCTACCTTTCAGAAACATGTTGATAGAAGAATGCTGTGGTCATAGATTAATTATGAGGTTGCACTGTAGAACTGAGTAAATAACATGCTACATTGGCCACGCCCCTTAGCCTAGCTCTTTTACTAATCTGCCCATTAGTGTCCAGTGCTTGGGGCAGAGGTGTATATATTGTGTTCTGTCTGAGTGAGGGACTAGTGACTACACAAGCAGAAGTGCTTTTGCAAACTAAAAATACAGCCTGAAAATCTGCTGTGGTCATTGTTTCCAACTGAAATTGGGATCATTATTTACTGCTGTAAGGAGCAGTAAAGCCACTCTGCTGTGGAGTGGGGTTCTCCAGTACTGAGACTCGGGACTGGAGTAGCATTAGCCGAAAACCGCGCTTAGCGCTAGCTCTTTAGCCATTCAAAGGTGAGTATTTTTGGCCTGTAGCCTGCTGCTAACTCTGGCTAGCTCAACTGGAGCAGCATTAGTATTACCGGTTAACCGCACTAAGCGTTCTTTCTTTTTTGCCATCCAGAGGCAAGTATATCAGACTGTAGCCTGTGTGTTTACCATGTTTAAACATGCAACGTGGGGCAAACTATGTGCTATATAATATTGCCCTGGCTTACCGGAAGACTCAGGGTATCTCAGTGTAGCGCTGTTGGGCGGCATTAGCCTAGCACTAGCGGTTGGCTGCTAATGCTAATGGTGCCGCACCCAGGAAATTTGCAAATCTAAGTCTACTGTAAATAAAAGGAAGTGCTTTACTCACCAAAATAAACAGTTTTCGTTAGAGAAATATGTGTAGATTTACATCCAGCATTCGTTTTTTTTAGCTTAGCTTAGCTTAGCCAAGCCACCACCCAGCAGTGAGACCAACTGAATTAGAAGGAAAACATGGAACACCCCTATTCCTTACTATTGTTGCATAATGCGCCTTATAATCCAGTGTGCCTTATGTGTACTGGTGTGTATGAGTTATTTTCAGTGCAGCTGCTTCTTTCTTCTTTTCTTTTTCTAAGAAAGAAAGACCAACACTGCATAAATAGTATGTGACGGAACTAGATGTGGTGGGTTTTTAAATAGCTCATGCTAGCAGCTAGTACTGCGTGTTGTGAGTCACAGCTCTTGAGAGCTGTTGTGTGTGGAGTCAGGTTTGTGTCTTGTGCTCCTCTGTCTCATGACTTGCTCTCAGTGTAGCTGTTGCTGTTGCCCCCTACAGGCAGATGAGACGCAGGACGTTCTGCATTTTAACTACACGTCTTGGCCTGACCACGGGGTCCCCACGGTGAACGCCATTGAGAGCATCCTGCAGTTTGTGCAGCTTGTCCGTCAGCAGGTCAACAGGACTAAAGGGCCAGTTATAGTCCACTGCAGGTGAGCACTGCTCTGCTTCAGAAGAAGCTCTCTGGATATCTTTATATATCAGGTTTTGATAGGCTGAAAAGAAAGAAAACTGAGGAAATATGTTTGCTGTGTTGAAAACATCTAAACAATGACCGTACTAACCCAGAGGTGTGTAGAGCAGCTTAATCACATGTAGGAGTAAAAATATTCTTACATCAGTGAAATATTTATCTCCCAACAGCTTCAGGCTGTGACTACCACAGTGCTCTTTCTGAAAGACTTCATTGTTTTTATTTTTTATCTTTATTTTTTTTTTTACACATTTTTAAGGAGAATGAAGACATTTAGAAATACTACTGAATTAATGAAAACACTAATTTATCCTATATTAGCTATATTAGTTACTGTTACAATAACTATATTTGTTTGGACAATATATTTTCCCAAACATAAGCGCAATAAACAATATTAGTGTTATATTAAGACAATTTATAACAATGAACAATGGACTGTAAAGAAAATTAGACAAAAAAAATTAGGAGACAACTTCAGTTTCTAAACCAGTTTCTCTGATTTTGCTATTTATATATATATATATATATATATATATATATATATATATATATATATATATATATATATATATATATGTTTGTGTAAAATGAACATTTAAACATTGAGCTTTCAGACCTTGAAAAATCAAAGACAGTTTCAATAGTTCAGAATTCAGTATTTGGTGGGATAACCCTGGTTTTTAATTACAGTTTTCATGCGTCTTGGCACGTTCTCCTACACCAATATTACATACTGCTTTTGGATAACTTTATGCCACTCCTGGTGCAGTTCAGCTTGATGGTTTAATGGTTTGTGATCATCCATCTTACTCTTGATTATATTCCAGAGGATTTCAATTTGGTAAAATCAAAGAAACTCATAATTTTTAAGTGCTCTCTTATTTTTTCCCAGGGCTGTATATCGACAAGCATAAGAACTACACCTACACATATGAACAGAAAGATCTATGTATACTTTAGCTTGTCTGGTTACAACCACAACCTGGACACCCTAGTCTTCCCCAAATACTGTACCTCACTTTCACTTATATGCACGTTAGCTCCAATATTATATCATTGTACTCTTCTACCCTGCATCAGCATGCAGACAGATTTAAATTGAATTAATTTAAAGGATAGATTACTTTTTATTAACAAATGTACTCAATAAACATATTATCATTAGAAAAAAAACGTTTTGAGATACATGTTACCGAGCAAATGTAACTAATAAATTCCATCCACTGTCTGTGAGAGAAAAAAACACATAGAAGTTCCTCTACAGCTCAGTGGAGAGTTCTACACTCGCTCTTTATTCCAGTGGTATTCTTCAGTTCTTTTTTATAAGGGTTTGCATTATTTCAGGAGAAAAGAATGAGAACAATGGATTCATTCACAGAACGCCAGTGTGATAGTTAAAGCATCAAGCAGCTGAGAGGGTAATGTGATTCACACTGGATACTTGTAACAGCCCCATTCAGTCATTCAGTCATCCGACTGCAGTTTGAGCTCAGCTAGCAAGAGGCAGAAACTCTAGCAGATAATATTAAAAATTCTGAACCACAAAAAAAAAACCCGCAGTCCTTGGCAATGTTTAGTGGTCATTCAGAGAAAACCAGTCTGAAACAAGTGGAGTATGAGAGCTCTGTTAATGTTAGAGAGTCTCAGAAGCACATCAGTGAAGCATTTAGACTAATTTACACTACAGTGGACTACTGTTACAAAGTGGGCTGAGTAGACAGTTGCAATCGTTGTGGCTGGTTGCCAGTTATTGATTCAGTGTGAGGCAGAAGAGTCTGGTTAAGAGGACGTTACAGAGACTGTATCAAGACAAATCCTAATCTTCCACGAACCCGAAGGTGATGGCGTAGTGACTGCACACAGTTTTATTCAACATTGTTTGTCCCCACTTTTTCTATTGTTTGTGCATTTAGGGGGAAAAAGGTAAAGTATCAACTAAATAATACTGCATTACAGAAGGTATTTTTGTTACAATAACAGAACCCTCTATAATGCAAGCTTATAATGTCAACATTATAATGTCAGCTAATCAAAAATGTTATGACCCTTGGCTTTTGGGAGAAGGCAGGCCCTGCCCTGTTGAGAGAAAGGGCTGGGGTGGAGGCGGCATCGAGGGTCGAGTGGGATAGGTTATATATATGTGTATATATACATATATAGGACAGATGAGGTAGGTGTTCACTCCACTAGTGATTTTGGCAGTGAATACACACCAGTAGCAGTGGACAGCTAGTCAACACCTGCCTTGGTCACAGCAGCAGTGAATGTTGTGGGTGGAGAATCCATTGTTCCTTAAGTCCTCTTACTTACAATATCTGAATGTGAATCTGGCAGGTGATCTTTGTATGTTGTCATTTTCATGATGAATGGATCAAAATATATATATTTTTTTCATTTGATATTTTGGAGCTGTTTTTGCCTGACTGTGACATTATGCTCTATACCATTAAAGTATAATCCAGTTTAATCATTGAGAATCTACACTGTAGGACTTTTTTATTGCATACCTGAATACACAGACTGCATTTAGTGTACGTATATTATTAGTCCATGTTTCACAGTATCTGTGAGCTGCTTAAGATTGCTTCATGTAACCCAGCTTTACAGTTAACAGTGCCTCTAAGCCACATTCCCTGTTTTATTCTCAAACCACAGCAATGAACCTTAGACCCTGGGTTTAAGCCCCTCTGTTCTACAGAAAAAGAATGCTTCAGTTTTCTGCAAACTAAATGAAGCTTTTCTTCAACTGGGTTTCTCTTTCACTTTGAGGCATAAATAGATACATGTGCTGCCTTCAACAGTTGTTTAAATGTATTAAAAAAATTGTGTCTTTGCTTTAAAATAATACATCCTCTAATAAACTAAAATAGTTACAGTGTATGGATTTCAGTAGTATTCCTCCAAGAAGTGTAAAATCATGCTCTTTTTTTCATATGTTGAGGTCAAGCTGTACAATCTTTAGAGTTTATTTTTCTTCAGGGCTTCTTTTATTTGATAATCTTTTGTCTCGATCAAGTCAATCATGACTTGTGGCATGCCCCTGTCTAAGAAAGAGTATGATTATTTTTCACTTTTACGCCACACAGCACTATTGCAAATCATAGCTACTCTTAAACATGGGTTAGCCATTAGAGCAAACACATTCTGAAACATTGTATGTGAGCAGACAGGTTACTGGTTGAAATATGTATTGAATTTATTGTAACATTCAACATGGCATCAGTTTGTGGATGAAGTCCCGCCCGTCAATAGAGCAGCTAATCAGCTTGCTGGTTACACCGTGAGAGCGGTGACATGTGCTAGCACCAAATACAAGACAAGCCCAATAAATAACATTTTACATGCATTTTTGTACCAAACATTACAAACTATTTGATTTTATAAGTTTCTGAAATTCTACTGCTACGCAGAAAATGAGAAATGGCTGAAATAACAAAAAAGATGTAGAGCTTTCAGACCACAAATAATGCAAAGAAAACAAGTTCATATTTATAAAGTGGTTAAGTGTTAAAAAATCAATATTTGGTAGAATAACCCTGGTTTTAATCACAGTTTTCATGCATCAGTCTTACACACTGCTTTTTAATAACTTTATGCCACTCCTGGTGCAACAATTCAAGCAGTTCAGCTTGGTTTGATGGCTTGTGATCATTCATCTTACTCTTGATT
This sequence comes from Astyanax mexicanus, assembly GCF_023375975.1. Classification (NCBI taxonomy): domain Eukaryota; kingdom Metazoa; phylum Chordata; class Actinopteri; order Characiformes; family Acestrorhamphidae; genus Astyanax; species Astyanax mexicanus. The sequence continues at coordinate 30,946,968 of NC_064409.1, read as the reverse complement.
ATATTCCAGAGGTTTTTCAATTTGGTAAAATCAAAGAAACTTAACATTTTTAAGTGCTCTCTCTTATTTTTTTCAGAGCTGTATATTTCCTTCTTCGGTCTCTCCCTATTCATATTGAAGGCTAGTTTTGTGTGAATAGAAACTGCTGAACTGCATTGCAACAATGTCTGGCAAGTGAACAGACTTGTCTATAAGGACTTTGATACGTTGCTTTAGTAAAGCTTTAATTCTGTTGTGCCTCTGTTTAATCTTACTGCCTGTAGTTGAGTTTCTCACATAGCTGTCAGTGAGCTCTCAGCTCAGACAGGCTTGCTGTCACAGTCTCAGGCCTGAGGTTAAACGTAGCAGCTGGACACTGGCTTGATTTGGCTCATGCTGCTCCTGCTGTCGAGCACCTGCTGTTTGTAAGGACTGCTGGCCCTCTCTTTCTGTGACCTCCATCAGACACATTCAAGGTAGTTGGGTGCAGTTGTAACTGGATGATTTCATTTAAATTTTTATTTTTAGACTGCTCTAAATACACAGATTCACCATTTTTCTTTCTTGCCTGTTGTACAAATTCAGTTTGTCCTGTTTAGTGCCATGAAGCGCCCCCCTGAGGTAGTTAAGACAGTCTATAATGTGTTAATTAAGCACCAATTAAACTTGAGTTTCTTTGATTTTACCAAATTGAAGAACTCTGGAATATAATCAAGAGGAAGATTGGTGATCACAAGCCATCAAACCAAACTGAACTGCTTGCATTTTTGCACCAGTAGTGGCATAAAGTTATCCAAAAGCAGTGTGTAAGACTGGTGGAGGAGAACATGCCAAGATGCATAAAAACTGTGATTAAAAACCAGGGTTATTCCACCAAATATTGATTTCTAAACTCTTAAAACTTTATGAATATGGACTGGAAATAAATGCTCTAAATGACAATATTTTTATTTGGAATTTGAGAGAAATGTTGTCCATAGTTTATAGAATAAAACAACATCAGAGAAACTGATTCAGAAACTGAAGTGATCTCTTATTTTTGTACAGAGCTGTATAGTGTATTTATGTATACTGTTTTTATTGTAAGTGGGTTCTCTGTATTGTCTGTGTGACTGCTTGCTGTGACCGTGATTAATAAATGTATTAGTAAAAGCAGGAATTATTCAGATATAAATCATATGAAAGGAAGAAGGATCTGAACGCTTGTTTTTATGTGGTTTCTGTTTGCAGTGCTGGAGTGGGTCGGACGGGCACGTTCATTGCTCTGGACCGTCTGATGCAGCACATTCGGGAGCATGAGTACGCTGATATTTTGGGCATGGTATCAGAGATGCGCTCCCATCGACTCTCCATGGTTCAAACAGAGGTAATGAGGGGGATTTGATATCTGTCTTGTCTCTATGAGCATCTGTTATCAGTCATAGAATAAATAAATAATAAAAAAGAAATATTCTTTATAAGCTTGGAGCACATATAAAAATGCAAGTGCTGAACTGTTGTTGAACCTCCTGTGCAGGAGCAGTACGTCTTCATTCATCAGTGCGTCCTGCTTATGTGGAAAAAGAAGAAACAGCAGAGTCTCACAAGTGATGTGATCTATGAGAACGTCACCAAGTCCTAATGATGCCCACGACAAGTACGTATGCAAATAGAAAACTAAAACGTTTATTTCAATCATTCAAATTGTTTTGTTGTCTTACTCAAATAACAATGCTGTAGCTAAAATATAAAGTCGCAATTACTGTTATTGAGTTAAAGACTGGAGTTAATCAAGTTTTATTTAACACAACAAAAATGTGATATTTGCAGAGAGCAGACTAAAGGTAGAGAATTTTTTTTATAAAAAATGAATCATCATACCTACTAATAAGATTAACTATAATAAAATATTAATGAGGCTTATCTAAAAAAAAAACATTTTGTTTTCTCATGAGCTGTGTTTCCTTCAGGGAAAAGGATAAGAACCTTTGTACCTTTTCTGCTTATGGTTCTTTTAACTTACAAATGTTGAACTAAGCAACTACTGCTAATACTGCTGAAACTTCTGTATAACGCTGCACTTAAGCAGAGCAGCTTGACTGCTCCTTACAACCTGACTGGTAAAATTCTTACATAAGGCGCATTATAAGGATTATAAGGCACACTGATGATATTTGGAAAAAATTAAAGGATTTCAAGTATGCCTTAAAGTCCGAAAAATATGGTACATAGTATTTTGAATGGACATTTCGAAAGGAAAGTGTAGTCTTTGACCTGACTAAATCCCAGCCCAGAAAACTGACCCTAACTTTTGATGTTTTGCTAAATCTAATCCAGGCGTGGCTTTGTGTTTGTTGCAGGCTGTGGCAAAGCACTTCACTCTCCTTTGCTTCAGACATCTGTTCTCTGCTTAGAGGCCTACAACAACAACAAAAAAAACGAGAAGAAAACTGCAGCCAAGGAGAGAAAGACACCACCCAAGTTACCCCCATTCTGTTGTTCGAATTGGTAAAAGCATGACAGAAGAAAACATTTGCCTTAAGGAACCTACATCACCGTCCGTCCACAAGCCAGGATACTTTCTGCAACCCTGGTCGTGAAGAGAGAAAGTGACTGCAAAATGTTCTAGTGGGAGCCATGGAGGCGAGAGCATGTTGAAGCACTGGCGCCCTCTAGTGGAGGCAAGAAAAAGAAACTTGGATTAGTGTTAGAGTTTTTTGTTTGTTTTGTTATTTTGTTTTATTTTTATTATATATATTTTTTTTTATCTCAGGAGTTATCTGTATAACCCTGCCAGTGGACACGGCTGAGTGCGCAGCACAGTGAAGAGCAGGAGGACCAGGCGTTTGTCCAGGGGTTCAGTCTCCGAGTTTGTTCTAGGCTGTTGTAGAGTGTAATTTCGTGTGCTCGTTTCACACACATTGTAACCCGTACACATGGAATAGTGTTAGTATTCATTGCCTTGGTTTCTGCGGCTGCAGCATGCTAAAAAGCGCTAAAGCCAGCTGCGTCGGACTCTTAACTGTCACACTGCCACTCCCTGCAGGGGAACATTCCGTATAAGTGAAGTGTGTATGTGCATCTGCGTGTGCGTGCGTTATCTACTGCTGTAAAACTTTCTCCACACACACAAACTATTCTTTGGTACTAGGGCCCACTGGATATAGGATTTGTTGAGGTGACAAGGCACGGTTTAAACTGCCCACATTCGGTACTGTATGATTTGCACTGTATTCTCTGTACTGTACGCTATGCGCTGCTACGCTGATGCTCAGCTGTGTTACGCCACTGTGGAGAGTGAACTGAGCAGCAGCTTCTGTGCTCTTCGCAACAGCTCCTCCTACTGGCTGGACTGTTTCATTGCGGAACAAGTTCAAGAACAAAACCCACGCTTAGAGGACTTTACCGCATCAAAGCTGAGGGAACCCAAAGTGTCTGGAGTGTCCAGAACAGGAATGTGCATATCAGTATTCTCACACATAATCAACAGTAGCTGACTCGCAGACTGAATGATAAAACAACATCAGTTTAAAAGGGAACTCCAAGACCTGTTGAGTTTGACTGGCTTAACCAACTGATCAACTCGGACAAGAAACATATCTGTTCCAGGAGGGATGCATGAAGTGGGGTGTGTCCTTCATGTGCGGAGGCTTGAAGGTGGTGAAGCTGTTTGATATTCAACTGTTATCACCTGTATTTGTGCTTACAACGTATGAGGTGTGCAACAGCTGTATTCGCAACTGTATCAGCCAATGTGAAACTATCTGTAATGGTCACGCAAGTCCGGTATCCCGGTACATCGTATCTTCAAGCGTTTCTGTTTAAACTTGTGTCTGAGGTCTGAACAGCTGGACTTTGAGTGACTGGAAGTGTAAATTCTCTGTTGTTATAAACTGAAAATGAGTTTAGAGCCCCAGTATAGCACTACTGATACTACAGACAGTCCTTAGAGTTCTTCTTCAGCTCTTCTTCAGAGTCTCATGACTGTGAGCACACTCTATACCACGATACAGCACACTCTCTTAAAGGAAAATTATACCGTTTTTTCAAATTCTCTGCACAGCTCCGTCATCAAGATGTAGAAAAAAGTAGTTGAGAGTGGTTTAATAAACTCACCTTTATTTACAGTGGTGGTTATAGCAACCAAGAGCACAATGTCTTTAACCCAAAAATACATCTAAAAAACGAATGCATTAAGTGGTGTTCATTGATGACATTAAAGTCAATACTGCAATACTGTACAGCACAGTTACTCTCAGACCCACAGTGCAGCACTAAACATTCAGACATTTAACAATTCAATAATATGCACTAAAAAATGGGAAAAATAAAAAGGAAAAAGCACAAGATACAGTAAAGTGTTGTATCTTAAGATCCCTGTTAGACATATAAGACAAAAAGACACTGAAGACAAGAAGAACAATACAATTATTTGAAAGGTTAAATCCCCCCAGTATTGAGCTGTGCAGCAGTGGAACTGTGTTCTCTGGAATGGGAGTTCAGCAATCAGATCGTCACAGCAGTGCTCCAAAATCTAGTAGAAAAAGTTAGCAACAGCTCCTCCTACAGGATAATACATTTGAGTTCAGATTAAACCGAAACTACAGGCAAGGTATAGGCAATACTTCTGTCTATATAGTGTTGTCATTTAATTTACTATCCAAACCCACCTGCACATGTTTTTATTTTTATTTGTTTCGCTGACAGCTGTATTAAAAATGCATGTATTAGAGGTGAACGATTAATATATATGATAACATGATAAACTTGTATGATAAACAGTATTATTTGTGATATATTGACATGCAGACAAAATCCATCAATAGTGCCATATTCCTAAAAATATAACCCTAAACCCACATTATAATGTGCTGCACTTCACTTTAATAAACGTTACTTAATTATATTCTCAGTAATAAAACATACAGCTCATCTGTTTTCATTGGTCATTGTCCATGTATATAATATGCTCAGGAAAATTATATTATTATTATTATATTATTATATATATTATTCACCATGAAAACAACACAATAATATAAGATGTGGTCACACTGCCCTCCTCTACCATAAATGGTGCTTGGTCTCATTTGGAAACTTGGTCTCAGAACACGATCTCTTTCATTGAACTTTTTTACATCACAAAAACCTAAAATTATTTAAACTTCTATTTCTCCATTCAAGAAGGCACTTCTTGACATAATGTCAAAATAACTTATAATAGCAACAAAAAAAAAAAGTTAAATTCTTCCACCCTCTGGTTCCTGTGACGATCACTGTGAATTTATTACGACAAAGAAAACCACTCTTAATACATTTTCTTAAAGATGAACAATAGATTACTGCAGAGATTGTGAAAATCTGTGGAATTTCCCTTTAAAGACACAGTATAGATGTCTGCTGCAGTGTAAAAACTGAGGATTCTAATCACTGTAGGATATTAATTGACAATAACTTGATTTTCAAGAATCCCTTAGCTGTTTTCCAGTATGGGGTATAGAATAGGGAACAATGCATGCTATTGAACAAAATCTAAAATCTCACCCACACATTAGACATGCCTGTATAATCAGTTCATTCAGACAGTAGCAGCAGAGTTCATTTACAGAGCCTTTAAGATAACAGCATGTCCACCATGTAGAAAATAAGTGGATCAAATCCAGCTCTACAGTGTTAACAAATTCAGCGTTAAATACAGCAGCTTTTTCTAGGATGATCTGCCGAATAGTAAAGTTATTCACTGTAAAGATTTCTCTCAGCAGCAAATGACCGGATCAAATATCCACTACTTTAGGAAGCTGTGCAGATACTTGTGGAGAATTTCTGAATCGTCGTTTGAGAGTCACCTCACGTTTCCTGCTCGGAGAGCTGGCATGTAGTGGATCGGCCGAGACAGCTCTTCCCAGCACCAGCAGGCACATTATAGAAGAGAAGGAAAATGGGCTTTTCTGCTCTTTTTTTGTTCTTTTTTTCTTTATCGTAGTGTGCGTTGAGTTCAGACTTGCGTCCGGTTTGTCTTTGGTGCCATTTTTTTGTGCAATGTGTCACTTAAACTAGAGGGGCGATCACTGATCATCTTCACAGAAGTTTTATGTGTGATTACTGGAAATAAAACAAGAAATGCAAATGTTTAAATATGTTTTCTTTTCCTGGATGAATCAAATTACTTTTCTGAATTGTTGGAAACAATATATAAAATATTTCCATTCCTGCACTTCTTTCAGAAAATGCAACACTCCTCCCAGAACACTGTTGCAATTTCAAATTCTTTAATATTACATGTTTGTTTATTTATTTATTAACATTGGAACAACACAAAAAAGGAAGAAAAGAAAAAAAAGTAAGCTGCTTTTTAATTCAGCTGCTGTTTCTCCACCTTTCAATAGAATTCAGATCTGGGGTCATTGATGACCACTTCAGAATTCTTTAGAAATACTTCAGAAAACAGAGTTTTATTTTAAATCATTGCTTTGCTGGAATAGCCATAACCTCTGAAACTGGTCTCTACACTGACAAAAAAAAAGTAATCACTGGTAAAAACTGGTCTTTAGATATTCATAATATCATGCACACATTTAAAAAACTGAGGCAGAGGAAGCAAAACCTCTATCCACAGGACATTTTTTCAGGTACATTTCTGTAACTATGTCTCTATGTCTTTCCCTTGATCTCCTAACATAATAATCTCATGTAATTCAGATGGCAACACCATCTGAACCATGACTGGACCGTGTGTCGTGTGTGCAGGCCAGCTTGAATTGGCTAGAAATTTGACTGAGGTTCTTTAGCCACCAAAATTCTGATTCATTCTGCTCTTCCGTACACATCCAACAAGGTTAGCTATAGTGGCTTGTAATAGTAGACTTGAAGTCTTGAGATCATCTAGAATCATCAGACAGTTCTTTAAGCTTTCTTATTCTTATACTCATCTTGGTACACAGACACAAAACTGAGTATTTTTTTCTTAATGATATAAATATTTGTCAAGCACTGCTTACCGTATTTCTGTCTATTTTCTGGGTTTATTTTTTATACATAAGGCGCACTGGATTATATGGCGCATTTTAAAAGACACTATAAGGACCTTCTAATTCAGCAGGTCTTCCCACTGGGTCATGGTTAAGAGGGTGGAGGGTGGGGGGTGGTGTAGCTAACTAAGTTAATTAATTAAATTTTATTTACTCTATGGCTCTGTGTTACAGTGCGTTATCGAATAAAAACGTCACTCATAAAACGCCTCTCAGCCGATCAAATTACAGGGTCGGAACTAACTGTGGTATAACCTCGAGTGTTCTATTGCTTATACAACATTTTTTTTTACTAAATGAATTAAGAAAATAAATCAAAGAACTTTTAAGAAATTAAGAATGAATATACTTTAATATAGACTGTGCCTTCTGCCAAAAAGTAGTTCCACAAAAACTGTAACAGAACTAAAACTTAACTACAAAACGGTGTATGGTTCAGGCAGACTAACACCACGAAAGTTAGCTTGAAATCAAAATTGGGAATAAGCGAAGATGGTAACGGTAGGACCGTGAAATAACGCTAATGCTCTCTGTAACTGTCAGAATGAATCCGTGTATCATTCGTTCATTTGATATTCAATTGAGAATCAAAATCGGAAAATTAAAAAACCAATTCGTTTTTTCGTTTTTCGTTTTTGAATATAATACCAAAAAACGAATAACGGCTTGTATTTTGTATTTTTATTTGGTTATCCAAACAAAAATTGGAAATTTAAAAAACGGACCAGGAGCCGAATTTGATTTTGATTTTGAACTTGACCCATTTGTGTGCCCCGGAAGTTACTGATTTGTTTATTCTTGGTGGGTTTCTGTTGCGCGGGAGTTCACTGCAGTGTTATCTACACAGTCTGTATTGCTGTAGGCTTTGGATGGAGTTGAGGATGGAGAGTTTTATCTTGTTCAGAGGAACTAAACGCGTTGCAGTGAAAGAAGACGATATGACAACAGAAAAAATCGGCAGGATCTTTCAGGTGAAACTCTCCATCCTCAACTCCATCCAAAGCCTACAGCAATACAGACTGTGTAGATAACACTGCAGTGAACTCCCGCGCAACAGAAACCCACCAAGAATAAACAAATCAGTAACTTCCGGGGCACACAAATGGGTCAAGTTCAAAATCAAAATCAAATTCGGCTCCTGGTCCGTTTTTTAAATTTCCAATTTTTGTTTGGATAACCAAATAAAAATACAAAATACAAGCCGTTATTCGTTTTTTGGTATTATATTCAAAAACGAAAAACGAAAAAACGAATTGGTTTTTTAATTTTCCGATTTTGATTCTCAATTGAATATCAAATGAACGAATGATACACGGATTAGAATGCCATGTTAATACGGATATTTTTGTTTATTTATCATTATACATTCATTGTTGTTTTATTTCATATGGTTGTTAAAAAGGGCTAAAAATCTATACGAAAAGGTGTAAAAATGAGGGTAAAATGCGTTAATAAATATACGTCTCTAAAATAATATTTGGTTAAAAAGAGGACTTTTAGTTTAGTGTTGCTTTACTGTGGAGCGTAATGAGTCACGTGATGCGAGTTATTTAGGCGGGTAACTGGCGAATTATGGGTCAGAACTAACTCGGCGGCAGAGAGAGAAGACTAACTTAGCAGCAGAGGGAGAACAACAATTAAAGCTAACACGAGGTCTAAAGGCGCACACGGTAAATGTTTGTCTGTTAAATATTGTTTAGTAATGTGTTTAATATGCCTTTTTTCAATGAATCTTGTGTTTCGAGTTGTACACAGAATTGTTGTGCTAGCTAGCATATACTGAACGGTTGCTTTGTTTTGTGTAGTTTTCACGGTGTCCGATGAAGGACCAGAGAGAGGGAGAGAGAAAAGGAGAAATAAACCTTCAAAAGACATCAGTATGACTCGTGGCCATTATTCCATTAGACCGGTGTAGCTACAGTGAAAACGTACCGCCATCGCGGCCCAGAGTCCAGCGCGTGTGCCCGCGGAGGAGCGAGCAACGCGGCGGAGAGTTCAGCGCGTGTGCCCGCGGAGGAGCGAGCAACGCGGCGGAGAGTTCAGCGCGCGTGCCCGCGGAGGAGCGAGCATCGCGGCGGAGAGACCAGCGCGCGTGCCCGCGGAGGAGCGAGCAACGCGGCGGAGAGTTCAGCGCGTGTGCCCGCGGAGGAGCGAGCATCGCGGCGGAGAGACCAGCGCGCGTGCCCGCGGAGGAGCGAGCAACGCGGCGGAGAGTTCAGCGTGCGTTCCCGCGAAAACGGCGCGGAGCACGCCAATTCAAGAAAAAGACAGTTTCAACAACGAAGGCTAAAGCTAAGCAAAGTTTCAGCGCAGCGCCAGTTTCAGCTAAGTGAAGTGTTCAGGCAGGACATTGCAGCTCTGCACTCGGCGTCAGGTTTGACTGTGCTCCTTTCACAAGACACAAAAAAAAAAAAAAACACTTCTTATGAGAAAAGTAATTCATTTATCAGTAGAGTCTAATTGTCATTCCTGTTTTATGAATGTGTGATTATTGTGCATAATGGTACTTTAAAGTAAGATTTCACAAGCATGTTCAAAGAAGTGCATTAAGGGTTATATTTAAATAAAAAAAAAAGTACTTGACGTTATTTACTGAACAGACAACTATATAACTGTTAAGGTCGTATGGTTATATGTGTACACGAAGCTGTCATTTCTAAAAAAATGTACAATGTCAATTCATGAAGAAACTTTAAAAAAGGGTGAAGTTAGTGAACAGTTAAAATCACAATGTGATGATGTTGAACAGGAAAGATTAGAGTCACTTACAGGTGACAGTCAAGCTAACCTAGAAGTAGAAAAGATAGCAGTGGTAGAGCCTGCCCACACCACCTCAGAGACTGTTGAACCCAGAAAATCTTCACGTGAGAGAAAGTACACCACCAAAATGCTAGAATTGAAAGAACAAGAGGCCTTTCATAGAGAGAGCAAATTCATCAAGCTGTATGAACGCTGGAAAGATCAAGTTAGAGCTTCAAGAAACAAACTTAAGGATGAGTGCTCTGACAGTGGTTTGGCTAGCATGATGGATGATATTGAAGGGCTAGAGACAAAATTGAAAGAGTTGTATGAAAACATACGAACTCAACTAGCACCTTCACCTGAGATTAGAAGAAGGATGGATTCCTGCATAGCAGTGACAGCAGATCTGATAAGGCTCATGAAAATACGGATGAGTGAAGTGGGGCTAGAGGAGTTTGATGCTAAAGCAGAAAACACAATACTTCATAATGTGCTCGATAGAGAGTATGCCCAATCAATATTTGGGACTACAATCTCCAGGTCTACTGATGGTAGTAGCCACTCTCAGTCATCAGAACAGCAAAGCATTGCAGCGAAACGAGCAGAGTGTGCCGCACAGTTTGCTGCAAAAAGGGCTGAAATAAAAATGGAGGAGGCCATAGCTTCACAAAGGCAAGAACTAAAGAGATTAGAAAATCATAGAGATCTTCAAGTTCTAGCTGCCAAGCTCCAAGCATACAGTGAAGATGACTCAGATCAGGACTGTGAAGAAAACAGAACAGTGCAAAACAAGGTGGCTAATTGTCCTCAAGTACCTTTGTCCTCAAAAGAAATTAAAAAGGAGCAAACATGGCAGGATGATAGCACTGAACAAACAGCTCATCTCAACAATGAAGCGTCATTAGCACAAGTCCTACATGACACACTAGTCCTTACCAGACTTCCTGCACCTGAGCCTGCTGTCTTCTATGGAGACCCACTCAAGTTCTTAGAGTGGAGCACAAGTTTCAAGACATTGATAGAACGGAGATGCACAAGTCCAGCTGACAGGTTGTTCTACCTACAGAAGTACATTGGTGGTGAGGCAAGGTCCGTGTTAGAAGGCAGCTTCTACAGAAAGGATGATGAAGCCTACAACCAAGCATGGGAGGCTCTGAATACTCGCTATGGCCACTCATTTGTAATTCAACGTGCATTTAGAGAAAAATTAAACAACTGGCCAAAGATCGGCCCTAGAGAGTCAGTTAAACTGAGACAGTTTAGCGATTTCCTAACTGCCTGTAGCAATGCAATGCCTCATATCAAAGGGCTTCAGGTCTTAAATGACTCCGAAGAAAATCAAAGGATGCTTCACAAAATCCCTGACTGGGTGACCTCTCGCTGGAATCGTCACGTCACAAAGTGCTTGCGTCAAACAGAGGAATACCCCAGTTTCAAAGAGTTTGCTGAATTTATGGCACAAGAAGCTGAGATTGCATGCAATCCTGTGACATCCTTTCATGCATTGAAGCATATTGACGAAAGGCCTGGTAGAGACACAAGGCGCCCAAAGGCTAATGCATTTATGACAAATGTGAAGGCACCTGAAAATGCAAATACAGCTATGAAAGCATGTGTATGCTGTGGAGAAAGCCATTCTATCCACAAATGCCAGATGTTTGCTAACAAGTCCATGAAAGACAAGAGAAGCTTTATCTTTGACAATAGCCTGTGCTTTGGCTGTCTTAGGAAGGGACACAATTCAAAGGAATGCAAGAATAAAGCTACTTGTGGCATATGCAAGAAACATCATCCAACTCCACTTCACGAAGACCGCTCCTTTGTCTCTGCGAACACATCTTCTGTTAGACAAGTACCAGAGAATACATCTTCACTTTCTTGTTGTCTTGACAGATGTAATGGTGGGAGCACCTCCATGATAGTTCCTGTGTGGATTTCCACAACCACCTCTCCTGAATCAGAGACCTTAGCTTACGCTTTACTAGATACCCAGAGTAGCAACACCTTTGTAGACAAGGAGGTATGTGAGAAGATGGGGGCAGATTTAGAGCCAGTTAAATTAAAGCTTACCACTATGATGGGAAAGGACTCCATCATTCAGAGTGAAAGAGTAAGTGGGCTTAGAGTTAGAGGGTTTTCCTCACCATGCTTTATTAACTTGCCACCTGCCTACACCAGAGACTTCATTCCACTTGAACGTTCTCACATTCCTACTCCTAAAACTGCCAAGGGATGGAGACATTTAAAAGGAGTAGCCCAAGAAATGCCAGAACTGATGAATTGTGAGGTCGGACTCCTCATTGGCTATGACTGTTCCAGAGCATTGGCTCCACGTCAAGTTATCACTGGAGGTGATGATGAGCCATACGCCATCAAGACTGACCTGGGTTGGAGCATTGTCGGTAGTTCACCACAGGCTGCTAAGTCGACAGAAGTGACAGGTTTATGCCATCGTGTAACAGTTAAAGAGATTCCCCCATTGACACCAGCCACTGTTATCAGAGCACTCGAATCAGACTTCAAAGACACCAGCCCTGGTGAAAAGAGTGTATCACAAGATGATATACAGTTCATGCAATTACTGAATAAGACAGTACATCAGAATGCAGACGGTCACCTGGAAATGCTCCTTCCCTTTAAGACACATCCACAACTGCCAGACAACAAGCATTTGGCCCTGGTTCGACTGAAGCGCCTGAAAGGGAAATTTGAGAAAAATTCCAAATTCAGAGATGACTACCTCAAGTTTATGGAAGGTGTCTTCAAGGAGGGTGAAGCAGAGAGAGCTGTATGCCAACCCAAAGCTGGAAATGTGTGGTATATTCCACACCAGGGGGTCTATCACCCTAGAAAGCCAGATAAAATTAGGGTAGTGTTCGACTGCTCTGCCAAGTATGGTGGCACCGCTTTGAATGATCACTTGCTGGCTGGACCTGATCTTACAAATGGGCTCACAGGAGTGCTCTGCAGATTCCGAAAACATCCAATAGCAGTCATTTGTGATGTGGAAAAGATGTTTCACAGGTTTCACGTAAACCCTGAAGACAGAGATTACTTACGGTTTCTGTGGTGGGAGAAAGGTGACACAGAATCAGTGCCAAAAGAATACCGCATGAATGTCCATCTTTTTGGAGCAGCATCCTCCCCTGGCTGCGCAAATTATGGATTGAAGTATCTTGCAAGCCAAAATGAAAAAGAGTATCCTGATGCCGCCAACTTTATCAAAAAGAATTTCTATGTTGATGACGGGCTTTTTAGCGTAAAATCTGTTGACACAGCCATCAAACTAGTGAGAGATGCACAAAATGTCTGTGCAAGAGGAAAATTACACCTCCACAAATTCATCTCCAACAACAGAGAAGTTTTGGAGTCAATTCCTGAGAGCGAACGAGCTAGCGGAATCCAAGATGTAGACTTGACTTATGAAGAACTCCCAGTTCAAAGTGTGTTGGGAATAAAGTGGAGCGCTAACAGTGATACCTTTTTCTTTAAGGTCACTCTGGATGAAAAACCAGCAACACGGCGTGCAGTCCTCTCAACTGTAGCTTCTGTGTTCGACCCGCTGGGCTTCTTTGCTCCCTTCCTCCTGCTGGGAAAGAAAGTTCTACAGGAAATGTGTCAAAGAGGCATTGGGTGGGACGAACCTCTGCCCACAGAGTTAAAGCCACGATGGGAGAGCTGGCTTAGTGACCTAGAGAATCTCCAGAAGCTCCAGATACCAAGGTGCTTCATCCCAGAAGAAATGGGAAAAGTCCAAAGAACAGAACTACATCACTTTTCGGATGCTAGCACCCATGGGTATGGACAGTGTTCATACATTCGTGTGGTGGGCGAAGACAAAGTACACTGCTCACTAGTGATGGGTAAAGCTAGAGTTGCTCCCACAAAAGTGGTAACCATACCAAGGCTAGAGTTAACTGCTGCCGTGGTCTCCGCAGCAGTAAGCAGCATGTTAAAAGAGGAGCTAGAGCTTAAAATTGATCAGGAGTATTTTTGGACTGACTCACAGGTAGTGTTGGGCTACATTAACAATGAAGCTCGAAGATTTCACATTTTCGTAGCCAATCGAGTTCAAAGAATCAGAGAAATGACTGACCCAGCTCAGTGGCACTATATCAACACTGATCAAAATCCAGCAGATCACTCTAGCAGAGGCCTCAAGGTGGCAGAATTGATAAGTTCAGACTGGCTGACTGGACCCAAGTTCTTGTGGGAAAGAGAGATTGTCGCACCAAAGTTAGTTCCACAGCTTCTGTTGGGGGATCCTGAAGTCAAAGTGACACAAGCGTTACAAACAAATGTAACAGAAGAGAAAAACTTCACAAACAGACTCAAACAATTCTCAAAATGGCATACAGCACTGAATGTCATTGCACGTATCCAACATCTAGCAAAGGGAGCTAAGGCAGCAGAGCCTCTTAATGTTGAAGATCGAAGAAAGGCTAGTCTTGCACTTGTAGAATTGGCACAAAAGGATGCCTTTGAAGATGAAATGCAAATACTGAGTCATGACAAACTGCCCAAAAGTCATCAGTTGTATCAGCTTAACCCAATAATTCTAGATGGTGTTCTCAGGGTGGGAGGGCGCTTAAAGAATGCTTCTTTACCTCTTGACCTAAAGCATCCAGTAATCCTACCCAAAGATGGTGAGGTCACACGCCTGATTGTAGATTACTGCCATGAAAAAACTCAGCACCAAGGCAGAGGACAAACTCTTAATGAACTGAGAGCAAATGGCTACTGGGTCTTAAGTGGCAGCAAGGTTGTGGCAAATCACATTAAGCAATGTGTGACATGCAGGAGAGCTCGCAGGCCAACAGAAACACAAAAGATGGCAGATCTACCTGCAGATCGCGTCAATCCTTCGCCACCATTCTCCTTCTGTGGGATGGATTGTTTCGGACCCTTTTATTCTAAACAGGGTCGTAAAGAGAGTAAGAGATATGGCCTTGTATTCACCTGTCTATCCTCAAGGGCAGTGCACATTGAAATGTTAGAAGATCTAACAACTGATGCCTTCATAAATGCACTGCGCTGTTTTATAGCTATCCGTGGAGCTGTGAGACAAATCAGATCGGATCAAGGGACCAATTTTGTTGGGGCAAAAAATGAGTTGGCAAAGGCTTTGAAGGAACTGGACCAAGACAGACTGACTGGCTTTCTTGCTGAAAAGCAATGTGACTTCATTATGAACGTACCTGATGCTAGTCACATGGGAGGTGTTTGGGAGAGGCAGATCAGAACTATTAGGAGCGTCCTAAATTGTGTCCTCTCACAGAGCACTGGAAGAATAGATGATGCTTCTTTAAGGACATTCTTCTACGAAGCCATGTCAATTATAAACAGCCGTCCACTTGCTACCAACAACATCAATGATCCCAAAAGCCTGGAACCACTCACACCTAATCATTTACTCACCATGAAAAGCTCTGTTCCCCTGCCTCCACCAGGAAAATTTGTAGCAGAGGATCTGTATGCCAGAAAGAGATGGCGTAGAGTGCAGTATCTGACTGAGCAATTTTGGAGTAGATGGAGGAAGGAATATTTGGGAAACATCACCCTCAGACAACGCTGGCATTCTCCAAGACGAAACGTAAAGATTGGGGATATTGTCATTGTCAAAGAAGAAGAGGTTCCCCGCAATGAGTGGAGACTTGGAAGAGTATTTGATGTTTGTAAAGACCAAGATGAACTGGTGCGAAAGGCCACAATACAACTAGGCTCTAGAAAGCTAGGAAAAGCAGGCCAGAATGTAATGAATACATCTATTCTTGAAAGGCCAATTCATAAGTTAGTTGTACTTGTAGAGAACAACTAAAGTTGTTCCTAAACTTTAAAAACACTTTTGTACAGAGTTTACAGTGTAAGGTTTTATATACTCAGTTCTGGAAATTACTAGATTTATTCATTTTGGAATGGATATCATAAATCGTAGTAATTTGGTGGGAGTGTAACTGTCAGAATGCCATGTTAATACGGATATTTTTGTTTATTTATCATTATACATTCATTGTTGTTTTATTTCATATGGTTGTTAAAAAGGGCTAAAAATCTATACGAAAAGGTGTAAAAATGAGGGTAAAATGCGTTAATAAATATACGTCTCTAAAATAATATTTGGTTAAAAAGAGGACTTTTAGTTTAGTGTTGCTTTACTGTGGAGCGTAATGAGTCACGTGATGCGAGTTATTTAGGCGGGTAACTGGCGAATTATGGGTCAGAACTAACTCGGCGGCAGAGAGAGAAGACTAACTTAGCAGCAGAGGGAGAACAACAATTAAAGCTAACACGAGGTCTAAAGGCGCACACGCTAAATGTTTGTCTGTTAAATATTGTTTAGTAATGTGTTTAATATGCCTTTTTTCAATGAATCTTGTGTTTCGAGTTGTACACAGAATTGTTGTGCTAGCTAGCATATACTGAACGGTTGCTTTGTTTTGTGTAGTTTTCACGGTGTCCGATGAAGGACCAGAGAGAGGGAGAGAGAAAAGGAGAAATAAACCTTCAAAAGACATCAGTATGACTCGTGGCCATTATTCCATTAGACCGGTGTAGCTACACTCTCCTCTCCTGCTCTGCGGAGTCTTCTTCATGTGAAAGCTGCGCATTTTTTGAGCATTTCTGTTTGTTTTGCTGGGTGGTGTTGGTTTTAGCTAGCTGTCTGGACTGTGGTTAGGTTAGCGTAGCTTGCTTTAGCTCAGCATTAACTTAGTGTAGCTTAGCCTAGCCTGGCTGGTTAGCGTTCTGGCTGTCAGACGACAGTAACCGAACGATTTTCTTTCCATTTTGTCCACAAAAGACGATCCAGCGCCGCGGGCTGCGGGCGAGCGTGCCGCGGCTGAGCGCTAGCCTGTGCTAAGCTAACGCTACTGCGGGTGTCCTGAGTATATACGCCGTTACTCGGCAACGCGTCGGCGGAGTGATACAAGTTTAGTGTGAGAAGGCCGTGATGTTATCAAAAATATCAGCACGACTAGAACACTTCTCAACCAATCAGATTGTGAGGTGTTGTATTATTAAGCAATAGAACACCAGAGGGAGTGTGTTATCACAAATAACATCACGGCTGTGATCCGGTCGTAGATCATCACAGCCGTGATGTTATTCGTGATAACACACGACCTCGAGTGTTCTATTGCTTTTATACAACAGTTTATTTTTACAAAATGAATAAAGAAAATAAATCAAAGAACTTTAAGAAATTCAGTTTGAACATGCTTTAATAGGGACAGTACCTTCCGCCAAAAAGTAGTTCGACCACAACTGTATCAGAACTGAAACTTAACTACAAAACGGTGTATGGTTTATACAGACTAACAGCACGAAAGTTAGTTTGAAAGCAAAATTGGGAATAAGCGAAGATGGTAACGTTAGGACCGTGCAATGACGCTGATACTCTCTCCTGCTCCGTGGAGTCGTCTTCAGGTGAAAGCTGCGCATTTTTGAGCATTTCTTTTGCTGGGTGGTGTTGGTTTTGGCTAGCTGGTTTTGGCCAGCTAGCTGGCTAGCTGGCCCAGTGATCCGAAAATACTCATTATTATACACATTATTAGCGTTATTTTAATTAGCGTTTATTATAGAGTTATTATTAAAATAAAAAATAAGTTTAAATATTTCCCAGTTAATATAGGGTATTTTAAGCTGAATGTAAGGTGGACTCTTGTAATTCCACAGGTCTCGCCGCTGGGGGGCGCCAAAGTTAACAAAACTTTTATTGACCGTTTATTTGGGTGAGTAAAGCGCTTCTGTTTATTTACAGTAAGCTTAGATTTCCACAATATGTACTGAAATGGCCGATAATGCAGAGCTTATGCAGAGTGCAGCTACAAGCAGAGCAGCTATGGAACTATTTTAACTCTGAGTTTTTTATAACCAAACATATCATATTTTCTCCTCCTCTCAAACTCAAATCTCAAAATCTGTTAACTATAATGTAGGAGGCGTGTGCTAGTCTGCATCCTCCCACGCTTAGAGGTATTACTAGTGAATGGTACTTGCTTTGGGTAATTGGCTTTCCAAATTTCAGAAGATAATAGGGTAAAAGTAGACATTTAATAATTAATTAATCATTAAAAAAATAAAATAAAATCAATGTGGAGCAATAAGTGTCCTCTGCTGCCCTCTGGTCACAATTTAATCTATTATCTATTCCTACAGTCTGATATCCTTAAAAACACACCCCACACTTACTGTCCTTGCTCTTTCTATTTGGAGGAGCCCATATAATAATGATAAGAGCACTGTTCTACTTCTAATTTACTCTAAATGTTTTAAGAAACAACACAAGATCACAAAACCTTCATAATGTGTGATAATAAAAGTACATAAAGCAAGACACAATGTTATATGTATCCATTTATTCTGTATCTTTATCAGCACAACGCTTCTTGTTGAAGTTGTTCCCATTTCCTGTTCAGTTAACAGAGAATGGCCGTCCTTTAACCAAAGCACAGAGTGAAGAGCACTGCTTTCACACAGTAGAACAGAACAGAGCTAAACTAAACAGATCTGAACAGAGAGATGAGTGGGAAAAGAGAGTAAATGATTTGTAAGATTAACAAAATGAGCCTTTAATAAGGCTTTAAGCATTTTAACCCTCCTGTTATATTACAGGTTAAATTAACCCATTCAAAGTGAAAAAAAAAATACCGATAATATATATTTAATCATATTTGGAGCTTGAATCCTTTTTTGCTAGACTTAGTTAGTGTAATAAACATATAAACGAAAAATGACCAATTTAATGTGATTACAAATTCTCCTAAATTCTCCTTGGGTCAGTAAATATGTACAATTTAGACCAAAACATAGGGCAAGTATTTTTTGTTTGTTCTTAACTGTGAGTTATCTTTGTGCAAGTGAACCATGATCTGTAAAAGAGTAACATTTCTGATCACATTAAAATATTGATCATATTTTTTTTGTTTTTTACAAACTAAGCGAAAGATAAATGTTAGAGACAAATATTACTTTTAATTATTTTTAACCCTTTCGATTGTTACACATGGTTGTAAAACACGTCAGATTTATTGTACTTACTTACAGTTAAAATAACAGGAGGGTTAAATGTAACAGGATGATGTGTGTGGATGAGGAGATGACAAATTAGCTTCATTTATGATCATGGCACTTGAGATACATGAGACACAAACTGAAAATATGGGGGGAAATCATACATGTAGGTACCATATAATGAATAGTTTAGGTCGGTTTGGGTCATTCTGACCCTGATTATTAAAAGTCCAGTCTTCAGAGTGAGTGTTACTATTAGTAATGCCACCTTTCTGACTGTGAAAGTAAACAACTGCAATCTAAAAAATGTGTTTAATCTGATTTTTAATCATTTGTTCAACTGCAAAATGATTCTGATAAAATGATGCCAGAGAGTATCAAAAATGATATTAAAAACTGGGGAGTAACTAAATCATGCAGCTCTTGGAAGAACTGAACTAGTCTGGGTAGGCTTTACAGGCAAGCAGTATGAAAAAAATCCCTGAAATCATAAAATACGGCTGAAGGCGTTTTCAAACAGGTACTGTTACGTGGCCACATCTGCTGCACAATGACTGCCAGTCATTATAAACTTACTCTTTTGGCATTATGCTTAAATTGAAATTATCATATATATATATATAAATATTCATTCTTTGCCAGCAAACAAAAATGTACACAATGATAGCCACCTACTCTCTCCTCTTTTCCATTCATATAACATTCATAACCAATAAATGGCCCAGAGCTCTGATCCAGCACGACTACATTCTGAGCTGATAACCCATTTTACAATCTGAGGCTTCACATTCACAGTGGACACTTGTATCTAAATCATTCCACCAAAAAAAAAAGTTCATATTAAAGTCCAGCAAATCAGCTTCATTTCAGTGTCCTCGAATCTTCGTCCTTCATTCATCACTGGAAACATTTCCTTTTTTTTATAAAACTACTCCAAAAAGACACTGTTTAAATGTGCCCTTCTCCACTTATATCACATTCTCCACCACTGACTTGTTTGCAAGCACACATTACGATTCTTTCTGAGACGCTCTGATCCGAAATGTTTCAGTCTGCTTCCTCCCAAACAAATTACAGCAGGACTACACAATGAACATTCAGCTCATTCACTTTTTAATAGAATATTAATGATTGAAAACATTGATTTAATGCTTAACTTAATGGCGCTACAACTATGTGTTTTTCGGATGTCTCTTTTTTTAAACTAGTGAAATCTTGGCTGCATTATTTTGGTCTAATGATGCGAGTAGTGTACAAAAACCTACATCTACAGTACTCCTTCATTTCACGGTGGGGTGTAAAGCGCTTTAGTCTACGTCCGAGGTGGTTCCGTTGTCCGGTGGGTCCAGGAGCTCCTGTCTGCGGCGCATGATGGCTGCGAACTGGGCACGCTCAGATGCGTCCTAGAAAAAGGACAACGTGAGAAGGATGAAAGAGGGCGAGGGGGAGGAGGAGGAGGTGTCAGTGGTTGCTGCCCTCATCAAAAGACTCCACCCCCGAGTCGCTGGCCACCGCTGCTATTTTCTCCTGCCTCCTCCTCATGATCTCCTGCAGCTCGGAGCCAGAGCTCCTCTACAGGGATGGAGAAAGAGAGTATCAGCATGGGTTAAATTAACAGAATTATTCAGCAACAAATCTAAATGCAGATTCCCTTGAAGTGAAATTGACCAGCAAAAAAAAGATGATTTTTTTTTTATTGTATTAGATTTGTAGCTATTAATTTTAATTTTATACACGGCCAGAAACCATGTTCAATATGGTTTTGTTCATGACAGAAATCCAGAAGCTGTTGGCAGTTGATGTTATGCTGCCTTCAAGTCCTCCTCGGAAATTTCTACTTATGAGTTTGAAGGTCGTAATTACGACTTGACATGCGTTCGGGTGTTTTTTGGTCATTAGGAAAATCTTTTTGTTTATACTTTTGGTCTATTATCATAAAAATCAGGAGGTTCATTTTGCCCTACTTTAAGAGAATAATGTGAACAAGACACGTATTAGAAGAGTGATGTTTTTATTCCATATGAACTGTGACATATACTAGACTTTAACCTTGTAATTTTTTTTTAGTTGTTTTAAACCTGTAGAGCTTAAAACTACGGCTAATAAACTTAACATTTTTACTGTTTACTGTAGGAGCATGATCCATACTATCAGCCATCATGACTTCTTGTTACTGACACGCCTCCAACTGGAAACTCAGGGCTTATCTAAAAATCTGAGTTTCCCAGCTGGTAAATACGAGTTTGTGGTGGCGTTCATGTTCTCTCATCTCGTAAATACAATATTTCCGACATGACTTGAGGGCAGCATTAATAAGGTCAAAGTACTTCAGAGGTTGTGACTGGTATAAATATATACACACTAGTAATAGTAATATCAGTGTGAATTATACGAATCCCAACATTTACTGGAAACATAAGTCAAGTACAAAACTGAAGAAGCAAACTCTGGACACACAAAAAAACTCTGGTCTTAGCTAATCAATTGCACTTGGCCTGAGGGGTCTTGTTTTAAATTGTTGTAGAAGCTGTAAACCTAAAGGAAACCTAGAAATACAGAACGACCACCAATGACTGGAGAAAAGCATGGACAGCACAACAACTTTTAAAAGGCAATCCAACAAAGGTGTAGCACCTCTGGTGGCTGGTTGCAGTATGATATGTTGCTCTATGATGACAAATGATATCTCCAGAGTAAAAATTTTAAAACATCCTTCTTTTTTTATCAAAAGAAGGTGGAGGTACAGTTTGATTTGCAGTCTTGGCTAGAACAGAAGGTCTGCATTACAGTCTAAGCAGCTGAGTTGAGCTGTAAGGCAGGTAGCCAGTTGATCATGTGGTGTTGTGCTGTTGGTCGCATTACCACACACTCTGGTAATGCTCATGCTTTTATATACAGTAATTGGTTACCATTAGCAAGTCAAAATGTGTGCATGACATGAGGACAGAAGCACTGTAGAATATAACAACACACACCTGAACACGACTAAACATCAGGTAAAAGCAGGGCTATATCCTTTAAACTGGAATAGAAAAGCATTGTAAACTACAGTAACAATTCTAACATTAACCTGGGTTCTAAACACCCAATCACACATGTTACATGTGCATATTTATTTACAGCCATGTGTCTGGATCAGAGGGACTGGTGTCTACTCCAAAGGAGCAGGTGAAGAGACAGTGGGCAAAAGCTACTGAAGAGGATAATATGTCTGGAGGTCGTTTTGGGGGTGAGGTTTACTATCTTACACTGTTCTACTCGTTCTCTGTTGGGAAGATTTTCTGTGATGAAGGACATTAGAAACCGCAGCTTTAAAAACCACAACCGTTGTTCATCACTGTACTGAAAAAATGATCTGTTCAAAGTAGGGTTTGGGCGGTATTTCGGTAATACGTATGCTGTAGTATTACAACATTTGAACTGTACTTTAAAATGAGGAAAGCATTTCAAATTCTGCTCTGTGTCTTGCTAAAACAGGCCAAACAGCTCATTCATTCATGTGCATTTAAGATGGACACAGTTTGTGGGTACTCACTAAATTTGAGATGGAGTGAAAAAAAAACCAGGCCACGCTCTAGTTGTACGTTTAGGCAAAGGAGTCCACAGATCATTAACTCGACTGTGTGCACAGGTTTGGAGCTTCATCTGCTAAACATGTGATTTTAACCTCATTTAGCTGGAACACGGTCTGTGCTGTTAGTGGTCAGCTTTTATCCTTTTAGCTAACCGTCTGTGCTGTTAACAGTTTGCTAACATTACCGGTCTGTGCTGTTAACAGTTAGCTAACGTTACCAGTCTGTGCTGTTAACAGTTAGCTAATGTTATTGGTATGGGTTGTAAACAGTTAGCTTGTTAGCCTTTTAGCTAAATGTTATTGGTCTTTGCTGTTAGCGGTTAGCTTTATTAGTCTATTAGCTAATGTTATTGGCCTTTCCTGTTAGCAGACAGCTGGTTAGCCTATTAGCTAATGTTACTGGCCTTTGCTGTTAGCAGTTAGCTTGTTAGCCTATTAGCTAATGCTATCAGCCTTTGCTTTTAGCTTGTTAGCCTATTAGCTAATATTATTGGCCTTTGCTGTTAGCGATTAGCTTGTTTGCCTATTAGCTAATGTTACTGACCTTTGCAATTAGTGATTAGATTCTTAGCCTATTAGCTATTGTTATCGGTCTGTGCTGTTAACAGTTTGCTAACATTACCGGTCTGTGCTGTTAACAGTTAGCTAACGTTACCAGTCTGTGCTGTTAACAGGTAGCTAATGTTATTGGTATGGGTTGTAAACAGTTAGCTTGTTAGCCTTTAAGCTAAATGTTATTGGTCTGTGCAGTTACTGGTTAGCTTGTTAGTCTATTAGCTAACGTTACTGGTCTTTGCTGTTAATGGTTAGCTTATGTTATTGGTCTGTGC
The DNA here is from genome assembly GCF_023375975.1 of Astyanax mexicanus. Taxonomy (NCBI): domain Eukaryota; kingdom Metazoa; phylum Chordata; class Actinopteri; order Characiformes; family Acestrorhamphidae; genus Astyanax; species Astyanax mexicanus. Next base: position 30,923,824 of record NC_064409.1, on the reverse strand, counting down.
TGTTAGCGGTTAGCTTTATTAGTCTATTAGCTAATGTTATTGGCCTTTCCTGTTAGCAGACAGCTGGTTAGCCTATTAGCTAATGTTACTGGCCTTTGCTGTTAGCAGTTAGCTTGTTAGCCTATTAGCTAATGCTCTCAGCCTTTGCTTTTAGCTTGTTAGCCTATTAGCTAATATTATTGGCGTTTGCTGTTAGCAATTAGCTTGTTAGTCTATTAGCTAATGTTACTGGTCTTTGCTGTTAATGGTTAGCTTATGTTATTGGTCTGTGCTGTTAGCGGTTTGCTTTATTAGCCTATTAGCTATTGTTATCGGTCTGTGCTGTTAACAGTTTGCTAACATTACCGGTCTGTGCTGTTAACAGTTAGCTAACGTTACCAGTCTGTGCTGTTAACAGTTAGCTAATGTTATTGGTATGGGTTGTAAACAGTTAGCTTGTTAGACTTTTAGCTAAATGTTATTGGTCTGTGCAGTTACTGGTTAGCTTGTTAGTCTATTAGCTAACGTTACTGGTCTTTGCTGTTAATGGTTAGCTTATGTTATTGGTCTGTGCTGTTAGCGGTTTGCTTTATTAGTCTATTAGCTAATGTTATTGGCCTTTCCTGTTAGCAGTTAGCTTGTCAGCCTATTAGCTAATGCTATCGGCCTTTGCTGTTAGCTTGTTAGCCTATTAGCTAATATTATTAGCCTTTGCTGTTAGCGATTAGCTTGTCAGCCTATTAGCTAATGTTACTGGCCTTTGCGATTAGTGATTAGATTCTTAGCCTATTAGCTATTGTTATCGGTCTGTGCTGTTAACAGTTAGTTAATGTTATTGACCTGTGATGTTAACGGTTAGCTTGTTAGCCTATAAGCAAATGTTACTGGCCTGTTCTTTATCGGTTAGCTTATTAGCCTATTAGCTAATGTTATTGGTCTTTGCTGTTAGCGGTTAGCTTCTTAGCCTATTAGCTAATGTTATCGGTCTGTGTTTTTACGGTTAGCTTGATATCCTATTGGCTTATGTTCCTAGCCTGTGCTGTTAGTGGTAAGCTTATTAGCTAATGTTATGGGCCTGTGCTGTAAGTGGTTAACTTGTTATCCAGTTTGCCTGTTAGCTAACGTTGTCAGTCTCTGCTGTTAGCGATTAGCTTTTTACCATCAGTACCGTTAGTCAGCTAAAAACAACTGTCCTGAGCTCTGTGTAACTCTGTATATTAGAGGCTAGCTTAGCAGGTGAGCTTTAAAACCCAATACCACAGGACTCACTAATTGAAGTTGTCTGATTATCTATGCTAAACATGTTTTAATCGTCAGACTAATGACGGGAGCATGCAGTGTACATTTTATACCACCCAACCCTAGTTTAAAAAACAGAATTATGAATTTTGTACTGCAGCTGGTACAATGACCCATAGACAATTCTCTATAACCATAACAACTATAAGCACACATGCTGTTACACTAAATCTAGCCAACAGAGAACAGATACCCATCTATGGTGAACTAAAATACCTTAACATGCTTGAGAGCTTAATCAGTGGATCATAGGAGGGTTCAGAAGAAGACCTGCAGATAAGAAGAACACGAAAGAAACCAGAGGCAACCTTTCCAGAGTTGGCAGACTTCAACTTAAAATACTTACAGAATAAAGTAAAACCTTAGGCAGTCTTGGTGTTTTAACATGACTGTCCTTATTTAGCCCTTATTTAATACTTTTAATGCTCTAACTGAAAAAAAATAACTTTCATGTTTCATCTTTCAACTTCAATTTATTCGTTGATATCCATCCATTCCTGCATTTCAGGCCTGCAACACATGATGGCACTGTATCAACATCGGTCATTTAGCAAGAGCAAGGCACTTCAATACAGATTTACATTTACAAATGCAACTTAAAACTTAATTGTGTAAAACAAAAGCCTTATGTTAAAGGTCTCATTCTGCCAAAATCAATTTTATCTTGTTCTTTGTATAATACTATAGGTCTCTCTGAGTTGTATATGTATGCTGCATATGAAACGTTTCTCAGCCTCCCTTGTCTGCAGTACCGAGTAAAAAAAAAAGCCTCAAAAATATGAGCTGGTCAGAGAGACGTTAGGGTGTCGAGGTGGACCAGATGAAAAAGAGTTTCCCTGGCCTTGCTCACTTTGGCTCGGGACCGCCCACAGGCTGCAGCACCGACAGCGCCTCAGATAGGAGCTAACAGAGCTAACAGAGGAGCATGGCTAGACAGGTTCGTTCCTGTGTTAATTGTTTACATTTGTTGACTTCTCCAACTATGGTGCCTACACTAGTTGTTTTGCTTCAAGGTTGATATTAAACCCTGGATCTGTACCGTCACAACGATCGACCACCATCTCACATTCAACAACTCTATTACATTTAATGGGAATTAGCTTTGGGAGCACTTTTTTTAAATAAACTCTTTATAAAAACGGCTCACATGGCCACAATTAATATAAATTTGTTTAAAATTAATTTAAAAATGATTGAATGAGACATTTAACCATGTCCAGGTGGGATAAAACTTGTATTGTCTTGGTGTGAGTGCATTCCAGATTGATCCCAATTAAATAATGTGTAAATAGTTTAATAACAACCTAGAAGACAAAATGTTGTACTTAAGATCTGTTTGCAATAAGAATGAGTCACTTGGTGTCCTATATGCCAAAATGTATTTTATGTGTTGTGAGAATGGTAACATTACAAAGTGGGAAAGCTTTACTGTTCCAACTTTGTTTTGGGATGTGTTGGGATGTGTGGGCCTGGAATGCAGGAATGGGTGTATTAATACATTATATAAAGTTGACCAGGCAAAACATGAAATATCTTGTGTTCATACTGTCTACAATCAAATAAAAGTCAAAGTATTTGTTAGAAACACTGCCTTTGTATTTAAATAGTCATTTTCCAAACTGTCCCACATTTTATAATTTGGTGTTGTAGTAAAAAATGAGAATAAAAAAAAAGCAGAAATTACTGATGATTTTACCCACCTCAAGGGCTGCCTTCTGGACAGTGACCTGACTGTAGACTCTGGCTCCATCATCAGGACACACAGTCTTCAGCTCATCTTTATTAAGAGAAAAGAGCTGCGCTCCAGTCAGGACCCCCAAACTGTTCACAGTTCTGCACACAGAAATCAGAGAGGCAACTCAAATGATATTTCCTAATAGGCAGCAATCAATCAAATTCTAATTTCTTTTAGAATTTCAGTCTGTGTTGTAAAGATTTTCAATGTTCAGGAATAATTTTCTTACATAAACATTCTCCAGGTTTAGCATTGCTTTAAAAAATAATACAGCATATCCCAGGGTCAGATTCTACCTGAAGAAATTGTTCTGTTTGATTCCTTTACATTCCTTTATGTTTCCCCCTCTCTTTTACTGTTATTTTAAAACATTTCAGAAATGTTATTGATGTGACACAAGCAGTACTAAGACAACATAAGTGCAATGCTTTTAGGACGCAGTCCAACATGTACAGAAGGAAAACAGCAGCTCACAGACAGACACTGACCATCCAGACCCTCCACTGGCACACTTACACAGCGCTGAAGCCTTTGGCCTCGAGCCAGGCTCGGACCTCGTCCGGGTGCGAGTCGTAGGTGATGTTTACTGCGGGAAGGCTGGCACTACGAGGAGGAGCCTGGAATTTCTTCTGAGCACTGCGACCCAGAGTCAGCCTGTGCATCAGCTCATCCTGCACCTCCTCCATGTTCGACTTGCGGCCTTAGAGGAAACAAAACAACAAACAAATACATGTATTATATTTTATTATTAAGCAATAAAAATAGACAAAAATTCCCAAAACAAGAATGAAAAGACTCTTGACTGGCTAAAAAATGTGAACTGCTGATACACGGAAGACACATTCATGAAGTGTGTAATAAAATATACATGTTCTTACACAGATATGTATATGATAAAATATGTGCGTGATGAAAGTGGCTCAAATGTTTTTTGACAATATTAAACATATAAATATATACACAACTCCAAAACATGCAAATATACAGCTCTGGACATTTTAAATCTATGCAATTTATAGGTATATGTTTGAGTAAAATGGACATTGTTGTTTTATTCTATAAACTACGGCCAACAAATCAAATTCTCCCAAATTCCAAATAAAAATATTGTCATTTAGAGCATTTTTTTGCAGAAAATGAGAAATGGCTGAAAAAAGTATACAGATGCAGAGCTTTCAGACCTCAAATAATGCAAAGAAAACAAGTTCATATTCATTCATATGTTCTCCTCCACCAGTCTTACACACTGCTTTTGGATATCTTTATGCCACTCCTGGTGCAAAAAAATCAAGCAGTAGCAGTTCAGCTTGGTTTGATGGCTTGTGATCATCCATCCTCCTCTTGATTATATTCCAGATGTTTTAAATTTGGTAAAATCAAAGAAACTCATTATTTTTAAGTTTTTCCAGGGCTGTCCATTTTAGTCCATTTTAGTCCAAATCAGTTTGTGTGAAAACTATGAGTGCGTACATACGGTTAGAGGGCGCAAAACTCTCTTTTTGGTGGTCCCTCATGGTGACGCTGCCATTGTCACTGGAGTTGCTGCTGTTCTGGCGACTGATGTTAGAGGGTGAGTTCCTCTGGGGCTCTGTGGCTGGAGGGAAAGCTGCAGGGGGAAGTGGGGGAGTGGGCAGCTGCACCAGTGCAGGAGCAGGAGGAGGTGGCGTCGGAGCCGGCGGGATGGCGGTCGATACAGGCTTTGGTACATAGTCTGTTCTCTGCTTCTGCAGGAGGAGTGAGAAATCAGAGCAGTTAGTCAGATACAGCTGAAACACTCTGCCCTTTTAATTCTAAACACAACAATCAACAGTTTTAATATAAGATCCGGGGTAAATACCAACAGTTCAGCCAAATCCTTTGTCAAAGGGTAAATAAAAAGCTCTGTAAAAACACACTTTAAAGCTAAAATTTTGATAAAGTTTAGAAGATTAAAAATGCTGGACCACCTCTTTTTACTCAAATAATATTAGTCTGATAAAGCTCTTTAGCTTGAAACCTGACTAATGCACCCTAACTCTTGGCAGGGGTGTATGATATGGACAACAAAAAATGTGACAAACGATAATGTGATAATTAGGATCCTAAATTCATTTATGCTCCTCAAAGGTGTTTCGCACTTGGCCGCACTAATTTTAGTAGTAGTAATTTGGTGTTTGCATTCACTGTGGACTAGGGATGGGTGATATGGCCCTAAAATAATATCACAGTATTTCATGGCATTTTTGTAAAACAATACTCTTGGCGATATAACAAAATACTGAATTAAAAATTCAAGAATGCACTACTGCAACAAAATGTAAATTTTATTTTTATTACTCCATACTATATGATATGGCACTACCCTAACAAAAATATTAAAAACATACAAGAATTTTATATAGATTTATAATAAAAGTCAAGAATCCAGAATGTCATCATACTAATAACACACTCCAAATATCTCCATATATCCAGGATTAAAGTAAGATAAATGATGAACAGATATAATCTGTCTCTAGTAGATATAAAATAGAAAAGTGTGAATTTTCCTTTTGCTAAAAACAGCAAAAATTAGTACCCTGATGTGATAATTAGGGGTGGTTGATATGGTACGATATTTCAGGGTATAATACGATATTCAAACATGTTGGAGATTTTATTGCGTATGATATGATATGGCACTCCTGTGGACCTCTACCTCACTCTTCTTCCAGGGTTTCTATAAAATAAATATTAATAAATTACACTAATATTACCAATTTAAAACAGTTTGAATAACTTAAACATCTTGTCTAAGAAAACCCCTTAACAAAAGTGTGAACAAACCAACACCTTCTGAAAGGTATGATGTGACTCTGAATCTGTAAATTCAGAAAACATAATGCGATAATTCTCGCAGTTTGGAATCCACTGGTCAGTGAGAGGATTTGAATCTAATTTAATATGATGTGTTGCACATTAAAATGTCAGTGAAAATGAAAATTAATTTAATCTCTAGAAACTATTAAAAATGTATGTTTGTTATTGTCAGCCAGCAGATGGCAGAAGTGTCCAAAGCATTTTTTCTATTTATCAAGCAAATCACAAAGTGCTAAAGTAGACAAAATTGAGTAATATTGAGTCAATGCTCGCCATTCATTATCATTAATTACAAATCAATACTCACACAAAACAAAGCTGCACAATATTGTGTTTAATATTAAAATAAGTGGTTCTTGTGTCTATATGTTTAGTTGTAAATTGCCAATTACAGCGTACTATGACATATTTAATATCAAAATGTTTATATAACATATTATTACAAAAGAAAGTTGGTCTGTGCAGAAGTATTGGCTTTACCTCGTTTAATTCTCCCAGCAATTGCTTGTAGAAAAAGGGAACAATCAAAAATAAATGTGGAAATGGATTTTCAAAAACAATAGAAACTCAATCCATCACTTTCACTTCAAACAAAGAGAGAAGGATCACACTTCTAGTTCTGGGGGAAAGAGGATTTAGAATATTCTAAAGCAAACAGCATTCCGCACTCATTTACTACAAACTAATACATTTTGCACACATTTTTTACAAAACAAACTTCACTCAAACTCTACTAATCTGCTTGTTCACCTGATGCGCTCTGCTAAAGACTCACCCTCCACTCACTGGCTACTTTACTAGATCCTCTTAGCCTAAAGGGCAGTTATAGACGTGTATAAAGTGTTATCTTGTCTGAGGCCTGATGATGGGTACCAAATGGATGCAACATTCGTGTGGGCATTTTGACAATTAAATGTTAACCTTCCTCGATGCACAGTGTAATGTGTGTATTAGAAATACATCACTGAATCATTACCATGACCCATCACATGAGCAGTGGGTGATAATGATCATAAACAGTGTTATCTGACTAGAATTAGCTTTGTCCTCAGGGTCACAATATTTATATTCTTTAACTATAATATTTGACCTAACTATTATCTGTAGCATTGTTGGCTGGCAAACATCATTAAAATCAGGTGCATATACTGTATGATAAGTCCATAACAATTATTGTGACCGGACAAATTTTATCCCTTTAAGACACAGATGACAAGACATAAAAACACTGTGCACCATTCTCCACCTCGCCTCAAGCTGCTTGTGATTATAATATAAACATCTATATTATATTTAGACTTCTTTTTAAATGTAGTAACTCTACTGAGATCACACTATAGCAAGCACAACTCTACTACAACAGTATAAGAGCAGGAATCATTCAGAACAGCAGCACACTAGAGCCAGACTGAGCACACCATCATCCAGCCCTACCTTGAACAGCTCAAACTCCTTCTTTGGCATCATTAGCTTTTAGATGAATAAATGCACAGACAAAAAAATAAAACAAAAGTGATCCAATGGCAGAGTGGAAGCTAAAACATGAACATGAGGAAAGCTATACAACCAGTGATGACTACAGTGCTAGTGTCCAAATGCTTCAAAACTGTTCATTTATAAATTATGAGGGACATTAAAACTATGTTCAGACTGACAGCCCAAATCAGATTTTGGTTTACATTATATTCTGATTGATTACTGATAGTCTGGACAGCCAGAATTAGATTCAAACCACATTTGAAGGTGGTTGTAAATGTGATTAGCATTTAAAATGTGATTAGCATATTTAAATCAAATTTTAAAATCTGATTTTTGTCTTTTATGACAGTGACTACATCAAATCCAGTTTGACGGCTCAACAAATCTGATTTGAGACATAAATCTGATTTGCCTGCAGTCTGAGCACAGCCTTATACACCAGCACTGCTTGCTTATTAACTAACTGTAAAAATGGTGAAACTGGTAATAGCAAAAGAAATACTGATTAAAATAAAATAAATAAACTGAAATTCACTAACTTGCTTTTAACAATACTTCATACAATCACAATTACAGCACTCACCTGAATTGTATGGCTGTAAATTGGCTCTCCACGTCCAGTCATGTCCACCGCCCTGCTGATCTCAAGGATGTTGTTTGGCACGTATCCTGTGGCCCCAGTCGCATTTCGAACCTTCCACCACTGTTTCCTGTCGTCCATGACCTATAACGGGTTTTTACAAACTGACAACCTCCACTGGGTATGACCATCTACTATGATTACAATCTCAAACAGTGTACTGTACCTCCACCACTTCATCCTTAACCACAGAGAGTTCTGTTCCATTCCTTGCCACAAAGTCATATTTAGATTTGGCAAAATTTCTTGGCTGGCCTCTACCATCGTAGCTTCTAAAATGAGAGGATCAAAATTAGCAAACGTAACCACATGTTTAATCATGAAGTATTAAGTATATGTTTGGAAAGTAAATGGAAACATTTAAGAACTACACATCACTGCTGTCCAGTGAAAAATCTAACTAATTTTGTCTGCTTTTACTTTTCTGCATGGGTAAAGCTTTGAAATGATTGACATAAACTCTATTTTACAATAAGTTACATTCAAAGTTAAAAATAAATGTTTGCCTTCTCCTGAAAAGTCATTATTGCACGTTTATCAATGGACAGCAATGACCTACACTTACAGAGCACTTTATTAGGAAGACCTGTATTAAATCATGCTGATGAGGGCCATTACATTTGGATAATATTTACTTTAACAATCAGACTAGAGAAAAATGTGATCTTAGTGAGACATAATAGCTGATCTCTTGGGATTTTTATATATCAGTATAGGCTACTGTATGTCAGAGAATCACTCTGTAACTGTGATGAACAGGAAAGAATCTCAGGACTCAAAACATCACTACAAACCGAAATCTGAAAAGTTCTGGAAAAAGTAGTTTGGACAGACGAATCTTTGTTTCTACTGAGACACACAGACACTAGGGTCAGAGTTCAAGCATCCATAGCATGAATCTATGAACCTATCCTGCTTTAAGATAAGAGCATGCTTTATCAGTCCGACAGTTGGGGAATTTATATTGTTGCTGCAGTAACTGGATAGCAAGGTAAACAGAAGAGGTAACAAACTGAGAAAAAGGGATATTAATGTTATAAATAACAAAATAATAATAAAAAAAGGTCTTGGTGGAGGTGGTGTTATGGTGTGGGCAATGTTGTGTTGCCACACTTTGTGCCTGTTCGTAACAATCAATTATTGCTTGAATTGCACAGCCAAATTAAGAATTGTATAGCATGTGCTTCCCTTCATGGTACAAATGTAAGGCTATTCCATGGGGTACCCTAATTGTCTTTGCACACCTCCGCTCCTCACCTCGGGCATTGTGTTGAAAGTACCATTAATCAATTGTTAATCAAATCAGATCATGGAGCCTGGCCAAAAGGGCAGTTGACACCTCTTGCTTGAAGATGGGGCCAAAGGGCAACTGACCATCTTGCTTGAACTTTTTAAATGCTGGATCTGGAATGTATCTTGTTAATATGAAATGTCAATGTCTTCATGTTTGGTATCATTTTAATGGTCTCAGTGTGAGAAGTACAATGGTCTCAGTGAAGAAATGTTAAAGATAACCTTAATAGAACATCTCTGAACTTGGAGAATAGTCGGTAAATAGTGCCAAATTCTAATTCCCATGTGAAAATGAAGTGTATTGTTCTGGTTGGATATTTAAGGAAAGCACAAAGACCTACTCTCTGAGTTTGTCTGGTAGTATGAGACCTCCCATGCTCTGCATGTAACCACCACTTCAAATATACCATACAACATTGTATTTCAAATGTACTATGCGATATTCTTAACTGCTATCTTGTTTGACTTGGTCTTGTGGATTGTTAAAGAATATTGTTTCATATGCCAGTTTAGGTCACAATAAACCATTAACTGTTAATCTGTAGTAAGTGTTTGTTGAATCTTTTTCTAGTAGACCTTAGGGTCTAATTGGTCATAGATAGATCGATCGATAGATAGATAGATAGATAGATCGATCGATAGATCGATAGATAGATAGATAGATAGACAGACTAAGTTCTGGACCGCTGAACATCTCAACCCATGCACTGGGCTGTTTTCACATGTTATGTAGTATTTTGAGTGTTGTGTAATTTTTATGCCTATATCTTCCATCACTAAACTAATTAACCAGACCTGGTTTTGCTTAGACATATTCTAATTCTTAGTAAGCGTGCTACTGATAATTGTTAACTATTTATTTTCACCTAGTTGGTATTTATAAAATGGAGTCAGATTAGTTTATTTTAGTATCTCACCTAAGTCTCATCTAAAGTACCGGAAAACGGAATACGCATTAGGAGGACAAGGCATAGGCCTGTTGACGCCTCCCCTACACAAATACAAATTCATGTCAATTTTCAAGGGATATTGTCCACCATGATGACCTTTCATAAAGCAAAAGTAACCACAAACTGGTGTCATAAACAATGAGCTTAGAGTTCTCAGTTGTGTTCCTCTTCACCAGATCTTAATCCAATTTTTTTTAGAAAGGCCCTACTCAGTATTTGTACAGAGTGTTCCTAACATTGTGCTCAGACTGTGTAATAAATGATACATGGCATGATTGTGACTTTTTACTTTACATTTTTAGCCTTAAATACACTTTATTTTAACAAATAATTGTTCGACATAAAAGACTGAATACCAGCTCATTACAAATATGAATTTATACTATATACATATTTATACATTGTATAAATCAATTGTATAAATATTGTATACATATGTAAAATCATAATTCAGATGACTATGAACACATCTTAAACTAATCTACAGACGTCTACATTGACTGCAACAGCCCTGTAGAAGTGTCCAAAAGCTTGAATCAGAGACTGAAGAAAGAGAGAAGCAAGATTTTAAGAACTCCACAAAGTTTCTGATTTCTCAGTAAACTTAAACTAAATTTAGATGATTTAGACAATAAACATCACATTTGAAATCCAATGAGTTAACTAAAAAAACTGCAGTATGTGTAGCAGAGTAAGTGTAGAATGAAATCATAAATTAGAGCCAGTGCAAAAATAACCTAAGGCATTGATCAGATCAGAAGAGTGAAAGAGTAAAAGTAACATCAGAACTATAAAGGAAGACACATTAGGAGGCCATAAGAAGGACATAAGAACAATAAGAACAAGTTTTGTACTTGAGAAAGCAGAAAGAATAACAAGTCAAAGTCAGAAGCTGCAGAAGCTACACAAAGTAAAGGTTTAGTTTTTTTAATATCTTTTTCCAGTTGGCAAAGACAATTTGAGCCCAAACAAAGTGCAAAGGAGGACAATTCTCCAGGGCCTGCCAGCAGTCATTTGACCCCAGATGGGTGTTACCTATCTATGTGGCGGCTGACCGCCTGTTTAAAAGCAGCCACTGCCATGTCTGTGTCCAGCAGGTGCATGCGCTGGTAGGCAGTGTTACTGAAGGCATACCCGTCTGCTATGGGGAAATCCTGCACTCTGGCCTGCTGCTGGAAATAAAGAAATAAAAGAAAAAGAAAAAAAAATCAAATACATACAAACATAATAATTTAATTCAATAAACTATAATGTTTTATATTAATTTATTATAATATTTATTACTTATGCTATGACTTATAATAACTTAGAGGAAACGTAATGGGAACATCCTTTTTTAATTGTGATTTTATTTGCAGGTTGCTCATGTTTTTATACAATTTCTATGAATAAGCCCCCCGGTTTCAACAGACTAAGATATGAGGATAATGAAATGAAACGTGTAATTGTGTAGTTATGCATGTATACAGTTTTGATAAAATAATATAGCATACATGACAACAGTATTAGTTTAGTGTTCCCTACAGTGTCAGGGAAAAGTACTTACCTCATGGTGGAGTCTGCGGCTCACCTCCTCCTGTCTGTGGATCTCAGCCTGAGCAAGGGTTTCAGCCAGCTGTGTCAGGTCCTGCTCCCGAGACACCAACACCGGTGGCTCCCAGCCATCCCGGAAGCGCAGTGTGTGAGGGGGGAAGTAATGATCCTTAGGCCACTCCAGCCTAGGAGCAAAAGGTGACACAACAGCTTTAATAAGATTGTATTTCTTAGGTTTCACAAAGTAACAATTCTATATAAAACATAAAAGTTCAATGTAACACATGAGAAAAAAAAACAACATAAATGTAGACTAGTTTTACACTACCTGCATTTGGTCCAGCCATCTCCCAGAGTGACCCAAAGGTGGCGCTCCTCAGGGGTCCCTGCTGAGTGCAGGAAGTCTATTGCCTCTCTGGTGAGGAGGGGAACTACTATACTTTTTGCCAAATCCACTCCTCCTGACGTGTGAATAACCTATTACAATTAACACAGCACATCACATCACATTCTGAGTACCGGTGTTCGAGTACTTATTAGTATTTTATGTAAACATTTCTATACACAAACTCTGACTGCAGTGGTGCACTAAAATAGTTAAATATTAAGTAAGCTTCATACAACAAACTCATTTGATTTAAAATACATACTTTTATATGGAATACACTCCCTGATTAATATGCTTCTATTGGCATTACACCAGCCAATTTAACCAAGGTAAGCAATCAAAAAAGCCTATTCCTGATTATATTATAATGGAAAAGGACTTGGCTTGTGTTGGTTAAAGCTCATTGTGATCATGTGTAGAAAGCAAGCCTTCCGGAACATGCCCACACAGTTAGTTATTTACTATATACATTTATTGAAAGCACATAAAAACTGCAAGTAAAAAATTTCAGAGACATTTTTCTTGCAATAAGGTTACTGCAGTAAAATATCTCATTATATTTATTTTACTGCATTTGTGACACTATACATAACTACGGCGTGTGCTTTTATTAACAGTAATAAACACTAGCCAATGAACACCTACCATTCTGAGTGGTGTAAAGAGGAAGTGAACGAGATCCACAGCACTTGGGTTTTGAATGTGGTTCTTCAACTTTCCCTAGAATTGTAAAAAAAAAAAAAAAAAGAAAAAAAAAAAGAAAAAAAAAAAGTAAATGTAATATCTGTATGGAGTGAATTTTGTGCCAAAAGTTTCACGCAAAAAAATTAAATCTGCAATGAAAATTTTAAGAATCAAAGGAAAAAAAGTGTATGTTGCAAATTCAAAAGAGAAAAAAAAAATTGCAAAAACATATTTTTAAAAATACTTGGCTACTGTATTGTTCTTTGTATTTTAGAGCTGGGCGATATGGCCCAAAAAAAAAAATCAGATTTTTGATTTAAATCAATTTTTTCCCCCCTTGATAAAACTTACAAAATAGAAAGCATGTACATTTTAAAATGCTAAAATGCATCAGTGGTGAAATTTTTTATAAAAACACATCGTCCTTAACTGTAAATTCGAATTAATTGATAAAATTGATTAATTGCCCAGCTCTATTGTATTTATTTGAAAATTATTTCAGTTTGGATTTTGCCAGTCTTTGGCAAAATCTGGTGACCAATGGAGATTCAAAGGGAACACCTTCTTCTAAGCCAAACCATGAAAACTGTGCCAAAACTTAAAAGCAAAAAACTGAAGCAGAAGCAAACAAGAAATTTCAGAAGCAAAAGTTTTTTCACAGAAAATCCACAAAAATGCAAAACTAAAAGCAAAGACCGGCAAAATCCAAAATTAAATAATTTACAATAATCAAGTAACCAAGTATATATGAGTGTGTTATATATATATTTGCTTTATTTTTTCTCTGTTGAATTTGCAACATACACTTTTCCTTTTATTTCTTAACATTTTGATTGCAGATTAAATTTAAAAGTGTTACAAGGCATTTTTGCATTGTGGTTAACTGGAAATACACTTGTTGAAACATCCATCACTACCTGTGAGAAAACCAAAGTCCTTACCAGCAGGTTGAAGGCATGCTTAAATTTCTGAAAGCAGTCAACAAACTCCTCCTGTCCTGGGGGCTTCGCTCGCAGAGTTAACATTCCCTCTACAGGACACAGAAAGTGCTTTGATTAAAAACACAGCTAAGATGTCTCATTCTGTATTAAATGAAAATTCTAAAAAATGAAAAAAGTATCCAAAAAAACAGTGACCTTATGCCATAAAGGGGAAAACTTGGAACACTAGAGTCATTATAGTTATATAAATATAAGGCTAATATTTAGGCTTTTATTTAATTAATGTTATTTTTTTAAAAAGCAAGCATATTATTTTTATGATTTTTCTTTACTCTAGTGTTAGTATTGCTATTTTGAAAGATGATATAAAAAGCTCTGAACTCTAAGTGACATTTGCTATAACCCCAACATTCAATTATTATACACAAGATACACATCCAAACTCTCAAAGTCTTGTTGACCTCCACGTCTTTATAAATATCTGCACCAACACGTCTTCATATCTGTGATGTTCAGATACTACTGCCCACACATGACTCACTGCCACTAGCTGTTTGTAGACCGCTCGAGATTTATTCCCTTTTAGCATTGTATTACATTTTATAAATCACTGCTCACAGCTGCATATGATACAAAACTGTATTAGTCAGTGCCAAAATACAACAGATTATACCTTAATTTAATAAAAATGACCTGATCGCTCTTCATTGCTACCAGCCTGCTGCTCATCTCACGCATGGTAAATGTACATTTAATCCCAAAAAGAATCAATAATTATATTTGCAACTCTAAGATGTGATGTTTTAATATTGCTAATAACCCAGTTGAAGGTAAAGTCAATTTTTCATTGATATGGTCAAATACAAATATCTTAATCTGAGATTTAATTATATTAAAACACTAAAGACATATTTGAGTAATCTAGGATCTTTTAAAAAAATAATATCTCCTATAATATGTATATGTTTGTCTATAAATACAAACAGTGACTTATATAAAAACTCTAAAACAAATAATTGACAGATTAGTTGACTATCTAAACAATTATTAGTTGTAGCACTACTAGACTATAGTTTTTATGTGCTGTTTTAGTGATTCTAGTTTAGTACAATTGTACACTGTGCTCATCTTACTGACATTCCTTGATTTTTTTTGAGACAGCCATAAGTTCTGGAGTGATCCAACACTAAACTGTCATTTAAGCTCTGATGATACAAAACCTAAAAGGAAGAGAAGAGTTAATAACAATAATAAGAACAGTTAATAATGGTAACCCTGGTTATCACTAGGTGAAAACAGCAGCAGGCAGGGTGAGGTCAGCTCTAATTTGCATCAGTACAGTACAGCAGTCTGTGGTTTGAGAGAGAACAGGCTGCAGGGCAGGTGGATGACTGGTTATATTTAAACATCACACAGTGGAATAAAACAACAGAAATCAGTGCCTACCTCCCGGACCCTTCTTTTTGCTCTTTTTAGATTTTTTCCTCTTTGAAAGCTCATTAAACGCCTCTGCAGCTTTCTGGAGTTTGGTGACAAAGTGCTCGATATCGTCCAGGATGTGGTTTAGGATTTGCTAGGAAAAGAGAAGAGCTATAAATGTACACAATGCATTTGTAGACAATAAGCATTCTAGAATTGTGGATACTTTAATTCTAATAATTCTGTATAAACTAATACTAATGATATACCAATAATATATTACTTATTGGTTAGGAGATTAATCTAAAATATATTTTTTAATAATTAATAATGTGCTGAAAATCCACAAAATTCTGATTTAAGTTGTGCTGTTTGGAATCTAGTTTGAGGTTAGCAAAAGGAATTAATGTGAAAGCTGAAAATGTCAACTCTGTTACAGTCAACCTTATTTTTAAATGTTAAATATTTTAATAATAACTTACTTGTCTGACGAAATATATCTTCAATTCTAGAAAAACATGCGTTTTCAGAATTCCAATATTATTTATCCCACATCGGAAATTTTGCATTACTGATTTATATGTGATGTCACCGTATATAGAGAGACAGTGTCAGAAGCAGGACAGCAGGGACAGGCTTTTGTAAAGTAAATGAACTGAGGCAATCATGCGCCTTAAAACTTATTTCAACAAGAGACGTCTTTTTACAAGATTAAATTAAATCAAATGTGATTTAAGTCTTTTGGTTTTTTTTGTCCACATTACCAGGCTGAAGTGACTCAAATTCACGTTTTTGCCTTAATGTGATACAGGTCTCTTTTTTTCAATTGACAAGGTCATGTTAATGTTCACTGATCAATAAAGGTCTGCATGGCAGGGCTGCAAAAAGGAATACACTGTTCTCCAAAAAGAACATTGCTGCTTATCTGCAGTTTGCTAAAGATCTATAAGCCAAAAGGCACTTAAGAGATTTTTTTTGGGGGGGAATGAGACCAAAGGAGAACTGAAATGAGAAGCATTACGTTTGGAAAAAGGAAATAAACCTGCATTCCATCATAAGAATTTATCACATCTGTGAAAAACAGTGAAGGTAGTTTCATGCCAGGACCTTTATTGATAAAACAACGTTCTGACCTTAATCCAATCATAATGTTCCTTGACAATTAGCTATAGTCTGGTGTTTAGTCTGTGGTATAATCATAATAATACACTCAAAGTCTCTGCTATAACATGTGCTTTTGGCACCGATGTACTGATCTACAACCACAGCACACCAGGGTCAATACCAGACAGTAGATATCACACTCCCTCTCGTGTATTACTGCTTGAATATACACCATACATTGTAGACACCTTTTTTTTTTATAGACATATGTGAAATTATAATTTTGGTTTAATTCTGTATTTCTGTAAAGCTGCTTTGTGGTGGAATCAATTATAAAAAAACATTTGATTGATGCGGAGCAGCAGTGGCTCACTGTTTCGATGGAGGGTTATTAATGACAGGGCTGTGGGTTTGATATCCAAACTCTGTATCATTGTGTGTGTTCACTGCATAGATGAGTTTAAGGCGGAAGCCACATTCCATCTGTGTCCAACACAAACGCTGAAATCAAATGTCTTTGTTTTTGTCTTGATTAGATTTGAATGTAGGGTATAAATTCACCCAGCATGGAAAGGAGTTAAATATTCTTTTTACATTTTGCCACATTAAACACACAATATAAATTTATGTGTTTTAATTCTAAATAATCTTTGATATTTTTTTTTAGAATATGAGTAAAAAATATTTAAGCCTACTCTCAAAATGAATGATGTCATGTGTACTCTGTGAGGTGGGGTGCAGCAGCAAAAGGATGTCTAAAAGGATGTGGTGTACTGATACTGCAGTGAGTCTGTGTTTTGTTCTGATAGTGGTAATCTGTGGAGCTGGGAAACGCGAGAGAGGCAGGCTGGTCATACTCACCACGTCTCGATCCACTCGAGCAGCAGTCATCTCCGGAGACTCATCATGTTCCCCGTACGGCCTCTGTTTATCATCTGCACAGCCAAACATTCATCTTACAGGATGCCTGAACTAACTCAGCGATGTACGATATTTAAGCTAATTTTCACTAAATGAACTCACAGTCCTGCTGCTCATTGGCCCAAGCTGACCAGGCAGCCACTCTGCTTTTTACATCCACCTGACCGACAGTGGCAGGGGGCTCAGGGGCGGGACCACCCGGAGGAGGCGGAATAGCCCCATCGCTTTTTAGAATCATTCTAAGATGGACAGAGAAAGAGAGACAGTTGCCATGGCAACCGGGAACATGGAAATACAATAACAAGAACAGCTTGGATCAAATCTGTAGGTGTTAGCTGTACTTTGCGCCTTTTTAAATAAAAAAAAAACAACAGTTTAGCTAGTTCTCTTACTGCTGTTACACAACATGCCAGCCTAAAATAAACTCAAGAAGACACAGAAAAAAAAAAAAACATGACAGTATTTTAACTGATCTTCAACACAAACTGCGGCTTACTTCAGGGTCTCTGGCCTCTTCTTCACTTTTCCGCCTTTGTGGTCATGGATGGCACTTTCGATATCTGCATGTATTAAATTTGCCTGAGGAAAGACACAGGATATCATAACATTACACACTACAGTAATTAAATGTTTAAAGGCCTCTGCATACATCACATGAAACAAAATTAATGCGCGTTGGACAATGCCAAACACACCTTCATGATTTTATACGCTGGCATAGTTTCTGCAGTTTAAGTTGATAGTGCCGCTTCCATGTGTGTGACACCTGCTGCTCTTTTTTGTGTGCAATGACCTTACATTGTTCGTCACATTTAATACAATTTTAAATATTTCGTA
Organism: Astyanax mexicanus; assembly: GCF_023375975.1. NCBI lineage: Eukaryota > Metazoa > Chordata > Actinopteri > Characiformes > Acestrorhamphidae > Astyanax > Astyanax mexicanus. Next base: position 30,905,784 of record NC_064409.1, on the reverse strand, counting down.
TTACAATTTTTAAACACATTGATAGTGAAGAAATGTATTAATTATAATACAAAATGTGCAAAATGATAATAGAAAATATTTTTTTACATTTAAGTCTGCAACATGTACTAAAGTTAATGAATTTATTAAGTAAGTCTGTTTTCATACATACTAATTCTAATTTCGGGACTGTTGTATAATTACTTAAACCAATTAGAACATTTTATAAGAGTATTTACTGTGTGTAAAATACATTAATGTTTCAATGAGCCAAGCAAGTTCATAATCCAAAATATACAGCATGATAAAAAATAGTAAATTATTCATCTTAAATCTTGTCAACATATTTCTCATTATGGTGCACATCATAAAACAATCTAATTTCAGTAATTTTAGCAATTTGTGAAACAGACATTCTAACAACAGACATGTGCAGATTTAATATAAGAAAATATTATAAAGAGTTATTGCAAGCATATTCAAATTTAAATTAAGTAAATAATATCTCATATAATACCCTTTAACAGTCTTAAATGCAATTTCAATATATCAACTAAAGACGTAAATCTGAAAAAAAAAGCTCATGTTTTAAAACCCTTCTGCTCACAGCTTATTTCCTTGCTCAGCTCAGCTTAAATATATTAGAATTATAATGTTTGTGTGATGCCCACCTTGATGTCATCACACTGGAAGAGGTGCAGGTCTGGTTTGCCCTGCCCAGACTCTTTACACACCAGAGCCAGGATGGAGTCGTAATTGCAGGAGTTCATGATGGCCTGGCAATGCTGCACTGTGCCCATGGGGAAGTTCTCCAGCTCATTCTGAAAAGAAAAAAAAACCTCACATCTACTTTAAAACAAGATTCCTCACATACAGAGCATCAGAGAGCCACACAGCTTAAACATGATATAACAACAGACAATGTAAACTGGAATGAGGAAGGATAGACAGGTCATTTTGATCATTTTAGCACCCCAGTTAAGAGAAAACTGAAATAGCAAGATTCATCCAGAAAAAGAAGCTGGTGATTAGGTCAGTGCTTCTAGCCTCTAGTGACCTGGCATTCCCACAAAAAGCAGTAACTCTGATCTTGGATTAGCAGTTCACTGTGGAAGAGTTCTTTCCTGCTTAGAGAATCAGGTCTGTATCTGTGGCTCTAATTTAGTCACTCTCCCTCACCTTGGTGTCCGGGTCAATGAGGCTGACGGCTTTTTCATCCACCTGCAGCAGCATTTCCTGCGTCCACACCTTTCCTTTAGCATCCAGCAGACGCAGCTTACGAATGCCGTCTTCTATAGTGATCATGGCATCCTTACGATCCATGACAAACGTTGTAAGATGCTGTAAGAAGATCGAATGAGCATAATTACAGGGAAGCAAACTGCAAGCAAATTCATGTTTATGCACATGGGTATCTACAATAGCTTGCAATCCCCTTTAAACTTAGTGATATGCATAGCCATTTAATGTTTTCACATTTTGTCACCTTACAACCACAAAATTAAATGTTTTTTTTTATTAAGATTTTAAGTGATAGACCAACACTAAATAGAACATCATTGTGAAGCAGAACGAAAATGATATATGTGGAATCTGAAAAGTGTGACGTACAACGGTGTCCAACCCCCCATATTGATATTTATTAGAGCCACCAGTGAAATTACAGCTTCAAGTCTTTTGTGGTAGGCCTCTTCCAGCTTTCAGTATCTAGATACTGAGATTTAACTCATTCTGCTTTGCAAAATAGCTCAAGCTCAGCCAGGTTGGATAGAGAGCATCTCTGAACAGCAATTTTCAGAAGTTCAATAAGATTTAGGTCAGGTCTTTGACTGGGCCGTTTTAACACGTTTTTAATATTTTTTATCTAAACAATTCCACTGTAGCTCTGAATGTATGTTTAGGGTCATCGTCTTGCTGGAAGGTACAACTCCTTCCCAAGTCTTTTGCAGCATCCAACAGGTCTTCATCCAGCTTTCCATCAACTCTGACCAGTTCCAGTTCCTGCTGAAGAAAAGCATCCCCACAGCATGATGCCGCCACAAAATAGTTATCCTGTGGAGAGATTCTTCCACCTGATCTGAGGATTGCAGCTCCTTCAGAGTGACCATGGGCCTCTTTTTGGCTGCTTCTCTGACCAATGCTCTCTTTGCTTGATCTGCCATAGACTGAATAGTGTGTCTTTGGGATACTCAAAGCGTGAGATATGTTTTTATAATCTAACCCTGCTTTAAACTCCTCCACAACTTTATTTCTGACCTGTCTGGTGAGTTCCTTGGTTTTCAATATGCTGTTTGTTCACTATTGTTCTTTAAAAAACTATTGAGGCCTTCAAAGAACAGTGGTGACGTCTAAGGGTAATTGATTGCACTGATTATAATTTAGGGGTTTCAGAGTAAAGGGGATGAACACTTTTGCATGTCAAACTTTTTAGATTTTTCTTTGATTAAAATGTATCACTTTCAATCCATTTCACAGTGACTTACTTTGTGTTGGTCTATCGCATTAAATCTAAAAAAAAAACATTTACATTGTGGTTGTGATGTGACAAAACGTAAAAGAAGCTCATGTTCTGCTGTGGTACAGTAATATTGCAGCAGAGCACTAGAGAACAGCAACAGCAGAGACATCATTCCCCTGTTACAGGTTGCTTTCCAGGTAAATCAAGGCAATTTCAAGGTAAATCTTCAATGTAAAACAGTGATTTTTCTTTTTTACAGCATGCTTATGTGTACTCGGATAAAACGGTTCTTACTTCAACTTGGTACTGCGACGTGTCTGTCATACTGTTAATGCTGGTTTTAGTGTAGCTCTTCCTTTGTTCTGAGGAAACATGAGGTAAGAGAGATTATTCAGTACTACTCCACAAAACACTTTATAACAAAGCTGCTAATGAAACATTCTAGAGGTCTGTGGCCAGATTCCAATACTCAGATTAGGCCTAATCCTGGAATAAAAAAGATTTGGTGAATCAGCACAGGTCCAACACTACACACAGAATTAGAAACCAGCTTGAGAAGTTCTCAAAATGACCTTCTAACAATGATAACCTTTATCTAAAGAGTTTAAACTAAATCAACTACAGGACACTGCAGGACAGGGGAATAGCTCACATTAGATCAGGGGTGTCCAAACTACGGCCCGCGGGCCATTTGCGGCCCGTTTCCGGTATTTTAGAAATAGAATGAAAGTTGGCCCGCTGTTAAGCAGGTTTTTATAATGTGAGATTCAAAGTTTGGCCAAAGACTCTAAAAGCGGAGAGGGTGCGCATTTCTAGCGCAAAAAAAAACCGGGCCAAAGAGTCTAAAAGCGGGGAGAGTGAGCATTTCTAGCGCAAAAAAAACGGGCCAAAGAGTCTAAAAGCGGAGAGGGTGTGCATTTCTAGCGCAAAAAAACGAGCCAAAGAGTCTAAAAGCGGAGAGGGTGCGCATTTCTTGCGCAAAAAAACCCGCCAAAGAGTCTAAAAGCGGAGAGGGTGCGCATGTCTAGCGCAGAAAACGGGCCAAAGAGTCTAAAAGCGGAGAGAGTGTGCAGTTTTAGCGCAGAAAAACGAACCGAAGAGTTTAAAAGCAGAGAGAGTCGCAGGTTTAGCGCAGAAAAAGAGCAAAAGAGTCTAAAAGTTGCCGTAATTAATTTTAATATTAAGAGACATCGTGAAATGAAACATCAATTTGAAAAATCTTAGTTTACACAACACTGTCAAAGATCAAAGTCAAGTAAAATGGTGTGTAAATGAAATAATCAGGAAAAAATTATTATTTAAAGTGGTATATTTCATTATTTGTTTTATTACAGAGTCTTTGGCTCGTGACTTCAAATATATTTCTCCTTCTGGCCCCCGGCAAAAAAAGTTTGGACACCCCTGCATTAGATAGTTCTATTAGAAAGTCAAAACAGAGTGAAGCAGATAAAGAGAGATATATACAGTTTTTCAAATTTTTAAACTTGTTAAAAGCATTCTATTTTGCTTGTTTCAATGCTGCTCCTAATCATGGTCCTTTGCATAACTTTATTGGATGGAGAAACAAATTATTTAGAGAAAAAATCATAAAGGAAAAAATATTATTCTAGATGAAGCTCAGCACTTGGTTACAGTACACAGTGAATTAGAGAAGATGTAAAAGGTAAAATTCTAGGGAAAAGGAAAAATGTCACCACACACACTCTCCTCATGCCATGCTTCACTGGGCTCTACCTTTTTTTCTGTGTTTGGCAGAAGAGCGGAGGAAGTATTGTCCGTCTGTCCGTGAGAGCATGACCGGGCACAGGAGCACATGGGAGGTGTAGTGAACAATGGAGGAGTGAGTGAATGAAAAACAGAAGGAACATTTTTTGGCCCAGCGCTTGAATCTCAGTCTCCGAATGAAAACAGGGGTCATCCAGATCTTCAGTCTTAGGGGGGCTTCGTTTTTTGTTTAATGTGGTCTGGTGATTATCTGTTGAATTGAATTATTTGTCCGAGCAGGCAATCACTGTGCTGAAGGCCGGCATTAGTTAGTGATTAGGAGTCCAGGACATTACAAAATACAATGCTTATGAAACAAATTGAAGAGAATGCCAAGCATAAGAAATCCAACAGCCCCTTCTGAACTCAGTCATGAATTTTCAGCAGTTATAAGTGTACTTTTTTGTGTGCTTTGTCAACTAGTTACATAAGTACATTGTTCATACACAGGAATGACACACACACAGCCATTCTGCAGTTGAAACCCAGTAATTAATCTCTGCTGTTATACAGTGTATGAAAAATTATTATATTTTAATGCTACAGTGATATTTCGATGTGTCCATTGGTGTTTCATTAAAAAATTATTTGTTTTCCTTCTTTAACTGGATCAGACTTTTTTTTAATCACATTTTTGACATCAGGTGTTTTTTGTTTGTTTTCGTAAAGTTTTTTTTTCTTTCTTTTTTTACTTTGCCTGGCCTCGTCTTCTCTGACTTGGCTGTAAATCCATTTTTGCTCAGTATTACTTACAATCACACACATATGGTTACCTGCATAACAGATGTGATACTATAATATGGTCATTTTTTTAGTTAACTAATTTGTTTAAAATACAGTGAGCCACTGATTGTGCAAGTTCACCTATTTAGAAAGATGACAGAGGTCTGTAACTTTCATTATAGGTACACTTGAACTATGAGAGACAAAAATCTAGAAAATTACATTTTGAACGAATTTATTTGTAAATTATGGTAGAAAATAAGTATTTGTTCACACACAAACAGGCAAGATTTCTGGCTGTCACAGACATGTAACTTCTTCTTTAAGAAGCTCTTCTGTCCTCCACTTATTACCTGTATTAATAAGTGTATTAATGCATGTATAAAAGACACCTGTCCACAACCTCAAACAAACAGAAAAATCTAACTCTACAAATCTACAATAGGTAAGCAGGATGGTGTGAATAAATAAATTGTGGGAACAATTGTAAGAAAATGGAAAACATGCAAAACCATTGATAATCTCCCTCAATCTGGGGCGCCCATGCAAGATCTCATCCTGTGGGGTCAAAATGATCATAATGAATGACCTGCAGAGAGCTGGGACCAAAGTTACAAAGGCTGCCATCTGGAACACACTACACTGAGTGGGACTCCAATCCTGCGGTACCAGGCGATTCTCCCTCCTTAAGCCAGTACATGTCCAGACCCAATCACTGCTCTAGAGAAGATACGCCTGGAGGAATCGGACAAAATACCACCTACAGTTTTTGCACAATTACAAGAAAGGTTTGACCTGTCATTTCTTCATTTCAACTTCTAACCTCATTTCCTTCTTCCCCTCCTCTACTCCTCTATCCCATAATTTACCTTTGACCTCCTTTAAGCCCTATCTAAAGATGTTTTTACCATTAACTTCTATTACTTTTGTACTTCACTATTGTAGGTCACTTTGGACAAAAGTGTCTGCCAAATGTGATGTAATGTCATTGCCAATAAAGGTTATGTAACAGAGCATTGAGTTGAACTGTTGTTATTGACTAAATACTTATTTTCCACATCATTTACAAATCAATTCTTTTAACATCCTATAATGTGATTTCCTGGATTTCTTTCTCATTTTGTCTCTCATAGTTGAAGTGTATCTATGATAAAAATGACAGACCTCTTTCATCCTTCTAACTAAAAGAACTTGCACAATCAGTGGCCGACTAAATCCTTTTTTGCCCCACTGTATACTGCCCAGCCCATCAATCAGAGTTCCAATGATAGTATTAAAACTGTGTTCAGGATCCCTCCTGCTCACTCAGCTCTGCAGCATGTCTGTGTGTGAGGCATGGTCAGCACTGTGTGTGTTTGATGTTTGTTGGCCTTTCAGCACTGCAGGCTACAGAGTGCACATGCTGAGGGAGACAGACTCTCACTCTGCGTGAGCACGACCTCTGCGTGTCCACCCCCAGCATCAGCTTGGACGTTTCGGTACAGGCACATTTATGGAACACTGCTGTGCTGCTATACAGAATGAATGAAATACAGCTGCTTGTTTCAGTAGCGAATAAAAATTTTGATGATTGATCTACTATTGTCCCCACCTTCACAGAGTCAGCCACTACACCAAACTGCTCGACAGCAGTGACAGCTATTATACTGGACTGAGAGGGGGAGTGAGAACAGATGCATGTGTGGTACGTGTCATGTCTGCGATAAAGAAGAGCCGAGGCAGCTCTTGCTGAAAAAGATGAAAACAAACGGTGTGTGTTGCCATGGAAACAAAACGACTCGTTCATAGCACAGGACGGTGGAGCAATGGGGCAGGAAGTAGGAAACAAAGGGCATCTTCATTCAATGTCTTTCAAAGGTTTCCTCATTTCGCTGACCCCCAGCTAGAGTGGTATGTATGTAGGGTGTGAGGCACATGGGGTGAGATAAGAGGCAGCTGACAGAGGTAAACAGTGATTAGCAGGAGAGGTGCGATATGGGAAAGCTTGGAGCTCAGAGATAAGCCTTCCCCTTTACCTGGGAAAAAACACTGCAGTACACTGAACAGACAGCAGGTGGAGACTGCACATGTGATATCTATCTATCTATAGATATCACATGTGCATATATCTCTGAGCTACACACACACACACACACACACACACACACACACACACGATGCATCACTTCATAACATACAAAAATTATGTACCATCACAGAACGTTCCTGAGGAAAAAGGCACTAAAAATGGAGCCATTGATAGACTATTAAACAGCAAGCACATTTATTTTCATGTCACACATGTGTACTTCCCCTCAAGAAAAGCTGCATGAGAGTGTGGACAATGACAGGGTGGACAATTGTAGTGAAAAACGAAATTTGATGAAAATGTGGATTTTGGATTGTAAAAAAAAAAATGGTTTTAATTACTGTGATAAGTATCCAGTCCTGGGTAGACAGCTTTACCTATATATATTTTTACATAGTGTGCATATGAAATTTAATCTATATTAACTATGCTACAGAAACAAAAGGCACATTATGTTAATATTTACACATTTTATTCTGAAAGTCACCCCTGTACCCAAGTCTGGCTCAATCAATCAGTCAGAGGATGTACCTTAAAAGAAAAGCAGAAAATAAAATATACACACCATAGAGAGCCTTTGCACTGGACTTGGCATTGCGCGCTGGCAGCTCTGGTGACTGGGAGCCATGGCCGCTGCAAGACAAACACAAACAGACAGTTAAACAGACAGAGGTTCACATGGTGTCAGGCGACCCTCTATCCCCTCAAATATCCTGTGTGATGCATTCAAAAATGTTGGATTCTGCCCCTAGAGTAAATGGGTTCTGTGCATATGTTACCAAATTTTATGTGCTGGATGTGGGTTATTGTGTGTAATACTGATATTGTGAGATTTCAACATGTGCATTTACACTTGGTTGTCAAAGGCATCTCGGGGTAGTCAAACTGAATCTGACTGCTGTGTGAAGGAAAATGCAAATATTTTTATTAAGTGGCAACTAGTCATTTGAGTTTTGCCTCTTCCTCCAAAATTCACAATTTTACAAAGGCACGAGCTTAAATACAGTGGTCATCTGTGATTATATTCCTCACAGACAATGATCAGGTGTCCAGAGACAAATTGCATGGGGAGGAGCTTCAATTGATCTGGTATATGTATGTATTTAGCCCTACTTTGTGCTTTAAAATACTGCTGCTGCTGTTTTCCTTCTCCGAAAATTATGATTATGATTTTTGTGACAAAATATCTCTTGAAGAGAAGGGTGTGTTTACACTGCTGCAACTACAACTGTGTTTTAAATGTGTTTAAATTAAAATTTTATGTGGCTTAGCCATACCCAGTTATAATCCTGATATTCAAGATACACACTGCATTACAAGCCACATTGCTCCAATCAGATGACAGATCTTGACAGTTCACATTCACAAATGTAAGTGATCTGCATCTGTGTGTAATGTGAACAAATCTGTCCCTGAAACACTTCACATGTGCACATTGATACATGTATAAACGTTGACTTCTTCACCAACAACAAAAAAAACTTCATATTTGAGAGACGACTCGTAGCTTTATAAAGGTGAAATGGATGAGCTAGCAGCTCAAACGTGGAGCATATTTTACTGGAGTGAAGAGCAAACAGCTGGTCTGAAGTACGTGCTTAGATAGAGGAGGAGAAAAAAGACCAGGTGGTTTGCTTTTGCTGTTTTTGCAGCTATAGCTGCACAGCTGCACCAAGAGATGTGTGAATACGAGAGAGAAGCACCTGGTGCATTATAAAAAGCAAAAAGACGCATTAATTTAGATTTGACCTTTAACATACATGTTGCATGTCCATTGATCCGATTTTGGACCACATATAAAAGTGACTCAAATCTGATTTGAAAAAAGATGTACTAATTATGACTTGAGAATGTATGTTCCCCCATGCCAGTTTCATTTTGTACGTACGTTTCTAATGTGTTTTAGCAACACTTAGAGGAGATGCATTGAAATTGTAAATGAGAATGGATGGAATTTTTTTTTGTGTGTACGGAAGTTTTCAGCTCTGAGCGTACGCAACATTTTGGTAGGAATTCAACACAAGTCTAAGTTCATGAGGCCCCGGGTGTAAATGAGGTCAAAGAAGGTCTCCTATTGCTAATGCAACACACTATCTCTCTGGCAGGAAACTGTAGGAGTGATTTTCTGCTTCTGTGTCAGTTTAGTATTACTTTTCTTATTTGGATCCCTGGATCAAAATGTTTCAGACCCTCTGATCTACATGATAATAACTTGGCTGCCAATGGAAGCAGTTAACTCCCTGCTGTTTACTTAAGAACAAGAGCATGAATATGAGAACAGGAGTGTGTGAGTGCTCTTTGGTGTTGAGGTGGACTCAGGTGTCACCTGTGCTAAGAAGTGGAAGACTGGACACTTGATATTGCTTGATTCTATGACTCACGCTAATTGAAGGAGGAATTAATAATGTAGCACCAGTGGAAGTATTCATTAGGATTGTTGGCACTCCCTGATCTAAAACATGGGACACCCTGGGAAAATAGGATGGCAGGGCAATAAAGAAGGAATTCAATCAGAAAAAGATCAACAGATGTACAAGTCGACTATGTGTTTTAATGCTGTATTTGTATCATTTATACATTTGAAGGGAACAAAACATTTGCACCCTATTCATTTCTAATGGGGAATAAATCCGAAAAAGATTTTGTTGCAGCAGTGTTGATATCTGAACTCCAGAACAAGAAGGTTGTTGTGGTATCTCAAGTCCTTTCTTGGCAGCTGTATCACAGTTATAACTGAAGAGTACCAAAAATGGAAAAACATCTTTGCTATGCACAAACTGGTGTGTCGGATCACAAAGCTGTACACAATCCTTCACTGCACAATCAGACCGAACAATCTGGAGTTGAAATGGTGTCAATATCGTAAACAGTAAACAAGAATGTTTTGTAAACTCATTTATTTAAAGGTCCACTTTTTCTTGTTTTTTTGTGAAATACAATAAGTCTTTCTGAGTTGTATATTCATGCTGCATATGAAACTCTTCCTCAACCTCCATTGTCTGCAATAGCTAGTTAAAGAAAATATCGGGAAACCCGTGAATTCATGGCCTCGCCCACCTTGGCTCGCTACCGCACACAGACAGAGCTTAAGCCACACAGCGACACCATCTCATCAGATAGGAGCCGACAGTGCTAGGAAGAGCATGGCAGCTCGTTTCTGTGTTATTTGTGCAAATAACACATCAGTGTTATATGCTTTGCCCAGTAATTTAGAGATAAGGAACAAATGGTTAGAATTTGTCTATAGAACACCACCAGCAGAGTACAATTGAGGGTTTATGTTTAGAATAGTTCTGTTTACACTAGTTAAAAGTACAAATAACTAGGTTTACATAGGATCTCCGGAGGATTTCACATTTTTACAGAGACTCTAAGACTAGGTCAGTGGCTGAAGTGCACTTTACATGGCATTACACATGTTGTAAAGTAACATATGACATTGTAAAATAAAGACATTTTTACTCTAACAACAGTTTTTTCAATGTTTCTGACTGCTGTTTGTCTCACTGCCTCTAAGTGCTGTTAGCCATTTTGAAGTAGATATATTTGCATGTATGAATATTCATGAGTTGAAATCTTATTGTTTCTAAGTGGGGCCCTCTCCTCCACCGGACTAAAGCAGTGTTATACTGGATCACCTGAGATCTTTTTTTCACAAAAAAAAAAAAAAAACGGCTTACAGGGCATTCCATCATACTAGAGACTACAACTAGACTGTTTAAAATTCAAGAAAAAATGATGGAATGAGGAAAAAAAGTTAGATACAAATATGTTCTCTGTGGTTTCAGGGTAAACTCCTGACAAGCAAAATGCAGATGGGGGCGTTATAGCCCACCTTGCCCACATTGGAAATTGTGCCAACAGGTTCATGTTTGTTGAACCACTACAGTGAAAAGTCTAAATTACACAGTTTCATAACCAGAAATAAACTCATTAACCAATGTCTGGTGCACTGTTTTCTATAAGAGAACATTTGTTCCTCAGCTGTAAACATTGGTAGCAGCCATCTTGAAGCCTGCACTGTGTCTGCACTTTTTCCTATTTTTAAACACAACGGTATATCATACAGAGCAGAAACCACACAAACAAGAATTATCTCATTACAAATTAGGCCAGTCTGTAAGGATTCAGGACACTTATTATTAGGTATAATCTTGGTTACATTAGCCTGTGCAAAACTAAAGAAACAAACCCCTAATCTGACCTCTGGCTCCTGACGGTTTATTGTTTAGGGAATAAGGGAAAGTGTGCTAAACTTATTTATTACTGAGCTACTCAATAAAAACTTTAAACACTTCAACACTCTCTCAAAGATCACTTAAGCTCTACTGGGACAGCATTAGTCTTAAGGTGGGGAAAAGCAATTATTATCAGAGGTTCTCAGTGATTGTGTGCCTATCCCAAAAATGCTATGTCAGCCATTTTAAAGTACCAGGAATGTTTACAGTCCTTCAAGTACATACAAAAGGCTGTGGGTCACACTAATCCCCTGCAAAACCATATGTATGTAAACACTCTGCCATACCCTGCGGAAAATGAGTTTTTACAGCAATACAGAGGCACTCATTTTGTTTTGTTTTTAGAACAGATACTTACTTTTTTTTTATTAATAGCTAGAATTGAGGGAAAATCTTAGGGCTAATTTTAACTCTCTGGGGTCCAGGGGCATTTTCTTGAATTAGCATATCTTCTGAAATTTGACTTAAAAGACTCTTGCCTGTACTATAATACAGATATGTTTTATATGTCTCTCTCTAATGAAGAAAGGTTCTTCGAAGTGGTTACATTGGTCAGTTTCACCCAAAACATAGATATAATTAATCAATTTCAGCGTCAGGACTAATAACAGACACATGAATCCACCAGTCAGACAGGGCAAGAGGCAGAACCAGTGTCTCAGTCTTTATTCATAGGCTCATAACAAAGGCTGTGATTCACATGCTGTGTCTGGATTGGATGAATTGGAAAGGACTCTACTGATCACACTCTGTTGATCTTGGGTTAGTATAAATCGATATCGGATCGATTTTCAATTTGAAATTTAAAATAGTTTTTAACTCACTGTTACTATAAAAATTGTAGTTAAACGATGAGTGGATAGAGGACACTGTTGCATGAATATTCATGTTTGGTAGTCTATTTTCAGGTTAGCAGTGACACTGAGGTGTCCGATACTCTCTGTGCAGCTCACATACACATGCTGCTTTTTACACATTGTTATTTTGAAGGTGATGGCACTGTAAAAATCGAGTAGCCACTCCCATTTCACTGTCATTTATGCTGACATATCGTATCCCGTGCTAATAGTTCATAAATTGCCATGATGTCCTGTAAAAAAAAAAGCCTTATCCCATCTTTTCAAGTTAAATGAATTCTGTCCAAATATGGATTTGAACACACAAAGCAGTACGAAGGGAATGGCACTGTATCTCACAATCTATCACCAAGTCTTTGGTGTATCTTATATGTGATGCACCTCTAATGGGTGTATCTGGCAAGGCACATTTAAGAGCTCTGCATTCGCGGTTGTGGGATGTTATGATAATTTTAGCTAATTTAATAAAGTGTGTGTGTATGTCTGAGGAAATATGTATGAGGAAGTGGCTTTGTGAAAACACTAAGGGTGTCACTTACTTCAGCTGGGATGGGTAGGAACTGAAGCCTCCCGATGGGTAGGCAGGGGGAGCATAGCCATTCATTTTGGACTTCAGACAAGGGGGTCACCAACTGCAAGGAGAAATGGTAAAGCAATGTCAAAATATTTTACAGAACAAAGACATTTTTAAGTATGGCTTTTTAACAAATCAAGGGTTTATTGTGTACAGACATAATTGAAATGACTGAGACATGATTATTGGGTCTGCAATAGGGGTGTAATACTGTAAATATATGTATTGTTTAAGAAGAGTAAAGTCACAGTATGAGGTCACAGGCTTCGCACAGAGAACACACAATACACATAGTTTATGTCAACGTGTGAAAACTAAAGATCACAGATGAGCTGCACCCAGAAACCCAGAGATTCTCACAATACTGTAAAACTGCACATTTTATAGTGACCTTTTATTGTGACCAGGACAAGGTAAACCTGTGTAATAATCACTGTGTCTAATCAGCATCTTGATATGCCACACCTGTGACTGATGGATAGTTTATCTCAGTAAAGGAGAAGTGCTCACTAATACGGATTTACACCCACTTGTGAACAAAATGTGAGGAAAAATTGGTATTTTGTGTACATAGTAAAAGTCTCAGATCTTTAAGTTCAGCTCTTAAAAATTTGTGAGCAAAAACAAAAGTGCTGTGTTTATATTTCTGTTCAGTAATAAGGCAGCAAATTTAAGAGGGGTGCTTTTTCTGGAATTCCTTTCTTGGCTAATTAAAGGCAAAAGCGTATTCTGCAGAACTTTATATACAGTACTGATGAAACCACCAGTTAGGACATTGATATTGAGATTAAATTAGCATAATTTTGTAAAACAGAGAAGATTTTAATAAAACTTATTTAAATCCTCCCAGCCCTACACTCTAAAATTCATAACCAATCAATGACAACTGTGACATAAGTCTGTACATGTTCAGCCCATATTAAACATAATAAAGTTTTTATCCCTATTTACTGCCAGAGCTCTTTTCCTTTTTTTGGGAGAATTTGGCTTAAGTTTTGTTTTAATATAGCCTCCATTAAACAAATTGTAACACACCTCTTATTGCTGAACTTTATTTTGTATTTAATTTAATTTTGTAATACGAGCTGCTTTTCACACATTTTTCACACTTTTTCACTACTCTACATAAAATAGTGTATGTTTCACTGTTTGCTATTTATTACTAATCTACAGCTTGTACCAAATACCTGGTAGGGAGAAGGACTATACAATGTAAGCTGGAACAAACAGTAACTTGCACAAATTAAGTTTTAAACAGTCTGTTTAATAAATGAAAAGTAAACTAACAATAGTTTTTTTTAAAGTTCCCCTCCATCATACTGAACTTACTAAATGTACCAATCCCTGACTGACACACAATTATTTGAATCAAACCGTGACTTCTGTGTTCCAGCCCAACCCAGTACCTGAAAAAGTACTAGATCATCTTTCTTCTCTTTCATTCCACCTACAAGTAGTATTGTCCTTTGTTTATTTTTTTATGAGACATACAAACACAAGTTAATTAGGTAGAAACACCTTTTCCTGAACGCATTCCACTTTATAGATAAGGAGAGAGATTAAAAAAAAAATCTGATATAAAACAAAGATAATGCTGAAATACATGTGGGAATAAAGCAGGTATTAACTTCACTTGCTTCCTTGTTTTCAACACACTGTATTGTTTGCTCACACTGCAATAGACCATGTTTTTTTAGTCAAACCAACTTTTATCATACTGACAATTTAACAGTCCTATTGTGTTCATTTCACAATAGCTGGTTTCCTGTTCCTGTTTAAAAATTAATATACTAGGAAATACATGTATTCCCAACAGCTAATGAAGATCTTTAATCAATCTAAAGTCTTTATTTTACATTATTTATTTTTTATTATTATGACTACAGAAAATAATGAGAACATTTGTTCTGAAACCATTTTACCATTGTGTTGCTTAGGGTTAGAATTACATTTAAAAACTGAACTATATTACAAAACTCTGGAAACAACATCTAGAATAGTGCATTTACTGAAGAAAAACTAAACAAATGTGCATCTTAAGGAGTTAATGGGTTCCCACATCCAGGCAGTGGTGGTTGTTAGATGTATGAGGTCGTTGCTTATGTGTTATTATTTGGGTAGTCACTTGGGGTGCCTTATGTGGTTGGTTAAGAACTGTATTTGCTGGGAGCCTGCCATATAGTATCAAACACAATTTATTGTGACACAGTAACATTGTGACAAAATAAATCCAGATAATGATAATAGCAGTGTTATGTATCGAATGCAGCCTATTATTTACTGTCAACAGTGTCCATCTACATTTTATACACTTACTATTTATTGCTAACAACTGGTCTTTTATCAGATAAACCAAGACAGCCAGCAAGTGTACAAAATTCATGAAAGCAGATTAAATTAACTATACATTTTTCAGAGAGAAAATGGGAACACAACAGGAACTTTAAGAAGCTTTTTTTTCTAGAGACATATAGCCAAGTCAGCATAAGACAAGTCAAAGCTCATCTGTTATTTAAACAGAGTAAACAGAAATAAAACCTTTAAATCAGGACGGCATTAGGAAAAGTCTAAGTGACTTTGAACGCGGGTTGATTGTTGCATAACTGTGTCTTAGATGACTAAGAATGGGAATACAAGAAGGAAACAGACTGTCAGCAAGAACAGTCCACCCACAGCTACACAGAGAGATATTATAAAGACCAATAACCACCTGAGAGTTCAGTGGTGTAGAAACAGATCTGCAGGGGTGTGGAAAAAGGGATCTGAGTGGGTGAGTGCATGTGTGCTGTACAGTAAAAAAACAGTACAGGCCTGAATATCTGACCACTAGAAATAAGATCTGGAGGATCTGTTATGCTGTGGCTGCATTTTACACCCTCCAAGTCTATGTAAGTCAGGACTGACAGTATAAACACTGTAATAGATATTGTCTTCACAGAACAGGTCACTGGACCCCCAGCTTTCCTGATGTGAAATTCATAACCTTTCCAACAATGTTGACTTCAGTCTACAGCAACTGCAACAGCCACTTTCTGCCCTCCTGTGCGCTGCAGGAGGTGAGAGCTCAAGCCAGGGGGTGCCTCATGCTCCTTACATGTGAGTCAGGCCGAATCAAGAGAGTGCCTGGAGGGAAGAACAGCTTTAGAGGAGAGGCTCATAGCCGGAGCAGGAAATACGGTGAACTGAGGCACAGTAATGCCAGAGAGACGAGCTAATTATAATCTGAACTCAGGCACCCTGTCCATCAACGCAGGAGCAGCACAGCCAACATTATAAGGTGTTGTGACAATGAAGTCCAAGACTGAAACCATACACTTCATACACATATTACACACATACAGAAATGATCACATCAAATGATTATATACATAATGTGAAGCCACTGGGTCACCAAACTTTAAATGAGTGTCTTTATTTATTGGGCAGAATGTTGATAAGTCACACTTCTTATTTTACTTCCTAAATAAAAACATATTATAGGGGCTGTACGTGGTCCAGTGGACTAAGCTCTGCCACTATGATCAGAAGATTACTGGTTCAAATCCGGTTCATCGTCTACCAGAGCCCTGAGAGAGCACAATTGGCTCTCTCTCCCCACATCGTCTGTGAGCTGATATATATGAACCGAGTCTCTGCGCTTTCCTCCGAACGCGGTGGATACTCGGCAATGCTGCATCAGCAACAGTTTGAAAAGAGGCTGTGGCTGACTTCACATGTATCAGAGAAGACCCTCCTAGTGTTGGGGGATCACCAGTGATAGGGGAAGTCCTAATGAGTGGGTTGGTAATTGGCCGTGTAAATTGGGAAGAAAATAGGGAAAAAATTTTAATAAAATAATTTTAGAAATGAATTCTTGGGGAAACTATTAACACCAATGTTCACTTCATTTTGCTAGCCTGTTCTGTGGATGTTTACTTAATGTGCTTGATGAATGCCTAATTTATCAGTGTGTGTCATTAGCTTAGTTAAATTGGGTTTGTCTATAATTGTAATTTAGAAAATGTTCAGATAGTATGTTGGTAGAAATTAATGCAGAAATCCCAGTAACCCCACTTATAACCCTCATTTGCCTTTTTTGCAACTGTGTAGGCTAACATATGTTCTATACAAAAGGTCAGTTATTAAGCATACTTAAGATTTTGTTTTTAGACAAACGTGATGCATTGGCTGAGTTTTATTCAGCACTACACCTGTAGAGTGTGAGTGTTTTATTTTCCACGTGAGTGTTGCCTACTCAAATAAGAAAATGAGATCTATTTGTCTGTGATATCTTACGTGAAGATATTTAGCTCAGTTTCCCAGTCCAAACACTGCAATATAATCATTCAGACCCATTTTGGTAACTTCATGATATTGACTTTAACTGAAGTGGCCATTAAGCCTGGGCCTCCTGCCAGTGAGATAAGATCCGGGTAGAAAAGGTAACATCCAAATGTCCTGCACACAGAAGCTTGTACGATGACTGTATATAATCCGACATATCCGAGTCATATTCCTGTATATCCTCTACAGTGTTGTTTCACTGTTAATTCTTTGATGTGTATTTCAGGATTATATAATAGTACAAAGTTTTTGGGAAACTCTGAGCACCAAAACAGAAGTAATTTGTTGTTAAATCCATAAATAAATAGAGAATTTTGTATAAAATGCTTGCATTGCTTGCTGATATTATACATAATGAATATTTTCTGATGAAACCTCCTCAGAATCTCCAGCAGGGCGAGTTAATCAGGACACGAGTCTCAGAGAGGAGGGGAAAAAGTATTAATAACCTGTGGGGGATCCTCTATGGGTTTAAATACTGGAGCCTCTTCAGATCTGTACAACAAATGTACAGTCTCTCTGCTCTGTGATTACCTTTCCCATGGCTGTACTTCTCTTCTCTTCTCTTTCTAAAGCAGGAAATCTCACCCCCGCATGAACCAGCTCTGCGCTCTTCACTGTAACATCTCTTAGATATAAGAGACTGAGAAATGACCTAGTATCCAACCATTACTACATATATATACAGCCACCTCATTAGCAACAGAGCTTTTCACGAGTCACTTAACCTTACCTCCATATTTAAGAAGCTTCCTGAGGGTAAAATAAAAGAACAAAAAACACAACCTTTCCATCATTTCTTCAAAGAAGCGTGCATTGCATTTGTTAGGAATGCCTTATTCCAGAGATGAAGGGATCCAGCAAGTTTCCAACACATCTCAGATTTCACTGCTCTAAAGTGAGAGTACCACCTGATCTACGAAATCCACTTTGGGAAACTTAAAACTTGAGCAGACTTTTTTTTTTTTCTAAAAGAAACACTGAACTTGAGAGCTTCTGGCCTGAGCTAACTAAAAGCCTTTATTATTAGCACAATGACTCTGCATTTCATAAAATATGACCTAATCCCAAAGAAAGCTAACGTGTTTGGATTTTCAATTTGAAAGGCGGTAAACGCTGGGCTATTCAATGCAACAGCAATGCACCTTATTTACTCAGCGCCCATGTTGAAATGGGGGTACGCACCTAAACTGGAAATTCCAAGGCAGCGATGGAGCCGCCAGAATATCTACCAGTTTAAATGGCGATGCCTGTGTGGACAACTAACCTCTTGAACTTACTTTTGCGTCCACGTTAATCTGTGATATCAAATCAGACACAAAATGAATGTTAACACGACCGTTAAATGCCAAATACAGTCCCGCTAAGCATGAGACTGTACAATCTTGGAAGACCTGGCTCCCCACAATAGGATATTAACAAATTTTAATCTCTCTAAAAAGTTACCCTCCACTCGTTTTGACGTTTAACCGAGAAAATAACCAGTTCTGAGTTAATCAAGTCATAGCCGGAGCTCTATGTTTAGCTAGCTTACTGTCTCTCTGCTTACGTTCATCTGGGTAGATCGGCTGGCTGGGTAATATTAATATGGCTAGCCTTAGCTAGCTAGCTAGCACAGTAACAGACATCTTAATTTGAAATGGTGATCTCTTCTGATCTTGTGAATCTATTCATGGTGAATTATGGGATCTTTGGGGAAACTATGGAAGGTTTGACCTTTATAAGAGTTCTCTCTTTTAGAAGAAGTGCATTTAGGAACGCAGCAGTGAGGCAGCATTGCTAGTACCCAGCGGTACAACACTGCTTCCATACTCCACAGCCTCGTTTTGGTAGACGATGGTGACGTAGGTGAATAAGGCATATACTCAGCCTCTAGTCAAAGGCACTAATTTCCATTGAGATAAATGGAGATAAATATTCAAATCTGCCTCTCACATCTGAGCCATGCTGAGTCACACATAATGAGCAAGACCTATCAAGCTCATATCAAGATCAAACAATGTGGTGCTTCCTCATATTCAGGTGAACTACATGAGACCTTTCATGCCTTTCATGACGACTGAGAAACATGTCTAAAGACTTCTAAAGTGCTACATGTTCACAAGTGTGCGTTTGTTATGTAATTTTACCTGTAGTGTTATAGCAATGCTGGATTTGAGCCTTTTCATAAAAGATGTGTAAGTATAAATTTTCTTAGATCCTTAGATGAATCCCAATTCGGACATGGGTGGTTCTGAATAGATTTCCAAATGAGATGTTATCGATAAACTAAAATGATGACAAGACACAAAAGGTGGAACTTAGAAATGTGGAAGTTTAGTGCCCTGGACACAAAGACGCAAGATGAGCAACAAACCCCACAAACACTAACTAAACGCTGCCTGTTTCGGTCCCGGGCACGTATGTAAGCCTGTTAAAATGTGTTAAAATTTCTATTACATAAATGGCATAATACTTTATTCACATGCAGATCAAACACAGATCAGTCACAACATTAAAATCAGCCATAAAATTATAATCACCTTCTTGTTTCTGATTTCCTTGTAGCCGGTTTTAATATTTCCCTAACAACTTTAATCCTTGATTTTTAAATTAAACATATGATTAATTTTAAATATCATAAATCATTACAGATACTTTAGAAGAATACAAGAAAAAAAAATGAAATCCTGTATGGAAGAAAAAGATGCATCAAGAGGCATCGATAATCATGCCTAGAGAGTCCCACTGTAAAAAGTGATTCTTCTTGGATAAAACAACATATTTACTTTATTTTGCTTCTAAATATTTCATATGTTTATTGAATGTATAGTTTGCATTATAAACTAAACTACATAAGCTCGTCAAAATCTATTTCGTTTTTCTAAAGTTCAGCACAACACTGATAAACTGGGTGGACGACATATTTTAAAATCAAGTTCAAATCAATGAAGCTTTGGTCCTAATCCAGACATGCAGCAAAATGTGCGCTAGAATACAGCCGTGTGATTGGCCTGTAAATAACATTAAATACTTACTTTTACCTAAAACTTTCAAGACCTCATATTTACATGCCAAATAAAGTAAGAGTGAAATTGTAGAAATACATTGATAGTGGTTAGATAGCTAGTAAGAACTAGCTGACTATGTTGGTTGGTAGGTTACTTTGGTTTACATTTGAGTTTTTGGTGAGCTGGAAAGTTGTTAGCAGGCTAAATGCTAGCGTGGAGACTCGGGGAGCAGATGAGGACTAGGGATGATATAGTTAGCTAGCCTAGCTCTTTATCTAGTCTAGACAGGCAGTTTGTTAGCGGGGTAAATGCTAGCATGCCCACTGGAACCCAAACAGAACAGGAAAGTAACAGATTTTTATATTTACTTAGGTTATATTTGTCTGACATTATAGTTTGTTTGATAATTTGAAAAATGTAAGTAATGCAAAAACAAAAAAAGTTTTTTTTTACACCACTGTAAATGCACACACGCACCGTGATGGCGATTCTGAAATTTTATACTGTGCGGTCATATAATGCGCAGTATTTAAAGACTCATTTCCAGATTACAAGTTCTGCCCTAAACAGTAATAATTTCACAATTCAGAGCACAAGCAGACTCTAGAGGCCTTTGGCAATATTTCACAAATCAAGTCCAAAAGACTAATCCAGCTGACTCTTTACTGCAGATTCCACCAAGCAGTTAATAATAAAACAGGACCACAACAAACAAGCAGGTTTACCTGTAACATTTTTAACAGTCATTAGAAGGTCATGAGAGAGTGGTGAGACAAGTCTCCTCTGCTGCGGCTCTAGATTTCCCAGCTCGGTGCGACGCTCTGATGTTTCAAGAGATTTCTGATTCAGCCCAGAGCGTGCCTTTCACCTTTCTGTAACCCAACCGGTGCCATTAGTGAATAATTGAGTTTGGTGTAAATAGGGAGAGATTGTATCTTGGTTTCCACAAATCAACTAATCAGACACTCTGTTGTATAATAAACTCAATCGAGAGATTAAGAGTGACGACAGAAACCTTCAGTCAAAAGCTGAGTTCATTTAAAGAGCCTGAAAAAACCTCTGTCTGCTCAATTCAGTAACTGCACAAGATTACAAACCTGAATCTCTTTTATAATGAAGTAATCCACAGTAATTCACTTAAAAATAAGTAATCCGGATTATGTATCCCATTGACTATGTATAGAAAAAAAACAAAACAGCAATAACTGCTTTATACAGGATACTGTTTTTCATAATAATATTATAGGAAAATATTGAGATATTATATTGGAGAACCATTTTATTTGCTTGTGGATTGTAATATTGTTTTATGTTAATTTTTTTTTAAGTATAATATTAGGGATGCCTCATATTTGAATTGTAGCAGTATTTTATTCTGTGACGCACTAAAAGTATCCACTCCTAGCCTGCCTTAAATTTGGTGATGTAAGGCTTGGATGAAGCTGCTCGACCATAAAAACCCATTCCATGAATGCACTCGGTGTATCCATGAAACAATGAAATAAATTCTATAAATAAAACACAAGAACAAAGTCAAGTCTCTTTTTGTATTAATCAGTAAAAAAAAAATACTGAAATTTTTAACATTTAATAAAATTTGCCTTATATGGCAGGGCACCTCCTGCATTTGCACATACCAATGCCAATGCAGAAACACTAGATTGTGAGTTAAGTAATTCTTAAATTAAAGTGCACTCATGTCTAATGTCACTTTTTGTGTCTTTCAGATATCACACACATATACAGTTGTGGTCAAAAGTTTACATACACTTGTAAAAAAACATAATGTTATGGCTGTCTTGAGTTTTCAATAAGTTCTACAACTCTTATTTTTCTGTGATAGAGTGATCGGAACACATACATGTTTGTCACAAAAAACAGTCATAAAATTTGGTTCTTTCATAAATTTATTATGGGTCTGCTGAAAATGTCACCAAATCTGCTGGGTCAAAAATATACATACAGCAACAAAATTTGTCAATTTTGGTGATGTAGCGAGTTGTGTCAATCAAATTAGCTTCATGGCATGGCCTCTTCACTTCTTGTAAGTGATTCTGATTGACTACAGCTGTTGACTTCTCATGAGCCCATTTAAATAGGGCTCATTTGACCCAGTGATTAGACTCAGCTACAAAAGCTACAATGGGAAAGTCAAAGGAACTCAGTGTGGATCTGAAAAAGCGAATTATTGACTTGAACAAGTCAGGGAAGTCACTTGGAGCCATTTCAAAGCAGCTACAGGTCCCAAGAGCAACTGTGCAGACAATTATACGCAAGTATAAAGTGCATGGAACAGTTGTGTCACTGCCACGATCAGGAAGAAAACGCAAGCTATCACATGCTGCCGAGAGGAGATTGGTCAGGATGGTCAAGAGTCAACCAAGAATCACCAAGAAGCAGGTCTGCAAGGATTTGGAAGCTGATGGAACACAGGTGTCAGTCTCCACAGTCAAGCGTGTTTTACATCGCCATGGACTGAGAGGCTGCCGTGCAAGAAAGAAGCCCTTGCTCCAGAAAAGGCACCTTAAGACTCGGCTGAAGTTTGCTGCTGATCACATGGACAAAGATAAAACCTTCTGGAGGAAAGTTCTCTGGTCAGACGAAACAAAAATTGAGCTGTTTGGCCACAACACCCAGCAATATGTTTGGAGGAGAAAAGGTGAGGCCTTTAATCCCAGGAACACCATGCCTACTGTCAAGCATGGTGGTGGTAGTATTATGCTCTGGGGATGTTTTGCTGCCAGTGGAACTGGTTCTTTGCAGAAAGTAAATGGGATAATGAAGAAGGAGGATTACCTCCAAATTCTGCAGGAAAACTTAAAACCATCAGCCCGAAGGTTGGGTCTTGGGCGCAGTTGGGTGTTCCAACAAGACAATGACCCAAAACACACATCAAAAGTGGTAAAGGAATGGCTAAACCAGGCTAGAATTAAGGTTTTAGAATGGCCTTCCCAAAGTCCTGACTTAAACCCCATTGAGAACATGTGGACAGTGCTAAAGAAACGGGTTCATGCAAGAAAACCATCACATTTAGCTGAACTGCACCAATTCTGTCAAGAAGAGTGGTCAAACATTCGACCTGAAGCTTGCCAGGAGCTTGTGGATGGCTACCAAAAGCGCCTAGTTGCCGTGAAAATGGCCAAGGGACATGTAACCAAATACTAATGTTGCTGTATGTATATTTTTGACCCAGCAGATTTGGTGACATTTTCAGCAGACCCATAATAAATTTATGAAAGAACCAAATTTTATGACTGTTTTTTGTGACAAACATGTATGTGTTCCGATCACTCTATCACAGAAAAATAAGAGTTGTAGAACTTATTGAAAACTCAAGACAGCCATAACATTATGTTTTTTACAAGTGTATGTAAACTTTTGACCACAACTGTAGATGGAGAAGAAGCAGATGAATATTGTGTGTACTTAAAGTTTGAGAACTCTTTATTGGAGCATTTACCAATAAAAAATGTGCAAATTACGTGTTACATGCAAAATCATTCTGCTTGTTTTCCATGAATGAGGCCCACTGAGTGCAAAAGAACAGAGGGGAATTTAACCACTTGTCTGTGTCATATGTGAAGGCCTGGGCAATCAATTGGCAAGAACATTGCTTAGCCCTGTGGGAACGAGAGACTACTATAAGAACATTGACAATTACACTCTCTAATGAGATCACAGGGACAGCAGCTGAATTTTAATCCCTGCTGCTCGGTAAAGCTTTACCAGGTGCTCTTTATGGTGAATCTGTCATTTACACTCATGTGTGTTTACTATAACACACAACAGGCTTTTCTTCCCACTTAACAGAGGGTTTACTAGTATATTTAGTTGTAAATACAACATCAGTGGAGTTTTAAAGATCAATTCTATAATTTAAAAAATACAGATTTAAAGCACATAAATAATCAGACTTATGATCATGTCTGATATAGTCCTGCATACAGTTTTACCGAGACCACATTAACCCGTTTCTGATGTCCTGCCTGGGTCTGTGTGCTAGCCTGGCTAATCCAAAACATTAGCATTAGCCACTTTAGATAATGAATAATCAGCCCACATTAGCGCACCATTAAAAGGCAAAGCGAATAGAAATAAAGTATAATAAGGCTGACTGCAGTACAGCCTGGCCACAGAATACCTTTAGCATGAAGTTAAACACAAACAGACCCTCACCATGACATCAACTGTCAATGACCTTTATATCAATTTGCCTACGAAACCATTGATAGATAAGCACCCTGACCTGACCTGCATCAGAAAAATCAGAAAACAGTTTTTCTGTTAGAAAAAGTTCTGTTAGATATTGATCAAATTTAATGTTCACCAAACATTAAACCAGATATATTTTTTATGTGTACATTTTTATCTGAAACACCACTCTAGATCCTCCTGTTTACTTTATTGGAACTAGGGCTGTACATATGGAACTAGGGCAGTTGCCACCCCCTAATGTGGCTAATGCCCCTGTCTTTCGGCATTAGCTGCTAACCGCTAGTGCTAATGCTAATTTAGGAATCTAAACTTACTGTAAATAAACGGAAGAGCTTTACTCACTCAAATAAACAGTTTTCAGGAGAGAAATCTATGCAGATTAACATCCTGCGCTCGTTTAACTTTGAAAGATTTTTTTTAAAGGATTACAGTTTTTTTTACTTAACTTAACTTAACTATCCCCCACCACCACCACCCAGCGGTGAGACTTGCTGATTAAGAAAGAAAACATGGCCACATCCGTTCCTTACTCGAGCTGTTTAAAATTCAAATTATTAATCCAATGTGCCTTATGTATGAAACCAGACCAGAAAATAGAAATTCATTCATAGCGCGTCTTATATTCCGGTAAGCCTTATAGTGCAAAAAATACAGTGTGTCTCACAGCCTAGTCATTCAGTTAACTCAAGTTCTTACACTTTTGTTGTTTTAAATACATTTTTTATAGTGATGCTGACATAATTTTACAGAGCATTTTCAGTGCAGGAGCTTCACTTTAAACAAAGTACATTTTACTTATGAACTTTAAAAAATTAAGGATTCAAAGGCATTACTAAAAGGATCTTCATTTAAAAAAGAGATTTGCTGAATGCAGACAATTTAGGTCATAAATTACACTTTCATATATAATAATAAAATATGTGCCCTTAATATTTTTACAATGTTGGAGCAGGAAATCTACAATGCTAACAGCCAGAATTTGCAAAGTTGGAGCAGTTTAGCCAGAATGCTTAAAGGCAAAGCATCTGTGATCCATAGAGAAATGCTATAACCAGCAGGATTATGACTTCATGTCCTGAAAACTCTTATTTTCCACTGAAAATAGAATTTTTGGATTAATTTTTGACTTTGATGATACATTTTCTGAACATGTACATGCAACTATAGGTTTTGTAAATACACTGACCTAGAATGACCCATTCATTCGACAGATGACCCTGACATGTTTTGTAATGATGACTTTACGCAGTCAAGCAATGTTGTGTGTGTGTGTTTTTTTTTACAGCATGAGTAGATGCTTATGTAACTGTTCAGTATAACTCCTACACTGCCATGCTTCACCAGGACCATCAATTCTCCATTTGTTTTGAATGCTAAGCATTTCAGCTACTAATGAGAGTTTAGCACATGATAGCTTCTGGCACCAGTGCAGCAGATAGCCGTGCAACATGGTGAAAGGACAGAGGAAGTGAAGGAGCCAAGATGAAGAGAGAAAAAGAGAGAGAGAGAGAGAGAGACAAAGAAACACCTGGCTAGCACACACTGATAGAGGTTGCTAAAAGATTGATGAGAACCCGGCTCACCTTTATTGTGCGGGTCACTGCACCACGACATCACCAATCAAACTGATCAAAACAACAACATGATCACCAGCACACACATCTAAAGTAACATATCTTATTCAATGTATTTTTAAACAATTATTGCTGCTATATCTAAAGCCAGTACTTATTACTTTCTATACACAGGTCAACAGAGCTGCCAACCATCCAAAGCTCTTGTTCAAACAGCATCATTAGTGTCTAGCCATGGCCTGCAACACTTTGCATCTCTAATATCATACTACAGAGTGATACTTATGCAAATGCAGAACACTCACTCTGTAGTCAGAGAGGATGTTCGGAGGAAGTGCTGTAATGTCAAGCATCCAAAATGCACCAGTATCACCTACTCCATGCTGTCTCTGAGTGTAGACCAGTAGGGTTTTAAACAGGGGTGGGCGATATGGCCCTGAAATAATATCACGATATTTCATGTTATTATCGTGATAACGATACTCTTGGCGATATGACAAAAAAATACAAGAATTTTAGCAGATTCGTAACAGAACTCCAAATATCTCCATATATCCAGGATTAAAGTAAAATAAATGATACTGGACAGATATAATCTGTCTCTAGTAGATATTTAATAGGAAATGTGTGAATTTTTCTTTTGCTTAAAACAGCTAAAAAGTGGTACCCTGATGGGATAATTAGGGGTGAGTGACAATATTTTAGGGTATAATATCGTTCACGATATTCAAAAATGTTGGCGATATTATCCTGACAATACAATATGGCACATCACTAGTTTTAAACATAGACTCCATTCTTTCTCCAACATTTTTACATTGGTTTACATTATAGTAACATGTATTTATACCCTGTAAACTATAAATGATTTCTTCAGAATCAGAATTGGATTTTATTGGCAAAGTATGCTTACACATACAATGAATTTGTGTTTGGTTACAGTAGCTCACAGTTCACAAACCTGACATTTCACAGTATCAGATACACCCCTCCTATCCATTCTAGACACACACCTACACACTTACACTTACAAACACACCTGTAAACTTAACATGTGCCGAATTGTACATTTACAGTAAAGTGCTGAGTGCAGCAGTACAGGATGTAGAGCAGACTACAAATATGGAGAACAGAATCATCTCTAATTGAGACAGTAGTACAAAGTGATCTGAGGCAGTATGAACAGAAAGAAGAAATGCAACAGAGAAAAAAAAAGGTAGAGGAGGTCCTGGATATGGATTGTATGTAATAGGCATGTATGTACGTATTAGACCGTATCCAGAATGTTGTGTTGTAGTTTTCAACTGTTTATGAGTGTGATGGCAAGTGGGGAAAAAGCTTCTCTTTATTGTGATGGTCTTTATAGTCAATTGGCTAAAACGCTGGCCTGAGGGAATACACTGGAACAGGTGATAACCAGGGTGTGATGGATTTTCTCTGCATGCTTCCTGGTTCTGGAGGTGTACAGTTTTTAAAAAACAATTTAAGTAACTTTAAGTTAAGTCAATAAACGCATTATTTTCAGAAACAGTTTATTCTTAAAATATATAATATATAATTCTGTACATATATTATTAGTTCTGAAGGTAAAAATTAAAATAATATTTGCAAGAAATCTGCTATTTTCTTATAAGTCTTTGCTGAAATGCTTAAAGGTGGGCTAGATTAATAAACTGTATTTACCTTGCCATGGGTATATAAAGTTCTGTACATGGCAGTGACAAATCTTCAACACCAAACTCTTGCACAGAAAGGGAGCTGAATCTTGCCACAAAACAGAATGAAAGCCGGCAGGGTGAGTGGGTGTCTGCTAGGCTAAAAGCTAATGTTAACAGACTAGCTTTAACCTTCTTTTAAACCTATGCTTCCTTACAAACAACACAGACTACCTCATTTGCCCACCAAATTGGAGCTAAAAGCTAACATAGTAACAATCGCTTAAGCATGGCAACTGAACAATGCACTGAAATGACACAACAAGGATGCATCACAATCTGAAAAAAAAATAAGAATGATTAACATATAAAAAACAATGTTACAGTGTTAAAAACTATTCTATGGTATGTGGCTTCAGTGAGCAGGCTTGACCATGTGTGTAATGTATAATACACTGCCTGGCCACCTGGAATAAACTAAGAAAATGAGGCTGGAATTGTGAAAGAGTGATTCGGGGAGCATGATATCATCATTTTCACACAAAAAATTCATGCAACACTGGATTGAAATAAATCTTGTGATTTTGCAAAAGCCTACTGAAACAATGCCACAACGAATGCATGCCATAATTAAAGCTAAAGGTGGTCCAATTATATATTAGAGTGTGTGACCTTTTTTTGGTGGTGGTGACTTTTTTTATGTAGTTAATAAAAGCAGAGCTTTTGTTTCCACATACAAGCCCACCAATGTTGCATTGCAAGAAAAACCCATAAGGGTTGCATTCAGGCTTGCAGAAGTGAGTCTGTGCATGTTTTACCAAAACCCCAAGTTACAAATTGACTTTTTATGCATCAAAGCACAACATATACTACTTCACAGGTGCTTTTGGTGCTTTCAAGGAGGTAGTATGGTTGGCCTGGAAAAAGTCTTTCAGCACAGACAAAGTGATAATAAATGATTCAATTAAACAAATAAATATTAAAATTTAGTGTAATCAACTGGCACCATGTCATAAGTCTGGCCAATGTTTTTTCCCCTGGCAGGGAAATGTGTGTTTGCCCTTATTC
This sequence comes from Astyanax mexicanus, assembly GCF_023375975.1. Taxonomy (NCBI): domain Eukaryota; kingdom Metazoa; phylum Chordata; class Actinopteri; order Characiformes; family Acestrorhamphidae; genus Astyanax; species Astyanax mexicanus. The sequence goes on along the minus strand of NC_064409.1, from coordinate 30,877,298 downwards.
CCAAATGAAATATTTACAATTAAAATATTTATAAACAAATGTGGCCAACATCATATCAAATAATAAAAAAATAATTCTAGTCAGACCATGAATAGTTGCTTGTATGCATACTACTGAATATGTAATTTCAGCAAACTTGTTTTTGAGGTTATGCCAGATTGCACTCCAAATACTTCCTGTGACTACAAACGCATGACCCCAAACCCCGGTTCAGGAAACACTGTTTTTAATAGACTGTCAGCAGATCCACACCAGTCACATCTCACTGTTCTGGATACAGAGGAAACAACACAAATTGTGCTTATTCTTGGTGTGTGCATGTGTATGGAATTGTAGTGCTGCAGAGAAAGACAGGGAGTGTGTGTGTGTGTGTGTGTTGGTGTGTGTGTGTCTCTGAGAAAGAGAAGGAAAGAGAGAGCCTTAAAGCAGGTGACAAATCCATTGTGGAGAGTTACTATGGTAACCCAAACCATGGGAGGAAAAGACCCATCCATTACACCCGGACTGTGGCACTGTTCACATGCTGTAAAATCACCAATGAATGTCTTAGCCTGGTCCATGTACACAAGACAACACTCAACTATATTGTTCCGGAAAGAGAAACAGAAAGCTCCACCCTGTTACACAGCAAAAGACAGGTAATTATTCTCAATCAGTGAAGCATCAGCAACAGTACACTGTAGTTGAGTTAAAGATTTGTGACTTTTCAGCCAATAAGTAAAGCTGGTTTAAAAAATATTTAAAGCTGAAAATATGATCTGCCTCATTAGGGCAGCGTGGGAGATCCGATTGCATAACAGCGTAGCCACAGAAACAGCGGATTTGTCAGGTTTTTTTTTTTACTGATCAATTCTGCGAGAATCTGAATCTGTGTGAGCTCAGTGTAATTTTGACAGATCACAAACATCACAAATGTTTAGCACTACATTGCTAGTGACCAGCCTGATTTAAAGTAAAGCCACTAACTACAGCCAGCTATATTATACTATGGAGAAGATTAGCTTACTGCTAGTGCTGGGCGATTTGGCCTAAAATCTATTTTAAGAATAATTGTGAGTGTCAGTGTTGGAGTTCACGTATTGTTTCCATGTCACAGACTGGACTGGGTAAAGTCATGCAACCACACTACTACAATGCAACTACAACTACAGTGTTGTAGCATGTTTTTAAAGGAACCGTGCATTAGCACACAATGGATATGGATATGGAAAAGATTACATCAGAGCATGCCAGTTTCAATACATTTTGAAATACACAGTTGCCAATTATGTGTATTAGTAATATAATAAGTCACTATTAACCTATAAAGACTTCCTGATTCCAATAGGTAACTATTTCTAAAAAACAATGTACTAGTAAGTTTTCAGAATCTGTTTTAAATGAACAATTAATACAAATTGAGAATAAGAGTGTGAAATGGCAACAGCAATCCAATTTATAAACACTGGAGAAAGTTGTCTGCTCCACTGACCTCTCCGCAGATGTAAAGCTTACGTGGGTTGTGGCAAGTGATGATGAGTCCTACTCTTTAAGCTGACGGGCGAATGTATACTTTTTTTTGTTTTTTAAAAGCTGCCAGTGTTTAACTGAGCATGTTTCCTTAATATCTAATGATACATCCTGATAATGTTATAAGTTACAACAGAAAATCTATTACCTAATAGTTTTTTTACTGAGCAAGACTGTTGCAAGAAGAAGAAAAAAAAACATCATTAACATCTAATATGCAGGAATCAAACACTATATCCACTTCATCTGGATGCCTTAACAAGCAGTGTTTTGACCAGCTCTCCAAAGATGGTTTGCCAATATCAGAGATTGGACAGTAATCAGATTACTTATTGATGGTCCCCTGGAGCACAGTTCTGTCATGAAGTGAAAATGTGAGTTCAGTCACAGAATGACTGATGACCACCCACACAGTAAGGGAGGGACACAGAGGAGCTCATGTAAAAACACTTATTATTTTAATCTTTCGTTATCTATACAATTTTCAAAATATAAAATATAAAATATAAAATGTGAACAATGTGAATACATGTGAGTATTTCCCCATGTTTTAAATGAGCATTGAATTAGTATGATTACACCCCCAAAAAAACATACAGAAAGCTCCCACCACCCAATTTCCCTGAATACAACACTGAAAATAATTGCATTCTTAACAAAAAGAAGAATTAGTAGACTAAAACTAGAAAAAAAATACAATTTCTAAATTTCACACTGAGTGGTAGTGGCAACTCTATCTTCTGTTGTTGGGAATAATGGAATGGAATGGTGCTACTGTGCTACTACCACATTTTTGTAAACCTGCTTTGTGAAATCACTTGTAAAAAGCACAATTTAAATACATTTGATTTATTTAAATAAACAAGATGACTTCAAATCAACAGGTTATGATTAGGCTTTGTTTCTGTTTATCAGTCTGTTAGCATTTGTGTCAGTTTTGTATTCTTTTCTAAAATAGGAGGAAACACCAGCAGGATCTAACCAATGAACATATATTTGTTAAAACCAACATTTGGTATATGAAGTAAAAGGAAATGTTTTCTGTCACAAATCTCACGTATATAAAGTAAAACGTTTTTAATAATTACATTTTGGATGAATATAATAATATGTTGTGAATATATAATACATTGATATACTACTATGACTGGATGAATAACAGGTGCTTTTACATCAATATTTGCTGTTATGTTTACTGTTCTAAAGTAGTGATGAGAGTGAACTACTGTGCTGCAATTTAAAAGGTTGTTCATATAAACGTATTTGTAACTACAGATATAATTTTCACTCTCTAATGCATTTTGGTGCAGAGATGGGCAGATAGTGATTTAAAGTAGAATTGCACTCATAGAAACAGACAATAGACAAACAGATTTCAAATAGAAATGACTTGCTAATCACCCTGAATGTTTGACAGCTAGGCCTGTCACTATAACAATTTTTTGCTAACGATATTTTGTCCCAGAAATTATTTCGATAAAAGATATTGTTGGCATTTTTAGACCACTAATTTGGCACTAATAAAATTATAACATAATATCATAACAAAGGAATTAACCCTTTAAAGACAATAAACTTTCCATTCCTGTTCACGCACCTAATTTTGCATAATGTGGAGGCAGGGGAACCGTGGGTCTTTCCCAAACCATGACATGCAGCCCTGGTCTGTCCCAGCTGGCCCGCATTGAACAGACATGAAGACCCTGCCTCACACTAAGACACTAAAGTTAAGCAACTAGAGCCGCACTGGGCCGTTATTATTTTTCTTTAAGTTAATTTTGGGTGTTGACGGAGGGCAATTTTCCTAAATTGTGCTTCCGCACTACCGGGTCACTGCAGCCACGCCCACAGTCACAAAATGTGTAACTGCATTTTGTAAGTTCAAACATAATGTACGACATCACGATTATTAAAATGATTCATGTCAAGTCAATTTATTGAACGATAAGTCGATAATGTAGTTATTGTGACAGGCCTATAGACAGCATTAAACTTAATAATGTACGCATCTGAAAAGGTTAGTTTATTTTGAAATAGCAGGAATGTTGCCTACTAGTGTAAATAACATTTCTAAGCAAAAACCAACTGAGTTTTCTGGAATGACTGTGCTCCATCCAATAATATTTTTTACAGCGATACTTATCACGTGCAAAAATGTTTTGCTGTGAACTGAACGCCCTTTTGCTGACATAGCTAAAAGAATGCCTGGTACACTGAAAAGCTAACCCACCCCACTGGGTCAATAATTGCACAGAAGCCAACCTTTCATCTGCTGTAAAAGAGGAGCAGAGAAAGCTGTGTGGTGCTATTAATGTACACAGCCTTTCCTGGCTTAAGGCAAGGCCCGGAAAGTTTATTTGTACGGCACATTTTATACACAGGGTCATTTCAAGTGCTTTACAACAGGGCGAAAAACTGACTTAAAAACAGAAATGGAAAATAGACTAAATACATACAAAATAAATAACTGGATACATGAAATAAAATAATAGGAAATAATATTTAAAAGTGAAAGCTAATGTTAAAAGTGTTAAAAGCGAAAGGCACAAAATAAACAAGTGCAAGTTTTACACCTAGTCTGTTGTCCAGTGTAAACAGAAATGCACATCAAAGGCTAATAAAATTAAGTGCAGCACCTGTGAGCTTCAGGCAGTTATAAAGCAGGACCGGGTGGGCTTAGCAGCAGTAAAGAAGCAGTGTTCCTCTCCCCCCGAAGAAGCTCTTTTCTCTCTCCGTTTCTCGTTCCATGGAACATTAAAGAGGATTTGTTAGAAGATTTGTGAGTGCGCGCGCACACACACACACACACACACACACACACACACGTCTGTGATGATCCACACCCCACACTTCGTAAGTAAAGGATGATTGTATATGAGACCACAGAGCACTATCGAGTACTGAACAGCAACTTTACAGGGGCTAAATGCTTTATTGTCATTGGGTGGAGATGATTTTGTTTTATTCAAAACAGCTTTCCTCTGTAGCACAGTAATGTTATACTGGTAGTTTTCTAATTCCCAGTTTTAATGTAAATCCTTAAAACTGGACTTAATTAAAGCAGCATTGTGTACCATTTTGAAATAACAGCCTTTAATTACAGAGACGCTCCACTGACCTAAAAGAGGGAGAGAAGTGTCTATATCATGGCTATTCTGGGTTCAGCCCATGTAGCTTTGTTGTTGTTGGCAGGGCAACACTAGTGAGTATTGCATAACGTGGTGTGACCAGAGTCGTAATTGTGTAAAATTATATAATACTGTCCTATTGCCTTAATCTATGTGATTATATTGCTTTCAGTCGTAAAGTTTCTCAAAATCCAGAAAAGTATGTGTAAAGTGTGTTCTTAATAAATGGCTGAAATGACTGAATTACACTTCCAGACTGTAAGGGGAATGCCAGGTCTTGCACTGTGCTTATTCTGATTAATGCTTTATAATTAACATTATATTAAACAGTAGTGCATTTAAAAACTTCTCGTATCCTAGTTTACATATTATACTTAACAATATTAATTAAGAAAGTAAGGAAAATTCATCTTTTATATGGGCCTAAACATAACAAGTCTAACAATACCACTCAATACCCCTAAATTTGATTAACACAACAGAAAGGTCAGTTCAGGTTGATCAATTGCCTACATGCTCGTTTGTATCCCAGAGGCATGTTACAGGCTGCTCGGTTTAACTATTTTAGTCTGCTGTCAGCCAAGCCCTACTTTTATAACCTTAGTAACTGTGTAACCCAAACACAGTCATGGTAGAAATACTGCCTCGTCAATCACTGGAAACGACTCTTTTCTGTAAAAAACTCCTAAATATCCTAAATACTCTTCTTACAACCATTCAAATGTTCTCTGTTGACTTTCTTTTGGACGTGTCTGTTGAACAACTGACTCCAAAAATGCCACAGTTGCTGATTTTAAATCTACAGCATAATCCCTGTCAAGCATAATCATCCTTAATCATATTATCGTCCTTCCTCTGCCTTGCTTATTGACAATATCTGATGTGGCTTGTTAGAGATTCCATTCCTTTTGAATAATTGACCTACATATAGACCTCTGCAACCTTGTAGTTCAGCACAACAATGACGTGACCGATGCACATAACAGGTGTCGTACTGCTGTATTTTTGCACTATAAGGCACACTGTATTATAAGGCACACTATCAATTAACGTCTATTTTTTGGTCTATTTTCATTCATAAGGCACGTTTAGCAACACTAGTAAGGACGCCTACATCGAAGTGAGTAAGGGTGTTGCCATGTTTCCCTTAGAATAGGAAAGCTGGGGAAAGCATCTAAATAAACAAAACTAATTCCTAAAAAAGAAAAAGTGCTGAATATTGATCTACACAGATTTTTCTCATGAAAACCATTTATTTGGGTGAATAAAGCGCTTCTGTTTATTTACAGAATGCTTAGAATTCCAGCATTTTGTCCAAGGGAAAGCGCTAGCTATGGGTAGCCACTGTGGGTGTCTGTTATCGGATGTAAGAGAATTATCAGATAGTGTTAAGCTGTGCAATGACACTGCATTGTTGGCAATTCAAGAATATGTGGCAGCACTTTACATGATCCTGAGGAATTATTCACTAGCATTTTAGCTTCATATGGTAGATATTGTGGCCACTGGTGCCCATAACCACCACTGTGGAGATTTACACTTAACCACTCTAAATAGATTTGCTTATTTTGCACAAATTAAAACATACACAAAGTCTGAAATCTGTGGAATTCCCCTTTAACATTTTACCTAAACAAAATGAATTCTCCTTACCCCATTCACTTCCTCTAGACTTTCAGAAGTAATCCAAGCTAACATGGTGGCTTCTTGCCAATTGTGACAGCCTAAATCTACAAGCCCTCAGGAAGTCTTCTTTCCCTGCTGAGAAGGCACAACTGTGTGTGTGTGTGTGAGAGGTGCTTTTTAAAATTCTCCTGACGTCTTATCGGTGGGAATCTTGAGCGGACCGTGAAACTTTGCCTCTGTTCACAGCCTCTGTTCATTTGCAATCAGCTCACAGAACACCAAATCTACAATTCTGAGAGCAAATCCCCTGCTCTCTCTCGCCTGACAGTATGACACACACTGAGTGAAGCCATTATAGCCTTCTGAAATGCTAAATATGTAATGAAATTAGGTTGAACTTGTTTCAGGGTCACAGCAAGTATGATTTGATTAAAATGCATTTCTGATTACTATTCAAAAAAGCTCTAGATCTTGGATAAGATAACTTGTTCTTTTATTTGGGGTGGGAAATCTTTTTTGCAGAGATGCAGACTTAGTGGAGGACTTGCATTACCTAATTTTCTAAATTATTATTGAGCTGCTCACATACCTAAACTTTGTTACAGAACTTATACAAGACATATTTCTCTAAATCCAGACTATATGAACTATATCCTGTGGTGGAGGACAAATGTGATCAATGCCATTATTATTATGGAATTCCTGACCTCTTGCTTGTACTTAACTATACAAAAGAGGACATTATAGCTTTCACTTCCTTACTAGCAAGATGTTATTGTTGCACTGGAAGTCTGCTAAATATTCCTCCAGGTGGCTCAAGGTCATCGTTTTTTTTTTTTGTTTTTTTTTTTACTTGAGAAAATTAAATACACATTGAGAGGATGCACATATATTTTTCCACAAATGACAATAAGAAAAAAAATATATATTTTGCTAATTGAGAGTTCTATCAAATTGAATGTGTGCTTGCGTTTGTTGTACATTTTATATTACATAAATAACCATTATTATGTGTGTGTGGGGGTGTGAACTGGTCAAACTGTATTTGTGTGACTGGATGTATTATATTGTATTTTTCCAACAGAAATATTGAATAAAATAATAAAAAAAACAAAAAGCTCTATATCTTTAAACCAGTGAATCTTAGTCTATTTCAGGTGTGACCTTTGCCTCTCAACATTGAAACACACCAGAGCTCCTTCAGCACGTCAGCTGAACCTTACAGCACCAGATGATGCAGCATTGCTGCCTGATAATACCAAACACATCAAACATATCATTTAGAAAATGCACAAATATATTTTGCGCAGGGCAACATCACCTCAAAAATAATTAAACTAACTTTCTGTATAGGAATGTTAGAATTCCAATCTAATTTGAGTACCTCAAGTTTCAAACATTCACAATCTTTATAAAAAAAAAAAAAAGCACACAATTCTGGAAATTGCAAATTAAGTTAAGACTGTTACAGAAATTGTAGAAAAATACAGTTTCACATGTAAATTCAGGAAAGGTGTCTTCCACCAATAAAACTTCAATCTCCCCGACATTTTTAACCAGCAATAATTGAAGATAAAAGCTGTGGAGGTATTACCAACAAGACTTTTGTAGTGGGCAATTCAAACTCAAATTCATTTATTGAATTATACTCAGAAATACTGAATTGTGCTCAACCCACTTGAAATTCAAAGTAAAAAACACTCCTTAGACCATTCACTTGACTTTGTGCTCTCAGTTACAGTGTGAAGCTTTATCTTCTTAATCGGTCACATTTAGTGTTTCCATCAGGTCAACACAGTTGCTTGACTTCAATCTTTCAGACACAGTAAAGGTTAGATAGCAAATAGGCTACAGAACCAACACACTACAAAAAGTATTGTTACATAATTTGGCCACCCACACTAAAATGGACTATACTGGTAATTAACTGTACTAAAGTGTTAATTGTACTAATTTATAATTAATTGTACATAATGAGTGACATACTGGTCCAAACCATTAGCCCATAGCTACACAGTTAGCTACACTGTTTATTTTTATATAATAATAATAAATAAATAAATTAACATAATTATTGACAGGCATACCAGAAGTGCTCAACACCTGTTTAGGTTGTGGTGAGCCTTAAACACACACACACACACACACACACACACACAGGGGTGAGATAAGTCTTTTCTTGACCACCCAAGGTCAAGCTAAGCATCATTTACCAACGAAAAACTTCAGTTTGCTGTGTAAGAATTCATTCAGCTCTAAAAAAGTAACAAGCAGCCTGCGGATATTCCTTTAGAGAATTATCCAGAACACCCATCTGCCACAAGCTCATCTGGGAGCAGGCTATCGCAAGTCTGAGAGGTGTAAACAGGGTGATAGACACTGATTCACACTCTGCTAAATCCGGCCCTGCTCTCGGTCAGATACTATTTGGAGCAATGCTACTGATTTCTCATAATCCTGAACCTGCTGGTGAAACAAGTCAAACTGTGCTCACAAATCTACTTACTGCAGCCATAGCTATAGGTACAGAATTGCGTCCTGAGATAATGTACCAGTTAGCACAGCTGGACGTTAAGGACCACGCTTAAGGTTCCTTTTAGTGGATATTGGTATCTTTTACAACTTGGAGAGCAAAACTTTATCAGTAGAGAAATGTAATTGCTTAGCTGAGCATACATTTTCAGCTGAGCATAAACTGATGCTATATGAAGTAATAAATGATGAAATATATAAAAGTAAATGTATACAGTTTGATGGTGTGACTATAGTTTACAGTTAACACATACACATTAAAACATCAAAAGTTAACTATTTTTTTATCTAAACATTTTGTATGTTAAAGGATTTAAATGATTTTACCGAAAAATTACATTCCACAGAGCACTTTCAGTGATTTATTTAATGATTTAATAATGATTTTAGGGTCCCTAAATAGAGTACGCTTATCACTCTCCCTACTCACAATACTTTGCTACACATAGCCCCAGTTGTGGAGAGTCATTTATAAACATTGTGATCAATAAGAAACCTTCAAGTGAGACAGATGGATGAATCACTTAAACAAGTTAATCAACGGTGACTAAAAAATTGTTGACGCAGAATTTTACTGTTAACGTGTTTTACACAGCAGAACTTTTCCTTCAACACCACACAACAATATAAAAAATATGAAGGCAACGACACTTACAATGCTTCATTCTGGAGGAGAAACATCCAGCAGTTTACACTCACAGTCCATGTAAACATTAGATGCATTAGCAGCATTAGCAGGTGGATTTATTTGACTAGTGATCGTCTGATATTGTTTTTTTGATGGCTTATGCCCATATTTAGAGAACACAAGTGGCCATGCTAGTAATGTTACATTAAAGTTACATGAAAAGACACATTACTATTTGGGAAACTTTTATTTCCCCATTTAACTGTGTGGCTGCATTGTGCCTTGTGTTTAAGTGATTAAGCTACAACAAACCCTGTTTTACAGTTCCAGACATCCCAATGTTGCAAAAGTTGATTTCAGGGAGGTTACCCCGTTCTGAATTCCGGGAGATTACATGTGACTCGCGGGCATCAGGGAGCCACTACCGAAATGCGGGAGACTCCCCCAGCTTCAGGGAGACTTGGTTTGTCTGCAGTTCTAGCTTCATAAACAGAGCAGCATTAAGCCTTCTCCTCCTTTAGCTGGTTAGCTTTAGCAGAGCTGAGCTAAACTAGACAGTTGGCATTAGCTAGCACAGAGCTGACTGTGCGTGTAGCTAAGTTAGCGTTAGCCAACACAGAGCTGGCTGTGTGAGTAGCTGACTTAGGGTTAGCCAAGCTAAAGTAGCCGGTTAGCTGAGCTGAGCTAAAGTAGCCGGTTAGCGTTAGATGTGCTAAGCTAAAGTAGCCGATTAGTGTTAGCTGACCTAAAGCAGCTGGTTAGCGTTAGCTGAGCTAAAGTAGCTGGTTAGCGTTAGCTGATCGAAAATAGCCGTTAGCATGAGCTGAGCTTAAAAAGCCAGTTAGCTAATCTAAAGTAGGTGGTTAGCTTTAGCTGAGTTAAAGTAGACAGTTAGCATACTTTAGCATAAAGTAGCTGATTAGCTTTCGCCAAGCTGAGATAAAGTAGTCAGTTAGCATAAGCTGAGTTAAAGTAGCCAGTTAGCATTAGCTGAGCTGAGCTAAAGTAGCCGTTTAGCGTTAGCTGAGTTCAAGTAGCTGGTTAGAGTTAGCTAGCACAGAGCTGGCTGTGGGAGTAGCTGAGTTCCCGTTAGTCCAACTGAGCTAAAGTAGCCGCATAGTGTTAGCTAGCACAGAGGCTATTAAAAAGTAAATCTGCCAATGTCAATTATTTTAAAAATGGCAGTAATCGGCCCAGTGAATCGGCCAGTCGATATATCGGTCAATCAATAGATTTGACATATATTGAGCAGCTTTTAGGCTGGAGTTTGCTCTTGATGTAGTGTTAATGCTGGTAAATACTAATAAATAAACCAATTGTTAATTACTTATTGTACATATCTGTCAATATAATTATTACAATATCTTCATTACAATAGAAGAGATTAATTAATTTTTTTACATCAAACCCAATATATAAATTCTGTTTATACTTACATCTCAATTGAAGCCATAAGTAAATAATCAGCCATGTGTCAATCTTTCCAATGATATACTTTACTTTATAAATGCTTAGGTTAATATAGCTACATCAAACTGCAAATGTACTGTAAAATTGGGCCAAAAAGTTGTTAAATGTACTGTAAAACATGCATTGGATCCAGATCCTCATCAGCAGAAAGTACAAACAAAGGGCATGATAAAAAAATTGTCAGATTAGTCGACTTCTAAAAGTAATTAATTGCAGCCTTAATACAAGCTAAATTCCAATATATCATTACATCCTTAATGTCAAGGTGGATTAATGTCCTAATGCTAACCTTTAAACCTCTGCTGGGACAACCGCAAGAAAATCAGGTTCGTGCACGAGAACACAGGCTACTTTTAGATCTCATTGTAAAGTACTTTAATGGACATCTGGGGCAATGTGGCAACGTGATCCTATTATGCAACTCTGAAATGACTCCGTTTTCATCTAAGTGAATAACTAAAGGTAAAAGAAGGACTGTGGTCACACTTAGCACCATATGATTCTGGTCATTTCTCCACCTCCAGTAACACCATCACAGTGTCAGGTCCGAGCAGTAGGTTACAGCTCACCTGAACAGTGGGTGTAGAAACAAGGAGGATGAGGGGCTTATTAAAAGCCAAAACTCAGCTATTACAGTGTCATTACAGAAAGTCCAACATTTCCAAGAGTTTACAAGTCCTCTCTACTGTGTGCCGGTGCTCTGGATTTGGATCTATTGTGGTTCCATGATCGGTGGACTTAATCCTCTACCTCATTACGCAGTTAGGGGACAGCAAAGCCTTACTGCGCCTGTGGACGTGCCTACACTGGTGAAAGACTTAAGCCAGTGCTAGAGGCTGACTCACACACTCACACGCAATCACCATGACTACCAGAAAAGCGAATGCCTGTGAATGGCAAAAGCACATTTTACAGTCTCACAGTAAGAGCTGATGGGGCTGAAGTGCCCCAAGTGAGAGACAGAGAATTCTTAGAACATGTCAGATAGGGTCGCTGCTGGAGGTTGATGTGACGAATAGCAGTTCCTGGAAGACTACTGACACATAACTGAAATGTTTCCCATTTTTTTTTGTGTTTTTCTTCATTCTGAATCGAGCACTGTTCCAGATATCAGACATTTATGGCATTACCTATTCCTCTATAGGTTAGAGATGATAATTTGGAATTTTACTATTTGAATAAAGTCTGTTAAACAAACAGTGTTTGAATATCTTAAGCATAACATCGTACTTTACACTGGCTTGAAGCTATATATATATATATATCTCATATAAAGTTGCAAATGTATTGTATTGTGAAATAAAATTTAACTCCCTAAAATAATTACATTGCTTGCTATGAATAAACCTTTAATTGGATTTTCATGTATACTGTATCTCCAGTATTAACAACACTATATTCTTCTGAATTCACCAGCGATGACCAGGAATTTTGCTGGTGGGCTCGATGTACACATTGAACACATCACAGCGGTCTTAACAATTTTAAACAGCCTCATTTAAAGCTCTGTTTCAGCTTGTCCAGACATTCTATGCCACAAAATTTCACTTTCATATCTGATATGATTCATGTCTTAAGGTCTCGTTAAATCATGCTTAAGTTTGGTGCAAAAATCTGTGAGTATCAATGCAGTACAACTGCTCTTATTTACCAGGAAGAAAGTTAATTATTACATGACAAATCCTCAAGTGTGTGAGAAAAAAGGCTGGCCTATCAACAATTGCTATAAATATCCATGACATTCCTTGTCATTTTTGTTTTGTCAAATGCAGAGAAGGCAGCTGTCAGTTAGAATTAAATATGTCAGATAAGAGAAGCTGATGTCAGGTCCTACCACCTTAGCTAGTTGGGTAGATTCCAGCCCCCGTTTTTATCTATTTATAATATTTTAATAACATTTCAGACATTATTCCATAGACATAAGTATAATCACTTTTCTGAGAGACATTAAAATTGAGGGCTGATCTCAGATATGTTTCACATATACAACTTTGCAGGTGATGCAGATATTTACACACACAACACAGAAAAAGTTCTGATTCTCTTAATACTGTACTGTACACTCCTAGTATCAATACTGTGACTTCCTTTAACTGTGTTACTATTAGTTGCAGAGCATTCAAGGTCAGTGCCAGAAATGCAAAAGTGCAGCTAAATGGCAGAGTTATTCTTCAGGTGGTTAAATGGTTCAGTGCTCTACTGGCGTGTGCAAGGGAAGTGAATGTCTATGACCTTGACTGTTAATTAGAGGCCATTGGGAAGACCAGGGCAGAGAGCCTGACCTGACCTAATACTTGAAGCACGTGGCTCCAGTCCCAATAGTGTGAAGAACTTTAAAATGAAACGGACACTGCCAGGGCCAGTGAGGGCAGTCAAGCAAGAGAACAAGGTTGGCTGGCATCTTGCTGCACAGAAAAATAACTGCTCTCATAATAATATAAAAAAACAATATTAAAAAAAAAAACACTGGGAATTAGGGGGGTGCCATATTAGATATTTTAATATATCAGTTACAGGTGTGCCATATCATACTGTATATGCTTGTATTCTTATTTTTTTTTTTTCAATTCAGTGTTTTGTCATTATTCTAGTGTGAATCTGTCATAAAGATCAGAGGAGTACTTGCACAATACCAACAGACTGCCAGTGTATATTTAACTGATCAGTCCAAGCATTTGAAAACAGCAAACAGAAGGCAAACAGCAAACATTTGCCAAATCTGATTTGTGACCACATTGGTTCCTGCAAGCATAAACCGCAGCGGGTCTGGATAAAAACAGCACCGTTTAGGCTTCAGGAGGCCTTTAACAGAATTCAACAGAATTAACTGATACTCAGAACGATCGAGCCTTTTATAAAGATCATAAACAGCTCCCAGCGGTGAGTGACTACACCCAGTATGCACATGACCCTCAGACAGCAGGTCTAATAAAATGCAAGTCACAGAGTCAGTAGACTTTGCTCATTATGTCTGTATACTCTTCACTTTATGATTAAGCAGTGTAAACAGAAGAAGGATAAAACTTAAAATTACAGCCAAACTAAAGGAGAGAAAATATGAGGCTAGAGAACAAAGAACAGGTCCAAAACCTGCCCTTCTGTAATAGCCACTGATTTAAGCCATTCAAATCCTATAAAGCCATTTTTAATTAAGAAATATCAACTAATCCACATTTCTCTTTTCCAAAGGATATATAAATAACACAGCAAAAGCATGCAGTGCCCAGTGCTGCTTCACCAACACAGACACCGAGCTCAGTACACATTCACAAGCAAGATATTACACAGTGTTACTGCTTCTTTCTAACAACATGTATAGTCCTAAACTAGTAAAATAGTCCTTATTAGACTTAATGTAATTGTAAGTATCTGACTCCAGTACACAGGTGAAAAATTGACAGCCCCACAAGAACACCCACTCATCATATATTGAGCAAAACAGGTAATAATAAACTCTGCTTAAAGGAAAAGGAGTACAATAAACCACTATCCCACAAAAAAAACTCAGAGACAACAGATCAAAATTTAAAAGCCAGAATCTCCCTCATTACTGTGCTTCACCCATTTCATATAATGTGTAAAAAGTAAGCTAGTGAGGAGGATATAAACAGGCAGTGGTCAAAAACTCACTCACACACACAAGCATAAAGACCACTCATCAAAGACAATGAGAAAAGGGTGAAAAAAAGTTTAGTCTTTTATATTCATGTACAACTTTAACATTGCCAGTGAGTCTAATTGCATCTAAAGGATCCAGAAACCTTTGACACTATACTAGGAATAATAATCTATGTTTAAGGTGCTAATAATTTTGTCTGACCAGTTTTGCATGAACTTATTTCAGGTTTGATCTAAGACACACAAAGGAAATATGTATAACAAATAATGTGATAGCAATAATTTCAGTTAGAAATACTTTTTATATAAAAAGCACTTTTTTAAATAATGATTTCATGTATTAAGGGAAAAAATATCTAAACCAATCTAGCCCTTTGGAAAAAGTGTTTGCTTCCCAATAAATTAACTGTGATTAATAACACTTTTTGGAAGGATTTGGCAGACCACTGTGACAGCTAATATTTACAAATTGAGAAAACACTGGTGAACTTTCCCAGGAGTGGCCAGCTGACTAAAATTATTCCAAAATTTTGACTGTTCAAAAACGGTCTCTATGCAAGAGCCAAAAAAACATTTTGATGGTCCCCAGGGATTAGAGAAAATATTCTTTGGACTGACCTGACAAAAGTGGAACTTTTGGAAGGTGTATGTCCCATTACATCTGGCTTAAAACTAACACATAATTTTAGAAAAAGAACATTGTACTGAATGTAAAACATGATAATAGTGTGATGGTCTGGGGCTGCTTTGCTGCTTCAGGGCCTGGATGGCTTGCTTTAATTGATGGAACCAGGAAATCAGCTGTTTATCAGACAATCCTGAAGGAGAGTAGCCGTCATCTGTTCATGACATCAAGCTCAGGTGTACTTGGGTTCTGCAGCAGGACAATGATCCAAAGCACACCAGCAACTCCACCTCGGAATGGCTTAAAAAAACAAAATGAAGGTTTTGGAGTGGCCTAGTCAAAGTGTGATTAAGATGCTTTGCCTTAACCTTAAACAGTTGGTTTATGCTTGAAAACCCTCCAATGCATCTGAATTAAAACAATTCTTTAAAGATAAGTGGGCCAAAATTCCCCCGCAGAGATGTAAAAGACTCATTGGCAGTTATCAGTAAAGCTCGATTGAAGTTGTTGCCACCAAGTTATTAGGTTTAGGGGCAAACACTTTTTCACACAGGGCTAGATTGGTTTGGATAAATAAAATGATCATTTAAAAAATGTTTTTATATTTACTCAGGTTATCTTTATCTGATATAAGTTTGTTTGATAATCTGAAAAATATCAGTATGACAAAAAAAACTAGGAACTAAAGAGAAGCTATGACGAACAACTGCATGATGACAGTTTTCTTTTTCTGTTCATAAAAGCATTCCTGTTTTATTCTTCTGTCATGTCCAGTCCACATGTCCTAAACCACCAGATGATCTGTTTGGGTGTGGTGACATCAAAGAATGAACCCAATAGGAACTCTGCCTGCGAGAGAACAATGGACACTGACTCACCTCACCTTTACAATACATGATATTTGCCAGTTTGCAGATGTCAGGTCCCACTGTAAAGAGAAACTTCCTACTGGTGCACAAAAACTGGTACATGTTTTGTGGCCTACAATATATTTAGAATAGCCAATCACAGGCTAAATTTAACCAGACAAACAAAGAGTAGAACAAGCAACCACTGTTTTCCACCAGGAACAAACATGTATGTGGTAACCAGATCCATTCAATGAGAAGAGCAATCCCCTTGCTATAATTTTCTTTTTTATTTTATGATAAACGTACAGCATTTGTTACAAAAGCATTACATCATATATTTATATATATTTTCTGTATATCAGTAAAGTTTGAGGCAAGAGTTTATATAAGTGTATGTTACTAGCCCTTTACAGCTGAAAACTTTTAGCTCCCAAACAGAAAGTTTATAAAGAGGTAGTAACCTGAGTAAACAGTGTCAAAATCTACAAATGATGTTGCTGTGAGAACATAAAATCAGCAAAAGCATGCATACTTAAATCTATGTTTATTTTACATTTACCCTATATCTATTTGCATGAAAAAATGCTTAGAAGTACTCTTCCACATGACCAGAGAGGGCTCAAATTCTCAAATCTTAAGAACTGTTACTTTAAGTTCAAGTTGTCTGGAAAGTCCTCTACTGAACACTGCATACCAGGAACTATCTACAATATGCCTGCCTGATGTTTTGGAGATGTTCTGACCCAGTTGTATAGCAATCACAATATGGTTCTAGTCAAGAAGGCATAGATTATTATCATATCATATCATATCACCTTCGAAAAATGTCCGCCTTATATTTCATCAATCAGTGGTTATGGTAATTGTTATGGTTGATTTGCGTAGATGATGGCTCTCAGTAAGGAGGGAAGAACAGTCTTAATTTTTTTTCCCCACATCCCTCAGAGACCAGAAGCTTACTGTCCCACTCTGTAGCTAGAGCATCTCTGCTAGTTAGAGCAGTGTGACGAGGGAAGCCTCTCGGGAGCTCTGGACTAGGAAGCAAAGGTGTAAAATGAGCCTTTTTACGCTGAAGACATGATCCAGTTTTCATCACTACGTGCTGTGCGCAAGACCACTCACAGAGGAGAGATAAAGAGGAATCTGCAGGGACTCCTCAGAGGGAAACAATGCCTCTCCTCATATACCGGTGGGCTCAAAAAATCAGATTAAGCCCTGAAAACATGAACACAGCCAGTGAGTAAAACCCTCTCTATATTTTGGTCTGTGTGAGCAGAGGAGAGGAGTGAGGGGGACACCCCCTACAGTGATTTTACCCGTGCTGATGAGGGAGAGAGTAAATGGTAGGTTCCATTTTGTGCTATGATATTCTCTCACTGCAGCACCGCAGCCATGTGACTGACCAACGCCCAACAGTCAGGGAGAGGAAGAGAAAGAGAGAGGGAGGGAGAGAGAGAGAGAGAGAGAGAGGGGGGGAGAGAGAGAATGGGGGGGGTGCAGTTAGTAAAACACAATTGCCTGTCCAAACAAAAAAAAAAGAAGGTCAAACACTACTATTTGGTCAGACTGCTTTAAGGAAGCATTCGCTTTGGCATTGTTTCCACAAGCTTCTGTAATGTCAAAAATTGTATTGATAAGAGATTTGGACCACTGCACAAATTCTTCTCCAGCACATCCCAAAGATACTCAAGAGGGTTCATGTCTAGACTCTGTTCTGCCAATCCATGTGTGAAAATGATGATCTTAGGCTTTCTGATTCCTGCACTTTTTCACAATTGGAGCCCAATAAATCCTGGCTTTGTCATTTTGGAACATGCCGTGAATCTAATCTTTTAGTAAATTCAGGAAGTCAGCTGACCTTTTTCTTTAGGCACATACCTTTACTGAACCTAGACCTGACCAACTGTGACAACCCCAGATCAAAGCCCTGTCTCCACAGGCCTGTATAATAGGCACTTGGCATTATATGTGCATCACTTTAGCGGCCTCTCTTCTTACCCTGAAGCTCCATCACTCTGGAACAGGTTAAATCTGGACTCATCAGACCACATGACTGTTTATGCTCCCTAGCAAACTAAAGTTAGCCTCACTGATAAGTGGTCTTAAGACTACACAGCTATTTAGTATTACTGTTAAACATATCCCTGAGTCCAAGTGTTGTTTTTCTATGATTTGGTTTCACCAAACATTTAAGTGATCTCTGATAACGATCATTTAAGATTCTGACTACATTCCTTCCTAGAAGATGGTGTTTCCCCACAGTTCCTCCACTTTAATCCTTCCTTAGATGTTTTCTCTGTTTGATGTATGGGTATTTCCACATGGTTATTTAACAAATGAAAAGCTACTCACTGCATCAGTTAGCATTAAATAACATATTGCCAGCTGGAACGTAATCACCCATGCAGTAATTGTCCAATGGGAGGCTCTTACGTATTTGCTTAGGTAAATCCAGACAGGGACCTTTTTTTGGCCAGGCAGTGTATCTAAAGGTGCTTGCACAATGCACACGGTATGCAGCACTGCTTTCTGCTCTGCTGGACACTGGTCAGTTGTGGTTGCGTTGTGCTGCTGCTGACGCTTAGCGCCGCCTCCTGAAAACTCGTCACGTCTGCGACTGGTGTTTTGTTATCTCTATATGACTGTAGGGAAGTGATGTACAGCTCAAGGTGTTCACTAATCATTAATATCAGTCTCTCGCCTGTGTTTATTGTTGTTTGGACTACAGTTGTTTCTAGTCGCGTGAGTTCACGTCACATGTTTTCTGCAAGGTCAAAGATGAACCATGTTGAACTTTGACCACGGTAAGAATTAGCGAAGTGGAGGCGTGGTTATGGGCACTGCTCTGATGCTGGAGAAACAACTGAATCCAATAAGAGACAGCGTATCGTGGCACACCTTCCATCTAACTGTGCAAACTGCTGCTCTTCCCAGTAATTGTGAAAGCTTAAAAACACTGCATTGACCTGACTAGACCATTCACCGGACACTGTGCTGTATACTGGGTGGTAATGTCTTCTATGACGAATTCCATGTACACACATGACAATGTTGATTGGGGAATGTTAATGTTAAATTTCTGCACAACTTCTGAAACAGAATGCCACATGCATATGGCACTATAAGGCCCCGTTTAAACTCCCATGAGTATGCTGACCAGTATTAAGACTCACTCAGAGCATAACACCTCACAAGTTGTAAAGGTGTGTGAATTCCCAAGCTGTCCACTTCATGATCAGCTTACATGTGGCTATATAATCACTTCAAAAGTACAGTTTGTATGATAAATCTTCACTGATATCAATTTATTACTAGAAAACAACAATTCCTCTTAGAATTCAGGGATGATGCAATATTCTAGAGATAATATTTAATTTATTTATGCTGCTTCTATGCTTCTTAGAAATCTGACAACTGACGACTGAATCACATCACAGTTAACAAGTGACAACCTTGAACAACCCCAATACATGTTAATGCCATCTGTTCTGACTGGTTGGTTATCCAATTTTGCGCCCCCTTATCTAGGATTAAAATCATTTTTTTACCTAAAAAGTGCATTTAAACTTGTTGAATTACATTTTGTTTTAAAAACATGCTGTATATTGGCAAGAATATGGCTATATAATACGCATTATGGAACGGGTTACGGGTTCGGTACATATCAATATATTGCAATACAACATTGCATAAGGTGTTATGTTGCAATTGTTGAAATAACTTGGAGGAAAACTCACATTTATACGTTATCTGAGTAACAGAAAGTTCACTTTTTTGCCTCATCATAGAAGTGAAATCTAATAACAGAGGACAACACTGCTACATAGGGGTCAGAATCAAAACAACACAAAATGAACCACTGTCTGACACCAATCTTAACATTTAAACTAATAATTAAAAATCAATACTGTGTATTAAAAACACTGGCACACTAATTGATTACATACTGCATCAATCTCCTCTTACACACCTCCTTAAATGTGAAAAGAAAATGATGGATGATGATGGTGTAAGCCTTTTAAACTTCTACCAGATCTTTGCTGCTGTGATTGCAATACTGATGAGGCTGGTACAAATGTGTGGTCTGTGGGAGTTCAAACACAGTGTTACATTTAGTCTCTTGCCATGGGAACAAGAGACAGCAGTAGCTTATTTGGTATTTCCTCCGAAAGATATCTCCCTGCTGCAGCATCGAATTCCTTTTTCTACAGCAGCAACACCGCAGGCATTTCTTCATGGACAGATTATTCATAATTTACCTAATGAATACACTGATTCCTATTCATCGCTGTTGCTCATGAAAGACATGTACTGCAGACGTAATCTGCAGCCGCAGATCAGCTCCAATTCAAATCACAGTCACACAGTCCTGAAGATACAGAGAGGTGAAAACATCTCTGAAAACAAAAAGATCTATATACGGCTGTTCAAAGACAGCGCCAGCAGTCATAGAGCTGCAAGTATCTTATTTTGCACACATGCATACAAAAATGTTTGATCTTTTTTTTTATCTAGCAATCAGTGCTTTATCTTTATGCCTGTTGACTGTTCTTACCAACAGCAATCCAGAGGACAAAGGAAGGGCACCATGGAATGAAAAGACACACTGTTTCTACTGACCCTCCCTAAACACAGCAGTCTAAAGAAGCCTCTGTACATGTTACTAATGCTCATGTACAAACACATCAGCCGGCTGTTCAATAAATATCTTTATCATGTTACTGATTTAACTGTCATCTTGGAGGTGTGGCAAGCAATAGTTTTGGCACCACAGGTCAACCTCTCTGTTACTAGAAATGTTCAAGCGAGAAGAACATAAACTGAACTCCAACAGACCTAAATTTAAAGATAAAAAAAAGAATTTGAGTATGTTAAGCAAAATTATTTTATATAATTATTATATATTATAAAATAACCGGAGGACCACGTAGTTCAGCAAAAAAAAGAAGGTAATTGAGCCTGTACTTTTCTCTCCCAGACCACCTGAGAAACTAATCCCATCCAGATAGGGCTTTAGTTTTGTTTTGTACAATATTAGAGGGAAAAGCAACACCATGCAAAAGTTTGGGCACCGCAAAAGATCGGAAAAATCAAAAGTTCTGAAAATCAAAAGATTTTGGAGTGTATATTTGAAGTTTATAATGTACATAAAAGTTTCAGTATGGTTAGTAAGCACAATTGATATTATTTTACAGTATTTGAATTTTACACTTACAGTACAAGTGTAAAGCAATGCCAATTGGATTCTACATTTACAGCTTTCATCATTATGCCAGGTGATACAAATTTCAAATCTTTATTTATGTCACCTATCAGCAGCCATGGGCTTCTCTAGGAAAATGACTAATACTCTGAAATGTAAAATAACTAATGCCCACAAAGCAGATAAAGGCCAGAAATGTTTTCAAACAGGCATTTAATCCATTCCAGCTAAATATGAAAAGAGCGTGGCTTTTACAGCAATAGTTTTCATACCAAAAAACACCTTAATTTTTTTCTCTTAACAATACATCTTAAAATATATATGAAATGTGTCATCTTTAGTTTTATGGCTAATTGTTATATTTTAAAGGATCTAGGACACCTTTAATTGGCATATTTTGACCACACATGTCCACACTTTTTCAGTCGGATTCAAATAATATGATTAGAGTTTTTTGCCAGCCATGCAATCTCATGTCAGAGCATAATTACAGGTAATGTGAATATGGGTGGTGAATGCTGAGCAGATAAGGAGGTATTGAAGGTGACAGGACACAGATATGAGCTGCACAGCTCAGCTCAACGAATGCCAGAGACCAGGCCTCCATTTGTCAATGCTGTGATCAAATCAAATTAGGAGTGATAAGATAATGTACAGACAGTAATCAGCAGGGAAACTCTTTGGGAGCTGTTTTTCATTGGGTTGGCCGTACAAAGAAAAAGAAAAAAATAGAGACATTACATTTCATTTTCCCCAGAGCTAATTTAATTTTGAAATTCTGCAGATGCTTACAAAGTGAGTAGATTGCTCTTAGGATGACAGAATTCACCAACTGGGGAACTGAAGTAATAGAGTCCACCTGAGTTTGAGGATTTTCTTTGGCTTTAGGCAGAATGCTGATTTTCTACATTCTTAATGTACACACACTACAGTCAAAATCCTATAGGTATGTTTATTTACAGTGGTTCTAAATTTCACTGCAATATTAGTCTTTTAAATACTTTTTTGCTTTTCTTTTTTATAATGCAGAAAATGTTCTGCATATAAAGAAAAGGCGTTGAGATTAATGATTTATGGTCAATGAGTCAATAATTTTTGGAGGAGGCATTCAACCTAATCAACACTGAAACATGTCAGACATGGTGGTGGTGGGTAGCAACATGCTCTGGGCCTCTTCCATTCAGTGCAATTGATATATTGCACATAATAATAATTATAACAAAAAGAATAAGAAAAAAAGAAGAAAAAGAAAAAGAAGAAAAAGAAAAAGAGGAAGAATGCAGAGACATGGACACAACTGGGAGTTCCAAAAGTATAATAACCCCAAACACCAAAGGTGATCGTGTGTTGGATAAACACTGTCCTGGCCTAAAATAAAGAGTCAGAAAGTCAGAAAATCAACATGTATTTGAACTAGAGATTCTGATGTTAAATATCTGACTACAATTCTACAAAAAGCTTGTTACTGGCGGCAAAAGCATCTGGTCAATATGCTACATATATAAGGTGTTCTGAACTATTGATTTATGCCCAATTGCTTCAATAATGTAAACTTGTGCACAAAGTTATTGTTTATTATTAGATATGTAGTTATAATTTCAAAATAAATCAAATCAAAGCCCAAATGATCCCTTTATATTTATATCCAGAATTAATGCATGTAATCGTCTGACTGTAAGAGTTAGATAGTAAACATTAAACATCTCACTCTCCACCTCATGCTAACTGGTAACCCCTTCTTAACATTTTCTTTTTGTTCAACATAAACCCAGCAGGAAGTAAAAACTCTGAGGGAAGAAAGGCCTGCGCTCTTTTGCCATTACCTACTGAAAGGCCAGCAGGGCCAAAAATAGAAAACAATAAAGATCATTACATGACACCAACGATAAGAATAGAGGAAACTTCCTGAATAGAGCCACATCTGTTCGGACCATTTCTTAACAAAGCTGCAGCCAAACCAAGTCACTACTACCATGTAAAACACAGTGGAATTAGTGGCGTCCATGGAGACGGCAGAAAAACAATACCTGCAGCAGAATACTTAAAGCTAAGGGACAAGGTCTGCCAAACACACATGGTAGTTTAAAGAACACAAAACAACAGAAAGTAAATGTACTCTTGTAAATAGTTTTAAAACATCCAGTGAATAACCTGAAATGGTACCAGTGACCTCAAAAGATACGAACAGTGAACAGTAAACTAAACAGAGCTTTTAATGGAAAAATAAACTAAAAACTGGAAAAAAAAGCTTGTCAATTTAAGTTACTTTAAAAACATGCATTCTATATCTGTGCATTGGAACAGACTGTTACTGCACTTTCTACTGCAGTATTGATATAATATTTAAGATATGGAAAACACTCATCTTTCATTTATGGAAATTACACATAATGCTAGATTTAAAAGTACAGTTATTTTAATTCAAGCAAAACTCTTAAAAACTGAACAGCATCAAAAGACATGTTCGAGATACACAGCTCACATTACAACACATTGCAGCACAGTTTAAGCTGTTCTAAATCTCAGTTTCTAATAGAGGTTGTCGGTATGGCCCTAAACTAAGATCACAATATTTCATGGTATTTTCTTGATAACGATACTCTAGGTGATATGACAAAACACTGGATAAAAAAAATATTTCAAGAATACTGCAACAAAATGAAAATTAAATTTTATTATTGCATATGATATGATATGGCACAGCCCTATCTGAGAGATTAAAAATACCTTTTTAACTTTTAACAGATTTGTAACAGAAGTCAATGATCCAGAATGTCATGCTACTAATAACACACTCCAAATGTCTCCATATATCCAGATTTAAAGTAAAATAAATGATACTGGACAGATATAAACTGTCTCTAGTAAATATATAATGGGAAATGAGAACAGTGTAAATTTTAATGTAGCTTAAAACAGCAAAAAATCAGTACCCTAATGTGATAATTAGGGGTAGTGATAGGACACAATATTTCAGGGTATAATATTGTTCACAATAATCAAAAATGTTGCTGATATTATTGCGTATGATACGATATGGCACACCCCTAGTTTCTACTGTGGAGAAAAGACTTGGATTGCAGATTTGCCAAAATAAAAAAAAATAAAAAAACAGGCCCATTCAAAAGTGTCAGTGGACTAAT
Source organism: Astyanax mexicanus (assembly GCF_023375975.1). Classification (NCBI taxonomy): domain Eukaryota; kingdom Metazoa; phylum Chordata; class Actinopteri; order Characiformes; family Acestrorhamphidae; genus Astyanax; species Astyanax mexicanus. The sequence continues at coordinate 30,852,965 of NC_064409.1, read as the reverse complement.
GAGGCTGTGATAAGCAGATTAAACACTGTCACTGCAATGACCTTGTCTACTTGTTCTCTGAAGAGAACTTTTAAAAGCTTAAGACTACTAACAAAAAGAAGGTCAATCTAAATCACTGACCACTGGGTCTTCTTATAATCTGCTGATGCAGCTCAACACACTGCAAACTCCTGATAGATTCTCTGCTCTCAAGAACAGTGAATTATGGAAAAATGCTTAAGGCAAGAGAAACAGTGATCAGTACATTATTAATCACAAAGATCCCACATGTATGTGTTTTTCTCAGACGTCCCCTCGGAAAATTACAGGCTGAGTTTCCTACTGTTTTTTTCACCTTGCGTTTATTAAAATATCTATTTGTCCACTGCCATGCACCGTGCGTTTAGCGTGTATTTTTACAGAGATCCACGTGAACACAACAGGGAATGAAAATGGAGGAGCTACTGAACTACTGAACACAATGTCATGTGACCGAGAAAGCCAAAAAAACCTCACTGATCCTCCTGTTTTTTTTTTTTTTCAATTTCAGTGCGAAATATTCAACGTCCCCCTGAGAAACTAATCCCATCCGGATAGGGCTTAAGCAGTGTGTTTTCTAAAAAGGCTTGTTGATGCGTAATGTACCTCTTTCTAAAACTGCTCTGTACAAAACTACCAGATGTACACAACTGCGTACAAGCAATATTATACATTTTACCAGAAAAACTTCCACCTAAAAAATAAATCAACCAGTACAGTACTGAGTGTTCATCATTCTCTTTAGAACATTTAGAAGAACTCCTGAAGCACTGAATAAAGTCCAATGTAAAATACACTGCAAGCAACATCAACAGGGTAGCGCATTACAGCATTGTTATATATATTGACAGCAGGTAGAGCCAATTAACTCCAGTTTAAAGTTGTTGTTTTTTGTTGTTTTTTACACTCACATAAATAAAGAGGTGTTCACGGTCACTCATGATACTTGCTATCAGATTACTTAATTTACTAATGCTACTGCTATACAAATTAGTTGGCAGGTAAAAGACAAAAGCTACACAGGGCTTGGTTAGTAACATTGAGGTAACTTGCTTGCTAACTTAGCTATCTTGGTCTCGAAAATAGCTTTAATTTAATGTAATAATGTTAAAAAGCGCTGTGGCATGCTAAGCAATTGAACAGTGCTCACAGATTTGAAGCACCAGTGCAAGAGCCTCTGTGATTTTATTATATTGTGAATGATTTTTTAATGTTTGCTACGCTAATCTGCCTTTCATTCTTCTATCCTCTCTGTGTCTTAGTTATTTGTCTTTCCCTCCAGTAACACTTGTATCCCTTGTTTTAAATTAAAAACCCTTTGCAAATTATAATTGTGATTTCAAAATGTTTCATCCAATTCTGAAGCAATGGCACAAAACATTTTACAGTAGCCAGCTGCTCCTATATAAACCAATTTTTAAAAAGACCTCTATATAGAACAGCATTATCTAGTAAATATTTTCCTTCAATCTAAGGAATTATTTAAACCTGAAAGCATTTAAAAAGGCCGCTATATAGAACTTTCACCTTTAGTAAAGAACAACTGAATGACTGTAGCTACACTAGTAAAAAAAAGATAAGTTGTGAACTTGTCAAATTAAATTCACCTCATCACATTTTCCTTGATGGCAACAAGTATTCCACACACATATACATATTTTTAGATTTTTCTGACTTTGGAACACTTGAAACACAGCGTACAATTAAAAAAAAGTTTTCGGCAGAGAGCATTGCATAATTCTCAGCAGACATCTGAGCACACAAGCATGGCTGTTTGTTTTGAACCACGAGCAGAACTCTCTCCATGACACCATCTGCTCCCTGTGTAAACTGCAGATTAGGGCTGCTACTCCCCAGCTAATACCCACAGTTCTTAGCCCCTTGGGTAACCAGCCATCGCCCTCTTCTACCAGCACTTAATAGATTCTTAACTTCGAAGAAACAAACTGACCAAAGTAAGTTGTGTGAGGCACACATTAACACTAAACACATCAGAGTCAGATTTATGTCAGATATAGTTACACAGTGGACACAAAAACGATCACTTGATTAAATAAGCATAGAGGATATTGTGATCAACACGTATTAAGGTCATTACCAATCAGTTGGAATGATTACATGGAGACCCTGAGTGACATGTATAGCTGTAGTGTCTAAAGCAGCTTTCTTTCTCTCCACTTTACATGTAACTTGTCACTTGGTTAAAAAAAACACTATAATCTATTATTTAGTAGCAACACTATCAACTATCAACACACTAGTAAACAACAGGGCAAAAATTCAAACATTGTTTATTTTCTTTGCAGGAGGCAGCAATGTGGTAGTTTTTTTGTTCTGATAACTGATATCGTTTATTGGCCATTTAACAAAATAAAAAGTACTAAGATTTAAAATAGGGGTGTAAAAGTATGTGTTTTCATCCAGATGAATCCCAGTTCAGACGTTATGGTTTGCTGTATGCAGTTCTTTAAAAAATACAGAACAGCCTACATGCAAATACAGAAAACGCAGTGCATAAGCAAATTCCACAAGCACAAGTGACCAGGGATATTAGAAGTTCCAAGCCTTTTAAGCTTAGCTCAAGCTGACTGCCATCTGGCTATAGAGAGAGAAAATGACACAAAGGATCTAGAAGATCTGCCCGCTTCTTCTAATTCAGCAAGTCAAAGATTCTGTCTGTTTTTTTTTTTTTTTTTTAAGAAAGGCTGGGCTTAAGCTTTGATATTTAAATATAGCCTTTAAGTGAATCAAACAAAATAAAAAAACAAAATATTCTATTAATATTGTACTTTTATAACATAAGAGACTTTCTATTTCTTCTTGTATTTAAGGCAATTGTAACCTGTGGCTTTAAGTTTTTTATTTACTGTCACACAGACTGTTAGTGTGCGGCACAGATATACAGTTTGCCTTCCTGTACATACTGTATATGCCAGTCTCAATACAAACACACTTGTAAAATGTACAAATCTGTAACCAAGTGAGACAAAGATTGTTTTTGTCTATTCACCTTACTTACAAAAAAGAAAAAAATACAGCAATTATATATTGTGTCCTTTATATTTACTTTCAATAAAAGTATAAACCCTTCTGAGAAAACATAGCTTATGATAACATGAAGTAACTTGAATATCATAAAAACAAAACCAAGACCAAAAATGAAAAGCCAAAACACAGGAATCTCAAATTAGAGTTAAATGTACAGCTATTTCTGTAATACCTTTTAATAATCTATAACTTTTAATATTATTATCTATAGACTACTAAATATCTAAATTAATATTTTAGAGTGTTCAGTGTAAAGACCCGTCATTCTCTATGCAGAGCTCTGACTGCTAAATCCAGCAATAGCAGCAGCAGCAGCACAAGACCACAGAACTGATTGGCCACAGGTGTTTAAATAATCAAACAATTGCTCAGTACAAACTGTTGGAAGGTTGGCTGAATGACAGGCTGTAGCAGGAAACCAAATGGAATACATTATTTAATAACTTTTTTTTTGGTTAATACTAAAATTACAGAGCAGACACATTAAATAACATTTGTTGTTGCCTATTAATTGTCGTTTGGATGTAACACACACTTCACGCATGCTCAAGGGAAGGTGTAAATATTTTTAATACCAACAAACATTTAATGAATGTGTGCATTTACCAAAAAAAGTGCTTTCCGCAAATTCGTTCTGCTCGCATTTCATGAATAAGGCCCATTGTTTGGCTTACTTGTACCAAAAAGGGTCATAATGGGTCAAATCCCAATCATGCCGCTTGGCCTCAGCTGCAGGTGCCCAGAGAGAGCACAATTGCCTTGCTCTCTCTGGGTGGGTAGATGGTACTGTGATGGTACTCGGCAATGTTGCAGCAGTTCAAAAAGAGGTGGTGATTAAATTCTCATGTATCAGAGGAGGCATGTGCTGGTCTTCACCCTCCTGGTGTTGGAGCCTTGTTCGTGGAAGGGGGGCTACTGTTATAATGGGTATAGGACCAACTGTGGTAGGCTGAATAGTCAGAGATGTGCAACTGAGTTGGTTCTAATGACATCAGAGGAAATGTGAATGTTTTTACATAAATACAGTTGCAAGAAAATGGATGTGAACCCTTTGGGATTACTTGGATTTCTGCATAAATTGTTCATTAAATGTGTTCTGATCTTGAAGTCACAACAATAGACAAATACAGTCTGCCTAAACTAATACCACACAAAGAATTATATGTTTGCATGGTTTTATTGAACACAACATGTTAATACTTACAGTGCATGGTGACCCTCTTTTGGCAGCAAAAACCTCAACCAAACGTTTCCTGTAGTTGCAAATCAGACCTGCACAACAGTCAGAGGTATTTCGGATTATTTCTCTTCACAAAACTGTTTCAGTTCAGAAATATTCTTGGGATATCTGGTGTGATTCGCTCTCCTGAGGTCATGCCACAACATCTCAATTGGGTTCAGGAGGTCAGTACTCTCCAGAAGGAGAATTTTCTTCTGTTGAATCTATTCGGTTGTTGATTTTTACTTCTATGTTTTGGGTCACTGTCCTGTTGCATGATCCATCCTCTGTTGAGCTTCAGTTGGGGGACAGATGGTCTTAATTGCAAAATGTCTTGGTAAACTTGGGAATTCATTTTTCTGTTGATGACAACAATCTGTCCAGGCCCTGTGGCAGCAAAGCGGTCCCAAACCATGATGCCTCCTCCACCATATTTCACAGTTGGGATGAGGTTTCAATGATGGTGTGCTGTGCCTTTTTTTCTCCAAACAAAACGTTGTGTGTTCCTTCCAAACAACTCAATTTTGGTTTTATCTGTTCACAGTATATTTAGCCAGTACTGTTGTGGAACATCCAGGTGCTCTTTTGCAAACTTCAAACGTGCAGCAACGTTGTTGTTTTTTTGGACAGCAGTGGCTTCCTCCGTGTTGTCCTCCTATGAACTCAATTCTTGTTTAATGTTTTTCTTATTGTAGATTTGTCAACAAAAATGTTAGCATGTGCCAGAGATTTCTGTAAGTCTTCAGCTGACAGTCTAGGATTCTTCCTCACCTCATTGATCATTCTGCACTGTGCTCTTGCAATCATCTTTACATAAAGAGCACATCTAAAGAGAGTAGCAGTAGTGCTGAACTTTCTCCATTTGTAGACCATCTGTCTTACCGTGGACACATGAACATCAAGGCTTTTAGAGATACTTTTGTAAACCTTTCTAGCTTCATGCAAGTTACCAATTCTTGAACGAAGGTCTTCTGAAAGCTCTTTTGTGCCAGGCATGATTCACCTCAAACAATGCTTCTTAAGAACAGCAAACTCAAACTGGTATGTGTTTTTATAGAACAGGGCAGCTTTAACCAACACAACCACTCTCATCACACCCTGGCTCCAATTAGCTCTTAGAAAAGTTACTAACCTAGGGGTTCACATACTTTTTTTCTGAACTGGAGAGTAAATAGTTTTCAACTTTAATAATATTTACATATTACTATATATCTTTTTATAAAAATGACTAGATTTTTTTAAATTCTCTGATATTTAATCTGGAATTTTCTGCTGATGTTGTTCTGGTACCAATATGTTATCTCTAATGTGTTGATCTTAGTCCACTAACATGGTCTACACTGAAAAGTTTATTGTGACAAGATGTTTGGGGCCCATCACCAAGTTCTAATTGTCACTTTTCATAATTCCCACCCGCATGTAGGCTGCCAGAAGGCATAAGAGACAGAATCCTTCAGAGCATTCAGTTCAACTCCACCTCCTTCTACATCCAGCAGATCTGTGTTACAGTGGCAGTGACGAGGGCTCTGAAGGACATTTTGTTTGTCAACAATAAGGCTGGGAACGACCAAAAATACTCCTGCAGAATACCGGGACTGCGGCCAAAAACAGATTTCACATGGAAACTGAACTCCCTAAAGAGACATGCTTTCATACAGCTGTGCTCTTGTGGTTTAAGTTTCACTGAGCTCGGCATCCACATGGTGATGCTGCTGGTGGTGGTGGTGGGTGGTTCTTTGTCACCGATCTGAGACTGCTCTGGCTGTTTGTCTTCCACGGATTCCTCCTGGGCACGGATTACCCACTGAAAGCAAAACTGGTGGCATTGCAGCGTGAAAAGAAGTTGGGCCTTCAATCTGAAGGTGTCTTGAGAATTCTAATTTGTAAAGCGTTCACATCATAGAAGCTGAGCCACCATTTGGGGCAGCCAATCAGAACAGTTAATTTACATATCAGTCACCAAAAAAAACCGATGGGATAATAAGGTAAAATTGTTTACAAATTATGATAAACTCATGAAATTCTAAAAAAAAAAAACATAAAAACACTCCTCAAATGCACTCCTCAAAACATCTATCGATGAAACAGAATTCAAACGCATATACTCGGAAACAGTTATGATATAGCCTTCTGCCATGATGAAAGACAACAGTGGAAATTCACAAGTTATATAAATTGCCTCCATATTTAACCTCCTTCCACTGGGACCCAACCTGCACATGACACCAATTACTGAGAGGACACCAGAGACATCATCTAATAGGCCTAAAGACTTATTCAAATTGTTAACCACTTAGTAGTACCCTATACAATTACAAATGCACCTCTAACTTCCTTGTACAAATCAATAGGATTTGGTATAAGACCTTTAAATATAGAAGCAGAATTACAAATCCAAATGACTTTAAATGGGCTACACTGAATATCCAGCACAGATGTGAAGCAAAGTTATATTCTTCTCACAGTTCTAAAAACAAGTGGGTTACATAGAAGCACATATGCTGTGAATTGCTAAGTATGTAAATTGCTAAGGTACAAACAAAGCAACCCATAGGCTTACAATATTGAGTATATCCTTAAGTAGCCAACATTCTATGTTTTTCTTGTATTTTGGTCTACATACAGTGTGTGTGTGTATTTGGATTTCAAAATGATCATCCTTACACATTCATTATGCAACTATGCATTCACTCTTAGAATTAAACAAGCCATTTCTTTTACCGTACATGAACAGTGTGTATGTGATCACCTGTGGTAGGCTGAACAGTCAGATAGGTAAATGAGAAGGTTCTCACCACAGAGAAACCATGAACTCAACATGTTTTTACTTCATGGAATGTATGAACTGTATAGTGAGAAGTATGCGTTTAAACCTTTAAATATTAAAGCAGAAGTATGAATCTAAACAACTTTGAATATGCTACACTGACTGTCTAGAAAGTAGAGATGTGAAGAGGAGTTCTATTCTTCTTATACCTCTAAAAACAACAGACTGCAAACTGCACATCTCACTGCAGAATCCACAAAACACTTTAGTCTTCTTATTAGCAAAAATAGAGAAAATTACTAAATGGTAGCAAGAGACAATTTTTGAGCATCATATCAAGTGTTTTCTTGTAGTGTCACCCAAAGACAAAAAAGGTAAAAAAAAAAGTCAGAGGTCAAACTTTGAATTGAAAGTTAAAATTTAACTATATATTTAACTATATATATAATTAAACTTATAATTTAATTGAGTGGACAACAAAATATAGCTAGTTCTTCCAGGACACTGTTCTACATTTAAATATGACTGCAACTATTGATTAGTCAACCTAATCTGATCACTACTTTTCCGATTAGTTAACGACTATTTTTGCAAAGTGATAGAAACAGCTAAACATGGGATTTAAAAGTCATTAAAATGTCCAGATCTTGTTTAAACAAGGAATTTGCTGATAATTACTGAGTAAATATGTAATCTGTTATATTTGGGAATGTTCGGAGACACAGACCAAGTTAAGTGTAAGTGTGTAAGTGAGCCCATTACCCATCTTGCATTGCGTTTCCAATGTATTCCAAATATTTCATGGTATTTATGCGATAATTATACTCTTGGCAATATGACAAAACACTGAATTAAACAAAAATATTTTAAGAATACACTAGTGCAACAAAATATTCCATACAATATGATATGATATTGCATACAATATGAAATGTTATGACTAAAATATTAAAAAATAGGAATTTTATCAGATTTGTAACAGAAGTAAATGATCTAGAATGTCATGATAATATTAATGCACTTCAAATATCTACATATATCCAGGACTAAAGTAAAATAAATGATACTGGACAGACATGATCTGTGTCAAGTAGATATATAATGTGAAATAAGAACTGTGCATTTTTCTTTTGCTACAAAATGCAAAACAAAGTAGTCGACCGATGTGATAATTAGGGGTGGATGATATAAGACTCGATATTTCAGGGTATAATATCGTTCACAATATTTAAAAATGTTGGCGATATTATTGTGAACCATACAATATGGCAAACCCCTAATGCAAAACCAAATATATTAATTCTTTTCCTGCGGGATTTTCTGTTCACAACAGGCCTTTACTGGTTACTTGAGCAACTGCAGTGGTGCTTATGGCACTGATACAAGAGCTGCACCATAGTGCACGTTTTGAATGTACTTAACTACATTCTATACATGCTGGCCAGGGCAGAGATATCTCTAAATGCCCCAAATTTAACCTACGTCCTGTCACTTTAGCATTTTATTCAGCGTATGTAGGTTATTGTTGAGAGGACATGTTTATCTCCACTGTTCACCTTAAAGAAAAGAAACTTCCCTGCCAAAAAAAAAAATCAAGCTCAAGACCAGCTAGCTGCTCAACCAGAAAAAAACACATACTCTACGCTGAGTGGCTAGTTCGTTATCTTGCTCTTTACCAGCACAGGGTATGTTTTATTTCTCTGGAAGACTAGCTGCATTAGCAAGGTTATGTTCACAAGACCTCCTGCCTATATGGACCTGACAGACTGAGATTTAGCTAGCTAACAACCCCAAGAAAACACCACACTTCACCTACAACAACAGGACTTATCCAGTGGCCAATCTCTTCCAAATAAGCATATAATGAAGCAAAAACGGACATTATCCACCGTTTCACAATCTGAGCCCAAATAAAGACCAATAAAAAGGAAGAAATTTATTTTTCTCTTTGTTTTCCACCCTTTCTCAGGAGCAGCCCGGACAACGCGCTGGGATTGGTCATTTGCTCGTGAGAGTGCACTACTAGCCAATCACAGAGTAATTGCGGACTGCTCATAGCCAATCACAACGAAAGAAGGGCGGGACTTGTCAGAAAACAGGTGGGAAATGAGAAGCGGGCACTGGTTTGCGAGTCTCCTTCTGCTATGGCAACCGAATAGCTAGTTACCATTAGGCAGGTGTGTGACACACACAGACACACACACGACGACCAGCTCACTGTAAAGAATAAAACACAACAAATTACAACACAATACCCAAACCTAGGACTGCTGGGGATTCTGAGTAATAAAAAGAGAATATTTAGAGGAAAGCACTCCTCCTCAGCTCCACAGTAACAGAGATCTGTCTACAGATACACAGAGCCTGAACACAAGAACCCGTGATCAACACATTCCCCTTCAGGAGCGATTAAAAACGCGAACACTTAACTTACTCCAAAGACATCAAGCTGTTCCCCAACTTCTCAGCCTCGCATCGTGACCCACACGGCGCTAATTCATGGTTATAGAGGAGTCCGTGGTCAGTCCGGGTCTGCACCTCTCCTCCTGAAGTCGGAGCTGAATAAACCTCTCTACTGTGTGAGTGAGTGAGTGTTCAGTAAAATAAGACGGTGTATGAGAGCGTGGCGCTCTCTGAGAGAGGTGAGGCGTGAATGAGCTCCTCTCCGTTAGGTTTCAGAGCTCTTCGCCTCACCTCTCCACAGACCGAGACTCTAGCGCCCTCTAGAGGCGGACACCAGCCCTACAACCCAAAATTACCCACAGCATGAACAGAAGAAAAGGGCAGCCATTCCGCCTTGTCTGTCCCCAGGAAATTACATGTATAAATGTGCACATAAAATAACTTTAAAATAACTTTTATTACCAAGCATACTGTCTTGTATATTGACCTAACTGCAAAAATAAGACATGTAATTAAAAAAAATAATGTCCCCTTTCTAACTGTAAACTTTAGCATGAAATGATAAAATCCTTCAGAGATGTATTTTTTTTGCATTGTTGTGACTCCAAATCCCATCTATGCTTTAAAATAGATTTTGCATAACAAATTCATAATATTTAAGTTAAAATACACACACATTAAAAAATAATACAATACACATTAAAAACAATAACACACATTAAGTTTTACTAAATCCTGTTACTGTAACACATTACCCCATCTAAACATCTGGAACATTCTACAGGTCACATGTACAACAGGAAGTTACATCAGTAGGTTCTTCTGAAGAGCATAAAATCATAGAAAATCTAAATAAAAAACAAAAGGACCAAAATTAAGTTCCCTCATTTGTTTTATGTATAGTTCATCTTATTGTAACTATGTCCTGTTACCTAAATTAATTCTTAGATTTTATTTGTTTATTTTTAAAATACATTTTGGGAAATCACTACAATGTCCTCATGCTATTAACATAGCCACCATTTATCTATTTTTAGATATGTTTTAGCTAATTCTATGATAACAACTCCTGTTACTTTAAGTCCTGTTACTCAAAACATAGAAAGAAACAGGAATGAGTATTTTTTGTCATAAATATAAATTATTTAAACAAGCAGCCAACCATTTCTTTAGATTAAAGACTTTCTTGAGATAAAATCAAAGGAATTAGTGGACTTGCTTTTAAACATGCTTTTTTTTTTAAATGTCAAATGAGTTTTGTAAACATCTTCGGCTTGAAAATATACAGGGGTTGGACAATGAAACTGAAACACCTGGTCCACAATAATTTATTGTCCCGACGGACAGTTCTGGTGGAAACAGGAGAGTTGAGGTGCACACTCAATTCTGCCGTGATTTGGGAAGCCGTGGTTTTATGTTTTTTGGATACAATCCGGACTGTCACATCCCTTTCAGACAGCTTCCTCTTGCATCCACAGTTAATCCTGTTGGATGTGGTTCGCCCCTCTTGGTGGTTTGCTGACATTATCCTGGATACCGTGGCTTTTGATACATCATAAAGACTTGGTCTATCTTGGTCACAGATGCGCCAGCAAGACGTGCACCAACAATTTGTCCTCTCTTAAATTTTGGTATGTCACCCATAATGTTTTGTGCATTGCAATATTTTAAGCAAAACTCTGCTATTACCCTGCTAATTGAACTTTTACACCCTGGTGCAATGTGCAATTAAAAAAAGATTGGCCAATTTAGCCATGAAACCTCCCACCCTAAAATGGCAGATGTTTCAGTTTCATTGTCCAACCCCTGTATGTTTTTTTAAAAGGTATTTAAAAAATAAGTTTAATTTTAAAATAGTTACAATAAGCAAATGGCTCTCATACAAACACTATGTAACTTTACATTAAGATTGATTCTAAATGTGCATTTTTATTGCACAAACTTCTTAATGTAAAATGCTTTTGTACGTTTTATACAGTTTTCTTTGATGTCGGGTGGGGGGTTGCCTGGTTAACTCATTTAAATGGTTAAATAACATATTTTTCTTTGTATTATTATTATTATTATTATTATTATCATTGCTGTATTGTCATTGTTTTCTACCCATCCCTTCCATCCATCCATGGTTTTCAATGTATTTTAGGTATTTCAGTTATTCATATATCCACACTCAGCCCCGGTTCTAGACTGCTTTGCTTTGGGGGGCAGAAGTACATATTGGGTGGGCATGTTCATAGTCATATTTTTTAATGCTAATAATACTGGCTAACATTGATGTATGAAGTACAGAAATAAAAATGTTGCAGGTGTCTTCAAACTTAGACGTAAATATACTTTGCTTATGTAAATTAAAGTTTTTCTAATTGTGATTGATTTCAATTAAATTAAATGGTTAGAATTATACTGATATAACAACTCTGTTATGTGAAAAAAAAGAGTATCTAGACCTAAGCTGAGAATATAATATTCAAAAATGGAAATAGGAATCAGTGAGGATACAAATATGTTTTGTAAAAACAGTTGGTCATTTAGAAAAACAAAATAAAACTTATTATATTCAATATGTTTCGTGGGATATTCTTAACAGAAATTTAAATTTTTTACAGGTTTCTACAGTATAAATCTCATTTTTATATTGAAACAGAGGAGAAAGTTATGAAAATACCAAAAAAAATCATCAAGACATCTACTGTACTTTAATTGAAAATCTGGTTAAGGATTGTAGGAATTTCATGTGGATGTAATGAAATATGCACTGGTACAATCTAGTTTTTTATACATTTGTACAGTAAAGCAAATAATCTAAAGATTATAAGCACACGTTAATAAACAGTTACCTTATTCTCAATTAACTACTATACACATATACAAAGTGACAAATGGTTAACATTTCTGCCTTGAAAGGCATGTAACCAACAAACAAACTATATAACTATAACTATAACTATATATTTGGTTGCCTGTATTCTAAAAAGAACTCAGAACAAAGAAAACAAGGAAAGGCTTCTTTATAGGCCTGAAGATTGTTACACACAGTCCTGTATTTAACTGTCAAGTTGCATGTAACCAACAAACAAACTATATACAACCATTAAATCTCTATATGCAAACTATGGATATGAATATCTCAAATCTTTAGCTGGTTCAGAGATTGTTCAGATATAATTGTGGTCAATGCCCTGCATAGGAGTAAATTCAAGTCAACTCTCAGCCTGACTAGTGAATCTGACTTCTGTTTCCTGAAGGCCAATTTTTTTAACAGAAGTGAGTAAAGGATGCAAAGGATGCATAGAAATTTGAATGCCTTCCATAGAATCATGTTCATAACAAAATTACAAAGTATCACAGAAATATAAATATAAAGATAACAGTCCTGGGGTGAGTTTCCCGAAACCTTCGCAACGCTAAGAACTTCGTTAACTCATAAAGAACTTCTTAAAGGGCATTCTGCTCGTAGTTCAGCACCTTAAACATCAGGGAATACCAATTTTGAGGGAGAAAAAAATATTATTTCCGTGGTTGAATCAATTATATTATATTATATTATATTGCCAACTTTGTCTGTGGTTTGTAGTCTAACTGGCCATATTGGAATTGACCAATCAAACCCACAAATAAATCATTAAAATCCAGATTAGCGATGGTTCTTGACATTACTGCTGCAAGGAATGCAATCAATAAATTCCTGCAGATGATGCTCAAGGTTTAAGCAAAGCTGCAAAATCTACAAATCCGTGGATTCTGTAATCAGGCTGTTACTGTGGAATACACGCACCAATTCACAATTCCCACCAGTTCAGGAATTACAGCACCACACTATGTTTTTCCATGCTATTGGGAAAATTCCTGCTATTGTAGGTCTAGTGGAGGGGACGCCCGTGGTGTATTTTATCCCACCTACACGTACTGTAAAGGGTATCGGTGAATGTGCAGGTAATATTTAATAATATTTCATAATCAGGTGCTTCTTCATCTGAGCAAATTCTGGGGTGTGTCAACTTACAAATATATAAGTACCAGTCAAAAGTTTGTACACGTCTCATTCAATGTTTTTTCTTTCTTTTTTTTATTTAATTCATTTTCTACATTGTAGATTAATATTAAAACCATGAAAACTATTAATTGATGCATATGGAATTATCTAGTAAACAAAAAGGTACATTGCCTTCACAATCCCCTAACCTTAACCCAACTGAGATGATGATTTGCAAGGAGCTGGAGCTGGAGGAAAAGCAGTAACTATTCTTTAGCACCTCCAGGAATTACTTCCTTTAAGAAGCTGAGAAAACTATTCCAGGTGACTCTTCCTCCTGAAGATACTGAGATTAAAATATCAAGAGTGTTCAGATCTGTCCTCAAAGATAAATGTATAAACTTAAAACACTCTGGTTGTTTTAAAAAATATATATGCTGCTGCTGCGCCTCACTGGTACTGACCCTGTTTACGTTGACTACTCCTGTATGCTCTATAACTTTTAATTAAGTTGTTTTATCGTATCCGCACCAGTCTGGTTCTTGTCTGGCCCTGACAAGATACACAGCCATTATGACAGAGACTGTGGATACGGAGTCTATTAAGTCTGGTTTGGCTAACCAGGGCCGGCTTCTCGGTCATCACCAGCAAACGCTCTCTGGTGTGACCCAGGCCGTTGACGAGCTAGTACGCCAGCAAACTAGCCAGCAGCAGCAGCAATCCGAGACCATTGGTCATCTCCGGGGTTCATCTACCCAAAACTCCCAGCCCGGTAGTTAACCCTGTTACCACCCTTCTTCCACTCCACACGCTAACGTGGTATGTACCGAACATAGAGTTAAATGTTTCAATTTAACTGTAATTATCACCACTCCAACAGATGCGTTCTGTGTCTCAGCGCTTGTAGATTCCGGGTCGGAGGGGAACTTTATCAGCACAGACCTGGTCGAGGAGCACGCTGTTCCCACTCAAGAACACCCACGACCCATTTCCATCCAAGCTATTGATGGGAAGACAGTGCGTTCCAAGCCCGTAACCCAGCAGACTCTTCCTCTCACTCTCCAGACCAGTGCACTTCATGTTGAGGATCTCTCTCTCTTCGTGCTCCCACGCACTGAAAATCCTCTGGTTTTGGGAGCATCATGGCTAAAGACACACCATCTCGTGAAGCCTGGGAGACATCACTGCCTGGTCATCTTTCTGTCATGAGAACTGTTTATCTCTAGACTCTATCACTGTGCAGTCCACTTCTGTTGAGAGCCCTAACACTGTAGATTCCCCTGTTATTCCCTCTAAGTACTCTGATTTCTCTGATGTGTTTAGTAAGTCTAACGCTACCAAGCTACCTCCCCATCGCTCCTATGATTGCTCCATTGATTTAATAGAGGGCGCTACACTGCCTAAAGCTTGTGTTTATCCTCTTACTTTTGACGTTCATCCAAATCCTCTGTAGGTTTCGGTTTCTTCTTCGTTAAGAAGAAGGATAAGGGTTTGTGACCCTGCATTGACTACAGAGGTTTAAATGATATCACTAAGAAATTCGCCTACTCACTTCCCTTAATTCTGTCTGTCCTTGAACAATTATGTAATGCCACATACTTCACCAAAACTCGATCTCCGTAGCGCTTATAACCTCATCCGCATTAGAGAAGGTGATGAATGCATGACAGCGTTCTCCACCACCAATGGCCACTACGAGTATCTCGTTATATGTTACGGTCTAGCTAACACCCCTGCTGTCTTTCAGTCTTTTATGAATGATGTTTTCCATGATTTAATTGGCAAGTCCGTCGTAATTTTTATAGACGAAATTTTGATTTACTCTCCCGATCTGCCCACGCATGTCCAGCAAGTCCGCCAAGTTCTCCAACGCCTGTGAGAACATAATCTCTTTGCCAAGGCCGAGAAATGTGAGTTCCATACACAGAGAGTCACATTTCTCGGCTACGTCATCAGTTCCCACTGTGTCCTTATGGACGATGATAAAGTAGCAGCTGATACTAGCTGGCCAGTGCCACAGACTATTAAGGAGCTTCAGCGGTTCCTCGGCTTCGCAAATTTCTATAGACGGTTTATTCATAACTTTAGTTGTATCGCTGCGCCCTTTACTGCCGTCAAAAATGGGCGCTGCTAAAACTCTGAGATGGTCTCCCGAAGCTGAGCGCTCTTTCTGTGAGCTGAAAGCAGCATTCACTTCGGCCCCAATCCTCAAGCACCCTAATCCCGAGTTTCCCTTCGTAGTAGAATTGGGTGCTTCTGAATCGGGAATCGGCACGGTTCTCTCACAGCGTAGTGGGTCACCACCCAAATTGTTTCCCATAGCCCTCTTTCGCGCAAGCTTTCCCCTGCGGAGCTGACGTTCCACCTGCGGCTGTGGAGGGGGAGGGTTTGTCCACGTATGCTGTCCGGCGGGAGGTGCTGGACTTACGCAGACGTGGGGCTGTACTCCAATACCTCATTGACTGGGAGCGGTATGGTCTGGAAGAGCATTCTTGGGTGGCTGTCAAAGACATACTGGACCCTGCCTTGCTCGCGGAGTTTCATGCTTGCTTCCCTGCTCCCTGCTTCCCTGTAAGCCTGCTCCTAGGCCCCGTGGACGTCCCAAGCGCTCTCCGGCCGCCTCTGCTCCAGTCCGTCGGGTCCCCCCCTCCAGGGGGCCCCTCTTGTCCGGCACCTCCGCTGCGCCAGCTGCTCCTCCTGCCTGTACTCCCTGTCCGCCGGGTGGTCGTCGCCGGGGTCGGCCCCGTACTGTCTCCGGTCCGGCTCCTTTGGGGGGGTACTGTCATGTCTGGTGCTGAAAGCGCTCCCATGTCTCCCACACAGCTCTATCTGCGATTTCCAAGCCTCCAACTACAATACCCAGAACGCACCACACCATGACGCCGCGCTCACTCCCAATCCCGAGTACTAATTTCTCTCAGTATAAAAGGACCATGCTCACGCTCACACCTCAACGAGTATCTGTTTGGTTTTTCTGCAATACAGTGTTTCTCTTGCCCTTGTCTATTTCCGTGTATGACCTTGTTTTTGTTTTCTACCGACTACGATTTCTGCCTGTTCCCCTGTATTGGATCTGTGTGTAGGACCTGGACTGTTTACCCCGTATTGGATTTTTGCCTACCCTGTGCTACTGCCTGCCTTTGTATGATCTCTGGACTGTCTCCTGTTTATGGTATGGTTTCTCTCTGCGTCTCTGCAGCGTCATTTACGTTGACTGCTCCTGTATGCTCTATAACTTTTAAGTTGTTTTATCCTATCCTAAATACTGCATATTATCAGTGTTGAATGATATTTTTGGATGGATTGAGCTCGCTGTTTCGGGGAAGGAGTCAACACAGACGTTCTTTAAACTTGTTTCTTAATTTTCGCGTTGCGAAGCTCTTTGGGAAACACTCGCAGATCTGGCTCGTTCTTTACTCATATCATTCGTTAGTTCGTTCGTCATTCGCTAAGATTGATTGTTTTCGGGAAACCCACCCCGATCTTTAGCCATTTATGTGAACAAAGCTCTACCCAAGGAGAACCTTTTTTGTACATTGCTGTCATAATGTTTACAAATATCCACATTTTGATCAGATAACTTTTTAATACCTATATTGTTGGGATATTTGCCAAATCCTAGAACTAGTACTAAAATTAGTTTTTTTGTGGTTGCTGCCTAATAGGGCAGTGTTGAGTGTGGGCATATTGATACAAAATATGTCTGTTATATAAGTCTGTTTTATTAAAGATTTTAGGGATATACAGAATACAATCAATCCCATGTTACTTTTAGCTACTGGAGCAAATGTAGAAGGTTTACTGAGTTAAAATATGCACCTAAACAGGTTTTATATTTATACTGATTATATAACAATATGATTGCTGCTAGTAGTTTTTGTATTTTTGTATGTATTTTTTTTTGTTGGAGGCAGAGGAGGTGGAGTTTCAAGATTACCCACTAAGGGGTGTTAGAACATGCTGCATTCTCTGTTCAGTATTGGACTGCTCTAATGTTAGACACCCAGTAATACCATAATAGGTTTGGAAGTGGCATGCCACCCTAAGATTTAGGTTAGGCTGTGAAATTTAGGTTTTTCAGAGTTCACGAAATAAATCTAGTAAGCTAGGAATGCACAATAGAGGGTCTGAAATGTGCAACAATATATAATCTGCATGTGATAATTTGCGAGTGTTAATTTATGCTCCTGGCCCCCTTGATCAGTTCCTCTTATATGAAAATCCTGACATAGGGCTATCACTAGTGTCTAGATGGCTGTTATGTTAAGATTCTAAAAAAATATATCCAAAGAAGCAACATCTTCAGGTGTCTCTAATGTATAATAGTAATACTGAGAGATACATGATTTTTAAAAAAAATGTTTTTTCCATCTGGGCTGTGAGTAGGCTTTCAGTGATTTCCAAAGTTAAGTATTAAGGACCCTTTAGCGATCTATAGCGCACTAGTTAATTGCGCTTTGCGCAGCTGGATTTAGGGGTGTGTCCTGTGTCTTTGGTATCGTGAGGGCGGGAAAAATACACGCAGCTCCAACGGCGCAAAAGGCGTGTTTTAATTCTCTCAATTATTCATGGGTGTGTTTTGGGCATCACGTGAAATAAACCAATCAGTGTGTCTGTATTCATTCCCTTTAAGACAGAAGGTGCAACATTGAATATTAATCAATCAATCAATTACATTTACTATAGAAAAATAAAATATATAGGTAAAAAAGGGAAAATAGGACATTTTAAAAATATCATAAAAATTTACATAAAAAGAATTTGTAAAGAATTTATATCTTATGAAGTGTCACGTCTGGTGCTGTTAGCTCCTCTGTCCCTTCCACACCCAGCTCTAACGGAGGTTCTCAGGTCAACAACTACATTACCCAGAATGCACCACCCGCTGACATCACGCACTCACCTGATCACTTGACACCTCACCTGCTTCCTCCAGGAAGCCCCAAATACTGATTACTGGCACTATAAAAGAACACTCCACACAAACACCCACGCCGCGTATTGTAGGTTCTCCTCATTACAAAGCGTTCTATATCTCTTGTCTCAGTTTATCTTGTGTATGACCTTGCCTTTGTTTTCTCGACGCCGATTATTGCCTTGCCTCTGATATTGGATTGCTTGTGTATAACCTGGACTGTGTTTTCTCTACTGCCTCTTGGATTACCTCTGACATTGGACCTCTCGTGTATGAACTCTGGACTGTCTCTCGTTTATGGTATGGTTTTGTCTTCATTGCTCTGGTTATTGGTGATTACCCATTTTTCTGTATTGACTACGTCTTACATCTGTTTATTTTATAATAAACCCGTTTTTATCAGTATCTGCACGTGTCTGCATTCTGTGCTCACCATGACATGAAGAAAATAATAATAGTAGAGAAAGTAAAGTAAAATGATTAAAATTATACGAAATTATCAAATTTGTATCTATAAACTAAGAACATGGGAATCATGGAAAAAAAAATCATGTATTTAATAATCTTATCAATAAAATAATAAAAATAATTCAAATGTATAAAAATAAATAATATGAAATATAAACTCATAAAAAACTCATTTAAAACAATTACAGGCTTTCTGATAGTGCGCAGAATAATTAAATTTAGTTTCAAATCATTGAAACAGCTCACAAAACATCAACCTATCCTTTATATTTGACAATATTTGATGAACTTACAGGTCCTTAATTATTTTATTTAACTGAACTGAGTTTTATATTATTTGTAGCTTTGTGCTGAATTCAGCTCCGCGCTGCGAGAGAGAGAGAGAAAGAGAGAGAGAGGCGCAGAGCATTTTGCCTGATTTCTCTTGATTAATTATCAGTAAATGTCTTGGCTATAACAAAGCTCCGAAACGATACGAATACGAAACAATTGTTATATATAGCTTTATATTTCTGTTTATTTCAAATGTTTTATATAATTGACGGGCAGCACCACACTCCGGGGTGACAATGTGCTTTATTTTTCAGATATAAAAGTGAATTTCAGTTCAATAATAGTGAAGTGAAATAAAATAAATTTATGTTTAGTCAAAGTTCTTTTGTCTTTTAATTTTCCATTTAAAAAACTCCAGCATTTGAGTGAGAATAAGCATCTGTTGAAATTCTTAAACAGCAGAATGTCTGTGTCTGCTATATTTTAAGTTACAGTTATTTAGTCTGTGTAAACATAAATATAAATCCTTATAACTGACAGAATAAATATAACTAATAATACATTTCAGTTACTGTGCAGATTTTTAAGTATATCTTATTTTTATAATTGATTGCTGAAGGCTGTGGGTAAGGAAGTGATGGTATGGGGTATATTGGAGCGCAGGGCGATCGTGATTCATCTCTGCGTGCGCCAGTGACAGCTGAATTTAGACGCCCTTTCGGGGGATCAATCGGGCAATGCTTTTTTCCGCCGCCAAGATAGAAACACGCCAGAAATTTACCTGAACACACGTCATTTCAAGACCACCACACCCATCAGCGTTAATATATTCCAGAAGTCCATTGCTATTTTAAGGACACGTGCGCAAGGCGTAAAAATAGACTGTTGACGACGTGTATGATGGCAACGCGCTACGCTACACGCCTTGTGCGGGGTGTACGATAGGGCCCTAAATCTACACTGTTGATAATTGGGTACAGCCCCAGGGATGTGTAACCTGATTGTCTGAGGGCCATGATCAGAAATGTCTTTAGATTGATACTCACTGTCAGTTACCACAGGTAGAAGCCCTTTATCAATAAAAAAATGTCTATTAGTGAGAACATCTTAAAAAGCTAAAAAAAAAAGAACACCCCCTAGAAGTCGGATTTCGAAAATGCCATATGTCTATTTGATTGATTAAGCTGATTTAGATTTGTATGTTGTTTTA
Source organism: Astyanax mexicanus (assembly GCF_023375975.1). Lineage (NCBI taxonomy): Eukaryota > Metazoa > Chordata > Actinopteri > Characiformes > Acestrorhamphidae > Astyanax > Astyanax mexicanus. The sequence continues at coordinate 30,832,671 of NC_064409.1, read as the reverse complement.
GAAGAGCTACGATCTAAACTTGGAGAGAGAAAGGAGGTAGAGAATATCCAAATATCGTAGTCGGAAGAAAAAAAAATATGATCATTAATGCTTGGTAGGTAATTATATTTGTAAACCACACATTGGCTAAAATAATGACCTACCACTATGACCTATCTTCCCATTGAATCAGATTCTATGCTTGACATCACAAATCATACATTCTTACTGATAAGGATAGCGACACCCCTCGTCTTGTCTTGTTTACCCTCCCCTTAATCTAAACTGATCAATTGTAAAAAGGTTGGTCTTCTGCAGGAAAACAACATCAGTTTTGAGATTTTTAAGATGAGTCAGCACTTTTTTGAGTTTCACAGGATGGTTTAAAGATTTGGCATTCCAGCTAACAAAGTTTACTGGGCAGCCTGTAGATCTTCCCAAATTAATTACCTCAACCACATGACACAGTCCAAATATACCCTGTACTCATGAACAAAAACAATCCGGTCTGAAACGTTCCCTCCTCCTGCCACCTAACTGATCATGAGCTCCCTCAGCTTACTGCAGTTTGCAGTGCAGTTTCCCCTCCTGACCAGACTGACAGGCCCTCTTTCACACTGCTAACAGTGTTCCCCACAGCCTTCGTCTCAGCATGATTGCACTATTAGCTATTTTGGCTGTTATGTTTTTTAGCTCGTTTTTTTGAGAGCTGAATTCTTTGGTGAGTATAATTTTCAGCTCAGATTAATTCCATGCAGAGATGTCAGATCTCTGTGAGGAGAAAATATCCGCTTTTAAGGCTTTGTTGTCAATTGTGGTTATAGCCACGGGCTAACCGTTGATTTGTGGTGGTGTGGTTCTGTGGTTTAGGCCTGCTACTTACAAACTCACAGTACTTGTATTTTTGGAGACTGCCATTGGTGCCTGCCATATTACACAAGTTTTTGGAAAAAAAAACTCCACCATCAGGCCAATTGGAGTCATATTACTTGGGTGCAGCATATCACACCTTCCACGCCTATCCTCCAAGATTGGTCTTTGAATAAGAGATTCAAATATCGATAATATTGATATCAGCGCTGGTATTGATATTGAACAATACTTTTCTCTCCTGCATGCACTAACTGCGCACGCGGATTCATCAAAGTCTGCTGGTGTTGCAGGTGCGTCACGTGGCTCAGCGGAGCCAGCCAACCAGCCATGCTCTCCTCAAATCCACACATCACAGTATGGAGAGAGACACCACCGGAGTTTTTTTTTTTTTCACCCTGTTTCTTTAAGAAAAAGCAGAATTGCACTGAAAGGAACAATTTTTTTTGAGATAAAGTATTTTGTTGTCACGTACAATGATTGGCGAAATTCTATCCTAGGTATTTTGGATCTATGAAGCTGAAGTATTAAGAAGTATTAGTATCGATATCAGCAATACTAACCCCGCATTTACTTGGTATCGGAGCGATACCAAAATTCCTGGTATCGCCCACCTCTACTTTGGATGAGAAGAAGAACACTTACATTACATAAATAATTAAATATGACACTAAAATTATAAAAAAAAGTAAACAGAAAAAAAAGTAAAAAGACCAAAGGTAAAACAGAAAATTTAAAATGTACTGGATAACTAATCAGGGGTGTTCTAAAACCTTTGACCACTAGTGTAAAAATGTATTAAGAATAAGAGTGTGAGGGTATCCTTACCTCCAATTACACCCTTCAGTATGAATCCCAACAATATTCTGTGCTTAATCATGATTTGAAAAATGCTGGTACTTGCTTGAATTCTTAACCTTGAAAATGTAGGAAAAAACCTCCATACCTCCAAACCTCCATAGGCTACTTGCGTCTCTCTGTGTCTCATTTTCTGTGTGAAAATGAGACACAGAGAGAGATTTAAACTATATATCAGCAAAGATAAAAGAAACTTATCTTCTGAAATTAAATTAACAATGAAAAAAGGTAAAAATGCCAAAAGCACTAATACATCACCAGGCTCTGTAAAATCAGTGAACAGTGAATTGCAGGAGAAGATTGCTGCCAAAACCGGTGACGTGATTATTCTGTTTTAACACTTAGTATCACTAATATAAAAGCAAAAGGTGAAAAATTGGCATTACGCGCATGTGTTGACACTTGCTTCGGTTTTCTTAACAATTGTTATACTGGTGAACACTTTAATAGTTTTAGGAGATATTTTGATCATTTAGGACAAAAAACGTTCGTTTAAACACAGGGTAAATATTATATCTATTAGACGTATGTGCCTCAAACGACTTAAGATCTATGCACACATATGATGATGATGATGATGATTCTTTATTCAGCCAGTTTGTAATCACATAATACAAAAAAACACTACAAACATTAACAGAAAAATAAATGACTGAAAAGGCACAGGCGGAAGCATTATGCTTTTAATTATGCTTGTCCAACATACCAAATTAAGCTACCCTTCAGAATTCATACATTATAAAAAAAAATAATAATAATAAAATTTGAAATTAAAAATTGAAAATGAACTGCACATTCGTAAATCCATATTAGCATCATTCCAAAAAATTTAACTCCAACAAAAGATATACATCTCCTTTTAATCTCCTTTCTAGCTTTATGGAAAACACATTTACAAACATTTTGCAATTAGCTTTTGCTTTGTACATTATTTGTAATATTTTATAATAAACCAAATCATACATTTTTTTTATTTTATATGTTAGTATGTTTAAAGTTACCAGCTTTGTATTACTTGTTTTGTAAGAGGACTATAGCATTCACTGCTGTTTTATATGTAGAACCCCACACTTCCACACAATATGATATATAAGGAAGTATTAGTGATTAATAAATTATATGCCATGCTTTATAATTTAATATGTTTCTAGACTTATGCAGGATTGATATTGATTTTGCGACCTTTCCTTTTATATATTGAATATGTTGTTTGCATGTTAATTTATGATCAATAATAACACCTAAGTAATTTATATCAAACACTCTTTCGATTTCAACAGCACATATTTTTATTTTAATATCCTCATCCATTTCTTTTTCGAATTCCAAAAACCATGAATTTAGATGACAAAAGTTCCTTTAAATTATTCCCAGAGCAATACATATTTGTATCATCTGCAAAGAGAATTGTATTACTTTAGTAACATTACAGATAATATGAAATAAAAAGGTTCCCGGGGGTACGCCACAGGTGACCTTCCTGAACTGTGAAACAGTCTTTTTGATTTGTACACAATGTTTTCTATTTTCCAGATAAGTCTTCAGCCAAGAATAAGCCACACCTCTCATCCCATACTTCTCCAATTTTCTCAATAATATACTATAATCTATAGTATCAAATGCCTTTCGTAAATCAATATAAATTCCAACTGAACATTCCTCAATTACTACTATCTAATTACTAATAATTCTAATTAGTAATCTCCATTACTGCATATGTAGTAGTTCTATTTTCCCTAAAGCCGTATTGGTGTTCACAATTATTTGTTTAGCAAATAATTTCGCTAATATTTTTAAGTGTCACGTCCTTGCCCTGTTTCCTGTCTGTTCTCATGTCTGTGTGTTATCCCCACAAGACCCGTGCTCCTCTGTGTTTCTTCCCCAGTGTTTTTCCATTCACTTGTGTCTCCGCCCTTACCCCAGGTGTTAGTGTTTAGTGTGTGTTTCCTGTTTGTATATATAGTCCTCCTGTGTCACTTTGTCCTCGTTGGTCTTTGCACCTTCCCCTGTTGTTTTGTCAGTTCTGCGTTTATTCTCGTTCTTAGCCTAGTTCCTTGTACTGTTTATCTCTGTGTAGATTTCTTGTTTATTCTCTTGTTTATTTTTCTTGCTCTGTCTAGTTTTATTTATTTCTTGTTCTCGTCCTCGTTTTGTTTAGTTTTATTAGCCTCCCTGTTGTTTATGTTATTTTCTCTCGTCTTCCTGCCTGCCTACAATTCTGACAAGAAGGGACACTGGTCCATAGTTATCAATGCAATGCTTGACTCCCTGTTTGAATATTGGTATAACCTTTGCTGTTTTCATGTTATCCGGAAAAAACATTTTTTTAAAAGGACAAATTGCATGTATCATGGCCTTACAATTTGAGCAGTGACTTCTTTAACAATTACTATATCAGTGGAATTTATATCAGTCGATGTTTTATTTTTGAATTTTCTAACAACATATATTATATTAGTTTCACTAATCCTACAAAGAAACATAGTCCTGTTATCCCCTTTAACAAAATTATCAAATATATTGTGTTTATTCTTACTAGTTACACAGTAATTTTACTGGCCAAATTAGGACTAACATTAACGTAGTCGTTAAACACCTCTACAATGTTTTTTAAACCGTCCACTGTATCCCCGGAACTATTTTGAAAACAACTTCTATATAATATTCTGATTTGCTGTGTCTATTTCGAATAATTTGATTAATTATTTTCCAAGTCTTTTGAATACTATTTTTACCGTCCTCTAATAATTTAATAAAATATTCAATTTTCTGTCTTCTTATAATAAAAGTCAGCGTGTTCTTATATTACTTACACTTTTTTGCACCGGTTCTTAATTGCAAAAACTTCTTGTATACTTTTTTATTCTTTTTACATGCTTTTTGAAGGCTCTTAATTATCCATGGTTTTTCTTTATATTTTTCCTTCACCCAACACTTTTTAATAGGACAATGTTTGTTATATAACTCTAAGAATGTAAACAAAAATGCATCATAGGCCTGTGTAGGATCCTCAACATACACCTCATTCCAATTGCAATATGCTAATTCCATATTTAAAGACTGAATTCTTTCTGAGTTCTTATTCTTACTAATTTACAAGTACACTTATACCAACAGAAGATTTAACCTTTAAACTATGTAAAATCACAAATATAGGTAGATGATTTCTAATGTCACTTAAGAATAAGCCACTTGTTGCTGGACCATGCAAATTAGTAAAAATATTATCAATAAGTGCACTTTCTTTGTTTATCCGAGAAGGTTTGTTAACGAGTGGCCTTGGATCAAAACTAAACATTGCATTACAAAAGTCGTTTATGTTCATTCCATTTCAACAAATCAATTTTAAGTATCTACAAACAAAAACTTTTTTTTATCGCAAACTTTTTCACAGATATCAACAATGGTATTCATAAACTGTTCCATACACGAGCCTGGTGTTCTATATATAGGATAATACAGGATAATGCTCTTTAATTGGGCAGTCTCAAAATTTAACAGCATGCTCCAAATTAACATTTTCAAACACATTTACTGAATAATATTTAGACTTTAAAATATAATCATCATAGAGATGTTCCTCAGGATCAATATTATTCTGAAAAATAAACGGTTTATGTTTAGTTAAATTTAAAAACTGTAACTTCTCATTAATATATTTTACTTTCCACTATCCTCATCTGCTTCGACAGTAAAAAGCATTTTTTTGTCAGGTACTCATCATTTTAACCTTATTCTTATTATTAACAAATTTGACCACAATATGTTTGTTTTGTCCTTATGTGGAAGAATATGACAAGCTGAAATTTGTTGACTGTCCACATAAATGTTATTACTATTCATGAATTGGATCACTTGCTTCTCCGAAGTGTGCATCTTCCCCACGCTTATCTTGTTGTTTGCAAACTTTGCTAATTTCCTCAGACATAAAGTTGAGTGATTTATTGATCTCTTCCCATTCTTCTGCTAATTTTTTCATTGTTGTCGCCATGTCTTTTCAGGTTTATCACAAAAAAGAAACAAAAAAGAGTTCTTCTGGGAAGATTAAAAAGATACTCTGCGTCCAAGCAAAATCGATGTGGTCCCAAGCCTCCAGTGATATCCTTGGCGCAAAAAACACCACATTTTCATAATTCCCAAAAAATGGAAATAGAATGGTACTGAGTCATCAATATCACTCTACTCTACTCTAGATAATGCAACAGCAGCCGATCACTCAATAACCCTTGAATTTAACCTCAACATTGATAATTGGCTTACTTTTACACCTAAATAACAGTTTAACTAATCACATCAAATATACAATAAATATGATGTATATCATATTAAAACTGTGTTGCCATATTTTCTGTTTGTTATGGTTTCCATGCCAAATAAAATTGTTTATTTATTTATTTTTCTATTTATTGTAAATTTATGGACACTTTCATTATTTTGTTTTGAGCTGTGACTTAAAATGTCCCAAATGTGTGATAAAAAAGGATTGATTTATCTTACCACATGTGCAGGATTAAAACAGAATTTAACTGAGCATAATGTTAAACAATGGGCTAAAAACAACAAATATAGACGTTTACATGGTAAATATCACACACAAGATTGAATAACCAAATGGGTTGGAAAAAATGGACGAATGGATGAATATGAAACATACCTTAATTTGCTATAGTAATTATAAGGACAAAATATAACTCATCTGCCTAATTTAACCTCAAAGTTGAGCGCTGGCTTTAATGATACATGGGCTTTATGTGTACACTTACACATGTGCAAGAATAAAATAACATAAAATCATATTAAGTAAAACAATAATATTATGAACAACAAACTAAAACAAAAAAAAAAAACACCCAAAAAATACCCCAATCTTTTTTTGTCCCTAACCTCTGACATTCATGTCTTCCATCCCAGATAGCCAGCGACTTTGGCCCGGAGTCGTTTCTAAGTCGGCACTGCTGGTTTAGAGTCGCAAGCAGAAAAATACTTCTGGCCCACAGCTGGCCCAGTGTCACTTTCTGACTGTTCTACATCAGTGTCACTGAGCAGTCGTTTTGGTGCTGGTGAACGACTGTCGCACCTAACCTGTTGATTCTCTGAACACAGGTGTGTACTGGCTCAAATACGGCAGACGACCCTGTACCAGCACTGCACTAACAAAGTGGAAAACTGACTGTTCCCTACTGTTAGCACTTTTCTACCAAAGCTGACTTGTATATTTTCTTTTTATTTACAGTTATAGATGACTCCTGTCAGTAAGAATACTTACTCCCGCTGTTATGCTGCTCCTCACACACACACGCACGCACGCATGCACGCACACAAACACACACACACACACACACACAGCCTGTTATAGTACACACACGCACACAGAGCCTGTTATAGTACACACACACACACACACACACACACACAGAGCCTGTTATAGTACTGCTACACGCACACACACGCACACACACGATCAGCATCCCCAGATCCCAAAACCAACCGTCGCGCACACCCCAAACGTGTGATCACGTTTAGAGTGTAAATGAATCTAGATGATATTTACCTTGGTGCCCCTGCGAATCCGTGTATCATTCGTTCATTTGATATTCAATTGAGAATCAAAATCGGAAAATTAAAAAACCAATTCGTTTTTTCGTTTTTTCGTTTTTGAATATAATACCAAAAAACGAATAACGGCTTGTATTTTGTATTTTTATTTGGTTATCCAAACAAAAATTGGAAATTTAAAAAACGGACCAGGAGCCGAATTTGATTTTGATTTTGAACTTGACCCATTTGTGTGCCCCGGAAGTTACTGATTTGTTTATTCTTGGTGGGTTTCTGTTGCGCGGGAGTTCACTGCAGTGTTATCTACACAGTCTGTATTGCTGTAGGCAGCATGGCCGGACTGGAACCACATTCTGGCCTAATTAAAGATCTTTTTGAAGGTGGTAAGACGCATGAAGAGATTTCGTGCACGTTGCAGCAAATGGGGATCCAGCGATGTTCTGCAATGAGTGTTAGAAGGTTCTGTGTTCAACACGACCTTAAGCGAAAAAGACATGTATCGAACAAAGAATTGGAGAGGGCCGTTGAGGATGGAGAGTTTTACCTTGTTCAGAGGAACTAAACGCGTTGCAGTGAAAGAAGACGATATGACAACAGAAAAAATCGGCAGGATCTTTCAGGTGTTTGTCTAACGTTCCGTAGCTAAATGTCATATTTAGTAGGCGGCAATTCACAGAATAACATTAACTAAATATGACATTTAGCTACGGAACGTTAGACAAACACCTGAAAGATCCTGCCGATTTTTTCTGTTGTCATATCGTCTTCTTTCACTGCAACGCGTTTAGTTCCTCTGAACAAGATAAAACTCTCCATCCTCAACTCCATCCAAAGCCTACAGCAATACAGACTGTGTAGATAACACTGCAGTGAACTCCCGCGCAACAGAAACCCACCAAGAATAAACAAATCAGTAACTTCCGGGGCACACAAATGGGTCAAGTTCAAAATCAAAATCAAATTCGGCTCCTGGTCCGTTTTTTAAATTTCCAATTTTTGTTTGGATAACCAAATAAAAATACAAAATACAAGCCGTTATTCGTTTTTTGGTATTATATTAAAAAACGAAAAAACGAATTGGTTTTTTAATTTTCCGATTTTGATTCTCAATTGAATATCAAATGAACGAATGATACACGGATTCCTGCGCATCAGCCCAGTTCAACCCGTGCGGTTTCTCGTAGCACTTGGCGCGCGGATTCCTCAAACATTACAACTTTCCTTAACTGTCAGCTATCCTGAAACCTTTGAAGTTTGTAGGTAGGTAGCAAACCTAACTAAGTATTACGTACCTTTTTTGAAATATAATTTATTTTGACTTAATAAATATTTTGGCCGTCAAATATGATTTATAACCCTATCTGTGTTGCCTCTTCAGTTAGCTAAGCTAGCTAACTTAGCAGCATATCAAGGTGATATTATCTGAAGCTAAATTATCTCAGAATGTAGCATTAAACACATTTCATGTTAATGTAAATGTTAATGTATAACAGTTACTAACAGACAACCAAAAAGTATGTTTTTACTTGAAATTCAAATTGTTAACTAGTGTACAAGGCCAGAACAGAAGTACTGTTTCGGTATTTACATTAGCTAAGCTATAAACAGTTAGCTAGCTAGGATAGAAACCAGCCAGTTTGCTAGCGTTAGCTTAAATGCTTTTACAAACATACATACTGTAAAAGCATTTAGGCTTGCTAGTTAACCAATTTGGTAGTTAGCTAGCGAATTGGTCTTTACTAGCTAACCTAAATGCTTCCACAGAACTTTTGTTTAGATGTTGTACATTAGCTAGCTAGTCAGCTAGGTTAACTTAGTGGTTGTGTGTCTCTACAAGTCACTGTGTAATGTTTGTTTTAGCTAGCTTTTTAGTTAAATAAAATGGTGCTGTGTCTGTGAGTTAATATAAAAAAATCTTTATTTGTATTGTTTATTCCAGAGTTCAGTAATACGTTCCTGCACACTCTGCTACCTCCCCAGATAGCCAGCGACTTTGGCCCGGAGTCGTTTCTAAGTCGGCACTGCTGGTTTAGAGTCGCAAGCAGAAAAATACTTCTGGCCCACAGCTGGCCCAGTGTCACTTTCTGACTGTTCTACATCAGTGTCACTGAGCAGTCGTTTTTGTGCTGGTGAACGACTGTCGCACCTAACCTGTTGATTCTCTGAACACAGGTGTGTACTGGCTCAAATACGGCAGACGACCCTGTACCAGCACTGCACTAACAAAGTGGAAAACTGACTGTTCCCTACTGTTAGCACTTTTCTACCAAAGCTGACTTGTATATTTTCTTTTTATTTACAGTTATAGATGACTCCTGTCAGTAAGAATACTTACTCCTGCTGTTATGCTGCTCCTCACACACACACGCACGCACGCATGCACGCACACAAACACACACACACACACACACACACACACACACACACACACACACACACAGAGCCTGTTATAGTACACACACACACACACACAGAGCCTGTTATAGTACACACACACACACACACACACACACACACACACACACACAGCCTGTTATAGTACACACACACAGAGCCTGTTATAGTACTGCTACACGCACACACACGATCAGCATCCCTAGACCCCAAAACCAACCGTCGCGCACACCCCAAACGTGTGATCACGTTTAGAGTGTAAATGAATCTAGATGATATTTACCTTGGTGCCCCTGCGCATCAGCCCAGTTCAACCCGTGCGGTTTCTCGTAGCACTTGGCGCGCGGATTCCTCAAACATTACAACTTTCCTCAACTGTCAGCTATCCTGAAACCTTTGAAGTTTGTAGGTAGGTAGCAAACCTAACTAAGTATTACGTACCTTTTTTGAAATATAATTTATTTTGACTTAATAAATATTTTGGCCGTCAAATATGATTTATAACCCTATCTGTGTTGCCTCTTCAGTTAGCTAAGCTAGCTAACTTAGTAGCATATCAAGGTGATATTATCTGAAGCTAAATTATCTCAGAATGTAGCATTAAACACATTTCATGTTAATGTAAATGTTAATGTATAACAGTTACTAACAGACAACCAAAAAGTATGTTTTTACTTGAAATTCAAATTGTTAACTAGTGTACAAGGCCAGAACAGAAGTACTGTTTCGGTATTTACGTTAGCTAAGCTATAAACAGTTAGCTAGCTAGGATAGAAACCAGCCAGTTTGCTAGCGTTAGCTTAAATGCTTTTACAAACATACATACTGTAAAAGCATTTAGGCTTGCTAGTTAACCAATTTGGTAGTTAGCTAGCGAATTGGTCTTTACTAGCTAACCTAAATGCTTCCACAGAACTTTTGTTTAGATGTTGTACATTAGCTAGCTAGTCAGCTAGGTTAACTTAGTGGTTGTGTGTCTCTACAAGTCACTGTGTAATGTTTGTTTTAGCTAGCTTTTTAGTTAAATAAAATGGTGCTGTGTCTGTGAGTTAATATAAAAAAATCTTTATTTGTATTGTTTATTCCAGAGTTCAGTAATACATTCCTGCACACTCTGCTACTTCGTTAAAAGTGTATGTTATTAACTTAGCTAGCACATTTTTATATAAACACACTCACTACTACCAAATACCCAGATAGCCAGCGACTTTGGCCCGGAGTCGTTTCTAAGTCGGCACTGCTGGTTTAGAGTCACAAGCAGAAAAATACTTCTGGCCCACAGCTGGCCCAGTGTCACTTTCTGACTGTTCTACATCAGTGTCACTGAGCAGTCGTTTTTGTGCTGGTGAACGACTGTCGCACCTAACCTGTTGATTCTCTGAACACAGGTGTGTACTGGCTCAAATACGGCAGACGACCCTGTACCAGCACTGCACTAACAAAGTGGAAAACTGACTGTTCTACGGTGGCCGAGAAAGCCCAACGCAGTGCAAATTGAAAAGCGCTGCAAAAGCACAAAACACATCCATCAAAATTACAACACAGGCGCAGCAAATAGAAAAACGCGCTGCAACTAGAAAAACGCGCTGCAAATAGAAAAACGCGCTGCAAATAGAACCACAACACAACGGAAGTGAGTCACAACACAACGGAATTTTCCCGGGGGACCTTAAAAGATACTGTACCAGCTAAGCTGCGTCTTCAGTAACGTCTCGGACTTCACTATGTGTACAAAGGACAATAAGTGGCAAACAAGGCGTTTTGTGAAGCAGAACTTTTAATAAACATAACTTACTTTTCAGAAGCTTGTTTGCCACTTATTGTCCTTTGTATACAGCTGGTACAGCATCTTTTAAGGTCCCCCGGGAAAATTCCGTTGTGTTGTGACTCACTTCCGTTGTGTTGTGGTTCTATTTGCAGCGCGTTTTTCTAGTTGCAGCGCGTTTTTCTATTTGCTGCGCCTGTGTTGTAATTTTGATGGATGTGTTTTGTGCTTTTGCAGCGCTTTTCAATTTGCACTGCGCTGGGCTTTCTCGGCCACCGTACTGTTCCCTACTGTTAGCACTTTTCTACCAAAGCTGACTTGTATATTTTCTTTTTATTTACAGTTATAGATGACTCCTGTCAGTAAGAATACTTACTCCCGCTGTTATGCTGCTCCTCACACACACACGCACGCACGCATGCACGCACACAAACACACACACACACACACACACACACAGCCTGTTATAGTACACACACACACACACACACACACACACAGCCTGTTATAGTACACACACACACACACACACACACACAGAGCCTGTTATAGTACACACACAAACACACACACGGCCTGTTATAGTACACACACACACACAGAGCCTGTTATAGTACTGCTACACGCGCACACACGATCAGCATCCCTAGACCCCAAAACCAACCGTCGCGCACACCCCAAACGTGTGATCACGTTTAGAGTGTAAATGAATCTAGATGATATTTACCTTGGTGCCCCTGCGCATCAGCCCAGTTCAACCCGTGCGGTTTCTCGTAGCACTTGGCGCGCGGATTCCTCAAACATTACAACTTTCCTCAACTGTCAGCTATCCTGAAACCTTTGAAGTTTGTAGGTAGGTAGCAAACCTAACTAGGTATTACGTACTTTTTTTGAAATATAATTTATTTTGACTTAATAAATATTTTGGCCGTCAAATATGATTTATAACCCTATCTGTGTTGCCTCTTCAGTTAGCTAAGCTAGCTAACTTAGTAGCATATCAAGGTGATATTATCTGAAGCTAAATTATCTCAGAATGTAGCATTAAACACATTTCATGTTAATGTAAATGTTAATGTAGCTATAACAGTTACTAACAGACAACCAAAAAGTATGTTTTTACTTGAAATTCAAATTGTTAACTAGTGTACAAGGCCAGAACAGAAGTACTGTTTCGGTATTTACGTTAGCTAAGCTATAAACAGTTAGCTAGCTAGGATAGAAACCAGCTAGTTTGCTAGCGTTAGCTTAAATGCTTTTACAAACATACATACTGTAAAAGCATTTAGGCTTGCTAGTAGGGTTGCAACGGTATGAGATTTTCACGGTATGATAACCGTCTCAGAAAATACCGCGGTATCACGGTTATCACGGTATCACAGTTTGTTACATATATTATTAAACTGACCCTTAAAGAAATTACAACAAAGGTTTTTGTTCAATTAACTATTTATTGTAGAAACCTGGAACAACTATATAGATAATGTCTCCTTAAAAAAAATAAACTGTACACCATTAGGTGAAGGAAACCAGGTTTTTCCACTACTCTTAAGGTCATTAAGGGTGTATATAATTATATATATATATATATATATATATATATATATACACACACACACACACACACACACACAAACACACGTGTCACACATTACATGTCCTCTAAGAAGTAAAGATCCTGTGTTTAAACTATTCAGTACAATTATTTAAGTTTAAATTATTTAATATCTGATAAACTGAGCCTGGGTCAGTGTCTGATCAACAACTGTTGTAAACGTCCGTTTTACTGCCAAGTTGGTATATAACCAGATAGAGGGGATTTATTTCTGAGTCTGGTTTTAACACATGAAAAACAGGCACGTCAGAATTTGAAAATTAACGCATGTAAATGAATGGCGTCTTTCACATCCAGTCCGGCGAGCACCTTTACACGGACACGTGAATCCGTCGTAGCACGCACTTCACGCCTGTACCTGCGTGCCCAAATTTCGGATAACTCAGCGCTTTTGCGGGCGCTTACCGCATGGGTTGTGCACGACTACAAAGAGATTTTATTTATGTTCAGATTAAAATTATAAACTAAACACATACTTTGCGCTGCACGGCGGGGTGGTGTTCTTGGAGATGGGAGAACAGGTTTGACGTATGTCCACCTTTAGCTGTGACTTTACGGCCACATTGATTATAAATCGGATAACCATCCTCGGGTGCGTTCGGCGGGTCTCTGAAATAGTCCCACACTGCTGATTTTAGTTTAGCCTTTTTTTAGGCGGACGGAGATTTGTTTAGTCTGATGCACTTTCTGCTGTTCTCACCGCTGTGTGCTGAGCAGCTGAAGCGGAGCAGAGTTGAGCATGCGCGGGTGAGTTTCTCCGCTGGCTTGCGTTTTACCGGTAATAAGCAAACACACACGGTATGATAACCGTGCATTTTAATACCATGGTATACCGTGAAACCGGTTACCGCTGCAACCCTACTTGCTAGTTAACCAATTTGGTAGTTAGCTAGCGAATTGGTCTTTACTAGCTAACCTAAATGCTTCCACAGAACTTTTGTTTAGATGTTGTACATTAGCTAGCTAGTCAGCTAGGTTAACTTAGTGGTTGTGTGTCTCTACAAGTCACTGTGTAATGTTTGTTTTAGCTAGCTTTTTAGTTAAATAAAATGGTGCTGAGTTAATATAAAAAAATCTTTATTTGTATTGTTTATTCCAGAGTTCAGTAATACGTTCCTGCACACTCTGCTACTTCGTTAAAAGTGTATGTTATTAACTTAGCTAGCACATTTTTATATAAACACACTCACTACTACCAAATAAGCTTTAGTCAACATTTCTCTAATTTGTAAAATCACACTAGAAGTTGTTTGTGTATGCAGTATATTAGTGTATACTAGAGACAAAAATGTTTTACTTGAAAAAGTTTAAAATTAAATTACACACACACAGTTATCCTGTTAGACACAACAGGAGAATTTAACAACATTAAGTAAAATAGTGGAGCTTTTCAGAGCAATTAAATTATTCATGTTTTATATTGCCAAAAAAAGGAAATAGGAAAATCATAGATACATTTATTATTGTCAGTAAATTAATATGTTTTAATGTTGCTGCCCCTACATTCGCTTCTGCTGGTGCCCAATTTTCCAAGTACTTATTTCAAGAATGTGATGCTGAATTTAAAATGGTCATGTCATACAAAAGAAAAAACATAACAGCATTATATTTGTAAATATGACTGCAATAAACATATTTAACATTAAACTATTACTGTACTTTGATTCTATTAGTTGATAGTTGTATCTATAGAAACAAGCGTACAATTAAATATGTGTAGAGAAGGTATAACTTGCTTTTAGAGCCTACTCAGAAAATATAAATAAAAAAAACTATGGTGGGTGTGTAATGCTCTCAGGGAGTAAGATATAAATTTACTGAGGAGGAGACATCAATGAATTATTAAATTATCTTTATTTTAATTGTCTTTATATTATTTTAATCTTTATAATCAACACATTTTCCTTATAATTAATGTAGATGTATTTATATATTTAAGTATTACAGTATGGAGGACCAAAAATGACATACGTATAAATAAATAAATAAATAAATAAATGCACATATAAATGTAGAAATAAATAAATGTTGAAATAAATAAATGAATAAATAAATAAATGTTGAAATAAATAAATAAATATATAAATACACATACACATAGAAATGAATAAATAAATAAATATATAAAAAAATAAATACACGCATGAATAATTGTATAGGTAAATAAATAAATTAATAAATACATTTCTAATTTTTTATATTTATTTTTATTTATTCATTTATATGTGCATTTATTTATTTTTTCATTTATTTATTCATTCATTTATTTCAACATTTCTACATTTATTTATTGATTTATTGCCACATTTATTAATTTATTTATTTCTGTATTTCTGCATTTGTATGATAGTTAGGTAGGCGGTCCTATCCTCGCTCTAAAGCAGGATTAGTTTTTGAGCTGCAAAAGTTTTGGCTCTACTGCTCCTGCCTTGGCCTGCAGCGGCGACATTTTTAAGCTGTTGACCCTCATTCATTTTCAGCAGTTGTTACTGCAGTAGGGGTTATAGCCGCGATGTTGCTGTGCCGTCCCTTTTGTTCCGTCTCACTGATACCGGAAGAACAGGACGGTGGAGATAAATAAATAAATGAAGAAATGTGGAAATAAATAAATAAATAAATGTAGAAATGTTGAAATAAATAAATGAATGAATAAATAAGTGTTGAAATAAATAAATGAATAAATGTTGAAATAAATAAATGAATGAATAAATAAATAAATGCACATATAAGTAAATATATAAATAAATATATAAATAAATAAATAAGAAATGTATTAATTTATTTATTTACCTATGCATATATTCATTCATTCATTCATTCATTAATTCATTCATTTATATGTGCATTTATTTATATATTTATTTATTTATTTCAACATTTATTTATTTATTCATTTATTCATGTATATATTTATTATTTCTACATTTATATTTGCATTTATTTATTTATACTTATGTCATTTTTGGTCCTCCATAGTACAGCTCAAACACACACACACAAAAACCTATACAGTATGTGTGAATATGTACAGTACTGTGAAAATGTTTTAGGCCGATGCAAATTTCTTAAAACCAATTATCTCAATATTAAGTTGAGTTAATATTGAGTTTTACTTGGCAAAGGTACCACGTATTAAAACAGATACAAATAAAAATAAATACGGTAAAAAGTAACAAGAAGTCCACAGGTGCCAAACCTTTGTTTGGGCGAACCTATTAAACCAATGTTTTTCATAGTACAAAGTAGGGCTGTGAATCTTTGGGAATCCCAAAATTCGATTCAAAATTGATTCTTGGGGTCACAATTCAATTTTTTCCTGATTCTTTCAAATCAGTTGGATTTCTTTTTCTTCATCCTCCATACTTTAGCGGCGCAACAACAAACACTGTAACACAACACTACATGCCCCTCTGTAGCCTAATAGGGAGTTACAAAAGTTTTGCTTAACTTGTGTTGGGCACTGGACCAAGTTCGGTGGCAGGATCTCAGCCAGCTTCAAGAACAGTCAGAAACCAGTGTAGGCCCAGTCCTGGTCCTACGTTCAAAAAGACACTGGGCCGAGTCCGGTGACCGAATCTCAGCCAGCTTTGAGGAGTCAGAAACCGAATAAGGCCCAGACTTGGTCCTACGTTCAAAAAGACACTGGGCCAAGTTCAGTGGCCGGATCTCAGCCAGCTTCCAGAACAGTCAGAAACCAGTGCAGGCCCAGACCTGGTCCTACATTCAAAAAGACACTGGGCCGAGTCCGGTGACCGACTCTCAGCCAGCTTCGAGGAGTCAGAAACCGAATAAGGCCCAGACTTGGTCCTACGTTCAAAAATACACTGGGCCGAGTCCGGTGGCCGGTTCTGGGCCACCTTTGAGGACAGTCAGAAACCAGCTAAGGCCCAATACTGGGCCAGCACTCGGTGGCTATCTGGGTCTTTTAAATGTAAAAAAAAAAAGTGCAACATGTGCAATATTGGCCTGAAACTGGTGGTGTTTATCCACGGCCCTGTGGCTATACAGACATACACTATTGATGGATAAGTTGTTATTTTACAACTTAATTTTAAATATAATTTAATCAATTTAAATTAAATAATTTATTCATAAATTATATAATTTAATCATAAATTATATAATTTAAGAGGTTATTTACACAAATACTCTTTTAGAACAGTACCGAGGTTAGCTTAGCTAACCTGCTAATGCTAATGTTATTTGTAATGGTGCATTGCATGCTGGGTAGGGCCCCTCATGTTTTAGGACACACATCCAAATGGACCATGCAAAGAGCAAGTGCAAGATTTCTTACAGCAATAAGCTAAGCAAAGGAGCGTTACCTTGAGAAAATTGAGAGAATTAATGTTCTTGAGCTTGGACTTTTGCTTAGTGTGGTATATTATAAGTTATAACTAGCTAACCTAGCTTAAATGTATTAGTTATAACTAGCTTACCTAGCTTCAATTTATAAGTTATAACTAGCTAACCTAGCTTAAATGTATTAGTTATAACTAGCTAACCTAGCTTCAATTTATAAGTTATAACTAGCTAACCTAGCTTAAATGTATTAGTTATAACTAGCTACCCTAGCTTTAATTTATAAGTTATAACTAGCTAAGCTTAAATTTATTAGTTATAACTAGCTAACCTAGCTTTAATTTATAAGTTATAACTAGCTTACAGAGCTTCAATTTATAAGTTATAACTAGCTAACCTAGCTTAAATTTATTAGTTATAACTAACTAACCTAGCTTTAATTTAACTATCTAACCTAGCCTTATATAAGTTAAAACTAGCTAACATAACTTTCATTTATAAGTTATAACTAGCTTACAGAGCTTCAATTTATAAGTTATAACTAGCTAACCTAGCTTTAATTTATTAGTTATAACTAGCTAACCTAGCTTAAATTTATTAGTTATAACTAACTAACCTAGCTTTAATTTAACTAGCTAACCTAGCCTTATATAAGTTAAAACTAGCTAACATAACTTTCATTTATAAGTTATAACTAGCTAACCTAGCTTCAATTTATAAGTTATAACTAGCTAACCTAGCTTCAATTTATAAGTTATAACTAGCTAACCTAGCCTTATATAAGTTAAAACTAGCTAACATAACTTTAATTTATAAGTTGTAACTAGCCAACCTAGCTTTTATTTATAAGTTATGACTAGCTAATCTAGCTTTAATTTAGAAGTTATGACTAGCTAACCTGGCTTTAGTTTATAAGTTATTAATAACTAGCTAACCTAGCTTTAATTTAGAAGCTATGACTAGCTAACCTAGCTTTAATTTAGAAGCTATGACTAGCTAACTAGATTTAATTTATAACTTATAACTAGCCAACCTAGACAAAACACTAACTTTACAAAGAAATGTTTCTGGTGATTAGTGTTAAACAGTAAGACTATTTCTGTGTTTATTATTGTATTTCACTTAGACCACATTGAGTAAAGTTATACATGACTAGCCAACCTAGCTTTAATTTATAAGTTATACATGACTAGCCAACCTAGCTTTAGTTTATAAGTTATAAATAACTAGCCAATCTAGCTTATATTTGTAAGTTATGACTACCTAACCTAGCTTAAATGTATAAGTTATAAATAACTAGCCAACCTAGCTTTAATTTATAAGTTATGACTAGCCAACCTAGCTTTAATTTATGTTATAAATAACTAGCCAACATCGCTTTAATTTATAAGTTATAAATAAAAAGCCAACCTAGCTTTAATTTATAACTTATCTAGCCAACCTAGACAAAACACTAATGTTACAATGAAATGTTTCTGGTGATTAGTGTTAAACAGTAAGACTATTTCTGTGTTTATTATTGTATTTCACTTAGACCACACTGCTGATCCATGTTTTTGCTCATTTTCATGCGATTTGCACTACTATGCTATCACACTGGATATCTTAAGTTTTACATATAGCACAATGACCAGTCAGGGCTTAAACTGAAGTAGACACTTGGGACAAAACAGTAATTCACTTTCAAGAGGTAATTTTCATTATTTAGGATCTATTTGAGAACATTAAATGCAGAGGAAAATGTAAAAAAAAACAAAAAGCGCCTATTATATTTTGAGTTTATAGTGTGTGTATGGATGTTGGTGATGATTAGCTAATCATTCTCTACATTTCCTGGTTTATTAGGGTCTTGTCAAACAAAGTACAAAATTTGAAAACATTATTTTAACAGCATGGGAATTTATACTGCATTATATATAAGGTGTCCACCAGGCGTCACCAAAGGCTTAAAAACCTCTCCAGAGCGCCCCAGTCTGATACAGAGGTGAATCTGTCTCTATAAAACAACATTTTAATATTTTTTTGTTTCTTTGTGATAAAATAAATTAATGTGAGTCCATCTCAGGGTAATATTAATATTTTTTTGATGAAATGACACATAAAATCACATGTTTGCGCGCTGTGTGCGCTATGGAGTTTTAGCGTTTGGAGAGGGGTGTTTTTTTTGTGACTTGGTGACGGTTTGGCATGCCCCTCCCCCAGCCATTCGGAGACCAATCAGGGCAAATTAGTGATTAGTGTTAAACAGTAAGACTATTTCTGTGTTTATTATTGTATTTCACTTAGACCACATTGGGTAATGTTGTTTAATGTTGTTGACCTGTGAGTCTCAGTGTTGCTTCCAAGCTGGAAAGCTGTCACTGCTGTAGTATGTGTCCACATTCATTTGATTCATTGGAAAGATTAACAATGTATCTAATAATAATAATACACATTTACTGTCTAGATTTGTTTCAGAAAAGTGAGTAATGTTTTATGTGTAAGTAATTGTGCATGTCTAATCTCATTAGATAATTCCATATAACACAGACACAAAAGTAATCCAAGAGTATAAGTCAAATATGGGACTCCTAAATAAGCAAATGGTTCTGTATACCACACATAGCCTGACAGTAAAAAAAAAAAGGAAGCTGTGTATTAATATTGATAGTAACATAATAATTAATTAATGTGTTAAATGTCATGCAAAGGAGATAAAGATGCATGATGTATGAATTTAAGACAAGTGTAGAAATAATAATTTGGCAGTGATTAGAAGTTTGAAAAGTGTTAATGAGCGCCTCCGGAACTTTACGCAGCTCTGCGTGGTTGCCATGGAGACGCCCCTAAGCATTAGGCACCGCCCCTTAGCGATGACGTCATCACACCATCTCTACTTAAGAGTTCACCGCACATTCATATCACCCATTATACTGGTGCATATCATTCTTACCGTGTTAGAGAAAATTTGACTTAATCTGTGGGAAGTCATGAAGAAAATTGTCATTGACTCTATGGATGTTGATCCTGAACTCCCCCCCTCCCGCCCCCGCTCTCATTTTCGGGTACGGTTCAGTGAGGAGGTCAAAGTGCACCACCTGGAATGGAGCCTGGCCAGTCAGGAAGCGCGGGACGGGTCCTACTGGATCGAGCTTGCCATAGACAGGCACCGTTTTAAAAGAAGAGTGGAGAAAATCGGAGAGGTGCTCAGTCCCTGCCTAACATCTCAGCACAGAGAAAGGGTCTGGGAGAGGCTTCAGAGCTCTGTAAAAAAGTAGAGAGGAAGGGGCAGCCGATAGAGAGGGGGTAGAGGCAGCAGATTAGAATACTAAAAAGAATGTATTACATGCCATCCATGTGTTGAGACCATACACAGCCTATGGTTGAGACAGTGTGACGTGTTTTAACTAAAAATATTTAAATTTTAGGAATTATATTTCTAAATAAGTTTAATAAAAAAAAGGATTGACTGAAGTTCAGTTCACTTATTTACTCCAGCTAGTTATTACTAGCTAACCTAGCTTTAATTTATAAGTTATAACTATAAGTTATGGCTAGCTAACCTAGATTTAATTCTTAAGTTATAACTAGCTAACCTAGCTTTAATTTATAAGTTATAACTAGCTAACCTTGCTTTAAGTTAACAAGTTAGCTAACCTAGCTTTATATAAGTTATAACTATATGTTATGACTAGCTAACCTAGCTTTAATTTATAAGTTATAACTAGCTAACCTTGCTTTAAGTTAACAAGTTAGCTAACCTAGCTTTATATAAGTTATAACTATACGTTATGACTAGCTAACCTAGCTTTAATTTATAAGTTATAACTATACCTTATGACTAGCTAACCTAGCTTTACTTTTTAAGTTCTAACTAGCTAACCTAGCTTTAATTTTTAAGTTATAACTAGCAAACCTTGCTTTAAGTTAACTAACCTAGCTTTAAATAAGTTATAAATATAATTTATAACTAGCTAGCTTTAATTTATAAGTTATAAATAACTAGCCAACATGGCATGAAACAGGGTGCTGCCTTCAGAACGGGACAGTCCTTTTCTCGGAAGCACATGCTGCTTAAAAATGAGGCCTGTACTTACATTTATTTGATTCATTGGAAAGATTAACAATGTATCTAATAATAATACAAAGTAATAATAAAACACTTAATTATTAAAATCAAGACAGGATCACATTTGCTGTCTACATCTGTTTCAGAGAAGTGAGTAATCGTTTATGTATAAGTAATTATGAATGTATAATCAGATTAGATAATTCCATATAACATAGACACAAAGTAATCTAAGGGGCGTGTCCTGTGTCTTTGGTATCATAAGGGCACAAAAAATACGCCTTGCGTAGCTCCATTAGCACAAAGGGGGTGTACGAATACTTTTAATTATTCATGGGTGTGTTTTGGGCGTAAAGTGAAATAAGCCAATCAGTGTGTCTGTACTCATTACCTTTAAGATGCAGGTGCACACTGATTTCTGTGCATTCCTATTTCAAGCGCGCATAGGAGGCTAACTGTGCGTCACAATGTGAAGATACACAGCAGCTCATATAAGGGAAGAGTAATGTTATTTCATTCTTACGCAAGTGTCAAGCTACCTTTATTCCCACTGCAGTACCCACTCACATGTGTCTCACATGCGGACAAACTTTTCGGGCCCGGATTGGCCTCATCAGCCACCTTCGGGCCCATACTCATAGAGCTTCCAACCCCGCTTGAAGTTTTGGTCATCTCCGACTTTCGAAAGGACGAACATATATGTTTATTGTTTATGTAAAAACTAGGTTTGCAACACTGAATATTATTCAAGCGATCAACCATTATTTACACTGGAGGGGGACCCTCATTTGCAATGCATTTACAGTTTAAAAGGGATAAAAAATGTTTTACAAATTTGAAATAAAAACATTTACTAAAGATGAACAAAATATATACGTAAAAAAGGAAATATAGGGCATTTTTAAAAGATCATTAAAATTGACATAAAAAGTAAAGAAATTATATCTTATGAGGAAAAACTAATTTAATCAATATAATAATAAAAATAAATAAAAATATATAAAAAATAATATAAAACATAATGTCATATTTCGTACAGGACTCGCAGATACAGATAAAAAAAACAGTTTATTAAAGGTTTGGATGAAACGGGTAGTCGTAAACAGAAACAGTAGAGCACCGGAAAACAGTAGCCACGTAGACAAAACCATACCATAAACGGGAGACAGTCCAGAGTTCATACACGGAAAAGCCAGCAGTAGAGATAATCCAAAAAGGCAGAAACAATAAACAGTCCAGGTCAAACACGGTAAATCCACAATCAGAGGTACAAGCCCAGCCGATGAGGCGTTCTCTAAACTGTTCAGGAACGAATGTCTTGTGAGGAGGACAACCCTCCAGAGGCTCTGCTGTATGAGATCATCCAGTTCCCATCTAAAAGCTGCTATACTGACAGCAGGTGGAAGGATGCGCTCTGACTCGGGAAAATGAGATGCATTATCCGGGGAACTAAAAACCCGGGACAACGCATCCGTTTTACTGTTACGATAACCAGGGCGACACGAGATAGAGAAGTCAAATCGAGAGAAGAACAGTGACCAACGAGCTTGACGAGGGTTGAGGCGTTTAGCAGTGAGTAAGTATTCTAAATTTTTGTGGTCTGTGAGAACCGTGAACGGGTGTGCGACCCCTTCCAGCCAGTGACGCCATTCCTCGAGAGCTAGTTTAACAGCGAGAAGCTCCCTATGCCCTATGCCGTAGTTACGCTCCGTGGGTGACATTTTCCACAAAAAGAAAGCTATGGGATGGAGTTTATGCGGCGACCCACTACGCTGAGAAAGAACAGCCCCCACCCCAGTATCAGTTGCGTCGACCTCGACCACAAACGGGAGCTCGGGTTTGGGATGCATGAGAATGGGAGCAGATACGAACGCAGCTTTGAGTTTATTAAAGGCTTGGTCAGCCTCAGGAAATAATTTCAGAACCTTAGTGGCGCTCTTGGTTAGCACAGTAAGCGGAGCGGCTATGCTACTAAAGTTGTGGATGAACTGCCTAAAAAAAAATAGCGAAGCCCAAAAAGCGCTGGAGATCTGTAATGGACTGAGGGACGGGCCAACTAGTAACAGCAATAACTTTGTCGTCATTAACTTTATTGAAAACTTCGAGATAATCAGAGTACTCTGCAGAGATAACAGATAATTCTTCAGCTTTGGAGCTCTCAATAGATGTAGAGTGTATGGCTAAACTTTCGAACACCAAACAGTTATCATGGCAATATTGTGACCAAACCATGATATCTCCGTCAGTCCAGGAGACGACTGGATAATGAGTCTTGAGCCAGGGCATGCCCAAAATCACAGGGTGGTCAGTGCACGGGAGCACAAACAGTGGCAGTTCCTCGTAGTGAATAGCGCTGGCTTGAAGTGTGACAGGTAAAGTCTGATGGGTCACCGGCTTGGAGCGCATCCGACCTCCCATCCACCTCCCATCCACACCCGATGGAGATCGGACGGAGAAGTTCACGTGTGGGAATGCCATGTTCTTTAACTAGAAGTTGAAGATAGCTGATGAAGTTCCCCTCCGACCCGGAATCTACAAGCACAGAGACAGAGAGCATACCAGTGGGCAACGTAATCTGAACAGATAACGGGCAACATTTAGTATTATAATTTGAGGTTAGATTACATACCACGTTAGGAGAGCACTCCACGCGCTGTCCCAGGGCTGACATTTTCACAGGTCGGATCAAGAGACCACGTTCAGCCTTGCGATGACCAGACTTCCCGCAGTACAGGCCCAGATGGAGACGAATACGGCGTTGACGCTCCACTGGAGACAGCCTGGATCTCTGGATATCCATCGGTTCTGGGTCGGGTGGAGTATGTTCCTCCGAAGCAGTAGACAAAGTGTGAGAAAGTGTCACATGAGGAGATAGGGAGCAGGGTTTGGTCTTGGGACGACGTAAAAGCAGCTGGACCAGTCGGATGGAGAGACATATTAGCTGATCCAAGGTAAGGGAATCATCCCTGCATGCTAACTCTCTCAATACCTCAGGATTAAGTCAATTTTTAAACACAGAGATGAGTGCTGCGATGTTCCAGCCACTGCCAGCTGCCAGAGTACGAAATTCCAGCGCATAAGAAGCAACAGACTTGTGACCTTGCTTTAAAGCCAGCAAAAGTTCTCCATTAGACTGCCCATAGTGTGAAAAACAGCGTGAAAACGTGCCAAAAAAATCAGAGTAGCTAGTCTCAGAAATGTTGTTCCAAACCGCGGTAGCCCACTCGAGCGTTTTACCAGACAGCTGTAAGATGATAAAGCCTATCTTAGCTTTGTCCGTAGTTGGCGGAGAGTTGCTGAAATACAGTAAGCACTGCAAGAGAAATCCGCTGCATTTTTCCGGATCCCCATCAAAAAACTCTGATTTGCACACATGAAAGCTGGATACAGCGGAGTTACCATAAACGGGAGACAGTCCAGAGTTCATACACGGAAAAGCCAGCAGTAGAGATAATCCAAAAAGTCAGAAAAGATAAACAGTTCAGGTCAAACACGTTAAATCCACAATCAGAGGTACAGGCCAAAATCGGCGTTGAAAAAACAAAAAGCAAGGTCATACATGAGATAAACATAGACAGAGATAGTAACACTTTGTAATAAGAATAAACCAACAATACTCGGCACAGGTGTGTGCGTGGGAAGCTCTTAAATAGTGCAGTGCTGCGTCCAGAAACTTTTGCTACTCCTCCTCTCCTACTCCTACTTTCCTATAGACTACTGAAGTCGTGTCTCATTTTGTAGTCGGTGCCATGTTGTTTATGCCCATATTTGGGGTCCCTTTGGGGTTCCGTGTCTATCGCGGTTCAAGCCAATACTGGATTTGAATGGGCTTTTCAAAAACTGGCCTCTGTCACATTCTGTGGTAAATAAATTTGTTCAGAACCCTGTACGTTTTATTCTGTGTACATTTACCTCCCAAATATCACTGGATCCTCTGAATTTCGAGATCGTTTAAGGGGTGTAATCAGAAACATGCTAACTTTAAGCTAATGCTTAACTGACGTCTCAGCACTGCGGCTGAAATTGACCCCGGTCTGGATTCTGCATAACACCAGCGAACTCTGGTCAAATCGCGTTTTGGATTATTATGCTTCTTCACAGAGGATCATTAAAGCATTTAAACAGGTGTAAACTCTTTCAGTAATGTTGAGCAGTGTAGTCTGTGTTAGAGCTTTAAAAGGCAAATAATAAGAGAAAATGTCTCTCAGTTCGGCAGCGCTTCCCTGCAGGTTTAGTATTTAATTACGGTCATTAGTTTATACTAATTACAACACCTGACCCAAATAATCAGCTAACAACTAACTAATCAAATAATCAACTAACTACCTGCCCTCACTGAGGCAACAACCAACCAGAAACACCAATTTATTTCACTGCATAATAAAAAAGGGAAATGTTAAAATGTGTTACAGCTGACCTGTTTTAGTGATTTTATGCTGCAACACTCTCAGCTCTCCTCAGTAAGGGCAGTTATTTCATTATTAGGCTCAGCTGTGTGTAAAAAGCTCCTAACTTGTGGCCGGAGTTCACTGGTGTTGCGCCGAAAACAGTTCCCTGCTAATCTCTGCAGCGGCGCCGGGGGTTCAGTTCACTCCGCTTTAGCATTAGCTTAAAGTTAGCATTTTTCTCATTACAACTCTTAAACGATTTCATAATTCAGAGGATCCAGTGATGTTCAGGAGTAAAATGTACACAGAATAAAACGTACAGGGGTCTAATCAGATTTATTTATCACAGAATGTGACAGAGGCGGATTTTTGAAAAGCCCATTCATTTTCCTTCTAGTCTTTCCTTCTAGACTTCTAGTCTATTCTTCCTCTCCTACCCCGGAAGACGGTGAAGGAATCAAGGAGAGGAGAGGAGGAGGAGGAGGAATGGAGGGAAGGAGCTGTAACTGGGGAAATGGCACAGCTGATACCTTTTAGATAGGATGTTCACTACCAATGAACTGAGCCAATCACAACGCTCACTTTCAGCACATGTTTCAGAACATTATTATCACACACAGCCAAAAATTCAGATATTCCAATAAAATCCTGCTCACTCCCAGCCGCATTTTTGGCCGCATCTTCGGCCAGTGAAGCTTGCAGCCCTGTCTGACCTCAGCCTTATGAGGGTTTCAGTTTCCCTAAGTAAAAAATAAATAAATAAATAGATAAATTAAATGTATAAATATATTATAAATAATATATGTATGTATATGTATAACATGTTACAAATAGGGTCATTAATATTGTTTTACTGAACATACAGCTTATCTAAACTATAAATTATATTACTGCTTTACTGGCTGTTTAATTAGATAAGAACCTAGTTAATTAATACATTTCTGCATGCTCTGTGGGCGTGGATGCAGTGATGTCATTCAAAAATCCTTAAAAGTCTTCTGGAGTAGGATGCTTTTATGTACCCTCCGTTGGAAGCCTCCTACAGGAGGATTTTAAGCGGCTTCTTTCATCTCCTACGGTATTCGTACAGGCAGCAAGATGGCGTCACGTAATCAGTTTGCGGGTCACAGAGGAGAGGAGAACAATCGGTAGGAAAAAGGAGACACTTTTTGGGTTTCTGGATGCAGCCCAGGTAATCAGTACTCGGGACTTCCTAGAGGAAGCAGGTGATGTGTCACGTGATCGGGTGTGTGTGTGTGATGTCAGTATGTGGTGCGTTCAGGAGCGCTTTCAGCAACAGACGTGACACATAAACTTATTAAAAAAACAAATTTAAAACATTCACAGGCTTCCTGAGCAGAATAATAAAAGTTTAAATTAAAACAGCTTATCAAAACCTAAACTCATCCTTTATATTTGACAACATTTGATTAACTTTACAGGTCCTCACTATGAGCGGGAGGTCGCAGGTTCGAATCCAGGTGGGTAGATGTTGTCTTTCCCCACATCACTGCTAGGGTGATGTCGACTGCACAAGGCATCTGTATGCATTTTAGAGCGCTGAAAGAGATTTTAGTTAATGAATTGACATATTTATTATTTTAATAAATTTGCCCTGGTAATAAAAAACGAACGCTAACAAATAGCTTTATATTTCTGTTTATTTCAAATGTTTTAAATAATAGCAAAGTTAAATAAAATAAATTTATGTTCAGTCGAAGTGCTTTTCTGTTTTATTTTTTTGTTTCTAAAACTCCAGCATTTGAGTGAGAATAAGCATCTGATAAAATTCTTAAATAGCAGAATGTCTATGTCTGCTATATTAAGCTTCAGTTATAATGTCTGTGTACTGAACATAAATCCTTATAACTGTCAAAAAAAAATTACTAATTATAACTTACAGTTACTGTGCAGATTTTTAAGTATATTTAATTTTTATAGTTGATTGCTAAAGGCTCTGGACGAGGTGTTTTTTTGCCAAAGGTAAAGAAGTGATGGTGTGTGGTATAGTGAATGGAGAGCGCAGTGATCGTGATCCTGGCTGCGCCACTGACTGTTGATCTTAGACGTGCTTTAACCGGATCAGTCGCGCAATGCTTTTTTTTAGCCGCCAAGATAGAAACACACCAGAAGTTTACCTGAACACACGTAATTTTCATACCACTACGCCCATCGGTGTTAATATATTCCAAAATATAATAAGCCGGGTGTACGATAGGGCCCTAATAGTGCAAGACAAATGTGACTCCTAAATATGCAGATGGTTCTGTATTCTACACATGCCTGACAGCAAAAAAAGGCAGATGTGTATTAATGTTGATAGTAACATAATTTTTATTAATTAATTAATTAATCTGTTAAATGTCACGCAAAGGAGATAAAGATGCATGATGTATGAAGATAAGACAAATAGAGTATAGTTTAGAAATAATAATTTAGCAGCAATCATAAATTTCCATTGGAAGAAGGGTCCAAAAGTAAGTTTATAGTCATTTGAAAACTGAAAAGTGTTAATGGGCTCTGTAGTTGTAGTAGTAGTAATATTTATATTTGGCTACCACAACCGATAATACACTGATCATCTTTTACTTTTACTCTGTAATATCACGATATTTACAAAATATTTTAGAGTGATAAAACACTTATAAAACAGTTGAATAATTACAAACAACAAAAGGCAAGGCAAGTTTATTTATAGCACACCTTTCATACACAAGGTCAAACTCATAGAGAGACTGTCAAAATCCTGAAGGACAAATATTACTGTGGAATATTTCCACAATGACCCTGTAAACATAGCATGTAATATAATTAATGGTGAAATAGCACTTTTCGCCTAATTCCCAGACCATTATCTCTTTAGTCTTAAGTCGTCTCACAAAATATTTGTCCTTCTTCAGGATTTTTGACTTTGTCTAGGGTATTGGGCATTAAGTCTGACAGTCATATTTGTGAGATGCCTTAAGACTGAAGAGATAATGGTCTGGGAATTAGGCGGAAAGTGCTATTTCACCATTCATTCAATTATATTACATGCCATGTTCCCAGGGTCATTATGGAAAAGAAATCCACAGTAATATTTGTTCTTCTTTAGGATTTTGAAAGTCT
Source organism: Astyanax mexicanus (assembly GCF_023375975.1). Lineage (NCBI taxonomy): Eukaryota > Metazoa > Chordata > Actinopteri > Characiformes > Acestrorhamphidae > Astyanax > Astyanax mexicanus. Next base: position 30,803,788 of record NC_064409.1, on the reverse strand, counting down.
TATGTATTGTGTATTAGGTGCAGTGTTGGGAAGTAACGGATTACATGTAACGGCGTTACGTAATCAGATTACAAATTATGAGTAACTGTAATCCGTTACAGTTACTGCTTCAGTAAGTGGTAATCAGATTACAGTTACTCTGCTAAAATAAATGGATTACATTGCGGTACTTTTCTATTTTTGGTCTTCCAATCCAACACTGACAAAACGCAAACACATTCACATGAATCACAACATCAGAATATTCTATGATTCACAACCTCCTGCTCAGAATGTTTTCACTGCAGAAGCGCCCTCTAGCCCGTCGGCGGGCCCGTTCTGACTATGTAAAGTTGAATGCTTATAAGCGTCAAATATTCTAAACACACCGACCAAATAACTGACTCATATTCTTTAGTACTAATTTAACTACCTGCATGCAAATTTACAACCATCTACATGAAACCAGTCGCCAGAAATCGCCAACTGAAAACAGCCTGTTTTTTTTACATTGTTTATAGGGGTGGGAATCGATTACTATCTCACGATTCGATTCGATTCGATTCCGATTTTGGGGGCCACGATTCGATTCAAAATCGATTTTTGATTCAAAACGATTTGAATTATAAATATTTCTGCTTCTGGCTTATGAATCGTATTGAAAAAAAACCCTCCATAATATACACTGGTCCTGGAGCAAGTAATGTGTTACAAAAACAATAAAATGTGCAGGAATGTGGGTCCTCAGTGACAGAGGAATCACTGGGATATCACAATGACGTTAATGAACAATAAATACATAAATAAATAACACTGCTTTATTACCAGGCTACTAGCGGTGGTGTGTAGGTGACGCTGCTGGGCTGATGTGATGATAGCAGTGGAGCGCTAAAGTTCAGGAGCAGCTGCTGATTAACTAGTTAATTTAAGGTGGTTGTATTTCTTCAGAAAGGGGGCAGGAGGTGGAGAAATTAATTCATATTGTCCATTCCTTAATTCCTCTGTGATGAGGAGCTGAAATTAGCTCTGATTAGCTTATTGTTATTTTTCCGTTCCGCCTTAAATGCTGCAGCCCGCTGCCACCTGTAGCGTTATTTAAGGTGGAACTGGAAAGTTAGCTAGTTAGCTAGCTAACAGTTACTGAAACTAACTACTAGCGATCTTTTTTATGCTTGTTATGAAGCATTCTGCCATAAAACATTGAAACTACACGTTAATCTAAGGTAATATAGTGCTTGTTCTGCCATCTTACCGGTGATTCTCAAACACCTAAGCTCTGTGTGTGTCTGGAAGATCTCCAAAGGGACAAGCGCTATCCCCAGGGTTGCCAGGTCCAACAAAAATACCCAGCCCAAAATCAGTCTAAAACCCGCCCCTCAGAATCGATTTTGGGACATTTTAAATCGATTCTGAATCGTAGTAAATGAGAATCAAGATTCTTATGTGAATCGATTTTTTGGCACACCTCTAATTGTTTACATGGGGAACACGCCTCCCCAACAAAATAGCCTTATAACATATTATTAGTATATAAAATAACATCATATTACATTATAGAAAATTCACTTACTATCACAGCATCCACAATACAGCACTGACCCGCAGATAAAATATCCATAAAGTCCTTTATTCGCCTGCTCACTTCTCCTCACAAACATGCGTTTATTTTCAGCGGTCCACAAACCACTATTTTTCTTGAGTGATCGTCTTTTGAACCAATAACGTGAGCGCTGGATCAATCCAATCCAATCAAATCGGGTCATAGCCTTTCTCCAGCGTCACAAAAGTGATTGACACCTATTTCAACCAATAGTCCACCCTTAGACGAAAACATTGGTACGTAATTTTCCCTGATTGGTCTCCTAATGGCTGGGGGAGGGGCATGCCTAACCGCTGTCACCAAATTCCCTCTGCTAAACATAAGTCCGCCCACAGCGCGCATACGTGTGATTTTGTTTGTCATTTCATCAAAAAGTATTAATATTACTCTGAAATAGACTTACATGCATTTATTTTATCACAAACAAACAAAAAAATTACAAACTCTGGCTGTATAGAGACAGATTTACTGGAGAGGTTTTGAACACTTTGGAGACGCCTGGTGGACACCTAATATAATGCAGTGTAACTCTTCAATGCATTGTGATATAAATTACAAATTTTGTAATTTGTTTGTCAAGACCCTACTGAATCAGGAAATGTAGAGAATGATTGACTATTCATCACCAACATCCATACACACATTGTAAACTCTAAATATAACAGGCGCTTTTTTTTTTTTTTTTTACAATTTCTTCTGCATTTGATGTTCTCAAATGGAACTTAAATAATGGAAATTAAAGTGTTGAAGTGAATTATTGTTTACTGTTTATGATTACACTGCATTTGACATTTAATAATAAAACATTCAAATTATATTTTGTTTGCATTTGTGAGTTCTTAGAAAAGGAACAGATTGTAATCGCATTAAATCCTATTGGACCAAATTGTATCGTATAAAGACATAATTTGAGGTATCGTAAATTATCGTATCGCTGACTAAAATAATCGTATTGTATCGTATCGTAATGAATCTTGTGATTTACACCCCTAGATAATCCTGGCAAAAAATCCACCTGCAGAAAGTGGCAAACCTGCAAATAGTTAGCTTACAGTTGTTGTTACATTGTTTGGTTTTTAATGATTTTATCATCAATTTATAGAAGTGTTTTATAAAATTGTTTGATTAAATGGTTTCATAAGTATTTTTATAGGGTGATTGAAAAGGCTGTTTTATTTGTCTATCTATTAACTGGAAGGAAAAATAAAAGAATAATATGCAAGATGTGGTTGCTACATTCATTCAGGCTTAAAAAAACGTCAATATTGTAAGTAATCCAAAGTAATCAGATTACGTTACTCACTTGAAGTAATGTAACTGATTACGTTACAAATTACATTTTGAGTGATGTAATCAGTAATCTGTAAGATTACATTTTAAAAGTAACCTTCCCAACACTGATTAGGTGTGATAGTTTTCGAGACAACTTAAGACTAAAGAGATAATGGCCTGGGAATTAAGCCAAAAGTGAAAGCAATAACGTGTTAATTCATATCATCTAATTTTATTTACATTATATTCCAATCAGAATTAAACTCTGTCCATCGCATTGTGTTCTCCCCTTTATTCAGAGCGTTTGCACAGCGCTTTGCTTACATTCAGTTTTTTACTGTTAAAATGCGCCATCTACTGGCGGCCGAATGTATGTTCAGCCAGCATTTAAGGTGGAACAGAAATCTGAATAAAGACACTGGCGAATAAGAAGCTAATCTCAGCGTCGTATGTCTGTCTTTGTTAAAGAGCACAATACAACGAATTTTCGCATGAAAGCACATATTTTTAACGTGTGACAGCGTCCTGAATTATTACTACATGTCTGCTTTTTGTAACAAACCAAGCCGTGTGGAAATCGGGTAAAAATGTTAGAGTTGTGATTATTATAGGTGTATTATTCACCTTCCTCAGTGTAAATTAATGCACTGGGGCGCAGGGTTGCCTCCTCCAATATGTCGGCCACGCTGACAGGCCATCTCCTATATATGGCGTCAGTCGATGTGGCGTCTATGATGTATATGGTCTATACTCCGGGCTGCAGCACGGCGGCGCTCCTGTTGAAGCGCTGGAGTCACGTGAGGCAGTGAGGTCAGCCCGCAGAGCGGAAGAGGATCTGGTGCTGGGTTCCTGGGTGAGGAGGAGATAAACAGAGGAGCGCTGTGTGGAGACGGTAGATTCTCAGCCTGCCCGTTGGCGGTGGTGAGTGTATTTAACAGTTGTTCATACGGAATATCAGGCCTGACCTCTCCCCGGGGCCGTGCGCAGACCAGTCCCGCCGGAGTCTGCTTTCGGAGCCGCTCCTGCAGGCAGGAGAGCAGCGCTGCGGCCGGAGCTCGAGCTCAGACACAGGCTCGAGCTCAGACACGGGCTCGAGCTCAGACACAGGCTCGAGCTCGCTGAGCTTAGACATGGAGAGAGGAAGGATCCCCGTGTGATGTCTGGAGCCGCGGGCTGAAGGTGTCAGTCTCCGAGAGACGGGGAGTCAGGCGCTGTCGGCCTCTCTGATGGAGAAAAGGCTGGCTTTCGTTTTCACTTCACTGCGCGGAATCTGCTGTCTGTACCCGTGTCTGTGTCCACTGCTGCTGCTGCTGCTGGCGATGTGAACTCGCTGATTTCTGAGTTTCAGGGCCAGGCTGCGAGAAATCCCCCGCTTTATTCCCATTCCCGTGTTAGTTATATTCCCTCCTGCTTTATTCCTGATCACTAAAGTGGGAATTTCCCACCTCCGTGACGTCACACTGAAACTTGACGCTCCTCAGGTCGTTTCTTGCAATGATCCTCGAGCTGATTCAGTTACTGATCTCTGAAACCTAGTTAATAGTACAGTTTTATCTAACAGAAATACTGTCAGATCTACAGGTCCTAGAACTCTATTTCCTTCATTTCAATAACAACACTACAATAACAAAGAAACAATAACAAAGAAAGTCATAGATATCTATAACTGTTTTTACAAGTAGAAAATGAAATGTAATTCCAGATTGACATCACCAGTTTAATCCTGAGTAGCATTTTTTATATTATTATTATTATTATTATTTTTACTAGTAGTAGTACGAGTAGTAAAAATCCAAATAGTATTTGTCTAAAATTATACCCCACCCACCAGATAGCAGTGTTGTACTCTGTACTCAGATCCCGCTGTTCAGGCTGAATAACAATGAAACGTCCTTTACTCAGATTTTATGCTTATGATGATCGTGATGCTTATCGTGTCACCAAGTTCTTACCGGTACACAGCCCTATATTATAGAGAACTAAAACTGCACATATATCAAATACATATTAATTTTAGTCAAGCTAAATTGCAGATATCTTAATGTATAATTTTTACAAATAGAAACCTGTTACAGAAATCTTGAATTTGAGTTATTTTAGGCTTTTACCAATAAAACTGAGTACAGATTTTCGAATGATTTTAGGTTAAAACACCCTAACATAAGCGGAGGAATAACACTAGTAGAAAAAGCTATATGATTTAATATATTTTATCTTATCTAGCTAGATAATAATGGTGACTATCTCAATAAGTGACAGAGTAACTGTTTTTGACCTTGTTAAACAGAAGTCTATAGCTGAATCTAGTGCATGCTCAAAAGCAGGGGCGTAGCAGCAAATTCTGGGCCCTGTACACTCTCAATGTCAGTGGGCCCCTGTCCATGCCAGTACACAATGAACGTGGATTTTCATGGGCCCCTCTTTTTACTCGGGCCCTGTGTAGTCAGGTCCACTTTTCCCCCCACTACCACGCCCATGCTCAAAAGCCTAGGTAAAGACAATGTTTCTATCTTGTATGGCCTACAGATATTTTGCAATCAAAGCCAAAGTGACAGAACAATTCCTGCACAAGTTTTATTTACTTTTTGAAGCATTTTATTTCAAATATCTTAAAGTGCGTTTATTACTTTTTAAAATTACATTCAATTTAAAAAAATCACAAATAAAGATAAACAGGGCCTCATAAAAATTGTTTTCTTTTTCATAGATGCTATATGTACTAAGAAGTTCCACTGCAGTTCGATAAAAAAGGACCTGTCGGATACTTTTTTTCACTTCTTCAAAACCAATTTTGGTAGCTCGCTTATTTATTGGTATTTATTAATTGAAATATCAACAACACTAATTAGGAGTTCTGAATATTTTTTCTTTTAAATTGAAAGTAGTGGTATTCCTGAGTGGGAAGAGGGCAAAGTATATTTGTGATTATATTAAATGGCATCAGTGTTCTTCTGCTACCATTCTTGTAACATCACATATATACATTTTAAAACTAGGGTGTCTGGTAGGTCACAGGACCCTTTTCTGGCTATAATAACTTGCTGATTATCGAGCAACCATGGTACTGCTAATGTAGAGGCATCATAACAGCATCATTTAAAGCTGAATAGAGCTGGTGAGCTAAATGAGAGTGCAGCACTAAACAAGAGTTCTCACTAAACACACCATCTTCATTCACTATTTGCTCTTATAACTTTATTTATGTTTTATTTATGTGTTTTTCTGCAGGCATCCTAGAAGCCATTATGCAGAGTACAACTAATTACCTGTGGCTGCTCTCAGACTTGCTGGGGCAAGGTGCCACAGCCAATGTGTATCGCGGGAGGCACAAGGTAAGCGTGGTAGGATTATGTGCTTTCATGAACGTGTGTACTTATAAACAGGATTTGTGTTAATCTAACCCAGTGTGGTTCATGTGGCGTAGTCAACACCCAGCTGCTGAATGTGGTTATGGCAGTAGGGTCTGTATATTTCAAGCCTGATAAGTCAATTAGGATGCAAGAAAACCACAAGCCTGTGTTTCTCATTTTCATCTGCGTGTTTAATACAGGATCCATCCAGTATAAACAAGCAAAGTGAATGACATGCTGTAAACAACTATATTACTGTAAAGCTGCTCTTTAAAATGTAGAGCCTTGCAGAAAAAGGCTAAGGTAATTAAATTATTGAAGGTATTTTCCAGTAATGTTAGTCCTGACAATTTTAGTCATTTTTCAGGATCAAGGGTCTTTTAAGTTCTATAAAATGAACTGCAAAATAATAGTCCAGCTTATATGAAACCAGTATGTATTGAAATGACAATATGTATGGAGGATCTTCAATTGGCATGTATCTGTGTTGGGTAGTTAATGTTTGGCAGAATGAAAGTGAGAGAAACCTGCTATGTGTAGCACAGATCAGTCTTACAGGTGTGTGGTAAGTGTTGTACAATCCAACATTCCAATCTTGGAGATTTTACAAATGACATTTCAGAGTAAAGTCACTCACACTCGAGTATTTTTTTAAAGGTAAACTAGCAATAGGTAACCTGGTACACACATCATATCTTGTTTTTTAAAGACATTTTAGAGTGTATGTACTATATCATTAAAATAGACACAATATTCGTCACAATATTCTGACATAAAATGCATCAGTAGTGGCAGTCAAAAATACAATACTGTCACATGCCTAGTACAGTGATATTTCAAAATCCACAATATAATCAGAAAATGCTTTTTGTAAATCATGATAAAAACATTTATCACTGCATGATAAAATGTTTATATTAACAAAGTTTTTATAGTAAATCTTTCAGTAAAGTCTGGATGAATGTTACTGAAGGAGCCTGTTAAATCACTGCCAAACTGTTTAATCTGTAATATAACTTATCACACTGCTTTTTGTAACAGCAAATGTTCAAATGTTACAAAAAACAGTTTGTAAATAGTCTTTTATTCCTGCAGTGAAGGCTAAATAAATGTGCCACTAATGTGGAAGTTGTCTGGACAGTTCCTTTGTTATTACCTGTGGGTACTCTGATTCATTTATTGCACAATATATTAACAGTGTGGCATAAGGTCAGTAATATGTACACACAAATTCAGTGAGTGTAAAGTGTTCATATTGTGAACAATCTACATATATCACATGTTTACAGCTGGCACTAACCAGGCACACAGCTGTAAACATTAATCTGATTATAATCTTTATAAACAGCCTCTGCAAAAGACTTGCTAATCTGTCCTCCTCACTAGGCTGGTTTACAGGCTGTGTGTGAGAGACATTTGCGTGTGGGGTACCACAGCGTCATGTGATCCATGGCTCCTGTATAGTAGCAGCAGTAAAATGTACTGAAGGGGGATTTCCACCAAGCCACTGAGCCTTTGACATCCTCTTGGTGCACATGTATGCAACAGTGAGGGCATGCTTTAGCATGTTCCTCCTTGCCTGAGCTGCTGGAGATGTGTGATGGTGTGAAATCTGCCAGATGCATTGTCCTTCTTCGTTTGATACAAAGCAAATAATTTTTTTTGTATATTATTTTATTTTTGTACCTGTGTGTACACTTTCGTTTTAATATTTTAGAATTCGTTAGATTAATTTGCCTTTAGCATTTTGAGCTTAGTTTAGTTAGTTATTTTCCTATTTCATATCTTATTTATTAAATGCTGTTATTTATCCACCTGCGGAGTTTTAAACGCGCGGATGAGCTCGCGTTCAGGCTCGGGTTCAGGCAGACAATCTAAACTCTAGTATGCAGAACTATATTATTATTGTTATTAATTTTCCATTCTTTTACATAGCAGGATACTTTGATTTTTATTTCTCTGCCCGGACCCGACCCGGCCCGAGGAAAGTAATGGAAAATCTCTGGTCGAGTCCAGGCTCCAGGAAATAGTCTGATGTTGTCATCTACGTTTTTAATACTATTTTATTTTATATAAAGCCATGGCCTGATAAATCACCATATACCTAAGTAACAAAGTATTATTGTTAACGAAAACTGAAAGTGAAAGTTCTCCTTAACTGAGTCTAATAAAAACGGTAATTAAAAGAAAAAACTAAAACGAACTGAAATTACAGATTGAATACCCTCATTTTCGTGTTTGTAAATTTATTTATAAGCTCTGTTTCCACTACAGCAGTTTAACAGCGGGTGGTGTTGTGTTGTTTCTGCTCGAGAAGGGGAGCCGGACTCTGCGGAGGTCAGATTTGGGCAGTGCGCAGAGCGCCTCACGGTTGGTTGGTTTTTTGGGGTTTTATTGCTACTCCAGCACAAATGTGGCTATTTGTGACGATAATTTCGGTGAAAATTAGTGCAACCTGTAGAGTTTATTGAGTTTTTGCTGTATGATCTCCTCAGTGAGAATCCCCACCCCATAACCAATCAGTGGTTCACTGCTCACTGCTCTTTCATAGTGGATGCGCAGAATGTCTTAAATGTCCCATTTTTCAAAGTACAGATTTGGCACGTCACATGGTTAATATACGTCACTATTTTACAATAACGTCACCACATTTAAATACCGTGGTATACCGAAATACCGTCATACCGCCCAACCCTAATTTCATATATAAAAAACGGTGATGCAAATAAGAAAACAAAACAAAATCTAAACCACTCAACTAGTTCACAAACTTCATCTCTGTGTATTGCTATATTAAACAATGCAGTACCCGTGATGTCACCAGACATCAGGTAAATAAGAGCAAGGAAATATCTGCGCAAAACTGTGCCGGACTGAGGCGCACAGTTTTCTGCCGCTGCGTTTAACAGCACGTGCCCAGCCATGTGGAGGCCATGCGGTTACCTTGTGTTTATGCCCGCTCCCGCTCCCCTTCGTGCTTCTCAGGCAGCAGCAGCAGCCCATCACTCACACAGAGAGGGAGACAGCGCTGTTCACTCAGAACATTACAACATTGATGACAATGCTTAAACAATATATTGTGCACCTCTACTCAGCAGTGTGATTTTTGGCTAAAACATTACAAAGCTCAGATAGCCTTCATTGTCATCCTAGCCCTTTACTGCTTGTATCTTTTACCGGAAAACAGTTAGTTTGTGAAGAAATAGGTAGAATAAGTAGAATTACCTTACAGGGACAGCTTACCTTAATGTTTATCAGCAGTGGCTGTATGTTTATTACATTCAAACAAAGTTCATAGTCTTTACCCCTCCACTGTCTCTCTCTCTCTCTATTTCTTTCAGAAAACAGGTGATCTCTATGCAGTCAAAGTTTTCAATAATCTGAGCTTTCTGCGGCCTCTGGATGTGCAAATGAGGGAGTTTGAGGTGCTGAAGAAGCTTAACCACAAAAACATTGTCAAACTCTTTGCTGTGGAGGAAGAGGTAGAGTATTTGAGTGATATGATCAGTCAGCTGTTCCAGTGCATTTTTCTCTTTTGGAAGTATTCAATGAACTTAGCCATTACTATGACCTAAAAGTGGGTCATGACAGAAACAACTGAACACAAGGTCCCTTGCTGCTTCATGCCAATGTGTTTAAATGAATAGGTACTAGATATCACTTGATGCATAATAGACAGCTCATTACCAGTGTTTTGGGGTGTGAAAAAATGCACATAATCATCCCTCCTAATCCAATTGTAGTAAATCAGCCAAGATATGTCTGATGTCAGAAGTTTGTTTTTTAGTGTTAAGACTGGTGGCTAAGTTTGTATGTGATCTCAAATTTCTACATGAAATAATTGCATTAAATATACAAATAAAAAAACATGCTAATCGTTAATCCTCAGTTACAACGTCATTATGCTGCTGTAAAAATGGAGGAAACTAGACAACAGAATTGGTCTTGGCTGATTTCCATTTGCTATAGCAGTTAAGGCAGTTTAAGATATTACTGTAGTAATAATGTTGTGAAACCTGTTTAACTTTAACATAACAATGTATGAATAATAGGAAAGTAATCTTAATAATCTCATGCCTTTGTTTTGGGTTGTTGTTACTCCCGACAGTCAAACTCTCGTCATAAGGTGCTGGTTATGGAATACTGTCCGTATGGAAGTCTGTACACAGTTCTGGAGGAGCCCTCTAATGCTTACGGACTGCCTGAAGACGAGTTTCTCATTGTGTTGCAGGATGTTGGTAAATGTCACCTCAACTGAGAGGAATTGCTTTGTCTTTGTCTAACATGTGCAGGGAACCAAAACTAAAACCAAAAGCAAACAATTTTAACAAAACATAAATAGAACCAGAAACAAAATCTTTTTATTTTTCTGTTTGACTGGCTGAGCCATTCTGTATTAATGCTTAGAAATCCCCCTTAATAGAGAGTAGTATCAGAAGCGTCATTTTTAAGTGTGTTTGTTTAATCATCTAAATGTGCATGCCTGCATTAATACTTGCCTGTGATACCAAATCTGCTCAGAAACATTATTAAAAGAAAAATTGGCTTCCTGGTTTATCGAATTCTTTGGTTCACTTTGGTGTATTTTTTTTTTTTTTTGCATGACTGTGTCGTTTAGGGGTGGCTGATTCCATTACAGTTAACCACATTCTAAAATAGATTCTTTGTTATGTTCTTTTGTTAAATAATTGTTTATTTTTGTCTGAATCATTTTCTTCTAACAGATTGTATAAGTCTTCTGTCTCTGATCTCAGTGCTGTTGTGTTTACAGTAGCCGGAATGAACCACCTGCGTGAGTACGGAATAGTGCACAGGGACATTAAGCCAGGGAACATCATGCGTGTAATAGGTGAAGATGGACGCTCGGTCTATAAGCTGACTGATTTTGGTGCAGCACGGGAGTTGGAAGATGATGAACAGTTTGTGTCACTGTATGGAACAGAGGAATACTTGGTAAGAGACAGCAATGAAACTAATGCTTAAATTCAAATGCTTTTTATAATTATTTTATTTGCAGTGATAATTTAATGTCGTGGATCACCATCACATGCTTTGTGATGACAGTAATCTAAATTAAGCATTTATTAACATAATCAAGGTATGTTTAACTATACAGTTCTATAGACTTTTAGCTGTGGAGCAAAAGAATAAATGAATAACTGGCATAGATTTAAAAGCTCTATGTAATAAACATCAGTCAGTAACAGTAACAAATACTGTATATCTCTTAGAACTCTATGCCAATTATTTATAGTTTGATGTACACTTATTCACCTATAAATTACAAAGCATTTATAAAAGATAGACACACATGCCAGAGGTTATTTTCAGGTGTTTCTGCGCTACATAAATATATCTTAGAGTAGATACACTCATACATTTTTTTTTTTTTTTTACATTTAATAAATTTAATTTGTTGCTCTGTAATAATACAATATACCATCTCATTTTAGAAGTCTTTAAAATGAGATGCAAATAGTAACATTATTTAGATATTTAATCTAAGTTTTATTATTTTGTTCTATACAGTCATTGGCTTTTGTATACGTATTTTTATTTATATTACCTGCCATGGGTTTTACCTAATGGCTAACTGACGATGCTAACTGTTTTCTAAGCTGAATTAATCCCTTATATTTGATAACAGTGATGTCACTGTGCTGTTACATTAGTAGGTTCTGTGGTTTGATATGATATGTGGATTATGTCTATATACAGTGTCTTGCAAAAGTAGTACATAATTGTGAAGTAAAATGAAAATAATAGATGGTTTTCAAATTTTTAATCAAATATCTTAGAAGTGTGAGGTGCAAAAGTATTCAGTATTCAGTACTTTGTAGAGCCACCTTTCACTGCAATTACAGCTGAAACTCTTTTGGGGTTTGTCTGTACCAGCTTTGCATGTCTAGGGTTGTTATTTTGCTGGATGGTATATCTCCTTCAGAGTCTTAAGTCTTTTGCAGCTTTCAACAGGTTTTCTTCCAGGATTGTCCTGTATTTATCGCCATCCATTTTCCCATCGAAAAGCATTCCCACAGCATGATGCTGCCACCACCTTGTTTAACAGTGGGGACACATGTTTGCTGTGTCCCGTACATGGCTTGTGGCAAACTGCAAAAGTTGCTGTCGACTCTTTAATAAAGACCATTTGTGGAGATTTTTGCAGCTCCTCAAGAGTGACCATGGGTCTCTTGGCTGCTTCTCTGACCAGTACTCTATTCCACTTCACAATTATGTGCTACTTTAAATATGTTCTTTATGTGCTAAATAAAACACTTTGTTTAAGTTTGGGGTTGTAAGGTGACAGAATGTGAAAGTTCAAGGGGTGTGAATACTTTTGAAAGCCACAGAAGTTTTCTCTCAATGCTAGCTTACAGTTGTTTTGGCTTGTCCATGTGATCTTTAGCAAACTGCAGACAAGCAGAAATATTGGTTTTGAGGAGCAGTGGATTTCTTCCTGAAACACTGCCATGCATGTCATTCAGTGTTCTTTTAATGTGTACTCACATTAGCCAATGTGATTGAGTCCTTCTGTTGCTTTAAAGTTACCCTAGGGTCCTTTTAAGACCTTGCAGATTATTACATGCCATGGAGTGAACTTTGTTGGTCAACCACTCTTGGGGAGGGTAATAGAAGTCTTGAATTTCCTCCATTTGTACATAATCTATCTGACTGTGGATTGGTGGAGTCCAAGGTCCTTCGAAATATCCTTTGATCGTGCCATGATACGCTTCCACAAACTTAAATTTTTTTTTTTTTTTTAATAAAACAGGGTGCCCACTCGCCTTTTTTTGTCTCATTTGTTTAACTGGGTTATAAAAATGTTCTAAATCCAAATGTTCTTACAATATTTCAAGCACCGCTGTACATGTACAAATGAGATTAAAGAATTATCATTATTAAAAACTATTGCATTATAAGATTTATGTAATTTAATTCAAGAAATGTATTTTGTGTGTGTTTGTGTGAAAGCACCCAGACATGTATGAACGGGCGGTATTGAGAAAAGACCATCAGAAAAAGTATGGAGCCACAGTAGACTTGTGGAGCATCGGTGTCACGTTCTATCATGCGGCCACGGGCTGCCTGCCCTTTAGACCTTTTGAAGGACCACGCAGGAACAAAGAAGTCATGTAAGGCCTCCACATTTGCTGTAAACATTAGCTGTAAACTACATTGCAGACAGTTGTTTCCACACATTGTGAAAGAGTGAATTTTATTCTGCTTGCTGATCAGTTACAGTCTAATTTTGATTATCTACTTTTTCACAGGTATAAGATAATTACAGAGAAACCATCTGGGGCCATTTCAGGACACCAGAAGTTTGAGAATGGCAAGATCGAGTGGTGCGCAGAGATGCCAGTGTCCTGTAGCCTGTCCAGGTATTTACTCTCTTTCATTCTGTCTGTGTGCTGTGCTTTGACCTAAAGAAAACAAAACCTTTTAATGTAAAGCCCTTATAATGAGTAACTATATGTCAACCATTTATCCCTTTTGGTAGAAATTTACATTTTGAGGGATTCACGATGTCCTTTAGTCTGAGGTTAAAATATAAAGCTTGTAAAAAAAATAAAATAAAAATGGCCACTTAATATTTTCTCTCTCACTGGTTCAGAGGCTTACAGTGTTTGCTAACTCCAGTGCTGGCAAATATATTGGAGGTAGATCAGGAGAAATGCTGGGGCTTTGACCAGTTCTTTGCTGAGACCAGTGACATACTGCACCGCACTGTGGTGTATGTCTTCAGCCTGCAGCAAGCCACATTACATCACGTCTACATCCACACATACAACACGTGAGTACACTGCTCAGTCAGTTTCATTTTAAAAGGGACTGATAATGAAGAAAAGCCCTATATATCTTGTAGGCTGGAGGAAATATCTTGTAGACATATCTTGTAGACTGCTTTGGACTGTGTTTTTTGTGTTTGACAATGTAACGTTTTATAACTTCCTACCTATATCATTAACTTTCTGGCCTCTGCAGTTGCCAGGTAGTAGGGGACAACTATATAAAAAAAATGTCTTCCTCTAAAACCCAGTGTAGCTCAAGCTCTCAGGTGTTCCTCTCACATTATCAGAAAAAGTTTTTCTAGTCTGGGCAGTTTTCCTTTAAACATTTTGTAATTGGGATTTGCCGGGCCTGTCGCTGGGTGAAACTGTCCCAATATTGGGATTCAGATGTTGAGCATAGAGCATATTCCAGCCATATTCCTGTCTTTCACCAAAAATATATGCAGAATTGTGTTCCCACAACATGCTACACATTCTTAACACAGTTGAAGCACAGTGTTAAGTGTGCTTCTTAAAGCCAGTCACGCAAAGCTGCCCTGCCCATTATTACTATGTGTGTGTTTTTTTAGGGAAGTGTGTTTATAATACACTCCTTTATCTTCCTTTCATTATGTGATAAACATTTATTGTAAAAATGTTCTGCTTTGCCAGCCATGCTCTCAGTAATTTCAGTCTTTCTCATCACCAAAACTCAGAACATTTTGTCATTAATTTATGATATGTTAAACATGGCTTATAATTTGTTAGCTCACGATAATTTGTTTGTTCTTGAAATTTTCAGTTTACCATTGTTAGCACATTATTATATAATCACATTATTATTATTATTATTATTATTATTATTATAATAGGTGTTTTACAGAGAAGCCTGTTGGCACACATGGCACCAGAATGCTTTTTCAGGCAATTAATTGGAAGAGAATTACAAAGAACCAAGCACTTTATTTGAAAAATCTACAAGCTTTGATTTATCATCGCTTTTATATAATATTACTGAAAAATACTAAACAATTTTTGTCATGATGACCTTGTGTAAATAATTTGTCAATTTGGTCACAAATCTCACAGTTTACAACAAAGTTTTAGATCCAACTATAAACACAATCCAGTCTGCTCTGATTATTTATGCACTTTAGCCAAAATATGCAACAAAAAATAAAACAAACAAAAAAAATGAATTACTTCCAAATATTCCAAAGATGTTTTGAGACCCGATTTGCAAAAATTTTATAAACAGAGACTAGTTTGAATTTTTTAATTACTAAGTTTTCCTTAATAAGATCCTTATCAAATAGGCCTCAGATGCAGCAGGCAGCTCAACTGGACAAGTGGTTGTTGAGACAGATTTTGTGATGCTGTAAAACTTGGATGCCTTCCACAGAGTCATGTGGCAAATCAAATTTCACAGCTTCATCAGATTCCGTGTCAGCGATCTGAATCCTTTTCATCTAAATTCTATTCAAGTCTAATTTATACAATGATATTTTAGGGCCACATAAAAACTTAGAGATTAAAGTTGTAATATTAGACGTGATTAAAATCGTAGTATATTGAGGGAAATGTAGTTGTAACTGCTTGGGCTGCAGTTTAAGAATGGAGCATTTTCCATTCATGATCTGTTGCAGTGCTGCTGTAAATACAATGAAAACTAGTTTAAAATTTTTATTTTTAATCTTTAATAAGCTGCAATCACAACGTAATTGGCCAAGTCATTTTTGAGAAACACATTATATATATATATTTTTTAAAGTGACACTTGTTGGGGTAAGACTTTGCTTAGTTGCTGAGATATTGACCCAATGCAAAATATTGTTTTATAGTGCCACCATCAGGCCAACTGAGATAATTTTTTACTGAGTAGTACATAAGAGTACTGTACTTATGTATTAATTTGGAGTTTGGATGACCTGCGAGCTACGACCCCTAATTATTATTCTTCTTAACCTGGTCTGGTTAAGACACTAAATTAGATGAGCTGTATAGATACTTGTAAATGTATTGTATCCTGTAGTACAACATAGTTTTTTATAAAACTCTTAAGATAGCTGTTCCACTCCATCTCGTTGTTTAAGCACAAAGAGCCTGCAGTCTGTAAAGTTAGCTTCCCAGATTAGATTACAGAGGCAAAATAAGGTTTGACAAGAGGTTTAAAAACTGCTCAGATTGTGACTCGGATCATGTTCACCATCTTTGCAGAGCTACGCTCTTTCAGGAGTTGCTCTACAGACGAACCAACATCAGCCCTCCCAACCAGGAACTGCTGTATGAAGGCAGACGTCTGATACTCGACCCCAACCGACAAGCGCAGATGTTCCCCCACACCAGCAGGGACAACCCCATCATGGTGCTCAGTAGAGAACTGGTCACTACTGTCGGACTTATCTTTGAAGACCGTAAGATTCTTTCACTTTGTCCCAACACATCAGATCATCTCATATGTCTCTAAAAGTCTCAGAGTTCAGTTCTACACAGAATCATTCACGAGCTTCACTAACACTACATTCACACAGCAGATAAAGTGGCCTAAATATGATCTTTTTTTTGTCATGTGTGATACAGATGGGTTATTTTTGTGGCTGTGAGAACACTTTTTTTTTATTCCAGTTTGGTCAACTTGAATATTTGATATAAATTTGCAGCAGTGTGGAATGTGTGTGTCTTTTTTTGGCAAAAAGGCATGAGGAAAAGGTAAAATGGACAATAGCAGTAAGTGAGGATTTTACTTGTGGGATAACAGCATAGCTTATCTGAAATATTTGGGGTGTCACAGCTGCTTCATGTTTTTAATGAAATGGCCAAATTCTTAACAAAATTTAGAGAAATGATGAACCCAAACTACAGAGGTAGCAATGGCCGAATTATAGGTCCGATTCTCAGTGAGCTAAAAGGCAATAAGCCCAGCTGTCAGCCACCTCCTTTAACTCCTGTGATGTGATGATGAAATCATTTGTGCATTCTTGTCAGTTTTGGGACACAAGCTGTTCAGACCAATGTTCGATATTGGGTACATTTTAAAAGATAGTGTGAAAAAGTCAGAAAGTTATTCATATTTGAGAAAATTGTATTTGGGTCATTGTCATTGTAATGCCATGACAGTACATAGTCATTGTAATGCCAACTAGACAACAGTCATACCCAAACTGTCTCATTAAATGTAATTTTAAAATGAAAGCATTTTTGTTGATCTTCTAGATACATTAAAAGTAAACGTACTTCATTGTAAAATCTTATGTAATATAATAATATATAATTGGGAATTTTGTCTCTGCAGCGAGCCCTCCCAAAGTACAGCCACGGTATGACCTGGACCTGGACGCCAGCTATGCTAAAGTAAGAAGAGTAATAAATCCTGCAAACGTTTAAGTGTCTTTTAACCAAGTTTTAGAAAACATGGTCAAAGAACAGTTCTTATTATTTATTATCCAAGTTAATTGTTGTCAGAGGAGTTTCTGTGAATTGTCAAACTAATAAACACACTGTAAGCCGGGCCTGACAAAATCATCAGGTCTTTCTGAAACCAGTAACTCTTAATTAAAACCTATACACAAAGGTTGTAATTCCAAGAACATTAGAACATCTAGTGCAGAAACTCTCTGGAGTGGCTTGGTATTCATCAGTTGTGTAAGCTCATTTAACCAGATCACAGCCAGTGTGCTAGGATGTGAAATTGGAATAGCTTATGAATTTCCAAAAACTCACCATCTGGACTCCCATTTTTTATTATTTTTACCACAGAAAATGTGGTAGAAATAAATTGTTTGGAAGAATAAATAAGGTTGCACCCGAATAAGAATTATTTTTACATCATTTTGTATTGATACATTTTTTATGTCATTTTATTAGTGGAATATATAATTGTTATAGGTCACTTTTTATAGAAGTGTTAACATTTTTACAGTAACTTTTACAAAACTGTGTGTTCCATCTTTTCCAGACATTTGCAGGCGATGTGGGTCACCTGTGGAAAACTTCAGAGTCATTACTTGTCCATCAGGAGCTGGTGAGGAAAGGAGTTAGGGGTCTCATGTAAGTCCACATAAATTCTGACTGTGTGTGTGTGTGTGTGTGTGTGTGTGTGTGTGTGTGTGTGTGTGTGTGTGTGTGTGTGTGTGTGTGTGTGTGTGTGTGTGTGTGTGTGTGTGTGTGTGTGTGTGTGTGTGTGTGTGTGTGTGTGTGTGTGTGTGTGTGTGTGTGTGTGTGTGTGTGTGTGTCTTTTGGATTGCGAGACAAATGGTCTTGATATTTGTTATTTGTTGCTTATAAAAAACAACTGGTCAGTAGTGTGCCTGTTTCCACAGTGAGTTGATAAAGGAGGACTTTAATGAGCAGGTACATAAGAAAGCAGAGGTTTTTCACATGTGTAACCACTGCAACAAGACACTGGAAAAGGCCGAACAGCTGTAAGTCCCCAGATCTTCTCTCATCACTTAAAAATAGTTATACTGTACACACTAACATCCAGGTGCTTGTGCTATTAGTGGCAATGAGATATTGCTCCCAGTTTAAAATAATAATGCTATATTGTGTGTAAATAATCAAAATTACTAATAATAATTATTTGTTGTGTTAATTTTAGGTGTGGAGTGTTAATGCAGGGACACGTGTTATCCAAAGAATACGACGAAATTGCAGACTTGCGTAAGAAATCTATGCGAGTAAGAGGGCATTTTTCTCTTTTGATCTTACAGATGCTTTTACAATTTTACATCCACTCAAAATCATCATTCACCTAAAATTAAACAGATACACATACAGAAAAAGACAATCAACCTGCACCAGGCTAAGTACATTTTCCATACGGTTACCATTTTTGTTGAAAGAGTGGTCAAAAACTGCTCAGTACCAACCCCAAGCATGTAGGGCTAATACTGTGCAAAAAAGCAAAACAGCAATACCAGCCATGTGTAATGTTTCTGTAAGAGTTTTCTTTTACAATAAACCCCACTGCAAAAGTAATTGAAATGTATTTTAGTACACTAATTTAGAAGCTAAATAACTTTCGTAGTAAATGCATGCATCCTGCTGATTAATCTACAGTGTGATCTGTCTTTGTGTAGTCGACAATCCAGTTCAAGTAAATTTAAACCTGGTGTTTTACTTAGTTGTTTTTTTAAACATTATTATGATAATTATAATAAATTCAAGCAGTACATTTTAATTTTATGTTTGAGAGTGTGAGTAGGTCCAAACCCTGCTTTATCTAATGAATCTTTCATTAAGTTAATAAATTGAGCTGGTGGAACTGTACTTTTGGTCTAACCATATAACTCCATATTAATAACCTTACTAAAAAACATTTTGAAAACTGGTTTATAACACAATTTAAAATAAAAACTATATAAAAATACTAGATTACTACTACGTCTTAGAAGATCTTTGAGGAAGTTTAAATAAACACAGTTCATTAATTAACATTTATGCCCAGATATAGAATTATTTATCTCTATTTCTAGTTTTTTTTACATGCCTTACCATTTAGCACCAATATGATTTTTTTTCATGGCCCAGTATAAATTGTCATTCATTCACACATTAGATATTCTCATATAGATGTACAGAACTCTTAATCAGTCACACCCTAATGCACTTAATAGAAGTATGACATAAATAGAATGTAAAACACCATACAGTACATGTATATTCTTTGTATTTTTCAGCTTGGATGGCGTGACAAAACACCACCCAGTCTAAAAAAGTCATTAGGGAACCACTAAATATAATACAGCAGTTTACCCCCAATATATCTGGTGAATAAGATGTTAAAAACATGTTCATACCACACCTTAGTCATTCTCATATTTTGGATTTGTGTCCCCAGCTGTCTGGGTCACTGGGCTCCATGGATCAGACCATGCAAGACATCAAAAACAAGTTCATCCCTGGAGGAACACTGACCGACACGTGGACACAGCAAGTGGGAACACATCCTGAGGACAGATAGTGAGTGTTATTGACTGTATTTCCACTGTAGTTCAGTGGGAAATCTTCAAACATAATGCTGTGTAGTCCAGGACTAGGCTTAATCCCTATCTGGAACACTGCCCCTATATGTTTACTGTGTTGTTTTCTTGGTCTGTTAGAACAGACCAGTATCTAATAGTGACTTGTTGAGATGAGAGGTCACTGCTGACTCCCTGGCATGTTCACTTTTTCTAGTGTGGAGAAAATAAAGGTTCTTCTTGATGCTATAACTGCCATCTACCAGCAGTTCAAGAAAGACAAAGCTGAAAGACGTGAGTATAGCAGAGGCTGATTTTAGATCATTTCCAAGTTAATTTCTGCCTGTTATTAATGTAAATGTTGGTCTAATGTTTAGAGTGTAGAGTTTACAGTTAGAACAGCAACATTGCCACAGTGTCATTGTTTTTCCTTAGGTCTACCTTACAATGAAGAACAAATTCACAAATTTGACAAGTAAGTATTTCTGCTTTGTTGTACCTAATATTTCTGTCACTGGAGAACCGGTCTACTGGAGAGTCTTCCTTTAGACTCTGGGTGGAAGGCAGCACTCTTAACAGGGTGGTTTAAGACATTGCTTAGACCATGTCTCTGCCATTTTGTAACAGCTATTCTTTTTCCTAAACTCTAAGGCAGAAGCTGGTGTTCCACGCCACCAAAGCCCGTGCCCTGTTTACAGACGAGTGTGCAATGAAGTACCGTCTTTTCATCTCCAAGAGCGAGGAATGGATGAGGTACTGAATTTATTAAACTCTCACTTTAATAATGAGCTAATTGGTGACAGTTCTGAGTGGATATCAGCAAGTCAGTAAATTATTAAGGACTGCAAAAAGCTGCAACCACAGGAGGCATGCAGGAATAGGGGAGAGGGAGATGGATGGCTGGATGGCCCGTTGCCATGGAAACAGGACCAGAGATGTTCTAGGGCGATTGTACACAAGGAGCCAATCCGCTGGCAATACTTGCAATGAGCACTATTCTCTGCACAACAAAACAGTGTGTTTGTTCACATGTAGAAATATATGAATGTCCTGCAAGGTTATGTTGATTTAGGCTTGCGCGGTATTGAAGTCGGTATTGATGTCTGCCAGAACCCGACCTGACATGAAGTCAAACCGAGATTTCCCATCACTTTCCTCGTGCCGGGTCGGTTCGGGCTCCAGGAAGTAGTCTGTGATGCAAGAAACTAAATAACAAAAACTAAAAGTGAAAGTTCTCCTTAACTAAAACTAATAAAAACGGCAATTAAAAGAAAAACCTTGACTTACTGGAACTGTATTGTGTGTTAATAAAACTAACTAAAACGAACTAAAATTACAGATAGAATACTCTTAATTTTCGTGTTTGTTATTTTATTTATAAGCGCTGTTTCCACTACAGCAGTTTAACAGCGGGCGGTGTTGTGCCGTTTCTGCTCGCAAAGGGGAGCCGGATTCTGCGGGGGTCAGATTACAGCAAGACGCAGCAGCGCGCAGAGCCCCTTCGTGATCCGCGGAATTACTTCTGTTTACGCGCTCAAGCTAACCGCGAAATAACGACAGAAAACCCTGAGGAAACTGCAGAATTCTGTATAGGATTAAAATATGAGCATGAGGGAGATAAAAGCACGTGTTTTGTAGAGAAACAGGAGATACAGTATGAGGAATAAACTCCACTCAGCTAAGTCTATTTTAGTAGCAGCTGTGAGAACCTTTACCTGTGAGTAACTCATACACCAGAACACCCTACGCGGGAGGATAAACTGATAAACCTCTTTCTCTTTCTCTAGTTGATCATTTAGGTGAAAATGAGTGAAACCTGTAGAGTTAATTGAGTTTTTAAGTTTGTTTATGTTTTTTCTCAGATTGAGCTCTCTAATATGATGTGTAAAAACAAATGAAAAATAGCAAACCCACTCTCAAAACTAACTAAAACTAACTGAATTGGAGGAGAAAAAGAAAATAAAATTAAACTATAATGAAAAGGTAAAGGGGTGCTTCGTTTTAAGATAAAAATGCATGTTTGATTAGTTTCCGTCTTTGGTTTCATATTAGGTTTGCTGGCTCCCCCTTTTCATTTGGAACGAATTCAAAATGCTGCCAAACTGCAGCAGTGGTGTTTTTCTTTGAAAAAACTTGTTTGACTCACAGCTAACGCTCCCCATTGTGTCTTCTTCATTCTGTATGATCTCCTCAGTGAGAATCCCCACCCCATAACCAATCAGGGAGCTCCAACTGCTTACCCCTCCTACTGCTCTTTCATTGTGGATGCGCAGAATGTCTTAAACGTCCGTTTTTCAAAGTACAGATTTGGCACGTCACGTGGTTAATATACCGTCACTATTTTACAATACCGTCACCATATTTAAATACCGTGGTATACCGAAATACCGCCATACCGCCCAACCCTATGTTGATTGTTAAGCAATAACACACAAGAGTGAGTACTAATACGTGTAATATTGGCACATTATAGCACAAACCTCAAGTGTATTATTGCTGTTATACCACAGTTAGATTATCGCTGTTTATTGAAAGGTTTTGAGTTAAAAAGGATGAGAAAATACAATCTGTTTGGTTATAAACTCTCTGTGAATTAAAATAGTTCTATTGCTGCTCTGTTTGTAGCTGTGCTGTTTGGCTTGTAAGCGCTGCATCGTTGCTAGGTTACCTGTATGTGGCGGAGTAATACATGGAGAGCTTCGATTACAGTGCATTACCGGCTGATACCAGCGCTTACAGAACGCCTCTCAGCCAATCACATTGCATGGTCAGAACTAACTGGGGTATAATGTCTAAAAAATACAAATTTTATTACAGCAGTTTCGATACTTTAAGCTAGGTAACACATTGCAATTGTTTAAATCAGATTTTAACAAAATGTTGAAGAGAATTATAACAATGAAGTCTAGCAACTAGTCTTCATTACTGCTCAAGACTTCTGCCCAGTACTGTATTACTCTAAAATTTCCATATTTCTTATCCTTTTTCTAAATGCCATTTATTCTGAAGTACCTGAAGGCCCTGTTCTCTGAAGCAAAGATAAAAAGAAAATTGAAGTGGTGTTAGGAGTCTGCTCTGAATGTCATCTAATAGTGGCAAAAGTGGATTTAATGAGTGTGATGTCATTGCAGGAAGGTGCACCATGTCAGAAAACAGCTGCTGTCACTGTCTGGTCAGTTCATCAGCATGGAACAGGAAGTTGACATGATCATGCAGCGTATATATATGGTAAATGCCATGGGATTATGAATGGTATTAGTGATTGTTTTGTTGGGATTGAGAATGTTAATGAGTGACAATGAGCTTTAGGAAACATTGAGAAGAAAAGAAGGAGAAGCGATTTAAATAAAGATTGTGTGCGTGTTTAGGTCCAGGATCAGCTACCAAAGAAGGTCATTCCCATGACATCGAGCGCCATCAAGCCCCAGGCCTACCTCAATCAGAGCACTCTAGTGGAGATGACCCTGGGGTGAGTGGGTGTATCTCCTTTCTATCTTGGGGTTCTAGTTACTGGAAAATACTGGTCTTGGAATTAAACATATTAAACTTTGTTGTGAGCTAGTTGTAACTAACTGCCTTAATTCAACCTTGAATTCAACTCTTCAACTTCTCATACTAGTTTTAGATTAACATTAGTTGTACAGAACACGACAATAGTTAGTTTAAATACAAAATGAACAAACAGCCACCAATTTAACTTGTATTGCTGTTATACAATTAGACAGGAGGTGTCTCATCCCCAGTTGCACAGGGGTTTGTGATCACAAGTTTGGATAGTGTTGATGCATGACCAGAAGAAATACTGATATTAACAAAACTAACAGGGCATCAATGTAGGCCAAGATTATTAAATAACCAGTATATTGGTTGGACCCTACTGCAGGTAGGACGTACTCTGGCTTATGATCTTTGCTGTTTTACTTTTGGTTTTCAGGATGAAGAAACTAAAAGAAGAGATGGAGGGCGTGGTCAAAGAGCTGGCAGAAAACAACCTCTTTCTGGAGAGGTAACTACGTGCTCTGTAATGTGCATGATCACTGTTAGGCCAACAAATCATATCACCATATGAAGCTATGAGATAACTCAGTTAAAGCTGTGTGTGATCTGTTTCAGGTTTGGCACTTTGACAGTAGATGGGGGACTAAGAAATGTGGACCGAATCTGAAAGAACTGGTTAGACATGACACAGCAGTCCTTAAGGCCAAAGTCTTTTGGGCTATATTCAGGATGTGAAAAAGTTTTGAGGTTTGGGCTATGTTCATGATGTGAAAGGATCTTAGAAATTTGCCAAATATATATGACTGTATATATGCTATATAATGTTAATGTAAATACTGATTTAAGAGTTTTTATTTCTTCTGCTTTGTTTCCTACCTGATATGTAACTCAAATAGGAGCTGCCTGCTTTCAAGCCTGATTTCATGATCTTTTTATCTGTCAGTGTTCATATTATGCTTTTTTCTCTCTTTAATTGTTTCTCTCCATTTATGTAAGTAGACAACATAAGACTCCAGAGAATTAGGCTGTACTGTATGCATCTTTCAATACTCCACATGACCACAAGTTTAAACACTGCAGATGCACCACGAGTGTATTAACATTCTAATGTTGTATTTTTTGTGTAGGCTTAAGTTGTGACAGCTAATCAGGTGAAAAGGTTCCTTATAAAGCCCCAGATTTTGTTGTTAGTTTGATTATTACAACAGACCAGTACTGTTCTGTAAAGCGAGGAGTGCTGAGGATTCTGAATGAAGAGAAATTGTCTGCTTTTACCTTCCATTTTTCTTACATGGTGACAGGCACAAGAAAGCTAAGGTTTCTCTTTTGACGTAATAGTCACATTAAAAAGTTAAATGTTGTCTGCAAAGTGTGTTTTTTAGCCTATGAATATTTAAGTGTATTATAATGAGAAAGTTTATTAAGAAGCATATTCCATTGTGTACATTTAACATTTAGTAAAGCACTGTTTGCATTTTAAGCGACAACAGTAAGGATTAAGGGTGTTTTCAAATTCCCCTTCTTCTGGGGGAAGTGCCTAAATAAACATTCTTAATTCTTTAAAAAAATCTTTCACAGTCAAATGAGCACTGGATGTTAATCTACACTGATTTCTCTCCTGAAAACTGTTTATTTGGATGAGTAAAGCATTTTTCAGGGTTTTTTAGTATAGATTTCCAGTATTTTCAACACAGCATAGTGCTAGTAAATGCCGCCATTGTGCTATCGGCTAGCTGTTCGTCCCACGCAGATTGTTTTAACACTGTAAATGCGCAGGCTACAGTAGGACATACTCACCTCTGGACGACGAAGGAGCTATCTCTGCGGTTAGCAGCTAATGCTAATACTGAGTAGCTTTACTGCTCCTTTCAACCTAACCAGTAAAATTCATAAATAATGTGAAAAGCACCTTATAGTGCCAAAATATTCTTAGTCTTTAGTTTAATGTTACTTTTTAGTTTTGCATTTTATTAGTGACACCACTGGAAGCATAAAGACAATAAGTGGTTCAGATTGCAGATTCAGATGTACTCCAGCTCCTCCAGGATGTCACATCCACATATACTGTCACAAGAATGGCATCAGCCCAGCAGCAGCACCGTGTCAGCACTGTGTCTAAACCAGTACTTATGCCAACTAATCATATTTGAGTCACATCATCTATTTTTCATGTATAAAAAAATATAAATATTACATTTTTCAAAAATTCAAAACAAAGGTTAAGCCATCTTATCTTGTGTTCATTTCAGTTCTCAACAAAAGTATATGCTTGTGATAATGCAAACATGACCAGCTGTGCGCAGCCAACAATCAGCCACACTTAGCACCACAGGGACTTGCTTTAACACATTTCAACAATGAAGATAGGCAGTCAAACATGAATTAAAAAACTTGTGATGACTAGATCTCCTCTACGGTTTCCCCCGAAGAACTGCTCTGTAGCCCAATATAACTAAGTAAAGTCAAAATGAGCATGTGCTGAGTGGTTGGCCTGGCCTTAGCTAAGGTTCAGTTATAATTTGCAAAAATTGCCAACAGAATTTATATAGTCAGTCCAACTTTTTAACAAGAAGCTTTAATAAATAAACTTGGACCATTTACTTTAAATAGAGTATTCATATAGTAATTTCAAGTTCTCATTTTACAGCGTCTTCTAAAGCCTGCTGTTAAAACGCATTGTGTCTGCCAAACATGGCGTTTAAGTCACTTTACTCCATTTGTTTCACACATAAACTGCAGTTGAAACTGAATTCTCTTTGCCACACTCATATAAAGGAACTGTTGTCGTATGTATCGTCTTTAGTAGTGATAGGGGTCTTAATGGTCCTCCAACACTAGTCCCTTTCTGCACATTCACTCAGTTTGCAAGGGCGGTCTGCTCTAGGCAGTGTAGGGGAAAGACAACAGGCCTATGCCTAATGTGTGTTCTGTATATTCATTTTAATATTCATTTTAACCATTCTGACTCCCAATTTATGAATTTAAACTAAGTGAAAGTTAAAAGTTAACCATTATCAGTAGCTAATTAGGTTCTGTCAAACAGAACCAAGGTTGGTTACATTTTTTTTAGTGATAGGAGATACAAGCAAAAAAGCTACACAGCAATATTATATAACGTGAAAACAGTCCGTCATCTGGGTTGAGATGTTCACTAGAACTTGGTGTACATTAACAGTCACAGAACATAACATTCAAATCTTGCTGTTTCTCTTAGCGGTTCTCAGCGTGGTATAGTGAAACTTATCATATAAAGGGGCATGAAAAAATATTTGCCCCTCACAGATTTATTTTGTTTTTGCATTTTTGTTATACATAGATTTTTCAAATGATCAAACAAATTTTAATATCAGACAAATATAACCTAAGTAACTAATAAACACACTTTTTTAAAATAATTATTTCATTTATTAAGGTAAAAAACTATCCAAAGTGTTTGTCCCCACACACACAAATGATCTGTGATTAATCACTTTTTAACCTGATTGCTGCCAGACCTGTAGAATCCAGAAATCACACAAATAGAACCTGTCTGACAACATGAAGCAGCTAAAAGATCTCAAAAAGCAACACATGCCCCGATCTGAAGAAACTCAAAAACAGATGAGAAAACAAAGTCACTTATTATCTATCAGTCTGGAAAAGGTTACAAAGTCATTTCTAAAGCTTTGGGATTCCAGCGAATCACAGTGAGAGCTATTATTCACAAATAGAGAAAACATGGAACTCTGGTGAACCTTCCCAGGAGTGGCTGGCCAACCAAAATGATTTCAAAAGAGCATGGACAACTCCTCCAGGAGGTCACAAAAGAACCCAGAACGACATTTAAAGAACTCAGTTAAGGTCAGTGTAAATGATTTAATAATAAGAAAGAGACTGGCTCCTCGGGAGATTTCGGGACAGAAAAAACACTTTGCCAAAGAAAAATCTTGATGATCCCTGGGATTTTGGGAAATATTCTTTGGACTGATGTGACAAAAGTGGAACATTTTGGAAGGTGTGTGTCCTTTTAGATCTGGCGTAAAACTAACACATCATTTCAGAAAAAGAGCATCATACTAAATGTAAAACATGATGGTGGTAGTTTGATGCTTCAGGGCCTGAAGAACTTGCTCTAATAGATAGAACCAGGAATTCTGCTGTTTACCAGAAAATCCTAAAGGAGCATGTCCAGCCATCTGTTCTTGACCTCAAGATCAGGGCAGGGGGCTTCCCTACTTGCCCACTGCGCTCTGCAAAACCAGCAAGATGATTGGCTGTTTCTCCTGTAAGGCTGAACTTTATCCTTGAACCGGCTCTGTGATTAGCATTAAGAGATTTCATAATTACACAGCGGTCCTGTGTCCTGTCTCCTCATAAATAGTACAGCTAAGCTAAGCGAAATGATTCAGGGCTACTGGAAAATTATTCGGGGCTAAAGCCCCGGAAGCTGGTTCTCCCCAGGCCAGACCCCTGGTACTACCACTTAAAAAGATGAGAGGCAAAATCATCAATGCTCTAGAGGAAATCTGCATGGAGGAATGGGCCAACATTCCAGCAACTGTGTGTGCCAACCTTGTAGAGACTTCCAGAAAACCTTTGACCTCTGTCACTGCCAGCAAAGCATATATAACAAAGCATTAAGATGCTTTTTTGTTATTGACCAAATAATTTTCCACCATTATTCGCAAATAAATTCTTTAAAAATCAGACAATGTGATTTTCTGGGGTTTTTTTTCTCATTTTGTCTCTCATAGTTCAGGTCTACCTATGATTTCAATTAGAGGCCTCTCTCATCTTTTTCAGTGGGAGAACTTGCACAATTGGTGACTGGCTAAATACTTTTTCCCCACTGAATCAGTATGACAAAAAAAAAGCAAAAACAAAAGAAATCTGTAGGGGAGAAAATACTTTATCATGCACTGTAACTAGAAGTCTAGAAATTCAAAGAATCAGACAGAATCAGGCCTTATAGAAAAGGCAATTGCTACAGATTAATAGTTTATTATAACTGAAATACAAAACATTCCTAATAGTCAAAACAACTATAGTACATTAAAAATAAATGTGACAACATGCAGAGCATGGGAGGTCTGCTAATAACAGATAAAAAACTCTGAGATAATGTCCTTGTGCTTTCCTTTAATATCCAACCTGAGCAGAACACTTTGCATTTACATGTAAACTGTCGCAATTTTACATTTGGATAGCTTTGACCATCAAAGGGCATTTATAAACACTATAGCACCAGGAGACATCACAAAGAGACATTTCTTTCAAATTGCCATTTCTCTAAATTGTGTCGTGTTCTCTAGTCTTCACAGTGACAGTCTTTATAATACAGTGGATTGACACATTCACAAAATGTGAAATCTCAAACCAAACTTTGTTTTTTGGAACTAGCTCACAAGATCAACAAAACAACTGTATTAATAAACAAAAAAATCCTTCTGTACCTGTGAAATATTCTAAATAACTGCTCACAAAGAGTCCATACTCTAACCTTACTGGCATTAGATCCTAAACAGAAACTGGATAAAATGTTTCCAGTCTGTATCAGTCCAGGTTTATCATTCATAACACTACCGCAAACGAGGGATGAAAGCTGTCGGATATATGGCCTAGACAAATGCATTGACCATCCTGCTTCTCTAAATTTACTGATGCAGTCTCAGTCAGTTAACTGGGCAAATTGTCTTGAAGTGCATGAAAAAGGCATGTCAACAATCTCTCACCAAAAAGTACACTAAAAAACTAACCTCAGAGAGCCTTATTCTAGAGCAGTGGAGGAAGCAGATTTATTCCCAGTGTCATACAAACAAAACAGGATACATCAAGAATATTCAGTATGAAGGCTGATGTTGGTTTAAGCTTATTTTTACATTATCTGTGAAACACCACTGCACACATATGCAATGTTTAATGTTCATGTCAAGACTTATTAGTGTAACAAGGTCTCAGGTGTGTTAAATTTAGTGTTTTGGGTACAAATAAAACTGACCAATGAATATTCAACATGGCAAAGAACTTTCTGAGGATATGAAGAAAAGAGTTACTCTGCACAAAGATGACGAAGGTCATACAGCAGATTTCCAGCACAGGTTCCACCTGAACAAGACCTCCCCATGGTCGAGCAAAGATGTTGAGTCCATGTGTTCAGCGAAGTATCCAAATTACTTTAAAAAATAGATGCATGATTACTGCCAGTATGGCTGCAGAACTTGAAGAAGTGTTAGGTCTGCCTGCAGAGCTCAGGCCATAGGCAACACACACTGTATCATCTTTGCATGGCACTGTCTTAAAAGAAAGCCTCTTCTGAAGCTGATGCACAAGAAAGCCAAAAACAGTTTGCTGAAGACAACCAGTCCAAAAGCATAAATTACAGAATCTGTCCTGTGTTCTGACAAGATCAAGATAAACTTGTTTGGCTCAGATGGTGACCAGCATGTGTGGCAGTGCCCTGGTTAGTGGGGACTGAATTGTACAGTACAGTGATATTCTTAAGCAGAGCATGGAGCATTCCCTTTAGAAACTGGGCCGCTTGGCAATTTTCCAGGATAATGACCCCAAACACACCTCCAAGATGACAACTACCTTCCAGAGGAAGAAGCTGTGGAAGATGTGATGGAATGGGCATCCTCACGTTGAAGGTGAAGGAGATCACGCTATTTAACTTCCACCAGCTCCTTGATGACATCATGGAGTGAAAGAGGATTCCAGTGGCAACTTGTCCAGCTCTGGTGAATTTTATACCCAAGTATACCCAAAAGTTTAGGCAGGACTAAAAAAATGGTGTTCACACAAGTTATTGAGACTTTAGGTATGTTCATTGTGAGGTGTACTCACTTATGTTGCCAACTATTAAGACATCAATGGCTGTGTGTTGAGTTGTTTTCGTAAAACAGAAAAATCTATAAAGCTGTACAAGCTTTACACAAACTCATCTAAATTCATATCCAAGATTTATTTCTTTAGTGTTAAAAAGATACAAAATATATCAATATATCATATACATCAAAAATATTTACTAAAATGTGAGAATTGTACTCAGTTTTGGAAGATACTGTAGATGTCTGTAGATGTCCTCCCCCACATAATCTCCTCAGTACGATCAATAAGAACACTTATGTCTGCAGGTCAGCTTGAAGGAATTTTACAGCACTATTGATGTCACATATGACTCAAATGCCTTAAATAGGAGAAACCCTCAAGGCTCTGGGCTCATAAAACCTGGTATGAGAGAAATGTCACGTTTTACATGAGCCCACTACAAAGAGGGTGATGCATTTCAATAAATGACTCCTCCTTGGAGGGGTTGTGTAAAGGTTGCTCCCTGTGTCATGACTTAATCACTTCTAAAGGCAGACCCTTTCATTACTGACAGCAGCTATAGTGAAACACATGATTATAGACACATAACGCACTTATCCTGAACTCTAATGACGTCAGATATATCACAGATAGCGAGTCAGTCTTGTGGTAAACTGATTAACAAAAAGGGCAAGGGTAAATTTTTTTTGTTCAGCTGTGATGTTTTGTGTAATGATTTGTGATGTTTATGTGCAGTAAGCTGTGATATTTTGTGCTGTAAGCTGTAATATTAAATTAAACTGTGCTTTTTAGTGTAAGCTGTGATTTTTCTGCACAGTGAGCTATGATGTTTTGTGTAGTGAGTTGTGATGTTTTGTGTAGCGATTTGTGATGTTTTTGTGCAGTGAGCTGTGATATTTTGTGCTGTAAGCTGTAATATTAAATTAAACTGAGCTATTGTAAGCTGTGTTTTTGTCAGGTTTTAGCCCTGTCTCATGTCTCTGTGTGTGTCCCACGTGACCTGTACCCCTGTGTTCTGTCTCAGTACCTTTCCACCACTTGTCTCATTTGTAGCTCTGCCCCTTCCCCAGGTGTTTCCAATTATAGTGTGTTTCCTGTTTCCTTAAATAGCCCTCCTCTGCCACTTTGTCTCCGTCGGTCTTTGCACCTTCCACTGTTGTCTGTCTCTCTGCGTTTCTGTGTTGCTATAGCCCTAGTTCAGTGTTTATTCATAGTTTGTTTCCCTTGCTCCTTATTCTGTGTTTTTCTGTTTATTTCTAGTTTCCTTTTTTTATCCATTGTTTCATTCGTCGCTCCCTAGTTCCCTGCTTAGTGTTTTGCTTCTTGTTGTTTTTGCTGTGTAAATATATTCCCTGTATATATCCCTGCCTTATTTAATTTAGTACTTATTCTGTTCCTCGTTAATTTTCTTGTATATATATATATTCCTTGTTAATTTTGTTATTATTATCTCTTGTTGGCTTAGTTTATGTTCTCTAGTTTCACTGGTTTGTTTTGGTTTTTGGTTATTCGTTTATCTTTGTTAAGTGTTTACTTGTTTCTTGTTTCATTGTTTATTTGTTATTTATTTAATAAATTATTTATATCGCTCTAACCTGCACTTGTGTCCGCCTCCTCGTCACCCTGCCTGGGTATCCGTAACAGTTTTTTTGTGAGATATTTTTGTGCAGTAAGCTTGGATGTTTGTGCAGTGAGCTGTGATGTTTTTGTACAGTGAGCTGATGTGATGTTTTTTGTGCAGTGAGCTGTGAGATGTTTTGTGCAGTGAGCTGTGAGATGTTTTTTGTGCAGTGAGCTGATGTATTTTTTTGTACAGTGAGCTGATGTGTTGTTTTTGTGTAGTGAGCTGTGATGTTTTGTACAGTGAGCTGATGTAATTTTTTGTACAGTGAGCTGATGTGTTGTTTTGTACAGTGAGGTGATGTGATGTTTTGTACAGTGAGCTGTGAGATGTTTTTGTGTAGTGAGCTGTGATGTTCTGTACAGTGTGCAGTGAGATGATGTGATGTTTTTGTGCAGTGAGCTGTGAGATGTTTTTTGTGCAGTGAGCTGATGTATTTTTTTGTACAGTGAGCTGATGTGTTGTTTTTGTGTAGTGAGCTGTGATGTTTTGTACAGTGAGCTGATGTAATTTTTTGTACAGTGAGCTGATGTGTTGTTTTGTACAGTGAGCTGATGTGATGTTTTGTACAGTGAGCTGTGAGATGTTTTTGTGTAGTGAGCTGTGATGTTCTGTACAGTGTGCAGTGAGATGATGTGATGTTTTTGTGCAGTGAGCTGTGAGATGTTTTTTGCAGTGAGCTGTGAGATGTTTTTTGTGCAGTGAGCTGATGTATTTTTTTGTACAGTGAGCTGATGTGATGTTTTTGTACGGTGAGCTGATGTGATGTTATTGTGCAGTGAACTTTGTGATGTTTTTGTACAGTGAGATGATGTGATGTTTTTGTGCAGTGAGCTGTGAGATGTTTTGTGCAGAGAGCTGTGAGATGTTTTTTTGTGCAGTGAGCTGTGAGATGTTTTTTGTGCAGTGAGCTGATGTAATTTTTTGTACAGTGAGCTGATGTGTTGTTTTTGTGTAGTGAGCTGTGATGTTTTGTACAGTGAGCTGATGTAATTTTTTGTACAGTGAGCTGATGTGTTGTTTTGTTCAGTGAGCTGATGTGATGTTTTGTACAGTGAGCTGTGAGATGTTTTTGTGTAGTGAGCTGTGATGTTCTGTACAGTGTGCAGTGAGATGATGTGATGTTTTGTGCAGTGAGCTGTGAGATGTTTTGTGCAGTGAGCTGAGATGTTTTTGTGCAATGAACTGTAAGATGTTTTTTTTGCAGTGAGTTGATGTGATGTTTTTTGTAGTGAGCTGTGATGTTTTGTACAGTGAGCTGATGTGATGTTTTGTACAGTGAGCTGATGTGATGTTTTGGTACGGTGAGCTGATGTGATGTTATTGTGCAGTGAGCTTTGTGATGTTTTTGTACAGTGAGCTGATGTGATGTTTTTTGTGCAGTGAGCTGTGAGATGTTTTTTGTGCAGTGAGCTGATGTAATTTTTTGTACAGTGAGCTGATGTGTTGTTTTTGTGTAGTGAGCTGTGATGTTTTGTACAGTGAGCTGATGTAATTTTTGTACAGTGAGCTGATGTGTTGTTTTTGTGTAGTGAGCTGTGATGTTTTGTACAGTGAACTGATGTAATTTTTGTACAGTGAGCTGATGTGTTGTTTTGTACAGTGAGGTGATGTGATGTTTTGTACAGTGAGCTGTGAGATGTTTTTGTGTAGTGAGCTATGATGTTCTGTACAGTGTGCAGTGAGATGATGTGATGTTTTTGTGCAGTGAGCTGTGAGATGTTTTGTGCAGTGAGCTGTGAGATGTTTTTGTGCAGTGAGCTGTGATGTTTTAGTGATTTGTTAGTGATATTCGGTGTGTTGCAGAGTCTGTATGTGTAGACCAGGTGAATGTGTGAGGCCCCTTGTCCTAATTGTTATGGAGAGGGCGGCTGGCTCAGTGCTGCCACCCTCATTGTCTGTGGGAGGCGCGTCGAACGGGAGCGCTTTCCGCGGTGCTGAACGACGCGTCCGCGGCTACCGCGCTCCGTCGCTACTCTAAAAAACGTAAATCCCGACTTCCAGCCGAGGCCGACTGACCGCCGCTTCTCATCAAACACAGAGAACGAGGTGAGGACGACCGGTGTGAACAGCGGCAGCAACAGCGTTAGCAGCAGGAGCGCCGTCGTCTCGAGGCTGAGAGGAAGGTTTCTTGGCCAGCATGGTGGAGCGCGCACAGGCGCGCGGGCTGCGGAAGACACGCTGCGGCAGCGCGAGAGCACAGGCACGCGCTCTCATCTCGAGCTGAGGTGAGTGATGAGCAGCGGGGTTTATCTCTCCGGTTCTGGTGCTGTTAGATATTGTACAGGTTCAGCTGAAGGTGGGAGAGGAATGTCTGGGCTGGTTTTGGGGGGCTACGTGCGCGCCGTGCTGTAGATCATCATCACCCGGGGGAAGCAGGGCGATGCCGAGCCCGCTCTCAGAACATTCCCGAGACACGGAACACAACAACCACATTACACCATCTACACACTCTGCTCTACACCCCGATATAACCGCCTCACATTAAACAACAACACCCCGCTCTCTGTCTCTATACTGAAGACCTGTTCACCACCAAACAACAACAACATGTAGAGACATCATCATCATCACAGAAAACACAGCAGTACACTCACTTACACATACAGGCCCGTAACTGCTCATAAATACTGACTAACAACAAACTGCGTGTTAGCAGAAGGTATACACACAATAATAAATGGTCGTATGTTCTGTAACAACAGTGGTACCACTCTCGTGCTATTTTAATAATGTTCTTTAAAATAAGATTTCACCATCACGACTAAGAAGCCCTTAATTTGTAATCAAATGGTTTTCTGAGTTGTCATGGTTCTATGAAAAGCCCATGATGGAACATCATCATTAGCATGACCTGCTTAAGACAAGGCAAACTGGTTAAGATGGTTGGCCAGATTTTGGCTATATTTTGTCCAGTTTAGGGTAGTTCGATGATATAGCTATTCACACTGGTTAACTTAATCAAGTTAGTCGACCTGCATTGTCAATACGACCAGAAATATCAACCAGCAAGACTAGCATAGTCGAGAATTACCAAAACCAAAGTTCATTAAGGGCCATTCCACCCAATGGGTGCCATTTGCTTGTTGTAACTCTTCCAAATTAAACTTATTTTATTTATTTTTTTAATCTGACACAGGTATTTAACTATTCAAAACACGTACTGTCCAATCTCAGGTAGCTTTACCTAATTTATTACAAGGTTTCTAAGCCGCAGATGGTTAAATTTTTCTCAGTCCTGTTACCAAAACTCATGTGACATTTAAAAAGCATGTTAAAAAAAGCAAGTTGGCTGCGTGTTCAAATAATTGCTATTTATGAAAAATTAACTAAATCAGCATGCAAACCTGAAATTAATCAAAATTATTATCATGCAATTTAATAAAAAATGAATAAAGGATGAACCAAACAGAATTTGAAATAATTGTGTAACAGTAACTAGTATTTACATTAGTAAATTAATAATCCAGGGGACTCTACTCCCTGCAGCCACATAACAGTATTAGACATATACCGACATAAAATATTTGACATGACCAACATTCAACCGGAAATTAACGTCTATTTACGTTGGTGGCAGGACTAAAATAACAGGACTGAAATAACAGGAATGGGGTTTTAGCAAAGAATTTGCAAAAAAAGAAAAACTAAATGGTGGCTATGGTAATAGCATGAGGACACTAAGCACAATTAATTGATTTCCCCCAAATATGTATTTTATAAAAAGCAAATAAGTAAAAAAGATCTAAATTTTGGTCTTTCCATGATCTTCAGAAAAAAACAACTAATGTAATTTCCTGTTGTAGATGTAACTTATATATTCCATATTCCATATTTTTCGAATGGGGTAATGTGTAACGGTAACAGGACTGAGTGAAACCCCAGGGACACAACTATAATGTGTAGTTTAATTTAAAAAATGTAAAGCATAGATGGGATTTGGACTCACACAACAATGCAAAAAATACACTTCTGGAGTATTTTAATAATTATATTTCATGGTAAAAAGGTCAGAAAGTGGGGACAAACAACAAATGCTATTTTTTCAGTGTTCTAAGTAGTATTTATTCATGTTTTTATTACATGTCTTACTTTTGTAATTAGGTCAGTGTACAAGACACTGGCACAGGTTTGGCAGAAAAACAGATGGACCAAAAAAAGCACAGGCAGGTTTTAAGGGGTATTTTTGAAGGTAGCTCTGTGTTTGACAAAGGTTTGCCAATATTAAACTTTTGCCCATGTGGTTCTATCAGCTATTGATTTATTCTGTCTAAGTGATCGGAGTGTTTTTTATGCACTGATATTCCTCCTGATTTGTTGAATGGTTTAATTATAGTATATACTGTAGGGGGGATTATTGCTCTTAACATTTCAATAATTTTCTCATACTTTTGTTAAATAATGGGATCCTCTGCCCAATTTTGCTGCTTAAAAACGCAGCTTTTTGTGGATACTGCTTTTGCACCAAATCATTATTATAATCACCTGTTTAAAATAATCATCATTATTTAGTTACTTAGTCCTAAATTTCCTCTGTCCTTTTTTTGTAATGTGCTACAGGCCTGAGCTTCAGGAATGGATGTTGTTAAAGGTCTAATTCCATAGTTTTTTTATCCTTTTTAAAATGTCTAGTTGTGGTCTCTAGGAGAGAATTCTGATAGGATTTCGGCTCTTGCTCATGAATATTTATACATGCAAACATATCACATATCACCTCTGATTGGCTAACAGCACTGTGACACCAGCAACGGACAGCGGTTAGAAACGTTTTAATATAAAGACATTTTTATATTAGTAACAGTCTTTGTAATGTCATATGTTATTTTACAACATGTGTAATGCCCTGCAAAGAGCAGTTCAGCCACTGAGACTCCATAAAATGCAAAATTCACTGGAGATTCTTTGTAAACACACAGAGGTGGGTAGTTTAGGTCCAGTTGGAACAAAACCCTGGGGTGGAGTTTTACTTTTAACTAGTATGAACAGAACTGTTTTAAGCATACACCTACCTATATCAATTGTACTTTGCTGGTGGCGTTCCATAGACACATTCTAACCATTTGTTCCTTAGCTCTGAATTACTGGCCGAAGTATATAACACTGATGTGTTGTTTGCACAAATAACACAGAAACGAGCTGCCACACTGTTCCTAGCGCTGTTAGGAAGAGTTTCATGTGCAACATGCATATAAAACTCAGAGAGACCTATAGTATTTCACAAAAAACAAAAAAGTGGATTTTAGTGGAAGGACATCTTTAATAAATAAAATTAAGTTTATATAAACCATTTAATATCTCGGGTTCATACTAGGTGTGTGAATCACAGGTTATCTCATTGATATTACCACAATCACAATATGTTGCCAACAATAACGATAATACAATACAGGGATTCTGCGATACTTGAAATATCGCAAGCATCTTTGTTACTGAAGAGGATAAAATACTCCTAAATAAAAAATATCAGAAATTATACATTTATTGGTGTCAGTTTCACAGAATTTTACAACCAATATTCTTCACTGCATGTTTACTGTATTCATTTGATTATAGCACCAACATATGAAGTAATGAAGCATTAACGTTAGGACGTCTTAGGACAGGAGTGTCAAACTCAAATTCACAGTGGGCCAAAATTAAAAACTGGGACGAAGTCGCGGGCCAGACTCAATATTTATTGAAAAAATTTACTGCAATTGTGCATGTTTCCCACCCATCCCCATGGGAAAACAACTTTCAAACACGTTTTTTCCAATATACTGTAATTCTATCTCCATTATTTAAATGTAACAGCTAGTGTTACCTCTTATTATATTGTATATTTAATGTCTCCCCACAGAATTTGTTCTTTAAAGCGTTATTCAGCTCTATTCAAAAATCAAGGTTTTTGTAAAAGGACTAGGTTACACCTAGCCGGGGTGGGACCAATGGCTGTATGGATGAGACCATAGACTGTGTGAGCTCTGTCGAGGCAGCCCTCAGGGGCGGGTTTATTTAAATGAGTAGGCTGTCTATCCACTCTTTTTTTTACAGTCTCTGGTCTCGACTGACACAAATGCACTAACAAAGCATTCTGAGATTTGTAGTATTAGCTGTGCATACGCTATATACTGGCAGCCCAGCTGTAAAACACATTTGATATAGGCCAGATTTGGTCTGGGGGCCTGAGTTTGACACCTGTGTCTTAGGGAGTTTAGAAAGCCTATGTTTCAATAAAAACATTGATATTTAATGCCACATATTAATAAACTAGGATACAAATGAAATGATACAATATATCATGATATTGATTCTTTATATTGATATACCACAGTTAGTTCTGACCCTGCAACGTGATTGGCTGAGAGGCGTTTTATGAGTGCCATTATCAGCTGGTAATGCACTGTAACCGAATCTCGTCATGTATTACTCCGCCACATACTGGTAACCTAGCAACGATGCAGCACTTACAAGCCAAACAGCACAGCTACAAACAAAGCAGCAATGAAACTATTTTAACTCGTAGATTTTTCATTCACCAATTATATTTTCTCGTCCACTTCAACTCAAACTAAACAATAAACAGCGATAATGGAACTGTGGTATAATCACAATATTACACTCGAGGTTTGTGCTATAACTTGTAATATTGGCACTGCCTTTAAGAATGTTGTGCACAGACAAACAGTTGGTTGTCACAATATTAGAAATGTCCTCTTTCTCTCCTAGTCTCTTAGTCAGTGTGATCGAATCACATTCAGTCTGTAAAAGTATTAGCTAGAGAGTTTACACATTTTTAATCGAGGGCTGTATCTCCAAAAGCAGTGAGATCTCAGCTGGGCCATTATAATCCAACATAACAGCTGTGCTAAACTCTCACTGCTCTTGCTCCTCTGAGAGCTGCTAATATGTGAGGTGCAGGGAGACCTGAGAGAGGTTGCCAGGGGACTGGAGCAGAGAAGGCCACCAGTGTAAACATGGCACTGAGATAAATGCATCCGAGTACGTGGAACACAAACACAAAGACACATAAGAAACCCACTGGGAAATGAGGCTTTTCTCTGGACGCTGACACTTAATATAATAATGAGAGTAAGGGCAGTATTACTAGTACAGGAGGTGAGAAACAGCAGAGTAGATACTGAACGTTCCTGAGAGCACTGGATTTATTCACTCCATTGAATTCCACATTTATCCAAAGTCATGCAGTCAGTACACCGGCTTGAATGAGTTCTGTTCAATTCAAGTTCACCTCACTGACAAATAACGACTTTAGGTGAGTCCACAGTTAAGTGTACCTTAAAGTAAAGAGATGGATTTAATGGTTTTGGAAGAATCCAATATAAACACCAATGCTAAACACTGTAGGTTAAATAGAAACAGTGGATTTAAGGTTGTTCATTATACTGAGTTGTTGCCAGATGTCTGCCTGCTTGCTACACAAAATATAATTAATGACATCGCAAAAAATATAAATGTGGGGAAATGTAAAACATCCAGATATGTGCGCAATGAAAGGGTTGAGATGTAAACAGTGTCAATCACAGTGGTTTGGTGTGGAATGCTTCACTTTTTCTATTTTGTTTATTGGGTCATTCTACAGAAATGCCCACTTCTGTAAATAAGCATGGGCTTATTTATTTGTTTATTTTATTTAGGTTTGTTATTACCAGTGTGAATTAATGCTGTTTGTTCAGTTGAACAATGTATTTGCTACAACAATGTAAATATTTGAAGCAGTTCTCTATTCTAATCATTTTCAAATAATTAAATAACATTCTAACTGGACCATGAAAACTGAAAAACTACACGTTGCTAACTGTTATTGGATTTAATCATTTCAAAATAAAAATCTTTATACATGAGGATCCAGTGTTGTACAGGAGAAAAAAAAGAACAAAGCACCAAACGTGTACAGTTCAAAACATATTTATTTACTACAGAATAACACAGCAGCAAGTTTTAAAATGCCATTTATTTCTACTATAATAAATCAAGATTTGGCTTGCAGTTCCAGAAAAAAAAAACATAAACACACATTGTATTAGTGATCCCCTGAATTAAAAACAAATAGAGCCACATTGATGGCTCAGTCATTTTTTAAATAACATAATGAAGAGTTCATTTTCCAAAACAGATCATGTTGTGGTTTAAGGCAGTTATCTGCAAAAATACAACAGTGTTGTGCCAGTTCACAGCTTTTCTGAACTAGTTCAAGTTCAGTTCATACATGCTCAAAGTGAACAGTCCATGTTCAAAGTTCACAATTTTAATTCTGAACTAGTTCAAAGTTCAGTTAATTTTACTTTTTTCGTGAGATATTCAAGTAAATACTTTTTTTCACACTACAAGCTAGAAATCACTATACGTTCTTTGAAACTGCTCATTGTAGACAGTTGCTCATGACTTCAATTGTGGGTTTCTTACCAGGTGATGAAAATGTTCATAAGGAGAATCGGTGTCTGTCTCCGTGCCATCACTTCCACTAGCCATTTTTTTATTGCAGCGCTTTCTCTCACTCTTGTCTTTGGTCTCTCTCTCTCTCTCTTGCACTCGCGCTCCACGCTCTCGTCGTCGGTCTCTCTCTCTCTCGCCTTTGCGCTCCGCGTTCTCGTTGTTGGTCTATCTCTCTTTATTAAAAAATGTGTTGCGTTCAGTTCAATGTTCATGATAAAATTAAAATGGATTTGTAGGTTGTCTCTACCAAGACAAAAGCGGAACATGTCATGATTTATGACAGACTGATTTTTGAATGCTGGAATTGCTTTTAAATTATTTTCTGTAAATTATTATTTTTATTATTATAATATTATTTATTATATTTTTATTTTATTTTATTATATATTATTAATATATTATTATTATCTGTAAATGATGCTACCAACACAACTTGAGTCAAAATGGAATGCCTGTGCAATGAGGCTACCGTATATAGTCAATCAGGTACAGTGATAGGTCCCTCCTTGCTTATGCCACATGTGCAGCCGAGCGTGAAACCGTAGTTTGGCAGGGTGAGAAACCATATTAGTCTTTTTCTCTTTCTATAATTTGCAGCTATTTTTTCCACAGCATGAAAATAACTCAGCTTTCTCAGTTCTCTTTATGATACATCAAGAAAATGCTTATCACAAATTTACCACTTAATTGCGCTGACACCATCTCTACAGCTAAATTACATTCACAAAAGCAAGCGAAGGATGCTGCTCCCACAAGTCATTACTCGAGTGTGTCGACACAACTTCATTAAGCAGCTTATTCAGACGTTTCTATTCCCAGATCTACCACAACCAGCTGAGAGAGAGAAATCTGCACTGAAAGGCCCACAGACATGGTCTTGATCACAGGCCTGCTGCAGCTCAGTTTCGAGGACAGAACCTCAATTGCTGTGTATTGTATTGTCCACACAAAAGGCTAATGTAGAGCAGTTCTGCATGCAGGAGAGATCCTGTAGTTTATTGCCATGGAAACATATTTTGCCTTGTCCTTTAGAGAAATGGTGGCACTACTAATAGTGAGCAATCAGTTCACACTACAGTGCCCAAAACACTTCATTTTATCATTTAGGGAAATAAAATGTAAACAAAAACACATGTATCATATTTTTGCATGTGTACATTTTTTTGTACTAGCAGCCTCTTCTACAAATAGAGATTTCCTACCTCCTTACATTAATTAAATTAAGCGCTAAATGTTAAGAAACATTAAAACAGTTATACGTTATAAGTAATGTTTAATTGGTTCATAAATACAAATATCTATATCAAAATGTAAGAAGTGAAAAAAATGTTGTTACATAAATGTGAACTCCACAAGTTAAAACATTTAAAAAATAAGTTAAAATGTAAATAGACTGTATTTACATGACATTTATACCACTTTTTCTGATGGATCATTTGTTAAACTGAACAATTTTATTTTTTCTCATTGTTTCTCTGCGAAGGCTTGGTTGCAATTTTGCTTTCAATCAGTGAAACTTGAATTACACAAGTTTGGTGCTTAATTACACAGAGATCAGGTGTCTAATTCTACCATTTATAACTATTTTATGCCTTTACATTGAGAAGCTCTTGTGTTTTAGGTCAGTGTCCATCCATGTTGTGAACAGGGCCGGATTAAAAGAATGGGCTGAAAGGGCTGCAGCCCCGGGCCTCGCCACTAGGGGGGCCTCCGGTCGCTGAATGTCAAATGACAAAAATAAATTAAAAACACGAAAATTACAAGCAATAAAAAAGGAAAGAGCGACAGAATTATCACAGAAAACACCCAAATTAACCAACGTGGAGTAGTCAGCCTGCTGTAGCAGCTACCACCAGCAAAGATGCGCTGCGCTCTCTCTCTCACGCTCTCTCGGTCTCTCTCTCTCTCTCTCTCGCTCTCGCTCTTCCGCAGCGCGGAGCTGAATTCAGCGCGGGGCTACAAATAATAATAATATAAATAATATAATACAATAATATAAAACTCAGTTTAGTTAAATAAATGAAGATGAGTAAGGACCTGTAAAGTTAATCGAATATTGTCAAATATAAAGGAAAGGTTGAGGTTTTGATGAGCAGTTTCAATGACCTGAAACTGAAACTTTTATTATTCTGCGCACTATCAAAAAGCCTTTGATTGTGTTTTAAATGAGTTTTTATTTTATATTAATTATTGTTTCATTCATCTGAAATATTTTTATTATTTTATTGATTAAATTATTTTTTTCTTCATAAGATATACATTCTTTATTTTTTATGTATCCATTTTGCTAGTATTGATCCACGCCCTTGATTGAGCAGAGAAGAAGAAAGAGGGGGAGCGAACTCAGAGTATTTGGGATGGAGTTCGGGGCAGCTTTGCTGTAAAGCATGAAGCCGAAGCCCCCCCTCTCATGAAAAGAAACATGAGAAGAGAATAAAATTAAAGAAGGAGGAAGATGGGGAGGAGGTGGGTGCGAGGTTTGTTCAATGAGTAGGTAGAGAGGAAGTGACTGTTTAAATAGGGAAGGAAGTGGGAGGAGTGAGGGCGTGGCTCACTCCCAAAACTTAGTTATGACACATAACTCCACTTTAATGATCTTTTTAAAGTGTCCTATTTTTCCTTTTTTGCGTTTATATTATATTCATCTATAGTAAATGTATAGTAAATATAAATAAAATGTAGTAAATCAGTTTTTAATTATTTCTTTTTACATGATTTGGGCCTGTTTTGCTGCTTTTGAGCCAAGACAGCTTGCCATCATGAATGGAACAAGCAATTCTGAATTGTATCAGAAAATTCTAAAGAATAATGTCAGGACATTGAACTGTCCATGAACTGAATCTGAAGAGAAGATGGGTCATTCAGAAAGAGAATGACCCTAAGCACTACAGATGTGCCGAGATCTCAGCTAATTTGCCACAATATTTCTTGTTTGGTATTATTTGGAGCTGCAATACTTGCTTTCTGTTTTGTAAGTGTTTCTCTATTTCAAGATAATTCCTTACAAAATATAAGAAAAAAATTAACGTGCAGTTTTGGATTTAATGAGATTCAACATTATATTTCATACTTTAAAGGAGGCCTGGGCCATATAATTAAATGGCAAAATACCTAAAGATATATGGGAAGAAAGTCTCACTAAAATTTAAAATTTTGCATTGGTTACATTACTCCAAGTCTAGACATAAAATCTTTTCCAATATCTCTCAATATATCGTGAGAAGTGTTCCATAGAAAAAAGCACTCTGACCCATTTGTATATTACATGCCCAGCCTTTTTTGAATGGCTTTTAAAAGTGCTGTATTGCCCCCTAGAACCAGATGCCATTCCCATAATCTGTGGCTGCTCTTCCTTTCTATCTCAATTTCTATATTCAGGTCAAGTCGTAGTGATGGCCACCATGATGGTATCTAAGAAACTGATTTTGCTACATTGGAAATCGTCTTTAGTTCTTGCTTCTTTCAAAAGCTGGCTCACGGAAATATACAGTATTGTTTTAATGGAGAGATTACGCACACAAAAGCTCCCATTCTATGTTCTAATAATGGTTAAAAAAGTATGAAGTAAATGTTCTGGAATGGCCAAGTCAAAGTTCTGACCTTTGTTATAGTGAAACGTTGTGGAACCTGAAGAGAGCAGAAACCCACAAACATGGCAGAGTTTAAGTTGTTGTACAGAAGAATTGATGTACAGAAGAATGAGCTAAAAT
This sequence comes from Astyanax mexicanus, assembly GCF_023375975.1. NCBI lineage: Eukaryota > Metazoa > Chordata > Actinopteri > Characiformes > Acestrorhamphidae > Astyanax > Astyanax mexicanus. Next base: position 30,759,783 of record NC_064409.1, on the reverse strand, counting down.
TTCTCCAAGCCAGTTTGCAGGACTTACAAAATCTAAAAAAATTAACATGCAGTTTTGGATTTATTGAGATTCAATCATATATTTCATTCTTTGAGGAAGGCCTGGGCCTCCCCAAACATAATTTAGATTTGTTGGTGGTAGTCCTGTTCAAGGCCTCCAGGACAGTGCCGGCTCCTATGTCATCTGCTTCAGTGCCAGATCCCAGGTGGTCCACACCATCCCCTGTGCTTGCAGGCCTAATCTATCCCTGTCCCTGTACCAGCTATTCCAGCCACACGCTATTCCAGCCCAGGACAATACCTGTTCAGGTCTTTCCAGTGTTCCAGTGGTTTATTGAGGCCTGGTCCAAAGAGAACTGGTCATCTAATGCATGCCCTCAAGACTCCACACAGGTTTCAGGCTAGCTAGGCTTCAACCACTCACCTGCAGACAGTAAGGAGTTGCCCTTTTTTGTTGATTCTTTAGGACTGTGAACAAGCCTTAGCTTTTTTTTAATGCTCATAAGCCTGATTAAGCCTCGTTGTGATGTCTCAGTGTGTTCTCAAACTCTGAAAATGGGAAAACCCTACACAGCTTGCCTCAGCTTGTTCATAACAGGTGATGTGAAAGGGGTTTTCTTAAACCTTCCTTTTTATATTGTGCTATCATCTAACTATAGGGTCTTCCACACTGTGTGGCTAAGTGTGTCAGTGCAGTCTTGTTTTAAAGAATGTACCAAATTGTTGATTGATCGTTCAGCTTTTTACCCAAAACAATTACCTCCTTCACTTGTCTGTGAAATGCTATAAAAGGAAAATCAACACATTTTAACTCTTAACCTGTATTTAATTTTCCATAGAATAACAAGTGAACATTCTAAGCCATGAAATTTCAGTCAGAGATATAGCATTCGCAACACTGTTTAATGCATTCACAACACTGTTAGGAAGCAAAAGCATAGAGGTGACATTATGTTCAGGTCTACTAACAAAGTACATTAAAAGTCAGAAGAAATCTTACAAAACTTCATGAAAAGATTAACCTGTAACGAATTTACTGTTTTACATAAAATAAAATAACTACTTTAACTACAGCCATACTGAGCAGCATTTCACCCATTCAATACAAAACTGAAAGCAAAAAGAGCCTACAATCAGCACAAATTGAACATCAGCAGGGAAGACTGTCAGCATTTAGTGGTGTGTATATAGACTGTAGACTTTAGACAATCATCATTGATTGCAGTGGATTTACAACTAAGAATGCATGCTGATATCAGCACCGTATTGTTACGGGCAGATGATTGCTTAAAAGGATTATAGTTGATTACATTTGACTGATGTTTCAAACTGTGATTAGATCTGTATAAAATTGCCCTCCAGAAGAATTCATTCAGTTTTGCTGTTTTTATAGCCCTACAGAAAGGGTATTAATTCAGGCATATACACAGCTAAATCTGCTTTTTGAAATAATTTCTCTTCCTTTGGGTATCCAGTTAATACTTAGAAAAGTGAGTATCATGAGTGCCAGTAGGGAAATCTTTAGTTATGTCATATTTTATACTAGTCACTCAATATGACTAATCTTTGCTTACTCAGGAATGGATAGTTATGCTTTTGTTTTTTAATACAAGGTAAAATGGCCCTGCTTTCATTCTGCCAGCCAACTAATCTAGCGCTTTTTTTGTAATTCTCAGTCAGCATAAAGTCACATTTAGTTACAAAGTCTTCTTATGACCTACAAAACTGTCACCAAGAAGTCAATAAAATACAACTCAATTAGCCTATGAAGGTAGCCTTTCCTAGGCTAGGGGGGGCAAGACTACACTGAGGGTTGGAGAGAGGGTTGGAGAGACACGCTCATTATGTACATAATTGGTTCCAGAAACCAACAGGAAAACTGTTTTTTATTGTGTCTCAGACAGTCAATTTAGATTATATTTACTCAAATTATGGGGCGAAATCTAGCAAACTAAAACTACGATTGTTGTTATAAATCGCTGCAAAGCCGTAAATGAGAATAAACATCCTCAACAGCTTGTGAACAAACTCTGAAATACTACACCGCCAAAGAGCACTCCTGAACTCTAGGTTTTTGAACTCTTGAAATTTGCTGTGTACTGTCACTAATGTTTGCATATTAATGTTTAAGTATTAATTTATAAACAGGAGACCAGGCAACAAAATATAACCTGGTTATTTTATGTTAAACAGACTTATATACTATGCTTTTTAGTCAAAGGATGTTCTAAACGCACTGTAAATCAGTCATATGATGATATGTATATATAGAACCTAAATAGAAATAATAGAAGTAATATTTTATATATTCTTTAATATATAAATTAAAGAGGATTCATTTGAAACCTACTGGTGGGTTCAGGGGCAAAACTGTAAAAACCATCACTGCCCATCACAAAAGTGAACATGTATTGCTTATGAATTGTTTCAATTGTGAACTTTTGGCTGAACTTTTAGTGCATTTGTTTTCTAATAGATAAAAATATTGTGAAAACTGTATTAAACCTTATCTAGTTGGATTTTATTAATGCCAATTTTATTTTCTTGTCTTTATTGCAGGTGTGATCTGACTCAGCTACAGACATGGTGTACGCTCTGCCAATGGAGGCAGTGAAGCCCTCTCTGCACTCCACACTCCTCTCATACCTGATGCAGAACAATTCAGAGTACAATTCCTCAGCATTTTTGACCAGCTCACTAACACCCATCTGCAACTTGGACACATCATCTTTATCCTTTCAGCCCAATGGGACACAGACCTCCTATGAGCTAACCCCAGCGGAGGTGACTGTTCTGGGGCTGATCTTTGGAGTGCTCTGGTTGATCTCTGTCCTGGGGAACGCCTTGGTGTGTTTGGTCATCCACCGCAGCCGCAGAACTCAGTCCACAACAAATTACTTTGTGGTGTCCATGGCTTGTGCAGACCTGCTGCTGAGCTTGGGCTGCGCTCCGTTTATCTTGCTCCAGGTCTCTTCTGGACACTGGCCTTTGAGTGCGGCAGCCTGCAAGGCAGTTCGCTACATCCAGCACTTGTGTCCTGGAGTGCAGGTGTATGTGCTGCTTTCAATCTGTGTGGACCGCTTCTATACAATTGTGTACCCCTTGAGCTTTAAAGTATCCCGGGAGAAGGCCAAGCGCATGATCCTGGCCTCTTGGCTCTTTGATGCAGCCTTTGTCTCCCCATGCCTCTTCTTCTATGGCTCATCCTCATCCGCAGCAGAAAGGCACTGTGAATTTTTCATCCCAGACTCTTGGGATGGCCTTGCCTACGCTTTGGTCCACCTGCTGTTTGGGTTCCTGGTGCCTGTACTCCTCATTCTGTCATTTTATCAGAGAGTGGTTCGGTACATCTGGAGGATCAGTGCCGACGGACGCACGGTGCGCAGGACCATGAACATTGTCCCCAGGACTAAAGTGAAAACCATAAAGATGTTCCTGATGCTCAACACTGTGTTCCTTCTCACCTGGATGCCCTTCTATGTAGCCCAGCTATGGCACCCTAGGGAGACCACTGGATCCAGCAGGCAGGGGGCACTCTTCTTCGTGGCGATCACCTGGATGTCATTCAGCTCGACAGCTTCTAAACCCACATTGTATTCAGTGTACAATGCCAACTTTAGGCGAGGCATGAGAGAGACATTCTGCATGTCATCTATGAAGTGCTACCGAAGCAATGCTTACACCATTACTGCCAGTTCACGAATTGCCAAAAAGAATTATGTGGGGGTGGTGGAACTGCCTGTGCCAGCCAAGACTCTGATCAAAGATTCAGTCTACGACACTTTTGACCGCGAGGCAAAAGAGAAAAAACTGGCATGGCCTATTAGTGTCAATCCTCCCAACACATTTGTATAGGCTGGAATCCCAAGCTTCAGTTGTGAGAATTTAACAGGACAAGTGAACTCAAAATGGTTTTAAATGCACAAAGAATGATGCTAACTCAGGTTTAAAATTGAGACATTGTGGAACAAACCTAGCATCGCCAACCAACAATGTTAAACCCTGCTATGATGAACTGCGTCATTTCTTCTGTTTGAGCTAAAAGAAGCAGACAGTAGTGACTATTTGTCCATAACTCACTCATGTGTCTTAACTCATGTTGTGTTAAGGTTTGATGTGCCCTGGGTCAGCAGCCAGTTGTCTAAAACAGCTAGTGTTGTCTTGGAATAAGTGTCTGTGTTATTTGTCTGTCTGTAGGACATTAAATAAACTTAAACGCTTGCATTTTGTTTCTTGTGATCATACAGGTCATCTCATGATGCAAAGCAGAACTGCCATGTTGGGTGACATTTTGTTTTTTGTTTGGAAACAGATTGAGAGCCTATGTCTACTTTTGTTCTGAACTTAGATTTGTTTGTAGTTTCAAAAAGACTGCAGTTTGGCTAAAGATTGTGATCTGTGAGCTATGCTTCTAAAAAGGACGGACACTGGAGCCTACAGCTGCTGTCATGCTCTCATTGAATACCATAGGGTGTTACTTTCTGTATGAAACTTCTCATTTCTGCAAATGTCCACATTTCGCATTGAACAGTGGTGAGCAATGAATAAAGAACTTGTATATCATCTGCAAGCTCATTGTCTCCATATCATAGAAAAAAAACATCTTTAAAGGTCACTTTAAATGACAGAATGTTTTTTTAATTAAGGGTGTGAACAGTCCAAGTCTAGTTCAACCACCAAAGAGGCTGCATTTCTCGCTGTATGAAGCTCATGGATATTTCTGCATGACTGAATTGTTTCCCCATTTAATTAATTAATATTCTGGAAAACCCATTTACAGGGTTAAAAAGGCTACAGATTTCATTAGCCTTAAAGCAGGTGTGCCAAATCTGCAGAGATCTGCTAGAACACAGCATTCTATATATGCACCAATCTTTGAATGTGTATGGATTAACAACTACTTTCCAAACCATGTGCATGTTCTTTTTATTTATTTGTAATGTTTTATTTCTAATGCCTTCCCTATTAATGTTATCCAAGCAAGCAATTTATCAGGTATACCTACCTTGTACTTAGACTAAGTAAGCAGTACTTTTTCCCAGTTACTTGGAACACACGTGTTCTAAAAAATGTGTGCTTTAGCCTTCAGTTTCTCATAGCAGAGTGACTGCTGGCCTTCTGGTGGACCCCACTTATGCTGCAGATCAAGATTTCCTAGTTTCAGTTAGGAAATTGCAACTTGAACACTCCTACATGTTTGATTTTTCTACTCTAAAAGTCAAGAGAGCTTCGCCAACCCTATATTAGCTCTATTTGTTTCTTTAAATCAGTTGTACATTCAGTTCAGACCACTTATATCTGTGGAAAATGACTGGATGTGCAATGTGATGTTCTCAACTGGTATTACTAACAATGCGGTTTTAACTGTAAAAAAAAAACACTGGTTAACATGTGACAAGCACATGGGGTAAACATAAGTAATGGGAGTAAGCTGTGTGTGTTTCTGGAAATGTGAAATAGTGTAAAATATCTAAATGTTTAACTGGAAAGCACTCTCTGAAGTAAATGGTGGAATGCAGCATAAATCCAGCAGAGAAACTTTAGTGTGAAAAACCACAATCAACCTGTTCTGCTTGCACATTGATGTCACCACTGCTGTGCTAAAAACAGTACACTAAACAAATTATGTGGTAAAGCTGCTGTGCATCAAACACTTAACTGCTGTTAAGAATCCCAAACTTGATAAACAGATGTTAATACACCATTTTTATCCCAAAATCATAATAATCTATTGTATGTTTTACACGTGTTCATGTTTGTTTCAGGGACAAAGCATTCTGAGAAAAAAAAACATACTGAGCAGAGTTTTTTAGACAGTTTTAACAAACCAGTTACACAACCATATTATTCTTGTTTCATGTACAAATTTTATGAGCATCCTCCATCATATCTATACACAACTTTACATATAAATATAAAAATATACATTTCTGTGCTAAACAAGGTCACATCGCAGGAATCAAACAGGCATGAAAACGGGACAACACATTTAAAAACATAGAAATCTTGAGATATACTTTGATGCCAAATAGTAGCTCCAGTCATTAAGCTTAATTTTTTTCTTGGAGCTGTTCCTTAGAAGCTAATTTGCACTCTGCATTAGTTGCTCTGGGATGTTGTGTTTTTCAGGAAATTTAATAGCCATGCAGCAAATCTGGATCATGTCAATAATACATATACTCAACCACTCAAAAGTTTGAAATCACTTGTCATATTAAATGTTACTATTATTTGTAATAACACATGCAGTCTTTCACAAAAGCCTGGGCATTCTGGTAAAATGATGACTTTAAAAACTAAATTTCAGACTGTTCTAATTTTCTTCTGTATCTAATTTACGTAATTTTATATTGAGGTTTTTAGGACTGGCAAGATATGATAATCAAATAATTTTAATATTATATTAAACAGAACGTACAGCAATGCACAGCTTACATAGTTATTAAGTAATCCTTGTCCAGCCTATAAAGTCTGCTTCAAATTGTGTTTATATTATTGAAAACAGTGATTTTAAACATTTGAAAAGTAACTGCAAAGAGTCTATTCATTGCACAACTCACACCGAATATGCAGATTCTGAACACTAGTGTGAAACAGGGATGTCAAACCCTGGTCCTGGAGATCTACCACACTGCAGAGATCAGAGCCAACTTGCCTTTCTCTAAAATAAAAAATGTCTGGATTCAGAGCTGAACACACATACCAGGCTATCTCTAAAGTGAAAGAACAGAAATAAATACCGCCCACCATTTTGTTTGTTGTACTTGTTTTGAAATGATGAATGACATGGACAATATATGGAACTATAGCCATACATTTCAGTCTAAATGAGAATTTATAATTATAATTTGACTTAACAAAAGGCATGATTGTAAATACACAGATAACAATACAAAGATCAAACGCACACAGTTGTCGGTGTTGTAACTACAATATCATAATTTTGTGGTCTGAGAATAGGACGTCTATGGTCATCTCACAAAAGGAAACATTGTGGTAACCAAGAGCCATAGCCATTTCTCATCATGCAATGCCAGTTGGACCACTAAACAAATTTAATTTTAAGTTCAAATGAAAAAAGTGAAAGTGCTTTCCGTTTTAGTTAAAGAAATAAATATTTCCAAAAATAGACCCCTACCCATTACTTTGTGCCATCCCTTAAAAAATAAAGACAAAAATATGAGCTTTTACCAGTGCTATGCAAATCTTCAAAATTCTTTAAAGTGCTTAGAGCAAAGCTAAATCATTTTGGCAACACCCAGGGTTTGCATGTCTTTTTGTATTTGAAGGGTTTGTCATATTTTAAACTTATTGCACGTTTTGCTGCCAAGTACCCATACCTTAGTTGTGTTAACTATTTGGATTTCTACAGAATTTAACACTTTTATTTTTCTACGCCTACATACACTATATGGACAAAAGTATTGGGACACCAGAACATTCAATTTTTCTTCAGAAATCAACAGCATATGTCTGGCATTAGGCATGGTGCCAGTAGATTCATATTTATTTGTTCCAAAGGGTCCTGTTCTACTGGCATTAGACAAGGACTAGATAAGCTGTGTATTAAGCTGTCTCTGTGTCAGCAGTTAGTAAAACTTAAAATAGCTGAATGCATTTATTAGAATGGGTGTCCACAAGCATTTGTACATACAGTGTATTACATTCTATTAGTTTGTTCTACGTCTAAGAAAACTGATGTGAACAACAGCAAGTTCTCTGGGTACGCACTGGCCCAAGCAATGGGCATTAGAAGACTACTGCGTTCTTTAATAACAGGAGACTTAGTGTTTTTAACCAGGTGTTTTCATCATACACATGAACTGAGCCATAACTTGCCTATGTGCTTGTTACACTACACCTTCACATAAAGTGAGTTTACCCTAAATCTTCTGTCTCATCATCTCCAAGATGTGGAAAGCATGTCAAAACAGGTGTCTGACTGTAACCTACGCAGACTTACTCTGGCTTATACTTGACGAGTTGTATTTGCCATTTTTGGGTGTTTTGGTGCTGGTGCTCTGAGAGGTTTTCTGATCATCTCCAGTTAAGAGAGCCTTGATTTCGGAAGGGATTTTCCCCTGGTCCATGGCAGAGCACCACTGCTTGTACTAGAAGATTAAAACAAAACAGCACATTACAACAGTATACTGCCATGGTTTACAACTCAAAAAACTGACATTAATGAATATCTTATCACAGTGGTTCTCCACCCGGCCCACAGATAGCCCTTTTAAACAAAAAAAAAAAAATTCTGCAACTGGTTATAAAAATATCGGTGCTCCTGTTTGCACCAGTTTTAGTTGAACCAAGGATACGTCACAGAATACGTCATTAACACAGAAAGTTGCACACAATGGGTCTCTCGTCTCACTATGGAACCTACTAGTCTTTGATTTCAGTTAGAAATTAACTTTTCAAAATAGAAAAGAACTATTTAAAATAGAGCCTGGGCTAAAGGGCCAAGATTATCCTGGAGCACTAGTTAGTGAACCTAGGTGGAAGGTTCATACCACAGTTAGACATCAGTGATACACCTCAAGAAACCCACCATCTCCAGCTCTTCTCTCAGAGCACAGATGGCTCTCTCCTTGCTGGACACCAGTTCCTCCAGGTACTGGTAACGCAGTTTCTTCCTGGCCCGACATTCCCTAGCACTCTGTCTGCTTCGTTCAAGTTTGGCTTTCAGGTCAATCTTGGCAGGTTTACGACCACGTTTTCCTGGTTTCTTGACTTTTCCACCAACCATCTGTGAAGAAGAAGGTAGAAGTTGAACAGTCTAACAGAATATAATTTCATATACTATTTTATAAAGAAACAAATTGATACATATATAAAGAAGCAGTCAAAAGTTTGGACACTAATTTCTTCTAATGTTTTTTTTCCTCCTACACTGTAAATTAATACTGATGTCATCCAAACTTTGAAGGAACACATAAGGAATCATGTAGTAACTTAAAAGTGTTAAACAAACCAAAATACTGTAAAGTATTTAGGTGCTCTTATCATGGGTGCTGTTAACTTGCAGTGTCTGAGGCTGGTAACTCTGATGAACTTGTTCTGTGCAACAGAGGTAAATCTTGGTCTTCCTTTTTTGGGGTGGTCCAGATGAGAGTCAGTTTCAATTTAACCTTTGATGGTTTTTGCGACTGCACTTAAGGATGCTTTCAGAAGTTCTTGAAATTTTTCAGATTGACTGACCGTTTTTTTTTAAGTATTTTTTTTTATTTATTTACTTCACTTACTTCTTGCCATAATATGAATTAGAACATTCCTCAAATAGAGCTATACACTGTATACCAACTAGGGATGTGCAATATTGTATCATACGCAATAATAATGCCAACATTTCTGAATATCCTGAACGACATTATACCCTGAAATATCGTTGCCATGTCACCCACCCATAATCACCACATCTGGGTACTACTTTTTTTTTTTTACTGTTTTTAGCAACAGAAAATTTCACGCTGTTCTCATTTCCCATTATATATCTACTAGAGACAGATTATACCCGTCCAGTACAATTCATTTTACTTTAATCCAGGATATTTGAAGATATATTTGGAGCGCATTATTAATATCATGACATTCTGGATTATTGACTTTTGTTACAAAGCTGATAAAATTATTGTATTCTTTAATATCTCAGTTAAGGGTGTACCATATCGTATCATAGGCAGTGATACAATTTTATTTTAATTTTTTTGCAGTTGTGTATTCTTAAAATATATATTTTTTTTAATTTACTGTTTTGTCATATCGCTAAGAGTATCATTATCATGAAAATACTATGAAATATTGTGATATTATTTTAGGGCCATATCGACCACCCCTACTACCTACTCTACCTCTTTACAACACAACTGATGCTTTTAAAAACTCATTAAGTGGGCAAGAAATTCAAGTAATTTACTCATGATGAGTTCAGCATTGCTGTTTCCTCTACTTTATAAAGCTGACTGAGAAAATCCAGCCAAGATGTGCAAAGCTTTTTTTGTTTACTAAATAATTCTAAATATTTTATTCTTCATAGATTTGATAACTTTAGTATTATAACTCTATATATATTATGAAGAGGAAGTGTCTAAGCGAAGTAATACTAGTAGTAAATGATTAATAACTAACCCTCTACGGCATGAATTGTATTTTTTGGGAGGAAAACTATAATATTGTCTTTGTCAATACAGCAAACCTAAATTTAGATTTTTTACTTTTGATAACAAGCTCTTCATTTGAATCAGCCAAACACACTTCTTTGTATATTCTTGCACATACAGCTCTGAAAAAATTAAAGACCACTTAAAAATAATGAATTTCTTTGATTTTACCAAATTAAAAACCTCTGGAACATAATCAAGAAGAAGATGGATGATCACAAGCCATCACACCAAGCTGAACTGCTTAATCTTTTGCACCAGGAGTGGCATAAAGTTATCCAAATGCATTGTGTAAAACTGGAGGAGAAGAACATACCAAGATGCATGAAAACTGTGATTAAAAACCAGGGTTATTCCACCTAATATTGATTTCTGAACTCTTAAAACTTTATAAATATGAACTTTGTTTTCTTTGCAGTATTTGAGGTCTGAAAGCTCTGCATTTTTGTTATTTTTATTCGGAATTCAGGAGAAATGTTGGCCGTAGTTTATAGAATACAACAACAATGTTCATTTAACTCAAAAATATACCTATAAATAGCAAAATCAGAGAAACTGATTCAGAAACTGAAGTGGTCTCAATTTTCTTTTCAGAGCTGTGTGTATATAGGTGTCATAACTAGCACTATAGTAAATGATTAATAATTGAAGCAGTTATTAGTTATTAAGCAGGTATCAGTTCTGGAGGCGTGGTTATGTATGTGGTTTCTGTATGTGAGGAGATGGAAAGCTCTAGTAACTTCTGACAGCAGGCAGGCAGAGATGAAGGACATTTACAGGTACAGAGAAGCGGTTTAACTTTAGCTGGTTAATAAAACAAAAGTACACAGCCACGCCTGTAACTACAGCATTAACTGCCTAATCCCCGATAAAGAGACTTTTCTAGCTCCAGCCTGGTGAAGTTTTTCTTACCTTGCTGTCATCCATTTTGGATGACTGACCCACGTCTGGGAACAGCAGCAGCTAGCCTGTCTGCTAACCGACCGAAGCCCGGGTCCAGTCCGCGCCAGCTGCGCTCCCGCGCGGACAGTCTGCACACCGAGCGGACGGGCGCGTGCCTGCGCGAGAGCCCCGGTTTCCACCTGTTTCTGTCTTAAATCCGGACCCAGAACACTCACAAGAAGCCCTGAGTTCTGCCAATGTTTTTAGCATCGTTTCCGCCCATAGACTTCTTGTTTTCATCAGCCAGACACGCCTCCTGCGCGCAGTGCCTGCTGGGACTTGTAGTTCTTCGGAGGTTATATAATTCGAGCGAAGTTAATTTTTTTTGTTATGTAATAATCCAATTCATATATGTGGAAGTATATTTGGAATGGGTAGCCAATAGAAAACCATGTAATATAGGAACCCTACACTTACTGAAACTATACTTAACAATACAGGTGAGTAATCCAGGTCCAGAAAGTAAAAATCCATTCCAGGGTTTTGTACCAACTGCCTGGCTCTGCTGCACAGTTTGTACAAAACCCTGGGATGAATTTTTACTTTCTGGACCTGGGTTCCAATGCTCAACGTGAACGTTGATCTCTGTCGTCAGAATTGATCCACTGGTGCACATCGATTTTTTAACATTAACGCTGATTATGGTTTGTGCACAGTCTGGAATAAACTGTACTAAACTTCACTAAATATTTATTATAACTTGTTTTTTTATTTTATTCTTGTAGTATTCAACTATTTTACTTTTCAGTTTTATTGTCTATTTTCATAACACAAAAATAAACATAAAGCAACTACGTTGGTTTATTAGTTTTATATTTCTCTCACACAATTTATGTAAGTACACAAAAGTATACTCTCTGTAAACTACTATTTTTGACAGATATGGTGAAGTTAATGTTTTTATTTCATTTTATTTTAGCTCTTTAAAGTATACAACCAATCCATTTTTAAATATACTTTAACTGTACTGTAAGTACATTTAAATTTAACTATATAATACTACACGTATATGGATATAAGGACATACTCAGTTTCATTTAACATTTTGTTATTGTGTTCAATGCTATCTAATGACATAACTTAAGTTGACATTATAGTTTTACACAAAATTGGGCCACAACATACTATTGCTATACAGTATAATATAACATATCACATATACTTAAGGATATGACTATTATCTCTGATAAATTGATAAAAATGTAACTGATTTACATACTATTTTTTAAATACTTATAGCATACTTGATTTACTATTTGGGTAAATAAAGAAATTTTTACTTACCGTATTTTTATAGGGCACATTATTAATGAACGTCTATTTTCTGGTCTTTTTTCATACATAAGGCGCACCAGATTATAAGACGCATTGTGCAACAATAGTAAGGAACAGGGGTGTCACCATGTTTTACTTCTAATTCAGCAGGTCTCGCTGCTGGGTGGTGGTGGGGTGGGTAACTAAGTTAAGTAAAGCTAAGCTAAGTAAACAAAACTGTAGTTCTTAAAATGCTAATGCTAATACTGCTCCAGCAGTGCTAGCTGGGGTTAGCAGCAGGCTACAGCCGATAATACTCACCTCTGAACGGCGAAACAGCTAGCGCTTAGCACTGTTTGCAACTAATGCTAATAATGGTCTAGCAGGGTTAGCAGCAGGCTACAGGCCGATATACTCACCTCTGAATGGCAAAAAAACTAGTGCTTAGTGCAGTTAGCTGGTAATGCTTATACGGATCCAGCAGTGCTAGCAAAGGTTAGCAGCAGGCTACAAGCCAATAACCTCTGAACCGTGAAAGATCTAGTGCCTAGCACCAAGGACGTATTAAGGATAGTCTGGGCCCCGGGCAAAGAGTTGCCCACTAGTTTCTTTACTGTTGTTTATTAAAGGGGAAACATGAAACTAGTCAAATGGCTTGTTGTTTTCACATAAGTGAAATCACACCCTTGACCAAATTAACTCAATTTAATCGGTGTCAAAGATACCATTCATCAGACAAATTGCTTGTCTAAAATTTAAATAATTGCAAAATTGCTAAATTAATTTGTGTCACTTAAGAGAAACTGAGCATAATAATTTTGAAACAAATAAAAAAACAGAAACATTAAGGGCCTGAATTGCATATTTGCAACAAAACTTCTGTTATGAAATATGATACCTTGCCTGGCAATTTGTAGGTCCCTAGAACATCAAGGAACCATGAAGCCAACAACTTTTATGGCAGTCAATGGACCCATAGCAGGGGCCCCTCCTTCCTAGGACCCCTAATAGCCAGAAGTCGAAGTCAAAGCAGAGCCACAACACTTCATCCATTTTCATCCGGGGTTAGCAGCAGGCTACAGGTCTATAATATTCACCTCTGAACAACAAAAAGCTAGCGCTTAGCACAATTAGTGCGTAATGCTAATGCCGAATCTAAGGCGCACTGACGATTTTTGGCAACATTAAAGGATTTTAAGTGCGCCTTATAGTGCGAAAAAATGCGATTCAGGATTTTTCTAATCAAAGCGTTCTATTTAACTTATCTATTCAGTTCACTGTACATAAAAGTACATAGTACACAGCATAACACAAAGTTTCTTTTTAATGGTGTAAAAATAGTCATTTAACCAACATCATCCAACATGTTTGTGAGCAATTTAATATTACAATGGTATTAAAACTACACCTGATACCTACTTTATTGAGATGATTCGATTCTGTTTTTTAAAAAAGTACATTTAAAACATTTATGGGTTCACCGTGGTTTGAATGTTCCTGCTATGTTTAAGCAGGCCTCAAGTAGGTCTATGTTGTAGGTCTATGGCAAAATAAATGTGTAAGGGTGAGACAAAGGTCGTATAGCCATACAACCTTTTAATAAACATTAACAAAACTTTCAAAACAAAACAAAAAAAAATTTCTCCAGTCAGGATAAAGTACAGCCTCCACACAGTGAGGGTGGTTTTAACACTGTTACATCTAAGTCACATAAAAAACATGGGGATGATTTCATTTGCTATGTTACTTAAATAAAATCTGAAAAAATAAGGGTGGGGAATTTTTGTCCTCAACCAGAAATGTACTGTAGAATGAAATGTAATGTAGAAACACTCCCATCCAAAAGTATTGGAACAGTGAGACCAATAATGTTATATCTGCTGCAGACTGAAAATATTTGGGTTCAACATTAAAAGATGGATATGACACAAAAGATCCACATTTCAGCTTTTATTTCCAGGTATTTACATCTAGATCTGATACACTGTTCAGAGGACAGCACCTTCTGTCTAAACCCACCCATTATTCTGGTGTTTGTTATGAGGGGTTACTCCTTTCAGTCTCTTCTTTAGCAGGTAAAATACATGCTCTATAGGGTTCAAGTCTGAAGAATAACTAGGACACTCTAAAACCTTTTACTCCTTGCCCCTGATGAACTCCTTTGTTTTGGAGAGTGATTTGGGTCATTATCTTGCTGCAAGAGGCTCTGTGTATCATTTTGGTTGTAACGTGCTTTAGCCTCGTCACCACATTCGTAAAGGTATACCTTTGTATCATCTGTCCTTAAAACTGTCCCAGAATTACTGAGGCTTGTCTTTTTACTTCAAATTCCAGGATGGATTACATATTCTTCATGTTAATAGTGGTTTGTGTCTTCTGGTGAAGCCTCTGTACTTTTGTTTATGAAGACTTCTGTGAACAGTAGACTGTGATACCTTCACTCCTGCCCTCTGGAGGTTGTTGCTGAAGTCACTAACAGTTGTTTTAGGATTGTTCTTGCTTTCTGTATAGCACTCACAATGTTTCTGTCATCAGTTGGTGTTGTTTTCCTTGGTACTTGTTTAACATCTTTTGCTTAGTACACCAGTGACAACATATGTGTTATGGCTCTGAATGATTTTTGAACTTATCTAAGCTTCGTAATTGCCTTGATTGTTTTTCACTCCACTAATTATGCTATGCATAGTCTGCACATACAAACCTTAAAAATAACACTGAGCATAGACATTTTATGAGCGTTGTTTGAGTAATTACTATAGTCATCTTTCAAGAACTAAAGGCATTGGCCTCACTGTTCCAACACTGTTTCAATATGTGCCAGCAATCACATTTATGTAAATGCAATTATTTAATTTATTTTTTTTACTAGTTTATGTTCCACTTTCAGCAACAAATTCTTTAAAATAATGCGTAAGTATAGTAAGAAACACGTATTAAAGTATAACTTTAATATTTTCCACCTTTCCTAATTAAAACCCCTAGATATAAGAAAGTTCCATCTCTCGGTTAAGTTTCTCTACGGTCTATCACTGACAAGACAGTGTTCTCAGCAGGCCACTGTGCCTAATGTTCCTGGACAATTAAACAGACTCGGGCCTTTCATTCAGACTGAATAGTCTGGGTTAACCATGCATATTAATTGCTCCAATATGAAAACCTTCAGTCTTCTCTCAGGACCTGTTACACAGCACAGTAGCTATTGCTGTTCAGACAAAATTTTATCTGAATGACAGTGTGAAAATGATTACCTTTATATAAAACACAGAGAAAATGTTTACAAATAAAGCAAGTAGTTAAGTAGTTAAAGTTATTTTCGACTGTAACAATGTATTTAATTTTGTTGAATGTATTGTTTTAAACATGATTAATGAGAAGTGTTATAAAATATTTGACAGATCGTTTATGGACTGCACTGTAAAAGACCAAGCCCCCTTCTTGGCATGGTTAACGTAATGTGGTAAGGCATTACAATAAGGGGCCATTAATTAACACTTCTTTGGACAGAATGTTGTTTCAATTCATTATTATTTAAAACATTATTATATCAGCTAACTATTGTAAAATAATAAATATTTGTAACATTACTTAATTATTTAACAATGCTCATTATTGTCATTTTATTTGTGACCTTTGTTATTGTATTGACCCGTATTCTGTTTTGTACAGTTAAAGGGCATATGTGAATGTAACTTTGTGTTGTAGTTTTTGATAAGGTAAGTGCCATCTGAGGATTAAAAAAACATTCAAACAATACTGTTTTAACAAAACTGTTGACATGACCTGTTTTAAATAATTATTAAATTTTTATCACATTATTCGCCCCTTAATTATCCATGTTTTTGGAATTTGTCATATTTTATTTTTTTATTTCTAATTTTTTTCCCATTTTCTCCCCAATTTACAAGGCCAATTACCAAACTCACATATTAGGAATCCCCCTATCACTAGTAATGCCCCTACACCAGGAGAGTAAATACTAGCACATGCCTCCTCTGATACATGTGAAATCAGTCACCGCCTATTTTTGAAATGCTGCTGATGTACCATTACTAAGTAGCACTCGGTTCCGATACATCAGCTCACAGATGCCTGGTGCTGAGCTACATCACCCTAGGAGTGATGAAGGTAAAGAGCGCCATCTACCCACCCAGAGAGAGCAAGGCCAATTGTGCTCTCTCAGGGCTCCGGCAGCTGATGGTAAGCTACATGAACAGGATTTGAACCAGTGTGTTGTTGTATTTTATTGTATATTAAAGTAAAAAAAAATAAGTTGAGCAGACAAAACATAAAATATCTTGGTTCATACTGTCTGCAGTTGAGTAAAAGGCACCACAAAATGTAATATAGCTATTTTTTCCCATACTGTTACAACCTTAAATTTATTCTGCTCGGTATTTCTAAATCTATTTGTAAGATTGCATGCAAATATTTAGACCTGCTCGATTGGTTTTTATCATTTATATGATGACTTTAATCAAAAATATTATTTTTAATAACAATGTTTATTATATCTACGTGTTATATACATCATTGTATATCTATGAAATACACGATTTCATTATAATTAAAATACTTTTTAATGTATAATTTTGCCTGTTGACTAGTGAGCCTACCTGAGTCCAGCTCTAAGTAACAGGCGGTGCTGCTGCTGCTGCTGCTGTGTCTGTTATTAATGAGACTTTCCCTTTAAGACTGGAGCTCCGCCTCCAACTTTAAACCCGTGCTGTCCAATGGGCCTACAGGTCCCGGACTGTTAGGAGCGGGTTTACAGGGTTTACTGTTTACAGGGTTTCAGACAGGGACTCTGAATTACAGTAGTTACAGTAGTTGTTGGTGAGAAGAGAGGCTCTGGTTGTTGGTGGAGGAAGTTCTCCGCTGTGCTGAAGGCCTCCCTCTCTCTCTCTCTCTCTCCCCCCCCCCGCGGTGGGACTGGTCTCTCGAGTGACGACATCGCTGTATTTTTACCCGGATGACCTCATCGCCCAGATGAAGTTCAGTGACCAGTGAAACTTTTACACTGGAGCTTCTCGGTCTCGCTCCTGGTTCGGCGCTGTCGGCGGGGTCCGGGGAGCAGGAGGAGCAGGAGGAGCGCTGTGTGTCAGAGATGTTCCCCGGCTGGACTCTCTCTGAGGCGGTGAGTGCAGAAGTTACACGGCGGTCTGTAGCGAACTTTAGTTTACCGGGAGCGTGGGTTAGGCCTGACCCGCTCCTGTGGGGAAACTCTCGCTGTACCGGGCTGCTCTGAGCTCCTGTAACTCAGTCCCTGTGTTTAAAAAGTCACTTTCAGTCTCTTTTAATTTTTTAACAATTATATTCTGAAAAAATGTGACATTTTACCAGAGTTACACAAAGTCAAACTCCTCTAAGCTGTCTCAGGCGACAGGCTGTGGCACTGTTTTCTGTTTATGAACAGCGAGCCTCTCGAGCCGAGAGTGTTTGTTAGTTATCTGTATCAGGGCGAGCTGTTCTAGACTCTTCCTTTTATTGTAAACCTCCAGCTCCTTTTAGCTACTTACCACTCTGTTCCACTGACTGTAGAGTTTCACTCATTAAATCAGACTTACCTCAACACTTTTCCCATTCCCAAATCAGTGACCGAGAGTTGAAGGCCTGCATTAGTGAAGAAGAAAGACTAATAAAAATAATGGAAAGCTGAAGATGATAAAACTGCTCAGAGACGAAATAAGCGAAGGACTGTCAGGTTACAGGTTTAACCTCAGAAAGGATTATATATGGTTTATAATCAGTTAAATTCGAAGTCAGACAAACATAATCAGTTAAATTCGAAGTCAGACAAACATCACACAAGTCACTTCCATCACGTCTATGTCACAACTAAATATACTTAATATGAATCTAATAAATATCTTTAGACAAGGCTTCTGTCATTGTTTAAGTGCCTTTTAAAATGGATGAACTGTAAATAGTTGTTGGGTTTAAGCCAAACTGCCAAATATTTATCACTGTAAAGTTTCCTGGTCTGTACCTTCTGTAAACTATACCTGGTGTAAACGTCAAGATGGGTAAACGTTACAGTAGTCTCAGTATTTTTTTTACTGCTAGGCGTAAAGAAACTGAAAGGTAACATTCAGTCCAAAATGACTGAAACATTCAGTGTTGATTAAAGGAACTAGGAGTTTTCACAGAGCTAAAGTTGCACAGTGCTATCAATGAGATCATCTACTAAAACCGCAAAGACTAGATTTCAAATGTTTCTGTATCTTTCATAATGTCAAGACATATGGCATAAATGAGGTTTCAGTAGTTGTGTCACTGTTTACATCACTTAAACCAGTTGTTAGACACAACCAGACATTCACTTTATGTGCAGTCATAAAATCTGTAAGCAGGTGTTCAGTCTCTTTACTAGGCAAAACGCTTAACTCAATGAAATGACATGTAGCCAACAAGCTTACGGAGAGATGTGGTGTTTGGCTTGATAGGTGTTTGATTTGCTGTACTATTTTTTTTTTGTAATGACTAGTTTCCTAACTCATAGATGTTACACAGATTGTAGCTACTCTGTGACAGACAGATTGATAATTAAATTGGTGTTGTACTGGTCATAGGTTAACTCCTAAGGAGCTGTCTGGGCCACTTACTGGAAAATAATGAAAGGAGGTCCATATGGCCCTAAAATAATATCACAAAGTTTAGAGTATTTTTGTGATAACAATATTCAGAAATGTTGGTGATATTATTGCGCATGATATGATATGATAGCACACCCCTACTCACCAGTCATGAATACTCCTTATGACAGCATCGGCAGGCGCCTGTGGAACAGATGTGGAGTTGCTGAGGTTTGTACTCAGCCTGCAGTTGAGTGTCTCAATATGACATCAGGCCTGTAGTCATCATCCTCATCAGTGGTGATAAAACATTACAGTACAGCCATGAAAGGTTACAGCTGAATTTAAGCAATGACAAAATGACAGATAAAGTTAGCACTAGTAACATTAAACCTACTGAGTTTTTTTAGATCTCAAGTTTGATAAGTTCACTAGCACTGACAAAACAAAGCCCAACGAAAACTACATAATTCATTAGTGTTCTCATTTTTCAGCCTATGTTATATGGTATTGTTTGTGTATAATTAATGTGTAAACCGTGTGTGTGTGTACCATGTTTGGTAAAATTTTGATACTTACGTCAACAAAGACAAATTATCTTATAATAATTAGACCAGCAGCTTTTAAACAATAAAATTAGAGATGGGTTCTGATTAGAATGAGATCAGCAGTAAAATGCTACTATAGATTTTAAAGAGAAAAATACTGAGAAAAGAATCTGATCCAGTCCTGTGACAAATCTAGCCTCTAGGACTGTGTGACGTGATGATAGCTGTGTTTTTCTTCCTGTGCCGTAGTGGAGGGTGAGTAGTTTGATCATGGTCACCTACTTTTGAATCACAAGCTCATGTACAACACCTTTAGTTAACAGCGTTAGTATTAGTATTAGTTAGTATTGTGCTGTTTGTACTATGCATTATATCACAGTTGTTGCAGTTTGTTACTAAAGATACAAACCTGCATGGTCTAGAAAGAAAACAAATGTTTGGTGTGTTTTCTTTGGCAGGCACCGTGTCTTCCTCTTTACAGTGTATATTTTTAGATGGTTAGTTTTCTTTCTGTTTCTTGTCAGCTGGTATTCAAAGAAAAGAAGAAAAAAAATCTACTAAAATGTTTCTGAATAAAAAAAACAGATTTCTTAAAACTGTATTAGAACATTTGAAATCTGAGCATTTAAAGCAGTAAAATACCAATAATAAAGCCTTTATAAACTCTCTGTAAGCTTTATAGTCCACTATACAAATATGGCACAGAATTAATGTGAGAAGGTCTGTTAATATTACCAAGTTTTACTAGTGTTACCGGACCATCAGAGAATCGTGGAAGTGGCCTCTGGGCCAAGGAGTTGGGGGAAGGAAACTGGGTCTCTTAATACGCACATGGGCGTGTGACATAGCAGTGAAAGAGCACTTCCCAAATTAAACCACTCGCCACCCCACCCCAGTTACTCCCCCCACCATTTTTAATTCACTGGTCTGCTTCACTTATATAAGCCTCTGGCCTGCCTTAAGACTGTAGCGAGATGTCCAGTGACACCTTCTGAATAAGCTGTAGTTAGAGTGAATGTCTCCCTACAGGAGAAAGCCAGAACAGAGTCACCTTCTGACTTCATCACCCCTCTGTCCGTCCAAGAGCATGTAAGGCGTGCTATCTGTCTATTTTGTCTGTCATTTAAAACTTCTGTAGAGCTTCTGGTCAGCTTTTTTTGGTCCTTCTCAGTAACATAGTTTCAGTTGGTATATCACAGTTAATCACAAAAGTGTGCTTTACTTCAAATATGCTTTTGTCTTTAAGCTATAGGCGCGATACATTTAATGAAAAGTTAGCCTGTATAATTTTGTTAAATATTTGCCATTGTTTGATATTGACATTAAAAGAAAAACATATTAAATTACCTATATTATGGGAACCTGTTCTTAGATCATTTTTTAGTTTTGAGAGTTGGTTTAAAATGCTGTTAATGTATCATACAATTCACTGCTTAGTCCAAATGTGAAAAATATGCTTCAAAAACAGCTCTTTTTAAATGTATTGTGTATTGTATGTATTATGTCACAGAAAACAACACATTTACATTTTAGCTCTAAACTCGCACTGAAGAAGTGTTTTCTGACTGTTTTTTAAAGAACAGAGATTATGTATAGATCTCAGCATGGTTAGAGCTTAAAGGAAAGTGGCAAATATAGTATAAAAAAAGAAAAAAATGCATAATTGTACAAAGTATTAAAGTGTATATATATTTTAGTTTTCTCATTGGCCCATATGATATATATATATACAGGTGCTGGTCAACGAATTAGAATAATTTGAAATAGTGCAATCATGAAATTCTTTGAATGCATTTTTTGTGCAGAAAGCAAATCAGGTGTTCACCACACCTGTCCTACTCGTTAGACTAATCACAGAACTCAGAAAAAAAATTGGCTCAGCTGAGCTTTCCAAAAGGCCCATTTAGGCCATTTAACTGTGACACTGTTGTTTTATTGAATTAGAATAATGGAGAAACCGTTTCATTGAATTAGAATAAATGCTCGAATTTTTGTTTTCTGTGAAAAGTGTTCACTGTGCAGTATAAAGTCAGGGTTGAGTAGAATTTCTAAGTTGTAAAATCAATCATGGGTAAGCAGCGCGACCTCTCAACCGGAATAGTGGCTCAAATTCAAGCCCTTCGCCAACAAGGCTTGACCCAAACTAAAATTGCTGAGCAGCTCGGCATCAGCCAGTCTTCCGTCTGCAAAGCTCTCAAGAAAAACTGCAGCAAGCGCACCAACTGTTCCGGCGTCCGAAAAACTTCTGCTCGCGACAACAAGCAGCTGAGAAAGATCGCAGTCAGCAACCGGTTCAAGTCCACTTCCGAGCTCACCGACTTGTGGAACAAGCAGACCGGCGCTGACGTCTCCAGATCAACCACTTACCGTCGTCTGCGCGAACTCGGCTTCAAATCTCGCGTTCCAGCAGTAAAACCGATGCTGAACAAGAAACAAATGGAGAAACGGCTGAAGTGGGCCAAAGAACACGGCGAGTGGACTGCTGAAGACTGGCAGAAAGTGGTCTTCAGTGACTAATCACGCTTCTGCATCTCCTTCGGTGACCAAGGTCCTCGTGTCTGGCGTCGTGGTGGCGAAACCTACAACCACGAGTGCGTGAAAAGATCCGCCAAGTTTCCCCAGAGCGTTATGGTCTGGGGATGCATGTCCGCTCGAGGTGTAGGGAAACTCTGCTTCCTCAAGAAGACTGTCAATGCTGCCGTATATCAAGATGTTCTGGAAACGTTCCTGATTCCGACTGTTGAGGAACAGTTCGGCGAAGAAGACTTCATATTTCAACAGGATCTTGCACCGGGTCATGCGGCAAAGTCGACCAAAGATTGGTTCACTAAAAAACAGCTTGAAGTTTTGGCATGGCCGGCCAACTCGCCTGACCTCAATGTCATTGAAAACCTTTGGGCCATCGTCAAGCGGAAAATTCGCGACAGAAAGCCTACTACGCTGGACCAACTGAAGCAGAACATCGCCACTGCCTGGGAAGCTGTGAGTGAGGAAACTTGCGACAAGCTGGTCTAATCGATGCCGCGGAGACTTCAGGCAGTCATACAAGCCAAGGGGGCAGCCACAAAATACTGTGAAAGTGATGATTGTAATTATAATAAAAATTATTCTAATTCAATGAAACGGTTTCTCCATTATTCTAATTCAATAAAACAACAGTGTCACAGGTAAATGGCCTAATTGGGCCTTTTGGAAAGCTCAGCTGAGCAAATTTTTTTCCAGGTAACGAGTTCTGTGATTAGTCTAACGAGTAGGACAGGTGCGGTGAACACCTGATTTGCTTTCTGCACAAAAAATGCATTCAAAGAATTTCATGATTGCACTATTTCAAATTATTCTAATTCGTTGACCAGCACCTGTATATATATATATATATATATATCAATCATATGGGCCAATGAGAAAATTAAAATACTCCAATATTGGCAGTAAGGGTAAAAGAAGAGTAAAGCAGGCCTTATGATGTGTTTCTGGAGAAGTCAATGACGTGCAGTTTGTGTTGTTCAACAGGTTCTGGTCCACATGCAGATTACTGGGTAAATATGAATGTTGACCTTTGACAGTCCCAGATGCTGTCATTGTCTGGTATGGCTTTGTGCTTGAAATTATGCCATGAAATGATGTCTATATAATTGCTACAGTCTTAAGACGGGAGAATCCAGCAGAGTGGAAGAGATTGCAGCATGTTTTTGTGTGACGTACTCAGGAGCCCGTAGGAGGAAGTTCTAGTATTGTTTATTCACAGGCTTTTGTTTGTCATGTGCCATCCGTTAAAAGGCTTTAGGGCTTTGGTTCAGTTTTAATTTGCTTTTTTGTTTTGCTTTTGAAGCCAATGCCTATTTTGTGTTTTCCTTATTGCCTTGTAAGCCTTTTCAGCTGAAAATCCATGATCATAAAAAATCCACACTATAGAGGAAGCTGTGAAATAAACCTTGCATAAAGGCTAGTCCCAAACCACAAAAAACATGCAAAACAAAGCACAAAAGATGCAGATTAGCCCTTTCTTTTTCAGTCAAGGAGCAGCTTTCGGTTTAAAAAGTGTTCTTCATTGTGTAATATGTAATTCATAACAAATATTTGTGAAAGGCTTTTGAACAGCCAGTGTCATTTGTTATGTTTAGTGTTTTAGGGATATTTGCCACAGCAGGTACTTAATATGTCAAGATATATTCCAGATGGCAACACATACATGTTTCCAGCGATGGAGGCTGTAAAAGCTAAGTTTGGTGTCTCTGGTCTGATCTGGATCATGTGACGCTAGTTTTAGATCTATGGATTCTTTCCATTATAGTCTGGCTTGTTTTTTTTTTTTTTTTTTTTGCTATGCGGTGTTAGCAACCAGGTGAAGAGAATGCAGGACACTGCGTAACAGTAGATGATTTTTGTTGGATTTTTTGTTGGATTATCTGCCAAGACTTGGCAACTTGGCCGTAAGCAGAATCAGCCATGGTGTGCTGCTATAACAAAACCCATGCCTGCTACCGTTCCGGGGAAGGAGCTGTTATTATGATCTGGCAAGCACAGTGCATGTAAAGGGCATGCCTTTGAACAAGCTGTTTGTTGTGGTGGAAAATCCTGCTAGGAGGAAATTGTAGCATGTCATAAGTGATGTTCAGCCATTATGCTTCTCAAAGAATTGAAAAATTCCCCCTCTTAAAACTGGGAGATTTACCGCAGTCAAACTTAATTTTGTTGAACAGGTTGTTTCCATTTCATATGAACAAACCCACTGTATGATAAAAGTAAAAATGTTTTTATAGCTTTGCCGAATATTGTCTGTCTATACGGTAGACGAAGCCACCCGCCTTTTTGGTCAGCAAAGTTTTGTGACATTTGAAGCATTTTCTGCATGAATTCAATCTCCTTGACCTTCTGTAATAATACACTGGTCAGCGCTGACATTAGAGGCTGGCCCGTTGCTGTTTTGAGCCTCGTTAGGTTCTAATTTTCACACCCTTTTGATCTGACTGTCAGTCTGTGGAGCAAAGTCTGCTCGTGGCTGCTATCTCTGCCAGACACGCTGGACCTTCAATCAAGCAAGTGAAAACCTGTGCCAGGCCCATTTGACTGCGCCACCTTTTAAAAGCGTGGAGCAAACATTGTGCATTGATTCTGCCTTTGTAAACAAGCAGAGGAAGGTCAGGGATTGCGAATTAGGAGGCTGACTTCCTCCCCGTGCTGTGGAGAGGTACAAAGTTCAGCAGACCGATTGCTCTCACTGTACTGGCTTCATTCTAACATATGGATATGTTTAAAATGTTTCCTGCCATTTACAGTTTTGAACTTTGTAATTATAATTAAATTATAAAACATAGCCTCTTTTCTGGGCTATTTTGCTGTTGGATTTGAAAAGATAAACATATTAAGGTCAATGCAATGGAGCCTGTTACCTTGTTATTGAATGCTTCAGCTTAGATTGTTGCAATTTTTTCTTAGCATGTACTAACCCTGACATACACATATGAGGTATACATACAGTGAGGTCAATCCATTTATTTCTGCTGTAGACTGAACACATATGAATTTGACAAAGATTATTATGAGACAAAAGATCAACATTTCAGATTTATTTCCAGGTATTTACATTTGGATCTGATACACAGTTCAGAAGATAGCACCTTCTGTCTGAAGTATTGGAAAAAATTAACTTAAAGTAAATTAAAGTGAATAAAAAATATTATTTAGTTGCAAATCATTCGCTTGCAGTATCTACATCAAGCCCACGACCCACTGACATCACTGCCCTTTTGCATTCTATTTTTGTGATGTTTTTCCAGGCAGTGGGTTTTGTCTTGTTGCATGTTGAAGGATCTCCAAATCAGTTTGATTTCATCTGTCTTGTAATTCACAGACATGTTTCTGTAGACTTCTGTGTTCATTAAACATCAATGAAGATTAATGAGCCTATCCCAGAATAAACCATACAAAGCTAAAACCATGACATAACATTCACTGTGTTTTTACAGATGAGCTGGTATGTTTGTGGTCATAAGCAGGTCCTTTAGCCTTTTCATCACACTGGTAAAGGTTAACATGTGTCTTATGAGTTCATAATCATTCCACAGGCTCGCCTCTGTACTTCTTGGTAAATTCCAGCCTTGTCTTCCTGGTATTCACCTCTTTAATAGTGGTTTTCACCTTCTGGTGAAGCCTCTTTACTTTTGTTCAGAAGATTGGGATACCTTCACTCCTGCCATCTGGAGGTTGATGCTAATGTTACTAACAGCTGTTTTAGGGTTTTTCTTTACTTCACTCACAATGTTTCTCATCAACTGCAGCGATTTTCCTTGTTCTACCTGTTTATCACCTGATGTATAGTGCACCAGTGATGACTTTCTCATTCACTACATTCCAAACAGCTGTTCTGGCTATGGACAATATCTTTGCAATGGTTCTGATTGATTTTCCATCTTCTCTCAGCTTCACAGGTACTTGCTTTGCACCTATAGACAGCTCTCTGGTTTAACTTTTTTAACTTCAGAAGTTTCTTCTGGAACTATAAATCCACAGTCTGCACAGATAAAACCCAAATCTGAAATTATTCAAATAATTATTGTATCAGGACACACCTGGGCAAGAAAACACACGTGACCGTCTCATGTTCCAATACTGTTGCTCACAAGAACATTGGGTGGGTTTAGACAGAATGTGCTATCTTTTGAACTGTGTATCAGATCCAGATGTAAATACCTGCAAAAAAGCTTAAATGTTGATCTTTTGTCTCGTAATAATATTTTAACAGCAGAAATAAACGAATTGACCTCACTGTTCCAATACTTATGGAGGGGACTCCAAATATATAGGAATGAAATTTTATTTAAGTTTGGAAAAGATCACGTGAGCAAAAAAAAGAAAGCAGCTGCCATTTTGAATGGTGTAAAACAGACATCATTTTACTTGCCAGCAACTTTATGAATTTAATAAGTAATTAATAAACTGTACTGGTAGGGATTCGGTTTCTAAAATTCAAAGTAACGACTGATTATGCTTGTGTCATGAACAAAAATGCTAAACATGAACACATTCTTCATGAACACAGTCTTGAAGGAGTGCTACTTCAGAGGAGGCTCTCTGCTGGTGGATGGTGTTGTGTGGGTGGGTTTAATCCTGACGCAGAGTGGCTTCTGCCTGAGCATCTATGTAAAACGCACACCTGTTGTTTTGTGCTAAATATTCACACCTCTGTATGTGCCTTTCGCGCCTTTTCAGTGTTCCATATTTGGCTGTCTTGGTGCAGCAGCATGATGACACTTGTTTGACACTGTTTTTTTTTTTTTATCAATATCTGTGCTGACAAAATATAACAGGACCATAAAAGAAGCTGCTGAGTAGAGAAAGGTGCATCAGTTACTTTTTATACTTCATAATAGTTATACTGACCAGTCTAAGAACACATTTTTACTAGTAGTAGTATGATAATGCAGGTTACTAATTGTCTGTTACTAGTCTCTAACAAGCTTCTAAAATAATATATATTTTTTTGCAGGCAACAGCAGAGGTTTACATATTTTTTCTATGCCAAAACCCCAGTAAAATAAATAAATAATAGAATCTGCATTAGATTGGCAAATTAAGTTACTTTTACAGTATATTAGTCAATTAGAAAATTGATTAGTCCACAGGCTAATCTCTGTATTTCATGATAAATTCCAGAGTGGCCTTCCTATACTTATTGCTAAAAAGCGGTTTTCATCTTTTGGTGAACCCTTAGTCCTCAGCTTCACAGTTTCTTGTTTTTACCCAAAGACAGCTCTCTGTTGTCATGTTGGTTGTTCCTCTAATTATAAATGCACAGTCTGCACTAAACTCAAATCTGACACTGAGCGTTCAGACATTCAGCGCTGTTTATTGTTTAAATAATGTATGAGGACACACCTGGGTAAAACACACCTGACAGTCACATGTTCCAATACTTTTGCTCACAAGAAAAATAGGTGGGTTCAGACAGAAGGTACTATCTTCTGGTGCTATCTTCTGTATCAGATCCAGCTGTAAATAGATGGAAATAAAAGCTATGTTTTGTCTATTATTCACCTTTTTAAATCAAACCCAAATGTTCTCAGTTTACAGCCAAAATAAATAGATTTTCCTCACTGTTCCAATACTTTTGGAGGGGATTGTATGTGATTGTCTGTATTATATTTTAGATTATTTAAAGTAGGCACCTCTTGCTTAGATAATAGCTTTGCACATCTTGGTAATTAGTCAAAATAACTTTGTATACATTTGAAGTAATCTTTCTCTGTAAGGAGCCCCCACATAGCACAACAGAGCCACCAGACTTACTCAGTGTAATGGTCAAGTCGTTAGGCATGTTTCTGTAAGGCAATTTCTATAGTTCCTACCTCCCCGGTTGTCATTGGTCTTTGTAATAAAGAATTTCTTTCTACTTTAATATCTCTCTCTGTTGTGCTGTGGACAGAATGTCATTGCTGACGGTCTTGTCTCACACACACACATTATAGTGTAATTTCACTATAATTCCACTGTGATCCTTAATGTGTAATAGTAATTCTGAAAAACAACAGAAAAGTTTAATGTCCCTGTGGTCGTCCAACACTTTTTGGGAAGTGTAGTGTATGCTTTGAGACGCCCCTCAAGAAAGTCACTCTATAAAAATGCCTTTCTTGACAAATTAAGAGATACAGAAATGTGAAATAAGTCACAGTAGCATTACATTCAGTAATCACTGTAGATATGGTTTGATGTAGGTTTGATAATTATACAAATATATTATTGAGGTTAGGTCGTATTGTGCAGTTTTAGCAAGTCATGTTGTCAGCTTCACCAGAGTTACATAGTGCAGTCAGCAGTGTGCCAACAATAGCACCAACAGAGGCACTGTTCTCCCTGTTGCATGTCAGTGGATGATGTTAAAGTTATAGTGGTGTGAAAGTGTTTGCCCCCCCTCCTGGTTTCTTGTGTTTTTGGATGTTTTTCACTCTTGGACCACTCATCATTGCACAGTTGTTTTAATTCTGCCAAATTAAAGGGTTTTCCACCATGAACAGCCTTTTTAAGGTCACTCCACAGCATCTCAATCAGGCTCAGATCAAGACTTTGACTAGGCCACTCCGAAGTTTTTTTTCAGCCATTCAGAGGTGGACTTGCTGGTGTGTTCTGGATCATTGTCCTGCTGCAGAACCCAAGTACATTTCAGATTGAGGTCACGAACAGATGCCTGGACATTCTTCTTCAGGATTTCTTGGTAGACTATGGAATTTATAGTTCCTTTTATCACAGCAAGTCTTCCAGGGCCTGAATCATCAAAACAACCATAGACCATCACACTACCACCAACATGTTTTATTGTAGGTATGATGTTTTTTTATATGGAATGCAGTGTTATTATTATGCCAAGTGTAATGGGACACACACCTTCCAGAAGGTTACAATTTTGTCTTTTCAGTCAACAGTGTATTTTCCCAAAAGTCTTGGAATCATCAAGATGTTTTTTGGCAAATTTAAGACAAGCCTTTTTGCTCAGCGGTGGTTTTCGTCTTGGCACTCTGCCATGCAGGCTGTTTTTGCCCAGTCTCTTTCTTAAGGTCATAAACACTGAACTTAACTAAGGCAAGTGAGGCCTGCAGTTCTTTGAATGTTGTTGCAGGGTCTTGTGTGACCTCTTGGATGAGTCGTCACTGCGCGTTTGGGGTAATTTTGCTAGGCTGGCCACTCCTCGGAAGGTTCACCACTGTTAATATTTTTGCCATTTATGGATAATGAGTCCCAAAACTGAGAAATGTCTTTTATAACATTTTCCAGACAGATAAATCTCAAGTACTTTCTTTATCATTTTGTTCCTGATTTTCTTTGGATATTGCTTTATTGTCTACCTTTTGACTGTCTTTTGGTCTACTTCACCTTGTCAGGCGGGCTTATTTAAGTAATTTCTTGATAGAGAGGTTTGGCAGTAATCAGGCCTGTGTGGCTAGAGAAATTGAACTCAGGTGTGATAAACCACAATTATTATTTACAATTTTTCACACAGTGCCATGTAGGTTTGGGTTTTTCTCTTCCTTAACAATAAAAACTTTCATTTAAAAACTGCATTTTGTGTTAACTTGTGTTGTCTTGGACTGAGTGAAACACATGCAAAGAAATAAAAAGCCATAAGGAGGCAAACACTGTATTTTAAGATAAAAATGCTACATAATGTTGCTTTAACTTGTAATGGTGCAATTTTCTTTACCATTTAATTCATAATGAGGGCATTTTTCATATGGCTAATTTTGTAGTGTGATTATTAATTAATCTATATTTTTTATAGTTCTTCAAAGTGCATCTATGCATGAAGTGGGGCTAAAATTATATAGGATGAATAAGTGTATGATGTACAGATGTATGTAAATGCACTGCTACATTGTGTTTTGAAACATTAAAATCACAAATATCAAACGTTTGAAGTCAAGAAAGTAAGAGGATTATTTTATTATTTTGGCACTCTAAAACATTAAGTAGGCAGGGAAATGGCACTGTAGTAAATAAAGAAAAAAGGCCGCATTTGACGTAGTGCTTCTCATGACGTACAAACTATCAACACTGTGTTTTCTCTGTATCCTCCATTTCCACGTATCGAAGTTGGATATCTGACTACCTTTTTAAATTCTGTAGAGCTGTGATGTAGCAGCTTTCCCCAGCTCACACTATCATGTAGAAAGATAATATGAGACACTTGGCTATTGATTATTAGAATTGATGGATTTTTGTTCTTAGAGACTGAGAGACTGTGAGGCTTTCCGGCCAAAACCTTGCCCAACATT
The DNA here is from genome assembly GCF_023375975.1 of Astyanax mexicanus. Taxonomy (NCBI): domain Eukaryota; kingdom Metazoa; phylum Chordata; class Actinopteri; order Characiformes; family Acestrorhamphidae; genus Astyanax; species Astyanax mexicanus. The sequence goes on along the minus strand of NC_064409.1, from coordinate 30,729,545 downwards.
AGTGTCGTGTTGGAAGTTGGAAGGTATTGTATTCACAGGTTTGGAAGCACACCAGACCCAAAGCTTTTTTTGGTTTGATGGTTTGTCTTGGCACGTGCTATCGATATGGCCTACTGCACATTTTTTTAATGTCTTTGTGTGTGGGCCTTGTTGGAAGGGGGAAGAGCTGGGGATTTTTTTTCATGACTGCACTGAGGAGAAGAGAGAGTTTTTACAGTGCTGAGGGAATTTCCACAATGCTGTACTCACTCACTGCCACCTACATCATTACTAGGAAGACGGCATTCCTTACATCATACACTTTACATGTCAAAGCACTCAAATCACACATGGCTCATTTTTCATGTTTTAGAAAAACTTCAGTACAAATGAGAATGCTTCCTGACGTGTAATAACGTACCTGTAGCAATAATATAAACATTTTACCTCCTCATTAATAACAAAAATACCCAGACTATTGAAACCATTTAATTTAATAATTATAATGTTTCTGTTAATGGTTTATATTAGGGTTGGGCGGTATGGCGGTATTTCGGTATACCACGGTATTTAAATATGGTGACGGTATTGTAAAATAGTGACGGTATATTAACCACGTGATGTGCCAAACCTGAACTTTGAAAAACGGACGTTTAAGACATTCTGCGCATCCACAATGAAAGAGCAGTAGGAGGGGTAAGCAGTTGGAGCTCCCTGATTGGTTATGGGGTGGGGATTCTCACTGAGGAGATCATACAGCAAAAACTCAATAAACTCTAAAGGTTTCACTAATTTTGACCAAAATTATCGCCACAAATAGCCACATTTGTGCTGAAGTGACAATAAATCCCTAACAACTAACCAACCACCGAAATGATCAGATTTATCAGTTTATCCTGCAGCATAGGGTGTTCAGTGTGAGTTACTCCAAGTTACAGCTGTTTCCTTAAATATTCCTCATCTCCTATTTCTCTACAAAACATTTTTTTATGTCACTCACGCTCATATTCTAATGCCGTACAGAATTCTGCAGTTTCCTCAGAGTTTTCTGTCATTATTTCGCAGCTAGCTCCAGCGCTGTAAATATGAGCAATTCCGAGGACCGCGAGGCGCTGCGCGCTGCAGCGCGCTGCCGACATCTGAACCCCGGCTCCCCTTCGCGAGCAGAAACGGCACAACACCACCCGCTATTGAGCTGCTGTAGTGGATACAGCGCTTATAAATAAATTAACAAACACAAAAAATAGGGTATTCCATCTGTAATTTCAGTTCGTTTTATTTTTTTCTTTTAATTACCGTTTTAATTAGTTTCAGTTAAGGGGAACTTTCACTTTCAGTTTTCGTTAACAGTAATACTTTGTTATATGGTGATTATCAGGCCGTAGTAGTGCTGGACGATATGGCCAAAATTTATATCACGATATATTCCTTAAATTTCGGTCGATACGATATAATTTCGATATCGATAAATACTTTGAAGGCCTCAGAAAAAGAATCCCTGCAATCTCTGCAGCTTGCACTGCAAATTTAAATTATTATTTAACTGTGTATTTGCACTTTTTGTATCAATCTATCTAATGGAAATCTGTACCTACTACTGTATGAAAATGTTTTTTAAGTCTTTGAAACCTCCTTTCACAAAAACTTTAATACTTTAGAAATAAAAGTAGTCAAAATAAATCAATGCTCAATTTTATTTGCATATAGCAAAATAATAACATGACATCCCTGTCAAACATAAGCCTATATAACTATTACAAATAAAAATAACTTTAAATGACAACAGAGGCAGAGCTTCTTATTCATTGTAAACAAATTTAACAGATTAAAACAAAAGTGTTTTAACTAGGATATATAATACAAGAAGCCTTTATATACATAAAAGCAACAAGATTTTCCCGTCAAATAAACAAACCTATAGGATTTTTCAACTATAAATAACTTAGTGACAACATAATCTATTAAAGTGCTTCAGCCAGAATACAAGAGGTATTCAACATGATATCAACGGCAAATAAACAAACCTAAAGGATTCATAAACTTTAAATAACTTAGTTTCAACATAATCTATTAAAGTGCTTCAGTCAGTATAAGGAAAATATTGTATGTAGTGAAGATGCTTGAGGTGGTGGAACAGATTAGATGTATTAACGTTACGCTGCTTGTCGGCTCCACTCACCGGCACAATTTGCAGCAAAGCGGCAAGCGAGCGGACCCGCGGCTGGGCGAGCGGAGCCGCGGATGAGCGAGCGGAGGCGCGGATGAGCGAGCGGACCCGCGGCTGGGCCAGCGGAGCCGCGGATGAGCGAGCGGACGCGCGAATGGGCGAGCGAAACAGCGGCTGACCGAACCGAGTCTACCCTAGCCTTGGATCCGCTCGTCCCGGCTCCGTTTCGAGACATTTTAGATGCGTAGCGGAGCGGACCTGAACCTAACCTAGCCTAGCCTAGCCTAGCCATTTTAACCTAGCCTAGCCTAGCCTATCTGGCTACGTGCCTGTGTGATTGCGTCATCACGCACTGAGGTAGCACAGCTATGGGGGCTGAATGTGTTTGGCTCTGCGGCGAGCTGACGCCAGTAAAAAACGCCTGTCCGTGACAGATTCTGTACATAATACATATCGATATACCACAAAAGTGATATCACCGTTATTGAAACATTTCTTATCGCGATAAATACCGATATCGAATTATTTTCCAGGCCTAGGCCGTAGCTTTATATAAAATAAAAAATAGTATTAAAAAACAGATGACTATTTCCTGGAGCCTGGACTGACCCGAGATTTTCCATTACTTTCCTCGGGCCGGGTCTCGTCCGGGCTGAGAAATAAAAATCAATGTATCCTGCTATTTAAAAGAATGGAAAATTTGATAACAATAATAATATAGTTCTGCATACTAGAGTTTAGATTGTCTGCCTGAACCCGAGCGTGAACGCAAGACTGAACCCGAGCGTGAACGCGAGACTGAACGCGAGCTCATCCGCGCCTTTAAAGCTCCGCAGCATTTAATAAAAACAGATTAATAGATATAAAATAGGAAAATAACTAAACTTAGCTCAAAATGGTAAAATAAATATAATCTAACGAATTCTAAAATAACGAAAAATAAATATTCTACACACAGGTACAAAAATAAAATAATATACATAAAAAATCATCCGCACGTTTAAAGCTCTGCAGCATTTAATAAAAACAGAAAAATAGATATGAAATAGCTCAAAATGCTATAGGAAATATAATCTAACGAATTCTAAAATATCAAAACACCCCCCCCCCCCCCCCTATACCGCCATATAATCTGACGACCGTATGACGGTATGAAAAACTTCAATACCGCCCAACCCTAGTTTATATTGTCTTTTTTAATTTTTATTTTTAGCAGACCTCTTATCTTATAACCTATAGATGATAAACAGTAATTATTCATAAACAAACTAAACAAGTACTTTGTTGCAGCCCCCCATTGAAAACAAAAACAGTGTTATTTTCCGTTTATCTTAAACTAGGTTAGAAAAAAGCATGTGCTGTAAAATGTATGCAAGGTGCTCTCCTCTCTTTTTGTATATTTGTCATATTTAAAAATAAACTCATTTAATATAAACACTGCAGATACAGATTTATTCACATGGGTGAAACAATCTATATAGCTTATGTTACATATTGTTATTGTATCTCTTTACTATATAGTATAAATAATTAAACGGATAATTGGGTTCATAGCTGCGCCCAGGCATGGTTACTATTAGAACTGTTGAATCTAAACAGCACTTAAAAAGAACCTGCGATTTACATCTGCTTTAACATTCCAAGCAAGAAATTTGCTGTAAAATAAGCAGACAAAATTTTTGTACATACGTTTAATATAATCAGATAACAATAATTCCAACTTTCTATTCATCAGCTGGTTTATGTAGCTTTAATTTTGAGGTAAAATCATAAGAATAATGCTAAATGTCTTACATTTTTGTCCCTTTATCCCTTGGCAAACACAACAGAAATAATTATGAGCTTCTAAGTGTTTAACTAGCTTTAAGACAAAATATTTTAGGGTTTTAAGAGTTAACATTTCAGAGTTTGGGAAAAGCAAGTTGTTACACTTTGAACATTAATGAAAAAATGTGAAACAAAAAAGGGAGGGGGGCAAAAACTTTGGAGTGACTGTATATGTCTACGACCAGCCTTTCAACAGTTACGTGATGTGTATGTGGAAATATGTGCAGTCATCCATTAAACAGCTTCCAAGTAGATGTCCAGCAGTCGGGCCAAAAAAATAACCCTCCCATTAACGCAAACTTTCCGTAACAAAGTCCACTGCGTCTGTGTTAGTGTTGAGCAGCCTGAGTAACGCACCCTGTCCTTTCTCTGTCTGCAGCCAGATAACTGCTGGAACATGAAGACGAGGAGCGAGGCGAATGATGTAATGGTTCTGCGGCCCGGGAGAAAAGCCCTCTTTTGTCGCGCCCCTGCAATGGTGTGAAAGAAAGCCCCCCGCTCCCCCACCCCTGGCATACCCCCAAAACACAGGCCAGCCGCCTCCCCCCTGCCTGCACACTGGAAGTGGGCTGAAGTGGATGCACTGTTTGGCACAGACACCCCATTACGGCATCCGTACCCTTTCAGGCACACACACACATACAGCAGTGAGGACAGAGCCTCATCACACACTTCATTACTACACACCTTACCATGTTACCACATACACTGTGTTGACAAACACACACACACACACTCACACACACGTGCAAATATAGTGAACAGTGTCCACACTTCAGTATTTTTTTTTTTCTTATTTAGGACTACTCTCTATTTTTTCACTCTCACTTACTTGCTTTTTTTGGGGGGCCGGGCATTGGGCCCACCAGCCGAACGCCACATAGGTGACATCATCGCCTGCTTCCACAATGGGGTCGTTCTTCTCCTGAGGGCCCTCTCTGACTGGCTGCGTCACTGCTCCGGACCTCCAGGCCCACGGAACCGGTAGGAAGTAGGAGGAGGTACAGAGTGGGAACCAGTGAGTGGGAAAGGGAGATAGAGGGAGGTGGTGGTAGATATGGCAGAGCCTGCCGGCGAGGTCGCCCTGGCCTCAGTCAGAGTCATTGGGCCAGAAGGCCTGGTGGCCCTGCTGGAGGGCGGACTGGACTGTGTGCTGCTGATTGACAGTCGGCCCTTTGTGGACTATAATGCCTCCCACATCCTGGAGGCGGTCAACGTGAACTGCTCCAAGCTGATGAAGAGGAGGCTGCAGCAGGACAAGGTGCAGATCACTGAGCTTCTTCAGCATTCAGCCAAGAAGAAGGTGAGTGGGAAGTTTAAAACACATCACAACTAGAGGTTACACAATAATACCTATTCTAATTGTAATTAGGCTGTTGACATTGCCACAATAGCTGTTTTTATTTTAAATGGAACTGTTCAACTTAAACCCCTCATTTAGATGGTCATCCCACAGGCAGAAACATGCAGATAAAATTATCACAGAAGTGTGTGATGTCATTGTTTGCTGTTTCTGGATAGTATTTTTTCACCTGATATTTGATCCATCATATAAATAAAGCCCTCCACTATAGCATGGCTACTCCGTTCTTTGATTAGGAGGTTTGTGGGTGGGAAACTACAGCATATTGTTGGTATACAATTTTAATGCAAAACTGTGGGCAAGCCTGTGTGTGCACATTCACTTCGTTTGTATACTATTTATATTATACACATAAAAAAACCTTCAAATGTGTTTTGTGCAAAGGTTATGTCAAGGCTTTTTTTGGATAATAAATATATTTTCTTTTCTAGAAATAATTGGAATAAACAGTATTATTCTAGACTAGCATTGCATTTACACAAACTTAATGTGCAATGTAACTTCAATAACAAATATTATCCTTTGGATTTGGAACATTTGGACATCCTAAATGAATTTAAAATAATTTAAATAATTTAATAATTTAAACAAAATCCACCCAAGCTTATTCACAGTTATAGGCTCGTCTCACTTAGTAAACACTGGTAAATTTTGAGGCTAGCACAAATGATTAAGATTATTCCCATGTATTGTATGATGGTGTAATTATTGCTACAGGCCCAGTTTGGTCACATTTTTATGTTCATATTTTACCCACTCATTTTAACATAAAAAATGACTAAAATGTCCTTTAATCAAGGGTGTCCCATTTGTAGATGCACATTTAATGCTTATATTTTTAATATATTCAAATGGTATTAGGATTGGCAAATATTCATGGTTTTATTGTTGCTATTTCAAAAGAAAAAGTAGAATTGTGCCTTCTTAAAATAGGCCCAGACTGAATAACTAAAACAAATCCCTACAGAGCGATATCTGTTAAAACTGCATATATTTTTATTTGAATTCATAATTAGCAGCACTGGCCTCAGGCACTTTACTGTATTTATTCAAGTGTACACGCCTCAGGCGACAGAAATCAATGTACCAGTCTGTCCCTGCTCATGAAAACCCTGACTGTTATTTCGTTCAGCATTTTTATTCACATTTTACATTTTTATATCATGTATGATAAATGAGTCCCAGTGTCTGACCTCACCACTGAAGAGAGAGGGTGTTGGAGTGTGTTTGAGGCGAACATGAGAGTTAAATAAGCCGTCCCCTCTCATGAGGGCCATTGTGAGGCCCTAGCAACAGGTTGCCGAGTGACCTCATCCCAGTGCTATCTGTCTCTGTCCAGCCTTGTCAATATGGTCGGGCTGCAGACAGGGGCGTTTTTAATCCTTGGGTGTTCTGTTTACAGGAACACCCCTATTTCCTCATTGGCTAAAAGAAGAACAACCCCTTATTCTTATTAGTTTTAGTTTCAGGCACTTTGATTCAGTAAATTGACTTTCAGTCGGAAGTTTTGTGTTGATCGCACTGTAGTTAAAGCACATTTAATGTTTATGTATTTTGTTTTTGACCAGTTATTGGTTTTTGGTTCATTGGTTTGTTTACTGGTTTTGTAGTGGATAATTTCATTGTGTTCGGATCACAAAAAAACGATTAACTCAGTTTAGTTTACCATTTCATCACCAGTATATCAAGGCCTACATTTTGTCCCAAACCAAGCATTAGCATTACCTGCTAACAGCACTAAGCTCTAGGCCTTTCGCAGTCCAGTGGTGAGTATTATGCGCCTGTAGCCTGCTGCTAACATCGGCTAACACTGCTGGAGCAGCATTAGCCACTAACCGCACTAAGAGCTAGCTCTTTTGCCGTTCAGAGGAGAGTATATCAGACTGCATGTTTACTGTGTTAAAACAAGCTACGTGGGACGAACTGCTAGTTAATATCACCCTGCTAGCTAGCGCTAGTTGCTAATGCTCCAGCCTCCAGATAAATCTGTAAATCTAAGCTTACTGTAAATAAACGAAAGCACTTCATTCATCTAGAATTTTTTTTTTTTTTTTTTTTAAGCTTAGCTTTAAGTTACCCACCACCAGCGGTGAGACTTTCTGAATTAGAAGGAAAGCGTGGCGACATCCCTGTTCCTTATGGGATGTAAATCTAGCTAGCACTGGCTAACTAACAAGCAATCTAGTTTGAACAGTGTGTGATACAGTTTCATTTAATCATCTATGTTCTAAACACTCAGCGATCAGAGTGAGAAACACTCACATTCACTAAAACTCACAAGTATTACAAATGAAACCCATTACCAATGAAACCCATGGTCCACCGAAGTGTTGTGTTAAGACATCTGTAATTGCTTCTGCACAGATGTTTCTGGAATCATCAGCAGATGTACTTACTAAGAGAAAATTGACCAAAATTAAATGTTGCACATGAACGATAGGAAACTCATTGTGGTTCACAACCATGAACATGTTTTCATATGTTCGTACAGACACACTGAAGCCGTGCAGTCTGATGATGTAGAAAGGATTACCAATCGATCCAGACAAAATAGTTTTTATATAATAATTTTCCACATTTTAGCCTGCCAATCAGAACAGATGCCATTTACACGCATCACACATAAAGGCAAGGCAGGGTGCGTCAAAATTCACAGGACACCCTTTACTTTAGAAACTAAATATGGAAGCTTTTAAGATGTCTGCCATGTTCCTAATGTAGCCTAAAAGACTGCCCCCCTCACTCATTACTTGTTGGTGTTTTCAAATGTCATTTTGACCCTGTATTCTGAGTGTGTTTTTTTTTTTTTTTTTTTCTTTTTTTACATAAACCAAGATTAATGTTCTAAGCTAACATTAGGAAAATAATAAAACATAAGCTTTGTGTTGAGTAAGTTTCATTTATCTCTCTGCCTAACAGTCCCCCCCCATTTGGCACAGTAAGAGGAAGGGGCAGGGAGCTTTGACTTGATTTCAGCCATGAACATTGTTGGCGTCTGGCCAGTGCTTGCTTATCTAGGCCAGAAGACGTCCTTCTCTCCCAGTCTGATACACAGAGCGCTGCAGCATTGCTCAACACTGATGACATCAGAGTCCGAGCCCTGCTGTCTTCTGGAATGCGTGAGAAGAGAAAGAGAGAGAGAGATAAAGGGAGTTAGAGGGAGTGAGGAGTGTGTGCGAGAGGGAGAGTGATTGGGAGACTAACCCTTCAGAAGGGCGGTAATAACACCCTGCTGCTCCAGAAATCATTCTTCTAACCTCTCCGTTATTTTTACCTGAATGTAGTCATTTTTTCCAGTGGGGCCCACATTCAGGCATAGCATGTTTGTCACTGAAAAAATGATGCTGGATGTACGTCGTTTCTGCATGAATTACACGGTGAACATTCAGCGCCTCTTTTTCCAGTGTGAGACAAGTTAGCATTCCTCAGCTGGGTTTCAACCCCATGTTTTTTTTTTTTTCCAGCTACTTATCAATTTAGTATTCTTACAATAGTGGCAATACTTTAAGTAAACACGTTAGATGTAAGGTTAATTAATGGGACACTCCAAAACAAAAGTAATCTAGCCAGTCCAAACCATTGGTGTAGACAGTAGAAGCAAAACACTAAACATGGGTTAAAAGAGAGAGGGTTTTTTCACAACACACCAGGGTCAAAGAGAAGGTTTTTTAATTAGTTAAAATATATATTCTTTTTCAAGTCAAGTAGCTTTATTGTCAAAACTGCATATGTACAGGACACAGAGAGGGTTGAAATTACATTACTCTCCTTCCTAAAGTTACAAGTACAGCAAAGTAAAGTTATAAATATTATATTCTTCTTATAATGTATATATATATATATATATATATATATATATATATATATATATATATATTAAATAGGAGCAGAATGAGCAGAGAACATGGAAAGCATGACATCAGGAGCAAAATGACTGGTTTCAATATTAATTTTTTGGGAACATAAAGTGTATATTTTGTGTACAGTCTTGTTTTGTCTTAAGTCAAAAGTTCAAGTTGTCAATAAGGAATATCACATTACAATATAAACAATATAAATCCATTATTTAACAACCCATGTATCTAATATATGTGAAGTAGTAGAGCAAACCAGAGTAAATACTAGCATAAAGTCTCCTAAGAAAACAGTTGTGTGGGCAATACAGGACTACTCCAGTACCAGGGTTTGGATGTAATGCTATTTCTGATCAGTGAACTGCAATATGATCAGGCTAAAAATGTGTTGGTAAAAAACAGCCTGACAGGTGTTCGTTCTTTTGCACTCTTCTACTAAGCTCTGTTGTAGTTGTGGACATCAGCTTTAGCTATGTGGGTCAGATTCGCTCCTGTAGGAGAGAGTGGGCTCAGCTCCACCTGAAGCCTGCACTAGAAACCAGCCGCTCATAAATCAATATTTTCCATTACGTTATCTGGAAGTGGCAGCGTGCCTCGGGGCAGAGAGCAGTCCTGCCTGTGTGTAAAGCTGGAGAAACCCAATACCAGATATCTCAGCCAGCTGAGCTTTGTAATGCTTCTCTGACTCTCCATAGGCCTGAACTGGTAGTGACTCTGGACCATGGCTCTGGGATCATCTGAGCATTACAGTAATAGAAGTTTGGTGAACTGAATTGACATCAGTGTGAAGCTTAGCTGAGAATATATGTAGTCTGTCTCCCCTGAGTGGCTAAATTAAACGTATAAATAGGTCAGGTTGTGCTTAAGACATTTGATCTGATCTGATTAAGTGTATGTGTGTGTGTTTTCTGCTGTCTGTATATATTTAGAGTGAGTGAGGAGCAAATTATTTGTGCAAATGTATTTGCCTTCCTTGATTTGAGTGGCTGGAGTTCGTAATCAGTACCTTCTATAAATATTCAAGAACGCCCTCATGTAATAAATGAGATCACTAATTAAGCTGGAGGGTTGTGTGTTTTCTCTGTAAAGTAGTGTGGTGTTGTTGTTTGCTTTTGTCTGAGCAGATTGAAGCAGTGAATGACTCACCTGGGTGGTGCAGGTTATTGCAGTTATTTGAAAACGTTCTGCTTCATGTGCTGTGGTGATTGTTTACTGGGCATGAAGATCATATAACTGCTTTATCAGTATTTTAAAATATAAACAGTACTGTACATTATGGAATCATACCTGTATCAGTAGATACTCGGTTTGAAAAGTTGTTGCCATCAAGCTTATTAGACTTTACCTTCATTTCAAACACGTTTGATTTATGTATTTATTGAATTTGAGATTGTTTACAGAAATGTATCACACATTTAATTCTGACATAGTTACATTCACGCTTAGTAAACTCTCTTTTTTATAAAAGCTCCATTGTAATCTTATTTACATCCAGAAGCCAGATGATCCTCATGTCTGTTTTCTTTTTTCCAGCCTTCTAAAAATCTTCAAAAAAAAAAGTCTTGTTCGACTGTTTGAATGTAACTGCTGTGTGTGTGATCGGGTGACACTGTGTGTGAGTTTCTGTGTACCAAAGTTACTTATCCTGTGGTGATTTTATTGTTTCTCAAGTGCAAAAGTTTTATCACTTTTTATTAAAGTCCCCCTGATAAACCTGTTCAAACCAAGAAGGGGATCAGACCCGAAGTCTCAAACATGGACGGGAGAGTGACTTTAGTAGTCTTTAGTCAGTGTCTAGTAGTTATATAACTTACAGTAAAGATCTATTTTCATACATAAGGTGCATTGTACAACACTAGGAACTAAGGAACAGGGGTGTTTCCATGTTTTCCTTCAATGCTACACAGTAACCTTTTGTCTTTGAAACATACATGAAAAGGCGGAGCTACACATTGTCCATGCTTAGTCAACATTATTTATATTATAATCATACCTTCTATTCTTGTTACATGATTCGTTTAATAAAACCTGAAAAAGTGTCTGTATGTTTTTAGCCTAAACGATTGCTTAATTTGTGTGTGTGTGTGTGTGTGTGTGTGTGTGTGTGTGTGTTTCAGTTGGAACTGCAAGGTCAGGAAGTGGTGGTGTATGACCAGAGTTCGTCTGACCCCTCCTCTCTTTCGTCGGAGGCCTTCCTCAGCGTCTTATTGGCTAAGCTAGAGAGGTGTTTTCCTTCCGTCCACCTGCTCTCAGGTTTGATCTACCCCCATTACTATGACATCACACAGAGAGTATATCTCATGTTAATTAGAATTAGTACAAATAATCATACTTGCAGTAAGACGTAAGAATAATATTTTTTAACTGAAATATTTCGAAGAAATGTTATGGTTCCAGATTAGAAGTAGAATAGAAATAGGTGTCTCTGATTGCCAGTATTGTCTAATAAGCAAATGACCAATTTATTTTGTACTACAAATGGAAAATAACTTATTAAAATGTCTTAAATGACCAAATACAGCAAACATGTAAATGTTAGAATGTTTAAATGGTAGAAATTGTTGGTCTGTCCTTTTTCACTAAGGAAAGAAATTACACCTACAGAGTCTCAAGAAATATTTAGCAACCCAAAATAACCCCTCTGTTACTAAGTAACCAAATTTTCTTTGCTGATGTCAGTGAAATGTGACAGAATGTTTTATACATCACTACTTCTCTCTTACTTTGTGTGTGTGTGTGTGTGTGTGTGTTAAAGGGACGGTTTGAACTTGGTAAAACAGTAGAATGTCAGGGCAGCACAGTTTTATTCACAGCATGACTGGCCTAAAGAGGGAAGTGACTGGAGTTTCTGGGGATATGAAAACAGGTCCAGTTTTAGTCATCATGTTATAAAAGCTCCTCCAGCACTCAGAAACAGGTGACCGTAGAAGAGGAATAAGGAATAAAAACAATGCTTTTAAAGCTGTACAAGACCAGATTTTTTTTTTCAGTCAAATCAGATTTGGCCATTTAATATGAATATTTCTCTATTTGTAAATGTTTTTTCCTTATATATCTTATCAATCAGAAAATCACAATTGAGTTTAAATGATGATTTTTACCATGTTAACAAAGTCATCAGAGTCACAGAAACATTTTTCTGATTTACAAATCAGTGTAAGAGACATTGTATATGATTAATGACCTGACTTCCATGGTATTTTAATTACAGGCAAATACTATCTGGACATGATATAGATTTGTGGAATGATGAGACAGGCATAAGCTTTCATGACTATTTTATTTTACTTTAAACATAAAATCGGTGTATAAATCAATAAACAACTGAGATTTAAAATAAATGTACAATGCTGCCCACTGCTAAATAACTAACATCTCTTCCCCTGAGCCTGCCTCTTTTTTCTCTTTAAAAACAAACAAATGAGTGCTTTTTCAGCACACGTATAATGTGAGTGTACTTCTGTTTAATATAAATTAATCTTAGCTGTAAATAATAAATAAAATGGTCTGTCATTTATGTTCTAAAAAACGTAAGATTATAATGCAGTGTTCACATGTTGCATGTTAAGTGCGCCAGTTACTATTATTAAATATATTTATATTTTCAATTATTTAATTTTTTTTATAAAATGTGTTTTTTGCCTCTGTTTTTTTATCTGTTTATTTGTCTCCGTTTTATATATATATATATATATTGATTTATTTATTTATTATATATATATATATTTATTGATTTATTTATTTATTATATATATTTATTATATATATTTATTATATATATATTTATTTATTTATTATATATATATATATATATATATAAATATATATATATTTATTTATATTATATATATATATATATATATATATATATATATATATATTTTTTTTTTTTTTTATATATATATATATATATATATAAACCCTCAACTGCAGCCATTTCATAACACACCTCAATGGATCCTTTCCACAAATTAGTTCAATGGGCAGGTAATTGTGAGTGTTAATGACAGCGGTGGACTTATTATCTGAGTTAAAGTTGAAATAGTTCAAATATTACTCCAGTAATAAAATTAGAAATATTTATTATAAAAATACAAGTATTTGCCCTTAAGTAACTTTTCAGAAGTTTTGAAATGATCCTGAATTAATCTTGTAATACGACTCCTGCTTAATCAACTTATTGTAGATGAAAATAATTCACCTAAAAGTGTCACACTTAATACACCAGTTTTTAATAGAGCTTAATGAATTTGTCTGATGCTGATGGCTACCAAAATGAATATATTAAAACATGGACCATTGCGTCACTGTTGTTGTGATGTCTTCAGTGTTGACAGAGGCCACTGGTTGCTATGGAAACAGAGCTTTGGAAACAGTGGGATTAGCGCTGATGACTGTGCAGTAGGTGAAAGAGAGAGTTAATAGTAATGGATGATGGTAATTTGAAATGCCATGGCCCACAAACCTGTTTGTGAAGTCATAGAAATGTCAGCTTCTCTATACAGCCGGTCTGTACCAGGTCAGTTTCAGGATGCTGTGCTTAATGTCACATGCTGGTTTAGTGTATTTCTGAAAGCAGATTAAAAATTATTCCATTGATAATTACAGTAGAGTGTTTCTGTCAAAAGCTTTTTATTGAGGCACAAAAACAAGTGGGATTATAACGTCTTAAATCTCAACAGTTCTTAAAATAGAGTTAAAAAGGGCTCTGGAACAAAAAAATATTATAAAAGCTACTGATCAGAAAATAGGAAGTGGAGATTTGTATGTCAGCTTGTGTGGTCTTTTCACTTGTCTTGTCAAGTTGCCATTTTGAAGCTGAAAGGTTTTGATGCCTCCCTTCCCATTTGTTGAATCCAAGATGGTGGCAGTAAAGATGGCTGACACGTTAGTGACAAGACCTAACAGGTTTCCCCTAAAATTGAATCTCTGTCTGACATTTTAGAGACATTTGAGACCTTTTTCTTAAGGCTTATTAATCTTGTTTATCTTGGAAGCTGTTGCAGAGTGGTGAGCTCGGGAACTCAAAAAGTCTTGGATGTCCAGCAGTAGGGGATGATCCCAGAATCATTTCCATGGTGTAGAAAAACTGTTCACAACATCCACACAAGTGAAGAACACTCTCCAGGAAGGAGGTGTTGCAGTATCTCAGTCTACCATAAAGAGAAGACTTAACGAGGGTGAATACAGAGGATTCACCACAAGGTGAAAACCAGTAATAGAAAGGACAGATTAGACTTTACCAAAGACATCTAAAGAAGCCAGTCCAGTTCTAAAAGAGTTTTTGGACAAGTGAAACTAAGATCAACCTGTACCAGAATGATGGGAAAAAGAAAGTATTTTGAAGTGTAAATTTACTTTCTGCTCAGCTTCAACACTATGGAGCAAGGTTGGTTGGACAGAGCTAAACAGTGCAAATATATTTTAACATTTTATTTATGGGAAAGTTAATTTACTTAATTTTCGGGATCAATAAAGTACCCACTGACCTACCCACCCATTTATTTGTCCAATTACTTTTGAGCCCCTAAAATTGTGAGGCTTTGTAGATGTGGTTGCAGTTCCTAAACGCTTCATAGCATATTTTTCTTTAAAGTTTACACTTTAATGGCATCTCATTTGTTTCATTTTAAATCCAATTCTATAAATTTTTCATTTTCTGTGACTTAGCCTAACAAAAGAAGAAACGCTCTGATAAGTCTGACTCTTTGTGTGTTCCAGGTGGGTTTGTAGAGTTCTCACATCTGTTTCCGGGCCTGTGTGAGGGCAAGTCCACACTGGTGCCGTCCTGTATCTCACAGCCCTGCCTCCCCATCAACAGCAGTGGCCCCACTCGCATTCTTCCCCACCTGTACCTGGGCTGCCAGAGGGACGTGCTTAACAGGGTGTGTTATTAATGCTGTCCTTATTCTGATATTCCAGATTTCTTCATACACGTGACCTAAATCTCATCAACGTCGTCCTAAAATTAGATAAGGAGAAGTCATTCAAACAAATGAGACAAAACTTTACATCATTAATGCACTAATTTTTCCCCAATATTTTGTACCGATGATGGGAGATTTGAATCATTGTGCAAAGTCTTCCCCAGCACATCACAAAGATTCTCAATGGGGTTCAGGTCTGGACATGAGTTAATCCATGTGTGAAAATTATCCTCAACCCTGCACTCATTGATGGAGTGGTGGTGTCTTAAGTGGTGTCTTAAGGCTACATAGCTGTATATTCCAAATGGCATTAGTTCCATTCACATTGTGCATGTGAAAATGCTCTTACTTTCACTGTTAAACATATCCCTTAGTTCTAGTTTTGTTGTGTTTGGATGACGCTTAAATGATGGATGATCCCTATTATTGATGATGTTTTCCCACTGTCCTTGTACTTTTTAATAATGCGTTGAACAGTTCTTAACTTGATTTGAGCAATATTCTTTAGTTCTTTTGGTGTTTTCTGTTTGATTTTTGCAAACATTTCATTCAAGTGAGGATGTGAATTTGTTTTTAAAACAACTGTCTAATCTCCTCACTGCAGGATCTGATGCAGCAAAATGACATTGCATACGTCCTCAATGCCAGTAACACGTGTCCCAAGCCTGACTTCATTCTGGAGTCCCACTTCCTGCGTGTGCCGGTTAATGACAGCTTTTGCGAGAAGATACTTCCCTGGCTGGACAAATCTGTGGAGTTCATAGGTCAGTTGCCAGTTATGAACTCAGCTTTCATGAGATGTTTTGTCTCAGATCTGTCTTTGGTTTAGTTATGTATTAAGAATGGTTGTGGAATAATTAACAGTTTTCACATGGGAAACCGTAGGACTGGGCGATATGGATCAAAAACTATATCTTGATATTTTTTCTGAATTGCGATATACGATATATATCTCTATTTTTTTCATCCCATAAGGTAATATTAAAAAGATACTTTTGAGAAAAAGAAATTTTATATTGGTACTTTTATAATTCAGTGCCATAGCCTGTATATTAGAGTAGCCTCAGCAACTGAAAGTCATTTCAAATTAAGAAAAAGTAAATAAAAAGTGCAGTTTGAGTTTTCTGTAAATCTGGGCTGAAACTGTGTCAGGTCTATTCTCATACCCATGTTAAGGAGCCAATTGGTCAGTTCAGGTTAGAGTGGGTGTGTTTGCTCTAAAGATCAGTGTTTAGTTCAGTGGTGATTTCAGCGGTTTATCAGCGCTATGATCTCAGAACATGTGACGTGCTGCTGTTTTGCTGAAAAGTCGGATTCTGCCGCCACTGTGTGTTTTTTATAGAGAACATCGTCTGAATGAGCTTCATATCTCTCCTCTGTGCGCGCCACACTTTTTGTAGAACGCAGGCGAATGGTCTTTGAGTTTCCTGCATTGCAAAACCTCCATCAACAGCCTATCAAAACAAACTAGTTCTCAATAGTGGACCAGGTCCGCCTATTACTGACCCCTGCTCTACAAAATACCGTATTCTGCTGCTCATCTGACTCGCTGAATCCAAACCATTTGGAAATGAGCTGTAACAGTAGGTTTCTCTTTGCCTGCTCTCTCTCTCCCTGACTGTGGTGGAGGAGGGGTAGCATGTTTAGTGAGTAAGGGAGGCGGGGCTAGGTGAAGCTGTACAGAGATACAGCGGGAGAACTGATGGGGCTCACTGTAACGCAGCGTAGTCTATATCGATATACACAATATTATTATATCACATATGAAAATATATTGATATTTTTTAAACCTCGATGTATATCGCCCAGCCCTAACACATAGTCATTGTTTTCCTCTGCCCTTGCTTTTGGATTTTCTGTGTCCAGGCCCTATTCTGTAACAATATACTCTCCAAAGCTAAATTTAAAGCTAGGAGAACAGCCTTGCTGTGTGCCAGCAGGAGTTCACTTGTGGCCTACTTATTTTCTCTTTTCTTTCCCAGAGAAGGCAAAGGCTTGCAATGCCCGAGTTTTAGTCCACTGCCTGGCAGGAATTTCCCGATCAGCGACCATCGCCATTGCCTATATAATGAAGAGGATGGATATGTCCTTAGATGAGGCCTACAGGTATGATGACCCACTTATCATCACTAACTATCAGTGCTTGAGGGCTCAGAAGTAACAGGTTATTTTTCTCATGAAGTCCGTCTGTTTGTTGTGATGATTCTAGGGGCTTCCCCTCATTAAACTGAATGTCACCAGCAATTAAAGATTGTGTCCTGAGGCTTGCTAATGACATACCATGATACAAACAGCTAACAACACACTATTTACCTCTCTAGGTTTGTAAAGGAGAAGAGGCCCACCATCTCGCCCAATTTCAACTTTCTTGGTCAGCTGCTAGACTTTGAGAAGAAGATCAAGAGCCCTGAAAAAGTCGAGGCCCAGTGCAAAGAGGTGGAGCCGGCTGGAGAGCTCAGCCAGAAGGCAGAGAGTGATGTTCCCGACACAGTCAGCACAGCTAAGGCCGAGACCTTGTCTGCAGTGTCCCCGCTAGAGCCCTTGACCCTTCCCTGTGTGCTGGTCGGGGTTCCAGAGGAGCATCTGCTGGCTCAGGCTCTGTGCAGCCTGCAGCTGGGTGAAGGCCTGGAGGACAACAATCGCCTGAAGCGGTCCTTCTCCTTGGATATAAAGTCATATGGGGAGCCGAGCACTGGAGCCATTCTTCGGGAGGGTGGTGGATATGCGCCGGATTATTACAAATCGTCTTCCTTCAAGGATTCTGCAGCCAAGCCCTGCCAGTTCTCTCCAGTGCAGGAGGTTTCCGAGCAGTCAACTCCGGAGCAGAGTCCAGATAAGGAGCAGGCAGACAGCCCAGCGACAGGAAAATCAGACAGCACCAATCTGCCCACCAAGCCCCAAGCCACAGCCTCCAAGCCCCCTCCTCTTTTGCCACCTGCTGTCCGCCCACAGCCTCTGCACAGGAGCGGCAGCATGGAGGAAACTCCAAGCGCAGCCAGCTTCCTGCTGGGCCTGTCACGCTCGCAGCAGAAGCTGACCAAAGGCGGAACATTGAAGGGCTGGCACTCAGACATCCTCCTTGGTTCTATGGCCGTCTCCTCGTCCTCGCTGAGTGGAGGAGGCTGGTACCTCTCCTCTGAGTCTGCACGCTTCTACTCCACTTCGGCCATCTTCAGCAGTAGCAGCGGAGGTACCCAGGGCAGCTTTGCAGCAGCATACAGCTGCAGCCAGGGGCTGGAGGCAGTGAGAAGGCGCGGGCGGCAGCGCAGTGGAGACCTTGGAGACTCGCGCCGCAGCTGGCATGAGGAGAGCAGCTTTGAGAAGCAGCTAAAGCGGCGCAGCTGTCAAATGGAGTTTGGCGATGGCATGACTGAGAGCCGATCCAGGGAGGAACTGGTTAAAGTGGGCAGCCAGTCCAGCTTCTCCGGGAGCATGGAGATCATTGAGGTGTCCTGAAAGCAGCAATTCCACATATTTTAAAGCAGTGCTTGGGTAAAATATTAGACTTGCACAATTTTGTCCAATTGCAAGTGATTAACAAAGACACGTTTGGTATCCCAAGTTTGCTTCTTTAGTGTTGCAGTGGAGCTGAGAAATAATGGAAGTTGTATGGTGGCATAGCGTGGTTTCTGGTAAACGTCTGATTGAAATGTAGGTGTCAGGATACCCATTTCCAGCCAAGCTTTGGTGCATTTTTTATAAAATAATAGGAATATACCAAAAAAAATAGTGTTGTATATAATTGGGGATGTTCATCAATGATGAATTATTCAATGTTTTATAATGCATAAAAGGATACTACATTAATCTAGATCAGCAATAATATTAATGTATAGGTGCTACACGTAGGGCTGGGCCAAATGACCATATACATATCATTATCATCATGAAACACAATCTGTGTCACAGTATACCTTATTGTGGGCATTGTAATAAAAAATGCATTAAAGCATGAGAGCTATCTGATATATAATTGATCTGTCCAATGGCAATCATTTAATGATGCTATTTATATGTTAATTGATATTTCATATTTGACACATTTAACGTCACGTTTCAAGTCATTTTAAAGTAATTTAAACAATTTTTAATAAACAAATACTACCAGGAACCACATTAGCTGCAAGCTTCCATTAGCATCATGTCTCCTGCTGTAAGCTTAAGAAAGCAGAGTGTTATTTGGCTGATTGCCTACATTTGGACAAAGAGAAAATTGATTCTGAAAAAATCAGATTTTTTGGCAAAGCATCACATCAGACTCCACAGGTTTATATTCAGCTCCCTCATCATTAGAAGGAAGACTTGTTCTGTGTTATCTGGCCAAAATCTTTGTAGATGTCTGGATTGGACTATAGTCAGCTATGTAGCGGTGCTTTGTAGACTCTTTTACTGACAAAGAACATTTTTTGTAATTGCTAAATTTGACAGGTAAGAACTTTCACAGAACGCAGCTGTGGATCACTGAATGTCAAAATGCGGACAGTTGGTATATTTTTTTTGTTTTTGTTTGTTTTTAATTTAGTTTGATGTTAACTGAGCCTTTTTTTTTTTCTGTGGATCAGTATCGTTTAAAGACTGTTTTTCATTTATATCGTGATTAATCCGATATCTCTGTCTGACTCCAGTACGCAAACTTGAGCCTGAAATCGAAGCATGAATGAAGTTTAACTAGACTGAAGCCTTTTTTCTTTCATTTTTTGGAGCTTCATCATGCTGAGGGTGTCTAGGTAGCATTTATCCAGTACCTCACAAATCCAAATTAAGGGCTTTTTCTCTCTTTTTCTAAGCATTTGTTTGCTTTTTCTCTCATGCGTAGCTTATTGACAATACAAATCTCAGGACAGTTCAAATCTTTTAATTTGAGCAGCAAGAAAAGACATTTTAAAGTCCCTTTTGACAGGTCAGCCTGGCTTTGTTGAGACATGAGCTGAAATTGCACACTACCTGGATGAGAAGTCTGGACTGCTCAGAAGTCAGTTGGCAGAATATGGACCAGAATCTCTATAAGGCCTGGAGAAGGTGTTTCGGCTTGTTCCACAAAGCCGTTGGGTGGCATTGCAAGTGTGGAGAAAAAGGAAGAGGCTGGATCTCTTGTTTAAAGACATGCACAGCTCGATCTTGACTGGTATCATATTGCTAGGAGTCGACACAGAAGCTCCTGTTTAATGTGGAGGAAGAATGCATTCAGTACTCCACTCCTCTGCGCAGTCAAACGTTGCACTACTGTGGTCAGCTGGGTGTCATCAACAGCTTTTTTTTATTTGCAGTGACTCACAACACTTCAGCATTGTTTTACTGGGTCACATCACTGCGTAATTCTGTTTGAGCGCAGAAGGTTGTGCGTGTTGAAGACGGGCAGTAATGTGTGGGGTTGGGGTGATTGCAGGTATGTCATTGTGTTTGGCCTGAAGAAGGAAATGCCTTAAATAAGTAGACACCCTGGATGTTTAGCTCCTGCCCTAAACTGACACCTCTGATCCAGGTAATGAAGGACTTCAGGTCTATCTGAATATTAGAGTCAGGTATGTTGATCTTTTCAGGGTGGCAGATATTCTGTACCAGGATTTGACTCTTCGATTTATAGAAACCAGTTATTCCAAACTTTAGACCAGGGCAACTTAAACTGATTTCAAAGAGTAATAAATGATATGGTTCTCATCACATCATGTCTGCTGCATTTAAAGCCAATAACTTTAAAGCCAATTCACATAAGAAATTATTGCACCTGCAGTGAAATTAATTTGATATAAATTAAACCCAGATACGGTGTATCCAGAAGAACAGATATTGAAAGGTCTCTGATAGTCTGAATGTCACACTGAATGTTGGTTTGCCAGGTTGGTACAGTTTTACATTGGGTTACAAAGTCTGGTACCATTTAGAATCAATTGGGCATAATGGTCATATAGGCCGTGCTTTTACTATGCAACAGTGTCGCAGTACAAATCGCCGATCGTCATGGACATCTTCTAAATGTAGTGGTTACAATGGATACCGAACTATTTACCTGATATCAATATTAATTTTAATATTAATATTAAAGGTTAATAGGGCGCCAGTAGCGGCTAGCTACAAAATTTATATTTAACCTCAGGGTGAGTTCTTGTCGGTTTCAGAAAGTCTTTGAACCACGGGAGGAACACACTTAAATCAAGAATTGGCTAAATCAAGTAATGTTTATTTAGAATAAAAGTAATACATGGATATATGCAGAATTAGATAAGGGGCATAATTCAAACAACAATTTGAGAGTGAAATTCAAGCACGCTGATGATAACAGTCTTACAACCAAACCTTCTCATCGCATATATGAATAACTCAAAACACTTTAGACCCAAACAACAGAAATGTATAAGTAGATAAAAATAAACAAATCAATACCCAGTTTAATATACCAAAGGGGAAGTAATTATGATAACCCACTAGGAGATAAACCTAAATATGGATAACTAAACCCACTATAAGAATATTAGGAGATTAAACAAGATTATAAGTGATTATATACTGCTATAAACGAACTAACTACTAAAGAAGCAAAACGCCCTAAACCCAAGCTACTTGAGTTAAACTAGATTACATTAGAACTATGGAACTGACAGAGATCACCACCATCTCAACCGGGAATAACTATAACTGAGAACTTAGCAAGACTCAACCTAACCAGACCAACAGGACGCCACCAGAGAATTAGAGATTTAACCAGCGCCTCACTTTGCGTTGACCGGCCTCGGGCAACCGGTGTCGTCTCTGCCGCGAAGGGAACCGTCGGTGTCGACCGCCAGGAAGGGTAGCTCGATCCAGGTGGCCAAGCGGGTTCTTCAGGTGGACTTCACGGTGCAAGCAGGGCTTCGGTTCCAACGGCAAGCGGGAGCTTCGCTCCGGGCAGCTGATAGATCAAGGGTTCTCTTCGCGTCTGGGTCTGGTCGGGCGAGCGATGTATAACGCTAAGTATGAGCGGTGAACTATAGGCAGCTCCGTAGCGCTAAGGTGGTTCAATAGCTGGAAGCACCTAATTCTCTAATTCTGTTGATAATCGCTGGACTTGTGTTAGTCAGCGCGGGTGTGCTGCAAGCGCAGCTCGAGCTAGAATCTATGACTCACGAACTTAAGAATCACTAAGCTGAATCTAAGAGAAAGTAAAACAAAAGAGAGAGTACAAAATTCTAACTAAAACTCTAAAAAAAAATTGAACTTAACTAAACCTAAAAAGCGCACGAACTCCGAACTGCGAACCACGAACTACCAACCGAATGAACTAACATCCCCCTTTATTGGAAAACACGTTCCCTTCGTGACGTATTGGCCCTAACTTGTGATAGGTTTCCTAACTGCAAGTATAATTTCTAAAAACCCAATCATCTTCCAGGTAGGTGGAGTCTTGCCTAGACGACTTCCCCCTTTTTTTCTTTATTAACTTAAACCTTAACATTCTTAAATGATCAAATTAAACCATTGCTTATTAAAATGTACTTTGACATAGAAAACCCACAATTTCCCCACATTCACCCACTGTTGCATAGCATTTTAGTGATATGAATAAACATCTCAGAACTGAAATCCTAACCAGACAATTAGATAATCATAGTTGATTTTGAGGTGTAAGAATGGAAAGAAATATAACACATGACCAGGGAATACACTAACTCACACGCACCGGACTCTTAGAAAGGAAAGAAAGAAACTCGTTATGAACTTTAAACTTATTAATTCAAGATTTAGTTATTAACCTGATTAAAGTATTGTGGAAACATGCCCTGATAGCTTTTAAGTAATTATTTTAACCAGACTGCTAGTTTGTTGCCCTCCGTGTTCTTTTTGTAGTTAATGTTCATTCACGTCTTAAGAACACATTTTGTTTTTAATGTTTTAACATTTTTCAGCCTTAAATTTCCCTTTTGAAATGGCAGACTCGCCTGTGTATTCAAAGATGTAAATCTGTGGCCGTCGTAATTCACACCTCTCCCCCACTAAGGAATGCAGGTCCTATTGCTCTGGTTAACATCATTTCAGAACCCTTTAAATCGGAAATTCACTATACCTTTATACTTTTATGCTTTGCTCTTTACTAAACCGGAAAATGTATCTATATAACCAACACAAAAGTTAAAACTACGCTGACTAGTTGCAATAGTTCAACCAATGACAAACAAGACATAATTCTTCAGCCTGGAACCTGTAGAAGAAAATGAAGGTAAACCTCAAAATTGTTCTCTTGATTAGAAAGTGTTTCATCACATTGCTTGATACCCTGCTTCTCACAATATTAGAATTAACCAACAGTTATTTAAGTTATTGTAAAAGCATATACATATGTAATTTTTCGATCATAGCCTCGTGCTCCAAGAAAAGTTCCTTTCTTCTCCTGCGGGTGGCAGTATTGTCTTGTTAAATGGTCCACGGGTCCTTGACCAGTTAAAGGGTCAAACTGCGTGTGTGTGTGTGTGTAAATTAGTGTGACTGTTTAAGAGGTGTGCTCCGAAGATAGCGGATCAGCAGGTGACATGTTAATCCCCAAAGTTTATGGGTCTTTGTTCGGATGCTTTTAGCGAGACAGATGTTTCCAGCAAATGGTCGTAAAAGTCGTTAAAGTGTTATCATTCAAGGTTGGGGAGATCCCCCTCTGCTCTCCAGTGGAATTCCTTAAGTGGATTTAAGGGAACAGAGTGTGATTTCACAATGAGATATCAGGCTATCTGCTACATAAATTCAAATAGATTTATGTTTATTATAAGGGGTGTAACGGTAAAATCACGGTTCAACAATGAAAAACAAACAGACAATAAACAAAAACAAAATAAAACCTAAGGCTAGGTTTTTGTTCATTTACTGTATTATTCACACTATAAGGTGCATTATAAAGCACACTATCAATAAATGTCTTTTTTCTGGTGTATTTTCATACATAAGGCGCACTGGATTATAAAAAGCATTAGGCCACACTAGTAAGGAACAGGGCTGTTGCCAAGTTTCCTTATAATTCAGCAGGTCTCGTTGCTGGGTAGCAAAATCTGTAAAGCTAAGTTAAGTAAACAAAACTGTAATAAAAATATATTTTTAAGTCAAACGAGTGCTGGATGTTAATCTGCACAGATTTCTCTCCTGAAAACTGTTTATCATGGTGAGTAAATATATTCCGTTTATTCACAGTAAGCTTAGATTTCCAGATTTCCACCAATGCCGCACAACAGCGCTACACTGAGGGAACCCTAAGTGTTCCTGTAATCCAGGGCGGTATTAGCTAGCGGTTCGCCTCATGTAGCTTGTTTTATCATGGTAAACGTGCAGACTACAGTCCAAAATAAAGAGAGATAAAACCAAGATAATAAGTCACTGCCTCTAACTGCAGCAGCTACACAATTTACTCAGTTTCAGCAGCATCTTTGTAGTACACCAAGAAAGTCAACACAGTGGCATACAAAGCATGATTAGTATTTTTGACCAAATGGGTCTAATTGCAGACTCTGTGTTGATATAGGCAGCAGCATAATTTGGTGTTAAAGTTTCCAGGTGATGTGTTTGTAAAATTACCGTATTTACCCCCAGTAGCATGTTTTTCTCTCTCACTGAATGCTCTAAACGGTCAAACCTGCACAGTGATTCAGTATGAATATGTGTACCGTTACATCCCTATTGATTGTACTATTGTATTATTGAGTGATGGGTGTGGAATAAGACTGTTACTGTCAGTCTCTTTGAAAATTAGAAACACTTGAATGTATCAGCCATTGATTTCTAATAGAATTAGGATGACTAAATTTAAAAGCAGGTGTTTGTTTGGGGTGAAGACACACTATAACATCGAACAATCTATTTTAATCAGAGCAGAAAGCGTACCTGCAATCAGACAAAAACAAAGGCTCTTTTATTTATTAAATCAGTTTTCAGATTTCACTGCTGCACACTCAGAGACCTAGGGGGGTAGCACTAAGCTACATCTCATCTATTCAGTTATCAGTTATGTTTGTTTTCCAGCTAATTATCCAGCGTTAAACAGTAGTATGGATGCCACCTCACCTACATACCACAGAGCCAGAACCTTCCAGATGTTAAAGGAGAACTCTGGTGTAATATAGACTTTTGGTGTAGTAAAATGATAAAAATGACATAATAAACAGTACTTACCTTTGATGAATAGCACACCTCCGTTTTTCTTTAAATAGCTTTTTACACCGTTATTCAGGATCAAAGTAGGGACACACCACCTAGTTAGAATCCAGAGAGCCCTGACTTTTAAAACGAGGCATTATTAACTTAAAAAGTGCACCAGAAGCTTATTAAAAACCACTGTTTACATCCCATAATGCTAGCTTTCAGACATATAGATTCCGCATAGTCTTCCTTCTGGCGCCGGCTACTACGCTATGCGGAGTCTATGTATATACATGTCTGTTATTTTTAGTACAAAGATGGCAGCGCAAAGAGCTGAAAGCGAGCGTTATGGGATGTAAACAGTAGTTTTTAATAAGCTTCTTCTTCTTGTGTACAAATTATGCCCCCTCTTTAAAACATCTGGATCTTGGAACGCTGTGGGAGAACGGAGGTGTGCTATTCGTCAAAGCTAAGAACTTTTTATCTTGTTTTATTAAACCAACAGTCTATTTTACACCGGAGTTCTCCTTTAAAGCTAAGCAGGAACCTTAACTTTTCATTGTTGTTATTGCTTTAAATTTTCATGGTGCTTTTTTTAAACAGCAAAGGTGTTAACAGTGATATATGATTGTTAATTTTGAAGGTTTTCCCTAAAGCTGTGAAAACGTGGCCTAAGTTCTGTAATCGAGTGAAGGTTTTTCATTTCTGAAAAATGTACACCATAATGCTTCATCACACTGCCTGCATTCTAAGAATTAGCAGCATGGAATGGTTATTTCTGTCATGTCAAGTGTTGGTTTGACCACTGAGCTCTCCTTTTAAAAGACTGTTAATTTATGACGTGTACAGTGAGTCAGAGCCAGCTTATGTGTAATTTCTACGCTATCCAAATTCTATGGTGTCTGTCATTTTTTCCCTTCCCTGAATGGAAATCACACATACATAGCAGAAAAAGAGGATGGGCTGAAAATCCGTGTCATCAGCTTTCTTGGATGGTACCGTTGTGTGAAGGCCTGTGGGTGCTTGACATGTTGTGCTTTTTTCCCTCCAAAGTGTGCAGTTTTACACGCTGATGAAGTTCCATGATGTTGATGATTTTAGTTGTATGTTCAGCTGATGAATAAAAACTGAAACGGTACTCAACACATGCATTTTTTGTGAAGTTTTCCCTTTGAAAAAACAAAAAAAAGACAAAAGAACAGCAGGTGTTATCCCATAGTTCTGATGTGTATGGGCTGAGAGCCAGTGAAAGAGCAGAGGTAGGAGTTTGAATTGTTTTGCCTGGGATTGTTTTGACAGGAAATTTAGAGCTAGCAAAAAAATCCTTTATTTTTGTTGTCATTTTAGACGACATTAGATGATGTCAACAGGTGATTATAATCATGATTTGGTACAAATGTTCCTCACAGAGAGCTTGGAAGGGATTTGCATATTTGTCCCTCTGGAGTGCGTAATATCTTTAAACAATTTAAGCAGTCAGGAGGATATCCATCCATGCAGTGCATCAAGAACCTTTATTCAGCAACAGCACCACATGGGCAAGGGATTGACTTATTTTTTGCACTATAAGGTCACTTGAAATCTTTAATTTTCCCAAAAATCTTTAGTGTGTTATAATCCGGTGCGCCTAATGTATGATTTTTACCAGTTAAGTTGTATGAAGCAGTAAAGCCACTCCACTGAGGTGCAGTGTTGTACAGGAGTTTCAGTTTAGCTCTCCAGCAGCATTAGCATTACGTGCTAATCTTGCTAAGCTCTAGCTCTTTGACTGGTCAGAGATGAGTATTATCAGACTGTAGTCTAAGTGGGGCCAACCGCTAGCTAATATTGCCCTGAACCACTCAGGGTACATCAATGGAGCACTAGCGGTTTGCTGCTAATGCTAATGCTCCAGCTATAGTGGAAATCTGGACATGAAAGCTTTACTGTAAATAAAAGGGATTGCTTTACTCACCCAAATAAACAGTTTTTAGGAGAGAATTCTGTTTAGATTAAAATCCAGCTCTTGTTTCACTTGTCTGACTGTTTTGTCAACTTAGCTTTACAGGTCTTGCCACCCAGCGGTAAGACCTCCTGATTAAGAAGGAAAACATGGGGACACCCCAGGTCCTCACTAGTGTTGCATAATGAGCCTTATAATCCAGTGCACCTTAAAAAATAGACGTTTATTGATAGTGCACCTTATAGTCACTACTTTACTGTGAAAAACAGCAACCTTATGTTTACCATGTCCAGAAAGGCAGTTTATTTCTTTTACAGTGGAAACGTATTGTCGTCAAGTGCACAAGAAGCTTATTTAAAAACTACTGTTTACATCCCATAACGCGAGCTTCATTCCTGAGCGCCGCCATTACTCCTGGCGCAGCTGCTACACTATGCACTGCATAGTATGCAGAGTAGAGTATGTAGAGTCTGCATAGTGAAGCAGCCGGGGCCAGGAGTAATGACGGTGCTGTGAGCTCAAGCTAGCGTTATAGGATGTAAACAGTGTTTTTTTTTTAATAAGCTTTTTGTGCACTTTAAGTTATTAATGTCAGAGCTCTCCAGATTCTAGCTAGGAGGTGTGAAGCTAATTGAGCCTGGATAACTGTGGGAAAAGTGATTTATTGGGGCAAATTATGCAGCGTGTCACCCAGTCTGAAGGGTGTTCAGACAAACTTAAAATTTCTGGATCTCGGAACGCTCTGGTGTGAACGGAGGTGTGCTATTTTTTTAAATCATGTTTAACTACACCAAAAGTCCATTTTACACCGGAGTTCTACTTTAAGATGCCACCTTGTTCAGGGACGGCTATTTTCTGTAAGACAGTACAATACCACATGCTGCTGCACACGTTACAAAATCTGCAGCTGCAGAAGAAGAGCGTACAGATACAAGAAAGGGACTGAATAACTACTGAATAATTACTAGATATTTTCAGTCCCAGGCCTGAAATCGGGAATGGACGGTTATTAATGAAAGACATGAAGTTGACCTGTTTTTTCAATAAAAGATCTTTGCAGTGTGTTGGAGGAGAGGTTGGGCGGCCCTGTTGAGATGCAGAGACCTGGAGTGTGTCCTGGTGAGGGTCTTCAGCTGCTGAAGTAATGCACAGAAGACCACGATGGGCCTCTTCAGTACAGCCGTTGCTAAGCGACAGCAGCACAACCCTCTTCACCTCCCCCTGAAAGAAAGGAACGGGCAACCCCAGCCCCCTTTCTGACAAAAGCATGCGCACACTC
Source organism: Astyanax mexicanus (assembly GCF_023375975.1). NCBI lineage: Eukaryota > Metazoa > Chordata > Actinopteri > Characiformes > Acestrorhamphidae > Astyanax > Astyanax mexicanus. The sequence continues at coordinate 30,701,118 of NC_064409.1, read as the reverse complement.
CTGCTCAGAACTGATGTCATGTTTTTGTTCTAGACTCAACCTGGGCTTAAATTCATACGCTTCAGTCTGCTCATGAATGTCTGATGGGGAATGGAGGGATTCAAGGAAGAGAGGGGGAAGAAAAGGAGTAGCAAACATGAGATGAGTCCCACTAATCCTACTGTAAAATACACATTAAACACACTGCAATTATGTTCTTTTCCCAAATAAACACATCTACTGTCCATGATTACTCCACCTCTAAAAAAGCCATCTGTCAGACTCACATCAAGAGCTGCACAGTGTTCAAATCTGCTTAAAGTAAATGATGTAACACCAGACCTTCATAATGTCAAGTTAGTCCAACTCATCAAAAACACTCAAATTATGCAACATTGAGAAACGCAATGTCTAAAATACCAATAAGGCGTAACAGCAGTGTAAGCGGGGTAGTCAACCAATCAGGACATTCTGCAGTAGTGTGGCCGCCGTCGGATACAAACCCGGGAGGACAGACTCACCTGTGAACTGTCGTTACCATAGACATCATACAGCGTATAAGATACATATATAACTCAAAGAAAACTCAACAGTGTCAGCAGAGAGAAAGAGAAGTGATTATTTCTCCTTTGACATCGCGAAAAACAAGATAACGTGTAAACCATGCGGGGCGACTCCATCTCCGATAAAAACACCACTAATCTTTTAGTCTCCTGCAGACGGAATATAAGGAAAAATATATTTAGCAAAAATATAACAATAAATAAATGAATCTATGAACACAAGAGTCTGTGTAAAGTAGTTCCTTATAGCACTTTCTCATAAGTTTCTCATTTTAACTCATGAAGTCTCTCAGTACATCCTTAGAGCATCGTGTGTGAATGTGTGTTTTTGACCCTTATTTATAAAATGTAGCTACAGTAGGTGTGCTGGGTTAGTGCTGGAGATAAAACTAGATCTTTTAAAAGCTGTGTTTTTGCATCCACAGCTCTGTTCAAACAATTGTTTAACCATTCAGATGTTTTCTGACCTGATTTCTAGAACAATATTTTAAATGTAAAATATTTAAAGTCACATACCTACAATAATAATAAACATTAAATCATATATAAATATAAATATATTTCACACTCAAACATTAACAATATTACACAACTGGTTAATAAATGTTTATTTTTTTTATGAATGTATAGTTAATAATTCAAGGGAACTGATGAAAAATAATTTACATTTACATCCTTACCTAGTCGACTGACACAAGTCTAAAACTAAAAATTGATTCAGATGATGAAATTACGACGAAACCTAAACGCCATTTTTGTCACAAGACTATGACTAATTTTGTTGTCAAAATTAACACTACCATCAACATTACCCACTTACTATTTTTACCAGCCCAGCCTTCTAGTGTAGCAGGCTAAAACCGGTGTTCTGTCGAATTTTCCTACCCATCGATACATGCTTCCCAAAGGTACTGCGCATGCGCCGACCTACACAATTTAATTATTTCTCGTGTTTTATGTATAATTAATCTGGTTATGGGGCGTTTATGTGCATTAAACAACCTGGACGCACTGTCATTGCACAAAAGTGTAAATGGAAACTAAAAATTACACATATTATCATAGATAAATACAAAAGCAGTTTGTAATGAGCTATATTTACTATAACTTTGCCATGGTACAATGAATTATGCAATCCAAATCTAATAACGTACATCTACTGCAATATCACTGGGTACATGCCCTAAAATAGTGCTTCTTTTGTATTTTTACAGTTAAATATACATTGGGGCAGCACGGTTCGACAAGGTAGGAGAATTCGACAGAACACCGGCAATGCTGAAATGTCCTCCTAGAAAGACAACTTCAGAGGTCCTGAACATGAGGTGATGTCATTTAGTTTTACATGTACATGTTTTTGTTTGGTCATCAATAGTGTCCAAATGCCCATATCTGTACAAAATGAGGAGCAGATTATGAAAATATATGTATTTACTGAAGGTTTCATACTGATTATTTCCAACTGAAAAGTAAACAGGAGCCCAAGGCTGTTGTAGTTATCTAAATGATCAATTATCATCTGATAAATGATCTACACTGGTGCAGTAAAACTAACAGTTTAACACACTGTTGCTTTTACCCCTCCTACTGGACACATCTATTACTGCAATTTTTTAAAGATGTGGATTTCCCACGCATTACAGTTCATTAATTAAACAATAATGAAACATAAATCATCACTACAAAACGAATTCCAACAGAAATTCCACTGCAGTTTAGACTATTCACACTCCAGTGCTGCTGATCTAGAAAGATATCCAGGCTATGGGTGTAAGAAAATAGCATTATATCGAAGTATTGCAACATTTTGTTTTGTTATATTTTATCAATTTTCCTAAAAAAAAAACAAAAAATAAACAGTATTGTTTTTTAACTACTAGTTTAGATGTAGTGTTAGACAGTGGTTATTTAGTGTTGTGTTTAAGTCCTGACTGCTAAATATCAGTGTTTATACTATAACAGTTTTCTTAAAATTAACTTTAAACTTTCGCAGACCTGTAGTAATTTTGCTATGTTAAACTGTAAGCCTTGTATTGTGATATGCATCGCATTAACAGGTTCTTGTCAAAACACAGCCCTAATCCAGGCATTCAAAGCTGAAGAAAGAGACCCTTTAAAAATCCACTCATTTTTATTAAAAAAAAAAAATCAACATTTCATTTGTTACAACAGCTTATAGTAGTTATCGAATGAGCTGTACATGTCCATTTTATACAAAGTTTTACATGTAAAGTGATCGATGTACAAAAAGTAGAGTTAGTGGAATTTAATGAACTGTGACTAACCAAATGTTGGTCATCTTTGAATATATCCTTGCAAAGCACCATGGTATCAAAAATAAGACAAACGATGAACGACAAAAAAAAAAAAAAAGTGTACATTGTTAACAGGCCCCTCCCTCTCTTCCCACCATCATTCTCTGCCCAGGAGCCAAAGTGCTTAATGTTCTACCTGTCTATGCAAACTTGCTTTTTCTCCTTTTATCACTGCTGCATTTCAATCACAGGATTTCATTCAGACCCTGCTCCTCCTCTCTAAGCAGTGAAACGTGGCCTGATGGCCTTTAGAAACAGGAACATGGAGAAAAGGCTGCTGCTGCTGCTTCAATGCAGATGAAGCGTGTAAAGTGAGGTGAAATGGCAGAGTCTGGTCACACTAGTGTTTCATACCTTTGGTAGCTCCTCAATTTTGATTTTTAAAACCACATTTTGCTACACAAAAATACAAGCAAGCTACAATGGCAGCAAAATACACATCCATTCTTTAGAGAACGTCCCCCCCTAAACACCTCCCCCCATTCACACAGATACAGACGCGCTCATACATTCACACAGTGTTTTCAGGTAAGCATGCTGTCGTACCAGTAACCAGGCCGAGGTGCTGTAAAGTGCAGTAGGAGAATGAGATGATGCTGGTTTGACCTGATGATTGCTGGCTACATGACCAGCGGCAGATAGGAAACCGTCCTAAACCTCTTACATAACGGAGAATAGATTTTTATATATAAAACAAACAAACAAAAACAAAACAACAAACAAACTGTAGGAAATCAGAGTGAGGCCGTCTAAATGTCTTACATGCTGCTTTAGATTCTGTTCAGGGGTCACAGTGAACGCAGTGAAGGCTAGGCAAAGGGAAGGCAGCAGTGTGATTGAGATTGTACTGATTTCTTTGCAAACATCCAGCAGATGATGGACGCGCACAGCCTGTAGACGTTGATTAGAAACCAAATCAGCTGACTTCTATACAGACACACAAAGCTTTTTGGACGCAAATGAGGAACACAATCGAGTGGATGTTAGTCAATCTTCAAGAGTCTAGCTTAGCCTCCTAAACTCTAAAGGACCTACGGTCAGTTTCCCAAGCAAGCATTAGGCCTAGTCACAGACTGTTTTCCTTTTTGGAAAATCTCTATTTAGAATGCCGAGTACTCCAAAAGTAGGTTTAATCCCTGTCTGAGAAACTGCCCTATAAGGCTCCATCAGCAGGTCCACACTACAACTCCACAGGTGAAGAATCACATAAATTAGGTACTAGTTCAATTTCCATGGAAGTTACTAAATAGGCTTTGAGATTAATATCTGAATGATAAGTTTACCGGTTCAGGAGATAAGCAAAAATCCCTCATATATATACACAATACATTAACACTTTGTTCTGCATTAAAGGGGAATTACAACTTTTTTACAATTTTCTGTTAACCTTTCCATTAACATTTTGCCCTAAAATAATGGTGGACTACAAGCTGGGTGTTAAGCAAAGGACAAGTTTTTTCAAACATTTCTTAAGAACAATTTTTTTTTTTCAAATTAACTGCTGTTTTAATTTCCATAGGAACATTTGTAGACACAAGCAGCTTCACTGGAGGTTTTGGAAATGAAATAAAATATTTAAATTGGCGTAAATCATGAACCCCTTTGGCACCTCTCGCTACCACAGTTAAAAAAGCAAATTTTTCTCCAATACACTTTCTCAACTAATTCCTCACAGTAACTTTGTCATAGAAGATAAAAAAAAAACTCCAAAAAACAAAAACGGTGCAAATACCCTTTAAAAATAGGTAAAGCTAAAATGGCATCAGACCCTAGGCACAATCCAGCCTAAAGTAAGTGTGTTGATTGTCCACTCATGTGCCTGTAACATTAAATGTTTGTCTGCAGTCTAATCAAAACCCCTAAACTGGCCCACAGAGGCGTAAAAAGCAGCTACAGAGCAACATTTTATAATACACCAAGAACAATCACGAATATTCACGCTGGTGCGCGTCCCTCGCCTGAGAACGGGAAAGGGCAAAATCACTGACATAAAGACAAACACCACAAATCAGACGACCACCATACTCAAAGAACAGGGCTGCAAATCTACCAGGTGCGCATCAGTACAGAACGACCCTAACAAACTCCACTGAAAACTTCAAGCAGACAAACAATCATCCTTAAAAAAGACCCTAATGTTCGGATCACATTCACAAAAGTAGTGTTGATCCCACCTTAAACATTCTGATCATATACTGAACGCTTGGCTAGAACTGCAGGTACATAAAGACTGGAGGCCTCTGATTTAAGAATCTGTAACTGGGTTTCTGGACTGGACAGTTTGAGATATCTGAACAGGGACATTCATATAGTTATGTTCTTCGGCTTTTGTTCCTCGTGGATTGTCACTGTACTTTCAGGTCATAACGGTTAATAGAAAAATACAGCAAGGCATATATTGAGAGCTAATGGCATAATGGTAAAAGTACTGCAAGGATATCACAAGAAAATAACAATGGTTTTCAGTCTTTATAGCTTATAAATATGGTATCTACACAATATGTGGTACAAAAATATTTTGACATTTTGCGCACACTAAGATTTCTAAAAAAGAGATGCAATGCGATTTGAAAAGAGTTTGTTAGAAAGTGGTCAGGCACGATAAGCTTGTCCTTGATTGTGTACTTTTGTAAAGGATGAGACAGAAAAGATATGGGGGCAGGGGAGAGAATAAGATGGTAAGAGAAGAAAGGTGGAGAGTGAAATATTGGAGAGAGGTGAGAGAGAACGATATGATGAGAGAAAAAGAGATCGAGTGTGAAAGAGAGATAGAGAGAGAGAGCGAGAGAGAGATAGATAGAGAGATGTGTTTCAGATTGTGTCCTGCACAGACTCCTGTACAGTTGCAGTCAGGCATGTTAGGAAAAGGAAGGAAACATGAAGGAAAAAAAAAAAAAAAAAAAACTTTTGGTTGATTGCTCAAGACCATAGAAACATAAGTCCACACAGAACTGGTGGTACATCACCCAAACTCCCACTAACATGGCAAACACGCTGGGAACTCTGGAGCTGCTAGAGCCAAAATGAAGTCACTGCCTCACTCTTAGGAGCATTGAGCGCTAGAGATCAATCGACAGCAGCTGCAACTTTCAGCTTCAACACAGTCTGTCCTCTTCTTATTGCTACAGTTCTGATAGCTTTTCAATCAAATCCAATATTTCCAGCGCTGTGACACACTGCCCTGCCATAAATGCAGAAATAAAAACCAAGACGAAAAACAGACACAGAGGTTTTCCCTCCTTTCAGCGCAGAGGAGAGCTCCAGGTGGTGGGTGATTAGAAGAGCTAGTGGTTCAGCTTGAAACAAAATGGCTGCACAGCAACAGAGCTGCCCAGTGTAGTACCAGTGAGAGCCATCAGGGGGTGTCATTCTCCTTCCATCTCCATCCTGTCCCTGAGCTGTGAAGCAGGATGGCGAAACTAGTGTTATTTGGCATCAGAAGTTAACCACCCGCACTCCTTTCCCACATCCTTCAGCCTCAAAAGAGAAGGTAGTTTGATTTTCGAACTCTTGGATTTAAGGCAACATATCAATGTTTGTGTGAATTTAATAAAAAAATCCTTAAAAAATGTACAAATTTCTTTTAATAATACAAAGCTCTATGGCATTACCAATAAACGCTGTATAGAAAATATATAAATATGTTTTTTTTTTTAATGTACAAGGATGTCCGCTCTGCACACAAGTATCTTTTCTTTCATCCTCCTATTATTTTTATTCTCCTATTATTTCTTTCTCTGCACAGAACAGTCTTCCAGCTCAAGCATCAGTCACTTTCTTTTTGAAGTCATTTTATGCACAATTGCTATTTACACCAACAGGGAGGATGAGCTGGGTTCTGCACATGACCAGCGAGGCTCACGATGAGTCTGTGCAGGGTGAGGGGGGTGGGGGGTACAGGTGGTGTGAGTAACTGCGCTCTGTGTAAGGAGACGGAGGGCAGCTCTCGCAGTTCTCCTCGGCTGAGAGGTACTGGCTGCGCGGGGTGGGGGGTGGAGGAAAGGGCTCAGAGTCATAGTTGAGGTCGCTGGTGTAGCCCTTTGCCGCAGTGCTGGAGACTGGTGGGGCCCGGCGTCCCGGTGTGTAATCGCTGTCGCACACATCTGTGCTGCACGGTGTGGTTGGAGGGGCGAAGTGGCGGTAGCTGTATGGCCTATAGCTGGGAAAGAGGAACAGAAGTGTTAGAATACTCCTCAAAGGCTTGTGTCGGATAGTGCAATTCACAACAAAAGGCGTTTGTCCATTTTGTTTTAATATTGAAAACAGATAAATAAATACAATTCCCATATCTGAATACCCCCAAGTAATGAGAGAGGAGAGCCTGTGTCCGGAACATGGCTGCCATCTTGATAGCCACCATATTTCACATCAAATAAATGTATATATTTAAATTTATTTTGCCATTTATTTTACCATTACATAAATAAAATTGTCTAAATATATTTTGTCATGCTTTTTAAAGAACCTGCAAATGAAACCCACAATTTATAAACATCTAATAAATATTTTTTTATTTCTTGCAGACAGAACAAGAAACACTGCAAAAAGCAGGAGGAGGGGGAGAGGGGAGAAGACAATCCACCAGTCTCATTTCTGCTGCTGGAAAAAAAAAAAGGAATTTAGAATTTTTTTCGTGTGCCCCTTGACTGCGGATATCTACCTCGCTCTTCCTCACTCTGCCTCCAGCCTATTTGTCATGTGAGGCCTACCTGCAGTGTAAAGAGCTCCCTCTGTTGCTGCATGATGGTAATGCAGTTTGTCTGCTGTTATTCCAGCAGTTTTCACAGCTCTTATGTGTTTATCATGAAAACTCATATTACATAAAAATGATAAAAAAAAAATAGTTTCTTTTTTAGGGTAGTCATACTGCTCTACCTGTATGAGCGATGTGTTGAGGGACTGTTGGACGAGTAGCCAAACTCCATTGTGTACTGAGATCTCACTGTAGCAGGAGAAGGGGGAGGGTTCAGGATCTGTGAAAGAAGCGAGGGGGGAGGAAGAAGAAAAAAAATAATAATAAATTTTGAACACATGCATTCCAACCATCCTTCTATTTCACATGGCAACATTTTAAAACTTAATGCTTCTTTATTGTCAATTAAAAGCTGCTTGGGAGTTCTGAAAGCTGTTTATCGGTTCACACCCTCCTGATTCCAGTCTCCCTCTAAAAGACCCTGAGATGTCGTAAAACAACGTATTTTAAATTACTGTGGTTGCGTAAAATGCATAACAATGGAATCAGAGGACCAGGCAGGCCATAAAAATAGGATACTAATTACTTGTATGCATGGAACCCTTTGAGAGAGGTGGGTAAGAGTACAAGATTGATGGCATATTTTCACTGTGAAAGAGATAAGAGAACACTGGACATGCAACCACACAAAGGATACACAATTACATTTTCAAACTTGGGACAGAAGCTTTTATCAAAAGCCATAATTAGAACGAAAACAAAAAAACACAAGCAGCCACTAAAAGACAGAACACATTCCCGGTCTTGGAGATCTACCACTCTACAAAATGCACATATCCCTCTAACCTCACTCACCTGATATATGGAGTTAAGGACAATACATTACATTACATGACATTAAGCAGACACTTTTGTCCAAAGCGACTTACCATGATGATGTACATAGTGTAATAGAAGACATAGAAGTTTTAACATTTTTAGATAGGGCCTAAAGTAGACCAAATGGAAATAATGGGATAGAGGAGTGAAGGAGGGGAAGAAGGAAATGAGGTTAGAAGTAGTTAGTGTGTTAGAGGTGTTAAGAGAGTAAGTGCTCGTTGAAGAGCTCTGTCTTCAGGAGTTTATTAAAGATAGCGAGGAATGCAGGCATAATGACCCTAGAGTATCACATTTTTAAATGTGGTAGATTTCCAAAACCAGCAATGATCACCCTTGCATGAATTCAGATTTCATTAGAATAGATTAACTAATAAAACAAATGTATTTATGCTTACAGGGGGAAAGTAAGTGCCCTTGGTGCTGGAGGAGCTGCTGGAGGAAGCTCCTGTTACATGGGCACGATCATAAGGAGGTCCACTGCTACCACCCATTATACTCAATGAGCCTATCACAGACTTTCCACGAGACATACCTGCAAAAACAGACAAGAGTGTACAAAGGAAATTTGATTGAGATTTGGTTTGATTCAATGTTTATTTATGTAAGAGAAAAGGCAATAGCAAAACATCAGTCTTACCCGGCAGAGAGCCAGAAAGGGAGCTGGGATGTGGCACATATCCCAGCGGCACAGAGGACGGTCCGTGCACTACAAAGTCATTGGTCATGGTCTCTCCGTCATCGGTCATCTGTGGGCACAGCACACGCTGGCACACAAAGTAGACTGCACCCACCACAAACAAGGTCATCACAACACCAACAATGGAGCCGATAGTGTTGGTGGGCTGCGGTGAAGGTTCATCAGTGGGGTCTGTAAGAGAATGAAGTCATTCATTTACAAATACTAGCAAATGAAAACGGCACACTTGAAAAATCAGCAAAGAGAGCCCAATACGCTTAAAAATGCACTTACAGCAGCCAATTTCATCAGAGTTATCGGTGCAGTCCATGTTGTGGTCACACTTTTTATGCTTGCCGATGCACTGGCCACTGTTACAGGCGAACTGGTCTGGAGGGCAATGACCTAGAGGGGAGAAGAGATACATTGCAGTTAGCAAGCTGACAAACACTACGAATACTAAAAACACACTCTAAATTACACCAGGTGTTTCTCAAAACGTTTTACAGATTCTAAAACGATAAATCTAGGTCAATGAGTAATAAGTACAGTGCCATTTTTGCAATTTAAGCACCTGAAAGGATTTTAAATTAAGCAATTCATCTTTAATTCAACTGATTTACTACAAGTATTGCATTAACTGATTAGGAATTACAGCCATTTTGTACCGTTACCATATTTTTTGGACTATAAGGTGCAATGGATTATAAGGCCCATTAAGCAACACTAGTAATGATGCCTTCATCGAATTAAGCAAGGGTGTCGCCATGTTTCCCTGAAAAAGTAAAATCTGGTAAAATAAAAAAATGACAAATTCATTCTGTCAAAAGCTCAATATCTAAACAAGATGTATCTGATTTTTAAGAATAGTGCACCAGTGACCAAACCTTAAATTACAATAGTGTATTTAAACAAACCGCATGCTTAAACTTAAATTAAATTAAAATATTTTTAATGACTGACTGGAATCCACAGGTGTCACAACACGCTGGGTCTCAAGATGTACAGTCTGCTCATTTAGGCTGAATGTTGAGTAACCAACTGCCATTTCAGAAAATTCCTTTTCTTGCAAAGGAAGAAAAAAAATCTTTTTTTAGACTTTCCCACTCACTCAGCTATATCTACATGAATATGACAAGATCCTGCACCTAGCAATTACAAATACAAGAATATTTAACACAATTCAACAAGCTTTTTGTGGCCAATTATGATGTGATGTAACAAATAAAACTTTTAGTGCAGAAAATGTAATCCTTAATGGTTCTTTAAGTAATTTAGACCATGATCAGGATGCATCAAAGATATTAAGGAAACTGAGATTAAGCACCAACAGCTCTTGTCCTCTTTGGATTGTTTGAACTGTGTTACGTCACGGTAATCTGTGTGGGTTCAAAACCTGCCCACTGCCATTCCCCTAGTCCCACTTTTCACAACCCAGTTTGCCAGGTATTGACAATGGCATGCAAACTGTGTGTTTCAGCCATGGAAATGGTCATCCCTGAGCTTTACTAAGGTAAACAGCATTTTTTACACACACTCTCGCATTTATTACTGATTGTTTCTTTAACCATTTCAGACCCTGCATCCATTTTAATGGACATCATGCATTTCTTTTCTTGTGGCACATAACACAAATGTAGACCTGTTGTCCTTCAGAATAAACCATAAACCAATCATGTTTAGGGATGGTCAGTATCAAATATAACATAAAATATTAAATCAGGCTTCCAATGCAATGGACATTACAAAAACACAAATATTTTTGCTTGCTGGATAAAATTATATAGGTTTTATGTTGCAATATAAAAGCCTTGATTTGTGTGCTTTACAGAAATTTAAAACACACAAATTTAACAGCAATTATATTTAATTTTCCATCACTAGAACATTTCTGGTCTAAAGGGGTTTATTAGTGGTCTTCTGTGGCTACATTTTATTCTAAGGTTGCCAAGTACAACTCTTTTAAAAAATATATGATAAATTCTTCATTTGGCCACTCCTAGCCTTTCTGCAAATCTCTAAGGTGCAAGTCCTAATGGTGGCTTTTCCCATCACTTGCATTTTTGGAACCTGTATTAAGACTCCAGTAAATAAGTTTTAAAGCTACTCAATATTACAGGAATAAAAAGGGAATAGGCCAGGGCCAGCCATAAAACCGAGCTGTACCTTCACACTTGTTCTCATCTGAGCGGTCCTGGCAGTTAATGTCTCCATTGCAGCGCAGCGAGATGTCCACACACTGCTTGCTGTCACACTGAAACTCCTCTTCTGAGCAAACAGGGCAGCCACGCTCATCACTTTCGTCATCACACTCGGCGAACCCATCACAGCGCCATGCCTGTGGGATGCAGACCACCTCTCCAGATGCACATGGGAACTGCACTGGTGAACAGGTGGGCGGTTCTGGGGGAGCAACAGGGTAAACAATTCAGCATTGCAATGGAATAGCAATCTAGACTGTTTCACTAACATTTCCCTGCTAAGATGTTTATTTCTTTTAATAATATTCACCATTTTCCATGCTTTCTGATAGATCTGATAATATCAACTGGTCTTTAAGCTTTTGAAGGTGAGAGATTTTGTCAACAACAAATTGTACTTTTATTAAGTTTTCAACTGACTCACTCCTTAACCTCCCTATTCCCATATACCACACTCACCCTTATCTCTCACATACTTCTCCTTTGTTTAACATAAGTTGATGGAGACACCCCAATGATTACACTCCCCACATACCCCTCCCTTAACCCTAACCCTTCCTCCCCCTGCTGTGTTCAAAACAGTTTCTACTGTATGTAAAGTCCTATTGAAATGTCTTAGATAGTTTTAGTAATTCAGTCAGAAAGTAAAAGTCAGACAAGTCAGATGGACTAGTCAGACGGACAGAGAGGGAGCAACGACCAACTAAGCTGTGATTTTCTGTCTGCACAAGAGTAAACTCAAACCAACTCTCAAGCTGTCTCCTGACTCCTGAAGGCCGAATCTCTAACAACGGCTTTAACCTAAGGAACACACCCCTTAGGAAGGCTGTTTAGCCAGCTGTTCTAAACAGTCTTTTTACTACATTAATCTATGCTGTATATGCTCTAATAATTGATAACATGTTCTACTGAGCTGCATTCACACATACAGCAGAGCACTAAAGACAGCAATAAGCACAAAACATGGAACAAGCAGATATTTATTAAAAGATACCTCCACAAGAAAGCTCATCTTGTAACAGGACCAAGTGAACAGGGCAGGAGCAGCTTGTAGTACCATCTCCCTTTACAATGCAGATATGGGAGCAGCCTCCATTGTCAGAGGTACAGGGATGTTTGTCTGGAGCACAAAATGAGAGTCACATTAACTCATTTTAAAAGAATAACGACAGGTCTGGATTTTTACCTATGAACAGTTGGTTAAATCATTTAGAGAGACAGTGACAAGTATTTGTACAAAAACATAGGCCTTAATTCTTTAAAATGTTCCAATGATTCAAAATGATCTTAAAATAGTGGCTAACCAAATATTTAGCCTTTTTGTCTAATGCTAGGCTTAATCTTTAAAGTTGGGTCCTACTGGCTTAGATTTTACGGACAAATGATGCAATCATGTTAAAAGGGGGTAGGTTAGAACTCACTGTATTCTTCCATGTCAATCTCATGAACAGCATGGATGTCTGTCAGAGCAGAGATGCGGGCTTGGATCTTTGTTCGGCCTTCACGTGTAGTCTTGTCAATCCGCTCGATCATCTGCTGCTGCCGGTCAATCCAGTACAGGTGATCTCCAAAGACTGTCAAGCCAACTGGCTGCAAGATGTTCGAGTCCTCGATCACAATTCGATTGGCCCCTGAAGGAAGAAGTGGGGCAAAAGGGCAGGATTGGTCAAAAGGGGCAAAGGGAAGGGAAAGCAACTCACTGGTGTAAGGGAAGGTGTGGAAAGCGATGAGGGACAAAAAACGATTAACCAAAAGGGAAAGAGGGATATATTTTTGCAAGTGAATAAAGCCTGAGTGAAAAGAAACAGATTTACAATGTTTTGGCAGCAGGAATCATTTGCGTAACATTCTAATGTGTTACAGCAGAGGGGAAACCATTTTTGCGTGATGAGAATAATGACTAAAATGTGTCTGAAACATGGCCAGACCTCACAAAAGTGGAAGACATACTGAATGCAGCGATTCCAGGACCTTGAATGCATGGCATGGAGAAATCAACTTAAAAACACTACCTGTTTCTTCATTAAAAACAGTAGAACATACATACTGAACTGCACCTTTAACCTACCTGCCCTGCCTTCCTGAAACTACTGCTGTTATTAATTGCTGAAGGTTTGCCATCGCCAACCCAAAACACAAATATGCCAACAGCAAACTCTGAATTTAAGCCGTTGCGGGTGATAGAGTGTTGTGTGCTGTGATAAGCCTTTAATCTAGTTGCTGTCTTGTTTTTTTTGTTGCTGTCCAACAAAATGAGGCACACTTCATGGTCACACAGCAGGCTACGTCTCGTAGCTTGCTAAAACACTCTGTTTCGGTTGGGAGAAAAATGGATCCAGAAAAAAAAAAAAAAAAAAAAAACTGTGGCCAAGTTAAGGTACAAAGAATACCTGTCAAATAAAAGGCACATCAGACGTGAATTTTCTGGCAGAAACAAAAACAAATGTAAAAGAATAGGCTTCTAACTTTTACAACCATTTTAAAAGAGAACCAGGGCTTTCCTAGTAATTTAAAATGAGCGACTGAATGAGTGACTGAATGAACGAAAGGCAAGTTTGGTAAGACACAAGCATATCAGTTATTTCTAATTCTACTTATCGCTACGTATTTTTTCTTGTTATTGGCATCATAACCACAACAGCATCAGACAGCATAAAGGGTGAAAAACCTCCCCAAACAGTCCACAAACCAGAACTTTTCGAGTTCAGCTGATAATTGAAATAAAAATCAACTTCCCTTCAATAGCACTGAAACATAAGGAACAAAGAGAGAATCAGAATCTTTGAGTCAGTGGGTGGGACCTTTAGCATTAACTATTTGATGGCCTGTTCAGAGAAATTCATAATTAATCACTGTTATATTTCTCATTAGCAAACTAAGAACTTTCTACTGTTTTTAATAAATGTGGACATTGCGGGTAATATGGCCTGTTTTTTCTTGTCTTAGATCAGAATCCCTTTTTTCCAGTGTCCAGCAGTGAACATGACCACACTCTGGAGGGCTCATGCATTTACTACTTTAATACCCTGACCACAAAACAAATTCCACTGGTGCCAAAGGCCAGGATGAGCATGACGGCTTGTTGTTAACACTCAGTGTTTGTGAGTGCTTTGAAGCCCCCCCTGCTGGAGATCCAGGTCCCATCACTGTAGCCCTGGTCCAGCTGGTGCTATGTGCGTGCAGAGGGTATGGGGGTGTGCTGGGAATGTGCTGAGCACAAGGCAGTTGGCCAAGCACTCCATCAAAAGGAACCCGCACATTTAGAAAAAAAACAAACCTGGGGCAGTATTCACAAAAGTACTAACAAATACAACTGTAAATAAAGAGAAGATAGAAAATAAATTTTGTGCAACTGAATTGAATTAAAAACAAATAGCAATACTCAATATTATTTTGACCTTTTATCCTCTAGAACAGTGTTTGTTAAAAAAAAAAATTACAGAACATCTTTTAAAAATGCATCTTGTGCTGTCTGCAGTGCAGCTTCAAGACTTTGGTAAAGCTGAGGGGACTGGGCAATGAGAGCAAACACAAAATTTCCCTTCTCTGTGCGACCCACATGATGTATGTGCTCATAAAAAAGGTGACGGCATGTTGTGGTCAAGTTCAACACTTCAGACACATAATTATAAAGTGGAGAATTATTTAGTTACTAATACTTAAAGGCCGATATAAATGTGTCATCATGAAGAAACAAACATGACTTCAGAAGCACTGCTTGACCTCCTTTACAAGAGTATCTTAAAAACAGCCATTCTTTACTCCCACTATTTAAGTATGCTTTGCAGTAGGATATTAAAACACGTTGTAATATAGACACATTCAATTCTTAAGTTCTATTTAAATTATATGAATAAGTATAATCAATTAAAATAAATTTACTGTTTAAAAATTCAGTAGCCCAAACCAAATACAGCCATCCAGTTACACGACTCACATGTCACACATTTGTTAATGCGATGTTTTATAATGTTTGTAAGAAAATCCACAAATAACTTTGTGCACTTACCAGATAGGTCACTGCTCTCAATGCGCCGTAGGTCCATGTCCACCCAGAACAGCTTTCCCAGCTCGTTATCAATAGCCAGGGAAACAGGTTTGCTCAGGCCAGTGAAGAAAAGCACCTCCCGCTCAGTGCCATCCAGAGCTGCCCGCTCGATCTTAGGAGATCGTTCCTGCAGGTTGGTGAAGTACATGTACCTGTACAGATAGCACCAGCGTCAAACTCAAACAAAACAGAAAAAATAAACAGTCTAACTTGTTCAACTTCGTATGTATTAAGAGCAACTGTTAAACAGTCCTGTTTTTTTATAGTTAAAAACCTTTGCTTTAATAACTCACTATGTTAACAATGCTTTCCTCTGTTGTGTTTTCAGGCTTATGTCTACTTTTACCACCTTAAATAACATGTAAATCTGACATATTATGCAAGACAAATCCAGCAGGTAACAGTCTTTACTGCACCAAAGAAACCACAATATGAACTTAAAGATACATTATAAAAAAAAACTGCAACTTGTGTAACGTCCAAGCAGGGGAGAGACAAAGATATAAATGATCTTCCAGTACTAAATAAAGCCAAACGACCCAGCGATTGAACACGTAACATCCTCATTGGACATGTGCCTGAAAACAAAGCTAAAGTCATTGTTCTTCGTCCAACAGCAGAAAAGGAGTGAAGGGCAAGTTGGATTGTGAGAACTCTGAAAGCTACTCACCCTCTCTCTGGGTTGACCACGATTGCTCTGGGTTTGTCGTGCTCACCGCGAAGGACCACTCCCACACGCGTGCCATTAATGCGGGTAACATTAATGACGTTGGTGACCTCGCTGGTCCAGTAGATGAAACGACTGTAGATGTCAATACTCAGGTCGAATGGCTGCAGACCCAAGTTGTGGCCTCCCACTGAATTAGACACCACAGTCATACTCTGTGGGAAAAGAAAGGCCAGGCTATTACTATAAGCAGAATACAGGTTTGAAAGCTGATTTGAGTTTAATTAGATTCATTCTGCCTCAAGAAATAAGACCATATCCCAGAACAGGATAACATAGGACACTTTGTAATAAGGAGGATCCTTCAGGTATTTGACAGGTAATGATATCTGAATTATGTGAATTTGTGCTAGAAACAGATCTAAGCTGTAGGGGTGGGCGAAATGGCCCTAAAATAATATCATGATATTTCATGGTATTATCGCGATAATGATACTCTTAGCGATATGATAAAAAAAATAAAAAATACACTACTCCAACAAAACAAAACTTATATTTTATTATTGTATACAATATGATATGGCACACCTCTAACTGAGATTTTAAATATATAAAATACAAGAATTTTGCAGATTTGTAACATAAGTCAATGATTCAGAATGTCATGATACTAATAATAATGCACTCCAAATATCTGCATATACCCAGAATTAAAGAAAAAAAAAAAGATACTGGACAGATATAATCTGTCTCTAGTAGATATTTAATAGGAAATGAGAACAGTGCAGATTTTTCTTTTGCTTAAACCAGCAAAAAAGTAGTACCCTGATGTGATAACTAGGGGTGGGTGATATGGCACGATATTTCAGGGTATAATATCGTTCACGATATTCAAAAATGTTGGCGATATCGTCACGTACGATACGATATGGCACACCCCTACTGAGCTGAACCTGTATTTTACCTGATTGCCATTCTCCTGGGCACGACGAATGACATTTTGCTTGGAGTCAATCCAGTAGAGCTGCTTGTCAAGTGGATCATAGTCAATGGCACGGACATTACGCAGGCTGTGAATTGGCAAGATGATGTCCGGGCTCTGTTGTTCATCCATCACCATGCGGTTAATAGCAGTCTTCTGACTAAACAGCAGAAAGGAGGTGGGTGCTGAGAGAGAAAGAAGAAAGTGTTGGTCAGAAAACAGTTGGTCATTTTACAATAGCATGCTGGTGGAAGATTTAATAGCACATTTTGTTGTTTTAGAAATCAGCACAAGCTGCAAATGAAGGCAACATCCTTAGTGAATGCTATCATTCCTACAGATTTAAAACACATTACATAGAAGAATGAAATCCAAGTTCATTTAACCTCTTCTTCTGGGTTTAAAAGCTGTCCACTGACCTCTGAATAAAAAAAAACGTCAACAGTAGTAACGAGAGCAATCAGTCACCATGGTGGCTATTACAATAAACACACATGGGCACACCTCCCAAACGCTGCACGCACACATGCAGTCCTAGCCGTGCCTCCTCTGGGAGAGCCTCGGCGTGATTCTGAAGTGTTTTTACAATGTCAGATACAGTGAGGGAGTCGAGGACGGCTTAAACCAGGCTTTGGTTTCCCGGTGGCTTGCCAAGTTGGCACCGGCCCGGACAACCGCGAGAGCTTTAAAAAGAAAACAGCCTACAGAGAAGCAGGCAGGCAGGCAATGGATTCTTTTCTTCTCCAGGAAAAAGGCCTGGAGCTCAGTGCTACCCTTTCAAGGGCCTCTCTTAGCCCCAGAACTACACACTCCCCCTTCCTTCATCAGCCCAAACCTAAGCGCCTCACAGACATTAGCCTCAGCTGTACAGGACAGAGAGAGCAGCGGACAGGACTTCTGTTGATGCATGCCTCATACTTTGCAATAATTTGCTATGCAACTGTTCCTTTGCAATATGTTAGGAGAAAAGGCTAAATAACTGCCAGATTGTCCTTGCAGTTATGGCTAAAATAGATCCTTTGCGAAAATCCATACACTGGAGGGCATAAAATATGGCACATATGCACTTCAAGTTCATGTGTCTAAGGAAGAGCGTGTTGTATTTGAAGCAGCAATTCTCAAACCAGTCCGCAGCCACCCATCACAGACCCAAATCTACAACAGATATATACAAATACAAAGACCAGGGGCCCTAAAATGTACACTACTGATCACGATACTCACCACTACAGGTCTTGTTGTCATTATTGAGGGAGTAGTGTGCTGGACATCCACACACATAGCTGCTAACAGGCACAGCAAGGCAGAGGTGGGAGCAGTGGCCATTGGTGGATGCACAGGCGTTCCACCCACCCTGCCGTGATGAGTGGAACACCAGGATGTCCATCACGTAGTCCAAATGGCCTTGTATGAGCGTGCGGTTCTGACCACTGGTCTTGTTGGCCCGTTCAATGCTGCGCTGGCTCCAGTCAGTCCAGTAGATGTAGTCCTGGTACTGCGTGAGGCCAAATGGGTGAGGCAGGTCATCTGCGATCACTTCACGCTCAAGACCTTTAGCATAAAGAGATAGAGTTAGTCCAGTGAGGGGAGAAAGAAAAAAAATAACAGGAAAGTAAGTGGGGGAAAATACTCCCCATCATAGGCTAGTCACAGCATAGTAAAACGATATTACTGTAATCATGTGATAAGATGAAGCGAGTAGTACAGTCATTCAGCATCACTGATTGATTAAGGTATTTTCTTCCTAGACTTCTAGTTTGTTTGTGCCAACAGCTTAAGTTTCCGGCCTTTTAAACTCCCTTTTGAAGTCCCAGGCACCCCATCCGCTATTACCCGGCAGCAAAGCAGACCCAACTAGTTAATTGAGAACATACTGACTTTATGTAAGCTAATCGCTAAATCAGGCTCATATGAACATCAGCATGCAAAAAAGAAAGAAGAACTCAACAAGAAGTATTGTGAATGACTACAATTACAATATGTGATTATAGATATTAATGACTTTTCAAAATGTCAGAATACAGTAAAACTGTACACAATGTCTGATCAGTGAAGAAAAGCCAAAGAAAAAATATTAAGTATTATAAAGTATGAATTACAAGTATTATGTAGTACGTATTCTACAAAACAACACTTCTGTTTTTTAGTTGTACCAAAATATTTAACACAAAACTGAAATAAGCTGAACTGAAAGGATTACAGTTACCAAGCATATTGGACGATTCAATGAGTGTAGTGTCCAGGTCAGTCCAGTAGAGTCGTCTTTCTGCATAATCGATGGTAAGTCCATTGGCACGGCCTACATTGGGGACCAAAGTTATGCGGCCTGTGCCATCCATGGCTGCTCTGTCAATCTTAGGCCTCCCGCCCCATTCAGTCCAATACATGAAACTACAGGTAAAAGAGGAAAAAACACTGAAAGTTGTAGTGCATGTTATGTCACACACACAAACACAAATCCACAAAGAAGGAGCCATATGTAGGGACACTTGTCCGACGCTAAACAAAACACAGCCAAAGCTGCAACTGAATTAATTCCTCAATCAGAGACTGAAGTAATGCTCTGCAGTTAGGAAGTAGACTTTAATCTATGAAACTGCCTTTTTCCAAGATTTTAAAAGGCCCTGTGTGCCATTCAATAACAAGCACAACAGTAAACTGTTAATTTCCTTTGTTACAGACAATAACGTTGCCAAATAAAAGAGTGCTAAAATGGAGCATGCCACAACATTTCAGTTTAGGATCACTTGGAATGGATATTGTACCCCAGACTGTCATTACCACAAAATGAAAGAATCAGGTTAACAAATGGACAAAATAGCTCTGTATTGCCCCCCAGACGACAAATAAATCCAAACCTGGCATTCTACGAATGTCATCATGACCACATACTTCACAGATTTGCCTCAGACAATGCAGTGATTTCATAAAAATTGCAAATGTTGATTAAATTTTCAACTTTACAAGAAAGACATGAAAATGATTTTATGAGATGCTAGGCAGTATGAAAAAACTGCACCAAGCTATTAATGGCTTTAAGTACTATAGGTCCCAGAGAATACATGAGGCATCAGTTTGTAGAAAAATGTAAACAAACTGCAACATTGCAGAAACAGAAAGTAGGAACACAAAATAAACATATTTTTATATTTGGTTTCCCTTTAGTGTGTCCGACTGTCTGGTTGACAACCTCACTTCTAATGACCCCAATCACAAGTTTGCTAATAGTAACCAGTGGGTTTATTTTAAAATAGGTAAATGCAGATATAGCCCAAGAATCAACAATGAGCTTATGTACGCTAACCTACTGTTGCTAGTGTTTGTGCAGTGTATGCTGTGCTAGATTTAGCTTGTGTGTGTGGTTTATAGGCACTAATCAAGACGTTTGAGTAAAGGATAAATTAAGCATTCTTTTTCTCCTACCCTTCAGCAGGGTCCAGAGCCAGCGCACGTGGGCTATCGAGGTCCTTCCACACTAGGACCTGCCTGTGCTGACCATCCAGCTTGGCCACCTCTATGCGGTTGGTACCCGTATCTGCCCAGTACAGGTTCTTGCCAAGCCAGTCCACCGCCATCCCTTCAGGGTAGTCCAGGCCGAACTCCACCACGTGCTCCAGTGCACTGCCGTTCATGAACGCCCGGCTGATGGTCTGTTGTGCAATAAGGTACAAGGAAATGTAAAACAGAACACATTAATAAACAATAGCAATGGAAATGCTTTCTCTCTTAGACAGGACTTCTTTTATTGTAGTTTATTATACAGCTGCTGTTGAGTCATCTTCACTGCCCTGCTATTCAGTTTACAAGCAGCTCTAACATCACACATTTTGGTACAGGTGCACAGTGACTACAGCATGAAAGACACGAACACTAAACTTGGAGGGGGGGGGGGGGGGTGGGGGTGGGGGTTGGGGGGGGGGGCTGCCAGAGAGAAAGCAAACATTCAAGAGGTAGGTTTAGTCTGGAACATAGGAGGGCCCCAGACACCTTGTTAGAGGAATGAAAACAAAACCTTGACAAAAGGACTATATTAGCTGCAGCTGTGTGAAGACCCCAAGCAAGGTCACACACAGGCATACACACACACAGGCATGCGCACACAAAACACAACCTTACGCCCACATAGACAAACGCACATAGGCAAACGCACACAGGCAAACGCACGCACACACAGGCAAGCACGCACGCGCACATAAGCAAAGCCACAGTACTTACTAGTACTAGTAATATTCTACCAGTTGTGTTTTTAAACAAATCTATGTTTTAACCTGCAAACACAGAGGCTAGAGTGGAGCACACAATACTAAAAATATAAATCCAAAACAAGAGGTGAATAAATCTCAGGAATGAGAGAGGATAGAAAGATAGAAATATGGGAGGGTGAAAAGATAAGCAAGAGAGAGGAGTAGTAGTTTGGGTTGGGGGGACATCAATTATTTCCAAACTGGCATCTCAGGGGAGCCCATTATTGAACCATGCTTTGGGCAGAGAGCCAGCCTGTCAAGAAGAACAGACTCCTGAGTTTTGTGTGTGTGTGTGTGTGTGTGTGTGTGTGTGCGTGTATGTGCGTGCAAGAGAGAGAACGAGAGAGCAAGAGAGAGAGACAGTGAGAGAGAGAGAGAAAAAGAGAAAGAGAGACAGCCAGAGAGAAAGAGAGAGAGAGAGAGAGATAGATATTACTCAGATGTGTTTTCACACTGCCTTCTTCTCCTCACCTTTAGTGTGATGTCAGTCCAGTAGATGCGGTTGTCAGTGACATCGAAGTCCAAAGCCGATGCTTCCTTGACGCCAGTCAGTGGGATGGCCACGTTGTTGTTGTTGGTTTCCAGGGAGATCCGCCTGATGTCAGTGTGCCGGGAAAAGAGCAGGAAGGCCTCGGGCACAATGCAGGTGCTCATGTCAGAAATGAGCTCTAGGCCAATAGGGCACGCACACGCCACACCCTGCGGCTTGTAGAGGCATAGGTGACTGCAGCCGCCGTTATTTTCAGCACACGGATTGGTACCTGTGAGGCAGAGAGGAGGGGAGGGGGGGGAGGCAGAGGAATGTAGTACCTCAGTTTTGTAATCCTCTTGGAGGCAAAGGGAAAACAACAGTGAGGATGCAGGCTCCCACCACCAGCTGAGGTGAAGTGTTCAATTATTAATAGACAGACAGCTCCCCATTTCCCCAAGCAACCTCTCGTTGCACTGCCCACAGATTCAGCTTTCTGATTATTGCAACTCACTGCCAACTCTCACAGTTGGAAATATGCTTCTAAGAAGTGTTGAGAAAAAGAGATTTTTAAAATGCCTCACAAATGTTCTGCACAACCTATCTGTTCATATTTACTTCATATATATTTTAATTAGTTTGTAGTTATATCTATTGGTTTAAAAATTAGCTTAATCAGAATATATTTGCTACTGTCAAAAAAATCAATGACATTTTTTTTATTATATTAATGCAGGATTCCCATGGACCACCGTGTGAATGCAGTGTTTAACATGCATCAATGAAAAGTGAGGGAAAAAAGAAACACAGCTGCATATTCCAAACAATAACAACAACAACAACTGTAGGTAAACTCATATAATAGCAGACACATACACTCTCATACTCCAGGGTGTAGGTCCTATGCAACTGTAAACTTTTACTTGTTACTGTGACATTCAGGACTCGCACAAAAATACAAGTGTATTTTGTGGAATTAATGATGTAGTTAAACAACAAATACACGACAAATAATGTAAAAAAAAAAAAAAAAAAAAAAAAAAAACACACACACAAACACACCGTATTTTTAAGGTCACCAAGAGAAGCCTGATGAATACTGACAGCACATTCTCTGCTCAGATGAATTTAGAATTAACCAGTCTGGATGAGATGGAAGGCAGCTTTTTTTGGAAATGACCTTGCCAAGACTTTAACACATTTACTGCATAATATCAACTGTGAAACATGAAGGAGGTAGTGTGTTAATATTGGGGTGTATGAGTTTAGCAGGTGATGGGAAAATCATATTTACAGATGGCATCATAAATGCTAGGGATGCAATGATACAGTGTGGCCACGGTTCGGTTCCCATCACAGTTCTTGGGTCTCAGTATCGGTTCGGTTTCGATATATATCAATATTATCTAGCTCCAATATGCAGTACGTTTTTAGCCCTTTCTATCTTAAATTAACAAGGTGCTACTGATCACACGTCAAGCCAATATTAAATAGAAAAAAGGCACAAATTAATTTAAAATCACAAAATTTATAATAAAAAAGAAACACTTATTCTTACCATTAATCAAAAACAGGCAAAATTAAATAAAGTGCACTGATACGAAAGGTATATATGAATATTTTTTTCAATCAACTCAACCAACAAATATTGTCAGCCAATCAAATACTTTAGGAAAATATCAAACTGATATCAAACTGTGCTTTGTCTGCTAACTGTCTTTTTGTTCATCATACTCAACGCTGAAGCCAAAATGGTCCCAAACAGTGGATTTATAATCTGACAGCGCCTCTTAATTTCCTTTTCTCCATTTCGCGTTCACTCGCCATGATCACGCAGCTGAGAGAGTATTGTTTAATTAGCCCTCAAACCCTTCAGCGTCTGTCTTTAGAGCAATGTTCCAACATGGCAATGACTCTCTTAACACTAGTTTGGAGTTCTCTAGAACACCTTGTGGAATAAACACCACCAAAGCAAACAAGCAAACAAGCAAACAAAAACCCCTGAAAGGTAATTTGTCAAGAGAATTTCTCTCCATTCTCTTCATTGTATCAACAATGCCAAAGATGTCTGCAACGGTCATAAACAGAAGTGGACAAACAATATATTAACTAATTTTTTTAACTATTTGGAATTTCCAAACATTGCAGCGACATTGAACAGGGATGTAAGACATTTTGTTTTACACTTTCACAGCTTTCACATGGTTAATCAAATTATAAAATAATTTAAATTGATTCTGATGGTTCCCAAGTGGATGTGCTATGGCTCTTTGAAGCCCTTGGACAGTTCAGCAATACTGGAAATCATACTCACCAAATGTCTGGTGTACATAGGTGGCTTTCAGGCCCATGAGGTCAGGTAGTTGGTCAACGATCACTTCCCTTTCGGCTGTATGTTTATGCACACGTTCAATACTTCGGAGCTGCCAGTCCGTCCAGTAGATGTAGTCACCGAGGAGAGTAAAACCAAATATGTGAGGGAGTTTGTCCTCAACCAAGATTCTCCGGTTTGTTCCATTCATATTCATCACCTGAAAGAAAGAGAAGGGAGAGAGAGGAGCAGTCAGGCCTGAGAGCAAAGACCTTTCCAGAATCCACTAAACAATAAATACCAACAAGTGTAGCATGTTAGTAAAGACAAAGCTAGAAAGACACCTGAGCAATGCATGCAACTAGTTTCTTTTTACAGGAGGTATCTTAAAGAAGTCATCACCAACAAAGGCTATTGTACAAAGTATTAAATTCATTTTAGTAAGCGTGTCCAATACTTTTTTATTTGTCATTTCTCATTATTACTTTTGGACATTGGACAATTTTTGGAAATTTTTGGTTTGATGTGTGGATTGGATGGGTTGTTACTGACATCTGGTGAGAATTTCATGCCAATAGCACCTTTAGTAGAAACATATTTATTAGAAAATTGGTTGTGTGTTCAATTCTTATTTCACCTGCTGTATATAAAACTGTATATGTACAGTTCAAACTCTACACCTACGTCATAACCAACGGACAAACAAACAGCAGCACATATGGCTGCCACATTGCCTCTCTAAACTGCTGAGAAAATGAAGAGGTGATTGCACACACAAAAGAGAGATTAAGTGCGGGGGTGTCTGTCGAGAAAAGTGCACACATAGGGATGCTGTTTTCTTTCACTCCGAATACCACAAGTTTTTGTTTCTTTGCACAGCCAATCCAAACATAGCTATCGAAAACTTTTACTAGAGAAAGAAAAAGAAAGTGAGCTTAAACAGATCTAATTATTACATTGCTTTAATATGTTATAAACACAATGTTTCCTATGTTTCTCTATTAATCAAACGCAACCACAAAGATTACTGGACCAGTTTCTACACAGATTACCAGCTGTTTATGTGCCACCCCAATGATGTCCACCACATACCTACCAGACACACCAGACAGTTCTGGAGAAGCACTTTATTTTTAGACCAGCTTAAGGTTTAAACATTTCAGAATGTCTATAGCAACCGCTTAAAAGGTGTGCATTGCATTTATATCACCGGCCACCTATGATACCAACTGATAAGAGAAAACCATTGCTTTATACAAGTTGGGCACTTGTGCAGAGTACAGGGCAAAACAAAGAAGAAAAGCCTAGCATCTGGTATTAGCTGCATTTACAATGTAACAAAAAACTAATAACCAGAAAACGTAGGCTCTGCTTCTTTCAGTACATTACATTCTCCTTTCCTCCCTTCTTATTTTCCCCCCTCGAACATATACACAAGAACACGGAGAATATATAAAATTGACTTTCCATCCATAGTGTGATGGCTTCAGCCAAAAGGTCTCCACTAGTTTGGGAGTTGTGACCACACTGTGGTTTTGGTTTCAGATACTGGGGCTATTCTAAACAGTGCAGACCACAGCTGGAGTAAAGGCCGCAATCGGAACCAGATGTGGGCTGCTGCCGCAAAACACCGCCTTGCTAAGCGAACCCAGGGTAGCCTGTTTGCCACCCACCCCCAACACACACACACACACACACTTTCTTGGATGACAGTTACCTCAGAGGGGCTGGTCATAATCAGACATCATGAAAAGGAATGTCTCCTACTACAAAAAGCAACAACTATCTGTGTAAATAGTGTGCCTGTGTCACTATAATAGTGTACTGGTGCTGTAATTGCTGTACTGCAGCCTTCTCCAATTCTGTTACATTTCCTCAGTACAGAAACTTCTAAAACTGCAAATAAGATGAGCCATAGTTTGCTCATTCAGGCAGTGGATCTTCTGATTCCTAGTGCAGAGTTTTGTATTTTAGCAGTGTTATGTCAGGCACATGCACAATTACAATCATACAATACATCAGACAATACAACAGACAGACAGATACATAAAATCCAGGATTCAAGACATGAAAACCAGTGATGGCACAGTTACTTTGAAAAAGGAATCTAATTACTGATTACTTTATGGATTACTTCATTACTTCATACTGCCGACTTTATTGAAAGCTTTGCTTCCCCTGTGGGACTTGTTCTATAAGTGAGCCACTGCAACTCAAAAGAGAAAGAGAAAGAGAAAGCTCAGGATCTGTGTGTAGAGAGAGAGAGTGGTGCTTTTGTGTGTGTGTGTGCCCGAGTGCTAGTTTTAGCCTGTTAGCTTGCTAGCCTGTCCAGGTGGACACTACAATATCTTTTTTACTAAAGAAAATGACAAAGTAACCAACAGCTGATTTAGTAATCTGATGACTGCACTGGAAATTGATTACTCGATACTGAAAAAATGGTTAAATTAGAGTAACACATTACTAAGTAAAACGTTTTTGACATTCACTAAGCTTGTGCTGTACAAAGCTGGAATATGGCCTCCGATTTTAATCCACACGCTCAGTGAACACATGCACACTAATAAGGACATACACTGCGATATATACCAATTATATATACACATGACCTAACAGTGGTAGCCTGCCTGGTATTGAACCCGCTTGCCTGGTATTGAACCCGCAAACCTGTCATCAGTAAATCAGTAACCTGATGTTCCAAACACTGCACAACCACTGCACCTTATTAACAAAGCAAACAAACACTCTTCACTACTGCATGAAGGTAAAGAATGCAAAAGCACTTCAATCTTTAATCTTTAACACATTTGCTGGAGCATGGCATAAACCCCTCTCCATTCAGTCTTTTTCTAGTATTTTATTGTAGAGAAACAGGTCTCCTAAAATAAAAAACACAATAAAGAAAATCAGGATAAGGAAGTTCCTACATTTGTTCATTTGTTTCCATGAGTAATACCTCAATCAAGAGGTCACAGAGTCCCTGTGCTGTTTTACAGAGAACATATAACACCTTACACATCTGGGCACTACCGCCATCCTGTCGACACCTTGCATCGGATTTGCAAGCAGTAAGAGAGCTGTGATGTGAGGAGGTTGGGGGAAGCACAGGGAGTTGAGGGCAGATGATGTAGGTTTCAGTACTCAAGGCCAGGAAAATGAGGCCATCCGAAGTGGCAGACGTGAACAGAAACTAATCACTGCCTTGTTTGGATTGGCACAAGTCAAATGGTGCGGAACAGGACTACATGCTGGCCTTGTGCTCGACTATGGCTAGCTCCAGCACTTTAAGCTGCATTTCATTATTACAAGCTCCAGGCAAAAGGCTTGGGTTTGAAATTCAAGGAGATGTGCCTGTTTTTCTGCCGGTGTACATTTACAGCCTTTCCCATTAACCATGAAAAATAACTCAACTGAAATTCATGTGGGCAGAGAGAGAGCTAAATTATGGACATGAGCTGAGCAATACAGCAAAACCCTGCCAGGCTTAAAATTGCCCTCCAAAACTCGACCGATAGAATAGGGGGAAAACAGATCCTACAGGAAAGAATCTGTAATCAAATGCTGGCATGCACAGCTAGCCTGCTGAACATCACGAACCCGTGTACAATTGGAATCCCTAAAGCAAACAATAAACACAGGCCAACCCAAACTTAAGAGTAACCGGTAAAATCAGAGTTTCAGAAACAAATTAAACATTTGTACAACCCACGTCACACAAACAGTGCTCATGGTTTCCAAATTTAAGATTTGAAGGGTGGCTTTAGATTTTTTTAATTCCAACTCATCCTCAGTACAAACAAATCCAAAGACTTTCAGCATCATTCATCCCGGGTGTGTGTGTGGTATAAATTCCTAAGAGCTCGGTCTAGTGTAGCTGCCAGTCTCCCGGCGCTGGCCCGGTGTGCCGTTAGCATTGTTACTAAGCCAGCAGCGGAGTTCACAGCATGGGGTAGAACTGCTGCAGGCTGCCAGATAGTGGCAAGCACAAAAGCCCCCTGCAGCATGCTTACGAATGCACACACGCATACATACATCTGTCTGGATCATTGCTGCTGTCTGACCCCTACCAGCCCTGGCTGACAAGACATGCTAAAGCAAGAAATGAGGCTTAATAAAAAAGAAAAGTGGAAGAAAGGAGACATTGAGACACTACTACGGAGAACAAATTAATGTGCATTATGAACAGTCTTGGACATTCTTCATTTTGCTTGATCTTTGGGTGTTGGTTATAGGGGTGAAACGATTACTCGAGTAAATCGAGTAACTCGATTCACAAAATTGATCGATTAATTTTCTGTGCCTCGAGTAATCGTTTATTTAATTAATAAACTCAGCGCGCGGTATTTTCGCGACTTTTATTTTGACAACGCGCTCAGCGTTACGTCACCCTGCCCGGGAACAAGGAGACGGAGGTTTGAGCAGCGGCAAAAATGGAAGTGGCGAGAGAAAACAGCGATTTTAAAGGAATAAAAGCATTTTATGTTCGAACTGTGACCTGTACTCGGTGCAGTGCCAAAACAGCGCGTTTTAATGCTGCACCATCTGAGCCGAGGACACCCGAGACGCGTGGACGCCGAGAGAGCAGGTAAATATAACTTATAATAAATCAATGAGATTAACATTAATGTGAATTAATAACAAAACGACAGCGCTTTGGAGTGTGAATTAATAGAAGCACTGTCTATAATGTGTGGTTAGTTTATTAGAACAGAGTTCATACAGGCTTTATTTAAACAGTAAACACAGCGCTGTGGAGTTCAGAATATAAACAATAAAAATGTTAAGTTAGCTAAACTGAAGTTACTTTGGCTGGAAACTAAATGCTTGATTTCTTCATCTAAGAGTACATTTGGCCAGTGAGACAAAAAAGTATGAACACTTTTGTAAGGAAGTGTGTCTCTTATTTATTGGGTAAAATATTGATTACCACTAGTGTCTAATGTGCCCCAATGCGATAGGTGTCAATCTTAATAAATGCACGGCCATGAACTTATTATTAGAGTTATTAGTCTTAGTGATGTAATTAGACCCAAATAGTCCAACATATAAATAAAGAAAAAAACAACATTTGTAATACTTGTGTGTCACAATTATTGCACAGGTCCTGATATATTTTGGAGAAGCGGCTTGGTGGTAAAAGAATGCAGCACACTGATCCAACACTGGCAGAACTGACAACGTCTCAGAAGCTAAGATGCACAACACAAAGACGATGTTTATGCCTTTTTTATTGATTTATACCCTATATTTGTTATTTACAAGAAATCCAAATGTGAAAGTAATGTAATTAAATTTATTTTTTTTTATTGTGGTATTTATTTATTTATTGTGTTTTATTTATTTGTATTTGCAATTTGGAAATGTTGTGAATTAAAAAATATAACTTATCTAAAAAAGGAAACAAATTGGTCATTCATTATTGAGTAAAATTCCTTTTTAATTGCTCTTTAACAAAAAAAATGTTTTATCCGATTACTCGATTAATCGAATCGATTTTTCAGTAGAGTACCCGATTACAAAAAGAATCGATAGCTGCAGCCCTAGTTGGTTATGAGATAGGCAGTCAAGAACACATTTAAAGTTTATGTGGCATTTGGACCATATATGTACACATATATAATAACACCTTTAAAATCATTGAGATGTTCCACTGACCTGTTACACAAAGAAAACATTGTCTATATTGTTGTTGATCTGTATTTTAACAAGCGAAGACAACCATTTGCACCGTTTTTTTTTTGCTATTTTTTTTCGCCTTTTACCCATTTGTGCAGAGAACACGCACATACAAACTAGTGAGTACACTCAGAAGATACACAAAGTGATAGAGTGAGAACACGTGCCTGGAGTGGTGGGCTGACATTGCGATGGCACTCTGGGAGCAATGAGGGTTATGAGCCTTGCCCAAGACCCAACAGTGGCAGCCCACCAAACTGGTATTCAAACGGGTATTGCATGAACTGCTGACCCACCAACGCTCCACTGAAGACTGCTTACTGTACTCTGTACCTCTGATGAAGCCGGTAAAGCAGAATAAACCTGTAATATTCTTATTTTACATTTCGTTACCCACAGCTCGTCAGTTGGCTCAATGTGCAAATTATACTGGTTTACACTCTGTGTTGCGTACAATTTCTCTATATATGTATAAATAATTCAAACATAGCGTAAGCTTACCTCAATCTTATCAGTCTTTGCATCCCCCCAGTATATCTTCCTCTCTGCGTAGTCTAGTGCCAGTCCATTCGGCCAACCAAGGGAAGTGTTTACCATCACCTCCCGATCTGTACCATCCAGGGCAGCACGCTCAATCTTTGGAAATTCTCCCCAGTCAGTCCAGTACATATACCTATACAAGAGAGAATAGCAATGATATTAATGATGTTTGAATTAGCGCTTTGGGCAAAGTACTTTTCCAAAAAGACAAGATTGTTTAGATAAATATAACAAAAAATATAATAATAATACTATACTGCATGGCGGCAAATAATCTGCTGAAAGAGGCTGTTGTGATTTCCCCTTCATACTGATAAATGTACAAGGCATGCACCATATTTCAACATAACTGAGTACTGAGCAAATGTTTATTTGATCCTAAAAAGATTAGAAGAAAAAATAAGGGGAACAGGACAGAAAATGAGCTACAGCTGAGTAATAATGCCACCGCTAAAACCTCTTCCCTTCAGATGCTGCGGCAACAACTCAAACATGGAGCGACGATGATGTAATCAGTAGCCAACACTCTGCACACTGTAAAATGACCTGAAACACTGAAGACCGGGCAGAAAGCCCACAAGGTGGAGTGTGTGCATTAGACGCAAACACAACATGCGCACACACATGCACACACACACAGACACCGGTTAGTTCTCATGACCTGAAGTAATCTGCAGCTGTCACTATGGAAACTGTTGCTCAGCAACAGTAGGCTGAGAGGGAGGCCAACAGTTCATATACGATGACCTCACTTCCTTCAAAATATCTTGATTTCACATTGCACTTGTTTATTATAGATTTATTAAGACCGTGAAACTCAGACATTGCATTGTAGTGTATGAGGAACAACTATAAAACTACTTCAAAAAAAAAAGAAAAGAAAAAATCACTCACCCTGAAACAGGATCCAGAACAATGGCTCTTGGCTCATCCAGGTCTTCAGATATCAAAATTTTCCTCATTGTGCCGTTTAGTCTTGTGACCTCGATGCGATCTGTACCAGTGTCTGTCCAATAGAGATTCCGTGCTATCCAGTCAACAGCAATGCCATCTGGATGATTCACCTGAGTGGTGACAATAAACTGAGCATCACTGCCATCCAGATGAGACCTGCGGATGGCCTGCACCTCATCGTCAGTCCAGTAGATGTGTCCGTCCACAGGATCATAGTCAATGGCAATAGCATGTCTGATGTCCTCTGCATGCAGGACTATGTCAGTGAAGTCTGGCGTGTCCAAAGAGATCCGACGCAGGTCTGTTCGACGAGCTAAGAGGAGGAGCTGTGTGGCACCTGGGAAGACAAATGCACCAAAATGTGACACATACACACAGCAAGCTGTCTATTATAAATCACAATGCTATACATTGCAATTATTTCTAAAATTTAGTTTTAGAAGAAAATTAACATTTTCAGCAGTACGTGTTGCACATAAGGTAAGGATAGGCTGCAGCTTAACCACCAGCTAAAACCGTGTACTTTGAGCTTGTACTGCTCTGTCAGTATAACGTGTTCTAGTTTCTTTACCCTATCTGACACTAACTCACATATTTGAAGCATGTGCAGAACTACCGTGCCTAACGGAGGACGCAGAAAAAAAGACTTAACACTGGACTTAACTGGATGCGCCTTTGAGAGTACAAGACTTAGCCCAGTACAGCAAGTGTCAGAAAATAGCTAAATTAATACCAAACAAAAACACAATACTGCAGAGCACATTCAACCACCTCCAAGAACAGAATGAACAGTCAGAAATCCGCAAGAATCACGCCCAAATTGATGGAGTTTTAGTACAGGATAACTAGCCCTTTTTGGCTGTGTTGCCACTTTAAGCTCTACAGGGCAGGTCACAGACTCTTTCATCAAAAGTGTTCGAATGTGGCTGATGAAGCAAGGTACATTTTATCGGGACAGACGATGGACACGTTACACAAGCCCAACAAGCTAATGCACTACCAAGTTAGCTTGAAACATTTAATACAGCATTCGAGACCCTCCTTCAATCAGTACTGGTGATCATACTAAACATTATATAGAGATTTACACTAACACAATAACAAGACATGTCCCTCATACAGGAAGTGTAAATGGTGTCACGAACCATGGTCAGCTAAAAAATTTTAAATGTTTTTTGAATGAAAGAAACACAGACACACAAACACATCCACAAACCAATGTCAATTATAGGGAGATGCAACGCATCCCACATAGATGTAGTAATGTATAAAGTACAAGGTTTGATTACAGGATGTAGAAATTACATTCAAAGCACTCATGTGAAACTATGTGAAACCAAATTAAACCAGATCATGTTTAATACAATGTAAAACATGAACCCAGGTTTAGACTGTGGTGCAGACTTTTAGATAAGAAACACCCGTAGCGTAAGTCATTGGGTAGTGATTATTTCTAAAAAAAACTAAATGCATAAAACAAAGAGCCACTTACAGTGGCTTGCACATTTTGTCACCTTACAACCACAAACAAATATATTTCATTGAGATTTTAAGTGATAGACCAACACAAAATCGCATATAATTGTGAAGTGGAATAAAAATAGATTTTTAAAAATTATTTAAATAAAAATCTGTGACGTGCGAAAGTATTCATCAATATATCAATACTTTGTTGAGACACCTTACACTGCAGTTACAGCTGCAAGTCTTTTGGGGTTTGTCTCTACCAGCGTTACACGTCTAGAGACTGAGGTTGTTGCTCATTCTTCTGTACACAGCAATTTTCATGTCTTGCCACAGATGCTCAATAGGGTTGTGGATTTCTGTAGCTCCTCCAGATTGACCATGGGCCTCTTGGTTGCTTCTCTGACCAGTGTTCTCCTTGCTTGATCTGCCAGTTTGGATGGACGGCCATGTCTTGGTAGGTTTGCAGTTGTTTAATACATTTTCTATTTTTGGATGATTGATTGTACAGTGCTCCTTGGGATGCCTAAAGGTTCTGATCTTCATGATGCTGTTTATTCACCAGTGTTCTCAAAGAAACCACTGAAGGTACAGAACAGCTGTATTTATACTGAGACTAAATTACACACAGCTGGACTCTTAACTTATTCAGTGACTTCTGAAGGCAATTGACTGCACTGGATTTTATTAAGGGGGTTTAGAGAAAAGGGGGCTAAATACTTTTGCACATCACACTTTTCAGAATTTAATTTTATAGAAATTTTGAAAACAATGTATCATTTTCATTTCACGTCACAATTATTACTGTGTGTTGGTTTATCATTTAACATCTCTATAAAATAATTTTAGGTTTGTGATTGTAAGGTGACAAAATGTGAAAAAGTTCAAGGGGGGGTATAAATACTTTTGCAAGCCACTGTCCAATTAAAACATTAAAACAACAACAGTAGCGTCATGTATTAAACAACCTATACATTCATTATAGCTACTCACTATTCAGAAAAATGTCAATCAGCTGCCTGGGAGGCCATCGGATGCAGGTTACCATCATACACGAAAGTAAGTAGAGTAAAAATAAAGAGAGAGACAAAGACTGTGGGCAGGAGCGGGGCTAAAGAGTTATCTATCAGTACCAGAATGATTTCACGTGGTGCGAAAGGACAATAAAGAGATGTCATCCTGTCATGGGGCTGGTTGGCTGCCTGGTGAGCGTAACTAGGCTCTGTTAAACATGTAAGAAAGAGTGACGGAGGACCCCAGCAGGACAGACACTCTGCGCTGTCGAGCCGTTAAAGGCTGACCAGTGAAAAGCCGTATTGTGACCATGTGATCCGTCGCTCAACAAAAGCCTGCTCATCTTTCTTTCTGCTGACTGAAGTAAATTAAGCAGAAAGAGAGAGAGAGTGTGCAGGGGAACGACAGAGTGAGCACAAGTGCGAGTGAATGAGACAGAGCACAATTGAACAACAGAATGTGCAAGTGAACAAGAGTGAGTGAGCACAAGTAAACTAGGGTAGGTGAGCACAAGTGAGAGAGTGAGAGCTAGAGAGAAAAAAAACAAAAACAAAAACAAAACAAAAAAAAAAACAGACAATTGTGAGAGCTACTCGCCACGTTGCTATGGCGACCACATCAGCCCCCCCTACACCTTCAGCCCAACGACGCAAGCGAGCGAGCGAGAGAGAGATTTCTAAAAGACATATGTTCTGTGCTTCAATATCATATAGGCAACAGAGGACACAAATACAATGCAGCAGCAGAGCACAAAATAAAACATACACATAGAAGTGTAGTATTCCAGGAATTGACTTTGAAAAACTTAAAAAGCAATCTTAGCTTCTTTCCACAAAGCAATATCTGTGTGTCATCTCAAACCATCCCTCGTTTTTGAGGTACTTTAGCAACAACTGCACGGGGCAATCGTCACCAAATTACCAGTTATAAGACAACACTTTTAAAGTGTCAAAAGATTGCCTTTTACTGCGATTGAATTGTTTTGCTAACACTCTTTAGCAGGCCTGTAAAAATGTTTTAATGCAAACTCTGTAATTCATCATTGTGTGCAGTTCTTTGTTAGTGTTTTCACATTGTGGAATCAGCCACATTAAACCACATGGAACAAAAGCACAAGCTGAGAGAGCCTGTGATTTCTTGTACAGCACTGCACTGTGGAGCTCAGAGTGGAAACATTTACATTTAAGGCATTTGGCAGAAGCTTTATCCAGATCGACTTACAAAAATGCTATGCTTAGCTAGTAGGGACTAGAAACAAAAAGAAACATGAACCCAAATACTGCTAAATATAAAAGTCAGAATAAAAACCTATAAAATTGCTAGAAGGAAAAATTTAAGTAATTAAAGAGATTTAAGTGCTTTAGGAGGGTTTTTAGTCGGCATTCAAAGACAGCAAGTGACTCAAACACCATTAAGAGAGGGAGGGGCAATTTCATTCCACCACCTTGCTTTAAATGTCTGAATATTTGTAGTCCATGGGTCTTGAAGGATGGTGGACCACACCCAGCTATACTAGAAGCTCTAAAGGCTTTTGACAGATTTCTGTTTTTGACCATTTCCATCAATATGAAAAAAAGTCGCATGACACCCCTTTATTTCAGAAAAGAAATACACTGGTATAAAAAAAGCATGAGTATGAGAGGGAATTAAATCTCACCAATGCGGCAGGTCTTATTGTCCTCTAGCAGCTCCACGCCAGTGGGACAAGCACACTGATAGAAGGGCTTTACTGGAGACAGCAGGCACAGGTGGGAACAGCCACCGTTCTTCGGAGAGCAGGGAGTGCTCACATCTGTAAAAGATCAGGATACAGAAGCCCTGAGACTTAGAAAAGGCTATTTGAGAGTAAAAAAAAAAAGTAGTATCAAAAGTAACAGAAACGCAAATGTTACATGTCTTTTATAAATATAAAAATAAGCATAGTCTATAACAGCTAATAACACCAATAAGGTTGCTACTTAGTATTGCTTTTAACCATTTTGTTTTGGCTTAAGAATGTTTGGTTGGAGTCACAAAATTCAATTAAAAATCCTAAAACTCGATTTTAAAATAGATTTTA
The DNA here is from genome assembly GCF_023375975.1 of Astyanax mexicanus. Classification (NCBI taxonomy): domain Eukaryota; kingdom Metazoa; phylum Chordata; class Actinopteri; order Characiformes; family Acestrorhamphidae; genus Astyanax; species Astyanax mexicanus. The sequence continues at coordinate 30,665,384 of NC_064409.1, read as the reverse complement.
GAGAACCTTTACACTCAACACAAACCACCTGCAAACATTTACTTCCTATAACAGTGGTCTCCAAACCTTCTTCTTAGGAAACAACTTTTTTGAATCTAACTTCAAGCTGCTCTAAGCAAAGTTGCAAAACACTGCTCTAAAAAAAGCTCGCTAGCTAAATCTCCACATGTTCTCCGGGAATGCATTTCTGTAAATAGTAAACTGTGTGGCTGATATATTGATTGAGAGTTTGTTTACTTGAGAACGAACCGCAGTTAGATTTCAACAAGTCGCGCTGTGCTGCTCTCTCGCCAAATCTGTCCACTAAAATCCTATTCAAAGCACAACAATCCAGCCCAATTTTCAGAGTTGAATATTGAATATGAATATTGTTACCCCAGAGAGATCCTGCCTTAAGTCCCACACAGTAAACATGCTGGTGTTCATGCTCAGAATTTGTCTGACAGTTAAAATACATACCAATTTGTGTTTTATAGCATATACATATATGATAATAAAAAAAGACTTGTTACTTAATGTCATCTTTTTGCACTTTTTGTCAACAAAGTTCATTTTGTTTATAAAGGACTGTTTAATATTTTTTGCATTTTTTTGTCTCAGGGTGGTTGTACTTTATTTGTTTTATTTATTTAGGATATTCAAATATTGGAAGGCCATTGTCAATCAACCTTTATTTTCTTTCGGGGATGAATGAAAAAAAGTTGCCTTCTGTCTGTTCTTAATAATGTTTTTAATAATAAAAAGTTAGTTTCACTGTAAAATGGTGTAATATTATTATTATGCAACCATATTTGTATTGTGGCACATTGTCTTTAAGTTCCTTTGGACAGCCCAGTAGGAGCAAAAAATTACAATATTATGGTTTATTACAATATTTTATGCGACAAAGTTTGTTATCATGACAGGCCTACGCATAGTTCACGGAAAGAAAATCCTATTGTAAATATTGAAAATTTTTAGTTATGCTTTTCCACCCATGACTATCCAGGACTTAACCACTGCAAAAACAAGAAGAGGGAAAGTCAGCATGAACCCCCATCAACAAGTTAGATCAAAGGAGGTACATAATGCTTCTTTAGGACTACCTTTACACCTGTACCTTTAATACCTGCTTCAAATAATAAAATAATAATGCCTAAAAAAATATGCTATGCTATTCACACCAAGCCAAAGTAGAGGAAGACACTAAAGAAGATTGATCATTTAATGTATTTGTTTGTTATTATTAGTGTTCCTCACTTCTGCACGAGGAGCTGTCTGGAGTTTCAGGAAAATACAGACCAGTGAAACAGAATATATTTTGTCCAGGAATTTATGTGTACGAATGTTTAAATAAAGCAATATAAAGGAGAAATATGCAATATATTTCTCAAAAGGGCTCCTTTACACCTGAGGAACACAGCACACAAGGGGCTACACAGCATGTGCACCACAGGACGTGAGCAAGAGGGTCAGTTTGACAGCGAGTGAGAGCGAGGAGCAGTGTTGTGAGCAGTGCTATGCCCGAGTCCCAGGCTTTTCTCCCAGTCATGAGAAATTCTCTGCATTCAATCAGAACAAGGCCTCCTTTGTATGTACCCCACTGAACAGAAGCAGAAAGGTGACTGTGCCATAATCATTTCTGCAGAGTAGTATTACAGAACAAGCCAAAAGAGCTTTGTGTACTGTTTCAGGAAAAGGTTCTAAAAAGGCACCACTGGAAGGGAAAATGGGGATAGACTGAGCTCTAGCTTTTGAGTCTGGATTGTGGTGCATCACACTTCAGAGCAAACCTGGCACACATAATGGAAAGCATAAGCATTTGGTGGCACGGGAGCGTGTAATAGAGAGGAAGCACATTTTGGAGAGTAAACTTCAAGGAAAAAGTGTATTTAAATTCCAGTGAAGAGTTACGCTGGCTTGTAATGACTAATGGGTTTTAATCATGCTGTTCTACATTATAAATAAACACAGAATGCCAGTACACCATTAGCTTTGTTAAAGTGCTCATATCCCCAGTTCCCAGTTTACCAATAGGCTGTCTCTTCTGGCTGAAGACATGGATGTCCATAGGTGAGAAGATGTTGGAATGGATCTCACGGCGCTCTTCCCCCGTATGTTTATTGCAGGAGTGGATGGAGTGTGTGTTCCAGTCCGTCCAGAAGAGTGTGTCCTCGTACAGTGTCAGAGCAAAAGGGTGTGGAAGCGAGCCCTTCACCACCACCTCTCTGAAAAGTAAACAAACAGGGGAATAAACAAATATATATCACTCAAAATTCTACACTGAGAACTCTCCACAATCTGGGGTTATATTCTACATGAAAAAAAGACTAGCTCAGAAAAACCTGTGGTTTTGAATAAAGCCCCAGTAATGTACTGAATGCCATCAACCTACCGTATTTTTTCACACTATAAAGGCGTAGTGGATTATAAAGCGCACTATCAATAAACGTCTGTTTTCTGGTATTTTTCATACATAAGGGGCATCGGATTATAGGGCGCATTATGCAACAGTAGTAGTAGTAGTAGGAACAGGGACGTCGCAATGTTTTCCTTCTGAACTCAGCAGGTCTCGCACCTGTAAAGCTAAGGTAAACTAAATTGTAATTCTTAAAAAAACACTTCAGAAGAGTCAGACAGGTCAAACAAGGACTGGATGTAAATCTACACAGATTTCTCTCCTGAAAACTGTTTATTTGTAAAGTGCTTATGTTTATTTACAGTAAGCTTAGGATTTCCAGATTTTCACTAAGGCCGGAGCATTAGAATTAGGGGCTAATGCCACCTGAGAGTGCTACACAGAGGAACCCTGAGTGTCCGTTAAGCCAGGGTAATATTAACTAGCGGTTTACCCCCACGTAGCTTGTTTTTGCACAGTAAACGTGCAGGCCACAGTCCGATATTCTCACCTCTGAACAGAAAAAGAGATAGTAATGTGATTAGTGGCTAAAGCTAATGCTGTTCCAGCAGTGCTAGCCTGGGTTAGTAGCAGGCTACAGGCCGATAATAGCTCCGTCCAGAGGTGAGTAAGAGCTAGCGCCTCACGCAGGTTAGCAGCTAATGCTAATACTGCTGGAAAAACTAAACTGAAACTCCTGTAAAACGCTGCACTTCAGCAGACTGGTAAAATTCATACACAATGCGCGCTGGATTAAAAGTTGCATTGACAATTTTTGCGACAATTTTTTTAAAACAGCCAAAAACTAAATCTGTCTGTGCAGCTGGCTACATTTTAAAAAGAGAAACCTCAGTAAAAACAAGGTGACTTTGGTTTTGGTGATGTCCAGTAAATACAAAATACAAGTCTGAGTCAAGCCTCATGTCACTGGTGTGTGAGCAAAAATTCTTAAATATTTAGAGTGCAGGTTGTCATCAAGTCTATTCATCTGTATTAAGTATCTGCCGATCGTTTTAAAATGCAGTGATGTACAATTGGTACATCCCTAAAGAACAATCCTAAATATGTGTTTAGAGGAAAACAACCCTTTAATTGGCTGATCAAACAGACCAAACAAAACTCATCACTGATTGTGGAAATTTCACACTAGACCTCAAGCACCTTGGAACGTGTGACTCTGGGACCTTGATTTTCAAAAAAAATAAAATAAATAATAATAATAATAAATAAATAAATTAAAAAAATACTGCATACCTTCCTGTGCCATCCAGGTTTGAGCGGTGAATAAAATTAAACTTGGCATCAGCCCAGTATAGTTTCTGCTGACTGTAATCCAAAGTGAGTCCATTGGGCCAGTAGATGTCAGTGTCGATGATAATGGCTCGATTTGTGCCGTCCATACCCGCTCTCTCAATCTTCGGGATCTCACCCCAGTCTGTCCAGTACATATACCTACAGAAAGAAAAAGGCAAGTTACTACCACAAAGGGGAAAAGAAAAAAAAACCTGGCATACCCCATGAAGTTCAAGTCAAATGGTACATTCAATAGTATAAGAACTGATTGAACATACTAGTGCTTCAAATACATGGGTGAGCCAATATCTCAATATCTTCTATCTGCCAGGATCAGTGTACTGTGCAACATTAATACATTTTGTTTTGGTATGCTCCCCTATAGAGTTAGCGCAAGTTGAATCAGTGAAACAACTTAAAGATTTGTGAGATAAATAAATTAATAATAAAAAAAGAAAGAAATAAAGCACTAGTACCAGAGAGACACACTGACCCGTGACAGCTGGACCACCATTACACATAAATATTCATTACCTGTCAATGACAATATGTTTGAGAGTTGATTAGATCATATCATTCTCAGTAAACTTGAGTTTTACATTATTGAGGGCCCTTGGTCAGGACCTGGAGTTACTCATTCAACAGCAAATGTCAATCAGTTTAAATGTGCAGCAAAGATTTTTCAAGTCTTTGCTTTCATTTTTGTGTTTTGTACAGCACACACTTAAAAAAACATTTCATACAAACATTATGTTTAACGTTATGTTTCTTCTAAGTGTATCACGTTAGCAAGGTGTGCTAAATATTCATGCTGAAAGTATGCTAGTTAACTAGTCAGTAAGCTAGTGAGTTAGCTAGGTGATGTATTTTTCCATACATAAGGCGCACCGGATTATAAGGCACATTTTAAGCAACAAGAGTAAGGAACAAAGATGTCAACATTTTAATCTACACGAATTTCTCTCCTTAAAAGCCTATCATTAGGTGAGTAAAGCGATTTCACTTTCTTTACAGTGAGCTCAGATTTCCAATATTTTCAATATCGCAACTAGCAACAGCATTTATCAGTGGCGTTATCTGCGCTTAGCTCTTGTAAATGCTGCTTGACAGCTAGTTTTCAAGTTCTTTAAAAAAAAAAAAACGTTTTCATGCAATTCACAAACATCATTGTCCAGTTCCTAATTAATTTAAGTGTATCAAATGACTTTTAAAAAATTAAAATGTTTGTATTAAAGCCATTTAAGCCATTTTCTATATAGGCCCATTTTGCATATAGTCCGGTTATCAGCCATTCTCAGTCCCGGTATGGCTGCCAATCCAAGTTAAGGATGTTATTGGGCTGATTGGTTGTTAGGACACCCTTGCTCAATTGTGATGCACAGCTAAAAACCTTATACTTAAAAGTGAGCATTAGGGCGAGCAATCTTGCGAGATTAAAACGTGACGATATTTCTCGTCAAGCTTAAACCTGTCTCGCGGGGGAAAAAAATAAAAATAAATAAAAAAAGTAGGTGAGCTCGCGGTACAGTTAAAAAGCTCCGCGCGACAGTGCTCTTACTGTCCCAAACCATAGTCTTAATATGACTGGTTATGGTCATGCATAGTTAAATTACAAGAAATTTAGAAAAAAAAAAAAAAACACAAACCATAGACTTAATATGACTGGTTGTGGTTTGCACTTATTGTTTGCACTGTAGAAGTAGTAAAAGTTTTTTTTTTTTTTTTTTTTCTTATTTTTATTTCTATTTCTTATAGAATCAGTGTGTGAGAGAAACCAGTCTGTTAAGTGTGCGTTATATGATTGTCAAATAAAACTCTAGTTTTCAAGCCATTTTTCATTTTTGACGTTTTCTTTAAAATTTTATTTTTAAATCTCGTCTCGTCTCGTTCTCGTGAACCCAGTATCGTGTCTCGTCACACCCCTAGTGAGCATTAAAGGGAGCACAACATTCTAGGTTAGTTTAGTATCTAAAGCTTCAACAGTTGTTGGCTTGCTTACAGGCACAAAATGGCCAGAAAGAAACAACTTTCTTTAGAGACCTGTCAGTCCACTGTTGTGTTAAGGAAGGAGGGCTACTCAGTGAGATATTGCCAAGAAACTGAAAATATTTTACCATGCTGCTAACTACTCCCTTTGACACAAACTGGCTCTAACAAGGACAGAAAAAGGAGTGGGAGGCCCCGATGCACAACTGTGCAAGAAGATAAATATCTTAGAGTGTGCAGTTTGAGAGAAAGACGCGTCACAGGCTGTCAACTGACAGCTGCACTACATGGAACCAGTCAAATATCATTGTCAGCATCAACGGTCAAGAGGCGACTTTAGGATGCTGGTCTTCATGGCAGAATTGCCATGAATTCTGCCAATTGCCAGAATTTTGATTGTAATGGAATGGATCTGAACCCTATGGAGCTGTTGTTGGAGCAGCTTACCGTAGTGCTGGGCGGTATACCGGTTTATATGGTACACCGGAAGAGGCTTTTAAACACCATATTGCTAGAGGCACTGCGGAGCGCTGTGCAGAAAAACACAGAGTAGATCAGCGCCATCACAGAAGAGACACAGCTCGCTAGATTATGCTAGCCAGTTAGTATAGCAAGCTAACATACTGCAGTGACTGGAGAATAGACATGAATACAGACTGAAATTGCGTGCCCCAGACGAGCCAAGAAATGCTTATTTATTCAGTACAAGAGATTAAACTCCCTAAAACTCTGGATACAAGAAAGTAACGATAGCCCTTTCAGAGATATAAATACAGTAGCTTGAAGGATCATTTTAATGCGCACTTAACTGAACGTATTTATTAACTGGAGAACCATGGGAATTGTGGCAGATTTTAATACAGTAATGCCTCTAATGTCTTCAGAAAAACATTAGAAGCTGATACTAAACGTGTGTCTGACTTGTGTAATAGAGCCTTTGAAAAATATTTTTTTAAATACTTAAACACTGAATATTTTAGGTCAATTTATAGTGTTTATGGAACTATTTAAAAAGGAAGCTGTGTTAAAGTTGTTGGCATGTCTTTTTCTAAGATCTATTGTTCACATTCTTTAACTGTTTTTCTGCTAATGAAGTCTGATTTCTTTATATATTGTGCAATTTTGTGGGACAAAGTAAACCCAAAAGTAAGCTGTCTGTGTTTCTCTGTGTAGAGGTCAACAGTTGTGCTCGAGATAGGAGAAGGATAGGAGATTTAAATCATAAATCAACACTGTGTCCATAAGAAACTCTAACCTTTAACCTTTAGCAAGGCTGGCCAGTGCTATTCAGACAGCAGACAGCATGTGGCTAAAAGTGTTAAATTTGTTAACGAAAACTATGATACAAAATATTTATTGACAACCTATTCTTCATGACAAAAACGATACGAGAATTAAATAAAAATGAATACTTAAAAAAAAAAACTAAAATTATTATGAAATTTAATACACTATCAAATAAAAACTAAACTACAATGACAATGACTGACAAGTCAGAAGAAAGGATTTATAATGAATGATATTATAAATTATACTTTATAAGACTAAAAATGTGTTTGACGACTAAAACTACACTAAAACTAATAAAAACCAAAAGACTAAAATGTGACAAACTATTATACACTCTGCCCTGAATACGTCAAAAAAAAACCTGGAACATGACCGATACATTTAGAAGAAATGCATTGCTTTCACAAAAGAAGCTCAGCATGGAGAGTAAAGGCACCCATATACTCTAAGTGATTAAATGAATATTGCAAGGTTGGGTTTACAAGTTTTATTATTCTGGTACCACTTTTCCTATGAACACAAAATATTCATTAACTGTCCACATAAAAATGTTGTACCAATATAGCAGCTTGAGCAGCAAGAAACAAAGAACAATGTGTTTATTTTAAATCATTAATTCATCATTTTTAAGTTAAAATGTTCATTTAAACATGAGACTGATTTGAGCTCATAAAATCACCCAGAATAATAACAGACATTACATGACTAATTTTCTTTTTTATAATTAACCAATTAATCAACACTAGGGGTGGGTATCATCACTGATTTCCCAGTTCGATTCGATTCCGATTCACAAGGTCTCGATTCGATTTTCAAATCGATTTTCGATTCGATTCGATTCTCGATTCAACATCGATTAATTTAGGGAAATTTCAGTTACCATAAAAATTGTAGTTTGAATATGAAATGTAATTATACAAGGAACACTCAAATTTCATTATTAAAATATTAGTTTATATTATGAACACTCACTTATGAACTGTATATCCTTACATATAAATGTTACCAGAGCTTCAGATATTTTTTTAGCACGAGGAGAACTTGAAGGTAGTTTCATCGCAAATGCTTTCTCTAGTGGAGTTTGTGTGGGTTCTGCCGTTTTCTGAGTATCAGGATGGTGTCGCGTTAGATGATTTCTCAGATTTGTGGTATTTCCACAATATTTCAGCTCCTTGTTGCACAGTTTACACACAGCTTTGCTTTTATCCAGCTCTTCCCTACCGCCATAGCTTCTGAATCCAAAATGCAACCACACGTCTGCCTTCAGGTTCTTGGGCGCCTGCACTCCTGCTTCAGCCATGCTTAACTGATCACCCCAGCCAGAGCGCGCTGCTCGGAAAAAAAGGATGGTCTCGCGAGATCTACGCGAGACGTTAAAGCTACGCATACACGGGGAAAAGGGGCTAGTTATAAAGATCGATCTCGGGTTTATATAAATCGATATCGGATCATTCAAATGAGGATCGATTTAAATCGAATAATCGATTTTTTTAACACACCCCTAATCAACACTGTAGCTCTAAAGGATTTACAGGGAGTATGATGACTCTGGCTAAAGAAGGGCACAGCAGCAGGGGTAGCAAGTTAATGTTACAGCTGTACAAGCTTAAAAACAACACTGGCCCAGCTGAGGGCCCCAGCTGAAGGGTGTGAAAGACAAACGAGCATGTCCATGCTTACTAGTCAGTGTATAGCAGTCATGTGTCTGTGTTGCAAAATATAAATTTAGGCCAGGAGGGATGTTGCTGAGCAACAAGAAGACATAAACAAACAAACCAACTGAGCGGAAAAAGGGAAGGAAGTAGAGAAGTCAATTCTTCACATTTTTAACAGAGGAATATCTGACCATCTTTTCAAATTGTAGTTGAAAGCAAATCTTTAACACTACTATATATTTAAAAATTATTCAGAGTGTACTGTGCAATCAAGTTAAAAAAATAAGATCAATATATTTCAAACATATGAGCAATTCTCAATTGATACTTTTATTTGTAGAAATAAAAAAGCACCATTTTCACCTACAAATTGGGCAAACCAATACATTTATTTCTTAAGGGTCAAAAGAGTAAAACGCAATATAAAAACATGTTTTAAGAAAAGCAAGTAGCAGACTTCAACCTTACAAGCAGCTTCTAAATTGAATAATTTCAGTTAAGATAAAGCGCAGCATACGCAGTTATTGCAACATAAGGGATATTCTCTGGTTTCTTGAGAGTATCAGAAGCCTTAATTAAACAGTTTGTATTAACCGTAAAAATCTGAATTAATTGCACAAACAGAGCATGATTGTTGCTGTCAAGTATGACGTATTTCCAGGCACCACACAGCGCTATGAGAGCAGACATGGAACTGAGAGAGATGAGTGTTCACAGTATATCTTAACTCATGAGGTAAAAAAAGAATGACATGAAACATCAACATGCGTTCTGTTATTACAAGCACATGCACGGCATTCAGGAGGATTAGCATACACAGAGATTAGTTCTGAATCAGAAATTAAATGCTGGTCTGGACAGAGAGAGCCGGTTTAAAATGAAAACTTATTTGTGTGAGTGTGTAGACTGAGGGTAGCGCATTGAAGAGCTTTCGCCTGGGCCTCTTCCCATTAACATACTAAGACAAAGAGCAGAGCAAGAGGAAAGACAGGAAGGTGTGTGTGTGTGTGTGTGCGCGCTACCGGGGATGCTTTGTTTTCTTAAATTGCCCTCTGACCATCCTCACAGCTAGAGTGTGCTCCCAAATTAACCTGTGGAAGCCCATCCCCCCTACTGAATACCATTTACCATAGACATGTACTTACCAGCCATTTTTTTAGCTTTTCAACCATCACTTTCTTAATTCTCCTTTAGTTTAAAATGACATTCTCTCCTGTGTAAATTTGATGACACTTCCTATTGTGAGGTCTAAAAGGTCTATAAATGCTAGAAGTGGTAAAAATTACCATCCACTGATTTAATTTGCTACTCTCTTTGCTTTAGCTGTTTAGCCTAAATGTAGCATGTTAGCTTTAGTCTCTAAGAGCTTATAAATGAGACATGGTATTCATACCACCTGCAATACAGACAGGCCAATATAGTAGAATTTCAGTTAATGGCCTACTGTGCCTACTTTGAAGCAAATATTTGCAAATTTTAATCATTGCTGATTATGTTTCCACATCCTAAATTTGTAGTTTAAGGCACATTTTACACTAGTTGAAGAACAAAATGTTGTTATGATGCAAATATTCACTGTAGATTTATCAAGAATACAAATTTTAATCATTTATTATCACCAAGCAGGCATAACAGTCCAGATATCACTTCTGCACTCCTCTGACCAACACAAGAACACAAATGGTTGCCAAAGTTTAGCACTACATACTTAAGCCTAAGGTCACGGTTCAGCTGAGCACAGTGCCTTTAAAGCATGCACAGCAAAAACAAGCAAAACAGCAAAACTAAGTTAGCAAACCTCAAAAAAGGATTCTCTCTGTTTTAAGGAGTTAATTTTTCTACTATGTATTCAGAAGTCCAAAAGTAAGCTTAGAATGACCTGCTTAGTTGGATCATTAACTTTTGCAAGAGGTGAAAATAAGCACCACAAATGAAATGTTCTGTATCCCCAGTCACCACCGGCAAATTTCTGCAAAGGAGGAACCATCACCATACTTTCTGGCAGACCCACGGAGCGAGCCACCTCATTCATCACCAGTGATGACACAGCTGAGAAAATACAACCCAATGGCTTGGTGGGGTGGAGCAATGGTGGGTTGTAGTGGGGGTGGGGTGCATGCACGTGTGTGCCTGCATGTGTGTTTGTGTGTGAGAGAGAGAGAGAAACTTAACAAATGTGGGTAAGTGGTTTGGCTGGTCTGCGATTTGAGAGAAAGGAGAAAAAAAAACTGATTAAGCGGCTGGAAAAAAGTGTCACAACTTCATCACTGAAGCGTTTGTGCAGCAGCTGACAATCCGATACATATTCTCTTCTATGCATGAACTTGGCATTTTGCCACACCTCTCCCAATGAAAGCAAGTCTAGACATTGCATGTGTGTGGGTGTCCGTGTGTGTCCATGTGAGAGATGCCGCTCTATATATGAGCTTCATAAACTTTCTGGGAAGCACCCAACAGCAAAACATTAGGCCATGTTTTAGGCCTCTCTAATATGAACGTGCAAGAGTGGAGAGAGAGAGGAGAAGAGAAAAAAAAGGAGGTTCCTCAGGTCTTTTTCAGAAGGAAATGGCAGAGTACAATGCTGAATATACAGTGGCATGAAAAGTGTTTGCCCCCTTCCTGATTTTCTTATTTTTTGCATGTTTGTCACACTTAAATGTTTCGGAATATTAAACCAATTTAAATATTAGTCAAAAACAACACAGGTAAACATAAAATGCTATTTTTAAATGAAGGTGTTTATTATTAAGGCACATACCTACATGTCCTTGTGCGCAAAAGTGATTGCTCCCTAAACCTAATAGCTGGTCGGGCCAGCCTCAGCAGCAACAACTGCAACCAAGCGTTTGCAATAACTTGCAATGAGTCTTTTACAGAGGTGGACTTGCTGGTGTGTTTTGGATCATTGTCCTGCTGCAGAACCCAAGTTCATTTCAGCTTGAGGTCATGAACAGATCCTTCAGGATCTTTTGGTAGACAGCAGAATTCATAGTTCCATTTATCACAGCAAGTCTTCCAGGTCCTGACATAGCAAAATAGCCCCACACCATCACCTACCACCACCATGTTTTACTGTTGGTATAATGTTCTTTTTCTGGAATAAAGTGTTTATTTTTCGCCAGATGAACTGGGACACACACCTTCCAAAGAGTTCAACTTTTGTCTATCAGACCACAGAATGTTTTCCCAAAAGTCTTTGGGTCTTTTCTGATGGTGGAGGCATGAACACTGATCTTAACTGAGGCAAGTGAGGCCTGCAGTTCTTTGGATGTTGTTGTGGGGTCTTTTGTGACCTCTTGGATGAGTCATTGCTGCGCTCTTGCGGTAATGTTGGACGGCCTGCCACTCCTGGGAAGGTACACCACTGTTCCTTTTGTGGACAATGGCTCTGTGGTTCGCTGGATTCCCAAAGCTGGAACTGGTTTTATAACACTTTCCAGACTGATAGATCTCAGTTACCTTCTTTCTCAATTGTTCCTGAATTTCTTTGGATCTCGGCATGACGTTTAGCTTTTAAGGATCTTTTTGTGGACTTCACTTTGTCAGGTAGGTCCTATTTAAGTGATGTCTTGATTGAGAACAGGTGTGTCAATAATCAGGCCTGGGTGTGGTTAGAGACAGTGTACTCAGGTGTCAGAAACCACAGTGACGGTATGTTTTAACAGGGGGCAATCACTTTTTCAAACAGGGCCATGTAGGTTTGGATTTTTTTCTCCCTTAATAATAAACACCTCCTGTTCCTAGTACTGTTAGCTCCTGTCTGACGAGACGTGTCGCTGTCCAGCTGCCTGCTTGTGGGCGGTCGTGAGCCAAGTTGGGCGAGGCCAGAAATACTAATTCATGGGTTGACAGACACGGGTGCTTTTCCTGATCGACTAATTTTTCTGAATATTTTCTTTTACTAGCTACTGCAGACAATGGAGATTAAGAAAAGTGTTTAAATGTATGCAACTCAGAGTTCTATTGCATTTTACAAAGAACCAAGTGGATTTAGAGGAAGGGCACCTTTAAGTAACAGAGTATGAAAGGCAAAAAAAAATATTAGTTTCTAAAAAAACGGAGAGCATTGACACACTGGAAAAATAGGATCATTTTAAAGATCGACCTTGGGTTTATGTGAATCGATATTGGAACATATTTTAATGAAGATTGACTTAAAATCGTTTAACCTTACCCCAAGTGACCATAGGGAAACTGAACCGGACCTTAAAAGGGGATACTATGCTTTAGCACAGAAAATAAACTTAGAATAATAGTGTAAAAAGAAAATAATTCTATATAAGATATAGCCAAACTTAAGGAATCAAAATCTGGGGAATTGGATAGTGGTGATCTTCACAACTGAAGACCACACTAATTTACATCAAACATCAGCCATTAATTCACCTCAGAAATAGGGCTGGGGCGACGCGTCGACATAATCGACGTCATCGATTACAAAAATACATCGATTTGCATAACGTGCGTCGGCGCGTCGTAAACATGGCGGCGCCTGTGGAGAGCATTAGAGGTTAGATCGGGCCCAAAAATTCCAACTGGCTGTTTTCGGGCTGTTTTAATGAGCGAAATATGATCAGAATTATGTTAATTAACACGGTAACATAGAAGCATAGAACTATTATTTAATTAAAATGATTTTTAAGAACAGCTAAACACAGTTCTGCAAATCAAACGCGGAGGAGTTCACGTGCGAGAGACAGAGAGAGAGAGAGAGAGAGAGAGACACAGAGAGAGAGAGAGAGAGCTACTCACAGGTGAAGGTTCTCTTTGATCTCCTCGTGCTCATATTCTAGTCCCATTCATAATTCTGCAGCTCCCTCAGTGTTTTCTGCCGTATTTTGCGGCTAGCGCGAGCGCTTACAACTGACACCGCGGACCGCGAGGTGCCGCCGCGTTTGTGCCGAATCCGACTCTCTGCTGAATCTGACTCCCGCTTCGCGGACAGAATCGGCACAACACCCCCGCTGTAGAACTGCGGTAGTGAAAACAGCGCTTATAAATAAATTAGTTTAGTTTCACTTTTAGTTTTCCTTATTTTTTTTTTAAATAAAAATATAATTAAAAAACAGACGCCTACATCTCGGACTATTTTCTGGAGCCCGGGTCGGATTTACGGGCGGGCCTCGGGTCATGTCGGGTTCGGGCAGAGAATCTAAGCTCTAGAGAGCTTGGACTCCGGAGAGCAATCTCCAGCTACAAAAAAACGCCAGCGGGCATCTAAAGTTTGGGAGCATTTCACGCAAAAGGGCAACAATGTGGTCCTCTGCCATACGTGCAAAAGGAGCACTTGAAGCGCAAACATCCAGGAGCACTATGTCAACAGGGTCACACAGTAAGTTACCGTTTACATCAGGGTCTCCGCGGGTGTCCTTAAAAAGACTTAAGGCTGTCTACCAAAGGTTTTAAACCTGCCACAGGCAGAAATTATACATTTTTGGTTTATATTTGTGCATGGCATTTCGCAGTTTCCAGAAACAGTAGCATTATTCATAAGTTCAGGTGTTTAGCTAAGCTAGCTGCCTTAAGTTATTTTAGCTAGCGCCGTCGGCGCTGCGGTGTCACACCGTTTTCTGTCACCGTCGGAATTTTGTGACCAGTGCTCACGGTTATGAGCGTTCATTGGCAAAACGGAAGCTTTCTATACCTACACCCATTGGCGTAGGAACCGGGGGGGATGGGTGGGACATGTCCCACCCAATATTAGAAACAGGTGGATTTGTCCCCCCCAAAAATGAAATAGTTTCGCTCAGCTCAGTCGTACTGTTAATGAAGAGACCGACCGCTAAGCGCTGGGAAACCAATCACGGTGCCGGTTCAGGGAGAAAGTCCCGCCTTTCAGGAGAAACAGCCAATCAGCTCGCTGGTCTTGCGAGAAGAGTTAGCGTGCTGGTGGAGGAGAAGCCCCTCCCCCTCGCTGTGAGATATAGAAGCGGTGTCCAGCATCAGCTGGTGTTGAAGTAAATCTGGATATACGGCGATTTTTCTAAGAGGTAACGGAGTTTACCATGTGGCCTGTGTTGAGATTATTTCTGATAGCTGGTTAAAAAGACTCTCCAAATCAAAACACACAGATTAAACCCACCGTGTGATAATAAACTGCAGCTGTGTTAGTCAGTTAGCTTAATTTTGGAATTAGCTAGACAGGGAGTCAAGGCTTAAAAAAAAAACATATATGTTATGTTCAGCTTGCCCTGATCAGCTAATCACTATTTCATTTTCAAATTGTGTTTATTAATTTAGGATTGCAGGATTTACTGTAAGCTATAGTAAACGAAAAAAATAGTTAGCTAGAAGCCAGATGTAGTGGATAGTCAGAATTTAGTACAGTACTTTATGTTGGTAGTTTAAAGCAGTTTATTAACCCTGATCTCTGCCCTAAAATTGTGTGTTTTCTACCAGATCCAACTGATTAGCTAATAAACAGTCCTTTACTGAGTTTACCTGTTAACATCCTTTTCATTATGTATGTCAGCAGTGTATTAGACACATCATACCTCCACTTACTTTATTAAGTGACTTTAAAGCAGAGAAGGCAGTGGGGATATGCAATAGAATGTGTAGGAACAGGGTTGAGAAACACTGCTCTAACCTGACTTCTGTTTATTTGTAGTTCACAGTAAGACCAAATTCTGAGTAAATAGAGGGATTCCAGGTGAATCCAAATGTTTTTTTCTTTAGTCTAATGTTTATATTAACTTCTGTCAAAAATCTCTATGAAACGTAAAGTTACATTCTTTTTTCAAAAAAGGACACCATCATAAGATGTGCTTTCAGTAGAAACAACTAAAAGCGCAGATGATAACTGATCAGTTTTTGTCATATATGTATATAATTCAGACATTTCACGCATATTTGTTTAAATGTAATGTGGAGTAACATGGTGGTTGTAAAGTCACCTTTACTTGGATGTAACTAATAATAAACAGAGTACAGAAAAAAGGGATTATTTGTGATTAAAAGTAATTCCTTAAATGTTGTTCTAGGAAACTATATGGGCTTTGGTGCATTAGCAAAAGTGTCCCCCCCAATATCAAACCCGCTCCTACGCCCTTGCCTACACCTTACCCTCAGCCCTAAACTGAACCGTTTTGGCCAGTCGGGGTAAACATTAGAAACGAACACGTTTCGAATCGGCCAGTGCACCGGTCTGCTGAGAACTACTTGCCAGTGGTCACAAAATCTAGCGGTCACAGAAAACAGTGCAACACACGGTTGTGGTGTATGGGAGCTTATCCATTTTTAGCGTTATAGATCTAAACAACGTGCTGTACATGTAAGTGATTATAAGTGTGGGGTTTGGTTTAGTAGGCTTGTGTTGTTGTTGTTGTTGTTGTTGTTGTTATTATATATAAATATAGTAATTTATCGTTTGCTTTAAAACGTAAAATAATTATTTAAATATGTTTCTCAATGAATAGATTAGTCGACTAATCGAAAAAAATAATCGTTAGAATAATCGTTTAAAAAATAATCGTTAGGGACAGCCCTACTCAGAAAACAGTAAGCATCCAAGCTAAACATTCTCCAATCATTACAGTTTTGTTTGGCTGTTAGCTAGCACTGAGCTGCTTGCTGCACTCTGCCATTCTCAGATCAATATTTAATAACTCAGGTGTACTACAGCACAATAAACATTTTATATTAAACCCCAGTACCTACTAATCTAACTAGCACAGCACCATTTACCTGTTATCAAAACCCCAGAATCTACTAATCTAACCAGCACAGCACAGCACCATCCATCTGTTATCACGCACCATGTGGCCTCAGTTGCTCGGTCCTGCCGCTTTGCTCTCTATAACAACATCCGAAAAATTAGACCGTTCTTGACGCAACAGGCCACCCAACTCCTGGTGCAAGCGGTCGTCATCTCACGCCTCGACTACTGCAATGCCCTGCTAACTGGCCTCCCGGCCTGTGTAGTAAAACCACTCCAGATGATCCAGAACGCAGCAGCACGTCTGGTCTTCAACCAGCCAAAACGGGCACATGTCACCCCGCTGCTCATTGAGCTCCATTGGCTACCAGTTGATGCTCGCATCAAATTCAATCCAGACTGTTCTCATACAGAGTTCCCCAATGGTTGAACAAACTACCTTCCACTACCAGATCAGGAGAATCTCTCGCTATCTTTAAGAAACTCCTGAAGACAGAGCTCTTCAAAGAGCACTTACTCTCTTAACACCTCTAACACACTAACTACTTCTAACCTCATTTCCTTCTTCCCCTCCTTCACTCCTCTATCCTATTATTCCCCTTTGACCTCCTTTTATCCCTATCCAAAGTTGTTTTTACCTTTAAACTTATTTTACATTGTACTTGACTATTGTAAGTCGCTTTGGACAAAAGCGTCTGCCAAATGTAATGTAATGTAATGTAATTAAACCCCAGAATCTACTAATCTAACCAGCACAGCACCATTTACCTGTTATCAAAACCCCAGAATCTACTAATCTAACCAGCACAGCACCATCCATCTGTTATTAAACCCCAGAATCTACTAATCTAACCAGCACAGCACCATCCATCTGTTATTAAACCCCACAACCTACTAATCTAACCATCACACCACCATCCATCTGTTATCAAACCCCAGAACCTACTAATCTAACCAGCACACCACCATCCATCTGTTATCAAACCCCAGAATCTACTAATCTAACCATCACACCACCATCCATCTGTTATTAAACCCCAGAACCTACTAATCTAACCAGCACAGCACCATCCATCTCTTATTAAACCCCAGAATCTACTAATCTAACCAGCACAGCGCCATCCATCTGTTATCAAATCCCAGAACCTACTAATCTAACCAGCACACTACCATCCATCTGTTATCAAACCCAGTTTTTCGTTTGTTTAGAAATTACTTTATATTCTTAAACCATGTTAAATTACATTAGATTAGAGGACATTCATTCAGACATCATTCTTGAAGGCTAGGCTTTCTGTAACTGATGTAGCCCCTACTGTTGCCACATTACCCCTTACATTTTATTATATAAGTCAGTTTCAAAGTACCTGCAAGTTTTTATCATGTATAATAGAGGTCTGCACGGGACTGCTTTTTTAAACCCACTCCTCCCCGCTCCCGCATGTTTTTGTCCCGTTACTGACGCTCCCGCAAAAAAATCGCTTCTTTTAATCCCGCGGTCCATCCTCCGCTTTGAGATTTTTCTTTCGGGTTTTTTGTTGCTTGCATGAGAATCATTGCGCAATTATTACAATTTTCCTAACTATTTATTAATTTGCTCCTGCATCATCTGGATTGATTAAACTCCTGCTCTCGCCAATAACAATTCAGTTCTGTCCCGCGGCGCAAGATATTCTGACGGGACCCGCGAGAACAGAAGTGTGATGTTAGAGTGAGGCGGAGCTCTGAAAAGGAAAAAAAAAAAAAAAAAAGAATATCCGAATACCAAAATTGAAAACCGAATACCTACTCAACGATCGAATACCCGAATATTCAGGTCTAGCCCTAGAAAACTGTGATTAAAAAAAAAAATAGGTTTTTCTACCAATTATTGATTCTGTACTCTTCCTTAGATAAAAATTTAGTATTGTTTTTGTTTCCAAATAAATATGAACTTATTTCACTTGCATAATTTGAGGTTTAAAAGCACTGCATCTTTTTCGTTAATTTGACCATCTCATTTTCTGCCAATAAATGTTCAAAATTAGAGAAAAATGAGTTAGTAGTTTATAGAATAAAACCACGATGTTCATTTTACTCAAACATATACCTATAAACAGTTCACTCAGAGAAACTGATCATTTTAAAATGGTCTAATTATTTTTTCCAGAGCTATAAATAAATAAATAAAGAGAGATCAGGAACATCGCTAATGGACACAGTATATGTCCTTTTTAATATTTGCTTACTTCAACCCTCTAAAAACAACAAAACAAGTATAGCATGAGTCATGGCCTTCAGTGTAACTAAGCATCTGGGCATGCAGTTACAGCATGAGTGTGTGTCCCTAAAAAGCCTGTGTGTGTAGAAGTGGGAGCAGCGTGTATGCGTAAGTAAACTCTGTCTCATGCAGCGAGGCCAGGCTGTAGCCCGGCTCCTCCAGTGCAGGATCAAACGGGTGGCACACGTATGAGCCAGACACCCGCTGAGACCCATTAACACGCACATGCACCCCCAGCCCACACAGCAACTGCCTGCTGCAGGGCTCCTTCTCACCCTCTCTCTCTCTCTTTCTCTCTCCCCTTCTCCCGCTCACTTTCACACCCACCCAAACAACATTTTTAGGGGTAGTGGGTTGGATGCAGGCTGACATCCAATGCAGGATGCCAGCACAGCTTGGCTACTATTCTAAGTAAATATGTTCCAGCAAACTATAAGATGAAAATAAAAGCTTTCAATGCCTCCCCTCTGGCTAGCTCTGGATAAAGAAGAAACAAAAAGGAGGAGGAGGAGGAGGAGGGGGAATTTTATAGTAAAGAGGCCTGTAAAAGGATAAGGAAAATGGGTGTGTGGTAATGAAGGAATTATTCTGTTGTTAACAGTAATACCATCTTGCTACACTTTAAACAACTAGAGCAAAGGTGGGGGAGCCAAGCTGTGCCACAACAACAGATAAGGGACAGGATATAAATATATTATAATCATCTCAACTAGACCAACACACCACTAGTGACAAGAATGAGTTTCTTTTTTTCCCCATTTTCTCCCCAATTTACACGGACAATTACCCAACCCACTCATTAGGACTCCCCCTATCACTAGTGATGCCCCAACACACCAGAAGGGTGAAGACTACACATACATGTGAAGCCAGCCACCGCTTCTTTTCGAGCTGCTGGTGATGCAGCCAGCACGCTCGGAGGAAAGTGCAGCGGCTCGGTTCCCGGTACATCAGCTCATAGATGCCCCGTGCTGCGGACATCACCCTTTAGTGATGTGGGGAGAGAGCGCCATCTACCCACCTGGAGAAAGCAGGGCCAATTGTGCTCCCTCTAAGCGCCGGCAGCTTGATGGCAAAGCTGCATAAGCAGGGGATCAAGAGAAGACAGTTCAACACTTTTTTATGGCTTTTTTATTAAGTGGCTAGGTCTATATACTTGCTCACTAAAAAGTGCAGCTGATTTTAAAAGCACACACAGAATAGAAGTAAGGTGCACAGACTAATTTCTTCCCTGACAATTCAGATCTAAATGCTTACTCTAAACTAGAGTTACTGTATTTTCCGCAATATATGTCGCACTGGATCATAGGGCGCATTATCAATGACTGTCTATTTTCTGGTTTATTTTCATACATAAGGCATACTGAATTAGAAGGCACATAATGCAACACTAGTAAGTGGGGTGAAACGATTATTTGAGTAATTAGAGTTACTCAAAAAAAAAAAAAAAAAAATTCTGTGCCTCAAGGAAACATTTATTTAAAACACAGAGCACAGAATTTCGCGCTGACTACTTTTATTGTGACAACACGCTTAGGTACATCACAGGAAGAAGGAGGAGGCGGAGGTTTTTAGTTGAGAATTGGGAATATGGAAGGGGCGAGGAAAAAGGCAGACAACTAGTCCTGTCACGATAACAAAATTTTCAGGACGATATATTGTGATAGTGATAAACGATAATATTGTCATTTTAAAGCGCCACTATAGAAAAAGCTTTTTTTCTGCTTTTGGGCTCCTAAAGGAGCTTTAAGACATTGTGCCACAGTAATAAAAAATAAAATACTAACATAATACTATTAAACCATTTTACAGTTAAACTATTTTTTATTATTAAGAACAGACATTTGGCTTCCTATATAAAAATATTTTAATACCTTAAATGACTAAAACAAATAAAGTACAACCACTCTGAGACAGAGGGATTTGAGAAAACTGCACTAAATATTAAACAGACCTTTATAAAATAAAATAAAGTAAAAACATATAGATTATAGTAACATTTACATTATTTTAACACAAAGGCACTTGCAGATTATTTTTTCTTATCATATATATGTTTATGCTGTAAAATAAAAATTAGCTTAAAAACATAAGTGTCCATATGATCAAAGACACAGATGGCTCAGCAGGCCATAGCTCTTGCTATCAATTTATTTTTATTAGGACGGTCAACATTAAAGCATGAATGCTCGCTGTTTATTTGGAATCAGTCACGCGTTACTATTTTTTTTTAACGCAAGTTAATTAAGGCACCAAGTTGACCCCTACTTCCACTGTAATCTGAATGATTGAACGTCACACTCCTGCAGTGTCCAGCAGTAACACTCGGGTTCAGACTTCCAGCTCAGATCTCATTTTATCTCCCCTCTCACATACAAGTAAATACCATTATTTTAATTGACAGCACTAATGTACATATAACGGCATTTTACATTTCTTATGTTCATTCTTTTATTTACATTTAAATATCCACTATTAAAATTTGCATCTGAAGGAAAACAAATGTGGTTGATCGCAGTTAATCACAGAATTTTGTTATGATTAGGATTACATTTTTTCATTGATCGACACCACTAATTTTTATGTAACTGTCAGACAAATTCCGAGTAAGGAACGCCAACATGTTTACTGTGTGGGGCTTGAGGCAGGATCTCTCTGGAGTAACAATATTCATATTTAATCTTCAGCTGGATGAATTGGGCTGGATGGTTGTGCTTTAAATAAGAGCTTAGGGTAGTATTGCCAGCTTTCGTTTCCACTGTTTTGAAACAAAGTCAACATACCGGCTGATTCGCGTTAATGGTTCTCCTCGCTCATTTGGCTTAAAGCCACAGTATTTTAGCACCGGAGCCGTGGAGGTGGCTTTAAAACAAACCCACGCGGAAACCCAATGGCTATTATCGACATTGGCAAAAATGATTGCGACTAAAAAACATTGGACGATAAGTCAATAACATACAGTCGATTACATGTATTCGGTGCTGTGTGGTCCTAGCCTCAAACCAAAGGACATTTTAATGCACCATCTCCGCTGAGGACACCTGGAATGGAGCAGTGCAGCAAACAAATCAATGAGATTAACATTAATATACCTTAATAACATAACGACAGTCCTGTGGCGTGCTGATTATTAGGAATACTGTCTAACGTGTGGCTAGTTTATTAGAACAGAGACGCGTTCTCAACTTAATACAGGCTTTATGTAATCAGTAAACACAGCGCTGTGCAGTTAAAAATATAAACATGTTAAATACATGTTAATACATGTTAAAATTTGCTGAGCTAAAGTTACTTTAGCCAGAAACAATATGCTTGAATTTTTTATCTACGAGTGCATTTGGCCAGTGAGAAAAAATATATTTTCAGACACTTTGTGTGGTGGAACAGGGGTGTGTGTGTGTGATAAAATCAATTTACTACTATCTTAGGGGTCATAAATGCACGACCATGAACTTACTGTACTATTTTAGTTAGTCTTAGTGATGTCAATTAATTAGTTGTGCAAAACATAAATAAACAAATAAAAGCAACATTTCAATACTTTTTTGTCACAATTATTCCACAGCTCTTGCCTAATATGAAGAATCCACTGACTTGGTGGAATGCAGCATGCTTATCCAACACTGTCAGAATGTCTCTGCTGTTCATAAGCTAAGATGCACAACATAAAGCAAATGTTTGATTGTTTTTTTATTGATTAATGCCCTATATTTTTGATACTTACAAGAAAGTAAGTATATCAAAATACTTGTTGAAAATAATGTAACTTAATTCCTTAAATTATTGATTATTAAATTCTTACTTGTGGTATTTATTTCTATTATGTGTTTTTTTTTTTTTTTTCTAATTGGAAACATATGTGGTGAATTTAAAATTTCTCTTGTGTATTTTAAATTGCACTTTAACACTGCTGCCGGTCCCAGCTGGTCTGAATGGTCTGAATCAGGACTGACTGAGCAGCCCGCTGAAACTCAGCAGAGAGAGACACTACAGGTGAGAGGAACCCTGAGGCAGAATGGACCCTTATAAGGTCACAGGTTAAGCGACTAGAGCCCCTCTGGGCAGCGTAGTTATGTCTTAAGTTGTTTTGTGTGTTGGTGGATGGCATTTGAACCTAAATAAATATACGTTTTTAGTTCACGCGATCACGCGACTGCTGGGTGCCTCCTGACTGCCGGGTCACGGTAGCCACACCCCCGATTCCTTTTTAATCTAGAATATCTAAAAGTGCTACTGATTTCTGAAATGGTTATCCATCTTACCTGGTTACTGGCGCCTCCCACAGACTTAACGCGGGCATATTTTTCAAGACATTGCGCTCCGAGAACTGAACTGAAAAATATCCAGCACTGTTTCAGCCTGTCCGACACAAACACGCGGTGGGATAAAGCATATATATTTAGCTAAAAATAAATCCTATCGCTTCTAAAAACTTCAGCATCATCGCTCTCCTGTGAGGATCTGTGATTAATTCTGTAAATCAATAATAATCTCTCCTTCAAAGTTTCTTCGGTAGTTTGGTTTAAAAATAAAAAAAAAATTATAGGACATAATCGCCCAGCACTAATGCAATGTTATGGATTTCTCGTTATGAAAGGATAAGTCATCTTATCCCTGCTTGTAATTCTCTATTTTCTTATGTACGGATTCATTTAAAAAACATTTTAGAGCTTGGGTACTAAACAGGTGGACTCTAGTCTAGGTCCAAACTGCAATAAATTGTATTGTGGACTAAGTGTAAAATCTCAGACAGGACAAAAACAAAGTTCACACTGTTTTCCTGTGAAATAAATCACATGCAACATTTTGCTAACTGACAACAGTATGTTACAAGCTGGTTTACACCTACTTAGGATACAGTATGTTGCTTAATGTTTATCCCTAGTACTACACGGAAAAACACTTGCTTATGAAGAAAGCACAAAAAAGCTCATTATATCTGACAGCAACACTAAATCTTTGTGCTTAATTTGTAGTTAAACAGTGGACACTAAGAGTCATAGCGAGTCTGCGTTATTATGAGAACAAGCAAGCACATTTTGAACAAAACTATTCCGAAAACCTCAAATAACCTTAAGATCAGGTTAAATCAGATAAAATCAACCATAGCAGCTCTACAGCACACTCACAGATCAACAAATACAAAAGACGCTCAGTCTGCCCATTTCACCTTTTGCATCAGAGTTTAAAAACTTAACAGAAACAACCAAAAGCTTTTTGCACATCAACATTTCAAAATGTTTGTGAATAAACATTTTAATATGTGCCTGTAGAGAAGTATTACCAACACAATAAGACTCTCTGAAGTAAATAACCATCAACAAAAACAAAGGGGCTTAAATGTACCTTACATTACATCAATAACATAACGACAGCGCTGAGGAGTGTGGATTATTAGGAATAAAGTCTAATGTGTTTATCAAACCCCAGAACCTACTAATCTAACCAGCACAGCTCCATCTATCTGTTATCAAACCCCACAACCTACTAATCTAACCAGCACAGCACCATCCATCTGTTATCAAACCCCAGAACCTACTAATCTAACCAACACACCACCATCCATCTGTTATCAACCCCCAAAACCTACTAATCTAACCAGCACAGCGCCATCCATCTGTTATCAAACCCCACAACCTACTAATCTAACCAGCACAGCACCATCCATCTGTTATCAAACCCCAGAACCTACTAATCTAACCAATACACCACCATCCATCTGTTATCAAACCCCACAACCTACTAATCTAACCAGCACAGCGCCATCCATCTGTTATCAAACCCCACAACCTACTAATCTAACCTGCACAGCACCATCCATCTGTTATCAAACCCCAGAACCTACTAATCTAACCAACACACCACCATCCATCTGTTATCAACCCCCAAAACCTACTAATCTAACCAGCACAGCGCCATCCATCTGTTATCAAACCCCACAACCTACTAATCTAACCAGCACAGCACCATCCATCTGTTATCAAACCCCAGAACCTACTAATCTAACCAACACACCACCATCCATCTGTTATCAACCCCCAAAACCTACTAATCTAACCAGCACAGCGCCATCCATCTGTTATCAAACCCCACAACCTACTAATCTAACCTGCACAGCACCATCCTTCTGTTATCAAACCCCAGAACCTACTAATCTAACCAGCACAGCTCCTACTAATCTAACCAACACACCACCATCCATCTGTTATCAACCCCCAAAACCTACTAATCTAACCAGCACAGCGCCATCCATCTGTTATCAAACCCCACAACCTACTAATCTAACCTGCACAGCACCATCCTTCTGTTATCAAACCCCAGAACCTACTAATCTAACCAGCACAGCTCCATCCATCTGTTATCAAACCCCAGAATCTACTAATCTAACCAGCACATCGCTGTTCATGTGTTAAACACTAGCCACTGATTTAGCTCAGAAAACAATTAGCATAGCCAGCTAGCTAACATGCTAATCTTTCATTTTTTGGCTTCAAATTAAAAGCTCCTAAGAAGAAAATACATATACTAAAATAATAAAGAACATCTACAAAACTTTTGATCAAAATATGGTCAGCACAGCGCCATCAAACCCCAGAACCTATTAATCTAACCACCACAGCTCCATCCATCTGATAAACACCAGCCACTGATTCTGCTCTGAAAATCATTAGCATAGCCATCTAGCTAACATGCTAATCTTCCATTTTTGGCTTCAAATTAAAAGATCCTGGTAAGAAAATACATAGTTTACTAATATAATAAAAGAACATCCATAAAACTTTATCAAAATAGGGTCGTGTGTGTGTGTGTGTGTGTGTGTGTACACAGTGCCTTACAAAAGTATTCTGCCCCCTTGAACTTTTCAACCTTTTGCCACATTTCAGGCTTTAAACAAAGATATGAAATTTTAATTTTTTGGGAAGACACAACAACAAGTGGGACACAGTTGTGACGTAGAACGAAATTTATTGGATATTTTAAACATTTTTCAGAAATAAAAAACTGAAAAGTGAGGCGTGCAATATTATTCGGCCCCTTTACTTTCAGTGCAGCAAACTCACTCCAGAAGTTCAGTGAGGATCTCTGAATGATCCAATGTTGACCTAAATGACTGATGATGATAAATAGAATCCACCTGTGTGTAATCAAGTCTACGTATAAATGCACCTGCTCTGTGATAGTCTCAGAGTTCTGTTTAAAGCGCAGAGAGCATCATAAAGACCAAGTAACACACCAGGCAGTTCGGAGATACTGCTGTGGAGAAGTTTAAAAGGATTTGGGATAGAAAAAGATTTCCCAAGCTTTAAACATCTCAAGGAGCACTGTGCAAGCAATCATATTAAAATGGAAGGAGTGTTAGATCACGGCAAATCTAACAAGACCCGGCCGTACCTCTAAACAGCTCAAAACAAGGAGAAGACTGATCAGAGATGCAGCTAAGAGGCTGATGATCACTCTGGATGAACTGCAGAGATCTACAGCTGAGGTGGGAGACTCTGTCCATCGGACAACAATCAGTCGTACACTCCACAAATCTGCCCTTCATGGAAATTGGCAAGAAGAAAGCCACTGTTGAAAGAAAGACATAGTGTGCTGTTTGTACAGCAAACATATGGTCTCTGGTCAGATCAGACCAAAGTTTACATTTTTGGCCTAAATAGTGCTTTGTTTGGCTGAAAAGTAACACTGCTCATCATCCTAAACACACCATCCCCAAAGTGAAACATGGTGGTGGCAGCACGGAAAGATGGATGGAGCCAAATACAGGACCATTCTGGAAGAAAACCTGTTGGAGTCGGCAAAAGACCTGACAATGATCCAAAACATAAAGCAAAGTCTACAATGGAATGGTTCACAAATAAACGTATCCAGGTGTTAGAATGACCAAGTCAAAGTCCAGACCTGAATACAAACGCTCTCCATCCAAACTCACTGAGCTCCAGCTGTTTTGCAAGGAAGAATGGGGCAAAAATTTCAGTCTCTCGATGTGCAAAACTGATAGAGACATACCCCAAGCGACTTGCAGCTGTAATCGCAGCAAAAGGTAGCGCTACAAATTATTAACACAGGGGGCCGAATAATATTGCACACCCCACTTTTTAAAAAAGTTTAAAATATCCATTAAATCCACTTCAAGATTGTGTACCACTTGCTGTTGGTTCTTCACAAAAAAATTACAATGTCATATCTTTATGTTTGAGGCCTGAAATGTGGCAAAAGTTTGAAAAGTTCAAGGGGGCCGAATATATAAATGCTGTTAATACTCGAATCATAGTTTAAGCGATTTAAGTGGGGCAGGTATATTGTCAAGCTATAGTATATTTTAGCTATAGTACAGATCCAGTACAGGATACCAGGAAGCATACATGGTATGCAACTCTCAGTCAGCTGCACCACCCTGCAGCCTGAAACATGTTTAAAACGTTCCTTTTCACACCCTCAGATACAGCACAGTTTAATTTAAATAAAATTAATGAATAGATTAATGCTTGAGGGCTTTCATCTGGATGCTAGTGGACTTCTATGCAAATTTGCTTCTCTCTTCAGAGATGGGCAAATAATAGAGGGAAGCGACAAGGTGGATGCACTAGGGTCTAGTGATGTTCAAGAGTCTATGGTTTTATCAATGGGAACTTAATTTTACAGCACACACACAATCTAGATAACACCGTTATATTAATCTAATTACTGCCACTAATAATATTCAAATCCTTCCTTTTTTTTTATTATGGTACAGATATTACTTAGTACAGGTCGTCGATTTCTCATAATAATTCTTTATGGAACATTAAAACCCCCAATTTTTTGGGGGGCCTACCAGTAAGGTGAGGAATGACCAACCACTAGATACAATGCAGCGTGCAGCTCACGGGTGCTGCATAGCAAAACCACTTCCTTGTAAGCATGTGCACACACTGGGGGAGTTTAGAGATGGCCACTACACAGGTGTGTTTAGTTACCCATCAGGCTTTTGTCTACCCTGATGGGGGGGAGGCACACTCAGGTTACATTCATGCTCATCTGGTTCCTACGAACAGTCTGCTGCAGGTAATGAGAGCCTCACTGCACTGTTCAAGGCACACACCATACACCTGTGCTTCACTGCCAGTGCACTCAGATTCCTACATTAGAAAAACAAAGGCATGAACCAAAACGCACCAAAATGCGCACCAATGAACCACGCAAGCAGTTTGCATCCTCTGATTGGTCAGAGCTGTCTGGTGTGTAAGTAAATATAAATATACAAAAAAAGTAAAAAAAGAAGCGAGAAGATTCTGTTTTCCAGCGCGTATATCTGTGCTTTAACACTGAATGCTGAAACACTACGCTTTTTAACAGTGTTTGGACCTGCAGCACAGATGTATACATAGTAAACCGTGTCACGTATCTGTGAGCAGTGAATGCAGCACAGACTGTGCATGCATGGACAACGTTTGTTCATAGCTGTGGTAATTATCTGGCTAATTTATCAGTTTAAACTGCACCTTATCAGCTATAAAGCTATTCGCTAAAAAAAATGGACTATATTTATTTGGTTGGGTCGGTTCGAGACCGGATTACGTTCTCACCAAAGTGAACCTCAAGAGTGCTCAAGAGCTCCTTTAGGTGGTCTCGGCCCAGTTCTTTTGATCCGCACGAGAGTGCGATTACAGTTTTCATACATGCTCAAATGAACCAGACTAAAGTTGCAAACGGACCTCGGAGATCATTTTTACCGGACCAAATAGTGCTGGTGTGAAAACGCCCTAAAATACCTTACTGAACGTGGTGGTTAGCATTAGAACTAGACCGCTCCAACCATTCCAAACCTGGCTGCTGTGATTGTTCAGGTAACGGCTAACAACCCAGGCTGGCTGTTAGCATTGCAGCTAAACCACCCTAAACCTGGTCAACGGTAGAATTGCAGCCATTCTACTTTAAACTTTCCAACAATGTGCCTTTTCAACATATTGGTATACAAGTTAAGGCACAAAAGACGGGGAGCTTCTTGGTTGTTTTCGTCCTGCACTCGGACAACTTGCACGCAGAGATGTGTGAATAGTAACTGTGTTGTGAACTTGTTGTTTTACTGAACAGAAAACTTTCTTGAACTTTTTTTACAGAGCTTAAGTATTTAGCAAGCTTCTTAAAACATTTTAAAATCAAAAACATGCCTGATTTCCATCTACTTTGCATCATAAATATTTCAATCATTTATGTGCATCTAAGAGGTCCACAGGTTGGGTGCTGAGTTACAAAAAAAGGTAAAGTGTCCTTAGGTTAGTAACAGCTGCTACCAGCACTTGTGCTATTATTACTGGTTGTTAGCAATCACAGTGCTTGCCAAAACAAGCCAATTTACAAACAGCATCATTAACATATCAAGTTATAAACATTTCAACAAACCTTGCTTGCCTTGAATTATAAACACAGATCTGGATGTCCATCTTAGAAGTGCTTGGATGTATAGACCTAGTTGCGGCAGAGTTGCTTCTCCTGTCCCTTCTTATTCCTCTTCCCTTTGTATTTGATGTTGAGCAATGAAGCCTGACTATATCAATGTAGACTTGTGTTGTCCTTGTTAGTTTCAGACAAAGCAGAACCTCACTTATCCATATAGGCTGTGGTAGGTTTGGTACTTTCAGTACCAGAGAAAACAATTCCGCCACATATTCGAAAAACTCACAACATCCCTATAACCTACATGCAGAAAAACTTAAAACTACAGAAAGTGCAAGCAACATTTGCTAGACCTGGACTAGCATGGTTCTTTTACAAACACTGAATGAAAATTAAGTGAATTAAATTAAAGACAATTGAAATTATTTTAATTTCTGGTTGAGAAAAAACTGCACCAAGGAAAGTCTCTGAACATTTATTTAAAAAAAAAATCTACAAATATTGGTGTCTGAGCAAACAACAGATTTTTTGGCAGACATGACATCTTATTTAAACAAGAAACGTGGATGCAGCCTCACACAGCTGAAAAAGGTAGGCTAAATGCCATTTGGTGCAAGTCTAAGAACATGCCAGAGATATTTTCAGAGCATGCGTCAGAAGCAGCAACAGACAGAGGCATGGGGAAACTCGGTGAATGGCTTTTGTTAGCCTACAGTTAGTGACTGATTGCAATCTACACCAACAAAAGAGGATATTCCTGTCTCTCCTTTCAATAGAGGTACAGAAAAAGTCAGCTATTGAAGGAAATGTAATCCCTGCACCTAGTTTCATCCTGTTCTTTACCTGCAGAATGGGGGATAAACACAAGTCTTTCTGAAGAAATAACAGGTAGGTTCATCCTTTGCTAATTTCAACTGTTAAACTAGAAATCATGGTATACAAAGGAAAGTATCTACTGTCATTAAAAGCAGAAACACTGCAGTTTTCACACAAAACTTTGTCAGGCAGTTCTCTCAGCTTGTACAGCTTCCAACCACTGAATGCTCAGCATACTGTACTGCCAATTGTGTCTCAAGTAGTCAGGAGAGAGCTGGTCCTGATATTAGTCCATTTACCAATAATAAATCACTAGTAAAAAATGTGATTGTTTAAGAAAAGCTGTACTTTGAAGACAAAACTTTGCTCACTTACCCTCTGCACGGATCCAACGCAATTGCTCTTGGCTGATCGAGGCCTTCCCAAAACAAAACTTTCCGATAAGATCCATCAAATTCTGACACTTCTATTCGGTTGGTTTCTGAGTCCGTCCAGTAAAGCTTATTTCCCAACCAGTCGCAAGCCAGACCATCGGGAGAGGCCAGGCCAGACACCACGGTGGTCTGGATACCGCTGGGGCCGGAGGCGTTTAAGACGGTGCACTTGATTGCCTCCTCACTCACGTCACTCCAGTAGACCAGTCCCTGGGTGTAATCAAAATCCACGGCAGCTGCATCCTCCAGGCCACTCACCACCACCGTGGCGTTCCCACGCCCATGAGCGGCGTCCACCAACCGCAGGTCACGCCGGTTTGCATACAGGAGAAGCGGCACAGCTGAGAGTGAGAGGGAGAAATCAACAAATATATTAGCCTGGCAAAGCAAAAATCCCTCCAATATATAAAGATATTTCACAAAACAAAATTTAATATGTGATGTGTAATTACTTGTTAAACAAAGGCTTCCCCGTATGGAAACAGGTTACACTAGCTGAGAGATACAGAAGCAGTATCTAAAGTGAATGAGGCACAGTGACTGATATGCCTGGTAGATTAACATTCCCAAATGCTGTCCATCCCAAAACAATCTTTCATTTATCATAATTTTGATGATTTTGATTTGAGGTCAGCAGTACGAACTTGGCACACAATGTAAACCTAAGCTCACGCAGACAATGCCACACATCAGAACACAGCTACCTTCTTCTGTTACAAGCAGCAGAAACTAAACAAATGGAGCTCTAAAGCAAACAGCACTGATATTCTGCCTTTCTGTCTTTAACTCAGTAAACAAGTAATAAGAAACTTCAGATCAAACTAAGTTGGCAAAATGTAATTTGTGACTGAAGTGCTAATTTGCTGCCTTATCTAGAGTTTTAAAAGCATTATAGAAACGTTTGCATTATGTGTCTGCTAACAGGGCTCCTGTACAAAAATAAACTGACCTAAGAACTTCCCCAGATCTGTATCTCTTACCTCTGCAGGGTTTTGGCACTGACTCAAACCCCAATTTGACACATTGACCACTGCTCTCCAGCGGATCACTTTGGAGGGCAACCTCAAGTTCCCAGTCTCTGACCGATTGACTGGCCTGCTTGCCGTTATTTTTGTTTAACATGAGGCCTGTGAATTTCCTTTCCCAAATATTTATAATCTTGCAGATCACCAAGACAGCACATTGAAGTCCATCCAACACCCTTCACTTACTAGCCAAGTGTAAATACAGGGAGTATTGCACTTTTTGGACAGTTGATACTTGGCTTCTGATCATATAATTTTTGTAGCCCATCTTAGTTTGTAAACATTTTAACAGGTTCTGAAAGTCAGTTTGTTTGCATAAAGGTGGCATTCCCTCTCTACCAATTTTTTATTTTTACCTAAGAGCTTTAAACAGTCACACAGTACGAAAAATATGAGCATCAAACACATTTTAAAGCAGAATCTGCTTACCACTAATTCTAATACCCTTGTGATACACTTAATTTTAAGCATACAACTCTCAAATTACAAGCGCCTTTATTATTTTAACTACTCCACAAAATCAAAATCTTAAAATGTTATTATTATTATTTTTTTACCTTACCAACACTCCAGGGCACAGGTCAAGGAAAGAATGGCTGTGTAACAGATGTATAAAAGACGATGTGTAGCTATAAGTATCTGAAAGTGCAGCTCTGCAACTTCACTCATTTAATAAAAATAACTACAACAAACGTCAGACATCTTTGATAATCAACTGTGGATCACCGTGAACTTTTAAACGATACGTTTAATATGTATTTGAACGTTTCATAAGAATATTAAGGATTACATGTTAAGGAGAATAAAACGCCAATGAATCTCACAATTATTATTATTATTATTATTATTATTATCATTATTATTATTATTATTATTATTAATAGTAATGTTGCCTTAAAACCTTAAAAAAACAAAACACCCAATAATAAGGTCTAGGGCCTCGTTAGTGAAAGTTTAGTGGGGTTGGTGCTGACAAGTTCGGGAAAGCCACGACATCCCTGATCCATCACTGACTGCAGAACCCTGAGAGTTTCAGTGCTGAGCTCTGCTGTTAGCAAACATTCTGTAACGTTAGTTACCTAGCTCAGATTTAACCTTCAGACAGTGAACTCTCCCCTCTCACTGCGGACAAAAACACACTGAGTAAGTTAACTGACTCGCGTTTACTGTCGTTTCTCGGTCAACATTATTCGATCAGAGTCGGGTCTCTGCTGAAAGTGTGGAGCTGCTTTAGCCAGCGCTAGCAGCACAACAACCAGACTAGCTACAACAATACGAGCAGAACGGCTAACTCTCCGCTCCAGCCGGGCGCAGATCACCTACGGGAACGCTTCCCTGCTCTGTGGTAAAGCAGTAAAACACGGTCTGGTTCGTGTTGTTGGTACCTGGGCTAGTGGCTTCAAGTTTCTGAAAAAAAAAACGGGCTGCAGCTCGGCCTGGGCTACACGCTCCCCCGCAGCAGCAGCACTCAGGCTAGTGCAGTAGCTCCGTCTGCTCCCCGCCGGAGTGAAGCTCGCTGAAATATTGGGACACTACTGGAACACTGTAAACCAACTAAACCACCAACACCTATCTGCCTGCTGGAGAGAGAAACGAGCACACCGCTCAGTTCAGAACACCCAAACACTTCCCAACGAGAAAAGGACGACAGTCCAAACTCACCCCGTATTTGCAAACAGAAACTACACAAAAAGAGACTCCGCAGCACGGCGCCCATCTTTCCCCCGTTCTCTCGCCTCTGCTCCTCTCTGCGGCCGGATTTCAGCGCGGGGCTCGCATGGCTGTGTCCTGCTGCCCGCGCAGAAGTGATTCGAGGGTTTAGGGTAAGAGACTTCAGCTGGAAGTGCTGTTATAAAGCCACCGGGGCCGCGGGTTTTCTCCGCTCCATTCTTTCTTTCCTCTCTCGAGCTTCAGCGGCGCTACGATTTCCCCCCTCCACGAAAAATCCTGCCGCCGGAGCGCAGCCACTCGCCGCCTCTCGAGCCGTGTCCTTCCGCCAGCAGGAAATGCTCCCTGAAATCACCCGACCGCTGTCTATTGTTTGTACCGGAGTGTCCCGAGTCAGATACGAGGTTTATCTTAA
Organism: Astyanax mexicanus; assembly: GCF_023375975.1. Taxonomy (NCBI): domain Eukaryota; kingdom Metazoa; phylum Chordata; class Actinopteri; order Characiformes; family Acestrorhamphidae; genus Astyanax; species Astyanax mexicanus. The sequence goes on along the minus strand of NC_064409.1, from coordinate 30,632,128 downwards.
AAACACAGACACCGGACCTCAGCCGCCCGTCTGTGCCGTAACCGACAGTGTGGAATTTCAGCCAAAGCGCGGGACCCGTGCGTTCAGCCCGCTTGTTTTAAAGCATGGGAAACACATTCCGACGGGACTAGTTTTTCACGGAATGGTCTGGTGCTTCGACCTGTGTGTGTGTGTGTGCGCGTGTATACGTGTGTACACACACACACATCTGCGAGTCAGTGCCGAGGGCTCACACGCTGGTGTGGAGAGTACAGAACGGTCACCAGTCCAGACGAGCCGCTTCAGAGCTGGATAAGAAAGTTTGAGCAGTAAAGCAGCGGGTATACCCCGATTAGACTGCTGAGGATCAAACCGAGTGACTTAAATTCCCTTTAACTGAGTCTAAAAAAAATCAACATGGGTGGTAAAGCAAGAACATTTAAGCCATAGCATTGTTATTACAGTATTGTAAATATCATAAAAGAGACTATATGCAAATTCCAAGTATTATTTCATCAGTCACACCAGGCTCAAACACTTGAAAGTATTTCAAACACAGTTATCTATGGAGTTATTTTTGTGCCAAAAGTTATATATACTTGTACTTGTAACTATATATACTATATATATATATATATATATATATATATATATATATATATATATATATATATATATTTGGTTACTTTATTATTCTTTGCAGTTATTAAATTAGAACAATTATTTGTTTGTATTTTGGCAGCCTCTGCTTTTATTTTTGTGTTTTTGTCTCTTAGTTGCTTTTGCTTAATTATTTGTGTCCATATGTGTATTATCTGCAATTCTGATAGCAGATTTTATAATTTTGTGTAAAACTTTTCGCAACTCTACAAATATCCTGACAATTTTACGTGCATTTTTACTCTACATAGACAAATTAATTAACAGGACAAGGGCACTTTAGTGGGCCATTTAGATTTCAGCTGGAACACTGGCGCTCTTGCCCCGCCCCTAGAATTGGAAGTGAGCAAATTGATCACACTGTAAATGCCTAAAACAATAATTCCTTGTGACATGCCATTTGTGTTGTCATTTTGTTTTCTAAAAGAGTTTCTTGATAATGTGTTGTCCTTCATAATTTTTATTTTTACCTGGATCTCAACGATCTCAAAAGAGATACAAAAATGTTTTAATACATTAAATTTAGGCTATAAAACTTGATTCACATTCCGAACTCTCATTCGGAGTGTAATCCATCGTGTCCACGACCACTTCGCTAGGTGGCAGTGTCGCGAAAACAGGGTCCTAGAACTGCGGTCCTGAAACTGCAGGGTCCTAAAACTGCAGTCTCCGAGGCTGCAGCTATACCCTTCTCAAAAAATCACACCAAAATATTAAGAAAATATTTCTAGCAAAACAGAAAAAATATTTACTAACAAAACATTGTTGTTTTGTCTGGTGTAAGAGGAATTTACATATAAGGGAACACAGGGTGCATCCAAAACTATTACTAATACCAGTGCAAGTGCAGCATACAGTATCCAACAAAAGTGAAAACACCCCTCACATTTCTGCAAATATTTCATTTTATCTTTTCATGGGAGAACCCTATAGAAATGAAACGTGGATATAAATTATAGTAGTCCATGTACAGCTTGTAAAGATTTACTGTATTCCTAAAACATCTGAACACTCCCCACAGCCATTAATGTCTAAATAGCTTGCAACAGAAATGAGTGCGCCTAACAGTGAAGAATTGTGCCCAATTGTCCCCCTGTATCTCCCTGGTGTCATGTGACTTGTTGGAGTTTCAGAGTTCCAGAGTTCCAGGTGTGATTTTGGGGGGGATTCTCTCATTCTGGCCACTGGATATTCAACAATCCACTTCATGGAAATTAAATGAGAATGTGAGAAACATAATTGTTGCTCTTCACAAAGATCTAAGCTATAAAAAATGCTAACACCCTGAAACAGCATGGTGGCCAAGGTCACACAGCAGTTTTCCAGCACCAGAAAGCTTTTAAACAGTTTGCTGAAGACAAGCAGTCCAAGAGCATGGATTAATGGAACCATATCCTGTGATTTAATTAGAACAATACAAACATGTTTGGCTCAGACGGTGTCTAGCATGTGTGGCAGCACCATGGAGAGGATTACCAAGAGAACTGTCCCTTGTCTACCCTCAAGCATGGTGGAGGTAGCATCATGGTCTTGGGCAGCATAAGTGCTGCTAGCACTGGGGAGCTGAATTAGTGTACATAAACTGTGATATTTTAATGCAGAGCATGATTCCCTTCTATCCCAAACACACCTCAAAAATTACATCTGCCTTGCTGAGGAAGCTAAAGATAAAGGGGATGGACTGGCTGATTTTTTAATCATGGGGGAGTGGAAGAGGATTCCAGTGGCAACCTGTGTTGCTCTGGTGAATTTCAAGCCAGCCAGTCACAGGTGGTCAGTCAGTAACTCGGACAAAGGCAAAAAGTTGGAAATAGTTTTGACTGGATTTATGGGGAACAGAGAAAATGTGAATCAGGCAGGCTGTATCCTGGATCTGCAGCCTTTATCTAAGAGGAAACATTAATTACCAATAGCTAACCTAAACAATTAAGACAGTATTTGAGACCCGAACATCTTCAGGAAGGTCATTCCAGAGCTGAAATACCCTTGCTAAACTCCTCTTAATTCTGACAACTGGCATATTTCAGTTCCCAGTTGAAGTTGAAGTTTATTTAAGGTTTTGCTGGAACATCCTGACAGTTGCGCATTACAGTAGTCCAACCTTGATTTAGTGAAGGCATATAGGAATTTGTCTGTGCAAGAATGAGGCATTTCTTAGCCTTTCAATGTCATTGAATTGTAAGAAAGCTGTTCTGGTTAGAGTATTGTTTATCAAATTCTAGATCTGAATCCATGACAACACCAAGATTTTTAGCTGATGAACCAGGTGTGAGATAAATGTAAGTCTGATAATTTATATCTGGAAGATTTAAATCATAATTGGAAGGTATATAATTTACCTTCACAAACTAATAATGATCACGTAAATATAATTTAAACCATGATATGGCTGTTCCAGTTACACCGACCATGTTCTTTAACTTTCTAGAAGCATAGTATGATCTCTTGTATCAAAGGCTGCACTCAGATCAAGAAGTACCAGCAGGGAAACACAGCCTTGGACAGCGGTATGAAGCAGATTGTTTGAGTTAAAGGCTTCCAACCTAACTGGCTTTTGTTCTGGATGTGCTATTTATCTGTTGATTAATTTTTCAAATATTTGAAATTGAATTATTGAACAAGTCCATAAAAGCCTTGCTGGTGTGAATGGCTGCAATCTGAGTTTCAGTACCTGCCTGGTTTCAGTCAGTTTGGAAATAACACTAAAGAGAGCTCAAGGATTGTTTTTATTAATGTCAATCTTGCCAGATACTCTGAGCAGATCTATTAAACAATACTGTCCTTTTAAGCAAAGTGGAACACTTCCAGAGTGTAAAAGGTTTATGGCCTTTTACACTCTAAATTTCATACTAATTGCTTTAAAGTACGCATTTGATCATTGTACCATGGGGCAAGCTTTTTCTGTGTCTCTTTTCTGTATTGAAGTGGTGCTACCCTATTTTCTAAACAATCGGTTAGTTTATCTAGCTCTATTGGGTCTGCTGGAAAATACACTGTGCTTGATAAATTAGGGAGGTTACCAGTGAATTGTCATGCTGTAAATTATTGTTTAGATATTGTTTTTTTAATGGTTGATGCCGATATATATAAAGCCGATATTTTTGTTGCAAATGATTGTTTTTTAGTTTGTTCCCCCCCATTTATTTATAATAATAATAATAATAATAATAATACACATTATAACCATCTGAAATTACAGTATTGAAATAGTTGAGTACTTTAAACAGACTTTAATTCCAGTGTTTCAAACATTGAATATTTGAGACCTTTACACTTGGAAAGTGTGCAGTGTATGCAAAGAAGAGACAACAGAATCTTTTACAAGTGATTTAAAACACAAAATATGGGTAAAATATTTACACAAAATGTACAACAATCATATCTTACCTCAGTCAATCAGTGAGATTACAAAGTAATAAGAGAGACCCTGCTCTTTCCACTGTCTACCTATTGTTACAGAGGGCATCAATAGGTAAATTAAGTAGTTAATGCATATTTAAATCTTCCCATTATCACAGTTTATTATTATTTACTCACACAATCAATGAAAGAGTATATTGTGAAAAAAAAAAAACGGACATTCTGCATTTTAAAGAGTCCCCATTAATAATGCCTTCACAACATGCAGTACCATCATACTTACAAGATGAACACCGAATGTAATATAAATGCTTACGGTGTATTTACTAGTGGGGAAGTGAGCAACCTTGGAACCCCCACCCCTTGGTGTAATTGTTTGGCTTTTGTAATCTGGCTTTCTGGCATTTTGTTTGAGTGATTTAGCTATAGCAAATCAGTTCTAGAATTTAGCTGGGCTAAATTGCCTCGTTAGTATTAGCTTAGCTAAAGTAGCCTGTTAGCCGAGCTAAAATAGCCTGTTAGCCTTAGCTGAGCTAAAGTAGCCGGTTAGTGTTAGCTGAGTTTATTTAGCCTGTTAGCAAAGCTGAGATAAAGTAGCCTGTTAGTCGAGCTAAAGTAGCCAGTTAGCGTTAGCTTAGCTAAAGTAGCTGGTTAGCATTAGCTAAGCTAAAGTAGCCTGTTAGCATTAACTAAGCTAAAGTAGACAGTTAGCGTTATCTGAGCTAAAGTAGCCGGTTAGAAGCACTGAGCCAAAGTAGCAGTTCCCTGTTAATTAAGCTAAAGTAGCCTGTTAGCGTTAGCTTAGCTAAAGTAGCTGGTTAGCATTAGCTAAGCTAAAGTAGCCTGTTAGCATTAACTAAGCTAAAGTAGACAGTTAGCGTTATCTGAGCTAAAGTAGCCGGTTAGAAGCACTGAGCCAAAGTAGCAGTTCCCTGTTAATTAAGCTAAAGTAGCCTGTTAGCCAAGCTGAGCTAAAGTAGCCTGTTAGCGCGTCCACACGCAGCGGCTTCTCTCTCTCCCAAGGAAACTGTGTTTTTGTGTTTTTTGTCCTGTAAGTTGCACTGTTCCTGTACTTCTTTTTCATGCTTTTACATATTGTCTCTTGTATGTATGTCATGTATTTTTGTGTGTATGTCATGTATGTCTATCTGTGTCCCTGTTGCCCTGTTGTACATATGTAACAGTGTTAAAAGTATATATAAATAGATAACAATATATAAATTACTGCAAATGAGTTCAGCACCACCTGCTGGTCAAAGGCTGCCAGTTTTTAGTATAAAATGAGTGCATGCTGGGAGACCCCCAGCAGTCTGAGATATCCCTGCTGTGGGTGAGTTGGCTCTCTACAGAGCTCCAGTAAAAATCACTAAAATAATAAAATAAGTACTCAGTGCTAGTATATTTTAATACTTAACAGCTCTAACCGACTATATAATGAATGTGCATGTGTTAGTTACATGGATTAAGTCATTTTTGTGTGCCAATTAGCTAGCTAATTAAGCTAGCTGATTTAACTAACAGGCCACATGTCTCTGTTGCTAACAATAGCTAACTCTGTTTAGGCTGGCAAAGCTGACCAGAAACTGATCTGATGTGTTATGTGAATGCTGAACTCGTTGCAGGTGGGTTTAAATATATAATACGTGTTATTCCTTTGGTTATATTAATAAGTTAAATATTTGAGGAATTAAAAAAATGTGCTTTAGCCATGAGCCTAGCTTTGCTAGGTGTGTTATATCTGGTGTCCAAAAGGTGGCAGTATTGTATCTCTTTTTTCAATGTTTCTACTGTGAAAATCTACAAAATGGATGATGTGATTTGTGCAACTGTAGTATAATTTTATAAGAATGTTTTTATTTTATTTTGTCTTAGTCATTATTTTGTAAGGATAAAGTTAACTTAGTTAGATTAATATAATGTATACTAATTATGAGAATACCGTTATAATATAATACTTCATAATAATTATAATAATAATATAATTACGTGAATAGATACCATTATAAATGTTTAGTTGCTTAATTAATATTTACTATACGATCACTGTTTTTTTCTATTTTTATGTACCATGGGCAAGAAAAGTGTCAAAACTGTACATACAAAAAAAACCGAGCAGTCTGAGATATCCCTGCTGTGGGCTGGCAAAGCTGACCAGAAACTGATCTGATGTGTTATGTGAATGCTGAACTCGTTGCAGAATAAAAATACCCATCATCCAAACCATGTGGTGTCCATCCCTGGGGCGGGACGGAGTATGAGAGGTCACATTGGTGCCGTGACTCGTGACATCTGTCTGGAACTGAGGGTCGTCCTGCCATCGCCCGGGTGGAATTCAAGACCAAGTCTTTCTGCAACCTGCCAGTTTTCTTTTTTTGTGTATGTGTGAGTGTGTTTTACCTCTTATATGGGTTTCTGCTGTTACCATATTTAACCCCAAGTCAGAAACATGTATTCCAATCAGGGTAAATACTCTGTTTTAGACACACCTATGCCATCTTTTGGTAGAGGAAGGGGCACATTTTCACCTATTCCTTTTTCTGTTGGTGCATCTGTTGGTAATATTAATTTGTCAGATCTTGAGAGAGTGCCTATGACAAATACTGATAGTACACCTCCTGCACCTCTCCAAAGTGGTATTTCGCATACTTCACACCCTGTCAGTGCATCCACGCCAAACTACACACATGATCCCTCAAGTTTGGTTAATCAGATGAGCAGTGTAATACAGCAAATTGGCCAACAGTTAGCTGATAGCATCTTATCACACATTTCATCGCCCAGCCCACTAGCTTCTCGTTCGGCCAATATACAAGCTGACACTAGCCAGTCTCAGTCCATGAACAGTCAGGTTGTTGATCTGTCCCAAGTTCAGTTGGTCACACCAAGGAAAGTTAAAGAACCTCCAACCTTTAGAGGGGATGGTTCAGACACAGTCTCTATACAAGAATGGGAGGATCTTATGAAAACTTTCATGAAAAGAGCCAATCTTAGACTGGAGGATCAGGCTGAAGAAATCCTTGTGCATCTGCGAGGGAAAGCAAAAGATGTTGTGAGATTCGGAATTCGAAACGGTAACCTTGACATTCAGAGCCATCCAGACATGATTTATAGCCTTCTGAGGAAACACTTCAGCTGCTCTAAGTATTCCTCTGTTCCACTGGCCGACTTCTACACAACATTGCCTGAGAACAAAGAAAATCCCTATGACTACTGGCTGAGACTCAATAAAGCTGCTGATATCGCTACAGAATGTCTAAATGAACAGGGTAGGACACTAGACAATCCGGCAATGGAAGTCACACGCATGTTTATTAGAAACTGCCCAAGCAAAGATCTAGCCCTTACATTCAGATCCAAGCCCATAGTTAAGTGGTCAGTGAATGAGGTACAGGAAGTGTTGAATGAATATCATGCTGAGACAAGCTTCACATCTACTGCTTCTGTATACACTGAAACGAAAGGACACATTGCCATGAACATGGCAGAGGTGGGCCCTAGCCCAGTTGCCACTTCCAGCAGCCAAGTAAAACAGCACACACCAAGCTCTGACCATGCTAGTTTAGCTCGTGTTGTAGGGATGCTAGAGGAAATCTTGCTGCGTGATGCTGGCGCAGTGCAGTCTGGGTTTCGAAAGGGAATCCATAACAAGCTGCCTAGAATAGAAGGCTTTGACAAAACACCTTGCTCTATTTGCAGTGATGCCGCCCACTCTGCCCTTTCTCACTGCCGTGAGAAGAAACTGTGTTTTCAGTGCCATTCAGCTGGTCACACACGCCACAACTGCACTGAGGGGACGAGATTTCTCCGTGAGCATCAGGGAAACTAACCCGTCTGCACTACAGGGAGGGCAGCGCAGACGAATACAACAAGCCTCCCAGAGAGATAGGAGAAACTGATCAAATATATGATTGTGAGTCACTTTATGAACATTACAGTGGCACTGTGTCTTCATCCAAAACAGTAATTGTTCATGGATCTCACAAGATCGTGACAGCTGATAGCTTGTTCTACACCTCAGTGGATGTCCACAATGGTCCTACTCTCAGAGCAATGATAGACAGTGGATCAATGGCCTGCACCCTAAGTGAAGCTGCAGAGGAAAGCCTTTTACTGCATTTTCCTGACATTATAAAGAAAGAGACTGAAAATATTGTCATTGTTGGGTGTGGTGGTAATCATGTCACCCCTAAGGGCTTGTATGATCTTGATGTCACCGTCTTTGGGTGCAAGATGGTTATTCCAGCACTAGTTGTGCCAGGTCAAACAGAGCAGATGATCTTGGGCAGCAATGCAATCAAGCACTTGTTAACATCATTGAAAAGCACTGACAGCTATTGGAAGCTGATGTCCTTACCTTGCAAAACTGATGATGAGCTCAGTCAATTCATGTCACTGTTGTCCAACACTGAAAGATGGAAGGGTGATTCTGTTCCTGATAAAGTGGGCACAGTACAGATTAAAAGATGTGTGATTCTTAAGCCACAAAGTGAGCATCTTCTCTGGGGCAGGTTGCCTGCCTCATCGTCAATGTCAGCAGGCAGCACAATACTTGTGGAGCCTACCCAGTCAAAAGCCAGGCCAAAGCACATCCTTGTTGGGAGAGTCATCACTCCGTTGTGGGGTGATAGGTGGGTGCCAGTCAAAGTGATTAATCCCACCAGTCACACTGTTGTTCTTAAGAGGAATGCAAAGATTGCAGATGTTTCTCCCTGTGTAGCAGTGGAAGATTTGGCTAGCCCTGATGAAGTCCGCTGTGCCATGCAGCACACCCAAAGTGTACAGTCAAAACCTAGATCAGAGGAAGACATAACACACAAGTTGGAGACTTTAGGCCTATCAGATCTAAACCTGAACTCTTGTGAAGTGTCTATTGAATGGAAGGATAAACTACTCAATCTCATTGTGCAGTATGACTCAGTGTTTTCTCGACACAAGATGGACTGTGGTGAAGCAAAGGGTTTTGTGCATCGCATTCGCCTGGTCGATGATAAGCCTTTTCGTTTACCCTACCGACGCATTCCTCCAAGTCATTATGAGAAGCTCAGGACAACCTTGAATGAGATGGAAGAAAAGGGCATCATACAGAAGTCGCACAGTGAATATGCATCGCCGCTGGTTTTGGTGTGGAAGAAAAATGGCGATCTCAGGATTTGTACTGATTTTAGATGGCTGAATGCAAGGACTGTGAAAGATGCTCACTCACTTCCTCACCAAGCAGATTCTCTGGCCGCGCTTGGTGGTAATGCATTCTTCTCCATCATGGACCTCACTTCAGGGTTCTATAACGTCCCTTTGCATGAGGAGGACAGAAAATACACTGCCTTTTCGTCACCATTTGGCCTTCATGAGTATACTCGTCTTCCTCAAGGATTATGTAATAGTCCTGCCACATTCATGCGTATGATGATGTCCATCTTTGGAGATCAGAACTTCTCTAGTCTTCTTTGCTACCTGGACGATCTCCTAGTGTTCGCCCCAACTGAAGAGGTTGCCCTTGAGAGGTTACAGATGGTATTCTCCCGTCTTGCTGTACACAATCTCAAACTCTCACCGAAGAAATGTTCCTTTCTTCAGAGGTCTGTGAGGTTTCTTGGCCACATCATATGTGAAGATGGTGTTCAAACTGATCCGGAGAAGGTCAAGGTCATCAACGACATCGAGACAATAGATCTTATGGAGTCTGATGGGAAGACACCTTGTGCCAAGAAAATCAGATCATTTTTGGGCATGGTCATGTACTATCAACACTTTATTGAGAGATGCTCTGCAAAAGCCAAACCCCTATTCAACCTCACTGCTGAGCCTACCACACGTAACTCTGGTAAGGGAAAGCGCAAGGCCCTTAAGAAATCAACACATGTCAAACTGTCTTCATCTGACTGGTCAACAGAATGTCAAGAGGCATTTGAGATCCTGAAGCACGACATCAAGACAAGTGTCACTCTGGCCCACCCCAACTTCAGTGAGCCATTCATTTTGGCGGTGGATGCTTCATTTGATGGAATTGGAGCAGTTATTTCTCAAATGACACCTGATGAGAAAATAGCTAGGCCTGTGGCCTTTGCGAGTAAAACACTATCCAAGTCCCAGTTGAACTACCCTGCACACAGGCTTGAATTTCTCGCATTGAAATGGGCAGTTTGTGACAAATTCAGTCATTGGCTGAAAGGTGGACATTTTGTAGTATGGACCGATAACAATCCCTTGACATATATACTGACCAAGCCTCGACTTGATGCGTGTGAGCAGAGGTGGATTTCCAAGCTTGCCTCATACAGTTTTGATCTAAAGTACATACCTGGTCCCAAAAATGTTGTTGCTGATGCTTTGAGCCGACAGCCATTTGTCCAGTCCTGTGTCAGCCACCGCCTTGTATCTGAGCCTTATGCTGCGCTCCTCAATCAAGTTGATGGTGTATGTGATAGAACTGTTCAGGACACATTCAGACTCTCTAACAACTGTCAAGAAGTTCAGAACCAGACTCATGACTCAGCGGAAGGGTTAGTAGATGATCCTACACTGCATGACGCAGGGTGTTCTATACCATCAGATGAGATTGCAGCGTTGTTCACCGCGCAGCAAACTGGTGGTGTGAGTCGGATGGTGAGATTGGGCACTGCTGTTCCTCAACTTCTAAAAGAAGACCCAAGCACGACCCATCCTCAGAGCCAACTGCTTGCTTTGCAAGAACAAGATGAAACTATAGGCAGAACCATGTTTTACGTGCAAAGACACAAAAGGCCCAACAAACGTGAACGAGCCGCTGAGCCTCGTAGTGTTATCAAATTTCTTAAGCACTGGAATAAATTCACCATAAGAAATGGTATTCTGTACAAAACAAGAAAGGACCTCCGCACAAACAAGAAGCTCTTCCTGTTTGTTGTTCCTGACTCCTTGAAGAAAAAGGTGCTACATGGTCTCCACAACGCTGCAGGTCACCAAGGCCAGTCTCGGACCCTGTCCCTAGCCAGGCAGAGATTTTTTTGGAGTGGCATGGAGCGTGACATTGTGAACCACGTTAAGGCCTGTGACCGATGCATTGTGGGAAAGACACCTGAACCACATGCTTGTGCTCCACTCACAAACATAAGGACCACCGAACCTATGGAACTGGTCTGCATTGACTTTTGGACAGCAGAGAAAGGTGACAAGTGTGTGGATGTCCTTGTCATCACAGACCATTTCTCAAAAATGGCGCATGCATTTCCATGCAAAAACCAATCTGCTAAACAAGTGGCACGACGTCTTTGGAATGATTTCTTTCTCATTTACGGATTTCCAAAGCGTATCCATTCCGACCAGGGTGCCAATTTCGAAAGCAGACTTATCAGAGAACTACTTCAGATGGCTGGAATACAAAAGTCACACACCACGCCCTATCACCCGATGGGCAATGGTGTCACTGAAAGATTTAACAGAACTCTTGGCAACATGATTAGGTCATTGCCTCCACAGTCCAAAGCAAAGTGGCCTAACATGCTACAGCTCTTGACCTTCTGTTATAATTGTACAGAACATGAGACCACTGGATTTGCACCTTTTTACCTCATGTTTGGGAGGATCCCAAGGCTCCCTATTGATGTCATATTCCAGCATGCTCTCAATGACAACACCAATGTAGTCAGTCATCTTGAGTTTGTGACTCATCTAAAGAGGGACCTATCTGAGGCTGCCCAAATTGTACAGAGGAACACCCGTAAGGAGCAGACGCGTCATGCTAAGCTGTATGACCGAAAAGTAAGAGGATCTCCTTTGGTGGTTGGCGATAGAGTGCTTCTTGCCAACAGAGGTGAAAAAGGGAAGCGAAAGATTGCTGACAAGTGGGAGTCAACCCCTTATGAAGTTGTTTCTGTGAGGCCAGCCATAAATGTCTACAGAGTCAAGGATTCTCTGACAGGCAGAGAGAAAGTCATTCACAGGAATCTTATGCTGCCTGTGAACTTCTTTCCTCTGGATAGTGGCATGGATGAGACTTCAACACATCTAGACGAGGGTGACCTCACTTACGAACACAATGCTGTTGTGCCTGATGAAGTAGAAGGAAGTGACAAACGTACTATGTCCTGGCTATTGCAGTGTGATGATGCTGGCGAATCACATGTTAATGTGAACACGGTGCCACAAAACTCTACTGAACATCTTGATGAAAGGCCTGACATGATCTCTTCGCTTGAATACTCAGATAGTATTTCTATACAGCCAGCCCTAGATCATATCAGTGACAGTTCCTCAGTCAGCAGCACTGATAGTTCACCTCAGCCACCACTTACGTCGCATGATCACATTCAGCCAGACATAGACACGCTAGAATCACCCACTCAGGATCCTGTAATATGCACACAGCCCACTACAGCTCACACTAGGGTTGGTAGAGTCATTAGGCCTCCCACACGTCTTATTTGTGAGATGAATGACCAAGTCTTGCATGGTCCCAGACCTACTGTTAGTTCCCTGTTTGATTTTGTGAGAGATATGCTTTCAGTATAAACAGTATAATTTTGTGCATTATTGATGGTTAAAAGCTTCTTATAACAGTTGTGCTTTTTGTTTGATTGGAACTATGTGTTAGTTTATAAGGTGTAGAAGGGCACCTTTTATGTCTATGTTGATCAAAGGAGCTTGGTACCTCTCTTTTTTTTCCACATACTCTTCAAGGAGAATTTTCTAATTGACTTGTACACAGAAATGTTCCATAGTATTTTTTTTTCTTTTTCTTTCTATTTTATTATTATCAAGTTCATGCTTCACCCATTTGACAGAATTTCAGGGGGGTATATGTAACAGTGTTAAAAGTATATATAAATAGTTAATAATATATAAATTACTGCAAATGAGTTCAGCACCACCTGCTGGTCAAAGGCTGCCAGTTTTTAGTATAAAATGAGTGCATGCTGGGAGACCCCCAGCAGTCTGAGATATCCCTGCTGTGGGTGAGTTGGCTCTCTACAGAGCTCCAGTAAAAATCACTAAAATAATAAAATAAGTACTCAGTGCTAGTATATTTTAATACTTAACAGCTCTAAACGACTATATAATGAATGTGCATGTGTTAGTTACATGGATTAAGTCATTTTTGTGTGCCAATTAGCTAGCTAATTAAGCTAGCTGATTTAACTAACAGGCCACATGTCTCTGTTGCTAACAATAGCTAACTCTGTTTAGGCTGGCAAAGCTGACCAGAAACTGATCTGATGTGTTATGTGAATGCTGAACTCGTTGCAGGTGGGTTTAAATATATAATACGTGTTATTCCTTTGGTTATATTAATAAGTTAAATATTTGAGGAATTAAAAAAATGTGCTTTAGCCATGAGCCTAGCTTTGCTAGGTGTGTTATATCTGGTGTCCAAAAGGTGGCAGTATTGTATCTCTTTTTTCAATGTTTCTACTGTGAAAATCTACAAAATGGATGATGTGATTTGTGCAACTGTAGTATAATTTTATAAGAATGTTTTTATTTTATTTTGTCTGTCATTATTTTGTAAGGATAACGTTAACTTAGTTAGATTAATATAATGTATACTAATTATGAGAATATCGTTATAATATAATACTTCATAATAATTATAATAATAATATAATTACGTGAATAGATACCATTATAAATGTTTAGTTGCTTAATTAATATTTACTATACGATCACTGTTTTTTTCTATTTTTATGTACCATGGGCAAGAAAAGTGTCAAAACTGTACATACAAAAAAAAACGAGCAGTCTGAGATATCCCTGCTGTGGGCTGGCAAAGCTGACCAGAAACTGATCTGATGTGTTATGTGAATGCTGAACTCGTTGCAGAATAAAAATACCCATCATCCAAACCATGTGGTGTCCATCCCTGGGGCGGGACGGAGTATGAGAGGTCACACATATAGAGCCTCCTATTCTTTTATATTATATATAATATAATCTTATTTTTCTGTACTTGCTGTAATTTTTGGTGAGGAGAGTAACATAATTCTCTGTATGTCCTGTACATACGCAGTATTAACAATAACACTACTTGACTTGACTTTTCCACACCTTTATAATAGCTGCTCTGTGTCAATAGGAATCAATAGGACTAAAGTCTGTAATTATACAAATTATAATACAAATTACTCCTATGGGTAAAAATGATATTGAATCCTTATTTTCTATTCTTTTTTGCCATTGTTTTTTCATTCTCAGAGGGTTAACTTGTTAACTTGTTTTATGCACAGCACTTGTGCACAAGTGGAGTCAAACAGGGCCTCTGGTAAGAACCCTAGCCATTTTCCTCCAATGTGGTACAGGCTCAGTTACAGTTCATGCACCTAATTTTAAACAGTTCAGTACATTTTCACAAAAACAAAATAGGTTCTGGAACCTGAAAAGTTTGTTTCCAGATGGAACCAGTGCTAACTGAGAGCACCTCCCTCTGTTGGTGCCTTTTTGTGGTAAAAATAGGCAAGTGTCTGCTAGAGTGCCCCACTTTGCAATACATTATGATGATGCACCCCTAGATCAAGAAATTGTTTCTCAAAGAGTGCCCATCTAGCACTTCTGTCTATCCAGTAGACAACGGTACTGCTATGAAGTGCCTCCACTACCACCCTTGCTAGACACTGTCCAAATAGTTTTCAGTAGAGAAAATGGGTTCTCCTATATGTGAGAAAATATAATGAAGTGCCCAGTTAAGTGCTCAAAGTTTTAAAAACTCATTCCCATAGTTAAAACCTAGATCTATTCCATCCATTTGTATTTTAGGTTTAGCCACACCCCCTTTAGAATATCTAAGCCCCATGTTTTGCCCTTTTTATTTATTAGCTCTTGCCCATCAGAGAACCATAGTTCGCCACTGGTAGTTGCAATCTTTGCACAGTCATTATTGTAGTTTAAAGTTTGGCTTAGGGTCCAAAGCTGTTTCTGTCTTGCCTGGTGGCAAATGGCACCTCCGTGAAGCAGGATAAAAGAACTTCTGCATAACCTAATTAATTCAGTGCAAAATCCTGTAATATAACCCTATCACATCAGTCGATGTGTTTATTTTATTTTCAGTGATGCTTCTGTATCTGTCAGCATGTCCTCCCCAACTGTAGGGGGAGCCCAAAAGCAGGAAATGCCAAATCTCACACAGTGGTGAATAAACACTGACATGTTATTTTTACACAATTTAGTTTTTCAATGATTCAGGATGAACTTAATGTACTTTAGTAAAAATTGGTAATGCATTAATTTTGTCCCCGGCTCTTACAAATGTAAGCAATATTGTTCAGATTAGTCTGTGAGTCAAAGTTACACAAGACAAATGTATCACGGCATCTGCTCATTCATTGGTTTGTTCTTTCCCTAAAGGTAAATAAAAATGTGTTAATTATGCTTTTGTTGTAGATACTGGCTCTACAGCACAGGGGAGACTTTCTAATAGATTCTGGAGAACCACCCCCTTACCCCAAACACATCCCACCCAAAAGTATTTGAATGAGCTCCATCATTCTAGAAAACGCAGTTTCACTGCTGCATAGCTCTAAACAGTGGGATTTATATCCCTCACACATGACATTAGACATGGAACAAGTAGGTTCATGATTTTCTGCTCCAGAGTGTTTAATCTGGCTAGAGGGACTAGACTAGCTGTGCATTTGCACATCTGTGTCAGCAATGCATTCAATAAAAAGGGTGTTAACAAACATTTGGACATACAGTGTAGTTTTTAGCACAAATATCATGGAAAAAATTAACAAATAATTTATCATTGTCATCTGTCTTTTTAAACTTTATTGCCTATCAAATGTAAATAAATGAAGATTACTACCATTAGCCCCACTTCTGAAGATATATGATATTTTTAATATGTTTAATATTGTTAACTATTCCAATTGTGAAAATGTATGTCTTTGCACTAGCTACCAGGAACTACATTCTTGTTATACTACATTAGATATAGCATTTAATAAATTACCAGTTTGTTTAGCTATTTCTAAATCCAGTTTTTGGTTTACATCATCACTGCTGTAAACAAAATGTTAATTTGTCTATGATCATTGACAGTACACTGCTCATTTACCCAAATATATGTGTTATTCAAAGACATTTTATTTCTTGCAAGAGAAAAAAAGTACATTAATTGATTTCCTTGAAATAGGCAACAAGTCACAGAAACAAGACCAAACCATTATTATCAATGTAGAATGATATAAAATTTAAAAGCAATTGTGAAAAGAAAGCATTTGTGCAACTTAAACCAAGCTGTGTTGTAAGAGGTGGCTGTGCTGCATGCCAGGATAGTGTAGAACTGTGGTGAGGGACTGCTTCCACCTTGTGGTCAACAGTCACATTACATCCAATAATAATATTAGGAAAAAAACAAAAATACAATCACTTATCTTAAGCTTGTTACAATGCTCAGCCTCAGACCACCTCAGTGTCTAAAACCGGCACCCGCTCTAAACACGCACACTGTATATTTAGTTAATTATTCATCTAGTTCTTTATATGAAAATAGTGCACATCCAGTGTAACGTACCCTTAAGATTTAGTATTTATTCAAAATGTGTGTAGGACAAAGTAGAAGTGCGCCACAATGTAATTATTTGCATCAGTCAGTGAATCTCCTGTGTATTGGTGAGATTAAATGTAAATACAGCTGTTTATCAAAGTGAAAAGAAAGGCAAAGAAACCAGACACGCCAAGTATGGTTAGAACAGCACTCTTTTCCAGCCTGGTACTAAAGACTATGGCAAACTATTTTTATCAATTTGATTTTAGCACATCCAAAAAAAACAACAACTAGTCTTTATTTTGTTGTATAATATTTTATCTGTGGCTACCCAATTAAACTTTTAACTAATTGTTTGATTTGCAGTTTGGTTTGCTCACCTAAATTATTCATGTACCGCTCCTGCCGTGGGTGTATCTTAATCAAACTAAAGACAAAAATGGGAACTGAAGCCTCAGAAAGAAGTGGTTATGCACAGCTTTCCTATCACAGCTTAAATGTTGAATGCCTGTTTTTGCACCATGGAAATGTTAACAACCTTTGTGTGGGGCCTCAACACTACTTTGCCATAGCAATGGATGTTCATCAGCATGAGAGTGCTTTATTTTAAATGTTGAGCCTTCCTGAGTTCATTGTATTGCTTTTCAAACACCCCCCAAACCCCCCAGCACTAATCCCTGCATCTTTTCTCAGTCTCCAATTTAGTCCTCAGTATCTTACAGTTACATCTTGTGTGGGGGAACAGATTCATTTTCCTAAGCCAAAAATTCCCTAAATATCAAAATACAGTATTTTCTTGTTCCAGTTAGAGGACAGAAAAATACACTTTAAAATTCAACAGGATTGTCTTTTCTGTTATGGGTAATTTGGTCAGAAGTCAGATTTCGTAGTGCAGGTCGTTGAGCTCCAGTCTTGTGTAGTGTCTCCTGTCAAAGGATTCCATGGCTTTGCGGCCCACAATGGCCAGGACCAAAGTGAAGCAGACCAGCATGACCACCACCACAGCAACCAGACCGTTTTTCCAGGTCATCTGTAGCCCCTTAGCCTTGTCTGGGGCAGAGCCCTCTGCCGGAGGCATCAGGCTATCAGGCTCTAAAGCCCCATTCTTTAGGTCATTCATCTCTACAAACACTACAGTTGTCCTTTCAGTTGTAGCTGTGCAAGCAGTTGTAGTTGTTGTAGTACTTGTAGTAGTGGTGGTGGTTGTAATAGTTGTAGTAGTTGGCGGAGGAGGAGTTGTTGAAGTGATTGTTGGCTTTTGCGTGGTGGTTGTGGTGGTGGGAGGTTTGGTGGTGGGTTTTTTTGGTGGTTTGAATGGCTTCTTGAAAGGCCTGTTTGGTTTTGCAGGTGGCTGGGGTGGTTGAGGTGGTTGTGGTGGCTGAGTAATTGGACTGGTAGTTGGTGATGTTGTGGATGGGATTTTGGTGGTAGTACTGGTGATCTGTGTTGTAGCTGTTGCTGTTGTTGTGGCAACTGTTGTGGTAGCATTGGTGATAGGCATGGTAACAACAGGCATAGTTACCAGAATGATGGAAGGGTCAGTAGGAGGTTGAGTGCTGGTGGTAGTGGTGGTGGTGGTAGTGGTGGTTGTGGTTGAGAGTGTTGTAGACTGAGTGGTGGTGGTTGTGGGTAAGGTTGTGATCGTAGGTAAGGTTGTACTTGCGGTGGTGGTTGTAGTGGGTTGTGTAGTGCTGGTGGTGGACGGGGGTATGGTTGTTGTCGTAGTTGGAGGTGTGATCCTTGGTGCTGTGGTTGTTGGTTTCATGGTCGTTGAGGTGGAGTGAGTAGAGATCAGTTGTTTGCCTGGAGTGGCGTGAATGAAGGGCATGACAGTCGCTCTGCCGTTTCCTTTTGCAGTGGGATGGATCATGTCTTCAAATTCACAAAGCAATAAAACACAATCATTAATTGCAGCCATGAAACAAATCCAGTAAAAGTAATGTGATATAAATGGTTCATAGGGGTTTAGTAGTATTTGAGTATAAGGTATTGATTTAAAACATTCAGCAACTGTTTTTTTTTTTCCTGAAAGAATTTACCTTTGGAAATATCATAGGTGTTGATCCCAGGCTTGGCAGACATTAGAGGGCAGTCTTGCTCAGTCTCACAATGAAACAGGTAGCAGTTGTCATTGCCTGGTTGGCTTGACGGCTTATAAACAACCATGTTACACTTTATACCTGTGAGACAAGTAAAGTGGTAGTTACTGCAGATTATAAGCCCTTTAATCATATACTCAACCACTCAATAAACCTAAATTAAAAACTTTATCATACCAAACAGTTTAACACATTTCCTTGTGCCTCTGAACACCACATCCATGAATTTGGAATAAAGCAGTCAAGTTTGAAGTGTGGACTTTTACCGTTTATTTAAGTAGGTTAATGAAAATACTGCATTACCACTGTATTCTGTATAACTTTTATTGCACCCTAAAGATTACTAATCAGTAACTACATCCAAAGTCTACATACAACAACACCAGGTAAAAGAGGGAAAAAAAGCTAATATGAACCTGATTAAAACATTTTTAATCTAAACACATTTATGAGAAATATTTTCAAAGCAGTTACTTTTGGATATCATAATTAATCTGGTTCAAGAATCAAGTCTTTTTTAAGCATCTTTAATTTTAGTCCAATTCACTACAGTAAACAGAGGAGGGAATTTGGGTCACAGAATAAAAATGAATCTAAATGATAGTCAGTGAAGCTATTCTTTTAAGAATCAATCAAGTAATGCTTTGGTCCATATTTAGCATGTTCAGCTAAAAAAAAGAGCCTAAGATAAAAATATAGCTTCTGCCTTCCTACCTGGTGCCACCTCTTCTGAGCAGCAGGCCAGGATACAGTCTTTCTCTGCTTGCTTTACCCTGGTACTCGTTACAGCCCCATTGCTTTCCACTGCTACGCGTACATTTACAATGGCATCTCTGTGTTGCCTGGAATAACACAGCTTCCCTTTGGAGCCCAAGGCAGAAACACTTGCTCTGAGAAGAAGCAGAGCCATCAGGAGAAGCAAAGCTGCCTTGTAGGAGTCTTGCTGGGCCAGCGCCATGGCTTTAGGGCTTGGTATTTCGAGAAGGTTCTCAGGTGGCAGCACGGTCCTGTTGGGAAAAGTTTAAAATGAGTAAAAAAAAAAAAAGTTTGGTGGGGGTATTAGAAGTATCAGCCCTTAATCACTTCAACAATGGTGTACGACAAATGATTTTTCAACAAGCAGATGAGTTCAATGATTCTGTTTCATTGTTCTAAGCCAATATAATTGATACAAATCAAATAAAAAAAAACTTTTATATTTAGGTTTGGTGTTTAACTGAACTCTCCTTACCAGTCTTGTAATGAAACTTTAGCATGTTAAAATTAGCCTCAGTTAAGAAGTACTTCCAATAGAATAGCACTCCTGCAACACTTTTACAGTTTACAGTCTTTTAACCAATGTTCATTTACAAATCTCTGCAAGCTGCTGTTAACAGTTATTGGTACATTCAGTGAAAATGGTACTGTACAAGCACAAACAGTGCAAATATACAGTACCAGTCAATAGTTTTGACACACTGTCTCATTCAAAGTTCTTTATTTTTTTTTATTTTTTTTACAGTGTAGATTAATATTAAATACATGAGAACAATTATGTGACACATATGAAATTATTAAACAATACAATGTTTGACCTCCACAATTCTCTTCTCTCTTGGGAAGAGCTGGAGCTTCACCGCGTAAAGGAAAAGCAACAACTATTGTTCAGCACCTCCAGGACCAAGAAAATACCAAGAGTGTGCACATTTGACATTTGACAGTTACATATTCTGGTTTGTTTGTTGCTATATATTTTTAATGTCTTCAATATTAAATTTACAATACAGAAAGAAAACATACTGAATGAGCAAAAGTGTGTCCAAACTTTTAACTGGTACTGTAAACTTAATGACAAAGCTTGTACCCTCAGTTCCAACTGTGTAAAGGAAAGGAATAGTACAAATACTTAAACAATGCACTGAATGTTCATCATACTGCATGACCAAAACCTAAAATCTAAATTGTATTAAACAGGCATGCTGTTGAATATGATATGTAATGCATTTGCACTGTGTGAAAACCAACAATTACAGACAACCTGTGCCAATCAACATCCCACTCCAGCATAGCGTAAACATCTCGTATACCACATTCCTCCCACCTCCCAACTGTAGTCTTATTAGAAGATTATGCAACAACACATACTGTAGTTCTTTTTCTTCAATCAGATTTTGTTTAAAGTATCATATGGTAGGAATATATTGGGAGTATGTGAATCGAGTCATGGGCTGAGTGTATTGATTAATATTAGTGCCACAGATGAAGTCAGCTGAAGATGAGTACAGTCAACAAGCAAGCAAACCTTGAAAAGACAATGAATTGCATCCTTTTGTGTGTTCTTACAGTAGATTACTGTTATGCTTTGTCTTTGTCTGATTTTATCTCACTAAACATCTTTTGTTTGCTGATTCTGAGCGATGATGCTAATAGTTCTGGACGGCAATGTAGAGCCCATGTAGTCTGTAACAGAAAAATTGTGTAATTGCCTGATATGGTGCACTTCATGGTGCAGAAACAACATCAAAATTTTTGGGTAGAGAACACACAGACTGCTCCAGCTGGCTGGGGAGCCCTGCTATAAGTGAGGCCTGCCTCCCTTCTGGTGCTGAAGCTGAGCTGAAGCGTCGCTAGGATACCGAGCATCATTTAAAAGGGCACCCCGAGCTGCGACCAGACCATGATGCAATCTTAATGAAATATGAAACGTTGTGTTTTTATCCGGCCCTAAAAGCCAGCAGACATCTTCTTTTGTTGGTTAAAACCCGGTTCTCTGCGCTTTCTCTGCTAACTCGGGTAGCTCCGCTCGAGCTAACGCTACAGTCGCTCCTGTGTCTGTCTTCATCACTGGGCCATCTCACTTACTGTGCACCGAAAGCGTCCGGGCGACCCCGGTCAACGTCGTCGCCTGCCGAGCGCGCGCGGGCGGGTTATGCAGATGAGTCGTGCTGAGGGGTCGGGGTCCATCTCAACACACAGTGCTGTTCTTCTCCCGCGCGCTGCTGGAAGACCCGTGCGGGCAGAGGCATTGTAAGATGGTGTCCTCGGAGTCACGGGCTCGCGCGGAGGAGTCTCGCTCCTCAGGAGCTTCTCAGACCCGACACTCTTTTGTCCGCTCGACGCCGCTGCGCTCCGCGCGGAGCACCGCTGGATAGACCTTTGCTCCGATCAGCTCGCCACAGGACGCGGGGGCGGGAAACGCGACTAGAACACGGGGCCGAAGCGAGAGCGCGGAAATAAACGGTCCAAACCGCGCGGTATTAAACGGCACCGACCGCAGTGCCGACGCTCGCGTTCCTCCACTCTGACCCACTTCAGTCTCTTTGTGTGCTCCGCGCGACTGGTAGGACGGTGACGTCACACGCTGCCTGCCCGGTGTAGTTGTGCTACAGGAGTGTATCCCTGACAGCAGAGAACATCAAACAAACGTTCATCTTTGGTCGCACTACATATTTTCAATGTTAACAACGACAACCTTTATTTAAAATGGTCTCATAATCATCAGTTACTGTTCTGACACCAATTCTGACATTGAATCAAGGTTCATTTAAAGATTTTGAATGGTTTTGCTGAGCTCAAGTCAAGAGTCAAGAGGCTTTTATTGTCATTACATCTGAGTACAGGAACACAGTGTAACAAAATTACGTTCGTCCGGAACCATGGTGCAACATGGAACAACAATACAATAGACAATATAAAGTGAAAATGTGTAACGAATGTGCAACATAAAACTTTAACACTGGAATAAACACTTTAGACGAGACAGTTTAAAAGACAGGACAGTGCAGTACCGATACGGCATAATAATGTGCATAGTGAGAATAAGGTACAGAGATATGCAACATACTGGGACATACATGATCACAGCAGTTACTGAGGTGCAGAGTTTATAGTTTCTTAATTAATTGGTTAACTAGTTAATAAATGACTTACTGAGGTAAGTAATGAATTAGTTTATAAATAGTGCAAGCTGTTCTACACTCACATTAATGCTTTTATATGAAATGTGCTCCTTAAATAATAATTCTTACAATAACAGTGAAAATAATAACAGACTATTATTTATTGTCCCTTTCAACATTGAAATAGCAATGTACAATATATAAAAATACAACACTATCTACACTGCCTGGCAAAAAAAACAAAAAATCGCCACCAAAAAAAGGTCACACACTAATATTTGGTTGGATCGCCATTAGCTTTGATTGCATCTCGCATTCGCTGTGGCATTGTTTTGATAAGCTTCTGCAACATCACAAGATTTATTTGAATCCAGTGTTGCATTAATTTTTCACCAAAATCTTGCAGCATTGATGATGGTAGAGTCTGAACACCGCACGAAGTCTTCTCCAGCGCATTCCAAAGATTCTTAATGAGGTTAAGGTCTGGACTGTGGTGAACAATCATGTGTAAAAATGATGATCTCATGCTCTCTGAATCACTCTTCCACAATTCCAGCCAGATAAGTCATCTTGGAACATGCCCGTGCTATCAGCTATCAGGGAGGGGAAAAAATGGAATAACTTGATGGAATAACCTGGTCTATATTCAGTATATTCAGGTAGTCAGCTGACCTCATTCTTACTGTTGCTGAATCTAGACTTGGACCCAGCAGCAACCCCAGATCATTTACTTAATTAAATCCAGGTGGTGACTTTTTTTTTTTGACCAGGCAGTGTAAAAGCTTATCGAAACAATGCCACAGCTAAAGACGGTCCAACAAAATATTAGTGTGTGTAACCTTTTTTTTGTCCAGGCAGTGTATATACATGTTTACATATACATGTAACACCAAGTTTAAAACAAAACAATACATGTACACTCATAACATTAAATTATTGCTTAATGGATCAAAGCAATCAATTCTGACGTTGGAGATAAACAGCGTTTTAGTGCATCAGAAATGGAAAAACAACATACTTTTGCTATCGGGGCTATGTTGTAGTTATTGCTAATGCTGATTAAATAAAACAGGGTAGATATTTTGATAGGTTATAAATGCTTCCAGTGGTCAGGAGTATATGCTAGATATGCTAATGACCTAAATCCCTGTAGCAGGGTAAATCTAAGATCAAAGGTTATGTGATAAGAAATTCTTTTTACTTTCATTTTTTTTTTTAAACCTGAATCACAACTTTTTCAATATTACCAGGAAATTTAGATCGTATGATGCACCAGAGAAAAATTTAATTATCATTAAAAAACAAAATTAAAACCAAATAAATTGTGAGTCGGTCAGTGGCACATATCAGTGCGTAAGAGGTACAACTCAACAGAACAGCACCTCAATTGGAAACCTTGTTTTCTTTATTACAGAAATAAATATGATGAAAAACTATTAAAAAAAATTAGAAGAACATAAATACACAAAGGAAAGTAAACAAATGAAGTAGAACCTGAAGTATACCGGCAACTTTAGTAGACATGTTTGTTGTTTCATACCTTATGCTAGGAGCTGCTTATCCATGAAGAGTAGGTAGGTGAAGATCCTTGCTGTAAGTGAAGAGCTCGGAATTGGACTTTGAAACACATTCTGACAGCATGTAAGTTGCTACACATAATCAGGTACATAATCAGGTATATAGCAGGTCTTTATCAGGTGCACTTGATAAGAAGAGCATGCTTGTTGTTGGTGGCAGGAAGTCAGTAATGTTAGTGGGGCAGTGTTTAGTTAAACAGATGCAGACATCAAATGTTGGTAAATGAGATGTTGGCAGATGCAGGCAATAAACTACAGATTCCAACAGTTGCATCGAAGTAGCTACTCTCCAGTGGCACAGTTGTGTCTGTTCCACTCATACCAAGACAACACACACCAACACACCATAATCATGTCCATGTGATGATGATTCACCACCCAAATAGAAGCTGCTCTGTGATGGTCCTATGGGGCTCTGACCATAGAAAAACAGGGTAAAAGGAGGATTATAAAGTATGAAGGGATACAGAAGGTCTACAGTCTGTAATTACAGAACAACAAAGTATTATATTAGTGGATTATTTATTATATATATTTTTTACTTTCGATTATCAAAGTAACTAGGAGTTGTTTATGCTCACAAATTACCCGGATTAAACATGTTTATATTCTATAACTCATGTCTATATTCTATAAGTATTCTGTGAATGTCATTTTGGAACTATGCTTTTGCATAACAGCAATTATATCATGTTGCAAAGGAATTCCATATATGATGTTAAATTTAATACAATCATTTAAACATATTTTGTAGCCTGAGGTATATTTATTCCATATATTCACTGCATTCCTTATCCATACGCACATTTCATACCCTGAATACACTAGTTTTACAGTTACAGTACACTCACTGTGTAGTTACTAACATATTAATCACTTATTCTGAGGTAATTTAAAAAATATATAAAAATGTATCTTACTTCCAGTGGTAAGCAAATTTAGTATATATAATTTTTTTAATACTATTTAATTCATTTTATAAATATATATAAAAAAAGACTATACCCTCAAAACTCAGCTGCAACACACAACTGATTTTAATAAGATCCATATGGGTTAAAAGTCTTTTTTCCAATAAAGAACTGAAATGACTGCAGGATACAAATGGAGATACAAATGTTAACGGTCCTCTTCCTGCCCGCTTTGTATGTATAATCTGGTTTATCGAAATGTCTTTTTAAATGTTGTCGACAGATGTTCATACTTCAGCTTCTGGACTAAAGAGACATTGTATTGGAAGAGCTCAAAAATCGCTGGCCTTTACACAATTCACATCACTTCAGGATCATCACAGTCACCAATGAGGCATGTATATTTGTATCTGCAATCATATGTTTTTATTATGCATATATTGTACTGAGTGCAGTTATAAAGCAGATATCTGGACTATTATAAAAAGGGCAGCAGAAACAACAATAAAAAATATTCTTTATGGATCCCTAACACACAGGCACAGGCATCCACAAAGGCTTATTAACCAGAAAGACTTGCATTATAGTAGCAAGTAACAGTAGTATTCAGCTGATGTGCACATCTGAAGACCAACAGCTTGCACCATAACTAGTGAATATTTGTCAGTCCCTTTGGTCAAGCACAGTTGCAGTGAACTCCAAAAAATTGTTCATTTATTGCACATCCATCATTTCAACATCAGCGGATGAGGAGGGATTTTTTGTTTGCTGTCTGGCAGTAGAAGTTTTCTTAGCAGCAGGAGCAGGAGCTTTCTTCACTGAAACGGTTTCAACTATAAAAGAGAAAGATGTGTGTCAAATGAGTTCACAAATGTGGCCATGAACTGCCAATAATTGAACAGTGGTTGGTTGCATATCACGAAACTGTGATAGAAAGAAAATGTCAAAGTACTTTACTACTAAAGGACAAGGTTGTATTTGCAAAAAGTTAGGACAGACAGGCTATTGCATATATTCATTGTTACGTTCAGTCATGCATACATAATGTTATTATTGACTGAGCTGCTTCTGGTTTCACTGGCTGTACCTTCTGTAGTTATAGAATACAAAGACCAAAGATTAAAATTAGATGATACATTGAGTGTACATGCTGAGCCAGTCGAACCTTCACATTACACAAAAATACATAACACATTACCTCCACAAGAAAGACTGATGTGAGAAAAGGAATGTTTTCAGGTCAAGTACAGTAACAATGTTATTTACAAATCATAGACAGACAATTAGACAGATGGCTGAAAACTTTACTGATTCCAACAGAAATGTAGTCATCCAATAGAACACAAAAAAATAAAACACACTCTGAGAACACAAATGAGACTATGCACCATGCAAATGGGCTGGAAACTGAGTTAACATGCTGCAGACAGAAAGAGCAGTAAACAAGATGCAGGTAGGTAACTGTGGCAGGACTTATCACATAGCCCTCTGCCCCAAAAATAAAAACAACACCCTTTAAAATATATATAAATACTTATGTATGTGAGGGTTTCTTTTATTTGAAGAACCAGTTAATTGGGCAATAGAATAACATTTCATATGTTTATGAAATGTTATGAAAAATAACATTTTATATGTTTTATATAAAGAAGGCTTGAAGTACTATGAGTATTGTATGTCTGAAACAGCTGCAATGTAAACAATATTTTAGAAACATCATTTTAAAAATATTTTAAATATTTGGGTTGTGAGCCTTGAACATTACTGCTATGCATTTATGCTGCTTGTAATGAGTCTACACTCTGTGCTACTTGTCTAGTAACAGTATTAAGGTATATAATATTAATCTTAGGGTGGTACACAAAACACACTGGCATAATGTCTCGCACTATGTAACAGGAGTGTTTGAGAGACCATCTCACTGAAGCATAATCAACCCATTGTTGACTGATTCATTAAATAAAAGGCAAACATGTCTTATAAGCTAAGCAAGCACAAATTCCTTGAATGTATTCTAAGGTTTGTTGTATTTACCTTGCATGCTTGACTTTTCTTTCTCCATGTGGCGCAGCTGCTTGAGTAACTTGTTTTTTTTCTTCCCAGACAAAGTGATGTTTGCCCTAGAACTAGTGCTGTACAAGAGGAAAACAAACACATTAAAATATTATTTCAACTTGAAATAGATACATCTCAGTTATCTTAGTAGTTAAACAGAACAAAATTGTACAAAGCATCTTTAAAAAAAATCTTAAATGGTTAAGCAAGCAGCACACTGCTATCACACTGCAAGCATCACTCTCTACTATATAAAATGAGCATGTACTTTTGGGAAATTGGGTTCTTTTTGTTAAATTTAGTTAACAGTATATCAACTGTCAGTACTGCAGCGTTTACTGAAACTGCAAACTTAGAATTTACTGAAATTAAATAAGAGAGAATCCGTTAGCCACTCTTTCAGGCAGTTCACAAACCTTCTTTTTTTCAGGTGGTGTTTTGTTATAAGGCCTTCGTCCACCACTGCCCCAATAATGCAATGTTTCTTCCTCCTCTGCTTTGTCAGAACTCTCCTCCTCTTGAAGAGATTTTTCCCCAATTCCTGCAAATTCAAAATTATTTTCTACAAATTAGGTAATAAATTGGTAAGTAATATATTTGAAGTGAATAATATATTCATAGTTATTTTTAGTTGTAGTTTCCTCTCATTTTAATGAAAACTAGAATTTGATGAAATTGTGGGAAACCTGGAGTTGTAAATATTTTGAATCGTTTGACGTGTTCTTGGTCTGTTTAAAGACACATTTTAATGTTCATATGCAAATCTTGTGTTTAAATTATTTTAATTTTTGTGATATTTTACCACAACAGGGCATACATGTTAGGCTTTAAATCAGCCAGCATGGACACAATGAGAAATTAGTATAAAAATAGTATTAATTGTTAAACAAGCAGCAAGTATTTTCAGTAAAAAATATTTCCTCAGAAATAACACAGTATGATGATCGTGACGTCAAATTTTACTTTCTTAAAGGGCCAAGTTTTCTTTTGAATTGTGCTACCTGTTGATATGTGCTTCTTATCACCACATTTGTTTTTATACCAATTCTGATTTACTTGCTTTTTTCGAGTATTTTCACTTTTAAATATACTGTAGGGTAGCACAACTGGTCAGTACAGGTGTTATCACAAGATGACAGGGTGCACAAGCAATTGTTAAACATGTTTAACTTTATACAGACTAATTAATAATTAAAATGGCTACATATTTAATCATATAACTGTGTTGTTTACCCACTTAAAAGAAAAATTCAACTTAGCCAGACAGCACTGCAGAAGACAAAAAAAAAAAACACACCACATGAAGTAAAACTGTATATAAAATGTACAAAAAAAATAAGTAAGTTAAATAAGCGTAGGATAATATTTCTCTACGTGTAAAACTGTGTATTTATATAAAACGGTGTTTGTATAAAATCTAAACTATAACTGTTCACACAAAATGTAGTTAACGTGCTATTAACACATTTTACTCTGAATTTAAAAGACTGTACACTTTTAGCTAAGTTAGCTAGAATAACTACGTTAGTTAACTGCACTTTAATTCAGAGAGATTAGGAGACCATGAATTAACGGAGCTTTATTAACTCCCAGCTGCTCCTTTAATAAAGCCTATATAGCCAATACTGCCCAATCATATAGTTACAGATAGAACATACAAATAAATGAAACACACAGGAATAAAGCAGTTAAAACACCTACTGTTTTAGGCTTGTTGATTTTTCCACCTGGAGCCATGCTTACTACAACGTGAGGAGCCTGTAAATATGACTTCCGGTTCACACAATATACAATAAAAGTCTAAATAAAAATCATTTAAGAAAATAACCCGAGTAAATTGTGTCGAACAAGTGTGTAATTATTGGTGTATAGATATTTGTTTAAAGACACTGCCGCTATATTATTAATGGTATTCTTAATCTTTAAAAATCAAAATGAAAAATATACAATATACAAATGTAAATTAAAAGGTTTAATTTATTTAATTAAATGTGATTTAAAATGTTATTCTGGCCTAATATTTTGATTTATTGATCTTTAAATCCGCATATTTTGGTATCCTTAAATTATCGGACCAAAATCAGCGTTTTAAGATTTTAAGCTTTTCTATTTGTATAGTTTTCTATCTTTACCACTAGAGGGCAGAGCTGCAGCGGGCTGCTGTAGTGCAGATGAGAGGTGGGTAACCCAGGTCCAAAAAATAAAAATCCATTCCAGTACCAGCTGCCTGGGCGGTTTGGTGTATGGCTAATATGTGGCTGAGCCGCCCAGACTGTTGGTTCAAAACTAGGATGGGTTTTTAATTCGGGACCTGGGTTATCCACCTCTAGTCCAGCCAGAGTACAGAATTATCCCATGGGTTATCCGGTCCTGCTTCCATCAATCTATCATCTCAAATTTACATGCACAACAACAGTATACAACCATTAGTCAATATATAACTGTCACAAAAAATAGATTATATAAGAAAATACATAACCAGGGATGCGAAAAAAGACCAAAATATTATAAAGCTGAATATTTACACACACAAAAACCAAAAAACAGAAAACTGCTAGTATTTTCTGTTTTTCATTTGATGATCCAAACAAAAATGGGAAAATTTAAAAAACGCATTCGGATCATACACAGGTCCCGGATTTATCAGCCTTCTGATTATAAGAGGAAGATAATGCCATCATATTACATATTACATATATTAAAAACCACTTTGTATTTTGTTGCCACCACACTTGTGCTGGGCACCGATTTTTTTTCTTTTTTTATATAACTTTCTTTATTGAGTACTTGATGAGTAAAATAGGTCTGCCAGTCTTGATCCAGTAACTGTGTATTGTTTTCTCCTATTCTGCAATGTGTACAAGCAGCACAGTAGTAGGAGAGCTTGTAAAAGGAATAAAAGGTTCTACTAACATTTAAACTGTCATGTTTCTTTCACTTTCAAATTTCTTATCAATCTTCTCTATGTCTTAATATCTACCTTAATACTTGCCACAAATACTCTAGATTACCCAGTACTGCACTATTTATAGAGCATACATGTTTGATGCTATATGTGGAAAACACAGGGGTTCCAATTTTGCTGTAAAAAAAACAGTGTTGTCTGGTCCTATATTGAAGGTTACATGTGTCCTGGTCTCAGAGTGGTGGTTGTCCAGAACAGAACTCTGCACTAGGAGGAATATTTTTGATAAGACACTAACTGCAGGGTAAACATGTAGCAATGTTAAAGGAGAACTCTGGTGTAAAATGGAATTCAGTGAAACATGATAAAGAGTACAACCTTTTGTCAAATAGCCCTTCTCTCTTTTTCCTATGGGTGTGGAAGTAGGGGGAAAAGTGGACCTGACTACCCAGGGCCAGAGTAGGAAGAGGGGCCCATGACAATCCAGATTTATTTTTCGCTCACATTCCTTGTGTACTGGCATGCATAGGGGCCCACTTACATTGAGAGTGTACAGGGCCCAGAATTTGCTGCTATGCCCCTGCTTCTTCCCCAGCATTCAGAAATTCAGCGCTTTTAGCTGATGCTTCCAACAGGCTTACAATGATAGTGATAGGGGCATAGCATTGCCCATGCAAAAAAATCACATAATTGTAAAGGGGTTAGACAGCCATGGCCCCGCTCCCATAGCGGTTAAATATTATATAATGAATTACATGCACATATTGTCACCCCTTCTCTGACGGGTTAGAAGTAGAGAAATACAGCAAGGTTAAATTATGTTTTTAATATTGGTATTGTCCACAACAAGGTGCTGATTATTGGTTATGGAATCAGCCCAAGACATTCAATAATTTTTGCTATTTTAGTCTCTGTGTCTCTTCTTCATATTAAACTGATTAGGCATTCAGGTAGGTTCACCACCAATCTTCAGTTTAATGTGAGGGGAAGTGCTAGTCCCAGTGGGTGAGCTGAAGGCATCTGTAAAATGGAACTGTCCATCTGTCTGAAGCTCCCAGCTGGACAGCAGACTTTGCATCAGCAGCAATGGGTGGACAGAGGGCAAGAAACAAGAAGCACAACAAATGTATGTAAACTTAAATTTACATAATCTACAGAAAAGCTTTATTACCTCAGCTTTGAAAGAGAAGCCTACAAAAAGGGAGGAAAGGGGTCACAGCTGCAAAGTTTGAGTGTGTAGGTTATAACTTGAGAGGATCTGGTAGGTGTAGCAAATAGTAAAATTTCTATACATATAGTTACATCAACATGACATTTTAGTTCCATTAATCAGAGGATGTAGAAAGAAAACAAAAAGTTCAGCAGAGCTCAACTTCAAATGAATACAGCCGCAGCGTTGCATCCAGCCAATCAGGAAACAGCAGGCTGCCATGCCACACACATACAAGCAATACACACAAATCAGCTGCCTCTCAACCATGGAAGAGAAGCTGAAAATTGGGGAATATGGATTTAAAAAACTATAGATCACAGTGAGGTTAATTAAAAATAAAAAATCTTAAACTTATGATTAACTACATCTGTTGCTTCATTTGTATTCAAAAACAGCCGAGAGATCCAGTGTTCTGACGAACCGTGCTACCCTTTTGTGTATATTTAAAGTTACAAAATATATTAGATATATTAGAGCAAGTTTCCTGTAGACGTTAATGTACTATTTTTGGATAGTAAGAGTTTATTATAATCTGTTTATCGTTTTTTTTTTTATTATTATGAATTGCCAATACACTTTGACAATGTAATGACAGTGAGTCCACATTGTTAAATGCCCCAAAAATATTAGAAAACAAAATAATTATAAAACACATGAGAAATAATAATAATTTAATAAATGTAGGTTAGCGCAGGTGCAGATAATCATAGTGCTACTGCTATTATCTAATCACAGTAATGCCACAAGTTCAACTACTGTAACAAATCAAAGTAACACTACTATTGAAGATAATCACAGCAACACTATTGCTGTCATTACTACTGTACCTAATTACAATGCTTGTAATTTCTGCAACATGTGGTTTTGCAATGTCTTGTGAAAAAATGCATGGATATCCCTGTAAATGTTTCTCTCAAATCTCATGATAGAAGTTTACTCCCACGTGCAATACCATAACATGAATGTGTCCTTTTTTTCCAAAAAAACATCAAGAATACTAATGTCTTTCCACTGTCTGATGGTTCATCCAGTTATTTAGATAGATAGTTAGATAGATAGACAGTCAGCAGCAGCATCCCGTCCCCGATGGGAGGAGTTAAAGAGTCTTTTTTTTGTAGTCTAGTCTTGTAGTCTTTTAGTTTTGTACTGTATTGTAGTGTTTGTTCAAAATGTAATAAATTCATTGTCCATGTGATTCTATTAGCTATTGTTAAACGGTTCATACAGTGCTGTCTGAGGGGTTGGAAATCACGGGTGTTCAGCTTAGGCTTGTGCCCATACCGTTTAATTTCACCCAATTCTTTAAATTGTTTAATGATATTCTTTCCAACTTTCTTTGAGAAACACTATTTTAACTTCTCACGGTCCACAAAGGTTTGTTGTTGATACTGTTTTTGTACGAAATTAAGATTATAATCACATGTTTGAAATCACATCACTATTTTGTTGTTTTTTACCTCATTACTAGGACATGTCCCATCTTTTCATGGAATGTGTTGCAGGTGTCACATGTAGGAATGGATGTATATTAATACGTGAAATGAAGTTGACCAGATCCTTGGTTCATAAGGTTTACAAATGTTTTAAACAATCTTTAAAAAAAACGTTTAAGAAGAAACATTAAAACAGTATATTTCTCTTAAACTTGTGCGTCATAGAATTTTTTCTCACCTTTAAATATCACATTATGGGCTATTTTATGGCGAATTTTAAATCCCCTCACCTGCTACACTCATTCTATCTACATTCTATCTTTAGAATAACCGCTCTTGAATGTTTTTCCTGTTATTTTCCAATCCGAAAAATGTAAAAATTGTTTAAAACAAAACCCAATCCCCCAGCTCCTCTCTACTCATGTATCTTAATATTGCCATCCAGCGGCCATGGCGTTCAACAACAACCCCAAAAGCTTCGGGTATATTCCGCCGAAACTGGGCCATTACATACCTGTATAAATGTGCACAAAAATAACTTTAAAACAGTGTCTTGTACATTGACCTAATTGCAAAAGTAAGATATGAACACTGAAAAAATAGCATTTGTTACCTGTCCCCACTCACTAACTATAAACTTTATTATGAAATATGACTAATAAAAACCTTCAGAGATTTTGTAATTTTTTTGCAATGTTGTGTGACTCCAAATCACATCCATCCATTAAATGTAAGTTAAAATACACATTTTAGTTGTGTCCCTGGGTTTTCACTCAGTCCTGTTACCGTAACACATTAGCCCATCTGAAACATTCTACAAATCACACCTTCATCAGTGTTTTTCTGTATATTTGATCTTATTGTAATTATGACTGAGGAGGTCAATCTCATCACTCTGTCCTGTTTCCTAAATCAATTCTTAGATCTTATTTGTTTATTTTTAAAATAAAAATTTGGGGAAAATCACTAGAATGTGCTCAGTGTCCTCATGCTATTAGCATAGGCCCCATTTAGCTATTTTCATGTTTTTGCTAATTTTATGCTGAAAACTCAGTCCTGTTACTTTCATTCCTGTTACTCAAAACAAAAAAGTAACAGAAATGAGTTCCAGTAACAGGAATAAGTGTCATTAACAGGAGTAATTTTTTTCATAAATATCAATTATTTGAACATGCAGTCAACCATTTCCTTTAAAATAAAGACTTTCTTGAGAAAAAATCAAAGAAATTAATGGACTTGCTTTTAAACATGCTTTTTAAATGCCACGTGAATTTGTAACCAGCTTAGAAACCTTATAAAAAAATAAGTAAAGTGGCGTAAGATTGACCAGTACATGTTTTGAATAGTTAAATACATGTGTTATTAGATTTAGAGTTAAAAAAAGATACAAAAAAGTTTAATTTTTCAACATGCAAATGGCACCCATTCGGTGGAATGGCCCATTAATATGTTTTTACATTCATAAAACTTTATATTGGTTAACTGATTAACAAAATGACAGAATTCATATTTAGATACTTTTATCCTATTCATGTTTCATTAAATGTTGTTACTGTGCAAAAACTACTAGCAAGTTGTCTATAGATAATAAAAATGATCTGACCAGTAGAATCTAATAAAAAAAACACAAAAATAATACTTCTTTAGAAGAGCTGTGTTAATTTGTCAGAAGATTAGGGATGAAGAGGTTTCAGTTGCTTCAGAAAATAGCTTTTGTAACATAAATGTACACTATTAGATCAGGGTTCAACAAAGGATAATATTTTCTGTCAATCATTTACTTTACAAGAGTGTAAAATCAGCTGATTGGCTGCTAAAATGACCAAAACACCTTAATAAAGATTTTCAGAATAGTTTGTTCAGTCAGAAGAGGAATAATAACCTTCACTGTAAAGTACTTTTAATATTTTTTTAACAATTTATACATTATTCTTGATGTCTATCTTATCACTAGCATTGCCCTAACACCAGAAGGGTGAAGACTAGCACATACCTCCTCCAGTATATGTGAAGTCAGCCACTGCCTTTTTTTCAAACTGCTGCTGATGCAGCATTGCCCAGTAGCCAGCACGCTGTGAGGCGAGAGTGCCATTAACCCACCCAGAGAGAGCAAGCCCAATTGTGCTCCCTCAGGGCTCCAGCAGCTGAAATAAAAAAATATGCTGCATCACTTTGCGCAGCACTAACTTGTGCTGTTTGTTTGCTGTTTGTATGCTCTCTAGATGGGTAGACAGTGCTTTTCCCCTCACCACTCCTAGAGTGGTGTCAGTCAGCACAAGGCATCTGTGAGCTTACGTATCAGAACCGAGTCGCTGTGCTTTCCTTTGAGCACACTGTGATGCTACTCGGCAATGCTGCATCAGCAGCAGTTCGATAAGAGGCGGTGGCTGACTTTACATGTATCGGAGGAGGCATGTGCTAGTCTTCACCCTCCTGGTGTTGTAGCATCACCAGTTGTAGGTTATGTACAGCTGGGTTGCAGGAATGAATGAATGAGTGGGACAATTGGCCCAGATAAAAAGAAAAAAAATGGGGAAAATTTGAAATTGTTTAAAGAAAATTGTTCATATATTTAAAGAGTACTGAGATTATTTTTTTACAATACCACCAAGCCCTACTGTGGAGACATGAAACATGTTTTCTTTAAAATGTTATCTTCATGATAAGGAATCAGGACGGAACCCAGGATAAAGATCTAGAACCATAAAAAATACTGAGCCTCATTTTACAGAACAAACAATTAATTACTTTAATCACAAACGGTTTCTGTGTATGTGTAACCACAACAGTAAGTCGATTCTTTTTGTTTTGATTCACACTTCTGTAGCATGTTCTAAAAAAAAGAGTAATAGCAGAAATGATTTGATCTCACACATTTTGGAACCCCTTCAAGGGTGTCATCCATCTTATTTTACATCTGTTTGCTAACCAGTCAGTCCAGGAATGCATCAGCTTTGCTGTATTTGACTGGTCTCCACCACAACCCCTGTAACTAAACAGTACATTTTATATTTTATGAGGGTGTTTTCAGTATGTGAGAATTGTTTGTATTTGTAGAAAATCAGATTTATTCCATCTGACCCCAAATTGCTGTTTTTCGTCTTCTATCTCTGTACGCTGACGTGCTAATGTGATGGAGCCTTGATAGTGCAGTTTTGGGACAAACAACAGGGAAGCGACCATTACTAAATGACAACACAACAGTAAGTCATATTTCG
Organism: Astyanax mexicanus; assembly: GCF_023375975.1. Classification (NCBI taxonomy): domain Eukaryota; kingdom Metazoa; phylum Chordata; class Actinopteri; order Characiformes; family Acestrorhamphidae; genus Astyanax; species Astyanax mexicanus. The sequence continues at coordinate 30,596,383 of NC_064409.1, read as the reverse complement.
CCCTCATTATAATACTTTCTTCACATTTCATTCTTTATGATTATTAGCAAGAGTCAATAATTCTTCAGCTTGTTCTGTACAGAGTATTTAGAAGGATTTTCATTCACCATATGATCTCTCCTAGGTAACTCCTTCTGGTGATCAGTCATCCAGTCCACAACCTTGTTCCACATATTTTTGAACAAACCAGTCATTTCAGCAGTGCTTTAATTTTACTGGATTGACTGGCCTCTACCATGATATTGTGAACCTTGTTTTAAAGCTGTTGGTTTAAATTCGTCTAGTAGTACACTGACTCTGCTAACTGGCACAAGTAAAAAATCCTATTCATTTTAAATATTTGATGTATGTGAGAATAAAAAGTTTGAACACAGTCAATTTAACCACAATTTCTGACTGTTTTTGTATTATTTTTATCTTTGTGATGAAAACAGTCTTAAAGGAGGTTTTGGGTTTACCACTAAAAGGCAACACATCAATAGTAATTAATTTTCTTCTTTCCACATTCACTCCTAGCATGATAAGAGGTGTTCCATTTGCAGGGATTTTCATTCACCATATGATTAAAGACTTTATTTTAATGATGTCATGCTTATTCCATAATTTATTAGCTCAAACCAGTCAGTCTTGTAGTGCATCGGTTTTGCTGGACTGACTGGCCTCCACCACAACTATGATGGGAAGAAGAAAGTATGGAGAAGGCTTGGAACGTCTTGACACAAAGCTCACCACATCTGTTAAACATGGTAGTGGTATGGACGTGCACAGCTTTTAACGTCACTGGGCCACTAGTGTTCATTGAAGATGTGACAGAAGGCAGAAGGATGAATTCTAATGTGCACAGGCTTATACATCCTGCTCAGATTCAACCAAATTCAGCAAGATTAATCGGCTGAACAGTACTAATGAACAATGACCCAAAACATACTGCAAAAGCATCCCAGGATTTTTTTAAGCGAAGTGAACCTGAAAGTCTACACTTCAGTAGCTTCTTGTTTGTTTTATTTCTAATCTAGTGTGTTGGCATGTCGACCCCACCCAAATCAGAAAGATTGTTTTACTGTGGAGATTAATGCTACATAATTAATAGTATATTAATGAGTGAACCAAATGCTAACAGCTAATTGACATCACAGCTAAACGCTAGCAGTAAGCTGTCCACACCATGACAATATCAGGACGTATTTTTGCCTTTAGATCCAGATACAGGGACCTTCATGACCTCACTGCTTCCTAAAAATGAGAGAGTGCGTTTCTCGCGTTTCAGGCACAGGGTTTATCCGTGCTCTGGGTGTGTGGAGGAGGAGGAGGAGGAGGGGGGTTGGGGTTGGCAGTTTAACCCTTAAAGGGCTGCTCCTCTTCTCCTTTAAGACTCAAAGCGGAGTGCGGTCCCCGCGGGTCACGTGACTCGTCGCTAAGCGAGAAGGTTAGAGGACCATCAGAAACGGCCAGCAGCTCCACAGCAGCAGCAGCGCAGGACATTTCACCACTGTAGAAAACAGCTACTGCCGCGTCTGTTCACCCTTTCAGCGCGGGCGGTGGTGTGTTCTGGTGTGTAGCATAGTGAAGTGTAGTGTAGTGAAGGACAGACCGAGCTCCTCCTCCTCACTTCATTAACGGCGGAGACGGACCGGAGAGTCCTTCAGGACACCGCGCGTCACAGCGACAGCTAACCCCTCGTCTACACACGGTATATCTGTGTATATCAGCTAATTTCCAGGCGCGGTCCCGTGTCTCCGGACTGGAGGGGGTCCGTCGTTTGATCGCTGTAAACCCGTTAGCTAGCTAAGGTGAGCTAGCAGACCGAGGCTGACTGCTGGTTGAGCTTCAGTGGGGATTAGTTAACCGCTCGTCGCTCTTCGGCTGAAATACTAGCTAGCCTCTAGCCTGAGCTCGGTTTATATTCTCCTCACTGTCGTTTATTTAACCGTACACTCCTCCTCCTCTTCCTCAGATACGCAGTGTGCGGTGCGTTTCCACCGGAGGCCGTTAGTTACGTAAGAGGCCCGTCAGCGGGAGAGGACGGCCGGTGTAGGTCCCTGATGTCGGCGGAGGGTTACTGTGTGAGCGCTGTGCTGTGCTGTGAGGCGTGACGAGCTCGTGCGGTTTGAAGGCGTGTTAGTAAGGGGACGCGGCTCGGCCTGTGACTGACTGACTGGTGCAGGAAGTAAGGAAAAAGGCACCGGTGGGAAAAGGAGGCCTTCATTTTTTTCTCAGTCGGTGAAGCAGCCTGTGCGCGTGGTGCTCCGTCTTTCTGCTGTGAGCTGAAGTGGCTTGTTGGGGAAAATGTCTGGCCAGACGCTGACTGACCGTATCGCCGCCGCGCAGTACCAACTGACCGGGTCAGACGTGGCGCGAGCTGTGTGCAAAGCTACCACGCACGAAGTGATGGCGCCCAAGAAGAAGCACCTGGACTGTAAGTGTGCCTGTACTGTAGAGTTCAGTGTGTGTGTGTGTGTGTGTGTGTGTGTCTGTGAGTTTGTGTGGAGTGGGGGAAGGGGAAGTCACTCAGTGTGTGTGTTGGCTCGTTTGAAGCCCCTGAGATACAGCAAATTCCTCACTGTCTCTAATAATAATACAAATAATGTATAAGAATTAAGCATGTTCAGAATATTTTGTTAATATAACAAGATTAAGATCAGACTTACAATTTAATGGTCTTAGCAAATAGATATCATTGTTATGTGAACTTTTACAAACATTTCACATTCTAAGCACTGAACACGTACATTACATGTCCACGTGTTTGTAGACACCCCTTCTAATGATTACATTCAGCTGCTGTAAGTGGCACCCATTGCTCACATGGATGTGAACCTATATATGAATAAAGCCCCTTATTGAGCAGTTAAACTGTGGAATGATTGTGCTCCTTTTAGTACTTTCAGATTGCACTAGGGTGTTGAGGATGAGGTGGGGTGATTGTCCAACCTCCACTAATGCCCTTGTCACTAAATGCAATCAGATCCTCACAGCAGTGCTTCAGAATTGCATAAAAAATCCTGAACAGTAAAGAAGGTGAAGCAGGAGTCCCTTTACTTTTGTCCATGTACTGTATCAATCTTCAATTTTTGACACAGTGTCCCCAGCCAGTCTTCTATGTCTTTTAGTAGTCACAATGGACAGGACTGAAAGTGTCCGCTCTAGACCGAGTCGTATGGAGCTGTCCATTTCAGCACCACAACAGGACTTGTGATCTGGTGCCATCTAATACAGTGTTCTTTAACCCTGGTCCTGGAATCACACCTCCCTTCATATTTTACCATTTCTCCTTTTACCAAGACAGCCAAATCCTGTCTTTCTTCAGAGACATGTAATTCAGTGAAATAAAGCAGGGCTAAATAGAAACACCTGAGCACATTTTATAACAAAAAATGGCTTGCATGGCATTCATTCATTCACTGAAGACCACAACTAGACATTTAATAATAAATGAAAAAACAATGAAATTAGACATTCAAAAGGGCTAAAGTTACTGCTTTTTCTACAAGCTTTTTTGTACCTTGTATTCTGAGTTTTATGGAGTTTTGTCACTTGTGCTGAGTAAAAAATTCCGCACAGATTCTGAGCTTGTCTGGGTAACAAGAGGAACTTTGTTTCCAAGCTGTGGATCGATTGCACAAATTAATTTGTCTCTTTCTGAGTGAATAATTATTGTCTATTTTACTCGGATAAACACACTTATGGGACAGCAGCAAGAGCTCCTCAGATAAAGTGCTGTACTTATTTCTCTCCAGGCAGGACAGAGCGAGATGAGCATTTGACCACACAAAGCGGAGCTGCCATTACTCCAATGTGTTAGCTTGTTGTACTAACTGTTATACTAGCTGTGCTAGTATGCTTTTTTGTGGTGCTGTTCTACACAGTGCTCTGCAGCACCTAGAGCAGTAAGGCGATATGTGAAAAATGCATACTGGTTTTAATTTTGCCTCCAGTACACCGCCCAGCACTGTCTACAGGCATGAACTGCTTGCATGCTTCAGGTTCTGTCTTAACAATTTAATGTGGTTTACATTGTATAAGCAAGACCAAGGCTCCAGACTAAGTTTAAACTGTGCCCACAGCTTTGTGTCAGACTCCCTATACTAAACCCACCCATCCCAATGTTTTAAAACTCAAATACCCACAGAGATGGAAATATTAATCTGCTATGTATTGGAATCAAATGATTTTCAGTCAGAATATGCAATCGGGAATTAGCATCATTGACATATCTTAAAAAAATCCTGCCAGGCAAACAGATTATATTTGCAAATTAAGGATTACAGCATCTCTGTGCAAGGCTCACTGTAGGGACTGCATGGTCAGATGAAGCTGCACGTCCTTCCCAGTCACTCACTATTCAAAACAGTGATGACCACATTCAATATGATTGAAAATAACTTTTATATTTTGTAAGTTAGCATCTTGTAATAGATGTCATTGTAATGATTTATCATACGCAGTAAAATACAGATCAACATGCAAATACTGCAGCTGGTTTTACCATAAACCCATCAGATTCTCTCCTATATGATCTCACATTAGTCTCTTCAGATCTTAGAACTACTATCACAATTCCCCCATCTCTGGCCATCTCTACTGAGGGTTCTATATAAACCTAGCAACCTATAATTTTCCTATGTCAGCAATTTCGCTTTGCTCAGCAGTTTAAACCATGAAGGTGGTAATGTGTGGGTGGAACACAAGGCCCGTGGACCACGTGATTATTGGAACACGGAACTACAGGGTAAAGTCAGTAAATACAGATAAAACTGTCTGTCTGTGTGTGTGTGTGTGTGCGTGTGCAGTGCCCTGCGGTTATATATGGTGGCTCAACACTGCAATATGCGGTATGGCGCGATATGCCTTCATGTTAGAACTATGTGAATGTTTTTTATAAATATTTTTTTACGTGCTTTTTGCGGCTAATATAATATTTTTTTTGTTTATGGGCTAACAAGCTTTACACGTGCTTTACTCACCCAAATAAACTTAAAGCCTAATCTATAGGGCTCCTCAGGACAACAACATATTTGGGGCAGCTGGATATTAGCATGAATCGCGCATTTAAATTGGCACTCTGAGCTGAGTGGACGGCTTGGATGAAAAGCACGAGAATCTTTTAATTAAATGTATTTAAATAATAATTAAAATAACAGGTGTGCTGAATTTTGACTCTGGGGCAGAATCCGACTCCCCTTCGCGTGCATGCGCGTCTGGTAAACAAGTGGGTGCTAGAGATTACTCTCGCGCTGTCCGTTATTTTTTGTGTGTAAATAATGCTTTAGATTTAGATTTCACTCAGAACACAGCAAGATATAAAGCCAATTAAAGACTCTTGTTAGACATTACTAGTTTAGTTATATATAACGAAAGAAAGACGGGTATTGCAGACTTAAATAACTCATAGGAGTGGACGCCTTTTAGGCATAATGATCATTATTAGGAGAACATGTTAAACTTATGTTAAGCTTAATCGTAAAATCTGGAAAGATAATCAAGTTCAAATGTGAAAACCTGATATTTACACCTGCTAAAATGATACTGCCCCTCTGATCTCAGCACCCTTCGTAATGAAGAGCACACCGCAATCTCAAATGAGAATTTGCCTGGAGAAGAAAGTGACTTTGAAGGTACGCCAGAGCACTGTAAAAAAAAAGCCTACTTCCAGATTAAAATTCTAATATTAAATAGGAAAAAAAGGCTAACTGGGTGGCCAATTTAAGAAGCTTATGATCTGTTACAGGGCTGCTGGGATTATTATCAGTTATTTACATTTTTAACTTGCTCTAGTGTTCTAGTGTTACAGTTACAGTCTAGCTACCGGTACAGCCTAGCCTTCGGCACCCCCTTTGTAACTGGTTTTAAAGAAATTACATTCAACAACACCCTTTTAACTCTCCCGTTAATTTATATTAGGCTTACAAATTAATTCTATAAAAAGGATGATAGTTTTTAGTGTAATATGATGATATAATTTGTCCTACATCTTACAGTTACATTTGGTCACATCAAAAACACATTTAAAATATTGGAATAAATTATGGGATTAATCAAAATTGCAATATAAAAAAACATTTTATTTTTATTTTAGGCCAGCAATTACAATTTAATACAGTGTTACAGATTTAAAGCAGGTCTCATATGAGCCATTTTTAGAACTGGCCTGATTCCATTATAAACATTATTTATAATTTTTTACAGTGTACAATTGGACCTAAGTCAACAAACAAAACTCCAGGTTTACACACATATCATGCTTCATATTTGATAACACAGAGACAGTCCTCCTGCTCATGTAAAAGGTTTATTTCGTTTTTTCTTGACTGGAACTGATTTTACTTATGTTCCTTTGATCCCAATAACTAAAGTAAAGAAACTGAAGACCTCCGCGGATCAATGCGCGCTCTCACGACATGGCATCGTGCGCTCTCCCGACGCGGCATCACGCGGCAGGTGGTCCAGAAGCCGAAACGCAATAGAGGCGAGGCTGCGGGTAGCGACGCCTCACAAAATCTAAACACTGTATTATTAAACGATAACAATACAGTAATAATAAGCTTTAGGTTATAAATGTAGATAATTTATTATATAATTAGGCCCTCTTTGGGGGAAAACGTATAATCGCGGTATTTCCCACACGCTGCGATAATCTTGTCAATAGAGCGATATTGCTATACTGCGGTTATCGCGACAGCCCTGATTGTGTTGTTTTATTCTCGTGTGGCACAAGATCTCATCACCCCCCAAGTCTCCTCATTAATAACTACTTAAAAAATTGCAGTCCACACAATAGTATTGTCCTGAAGAGAGATGCATGAATACCATGCTCGTGTACTAGATCTCGTACTCGTACACGGCTCCAATACCAACATCTGATACCTAGTGCACATTGCTGCAAAAACCAACAGACGACTCTTGTTTACAACTTTATCATCAAAATCTAAATTATATATTTTCAGTCCCATGTTCCCAGAATGAGCTGGAGCGAGTGAGAGAATGTGAGCAAAAGAGAGTGAGACAGAGAGAATGCAATGCTCTAAAGAACATCACATGATCTGATGTCACATGATCTGGCAACTTGGCAGGCCAAGAAAGTATTTCAGTCTGGCAGGGACAGTCCTGGGAAAACCTTGCAGAGTGAGTATTATTATTGGAAAATGCCAGTTGGAACCATGGAATCAGGTGGAAAATCTGGGGATTACCATTGTAACGAAAATGTACTATAGTTCACTATAGACTTGAGTGACAAGTTCTTTATGTCACCCAAGTTAGTCTTTTGTGTCTGTGGCTGCTAGAGCTGTTGTGTTGTTTATAGGCATGGGCGGTTAGCACAGAGGCTTATCCAGCAAACTATTAAGTCATTCACTACTTTTATTCACTAATTTTTTATCCAAACTTTTAACACACCATCTCTGTGCTGAGGGCTCTTACTTACACACGTGCCCACACAAACAGCATTTCCTCTTTCCAAGTTGAAATATGGAAAAAACAATATATGCAGCTGCACCAGCATCTATTTCCTCCAATAAAGCAAAAAAATAAGTTAAATTCAGTAACCCAGCACAATTACAATATTCTAAAAAGCTTCACAACTGCCCTAAGATATTATATTATAATAAAATAAAAGTGTCCTAAACCACAGTACACTATTATTCCTGTTTTCCTCCCAAACACAGCATTTAAAAATGCATTTTTATGAGCGATATTAGTATAGTTATTAAGAAAAGATTTAAATAGAAATAATTTATATGGCCATTTAGTACATTTTTATTTTGTGATAAAAATTATGTTTTAATAGTGTTTTAATAAAAAAATAACTGTGGGTTCCTTAAGTATGCAGTACATATTGTCTCTGTTTTGGTTGGTTTGCATATTTCTGTTAGCAGGAAAAACAATAAAACCTAATCTAGATGTTGCCTAATATCACAGTAATAGCCAAATTCAGTAGATACTATTTAAAGTAAAAACATATTATTATGTCTCAGTTGTCATCTGTTAATATGTAGCTAAAATATCTAAATGTGTTTCTATTACCATAGGGAAGAAAAGTAGTGTCTTCTGTGCTGTAGTGGCTATTGAGCACTCTGTCCTGGAGGACAAGGCCTGCTGAATTATAAATTGATCAGCCAAAGCATGCATGCATTATTCACACAGCTAAAGATGAGGGTGCTAATACTGGGACAGAGAGATAAGTCTACATATTTGAATTGCATATGTGCGTGTTTGAGTGTGCGTGTGTGTAAGTGTGTGTGTGTGAGTTACAAACCCAAAACATGATAAGGTTTCATTTCAGTTATCGTTTCCAAAAGATTACAGATATTGCTGACAAATATTAGGTTAAATGTGCCAATAAACTTGTCCAGTTTGTCTTTTTGTGTTGGGAAATAAACAAGATATTATGTGTAAACAAGTCCAGCTTCCTATAGCTTTTATTGAGGGTCTGGCTTCTGGTTTTTTGGGCCGTTCTTCTTTACAAAACATCTTCAGTTCAGTTAGGTTTGATGGTTTCTGGCATAAACAGCCCACTTTAAATCACACCACAGATTTTCAGTAATGTTCAGGTCTGGAAACTGAGATGATCATGCCAGAACATTGTACTTGTTCCTCTACTGTACATGAATGCTTTAGTAGATGTTGTGCAGTGTTTAGGGTCGTTGTCTTATTGAAGTATCCAGCCCCGACACAACTTCAACTTTCTCACTGATTCTTGAACATTGTTCTCAAGAATCTGCTGATATTGAGTGGAATCCATGCAACCCTCAACTTTAACAAGATTCCCAGTATCTGCACTGATCACACAGCCCCACAGCATGATGAACATCAACCAAATTATACTGTGGGCAGCAAGTGTTTGTCTTGGAATGCTATGTTCTTTCTCTGCCATGCATACTGCCCTCCTAATAACTAAATTTTAGTTTCATCAGTCCACAGCACCCTATTTCAAAATGAAGCTGGCTTTAGTCCAAATGTGCTTTATATATATATATATATATATATATATATATATATATATATATATATTTTTTTTTTTTTTTAAGTAAACAATAAAGCACTGTTGTAAGTCGCTCTGAATAAGGGCATCTGCTAAATACCTTAAATGTAAATGTAAATGAAATTATCATTATTAAACTTTTTTTATACCCCTGTATGTTGTTTTGCAATATCAAGACAGTATTCTGTAATTTAATTTCTATTTTTCTTTTCCATTTTCTCCCCAATTTACATGGCCAACTACGCAGCTCACTCATTAGGACCCCTACCACTTGTGAACGTTTTCTAAACAATGCTGTTGTAGGCGTTGATACTTGTGTGTTGGTGTGTCTGCTCAGGACGACAGTCACTATTGCTTCAAGTTATATTTGTTATTATACACCATTTCGAGGTTACATGGTTAGTTTTTATTTCACTGCTCAACTGACTCTCGGTCGTTACTGAGCGTAGATTACAACACCCAGGGTAAACAAACTGTAGCTTATTTGAAATAAATGGAAAGAAATATCTGGGTGGGCTTTATGAGCATATGACCAGTTAAGTGTCCAGCATTACAGAACTGTGAAGAACCCTATAAAAGCGGTTTTTAAGGTGCAGTTAAATTTTAAACATGAGCTGGCATGAATGATTAGGAACTACTATTTTCCTTGTCAGCTGTCTTTTAAATGATGGCCTCTAAATAGACTGTTTCCATGGAAACTGGACCTGTGGGGAAAGGGTCAAAGGCTACTGACCAGATGGCAGGGCTTTGGTATTGATAAGTGAACAGTTTATAGAATGCTGCTCAACTATGGCTTTCAGGGAGATATTGATCTTAGTAAGTGTTGATCTTATTAAAAGAACAATTTAGTCTTTCTATGATATGGGGCATTTTTTTTTTTTCTACTTTTTAGTAATGCACATGCATTTAACCATATACATCTATTGGTAATTCAAAATGACCATTTTGGATTTTACATTATATATTTTTTATATTTAAGAAATATTTTAAAATATTCCTGTTTAAGCACCTTGCCCATCTCTGCTAATATTTAAAGTATACTTTCAAAACTACAAACTATTTTTGAACAGGTTAGCAAAAGGGTAATGTGTCCAAAGCTCAGACTTAACCCATAGGCAGCTGTACTTGATTGTTTCATTTACTGTTTTATAATACACCACGATGTAGAAGAGGAAATATTAGTTGTAATGCACCTCTGTTGAATTTGTGCATCTGACATCCAAACATTTTAAAGCTTTTAGTTGTTTTAGGTGACTGACTTCTGTGAATAACTAGTTTTGAGTTTTAGTTATTTTACTTTACTTTTTAGATCTTGGATATGTTAGATTTACTGTGCAGGATGTACCACAGCAGTATGTAGATAAGGCAGCTGCCTAAACACCAATCTGTAACGCGGGAACCAGACGGGAGGCGGACGTAAATGCGGGTAAGACCAGACTTTATTAAACAACAAAGAAACAAATAAACAAACAGGGGAATAACGGATATAAATAGGTGCATAAACAAACAGGGAAAAAACGTGAAACAGATAATAACAAAACAGGGCGAGGAAATATATACAAGGGATAAATACGTAAATATATACAACATAAACAAAGAAACAAACAGGAACTAAACGTGACTAGAAATAACGTGACCGATAACCAAACAAGAAAACAAACTAGAAATATACAGGGAATAAACGGAGATAAATACAAAACGAAGAACTAGAGAACGTGGAAATAACTATAGCGAACGTGGCAAGACAAACAACGGGGGAAGGTGCAAAGACCGACAGCAAACGTAGACTAACAAGTACTATTTATACTAAACATGAAACAATGAACACCTGGGGAAACAGGTAACGAGGGGCGGAGCTACAAATTAGAAACACATGTGGAAAAGTACTGAGACGGGAGACACAGGGGAGCACAGGTCACGTGGGGAATGCACACAGAGACACGAGACGAGGCCAAGACGTGACAGAAGCCCCTCCCTAAACGCGCAGCTCCCGAGGCGCGTAAAAACGAACCCCAGGGGCCGGCGGCGGGGAGAGGCCGGGAAACACAAGAGACGAGACCGGGGACTTAACATGGGGCAGAACAGGAGACTGAACTAATGACCGGACAGGAGACTGGACAAAGAAAGGAGACTGGACCTTGGACATGAACGGAGACTGGACATTAGACTGTACACTGGACAAGACAGGAGACTGGACGGGGAACTGGACAGGGATCGGAGACTGGACATGGGGCATGACTGGTGACTGGACTGGACTGGACAAGGGAACAGGGACAAAAACATTAACCGGGACAGACACGAACACGGTTACAGGTACACAGAAACCAGACAAGACAGGAACAGGAACACAGACTGACACAGGAACCAGAACAGGGAGCGACAGGGGTACAAAATAAACTTGGGGATGCCCAGGACTGGCTAAAGTCTGTGGTGTGGTCCGTGGGGCCAGCCTGGGCACAGTTCTAGGGCTGAGGTCCGGGGCCCTTGGGGCAGACCTGGGTAGACGGGGCCTAGGGCCAAACATAGTCCTAGGAGCTGGAACTGGCGTGGGTGTGGTGACAGGTGCAGCTTGGACAGGCGCGGCAGCGGGTGCAGCTTGGGCAGGCGCGGCGGCGGGTGCAGCTTGGGCAGGCGCGGCGGCGGGTGCAGCTTGGGCAGGCGCGGCGGCGGGTGCAGCTTGGGCAGGCGCGGCGGCGGGTGCAGCTTGGGCAGGCGCGGCGGCGGGTGCAGCTTGGGCAGGCGCGGCGGCGGATGCAGCTTGGGCAGGCGCGGCGGCGGGTGCGGCTGGCGTCGGAGCTGGAGCAATAGGCACCACTGGCACAGGAACATAGGCGGTGGGCACCGCTGGCATAGGAACCTTGGCGGTGGGCACCGCTGGCACAGGAACATTGGCGGTGGGCACCGCTGGCACAGGAACATAGGCGGTGGGCACCGCTGGCACAGACACTGGAGCGGTGGGCACCGCTGGCACAGGAACATTGGCGGTGGGCACCGCTGGCACAGACACAGGAGCGGTGGGCACCGCTGGCACAGACACAGGAGCGGTGGGCACTGCTGGCACAGACACAGGAACGGTAGGCACCGCTGGCACAGACACAGGAACGGTAGGCACCGCTGGCACAGACACAGGAGCAGACTTGGAGACTTGGGCTGAAGGAGATTGCGTGGAGATGAGGGCTGCTGAAGAAAGCACAGAGACTTGAGCTGAACTCACCGCAGTGTATGCAGACTCCGGGGTGGCGCGAGCAGGAGAGTGTAGCGCCGTAACCATGGAAACCTTGGAGCGGAGAGCAGCTGCTGCTGCCGCGAGTGACTCGAAAACCCGGACTGGATCAGCTGATTTGCCGGACGAGTCTGGAGTAGGAAGCGCGGAGCCGCCGGTAGAGTCCAGCGCAGGGGATGTGTCGGAGCGCGGCTGTGTGGCCGCCGTGGAAGATGGATCTGCAGCCCTCGGAGAGGTGAGCGCCGTTACAGCCGGAGAGGAGAGCGCTGGAGCAGACGAAGAGGAGAGCGTCTTGGTAGCAGGGGATGCTAACGGAGTTAGCCGCGCCGCCGAATAGAAGGCTGGAGCAGCAGCCGCAGGAAAAGCTAGCAGGTTAGCCGCTGAAGCTAGCTGAGGAGCCGCTGAAACGGAGCGCGCCATGGGAGGCGGGCGGACAGAAGACGGCGTCTTGAGGACCGGCACTGCTGGAGATCGGTTCGGGGCGAGGGTGGCCTCCTCCACGAGATCGAGTGGACATCGGAATGCCGGGTGCAGAACTGACCCCGGAGGAAGCGGCAAGCGGGCTCGCGTCGGAGGGTAATCTTCGTCCTCCGAACTAGACGCGGCAGCTACATAGTTCCAAAAGTCCTCATCGCCAGCGTCTCTGACCACCTCGCCTCCCCCGCGGTTCGAGGCTAGGCCCATAGCCCCAACGGTTATGCCCCCCCCAAGAAAATCCTCCGGAATTCGGGATCCCTTAGAGCGCCTAGACCGAGGCCCTCTCCGGCCTCGAGGCCTCGGATTCTCCTGCGCCGGGATCCCGACAGAGGGGCGGCGGATGGCCGGCCCGGACCTCGGCAGAAATCTTCCCGCTACGTCCATAATTAAGGTCGGTTTTTCTGTAACGCGGGAACCAGACGGGAGGCGGACGTAAATGCGGGTAAGACCAGACTTTATTAAATAACAAAGAAACAAATAAACAAACAGGGGAATAACGGATATAAATAGGTGCATAAACAAACAGGGAAAAAACGTGAAACAGATAATAACAAAACAGGGCGAGGAAATATATACAAGGGATAAATACGTAAATATATACAACATAAACAAAGAAACAAACAGGAACTAAACGTGACTAGAAATAACGTGACCGATAACCAAACAAGAAAACAAACTAGAAATATACAGGGAATAAACGGAGATAAATACAAAACGAAGAACTAGAGAACGTGGAAATAACTATAGCGAACGTGGCAAGACAAACAACGGGGGAAGGTGCAAAGACCGACAGCAAACGTAGACTAACAAGTACTATTTATACTAAACATGAAACAATGAACACCTGGGGAAACAGGTAACGAGGGGCGGAGCTACAAATTAGAAACACATGTGGAAAAGTACTGAGACGGGAGACACAGGGGAGCACAGGTCACGTGGGGAATGCACACAGAGACACGAGACGAGGCCAAGACGTGACACAATCAAATAAACCCCCAATGACTAACACCTTGACTAAGCAATTTTCTGCAGGACATTCTGCTGTGCCATGCTTTGCACTACAGTACAAAAAAATAAAAAGTCAGGCACCTGTCCATTAAATAATGAATGATACAGGATGACATTGGACATTAAGATTTTTTACTTGTCCTATCTATTTTGAAGATTAACAGTGATAGTATGCATGCATTGACCTGCATGTAAATTAGACTACAACATAGTTTCATTAGATGTTTTCTGGTAAAGAATGATGAGACCTAAATGAGATGCTGACTATAATTCAAAGTGTATATGTGTGACATTTCTTCAGATAATGAAATAATAATTCCTCAGTTTTAGAGGAAATTATCATCTGGGTTGTATTTCAGTGTGTTTAATGCCTTATTATCATTTGAACAAGGTGAACGTATAGCATATCAGTTTATACAAACGCCAGTGTTGCTGACGGGATGAAACATTGTAGCCATGTGTTCACAGTAACATGGTTGAGCAGATGACCGTGTGTGTGTGTGTGTGTGTGTATTACCACACTGCCTCTACTCACACTAATCACATAATCTGGTCACACAGCAGCGGTGTCGTAAATAATACTGTAATCCGCCACAGTATTACTATTTGGACTCACATGAGCACACTTATAGGGCAATAGAATTGAACAGCAGTCTGACTGTGTGATGTATGTTTGTATGTATTTTATTGTAATGCAGGGTTTCTGCAAGCACTGGACATTTTAGCAACCATCAAATGTAAAAATGAGGCAAATACACTTATCGCACCCGACCATCAGTATGGGGTACCACAGCAAACACTTGTAGCCCCCGAGGCACCTCAGAAACCACCTATGATAGCACCATATCAACCACCTTGCAACACTGTAGCAGCCACTAAGCAACAACCTAACTACTGCATTAAATACTTAAACAGTCACTTAGCAATACTGTAGCACACATGTAGCTGTACACTAAGCAACTATGTAGGATACAAGAGGAACTATCTAACAACCACTTACAGTACCCGAGCAAATATATGGAATACCATGAAAAGCTAACCTTTTTACCATAGCAAATACCTACAGATCTTAGATCCTAATTCTGTATATCCTTCTTGCTGAATTTCTGTCATTAGTACTGCAAGTCCTAACACACAAGCCTGTGTAATGCGCATGTGTGCAAAAGGCTGGGGTTATGCAGTTGGTAGGGAGTAGGTCTGAACCCGAATATTCAGGTATTCGGATATTCGCTCGTTGAGTAGGTAATCGGTTTTTAATTTTGGTATTCGTATAATGTTTTTTTCCTTTTCTTAGCTCCACCTCGCGCTAAGTCCGAGTCAAGTCTCAAGTCTCTTCTGGAGAAATAAAAGTCAAAGTATTATTCCATGAGGCAAATAAGGGCCTGCCTTTAAAATAATGGAAAATGAATAAAAACTAATAATAACAAACTAATAACTAGCCAAAAGCCCAATAAAGTGTAATCTAACGAATTTCAAAAGATCAAAAATGAAAAACTCAGCAGAAGAGTAGAACAATAACTTAATATTACAATAAGTAAGCAAAGCTATGCGCTTTTTCAAATTTTGTTCTGCTGAACCGAGTGCTGGTATCAGAAAGAGTTCTGCATACTAGAGTTTAGATTATCTGCCTGAACGCCAGCCTGACTGACCCGATGCATGAACTCGGGCCTGCCGAGAATGTCCACCGCTTTCTTTGGGCCATGTCAGGTTCGTTGAAAAAAAATGTCTGTGTTTTAATGTAACAAAGCACACTGATTTTTGTGATGTTTCACCAGTTACAGCTCATCTGCCTGTTTAAAGCTCAACACATGAATTAATCGGTGCGCTGGGCACCTCGCATGCTCGCGGGGAATTTGGCCCGTCTGTCAAGCAAGATATTGGACAGGTTTGGGGGCAGAGATGAAGAAGTATAGCAGGTACATACCAGATTTGTAGTTTAATGCTCTACTAAATTAGTGGCTTCAAAACGGGCTCAATCTCAATCTCTGGATTTTTTCCTGCCTTCGGGCTGCATTTGACAGAAAGTCTAGTAGCTCCTCAGTCAGACAACAGTGTTAGCATATAAACCGCGTGCGATGTCCTACAGGACAATACAATTCAAAGTTCTGTATGCTAAATGACAAATAATCTAGCAACAAGCTAGAAGCTAATAAGCTAATAACATTTAATAATAACAGAAAAATAGATATAACATTGAAAAAATAAACAACTAAAATAAGCTTAAAATGCTATAAGAAATATAATCTAACGAATTCCAAAATATAAAATCGCAAACTACAAAAAACGCAAAGTAAAAAACCCATAGAACAGAATAAACAGAAAAAATAAATATGAAATTGGAAAATAACCAACTAATCTAAGCTCAAAATGCTAAAAGAAATAAAATCTAACGAATTTCAAAATATAAAATCGGAATATTGAACTGCAGCATTACAAAAGCCTAAGAGTGTAAACAAACAAAAAAAAACAGCCTATCACAGATTTTCTTGAGCCCGACCTGGCCGAGAAAAGGGTGGGAAATCATTTTTTTCAGGCCGGGGGTCTGTGGAAAATTTTGTGGTGAATTAAGGGGGCCGTGATTTTTCTTTTTTTTTTTTTATTTAATCCGTTTTTAATCCGTCTTTTAAAAACTAATATTCAAATATTCGCTCCCAATCAGTGCCGAATATCTGGAGCTGAAAAATCGCTATTTGGGCCAGCCCTAGTAGGGAGACAGACGGTCTGCCATCCAAACATTTCAGTTGTGCAAGCAAAAGGTTTTTACTGTAATGGATTATCAAAAGGAACTATCACTTTACTTTTTTTTGTCACCTACTGTACTTTTGCTACAAACCTATAGCTACCCCCATTTGCGCAAACTGTCTAAAGCAGTTTCATGTTGCCTAGCTAATAGCTAGGGTCCAGATCCTAATGACAAGCGCAGTCTACCTGCCCAAACATAGAGAACCTTATTGGCTGGAGTGTCTAGTTTAGTGCACCTAACTTATTCCTGACACCTTTAAGGTAGAGGAAAGACAACACTGAAATGTATTAATTTTGACTGTTTAGTACTTGCATATATGCACAATATTGTAAAACTTGTGATTTTAGCCTGTCAAAAGTTTTAAAACTTCACATATCCAAGTATTTCAAATATGTTGTAATCAAATCAATGTGTACACCATGGAATGTGTGTATCAAAAGATCTGCAACATTTGATGTAATTTTAGCTGGGTATTAATGAATGGATAGTACATTGTATTGATTTAACTATACATACACACATTCTAAACATACATTTATGCAGATTATCTTAGAATTCAGTTTAGGTTCCCAGCCAGAACAATTCTGCTAGTCTGGCTAGTCTGCTAGTCTGGCCTTGTTGCCATGGTAGAAACATGGTAGTGTGTATTGTGCTGGTGTAATTTTCTCAGTTATTTTCTGGTACTGGAATTTATACACACGTTAGTGTTGCTCCTGGCCTGAGAAAAGTTTGTCACCAGAAAACATCATCTGTGGCAAGAAACTGACCACTCAAGGAAGACTTGAGGAGAGCTAACACAAAGTGTATCTGGAAGAGATGAGCTATATTAAGACAATATTTTTTAATAAGAAAATATTTTTACAGTTATAACTTCACTGTAGAATTTTTTTTTAATTAAAAAATATTGTTTTAATATAGCCTAAAATTCATAAATATTATCTATGTTTAAAGAGCAATAAACAACAATAATCTGGTCATTTATATGTTTTAATTTAATCTTAAAATGACATAAATATTGATAAAGTTAATTTGTATTCATAGATATTTCAATGATAATCTTGTAATGTGATATTATTACCCATCCCCTAATACACCCCTAGGATATATAGTGCAAACAATAAGTGCAAACCACAACCAGTCATATTAAGCATATAGTTTGTGTTTTTTTTTCTCGTAAATCTCTTGTAATTTAACTATGCATAACCATAACCAGTCATATTAAGACTATGCTTGAAGTGCAAACAGAGACAGAACATGTTTTTTAATACAGTACAGAGTTAAGGGATTAGTACAACTGCCTATGAAACACTCACGTGTAGGATTTACTTACAGTATTTACATATGGTTTGTGTCTTGTTGGTCACTCTATGCCCGCTACTGTGTTGCCAGATCCCTCTTAAAAAGTCCACACTAAACTGTTTTTTCCCGTGAGACAGGTTTAAGCTTGACAAGAAATATTGCACATTTTAATCTCGCGAGATCTCGTCACACCCCTATTAAAATGGCATTTAATCCAAAACTGGCCTAATTCACAAAATATTTTTATTTTATTGTTAAACAATACAGATCACCCAGCCCAAGAGTAAACACTTCATTATACTTGATCTCCAGTAAGCCTAAGTGTGTATTGAACACACCTTTGAGGTGCCACACAAACACAGGCAGTATTGCTTGTGTTGTGGTAATCTGAGCTATTCCTGCCTTTGGTTCAGTCTAAACTATAGCAGTTCAGGGGCACCCTCTAGAATGCTGGGTGCACAGCTATATTTAAGAACTGACCTCTGATCAGATGTGCTGTTCCTCACCTTTTTAATCCTCTTAGGAAGAGTTCTTGTGTGGTTTTGTATTGGTAAACACTGACAAAGAGACATTAGCCATATTCCAATATTAGTTATTTATAAAATATGAAAATCTCAATTTGCAATCAATGAGCAAGTGAACTTCCAAATAATTGGCATATCCATTCAGATCTGCACCACAGATTTTGTCGGTCAAATCAAATTTGACCCACAAATTGCTTTCTTCAGGGAATCAGAAAATGCACATTAGCTTTTGTCGAAGTTTTAACTGTCATGATAGATATATTTGTTTGGATTATATATTGTCCCAGAATTATCAATGATATTAGGAAATAAAACATAAAATAGCTTTATTTAAAATAATTTAAAAAATCTTAAAGGTCTTATTCTGTTGTTTTTTCATTCATTTTAAAATGTCTAGTTGTGGTCTCTAGTATAAATGAATGCCATGTGAGCTGTTTTTTGTGAAATAAAAAGTGCTCAGGTGTTTCTATTCAGCCTCACTTTAGATCACTGATTAAAAGGTCTCTGAAGAAAGACAGTTTTTGTTTCTTGCTCATGAATATTCATACATGCAAACATATCGCCTCTGATTGGCTAACATCACTGCAGCAGAGAACACCTACCTGCCTCCTCCCACAGTCAATTTCACAGCTCTAAAGGACAAAATGTTGTGAGTGCAAGTAGAGACTGCCTGCCGCGATGCAGAACCCCCTCAACCACCCAACTCAACTAATTGATAAAGCAGCAATTGTGAGGCCTAGTTTTAACAAAATAAAAAAATATCTATTTGTATAGGGGCAGCGAAGGCATTATCTGAAGTGATTCTCTATGGAGTTACCTTTATAAATAAAATATAAATAGTTAATAATTATAAGGTATGTACATTCAGTTTGAGAAACCTATACTTAATGAAATAGATTTTAAGGCATAAAGAAGTCAGACAAAATTGATTATTAAAACAACCATAAAATAAGGTATGTTAATTTATGTTTGTCACAGTAATTTGAGTGAAATAAACTTTGCTGGTTTGTGTCTTTTACAGATCTGATCTCTGCTACCAATGAGACCAACGTGAACATCCCACAATTGGCTGATACTTTGTTCGAAAGAGCTATGAATGCCAGCTGGGTGGTTGTCTTCAAAGCCCTTGTCACCACCCACCACATGTGCATCCATGGCAACGAGGTTAGCAGCCAAGAAAGAATGGTGTTTTAGCATTATTAGCAATTTTTTTGTTTAATACTGTCAGAATTGTGTGCTCTCCTTAATTGTTTTCTACAATACATCACTTGATATACAAAACAGTAGCAGACATATAATAATGCACTTTTTAAGCTTTATATAAGCTTATTGTCTTCTTGTAATCATTGCAGAGGTTTATCCAGTATTTGGCTTCCAGGACATCCCTATTCAACCTGAGCAATTTTATTGACAAAACTGGAAGCCATGGTAAGTGTTCATGCGTGTGTCAGATTGTAATAAAGGTATATGGAACACCTGAACTATTTTAATCTTTATTCTTCTTCTTTCTGGATAACAAGGCTATGACATGTCCACATTCATCAGACGATATGCACGTTACCTGAATGAGAAGGCGTACGCTTACCGTGCAATGGCATTCGACTTTACTCGAGTCAAGAAAGGGTAACTCAATCTTTTCAAAACACTAGTACTTACATTTAGCAGCTTGGCACTGCGTTCTGATATATATATATGACCCTGGATCTTATTGCAGTAACAAATCTCAATTTGTTTAAGTAGTTTTGGAATAGTTTTGTGCTCCAAAACAAGATTGTTTGCTTACTTATGTTCACATATTTTAAACATACATAGGTGATACAGATATACAGAGGTGATACTATGGCTGTGACACTGCAGGTATTATCTCATGCTTGAGGTTTGCCTGAACACATTTTATTACTGTACACCTGGGTGTACGTATGTACTGTATAATGATAAACCTAAATATATATTAAATTACAGCAATTGTATTATAGAATCCATTGTATTATATTTGTTTGCTTATAGCGCACTTTATATTTTCTTCCTTTGTAAATGTGTATGTGTTTAGTGCTGATGGAGTGATGAGGACCATGGCTCCTGATAAACTGCTCAAGGCTATGCCTGCTCTGCAGACTCAAGTGGACACCCTTTTGGAATTTGATGTATGTATTAATAACTTGAAAAATTGAATTGTAAGTGCAGGCACATTGCTGTAGATATGAATGGCACTAACCCATTCTAGAAAACCCAGTGGAGATTGATGCAGATCTCTATTGTGGATATTACATGAATTTATATAACATACCTTCCACACTGTGTTGGGATTTAATTTCCTAAATGAGCACATTAATTACTATAATGTATTAGTACTGCCTAGAATAAAATAATCCATTTATTACACCATTTATTCCCACTCAAACAGAAAAAGAAAGAAAGGATGTATGGTGTCAGTATTGTCAAAAAGATGTATATTTAATTTATTTAATTGTGTTATGTCATTTAATTGTCTAGGTACACTAATGTATTACATTAATTTCGCAGTGTTCACAGAGTTTTCTTTTTATTGCAGGTTCATCCCAAAGACTTGAACAATGGCATTATTAATGGAGCTTTCATGCTTCTCTTCAAGGATTTAATCAAGCTATTTGCATCCTACAATGATGGAATTATCAACTTATTAGGCAAGAGACATTGTTCAGAAACTTCTTTACTGCTAAAAGGCATGTTTTACTATTAATAGGATGCTTCTTTCAAAGTGCCATCAGTGATCTATAGAATGCTGTGATCTGTGTTTTTGCAGAGAAATATTTTAAAATGAAGAAGTCTGACTGCAAGGAATCTCTTGAGATCTACAAGCGGTTCTTAACCCGAGTGACGAAGATTTCAGAGTTTATGAAAATTGCAGAGGTTTGAAAAATTATTTATCAATGCTCTGTTCTTCATCAACCATCCTAAAGAGTTAACCTTCAAATACAGTTTGTGAGCTTGATGAGGGTTGGAGCTGAAGTATACAGATGTATTGATATTCACCAATCAGTGTAAAATGCACATTTTAAAATAGTATCAATGTCATGCTTGGGGTTCAAATATGACTGATCTGATGATTTTCTTTTTTATTGTGTTTAAATATTCTTTTTTCCAGCAAGTTGGAGTGGACAAAAATGACATTCCTGACATATCTTATGTAAGTCATAAATGATATTGTTCACATGAATTCTTTTATATACAAATGTTGAAAAAGTTAATCTGTTAAAATCAATTTGTTTTGCAATTGGCGTAGCAATCAGACATGCCCCTACAGTTTGCGCTGAAGAACCTAGTATTCTTCGGTTCCTGATTTCGGTACCGAAGAATCTGAACAATGCTGGTTCTGGTTCTTATAGCGGTGTAAGGTCTTATCACCATAGCATAGAAGTAAACCTCTGGACTTTGTTTCCTAATGTTACCAGTTTAATCCAACACAGAGTGATTTAATTTCACCCTTCTTTTTGTAAATTACACACATACACCAGTCTACCATAATATTAATATCACCTTGTTTTATACATTAACATCTGTCATTACAAACTGAAATATATATATTTTTTTTCTGTAGTGAGTGTAGTATTCCATAGTAGATTGTATTTTTGAAACCCTTTGTAGGACTAGGTAAAAGTAGCAGTAAGTCTTACTGGGTCTTCTCTCTTAATGATGGGTGTCCTTAGTGTCTTCATCCTGGGGTTGTGACTGATCTGGCAGACTCAGACAATGAGGACTGCCCCTTTAACAACTGCCGGGAAGAGGGCCCGGTAACCATGTTGACAGCAGAGTCGCCCAGGCTGCATCCCAGTGAATTGCTTTTTTTTTTTTTTTTCTCCACCAAACCCTACCTGAGCTTTAGTACAGAAATTAAACAGAGACAGTAGTATTGCTCTGTCTGTCACCCTAACTTTAGTGACAGCGCCATTGTTTATGCCCATATTTCATGTTCCACTAAATTTCTGAATGGCTGGAATGAATGGGCTTTTAAAAAAAAAAATTACCTTTATCACATTTTGTGTTAAATACATATGTTCAGAACCTCTCCTGAACAACGCTGGATCCTCTTAATTATGAAATCGTTTAAGAGTTGTAATAAATATAATGCTAAAATCAAACAGCATACTGTGCTTAATTATTTACATGCTTAATTTTAGCATTGATACTAAAACAGCTGTGAAGCTCTGGTCGTATATTTTCATTTTACAGCATATTACAGAATTATATCTGATCCAACTATTGAACTAACTGCCATCACTGAGGCGAGATGGGTATATTATAGCAGGTAAACACTAAAGCATAGCATAAAGCATGGAGTTAGTCCAGGACCAGGCGTTACCAGTGTAGCTGAAATGAGTGGTATTAACGTGTTTAATTAGTGAAACAGATGCTTGTTCTGTGGGCTATTATACTGGTATGAGCACTGATCACACTGGCCAAACACCCTGGTTGTTCTGACAGACCAGCAAGACCGACGTGCTGTGCTGGTCAAGAGCTACTCAACCAGTCTATTTTTATTCAGATACTTTGAACATTTAGACCAGCTTAAATAAAACAATTTGTCACGATAGTGTTTATTTGAATTTACAGCAGTAGTATGAGTTATAGTGCAGGCTTTTGTTTATCTTGTAAAGATTCTGATGAATTTTATTATGCAGTGAAATAAATGTTTGGTGTTACATTGTTTTAGTACATTAAGCTATGTTAGCTTTTTTCTTTATAATAGGTTTCAGTGGGAAGAAAAGCCATGTTAAGCTGGTACACATTAAGCATTTTAGGCTCTTCACCTATCTAGCTAGCTCTATGGTTCTAAAGCTTGGTTCTGGAGTAACACTGTGCTGCTTGCTTTAGTGTTTTCCTGCTGTAACACACCAAGCTCACCTCACTCGGATTATTAGTTGGATCAGGTGTGCTGTAATTGGAATAAATCATTGACTATATAAACAATAAAACCTGTGGGAAATCGCTTCTCCAGAGCCAGGACTAAGAACCACTTTCTCTTCTTATCTGCTTTTTACAAGTTCTGAAAGTAGCATAGACTACACTGCTCAACATAACCAGACTGTAGTTTACATCTCTTTCAATACCTTTATACTAATCTCTGATTAACATTAATCTAAAACATATGACTAAAGCTCGACAACTGCTACTCTGTTAGCGTAGTGTGCTGCTGTTCCGTGTCCTATAACGTTTGCACATTAGCATTAGCAGTACCACAAAATGCGATAGAATTTGAAAAGGCCATTCATTCTGGCAATTGAAAAATTCAGCTTAGACACAAATATGAGCATACTGAGTACTACAGACAGTTGCACAACTGCAGTGGTCTATGCTAGGTAGTTGATAAAAGAACAGGTTTTTGTAATTGGTAATTGCTGAAAAAAATAACTAATACAGCTATACAGATCTAACAAGTATCTAACTTGTTAGGAACAAGTAAGTAACTAATATTCTTAGCAAGATTTCTGATTGATTTCTGATGATTACTAAAACGAATGTGGCAGCTGAATGGAAGAAGCAATGAGCTGGGATTCAGCTTTGGTTCTGGGCCTCTGCATAAGTTTGCTGTGTGATGGTGTGTTAAACTAATGTTAAGTGTCTTTAACAGTCATTAGTTGCCTTGTTAATTGTATCAATTCGTTTTTAAAAAATGCTTGAAATTAAGGCGTGCTCTTGTCAGAAATTGTGGAAATGCGATTTTGGGGGTATTCTGCTTGGTGTTGATGATCACTTATTTTGTTCATGTGCTGCTTATTAGGCCCCCAGCAGTATTCTGGAGTCTCTAGAAACACACATGAACAGTCTAGAAGGAAAGAAAGGGTAAGTAAGACTCAAGAGCTTTTTCATTTTTATAGACAATGCATAGATGAACTTATAACCGCAAAAAAAATCCTTTTCATGTTTTTTTCTCTGTGTGTCATTTGAATTGTCAGAGAGGGGTGAGTTTCTTTTTTTTGTTTACTTATTTTTAACTGGTTATAAAACCCATTGTCTAAATGAATATTCTTTCTTTTTTCATATTTTAGATCTCCAACAAAGGTAAACTGTCTTTCAATTGCATTATATGCACTTACACTACACACTGTTCACATTCAGATAAACACAGGCATAAACTCACACCCTGTTTTTTTTTGTATTGTGCCACAGGGATCGCCCACCAACAATGTGTCTCCAACTTCCACTCCTGCCAAATCCGGAGGAGCTGTTCCCACTCTGGAGCCGCCCCCCACTGAGGCTGCAACTGCAGCTGCACCCGCTGAGGCTGCCACTGAGTGAGTGACCACTATGTCATAGTAAATATAAGAATTATCACAGTACCATATCTAGAAGAATAGAGGCCATATGATGTTTTACACATCTTACACAAAGACATGAACAGAGTTTGTGTGAAGAGATCATTTAATATCAAAATCCTTTTTCCTTTCTAGTTCTTTGTTGGACTTGGACCCACTGTCCTCTTCAGGGCCATCTGCAGGTGCATCAGCTGCTCCTACATCCTGGGGAGGTAAGAGCTCCTGTGTTCATCCATGGATGCTATAAGCCAGATTAATTTTGACGGGGAGAGCTTTATACCCCTCTTGCTGCTCCAGAGCATTACATTCTCTTGACTACACATTTCTAGGAAAATTAAACCCCTGTGTTAGTAATGGGTGCACATTAAAGTAATGTAATAAACTAATTAGAAGGTGTGTCTGAGTACTAAATGCCTAAGCATATCCTTTATGTGTGATTCAAAATGTTTGGTAGCACAACAAATCTTCTGTTGCAGCCCGCATCAGATTTAAAACACTGACGCTGGCCTAAAAAGAAAAAAAATGGTCCAGCTTTTTCATACATGATGGCAATGGTCAAAGCTTTGAGCTTTCAGTATGGCTCTGCTTGACCCACCATCACTCAAGTCCCACAGATGACAAACATCTCGATTCTTCTCTGTACTGCACCAAGGTGGTGGAACAAACATCCACTGGGTGACAGAACAGCAGAGTCGCAGTCTGCAAACGCGGACTGAAGCTTCATCTTTTTAAAAAGTTTATAAACAAACACTCTTCTTCTAGGTGTCCTAAGCATTATCAAAGTTGATTTTTTGTTTGGATTCTAGTATCTACAAACAATCAATAGATATTTTGAAGTATCAATGAAGCACTTTTTTAAGTCGCTGTGGATAAGGGTGTCTGATAAATCCCCTAAATGTAATGTATACTTAAGCAATTGCTACTTGCTTTGTAAATATGTTTTGTTTGTTTCTCGTTTCCTTCTCTTATACTGTGCTGCTGCAGATTTGCTGGGATCAGGTAAGGGATATTTTTGCAAGTTTACAGTGGCAGAGTTCTGTAGGTCTTTGTGCAGGATGCTTGCCACATCTACACTGGAAGATTCCTCAATTTCAGATATTTTTTAACAATTGTTATGTTGCAAGTTGTAAATGTTTTGTACTAGGTCACTGTAGCATTGCTGATACTTAACCCTTAGATGTCTGAACTAATTGAGTAACATCAACTGGCTTAAAGATGCCAAAGAATACAACAAAATAGTTTTTCTTTGACATAGTTAAGTAATAAAAATGGTACTGCATTTATAAACCTTGTGCAAGGTGCGATACAAGGCCCGTAGCAAATTTACACCCTCTCAGCAGTCTATTTTTACGTCTTGCATCTGCACCATTAAACTAGTGTTTAGGAATATATCTACACTAATAGGTGTGGTGGTCTGGAAGTGAGGTGTGTTCAGGTAAATATCTGGTGTGTTTCTATCTTGGTGGCAGGAGATACAGGTGCACCACTGACTGATTTAAACCCTAAAACAGACAACAGTCAGACAGCCAATCCTATTTTAGGCATGCAGAAGCACCATGAGCATTACATGCGCTCAGTGTGTGTATACCCCCACTCACTAAACACACACACACACACACACACTGATGTGCTGCAGCGTGCAAATTCAGCTTTTACATCAACAATAAACAGAATTTCACAGCATGAATGAGCAGGTCAGTATCCTCTGCTGAGACACGTAAATGTGCCAAAGTCAGAGCGCAGCAGTGACAACTGGCACACTAAATGGTTTATTTCACATTCCGCCGAAAACACACTCATGATTAACTAACTAACTAACATGGTGCCTCCGGTTTCTTCCCTCTCCTAAGGCCTTCTGGCAGCAGCTCAAAATATGTTCCAAAGAACATATTTTTGGCACAGTGGGCAGAGTAGGTTGAATGGGCTTGGAAATATGTTGTACACCATATGCATCAGGAACTTGAGTCACACTCTTTTTGATTTCTCTAAGTTCAGACCAGGTGATCTTGTGGACTGCATGGTTTCAAATAGTCTAAGCCCTCTATTTGTGCAAGGCTCTTCCTAGATCAAGCAGTGCAAGTCTTTTCCCACATCTTATCATAGTGTGGTCCTGCACTGCTCCCAAGCCCAGTTCTGCTAGCTGCTGCAGAGCCTATAAGATTCTGAGTTGTTGCCTTGCTTCTGCTTGGTTAAGTTTGTCCTGTGCCTGTCGCTTCTTACTGATTATAACTACAGTTCCTACCCAGGCTTCTTGTCTCTGTACAGTATAAGCTGATAATATAGTGTTTTTGATACTAGAGAGCAGTGACCTTGTCACTGCAGCTTTTTGTATAACAGTGTCAATAAATGAGCTCAGACACAAGGATCACAAGCAAGCAAGGATCCATTCTAAGCTTACACTAGCCAGTGTGCTGTTATAATTTCTTCACTCCAATGTCTGATGCTAACCTCCAAAACAAATTGAAATACATCAGTTAAACTTAAACCACTGGATTTTAACGGTGAGATTTGAAACAAAACTAAAATAATCACAAGCAAAATAACATCGTTTTTAATGTTTTTTTTTTTTTTTTTACACCAACCAAGATCACATACAAGTTATGCAGCATGGAATAAATACTCAATAAATGTATTCTTTGGCACCTTTTCATTTTTCTTTTCTTTTTTGAATTGTTAACAATTAGGTAAACAATTGTTAACAAAAAACAATTGTTAACAAGAAGGTAAAGGATGATTGACAATATTGTACATAAAAAATTGGATGATGCTCATTATAATAAATTAAAATGTAATTGCAATGGCTAATTAGCTAATTGCAAACTTTTGTTATTTTTGGCAAAAACTGTGACTTCTAAGGGTTGATAATGTTGCTGGATGCAAAGCTGAGAGACTGCATTATAAATCAAGCCAGTAGATTTCCTTTAACATTTCTTTCTAATCTTGTCTTAGATCGAATCTCTCTCTCTTCTTTCTCCCTTAAATGTGCTCCTGTCCTCTGTTTTGCCTTTGTGTTCTGTTGTCTGTCAATGTATGCTTCTGTTTCGGGGTCATGGCTTATGTAGAATTCGGTTCCCTCACCACGGAGACTCTCCTTCCCGACCCCTCTCCCGCTGTAGACTCCACCTGTCCTGCGACAGCCGCACCTAGCGCCACAACCGGTGAGGCAGCCATCTCTTTAGCTCCTCCCACTACCGCTGCCGGCTCCACCTCCGGCTCAGCGGATCTCCTTGGAGGTCAGTAGAGAGGTTTCCTTCACAGAAATGGCTAAACTGAGAAGAAAAACAGAAAAGCACGTGCTCCATCTGTGACTTGGATTCACAGATGTATTCAGCATGTTCATGCACCTATTGTCTCAAGGGGAGGTTCATCATTCTGAATTCTGAAAAGAATGAGGCAAGATCCCAGCATGTCCTGAGATATAGGCTCTTATTTAACTGGGATTCTTTTTTTTTATACCAATAACATCAACCTAATTCATCTTCTTAAAAAACATACTCTGGTCTTAACCCAGTTGTGAAACTGCCAATTACATGCATTTAGTTTAAGAATTGGTTTGTGAACTTTTTGGAGAAAAGAAAACTGGAGAACTCTTCCCTTATAAACTTGCTCAGTTTACACAATTCCTGATGGTTCGACCCTTCTCCCATTCCTCATAAACTTTCATCTTTCACTTCATCTTCTCCTCTTTAACTGCATTCCTGTATTTTTGCACTATATGTACCTCACTTATTGTCATTTATCTCAAATTTCAATATTCCATTATTGCTTTGCTTATAGATCCTGAATCAAATACAGGCTGTTAAAGTATAGTGAATGACAGAAGAATGCTTAAAAGTGAATGTTTGACAATAACTCTCATAAATGCATAATAACACCAGAATTGTTACTGAAAGTCAGTTGTACTAAAAAAACAGGCATGCAGATTTAGCATTGTGGGTTTATTTAAACGTTAAGTAAGTTTTAGTACTTCAGTGAATGATTATTGAAAAAATAATGAATATTAGAATCCAGTGCCTTTATTAAATCGTTTAGTATAACTTTTCCTTTGTCTGACTACATCTGCTAGATCTGTGTGTGACTACCAATGCCTTGGGCAGAAAGTATAAAAGGACTGTACAGATGGAGTGTAGATTGTAGAAGGGAAGCTTCTCTAGTTTAACATGGAATTTTTAGCATGTTCAAACAGCTGCAAGTCAGGAGCGACAAATCTATCTTTTTTAAAGATTTAACAGCATAGACCTAGAGATCTAACTCTTTATGGAGCTTCTGGTGATACTTTTTACTGACAGATCCAGAATTTGTGTCCTTAAAACAGTTCTGTCCACTTATCAGATTGCATGCCAGTTATGTTTAATCTTCTTCTGCTCTTATCTTTTTATTCCTCTAAGTGTCTGTTTCTTCTTTTCTCTTGCCTCTCTTTCACTACTCTCTGGTTTGATCCGTCATCTCGACTGTTGATCCCTGTTGGGGATTCAGGCGCATTTGCGAGTCCACCAGCTGACTCTGCAGAGAGCGGGGCTGCAGCCACCACAGCTACTGCTGCTGTTGAAGCTACTTCTGCAACTGGTGGGTGGTGATGACAGTGTGGTTATGTTATGTAGACATGTAGACAAAATCCCCTTGTCTGTATTATTACTTTTGTTGTAAAGATTGGTGGTTGGCTTTTTTAATGTAAGATAAGGACCATGCTTCTTAAGATGATTATTGTTTTAAAGGTGGAAGGGACAGGTGTTTTTGTCAACAGCTTCTGTCAGATGTTTTTTAAAATATAAAAAGTTGGTAGCCAGACTCAAAATTCTGAAATAATTAAAGAAATCATAGATTTAGTCTTATATGCGCAGCTTTGAATCACAATCAAAGTAAAATAATTTCTAACAAGAGATAGGTATATTGATTTTTTTTTACATATATTGGCAACAGCTAGAATTAAATACTATTAAGGGACCAAAAAACATTTATTTACATAAACTACTCTGAATCTAAATATTCCCACAATACAGTAGCCTACATACAATTGTTATAGATTCCAGCAGTAATGATAGTTATATGACGTCCTTCTACATTTGGCAGAAAATTCCTTTCTGTACAGCTGCCATAAATGTTTTTTTTAGTTATAACCAGAGGTGGAAAAAGTACTGAAAAATTGTAATTGAGTAAAATTATCTTTACTTTGCTAAAATTCTGCTCAAGTAAAAGTAAAAGTACCCATCTAAAAATCTACTTGAGT
Organism: Astyanax mexicanus; assembly: GCF_023375975.1. Lineage (NCBI taxonomy): Eukaryota > Metazoa > Chordata > Actinopteri > Characiformes > Acestrorhamphidae > Astyanax > Astyanax mexicanus. The sequence continues at coordinate 30,566,612 of NC_064409.1, read as the reverse complement.
AAAAGTAAAAAAGTACTTAATTTAAAATATACTTTGAGGAAAAGTTACAGTTACTTTTAATACTTATAGGTCACTATAAACCGTTTTATAGTTTTACAGTTCATAATTATTTTTTTTTAACTTGCCATTGCTATGCTTTAACTGCTCTTTACTTGTTTTTTTAACATCCAAGCTGATTTTTTAATGTTCCCAATAAAAACTTAAGGAAATATAATTAAAAACATAAAATCATACAAAAAAGAATGCTGTTTGGCGCATGTGCAGTGCTGTAAAGAGAAGGAGAACAAAACTCAGCGCAAACTATGTGATAAAATCAGCGGACAATAAACACAGCGAACATTATGAGGCATTTCTTTCACCACCAAGACTTTCAGAAAGGTAAACTCTATTTGTGGACGCACGTTAAGCACGTAATGTAGCGCAGCTCAGCTAACTTGTTGTTTAATGTCTAAAAGGGATTTTTAAGCTTTTTACACTATATTAAATTATTCAGAAAAATTTAATTTTATCAATTAATATTACAAAATTAATTGAAAACACCTAAAATATACAATTGAACATGTAATATTCAAAAAATATAACTGTAGAAAACATTCAGTTTACCTTAATATACTTTTTCAAATTTAGATTGTGGATGGTGAATGTTTGAACGCCATTAGCTCGAGCTGCTGAGCTGCATCACATCCAAAAACAGTTGTTTTTGCATCCAACCATTCCGAAGCCCCTCGCTGCAGCTGGAGACGCATAACTGGGGTCTTCCTAACAACTTTCTCACTGGCGCACTTCTGGAGTTTGACGTGACGTGCAGGTCATGCATTAAATACAAACCAGTAGAGGGTCTGAGTGGTATATGTTTATACTTGTTATCCAACCACAAGCTTTCCGGATGGCGCGATTTATCTGTTTGTTTTTTATGTTGCCGGAATGAAATATGAGTAACGAGGCTATTTGAATTTAATCTTTTTTTTTTTTTTTAGTTCAGACAGTTTTTTCCTCAGCATTTTATTTTTTACTCAGTAACGGGGAGTTTTTCAATGTAGCAAAGTACATTACTTGTGTCAAAATGTACTTGAGTAAAAGTAAAATTACCTATTTTAAAAACTACTTTAAAAATTACTAAATACTCAATTACAGTGACGTGAGTAAAAGTAATTCGTTACTTTCCACCTCTGTTTATAACCACCTCATATACCATCAGAAGAGGGCTTTTCTAGTCTGAGTGGAGGTTCACAGAGAGCAAACTTTTTTCATAGACTTAACATTGAGGCAAATTTTTTTCCAGGGTATGTGCCTGTGTTAGATTGTACTTCAGTGTGAGTCTCAGGCTGATTTCTAACCTTTGATATGTCAAGTCCTTTACGCATGAATATGTTTTTGCTCAGTGTTTTGAAACATTATTTGAAGTGATTTCTTGATAAAATGTTCAATTCTCTCCACAAACTGGTGCTATGTGTTGGTATGCTAATTTCTGCTAACAGTGATGTCTTTTAAACATTTTGACATGCATTCTTCATGCTAGGTGTCACACTGTCTCTCTGTCATACACGCATAGTTTACTGTGTGGGTCAAACCTAACTTTAACTTCTAACGTCTGTCTTCTTTCTCATTTCTGACCTTCTCTTGCCTCACTCCTGCCTTAGGATATTACCAGTGCAGCCTTTAGATTTGTTTGAAATATTCATCACATCCATATGGCTGCTCTCTTCAAGTCTGGTTCATAGCGCATCCCAGCTCTCAGTATCTGTACTTATACTGAATGTTCACAAGCAGTGCTGTTAAGCACTGATATTTCCGTGCTGTTTGTTTGTATTTACACTGTAACACTCTAAACATACCTTTTCTCTCCTGTTAAGACCCCTTTGCCCCATCTCCAGGACAGTCAGCAGTTTCCCCACAGCTGGACCTGTTCTCCATGCAGCCTGTAGAGAGCAGTACCTCCTGCTTCAGCTCAGTGGTGCCCCCCGCCACTCAGACCCCACTTACTGCTAACAACCCTATCAACTCAAGCTCTGTAGCCCTCACAACAGATCTGTTTGGTGGTAAATGCTTGCTGAGTGCCCATTATTGAAACATGCGTCATTTAAAGGGTGACAAAAAAACAAAACAAGAGAAGCAAAAGTTAATACAGAGTTAATACAGTTCATATGTGAACCCAAGCTGCATATACAGCCTATTTTTGATGTTTGTGATGTTACAAAAACAATGCATTTACATACATTAATCCATTCAGCCTTCAGCAGTTTCAGCTGTTCATAAGAGTTCATTTCTATATCCCATAAAGGTCTTAAAGAAATAGTAACATGATCAGTTTAATTCAACAGTGTAGATTTAAGAGAGACATCATTTAAAACAAAAACTGCCAAAATAAGTAAACTGCATGGAAACATTAAGTGCACAAGAAATGTAACACTTAATTATGGCTACATTTACTGTATGTCCTGCTCAGCTGGGCCACCTTGTGATTAAAGAAGACATTACAAATATTTTCGATGTAGCCTCTCTAGCAGAGAGGCAAATATGAATCATCTATGTGAGAATGATGCACATAGTTTATTTTCTACATATGAGTCACTGTATTGCACTTGTTTCACAGAGGTGGTTTGGTGTGTTGGCATGTTTTGTGTGGATTACCATAGCTTAATTGATGTAAACTGAAGTGCTTTTTTGTTTAGGATCATTTGCATGTGGTGGGTTTGATGTTTTTTTCATGTATCCGCTGTGTGTATGAGTCTGTGCTGTCTGTGGTTATGTTTTTTTTTTGTCTCTAGATTTTTGTAATTCCGTGTCAGAACCAGTCATCCCTATATCAGACACTGCCCCCAGTCTAGACCTGTTTGCATCAGGTACAGGACATGCCCTCTGGGGTGTGTGTGTGTATGTGTGTGTGTGTAAAGATGCTTTTGCATTTTCTCTCACCTCTTCTCGTCATCTCATTTACCTTCTTTCCCCTCTCTGTACTGACCTTGTCTACTGAAGGACAGCTAAACATGTTCATTCCCTGGGGTGGCCAAAAGGAGTTGGCTTCTCTTCCTGAGCCTCTACACAGATATATACACAATTTTAACATTATTCTATTGTTATTCTCTTTTCAGCTATCACAGTTTTTTGTAATTTATAAATGTATCAATGGTCTTTCATCTGTAAATAATAGATGTACTGGTCAGAGAGCATGTCTAACTCTACAATGCACACAAACAGAAACAAACGAAAGAACAATTACATGTGATTGGTTTGACAGCTGTAACAGCCCTAAGTTTAGGGACACAGTAAAAAAATATATCAAATAATTTTCCTCTTATTTGGTGATTTTTTTTCTTCCCAAATTGTACCCTTTCACTAGCAAAGCTCCCAACACTAGAAAGGTGCAAACTAGCATATGCCTCATTTAATACATGTGCAATCTATCACCCCCTCTTTTCGAATTGGCGCTGATGCAGCCTTTATGTGGAAAGTGCAACAACCCAGCTATACCTAAGCTAGCAAATACTTGTGCTGAACAGCATTATACTAGAAGTGATGTGCCCCATCTACCCACTCAGAGAGACCAAGACCAGTTGTGTTCCGAATGACCCAGGATTCAAACCAGTAATTCTCAGATCATAGTGGCAGCGCACTTCTGTAGCTGAACAGTCTTGGCTGTGTACTGAGTACTGAGGTTGCTGGGGTTAAAGTGATCATGAGCAGGGCCGAGATTACCAAAAGTATTTTGGTGTAACTATTGTCCTAACTGATGGAGATAACTACAGGTTACTGCTGGTTGTTAGATTTTAGTTATGTTAACCTAAACTTATATATAGTAATATATAAACAAAACATCAGTTATATTAAAAGACTCTCCCAAAACTTCTTTTAAAGTCTCCATGCATAACATTTACATTTTGCACTAAAACATAAAATAATTTTCTGCCTAACTATTTCTCCAAAATTTCTTTTTGTGCACTTTTAAAACTATGAGGCATTTTGTGTCATTGGAAGATACGCTGTTATTGGCTGTTATTATATGTCTAAGGACTAATTTCTATTTTGATCATCCTGTTACAGATGTGTTCTGCCCCATTCCCACAGCTCTCTCAGCTCCCATGAGCTGGCCGGACAGCGGGGCAGCTTTGGATGTGGTTAGGGGTGGGTAGTGGGCTTTATCTAGAATGGGCTTTTTTTTAGAGTGTGGTAATTTTGCTTGTGGACACTTTGTGTGGACACATTGTGTGTTTTTACATCCTTTTTTCCAGAATCTTGAGGATTGTGTGGATAAATGATTTGGACGTTTTAAGAAATTTGCACTGTGTGTGTGTGTGTGTTCCTTTTTCACTTCAATTTGTCTGACACTCTCTGTGTGTCTGGGGTTTTCTCTCAGTGTGTCGGAGATGGCTCACTCTTAACCATTCTCTGCCCTCATGCTGCACGGATGCTCTCTCATTGGCCTGAACTGGTTTGGTGTGATCTACCTGTAGACTCTGCGACCGCTGGTGATAGCCAGCCCACAGCTCCAGCACCAGCAGCAGCATCTGCTGGAAGTGATCTGATGGGAGGTAAGTCGGCCTTGTATGTTTCTGTTATTTGCCATGGTTTTGTCACATAAATAGTGTTTCTTATACGGATTTGGCACACTGGGTGTGTAGACCTGTGTGATGAATGATTGCGCATTATCCTAATCAAAATAATTTAGCAATTATTTTTTTTAATACAGCAAAGCTGCATTGTAGCCCCAATCAAATCTGTATAATATTAACTATGATATTTAATATTTTATTTTATACAGGGCTGTGAAAAAGTATTTGATTTTGTTAGTTTTTTGCTTAAACAAATTTTTATTTCAGACAAAGGCAAAAGTTGTATCCACAGGAGAGTTCCAAGGTGAAAGTCACTGGTGACTAAAAAGAACACAAAGGCTTGTCTCACGTTTAAAAAAAACCAAAAACATCTTGATCCCCAAGACTGTTTGCTCCTTCAGACTTTTGGGAAAATACAATTAGAAATTTTAACAGGCCATCATGCCTAAAAAACATCCAATGTGGCTGAATGAAAACAATTCTACAAAGAACTGGGCCACAATTACTTTTTCACATAACTTTAGGTAGAACAGCTATTGCAAAATGACTGCAGCAGCTAAAAAGAAAAGATGAAGCACTGCATGGTTAAGTTTTTTATGGTATAAGTTTTTTATGGTATAAGGATAAACCCAAACAGAGACGATACTGTGGAACTGCAGTTTAAAGTAGCACATGCATGTAGACATATAGTGTAGTTCCACATGCAGATATTTGAGTCCTTCTCACAAAATCATGTTAAATTATGTAAATAAATATATGTATGTACTGTAACCGCAAGAAAACCAGTTGGCGTGGGGTGGACCCATGATTCTCCCGCCTCTGCAGGTTGCAGTATATAATTTAAGGTGGTTTTGTAAGAATGACCCAAATGGTCATACAGAATGTTCTATTACACAGAAGAATCTCAAGCTCAGACGGTGTTAGTTGACTTTACTGCTACAGCTGGTTAAACAGGTCTGTTCATGGAGTCTTTATGACCAGGTAGCAATGCAAAAATAGGAGCCAGGAATTCAGAAAAAGAAATCTGGACCGGCCCTGATCCTGATTTTTTATTTTTAGAATAAGGCTTGTTTTTAATATTTCCAGGTGTTTTTATTTTATATACACTACATTGTTTGTTTGTTTGTTCAACTGACTTGAAGGTACTGATCAGCATTATGTGTGTTCTGCATTGTCATGTCATGGGTCATTCTGTAGTCCTTATGTATGGCGTTTTTTCAATGTGTTTTTTTCTGTGTACATTTTGTTTTCCTGAATCCTATGAGTCACGAGATAATTTGAAATCTGAATATTGATACATATGAGCTTATGCTATTGTGCAATGAATTAATGGCATTAGACTGCAGTATAATAAACAACCAGCTTTGCCAGAATAGTTGAGTGGTTTTAGCAAGTCCATTCTGAGGTAAAGATGTTTACCATCATAGTTCATCATGTCCTGCTCGATCAAACTGGTCCATCCAACCATCAAACTCTAATCAAATCGTATGATGTGCTGGTCAAGAACTAAGCTTACCAGCAGGATATGTTTTCTGCTGGGTGAGCAGCTTTTCAATTACTTTATCAAGGATCAGCTTAGATAAAACCAGTTATCAGCAGAAGCTGGTGTTAATCTGGATTTTTTTTTGCCGATATGTAATGTTAAATGTTCTTTATCGAATACGTGATAGAGCTTTCACTTCCTAGCTTGCTGTGACGAGCCCTATGAGTTAACCCTCTACACAGCAGCATTAACTGTTTTGTAGCAATAACATCATTACGATTATTAATCTTGTAGTTCAGAGGATTCAGTGGTGTACAGGAGAAAGTTAGATCCTGAGTGTCAAATATAAATGGGCATAAAAAAAAAAATGAAAACACAGCTTTAGTGGTCTGTGACATTTGTTGACTCTGTGTGCTGGTGTTGGATGTTTGATTCAAATGGGATTCTCATGAGTGAGACATTTGAGCCACTGTGTCGAGCTGTGTGTAGAGTGACTGTGGAGTGCATTTGCAAAAGTTTCATCTGTTATTTCATCTTTCCGCCGCTGTGTGCACTGCTGTTTGTTTGTGTACTTACACAGTTCTTTCTGCTTAATGGTCAAGTGCTCTGTACTGCTCTCTCTCTCTCTTTCTCTCTCTCCCTCTCTTTTTCATATCACTATCATCTTCTCATGCACTGGCCCCCTAAATCTCATGTAATCTTTACTGCTTTGACCATTCTCTCATTTTCCTCTTACATATTTTGCGTACATTTACTGTTTTTTTTTATGCAATTCTCTTTTATTGATTTTTTTCATCTTCTGTCATGATTTCATTCTTTCCTCTTTCCCCACTTTGCTCTTGGTTCTGGGTCATTGCTTGCTTCCTCCTGTGCCACGGTGAGTTCTGATGCTCCTACGCAGGCTGCTATCCCACAGTGCACTACTGCATTGCAGTAAAATCCTGCTCTCTGATTCTCAGTCAGAAGCTTAATGTTGGAAAGAAGGGGGGCGCTAGCCTGGGTGCTAGATTGTAGTAAACATGCCTATGTTTTAACAAATTAACTCTAAAGTCTAAATGGTTGAGTAAATGATAAAGGAAGGAAATAAATGATTACACGGACTAAGGAAGTAAGGATGCATGCTTCATAGTGATGACAAAGAAAAAGAGAGTAGAAGAACTTTAAACCATAGCTGCTAACATGTTACTTTTCTAGTGCAGTATGTTTAGCTATGAGTGGTATGTTAAGAGATAGTCAACTAATTTCCTCTTAAAACATCCTTTCATGTTTATAAAATGATTCACATGTTTCTGTTTTCACACAAAATTGTGGTCTATAATAGGATACCAAATTTGCTTTTAAAAATGCAATGCTTTACTAATGCAACAACCCAACATTTTTTTTTATTTCTGTTTTAAGAAATATATCTGTAAATTTGCTTTTTGTGAACATAGTACTGCTTATCATTTCATTTTCTTTATAATGAGCATTACAATAATAAATACTAACATGATATTCACAGTGAACTGATACAACATTTTTTGTCCTTTCTTTTTTTTCTACTTTTTATCCTCATCCCAATTTCTAACTAAAGCTAGCATGCCCAAAATAGAAGCTAATGTGTTAATATGTAAACTACAGTCTTAATGTTAAAATGGTTGTACAATGATAGCTTTAACACAAAACTGGATTCACCATATAATTTTTTCCATTTTATAATATTGGAGCAAGCAGTTCACAATTAAAAAACATTACTCAAACTGGGAAAAGTATGTTTTTTGAGGAAAAAGAAACTGTGTAATGTTGGTGTGTCTGTATTGTCAGTACTGTGATGTGGCAAAGTTGTTGTCCTGTGATGTACAGATTTATTGATTTTATACAGTTGTTATAGGTTATGAAGGCTCGCTGCTCCGTCTTTCTGTCTGGATGCTGTAATGGATAATGCTTGTGGTGAAAAGTGGTTGTGCTCTTTTGGTCTGGGGAGAATAAAAGAAGAATATTTTACCTACTTTGTCTCTTCTATACTCTTTTACCCTGGCTGCTGTAGCATTTGGTGACTTGGGGGACATGCTCATGCCAGCCATGGCCCCTGTGGGAACTGGAGCAGCATCCCCTGTTAAACCAATGGGAGACCTGGACTCCACCATGGCCAACCTGGCTGGAAGTGAGTTTCGTTACGTATATGTTTTTTCAGGTCCATTGAGCAATTTGTAGCACATTTAGTTATATAAATACAGATTGTAGACATTTTGTTTCACTGCCTTCTTTATTATCCTCCTGACATCTTGTTCGTCAACTGTCAGGATCCCTCAGGACCACCACAGAGCAGCTGGTATTTAGGTGATTGGTCATTCCCAGCACTGTAGTCACTCATAGATGTGGCATGGTGGTGGTGTATGAGGTGTTACTCTTGTGTTAGTCTGTGTTGTGCTGGTATAAGTGTGTCAGGTACAGCAGTGCTGCTGAAGTTTCTAAATACTGTCCACTTTATTAAGACACTCCTACCAAGTTGCTTGATCTTGTCTCCTTGTGTTCTCTGTTGCTGCACAGTTTGTGTTGGTCGTCCTCTAGTCCTTCATCAGTGGTCACAGGATGTTGTAGTCAGGATTCTGTGAACAGGGTGTTGTTAGTGGACTATTCTAAGACCATAAGTGACCATGGGGTGTGTAAAAACTCCAGTGGTATGCTGTGTCTGATCCACTCGTACCAGCACAAAACACACTAATTCACAATACCCATATCAGTGACAGTGCTGTCTTGAGAATGCCGAAAAAGTATGCAGAGACGGTCTGTAATTATAGAACCAAAAAATGCTTCTACACCGTGTTCCATTTTATTATGCAAGTGATATTTTTCACAGATTTTCCTAAACTGTCAATGCAAATGATGTTGCTAAGGACAAATCCAATTGTATTAATCAAACCTCCCAATGATAACAGTATTTTTTTAATTTAAAAAATCAGATTGCCCTATTCCAAATTATTATGCACAACAGGTAAAGGTATAGGTTGTAAAGAACTGCAAATAGTCATTTTTTAAATTTGCAGTATTTAGTGGTCACATTTACTAAAATCAAAAGCTATTTAATCAAAAACATCTAAACAGATCAAGTAACATGCTAACATAGAAACCTTTTTTGATATAACCTTCACAATACCCGCATCCAATAAACTTGTGCATTTTTGGAGAGTTTCTGCTTGAATTTCTTTGCATGATGTCAGTATAGCCTCCCAGAGCTGCTGTTTTGATGTGAACTTCCTCCCACCCTCATAGATCTTTTATTTGAGGATGCTCCATAGGTTCTCATTAGAGTTGAGGTCAGGGGAGGATAGTGGCCACACCATGAGTTTCTATCCTTTTATTTCAGCATGAGATGGTGCATTGTCCTGCATGAAGATGATTTTGCAACGGAAGGCATGGTTTTTCTTTTTGTACCATAGAAAAAAGTGATCAGTCAGATAATTTATTTTCACGCCTTTTGGGACCCTAAAGGGGTTACCAGCTTTCTCCATGTGAATCCGGCCCAAAACTTGACTCTGCCACCTCCTTACTGACGTCCCAGTATTGTTGGGACATGGTGGCCATCCATCAACCATCCACTACTCCATCCATCTGGACCATCCAGGATTGCACGACACTCATCAGTAAACAAGCCTGTTTGAAAATCAGTCTTCACATTGTCTGGATCCACTGCAACTATTTCTGCTTGTGAGCTCTGGTCAGGGGTGGCCAAATAGTAGGTTTATGCACAACTGCAAACCTCTGGAGAATCCTACACCTTGAGGGTTGCGATAATCTAGCAGTTTCAAATAACTAATTGCTGGTTTGTAATGGCATTTTAGCAGCTGCTCTCTTAATTCGATGAATTTGTCTGGAACAAACCTTCCTCGTTTTTCCTTTATCTGCACAAACCTATCTGTGCTCTGAAGCAGATGCAATATATATATATATATATATATATATATATATATATATATATATATATATATATATATATATATATATATATATATATTAAAATACTGTTATTATTAAGAGGTTTGTTTAATAAAATTGGATTTATACTAAACGGGTCACGACTGACTGTCATTTGCATTGACCATTTAGGAAGATTAGAAAAAAATATTATATTTCATAATAATTTGGAACATGGTGTATATGCTCAATGGATCTAAAAATCTGATCTAATGGTTGTAGAAATATAATTTTATGCTCGATCTGTGTGTATGCATGCTGAATGTTTCAAAAAGACATTTTAAAAAGGCTGTGGACTTTAAATGTCCTGTAGGCTGCAGCTGGTAGCTTTTGTGTGCCCCAAAAAAATGCTTTGATAGTACTCACTCGATTGACCGAGACACAATACAATGTAAAAGCCCAGGAAGCTCACTACAGGTCCTAGAAAGGCGAACTGTAGATAGTAACAAAACCAGTAAATCGGAAATGCCTCGTCTGTTTCATGATCATGAATGGTACGCAAGTCCCCAAATAGAAATACTGGGTGCCAAATGGGCTACTTGTCTTGTACTAGATAGACAGAAGAAATCATGTCATATTTAAACATACCATAAGATTATTATAAGGTACCATATCACAGCTTTTAACACCTCAACCCTAACTGTAGAATGGATCTGTCAGTCTAGCGTTAAGCTTTTGGAATGACTTTTCAAAACTTATGACCTTAATAACAAATGTCAAAAAGAGTGATCAAATACTCAATCTGAATTCTGCATTTAAGCTACCTAAAGTGTCTGATCATAAATAAGCATAGTTGTAAAATATATATTTTTCTTTCAATAGAAAATTTGTGATTATGGGGCAGTTTCCCAGACAGGAATTAAACTAGTCTTGGACAGGGGCCAGTGGTCCAGTGGTCTAAATCGCTGCCACTGTGATCGGGAGATCGCTGGTTTGAATCTCGGCCATGAAGCTTGCCATCAGCTGCAGGAGCCCTGAGAAAGCACAATTGGTCTTGCTCCCTCTGGGTGGGTAGATGGCACTCTTTCCCCTCATCACTCCTAGTGTGATGTCGCTCAGCACTAGGCATCTGTGAGCTGATGTATCGGAGCTGGCTGTTCCGCAATGCGGCATCAGCAGCAGTTTGAAAAGAGGTGGTGGCTAACTTTACATGTGTCGGAGGATGTGCTAGTCTTCACCCTCCTGGTGTTGTGGCATCGCCAGTGCTAGGGTATATACTGCTGAGTAGCAGCTGAATGGGCCTTGATAAATTGGGAGAAAATGTGAAAAACATTTTTTATTAAATAATAAAAAAAAGTAGTCTTAGATTACACAGCAGTTCAAGATTTCCACTAAAAGAAAAATATATTTTAGGACAAGGCTTAATCCTTGTCTGAAACAAGATCATAATGTTTAGCTTTTTTTGTATGAGAAAATGCTATTAGAAATGTCCAGTCTCTAATATAAATGTGACTTTCTTTTTTAGATTTGGGAATGGGGACCCAGAAACCGTAAGAGCTTATTTCTTTCACTTAATTTCTCTCTTTGGTAAATTTTTTTGCACTTTTTTGGAACTTTGTCTTGCTTAAGTGAGTCTATTTCTCTCTCTCTCTCTCTCTCTCTCTCTCTCTCTCACTCTTCTATCTGTGTCTGTATCTCTTAGGGGTGAAGCAGCAGCAGGAGGTGCAAACTGGCAAGCTCAGGTAGCAGCCCCTAGCTGGGGCATGCCCATGGTAAATGTTGTATTGTCCTGTAAATCTGGAGCATGGTGTGGAGCCGCATGGCCTTGAGTGGCATGGCATGGAGCCAATCATGCAACCCCTTTTCCTAGCTGATTCTGCTGGCTCCTTCTTATAAGCTGATCACAGATTTTCATACCTTTAGAAAGCCTGAGACACACGTTCATCTAATGGAACAGTTTTAAAATCTAAAGAATAATAGGTAGTTTTTTCTTTCCCCAATTGACTTAGCTCAGTTAACTGATGTTTGCTTCTTTAGTTTTGCACTAAAATTACAAGGCCAATGCAGGTTTTTAGTAATCACTCATACATTAAAATTTTACTTTATTACGTTTTTTGACATACACTATGCTAGAGTTGGCTTTTACTCAAACAAAATTTAAAGCACATGGCTTGCAGTACTTAATCTAATCTTAAAGATAGTTGTCTCCTCAACCCTTACTTTGTTGCTGAATAATCATTATCTTTATTAATATCTGTTACTCTAACATGTTACATCATGAAATTAAGGATGGTAGTGGACATGGCCATGTAATCTCTGATGATGTGAACAGTGGTAATAAGAATATGAGTATCAGTAATGTATACAACACAAATTTTGTCAACAACAAAAATATTTTATTTATGATCTAAAATCACCAGTAAACCTACCTGTGTTTTATGTGTAATAGTAAGAATAGTAAAATAGTGAAAAATCTAAACAAATAAGTCTACTTTTGGGGCACCCTGCATGTATGTTTGGACAGTGTTTACATTAAATTGTGCAATGCCCTCCAAATTTTCTTGAGATGCCTCTTAGTGGATGCTCCAAAGTTTAACATTCAAATCAAACCATTCAGACATTTAATTAAATTGTTTTCCATAAATGCAAAAGTCTACTGCATAATCTTAGAATGGTTTTATTTAATGTACTATGTTTTCATATTGTTTTAGGCAAACCATTATTGAGTCACACATCTTTAAAATGTTCCTGGAACCTTATTACTGTAATGTAACAGGATAATCTTCCTGGACCTTTTTCAAAATGTTGCCAAATGTTCTTACAATTATCTGTTAGCTAGGCAGTTGTAGTTATCTTCATTGAAGATGTAACTGCTGAAGACATGAATGAATGAGTGTATGCACGTCCTATCTGCTCAAGTTCCTCCAAACTCTTTGGTGGTTCTTCATCCCGGCAAGGTAATTATTCTAAACATACTACAAAGGCTACCCAGATTTTTTTAATGGAATGTTTTTGCCAGGGACCTGACCTTTAAGTGTAACTTTAAATTTAAACATGCATTCCCAGAGAAAACTCTCAAGAGATGGAAAGAGCTGCATTAGTGACTTGACCAAGGTTAATTAGAGATGTCTGGATGGTTTGAGTTCAGTTTTAAATTGAGCAGAGGGGCCTATTGTAAAATCATTACACTTCAACTGTGAGCATTAAACAGCTCTGAAGGACATTGTTTACAACTTAACTATTAATTTGTGTATAAATAAAGAATATTGGAATGCTTTTACAAAATGTGTTTGCAAAAAAGGCTTTCAAACAAACTACCAAACTTGGATGGCTTGCTAACTTTCTCCTTGACTCTGTTCATCTGTTGCTTCTCAAATATGCATGCCTAAAGTGATTGGTTTAATTAGCAACATGCAAATCAAATTAGCAACATGCAATCTAGAGTGTTCCAGTGTGTAAGTGTTAATTGAACAACTTTGTGTGTAGTTGCTGTCATTAGTGTGCGTGTGTGTACATAGTTTGTTACTGTCCAGTCTTGTTTTGTGTTAACTCCTCCCTTCCTCCCCTTCGTAACACCCCCCCCCCCCCCCGCACACCCCCCCACCCTACCCCACCCCCTGTGTAACACACTCCCCTTTAGACTGCTCCCACTGGGGTCTCTCCTCTAATGGGTTCCCAGCTGCCATTTGGCATGGTAAGAGTGTAAGTGTGTCTGTTTTGTGAGCACTTGTTAGTGGGCATATGTGTGGGTGTGTGTGTGTGTGTGTGTATGTGTATATGTCTCATGCATACTATTCATGATGACAGGGTGCTGCAGGAGCTGCTCCCGGGTCTCCGATGATGTTCCCCCAGCAGCCCATGGTGAGACCACAGTTTCCTGCTGCAGGAGCACCTGCTGCAGGAGCATCGGTAACACACACACATGCACACATTCTCATAGTAATTAAGGCTGTAGTAACATTATTAAAATCTTATTTATTGTAAGTGTTTTCATATTTGGATCTAAAACATTATTTTTAAATGCTTGCATTTTTAGTGGGATTTTTTGCAAGGATATCCTGAAATCCATGAAATCTAACTGGTAGTTAACAGTGAACTTGTGCTCAATTGCATTTCAGCCCTTGCTCTCACCACTTAGCCCCAGAAATCCAACTGTTATTGGGATAGAGGTTTAGGGTCAAGTATTTGAGCTACATGGACCTCCATACAGAGACCCACTCCAAACTGTGTACTGATGGGAATTTCAGCTCTTTTTAGAGAATTTTCATTTACTTTCATTACTTGAATTTCTGCATACATTGGTCGTTAAATGTGTTCTGATCTTCATCTAAGTCACAAAACATTTTATGTTTGCATTGTTTTGTTGAACACAACATGTTAACATTCACAGTGCAAGGTGGAAAAAGTATGTGAACCGCTAGGCGAATTACTTTTTAAAGAACTAACTTGAGCCAGGAGTCAGCCTGGATGTGTTGGATGTGTTGGTTAAAGCTGCCCTGCCCTATAAAAACACACATCAGTTTTGAGTTTGATGTTCTTAAGAAGCATTGATTGATGTGAATTATGCCTCGTACTAAAGAGCTCTCAGAAGACCTACGTTCAAGAATTGTTAACTTGCATGAAGCTGGAAAGGGTTACAAAAGTATCTCTAAAAGCCTTGATGTTCATGTGTCCACGGTAAGACAGATGGTCTACAAATAGAGAAAGTTCAGCACTGTTGCTACTCTCCCTAGGCGTGTTCATCCTGTAAAGATGACTGCAAGAGCACATAAGCACAGTGCAGAATGATCAATGAGGTGAGGAAGAATCCTAGAGTGTCAGCTGAAGAAAGACATAAATCTCTGTCAAATGCTAACATTTTTGTTTACAAATCTACAATAAGGAAACATTAAACAAGAATGGAGTTCATGAGAGAAAATTCTCCTTCTGGAGAGTCCTGACCTCAACCCAATTGAGATGTTGTGGCATGACCTCAGGAGAGTGAATCACACCAGATATAACAAGAATATTGCTGAACTGAAACAGTTTTGTGAAGAGGAATGATGATCCAAAATACCTCTGACTGTTGTGCAGGTCTGATCTGCAACTACTACCACCATGCATCTCAACTAAATAAAAAAAAAAAGAAAACAATCGACTCAATCAGCAGCCGTCTCCCTTTGTTCACTATCCACTATCCTTTGTTCACATCCATAGCTGTTATGCAATCCACCATAAATGGTACAGCAGTTACATTCTGGCACCCTCAGCTGCTGCATGGTGTAAGGTGGAACAGGAAGTATGTACAAGAAGCTAGCAAAAAGCTAAATTTAGCTTCCTATCTCAGAGATTTAAGATGAGTAGCATCGCAGGGAGGACTTCCTACACATGAATACACATGCTATTACTGTATTTTTTTCCATCTGGTCTTTACTATTATACTGGATTAGTGTAAAAATAAATGAAGATGTTCTTACTGGTTGTTTTGACTGGTACTGTACTTAAAGTGCTGAGGATGACTAACCACCCAAATAATAGCTGCTCTGTGGTGGTACTGTGGTGGTCCTGATTGAAAAACTGTCTGAAAAGAGGATAATTAAGTAAGCAGAGAAAAAGATACAGCACTACAGTTTTCAATATACCTAAAATTCTGCTATCACTGTGAAATGTGTTAATGTAATAAAGAGAATGGTGCACAGGAAAGAACCTGACCTGCTTGTGTTTTGTTTTCTCGCACAGGTGTCTCCTGGAATGGCTCAGAGCCCCAGAAAGCCACCTCCTCCCAAAGATCCCCTCGCTGACCTGAACATTAAAGACTTCCTATAGATCAGCATCAGGTAAACTCCTGCAGCTTTATAACACTGGAACAGTTAAACTGCTCTGGCTCTTAAACCACAGTTATTGATCAATTATGAAGCACTAAATATATATATATTTTTTCATTTTGTTCATCATAGCTCCTGTGACCCTGAAGAATTGGATGTGTGTACTCTCTCTTCTGATCAGTATTTTCAGGGTTTACCTTCTTTCCTTTTCTTTCTCTCTTTCTCTGTCTCATGTTGTACCACAACCTGTGAAAGTGATCCTGTACACGTGCGTGTGTGTGTGTATTTTAATGTTATCCTTTGTTTCTAAGCTATATTTAAAAAGACAAAGCCGGTAAGGTATTGATGGATGCATTCTTGTACATCTACAGTAGTGGATGTGTGTTCCTTTTCTATTTCTCCTGGCTTGCTTCTCTGTGGGGAAACCCCAAACAGATGTGTGATGTTTTCTGTGGGAAAAAAAGTGTTTCAGTGTGCTAAGTATCACTGGTCAATCTCGGGCCCACTCGATTCATGTTGTCATTTGAAGCATTAGTTGTCTAGCGCTTAGCCATTCAGCTTATGGGAACACATGAATGGACAATGACATTAACAAGATGTATTAAAAGATTGTGTAGCATCTCCTGTTTCTGTTCGTTTCTGTTTTTACTGGTTACTTTCTTGACCTGGTCTTCATCCTCTTCTATTGGTACATAAACATTTGACTAGGACTATTGATAAAAATATGCATTTTAGAATATTTTAACTTTAGTCTTTATTTTGGGATAAAACAAAATGTTGAATATATTTTACTTTATGTATTTAAAAAAATGTGTGTGAAGTATTTAATTTGTATAAAAAAAAACATATAAAAAATGTATTTCTCTGTCCTGCCACCAAGCTAAGTTTAACTCCACATCGTGGCAAACAGAATGACTGCTTGGGTGAATTTCTATGGGTGTAGATGTAGAGCTGGATTATACACAGCTGCATCTACAGGAACTCCTGTTGTCTCTCTCACTTTTGGCCCTCGTAAAAATGAAGAAGATATAAACTGGCTGTTTGATGTTGTGATTCATTGCAGTTCACTATAGAAAGAGAAATGTGGAAATCACTCTGATTGTTCTAAAGACTGATGGAATAGTGTTATATTAACTGTGGCTGTGCTGGTTTATTTATTTTTTTCGCTTTTTTTTTATTTATTTTTGGATGGAATCACCCCTCTCCCTGTCCCCACGCCCATCCTTTGTGCATGTGTCCTGTTGAAATGCAATAAACAGTTACCTGGAAAACCCACTTTTTCAGTCTGTGATATAAATGCACCCTCTTGACAGTATTTCGGTTCAGTAATTGAGCTCAATTCAACCGTGCCATGAAACCCCTGATAATTTTCATGATTTTTCTACATAAATCATTGGTTGTTTGGATCAGCTTAAATAAAAAAGGTATGACAAATGTGTGCAGAAAACCATGATATTTTACCACGTTTACACACTTTTCTTGCCACTGCACAATGTTTAAATGCATCAGTTAAAAATGATTGTAATAAGAAGCGAGGAAGCTTATAAAAGAGAATCAAAGGACACAAGTGGAACTGTCACTATTTACACTTAACATTTTATTTTGCATATTGGTTGCATAGGTGTTTATACAGCTTTGAATGAAAATATTACTTTAATAAGAGACATAAGCTGCATAGCAGCTGCTTTCTGTTGCTCATCTACACATCAGCAGACAATACCTTACATTCATCAATAGATCTCATCATTCAGATCCTGTTTACACTTGGCATTAATGTGTAATTTTGTGGTCAGAGACCGCTCTCATCCAAAAAATGTGTTTCTGAGATTGGATATAATCATCTTGAACCAGCTGTAATTATCAGAGAGTTTCTGTTTAGACATTTTACATTTAATTCTAAGTTTAAGACTCTAAAATTGCAGTGATTTTGCACAAATGTTTGGGGACACCCCCTAAAGAATAATCTATCAAATTCAGCTTGATTAAATTGCACCAATTGCTGACACAGCTGTGCAAATGCACACACATAGTTTGTCTAGTCCCTGTCGAAAATTGCTGTCAATAAAATGGCTCCATTTGGACCAGATAAACATGAACATTGAATGAGGGTACTCTATTCAATAGAACTGTTTTTACAGGAAGTAAAACCATGTTATGTTTGTGCTTGTGTGCTTTCTATGCAGAAAAATATATTTGGATCTCATCTGGTCACACTATACACACAGCTAAAGGGTAAAAAGAATATTGACAGAGTTTATCTAGTTACGATCAAAAATACAAAATGCATGCTAATGCCAGGTGTAAACATGCCCTATAGTGGTGCTTAATGGAAACAAGGCTATAGAGGCTGTGTTAATGAGAACCAACCCAAGAGTTCAAATCATGCAGCAGAATGTAGTTCAATAATGTTTTATAAGACACGTGCAGTAGTGTTACATTTGGCAAATACAACTCTGTGTGGAAATCTGCACACTCATACAGTATCACTGCTTTTGAGCAAACACCTTGCATCTCAAACATGGAAAAGAATAAGTAAACCCCCTTTCAAAGAATTCAACATGGATCCATGTCATCAAATGTGACAGTGACTATATGCACATTTGTTAACATTTTATATGCCTTACTGAAAAGTGTAGCTGAGGCATATACAATTTAAAATCCTACTTAAGAATCAATGCAGTAATGGATGCTCAATGTTTAGCCAATAAAAAGTAGAATGCTCAAAATCTGTACATCTCAGAACGGTGATTATGACAGGCAGCGGATGTCCTCAATAGATAAAGGTGTAGTAGAAAAGAGCACTAATGGCCAAGAGAGCTACAGAGAGCATCATATTCTTCCTGTTCTCTCCTCGCAGCACCTCAAGCTCCTTCTCTGAAAGGTAAGTAAAGATACAGTTCTTTTATACCATAAATACAGTGAACATCACAACACTGTGATCATGCTGGTTTAGGAGTGAAATGTAAGCTGTGTGTTCCTGTTCACAAACATACCATATTTCTGTATCCTCTCGTTCATGATAGCCATTTCATCTTCCAGGCCTTTTCTGTGGGTAAATGCAAAACATTTTACATGAAAGCTTTCTCCTCCCAATGAGACAGGATGTCTTCATCATGCACAGCGTCTCATACCCGTCCTCATCTGAAAGCTGTTCCCGCCGATATCTGAACTCCACCCTCTCCAGACTGCCCTGGCAGCGCAATCGCTTTTCTTCAACACGATCAATCTGAGGAAAAACGGGTACTATTACTGGGTACAGTTCCCATATCTGAAGAGCTTAAGCTAGGAGTTACTGCTTTACTACTTCTTTTATCTAGAAAGCCACACTGTATTAAATACATTTCCACTATTAACATGTGCTGTTTGTGGAAGATAAGGAGATTCTGTAACAGTTACATCTGGATTTTAAATGGCAGTTTCACCAAACACTGATAGGCCTTGGAATACACCACATTTTGAACAGAGATGTCCACTGAATGGAAAATATACAGCTCTGGAAAAAATAAAAAGATCACTTAAAAATTAGGAGTTTCTTTAATTTTACTAAATTGAAAACCTCTGGAATAGAATCAAAAGAAAGATGGATGATCACAAGCCATCAAACCAAGCTGAACTGCTTGAATTTTGCACTAGGAGTTGGCATAAAGTTATCCAAAAGCAGTGTGCAAGACTGGTGGAGGAGAAGAACATGCCAAAATGCATATAAACTGTGATTAAAAAAAGTTATTCCACCAAATATTGATTTCTAAACTTCTAAAACTTTATGAATATGAAATTGTTCTTTTTTTTGCATTATTTGAGATCTGAAAGTTCTGCATCCTTTTCTGTTATTTCTAATTTTCTGGAAATAAATGCTCTAAATGTCAATATTTTTATTTGGAAATTGGGAGAAATCTTGCCCATAGTTTCTAGAATAAAGTAACAATGTTCATTTTTCTCAAACATACACCTATAAATAGCAAAATCAGAGAAACTGATTCAGAAACTGAAGTGGTTTCTTAATTTTTTACAGAGCTGTACCTTAGATTAGGCTTAGCCCTGTGTGGGAAACTGCCCCTCTGTGTTTGGACACTGCTTCACCAGTTGCATGTTTAGATCAGGATGTGATCAGAAAACACTGCAAAAATTGCATTAGAGTAAGTCCAAAAATTCACACACAGATTCTCCAGTGTATTGTCCTTCGTCTATTTAACTTTTAACGACAATTTAACTTTTAATATCCAACTTCAGATTTACACCTTAATTAAATTAATATTTGTGTTGTTAATAAGCTGCTACATATAACGATAGTCTCAGCCGAAGTGAAGAGTGGAGGGTTATAGAGACTGGTGAATGAACTGCTGGGTTATATATCTGTCTTCAGTTCTGCTGTGTTTCTATGGAGCTAAATTAGTGCCAAAACTACGCAAATAAAGAAAACGTATTCTGTAAATATGATACTACTTGCAAACAAACACAACGCGTTTTACAAATACAAAACTCGACTCTCTAACACACACGATGTGTTTTACAAACACAAAACCTGATGGTTGTAAATATATATGTAAACTTCAAATAAATACACAGCTGTTTTCTAATACATTGCTCTTTACAAACAAATATAACACGTTTTACAAATGCAAAAAGTAATAAATAAAACAAGTAAAACATTATTTTCAAACATTACCGTGTCATGACTCACGAACACGCACAGCCCATTTGTAAATCACGTGACTTTTGGCACAGTTTTAGCAGAGTCGCAAACTCGTGTTGAGATTTTCTCACAAATACACCCAACCCTCGTACAAATGCATCGCCCCAGAACAGCAGGTGGCGCTGTGGGACACTTTACGAGAGGTGGCTGCACAGCAAAGCAAGCTCTCCTATCCAGCGCTCCCCAGCATTAATTTACACTGATTAAGGTGTTTAATACACCTTTAATAATCACAACTCTACCATTTTACACACGGTTTGGTTTGTTACAAACAGCAGAGATGTAATTATGATATAGGACGCTGTTACACATCACAAATATGAGCTTTCATGCTGAAATACTTTGTATTATGCTCTTTAAAAAAGAAAGAAAAAAATATTAATTGGTGTTTAAATTATATAGATAGATAGATAGATAGATAGATAGATAGATAGATAGATCATAATACAAAGTATTTCAGCATATTGTCAGTAAATTTGCAGCATTTATTTGCAGAAAATGAGAAATGGCTGAAATAACAAAAAAGATGCAAAGCTATTAGACCTCAAATAATGCAAAGAATTGTAGATTAGTTTCCAGAGGTTTTCAATTTGGTAAAATCAATTTTTTTTGTTTTTTTTTTTACCATTTTTAGGTGGTCTTTCCTTTTGTCCATATCTATCTATCTATCTATCTATCTATCTATCTATCTATCTATATTACAATTTAAACATCAATTAATATTTTTTTCTTTCTTTTTTAAAGAGCATAATACAAAGTATTTCAGCATGAAAGCTCATATTTGTGATGTGTAACAGCGTCCTATATCATAATTACATCTCTGCTGTTTGTAACAAACCAAACCGTGTGTAAAATGGTAGAGTTGTGATTATTAAAGGTGTATTAACCACCTTAATAAGTGTAAATTAATGCTCTGGTGAGCGCTGGATAGGAGAGCTTGCTTTGCTGTGCAGCCACCTCTCGTAAAGTGTCCCACAGCGCCACCTGCTGTTCTGGGGCGATGCATTTGTACGAGGGTTGGGTGTATTTGTGAGAAAATCTCAACACGAGTTTGCGACTCTGCTAAAACTGTGCCAAAAGTCACGTGATTTACAAATGGGCTGTGCGTGTTCGTGAGTCATGACACGGTAATGTTTGAAAATAATGTTTTACTTGTTTTATTTATTACTTTTTGCATTTGTAAAACGTGTTATATTTGTTTGTAAAGAGCAATGTATTAGAAAACAGCTGTGTATTTATTTGAAGTTTACATATATATTTACAACCATCAGGTTTTGTGTTTGTAAAACACATCGTGTGTGTTAGAGAGTCGAGTTTTGTATTTGTAAAACGCGTTGTGTTTGTTTGCAAGTAGTATCATATTTACAGAATACGTTTTCTTTATTTGCGTAGTTTTGGCACTAATTTAGCTCCATATGTTTCTCCTGTACTCAGATCAGAAAGAGAGCAGCTCACCTCCGCCGCTACACTCCTCCTCTCCCGGTCGCGGCTCCGCGGCTCCGTCATGCTGTAGAGAGATCTGAACTGATGCAGCTACAGAATCACGCTCCGAGCTCTGTTTAGAGATGACGGAGCGCTGCTTCTTCACCTGCAGTGAAGGAACACTGTTACAGCCGACAGCGCCAACTACTGCACTTCACTCTCAACAGCAGCCTAAAAAAAATCTATACATCTAGACCCGTGCAACTCAAAAACATAGAATATCAGTGAAATTTCACTTTATTTCAGTAATTCAGTTCGAAATGTTGATGTCAGTGATAAAAGAAATAGATGTTTAAAATATATCACTCTGGGTGTAATAGATCAATGTAATATACAATGGTGGAAAGTAACTAATTACATTTACTCACATTACTGTAATTAAGTAGATTTTATGAGAAATTTGTAATTTTTTAAGTAGTTTTTAAATTAGGTAATTTTACTTTTACTCAAGTTCATTTTGACACAAGAAAAAAACTTGTGTTTTGTTCTCCATTGGCAGCGGAGCTGAACTTTTCCCAGCAGTGTTAGCAGGAGAGACGCTGTGTAAATCAGCTGTGTAGCCTGGGGTCTGTGTGCACAGCTGGGAACCGGTGTTCTGTCGAGTTATGCTACCCATCGATATGTGCATTATGGCACTGCGCATGTGCCGACTTTTTTGTATGATTTCCTGTTTTTAATGATATTTCCTTAAGTTTTTATTGGAAACATTAGACAATCAGCTTGAATGTAAAAAAACATATAAATAGCCATTAAAGCATAGCAATGGCAAGTTAAAAATACGAATGAACTGTAAAACTAAAAAAATACAGTTTATAGTCACGTATATGACTTAACTTTTTAACAGTGAAGAAAAAAAGGGATCAAAGAAACCTATGCCTCTTGCTCTTAAAAATGTTTTATGGGGTGGTCTAAACAAATACTGCCTAAAAAAGTCCAAATTATTTAATTTAATAATTATTTAACTTATGATTTGTACTTTTTTTTACATCAAATAAATAAAAGTAACTATGTAACTTTTAATCAAAGTAAATTTTAAATTGAGTATTTTTTTTACTTTTACTCGAGTAGATTTTTATGTCACCGGGGAAAGGACGCACACCAAATGACAATTTTTTTTTTTTTCGGGTATTTTATTCTGATTAAATTGTACTCAAAACAATAAAAATAAAAATGAATACACTGTAAAAAACCCTAACTAAGAACACAGTACAGTATTTGGTAGTGGCACTCGATTTACTCAGCTTTACTCAACAAGATTTGAGCATTTCATCAAGAGAACTTGGACAAACAGCTTCTCTTATTTCATTAGGATGGCTCTGGATGGATCCTAAAATGAAGCACCACCATTCACTGCAGCTTGAGCCTCCTTCTCTACCATGCTCTTAGCTCCTCCCTTTCCTCTCTCAGGGTGACAACACTTCTGATTGTGTTTCTTAAAGTTACAGACACACATTTTAAATGTGTATTCTCAATTCACCACCTGGCTACATTTATATGGATACTTTTACTTTTACTTGAGTAGAATTTTAGCAAAGTAAAGGTACTTTTACTAAATTACAATTTTTCTTTTCTTTTGCCACCTCTGGTAATATATGAGTTTCACATTTCAACTGAATTACAGAAATAAAGTAACTTCTTAACGATATTCCATTTTTTTTAAATGGACTATATATAAATAAAAATGCTTACCCACTTCTCTGTTATATATAAAAATGATAGGTGAAGCCCGCGCGTGAGACCAAAATAATTGGAGGTGATTAGACTTAAGCGCTAAAAACACAAATAAATAATAGTAACTATCCACTTTCATTTTGAAATGTAAATGTAGGTTTTCTGCTAAAAAAGCAAATACAACTTTTATAATTAAAGTTTTTTTCTACAGTAATCTGGTTTGATGTAGTAAAGGATCCAGCATTACACTGCTGATTACTGTGGACAGACGCTGGAGTTACAGTCAGAACACTTTTAACAGTTTATAGATGACGTTTTAAAGCTTTAAAAACTATCTGCGGTGATAAAACATTTGATACTGTTATGTGTTGAGGAAATGGGTGAAAGATTCAGTACAAAAATGCGTATAAAATGTATTTATGAAAATGATTTTAGGGGGTTACATTGAAAAAGTCTATTGGGTCAGCGTAAAAAGCTATAAAATACCATTTTAATAAAATAAAATACAGTTTTTCTCACATTTCTTTTGACTTTTATTTTATTGCAGAGATTAAGATTATTTATGTTTGGTTCATTTCATTTTTACATACATCCATTACTGTATTTTAGGCCTGTAATACATTCCACAAAAAGGAGACGGTGATTTTTGGGCTACTGATGAGGTAAAAAAATATATAATAATATATAATAATAATAATGTTGAGTCACACCACAAAAAAAACACAAGGTGTATATTTATCATGTCCAGAAGTGACCTCTTATTTAAAGGATTCCCACCTCACATTATGGCAAAACTATCAACAGTATTAATCAATATTAATCCACATTAGCCAATATTAGTCATGTTAATCGACCCACAATTTAACGTCTTTGTTTCTTCATTTAAAAAATACACTGATATACAACACAGATTATTTCCCCAAACCTCTCTTTATCCCTATAAAACATGAGGGGACTTGCGGGGCACATTTCGGATACAGCCCCTGCGTCCTGGAACGTAAACGCTGCATTCCTACAGCACAGACTGTATATGAAGGCCTCCTACCTCGGCTACAGTCTGGGATTTGGGACGTGGCCGCTGAAGCAGCACGATCTGCCCCCCACCCCCACAGCCGTGCTGTGAGAATGATTTGCTGACATGTTTACAGCATTTACACACCTCTGATCATCCTGTAATAAACAGATCTACTGCAGAGAGCAGAGACTCAGAGCGAGGAGCTGTAGGAAACGTTTTGTGTCTCTTTCGTTCTGTAATCCCGATTAATCGTGTGTATCTCTGTGTGTGTTTGTACCTGTGTGTGTGTGTGTGTGTGTGTGTGTGTGGGGAAGGGGTGCGTCATCTAAGCAGCTGAGCGCTGATTGGTCCCTGAAAGGGAAGTGACCCGTCATGTGAGTCTGCGCTGTTGGCTGAGAGTCAGCTGATCCGCTCGGGCTGTTATTTTCTCTCCGTCACGGTTCTGCTGGGCTGTTCTGCTGGTTCTGGAGGTGAACTCGGTGTTTTAGGAGCAGCTGATCTTCACTTTTCTCTTCATTCCGTTTATCTGAGTGATCCGGCGGAGAGCCTGCAGCAGACATGGCGCTGAGCGACGCGGACGTGCAAAAGCAGGTGAGCGAGAGGAGCTGTAACCTTCAGAGAACAGCAGCATCTCCATCATCTTCAGCCCTGATCTCAGATCAGAACAGGCCTACCGCTGATCCTGCACTGCACCACGGTCTACACCTATAGCTTAACCCAGTAAAATAAACTACATTCACCCACAGACTGACCAGGCTGTGTTCAAAAATAGACTCAATAGCTGCATTAACGCCTGAGCCAATTAGTGAATGAGTAAATGAATGAATGAATGAATGAATGAATAAAAGGAAAATAGGTTAAAATTGAGTGGATTAATGCAGTAATAAGTGGATGATTAGATTGATGGATGGATGGATGGATAGATGAAAAGGGAATAGCTCAATTGATGGGCCAGTGATTAATTGTGATTGTGATGAGTAATAGGTATCTGTTAGTTGAATGCGTAAAGAATAATGATTATGGATAATGATTAAATGGCTGAATAGAGTCTGTTTTATTTGTTCATTTCTCTGTGGTGCATAAAGGTGTAAAGTGGAGTCATATTCCTAAACTATTGCCAAAATATACTCTATTGATTTGAGTTTTGTAAGTTTAAGCAGTGAACAGAGACAGAGACATTCCACACTTCTGTTCAAAAGGCATTGGGCCATCATTATCTAGTGCAGCGGTTCTCAAACTGGGGGCCACAGTGGGCGATAAGGAGGCCTCAGAAAATCTACATATATTTTTCAGTAATGTCAATTTGCCATTTAGCAGGGTTTTTTTTTATGCCACGGGTACATTGGGGGGGGGGGGGGGGGGTTTGAGAACTGCTGATTTAGAGGAGGTTTCTATATTCACTAAAATACTCCTGAAAGAGCTTTCCCTCTAAAAAAAGCCTATAAAGCTGTTTTAAGGTGTTAAATTCACATTAAAAAAGATGATTATTTTTTCTGTGATGAAATCAAATTAGTGTGAGAAATAGCGTATAGAATTATTTATTTTGTTCAGCATTTGCCCTCTCTCTTTCTCTCACCAGATTAAGCACATGATGGCTTTCATTGAGCAGGAGGCCAATGAAAAAGCAGAGGAGATTGATGCTAAGGTAAACATATATAAAACATGGTTTAAAAAGTGTCTCATATTCAGTACAATGTTTAGCTCCACCGCTCTATTTAATTAGGAAGGTGTATTTTGTAATATTTAGTGGCCTGAATGTATATATCTCCTCCTATAGGCAGAAGAAGAGTTTAACATTGAGAAGGGTCGCCTGGTGCAGACTCAGAGGCTGAAGATCATGGAGTACTATGAAAAGAAGGAGAAACAAATCGAGCAGCAGAAGAAAATGTGAGTCATGGTCTACAATTGAAATCCCTTTTCCAAAAACTGGGGCTGCTATAGTAGTTATATGTATTGACGGGTCTAGTGATTCAGGAAACTGTCTGAGATTGTTTTTTTTTTTAGATTGACTCTTCTGTCACTGCTTTCTACTTTTATGGTGCAACAGATGCTATATGACCCCCAGTGTTCCCTGCACTGTATTGCAATTGTTAATCAGATTTATCATGTGGATATTAACATTTAGAGCAGAGTTGCGCAATCCTATTTCTGGAGATCTACCATATTGGAGAGTTCAGATTTAAAACCCCTGTGTATGTTGGATTAGAATTAAAGCTAAATTCTGCAGCATGATACATGATCAGGACTAAAACTGGGTATCCCTGTTGTGAGAATTATTTGCATTGTTTACTAGTAGACCTTGCCAACTTATCATTGCTGCCTCAAACTCTTAAGATCATTTAGTCACTCACAGGTGACTTTCTTGCAGGCTGTATAACATAATAAAGAATAGTAGTAAATGTATGATTCTGTCCCTCCACAGTCAGATGTCCAATCTGATGAACCAGGCCAGACTAAAGGTGCTGAAGGCTCGTGACGACATGATCTCGGTTTGTAGAACTTTCTTTTTGGTTTCTGTTCAGATGGTTGGTATTCTTGAATACTGACTAATGTGTATTTTTATTTAGTTTTTTTGTAATCAAGTTTCTGTGGTGTTTTCTAGGATATGCTGAACGAGGCTCGTCAGAGACTGGCTAATGTAGCCAGAGACCCGTCCAGGTATTCTGCTCTGATTGATGGACTGGTGCTACAGGTGAGCTTTACGACAAAGCACTTTTTGTGAGAGACGCTGCTTGAGTTGCAGACATGATAAGCAGACAGAGGGCCTCGGCACTTTGGTTTGATTGTTACCCATAGCCTGTGCGCTGGATTCCAGAGATTTTTTTACAGGAGACCGGAAGCAATGCGTAGCTTACAGAAGATAATAATCAGTCGACCCTTAGTTGCGGGTGCGATTCATTATGCTCAACCAAAGCAATGACCGGCTGTTGAGTGCATTTCCACTGTATAAACATTACAGTGTATTTTCACTTCTCTGTGGGTAAAGTGGGGAGACTGCATGAGGTATTTAAGATTCAAGATTTTATTGTCACGCCACAGAGTACAGGTGTACATTTGTGTAAACAACTTGGGTGCAGGTTCCCACTAGTATACACAATATACATAATAACAGTACACACAATAACTTACACTATAGACATATTGAGATATGGTATTGCACGGAAACACATAATATTTCCCGGAAATACGTTAAGTATGACTGAATATGTAAATAAAGAATGCTATATAGATGTGCAGATCTCTAGTGTGTGTGTGTGTGTGTGTGTGTGGAAGTGAGGAAATAGTCCATTAGGTGACTGTGAGTAACTATGAGTAACGTGCAGGTACAGAATGAGTTGTGTGGGAAGTGCAGGGTGCAGAATGCTGTATGTGGGATAAGTATGGGACAGTCCGGTAGGTGCAGTATAAAGTAAAGTGCAGGGTGCAGAGTTTGTATAGATGGCAGTGGGGTGGGTTGGGCAGAACACTGTTCTACTGGCTGGTCCACAGCCTGGTCGCCTGGGGGAAGAAGCTATTTTAGATCCGGCTGGTTCTGCTCTTCAGGCTTCTGAGCCTCCTTCCACTCGGCAGCTGTAAGAACAGGGAGTGGCTTGGGTGGGAGGGGTCCTTCATTATTCTTCTAGATTTCCTCAGGCAGCGGTTGGTGTATAAAATCCAAAAGGTTTGGGAGCTGAACCCCAGTGATGTACTGCGCTGTACACAGTGCAGGTGTAGAAAGTCCTGAGGATGCTGGGGTTCAGACCAAACCTTCTCAACCATCTGAGGAATTACAGGCGTTTTTGTGTGTTCTTCACCACCTGTGTGGTGTGTTCTGTTCATGTCAGATCCTCGCTGATGTGAACACCTAGGAACTTCTTGATGCTGCTGTCCCTCTCCACCACAGTCCTGTTGAGGCAGCTGGTAGAAACTGAGTAGATGTGTGTAAACAGTATGTGCACACTAGAAGACTGCTTGGGCAATACCCACATTAGCACCACTTATCACACTGCACAGAATCCCTCTTTACTTACATTTTAAGGAGCAATATAAAGTTTTGCAGGGTTATAGATTTAATGTATGTATAATATTGGAGCTCTCTTTGGATAACTGAATGACAAAGAACTTTTAGTAAATCACTCTGGACAAAAGTGTCTGCTAAATTCGGATAGTTAAAATGAGCTTATTTCTTCATTACTTTGAAAACAAGACTGCCTCTGTCTAAATATTAAGTAATAAATATTAAAATGCTAATTGATCGGCTTGATGAAACAGTAAAAATCACACATTCTGAAATAATTCTTGGTTCTGCTGATGTCTTTCAGGGTTTCTACCAGCTGCTTGAGCCCAAAGTGACAATCCGTTGCCGCAAGCAGGACTTGGCTTTGGTGCAGGTCAGTTTTTACTATAAAAACAACGTTCACTGAACAAACTAAGAAGATCACTATTTAATGCTTTGATACCTCAATTTACAAAAAATGTTTTTTGGTGTTTAGGCTTCTGTGCAGAAAAACATTCCTATATATAAAGCAGCTGCAAAAAACAACCTTGAAGTCCGGATTGACCAAGACAATTTCCTCCCTGCAGAAATGTGAGTAAAATCTATTCAAGAAACCATTTAAATTCTTTCACATCCTAAACTATGTGTCACCAAACTTTTACACAAAGAGCCAAGCAGGAGCATGTGGAATTATCAACATTTCTGTTATTGTAGATTCAGTGTAGGGAAATAATTATTTGATCCATTGCTGATTTGAAGTTCACCCCCTTACTAAGCCATAAACAGTCTTTAATAGTTACAGTAGATTTAGTTTAACAGGGAGAGACAGAATATCAACAAAAACATAACATTACATAAGTTACAAATTTGTGTTTTGTTTGGGTGAAATAGGTTTTTGATCGTCAAGCAGAATGTGACTTGGTACTTGGTAGAGAAACTCTTGTAGGTAAGCACAGAGGTCAGAAGTTTAGTGTAGTTGGTAGTTCTTAGGAGGATTTTGGCCCACTCCTTTTTACAGACAATTTCCTAAATTTAAAGGATCTCACTTGGCATCTCAAAGTTTGAGGTTTGAGGATCTTAATGTGCTTCATCTTAAGCCACACTGGCCTCATTAATCAGCCCCTCAGAGCGATAAACTTGTCCTGTACTTTTTGCAGAGAAACCACACCAAAGCAGAATGATTCCACTTTCATGTTTAAAAGTGGGGGTGGTGTTCTTGAGGTCATATCCAGCCTCCAAACACGGTGTGCCATGTTCATGCCAAAGAGCTAAATTTTTTAATTTATCTGACCCTATTACATTCTCCCAAGCTTTCACTGAGTCATATGAGTTCTCACTAGCAAACCTCAGACATGCTGTTTACAGGTCTTCTTAAGCAGAAGGACTGCAGGTCTACTTTTTTTCCATTACATTTTTTTGACAGCTCTGGTCTTGTTGAAGGTAGTCAAGAGGGTTAAATGGTAGATTAAGATTAAGATTGCTTCCTTAAAGGGGCAGGACTATATTTTTTCTGGTTTGTGGAAGTCAGAATTCTTGGTGGTTTGTAGTTCAGTGCATAATAATCCAGTACATAATTACTAAAATAACTTTTATTTAATCAGTAGGTGATCAAATAATTATTTTCTAACACTGTATACTGATCTCCTAAGGGCACTGAGTTAAAGATGAAGCATTTGTTTAAAAATTTGAGCAAGATTAAAATATAGATATACATTGATGATATGCATTTAGGCACAAACATTCAAATGCACCCTTTTAGTCAGACTGACTGGCAAATCATTCTGCTACAAAGCTTTTTATATTAGGCAGAATGGCCAAAACTGAAATAAAGTAAGCTATTGTCTGCCCAAGTGAATCACACAAAAAATGGGGGAAACCCAATTACTTGTATCACATAAAAGCATACAAAAAGGCTGGGTGTTTGGTTGTACTTTATTCTTTTGACTGAAATCTGCTATCTGTGATGTAAATCAAGTACATACAGGGGTTGGACAATGAAAGTGAAACATCTGTCATTTTAGTGTGGGAGGTTTTATGGCTAAATTGGAGCAGCCTGGTGGCCAATCTTCATTAATTGCACATTACACCAGTAAGAGCTGTAAGAGTGTGAAGGTTCAATTAGCAGGGTAAGAGCACAGTTTTGCTTGAAATACCAAAGGGGGGTGTTACATCTGCATGGCACTGGTAATGATTATTGGAAAACTGAAAGCAGCTGATTTAAACCAGTTAAATCAGATGTGCTTTGCTTTGATTGCACTTAAAGTCAGCAGGTTCACTTCCCCTTTATGCATAAGAATGTATGTACTTGTATTCATTTGCCTTTCTAATTGCTGATCCATAAGTGTAAAGCAGTTACTAACTGCGTCTCTCCACTCCACACCCAGCTCTGGTGGTATTGAGATCTATAACGCGGATGGAAAGATCAAGGTGTCCAACACTCTGGAGAGCAGGCTCGAGCTTATAGCACAACAGGTATGAATGAGTATGAAAGCTGAGAAATGCTAGTAATAGTTTATGGGAAAGGCTTTCTGAGGAATGTCCTGAGATAGCTTATTTAGTTTGTACATCATGTGTCATCAGTACATCAACAACATGGATTAATCTGTTAAAAGCATTCCCAAACTTGCATAGCTTATGTGATTTTAGAATAACTAAAGATTTGAGGCCCCAAAAAAAAATCTGAAAAATGATGATAAAGTTTGTGCTTCCATATTCTAATCCAAGCATTTCTTTGTCTTGCTTAGATGATGCCTGAAATCCGAGTGGCCCTATTCGGAGCAAACCAGAACCGCAAATTCATGGATTAAACATGTCTGAAACCTAGGGGCATTGAGAATCACAACAGAAATGCAGTGGTTTTGTTGTTCTTGTTGTATTTCTTTTTTTTATTTTTAATAAGAAACTCTAAGTAATATTTAACTTGAGAAATTGTGTGTGCATGTGTGTGTCGTAAATTGTGATTCATTGTTGTTGTGAAAGAAAAATCACAGAAAGTATTATATTGATTAGTTTCTGCAAGTCTGGTATTTATCATCTCCTGTTCTGATTGTCTGCGACATTCAGAGGCAATGCTACAAAAGTTTACAAGTTACAAGAGATTTAGGTGAATGTTCATTTTTGATCATTTAGGAACATTCTCCATGATGTATCGCTATGTTTGAATTTACTTTTCAGCACACTCTATAGCAAAGGATTGGAATAATTTCTGAGGCAGTTTTACACCCTCTATAAGTCAATGTTAGCAGTAGATGCTGGTTACGGTTGTTTCTCTCATTCCTGTTGGTGACGAGTGTGTATGATGTGTAACTGAACCAAACACATTTCTGTTAAATACTGAAATGATCTTAATGTGGAAATAATAAAAGGAAAAAGGACTCCTCAGTCTCATCTGTCTATTCCTTTAGACTGTGAATGCATGAAGTGAAATACAAAATGGTGGAAGAAGAATGAAGAATGTCTACTTCAGCATTTTTGCAGAAATTAAGTGAGTCACTCATGGTTCCTCCATTGTCTCAACACACTCTGCTGCAGATAGGGAAGAATAGTGAAGGGTTCAGTTCAGCTGACACTCTCGTGCAGTTAGACAGGGGGGAAGTGCAGGGAGTTAGACAAGTTTAGTGTGTGGAAAGTTTTAGTGACTGTTCACATCCATATAGCTATCAGCTGAAGTATGATTCTGTGGTAAAAGACAGGAGTTTTTGTGGAAGAGTCATTTCAG
This sequence comes from Astyanax mexicanus, assembly GCF_023375975.1. Lineage (NCBI taxonomy): Eukaryota > Metazoa > Chordata > Actinopteri > Characiformes > Acestrorhamphidae > Astyanax > Astyanax mexicanus. The sequence continues at coordinate 30,534,326 of NC_064409.1, read as the reverse complement.
CTTTGGGGTGAGTACTGCAGGCTTGATTTGAATTTTTACTGCTTAAACATTTAAATCTATTTTAGTAGATGACAGAACCTCTTCCTTTCTTGTTAAAATTAAAAAGTTTTTTTGGGCCAGAGAACTGGTTGTGTTGAATAAGCTGTGTTTTTGTGCTTGCTAATACAGTCCCCACTATTTCAGTGTTCAATTTACAACATTACAATTTTTTAAATATAAAATAAAATATAAAGTATATTAAAATATGTGTAAACACTTTCATAGATTGTTTTAACTTTCAAATAAACAGCTACTAATGTTTCTACTGATAGATTTAAGTTAAAGTCAAATCGAATCAAATTTATTTGTATAGCGCTTTTTACAACTGGTGTTGTCACAAAGCAGCTTTACAGAAACATGATTACAGGACAAAGAATCAGGCAAAACAATAAACATAGAAAATTCAGAATACAGAACCCCCAGTGAGCGCGGAGGCAAGGAAAAACTCCCTCAGAGCTGCAGGAGGAGGAAGAAACCAAGGGCAGGACCAAGAATCACATTTGAGGGGGGGCCACTGGTCAAACAACGTTTAAATGAATTTTAAAAAGTCCTTATACATCCACATAGGTTCTATATATTCAGGAGTATAGCAGCACCACTAATGGAAGCAGTTCGAGCAGAGGTGGAAAAAGTACCTTTACTTTGCTGAAATTCTACTCAAGTAAAAGTAAAAGTACCCATCTTAAAATCTACTCGAGTAAAAGTAAAAAGTACTCAATTTAAAATGTACTTTGAGTAAAAGTTACATAGCTACTTTTAATTATTTGATGGAAAAGTACAAATCATAAATTAAATTGTTTTAATGAACTATTATTCCACATAATAATCCATTTTTTTTCTTTACTATTAAAAAGTTATGGTAATATAGGTGACTATAAACTGTATTTTTATAGTTTTACAGTTCATTATTATTTGTTAACTTGTCATTAGACCACATGCTTTCTCAGGTTTGATGTGGAAGTTTTGAAAGCTGACAGCTCTGTCCGGCAGGGCACATTTTGCATTGCATGAGGACGTTGTTGCCTCGTTATTCTACGTGTGAGCATCCGTGAATTTTTTTTTTTAATTCAGACAATTATCCCCCCCCCCCCCAGCATTTTATTTTTTACTCAGTAATTGGGATTGGGATCAATTACAGTAACTTAAGTAAATGTAATTCATTACTTTCCACCTCTGAGTTCGAGTTCATGTAAGCTTGGATGTAATCTGTAGTGGAGAGTAAGATGGATGATGAGCAGCTGATCTGTGGTGGGTGATAGAGAAGAGCTGACTTCAGAAACTTCCATCAGTCTGGCCGGACAGGAGACGCGAGAGCCTGGGGGTCCAACATCCATCGGTATCGGGTCAGACAGGTGGGCGGTCAGTAACTCGGAGGAAGGCAGAGAGATGGAATTAGTTTTAACTGGATTTTTGTAAAACAGAGAATATAAAACATTATCAGAGTGTGGCTAATGACTCCGGCAGATCTGAGTAATTATTTTGTGGCAGTCCATATTATTTTGTTTCAGTACGACCATTCCTGCTAAGCCTAATATATTCATTCTAAAATCTGGGCAGTCGGGTCACTTTTCGCAGGAGTTCTTCTGGCCACGTCACGTATGATTTCAGTAACATGTATGTGCACACTGTTCTGCCAGACAGCAATTACAGTGAGGTGAATACGTGTTTGATACTCTGATTTTACAGGTTTTTCCATCTACAAAGAATGGAGAAGAGGTCTGTATTTTTTTTTATTGTAGGTGCACTTCAACTGTGAGAAACAGAATCTAAAAAGTCCAGAAAATCACACTGTATGTTTTTTTTTAATATATGTATAATTTTATTTCTATTTTTTCACATTTTCTTGCCAATTTAAACAGCCAATTACCCAACCCACTCATTAGGAGTCCCCCTATCACTAGTGATGCCCCAACACACCAGGAGGGCGAAGACTAACACATGCTTCCTCTGATACATGTGAAGTCAGCCACCGCTTCTGTACGAGCTGCTGCTGATGCAGCATTGCCAGGCTGTATTAATTGCACCTATAGGAGCAATAGATTTGCAATAGTGTTGAGCTACAGGACAATAGATAGGCAGCTTGGTGAGAAGACACCAACACTTAAACCCAAGATCAGTCTTCCTCAGTCTGGGGCTCCATGCAAGATCTGGCCTTATGGAGTAAGTATTATTATGAGAAAGGTCAGGAATTGGCCCAGATCTACACAGAAAGACCTGGTCAATGACCTAAAGCGAGCTGGGACCGTCTCAAAGATTTCCATTAATAACACACTACGCCATCATTAATAGATTCCTGCTGTTCTTCCAGCACATGTCCCAGCCCGTTTAAGTTAACCAATGATCATCCTCTGGATGATATAGAAGAGGCATGACAGAAATAATGTGCCCACACGAAGAGGGATGAGTACAACCCCAAAGGTAACCGGCCCAACCGTGAAGCATGGGGGTGAAAACAGAGAAATATAATGACTAGGTTTCTTTTCAAAAACTCACCTCATGTGATAAACTTTAAGTCTTTTAAATGTTGTGAGAAAGAAATAGCAATTTATATTCCTAAATCGTAAAACAAAAAGATTTACAGCCCAGACCAACTCTTTTTGGAAAGTGAATATCTAGGGTTCATACTGCAATGAAATGTGATTCAAAGTAAAATCGAGATACACTGCTTTTTTAGATTTTCTATATTCTATGTTACTTTTGTGCTCCTTTTCTGTATGTATATTTTCACTATTCGTTAATAATATACTTTGTTATTAGATGTTATGTGGAAACTGTGCTGTGGTCTTGCAGGTTTGTGCTGGTGGAACACAGAGATTGTGTTCTGATGTTTAAGTGGAGCCTACGACTGATTCAACCTCCATACAAAACCCGGCTCAGGCCATGAATAGCTTTTCCTCTACAATAGTTCTGATGACCATACTGATGTTTAGCTCTGTGAAAGAGAGCAGAAGCGCACCAGACCCTCGGCAGAGAGACATGATGCTGCAGCAGGAAGCCTCCCAGCAGGTGGGGGGAAGAGTGGAGCTCACAGCAGCCGAACAGCAGATGGATTCCCACTTGCATAAACTAAAAGAGCGGGAGATGATGGCTTCAGATTTTCCTCCTGCTATGCACTTCTTCAGAGCAAAGCCCCGCATAGAAAAGAGTGCAGTTTTTAAACTGCTGCGAAAAATGCCAAAAGGTAAAAGAGCACACTGGTGGTTTACCACTCTGAGCCTGAGTACCTCCATGAGGGATTTTTGAATGTCTTACCTGTTTCACCAGTCAGTTTTTTTACAAGCCCTTCTTAAGCTTGAGTAAAAAAAAGTACAGGACCTGGCAACTCCTGAAACAATATTGAAAACCACTGCTTTATACAGGCCTCAATTACTGACCCTGGAACCCACACTGTTCATTATGATGTTTATAGCATATTGATTGATGTCCACTTAGACTATACAAGAACTGGACTATTATAAATACCGAACCTACCGAATATTTTAAGATGTGGATTTCAGAAAATGCACCACTTTTCAAAATTGTTGTAATTAGTAACTCTTTGGTATTTATATATTTATCATTTTTTTGTTTGAACTGAATATTATATAATTTTACACAGAACACCAGAAATGTACTGGACAAAATGATTGGCATCTTCAACATTATATTTGGTAACAATCTTTTTGAAAACCAGGTACCTACTGTAACCATTAATTAGTTGCTTATATCTCTTAACTGGAATTTTCCAATACTCTCAAAATATGCCAGCAACCACAGAATCACACTCTTTAAAGGCATCATTTATTTTCTGTAAATGCTATGATGATGGGATTCACCAGAAAGCTCTGGGCTGGTCTCATCTGTACACAGAGTGTAAAGTTGAAATGTATTTCCCAAACATATATTATGTAGTAAGCATACTAGGATCAATGTACTTGTAGTAGACTTGTAAGTATACAATTTCAATAATTAAATGAGACTAAATTGACCCAATTTTAGTATATAAGTATAAGTATAAGTAAACTTACTAGTATTAAAGTAAGTTTGATTTGTCTGAACTGTACTAAAAGTGAACTTATGACATAGTTGACTTATATATTATTTTTGTACTGTGAGGTATACTACTAGGTTTAGATGTAGATCATTTTAACTGTTCTGTAATTATATTTACTATTAGACTAGGCATATACAAAGAAGTGAGACATACATATGTATGTGGTAATGGATTATAATATGAATGAAGCCTGTTACAAAACTCTCACATCTTAAAATAACTTTTTCAATAAAATCTGATAATAAAGTTCTGTGATGGTAATTCCACTTTAAATGGTCAGGTTTAGTGCCACTTGTGTACTGTGAGGTATTCCACCTTAAACTACAAGCTACTATAAACCAAGAATACTTAATTATAATTATGTTTAGTATGTCACTAAGTACAAAATAGCATACTAAAAGCATACATGCTTCATTTTAGTTTAAAAGACGTATACTAATAGTACACTTTAATAATTGTATTTTTTGTAAGGGTAGGTCTGTTTCAGTATCTGTTATCTCACCATCTTAATTTGCTTTAGGGGCGGTCCTGCATGTGCACAGCTCTGCTCTGGTTAGTGTGGATTGGCTTGTGATGAATGTAACATACAGGCCTCATTGCTACATTTGCTTCACATGGACGGGGTCAGTGCGGTTCCTGTTCTCTGCCCAGCGACCATTCCCAATCTGGGGCTGCTCTTCATGGAGTCTGCTTGAGCAGCTCAGAGCCACCACCAGTGACGTCCTAACCTTTGACAAGAGGTGACTGACCTTTCACGTTGTTCCTCAAACCAGCATCTGATTCTCTGATCAGAATATGCCCCAAGTATATGAAGCATGCAGGTGTAATTGGATCATTTTACAGCACAGAATGCTTGACATAATGCTGTACTCTGAGGGTAAACTAACCTTTTCTATTCTTCCATTCTCAGTTTGATGCGGAACCTCACTCTGTTCACTGAGGAGCCAGATGAGGCCTATCCTAACCCAGATGTTGTGTGGGAGAGGTTTGAGCAGATATTCATTGCAATCTCAGGGCTTATCACTTATGCACCTGTTTTCGGGGATTACCTCTACCAGGGTCTTCAGCAGCTCTATGATGACAATATCTTATATGTGGAGCTGAGAGCTGGCCTGTCCAGGGTTGGTGAATGTTTACATTATATTACACTCATGAATAAAGGCACCAAAAGGCATTACTGAGTAGGTAACACTTTATAATACTGTTCCATAGTTAATAGGTAACTAAGCAGTAACTAAGCAGTAACTAATTAATAGTGCTGCATTAACACCTAAATATTTTCTATTAACTACCAGGGAGTACTGAATAATTACTCAGTAGATAGTAATGAACTAATGATTATAGTAGTTCACAAATAACTCCACAATAATTACTGAGACTTACATATCTCCCAGAGAACTACTTACTAATTATGTCTCCTTTATAATAACTATTCATTAATTACTGCTCAAATCAACATTAATTACTGAAAACCCTTACATGCCACCTGGGGAACTATAGATCTAAATCAGTCTACACAAACAATTCATATCAGTGGTGATATTAAAGGCATATTTGAGTGAGACCATTTGTAGTAGTAGTAACCTTAATTACCTTATTATCATCATTATCTTCCAAATATTAGCAACATATAGTAAAATACTACAGTGTGTCGTAATCTGCTTAAACCCCATTTTTGAAAGAAAACAAAAACTTAATAACGTAATATTATTACATAGTAGACATTATTTATGTTCTCCAGAAGACTCTAAGACTGACTGTACTCAATTTTGTTTTAATGGTCACTGCTTTAATTTTCAGCACCAACCTTATAAACGTTCATCTTCAGCATTGCAGTCTCACATAGACTTTTAGTGCGCATTATTAGGGTAATTACGGTAATTCCACAGCGCCGGACCGCTAGGCTCTATCAGTGTGTTTGTCTGCTGCTGCAGGTTATTCTATCAGTGGTGATATTAAAGTCAGTGACACCACTTATCATATATTAACCTTACTTACCTTAGTATGCTCAATATCTTCCAAATGTTAGACACACTGAAATGTGCAGTAGTCTGCTTAACCCCCATTTTTGTAATGTTCTGTCAGTGTGTTACAGGTGTTTATTCTAAACCTGTGCTCTTCTTCAGTCCTCCTGGAGATGTGCTCAGTAGAAGTGATGGCTCACATACAGCTTTACTTTAGGTTGTGTCCTACATCCTTATTCTGGGGGAAATCATGTTTAAATGAATAAATATTTGTGTTAGATAAAGGACTAGGCATCCCTGTGTTCTTCATAGATAATTAATAAGGGGTCCCTGTCTTCTTTTTTCGGGAGTTAACAGCAGCACATGGTAACCCATTACTAATTACTGAGGAGTTACTGTGTTCTTCTTTAGGAGTTACTGTAGATCATACCACAGTATTATAAAGTGAGAAACATGATAACTAATTACTAATTACTGAGGAGTTACTGTGTTCTTCTTTAGGAGTTACTGCAGATCATGTCACAGTATTATAAAGGGAAATATACATTAATAATAATAATAATAATAATAATAATAATAATAATAATAATATTAACACACATTTAAACTAGTTAACTAACACACACATAACCTAGTTAACTTAGCCAGTTAACTAACACACACATCTTAGCTAACTTAGCTAGCTAACACACATCCTAAAGCTGGTTAACAACCCACAAAGAGTCCTCCTCTGATCCGGGGGTAAAATCAGCTGGAAAAGATCTCAATATCTTGATTACTAGTTTATTTTCAATCAAATACAGAAATATGAAAGCAGCAGAGTTTCTCTTAATCCTCCTCCAGCAGCAGCAGCAGCACAGCAGAGAATTTACACGAAGGACCTAGAGAGCTGCGTCCGCTGTGAAATTACAGTCAAAATAAATCTCTGTGAGACTGCAAACGCTGAAGATACACTTTTATAAGGCTGATACCTAGTATTAAAGCAATGATTGTTACATTTTTACAGTCTTACAGACATTCTTAGAGTCTTAGATGCCTTCTGGAGAACTTATAATGTTGTTTTTTTCTTCCAAAAATTGATGGTTAAGCAGAGTAATACACACTGTAGTATTTTACTATATGTTGCTAATATTTGGAAGGAACTGAGGATAATAAGGTAATTAAGGTTACCACTACTACAAATGGTGTCACTTGCTTAATTCAAATATGCCTTTAATTAATATGCATTTAATTCAAATATGCCTGATTTAGATCTATAGTTCCCCAGGTGGGATGTAAGGGTTTTCAGTAATTAATGTTGATTTGAGCAGTAATTAATGAATAGTTATTATAAAGGAGACATAATTAGTAAGTAGTTCTCTGGGAGATATGTAAGTCTCAGTAATTATTGTGGAGTTATTTGTGAACTACTATAATCATTAGTTCAGTACTATCTACTGAGTAATTATTCAGTACTCCCTGGTAGTTAATAGAAAATATTTAGGTGTTAATGCAGCACTATTAATTAGTTACTGCTTAGTTCCTGCTTAGTTACCTATTAACTATGGAACAGTATTATAAAGTGTTACCACTGAGTAAATCAGAGCATTGGTAGATAAAACATTTCAAGAACTTTCCTGCAAACCAAACCAAGAAAAAAGAAAAACAGCTAAAGAATACAAATAACTGTATATACAGTGTCTTGCAAAAGTATTTTCAAACTTTTGCCACATTTCAGGCTTCAAACATAAAGATATGATATTGTATTCTTTTACAAGTGGGACACAATCGTGAAGTGGAACAAAATTTATTGGATATTTTAAACTTCTTTTTAGAAATAAAAAACTAAAAAGTGAAGCGTGCAATATTATCCCCTAGAGTTAATACTTTGTAGCGCCTCCTTTTGGGATTACAGCTGCAAGGCGCTTGGAGTATGTCTCTATCATTTTTGCACATTTTTGCCCCATTCTTCCTTGCAAAACAGCTGGAGTTCGATGAGGCTGGATGGAGAGCGTTGGTTTGTAAACAGCAGTTTTCAGCTCTTTCCACAGATTCTCCATTGGATTCAGGTCTGGACTTTGACTTGGTCATTCTAACCCCTGGATATGTTTATTTGTGAATCATTCCATTGTAGATTTAGCTTTATGTTTTGGATCAAAGTCTTGTTGGAAGATAAATCTCCGTCCCAGTCTCAGGTCTTTTGAAGACTCCAACAGGTTTTCTTCCAGAATGGTCCTGTATTTGGCTCCATCCATCTTTCCATCAATTTTAACAATCTTCCCTGTCCCTGCTGAAGAAAAGCAGCCCCAAACCTTGATGCTGCCTCAACCATGTTTCACTTTGGGGATGGTGTTACTATTCAGACACACAAAGCACTTTGTATTTAGGCAAAAAAAAGTTTAACTTTGGTCTGATCTGACCAGAGCACATTTTTCCACACTTCTTGTCTTTTTTCACGTCTTTGTTCTTGCCTCTCTTTCATAAAGACCAGATTTGTGCAGTGTATGACTGTCCTATGGACAGAGTATCCCACCTCAGCTGCAGATCTCTGCAGTGATCATGGGCCTCTTGGCTGCATCTCTGATCAGTTTTCTTCTTGTTTGAGCTGAAAGTTTAGAGGGACGGCCGGGTCTTGGTAGATTTGCAGTGGTCTGATACTCCTTCCATTTCAATATGATCGCTTGCACAGTGCTCCTATAGATGTTTAAAGCTTAGAAAATCATTTGTATCCAAATTCGCTTTAATTTTCTCCACAACAGTATCTCGAACCTGCCTTGTGTGTTCCTTGTTCTTTATGCTCTCTGCACTATAAATAGAACTCGTACATACACACGTATTTGTATGGAGACTTGATTACACACAGGTGGATTCTATTTATCATCATCAGTCATTTAGGTCAACACTGGATCATTCAGAGATCCTCCCTGAACTTCTGGAGTAAGTTTGCTGCACTAAAAGGAAAGGGGCTGAATAATTGCATGCCCCACTTTTCAGTTTCAGTTTCTAAAAAAAGTTTTAAATATCCAATAAATTTTGTTCCACTTCACGATTGTGTTCCACTTGTTGATTCTTGACCAAAAAAATCACAATGTTTGAAGCCTGAAATGTAGCAAAAGATTAAAAACGTTCAAGGGGGCAGAATACTCTTGCAAGGCACTGTAATTATGCTTGATTCCTTTTTTTTTTTTTTTACAGTAAAACTCAATGCTGTGAAATGTAATATGTGCTCTCATAAATACAGCCTTATTTTCATCAAAACCACTTTTGGCTACCAAAAACAACTTTTAATGGATATTTATTAAAATAAATATTTTAATACATGAATATGAAATTTGTTCCACAAAACAGAACCGCATCATTTTAAAGTTCTGAACAAATTAATTAATAAAGTAATTTTTAAAACCCACGTGGCTCCATGCCTTGTGTTCCTCTCTTCAGACATTCCAATTATAAATTAACATGCAGGGACAGGGACTGGATCACGTGTATCAAAATAAACCATAAACTGTGAAATTGTGTGACTTTCCAGAACTGGAACTGTTCATGTTTTTGAAAATATGATAAATTTAACGGGCACTAACCTAAAGTCTTTAAATTTATATTACTGCAGTTTCTGGTTGTGTAGACAAATACTTAAACAGCAAATAATGTTTGTGAAATACTGTACATGCATTTAATTAAAGTCTCAAAACTCATTTGCTGATATGTAACAAAGGTGCACTTGGTGGAAAAATGACATTTAGAATATGTACATGTCCAAGTTCTTAAGTTATTTATATTCACACTTTTGCATTTCAGACATATGAGCTTAATGGCAACATCCATGACAGAGAATGGTCCCTCCAGACATACAAAAACATCACAGAACAGTTCAGGCTGGCTCATCCAGACTTTATGGGGCTTCGGATAATCATAACAGTCCACAGGTAAGCCTGTGTGCAAGATCTCTTGGTGATTGTAGACCTGGGACATAGGCCAGCTACAAAGGTATATTATGCAGATATATAAGAAGAAACATATGAACAGACTTATATGTATGGTTCTGACTGGAAGTTTACATAAGCATCATAGTCAACGACTTTAATGACTTCTTTAAATACTTTTTTGTTGGAGAAAAGAATTGTTTGATAGAAAAACCGAAAGTGAATTAAAGTGCAAGTTTTTATCTTTAAATACATTTTGATAAATTAAATATGCAGGGTCAAACTTAGGCATAAAGGACACCAAATACTTAGTAATAATTTTGGAAGCCATCAACCAGCTCAGTTAAATGCATCTGTTTTTTGGCACATATCTAATTACGAAGCATAGTCCACATGTTTCCAAAAGGGTTGGGGCCAGGACTTTGGAAAAGCTTTTTTAACATGGTAGTTGTTGAGTTCTGCTTGTCTAAGAGGTTTCATCAAGTTGTAACACACACATCTCTTCTTTTGGTTCTGTGTACAGAGTGCTCAGTTTGTCTGTGGTAAAGCAAGCAGTAAAAAATGCCATACAGATGGAAAAACAATATCCAGAGATTATTGTTGGCTTTGATCTGGTAAGAGGCCTTCAATACTTTCTTATACATAGACATGTGTGTGTGTGTGTGTGTGTGTATATATATATATATATATATATATATATATATATATATATATATACACACACACACACACACATAGTTGACCATGACCAGCCTTTGGTTGTACCTACACTCTTAGTTTATAGAGTTTGTTTTATTGTAGGTGGGACGAGAAGATGATGGAAAACCTCTCTGGTATTTTCGAGAAGCGCTGTCAGTGCCTGGAGAGCTTAAAACCAATTTGTCCTATTTTTTTCATGCTGGTGAAACAGGTGAGTCCTCTAAACAGAATTGCTAAAAAAATGTTAATATTAAAATTGTTTTGTGTCCCCATTAGTGTGTGTGCGTGTATGTGTTTGTGTGCGCAGACTCAGATGGCACAGATGTGGACAGAAATGTTCTGGATGCTTTGTTATTTAACACCACTCGCATTGGACATGGTTTTGCCCTGGCCCATCATCCCCTAGCAAAGGAACTCTCCAGAACGAGGGGCGTGCCAGTGGAAGTGTGTCCTATATCCAACCAGGTATAGTCAGAGCAACAGGCTGATGACTGATTTACATTTAAGCCTGTTCTTAGTCTACAAAACACAATTGATATTACTGATATTACTGTCCCCTTGCCTAGATCTATCAATGAAATTTGTGTTCAGCTGTATAAAGACATTGCTGTAGTGGCATTTAAAATGACATTTTATATATATTATATATAAAATATATGTTTTTAATTGACTCACTAAATGAGACTGCAGAGGCACATGCTTGTCTTCCTCCTTTAAGCACTGGTTGTCGCATTCCTAATTAGTGTGTGGAATTAAAGTTGGGTACTAGTAAGGTATATTGCATTATTTAAAAATATTCTCTAATAAGGTAGGTATTTCAAAATTATAACATACATGATGTGCCAAATGATGAGTGATGTGTTCATTGTCCATCTACTAAATAATAACCATTTCGACAATTACAAAATATGAACAATTTAGCACAGCACTGAAAACACGATTTAAAATTTCTTACATTTACTTTGACTTTTAATTAATTACAGAGAGTATGAGCCCAATACATGTCTTCTACTGGCTCTATCAGCTTCTTGATTCAGTGAGGGATTTGAGATCACAAGTGTTCTGCTTAGGCTTGCAGTCTTGCTCTTTTTGCACTGAAATTCCTTCTAATTTTTTAAAATAATTGAATGCTACTAGCAATGTAGAGGGAGAGATATGCAAATAGTTTGCAATCTTTAAGGAACATTGTTTGTAATGATTAAAAAATGTCTTTAAATCAAATAATTAATACTTATTTTATTTGCCGCATTCATTTGAATGTGTTGCAGGTCTGAAATGCAGGAATGTATGTATATACCAAATTGAGATCAACAAAAAAAAAACATAAAATATCATGGGTTCATTCTGTTTGCAATGAAATAAAACTCAAAGGAAATGTCCCACCCAACGACTTCTGATTTTGGGTTGTAGCACAAAGCAAAGAAAAGCTCATTAACATATGTGTGTTTAAAGGAAACACAGGGTGGGGGTGAGGTGACTGGTAAAGTCACACATTATAAGACAGGTGGGAAATAAACAGACCCCTAGTACCAGTGAGCTGAGCAAATAGCTTGAATTATTCCTAATAAAAGAGAGCAAACAAACTTGAATAGTCCAGTCTACTAGATGTCTGATAAGTAGAGGCATGATGCCTACATCATTCTATTTACTCACTGCACAGTTAAACTGTTAGTAAAGTTATTAGTCTGGGATTAGCAATAAACAGAACACGTTGAATGTTAGCTGTTAAGTTACATCTAGGACCATTCGCTTGAATTTGTGCTCTCAGATAGAAGGTTTTATCAACTAAATGTGTGATTTCAGCCCTAGTTACCCAATACATAATTTGTATTGAGATATTTAGCCTGCTGTGGGTTTAAACATGACATAACCTGACATGTTTAGCCATTCTGTCATAACAAACACTCCACCACTCCAGTTAGTGGACTTCACTCTCTCAGGTTTTATTGTTAATACTTCTGTAGTAATAGCAGCTGTGCTGTACTGTGTGTACTCAGTGGCCACATAGAGGCCACATAAAATTAGAGACATCTGCGATACTTGCACAGCTTATGATGCTCCCCGCCATTATTATATACTGTATACGGCCCAGCCCTAAACAGAACTGCAAATGATTAAATTGGACACATTGAGAAAAAAAATACATTTTGCAATAATCCCAGAATAAAAAGCAGTATACTGATGGAGCTTGTGTGTTGTAGGTGCTGAAGCTTGTCTCAGATTTGCGGAATCACCCAGCTGCAGTGTTAATGTCAGAGGGGCATCCCATGGTGGTGAGTTCTGATGATCCAACCTTGTTTGGGACTACTGGACTCTCCTATGATTTTTATGAAGCCTTTGTTGGAATTGGAGGTCTGAAAGCTAATTTGGGGACGCTTAAGGAGCTTGCAATGAATTCAATCAGGTAGGCAGTGTTTTCTCTTATGAATTAAAGCTTTTTTAATAAAATAATTTTTTTAGGTAAAGCTAATGTTGTTTTTGTTGCTTGTGTTTAGGTATAGTTCGATGCCTCCGGTGCTGAAGAACAGAGCAATGGCCATTTGGCAACAAAAGTGGCAGAAATTCATAATGGAGAATTTACCACAGTGACAAATGAAGAGATGACATAAATTAACTTTTACTATACTTTATAACTTTCTTTACACTTGAAGACTTCTATTTCTGTTTTATCTAAAACAAAATAAATCTGCAGGTAGTTTGTGGCCATTTGACCATGGCTGTGTATTGGCAAGAGGATTCACGTCATCAGTTGGAGCCTGAGGTACACCTAATTATTAAACTATATAATGTTGTTTTCGATTGTTAAATTGAGCACAAGGCTAATTTTGGGTTCTTTTTCACGAGCGTGCTTGCTGTAGTTACACGCGGCCACCTGTAGATGGCGGATTTTAACATTTAAAAGCCTCGTTAAAACAACAACAATGTAAACACTCTGAATAAAAAGAAAAAACACAGAAAGTCCTCCAAGTTTCATTTAGACTTCAATATAATATAGATAAAATAAGATAATAAAACATAACATAACATAAAAAAGAATTTATTAATCCCCCTGGGGAAATTAGACAGTTCCAGGAACTTATATACAGAGACACACAAAGAACACACATCACAAAAACATACTAATAAGCAAAAAACAAAGAAAACTATTCAGTGGTGCAATTTTCCTCCAGTGTTTTGGATTAATAAATATGTTGGATTTAGGTAGGGTGCACAGCCCTGTTCTGTCTTTTGCCATTGTTTTTTTTTATTATCTGGCAACCCCTTGTAACTCTTTGATGTTTAAACTCTTAATTTAACATGTCAGATTTGTTGCTTGGAAAGGACTCGGACATAGTGCTTCTTTTTCAACGCTCCAGTCACAGACAACAGAGCCGTCTCGGTAGAGTGTCCTTTTTTGAATCCAGATTGGTTCTGGTCCAGGTGGTCATTCTGGGAGAGGAAGCCACAGACCTGATTTAAAACTGCTCTTTCTAGTGTTTTAGAGAGAAAGGGTAGTAGTGAGACTGGTCTGTAGTTATCAACCTGGGCGGGGATGAGAGAAGGCTTTTTAAGCAGTGGGGTCACATGTGCTTGTTTGAAAGCAGTTGGGAAAACACCAGAAGTTAAAGAGGCATTGATCGTGATAGCTGGAATGATTGCAGGTGCGATGGTTTGCAGTAGGTTTGAAGGAATTGGGTCAAGCGGACACGTAGTAGTCCTACTACGTGTTAGGAGAGCCAGTGTCTCGTTCTCAGTAAGAGGGGTGAACGAGGAGAAAGTGACACCTTCAGGAGGGATACCGGGCAGCAGAGCATGTAGTAGGACTGCTACATGTTACATCAGTAAACTGGTTGCTGATAGCTGCCACTTTCCCAGTAAAGAATGAGGCAAGTGTTTCAGCTGTATGGCAGGTAGCCGGAGGAGGAGGTGGAGGGTTGTGGAGTGTTTTAAATGTAGCAAATAGCTTCCGGGAGTCTGTGAGGGAGCTGATTTTTTTGTGATAAAATTCAGCTTTAGCAGTAGTGATGCTGGCTGAAAAAGAAGCCAGGAGCAGTTGGTAATTTTTAAGGTCTGCATGCTCTTGTTTGGAGTTTGGAGCGTAGTTCTCTGAGTGTGTCATTTTAAGCCATGGCTGTGGTTTGCTTGAGCTAATGGCTCGAGATGTAAGAGGACAGAGGTTGTCCAAACAGGAGCCTACTGTGGAGCAGAGAGTATCAGTGGCATCATTTACATTGAGTGATGAAAATGGGCCTGGTGGAGGCAGGCCCATAGTAGGAGTAGCTGTGGGTTTATTTGTAATATGAACATTGAGTTGCATGAAGTAGTGATCCGAGAGGTGCAAAGGAGTGACAGTTACGAGTGAAGATCAGGTCTAGATGTTTGCCAGCTTTATGTTTTGAAGGGCTTTATGTGTTGAAGGGCTTTATGTGTTGGAGGGCTGGGGACCTGCTCCAGGTTAGCTTTTTTTTAACACCTTGTTTACAAACTGAATGTAAAATTCTTTTTTTATTGTTGAAAATACTCTACTGTCTTTGAGAGCTCTCTGTGTAACTAGTAAACATTTGAATCACTGCTGATACACTACAGTACCATGCTATTTGTAGACAATTAAGTGTAATCCTCAGTGTGGATGACAAATATACTTACCATTTGTATTTAAATAATTTTAATAATTTCTGAGCAGCTCAAAAACATACAGGGGAAAGCAAGTTCAATGCAGGCACACCTCTTATGTCTCTGCTAAAAATATATGACAGAAATTAACATTAAAACAGTAATGGAGAAAAACTAAAACACTGGCTACTTCTGGTGAAATAAACAGAGCAGCTAAGGTGTTCCACAGATTGCTTTGCCAACTAACGCAACCCCTATAGATTGGCAGTAAAAGTGCAACAAATATCTAGCAAATGTAGAGTTTTAAAAACAAGTTTAAAATATATACTTCTTTATATTAACTGTGTAAAACTAAAGGAAATATATATTTTTAGAAAGCATAATACATATTTAAAATGATTAAAACAAATTATATGCAGCAAACATCAAAGTTCATTAGGTGTTTTTAAAAGTAGCTTAGAATCATAGGCACTCTAAAGTCACAAAGACTGGCTCTTGCAGGGTGCGAATTATACAATGACAATTTAAAAACAGGGAAATGGAATCCAGTACAGCGCAGGCACATGCTTCACTAAACTGAAGTCTTACAGTGCTTACAGTGTCTCGTAGGGGTGGGCGATATGGCTCTAATATAACTTCACGATATTTCAGGGTATTTTTGCGATAACGATATACTTGGCGATATAGGAAAACTAAAATAATTCATTCATTTAATTCATATAATATAATGCAGCAATTAATATTGCAGAATATTTAGTGCATGCATATAAACTGCAAACTAAAACAATTATACAATAAATACACCTAAAGCTTCACAGTAAATAAAAGACTATTTTTAAGACAGAACAGCCCTATTATCACGATATGGATTTTTAATATCACGATATTTCTGTGTCACGATATATTGTATATGATATAGTATTGCCCACCCCTAGTGTCTCGCTTGCTCACTGTAATGTCTACAGCGCGTGAATAATAATCCATTACATCAGCTAATATAGCACATACCACACAATAACCTTCATAGTCAAAAATAATATATTATACAGCAAAATCCACAATTAATCCTTCAAAAAAAAACACACAATGCTATTGGCTGCTACCTTTCATCGCCATTAAATTTGAATTCATATTCTACCAGATCTCTCCCACAGGAATCATTTGATTCTAAATAAATAGAAAATAACAATGTAATAGAAAATCCCTGTAGATCTCATCCACATATTGTGACACTGGGACTACAATATTAAATGTTAAAGGGAGATGTAGGAATGCATTTATATAGCTTGGCTAATGCCTTTCAAAAAGCTTGGCTATTGTTAATTTTCAAAGTAGTCTAATAAAAAGATTTAAACTAAGTCTTACCTTTGTAATACAGCAGTTTACTGTAAAACCACTCATCTAAATAACATACTCCTTGCTAGGTCTACTGCAGAGTATGAAGCTTTTAGTTTCTTGTTCACATTTCCCTTCCACCTTAAAACACATTTCCATTCCACCTTAACAGTTTACCTGCATTAAAACAAAATCCCTTTTTTTAGATTGTAAAAGATAATAGAGTGTTATAAGATATTTACACATTTCTGCTTAGGGTGAGCAGAAATCACAAACAGTCCACATAAAACAGAATGCGGATTCCCCCATTTAAATGTTCTGTTCCATCTTAAAATCGCCAAAAACAGCCTGAATCTACAGCCTGAAGCCTGTGTGCCGCAACAGCAGCATTTAAGGCGGAATGGTAAACTAGCAGCATTTAAGGTGGGACAGCAAATTCATGTGAGTTATTTATGTAAGGAAAAGTGTGTTTAAAGTTTATATTAAAATGG
Organism: Astyanax mexicanus; assembly: GCF_023375975.1. Classification (NCBI taxonomy): domain Eukaryota; kingdom Metazoa; phylum Chordata; class Actinopteri; order Characiformes; family Acestrorhamphidae; genus Astyanax; species Astyanax mexicanus. The sequence goes on along the minus strand of NC_064409.1, from coordinate 30,517,270 downwards.
TTAATAGCGCGCTACTTACACGTAACGCTGTAGCTTAAGCGGCTTGCGTACCTCACCTCTGACGCAAGACACCTGACCGATAATGATCCAGCAGGCAGGTAGGCGAGAGGAATACTTATTAACATTGAATAATGGTATAATCCACTTTAGGGGTGCATGAAATCGTATCACAATATTCCTTCAGGCGCAGATACTACGTTGTTTTTGTAGTATTTAACATTATATGTAAGTTTATTATGTAAGTTTATATAAATGTTTTGACCCCCCAAACTATTGTTTTTATCCCTTTGGGGGGATTGAAGTTTTAAAGGGGGGGGGGGGGGGGCTCGCATGAATGTGATTATATGATGGCTACTTTTCTCCTGGACAGATAAGCTAACTGGCTATCTTATTCAGTCATATTACAACCACTAGATTAGATTACTAGGACTGGTGTTTAACTAATTTAAAAAATGAGTGTTCACAGTGATCTGTGTGCAGCTGGGATAATAAGACAGAGGGTATCTGAGAGAGATAGATCGGTTAGCTAAAGTGATCTGGACTATGCAAAATCCAATGAAATTGAGATGCTCATGGACAGTGACAGCAATTTAAATGACATTCAGCAAATACATATGAAGACTTATCATAGGTTCTATGAAGAGTTGAACTAAATGCAACTGTGATGTCATACTAGGGTAAGGATAAGTAAAAGGCTGATCGAGAATTTTGGTTTGAATCTAAAATTGCCTACTGTCAGCAATTTCTGAAAGATGTTAAAAAGTGGATTGAGGACACTAAAGAACACATAAAAGGAGGGCATTCTTATGACCAAGAAGTCGAACCATCAGACAGTATATCTGCTGTGTCTGCAAAGTACAGGTCAAATAGCTCTCTGTGTGATCTCTGGAAAGTCATCTGCATCTTCTGCCTCCTCAATGTGCATGAAGGAAGAAGCCAACAGACCAGCTTTAATAGCTAAGACTGCAGCCTTAGCACAAATACAGGCATTAGAGCTAAAAAGTCACAACTGAAGGCTGAAAAGCAAAAATTGGAGATTGAAACAGCTCTCGCCATGTCCAATGCAAAAATAAAAGTGTTTGAGCAGTCTAAAACATGTACATATGCAAATGCAATTGAGGCAGAGCCAAAACAATGTATGCCAAAGCAAGAATGTTATGGTGAACATGATAAAAATGCTTTCCAAGGTAAGTCAAAGGCCAGCACATCATCAGGTGCCAGACCCAAAGAAGCACAGAGTACAAAGCTAGAACTTTGCCATATCACAGAACCTTTGTCTTAGACCAGCGGGAGGAGAGAGCTCTATAAAGTGATGCAGCAACAAACTGATATCACCAAAATGCTTGCAAAGGACCTGGTTATTCTGAGGCGTTAAAGCTACTTAATAAGAAGTATGGAGACAAATTAAAGATTGCAACAGCCTTGCACTAAAGTCTGAAGATGGAAAGGCTCTAAGAGCTTTCTCAATGTTCTTGTTGAGCTGTTGAAACACCATGAAAAGTGCTGAATATATGGAGGAAATAGACAGTCTGACAAATATGAGGCTGATCGTGTCAAAACTGCCATATAAAATAAGCGAGAGGTGGAGAGCTTGTGCCTTTGAGTTACAGGAACAGGGGCAAGGAAGAGCCAGATTCAAAGAGCTGTTAGACTTTCTGGTGCGTCAGGCAAAGATCATGTCAGATCCTCTCTTTGGGGACATGGAGAGTGGAGCAACAGACAAGAATACCAGATATCAACAAAGCAACAAGTTAAAGAGGGACGGAAAGAAAAGAAGCAGTTTTGCTACAAGTGTTATTCACATCAAAGAAGACCAAAGAGTCATTAAAACCCAGTCCAATGTCTTGTAACCCTGCGTTCACACTGGAACGCGACGAGTCGCTTGTGTCGCCCAGCGTTTGTCGCTTGTGGGCGTGTCAAGCTCAACGCGCGCGTGTATCATGGTCCAGCCTCCGACAAGAAAAAAGGCACAAAAAATTAATCGCTTGGCCACTTTATTCTACAGCTATAACTCCCAAACTTGCTGGACTCTTGGGCGTTTCTGTGATTTAGCTGCTCTGGAAACGCAGCCGTTCACCTCGTTCAACAGAATGAAAAAGCTAGGAGCCAATCGGGTTAGAATGTCGCTTCACCGCATCATAATTCATTTGCATATACTTGAGAAAAATTCAGCTCCGTGTCGCTTGTTGCTCTGTCGCTTGTCGCCTCTCGCGTGTCGCCGCGACAAATCGCGCCCTGCCATAGTAAATGAATGGTCGCATGTCGCTTTCCAGTGTGAACGCAGGGTAACAGTGCTTTCAGCCAGCCATGTTTGCTGTGTAAAAAAAACATGTTCTTGAAGATGTGAGTTGTGAGTTCAGTCATGAGTTCAGTGACAGATCATTCAAAGAGAAACCAGTTTTTGAAGAAAAGTGGGCTTTGTTTTGGTTGTCTGATTAAAGGACATTTAAGCAAAGATTGCAAATGGACACTGTCGTTGAGATTGTTCTCAAAACCATCCCAGCAATTTACACATTTCAAGACAAGAAAAAGATACAAAAGACCAGGAGTCTATGACAGAGGTGAAAGGGACTGTAGCAGAGAATGTTCAGGAAAAAAGACTGAGCTTATGTTGAGCACTATGAGTTCCAGAATGCAAGTGCAAAGCTATGTCCAATCAGATTTAGAAGTATGTGGATTAGAAGAAAGCAGCTTCACCAAGCTGTTCAAGTGTTCACAAAAAATATGATCCCTGTGTCACAAAACAACATTCCTCAGCAAAAGGACATTGATAGGTGTCCTTACCACAGCAAAGTAAAACTGTCTCAAATTGACGCTGAAGTCAAACACCTTATAAGGATCAAAGGATACAAGTTTTTGGAGGCATGGTGGGTAATTAACAGCAAAGAAAATGGACCATATGCTGTCAAGACCGCACTTGGTTGGATTATGAATGGTCCATTTAGAGAGTCAACTGAATCTACATTGAATGACAACATGAGACTGTGTGCTACAGTCAACCGAATTTCCATGGAAAATGTGGAGCAGCTACTTGTACAGCCGTACAACCATGAATTCCCAGAACGCACCTGTAGGGACAAGCTTGAGATATCACAAGAAGACAACCAGTTCATGGAATTGGTGTCTGCCTCTGCACATTAAATGAATGGACATTACTACATTGGTCTTCCCATAAGAAAGGCTACTCCTCATATGCCGAACAATCATAGCGTTGCTGTCCAGCGAGCAATTAACCTCAAGAGAAAACTTCAGAAGAATCCTGTGCTCCATGAAGACTATTCAAACTAAATAAGAAACATGGTTCACAAAGGATATGCAGCTAAAGTACCAGAGCCACAGCTGCAGCGTCAAAATGTTAAAGTTTGGTACATTCCACACCATGAGGTATACCTCCCCCCAAAAAAACTATGTGTGGTATTTGTCTCATTAAACAGTGAGCTTTTGCAAGGACCAGACTTGACAAATTCTCTTGTTGGAGTGCTCACTCACTTCAGGAAGAACCCAGTAGCCATTATGGCAGACATAGAAGCAATGTACCATTGGGTGAGGGTTCTTGAAGATGACACTGATCTTTTGCATTTCCTAGTGGTCAGAAGGAGATTTCAGTCAAGCTCTGACTGAATACAAGATGGTTATACACGTTTTTGGTGCTACCTCCTCATCTAGCTGCGCCATAAAACTGCACTTCAAAAAACTGTTTTTTTAAACTCATCACGTCCTCGACCAGTGTTTTGTAGTTTTGAGTCTCTACAGCCTCTGTAGATCTGTATCTGTCTCTCACCCTTAGAATAAAAGCTCTGATTCTGATCTTCCTCCTGTTCTCTCTATATGAGTTTAGTGGAGTGTAGGGAATATGAGTACCTCGCATGTGTTTATAGTTGTTTGGACTACAGTTTCTCCCTGGTCGTGTGAGTCACGTCATGCGTTTTCTGCCGCAGTACCGCTTGCTGCGAGGTCCAAGTTGAACCATGTTGAACTTTGATGCGGTGAACGGCAGCGCATGCGGTGAACGAGCCGAATTCTGCTCTGCTCCACGGCAGCGACGCACCGATTTACCGCTCTACAAACAATTGAATCCTATGGGGGTCAGCATACCGCGCCGTACCTACCGTGTTCAGTAGCTGAGCGTCGCCTGCTGTCAGAGAGCAGCACGCTGTTGGGAGGAGGAACAGGGTGAGAGCGCTCTTGTTGTGGCTGGATTTTTGTTAAATGTGATGTAATACATACAATCTTTAGTAAAAACGGCCGAACACGCCACTATCACTCGTCTCAGCTACACTGCTGAAACATGCTATAGTGTTTAAAGCTGGATCATTTCATCTCCTCCACATGACATTTCCTTCATGCCTGACCCCAGCACACGGCCCCTGAACCCAAATTCCACCAACACAGATGTGACAGACTTAACTACAAATGCCTTCAAATGCAAATGCACAGTTAGCTCTATAAAATATACCTACTTGCTCTCTGAGTACAGTAAAATATGGCCTCAAAATAGTTACAACATTGCAATGTGGAACCTGTAGTTTCTTGCCTATATCTACCTACAACTTCCAATCTCATACATCAGCTCATTAACGAATATCTTTTTTTAAATATAATTTTATTTCTAATTTTTCCCATTTTCTCCCAAATTTACACGGCCAATTACCAAACCCACTCACTAGGTCTCCCCCTATCACTAGTGATGCCCCAACACACTAGAAGGGTGAAGACTAACACATGCTTCCTCCGATACATGTGAAGCCAGCCACCGCTTCTTTTCTTGCCGAGCAGCCAGCGCGCTTGAAGGAAAGTGCAGTGGCTCGGTTCCGGTACATCAGCTCACAGACGCCTTGGACATCACCCCAGGAGTGATGTGGGGAGAGAGCGCCATCTACCCACCCAGAGGGAGCAGGGCCAATTTTGCTCCCTCTGAGCACCGGCAGCTTGATGGCAAAGCTGCATGAGTGGGGGTTTAAAACCTGCTACCTCCCGCTCATAGTGGCAGCGCTTTAGACCGCTGGACCACTCGGCACCTATTAACCAAGACCTGACATCTGTGCTTGTTTAATATTTCACTGCCCCACAAACAAACCTAATTGACCTTTTGCCACCTACAACGGGCATATTATAAAGCTATATGCGCTTCTTAAGGGCACCTGCTAAAGACCTAAGAACCTAATCATACCTCCATGTATAGCAACCTTACAAAAAGCTCAAATCAAATAGTAGGAAAACTATTTTAAAAATGATTTTATTTTGTTTATGCAATTAAACAGCGGGATCTGACAACATGGTACTACACTGCTTTCTAGTGGTCAGAGTTTAAACAATAAACAAATTTACATGCAATCTAAATGTAAATGTACAGAGTTACAAGTAATATATAGCAATACTTTGACATATAACAATTTTAACACCCCTACATTTGACTATATTTCATCTCTGATAATGTACTGTATCATCCACCTTTGTCCACTGCAGTCCTGAATGTACAGCTGATGGTATCCATCTGGCCCAAGAGCAATTTCAAGACACCGGCCTGTGTCTCTGTTCTTTATAGCATGCCCCTGGAAATAAACAAAACAGAATGTTCAGTATAATACTGGACAGCATTGTGTAATGGTTCCAAAAGTGGAGCTGCAAGTTCAGTGGTATAAAAAACTTTATAAATCAATGGTTGTTTAGATCAGCAATATCAGTTAAATATATCATATAGCAGATGAACACTGCTATAAAAGAAATGAAATTGCGTTTATAGGATTTACAGAAAGTGTGCAATCATTTTTTTAACTAAATTAGGCAAGTGCATAAATTTGGCCATCACAACAGAAATGTCTCCAGTTCAGTCAGGTTTGATGGTTTCTGAACATGAACAGCCAGCTTAAAATTACAGCACAGATTTTCAATAATTTTCAGGTCTGGGAACTGAGATGATCATTCCAGAACATTGTACTTGTTCCTCTGCATGAATGCTTTAGTAGAGTTTGAGCAGTGTTTAGTGTCGTTGTCTTGTTGAAGTATCCAGCCCCGACACAACTTCAGCCTTCTCCCTGATTCTTAAACATTGTTCTTAAGAATCTGTTGATATTGAGTGAAATCCATGCAACCCTTAACTTTAACAAGATTCCCAGTACCTGCATTGGTCACACAGTCCCAAAGCATGATGAACCACCACCAAATTTTACTGTGGGCAGCAGTAAAGTGTTTGTCTTGGAAAGCTGTGTTCTTTTTCTGCCATGCATACCCCTTTTCAAATAACAATTTTAGTTCATCAGTCCACAGCACCTTATTCCAAAATGAAACTGGCTTGTCCAAATTTGCTTTAGCATACCTGAAGTGACTCTGTTTGTGGCGTGTGCTCAGAAAAGGCTTCTCCTGCATTACTCTCCCATACAGCCTCTCCTTGTGTAAAGTGAGCTGAATAGCTGAATGATGCACAGTGACTCCATCTGCAGCAACCAAACTGACAGCTGAAATCTCTGGGATAGCTTAGTGTTAGGTCATTTGAAAGTTGTTTTGAAGCTTTGATGTTGCCACTCTTCAAAGAAAATGCAAAGAGGAGAAAAACTTGCAATTGGCGCCCTAACACTTTCTTATAATTGGATTTACCTGTGTATGTACGTCAAAGGACAATAAGATACCAAACAAATTTTGTGTTCCAATAATTAGTGTTAAAGGTATTCAAATCAATAAATCGACAAGGGTGCCCAAATGTATGCACCTGCCTAATGTAGTTTAAATAATTATTTGCTTTCTGTAAATCCTATAAACTTTATTTTACTTCTCAAATATCACTGTGTAAAGAAAAATCATGAAATTTATCAGTTAAAAAACAGCCAATAGTGATCCAAATCAATAATACAAGGCTCTCAACTCTCAACTCGTAATATTATTGGGGTCAAAGTGTGTTTGCCTGTTTGAAATCCCAGTACTTGTAAAGGTTTTTCTGCTTTGAGCATATGTTTAGTAGTGGCAGTCTTCCTGAACCAGGATCCACCAAACAGCGTTCTTTTTCAAATATACCCATCCCTATAGTGATCTCTCCACGATTTCTGTAGCTACAAACCTGTAATGATTTGGGAGAAGTGGGAAAAAAACATATAATTACTGACTTATTCTATTCTTAAGTGCAGTTATTGAGGAGGATGAACAAGAAACAGAAGAGACCTGTGAAAACTTGTGATGACATTCATATAGGATGGGGGTGTTCTCTGCAATGGGTCCCTGATCAACACATGCATTTTTCTTCATACTGTTGATTAGCTGTATTTGTGATCAAATGAAATAAGAAAATATGATTGGTTTGTAGCAGAAAAAAACATTATAGTGTTGATTTTTTATACATAACACATTGCTCCTGTGTACTTCCTGTGTGAGGTTTAACTTTTATAAAATTAATTTAAAAAAATATTGTGATTTACTATATAATATGAAAACCATATCACACTTAATCAATCTGTATTTGTTTTCAAAAAATTGTGTCACTGATGTTATTGATACTTTTGTATTACATTTTATCGTATCATTTTTAAACTACTTGCCTAAGTCACAGTTTAGCAAAGATGAAGCATCTCAGGGCATGTTAAAAATTGTCCAGATTATCATTTATTTGTGTATGCACCCATAATATAATGAAGACCTAGATTTAAGAACTGGATTTATTAGTAGACATGTTAGGGCTGTTTGGTTCTAAAATTAATAAATGTTTAAAACATATGTGCCTGAATTCCCACTGCAAATGAAGAATGGAACATTTATATTATGGTATATTAATGTTTTTGTGACATCTCAAATGCAATTAATTCAAAATGGACATTTTTGCAGGGTTGTATATTTGAAGTGTTAAGACCTACAGTAGTAGTGGTCACGTAGGAGCTCATTTAGAAAAAAACACTCACCACACCGTACCCAATCAGGTCATCCATTGGATCTAGCTGGGGATATATGTTATCCAGGTACCACTTAAAAGGCTTGCACTGCAGCCTCTCCTTCAGTCTTTTCCTCTCCGATACATCTCCAATGTCTATGCCATGGTCCTGCAGAAGATGAAAGGAGGCTGTTGCTTAGCTATGAACTCAATTGAAGTATTATGTATTTTTTAATAACATTCCTTTCAATACAACAGGAATACAGAACTAAACTCAGCACACATCTGTCAGGGATGGTGCCATTTTTGATAACTTATTGATTTTTAGATTTAGAAATTAAGAATCACAGGCTCTAAAAAGGTGTTTTTTTGCACTGATTCTTTTTCATTCATACCCTTGGTGGAAGGTCCCAGGCAGCATTAACATTAATTTTGTATTCATCCAGCCAGACCTCTGCCACCCTGAGGGCATTCCTTTTCATCACTTCATCAAGGCTTCGTGCATACGGCTTGTGTGCTCTCTCAATGTGAGCCACTTTAGAGCATGGTATGATCTCAATACTGCCCCCGCACAGCCATACCTGTCACAAAGAGAAAACCCAAATTGATTGCTTTTGGGATTTAAAGTTGAAGTGTTTGAAATGACACTCTTTCCACATGTGCCATAGAATTCAATACAAACTAATTTCTTCATAAAGAGAGATCTAAAGAAAAAAATAGAGATGGGACGATCGATCGGCGGTGTATCGGTATCGTCTGATTTTTTAGCCAAAATATGATATCAGCGATCGGCCGATATTCCTCTGATTTAGCCGATCTGATTCAGGAGTTTAGGGTTTAGCAGTTTATCAGAGCTGTGTGTGGATGGCTGGCGAAACTGCTTGCTTACAGGAAGCTGCAGTTCCTCATCCAACCACTAGTCAGAGCTGCAGCAGCAGCAGCACAAGCCCCGCTGTCTTTACTTAGTCAGAGCTACAGCCCAGCCACGGGCTACAGACTCAGCCAGTCAGTCTGGAGCGTTTTTACAGTTTCTAAAGTTCATCTGTGTAGGAAATAAAGGTTTTAATCCCACTATCCGGATAATACAGCTCTCTACAGTTCATCTTTCAGCCCAAGCAGCTAACAGCAGCAGTTTAGAGCAGCCGTCACGGAGTCACTGCTCGGATTACATTATAAACAGGCCAGTTAGCGCGCTACTGAAGACTATTAAAGGTTATTGGAGGTTATTGAAAGGGTTTTGGGGGCAGAAATCAGTACAGGCTGGTTAGATAAGTGATTCCCGTCCTCGTTCCTCGCTGCAGTGAAACTGTGACAAGCGCTGTCACAGTGATGTTTATTAACATCATTAAAACAGATTTCGTTCTTTCCAACTATTTGTGAATTTAGTTAAAAGCTCTGTTTTATTGCTGTACGTTACTTACTAAAAATTTGGAGTTTAAATCAGGTCTGCGCTCTTCATTAAAGTTTATGAGGACGGGCAGAGTCAGGCTGGATTATTTGCCCAATCTAAACTCTAGCTGGAGCGATGAATTACTGTTGTTCTTATTAAAATATTGTATTATTATCTATATATTAACAGTGAGATATTTAAAGCAGTAAGCTGACAAAACAGGCTGAGGCGGCTGATGTTTGGATACACATTCCTGCAGTATTGACATATAAATATAAAAATTCTGGTGTCTTATAAATATTACACATAACTTATAACTCTCCTGAAAAGCGTTTATTTTGGTCAGTAACACTCTTGTGTTGATTTACTATCAGTGTAAATTACCAGTGTTTGCGTAGGCGTGGATGTTATTGGGGGAATCTGTACCAGGTTTGCCTGGCACCTGTGTAGCAATTAATGTGGCATTTGGCCCCGCCCAAGATCGGTATTGGCGATCTGCCGATCGAGGTGAAAGACGATCGGCAAACGGAATCAACCCCAAAAACACTGATCGGTCTATCTCTAGAAATAAAAGTTGGTAATGAAAATGCCATACTTACCATTTAAAACAGTTTGTGTTCAACAGATTCAGTGAACTCAGCACTACAAGAATTATTTTCAGATAAATTCATAGTATCAGCTCACCCGGATACCCAGCTCCACATTCTCCCCACCGTATGTTTTCATTCCCCTGTCCAGTGTTCCGATCTCGCCAAAGAAAAGCCGATCAACCACAAGAATGCCCATCACAGAGGGACTCCTGGTAAAATGAGTTCACAGCAGGATGGTAAATAAGAAGAAAATGCAATATTAGGTTAGTTGGTAAGATGTTCAGCCAAACACTTTGCTATAGTTCAGACCAAAAAGGATAGAGCACCATTCTTTTAAATTATATTTCCTCAGCAGAGGTATCAATACTTGTGTCAATCCAAAATCCCCGTAGGTGTTCAACAATGTTGAGATCTTGTAATTGTCAAGACCATAGCTTGTGATTTACATATTTTTATGTTCAGTACCATTTAGTAGGTGTGGAAAGTGTTCTTACTGACACAATCACTGGAGGAGCAGCTGCTTATCTTTATCTTACATCTAATGCAAAGGTTTTGGTCAGAGGTTTTTTTATTTTGTGTCACCTGTCATGTTTTGTTAAAACAACTGTAATGTAATAAGTATAGGTAGATGATAGTTTCATGACTTATTTAATGTTACTATATGTTTTGTCAATAATGTAAATTAAATTGTATTTGATTTGTACTTCATTTTAAAGAGGTCAAACCTGTCAGGTAAAGATCAGACAATAAACAAATCCTGTTGGAAAGTATTATCAAACAGTAACATTAATACCAAAACTGGCCGTTGCACCAGTCTCATGCATGGTAGGTGACAAAGCCAGGCAGCAGCCAGTTAGGTTGTTGAATAAGGGGCAATATGAATTTTGGACTATTTGCTTTCTGATTAACTTGATATTAATTTCGGAATGCAAGTGTTGCACCATTTAAAGTAAACCAGAAAATTTACACTAAGCTTCATCACATTACAGGAGCTGGCATTAAACCTTAGTAGTGTTTAAGGTATGGCCTACACAGCCTTTTTGACCAGGGGCCAAAATAAAGTGTAGAGGAATAAATTGAGACACTCACTTGGCAGGTAGTGATAAATCATTGCGATTATACCATTCCTGTCTGAAGACTTCATATCGACACCACAAAGCCCAGTTAAATCCATGAGCTGCAGGTGGATATGGAGTCACTTCCAGGTCATAGAAATTCACTTTATCAAAGACTGGGCTCAGCACCAATCTGCGGTCAGCCTGAATACGGGCAAGTAGAGGCTCTGCCCTGCAAGTGTGTAAAAATAAAGCACATGTTTGTATTCTATTTCCTTTTTTTCCTATACATGAGTCTGAATGTATGGTTTAATGTGTGTTTAATTGTGAAAGGTAGAGCTAAATTTTGATGGTGAGAGAAATGCCTCATAATGTTTGGTGTGTTTATATTCCACTGATTTTATCACACATTGTTTGCTTTCTTCTCCATGGTTGTGCAGCTAAACGTTTCCTAGCAATGTTTATATAGGTTAGCGGGAGAGACGCTGTGTAAATCAGCTGGTGTCTGTGCTCACGGCTCGAGGGGACCGGTATTCTGTCGAGTTATGCTGCCCATAGATATGTGCTTCTTTATGACACTGCGCATGCACCGACCAACATTTTTTGGTATGATTTTATGTTTTTAATGATAATTCTTTAAGTTTTTACTGGGAACAATAAACAATCTGCTTAAATGTAAAAAAAAAGAAGTTAAAAAATAATAATGAACTGTAAAACTATAAAAATACGGTTTATAAAAACCTATGCCACTTGTTTTTTGAAAATATTTTATATGGTGGTCTGAACAAATACTGCTTAAAAGGTCCAAATTATTATGTGGAATAATAGTTAATTTAAAAACGATTTAATTTATGATTTGGTGTACTTTTTAACATCAAATAATTAAAAGTACATTTTAAATTGAGTACTTTTTTACTTTTACTCGAGTAGATTTTTAGATGGGTACTTTTACTTGAGTAGAATTTTAGCAAAGTAAAGGTACTTTTACTTAATTACAATTTTTCAGTACTTTTTCCACCTCTGCTTATATGTGACTTAATATTTTAGTTAACTGTATTTTCTCCCCCTCACTCACCCTAATGTGCCCATAAATGTACAGTTACACTTTATACCTTCAAGAAACAGAAACACCAAGCCACCCCAGTGACCATAGATCATTGAATTGTTATCAGATGCATTATCATAAGAGCCTGAAAGTCCTGGTTTTGACTTACCATTGAACATGGACCTCAATGTGTGCATCTAAGATAGCAACCACATCCCCTGTGGCTACCTCCCAGCCAGAGACACGTGCTTCAGTCAGACCCATCTGCTCTGCATGCCTCACCTTCTTAAGCAGACCTGGTCTAGTCTTGTGGAGAACACTGATAAAGGCATTCAGCTTCTCTTGCAAATCGTCTTTAAACACATAATATTTACTATTAAAAATCCACCATGTTCTAGTGATGAATATCTCAAAAAAGCAGAGAAAAATAAAATCATATTTGATATAATTCCACATAGAGCTCCAGAAATGGACTGGACAAAATTGTTTGTAGTCTAAGTCATTTGTTTGTAACAGCAAACCTGCAAAAATGACCCCAAAGCATTTTGCAGTTGTGAAAATTAGTACAATGGTACAAAGATTTGCTTTACTTACATAAAGAAATGGTCTCTACATTGACATGAGCTGTCAAGGTCTTGGCATTGTACACAGTGAAACATTAAGATCACTGGAGATGTAGTCTTGAGATTGTACATACATTTTTGGGCGAATTCAACGAAACGATCAAGGTAAGCTTTGCACATCTTTATGCAAATGAACAGTGACATACGCCAGCAACTACAAATTAGAGAACAGATTCACACATTCCTTCAAAACTGCTGAGTGAAAATGTGAACTGGGAGATAATCTGGGAAACTATCTGCAGTAAATGTTACATTTTAAATAATCTGTATATAATATATATAATATTCTATGTCAGCTAATGTTTTTTTTTTTTCAAAGAAATTGGAGTTTAGAATATGTAGGTAAAATTTTGTACAGCTGTGTAAAAGCACAACCAAATCATCAAACCAAATTTTCTAAAAAAATAAAATTCTGTGCATTATCATATATATAATCATTATTATATATTTATTATATTATTATATATTATTTATTATTATATATACTCCTGAACACAAATGCAACACACCTCATTTAGCTAATCACACACTTCTAAAGGCAGTTATTAGACAGATTGCATGCCTTTAATACTGTAATTCTCTATACAATAGGTACTAATAGGTCCTGACTTACACCACAGTTGGGTGATTTCACTGTTTAAACATATAACTCAATACATCAACTGATGACTAGATGTGTTTGAGTTGGAAAATTGCCAAACTGGTCCTGGTTTGCAGATGGCAGTGGTTGATTAATATTTGGATCTTATATCTGCAGAAAAGTAAACCTTTAGGTGCAGGTTGGTGAATACGAACAAAGCAGGCTGAATTTATATATATATATATATATTCACTCCTGATTCAAACAACATAAATCTGTGATTAAAAACTATATATTTGAAATGATTTACTGACGTACCATTGGAGCTTCCATCATCAACTAAAATGATTTCCTTCAGCAAGTGCACAGGAGTTCTGTTGATCACGCTGTAAATGGCTCTTTTTATCACAGACAGAGCCTCATCCAGATAGATCAGAACTACACTGATGGTTGGGAGATCTGATGGATATTTCTTGGTTAAACACCTATGCAGAAATGTCAGTGTCAGTTTTCTCACATTATTGTACTGTTGCCTACAAGTACCAATATAGATAGAATCTTAATGTTCAGGCTGTGACTGACCTGTGGTCTCGAGTCTCAGGCAGGTTTCTGTCCAAAGGGGTCCGGTCGCTGAGAAACACGTTGTATCCATATCTCTGAAACAGCTCCTCTGCCTCTCGCAGCTCTTCCTCCGACAGCTCCGGATGCCAGCTCTGAAAGAGTTTGGAGTTTGGGAAAAGATTTCCAATTGGTTTCTTCTCCCTCTTCACTGCAGGGCTGACTGTGAGCATGTTCCCCTGACCATGGAAAGACTGGACTGATAAAATTATACAAAATATACACACAATTAATGCTGCATAGCTAAAGCAATTGTGTTTTAGTTTGATTTTTTTGTGATGTGAAAATCTCTACATTCTTGTGCAGTCATAATGTTTGGAACAAAATCAGGTCACAAACCAAACATAAACCCTGTCTCAATCATTATCTTACCTCTCTCCCACCTATGCGAGCTGTGATGTCCTGCTCTGGACCTCTGCATTGACTCATAACCTGTTTTACATTAGCTATAGCTCTCCATTATCTCTTTTACATTAACACTGATCATGTGTCCATCATCTACTCACACATAACCTGTTTCTACATTAGCTATACAGTTGCAAGAAAAAGTACAGTGGTGTGAAATAGTGTTTGCCCCCTTCCTGATTTCCTGATTTTTTGCATGTTTGTCACACTTAAATGTTTCGGAACATCAAGCCAATTTAAATATTAGTCAAAGACAACACAGTTAAACACAAAATGTTATTTTTAAACGATGGCCCTGTTTGAAAAAATGATTGCCCCCCTGTTAAAACATACCGTCACTGTGGTTTCTGACACCAGAGTCTCTAGCCACACCCAGGCCTGATTATTGCCACACCAGTTCTCAATCAAGACATCCCATAAATAGGACCTGCCTGACAAAGTTAAGTCCACCAAAAGATCCTTAAAAGCTCCACATTATGCCGAGATACAAAGAAATATAGGAACAATTGAGAAAGAAGGTAATTGAGATCTATCAGTCTGGAAAGTGTTATAAAGCCATTTCCAAAGCTTTGGGAGTCCAGCAAATCACAGTGAGAGCCATTGTCCACAAATGGCGAAGACACGGAACAGTGGTGAACCTTCCCAGGAGTGGCCGGCCGGCCAAAATTGCCACAGGAGCACAGCGACGACTCATCCAAGAGGTTCCAAAAAACATCCAAAGAACTGCAAGCCTCACTTGCCTTAGTTAAGCTTATGTCTCCACCATCAGAAAGAGACTGGGCAAAAATGGCCTACACGGCAGAGTTCCTAGACGAAAACCACTGCTGAGCAAAAAGAACACTAAAGCTCGTCTCAATTTTTCCAGAACACATCTTGATGATCCCCAAGACTTTTCGGAAAACATTCTGTGGACTGATAGACAAAAGTTGAACTGTTGTTTGGAAGGTGTGTGTCCCAGTACATCTAGTGTAAAAGAAACACTGCATTCCAGAAAAAGAACATTATACCAACAGTAAAACATGGTGGTAGTGTTGCTGTGTCAGGACCTGAGAGACTTGCTGTAATAAATGGAACTATGAATTCTGCTGTCTACCAAAAGATCCTGAAGGAAAATGTCTCCTTCTGTTCATGACCTCAAGCTGAAACGAATTTGGGTTCTGCAGCAGGACAATGATCCAAAACACACCAGCAAGTCCACCTCTAAATGGCTGAAGAAAAACAAAATGAAGACTTTGGAGTGGCTTGGTCAAAGTCCTGACCTGAATTTGACTGAAATGCTGTGGCATGAACAGAGGTGGAAAGTACCAATTTACATTTACTCACATTACTGTAATTAATGTTACAAATTAATGAGTAATTTGTAATTTGTAATTTTTAAAGTAGTTTTTAAAGTAGGTAAATTTACTTTTACTCAAGTACATTTTGACAAAAGTACTTTACTTCGCTACATTGGGAAATTCCCCATTACTGAGTAAAAAATGAAATGCTGGGGGGAAAAAAACAAATTGTCTGAATTAAAAAAAAAAATCAAATCAAATCAAATTTATTTGTATAGCGCTTTTTACAACTGGTGTTGGCACAAAGCAGCTTTACAGAAACATGATTACAGGACAAAGAATCAGGCAAAACATTAAACATAGAATATACATAATACAGAACCCCCAGTGAGCGCGGAGGCAAGGAAAAACTCCCTCAGAGCTGCAGGAGGAGGAAGAAACCTTGGGAGGACCAAGACTCACATTAAAGGGGGGACCATCCTACCACTGGTCAAATGGCTTTTAAATTAATTTTAAAAAGTCTTTCATACATCCACATAGGTTTTATATATTCAGGTGTATAGCAGCTCCACTAATGGCTTATAGAGTAAGATGGATGATGAGCAGCTGATCTGTGGTGGTGGATGGAGAAGAGCTGACTTCAGAAACTTCCAGTCTGGCCAGACAGAGGACATGAGAGCCTGAGGGTCCAACATCCCTCGGTATCGGGTCAGACAGGTGGGCAGTCAGTAACTCGGAGGAAAGCAGAGAGATGGAATTAGTTTTGACTGGATTTATGTAAAAGGGAGAATATAAAACATTATCAGAGTGTGGCAAATGACTCCGGCAGATCTAAATAAAACAGCCTAACTAAAGGCAGAGAGCCAGAAGGTAACATAGACATGGAGGCTCCCTGAAACACTGGCATCCACCCACTCCACCGTCCACAAACCTGAGTGACCGTGTGCAGTGGGAGAACAGCAGCACCAGCATCTCAGTTTACCACAATTTCCTCTGTCCATGAACCCCTGAATCTGCAGCCTTATCTAAAGGGAAAAACATTCATTACCAAAAGCTAAACTAAACAAGTAAGTTTTCAGTCTAGACTTAAAGATTGAGACTGTGTCTGAGTCCCAAACATATTCGGGGAGATTATTCCAGAGTTGAGGCGCTTTATAAGAGAAAGCTCTTCCTCCTGCAGAGCTCCTCTGAATTTTAGGAACTACTAATAAACCAGCACCCTGAGATCTGAGTAATCGCGGTGGTTCATAACAGGAGATGAGGTCTTGTAAATACTCAGGAGCGAGCCCGTGTAGGGCTTTATACGTTAACAGGAGAATTTTATAGTCTATGCGGAATTTGACTGGAAGCCAGTGCAGTGCTGATAGTACTGGACTAATATGGTCAAATTTTCTCGTTTTAGTAAGGACCCTGGCTGCAGCATTTTGAACTAGCTGAAGTTTATTTAAGTTACTGCCGGAACATCCAGACAGTAGCGCATTCTAGCCTTGAGGTAATAAAGGCATGTACTAATTTTTCTGCGTCATGCAGTGATAGGGCATTTCTTAGCTTGGCAATATTACGGAGGTGTAGAAAAGCTGTTCTAGTAACATTAGATATGTGTTTATCGAATGCTAGATCTGAATCTATGATAACTCCAAGGTTTTTAGCTGCTGAACCAGGGGTGGCTGAGAAGTCAGCCAAATTTAGCATTAAGTCTGATAATTTATTTCTAGCAGCTTTGGGGCCTAATAGGAGAACTTCTGTTTTTTCACTATTTAATAGGAGGAAGTTGTGCGACATCCATGATTTTACATCTTCTACACAATCCTCGATTTTCTTTAATCTCACTCTGTCATCAGGTTTGGCTGATATGAAGAGCTGCGTGTCATCCGCATATGAAAATTCACATCATGTTTTCTAATAACTTTGCCCAGTGGGAGCATATATAATGTAAATAATAACGGTCCTAATATAGAGCCTTGTGGAATTCCATATCTTACCTTGGTATAACTGGAAGACATATCATTTAACCTCACAAACTGATAGCGATGGGTTAAGTACGATTTAAACCATGCTAAGGCAGTTCCGGTTACACCGACCATGTTCTCTAGTCTTTCTAAAAGGATAGTATGATCTATTGTGTCAAAGGCTGCGCTCAGATCGAGAGGTACCAGTAGGGAAACACAGCCTTGGTCGGCGGCTATAAGTAGATTGTTTGTTATTCTAACTAAAGCTGTCTCAGTGCTATGATAAGGCCTAAATCCAGATTGAAATTTTTCATAGATCTGGTTTCTTTGCAGGTAAGAGCAAAGTTGTTGGGCTACAGCTTTTTCTAAAATCTTAGAAATAAACGGTAAGTTTGAAATAGGTCTATAGTTAGACAGTACACTAGGATCAAGATTTGGTTTCTTGATCAGAGGTTTAATTACAGCTGTTTTAAAGGCTTTGGGTACATGGCCCAGGGTGAGTGATGAGTTTACTATCATTAACAGAGGTTTAATTATATCTGGTAGTACCTGTTTTAGTAATTTTGTGGGAACAGCATCAAGTGTGCAGGTTGTGCTGTTTGAAGAGGAGATAATTTTCTCTAGTTCTAGCTGTGGAAGTGGGTTAAAGACTTCCAACCTAACTTCAGTAACAGGGTTTTGTTCTAGATTAGCCAGACCAGATGACAGAGAGGATGTAATATTTATCTGTTTAATTTTATCCTGAATGTTTTCAATTTTACTATTGAAGAAGTCCATAAAATCGTTGCTGGTGTGAATGGCTGGAATCTGAGGTTCAGTACCTGCCTGTTTTTTAGTTAATTTGGAAATAACACTAAAGAGAACTCTAGGATTATTTTTATTTATCTCGATCTGTGAGGCCAGATACGCTGAGCGGGCTTTATTTAGTTCTTTTCTATATTTAACAAGACTGTCTTTCCACGCAGAGTGAAACACTTCCAGTTTAGTTGATCGATATTTACGCTCTAAATTTCGTACTAACTGCTTTAAGGTACGAGTTTGATCATTGTACCACGGTGCGAGCTTTTTCTGTCTCTCTATTTTGTGTTTAAGGGGTGCTACAACATCTAAGGTAGAGCCAAAAGTATTTTCTAAACCTTCGGTTAGTGTGTCTAGTTCTACTGGGTCTATAGGAGAATATATTAGAGTTGATAAGTCTGGAAGCTTACCTGTAAATTGTTGGGCTGTAAAAGGCGTAATTGAACGTTTTACAGAGTAGCTAGGGGATGTACATATATTATGACTGAGATGTAATTTAAATGAAATAAGGTAATGATCTGAAATTGCGGAGGTTTGAGAACGAATATTTGGGTTATCTATGCTCACACCCAGGGTCAAAACTAAATCCAGAGTATGATTACAGTAATGAGTAGGTCCTGTTATATTTTGAATAATACCAACTGAGTCTAAAATCGATGTGAATGCCTTTTTTAATGGATCATCCAATTTTTCGAAATGAATGTTGAAGTCTCCAACTATAATCACTTTATCATTACTTACTGCTAAGTCTGAGACAAAATCACTAAATTCTTAAAAAAATTCTAAATAGGGCACTGGTGGTCTGTAGATGTTAATTAAAGAAAATGCATTCTTTTTTGTAACTGGATTAATTATACTGGTGTAAAGAAGCTCAAAAGAAGTAAAATTTTCATAGTGTTTCTGATTGCTAACTAAGGTACTTTGGAAAAATATGCAGACCCCACCTCCTCTACCGGACAATCTCGGATTGTGTATATAATTATAGCCTGCAGGGGTGGCTTCATTTAATGCTACATATTCATTTGGCCTAATCCAGGTTTCTGTCAGACACAGAACATCGAATTTCTGATCAGTTATCATTTCATTTACTAGAACTGCTTTTGAATTTAGAGATCGGATATTAAGTAAACCAATCTTTAGGCTTGAAATGTTAGTACTACAGTCTGGATATGATTGTTTAATATAAGTTAAGTTATTTAGATTTACTGTTTTAGTTTTTTGATGTTTTTGTTTGACTCGGGGGACAGACACAGTCTGAATACATTGGTATCTAGGTAACGTCTCTTTGCAGCTCGCAGACGGTCGGTTAAGCCTCTCTGTCTGCGGCCTGGTCCCGGCTCTGGATTGTCAGCAGCTTCTAATACTACTCTGCCGACTAACTAAAAGACTATGAGCTATGCTGCATGAAAGTAAGGCAGCACCCTCCCGCGTGGGGTGGACACCATCCCTACCTAAAAGACCAGGCTTGCCCTCAAAGTGTAGCCAGTTATCTATAAAGCCCACATGATTTTCTGCACACCACTTGGACATCCAGCGGTTCAGCGAAGAAAGCCTGCTGTAAGCTTCATCACCACGCCTCATTGGGATGGGGCCAGAGCAGATTACCTCCTCGGACAGCGTCTGGGCCTGTTTAATCACCTCTTTAATATTAGCCTTAGTTACTTCAGACTGCCGCAGACGAATATCATTGGCCCCTACATGAATTACTACCCTCGAATATCTCCTATTCCCTAACCTGAGGTTGCCACTAATGTCCAGTGCTCTGGCTCCCGGTAAACAAGTAACTGTTGCCGCTGGTGCCCCTAAAGGAGTAGCAAATTTCACGTGTCGGACAATAGAGTCTCCTATCACCAGAGTACCTTTAACAGGCTCCTCAGTTGGTGCTTCACTGAGCGGGGCAAACCTGTTTGACACGTGAACTGGGGGAGCGTGGTGTTTAGGTGGGCTGGCTGTGGCCTTTGTGGTAGCATTAGCCTTAGCCTTTCGACTATGCCGCCGAGACGTTACCCATTCGCCCCGCTGTGAGGGCTCTAAGGCCGGAGTCGAGGGGGTACTAACTCTCCCTGAGACACCCGGGGCTGCTAACAGTGAATCCTGCTGTCTATCCCTTATTAAACCCCGGACGTGCAGCTCTAACTTATTCACCTTATCCACCAAGGAGCTAACTATCTCACACTTAGTACAAATACCACTATTGTTACCAGTATCGGTGGATAAGGGATCTAAGCTATACATGCCACACTCTAAACAGGTGTAAACCTGAGCAGAAGCCATGGAGAAAAAAGCACTCACCTTGTTTCAGTTGAAATTAGAAACTTACACAAACAAACTGCAGCAGCAAACAGCTAATCCAGCAAACCTGAGGAAAAGGTCTATAAAAGTAGACTGAGAGTGGATTAATAGGTGTGTAGAGCAAAGAGGAAGCAGACTAAAAGTGGATTAGTAAGTGTGAAGAGAGTAAAAGAGAAGAAAACAGAGAAAAGTGTAGAAGCTGAAGATTAAAGCAAGCTTTCAGCAGCAGAGCAGCAGACCAGCACAGCAGCAGACCAGAGTAGTAGAGAGCAGAGCAGGGAGCAGAGAAAAAGAGTTTTGTTCTCCATGGCAGCGCAGCTGAACTTCTCCATGCAGTGTTTATTACGGTTAGTGTGAGAGACACTGTGTAAATCAGCTGTGTAGCCTGGGGTCTGTGTGCACGGTTCGGGGGAACCGGTGTTCTGTCGAGTTATGCTACCCATCGATATGTGCTTCTTTACGGCACTGCACATGCACCAACCAACAATTATTTTGTATATTTTCATGTTTTTCATAATAATTCCTTAAGATTTTATTAGTAACATCTGCTTGCATGTTAAAAAAAACATGTAAATAGCAGTTAAATATAGCAATGGCAAGTTAAAAAGTAATAATAAACTGTAAAACTATAAAAATACGGTTTATAGTCACCTATATGACTATAACTTTTCCAATTTTTAACAGTAAAGAAAAAAATGGATCATAGAAACCTATGCCACTTGTTCTTGAAAATGTTTTATGGGGTGGTCTGAACAAATAATGCCTGAAAGTTCCAAATTATTTAATTTTATATTTATTTAATTTATGATTTGTTGTACTCTTTTACATCAAATAAATAAAAGTAACTATGTAACTTTTACTCAAAGTAGTTTAAATTGAGTACTTTTTTACTTTTACTCGAGTAGATTTTTAGATGGGTACTTTTACTTTTACTTGAGTAGAATTTTAGCAAAGTAAAGGTACTTTTACTTAATTACAATTTTTCAGTACTTTTTCCACCTCTGGGCATGACCTTAAAAAAACTGTTAATGCTCGAAAACCCTCCAATGTGGCTGAATTACAACAATTTTCACACAGGGCCATGTAGGTTTGGATTTTTTCTCTTCCTTAATAATAATCACCTTCATTTAAAAAATCATTTTGTGTTTACCTGTGTTGTTTTTGACTAATATTTAAATTGGTTTGATGTTCCGAAACATTTAAGTGTGACAAACATGAAAAAATCAGGAAATCAGGAAGGGGCAAACAGTTTTTCACACCACTGTATGTGAACACTTTGGGATTACTTACATTTCTGCATAAATTGGTCAATAAATGTGTTCTGATCTTTAGCTATAAGTCACAACAATAGACAAACACAGTCTGCTTAAACTAATACCACACAAAAATTATGTGTTTGCATGCTAATTGGAGATAATTGGAGCCAGAATGTGATGAGATTGGATGTGTTGGTTAAAGCTGCCCTGCTCTATAAAAAACACACACCAATTTTGAGTTTACTGTTTGTTAAGAAGCATTGCTTGATGTGAATCATGCCTTGCACAGAAGAGCTCTCAGAAGACCTATGTTCAAGAATTGTTGACTTGCATGAAGCCTTGATGTACACGGTAAGACAAACGGTCTACAAATGGAGAAAGTTTAGCACTGTTGCTACTCTCCCTAGGTGTGCTCTTCCTGTAAAGATGACTGCAAGAGCACAGCGCAAAATGATCAATTAGGTGATGAAGAATCCTTGAGTGTCAGGTGAAGACTTACAGAAATCTCTGGCACATGCTAACATTTTTGTTGACAAATCTGCAATAAGAAAAACATGACACAAGAATGGAGTTCATGGGAGGACATCACAGAGGAAGCCACTGCTGTCCAAAAAAACATTGCTGCACGTTTAAAATTTGCAAAAGAGCACCTGGATGTTCCACAGCAGTACTGGCTAAATATACTGTGAAGAGATAAAACCAACATTGAGTTGTTTGAGGGGAACTCACAACCTTATGTATGGAGAAAAAAGGCACAGCACACCATCATCAAAACCTCATCCCAACTGTGAAATATGGTGGAGGAGGCATCATGGTTTGGGGCTGCTTTGCTGTTGGATTGCTGTCATCAATGGAAGAATGAATTCACAAGTTTACCAAGACATTTTGCAGAAAATACTTAAGACCATCTGTCCGCCAATTAAAACTCAACAGAGAATGGATGATGCAACAGGACAACTACCCAAAACATAGAAGTTAATCAACAACCCAATGGATTCAACAGAAGAAAATACGCCTTCTGGAGAGTCCTGACCTCAACACAATAGAGATGCTGTGGCATGACCTTGAGAGAGCGATTCACACCAGATATCCCAAGAATATTGCCGAACTTATGGTTTGAAAAATCTACATAAAATAGTCTTCAGAATCATGAAAATGACAGCTGAGACCAAGATCAGTCGGTAGGTACAACATTTCAATTATAATTGAAATAATCTAAAGTATACCACCAGATATACTTATTCACATGACTGCCCTAATGACGGTAACTGAGGCTATTTTGGCCAAAAGGGTAAATTACCTACTAGGACATATGGGATGTCCATGCCATTGTCTTAAGGTAGTTTTTTGTCTATGTTATCTTCTGGCTCTGTTTCTTCAGTTAGGCTGTCATTAGCCACATTCTGATAATGTCACATATTATCTGTTTTACATAAATCCAGTCAGTACTAATTCTATCTCTCTACCTTCCTTTAAGTTATTGACTGCCCATCTACTTTTCAGATGTTGGGCTTCCCTGTGACCAGCTGCCCACTGTCCAGTTTATGCCACCTGCCTTAGATTAGTTGCTAACCCTTCACTACAGACTATATTTAAGTTTATATTAATTCTAACTAGCAGTTTTCTAAATGATTATATCAATATTGTTTGACATTTGTCCTACTACCAGATTTCTGTAAAGCTGCTTAGAACATTTTTTTTGATGGGTAAAATAAAAAAATGCCAAAATAGAAAATGTAATTCAGACAAATAATATGATATTATTCTGGTAATAAGAATGTATTTAGTAGTAATAAAATTAATAGTAAACACTTTTTAAATCATTTTAAAATAAGAAATGATTCAGTCATTCAATAAATAACTCACCAATTTCCTGCATACGAGACTCTATTCCATTCAGCCTGTGCAGCATGTCCTGGCTGAGTTCAGAAAACTCCTGCTGGGCTTGATGTAGATATTCCTCATGAGTCCAGATGTCCTTTCTAACTGAGGCTATATACAGAACGATTCCTGCAACAAACAGGGCCCAAACCAGAGCTCGCATCCAGCCCAGCCTCATGACTTTTGTTGCATGAATGTCAGTGAGGAAGTGTGTGCACTGTGTGAGGTGGGACTCTTAGATGTTTGGACAATTATGAAAGTCCTTAGCGTTTGTGGATTCTATGCCTATCTAAACGCTTTCTTTGTTCTGTTGTCAAAATTCCTAACGCTCCCCAGGGGCTTACCTAAGCTTTATTTGCTCTTCAAATAGAAATCCGGTTACAAATGTCAAGTGCCATAAAATAATTTCTTTAATTTAGGAGCATTACTATGATACCTATTTATAGCATTGTGCTTAAAACGAATAAACATACTGACTGACTAATAGACAATAAAAAAATATTTGACAATATAAGAAATTCACACATTCAAATAAAAAAATTTAAAAATTTATCAAATTCCCATTCTAAGTTTTAGATTTTAGAAAGTTTTTAGACATAGTGTAAAAAAATATATATAGATACATTATTCTGTAAATACATATTAATAAAAATTGCTGATTACAAAATGTCTTTAATACATTAAGGTAACTCAGTTTTTTGTTTTTTGCAGCACATAAGAGTAAAGCACCAGGGCTTCGTATCCGGTTGCGTAGGTACACTTTGGGTGAGGTCATGATAAAAATCCTTCTGTAAATACACAGTGCTCTAGCTAAAACAAATCACTAAAAGAAGACAAATGACGGCTGTCTATTATTACATTCATCTAATAATAAAAAAACGAAGTAGTTTTGGCTGTTAAACATGTAATAAAGCTTGAATCAGTAGCAAGCTTCACTAAAAAGGTGACTTGCAGAATCAGTGACTGTGACTTAACTCGACTTTGCACAAATTACATGGTATTTACTGCTGACTACTTCAAACATCTCATACAAGACAAAACATGTTAGGGTCAAGTAAGTCATCAGCACTATTTAACAGATACATTTGCTTTACATAGAAATATCAATATGCCTTTTAGAACAGCTTAATTGACACAGTGCACAGTTTACTACGTACTATCTATCTACTACAAGGAAAAGTCAGTTTTCAGCTTCTTTTGGGGTATTAAAGCTCACCTTCCGCGAAAATCCGATTTTTCTTGTTTTTTGTGGAATACAGTAGGTCTCTCCGAGTTGAATGTGTACACCTGCACATTAAACTGTTTTGCAGCCCCCATTGTCTGCAGGAGCTAAGCAAAGAAATCCCCCCTCCCCCCCTCCGAAAAACGGGTGAATTTTGAATTATCTTTCTGCCTACGTAGGCAGAAACTCACAGACCAGCCCACCCCAGAAACTCCCAGAGGCGGAGCTGAAGCGACGCAACATCACCGCTCATCAGTTAGGAGGTGGGAGGCAGTGAGCGGCAGAGCGGCGGAGGGGCGTCGCAGTGCTCCTAGCCAATCAGAGGAGAGATATTTGCATGCTGTTTGCATGTATGAATATTCATGAGCAAAGCTGGAATCCGGTCATTTTGGACACACCCCTAAAACAGTCAATTAAAAAAGAGCTATAAAGAGACACCTGAGCACTTTTTTTTTTACAAAAACGGCTCACATGTCATTCATTCATACTAGAGACCACAACTAGACATTTTAAAATGAAAGAAAAAACGACGGAAGGTGAGCTTTAAGCTCAGGGGTGTCAAAAGTATTTTTAATGTATTCCTGCATTCTGGTGTATTTTTAACAGGTTGTTAAACATTTTATATTACCTACCAAAGTGGCTTAATTCAATGATTATTTTAGAGACAGATTCAATATTTTCATCAGCCTGTTAATATAACATTTATCACACACAATGAACAGGTATGACATGGAATTATGCAGCATTCACAACAGAATCAGTGAGATGGTAATAGGACTGTTATCTCCTGCAGTCTGACTGCAGTCCAAGTCTGACTTTCAACATTTTAAGATATTTTAACAAGGAAGGGTTAATGCCATAGGAATTAGGCTAAAAGTCCAATTTGCCTGCAACTGCATCATATGACACGCTGGTTTGCAGGGGGTGAGAGGTGTTTTCTAAGATGCTGAGCATTCCCTTGATCTGCCTCCATTTCCAAAGAGTCCAGCTTGACTCCTACAACAAAACAAGACTTTCTAATTAGTTTTTTTGGTAATACTGTTGCACTGGGAGACTATACCAAAAAAGATGACGCTTGCTACAACAGACTGGTAGAATAGCCAAAGAAATCACACACCAAACCTTAGCCTCCTCAGTAAATACAGGTGAGTGATCCTTCTTGTACACAGAATGAGTATTTTAGTTCCAACCAAGTTCACATCTTGTGTGAAACAAAATGTCCTCCTTCAGGATTTTGACAGTCTGAGGCACTGGGGCTAGGGGGCCCATCAACATTAATATGCAAGAAATAGGGTTGTGCCGATGGATGATATCATCGTCCATCCTCATTTACGACCCAACATTGCAATGGATGGTAACCATCGCGATGCCACGCCCACTGTTTTGTTTTTCCAGAAACATGCACTGACCTTCTTTAGGTTTCCTTCACCTAAAACTTTAGCAGGGATTGTACGGAAAAAGATCAAATCAGGTATATAACTTAAATGAATTAGAGTCAGGGATGAAAAAATACCCTACTGCTACAAATATGCCTAATTGGCATATTATTCTATTATTTATTATTATTTATTATTATTCTATTATTATTTATATCTAGGTTACAGCTTGTCTTCTCTTAGTTTTTCTACATGTCTGTATTAATTTTAAACATTTCATGTCATTCATGCTGGTTGTGCCAGGAAACTTGCTCATTGTCCGCCAGTGTTGGGCACGGTACTTCGAAAGTAAATTATGTAAATTCTATTATTAATAGAAAAATAACAAACGAAAATAAACCCAAAATGTTGACAAAAATATAATCTAACGAATTTCAAAACATAGAAACGAAAAACTTTAAAATGGTATTAATATAATATAATATAACAACTGGATCAAACAGTTTAGCGTCAGTCATAGGGAACGTGTGTCAGTCAAAAGGAAAGCGCGCAGCATTGCGATTTAAAAAAAAAACGTTTTAATAAATAAGGTCCTATCAAGTGAATTAAAATATATGGTATTAAAAGGTATTAAATTCACATGTTTATTGAAATTTAATCAAGAGAAATCAGGCAAAATGCGCTGCGCTGCTGCTGCTCTCTCTCTCCCCCTCCCTCCCTCCCTCCCTCCCTCCAGCAGCACGGAGCTAAATTCAGCGCAAGGCTAAAAATAATATAACAACTAAAATTAAGATGAGTGAGGACCTGTAAAGTAATAAAATTTTGTCAAATATAAAGGATAGGTAGAGGTTTTGGTGAGCTGTTTCAATTATTTTAAACTGAAACTAACTGAAACTGATATTATTCTGTGCACTATTAGATAGCTTTTGATTGTGTTTAAATGAGTTTTTATTTTATATTAATTACTTTTTATTCATTTTAAATATTTTTAGAATTTTATTGATAAAAAAGCTTATCAGTTTTGGAAGAGCATGTGTTTTTAGTTTAGCCTCTTCCTTCTTTTTTGCTTTTTGTAGCAAGTGGGCTTCATGGCTTGGCTCACAACCCACTTGTACACTTAATTCCACCTTAATTCCTGCGTTGGTTCAGGGCATGGCCACATGGCATGAATGGAATATTCCATTTTAACGCGAAAGAGAGGGGGTGTGGACGGAATCTGTATTTCTTTGTAATTTATTGTGTTGTCTTTGTTTCCACTTTAAACATACAAGAATCACCATTTCTGAACGCACTGTGAATTACTGTCCAAAGGGCCCCAATTACCAGCTGTAGGCCTATGGGAAGTTTGCAGCTAGTCAGGGGGCCCCTACAGTGGGCTGCAGTGGAAGGGGCCCAAGGCAGTTGCCTAGCAATGCCTCTATGCAAAGACCGCCTCTGGGTCTGATACAACCTTTTAAGACAACATAAGACTGAAGAGATGATGGTCTGGGAATTAGGCGAAAAGTGCAATATGCCTCTTCATTCAATTATATTACATGCTATGTTCCCAGGGTCATTGTGGTTAAATCCACATTAATATTTGTTCTTCTTCAGGATTTTGACAGTCTGGGGTATTGGGTATTAGGCCTGATAGTAATTTTTGTACGACGCCTTAAGATTGAAGAGATAATGGTCTGGGAATTAGGCTAAAAGTGCAATTTGCCTCTTCATTCTATTATATTACATGCTATGTTCACAGGGTCATTGTGGAAAAAATAATATAATATAAAAAGTAATATTTGTCCTTCTTCAGGATTTTGACAGTCTGGGCTATTGACTTGTCATAAATATTTGTTTGCACCCACACCCCCTTCCCACCACTTTTAACATAACATAACAATTCACCCAGCTCTGTTTATATTGCTTTGCTAAATAATTTATTCCACTTGATTGAAAGGAGAATACACATACACAAATCTGTTTTTTCCAAGTTGCCAACAGCAACTCACCACAGTAGATATGACAGAATGTGTGGCTTAATCACACCTTGACCTTAATTCAGGCATTATGTGTCACATCCTGGTCTTGTCTCATGTCTCTGTGTGTGTCCCACGTGACCTGTGCCCCTGTGTTCTGTTTCAGTACTTTTCCACCTGTGTCAATTTGTAGCTCCGCCCCCTAGCCCCAGGTGTTTCCTATTCTAGTGTGTTTCCTGTTTGGTTAAATAGATCTCCTCTGTCACTTGTCCTTCGTCGGTCTTTGCACTAACCTCTGTTGTTTTGTCTCTCTGTGTTTCTCCGCGTTTCATAGCCCTAGTCCTTGCTCTGTGTTTTTCTCTGTTTATTTCTTGTTTGATTTTTTCTAGTTTCTTGTTTAGCTCCGTGTTCCCTAGTTCCCTGTATATACCCTGCTTTGTGTTTATTTCTAGTTTAGCTCCTTGTATATATTCCCTGTTTGTTTATCATTATTATTTTCTCGAGTTTGTTTATGTTCTCTAGTCCCCCTCGTTTATTTTGGTTTATTATCTTTGTTACGTGTTTACTTGTTTCTTTGTTATTTATTTAATAAATTATTATTTGTTTTGCCCTTAACTGCACTTGCGTCCGTCTCCTCGTCTCCCTGCCTGGGTCACCCCCGTGACATTATGTCCTCATTCACAAAATGTTACAAAAAACATCGGAAAAATCAGAAAGGCAAAGAAACAGTGCAGTATACTGTTAAAATCACAAAGAAAATTTTTTCTTTTGTAATTATCTTGTTGTAAACTGTAACAGTCCTTGGGCAGCACTCTTATCACTACCTTATCACTACACAACACCACAGTTAAATAATCAGACACAGGAATATGCAATATTTTACTCTTCAGAAAGATGTGGGACAGTCTCCAGTTGCCTGGCGTCAGGTCACCTCATCACCTCATAATCATTTACATAGAGCTGTCCCTACGTGTACCCACTGAAAGGTCTATTTTAATTGCCAGCATTTTGCCTTCTTATGTTGTTACTACAATTCAAAATTTGCTGCCTATCTGGGCCTCCACAGCCTGTTGACATGGCATTTGTTTCATATGAAAAAGCTATACTGCTTTCCTTATACTCTGCTATGTGGGTGATTACTGTCTGTGTACCTAATTCTACTCAATTTGCACTTGGAGACACCAACAAATTCCTGGCAGGACCCTGTCAAGTGCCTGGCCCACACTTCAGGATAATCAGGCCAGTTTTAAGGCTGCTTTACTCTTCCTGACAATCATAAAAAGTCTCCCAATTTCAGGGTGATTGTAAATGATGATCTTCTTAGATTATCCTGTAGTGTGTGGAACCTATACTCCAATCTTTACTTCTCTGATCTTCTCCCAGCAGTTGAGGCTGCCTAGAACATGAATCATTAAAATTAAACATTTACTATTTACTATTATTATTATTATCCTGTAGTGTTGGTGGAGTTAATTCTCTAGTGGTAAACGCAACTTTGACCTTATATATACAGTATGCACCAGGTATTTAAAATAAGATGTTCCATTCAGGGCATTACAAATCTGAAAATGTTTTATGTGAAGAATCTGGAAATCCTCAGTTAATTAAATTGATTTCTTGAGGTCAGGTAGAGAACTGCAGTCTTGTCTGATGTTGTTCAACTTGAAAATGCATATGTATGCACATATGTTTCATGATTAGGTAAAAAAACCCCTAATATTATAGTTATATAATATATATAGTTATATTATATATATGAGAACCTTTCAAAGTCTAATTTATGTTTCTAAGATTAAACAGATTCTAAGGTTCCGGTACAATTTCACCAAGAGAACCAGCAGATGGAAACACTTTACCATAGGATGAAGGATCAGAAGCACAGTTTTGAGTTTAATAGGATAGTAATATACAGTCTCCTCCACAAATACTGTAACAGTGAGACTGAAAACATTTGGGTTTGTCATTAAAAGATTAATATGAGAAAAAAGATAAGCATTTCAGCTTTTATTTCCAGGTATTTACATCTGGATCTGAAACACAGAAAATAACAACTTCTGTCTGAACCCACCCATTTTTTAAGCCAAAGTATTGAAACAGATAAATGTAAAATAAATTAAAGTGAATATGGGTCAGAGGGATGGGCGTGGTGTTCTGGAAGAGAGGTGTGTTCAGGTAAATTTCTAGCCTGTTGTCATTTTGGTGGCAGAAAACACAAGAGCTCCACATACTGAAATGAACCTAAACAACAGTCAATCATCAAGAGTCCATTCCTATAGGTGCGCACAGCACGCATACACCCCCGCTCATCAAACACACACACACACGGATGCGCTGCAGAGCACAAACCCGACCTAATAACTCAACAATAAACAGAATAAAGAAAAAAATAAAATTGTTTTCCCCTAAAAAGAGCTGCTGGTGTACCTTCACAGCGTGGACGTGCAGTTCAGTATCCTCTGCTGAGACACACAACCAGGGGCGGATTTTTATCACCACGCAAACCACACAGTTGTTTGGGGCCCCAGGGGTCAAGGGGCCCCCTGCTGGCCAAAAAGTTGGCAAAAAAACAGAAAAAAACATGAAAGGCATTATTTCTTTTATGTTTGACATAAACATAATACCATCTCTTGCAGTGTGACAAAAAGCAAATAAATCATTTTGAGTATATGTATGCATAAATACTCTCAACCCACCCCCAAATTTGACAAACAGTAACTGCTCAATCAAATGAATAGGCTAAACATGTGGTGAAGAACATTAGTATTTAAATTGTGTGAAACTGACACCGATAAATAATTCCTGCTTTTTACTTACTTAGTAGTATTTTTCAGAAGCATAGTCGCTGTGAAGTGTGTAGAATAGTTTTGATATACACAATAGTTTGTGTATGAACCCTGAATACTGCATTTTGCTATACAAAAGAATCCATTTGATCAGGGCCCCCGGGAAAAAAAAAACATTGCTTAGGGCCCCAGAACTTCCAAATCCACCCCTGCACACAACACGCCAAAGTCAGAGCACACCTGCCTCTTAAAGAAATGAGAACTGGCACACTGGTTTATTTAATGTTACGCCCAAAACACACCTATGATTAATTAAGAGAATTTTTTTAGCTGCGCAGGGCTATTTTCTTAGCGCCATTACCTTACCAAAGACACAGACACACCCAAAATCAAGCCGCATGATGCGCAATTGGTGCACTATAGATAAAATATAGGGCCCTAAGACTTGATATTTAGTTGCAAAGCCTTTGTTATTATAACATCAGATCTGTGATCCACTAAAGTCACTAAACGTCTGTAATCTTCTTCTGTGATGCTTTTCCAGTTTGGCAGTGAGTTTTGGGTTATTACCTTGCTGCATAATTAAGGATCTACCAAACTGTTTGGCTGAATCTTTCTTTAACTTGATAGAGAAAAAATGTTTCTGCAGACCTCTGTGTTCATTAAATATCAGTTAATTATAACAAGCTCATCCCAGAATAAGCCCAAGCCGAATAATGTATGCCCAAGTCATGACACTACCTCCACTGTGTTTAGAGAGGAGCTGGTATGTCTGAGATCATAAGCAGATCCACAGGCTATTGAGAGTTTGAGAGTGGCCTTTCTATTCTTCTTGCTAATTAGTGGTTTTCATCTTCTGCTGAAACCTCTGTACTTTTGTTCCTGAAGTTCTCACTCCTGCCCCTGGAGGTTGTTGCTGATGTCACTAACAGTTATTTTAGGGCCTTACTTCACAGCCCTTACAGCCCTGCTGTGTTTTTTCATGGTCTACCCGTTAAACATTTGTTACTTATTACACCAGTGACGACTTTCAGAACATTCCAAATATTTGTTCTGGCTATGGCCAATATTCGTGCAATAGCTGGCTCTGATTGATTTTTCATCTTCTATCAGCTTCACAGGTGCTTGTTTTTCCCCCAAAGACAGATCTCTGGTTTTCATGCTGGTTACTCCTCTAACTATAAATGCACAGTCTGCGCAAACAAATCCAAAATATGAAACACAAATGTAAAAAAAAAAATTTAACGACATGTAGTAGAGCAAAAGTTTATTTAAAAGAAAATCAAAGGATGTATGTTAAAACTTAAATTAATGTATCATTAATATAAGCAACTCTTTGTATTTAGACACAGATATCAGCAATATATTTACATAAAATTACACAGCAAGTATTTACACAAAACCAACTCAATGTGCAGCTGCATTAGGGTGCAGGGGTTTGATTCTGGCCAGACGAGACAGTCCTATCCGTAGACCCAGTCCAGGAGACTTCGCTTGGACACTTGGAGAGTTGGGGCTTCTTCCTACTATACCTGATGAGGGACAAAATATTTTAGTGTCCAAATCATAGAAATAAGATAGAAGAAGATAGATGAAAAAAATCCAGTAGTGTTTAGCAGTTTAAAACAACATAATTAACTATAGACAGTCAGTCAGACAGCTTCTGATATATGAAATCTGTTTTGCTCCATTCATGATTTCTTATTTTTTTTGCATGTTTGTCATTCTTAAATATTTCAGATTATCAAACAAATTAATATTAGTTAAGGACAACACAAGTAAACACAAAAATGCAGTTTTGAAGGTTTTTATTATTAAGGGACAAAAACTCCTACATGGCCCTGTGTGAAAAAGTGTTTGCCACTAAACCTAAAAACTGGTTGGTGCCACCTTTTAGCAGCTACAACTGCAATCAAGCATTTTTAATGGCTTGCAATGAGTATCTGAGGGGTGGGAATTGTGTACACCCAATGCCCACTCATCAATGGGTAGAGATAAAATAATATAAGTCAATAAAGAGAATGCTGGCAAATATAAAATGGTAAAACATCTGAAATAGACTCAAATGCAGATGTTAAAGGACTGCAGCCTCCACAGGAAATAAAGCGGTCTCTGTATCATCCTGTACAGGGTGTCTGTGCTTTTTGACCAGTCCAGCTTGTCATCCAACTACAGTATGAAGTATTGACCTTGACAATCTTCACAAATATGGCTTTGGGTGTGGGCTGTGGAAAATCATCCACCTGCCTTATGTAGTAATCCTCCTATTTACCTTTCACGCATCCATGGTGACAGTGTATCTGAGAATTTCTGCATATGAAATGTTTTAGAGTTGTACTGGATGTCAGATAAGTACTGTGAGAAAAGGGCATTTGAGAGCACAGTGGTGCTCCACAGTTGCTGGCCACAGTTATAGATCTACAGAGCCAGGTTTAGGATGGGCTTTATTTATATTGATCATCAGTTTGTTAGTTTGTTACTGCAGATGGAGTATAGGACAGAGGGTTTAGTTCAACAGTTCAACTTTAATAGTAAAACTCCAACAATTCACTTTAATAGTTCTAAACACTGTATGTGCAAATGTTTGCAAACACCTCTTCCAGAGCATAGATTCGGTTACTTTATCTTACACCCACTGCTGAGACACAAACTTTTCCTGGACAGTAAAAAAAACATTCAAAAACTCTGTTTTACAGTTTTTCTTTGTTGTTCTGAAGCATTTTTAACATCAGAATTGAATTTCTCAAAACCAGTTGCTTAAGCTGCACATCTACCGTAATTACTGGGCTATAAGCAGCTACTTTTTTTTCACAAGACTTTGAACACTGGGCTTATATAATTAACACTGGGCTAATACATGTTTTTTTTTGTTTAGGGGCTATTGAGCTTCAAACGTGCTTTACTCAGAGGAGAACTGCGGTACTTTGTGGAGGTATCCTGCTGTTACCTGTTAAGCTTATATTTTCTTTGTACCTGGTTTTAAAGACATTACATTTAACAACACCCTTTTTACTCTGCCATAAATTTATATTAGGCTCATAAATTAATTATATAAAATGGATGTTTAGTGTAATATTATTATATTAATGCCCTACATGTAACAGTTACATTTGGTCACATCTAAAACACATTTTAAAAACTTTGGAATAAATTCAGATTGAATAAATTATAATATAAACATCTTAAAACATTGTATTATTATTATTTTAGACCAGGTATTGGAATTTTACAGTGTACAGTTGTTAGTCAATGAACACAATTGCACGTTGTACTATAACTTTGACATGCATATCATGCTTCACAGTATATTTGATCTTGATATGGTTTATATAACACAGAGTCAGTCATTCTGCATTAGTAAAATGTTTATTTCCTTAATTCATGACTGGAATTGTTTGTATTTACGTTCATTATATTGCAATAACTAAAGTAAAGCAGCGGTACTTAGTCATTTGTGAACATGGCCTATTTCATTAAATGGGCGTCTTATAGGTGTGGTTCTGTACATGTAGATTTTTTTTTTTTTAATATTGATAGATGCAGCTTACATTCTGGTGAGCTCAATACCCGGAAATTACAGTAGTCACTTGTGCATATCACAGAAGCCATTTCTCATTTGTTTTAGAAACAGCAATTTATTTCGTACAACTGTCTGTTGTTTCCCAAATTATCATTTGTTTTTGTCGCGTCATCGTTCAGTTGTGAATAGGATATGTAATATGGTTGTTGGGATTGAAAGTTTTAGTGTTTTTCTTGTCCTGTGTTCAGATAAAATCAACCGTGTTTAAAATTATCGTAAGCCTTTCAGCCTTGGCTCACGCAAATAGTGACGAGAACAATGTCAACAACCTGTAGGAGAGCTACGGGAAGCCGCAAGGCAAGAACATATCTTACATGACTGTTTACAAACGATTTGAAAAAGAACACAAGTTACAGCATTTTAAACACAGGTAGCACTTTAAAATAATTTTATTTTGTCTTATTGTGCAGTGTTATTTGTGATACAAACAAGTTAAACAAATAAGCATTTTGCAAGAAATATGTACATAACGCGCACTGTTAATTTGGAATCAGTAACGGGTTACAATTTTTTTAACGCAAGTTAATTAAGACACCAAGTTTTACCCCTACTTTCGCTGTAATCTGCCCCGCCCCTGACCAACGCACTGATTAGTTTTCTGGCTGAATGATTGAACGCGCTCATGTCCAGCAGTAACACTCCGGTTCAGACTTCCAGCTCTGACCCGGTCAGAGATCTCTCTTTCTCTATATACGGAGCCTGGGAGGGGCCGTGGTAAAATGAATAATTAAATCGAGTGAACGATTTAACAGTTCATGCTCACGTTTTCTTTAATTCGTGCTCACGATTTCTGTAATTTGTCCTCCCGATTTCTGTAATTCGAGCAAACATTTTTTATGCGCACTAAGACAAGAAGCTTGGAGGGAAAACAGATCTCCTGATCTGTTTCAGGGGTGCAGTGATGATAATCTGTTAACTACATTTATAACCTGCTGATAATAATGCAATAGTGTTACAGTTAGATAGTACAGTGTGCAGATTGTGCCGTAGTGATGGAGTCTCCACGGCGCGTGGGGGAAAGCCGACTGTGGCGTCGGTTCCCCCGCCGCGAGACGCCTGCCGTGTAGGTAGAGCGCACACAGTCCTTCGCAGAGCTTATTTACCAACAATATAGACAAATACAGTGAATTCCAGCCATGAATAAAGAAAACAAACATTTTACTGATGCAGGATGACTGTATGTGTGTTATTAAAACCAGATCAAAACAAAGTTATGATGCAATGTGGAACTGTTTATTCATTTCTTATTTTCACCAATAATATAAAGTAAAAAAAGTATAATTTTATAAATATACAGCTATAAGGCTTAGGTCTAAATGTACACTATAAAAGGAAATAAAGATAATACAAAATTAATGCAATGTGTGACAGTTGTCTATGAATGGCCCATATAAGAGCTACTTTAAATATGTAAAACTATATAAAATCAAAATAGCTGGTCTAAAATACAATTAATACAATGTTTTAAGATGTTTAGTGAATGGGCAGTTCATATAATAACTTGGATCTATTTGATCATTTAATCCAATATTTTTCCTAAAATTATTCTGTTTCCATATCATATAAAATGGTCTGAATATCTGCATACTGTCAAATCACAGCGCCCTGCCCAGCAACTTGCCACAAGCTTTAAATAAAAAATATAATAATTATAAACTTGTTAAAGCTATGTTTTCCGAATTATGTGTTTATGTTTTTGCTACAAAGATTGAAATACAGATTAAATCTATCATAAAAAGTAATATTTATGTAACCAGATTTAAGAAAGGATGCATTTTCTTGGAGACTGGCTGAATGTTATTGAG
This sequence comes from Astyanax mexicanus, assembly GCF_023375975.1. Classification (NCBI taxonomy): domain Eukaryota; kingdom Metazoa; phylum Chordata; class Actinopteri; order Characiformes; family Acestrorhamphidae; genus Astyanax; species Astyanax mexicanus. Next base: position 30,480,938 of record NC_064409.1, on the reverse strand, counting down.
AAATTAATAAACACATTTGCACATTGCATCATAACTTTGATTTAATCTGGTTTTAATAACACACATACAGTCATCCTGCATTAGTAAAATGTTTGTTTCCTTTATTCTGAAATAATAATAACTGTAAATAAAAACATTTGCTCTGATTACTGCTTTGCACACTTTGAGGTAGTCACCTGAAATGGGACAATTAACTTTTTTTTTTGTTAAGAACATAACTTCACATGTGTTCACTTTGATGCCTTTAGTGAGAATCTACAATGTAAATAGTCATTAAAATAAAGAAAACACATTAAAAAAAGAAGGTGTGTCCAAACTTATCGCCTGTATATATATAAAAAATGAATGAAAAATTAACTGTTAATGGGGACAAAAGTCTGATAAATCACAGTATTGATATATGCATTATTTGTTACTTAATATGAAATAGTTATTGTATGTAAACTCGAACAGATGCATGATGGGAAATAATCTTAGAAAGTGTCTAGTTGTAGTCCTGCAGTTAGTGATCCCCAGTCTTTGTAAAATCTTAGTCTGTGACTTGTCGTTAGATGTGGGAGGGTGTCAGACTTAATTCTTTTTTAAGTCTTTTCAAAGTCATGTAGTGTATGGACATCACAAGTGTTATCTGTTATCTGTGATTTTAGAAATGAACATCAGATATGTTTACACAACTGTATCTTGTCCAGAATAATAATGAATGTAATTCCTAAAACTCATGTTGTTTATTCTGGAATGTAACATAAAGGAACTGGAATAAAGCAAACCATACACCTGTGGTACAACGGCATGATCGGTCAATAAATTACTGTGTGAACAGTACAATGATAAATGTGAATTCTGTACAATTTCAGGCTCTCATACAAAGTAATGTGTAATTTTGTACTGCTGAAATTGATTTATGATACACAGGACAAAGTGCAGATTTTTTAAATAATACTCAGTAAGACACCAAAACATTAGCATTAAGAAGATCCTTATAGAGTAAATTGAAAGACGATCACTAATCATGTTGACTGATTTGTTCGTAATCAATAATGACTAAAGAATTTTTCATTCTAATGATATAAATATGTACCATTTGGGCATGAACAAAGGATTCATAGTAAAGTATATGCATTAGCTGCTCATCTATTATGTGGTGCTTTTTTGTACAAACTGTTTTAAGAAATGCCTACACTGTAGTGACATATTAATTCTGATTTGAGAAATGCATCAAAGCGACTGAGAAAAACTGTAATTACCTTTGTAATTACCTCAGAACAAACAATGAATAAGCATACATTGTATTACATTTAATATACCTACACACACACACACAAACAAAACAACAATAAAAATAAACCCCAATACGAGAAGTGTGAATATGTGAGTACAGCCTTACCAGGAGGATTCCACTTTGGCAGTCTGCCTGCTGATGGAGGACTGGAGCAGAGTACAGGTTTAGATGTAGGTGGAGTGATGGGAGTCTTCTTCAGCACAGACTGGGCAACACCTGGACTGTGACTGAGAACTTTCTTTCTAACTGTGAAAAAAAAGGGAAGAGCCAAAGCTGCATTTAATATTAAGTGAAATATATTTGCTCACAATTCAGTTGAGCTTAATCAAGGCTAGGTAAAGCATACTATAATTGGCAGAATCTGCAGAACATGTCAAGAAATGTTCCAAGCAACGTGGAAAACACATAGTATTTGTGAATGTACTACTCGGAGGCAGTTAACCCAAACAGAAATTAAGCCTAGTCTTGAAGTATACAGCATATTCAATAGAGAGGACTAGGCATAACTGACACTGGATTACTGATCTGTCTGATCTGTAAACAGGGCATGCTAAAAACATTACATTCCATAATTGAAAGATTTTGCATTCTTTTTCACTTTATTTTTTTAGATTAAATGTAAATAAAAGTAAGATGTATAACCTGTAGACTGAGGTTTGCCTTTTGGTAGTTTTGGGGTGCTCTTTTTTGTAACTATATTTGGCATCGTTTTTTTCTCCTTGTTGCTTGATTTCTTTTTTTCAACTTTTTTCTTCACTGTGTACTCTTCATCCTCGCTTTCTTCATCAGGATCACTGAAATCTGCGTCACTCTCTGAATCAGTGCAGGAACGAACAGCATTCAGATCTGCAAATGAACAATAAAATTGTAACCATTTTATATACCACTGTTGGAAAGTCAATATATAGTAAATACTGGTACATTGAAAACCTTTTCATACAAGATATAAAAATGATCATATTGTAATTTCATGCCTTACACAATCTGTGTGTGATTAAATTACTTTAATATTACTTAGTTAAAGTAATAATATTAATAATAATTAATAATACTGCTTTACCTAGGTGGCTGACATCCACACTACAGTTTGAAAGCACGGGAGGTACATCTTGTGGAGGGTAGACTGAAGATGCAACATCTTCCATGTAAGATGACCACAGAAACAAGAAAAAAATAAGTGGAAACGTTACAATAAAATGATAAAATTATGGTTAAAAGAAAAGTCTGTTATCATGCATTAAAAAGCATCTGCCATACATACCACAGTGTGTCAGCACAGGAGGCCGATCCTCTTCAACTTCAGTAGAGAAAAGCATAAAAATATAAATTTACTAACATAATAAACAAGGCAGACATTAAACAATTAAACAGATTAAACAATCAAGATCTTTCCATCACTTCTAAACACAACATGTCATAATATTCACACCTGGGATATGATTAAGTGGCTCCACTGTTTCTGTACTCTGGAGCAGGGAGAGACTCAGTGCCGCTTCCAAATCTCTCTTATACAGTTTTTCATCCACAGACACCCTGAAAAACACATTATCATACTTTTGTTACTTTAAGCTGACCTTTCAGTGAGAGGTTACTCTACTCTAGATCTAACAGAACACATTGTTGTTAATACCTCTTTCTGCTCTCTTCACTAGTTACACCACCTGTTTCTTTTACAGGATGACTTGCTTCCATGTTCGTCTCATGATGAAGTTCTCTAACAGAAGCTCGATGTTTTTTACTTGGAGGAGCTCTCACTGTGGCAAAATCTTCATCTGCTGCCCACAAATAAATATGATTATCAATACAATTAACACAGCACTGGAAACATGTATATGTATATGCTGGATTTTGAGGAATTACTACCAGCCTTACCATCATCATCCATGAAGTCTGAATAATTAACAGTCTTCCTACATCTGAAAAAAGAGAAACAACATAACATTCATACCATGAGAGTTTACATTTTAACCATTTATGGCAGAATGTTGCCCCCAAGCAACAAACCAATTTTTGGTTATTACACCTTTCCATAGTTGATTACTTATTTATCTAGCCCCTTAACAGGCCAGAATTTTTGTCAACTGTCTTGCTGATAATACACTACTAAATCTTGAGGATTTCTATTTAAGCATTACATATAAGGTTTCATGTTTAAAAAGGAACATTACTACAAATTCATTTTTAAAAAGTGAATAAATCTGCAACTTTAAAAAACATAATGAATATCAATTATAAAATGGACACTTTCCTAAACTTAATTTTGAAATCAGTATTTTCCTGAATGAAACAGTTCATGTCATCGGTTTTCAAACGTGCAGAATTTGGGTTTGATTCCTGTTACTGATTGTCCTGTAGGAGATTTCAGTCCTCAATTTTTTTTTATGTGAATAATCTCTTTTTCTGCAGACAAAAAGTTTTTTTTTTTCCACCACCTACACTTGGAGCCTGTATACATTCCAAGGCCTGTAAAGGGGATACCTTACTTATTTGATGATTTGATTATTTATTTACCTTTAGTATAATGTTTAACTACATGAAATATCTACATCCGGGTCATGAATAAAAATATGTACATGTGAAAGAATATGTAAAGAAGTGCATTTGGCTTTTTACATATTCTTACAGTCTTGTTGTAAACTTAATAAAACAGTGCTTTTATTTATTATTCGTTGGCTTGTTCACTTAGAGCAGTTCTGTTAGATAAATCATGATGAAACAGTGGTTCTCATCTCTGCTGCTGGAGACCACCTCCTCCTCCTCCTTCTTCCCTGCATGTTTTTGGTGCTTCCTTACCTTAAAACACCTGATTCAGATGATCAGCTGGTTTAAAACTCTAAATTCACAGAGACTCACAAACCTTCAGAAATACTCTTCACACAAAAAACTCAGGGCATAACAGGTTCAAATCTAACTTTAAACTCACCAGTTAGTTTAGATAACTATCGCTGATATAAACGATAAGGACAGGAACATTAACGAACCTCGAGGGTCGACTCATTTTACACAGAGGAACAAACTGGAGGCCAGAAGAGGAAAATCTTCAGTTCGGGAGGAGCGGGTCTCTAGTCCTGCCTCTATAAACCGGGTATTTAACTAGGCTGGAGTTAGAGCTAGTTAACGGCAGCGCAGTGCTCGGTGCTACACGTCCATGGTGATTAAATAAAGCGGCTCTGACTCTCTGCAGATTCGCTGTTGAGGTTCTCTGTTCAGCCCGCGCTGTAAACATCAGCAACCCGCCTGAAAACAAACCGGGAAAATTCAGCCCAGTTTCCCCCAAACACAGATTCCACAAACACCGCGTTTACACGAACACCGTCTCCACCCCTCAAAATATAGAGTTTCCCCAATGATTCCCACCAGTCATTTTCAACCGCGTTTTCCGTTGCATTTACTTTCTCGGTAATGTAGTTTAATGTAGTTTTGTACACAATAAATAATCGAATCTGCTGAGACTGTACACTGTGACCGTGTTCATGAGAGACCTGATCAGAGCTGGTTCATAGAGAGACCGCCCACTTCCTCTCTCTGACCGCTAGAGGGAGCCCGCCAGAGAGACCAACATGAATAGGAACAAACGGAGTTAAACGGATAAAAACACAATACACACAAATTATAAATAATAATAGACTTGTTTAGTATATTCCTCTAATTTGAGAAATTATAAAAAATAATTTGCTAAAAACCAAAGAATCTGTACCTGTATTTGTACTTTTTTCTACAGCAAACGAGTTTGAAGCAGTAGAGGCGCTTTAACATTACTGCTACTGTGAGCTGATTGACTAGTAGGTGAGCTGATGCTGGAGTTACAGTCAGATCACTGAGTTAAAAAGTCTTTTGAATAAGTTACAAAGTTATGAGTTCGGTACTGAAACATCTGATACTGTTCTGTGATGAGAAATTGGTGTATTTTCAGGTTAAAATGATCTTGATTAAACTGATTAAACTTGATTAAAATGATATAAACTCTTGATTTTGCTCAGTTGCACCATATGAGCCCATTCGTTTTGGACTCGCTCCTGAACGCCCTCTGGTGGTCTGATAGAATCTCAACTCTAGAGACATTCTCTGACCTAATTCTCACTGATTTTACATGCGGAGCTGTAAAATTGTAATATTAATAATATGTATATATCTTGCATAAGTAAAATATAAATATTTTATTGTATTTCTATGCTGGATGAGCTTTATACATTAAAATATATTTATATAAAATAGAATTAAATATAAAATATATTTAAAATATATTTCATATATACTTCAAATATATTGGCACGTTTGCTAGTTCAGGTAATTGACCAAATGAAGAAATGCACCTCCTAAAACATCACCCAATCACACTTCATTGTAAAGGATTGGTTCTGCTTTTCATTTGAATGTTAAAATGGATTAATTTGGAGCCTCTACCACGGTAAGGGACTGGATGTATGCTTTAAGTAGAAATGCACAAGGATGAATATCACAAATGATGCATGCTAAGCACTTAATTTATTTGTTAACCCTTTGGTTTATTTAGCCTCGCTTACAAGCTGTTTGTGTGTAATGATACATTCATGATACATGAATATTACATTACAGTTTTTTAATTAATGTTTTAATGCACATTTTTTTACAGTCACTAACATGCTTTTGTCCGATCTGCATTGACATTTGCAAAACTCTATATACACTTAAGCACAATACATCTGTCTGTTGTGGACTATACTGTTGATCATCGCACAATATGCATTAAATTATCATGTTTTAAACATGCTTACATTTTATTAACAAAATTATCCACTAACACAATTTGGATTGTTCTGATATTATTTAAAATTGTTTGAATACAGCATGCCAAAATCAAATCCCCCAAGTTCCAAACCTTAAAAACAATATATAACTACTGCCAGTGGCCAGTGTAGCTAGAAGAGTAGAGAGAGAGAGAGAGGGAGAGGGAGAGAGAGAGAGAGAAAGAGAAAGAGAGACAGACAGAATGTCTCGATGAGGGGAAAGGAATAGTAAGCCCAGGATTAAGTTTAGCTAAACCAGGATAAGAGAGAGGGATAGTTGGGTCAGGATGAAAGAGAGGGATAGTTAGTCACATGGTTTTTCCTACCACTGCTTTGCTGGCGACACTCAGCTATACCTGTCGTTCTCACCCGATGATCACTCAATCTCTGCACGAATATCACAGTGTCTCTCAGACATATCTGCATGGATGAAGGAACATCACCTCCAACTAAACCTCTCAAAGACTGAACTTCTGGTCATACCAGCAAAACCTTCTATTCAACACAACTTTGCCATAACCATCGACTCTCTCTCTCTCTCACCAACAAAGGTTGCTAGGAACCTGGGTGTCATGGTTGATGACCAGCTTCTCTTCACGCACCATGTGGCCTCAGTTGCTCGATCCTGCCGCTTTGCGCTTTACAACATCAGAAACATTTGACCGTTTCTGACGCAACAGGCCACCCAACTCCTAGTACAAGCTGTGGTAATCTCACGCCTCGACTACTGCAATGCCGTACTAACTGGCCTCCCGGCCTGTGTAGTAAAACCACTACAGATGATTCAGAATGCAGCAGCACGTTTGGTCTTCAACCAGCCAAAACGGGCACGTCACCCCGCTGCTCATTGAGCTCCACTGGCTACCGGTTGATGCTCGCATCAAATTCAAAGCTCTTACAATCGCCTACAAGGTGATGACAGTACAGGCTCCTTCCTACCTGCACTGATCACTCCTGAAGGCTTCCGCTACCTCCCGGCCGCTGCGCTCCTCCAATGAACGTCGCCTCGCTTTGCCAAACATTCACACAAAGCAATCCAGACTGTTCTCATACAGAGTTCCCCAATGGTGGAACAAACTACCTTCCACTACCAGATCAGGAGAATCTCTCGCTATCTTTAAGAAACTCCTGAAGACAGAGCTCTTCAAAGAGCACTTACTCTCCTAACACCTCTAACAAACTAACTAATTCTTACCTCATCTCCTTCTTCCTCTTCTCTACTCCTCTATCCCATTATTTCCCTCTGACCTCCTTAAGGCCCTATCTATAGATGTTTTATTTTTAACTTCTATTATTTTTGTACTTAACCTCTTCTATTATTTGCACTTCAATATTGTAAGTCGCTTTGGACAAAAGCGTGTGCCAAATGTAATGTAATGTAAAGATAAATAGTTGGGTCAGGATAAGGGAGATGAATAGTTGTTCCAGGATAAGAGAGAGGAATATTTGTTCCGGGATAAGAGAGAGGAATAGTTGTTCCAGGATAAGGGAGAGGAATAGTTAGTGTAGGATAAAGGAGAGGAATAGTTATTCCAGTATAAAACAGAGGAACAGTTGTTTCAGGATTAGGAAGAATGGGTTGTGGAGTTCAAAGAAGAGTAATAATTATTTTTATTTGTGGATTTTAATTTTGCACATATGGGATTAAGGTTAATACTAATAATATTATTAGTAGAAATAGTAGAAGTTTAATAATAAAATATTTGTAGAGTTGACAGCAATTTACATTTTTTTACAGTCGCTAAAATGCATTTGTCCAATCTGTAGTCACATTTTCAAAACTCTAAATACGCTTAACACAACATCTGTCTGTTTTGGACTATACTGTTCATACAATTTATATTGCTATCACACAATATACGTATGATTAACATGTTTTAAACACGCTTACATTTTATTAACACACAAGATTCCACGCTAACACAACTCTGGATCTATCTTATCTTCTTTACTATTGCTTGAACACAGCATGCCAAAATTAAATACCTCATTTTCCACACCTTAAAAAAAATATATAACTACAGTTTTTCTGGATTGGTTACACACATTTTCTGAAAACATGCCTCATATTCTCAGAACTCTACACACAAATCCAACAAAAACGCACACAATGGGCAAAACCCTTCAATTCTCCTGCAAAATGAAACTTTACATTCAAAACAGTGTTATCTCTTCACAAAAGGCTATTTTGTGTTCAGATGACACACACAAACCATCATATGAACAGACAATCAAATGAAGCAGTTGAACACGGATGTGCTCAGTGTAAAACACCATTCTCCATTCATCATAATGACTTAATCATTTTTTGTTCAGTGTTACACTTACTACAGAGAGTAAATACATAAGTGCGTTGTAAAATATTTAATAATATTGTTTTTATACTCAGAACACACAAATACAAAGTAAAAATATATGTTATATATATATATATTTTTCCAACAAAAACAACGTACACAGTGTACAATGCAACCAAAGCAAAGATGCAGTGATTTACATACAAAACAACAGAAGAATGTATTGTATAAAGTTACAGTGAACAAAAAACTATGCTGCATCCTGTCTTCTGTTTGGGTCTGCTAAAGCTTTGATTGCTGATTGTAAACCTGTGTGAAGGGTGTTTGCCCATGTGACCAGTCAGTGTGCATAGTAGGGTAAATAACTTTTGAGTTTTGAATAACAGTGTGTTCCTTGTGAAAACAAGAGATTTTATTCATGAAAATTGTGCCAAATGCAGAAAATTGTGTGTGCAGTGTTTTGAAAAAGTGTGATTTAGAACTGCAATTTGAGTGTAAAGCAGGAATTGTGCTTGTAGTTTAGCAGAACTGGTTTAAGGGGTTGGTGCCTAAGTTACATGTTGTGGTCATTGTGTCTCAAGTATCAGAAATTGTGTGTAAACAATCCAGAAAAACTGTAAGAGGCTATGTTAAGCCAATCACAGCTGGTTCTGGATCTTAGCATTAAACTTAACCAGGTTCTTTCAGTGACATGGACATATAAAACAGAGGTTAGTTTGGACTGAGTGTGGCCAGTGTAGCACATAGAGAGAGAGAGAGAGAGAGAGAGAGAGAGAGAGAGAGAGAGAGAGAGAGAGAGAGATGGGGGTAAATTAATAGTTAGTCCAGGAAAAGGTTTAGTTAAACCAGGACAAGGGAGGGGAAGAGTTGGGTCAGGATAAAGAAGAGGAACAAAAGTGTAAAAAGTATCTCTATTCATTACTCTGTAGGTAGAAGTTTAGATACTAGGGTTTAAAATACTTCTGTAGACGTTAAAGTATCAACTGAAGTATCAACTTTTACCCAATTAAAATTGTAAAAGTAAACCAATAGGGTGTCTGAATGGTGTATGTGTATACTTGTCATCCAATTACAATCAGATTCACTCTGTCTGGATGGAGAGATTTATCTGGATAGGGTTTTTTTATTGAACGATGAAAAGCCGGAATGAAAACAAGCTGAAATGAAATAGTAGTAACGAGGCTATTTTTAAAATATAAGTATATATAAATATAATTAAAATAGAAGTAAAACGTTTAGATAATTGTGTGAAAATGTAAAAATAAAATATAGGTAATCAACATTTCTACTTTAGTAATGTAACAGTAAGTATTTATTCTTCGTGATTTGACACCTCTGGAAATAAGTAGTTGTTCCAGGATAAGAGAGAGGAGTAAGAATGTGTGGTGGTGTTCAAATAAAAGTAAGGATTATTTTTGTATTTCAATTTTGCACATATGGGACTAAGGCTAATGAAGTTTATATTAATATTTTTGCAGAGTTTGGCACCAGCGTCATGTCCCTACTGTTTTTTCCTGAATGAATGGCCACAGACAATTTTAGTCTGCACTGTAGTTCTATAAAATAAATATCACTCAATTACTTATAGACAACATGTTGCACTCATTTGAAACTCAAGTACATTTTTTTAATTGTTAAAAAAAACAATCGTGATGCTGTTTCTGTAATGTCACTAGATTTTATTATTTTTGCACTGTTGCTGTGTGCTTGACTATATGTACTATAACAAGCATTCAAAAAAATAGTTGATGTGGATTCAGGTTCTTGGCAGTTGTAAAAAACTGTAGTAGTATAGCCCACAACAGACGAATGTTGTGTTAATGAAAATGTGACTACGGATTGGACAAAGGATGCTAGTGTACAAAACTGTAACATTATATTCTTACTTGTGTTTTGCTTCATGGTTATGTGTAGCCAGGTGGTGAATTGAGAATACACCTTTAAAATGTGTGTCTGTAACTTTAAGAAACACAATCAGAACTGTTGTCACCCTGAGAGAGGAAAGGGAGGAGCTAAGAGCATGGTAGAGAAGGAGGCTGCAGTGAATGGTGGTGCTCCATTTTAGGATCCATCCAGAGCCATCCTAATGAAATAAGAGAAGCTGTTTATCCAAGTTCTCTTAAAGAAATGCTCAAATCTTGTTGAGTAAAGCTGAGTAAATCGAGTGCCACTACCAAATACTGTACTGTGTTCTTAGTTAGGGTTTTTACAGTGTATTCATTTTTATTTTTATTTTTTTAGTACAATTTTAATCAGAATAAAATACCCGGAAAAAGTTATTTTTTGTCATTTGGTGTGCGTCCTTTCCCCGGTGACAAAAATTGGTACCAGGAGTGGGGTTTCTGATAGTTTGTTTAGTTTTTTTTGAGTGATACACATTAGAACACAGTACAATTATTTGGTAGTGGTGAAGTGTCGCAGGTTCGAGAGGGAGAGAGTTGAACCAGGACCTGGTGGTGGTGGTAGAGGACCTAGAGACCAGATGTCAGACTGCAGACGGAGTTGCAGAGACGGTGGAGTGGAGGACTCATCGCTGCTGGCTGCTGCTGTTCATCTTCCTGGACTGATCCAGAAACCTTATCCTTTATCTGGCAAAGACTATTTTTCCTAAAATGTCTGACCATTCAGAGGAGGAGAGGGACTCTGATAATGGGGTTGATCCAGAAGACTCGGACATTCAGAAACAAATTGGTGAACTGAGCAGAAAACATGCTGTAGCAATGGCAACCATTGATTCCTTGAATAGGATGCCTGATAGAACATATGTCTATGTTCCACGAGAGCGTCACATTGCTCCTTTTACTGGTGATTTTGAAAAAGATGGAAGACTGGTAGATGATTTCATTGAGGAAACTGAACGCGTCTTACGTGCACGCAGTCAGTCTCCTCCTGAGCAGTATGACTTTGTTCTCTCTTTGTTGCGAGGGGCTGCATTAGAAGAGGTACGTTTACGAAGTGATAGTAAAGTAGACCAGGTTAGTGACCTGTTCACCTACCTTCGGGAAGCTTTTAGTGATAGGCGTAGTGGGGCTCAGCTATTGCATGACTTTTACAGCCGCAAACAGAGAGAGAGTGAAGGCTTACTGGAAGGCTTACTTATCACAAACACTTAACAATGTATTGAGACAAACACCTGATGCAGTACCAAATATGAAGGTAGTATTGAGAGATCAGTTTGTCGAGGGAGTTCGGGACCCTGCACTTAAGAGAGAGCTTAGGAGGTGGGTTAGAAACAAACCTGATTCTTCGATGGTAGAAGTACAGTTGTGGTCAAAAGTTTACATACACTTGTAAAAAAACATAATGTTATGGCTGTCTTGAGTTTTCAATAAGTTCTACAACTCTTATTTTTCTGTGATAGAGTGATCGGAACACATACATGTTTGTCACAAAAAACAGTCATAAAATTTGGTTCTTTCATAAATTTATTATGGGTCTGCTGAAAATGTCACCAAATCTGCTGGGTCAAAAATATACATACAGCAACATTAGTATTTGGTTACATGTCCCTTGGCCATTTTCACGGCAACTAGGCGCTTTTGGTAGCCATCCACAAGCTCCTGGCAAGCTTCAGGTCGAATGTTTGACCACTCTTCTTGACAGAATTGGTGCAGTTCAGCTAAATGTGATGGTTTTCTTGCATGAACCCGTTTCTTTAGCACTGTCCACATGTTCTCAATGGGGTTTAAGTCAGGACTTTGGGAAGGCCATTCTAAAACCTTAATTCTAGCCTGGTTTAGCCATTCCTTTACCACTTTTGATGTGTGTTTTGGGTCATTGTCTTGTTGGAACACCCAACTGCGCCCAAGACCCAACCTTCGGGCTGATGGTTTTAAGTTTTCCTGCAGAATTTGGAGGTAATCCTCCTTCTTCATTATCCCATTTACTTTCTGCAAAGAACCAGTTCCACTGGCAGCAAAACATCCCCAGAGCATAATACTACCACCACCATGCTTGACAGTAGGCATGGTGTTCCTGGGATTAAAGGCCTCACCTTTTCTCCTCCAAACATATTGCTGGGTGTTGTGGCCAAACAGCTCAATTTTTGTTTCGTCTGACCAGAGAACTTTCCTCCAGAAGGTTTTATCTTTGTCCATGTGATCAGCAGCAAACTTCAGCCGAGTCTTAAGGTGCCTTTTCTGGAGCAAGGGCTTCTTTCTTGCACGGCAGCCTCTCAGTCCATGGCGATGTAAAACACGCTTGACTGTGGAGACTGACACCTGTGTTCCATCAGCTTCCAAATCCTTGCAGACCTGCTTCTTGGTGATTCTTGGTTGACTCTTGACCATCCTGACCAATCTCCTCTCGGCAGCATGTGATAGCTTGCGTTTTCTTCCTGATCGTGGCAGTGACACAACTGTTCCATGCACTTTATACTTGCGTATAATTGTCTGCACAGTTGCTCTTGGGACCTGTAGCTGCTTTGAAATGGCTCCAAGTGACTTCCCTGACTTGTTCAAGTCAATAATTCGCTTTTTCAGATCCACACTGAGTTCCTTTGACTTTCCCATTGTAGCTTTTGTAGCTGAGTCTAATCACTGGGTCAAATGAGCCCTATTTAAATGGGCTCATGAGAAGTCAACAGCTGTAGTCAATCAGAATCACTTACAAGAAGTGAAGAGGCCATGACATGAAGCTAATTTGATTGACACAACTCGCTACATCACCAAAATTGACTAATTTTGTTGCTGTATGTATATTTTTGACCCAGCAGATTTGGTGACATTTTCAGCAGACCCATAATAAATTTATGAAAGAACCAAATTTTATGACTGTTTTTTGTGACAAACATGTATGTGTTCCGATCACTCTATCACAGAAAAATAAGAGTTGTAGAACTTATTGAAAACTCAAGACAGCCATAACATTATGTTTTTTTACAAGTGTATGTAAACTTTTGACCACAACTGTACGTGAGGAAGCTTACCTATGGAATATGGAAGAGCCTACTCTTAATTCAAAACCATCTAGAACTAGAAGTAAGGTGTCTGATTCTGAGAGGGGTGCATGCTGTGCTGTAGTAAGTGTTGGTGAACACAAACCATTGACTTTGGATGACGTCATGCAGGTTGTTACTGAGCAGGGAAAGCAGCTTAGTGAGCTAACGCAGGCAGTAATGGAGTTGACCACTCAGAAAACTCACACGTTCAAACCCGTCTCTAAGGCAAGAGCTCCACTCAGATTTACAGATGATGGCAAACCTATCTGTCTGAAGTGTCAGAAGGAGGGACACATTGCCAGAAATTGTCCACAAAAACGGCATACTAAAAATCCAGCCTTTACTGATGCACAGGGAAACGAAAGGCCCCGATTGCTGTGAGTCGGGCAATTCAGGGGCAGACTACAGACTCACCTAAAGCCAAGTTTAGCCAAGGTCAGGTGTTGGAGCGTGCGGTAGGAACTTGCCCTAAATAGATGTTAACATTGGGAATGTTCCTGTTTCATGTTTGCTGGATACAGGCAGCCAAGTAAGCACTATTACAGAAGAGTTCTTCCGCCAGCAGTTAGGGGGAGAAGAGGGGGATATGCTTTCAACCTCTGGCTGGCTTAAATTAACCGCCGCCAATGGATTAGATATTCCCTACCTGGGCTATTTGGAGTTAGAGATGGATACCATGGGTCTTAAAATCCCTGATTGTGGATTTTTAGTCGTGAAAAATCCTGAGAGTTCTCAGTCATCCCTACCTGCTGTCATAGGCATGAATATCATCAGTCGTTGTCGTCAGTTAGTTCAGGCTGAATTTGATAGAACTTTGGATGCAAAGCTGGACTCAGATTGGAGGACTGTTTTCCAACAGATGCATAAATGTGATGTTGACAAGACAAAGATGGCTCAAATAGCAGGGAAAGATTTTGTCCCAGCTGAATCAGTAGTCACTGTCATGGTCAGAGGTTTCTCAGACAAGTCCCCAAACCAAGGTTCATGGTTGTTGGAGCCTGGTAAACTACCATTACCAGGAGGTATTGTAGTAATGCCTTCTTTGGTTAAGGAACACAGACATCAGGTTCCAGTGCAAGTAGTTAATCTCTCTAGAGAGGATGTGTGGCTCAATCCAAGAACTCGCATAGGTGTCTTGTCACCTGTACAGTGCATTACCAATAATCAGCACTGTGAAGTAAAGTTTCAGCGCATTTCTGCCAATACAGAGCAGGTGTCAGTGGATTTAAAAGAGTCTCAAGATCATCAAAAGGTGTCTGATATACTGAGTAAGCTGGATATAGGTGGCACTGAAAAAGAACAAGCAGAGTTAAGGGCCTTACTTGGTAAATATTCAGATGTGTTCGCTGTTGGAGATGATGAGCTAGGCTACACAGAAAAGGTGAAACATGAGATTGCGTTAGTTGATGACACTCCAGTGAACCTTCCATACCGTCGTATCCCACCGACCCAGTACAAGGAGGTCAAAGATCACATTTCTCAGCTTCTAAGGAAAGGAGTGATTCAGGAGAGTACCAGCTCCTATGCTTCACCTGTGGTAGTAGTAAGGAAGTCTGATGGTAGTATACGACTCTGCGTCGACTATCGTAAGCTAAACTTAAAAACTAAGCGAGACGCATTTCCTTTACCTCGTATAGACGAAAGTTTTGATGCTCTGAGAGGTGCAAAGTTCTTCTCATCTATAGACCTGGCTAGTGGATACCACCAGGTGGCAGTACATGAACGTGACCGGCACAAGACTGCATTCACAACCCCATATGGGTTATATGAACATTTACGCATGCCGATGGGGGTTGTAAATGGACCTGCTACATTTCAAAGGTTGATGCAGGCAACTATGACTGACCTAATTTTTCAAATAATTTTAGTATACTTGGATGAAATTTTAGTCTTCTCTAGGACATTTTCAGAGCACGTTGAGAGATTAGAGACAGTACTGAGACGACTCCAGGAGACAGGTCTCAAAATCAAAATAGAGAAATGTCATTTCCTTCAGGAAAAGGTAAAATTCCTAGGACATCAGGTCTCCGCAGAAGGTATAGCGAACGACCCTGATAAGGTAGAAGCTGTGAAGCAGTGGCCAGTACCTACCACTCTGAAAGCTTTACGCTCATTCTTAGGGTTCTGTAGCTATTACCGAAGATTCGTGCAGGGGTTTTCAAAGATAGCTGGTCCACTGCATGATCTGGTAAATAACTGTCTAAAGGTTGGATCTCCCTCTAGAGTAAATGAGCGGTTGTTGAGCTTATGGAGTACTGAGTGTCAAACCTCTTTTGATGTTTTAAAGGAGAAGCTGGTTAGTGCTCCGGTGCTTGGGTTTGCAGACTTCACTTGCCCTTTCACTGTAGAGACAGATGCGAGTAGCCACGGTTTAGGAGCTGTCTTATGTCAGCAACAGGATGGTAAAAGGCGGGTGATAGCATACGCAAGCCGTAGGCTTAGAAAGGCTGAACAACATGACAAGAACTACAGCAGTATGAAGTTGGAGCTTCTCGCCCTAAAATGGGCCATAACTGAAAAGTTTAGGGGAAATCTGCTGGGTGCAAAGTTTACCGTAATCACCGACAACAACCCATTATGCCATCTTAACACAGCCAGGCTGAGAGCTGTTGAGCAGAGATGGGTAGCGCAGTTAGCTGCCTTTGACTTTGACGTTCAGTATCGCCCCGGACGGAGTAATAAGGCTGCGGATGCCCTCTCTAGGCACCCTTTAGCAGGGGAGCCGAACATTGCCTCTGAAGATCTGGAGTATGATGGTTGTGTGGCTATTTGTAATTTGATCAACAAAGGAACCACACTAGGGCAGGAACTAGTAGATGTTGGGCTGGAGAGGTGCGAGGTTCGACAAATTCGAGCTAGTGAGGCAGGACACCCTTTGGCTGGGTTAGATCAGGAAAATACACCTACTTTACCAGGCTATTCTAAAGATGAGTTGCGTTCTTTTCAGGAGCAAGATCCTGTCCTCAGCATCTTTAGGTCCTTTTGGGTCAGAGGGAAAAAGCCAAACAATAAGGAGAGGAGAGACTTGTCTAAATCTGTACTGTCACTGTACTGAAGCACTGGAGTAGAATTAGAGAGCAGGATGGTCTACTGTACCGAGTGGTGGAAGGCAAGGTGAATGCAATCAGTTGCTGTTGCCAGCTTGTTTAAAAGTACAAGTTCTTGAGAGTGTACATAACTCTATGGGTCACCAGGGCATAGAGAGGACAATGCAACTGTTAAAGCCAAGATGTTTTTGGGTTGGTATGTATGATGATGTTGAGCAATGTGTAAAGAAATGCCAACGTTGTGTAGGTAATTGCTGTAGATTTTACTCTGTTGGAACCAGCTACAGATGGTAGAGAAAATGTTCTGGTTATCACAGATGTGTTCACGAAATTTACGCAGGCTTTCGCGACTCGAGACCAAAAAGCAGACACAACAGCAAAAATCCTTTTAAAGGAATGGTTTATGAAGTACGGTGTGCCCGAGCGTCTGCATTCAGACCAAGGCCGTAATTTTGAAAGTGAATTGATTGCTGAACTTTGTAAACTGTATGGTGTAAAGAAAAGCCGTACCACGCCTCATCACCCTACCGGAAACGCCCAGTGTGAGCGCTTTAATAGGACGCTACACGATCTTTTGCGCAGTCTCCCTCCAGACAAAAAGCATCTTTGGCCTGAGCATTTATCTGAAGTTGTGTACGCATACAATGTGCCCCCTCATGCCACAACGGGGTATTCCCCTTATTTACTGCTTTTTGGAATCGACCCGCATCTGCCAATTGATGCTTTGTTAGGACAGACTGCAGAGGTATCAGCAAAAGCTGACTGGTTAGCTGCTCAACAAAGGCGACTGAAAGAGGCACATGCTCGAGCTAAAGAATATTCTGAACAAAAAGCTGCCGAACGCATAGCTTTCCAGAATGACAAAACCTATTGTCCACCAGTTGGTGTTGGTCAAACTGTGTATCTCAGAAACAGACCACAGGGACGAAATAAAATACAGGATGCCTGGCAATCTATTCCTTACAGGGTAGTAGAAATCCAAGGGACCACTTACTCTGTTGAGCCAGTAGAGGGAGACCCAATGAAAAGGGTTAATAGGGTTGACATTAGGCCCTTTGTGTTTACTCCCATTCCTACTCCTAGAAAGAAAAGTAATCTTCCTAAATCTGAGACGACTGCTGTTAATGACACTGAGTTAGATCCAGAATGTATTGAGGAGGGTGTGGTTTTGGAAGAGATGTGTGTTCCAAGGTTGCAGATAGAAATGGACCGTCATGCTGTTCCCTCTTATGACAGGACAGAGTCAAATCCGACCAGTGTTGAGGTTGGTCCTGAAGCAGAGACAGTGGAATCAGATACTGGGTCCAATCTTGAGGTTCACTCATTACCTGTGCCTACTCCTCGTAGGAGCAAAAGAACTAATGCAGGACATCATTCTAACCTGCATCATGAACCCAGATCCATATTAGAGTCCGTCCCACTTGACTCAGTGACAGTTTCACAAATTTTATCCAGCTTGGGTACAGCATTTTTCAGAGAAGCTGTGAAAGAGGTAAAGAAATCTTATGAGGTCACAGAGGACGTTGACTCCTGAGCAGGGGAGAATGTAGCCAGGTGGTGAATTGAGAATACACCTTTAAAATGTGTGTCTGTAACTTTAAGAAACACAATCAGAAGTGTTGTCACCCTGAGAGAGGAAAGGGAGGAGCTAAGAGCATGGTAGAGAAGGAGGCTCAAGCTGCAGTGAATGGTGGTGCTCCATTTTAGGATCCATCCAGAGCCATCCTAATGAAATAAGAGAAGCTGTTTATCCAAGTTCTCTTAAAGAAATGCTCAAATCTTGTTGAGTAAAGCTGAGTAAATCGAGTGCCACTACCAAATACTGTACTGTGTTCTTAGTTAGGGTTTTTACAGTGTATTCATTTTTATTTTTATTTTTTTAGTACAATTTTAATCAGAATAAAATACCCGGAAAAAGTTATTTTTTGTCATTTGGTGTGCGTCCTTTCCCCGGTGACATATGTGCTAATTATGCAGGCACACTGAACACTCAAATATCAAATCAAATCAAATCAAATTTATTTGTATAGCACTTCTTACAACTGGTGATGGCACAAAGCAGCTTTACAGTGTTAGAAATTCGGCCTTCAGGAACCAGGTGTCCGATTCAGGAATCAGGAGACGGCTTCAGAGTTGACTTGAGTTTATTCACGTGCAGACAGAAAATCTACACGGGCACAGCTTAGTCAGTCGATCAGAAGCAATCTAACTAGGGATATTTTGAGGGGACATTATATACATTGAATCCTGCTTTGAACACTGCAGGGTGGTCACTTTAATGGGGGGTTTCAAATTAGCACAGAAACGATGAGGGTCCCTGCAGAGATGAATGGTCAGAGATAGTGGAAGATTGACACCTCAACTTTTGTAGCAGACATGATGGAGCCACAATTGGGGGAATAGGAGAGGGTGAAAGAGTTTGTAACGCTGTGTGATGGACTGGACAAGGAGAGCGGACGCTAACGCAAGTATCATTTATTAAAGAACAGAAAACAAAACATAAAGCAAACAGAAACAGGAGACAAACTGACAGACAGGATTAAACACAGCCGTGACAGACGTATAAACGCACAAGAACCGACAGAAACACTAATGACTGAGATGCTTAAATATACACACAAGGCGGGAAGGAGAACAGGTAACACCTGGGGACAGACTAATGAGGGGCGGAGCTACAAATGGACACAGGTGAGTGGAAAAACACTGACAGAACACAGGGGCACGGGTCACGTGGGACAACACAGGCACGAGGACAGACAGGAAACAGGGCCAGGCGTGACAGAAGCCTCCCCCTAAACGCGCAGCTCCCGAGGCGCGTAAAAACAAACCCCGGGGGCTGGCGGCGGGGAGAGGCCGGGGAAAACACGAGACGAAACTGGGGACTGAAACGGAGACAGGACAGAGGACAGAGACTGGACGAAAGACTGAGACTGGACGGGAGCCTGAGACTGGACGGGGAACTGGACGGGTGACGGAGACTGGACGGGGAACTGGACAGGAGACTGAGACTGGACGGGGAACTGGACAAGAGACTGAGACTGGACGGGGAACTGGACGGGTGACGGAGACTGGACGGGGAACTGGACAGGAGACTGAGACTGGACGGGGAACTGGACAGGAGACTGAGACTGGACGGGACACTGGACAGGAGACTGAGACTGGACGGGGAACTGGACAGGAGACTGAGACTGGACGGGGAACTGGACACTAGACAGGGATGCAGACAGGACAGGACTGGACAGGGGAACAGGGACAAAAACATTAACTGGGACAGAAACTAGCACAGTGACGGGGACAGGAACTGAGACACAACTGGAAACGCGTACTGGGACGCAGACAGAAACTGGAACTAAAACAGGAACAGACACAGGTACAAACACAAACATAGACGGAAGCCCAGGGCTGGGAAAAGTCAATGTCTGAGGGGCCAGTCTGGGCAGAGTTCGAGGGGCTGGAGCAGGAGACCTCACTGGCTTAGGGACACAGGGCCTAGGGCCAAACTTTGGTCTCGAAGC
Source organism: Astyanax mexicanus (assembly GCF_023375975.1). Classification (NCBI taxonomy): domain Eukaryota; kingdom Metazoa; phylum Chordata; class Actinopteri; order Characiformes; family Acestrorhamphidae; genus Astyanax; species Astyanax mexicanus. Next base: position 30,461,095 of record NC_064409.1, on the reverse strand, counting down.
AGGTACAGAGTCAGAGGCGGACGGAGCCGCGGGTACAGGGTCAGGGACAGTGGGTACCCCATTGGTGGCAGGCACTGCTGGTGCTGAAGCAGACACGGAGGCTTGAACAGCTGGAGCAGACACGGAGACTGGAGCAGCTTCAGCAGACACGGAGGCTTGAGCAGCTTCAGCAGACGCGGCGGCTGGTGCAGCTTGAGCAGGCGCGGCGGCTGGTGCAGCTTGAGCAGGCGCGGCGGGTGCAGCTTGAGCAGGCGCGGCGGGTGCAGCTTGAGCAGGCGCGGCGGCCGCTAACACCAGGACTGGAGCAGTAGGCGAGGCTGTAAAGACCGGACCGGAGCTTGCTTCTGGATCAGGAGTCGCAGAGCTGGAATCCGGCCGGGCTGGAGAGCTGGAAGTAGGTGGAGCTTGAGAGCGCGGTGGAGCTAGCAGGCTAGCTAGCTTAGCCGGAGCTTCAGAGAGCGGCTTCTCGGAGCGCGGATGAGCCACGGGAATCACACAGCGTAGCGTCCCATCCGCTGGCTTCACGGAGTACGCCGTCTCAGCCGGGAGAGTCGAGGAGCGCGGATGAGCCACGGGAGTCACGGAGCGTGGCGTCCCATCCACGGGCCTCACGGAGCGCGGCGTGGAAACAGGAGGCGGCCAGTAAACAGGTGCGGGATCAGGCAGCGGAAGGCGGGTTGGTGCGGGGAAAGGCTCCTCGTCCTCGGAGCTGCTGGGAGCACAGCCAAGAAAGTCCCACGGCTCCCGGGTAGCCTGGCCTCCTCTGTAAAGAGTACCAAGGCTAACCGCACCAACCCGTATCGCCCCCCCAAAATTTTCTCCGCTCCGGAAATCTTCCACCGGAGAAAGGGAGTGCTGAGAGCGCCGCCGCCCACCTCTTCTCCTCCGGCGCCGGGAAGTGGAGGAGTTTTCAGCCGCATACTCCTCCTGAACGCCGCGAGAGAAGGGAGTGGGTCGGATAGCCAGCCTGGATCCAAAAAACGGATTACTTGCAGCGTCCATAATTAAGGTCGGTTCTTCTGTAACGCTGTGTGATGGACTGGACAAGGAGAGCGGACGCTAACGCAAGTATCATTTATTAAAGAACAGAAAACAAAACATAAAGCAAACAGAAACAGGAGACAAACTGACAGACAGGATTAAACACAGCCGTGACAGACGTATAAACGCACAAGAACCGACAGAAACACTAATGACTGAGATGCTTAAATATACACACAAGGCGGGAAGGAGAACAGGTAACACCTGGGGACAGACTAATGAGGGGCGGAGCTACAAATGGACACAGGTGAGTGGAAAAACACTGACAGAACACAGGGGCACGGGTCACGTGGGACAACACAGGCACGAGGACAGACAGGAAACAGGGCCAGGCGTGACAGAGTTAAAGTATAATTTGTTATGGGCAGAATTCTATTAACAGAAACATGATCACAGGGCAAAGAATCAGGCAAAACATTAAACATAGAAAATACAGGATACAGAACCCCCAGTGAGCGCGGAGACAAGGAAAAACTCCCTCAGAGCTGCAGGAGGAGGAAGAAACCTTGGGAGGACCAAGACTCACATTTAAGGGGGGACCATCCAACCACTGATCAAATGGCTTTTAAATTAAAATTTAAAAAGTCTTTTATACATCCACATAGGTTTTATATATTCAGGAGTATAATAGCGCCACTAATGGCTTGGGTGTAATCTGTAGTGGAGAGTAAGATGGACGATGAGCAGCTGATTTAGCATTAAGTCTGATAATTTATTTCTAGCAGCTTTGGGGTCTAATAGGAGAACTTCTGTTTTATCACTATTTAATAGGAGGAAGTTGTGCGACATCCACAATTTCACATCTTTTACACAATCCTCAATTTTCTTTAATCTCACTCTGTCATCAGGTTTGGCTGATATGAAGAGCTGCGTGTCATCCGCATAGGAAAATTCACATCATGTTTTCTAATAACTTTGCCCAATGGGAGCATATATAATGTAAATAATAACGGTCCTAATATAGAGCCTTGTGGAATTCCATATCTTACCTTGGTATAACTGGAAGACTATCATTAACAGAGGTTTAATTATATCTGGTAGTACCTGTTTTAATATTTTTTGTGGGAACTGCATCAAGTGTGCAGGTTGTGCTGTTTGAAGAGGAGATAATTTTCTCTAGTTCTAGCTGTGGAAGTGGGTTAAAGACTTCCAACCTAACTTCAGTAACAGGGTTTTGTTCTAGATTAGCCAGACCAGATGACAGAGAGGATGTAATATTTATCTGTTTAATTTTATCCCGAATGTTTTCAATTTTACTATCGAAGAAGTCCATAAAATCGTTGCTGGTGTGAATGGCTGGAATCTGAGGTTCAGTACCTGCCTGTTTTTTAGTTAATTTGGAAATAACTCTAAAGAGAACTTTTAAGAGAACTCCTAGTACAGCTCTCCCTGCTCTGCACAAACTAGTACAATTTTCAATTTATTTCATGAGTGTTTAGCTGTGGTGTAGTAAATGCTGTTCATTAGATGTGTGTGTAGAGTTTATTCCAAAATTTTATTCTGGCAAGAGTTTACAGAGCTTTGGGTGCAGTGTTTGCTTTAGAAGAAGTGTAAGACATTAAGCTTGTTGTGTATGTGGATTGAGCAGCTGTATGTTTAGTTTGGACAAAAGAGGAGATCGGGTCTTAGCAAACACAAAAACCTGTAATAGAAGCTATAATTGTCAGAAGTGGAGAAAGGGTTTAAGGAAGATGAGAGATAAAATCTAATGTACAGACAGGTTCCTGTCAGATGACTCGAGACATAGAACAAGAGGCACTTAAAATTCGGGAAAGTCCTTTTATTTATAAGGAAAAAAGCAACAGGAGTACAGTTTGTATTTCCACATGTATTTACATAACAAATGCATCCATATAAATACATAAATAAAAACTAATGCATTTAAATAAATAAATATTTGTATCAGTAAACAATTTCTGTCCTCATATGGTGTCCTGCACCAGTCTGGTTGATTCGGGTGGGAGATGGGAAATAAATACTGGTGTTTTAAAAGGCTTGGGTGCAAAATTACAAACAAAGTGAAACAGTTAAATCAACGCACATCTCTTAAGGTGGATCACCGTGTTTTTTTTTCACTGTAACTGGGCTACAGCAGAGACCACCTGTCTGATCCGACATGGATGAGGCACTTTAACCAGCAACTGCAGACATGCGCGGGCTGCTGGGGTTCCTGGCGTGCACCGCATCCCACGGGTCATCGTCTGAAGGAGAGAGCAGGGCTTCTCTGGACGTATTGCGATCCTCAAAGGGCTCCTGCTCTGCGTCCTCCTCCTGCACCGCGCGGGAGTCTGACTCCTCCTCATAGCCGAGCGCTCTGAGCGGGTCAGAGAGCTCCACCTGCCGGTTCTTTCTCTCTCTGTGCTTCAGGCGCTCCAGCGACACCGTGTTCTTCTCCGACAGGAACAGAGAGGAGCGGGGGAGGTTCTGGCCGGCCGTGTATCGATGCTTCGCGCCGTCCAGGTCGAGCAGGAGGCCGGTCTTGGGGGAGTAGTACACGTCGCGATGGTTCTCCAGAAGCTTGTGGTGGAAAAGACAGTCATCTCTATTGCAAACCGTCTAATCAGAAAAAAGAGAGAGAGAGAGAGAGAGAGAGAGAGAGGCATAAGTTAAAGGATTCGTTTTTTTTTCGTTTATTTAGTGACTTCCACAAAGAAGATTAAATAAACGTATAATAAAGTCAAAACATTACTAAAATAAATACACATATATGCAAAATTATTAATCTATTAGTTTTAAGAATGTTTTCCTAAAGCTTTCACAAGATTAATTTGTGTTCAGGGTTAAGTAAAGGTCTAGTGCATGATCTGCGTCCTTTTTATACATATTTCTGCACATTCTCTGAAAGCGTAGGCATACATATATACAGAAAGGAGCAACATGTTTTAAAATTATCGAGCAGAGCAGTTAATTGTTTAAGTGAACGCAAAGAATGCATTTAATACATTTAATGCCAAAAACGAAACGTTTCGTTTTTGGTATTAAATGTATTAAATGCATTCTTTGCAAATAATTGACATAATTATGCACACAGAAAATAACTTGGTAAGGTAAGAAGTATAAAAAGGTAAAAAGTATAAAAACAAAAAATGTTTGTTTCGTTTGAATGACATAATCTAAACCCTTCAATAAAATAAAACACTATACAGGTATACTCAAAATTAAACGTTTAACTTTTATAATGATATAACGTTGGACAGTACATCATCATGCATATATAATATTACCAGACCACCTGCCTGATCCGACATAGGAACACACAGAACTACACAATTACAGAACTAAACAGCAGATTTGGATGTGGTGTACGCGACCCAAGTACAGTTTCAAAAATAAATATTGGCTTAATTATTTTGGGTTTTGTAAGTCTTTGTCGAGGTAAAATTGATGGGGGATTTGGGTTATGTTGGATGTGTTGCGGCTTGGTTGGGTCTTTTTGTTGTTGTTGTTGTTGTTCCCAACCATTGTGTTTTACACACCCACCCACCATCAGGGACTCAATATAGCACAAATATCATTTAAATGCAGCACTATTAATTTTTATTACAAACCTTTCCGAAATCAGAAAAATAAAAAAAATAAAAAACTTTTTAAACTACTGCAAACTTTCATTGTAGGTCACTATATAGTAATGGAGTGCAGTCACCGTTACGATTTTTACGTTGCGAGAAGAAGGTTTGACTGAGAAACGAAATTCTTACGGAAGTGTAAAGATTCCCCTCTGCGTCCATACACAAGAACCGGCTACTTTTCACTCCGAATATTGCCACGCGGTCTCTGGTCTCGGCTTTCAGTAGAACAACACCTGTTGATGTAAAGAATACTAATGAATATGGAAAAGACTTATTGTCATCTATCTGTATTAAAACGTGCATTTCCCCTTATGCGTAAATATTAAAATTCTGAGATATAACACAAAAAATATGTACTTACTGTAAGAACCTCGCCGCGCACTTTTGCGTACATGACCATTCAGACTGATCTCCAGGTAGAAGTTGTTGAGGTCTGTGCTGGTCTGCAGGTGGATGAATCTTCTCGGGTTGCCCCAGTTGGTGCTCTGCAGAGGAGATGTGTTTGGAGCTACGTCCGCGGGGGCACATCCCTGCAGCGCCGCGAGCCACAGCGCACACAGCGAGTGCAGGTTCAGGCTGGGAGCGCCTTTACGCATGCTCACTAGCAACGCAAAACAACACGGTGCATGAAATAAGAAGAGAAGATCTTTCCTGAGCTGTTGTGATGAGTGAAAGTGATATTCCGGCTATTTAAACGTTTCCCGCGCCACTCCTTGCTCGTAGTTTTTTGCGCAACGCTCGCCCCCATGACAGAAACTGACAAGGAACGGAAGAGCGGAGGGCGGTTTTCTCCGCACACCTTGGTCTGTCTATAATGAAGTTAAAAAGCCGGAACGAGCAAAGCCATAATTGTACTGAGCACAACCTACTTGTGACTGTTACTGTGCCCACACGCCACAAGTCTAATTTCAGGCGTTTTATCATAGCCACTTTTACTCAGTGTTGTTTACAACAAACCACAAACAAGCAAGACTTCACTCTGGCATTTTAGGAAGTGATTTTCTCATCATCACTGACTAACCATCACTTGTTTAAAATCTTAACTTTTGTTGACGTCTGGAATACGACGAGCATCTCTCCATACTGACCAGCAGATGTCGCGTGTGAAACGCAGCAGTTTGTCAGCAAAAAATGCAGGGCACTTTTAAGCCCTCAGGTTCTGTATAAGCCATTACAACGTATTAGGTAACATTACTGGATATGGAATTACACATTCAGCCTGACCTAAGAAATTTGTATTGTTTTATTTTATGTAAATTAGGTCTTTTAACTTTTTTGAGTCCTGTATTGGAAATTTGAAATTGTTACATTAAAGAAAAGTTGACTCATGCTCATTAAAACTGAAATGTAAAAATGTCTCAAATTACCTTAAGGCAATGTAAGTAAGTAACTTTATTATGGTGAACAGCACAACCTCACTGAAAAAAAAACAAGATTTTATAAGCATGGACTATTTACTATTAACCATCATGACCAATCCGTATGTGCAGCAGGAACCTGATCCACACTGATCCACCAGTATGACCAGTTTAGCAGACTTGCCAATCAGGCTAGTAAACCAATATGACCAGAAAAGTTAATAAACTCAAATGAATATAAAAGTTCAGTCAACATTCCAGCTAGTATGTCAACAGTTTTTTTTCTTTTTACTTTTTATTGTTTTTCACTGGCAGCAAGTGGTAAAAAACAGGATAATATGAGTTTAGGAAAACTGGAACAATTGAAGAGAAAACAGAGATTTTCAACAACTGGTTTAGGAGCAGCACCAACTTGTACAGACAATCTTCTGTCCATCTGCAGCAAAAGGGGCTGGACCAAGGCCAGGCAGATAGAGAAGGACCTCTGCCATCCCAACAATGTATTCTTCTCTTTGTTGTGGCCAGGGAGGTACTTCTGTCCCTAGATTTTACACAGGACAACAACTATGACTAACTAACACATAAATCCCACACTGGGCATTCCAAACTTACAATTATACTATTACCTTCAGCTCAAATAGTATAGCATTATTTTGCTCATCACTTTTTGTGTATTTTCAGACAGTCAAGCATATCTCATATATGAACAGCTGCTATTTTCTTTCATATTTCTATAATTTGTCTTTTTAGTGTTTAAAACCCCAGTGTAAAAAGTAGAGACAATATGTGAAAGAAACAAACAAAAACAGAATACATTGAAATTTGAAATTCTATTTTAAAAGTTTTTTCAGTAAAGGCTTACTGTTTTTTTTGTTGCAAAACCCTTTATCTTGTAACCTTCCTTTTACACCCTTAACCGGGAAACATCGACTTTATTTTATAGTTACCGCCATATATCTAAAAAGGGGATCATAAAATGTATTTTATGTTTTATTTTCTTTCACTTATTTTAGTTTTTTTTTTGCATTTGCTCTGATTTTTATATTTATTACATTGTTTTAATTATTTCAATGTCTCATGTGGATGGATAGTAATCAAAGCACATAAGAGCTATGCATGTAATAAATTATGATTCAATTTGAAACAGGGGGGTTTACCACTTACCAGCTGGGTTTGCACTTACCAGCTGGGTTTACTACAGACAAATAAAAAAGCAAGACACTTACATTTTTTATGTCTGCATGAAATAAATTAGATGATTCAATATCATCTATATATCTAATTTACCTCATACCTAACAAGTGTCTTGATAAGCATGGAACAAGTCCAGATACAGATCTTATACAGATCTTTATCTATGTGATCAAAATATCCTTTAAGCTGAACCATGACCTGGGCGGTGGTCCAGCATCACTGGATGTGTATTCTCAGTTGAGAATGGTTAAATGAGGGTGGACTATATTCATTTTACAGCATTATATCAAAAGGTTAAAAATGGCAAAAATAGAGAGCCAAGTTTTCAGTCAGAGACTATTTATAGACGTCAAAAAAAGAAACATATGTTCCTCTACAAAACTAACAGAAGGGCCAGATTACAATTGCAACAAACATGAATCATCCTGCAGAATTTATGAAAAGGATCTCTTAGACGACACAATGAATAACCTGTAGCAGAATGAAGGTAGGAGCAAGACATTGACTGCCCACGATCCAACCACATTTTCTTTGATAGTGTCTAGAAAGTATTTTTGGTCAACATGCTGGGAAAAAATGAACAAGGCAGGATCCATCGCTTCAGTCACCCTCTTTAGAATAATACATATACTATCTTCATTAAATGTGCTGGGAAGTTTCAAATTTTTCTAACAATCTGTTAACATTCTCAGAATCAGGAGAGTGAGTTTAGATGCTCATCAGGACCAGCAGCTTTGCCATATGGAAAAGACTTTATTTATTCAAGAACATCTGCTTCTGTCAGTGGGACAGCATCTCATAGTTTAGATATGTTCAAAGTGTTAAGGAAACAAGCATACTCAGTAAATGACACTGTAGTGTGTAGAGTGTAGTCTAGATATGTGTACAATTGACGTTACATGAAGCAACCAAAAGTGGTACAGTTCATGTACAGTTCAAAAGATAGTGATAATTAAAAAAAATATAGCTAATTATAGGCCAATTTCTAATCTTCCTTTTGTAGCCAAAACTTTAGAAAAAAAAAATGTTTAAGCAGCTGTGCCTGCATCTACAAATCGACAAAACCATAGCACTGAAACAGCTTTACTTAGAGTAACTAATGATTTACTTTCAGCTCTTGATAGGGGCAGTACTGCCATCCTTGTACTGCTAGATCTTAGTGCTGCCTTCGACACCATAGATTACACTATTCTGCTTGATAGGTTAGAAAATCTTATAGGAATTAAAGTATCTGCCCTAACCTTCAGATCATATCTGAGAGATCGATTCCAGTGTGTTTATTTAAATAACGAATGCTCCTATCAGTCTAGAGTAAAATATGGTGTCCCTCAAGGATCAATACTGGGTCCACTACTCTTTACTCTTTATATGTTACCGCTGGGTAAAATCATCCGTAGGCATGGTATTAACTTTCACTGCTATGCTGATGACACGCAACTTTACATATCTGCTAAACCCAACGAGGACCATGCATTCATAACCTCAAGGCTGGACTACTGCGTTGTTGGCTGGAAGTCCACATAAATTACTTCATAAACTCCAGCTAGTTCAGAATGCAGCCGAGAGTGCTCACTAGAGCTAGAAAGTTCGATCACTTTACTCCTATTCTTTCCTCCCTACACTGGCTGCCTGTTAAATTTCGTATAGATTATAAAATACTTCTTTTGACGTATAATCCCTCAATGGTCTGACTTCTTACACCTTATAATCCGGCACGTTCACTCTGCTCTCAAGACGCTGGCCTGTTATTAGTTCCGCATATTAGAAACAACTATGCAGGAGGAAGAGCTTTCTTTTATAAAGCTTCCCAACTTTGGAATAACCTCCCTATTAATATTCAGGACTCAGACACACTCTCAATCTTTAAGTCTAAACATTTCTATTTGCTCAAGCTTTTGAATAATGTCTCATAACAGTTTCTGTAATTTTTCTCTTACTGTTTCCCTGCTAGCTATACCTCTTACAGCTCACACAGCAAACATAAACCCTGCCCAAATCATCTGCTTTCTCTTTCTCTCCCTCATGTCCAGAGCTGCTGCCTCCAAGTGCCCATCCCACTCCAGCAGAGTTTTATAAAACCATTCTAACCACTTTTTTCTTTCCTCCCCTCTCTGTTCTCTCTCTCTATCTCTCTCACATGTGCTGAGATGCCCGGCTGGCCTGAATGTGTCCAACTGTGGTTCCAGCTTTCAGGAATCAGCCCTGTCCTTCTACTCATCAGAATTACAGTCATATGAAAAAGTTTGGGCACCCCTATTAATTTGAATAATTTGTTGTATATATTTGGGTGTTTGAAACAGCCATTTCAGTTTGATATATCTAATAACTGATGGACACAGTAATATTTCAGGATTGAAATGAGGTTTATTGTACTAACAGAAAATGTGCAATATGCATTAAACCAAAATTTAACTGGTGCAAAAGTATGGGCATTGCGTTTGTGCTTGCAGAAATGGCTTATTTCTTATATGCAATTGGTCACCTTAAATACCTTTTCTCATGATTGGATGCACCTGGCTATGAAGTTCAAAGCTCAATGAGGTTACCAAACCATTTTTGTGCTTCAGTAAGTCAGTAAAAAGTAGTTAGGAGTATTCAAATCAATAAAATGATAAGGGTGCCCATACTTTTGCACCAGTCAAATTTTGGTTTAATGCATATTGCACATTTTCTGTTAGTACAATAAACCTAATTTCAATCCTGAAATATTACTGTGTCCATCAGTTATTAGATATATCAAATTGAAATGGCTGTTGCAAACACCCAAATATTTAGAACTAAAAATGATTAAGATTAATAGGAGTGCCCAAACTTTTTCATATGACTGTATTACACAACATTTCTAACTCCTGCTTTTTTCTCTTTCTTTCCTTTCTGTTCTGTCTATCTATTATCTATATTCATAAATTAGTGCCTGTTACCTTAGCTATAGCTCACATTAATTCTTTGTACTGTTACTTTTGTTCTGTTATTTGTTTGTTATTTGTTTCTTACTCTTAAAGCGAGTTTTTTCTTGCCACTGTGTCACCACAATAATTGGCATCTCTGTGGTGCTGCTCATAAGAGGTGTGGACCTGTTCTTCTCTGTAAAGCTGCTATGTGACAACTTTTGTTGTAAAAAGCGCTATACAAATAAAATTTAATTGAATTAAGATAATAAGCAATCTATGATAAAAGTAATTGGATAAGGCTATTACCATCTTTATGAGTAGACACAATGAGTAGACATGCCCAGTGTGGTGGGCAGCCTCCAATGACAATGGGACCTGAATTCAACTGAATACACTACAAAGACAAGATATATAATATTCAAACAGATAAACTTTATTAATTTTTGCAAATATTCACTAATTTTGAATTTTGATGGTGCAACACATTCTAAAGAACTTAAGATAGAGGCAAAAAAAATTAGGAGGTTGAAGTTGAGGAATGCTCAAAAATTTTTGGAGTTGTGATTAATTATAAAAAGTTTATAAAAAGTGTATGAAAAGGAAATGCACACGTGAATAGTAAAATGTGTAATTGCAATAATTTTCTGGGAGAAATGCATGATTTTCTTAAAAAACTTAAGGTTGCTAATATCTTTTGTCTATGACTGTACATACATTATAATTAAAGTTAAACTAAGTAGTGACTAAAATTGCAGAGCTTTGAGAAAGTATATTTAGGTTAACACCCAAGGTCAAAACCTAATAAAGAGTTTGACTACATTGTAGGCCTAGTTACATTTTTTATAACACAGACAGAGTGTAGAACTGATGGTTGTCAAGACCCACAAACTGATACTTGTAACACAATTTTACCAGTACCAGTGAGAGGATAGCACAAAATCCCTGCACCTATTTCACCTCCATAGAAAATAAACAGACTTCTACACCACAACTACTCAGTAAAAGAATAATCTAAAAAACACTACTAGCTTGTGTTTTTTGATTGTTCAGTGTTCTGGCCTGTCTCAATAAATATACAAACATATATATTACAAATATACAGGCTATTTTTGCATAATTAGTACATAATCACTGTCAAGTAAAACACAATTACAATGAAAATGTTTATTTTCTTGGACATGCAACAAACATGCTCTATATACTGTAATACTGTAATACAATACTGTGCACAGTTAAATTGTATTACAAGTACCGTTTTTTTGGGTCTTAGCAAGCACAAAAACTGCATGAAATGTCGACACAGTGAAGTCTCAAAAAACACAATCTAGAAGTGTTTTCAGTTTGTTTCACCAGTGTGTAGTTGGTGTGTAGAGGAAACTCATTTTCTATGTGTGTGTGTAGAGTTTGAATGCTTATTCCAAAAGTGTAAGACATTTAGCATGTTGTGTATGTGGTTTGGCAGCTTTGTGTTACGTTTTGGACAAAAGAAGAGAAAGGGCGTTAGCTAAGTGGGTTTTAGCGAACTCTTAAAAATGTCATACCTGTCAAGGTTTAGATTTAAAAATAAGGGATATTTTCCTCCGTCCGCTTAAAGCCGTCCCACCAGCCCAACAAAGGTTCAGTATCTCTTACATTTTAAGAATATTTTAGATATTTTAAAAAATCTAAAATAACCACCTGTGAACCACTTACAGACTACAATTAGATTATCAGAATCTGATAGGCCTACCTTTGTTGACACTGAAATGTTGTGAACAATCCTTTTCTAGATATTTAAAAAAAGTTAAGATTTCATGTCTTTTTTGGGATAAATGCACTCTTTTATATGATATATTCTTTTATTTATTTAATGGATTTAAAATTTAACAAACGGTGCACAAATTCTGCAAAATGACTGTTGGTGACCTAAAAATAGTATCATGAGCAAAAAGGACATGGACCAGATATATTCCATCAGTAAAAATTTGTCCTAAGGGGTCTACACAATTAATAATTTTTAATTAATACTTATTTCTTTTGATCACTCCACCCCTGATCAGTTCAGTTCATTTCGGTCATTTCGGTCCACATTTCTAGTTAAGCTGAGTCACAAGCTGTAATTTTTTAATTTTTAAAAGGTTTAATCTGTGTGTTTTTATTCGGAGACGAGTATTTTTAAGCAGCTATCAGTAAAATCTTATCACAGTTTCCATGATTAGCCTACCGTTACCTTTCTTTTAGAAAAATCGCTGTGTATCCAGATCTGTTTTAACATCAGCTGCTCCGACTAGCTGCCTGAAATCACAGCGGGGGGCGGGGGTCTTCCCCACACTGACCCTCCTTCGAGCTCCGCAAAACCAGCAAGCTGATTGGCTGTTTCTCCTGAAAGACGGGACTTTCTCCTTGAACCGGCACCTCGATTGGTTAAGAGACACAGAGCGGTCAGTGCCCTGTCTCCTCAATAATAACGTTTTTTTTTATTTTAATATAATACGGGAAATTTACGGGTAAATACTAATACGGGAGGACAAAATACGCAAACACCATGTCCTTTACCGGACAATCTCGGTTTATGTATATAATTATAGCCTGCAGGGGTGGCTTCATTTAAAGCGAAATATTCATTGAACCCAGGTTACAGTGAGACACAGTACCTTGAATTTCTGTACTGTAGTCTCATTACAGTAATATCTGCGTAACATTTCAAGTGTGAGGTAGAGGTTTTAATAAAACTGGTCATTTGAATTGCCCCTCGCCATTTTGAACTTTGCTACACTAAGGAAGGATCTTATGGAATTAAAGAGACCATTGTCGATGAATAGGATTGAGCATGTAATGAATAATACACCTTGTTAAAAAATCAAACTTTAATTGGTTTCAGGAATATGGTTACACTGCTGTGCACAGCACATACGTACAAAAATAAAAGGAAAAACACTTTTTAAAAAATAGTTTTGTTTTCACACATAGCATTATTGGCTTTCAGAAACAAATGATTGAGCATGTCTGTTTCCTACTGCTTCACAATCTTTGTAATAAATCATAACTAAGGCAGGAGGTGAGGTATATGTTAACAGTGAGAAGGAGAATGGTGGGCAAACATGGCCCTCACTACCAGAGAGAGAGAGAAAGAAGAGAAAGAAAAAGAGAGAAGAAAGGAGAAACAAAGAATGAGAGAAAGCGCACTCTGAATTGTCACACATGCCCCTGAATTTCACAATGTCCAGCGTTCAGTACGCACCGAGCAACCAGCACTTATTTAGGTATACATTTCTTTGAACATTAGAAAGGTTCTTCACACTCACACATTTGTACTTCAAAAATGTTTTTGAAAACCAAAATTGTTACTCAAGGAACTGTTTATAGTAGTCAATAATTTGGTTTTCAAAAATAAACAAATAAACAATAAGAAAATGTTTTTTTGGTATTTCTTTAAGAGAGTGCTAAAAGTGTTTTATATGTAATGCTCCCCATTTTCATTGGATGGGTGTTTAGAGGATTCAGTTTGTTAATGAATGTGAATATGAAGAACCTCTTGACAGTTTTAAGAACATCCACAAACAGTCAGTTTTATAGGAAGTAGCCCAAATTGTTGTGGTTCTTAATGTGATGGTTCCTAAAACCTTTGAAAGGAACTTTCCCATGTTCATTGACCTTTAGAGAACCAAAAGTCAATCTTCTTTGGAATAGCACAAAGAACCCTGTGCGATACCTCTTTTTTTAGGAGTCTTGCTGAATTAGGGGAAACAATGTCAGACAAACATATCAGATTAAAGGGCTGTTACTGCTGCTAAAATATTAACAGGCAGTTAATATTTTCTAGAATAACACCCTGTTCTAGAATAACAGTTTTCCATTTAACTAACAAAAAGGTACAGCTTCAGCCACAAAAAACAGCCCCTTCGCACATCAGAGCACAACGACATCCCAAATCCTAAAATTTATATAATATTCTCACAGCCCTTGAGGAGTTGGCCGTTGGCTGCATCCAGCATGTGTGGAGAATAACTGGGCCAGAGACATTCATTGCCCTCCTGTTGCTGACATCTAACATGAAACTGTCTTCCTTATTATATGCCAAATAAACATTTTTACAATATAAATGTGCTTCACACACACATAAACTCTTAGAAATGCTCAGACTATACAATGTTCATGCACCCTGCTCATTCTTAATTGGCTATGATAGCTATGGCTCCTGTGACTCTGTCCTTCACCTTTCACTAACAAGAGTTTCTAAGAAGCTTAAAACATATTAATAATGCATGATAATAGATTGAACATGCAGGTTAATGAGATTTTTGTCAAGTATTTGTGAGTTTAATATACAGTGCACCGAGGTTCCAAACATGATAACAAACATGTTAAGGATGACTTAATGGTAAAATCGTGGTAAAGGGTGTAATTAATACAGAGCAAAATCTGTAAGGATTTTAAGCAATCCACTCTACTTTTTTCTTTCCATGTGTCTTTACAGACAGTACAGGAAGTCTCTTAGCATGGATTTAGTTCACAGGAAATTTAGCCGACTGCAGTTACAAGCTTTGGGAAAAAAAAGTGTCAGTGATCTTAACATGCTCTTTATATTACAATGCTTTTGTATATTAAATTTGTGGATTCCACCAGTTTTAGTCACACTTTAAACCTTTAACTTTAATGCATCTAGACTAATGAAGGGAGAAGATGGGAAACTTCGCTTAGCACAGGGATGTAGACCATCTTGTGCATGTCGTCAGGATGTGGGTATTATCAGTGGCATATCATATCAGTGGCATTTGGCAGGAATAACAGGGCAGTAGGCTTCCCAGGCAGCTGAAACTTTGCTCAGGTATTTAACAAGCCATTGTCTAATTCCCTTACAGGGCCAGTAGCTGCATACATGCAGCAGAATGAACACTCTTACCACAGTGCCTCAAACATCTCCCACTATATTAAATAGTCCTACCCTGTTATTTTTAAAAGGAACAATTTCTCTAAGGTTGGGTGGAAAAATGAGGATGGCCTCAAGTTTTAAACAGACAAAAGACAAATCTTTCCTACTTGAATGCCATGCCAGCAACCCTGTAATTTCATTTGCCAGCAGCAGCAGCAATAGCAGTGGCCTCTAGACAGTTCTGTGCCACTGCAGTGGTGCTGCCGCAGAGATGCTTAGCCTCGAAGAACACTGCCCAGCTCACGCTCACTCCTGTTTCCCTGGGGACTCTGCCACAAACCACTCCCCATCACACATCCACTCACTCATGCACACACCCACTCCCACAAACATGAATTAATAAATATGTCCTGGGCACCCCCAACCGCACCCCAAATAGCAGACACCAGCACAACTGGCCTCTTTGTGCAACCTGAAACACAATTTACTTTGCAATTACAAGAGACAGCAAAGCACTTCGCCCCCAGCTATTTAGCAAGGTGTCATTATGTACAGCATTTTCATTGGTTTTGGAAACTCATACATACATTGCAAAAAGCTTGAGTACCTTCTCTTCAGCCATACCAGAAACAAGCATTGCTATAATTTAGCAGCAGTGTCTTCATTATAGAACATATATTATTTCGTTTTCCTGTGTGTGTTTTTGTACAAACATTTCCATTTCTCAAAAATCCACACTTTTTAGTTGTAAAACAGCTGAAACTAGAGTGCAAAATATGACAGGCTTAAAGCAACTCTTGGGTAAGCTCTGCCGGAACAGACAGTGTATAGTGTTTCACCACATTTTTTAACCTACTTCAAAGGTGCCAAGAAAGACAGTAAACCTTAGAAGCAAACAAGGTTACATTTGGCTTTACCATTATCATTGGTGATTCACTATTTAGGCCAAAAGCATGACTGGCCAGAATGTTCTCTAATTAAAGTAAAATCAAGTTCAGATACCCCAGCCGTTAAACCCAACACCCCCACCCCCACCACCCTTGGGCGGTACTTGCAGAAGAGTCCCACCAGGGTTCTGGATAACATATCAGCCCTATTTCTGACTCCCTGGAGCGTTCGGAGAATGCATGTTAAAGGGGCGGCATGGAGGAATGCCAAGGCACCTCAGCTCATCATCATGCAGCAAAAAGGGATCCGCATTGCTTTAAGTGCTCTCATGTTTCCATGGCAAGAAAACTAGAGAAAATAAACAAAACAAAAAATAAGAAAATTCATCAAAGCTTGAGTCAGCTCAGATAAAAAAAAAAAAAAAACATAAACACGCATTCTCTGCATAACTCTGTGCATCCTGTTCACCCATTCAGGGGAATCTGAGGTAATAAAAAAATAATACTTCACATTACAAAGCTGAAGAGGACAACTGCCATCCATTCCAGTGTTACCCCTTCTGTCCTGGTAAGCACCAAGTTAAGGGGAGGAGCCAATACCTCCACATCCAGAAGTGTTTATATAAAAAAGGAGAAGCAGCAAAAATGGCATATACATAAGTTTAACAAAAAAAGGTTTAGCTATCCAAATATACATATACAAAGACAGAATAAATACTATTGTAGTGGTATTTTTGCAGTCTGTTTAGTTTTGTGGGTACGTATTTATGTTTTCAAATCTCCCATGTGAGAGAACTTCCACATGTGCAAAAACATCGCAAGTGCCAGTCTTGCTCATATTCGAGGGAGGAAGTGCGTGACTGTCATAGAGGTACTGGCCTTGTTGCCTCTCTTCACTCTGCCATGTTTGCTGAGAGCAATGTAGAATCCTTTGTAAATGGAAGACTCATAGGCATTATAGTTATTTGGCAGCAAGGTCTCCTTGAACTTGCACTCAGACTTAAAGGTACGCTGAAAAGAAAGAGACAGAATGAGATTAGAAACGCTGACGTATGGGGAAAAACAGTTGAAGGAAAATGCATGCAATCAAGACAGTGCAAAATGATGCATACATTGGTGTTTTGTTTGCTCCCACCATTCCCACACATTAGTTGGCAAGGCCTTCCTCCCTTATAGGATTAATTAATAACACAAGCAACAATGTTCATTTTGCATGCTCACCTTTCCTATAGCGTTCACACAGCCATGCTGGAAACAAGTGAAGGATCAATTTGAGCATCAACTTGAAATATGAATCATCTCCACGTTGTGTAAAGCTATTCAGTGGAAAAAGCACATGTGCTTGGAGTTTATTAATTTGCTGATTAAAAACTGGAATAAAGAGTTTAAGTTCGGAAGTTTGTTGCATAATAATCAATGTTACAATAATTGCTTAAGGGGGATTTGGATTTCAGTCTGGCAAGGACATAAATTTAGCAATAAAGTAATGGTGAGTCAAACATGCATTATTAAATAACTACACAAAGCAGGCTCCTTGTTTTCATGATGTTCTGCTAAAGTTGATGTTCTACATTTCCCAGCAGCATGGCAGTAAGCATTTCATGTGGCATGCTACACTTAGGAGTATATCCAAAAAGCTGCTATATGAACCAATCTAAGGCCTTTGAGCTACTTTAAAATGCTTTAATGACTTCCTTAACAAAGCATTTGTAATCCAGCACAATTTTCTGCACACACTATTGTTTAAGATCTCCTTTGGCATTTAAACTAACTGACAGTGGTGTGGAAGAGCATTTTAATTGTGCAACTAAGACAAGGTTGTCAGGCAAATCTATGTGTCTCAGCTATGGAGTTTCCCTGCAGTGTGAAATGGAATGTTTTCTGGCTCGTACACATCAGGAAACCTTTCATGAACTGAGCCAAGTGTACTACAGCAAACAACACTTTTTAGAATGAATTAACATTTTCAAAATGTAAACTGTCTACAACAAAAAAGGTGATGGTAATTATATCTGCACTGGACAAACGTGTGTGAAATGTCTCATTTCTGAAGCATTACCTCATTAACAGATACAGCCAGACCAGTCAGCTCAGCAATCAGCAGCCAGCCGCTAGGCCTGTCCTAACTCTGATGTGGCCCTTTGCACAAGCTAATTTCTTCCTCGTACACTTTTTACTTACTGCTGGCTAAAACCTGCATGCAATGCAATCACACCAATGCAAATCGCAGCACACCATTTATCAGTATGGATCATTCACATTCTAGGGTGTCCTGAAGTATGTCATGAACAAGGGGCAAATAAAAGCAAGTGAATGAATGGACCACTGTTTATCTTGCATGACATCTTCAGTTTCAGTCAGGCACGTCCGTGGCTTAGACTTTAAGGGGTGCAGGTTGGAATGGGAGCACAGTTACGCACACCTACCGTTCCGTACAGCCTTCCCCTGCTGTTCATTGCGACAAAGAGCTCGCTTTTCACGCCGTACAGACTAACCACCCCTCGCTCCACAGTGGAAATCTCTATCAGACCTGATCAAACAGAACACCGTGTTATAAATGGCAAAGGAAACGGGCTCCGGACGACACTGGATTAAATGTGACAGAGGCAAACAAAGGCATGCAGCGGCGGATGGGACCTCGTTAAGGTGGCGATTCGGGGATGCACGGCTTTGTTCCCCACCCCTCACAATCCCCCCCATGCCAAAACACACAGACGAATATTTTCTCCCGAGAGCACTCTCGCAAGGTTGCATGGCGAACCTCTTTTGGGACGCAGTTGGGGTCGGAGTAAAAATAAGTTGGCGTCTAAATCCGTCCAAGCATTCGAGTCATGCTTTAAAGCAGGACCGACATTAGCACTGAGAAGTCCCGGGCTTTTATTTCTCGTCATGTTTAAACAGATCTTTGCTTATGACACTGCTCGATTCTACCGACAGGGACGGAATGAGAAGGTGAAGAATAACACAAACGAAAAGCGCTCGAGTAGCTGTTACTTGCCACGCGGGGACAGGGCGGTGTGTCATTTCACTGCTTTGCATATGTATGATAATTTTCTCTTTCTCTTGCTCTCTGCAGGGAACTCACTGTACTGGTTCTCATTATGTGCACCGTTTATCCGGCCGTCCGGCAGGACCTGCAGGTGAAACCCGATGCCCACGTTGCAGTACAGCCTCCGCACTCTCTTGATGCCCAGCAGATAGTCGCTCTCCCAGTTCAGGTCCGCTCGCTCGCCGGTGATCCCCCCCAGCACGGAGCGCGAGAACAGGCTCTCCCAGCGCCGCTCCAGCGACGTCCCGTTAGTCCCGCCCGCCGCCGCCGGCTCCGACACCACGAGCCCGACGAGGAAACACAGGAGAAGGAGCGAGGTCGGCGGCCAGCGCGCCTCGGCCTCGCGGGCCATACTGACGGGCGACCTTTGCGCAACGGCCGTCCGGCTCGCCCTGGGGGCACGTGGTCACGATGAATGGCCCTAAAAATACCGCTCTCCTTGTTTTCCTCCCTTCGGCATGGCGGCACGCGCTTATTTTAGCGAAGCAGAGCGGACTCGGGAGCATGAAACAGGAGCCCGGAGTGGGAGAGAGCGCGGCGGAATTCGTGCTGATGATGCTGCTGGCGCTGCTGCTGCTGCTGAGAGCGGGGATGAGCATGTTGTGAAGCTCTTCGCCTCTCGCACGGGGCGAATGCCGGCCGCCGAAGAGTGTTTGCGCCCCCCTTCACCGGAGAGCGAGCGAGCGCGCGCCACGCCGGGCGCCCGAAATTTATGACATCACTGTGACTTCAACAGCGCCCCGTAGGAGAAAGTGAAAAAAAAAAGCAGGAGGAAAACGGGACACAACTGGTTGCGGTGGGGGGGGGGCGGGGGGGGGGGGGCGGGGGGGATATGTATATGTATATCTACAGCATTGTGTAAAAGTTTTAGGCGCCAGAGCAAATTACACTAATGCATTTATCTCAGCAATATGAGTGTTTTCACCTGAAAAAAGCGCCACATATGATTTAAACAGATGCAAATAAACACACATACACTATTCTCATTTTTAAATTAGTATATGTTTTATATCCTGTAGTTTCAGATTTATTTTTCCTGAGCCAGAAATATTTATCTATTCAGTTCCGTCAGCAGCTCACCTGATTTACCAAATTTACCAAAACAGGTATTGATATGATGAGAAATAACTTTATTAAACTCAGATGAGGAGAGATTAGGAGATGTTTTGAGGGAAAACAGTGCCGTAAAAGCACAGCTTTTTGTAAGATTGCTGTTAGCATTTAATGTAATGCTTTAGTGTTTTACTGAGCTAATAAACACTTACTATAAGAAACTTATTCTTTACTCAAATTCCCACAGGTGCCTAAAACATTTGCACAATACTGTTTATATGAGAAAGACAGGGGGAAGAGATTTGTTCATCACACTCAGGCGTGTGCAGGATGCGACGGGGCACTCTTGCAGCAGCGTCCAAATCGGGACGGTGGTCATATGTCTAACAGCCCAATTCCTTTTTTAGAAGGAAGGTGTAAAAAAGTCATCCAGTTGTCACTCGAGAGGCAGTGACACGGTCCTGTGAGTGTGTGCGTGCGTGTGCGCGCGCGCGTGTGTGTGTGTGTCACAGGAAGTTTACACAAGGCGTCCCTGTAGACATGGACGGCCCGCGGTCTTTTTGCGCAGTAAATGACGTGGGGAGCTTTCTCCACAGCATCCACAGTGTTCCAAACCTCAAAATCACAGACAGTGTATAATGAAAGTAAATAATGAAAATATAATAAAACATTTCCTTTGTGTTTTATTTGATTGCAGATTGTAAAACCCATTTAAACCTCATATTTTGACAGCTCAACTTGATAAAAATCTATTTATATATTTCAGGCCTGCAACACATTCCAAAGAGTTTGCAAAGTAAAGCATTTCCCACTTTGTGATGTTGTCATGACAGAACCTTGTTGCTGAAAACCACCTGGATGTTTTCTCTTTTCTTCTTCATCTTTGGTCCAGAACACAAAGCAATTTTCTTGTGAAAAATGTGGGGCATCCCAAAATGCATTGCTCAAATATATTTACCTATAATTAGAATTAGATGCAGAATTGTAGAGGAGTCTGTCTTAGTTAAATTTTGGACATGTAGTTTGATATGCTCCTGTTTGTTGAAGTAAGTGGATCACCATTGCAAGATCCACAGAGTTCTCTGAGGCCTTCAGAAAGAAGACAAATAAAACAAGGACAAGGTTTTTAAAAAGATTTCAGAACAATGAGCTGATAAATCTGCTTCTCCAACTGTCAGTTTTTAACTCAATAGCAGTCTGAAGATAATTACAGTGCCAAAAGTATTCATACCGCTTAATCTTTTCACATTTTGTCACATTACAAACACAAAATTAAATGTATTTTATTGAGATTTTAAGTGATAGACAAACACAGTTTATTGCATGAGTGTGCAGTGGACCGAAAATTATATATGGTTTTCCACATTTTTAAGTGTGCCATGCAAAAGTATTTAGCCCCCCTATATCAATGCTTAGTTTAGCCATCATTCGCTGCATTTACAACTGTAAGTACTTTGAGGTTTGTCTTTACCAGCTTTGCGCATCTAGAGACTGAGATTTTTGCCCATTCTTCTTTATAAAAACAGCTTAAGCTCAGAAGCGTTTGTGAACAATCATTTTCTTATCTTGCCACAGAAGATCAGACGGGGCCATTCTAATACATAAATATTCTTTGATATAAATCATTCCACTGTAGCTCTGGCTGTATGTTTAGGGTCAATGTCTTGCTGGAAGGTAAATCTTCTCCCCAGTCTCAAGTCTGGTGTTGCCTTCAACAGGTTTTCTTTTAGGATTTCCCTGTATTTAGCTCCATCCATCTTCCAGTTAACTCTGACCAGCTTCTCAGTACCTGCTGAAGAAAAGCATCTCTACAGCATGATGCTGCCACCACCTTGTTTCACAGTGGGGATGGTGTGTTTAGGGTGATGAGCAGTGTTACTTTTCCTCCCCATATAGTGCTTTGCATTTATGCCAGAAAGTTCAACATTGGTCTCATCTGACCACAGAACCGTCTTCTACATGTTTTCTGCAACTGCAAACAGCAATTGTTTTTTAACAATGGATTTCTTTTTGACAGTTAGAGTAAAGGGGGCTAAATAGTTTTGCACATCACACTTTTCAGATTTTTATTTGATAAAAAATTTGAAAACCATGTTTCATTTTTGTTCCAATTCACACTTATGCAATATTTTGTGTTTTAAGTTTGTGGTTGTAAGAGGGAGCAAAATTTATTTTGACAGACAGACAGACAGACAGATAGGTAGATAGATAGGTAGATAGATAGATAGATAGATAGATAGATAGATAGATAGATAGATAGATAGATAGATAGATAGATAGATAGATAGATAGATAGAACATAATCTAATTGGATTTTTTATAACTTGTCAGAGAAAGTGAAATGCATGCACTAAATTAGCATGCTCTGGCACACTTTATTATGAATCTGAGTAATGATCATTGAGCCTATAAGGACCACTATGACAGTCCATTTGGCAGAATATGCCTCCAATCAATATTTACTGAACACCAGAGTGGAACACTTAACTAGCCGTGTTATTCTGCTGAGTAATCTTGAGTATGAGGATCTGTACGGTTAACATTTTTTGGAATTAATTTAGTCCTAGATTTCATTTGAGATCAATTATTTATTTCACATAATTAAATAATGTAACCAAAGTAGGAACCTCTTCCTTAAATGACAACTTTGCACCTCTTGGCATTTTCTCAGTGAGCTATATGAAGTAGTGACCTGGAATGGCCAGCCATTGGAGTGACCTGGAGTGAATACAGTACCTATTTAAGTAATTTTCTAATCCATATTATGGCAATACCTTATTTAAGAAATGAAGGTCAATAAATAAAAAAAAATCAAGAACTTGTAAATTATCCTTAAATGCAGTCGCAATGAAACGTTATGATGAAACTAGCTCTCATCAGGGACACCCCAGGAAAGGAAGACCAAGAGTTACCTCTGTTGCACAAGATAAATTAATCAGATTACAAGCCTCAGAAAACAGTGAGTGAACAGAACCCCAAGATCCATCTAAACGCTTTAAAGAGTATTTTGGTTTGTTTAACACTTTTAAGTGTTATTTCATTGTCTGACTTATTATGTATTAATTTACAATTTAGAAAAAATATATATATGGTACCCTATACAGCAATCATAGGGTACAAAATAAAGGAAAAACTCCCTCAGAGCTGGAAGAAACCTTGCGGCCATCAGATGAATTAGTATTGCAGTTTTTTTTTTTTTAAGAAATGGATACTGTGTGCTCTAGACCAAAGATGGTGGTTTTCCGCAACAAGGTTATGTCATGGTATGGATTGCCTGCCTCATCCTCAGATTGTATTTTCACACTAATAACGTATAGTTTGACAGGATATGAAACACAATAGAGCTTTTCCTGAGATTGTATCTAATCAACTATTGTATCTAATCTTTGGAGAGAAAATTGCTATAATACTGTAATATATGAAAATTCAACTCTGTAGAAAGATGTTAACCTTTGACCAGTTGTAAACTGGGCAGATTTATATCACGTTTCTTGCTAAGTTGTAAAGGTTCTTTAAATGCAAATATTGAAAATTAATCAAAAGTGTATGTTCCATTAGAAATAGGTGACCTAGTAGACAACAACTCGCAAGAAGATATTGTACATAAGCTTATCACAAGCTCATTGAAACTAGGTCGGCCAACAAATATTAGAGCTAGTGGCATGGCAGAAGGGCTTATTCTATGTGGGGCATTAAGAATAGGACCATGACGAAAACATTAACTAGAATGTGTTTTGTTGAACCATTTGAAGTGTATGTTTTCCTGTTTGCCACAATGTTCTCTCACAGTAGTCTATAGTCTATACTGAATGCCTGACAACAGGCAACGTACTCTGTAAAATTGGTACCAGCATGAGATAACCGAACATTCTTCCATTACGTTGTTATAGTAGAATTAGAGTGTATAAAAGCAGGTGCTGGGATAAGTTTCTTTCATTTTTTACTAAATGTACAAAAGGATAATAAAAAGGACTTGAGATTGTGGACTTTATTCTTGATGACACAACTGATCCATAATTCAACAGGAAGAGAAGCTCCAAGCAATTTTTGCAGATTTCATTGGGAAAAAAGGACATGCAGCACCATAAATAAAACAACTATTTTGCACATCTTTGTTCGCTAAAGATATTGCTGGTAAAATGAGTTGTAATTGCAGCAGCAAAAGTTACCTGGAGCATGGCTGTAGTGTGGCTGGGCTGGCAAGAACAGAGGCAGAAGAGGAGGATTTTTTGAGGATGCTGCATCTGCCCCCTGCAGAGAGCTGGAGAACTCTAGGTACTCAAGCACATTGAAGAATGACTCAGGCAAAAAAATCTGCCAGCTCCCCTATTTAGAGGTCACTGATTCCTTTGCTGCATGAGATCAAAGATGCGCTCATTTACATGTGTTGCATGTTGTCTGGGTTTGTGTAACGTTAACAGACTAAACATTAACATCACTGAACACAACCACATTCATGCCTTAAGAATATGTAAATAGTACACTAAAGGCAGAATGTATAGTCAAAGTCTTACATAAATGAAAGATTATTGCACTTAAAACTGATGTCCGTAAATTTTGGGATTTAGGGCCCTCCCTGGTGAGAATGGGTAATTGATCTGAGTTTTCCCTTCTGAAGTCTCCATTGCTCCACCAGCCACTCAAGTTCAGTAAAACTAAGCCGGATCCTCTTTCAGAGGATGTACATGTGACGTAAGTACTTAAAGACGTGTGACGTGGCCAGAAGATCTCCAGCGAAAAGTGATCCGAGACCCCAGTTTTTAGAATGAATGTATTAGGATTAGCAGGGAAGGTCATTCCAGCACACTGGTACCATTAAACACAATATTTGCTCCACTCAGAAATGCTTCTGCTTTCAATTTAGAAATGAAATAATACAGACTCCCGCTTTAGGAAACAATATCGCCAGAAGACATTATAAAAAGGGAAGATGTATGATTATTGTTAAAAACACCCACACTAGGCATCGAGAATCCAGACATAAAATATAGGGTAACACAGGGAGCACCTGCCTCAGAATTGGTTGGTAAATCACGCAAGCCAAAGAACTAGACAACACACATTCAGGTCCTTAGGTCACATTATATTTGGATGTTGGATAACAGATGACTTAACTAATACAGACTCAACTGACATTCAACTGAACGTCTGTTAAATGCTTAATTAAGTGCTCAGTTCAATGTAAAGGATTCTCTACAGAACTCTACAAATACCCTTAAATACAAATACCATAACCCTTACCTCAACCATAAATCATCCCTAAAACCTAGCCCTAAACCAAACCTTAACCTAAACCTTAACACAAACACTTAACCTAGCATTTTAATGTTAATATTAAAGTTAAGGTAATGGTTATGTGTATGGTTATATTCAATAGAGAATCATTTGCTTTCACTGTAGAGTTCACTTGCATTTAGTAGACACGCAACTAAATGTTAATTGAGTTGAGGTGCTGGACAAGCTGGGGTCCCGACGGATTGGAGCAGAGTTGGCCGGAGAGCGCCTGGGACGCCCACAGGGTCTGGGAGCAGGCTTACCAGAGTAACGGGCATGGAATTCCGCGAGTAAGGCAGGGTCCAGGACCTCCCTGGCAGCCACCCAACAATGCTCTTCCGGACCATGCCCCTCAATCATACCCATACCCATACCAAACCCCCAGTCAATGAGGTATTGGAGTATACCACTGCATCGGCGTGAGTCCAGCACCTCCCGAACAGCATACGTGGATGAATCCTCCCCCTCCACTGCCGCGGGTGGAACGTCAGCCGGTGCAGCGTCAGCAAGTGAACCCAGGACCATAGGCTTGAGGAGAGACACATGGAAGGAATTGTTAATACAGTACTGGGGAGGAAGTTCCACCTTGTACGTAACTTCGCTACTTTGGGACAAAATTTTTAGAGGACCGATATACTTAGGTAAAAGCTTCCTTCAACTACCCTCAAACCTAATGTCCTGGGTAGAAGCCACACCCGATCTCCAGGTTGGTAGTTGGGGTTGTCACCATGGTGTCCGAAACCTTACGATGCGTGTCCTCCCACACCTGCTTAATGCGCTTCATCCAATCATCCACAGCCGGCATATCGGAGGACACCGCTGTCCATGGAGCAAGAGGAGGCTGAAAACCCAGAACACACTGAAAGGGAGTGAGACCAGAAGTGAAGTTAACCAGTGAATTTTGTGCTATTTCAGCCCAAATGAGGTATTAAGACCAGTCAGTAGGGTGTTTAAAGAAGTAAGTACGCAGGAATTTCCCAAGTTCCTGATTTACCCTCTCACATTGACCGTTACAGGTAGGATGGAAACCAGACGTGAGACTAAAAGGCTTAAAAAAGGCTTTCCAAACACAGGTAAACTGTAAACTGCGGGCCACAATCAGATAGGATGTCTTCTGGGATACCATAATGTCTAAAGACATGTGAAAAAATAGCCTGAGCAGTTTGAAAGGCAGTAGGCAGAGAAGGAAAGTGAATAAATTTAACCCCTCTAAAAAAACGATCTACTACAGGTAGAACAGTGGTGTAACCATCAGATACAGGTAGATCAGTAATAAAATAAACAGCAATATGCGACAGGGGTCGTGCACATGGTATCCCACCAATAGCGAGCTGAAAGAAGCTGTAGTGTGCGTGTGACGCCGGGATGACCAGAGATTTAGGAGGAATGGGCCCAAGATATCAATACAAAAAGGTTCAGAACCAGTGAGATGCAGCAGAAAGAAACCATACCATAAACGGGAGATAGTCCAGAGTTCATACACAGGCAGGCTGTTGCAAGGGACAGGCAAAAGGCAAGGTAGTATACACAATCCAGGTCATACACGGTAATTCAATACATAGGGAGCAGGCAGAAATCGTAGTCAAGGAAATACAAAAACAAGATCATACTCGGAAAAACAACAAGGGCTAGAGAAACGCTTTGTATTGCAGGATAAACCAAACAGATACTTGGAGAGGTGTGAGCGTGAGCATGGTCCTTAAGTAGTGAGGGAAATCAGTACTTGGGACTTCCTGGAGGTGGCATGTGATGTGTCATGTGATCGGGTGTGAGCATGGTGTCATGGTGTGGTGCATTCTGGGTATTGTAGTTGGAAGCTTGGACCCCACAAATTAAAGAAGGCCTTTCCCTCTAGACAAGTTAGTGAGAGTTAGTGTCCCATTTTAGTAAATAATAGTTTAGGAACTGTAGCCACTGGAAGATATTTAGAGGTGAACAACAGCCCCCCTACAATCTTAAAAGCTTCACAGCTCCACAGTTAACACACAATGTAACAAGTCAACCACACTTCTGTAAAATCAACCTGTCCAATTAGGAAGCAACAATGATTGTGAATCAATTTCACCTGCTGTTGTGAAAATGGAACAGACAACAAAATGTCAGAAATAGACTCCATGAGGGTGGTATGAGGGCCTGACATCCACAAGTGGGGCTTGTGCCTACAGCCCCACTAGAGCGATTGGCATTTGCCAGAGAACACCCAAGACTGGCAGATATGTCATTGGCGCCTTGTGCTCTTCCCGGATGAGAGCAGGTTCACACTGAGCACATGTGAAAAACGTGAATGTTCTGCTGCTGCAACATCTTCCAACATGACCGGTTTGGCAGTGGGTCAGTAATGGTGTAGAAGGAATTTATTTGGAGGGCTGCACAGAACTCCATGTGCTCACCAGAGGTACCCTGACTGCCGTTAGGTACCAGGATAAGATCTTCAGACCCATTGTGAGACCATATGCTGGTGCATATGTGCCCTGTGTTCCTCCTAATGCAAGACAATGCTAGACCTCATGTGGCTGAAGTGTGTCATGAAGGCAGTGATGCTATGGACTTTCCTGCCCGTTCCCCAGACCTGAATCCAATCCAGCACATCTTGGACATCATCCACCAATGCCACATTGCACCACAGACTGTCCAGGAGTCGACTGACGCTTTCATCCATGTCTGGGAGAACATCCACCGCTTCATCAGGAGCAGCCCAGGCATTGTAGTGAGGTCATACATGCCACACACACTACTGAGCCTCATTTTAACTTTTTAAATTTCCACTTAAGTTAGATGAGCCTGTCATTTCCCCCTTTGATTTTGAATATGATTCCAAATCCAGACCTCCATTCGATAATAATTTTGATTTACATTGATCATCACATTGGAATATGCTATATTGGAGGTCAGCATCCTGAGTT
Organism: Astyanax mexicanus; assembly: GCF_023375975.1. Classification (NCBI taxonomy): domain Eukaryota; kingdom Metazoa; phylum Chordata; class Actinopteri; order Characiformes; family Acestrorhamphidae; genus Astyanax; species Astyanax mexicanus. The sequence goes on along the minus strand of NC_064409.1, from coordinate 30,433,024 downwards.
TGTGTATACAGGGGTAGGTATTGTGTGCAAAATATCTGCTTGTGATAGTGATCTTTTAGATGCACTGAACAATTCTACACCATGTTCGAAGTACCGAGGTAGATTGCCTAGAGGATGTGCAGACACGTCGCAGGTGTTGTCTCAGACATTTTCAACATTTCTTTAAGCATTGTTGTCCTGCCAACGTGCTTCAAGATGACCACTATCATTCATGTCCCAAAGAAGTCCCCAGTGTCCTGCCTCAATGACTATTGTCCTATTGCACTTAATCCCATCATCGTGAAGTGCTTTGAGAAGCTGGTCATGAGGCACATCAAAAACCAGCTCCCCTCCTCACTGGACCCACTGCAGTTTGGGTATCGTGCAAACAGATCAACAGACGATGCCATCTTGACTGCACTTCACCTGGCTCTCACCCACCTGGACAATAAAGACTGCTATGTTGATGTATGAGTACTATTCATTGACTTCAGTTCAGCATTCAACAACATCATTCATCAGCATCTGATCAGAAAACTCAGTGTGCTGTGCCTGAACTCCTCCCTCTGTAACTGGGTTTTGGACTTCCTGACTGAGAGATCACAATCAGTCAGGATTGGAAACAACACCTCCAGCACCACCATACTGAGCCCCGGCGCCCCCCAGGGCTGTGTGCTCAGTCCACTGCTGTTTACTCTGCTGACTCATAACTGGACTGCAAAGTACAGCTCAAACCACATCATCAAGTTCGCTGATGACACTACTGTAGTTGGCCTCATCAGCAAGAACGACGAGTCAGCATACAGAGAGGAGGTGCAGTGGCTGATGGACTGGTGCAGAACCAACAACCTATCTCTAAACATGGATAAAACCAGATGACTGTTAACTTCAGGAGAGCTTTAAGTGTCCACCACCCACTGAACATCAACGGCTCTGCTGTGGAAATTGTGAAGAACACCAAGTTCCTGTGTTCACATTGCAGAGAACCTCATCTGGTCCCTCAACACCAGCACCATAACCAAGAAAGCCCAGCAGCGCCTCTACTTTCTGCGGAGACTGAGGAAAGCACATCTCCCACCTTCAATGTACAACAAATGTACAATTAATTGATATATTGTATTAAATAATTTATTACTATATTAGGCAAAAACAAAAACGCTTTCTTGTCATGTAATCTGATTTTTTTTAGTGTAACATAGTAACTGGTAAAAGTAATTAGCAATAATTAGCACAAGTTTGTTCGCAATAGCATGAAGGTGTATACAGCATGTGCATCAATACAAAAGGAGATTTTTTTTAATGGGCAAACCACAAATAACAGAAAAAAATAAGTGAAATTTAATAATAAATGAAATAATTTGTTCCCTGCATCTTTTGAACCAAAGAGAAGAACCTCTGTTTTGTCAATGCCCATAAGGAAATATGCAATATCCAGCATTTTACATCTTTTACACAATTTATTACACAATCCTTAGTTGTCTTTAATCCATGTTTATCATCAGATTTGGCTGATATGTACAGTTGTATATCATTTGCTTATACAGTGGTATAAAAAAGTTTGGACACCCCTGATAGTTGTCATGATACTCTTTTATAAATCATAATTTGTTTGCACCAACAATTTCAGTTAAATATATCATATAGCAGAGGAACACAGTGATGTTTGAGACATGAAATTGTGTTTATAGGATTTACAGAAAGTGTGCAATAATTCTTGGTGCATACATTTGGGCACCCCAACAGAAAAATTTCGTCAAAATTTAGTAGGTCCTCCTTTAACAGAAATAACAGCCTCTAAACTATTCCTATAGCTTCCAATGAGAGTCTGGCTTCTAACTGAAGGTATTTTGGATCATTCTTCTTTACAAAACATCAAGTTCAGTCAAGTTTCTGAGCACGAACAGCCCGCTTTAAATCACACCACAGATTTTCAATAATATTTAGGTCTGGGAACTGAGATGATCATTCCAGAATGTTGTACTTATTCCTCTGCATTAATGATTTAGTAGATGTTAAGCAGTATTTAGGGTCATTGTCTTGTTGAAGTATCCAGCCCCGACACAACTTCAACTTTTTCACTGATTCTTTTGCTTATATTGACTGAAATCCATGCAACCCTCAACTTTAACAAACTTTACATTTTACTGTGGGTAGCAAGGGCTTGTTTTAGAATGCTTTGCTTTTTCCACCATGCATACCGCCCTCCTAATAACTAAATTTTAGTTTCATCAGTCCCTCAGTTCCGGTGTCTTACCCCCAAGGCTCCAATGCCTGAAACCCGACACTAACAGAAACAGAGCCCACTGTCCAGCCTGGGAGTGTGAGACATTCGGTAAAACATTTGTGGAACGTTTTGCATGCTCTCACTCCCTCCACGCGATAAGTGCCACGCAGGCTCTTGAAACAGAGGCTCTTGATGCAGAGTGTGCACTCTTTTTGGCACCATCTGATTTAAATGATAGTCACACCTACAGATACACAAATTGCAGATACTGCAAGTGAGTCAAAGTAAATACTGATTCTATGACTATGCCAACAGATGTTGCTGAAACTAGCAACACAAACACCTTACACCTCCTTTAGGAATAATTTCAAACCCATCCACCTGTACGGCCATAATTTGATCTGTATACTCTTATGGGATTAAAGGATTATCCAGTCATGATATTTCTGTGATTTACAACAAGTGAAAATGTTTTTACAGATTCCATCATTGGCAAAAACAACCCACCTACGCTTTCTAACATAGAAAGGCAATAAGAGAGGAATACAGATACTGATATAGACGCTTTCTAGTTTAAAACCAAAGGTTAATGCATGTAACAGCTGAGGAAGCATTTAAAAATGTTTTCACATTTCAAAAAGTAAATGCTTATGGATTTTTCTTGGAGGCATCGCCCTCTGCTGGAAGAAGGGGTCCTTCCTGTCAACCAGAAAATAATTCACTGCATTGCAGCAGGATAAGGACACTGTTGCACAGTTTGCCAAAGCTGCTGCATGCAAATTAATGACTTAGAGGAGATCTACCATCTTAAAGGTTAAACTGGACACAAGAACTGCACTCAGACAACAATACATTTACTATCATATTAAAACCTTAAATTCACTTTGATTTTAAGTTGCATGAAAAAAATATATACATGTATGTATTTATATTTTGTGAATATTCCACACTGTTATTATTAAAGGAAATTGCCAAAATACTCAACAGTATTTAGAAATTCCTTTTGATTTGTTAATTCAGATAATTGATACAGGTTTAATTGTGTGCACACCCCACTTGTATAATATCCATATGAAATGCTAGACATAGATAAAAAAGGGGGACCAACATGCTATTAATACCCTTCATTTTGAAAGAAAAATAAAACACAATTCTTAACACTGAATGCACATTTGCCTCACATTACTATTAATTAGGAGATATAAATGTCACTTTAAAGACACTTTAAATGTTAGAACATTAGAGGGTCATTGAGGGTAATTTGGAAAATTTTGAACATTGAAGACACTGAAACAACTAAAGGAATTATTTTTAATTAAATAACCTATGGAGCGATGAGTCCTGCTGACCAATGAGAACCAAAGCTAGCAGTGTCTGTGTGCAGGAGAGGATCCTGATCTGACTCAGCTTGGAGGGTGAGAGAGTTGAGCCAACAGAGACTCTGAGGCAGCAGATACTGGATTCCCTTCTGACCTTCTGTCAATGTGTCAATGATGACTGGCACTGACAGGCATAGACAAACAACCACTGGAGGAAAGTACATTCAGCACAATGCAAACCACACACATGATCTGTGAAAAGACTAAAGTCTAACATTATCTCAGATCTAAAGATAATTTGACAATACTATCTAAACACAAATAATGCTACAGAGTCACTATCTGAAAGAGAAGAAAAGACCTCCTCATCCTGGCCACCTTACACTAAAAGATCATGAAGTCATACTGCAACTCTAACATTGGGAATTTGCCTACAACAGTGAAATCGCTTGAAAAGTCACTTGGTGCAAGGCCATTTTTTCTGCCAACTGTACAATACAACTAAGAGAGTCTGACTCTCTCACATCTAAAGACAGTTCATCATTACTCTGCAAACACTCTTGCAGGGTCACTAACAGCAAGACTGACACTGGATTTCTTTAGAGATGCTTTTCCATCATGATGCTAGAGGGAATTTAGGAGAACTGTTGAACAATTGACACAAACGTATGTAGATTTTGGCCACATTCATCTTGTATGTGCAGTAACAAAAAAAATCACAGCTGATTGTGGACAGGACCCTGGACATCTGCTTTCTGTTTGGTGCTGGAGAGATCTCACCTATTGATTATTTACAATCACCACATAACAGTTTGCATTATAGTAATATTAAACACAAACATCAAGACAAGTAAAAATCTACTTCAGCAAGACAATAAATTGAATCTGTCTGTGATAGTAAATCATTTAAAAAGCAGCATTCATTTCGTAAGGCTTCAGTACCTTTAATTTCAAGGATTCAAGGAGATTTTATTGTCATTCGCATCACATGTGGTACATGAGGTGGAACAAAAAAATAGAACAGAACAAAATAGATAAAGATAATGGAATTAAGAGCAGTACAAGATAAAGTGTCTCAGTGCGATTTAAGGTGACAGTGTTTGTAAACAGTAATTTGTCCTTGGTGTCAGTGCAGTGTGTTGTTAGTCGGAGTTTAAGAGTCTTACAGCTTCCGGAATTAAGCTGTTTCTGAGTCTGGTTGTTTTGCACTTGATGCTCCGCAGCCTCCGGCCTGAGGGGAGCGGGACAAAAAGTGTGTGTGCTGGATGGGTGGGATCCTTCCTGATGCTGGTGGCCCGTTTCCTGCATCTGGAGGTGTAAATGTCCGTGGTGCTGGGAAGCTAACTCCAACAATCCTCTGTGCAGCCTTCACCACCCTCTGCAGTGCTTTCCTGTCTGCAGCAGAGCAGCTTCCATGCCACACATTGATGCTGGAGCACACAACGCTCTCCATCACACATCTGTAGAAGGAGGTGAGGACTACGCTCCCGAGTCCAGCTCGTCTCAGCCTCCTGAGGAAGTAGAGCCACTGATGTTTCTTCCTGACCAGAGTGGAAGTGTTGTTGCTCCAGGTGAGTTTGGCGCTCAGGTGCACACCCAAGTACCTGTAGCTGTCAACCACTTCCACCGCAGATCCTCCAATGTGCAGGGGGAGGTGGGCATGCTGGCCCCTTCTGAAGTCCACAATCATCTCCTTCATCTTCTTTACATTGGGGACACTGATAACAAATTTAATAAGGTCTATGCAATTACTTGCTTCCTGAAACAATTTCTATGGCAAGGATCCACGCAGACATACAGTACAGACTGAATATTTATGCACCTCAGCCAACAGTTTAAAGTGTAGAAAACACTATGGTTATTTTGAATGCAGGATTGCTTTTAAATGCTGTTTACATCCTGAAATTAAACACAATCTATTATGCACAGATGACAGGTGCGTTTTTTAAAAACATCTTTAATAAATAAACAGGGATCTATCAGAGTCTGATCTTCACAATACATATGTGTGGATTTATATTATGGCATGAACAAAGGAGAGAGCTGAGCTTAGACTAACAGTTACAAAACCATCTCTTAACGGTTTGGACTCCACAAATCCACAGTCAGACAGATTTAGTACAGATGGAGGAAATTCAGGGTCATTATTTTAATCCGCAGGAGTGGTTGATTAAGATCACATTAATGACAAGGCGAATACTAGACTGTATGATCCCAAAGGATCCCAAGGTAACTTCAAAGCAACTAAATGCCTTTTTCACACTGGTAACTGTTAATATTTTTGAGTACACCATCAGGAGAACACTGAGTAAGAATCAAGTGCATGCAGGGTTAAAACAGGAACGCCGTTGCTCTCCAAAAAGAACATTGCTGTTCTTTCACTGCATAAACTTTTATTTGAATTAAATTGTTTTGTACTGACTGTAATATTAAGTCTCAGTATCAGTTCTTCACTGCAAAAAAAGTTCCTTCCAGTGAGGGTCCACACTTGATCTGAAGCTAAACCAGCAAATTTGAGCACAAAGAAAAATTCCCCAAGTTTTCTTGACCAGACCATGATCCAGTCAGTTTGGATTGAGATCATTTCTTTTGGTCAGACCACATTCCATAATGTTTCTGAATTTATAGGTATATGTCCGTCCATCTGCCTCTTGATTATATTCCAGAAGTTTTCAATTTAGTAAAATCAAAGACACTCATAATTGTTAAGTGGTCTCCTATTTTTTTCAGAGCTGTATATCCAGCAAAGCAAATACTTTTGTGAGTATTTCATTGAGGGTTTTCATCAAGTTTTCTCTTCTGTCCACATTCAGTAAGATTAGCTACAGTGTCATGTTGACTTTTTGATTATATATGCACCAACATATTGAGATTGTTGAAACTTCCACAAAGTTCTAAGGCTGTTCTCATCTTTCTGTTCTTCATGCTCAGTATTAAACAAGATTGAGTCAACTTTTCTCCTATTTATCTGATTTTAGTGGTGATTTTAATATTGATTACATCTGTTACTTACCACAGGTGAGATCAATTGAGCATCAAATGCTTGAAACAGTTAGTTATTTACCCACAGTTTTGTGGGTATAGCTTTTATCATTCATTAGCTACATTAGCCTTGTACCTAAAACTGAAGAAGCTTTAGTCAGCAAACGTGAATTGGTTAAATGCTTCCAAATGTGTAAAATGTAAATTTAATTTTCTGCTAAACTCTTTCTTCAACCTAAACCGATGTACTGTTTCTTCATGTCAGACACACTTTGGTCAGCACAGTATGCTGAACTCCATGTTTCTTAGTACTACTGTCAGTCAAAAAACAGAGGTAAAAGAGCTTACAGCAGGTACAATCATTGTCTTAAATTTGTTATTTCTTAAATGTGCTTCACTTCCAACCCCCTGCAACAATTAGCACATTGTCCCAGACCATGAAGCTTCATAAACATACATTTAAATAGAGAAGTGAGGAAAATAAACTCCGGAAAAACAGAATGCCAGTGTGAGCACCAGTGTTACCTTCATGGCCCCCACAAAGTTCTGTGGTGGGAACAAGCGTGGTTAAGCTGTGGTCTAGAGCTGCCACAGACACAGAGGAAACCTGATACTAGGGACCTTTTCTGGCAAAACAGCCCTTACCGGATATCCGAAAACCTGATTCGGACTACCGGGCTTCTCCTTATTTAGAAGACAAGGGAAGTGTCTATCAGTAAACCACTAATTAAACAGGGAGGTAGAGGTGCAGCCGAATCGGGCATCATTAGGAAGCCATGCTCAAGAAACACTAAGCATGTAAATATACTTTTGTTACCACAAGGCGTGTAGGACATCATTTTTTATGGAAAACTGCATGTTGCCATTTGACTGGTTTGGATAATATGTTTGAATCTATAGAAACTGACTGGCATAAAAAGTCTCCAGGTCTTTAGGATCTGTAAAAACACTTAAAAAGTCTGAAGCTAAGGAAAAGCTTGGCTACTGTAGCAACACTACTACAGGTGTATACAGAACAGCGCAACACTCCACTGAGGAGACTGTTAAAAATGATGCAATACTGGTGGACATGTAAAATTACTTTCTCCTTCTTTAAAGACTCCAGCAGTCACAGTAAACTGTTTACCAGGAACCAGAGCAATGGACATTAGTGGCAATCATAAGTTCTTAACCAGGAGATAGTTGAGAATGATAATTCATGTGAGGGCTAATGATATTCGTCTGAGGTGATTTAACTGGCCCAAACTGAATGTCCAAGTGATGTTTGGATAATTAAGTGGGTTCTATGGATAGTTACGTGGGCTCTATAAATTCCTTACTGATTATAAAGTTCTTCTGTGAATGTACAAAGCCTAAGAGCCAAAGAGCTAGCTTCAGATTTGGAAAACCTATTTATTTTTATTATGCACCATTACTTTCACTTAGATTTCAGAGGGCTAGCTTCTTACTAATGTATTTTTTTGCACTATAAGACGCACTAGCTTATAAGGTGCACTATCAATGTCTATTTTCTGCTCTATTTTCATACACAAGGCGTACTAGATTATAAGGCGCGTTTTAAGAGATAGTATAAGGAACTTCAAATTCAGCATGGCTCACTGCTGGGTGGTGGAGGGTAGCTAACTTAGTTAAGTAAAGCTAAGCAAAGTAAACAAAATTCTAATAAAAAAAGAATTTCTTTTAAAGTCAAACGAGTGCTAGATGTTAATCTACACAAATTTATCTCCTGAAATGAGTAAAGCACTTCCATTTATTTACAGTAAGCTTAGATTCCTGAATTGTCAGTACTAAGGATGGAGCATTAGCATTAGCAGCTAACCACTACAGCGGGGTAATGCAGGTAATAGCAAGCGCGGTTAGAAGGTAATGCTAATGCTGCTCCAGTAATGCTAGTCGGGGTAAGGAGCGGGCAAAAGGACGATAATACTCACCTCTGAACGGGTGTATAACGCTGCAATTTGGTGGAGTGGCTTTACTGCTCCTCACAACTTGACTGGTAAAATTTATACACAACACACTGGATCAAAAGGCGCCAAAAGACATTTTTTGGGAAAATTAAAGGATTTTAAGTGCTCCTTATAGTGCGAAAAATACAGTTCCCAGAATTCAAAACGCATCAACATGAAGAAGAACCTTTTCTTATAAACTCCCTCAAATCTGAAATCAATTAATTTACTTACATAATGTTCCAGACTTAGATACAGTCTCAATCGTCCAGTCTATACAAAAAACTTACTTGTTTTATTTAGCTTTTGTTAATTATTGTTACCTTTCAGATAAAGACTTAAAATGTGTTTTAATTTGCTGAGGGCAAGGACTTTCTGTTAGGGATAATATGCATTGGCGTAGGAACTGGGGGGACGGGTGGTACATGTCCCCCCAATATCAGAAATAGGTGGATTCGTCCCCCAAAAATATCCTTCCCAACAATTTTTCTAAGAAAAAGGTAACTAACCAGGTAAACTGTGATGACACTGTTTTTGATAGCTGGTTAAAAAGACTCATCACTGAATCAAAACACACAGATTAAACCCACTGTGTGATTAATAAACTGCAGCTTGTGTCTAGTCAGTTACCTTTTAGAATTAGGTCGATAGATGGTCAAGGTTTGAGAAAAATCTATTTATATGATGTTCAACCTGCCCTGATGTGCATGATCAGTCAATAACGATTTCATTTTCAAATTGGGTTTATTAATTTAGGATTGCAGGCCTACTGTAAGCTATAATAAACGAAAATTCATTTAACGAACTAGTATTGCGGATAGCCAGAATTAAGAAACTTTACAGTACTTTATGTTGGTAGTTTAAAGCAGTTTCTTAACCCTGATCACTGCCCTAAAATTGTGTGTTTTCCACATGATCCAACTGATCAGCTAATAAACAATCCTTTATTAGGTTTACCTGTTAAAATATCCTAGCCCCCTATGGATCATAACTAAATAATTATGTATATCTAGCAGTGTATTAGACACATCACACCATCACTTACTTTATTAAGTGCCTTTAAAGCAGAGGAAGCTCTAGAATCTGCAGAACAGTGGGAATATGCAGTAGAATATGTAGGAACAGGGAACAGGGTAGGAACAGGGTTGACTCTAATTTGACTTCTGTTTATTTGTAGTTCACAGTAAAATCACAGTAAGATCACATGTCCTGAGTAAATAGAGGGATTCCAGGCAAATCCAAATGTTTTTTTTATACTGTAATTGTAGGTGTTTTGAGCAACTATACAGCAACTTGTTGTGACAATGTTTAAATAAGATTGTAAAAAAGTATAAAGAGAATGTTAATTTTAAACTTGCTTTTAATAGAAGCAAGGCTTTGCATTCAGAATATATGAGTAATTCTTAAAGAGTATTAATAGTGTAGGCCCCTTAGGACTAATATTTATTAATATTTCTTTCAATAATTTGTTTCAGTGTGTCACGGTGGGTGACCCAGGCAGGGAGACGAGGAGATGGACGCAAGTGCAGGCAGGGTGAAATAAATAATAATTTAATAAATAAATAGCAAGTAAACAAAGAAACAAGGAACGAGTAAACACGGAACAAAGAATAACGAATAACCAAAAACCAAAACAAACCAGTGAAACTAGAGAACATAAACTAAACAAAACAAGAAGTACTAATGATAAACAAACAGGGAGTAAATAAACAAAGAAACAAACGAGGGACTGAATAAATACAAAACTAAACTGGGCAGTGATAAATATATACAAGGAAATAAACAAGAAGCTAAACAAGACTAGGAAAACTAACCTGAGCAGGGCAAGGGAGAAAACGATGGAAATAAACAGGGAACTAGAAATAAACAAGAAGATAAACAAAGGACAAGGGCTAAGGCTATGAAATACAGAGATAAATATGTAACACAGAGAGAGACGAACAACAGGGGGTAAGTGCAAAGACCGACGAAGGACAAGAGACAAAGGAAGGCTTTATAGCACACAAGGGAAGTGGAAACACCTGGGGCTAGGGGGCGGAGCTACAATTGACACAGGTAGAAAAGTACTGAAACAGAACACAGGAGCACAGGTCACGTGGGACACACACAGAGACATGAGACAAGACCAAGACGTGACACAGTGTGTCATAAAAGGTAAAAGAACAATTTATAAATAAGTTAATTGTTTTCATTTTTACTGTTTTGCATATTTTATTAAGGACTAGAATGCATGTGGTCCTATAGTAAAAGCTCATGATACGACTGAATAAAAAATCTAACTACATTTTATTTGTTTTTTTGTCATATACAGGGGTTGGACAATAAACTGAAACACCTGGTTTTAGACCACAATCATTTATTGTCCTGGCAGACAGTTCTGGTGGAAACAGGAGAGTTGTGGTGCACATTGAATTCTGTGATTCCCTTTCAGACCGCTTCCTCTTGCGTCCACAGTTAATCCTGTTGGATGTGGTTGGTCCTTCTTGGTGGTATGCTGACATTACCCTGGATACACGTGGCTCTTGATACATCACAAAGACTTGCTGTCTTGGTCACAGATGAGCCAGAACTCTGGTATGTCACACAATGTTGTGTGTATTGCAATATTTTGAGCAAAACTGTGCTCTTACCCTGCTAATTGAGCCTTCACACTCTGCTCTTACTGGTGCAATGTGCAATTAATGAAGATTGGCCACCAGGCTGCTCCAATTTAGCCATGAAACCTCCCACACTAAAATTACAGGTGTTTCAGTTTCATTGCAAGCATAGTTTTTTTTTTTTTACCAACAGTGAATGTAATGTGGAGTAACATGTTGAGGTTGTAAAGTTACCTTTACTTGGATGTAACTAATAATAAATAGAAGTACAGCAAAATGGTTTATTTGTGATTAAAAGTAATTCTACAAATGTTGTTCTAAGATACTATAGGGAGGGCTTTGATTCATATTAGCAAATGTACCCCCCCCCACCCACTGTACAATGGGAAAGTCATGGGGAATTGTAATTAGGAGTTATTCTGAGGTGTTGTCACTTTGTCAAGGTCTGGTCTCTTTTAGCTGACATGAAACTATATGATCAGGGACAACCCAAGGACCACTAATATACAGGCCTGTGCTGGACAGAAAGTTGCTGAAATGCCCTTTGGACAAAGCTTTTATGAACAACCAGAGGAATAAATGTGAAGCAATTAACAATGTTGATTGTACCTTTGGTGGTATCATCATGCTTTGAGGCTGTTTACAAATGATCTAACAATTATACCAAGAAAAGCTGTTGATAATATGGAGCACACAAATAAGTTATGTTATTGATAATCAGCCAATAATTAATTGCTATTCCTCTATGAGCTCTAGGTGACTTTAATTTTGTCTGGAACACAGTGCGTAATTAATGTCTGTTCTGAGGAGACAATATCGACCACTTCAAGCTCCAGAGACCACAAGCATTCAGCAGAGTCATCACATTACACCACAGTGAATTAGTGTCCACTTAACACACCCTCACATCTTCTCTCTAAAGAAAGAACAAGGAAAGAACAGGCTTATTTCATAAGAGTAATAATAGTTTTTCATGATGCAGCAAACAATATAGTACAGACTATAAGATGGAGTGGGAAGACGGGGGGCGATGGAGTGGGAAGACGGGGGGGGGGGGCGATGGAGTGGGAAGATGGAGTGGGAAGACGGGGGGCGATAGAGTGGTAAGACGGGGGGCGATGGAGTAGGAAGATGGAGTGGGAAGACAGGGGGCGATGGAGTAGGAAGATGGAGTGGGAAGACAGGGGGCGATGGGAGACAGAAGAGGGTAGGGAGGACAGACAGACTGAGGAATAAGAGAGAGAGAGGAGGAGGAGTGGCCATGTTCGAGCACCGCCCTACGAGACTGCAGGAAGGCGGAGTCACGGCCCGCCAGCGGGCCGGGCGGAAGAACGCAGGTTAGAAGGGAAAACAGGGGGAAAAAAAACGGGCCGCGGGAGCGGCGTGGGCGCCGGGAGCGGCAGCGGCAACAACGAAGGCGCCGGGAGCGGCAGCAGTGACGACGAAGGCGCCGGGAGCGGCAGCAGTAACGGCGAGGGCGCCGGGAGCGGCAGCAGTAACGGCGAGGGCGCCGGGAGCGGCAGCAGTAACGGCGAGGGCGCCGGGAGCGGCAGAGGTGAGAGAGAGAGAAAGAAGACCGGAGGGAACCTTCCGGTAGCGGCCAGACCGGGCTGAGGAGCCAGGGCGGGCCGAGGAGCCAGGAGAGCAGACACCAGCCGCGGCGGTTGGGGAAAGACGCACCGTAATCAAGGAAGGCAGCCGGCAGCAGTGGCGATGGAGGAGTAGGTGTGGACGAGAACAGTTGGTCGTGCGAGGTTGGACGCCAGCCGCAGAAGACATAGAGGTGGAGTACCATCGTGGTGCAGGTAAGGAGCGGGAGTCAACGCCGCAGGCAAGGCTTGTTCAATCGCGGGGTCGTTCAACTGCGGGGTTGTTCAACGAGCAGGTAGAGAGGAAGTGACGGTTTAAATAGGGAAGGAAGTGGGAGGAGTGAGGGCGTGGATCAACTCCCAAAACTTAGTTATGGATACATAACTCCACTTATTAGTATCTAAATGACTAAACATTTTCGGTAAAATGTCTTACTCTCAAGATCTCAGTATCTACGATCTATTGTGAATAAAAGACACTATGGCTCTATGTTATTTGCAAATTATTGTATTGTGTGTTTATTTACAATTGGATGATTCTCTGCAATGGGTGCCTTTTGGATCAAATTTCTTTGTGACGAAAATACTTGACTAATGATAAATTTCTTAATCCTTTATCTGATTAGTTAGTTAAGCCTTATAACAATATATGACTTGTTTATTATTATTTATTTGAAAAAGCTCACAATGTGTGTCAATCATTAAATAATTAATAACGTAGAAATGTTCAATTTTTGTGCATCAGCTTCAGGCAGGCAGGCTTCTAGATATTGCGATTAATTGCAATTTATATATAGACAACCCCAACTAAGAAAAGTTGGTACCATATAGAAAAGATATGTAGATTATCTGTTATATTTAATTGTTTTCAGCTACTTTTATTACTTGTGATACAAAGCTAATCTCTTTTCTATATTCTTTATTAGTGCTTTATAAACTTCCTGGAAGCACTGTGTACATGGCTTGATTAATTCTACAATTAATTCTACAATTACTAAAAAGCCTAGAGTGGCCATACACAGCCCAAAACACAGCGGTCATGTGACATTGTTTGGATGTCTACAGTGGAGCTTGGACATGTGTTACTGGCTGTGTTTTTATTGGAAGCCATACATTTACGAGTGGCACTTCCTGTTCAGAAGAACAATATAATTCTACAGGGACATGCTGTATAATTACACACACACACACACACACACACACACACACACACACACACACACACACACACAGAATGACAGTGACAATGTAAGCATGTGCAGTGAAGTCTTGCAGTGAAATTAGATGTGGACAGGATTACTGTACAGAGAGCTGTTTCTCTGGGCCCTGCAGGGTGAGGGTCTGCAGGTTGGGCCCCTCTGGCCGCAGTGTTCAGTGTGTGTGTTAATGTGTGTGAGTTGAGGTTGAACAGAGGCTGGGGTTTTGGTATTTTGGGTGCAGGACAGTGGGCGGTTCTGTGTGTTTGGAGGAATGCAAAGCCGCAGACTCTCCAGACTAGATTAAGGGGCAGTGGTGCTGTTCTGCTGTCCAGTTCCTTCATGCGTGACAAAACCAAACAGCCCACCGCCTACTCACTGCCCCCGAAATGACAGGCTTCAGAAGACCAGCGCGCTCCCAGCATAGGCTAGTCGGGACAAAGTAAAGGGGACGAGGCCGGGATTGCGTGCGGCCAGTGTGTGGGCGGCGGCGGCGGTGGCGGGGACGCGTCCTGACTTTTCTCTCATCACAGCCACCAAACACAGCGGTACAGCGCCATCTACCGGACTCACTGCCTCTCTACCCTACAGGACCCAAAAATACATGAGAGACACGAGCATCATGTCCCGTAATGTTCAATCAGTGTCACGTGTACCAGTTTAATTATCAGTCGAGAATACTCGGTGCTTAATCCGAAAATAGAAAACTGGGTGTAAAAGTATTTAATTTGTTTCCACCATTTAGTACAGTCAAGATAAAATATTTTTCATGTGTTTGTTAAATTGTCAAGTTTTCTTTCTATTTCTGCTCCTAAAGCAATTCATTTTACATACAGTTTTAAATCGTAATTTTTTTTTTCGTGCAACAAAGGTTGATTTATACCATTATATTTTTTGTATAAAAAAATGCAAAATAGAAAAATCTGATCTTTTCAGATTAGGGGTAGCAAAATTAGGAAAAATTAGAAAAAAATTATCAGCTGCTGGAGCCCCGAAGGAGCTCAATTGGCTTTGCTCTCTCTGGGAGTGTAGATGGCGCGCTCTCCCCACATCACTCCAAAGGCTGATATCGATCAGCACAAAGTGTCTGTGAGCTGATGTATCGGAACGGAGTTGCTGCGCTTTCCTATGAGCGCATTGTTATACTACTCAGCAATGCTGCATGAAAAGAGGCGGAGTCTGACTTCACATGTATTGGAGGAGGCATGTGTTAGTCTTCACTCTCCTGGTTTTGGAGCATCACTAGTGATAGAGGGAGTCCTAATGAGTGTGTTGGGTAATTGGCTGTATAAATTTGGATAAAATGGGATAAAAATGTTAAATAAAATTATAATTTTTTTTTTTTAATTTTAGCACCAAACTGTCAGAAATTTGAATTGATAATTGTTTCACTGACCGTGTTTGCCATATTTCGCTAAAGCGAAAACTGCTGGGACCTGCAGGGTATACATGTATGTTGCATCAGACTTCAGACACAATGCCTTTTACTAAATATTCCTGCACCACACCTGACACTGTAGATCAGTGGAATGTGAAATGTCTGCACAACTACTGAAATCGAATGCCCCATCTATCCGACACCCACTATCGCTCCAACTCAGATCACTTGATTATTTAAGTGCTCCAGCATTTGCAAGCCAACCCTGAGTTAACGCTTCTTGACCAATTTACAAACTGTACAGTAATTCTGTGACTTTCGGCGTGATAATTTACGTTCATCTCATGAACAGTGCATCTAGTATTAACAATAGTGTTTCGTTACTTACAGACATGAGCACTCCTAGAATAATGCTAAGGAATTTGCATATTTTTCCCTGTACAGTCAGTGCATAATATCATTTAACCATTTAACCTTCCTTTCATCATGAACGAAATCTGTAGGAATTTCAGTGTGTAAAGGGCAAGGGCGTGAGCCAAAATTTAACACTTAAGATCTCCTATTCCTCAGACGGCACTGCATCAAAACCCATCATTCAACTATACCTGATAGAACCACATGGGCAAAGAATTATTTCACAAAACATCGTCAAACAATTCAATGCAGTTATATTAACAAATACCTCCCTTACAGAAGGGTTACTCATGAGTTACACACACAAAGGGATGTGTGAATATAGATGACTCTTTTATTCATTTCTTAAAATGTTAACTCCTCATTTATATTAAGGGATTCATCACCTTTTATTTCTAATTGAACATGATAATACGATATAAGATAATAATGTTCATTGTGTCAGTCTAAGAAAAACAGTGGTATTTGTTTAAAGTTATAGAATTGAGGTAGTGTCACACAAGTATTTTCTCATTTCACTCTCCTCACTGCAAATATAAAATGATTTGTAGACAGTTTGGATCACAGCAATCTCAGGATCTTAAATAAACAATACAATGCAACACAGATTTCATGCAAAGAAACTTGATTCCCTTCCATGTCCATAATTTTAAGGATATTAACTGTAGTGAACAGGAAAACATTGCACTTTAAGTCTGCACCAAAAGAATTTGAACACTTTAACTTTAACCCCACATTAAGCCTCTAATCTGAGTCTTTGAGGGTGGCAAGATGGTCCCTCCTGTTGATAAAGACACAGTGAACTACAGAGGGCTGTGGGCCATTCTCGCCTATATCTAGAGTGATGATGAACCTGCAGATGCCTGTGTTGGGGCAGGCTGAGTAGATATGGTTCATCTTCAGACCGGCAGGCAGGCTACAGTGCAATTCATCTACCAAGTGGCGTACTGCAACTCTGATATAGGCACCATGGCTCACGACCAGAGCATGAATAGGCAGGTCAGCGACTCCGTCATCGGCAAATCCTGCAACCATGGGCTGTGGTGATACTGAGGGTGCTGGACAAGTAGAGGGGCATGCAAGCTGACCAGCCTGACAGTGGTCGTCAATCATGCGCTGGAACATAGACTTGAGGAACTTCTGGAAACGTGTCTTTACCTGGACACAGACACAAGTGCACACACACACACAAGGTGTGACAATGTAAGTTTAATGGAAAGTCATTTTCCATGTTCTTTAGAAAAAGACCAGAAAAAATCGATATTTCCATTCCCCCTTTAAATGGCTTCTAACACTGCATAACAAATACATCTGTACAAATGACAATATGCACTCTGTCTAAAAAAATCTATGGTTTCTATGCAGCGATTTCAAATCACTGTTAATGCCAATGATCAAGAGAGGGGGCAAAACCCACAGACAATATTTTGTTACTTCCTGTTACTCTGAATTTTTATTTATTCAAACTTTTTATTTTTTTATTTAAAACCATAAAAAAAACTTCACATAAGATTCACAAATGCTTATGGCCTAGAAAACTAGCCTCTCCTAGTTAGCAAAAGGCCTAAAATTGGCCAGTCCAAAATGTTGTGTTCACGCTATTTACCTAACTAAGACATCCTGCTTTAAGGCAGGCACAAAAATACCAGGAGTTATCAAAAAAACAATCCTAAAGTAGTTGCTATTTTGCTTACTTCATCCTCTTCTCTAAATTTTTTAAAGGTAGACTTTTGCCTTTATGAAGTTACTTGACAGCTAATGTCTATTACACAACGTCTATGGTGTGATAGAAACATGTTATATATATGTCTCAATGCCTGTTTTGCTCACATATAGGAAAGAGATTTACCTCCTTGAGGGTTTCTCCTCCTGGTGGTGTAAAATCTCGGCAGGCTTGGCCTGCTGCATTGGCCATGTTCTTCAGGTCTTCTTTGGGCCGGCCCTCAGCAACCCCAAACCCCTGCCGAACACAGCACACACTGAGAAGAGGCATGGGGATGGTGCATTCAGAAGTGGATCCTGTTCCATATTTAGTAAGGGTAACAGGTACAAGTTAGGATCTTAGGGACAGGATATGGTAAATATTGAGCATGGTAAAGAAGTGTTAAACGAGTCAGTATGTAGGGCAACAGGCATCATTCAGTAATCAAGGTGAGTGCCTAAAGGATGTTTAACCAGTTTCTATTTAATTACCTAACCTAATAAAGAAATGATAAGATGCATGGGATCAGATTTTCCAGCTGTGTGAGGCTAAAGTTAAGGCAGATTACATATATATATATATATATATATATATATATATATATATATATATATATATATATATATATATATATATATATATATATAACAATGAGGAATGTTAATCGGCAGAAGCTCACCCTTTCTCTGAGCAAAGGATCCAGCACTATCTCCACATTAGAAGATTGGACATTGTTTCTTAGAATTATCTCAGCAGTCTGAAGAAAAGAAAACAAGACAGAACCACACATGAACCTCATGTATCATGTAGATCTACAGTTCTGTTAAAAATACTTTTCAGTTAATGGGTCATTATATTAAAATATGTTGGGTCAATTTCCCTAAATCTGATTAAGCACACTAAAGTTTCAATTGTCTATTAATAATGGAAATAATTCCAGTCAAAACTGGGTGTGGGTCTTGGAAACTGACCAGATATGTACAGATGTTTGCAAGCAACCTGCTTTATAGAAATTAGAAACATTACATAGGAATTTGACACTCTCTCCAGCAGTAACATCACTTATACTTGATACAAGGAAAAGGCGGTGAGGATTTAATCACACTCAGTCACAAGTGAATTAGCAAGGTCAGGTACTGAAGCTCAAATGCCAGTCCAGCTCATTCTAAAGATACTGGATAGAGCTTTATCACTTCACAGAAATTAGTTCCACTGCTGCAGTCCCTAGTGCTTTCTACCCCATAAATGACACCTGGCATTGATGATGAGAAATTAGCGCCAAATTGAAAAGCAAATACTATTGTGAAAAAATGAAAATGCAATCCATTTCCAAATGAATCCACCTTAAAAAGCAACCAGCTCAACAGCACTGTTTTCCACTGTGTGGTGCTGTGAATGTTTAAAAGCAAAACACAATGTACAGGATTGCATTTCGTCTGGGAGCAGCGCGGTACTCGTGCCTGAATGAAATGAAACTTTTCAATTAGAACCCAATGTAATGTAATGGATTTTGCTTTTCATTTTGGCACATATTCTGCAAGATACTGTGGAAAAGCAAGCATCTTATATGCAATTGCATTTACATTTTTTCACAGGGTTTGCTTTTCAATATGGTACTTATTCCTCTCCATAGGCACTGGGCACAGTGACCTTATGCTGATTGGCAGCTTTATTTCAAACAAACGTAAACGTAAAGCAGCTGTGGCCAAAAGCTGCTTCATATGTCTATAAGGAGCATGATGGGTAATAAACTTTAAAGAAATCTAGCTGCAGTCTTGCTTCTACTGACCATGCAGTATTCTCAGAGTTTAAAAGTTATTACAATTTGTGTCTTTGACTTTAAACTTTAAATGAATTGTCTGTGTTCGGGTGGAATAAGATTAAACCATAAGACAAACAAACACCTGTATGGCTCTCTGGAGATTGCTAGCAAAAACATTGGTGAAGCGAAGGTCTTGGAGGTAGTGTCCTGCTGCTTCTGCCTGTCGCTTTCCAACTTCTGACAAAGGAGTGTCAATACCTTGACCTACATTAAAAGACACACAAACAAAGACAAAACATTGCCCACATTCCTGCAGCAAACATAGAGAGTATTTCTCACTGTTTATACTCACACTGCGCATACCTTGCAGGAGCTTGTCTTTGTTGTACTGTGTTTCACCACTACAGGGGAAAAGAGCACAACTAAACCAAAGACACAACTTCGACCAGACACCCAAAGCAAGAATCAATTACAAGAGCTTTTTTTTTATTCAGGCCAATATAGCTGTTTTTAGAAAATGATCTAACATGACCATCACACCATAGTACTTCTTTATAGTTTTGTATGTTTTGTATATATTTTTTAATGTTATGTTCGTGGTGAGGGTACTGGACACCCCTGTAATAGCCCAATAAACAACTGGTTATAATAACAACTGGTTATAATACACAACTAGTTATAATGTGAATAAAGTCATTTCTTTTTCTCGCTCTCTCTTTCTTTGTGTCTCCTTTTTCTCTCTCCGTATCTCTCCCGGTCTCCTTTTCTGTCTGTCTCTTAGTCTCTCTCTCTGTCTGTCTGTCTCTCAGTCTCGCTCTCTCCGTGTCTCTGGTACTTACTGTCGGAGCAGTGTGAGGCTGAAGCTGAGCATGGTGATAGTTATGGTGATAGTAACAGTGGTAACAGAGCGGAGGAGGAGAGTGGACGGGCTGCCGGCTCTTCCTGGTTCATGTGGCTGAGTGCCGCAGCTCGTTGACGTCATCTAACGGACTTGGCCCTGTGTGGAGTCTGTGGACACGCTGCCCTCGTGTGGCGAAACAGCTGAACTACATTAAAATAAAGAAGAGCGAAGATAAGACCATGCAGTTAAACCACATGCATCCTGTATCACGTGTTACTTCAAGTTTCTTCTTTTACTATGTAGTTCTCTTACAGACTGAATCAGATTGTCTCACCCTCTACCTTTACAAGCCAAGGTCTGCTGCTGTAAAGCATGCCCACAGCGCACCTTTTAGGTGTTCACAAAACACAACATGTAGACCCATAGACTGTGTATAGCTGGACAGAGCATTGTCTCTCAAAAGTGAAGCCACCACAGGCCGGGCGGCCCCCCGTTTGCTAGTTTTAGTCTCTGCTTATATTGTCAAATTTTTATAGTCCCACAGAACACGTTTTTAAAAACGTTATTCAGCTCTATTCAAAACAGGTGTGGTTATTGTCAAAGGGCTGGTTATGGGCGGGACCAATAACAGACCGTCAGCTCCGCTCCGCTCCGCTCTGCAGCCTGTGACCGCGAGGCAGCCCTCAGAGGCGGGTTTATTTAAATGGTAGGAGCTCTCCACAGTCTTTCTCCCTCCTCTAGTCTCTACTGCACAGACTCGGTTTTCAGGATCGCCAACATGGCGGAAGATTTCGGATTAATTTTCACTGAATGAATGGGAACGGAGACACGACGTCCATCTTTTTTTACAGCCTCTGTGTAGACCAAATACATTCCTACCAGTTGACCAGTCTCCCATGTGTTTAAATGAACTATAGTTGAGATTTCGCATGAGCTTTCTTTAGCAGTGGCCACTCTCGAAACTGGGAAAGAACCTGCACAATAGTCTCTCTAATCTTAGCTGAAGTTGAGTGTCTTGGTAGACTTTCTTACTAGTTTTAGTTTGTGAGGGCGGCCTGCTCTAGGCAGATAATTTATAATAATGCAAATCCCAAGGCCACAGTGATTAACTGATAAGGGGAGACCATTGAGTAAGAAAGTCAAAATGTTTTAAATAATTATTAACCTACAGAGCACACAGACACTTTCAGGGCCTAAACTGAAGAACTGAAGTTTAACACTGGTAATGGCAAAATAGTTTGGAACACTTTGCTATGCCCCTAGAGGTCAGCTCTTTTGGTACCGGTTAATAGAAAGTAACACTCTAGACCAGGGGTCGGCAATTAAGTTTGGCCGCGGGCCAGATTTTTTCCAAGCCATTACATGGCGGGCCACAAGCACTTGGGCGCGGTGGCGGGAGGGCGCTCTTAAAATGACAAGCAGACATTCAAGTGGGCTGATGTGGGTGAAATCTGTGGACTGACCATTGGGGGCGCTATTAATGATATACCTGTTTGTTAAATAAAAAAAAAAAACGAATATAAAAAAAAAACAGAATAAAGAAGCTAGCAGTTATCTAACAGCCCGTGGCTCTATCAAAAAATCTTTAATAAAATTTTCTGTTTTGGAAAATTAAGTTTCTAAATAAAGAGCATTTTTGAGACGGACAGTCCGATTTTTTTTTTCATTATAGTTCAACCTCACGGGCCAGATGTTTCTTGCTTGCGGGCCGCCTATTGCCGACCTATGCTCTAGACACTGTCTGATTGATAACTCTCATTCAAGTAAATTCCTACTTAAATTCAAATGTCCAGTTCACACTTCATTAGTTCACATCTGAAGCCTGTCAAGTTGACACTCCATGCAATATTTTAGCTTAATTAGATGTATGGTTAATGAGAAACACTTATTTAGCATTTACAATGCCCTCTAATTATATGCACAACTGATACCTACCACAGTATTCCTGATTTAAGCTGTGCAGCTTCAAATGTTTAGGACTAACATTAAATATCTGAGTAATGAAAAGATTAATGCAAACAAAAATAGTTTTTTTTTTGCACTGTGTGCTTAATAACAACAATAATAATAATAATAAGAAGAAGAAGAAGAAGAAGAAGAAGAAGAAGAAGAAATACAATAATACAGAAACACAAAACATGTTTTGGTTTAAATTTATTAAAATGAAAGAATGTGGAATAAGGGATTGAGGTACATGCTGTAGCTCATAATCAGTATTAAAAGAAAAAAGTATTCTATTCATGTTGTCTTTGTTGTAAACTACACCATTGGTGAAACTGGTGAACACTGCATTAACATACTTGCACACAAACAAACAAACAAATAAACAAACAAACAAACAAACAGGCAAATATACCTTACACCCTGCAAAGTTCACACCTTTCACCTAGCAACAAAGCTTATAAATATATATCTACGCAGATGTGCGTGGTGGTCTGAAAATAAGGTGTGGTTAGGTAAATTTCTGGTGTATTGCTATCTTGGCAAAGGAAAACACAGGTGCACCACTCTCTAAACAATAACAGATAACAGTCACCCATAAGATGCCGTGTGTACGTGTACAGCCCCGCTCTTAACACACAGCAGTGGACAAACCCAGCTTTTACATCAACAACAAACAGAATACAAAATAAAATAATAGCCTATTATTCACCATATATGGACTTGAATGTCTTGGAAGTCTTAATGGCTAGCTGTGTGTTTTCAGTGATGATTTGTTTTAAAGCCCTCACCTCAGACCAATAGGAAAGAAACGAGTTGTGACACCCAGCAAATAATGAAAAGCTGAGGAACCCCATGATTCCCTCTGATTATTTCTCATTCTCTGTTTGTCTGAGTTTCTTAATTAACCTTTGAGATGAGGTATGAAAGTAGCAAGCAACAATTGTCTTACAAACCTCGCAAAAAAAGCCATGCATAGTAATAACACATAAAAAAAAACTGTGAAGAAAATGAAGATGCAGGAAAAAAGCATTTATAGGTAGAATGTGATATAAGGACCAGCCACCTGGCTTCACTATTAACTCCAACTGGATTAAAATAATCTAGATGGGGGCGCCGAGTGGTCCAGCGGTCTAAGGCGCTGCCACTATGAGCAGGAGGTCGCAGGTTCGAACCCCAGCTCATGCAGCTTTGCCATCAAGCTGCTGGCGTCAGAGGGAGCAAAATTGGCCCTGCTCCCTCTGGGTGGGTAGATGGTGCTCTCTCCCCACATCACTCCTAGGGTAATGTCTGCAGCACAGGGCGTCTGTGAGCTGATGTACCGGAGCCGAGCAGCTGTGCTTTCCTCCGAGCGCGCTGGCTGCTCGGCAATGCTGCATCAGCAGCAGCTCGAAAAGAAGCGGTGGCTGGCTTCACATGTATCGGAGGAAGCATGTGCTAGTCTTCACCCTCCTGGTGTGTTGTGGCATTACTAGTGATAGATTAGGGGAGTCCTAATGAGTGGGTTGGGTAATTGGCTGTGTAAATTGGGGAGAAAAATGGGAAAAATAAAAAATAAAAAATAAAATAAATAATAATAATCTAGATGTAGCAGCACACAAATGGGAAAAATAAATAGGTATGGAATGTATGTAGACAATGCAACCTGTGTAAAACTAATTTTTTTTTCTTCCTTTTAGCAGCAGAAGGATAAATGTGCAGTCAATAAAAAAGGCCTTCATACAATGTACAATACTAAAATACACTGAATGTAAATAATATTTTGACATATATTATATGTATTATATGAATATATATTGATGCTGATATATTGACCCTGAATTCACCATGATTCCTGATCAATTTGTTGACAAATTAGGTTCCACAATTTACGATATATTTCTTAGACCTTAGTCTCTTAATAGCCTTCAAAGGAGGAAAGAAACGCACCATTGCAGTTTTCTTTACTATGAACGGTAAAATTCAAGTATATAACATCATTTGATTGACAATAATATGCTAAAATGATAAAACAACAAATTCAAAAAGACACTCAAACAAATGTCCTATCTAAATCTATATGGCACTGGGTTTTAGGTTCCTGCTTACTAAAACCACTCACAAGTACACCTTATTTAAAGGGAAACCAGCCCCAAGTAAAAAATAATTTAATTAAAAAAGATTTTAAAAGCAAATTAAAAATAATAGTCACTAAATCCTCTCAAATGCCAAAAAAGTCTTCATAACGTAAGAGTGAGTTTCAAAAGTGCATTCATGTTTGCATTTTAAGGAATTCTTTGCTAGGTTGTTACAGCACACACTGAATCTCAAAAGACACTTTAATCTTGTACTTTCTTTTGCTATTCTTCCACTATAAGTCATTCATCAATCATTATCTGGTATTTAACCAGGAAGACCCTTCTGTTGCCCTCAAAATGTGCATACCTTTATACACCAGTCACGTAACAGCAGTACTGGTGACTGATTATCAAACACTGTTTTATAATCCACATATTATCCAATCTAAACTTTCGCTCACATATCTTCTCTTTTCTCTCTTCTAACTTTACAGAAACTCTCTCTACCTACAGGAACCACAGTCAAGACTGTACCCTCAGTTTTCTGTGCTCATCCTAAATACATGTTTAGACTGATCCCTTCTTTTCTTGAGAAAGAAAAGTCTCTGACCAAATAAATCAGGGACTCTTAGACATTTTAGACTTTCACTTCATACCAACTGACAAACCATAGGAATAGAGGGAAAGGTGAACCTTCTAAGGATGTCTTTGCCAACCTCTGCTTTAGGAAATTAAACACAGTTCTTCTACAGAAATAGCTCAAATAGCTCACCTTAATTTTAAGACCGTAGTCACTCTCTCAGCCGGTCCTCCTCTTTAAGCCTCATTCCTAACTCAATTAACACATGTTGGATGGAACATTCCAGAGAATACAGTTAGTTAGGAATGGTGCCAGGCTCATGTTTATCCACTCCAAAGAATGCTATTACACTGGCTACAACTTCTACATTGACAATACATGTGTGTGCATTTGCACAACATTTTTAGCAATGATGGCAACTTAATGTTGCTAAATGCATTCATTAGATGGAGTGTACACAAACATTTGGACACATGGTGTACCTTTCTTTGCTGTCTTGCATTTACAGAGCATCTCAGGCAGTCAGTGCCACTTTAAAAGTTTGGCATAATGAGTATATTCCATCTGAATGCTGTATAAATAGTCACAAATACTGTATGTCACACACTACAAAGTGTGATACATTTAAGATAATAATAATAATAAAATTATATATATACTATATACTATACCATATGTGTGTGTGTGTGTGTGTGTGTGAAAAATAAATTCAAGTACATATTTCAATTTCAAGTACAAGGTATTTTCTTTTCTTTTTTTTTATGAAGTGTGATATATCTCAGGTTTTTATGTAGCATTTCATAGTGTACTCACACTAGGCAATTTTAAAAACCTGTGGGGGCATAGTAGAGTTTCTCCCAAACATCTTTTCCGTGAATTGTGCCTGGGCTTGTTTGAAAAGGTGGACTCAGGCATGGTTCAGTTAAACTCAGATACCATTATGCATCTAGTGTCATTGCAAACTCTGCCCGAGCATGAAACATAAACATGACATCAGTGCTGCCTTCTCTTATACGGGAAGCACAAATAACAGACACAAACAACAGACCAAACAGGCAGGCAGCATTGTGATGAAGTGTGCTCAGATCTGGAACATTAAGAACATGCGAGCCCAGTGAGGGATTTAGGAATGACAATCATGCTCAAGCATGGTACAAACCAACAGGGACTAGTGTGAGTACAACTTAAATTGTGTTTTGACAAAAGTTAAGATATGTGTCTATTTACTGGCTTAATATACTATATGTTTAAACTGCAATTAAATAAGTGATTAAAATATTAACTTGCATCATCACATTAAAATGATCAGGCAGGGGATGCCCCACGGGAGATCGCTGCTTGGAATCCCAGCCATCAGCTGCGGGAGACCTGAGAGTGCACAACTGCCCTTGCTTTTTCTGGCTGGGTGATATCGATCAGCACAAGGCGTCTGTGAGCTGATGTATCAATGATGAGTCATGCTGGCTACTCTGCAATGCTGCATCAGCAACAGTTAGAAAAGAAGAGGTGGCTGACTTCACATGTGTGAAGGCATGTGCTGGTCTTCACCCAACTATTGATGGGGGATATATAGCTGAGTAGCAGCTGAAGGGTGGGACAATTGGCCTAGCTAAAATAAAAATCAGGTAGGTGGGAAATGACACTATAGGTTAACGTCACGCACATCTGTAGGTGTGCAGGACTGGCTCTGAGAGATATGCTCCTTGATGGTGACCACTCCCTCGATGTGTTTGTACTGTTGGCTTTCTCTGAGGCTGCTGGCCAGCAATTGCTCAATTTTCTCCTGGCATGACTTCAAGCAATCCTATGAGAAAGAGACATATAGGGTTCAATAACACTTTCAGATACACACAAACACAATCACACACAAAATCTTTTAAAATTTAATTTCATTATTTCCTAATTAAAAAAAGAAAATATGTAACTGTTTTCTTATATCACACATAGTTAAAACACATTTTTTACATTAACTTATTATTAGATTAATATATTATTTATTATACTAATAATAATATATTATTATTATTAGATTAATATATATATATATATATATATATATATATATATATATATATATATATATATATATGTGTGTGTCTATATGTGTAGGGAAATTTTTTGTGTCTATATGTGTAGGGTTATATTTTATGGGGAATAAAGAGTAGATGAAATAATTTGTGCAGGTAGCTGCTACCTGGAGATAAACATTAAATATTTGTTTGATTCCACATTGATCCAAAAACTGAAATCAGCATGAGGTAGATGTTGAGCAGGAGGGACAAAAAAAAAACACACAAAAAAAATAAAATATAACAATTAACATGAGGCAAGAAGGCTGACGGGGGCAGAGGATGAATATGTAAACATGGATCACACTCCAATCTACACTGTAAAAAAGTGCAAATTTCCAACAAACACTCAACTAGAAATGGAGAGAGTAGAAATGATTTAATGTACACATGGATCCCCTTACACAAACTGTCAGGTCTTTTTTTATTTTTTACAGAGAAGAGTTTTTTTAAACGAATGGAGTTTTATAACTAATTTAATAATTTATCATACATTTATTCCAGAAACAAACAACCGTCCCCCAAATAAAAAAACTGTACTGTATTTGTGAATGGAGAGCTAAGCTTTGAGGTGCAATGCTAGGGGGTTCAAACATACAAGATTGCCTATTATAAAACTGACCAAAAATTATAACTACATAACCTTTTGGAGTTTTATCTAATTATCTCATAGTAATACATTTCAATATTAATATATGTAAATTTACATTAGACAAAATATCACATTTCATTGTGCATATGGAGAGAGATGACACCATTGAATATGAGAGAATAAATAAAAATAGAAGAATTATAACTAATAATGCATCTAAATTTTGGGGGCTAAGAGAAAGTTAGGGTGCCATTGACCCATTCTCTTCAAGAAGCATAAATAGTGGAAATGGCGGAAACACCGTCATTCTCCATTCTTATACATTCTCAAAAAGCTCTTGTCCCAAAGAAACCTCGACCAGCCTGCCTCAACTGTTTTGACCACTGACTAACAGTTTGATCACCTGTGCACCACCAGTGCATGCAACATTTGACTGCAAAAATATCTGTGCAACCACTCAATAAACAACTTTAAGCTTGAACACCTAAACATTTTACAGTTTATATTAGTCCAATTATTAAAGGTTGGACTAATATAATGTTTTTCATTAATGTTGTGGTAGTCTCTAGTATGAATGTGAGCTATAAGCTGGTGTGAGAAAGTGCATGGTGCTTCTGTTTCAGACTGGTTTAGTTAGGTGGAGGAATGGGTAGGGAAGAACCACAGGATTTTGGTCCTTACTCATGAATATTCATGCCATTCAAACCTCTTGCCTCTGATTGGCTAACAGCACTGTGACCCTCCCTTTAAGCCAATGTAGGCGAGGTCATGAATCCTAATTTAAGGGTTGATGTCAGTCTGGGGGGGTTTCCTGATTCATTCTTTTTCTGTCTTTTTTCTTTTATTGTGGAGGCAATAGGTTGGAGGACATTTTCATGTGCAACATGCAAATACAACTCAAAGTGACTTACTGTATTTCAAAAAAAGCAAGAACTAAATGTTTGTTAATGTTTTTTTTTTTGTAGTGACAATAATATATACATAAGGCATTTCCGGAATAGTCATCTAACCTTTATAATTATTAAGAGTATGAAGGAATAACAAGGCACAATACAGTGTTTTAAGTATAGCTGAACTAATTGGTATTATTAGTTTTGCTATTATCATTATCTTTTTTGTGGTATTGCCACAATGCTAACAGTCAGATGGTAACAGATGCTAACAGACACAGCTTCTGCTGAGTTGAATTAATTAGCAAAAACACTAGCAGAAATGAAACTGTCGGATATCAACGCTCCTTATTGTCAACCATCAGTTGGCCATCAGTCAAATGTTGATATGCAAATGCATGATAGAGAGAGGCCAGCATTATTTTTACAGTTACATTCTCAGCAAAAGCTCATGTAAAAAGAAGCTAACACTTTATGATAATACA
This sequence comes from Astyanax mexicanus, assembly GCF_023375975.1. Classification (NCBI taxonomy): domain Eukaryota; kingdom Metazoa; phylum Chordata; class Actinopteri; order Characiformes; family Acestrorhamphidae; genus Astyanax; species Astyanax mexicanus. The sequence goes on along the minus strand of NC_064409.1, from coordinate 30,404,481 downwards.
CTGCCTGGGCAAAAAAAAGGGTTTACTTAAAAAAGGTCACACGCTCTAATGTTGTGTTGGACCGCCTTTAGCTTTGACTGCATCACGCATTTACTGCGGCATAGTTTCAATAAGCTGTGCAATTTCAATCCAGTGTTGCATATATTTTTTACCAAGATCTTGCAGCATTGATGGTAGAAGTGGTCTGACCACTGCACAAAGCTTCTCCAGCACATCCCAAAGATTCTCAATAGGATCTGACTTAGTGGTGGCCAATCCAGTGTGAAAATGATGATCTCATGCTCCCTGAACTCTTTCACAATTCCAGCCTAAATAATCCTGGATTTGTCATCATACTCGTGTCATCAGGGAAGAAAAAAAACCATTGATGGAATAGCCTGGTCTATATTCAGTATATTCAGGTAGTCAGCTGACCTCATTCTTACAGCACATACTGTTACTGAACCTAGACCTGACCAACTGCAGCAACTCCACATCATTTACTTAGTTAAATTCACGTGGTGACTTTTTTAATCTATATGTTATTGCTATGACTACACATAAACCCCTGTTCAAATTTATATACATCATTATAGAAGTAGAGAAGCAGAGCCAGTGTGACACACTCACCACTTCAATGTGGGTAATTTTGGCCAGCACCTCGGTCAAACTGTTCCCCCAGTCACTGCTCTGCATCTCATCTAACCGAAGGCCACAAGCGGCTGCACCTACACTCCCTGTGGCTATCATGGAGGGAGGACACATTGTGAAGCTGTGATCTGAGGAGGGAAAAAGGACCACAGAAAGCATGAGATAGATTACGAGTACATCCTTCACCAGCAGCTAACTCTCAACATACACATATGCTAACAGCTGTGTGAGGGAAGAGCTTAAGGGGAGATCACTTTTTTCCAGAATATTTAACATCTGGTCTGAATTAGATCCAAGCTCAGAGAACTTCAATCCAAATTTCACACACTCTGTTACTATGGATGAGTGCTTTGTTTTAGTGCTTGCAGTCTTTCCCTGGCCCAAGCCACAGATAAAAAACAGGAAAAAAACAAGGGCTTCTCCTTTTTCCTCCTCCACCCAGTCCCATTCTTGGAAGGCTTCAAAGTTTCCAAGAATGACTGACTTCATATCATCTGCCCAGCGCTAACAGGCGGAAATGTTTTAAAAGACATACACAGAAGCTACATTCTAAGGTCTTACCATTAAGAGAAACTGAAATTAACTGACGTATCGAGGCTCCATCTATAAAGGCAGTGTTTCATTGTTTTTAGCAACTGTGGCTAAGTTGAACAAACATAAGCACTGTTAAGATTTGTTCTTCATATGATCTCATCCTGTCTTACACCTACTTCCAACATCTGTGACTTTAAGTGGCTTAGCATCTGTTGAGAACCAAAAAAATCTGTCTGTTTGTTCATTTTGCCTCTAGCAAAAGAGCAAAATGCAAAATATGCTTCCTTTTTTAAAAGCAGAATGCAAGATATGGTTACTGGACGTGCCTGCAGAATGTGAGGAGAGTTATGTAATGAAAATGAACCGAAATGCACATTTAAGACATGTTTGCTGGATAAAAGGGACCCAATTACACCTGAAACGCTCCATGCTCTGTATATTCAGTACCAAAAAAATCCTTTAAGTGTAGTAAGCAGAAATTAAATGTAACACTATTTTTTCACAGTTCTTTCCATACTGATTTTTTTCTGATTTTGGGGTTTTAAAACATGCATTGAAAAGATAAGTTGATTGTTGAGTACTTTTTTTTACTGATGTTGTTTTAGGAGATACAGTTGTGTTCAAAATAATTTAAGCACCACTGCAGTAAAGTGTTTCAGCATTTTTTTTTATTATTATCTATTATTTAATCCTTTGTTTTTATCTTGTTTACAATAAGAACAAATAAGTACTTGTATAATAAACAAATGCATCTTAAATTGCAACAATATTTTTTCTAATAGACCAACAAATGTCCTTTTTGTGATTTCCTCATTAATAAAAGTAATCAACTCCTTAAAGGGGGTCACTCTCAAGAACAGAGACTTCAATCAGGTGTTTTCAATCAGATATTGATATACTCAGCTCCTTCTAGACAGTTAACAGTGTCTAAAAAACATGGTGAAGTCCAGGGAATGGTAAAAGAAGTCTAGAGAGGAGGTACCTGGACGTAGCAGAAAGAGGATGACAGCTGAGGAACCGTGACAGGACTTGTCAGAGGGAGGTATTTATTCCGTCATGGGCAATTTTAAAAATTATTTTCTTCTGCCTTTTGGAACAAATTGCAGTCAGATCATATCAAATAGAAAGTGAATGCAGTCTAAAATAGCTACTGCTGTGGATACTGACCAATCTGCATCTGTGGTAAAGGAGCTAAATATAACACAACTACCCAAATGTCCACACGTCTGCTATGATTATTTTGTGGAGGGAAACTCGGTTACAAGGAACTGGTGAAACAGATGCGCTCCCTAACAGAGGCACTGTGATGCTGTCAGAGAAGATGTTACCCTAAAGAGGTAATTTACGAGCAGGAGAGAATGGATGCCTATACCTGCCGCACCAAAAGTTCTTATACAAAGTTACCAACGTAGCCCTATACTTGTCTTCAGGGAAAATAAGGTGGATACATACACAGCCAAGGCCTCATTTATAACTTGATTTACATAGACATGACCTTACTTGGTTGAAATGTTTTTGTGTGATTTAATCCAGAATCTATACATGAATACATAACAAAGATGAGCTTACTGTGTTTTTGCTATCAAGATTACCTGTAGCACAAAGGGCAATGAACGTTTGTGCATGTTTACGAATTAGCCTCAGTCTTTCCTCAGGTAGTGGCAACTTGTGGAGTATGTGTTCTGTGAAGTCATTAGGGGTCACAGCTGCCATGTTCCATTTCAATTTTGCTAAAACTAACAGCTCCCATTCCTGCACAGAAGAAGAGGGAGGAGAAGGAGAAAAAACACATGAAAAGACATTAATATACTTTTTTGTTGTTGAAAAATTGTTGCAGGTATAAATGCATTAATAATATAAATGGGTTGGCAATTCAACTGAAACACCTGGTTTTAGACCACAATAATTTATTGTCCAGACGGACAGTTCTGGGGGAAACAGGAGAGCTGCACATTGAATTCTGCCGTGATTTGGGCAGCAGTGGTTTAATGTTTTTTGGATACAATCTGGGTTAGCACCCGAACATCCCTTTCAGACAGCTTCCTCTTGCGTCCACAGTTAATCCTGTTGGATGTGGTTGGTCCTTCTTGGAGGTATGCTGACATTACCCTGGATACTGTGGTTTTTGATAAATCACAAAGTCTTGCTGTCTTGGTCACAGATGCTCCAGCAAGATGTGCACCAACAATTTGTCCTTTTTTGAACTTTGGTATGTCACCCATAATGGTCTGTACATTGCAATATTTTGAGCAAAACTGTGCTCTTACCCTGCTAATTGAACCTTCACACTCTTACTGGTGCAATGTGCAATTCATGAAGACTGGCCACCAGGCTGCTCCAATTTAGCCATGAAAGCTCCCACACTAAAATGACAGGTGTTTCAGTTTTATTGTTCAACCCTGTATATATGTATTTCTTTTGTTTGCACCGGAACAAAACAATAAACTGAGAAAAGGCCACATCTAATCACTTTCCATGTGGGTATCCAGAAACAGACTGACAAATTTACTGCCAACTATTACTGGTAATCATTGATGCACGCACAGACTTACTTCCTGCACTGCAATAGCATTCAGAGAAACCATTCACAGCTGATCCACAAAACAGAAACAAAAGGGCACAACAGCAACTTCCATTTTTCTCTCTGAGCTAAGTACAATATTGAGAAAGTGCTAACCACAAAAAAGGACACTGCCCAAGTTGTGATCATTTCCAGTAAGAAAGTTTGTAGTTGATGGGCAGGTCAGTGTACACCCAGGCTAGTTTAGATGTTAGCATTTTAACAAGATGAATATAAAGAAAAATGTAGACCCCTGTTGTACTGCCTTAAGATGATATAAAAGTACCCATAAAAGACACCCAGTATTAGAGCTGGGCAACATGACAATATTTTATTGTATTGCGATCAATTTGTTAATAAATGATAAGCCCCCCACTAATGTGGATTACATTAGCATAACACACATATAACACGTAAAACAATCAACAACTGCACATTTGATGTTGACAGAAAGTGTTATTAGTCCTATTTAACTTAATAATGTATATTTCAGACCATTATAAAGCAGTTAAAATACCTCTGCATTAACAGGTAACCTCCAAACAACCCTTTACCTGAAATAGTGCGTTAAAATACATGCTTAACTACCAGACTTAAAGGGGAGTTAAAAGGGAGTTTTACCAAAAAGGCATTGGACAACACTGCATTTTAAATGAAGGTTTCCCATAGAAAGGAAAATTTGTCCAGGGACCCCCATACCCCTACCAACGACCCAGCCCTGTCTCCTTATACCCCTACTAACGACCGAGCACTGTCTCCTTATACCTCTACCAATGACCCAGCCCTGTCTACCTATATCCCTACCAGTGTTGGGCATGTTACTTTGAAAAAGTAATTAGTTATAGTTACTAGTTACTTCTCCAAAAAAGTTACTAACGGAGTTACTCCACTATAAAAGTAACTAGTTACCAGTAAAAGTAACCATTGCGTTACTTCTGTGTTATTCGCCCCGTAAAAAAATTAACAAAAGAAAGTAAATTATGTAATTACTATTATTATTAGACAAATAATAAATGAAAATAAACCCAAAATGTTGGCAAAAATATAATGTAATGAATTTCAAAAAAAAGAAACAAAAAACTTCACATGACCAAAGAAATTTACTAAGACTTGTAATACTGTAAAAAAAAAAACGGAAAAACCAAATAAGCTTCTGGGGATGAAATTAAACAAACCAAACCACACTCAAAGAAAATATGTAAATATAAACTAAACAAAAGAATAGACAAACACAACAATCTAATGATGTTAAAATTGTCACGTCCTCGCCCTGTTTTGTCTGTTCTCATGCTTGTGTGTTGTTCCCACGTGACCCCTGCTCCTCTGTGTCCCCTGTCTCAGTAGTTTTCCACCACGTGTCTCATTTGTAGCTCCGCCCCTTCCCCAGGTGTTTCCAATTCTAGTGTGTTTCCTGTTTCTTTTAATAGATGTGCCACTTGTCCCTTGTCGGTCTTTGCACTAACCTCTGTTGTTTTGTCGTTCTCGTGTTCTATAGCCTAGCCCTCCTTTTCATAGCCTTAGTCCTTGTCCTTTGTTTATCTTCTTCCTTGTTTATCTTCTCCCTTGCCCTGCTTAGTTTAGTTTTCCTAGTCTTGTTTAGCTTCTTGTTTATTTCCTTGTATATATTTATCCCTGCCCAGTTTAGTTTTGTATTTATTCAGTCCCTCGTTTGTTTCTTTGTTTATTTACTCCCTGTTTGTTTATCATTAGTACTTCTTGTTTTGTTTAGTTTATGTTCTCTAGTTTCGCTGGTTTGTTTTGGTTTTTGGTTATTTGTTTATCTTTGTTATGTGTTTACTTGTTCCTTGTTTCTTTGTTTACTTGTTATTTATTTATTAAATTATTATTTATTTCACCCTACCTGCACTTGCGTCCGTCTCCTCGTCTCCCTGCCTGGGTCAACCATGACAAAAATGGTATTAATATAACAGTTTAACAGCTTTATCAAGGAGGAACAGCTTCACCAAGGAGGAAAAGAGAACACAGCAGCACCTCAGATACCGAAGCAGCTAAAGAGAGCTCAACGTCCTTAAAACGGAACTTGACCTGTCCACGTCTAAAAAGAATACAACAATTCTCTCATTAACCTCTACAAACTCTACAAATATCTAATAATTAAAAATACAAAAGAGAGTAATATTCCTACCTGGAGTAAAGCCGTGGAACAGTGAAATGGCGATGACAGGAAGAGATAAAGCTACAGAGATGCGCAGCAGAAACCGAATGAAGGCCTCAGACCCCGGCACAACACTACCACGGCAATCACTGAATTGATTAGAGCACACAAATCATCGCAATTGTGCCTCACTATACCACTCCAAACCACAGGTAAACCCACAGGCCCAGCGGCCAGAAGGTCAAGTTCACCGGAAAGAGGAGGGGTTAACCAGGGCAATCCATCCTTCTGTCTCTTGTGAATCACACACACACTTGCGCCTTTGTTTGTATGCGCGAAGTAAAAAAAAAAGTTCATTGAGCGGCTAAAGTAACGTGCAATAACGGGGTGTTGGAAATAAAGTTAAAGTTACAGTCAGAGTAATTAGTTAGATTACTCGTTACTGAAAAAAGCAACAGCGTTTAATGCTTTACTCCCATCACTGATCCCAACCAATGACCTAGCCCTGTCTCCATATACCTCTACCAATGACCCAGCCCTGTCTCCTTATACCCCTACCAATGACCCAGCCCTGTCTCCATATACCTCTACCAATGACCCAGCCCTGTCTCCTTATACCCCTACCAATGACCCAGCCCTGTCTCCTTATACCCCTACCAATGACCCAGCCCTGTCTCCCTATACCTCTACCAATGACCCAGCCCGGTCTCCTTATACCCCTACCAATGACCCAGCCCTGTCTCCTTATACCCCTACCAATGACCCAGCCCTGTCTCCCTATACCTCTACCAATGACCCAGCCCGGTCTCCTTATACCCCTACCAATGACCCAGCCCTGTCTCCCTATACCTCTACCAATGACCCAGCCCTGTCTCCATATACCTCTACCAATGACCCAGCCCTGTCTCCTTATACCCCTACCAATGACCCAGCCCTGTCTCCATATACCTCTACCAATGACCCAGCCCTGTCTCCTTATACCCCTACCAATGACCCAGCCCTGTCTCCTTATACCCCTACCAATGACCCAGCCCTGTCTCCCTATACCTCTACCAATGGCCCAGCCCTGTCTCCTTATACCCCTACCAATGACCCAGCCCTGTCTCCCGATACCTCTACCAATGACCCAGCCCTGTCTTCCGATACCTCTACTAATGACCCAGCCCTGTCTCCTTATACCCCTACCAATGACCCAGCCCTGTCTCCCTATACCTCTACCAATGACCCAGCCCTGTCTCCCTATACCTCTACCAATGACCCAGCCCTGTCTCCATATACCTCTACCAATGACCCAGCCCTGTCTCCTTATACCCCTACCAATGACACAGCCCTGCCTGCCGATACCTCTACTATTGACCCAGCCCTGTCTCCATATACCTCTACCAATGACCCAGTCCTGTCTCCTTATACCCCTACCAATGACCCAGCCCTGTCTTTCGATACCTCTACTAATGACCCAGCCCTGTCTCCATATACCTCTACCAATGACCCAGCCCTGTCTCCTTATACCCCTACCAATGACACAGCCCTGCCTCCCGATACCTCTACCAATGACCCAGCCCTGTCTCCTTATACCCCTACCAATGACCCAGCCCTGTCTCCTGATACCTCTACCAATGACCCAGCCCTGTCTCCTTATACCCCTACCAATGACCCAGCCCTCTCTCCCTATACCTCTACCAATGACCCAGCCCTGTCTCCTTATACCCCTACTAATGACCCAGCCCTGTCTTCCTATACCTCTACCAATGACCCAGCCCTGTCTCCCGATACCTCTACCAATGATCCAGCCCTGTCTCCTTATAGCTCTACCAATGACCCAGCCCTGTCTCCCTATACCTCTACCAATAGCTCATCCCTGTTTCCCTATACCTCTACCAATGACCCAGCCCTGTCTCCCTATACGTCTACCAATGACCCAGCCCTGTCGCCCTTTACCTCTACTAATGACCCAGCCCTGTCTCCCGATTCCTCTACCAATGACCCAGCCCTGTCTCCCTATACCTCTACCAATGACCCAGCCCTGTCTCCCTATACCTCTACCAATAGCTCATCCCTGTTTCCCTATACCCATATCAATGACCCAGCTGTGTCCCATTTTAAATAATATAAATTAATTAGCTCAAAAGTAAGAATAATGGTTGTAGTACACTATAAATTACAGTCAAAAGTTTAACGCCAATGAAAAAAAACATCAGACAGTTTGACCTTTGACTCTTTGACCAGCTCTTACCAGCAACTCTTGAGATGTGATGGTGTTGTCTGTATAAAGACAAAGTTTCTTTGCTGATAACGGTTGACAGGATTTCAATTTGGATGCCAGGAAGAGGCATACGGCTCCCAAGAGCTGCAGGTAGCACTTCTTTGTGGGCACCATGGAAAGAAACCTGTCCAGGTAGTTGATAGCCAGAGGGAAAATGTCATCATCACACTTTTCTTCCTCACAGACCTTCACAACAGAAGAAATAGGGTCTGTCAGACAGAAATATGCACCAGCTAATGTTTAGCCTTAATAAGCTCTATAGATGAAATCAAACATCATCCAATAACCTAAAAGTTAATGTTTCTGCTAACTGTTCTTATTGAAGGTAAGAAAGAAAATAAATACATTATATTTTTATATACATGAACATTAAAAAGAAAAAAACTTCTTAGATTATCATATTTTAAACTAGCAGCTAAAATGAAGATTACAGAAATGGTCAGCTCTGGACTGGTAATCGGGTGAAAAGGGATGTCTCTGTAACATCGTCTAGACTAGCCGTTTAGGCCAGATTACAGACCAGGCTAGATAATGTTACAAATACATAACTCATCTCACTAATTCTATTACCTAATCCATATCAATGCATCCTTGACTTATTATTGTTAGCCATATACCAGTAGGTACAATGCATTATATAGTTTTTACTACATCTATCACCATTAAACATGTCCACAGATATGGACAGGGCAGTCATAAAATTCAAAAAATTGGGGTTATCAAGCTCTCCTGACTCTAAATAGGAAATCAGACTTGGTAGTTTTCCAGGTGCAATTTTCTACTTGGAAATGCCAACATTTAGGAACGCAGCATTAGTTAATAGCATGTGTGTACAAATATGTAGTGAGCATAGTAGCTTGAAGGTTCAGATTCAATTCTGAAAATGAAATCTATGAAGTCTTGTGAAGTGTAAAGACACACTTCTTTCAGGGAAAACAATAATCTAAACTCATCTGCCTTCACATGCCTTCATTTGAACTTGAGTAGCATCCCATTCTTAATCCACGGCATTTAATATGATGTTGACTTTTTGTAAGGTTAGACATGTTGGATGAGGATCTTAATGTTGGATGAGGATGCCTGGCTTGCAGTCTTAGTTCTACTTCTATCTGGTTCAGGTCAGGACTCTGTGCAGGCCAGACAAGTTCTTTCAAGCCAAACTTGCTCATCCTTGCCTTTATAAACCTTGCTTTAAGCACTGGTACGCAGTCATTTTGGAATAGGAAATAGGAATTTGGACCCATTTCCAACTGTTCCCGCAAATTTGGGAGCAAAAAAAAAGAAACCACACCATAATCCCCCCTCCACCAAACTTTGGACTTAGCACAATGTAGTCAGACATGCACTGTTCTCATAGCAACTGCCAAACACAGTCTCCAGTGCTCTAGAGTCCAGACACATTGTGCTTTACATTACTGCATCCAGCACTTTGCATTGCACTTGGTAATGTAAGGCTGCTCCTCATTGAGAACCCATTCAGTGAAGCTCTCTTTGCATTGTTCTTGAGCTAATCTGAAGGAAAAATTACATTTGGAGGACCATAGTGATTGACTGCAGAAATTTACCGACCTCTGCATTATGCACCTCAGCATCAGCTGACCATGTGCTGTCATTTTACTTGGCCTATCACTTCCTGGCTGAGGTGTTGTCCTTCCCAGTCACTTCTACTTTGTATGGAAGCATTGGTATTGTTAATACCACTGACAGTTAACTGTCAATTACTAAGAGTGACCCATTCTTTCACTAATAGTAGAAGAATGTGTTTTGTTTATTTAGTATATATTTTAAAAAGTGTCACGTAACGTTACAGTGTCTCACTAGTCTTATATTAATGCTCATTACTCTTTAACAATGTGTTATTGCATTATTATTATTATTATTATTATTATTATTATTATTATTATTATATTCTTAGTGGCAAAATATGATCTTAAAATGATGACAATTATTTCTAAGTCAACATCTTGTTCAAACATGAACAGTAATCATGACAGGCCTACTTCAAGCTAAAGTGAACTAAAGCTCTCAGATACACTGTGAAGAGTGAAACGCAAGCAAAAGGGAGCTGGGCGGTAACAAACCTCTAACATCCAAGTAGCAACTATCCTCCTCATGTATGGTTGAATGTCCTCCTGCACGCGGCTGAAGTAGGAGCCCTGCAGTAAAAACTTATCCTCAACTACCAGCAAGCTCTGAAGTACTCTGTCATCCCCGAGGAGGCTGGGATCCTGCTTTGCTCTGATGGTTGCGTCTTTTTCACAGCAGAGTAGCTCCATGCTGAGATTTCCAGATGATATAGACCCTCACAACGAACGGGGCATTAAAACCATGAGTGAAGCACTGATCCACTGCTGCTGCTCCTCTCTACCTCATCTCTCATTTCCTTATCTCACACCTCTCTCTCTCTATCCTTTAATTCCACACTTCTCTCTTTCCTTTACCTTCGCCTCTCTCTCTCCTTCACCTCTACTTCTCTCTCTCTCTATCTCTTCTTTACCTCCACACCTCTCTCTCCTTTACCCCACTCCTCTCTCTCCCCCTCCACCTCTCTCACTATCTCTCATTTATCTTCACTCCTCTCTCTTTGTCTTTCTCTCCCTCCACCTCTCACTCTTTTACCTTCACTCCTCTCTCTCTCTCTCTCTCTCTCTCTCTCTCTCTCTCTCTCTCTCTCTCTCTCTCTCTCTCTCTCTCTCTCTTCTTTACCTCTCTCTCCGTTACCTCCGCACCTCTCACGATCCACGGAACTGAATGAAGCTTCCTCTGTCTCATGTTACGTTTAGAGTGGGAGGGGCTTATAATTTCCAATGTTTAATGTCGAATTAAAAAAAGGATGGACGACTCGTGTACTGGTCTGAGTAGGTAATTATTTATTTACGATAATTCATTTACTAAATCACGTTAAATACTTAAAATAATTAATCGTGTAATACTTCAAAGTATAACGCTTGTTTCTGTACACCTAGTCTGCACATTCTTCTTTTTACGAGGCTGAAGTTGTTTTTTTGGGCTTGTGCTCACAGTTTTTTTTTACATCTTTATACCATATGTAACGTAACTGCAAAAGTACTCGATACAGAGTGGTTTATTACAGACTGAGCGGTGAGAATATGCTTCTACTCCCTGTCACATGCAGATACACCACGCTGCACGTGTGACAGCACATGTAGAAGGAGCATGCACGCCCTCACAGTCACTGCAGCTCAAAAAGGAGATGAATTAGGATTAGTTTAGATTTAGATCGTGTTTGGTATAGATTTAGATAATATGCTTGCATCGTATCACTACTCATAAGTTTGCAGTGCTTTGCAGTGCTTTTGCAGTAACTATTTTTTAAAGACAATCATCTATTTTTATTGCAAGATAAAGTTTTAAAATGATAATTTTAGGGCTACAAAATATTGTTTTGTGATCTATTTTGCGATATAAGAGAATACAGGAATATTAACCAGATTTCCCCAGAAGTCAGTGATCCAAATGTTATGTTGATGATCTGTATATCAACTATTGAAGTAAAATAAATGGAACTGGACAAATATAATCTGTTTCTGTTAGACATGTCATGAAAAATTAAAACAGTGCAGATTTCTCTTTTATATTAAGCAAGATGTACCATAACGTGTATGGTTAAAATGCACTTCCTCTGATTTAATTATTACATACATAATATACAACATCTGTTCAGTAGAACTATAGTAAGATTTGTTTTTTAATGAGAGGCAAACTTTTTGTGCACTGCTTTATGCCAATTGCAGAACGCACAGCTCTACAACTGAGAAAAATAGCTTAATGTAGTATCTAACATTGTTTTTTTTTTTTTTTTTTTTTTTTTTAAAGGTTTGAAAGACCTGTCTTGGCATTATGTTAATTTTGTAATATGTATTGATTGTAATTTTAGCTCTGTCCTTTCACACTGAAGTTATAACAAATGTTTCAATCCCAATTTTCTGTACAGCACATATTCTGAACAGTAACTTCCAAAAGGATAAGTCTAATTCTGTTTCTTCTTATTTCCTTATCCCACCCCTCCCTCAACAGCCCAAACGCCTGCATTAAAACATTCTGACAAAAAATGTGCAGCATTAGGACTGTATGGCTTTCCAGTATAAAAAACTGTAGAAATCTTGCATAATCAAAACAGGAGGAAAATAGAGAGAGAGGCTCAGCAAAGAGGAAACTCTAGCTTTAACCATGAGCTGTTAGTGACATGGGTTGGATTTGGATGTTTGGAGCATGAGATCACATCCTACCACTCTCTCTCTCTCTCTCTCTCTCTCTCTCTCTCTCTCTCTCTCTCTCTTTCCCTACATTGACAATATTTGAAACAATGTTGGTATGACTAAATTAATACTTTTTTATTTTGGGCTTGTTTTTAAAGAGTATCCTAAAAGTTCATATGGGAATATAAATGTATATTGCATTTTCATTTTTTTTCTTTAGTGCTTGATGTTACAAAGCACTGTTACAGAGTTCTGGATCTGAGTCTGGGAGTGTGAGAGTAAGCACCAGGCACACACTCAGTTTTGTGACGGGACAAAAAATCTATGCTGGTGAAACAGCCACATGCACAACTATGCAATATCATTAAGTTGGAGCTAAGATCACTGTATACAGCAATGAAAGCACAGGAAAGGTTTAATTGTGAGTTTTCCTGACTTGTTAGTTACATTAGCCATGTGATGCCATGGACAAACAATAACCCATTCCTTAAAATCTATTAATCAATATCTTTGTTTGTCAAACAATTTAAACAAAGTTTGTATTACTACTTTAATCCTCTTCATAACCTTACATTGCCTTTAGCTCTAAATCTTCTGGAATTCTGTTTACATTTCTTTTCATCTCAGTGTATTTTAAAATTTAATCATCATATTTTTTTCTTTCTTTATTCTATATTCTCCAATTTTAATTCTCCACAAGACATTCCTTTAGAATTTTCAGAATTTTAACTTATAAAGTTAAAATAAGTTAAAACGTTCAGCTCTTTTTATTTCTTCTTTAATTTAATGTACGAACGATTTGCTTTTCAACCAGGTTACCTTAAATTCCCTATTTTTATTTTTTATTTTTTATTTTTCCTGCAGGTCACTACTAAGTGATCCGAGGTAATCAAAGTTCTGCTTTGTAGTCATTAACATATGCTTTGAAATATTGACCAACTCTAAACTTGTTTTTATCTAATGGTCAAATATGTAAAACCCAAATCATTAGCATATAAATATCTTAACATATTATTTATACAAAGATCTTCACACTGTTCTTTCAAAATACTGCCAACTCGGTTTATATTGTCAGTTCAGTCATAGGTTTTGCAGCATTTTGAACTAAATGAAAGTCACTGCTAAAACATCCTAACAGTAGCACAATACAATAGCTTTGCCTTGATGTAATTAAGGCATGTACTAATTTTTCAGTGTCATGCAAGGATAAGGCATTTCTTAGCCTGACGATGTTATAGAGGTGTAAAAAAGCAGTTCTAGTAAAATAAAAAGTGTTTATCGAATGCAAGATCTGTACAAAAAACATTCACTCAACATTTAGCCTCCTTTGAGTTACACCAGAGATAGCTCTCCCAGGGCACCACGAGTCCCAGAGATTTTCCCACGACAAAGGAATCACACAGAAAATACTATCCTGTACTATGCACACTTAAACACGGTCTGCCTGAACTGTTTTCACTTTCTACATTATGAATGTGCACAATGGATTTTATCAATGTTCAAAAAATCACTAAAACAGCTGACAGAAATTATATTACTTGGTACTAGTGCTCAAATGCACACTAATACCATATGACCTTCTCAGCAGGGTCAGTGAAGAGGAAGTCCTAAGCTCTTCCCACCAGCAGACTCTGAGAAAAAGGAGAGAATGTCCACTTTTCAAAAAATATCATTTAAAGATCTGTGAAAGCTGGTCAGTGTGGAGAGAAAAAACACAAGAATGAAGGACAGAAGAGGAGGACAGAGAAAGGGGTCTCAGCTGCCATGCTCTTTCTGATCCCTGGTCACTTCTTCCCAGGATCTTTTTCTGTCTCAGTTCTGGACCAGCCTCCATATCAGGAAATGTCTCATTACCCTGACCTACATTGTGCATCATAGAAAAGCACAGTTTGATAGCTAGTTTTCAAAAAATCAAAAACCCCATAAATAATTTAGAGACAAAAACCTGAAAATCAGTTTTTAAATAGGATATCACAACGGAAAGCTGAAGCTTCAACTCTTTTTTTCACATTTTGGTGTAGTTTGTAAAACATATTACAAAATACTATGAACTTCCTATTCCATACAGTACAGTACAAAAAGTTGTTGTAAATTGATTTCAACATCATAAAACTGTATCTAGAGCCTGCATACATACTTTGGCCACAAGGAACCAGGATAAACCCTGGGCCAACTGCACCAGTGTAAGGTCTGACAGTGGCTCTGAGGATTTCAATCTCAGTACCTAACAGCATTCAGGGTACCGTTCCCATGACTCTCCATGCTATCACTAACACATCATTAAACTGGTTAATGCTGGATGATGGTGGTTGTCTTGCTGTTGCCTCTCCAGGGCACTTGTTACTTTAACTTGTACCAAAGCAGGTAAACTTGATTCACAATTACTTCCTAAGTGAGCAGATTGATATCCCTAAATTTTAACCGACTTGGTGTTATACTGTGATTATTAATGTTTTGTTATTTTCATTAAAAGTATTTTTATGACTGTGTATGTGTAATGGTTTTATTTTGTTTATTTATTTTTCACACAAAATATTCATATTTTACATGTTAGCATTTTTCTATATTTTATTTACAAGAGATTGGTTAAAAATATATTTATTTTCCAGGACTTTTATTATTTTATTTTATTGTATGTTATTTTTCTCCATTCCTCTGGGGGGCGCAGCGTCTTTTGGTGTCTTTTTAGCTAGTCTCTCCTCAGTTGGCTGAGAGCTCTGCTGGAGAGAGGTTGGTCGAATTCAGTCTCTGGTTAAAAGTGTCTAAAAAGAGTTCAATATGTGTTAAAAAGTGTTAAAATAGTTTAATATGAAGCGTAAAGCCTTTAAATGTAATATTCTGGATGTTTTAAGGATGGATGATCTGTATTTTTAACTAAATCTTCGAGTGTATGTGTGAGAAGTGTTAGTTAGCTACAGCTGCCTGTGTTTAGTTCAGTTCTAACTCTCCCTCCATTTTGTGTGGTTTTGGGGCTCATGCAGTGATTTGTGCAGGCAGACACGAGGCTGGATGCTATTTCTCACAGCTTTCTATCTTGTACATCCAGGTATGCTTTTTATTGCTTCATAAGTTTAAAATAGTCAGCTCTTTTGATCGGTTTTCAGGTTTTAAAATACATTAAAAAGTTGGTATTAAAAAGGGAATTCATTAAAAATATTATATATAAGTTTAAGTTACAAAGTTAAGTTAAAAGATAAATAAGTTATTGCACATATCCCAGTGTATTTCTATATTTTTATATCAGAATCTTGTTTTAGTGTGTCTATGAAGTGAATCTGTCGAATGTGTATTATAAGTAGTTATTTTCATACTAAAATATTATATTTACTGTGGATGAATTTTTTTAAATATATTTTTCTATTGGCTATGTCTGTCATTTTTTTACATTTTCTTATTTTATTAGTAAGTGAATTGTTGTAGCGTGGACTATATCTGGTTTGTATTAAGAGTTGCAATCACTTCAGGGATCGGGTCAGGATATCAATTATAATGTTCAGGTGAGGTGAGATGAAAGAACATTCAGATCCAGCTCCAGAATGCAACTTAACTTTAATAATGCATGAGCATTATCCTGGCTGTACATGTGTGTGTGTGTGTGTGGTTTATCTATAAAAAGAAATATAAGAAAAGCTTGAAATAGTAGAGAATACACTCAATGAACAGCTTACACAATGCTAAAACCTAGCAATTCACAGGTATAAATGTACAACATAAATACATAGAAACTAAACATCAATGCTACCAGTATTTTACTCAACAAAATATACATAACTAATAAGAAGGCATTTTAGTGAGAAATATTAGCCACAGACTATATTTTATGTCAAGTACAGGCCTACAGGCCTCGATTAGCTAATGCTAATTGGCTAGTAGCTCAATCTTCCAAAATAACTCAAATAAGCATTAAACTTGAGAAAGAATCATTGTACTTAACAATATTAATAATAATATAGCTTTAGATCTTAGATAAAACAAAGAAAACAGGCAAAAACAATCTTACTCACTTTCAATGGACGCACACAGTAAGAGGCACACGGTGAGACTGATTAGATGAAAGGCTGTGTCATACTAATACCTCTCTGAACCACATTGTGTAGGATTGTACACTAGTGCAACAGGGTCCACCTACTGGCGAAAATAAGAACTACATGCAAAACACTAAACACTAAACTACAGACCTACTGAACAAGAGGGATGCAACCTGGTCAAATAACAATCTTTTGTACAATTGTATATGTAACTATACTGCAAATTACTATTATACAAATACTGTTAAATACTCTTAACTCTCTGAAATAATATATACTATGTCAGTTGGCTGAGAGCTCTGCTGGAGAGAGTGATTTGTGCAGGCAGACACGAGGCTGGATGCTATTTCTCACAGCTTTCTATCTTGTACATCCAGACAATAAAAGATTCCCGGATTGGTACCAACAACAGAGGTCTCGGGTATTTCTTCCTAACACACAACACAACGCAGAGAAACGGTGGCGGGGCTCCTGATCGTTTGGACCCGCTACATATGTATAATGTTCAATATTACATGAACTGCTTTGTTTTTTGATGTTAAAGATGTCTGCTGCGCATTCAAACTTAATTTTAAAGTAAACAGTCGCCAGATTTAGGAGGTCAGTAAAAGTTTATTGTAAGTTAATGAAAAACTATAAAAAGGTCACAATGTCACATTATGAACATAGGTAACTAAAATAACAAAGCTCTGTATAGGTAGCAAAAAGGCTTGATCGAAACATTACAACAACAAACATATTAGCAGGATGTGTACCATTACAATCACAAAGTTCCAATTTGTTTGGATTTTCAAAAAGTTAATAGCTTCTGAATATCTTCAAGAGCTACAAAACCAGCTTTGTGTGAAGACTTTTAAGCCGAAATAAAGACATTTTTTTTTTGCATGAGACAAATAATAATAGTAAATCCTGCTCAATTGCCATTGAGCTATCTGCTATTGATCAGTCCAGTTCTAATTTATATAAGCATCTGTATCAGGAAGTGTAGGGGTGTGTGTTACGTTTGGACCCCTGGCTACATTCTAGGGGTGTCACGATTCTCTAAATCCTCGATTCGATTTCATTTTCGATTTGAGGGTCACGATTCGATTCGATTCTCGATTTTCTTGTTTATTTTTCTTGTTATTATTTTATGCCTCATAAAATTTAAATAATATATTTATTATTATTATTATTATAAATATTATAAATATTATTATTATTATTTATTAAGATATATATGGTAATGCCATCTAGTGACTTTTTTTGGTAGCAACAGTGTGCACTATTAAAACAAGCAGTTTATCAGAGCTGTGTGTGGATGGCTGGTGAAACTGCTCACTTACATGAAGCTGCAGTTCTTCATCCAACCACTAGCAGCAGCAGCACAAGCCCCGCTCTCTTCACTCAGTCACTACTTCAGTACAGCCCAGCCATGGGCTACAGAGCTCAGCCAGTCCGTTTTTACTGTTTCTGTAAACAAATAAAGGTTTTAACCCCACTAACCGGATAATACAGCTCACTACAGTTCATCTTTCAGCCCAAGCAGCTAACAGCAGCAGGTTAGAACAGCCGACACGGAGTCACTGCTCGGATTACATTATAAACAGGTCAGTTAGCGCGCTGCTAACCTCAGGATGTTTATAACTACGGAGTTTAGTGGACACACCACGGCCGCCAGGTAAGTCTTTTAAAGGCTACTGAAGACTATTAAAGGCTATTAGAGGTTATTGAAAGCATTATTGGGGGGCAGAAATCAGTACAGGCTGGTTAGATAAGTGATGTGGTGAAACTGTGACTAGCGCTGTCACAGTGATGTTTATTAACGTCATTAAAACAGATTTTGTCAGGTATATAAAATCCGTATATAAAACTAACACGCATCAAATTTTCATGCTACAGAAAAAGCAATACGAATTATTAACCAAGCAGACTTCTATGAATCAACAAAAAAATATTTATTAATTTATGGGCTCTAAAATTCACTGATCTAGTTGACTTACACATTGCACAGATAATGTATAGAGTGCAAAACAATTCGCTTCCTGACTGTATTCAGAAGCTATTTGAATTGAGAGAGAATAAGTATGAGCTGAGAGCAACAAGTATGTTTAAAAAAATAAGAGCAAGAACAAATATAAAAAATAGATGTGTATCAGTCAGGGGGGTCACTTTGTGGAATGGTTTTAACAATGAATTGAAAATGTGTAGTTCACTCAGCAAATTTAAAAAAAACTTACAAGAGAAAAGTAGTAAACTCCTATAAACATGAACAGTGATTAAATATGGAATGTGTGGCATATATTTTTTTTTTTTTGACTCATTTTGTGTTTTTGATTTGCAAAATAATGGAATATAGAATGTGAGATAATGTAAAAAGGATAGGCAAAAATAAGCCAAAGCTTCAGCCTATACCGTTTCGGTTCATATTTGTGTTGTTGATATGCTTATTAACAGAAAACTTTTCTGTTTATGTGTATGTATATGTGTTTTCAACCGAAATAAACATGACTAAACTAAACTAAACTAAAATTTTGTCAGGTATTGCCTTATAAATATTTACACATAACATATCTCTCCTGAAAAGCTTTTATTTTAGTCAGAAACACGCTTGTGTTTACTTTATCTGAGAGAAAGATGTTTTTTTAATTCAATGGAAAGCAACAGGTGTAGTCAATTATAAGTTTAAGATTTTTAATCCACCTCACTGTGATCTATAGTCAGTGTTCTCAAGTCACACTGACACACGCATTTCAGCGAGTTCACACGCTCTCACCTGCGCGCACCCACCCCTCCGTTAGATACAGATACAAAACCTGCGCGCCCAACCCCCGCCCCCCCCTCCCCTGTTGGACAGATAAAAAACAGTGATCACACTCCCGCCGACACTCAAAACTTGAGAGCCCTGTCTATATTTCTATAAATCCGTTTTCAGTTTCTCCTCCGTGGTTGAAAGGCAGCTGTCTCTCACACAGCAGAACTGAGGGCGGGGCTGCGCTCATGCAGCGGCTCTCTATTTAAATGAATAGGACGCGCTGTGTTGGTGCCGCGCCATTTGCGTAGCGCGCTGCGCTATTTGCGTAGCGCGCGCTGGAGGGATCGTCGATCCTCTTTTTGACTTCGATACTCGAGACCATGACCTCATTTCGATTCGATTTCGATAAAATATCGAGATCGTGACACCCCTACTACATTCCCACTGTTGTGGAGGAAATGAAAGCAGAGGGGTGGCTCTCCACACTGCATGTCCCTTCCAGATAAATACCCAGGGAGAGGAAAAGTGATGACTCAGGATATAACATGAGGGGGAACTTGATATTTCCTCATGCTTTTCAGACTAAGTATTTATACAAGAATGATTAAGAATATGCTAGTATTCAGTAACACATCTACTTACATAGCCGGTTTATAATGACAATAACAAATCAAAATATTCAAAACATCCATGTTCTATTATTAAGCCATGGATTTAAATATTTCACTCTTAAATATAACACTACATACATGCTTTAAAAAGGAACTTTAATGGAACATGTTGCCTTTTTAGGTAGAACTGCCTGTGAACTTCAAAGTTTGGCTGTTCTTAGTGAGATATCAGTGGGTTATGAACAAAGCCCCAGATGTTAAATATGTCTGGCTCCACCCTTGATTTAGAAACAGTTGGGAACAGAAGAACACAAGTTGTGATCAGCTACCATTAACAGCTCTTGTGATTATCAGATCTGGCCAGCTCCATCAGAGATTACAGAGGCCTAAGAGGTGAACAGTCTGTAGATGACGCTGCAGAGGCGCATGTGCCTTTATGGACTAAAAGCAGCTAAAAACACTGATTTGCACCCACACAACTGTGATCAATGGGTGAGAGAGTAGATCCCCACCCCCCTTAAAAAATCTTGCGTATACACCAAAGGATAACAAAAGATTTTACTTTTTAGCTATTATATATAATGATTGCCTTTCGCAACCATTTAGTCCACTGTGTGCATTTCATCCATACGGAGAAAAAAAAACTGCCCACCAACACTAAAAACTACAGTGGCCGAGAAAGCCCAACGCAGTGCAAATTGAAAAGCGCTGCAAAAGCACAAAACACATCCATCAAAATTTTAATTTAGATTGTCCACCTTTCTGTTTGTAGTAGGATGCTCTTGTCCAAATACACTGAAGGAGGACGTTGAAAGAACAAGTCATTAATATCTTTAAAATATATTTGTAAAAAATGTTTTTCAAAATCAACCATGCGAAGAAATATAATTTTAATGTGTCTGCCTAATATACAATCCCAATTCTAGTTAATTTGGGACTTTTTGAAAAACATGAATAAAAACTTTTTTATCTTTTCAACCTATGTTCCATTTAATACATTTCAAAGACAATATATTTAATGTTCAAACTGATAAACTTTATTGTTTTTTGTTATATTGTTTGGTTTTGTAATATTCAATCATTTTGAATTTGATGCCTGTATTATTTGGAATCGTTATTTTATATATCTTTACCTAACTCTGTTTTAATCACTTTTTGCAACAGAGACACAATTTATATGGAACACTGTTGATAGACATGACCATATTCTCAGTATTGTAAATTTTAATATCATACTTTAATTATAATAAATTAATAAATAACTTAATAGTCAACACATACATACAAGACACATTATCAGGAATACTAACATCTTTTATTTTGTGATACATATTTAGCAGAGGAATACATTTTTTCTCATTTCCTGTCACAAAAATATATTACACTGCATGTTAAAAAAAAACTTCTATGAATATAAGTGGCCCACAACCCCAACAATTTATTAAAATATATCTCATTAAAAATATAATACAAGCGCAAGTACTAAAATAAGGTGTTCAGAAGGGAGATGATGAGGTACTCCAAAATTTATTCTGGGGAATCTTGTAATGCCTCTGAGCTGCTTCTCCTGTATAACAGCATGTATGCAGTACCAGATCTAAAAAATAGCGAGAAAACATGTTCAATCATAAAATCATAAAAAACATGACTTCACTGAAGTTTTGAATAGATCTGACCAGTGCTTGTGGCGGGCACCCCTGTGTAACACTGGTAAATAAGAGGATTTTTACTTCAAGCAGTGGGTCTAACAATAATTAAAATTGTACTCCTACCTCCCTTCATATGTCTGCTGAACATCCTTCCAGCTTGCCTGCAAGTGTTGCACACAAAATTATTATTTTCTGAGAATTCTGTTTCCTCTGCTGGATTTATTTTACAGTTCAGGTGGAATAATCTTACCTGACGCACATGGCTATCATCAGTGTAATACCATGTACAGTCCTTTGGGGAACAGATGTATGCAGTGTAGTGTCCAAAGTGAGTAGATCCAGAATGCACTATAACTGCATACAGTGTGTACATACCCTTAAGCTGAAAAAAACAGGTGACATTTTTTTTCAGGTGGTCTTCAACAAAAAAAAAATACATGGAGAGTATCACTTTAATCTGTGTGACAAAAAAAAATGACAAACATGAGTAACACACCATATTTTCTGTTGCATGCTCTGTCAAAATGTCTGTACTGAAGGATTCTGGGAATGTGACCCTGCAGTTCAGCTTCCTGATGGAGCCACTGTCATTTCTGAACCTCTTTAGGTGAATGCACAGAATGGATGGCAATGAAACAATCTTTAATCCCTGTAAAAGAAGGAAATGTGGATGCAGTTGCTAATTTAAGACTTAAAATGCAATGAGGTGGAATCTTTATACAAACAACAGTAATATCTTTATCATTGTGGCCCATAACAATGTCAATGCCCACATGGGTTATATAATTAAACACTTTACATATAGATTACTGAATATTTTATAGCCATTATATAGAAACATTCCAGACATTCTTCTAGAAACGTATACTTTTTGTAATTATTTTACATATTTAACTTCAATGACAGCACTAATTGACATCAGATGGTTCCAGACATTTGTACTGCATAATACAATAAATCAATAAATATCCTACCATTCTCTGTAGGATACAAACAAACACAAACACTTCATCAAAATGTCAAGGAATGATCTAGGTGACTTTTAAAAACCATACCAAGCTTGACAACTAGCATAACAAGCTTGTCTATACTGAGAACAAACTGGTTGACCAGCTGGTGAACCAACATTTGTTCAAACAGAATGACCAGTATTTTTCTGTCATGGTATTTTATACACTTATTAAACACTTATTTTTGTATACAATAAAAAATATATCCTTATGGTGGTGGTCTTTTTCAGAAAGAAGAGAACAGAATTCTGTAGGGTCTGTGCCAAGGCCCTACACAGATGCTCTGATGGCTCTTTGTGACCAAAGCCCTAATTTTTCATTTGATTTGTCACTGATCTGTAGATCTGTTTGAGCAGATCAACTTCTAGATTTTGTTTTCTGTGTGTTAAAAACCTAAAGGTTTTTAAACCTAAAGTGGATGTTAAATTGCTGGCTGTAATTTGCTAATGGATAATAACAATAATGTGTTTGTTTATCAGTTGGAGCACCTGAGCAACTGGCCTTTTCTCATCACATCTATCACACCAGAATTGTTCACTGCCATCCAATGGTTGCATCTTAAAGAAAGCTTGAATACATTGCTCCTGAAAGATAATACAGACACAGATTAGGTCAAAATAGAATGCACTATTACAGTGATCAATGTCAAACAAATAACACCTCATAAACACATCATTTAACCACCAATTAGGCCTAGTCTTATACTAAACAGCAGAAAATCTACCTCCAAAGGTTTATTGGGTTAAACAATACAAATCATTCAGATTTTTTGCGTAGCTTTTTTATTTGTTATGTTTTGTTTAAAGTTTTTAAATGAGTGTTCACTAACAATTGGAAATATAAGGTTACTTTTCCTGACAGGTATCAAAACTAAATTTTGCTTTCGATGGGAAATCTCCATTTTAAATGCTGTATAGTCCAAGAATAGGCCTAATCCGTGTTTGGGAAACTGTTTTACTGTACAATAATGATGCCACATCACTCCTGTACTAAAGAAACTTCACTGGCTCCCTGTCTGAGTACGAATTGATTTTAAGACTCTTATTCTAACTTTTAAGGTGGTACATGGGACTGCTCCGGTCTATCTTTGTGATCTGGTGAAGTTTTACACTCCCTCACGCAATCTTCGCTCTGTTAGCCCTTGGACATTACAGGAGCCTATCTGTAAGCTCAAAAGGATGGGAGAGAGAGCATTTTCTTTTAGAGCGCCACGATTGTGGAATGCTCTCCCTGAGGTCATTAAAAGTGCTCCTACCTTGGACTGTTTTAAAAAATTACTTAAAACTCATATTTTTTCTTTAACATTTAAGAGTGGTTAAGTGTTTTTGTTTATTTTGTTGTTGTTTATTTTACTAATTTTATGTAGCGCTTTGGGTCTTTAGAAAAGCCCATTATAAATATACAGTTATTATTATTATTATTATTATTATTATTATTATTATTATTATTTTGACCTCAGCAACAACAGTGGCTATGCAGAACACAAGCTTAAATACTAGTAGATGAACTCATGGCTACACAACAAAATGCTTTTGGCAGAATTATATGCCTAGTGTATTTCAGAGAGCACAGTCTCAGGGTTGTCTTACCAGAGTGTTGTTCTGCTCACTGAGATGTAAAGGGAGGCTGAGTGAGAAGTTTGGGATATGATGTACATATGCACATTTTAAACACTTTATTTGTCCTTCCATCACAATCTTGAAAAGATTGTGGATTTCTGCAGCCTGATAAAAATGGGTACAAAAACATTAAAGTCTTTAAATCTGCTTTAAAATAGTTTTCAGATCATGTGTTGTTTTAAAATCCAGAAGGAGAAATTCAACCACAGATATTCTTTTTCATGACACTAGTTTATAATACAGGATTAAAAACCCACCAGATCTTGGTCAGGCATCTGCTTCTTAATGAGGTTGAGGATGATGTGGAAGACTTCATCAGCATCATGTTGAGTAAAACCTACACCAAATATACTCCATTTATTCATAAAATCATTTTACATATAACAGATCACAGCTTCACAATGTCTATACCTCTCTTTCTGTACATCGGCTATTGACCAGATTGAGGAGCCCAGAGGCTGAGAGAAATTTAGGCTATTTAAAATACAGTGGTTCAGTATATCATACACATTATTGGAGCTGGCTTTGAGATGAATTTATGTAAATAAAAGATATGATTACATACAATGAATGGAGTTATGGTGAAGGCAGTTCAAGAAGTCTCGATGAGGGGCGGGCTGCAATTGGTCCCTCATGGCATACAACACACTTTTAAGTTCTAGGGGAACATTGCAGTGGTCTCTAAAATCATCAGGAGGCAGCCATCTAAAAAAACACAAACCACTTTAAAAAACTTTGATTCACTTACTGGAGCTAATTTAGCACAGCAAAAATGCTACATACCTGTTGAGCAAGTTGAACAACTCTGGAGTGGCTGAGAAGGACTGGAGCAGAGCATTTATACAGCATGACAGACCACAGTTCGAAAGCCCTCTAACTGCTGTAAGTTTAAATAGCGGTACTTGTTAACCATTCAGTGTAAACATATGCTTAGTGTTTGTCACTTCCGCTAAATTCTGCTAAATGACTAATCATCTTTTTGATAATAGGTATTGCTGTCAGGCTGATATCAGCAAAATTTGTTAAAAGTGTGTAATTTAGCATAGTAACCTATTTATAGATGTTCATCCTAAGTAAAAGGCATTTAAAATTGCCAATTACAAAGTTTAGCAGGATTTAACAGAAAATATGGGCAAAATCTAAGAAAATATGCAACTGTTACACTCATATCTATGTTGTGAAACTACTTACCTAGGGACCTGCAGTACACATACATTGCACTCCTTGTGCAAGAAATTCCCATTCACTAGAAAAGAAAAATAAATAAATAAAAATGCAAATAAGAAATACCAAAGAAATTCTGAACATTTATTCTTTTCTTCTGACAGCTCTATACCCCCATATACAGTGGCATGAAAATATATTTGTCCCCTATAGATTTCTTTAGTTTTTGCTTTTTTGTCATACTGATATTTTTCCGATTATCAAACAAACTTTTATATTAGACAAAGATAACCTGAGTTAATACAAACACTTTTTTAAATGATAATTTAATTTATTAAAAAAAAACAAAACTATCCAAACCTTTCTAGCTCTGTGTAAAAGTGTCTGCCCCCTAAACCTGACCAACTAACTTAGTTGTGCCACTCTTGGCGGCAACAACTGCAATCAAGCTTTACCCCTAACTGGCGACGAGTCTTTCACATCTCTGTGGAGGAATTTTAGACTCACTGTTCTGTAAAGAATTGTTTTATCACATTGGAGGGTTTTTAAGCATAAACGTGCTGTTAAAAAACTTTGACTAGTTAATTTTTTGGAGCTATTTAGAGGTGGACTTGTTTGTGTGTTTTGCGTCATTGTCTTGCTGCAGAACCCAAGTATGCCTAAGCTGGAGGGCACGAACAGATGGTCGGACATTTTCCTTCAGGATTTTCTGGTAAACAGCAGAATTCCTGGTTCCATCTATTACAGCACGTCGTCCAGGCCCTGAAGAAGCAAAGCAGCCCCACCATCATGTTTTACATTCAGTATGATGTTCTTTTTCTACAATGATGTTAGTTTTTTGGCACATGTACCGGGCACACACTTTCCAAAAGGTTATTTTTGTCAGGTTAGTCCAAAGAATATTTACTCAAGGCCTGGTGATCATCAAGATGTTTTTTTTTGGCAAATTTGAAATAGGACATTATGTTCTTTTTGGTCAGCAGTGTTTTTTGCCTTGGACCTCTTTCTTGGCTACCCTTTTCAACCAGTCTCTACCATATTTTTGAAACATTAACACTGAACTTAACTGAGGCAAGTGAGACCTCCAGTTCTTTAAATGTTGTTCTTTTGTGTTTTTTTTTGTGACCTCGTAGATGAGTTGTTCATGCCTTTTTGGAATAATTCTGGTCGGCCAGTCACTCCTGGGAAGGTTTACCAGAGTTCCATGTTGTGAATAATAGCGCTTACTTTGGTAAGCTGGAATCAGTGACTTTGTTTTTTCATCTGTTTTTGAATTTCTTTAGAACAGGTCATTAATGTGTTGCTTTTTGAGATCTGTAGCTGCTTCATGTTGTCAGACAGGTTCTATTTAAGTGATTTATTGATTCTACAGGTCTGGTAGTAACCAGCTCACACCTTACCACACACTGTACACTTCCCAGCATGACATTAACACCACACAAACACTACACTACAAACACTGCACATTCCACATCACCCACATTGCACACACACACACACACATCACATTACCATCTAGTAACACTTTAGCAACCACCTAGGATACTACACCAAAATATGTGATCAAACAGCAACCACCTATCATAGCTTCCTATGTCAGATATTACACCTTTCTTCCACTAGAGGGCTCTGTGAGACAGATTGGGATGGGGATAAGAAATTATCTGTTAAAGCCACAGCCGGTTTACAGGGAGACTGTCCACTTAGACCCACCCCATCTTTATCAGAACTGAACTGCGCACTGCTAGGGGGAGCCCACGAGAGAGACCTCGATAAATTGGATGCATGAAGCTAATCAACTAGATAACGAGATAGCCTACCAACATAGGGTAGCATTCTGCAGGGCCAGCTTGTCCTAAACTGGGTCTTTTAGCAGGTAACTTACAAACGCACCAATTCAAACAAGGATAAAGTTAGTTGGATTTTTGCAGATCCAGATTTGTTTAGCTTCTTATTTGCAGCCTCCGCTTCACTGAACTAAAGGGAGTGTTCACACAAACATGCTGCTGCGCAGATTATATTAAACACCTCATAGACTAATACTTAAAAAGATATAATGAAGGAAAGCGGCACTTTACTAACTTTGTTAATATACAATATGTCATTACATGTAATTTTATATACACACAGTTTCATAACTTAATTTCTCCAGTTTTATTTTCAACATAAATTTGCTGTTTGGTGTAATTCATAATTCTTTCACTTTTTAAGTAGGAAATAGAACTCTAGTCTCCTACTTTAAGGAAAACTTGGAATTAGCCTGGCCCAAGCTGATTTTACACTGTAAAAATAATTGAATTCATGGCACACTGAGCCATTGTGCATTGTGCAAAAAAAATACTAATGTGTGATTTTGAAGGACTTTGTTTTATCTTGGGCCAGAACAATTACGCATTAGATGAACAGTTCTACTCTCCTACTTAAAGGAAAACCTGGAATTAGCCTGATCCAAGCTGATGTTTTTTACTCTTAAATTAATTGTCAACATGGCATACCAATGCAGGAGACTATAACGTACTTAAGAAGTAAAATAATTATGAATTACACTAGAACAGCAAGTTCATGTTGTGAGTAAAACTGGAGAAAATAAGTGATGCAACATTGTTTATATACATTTAATGACATATTGTATATTTTACCAGTCTGCCATTGTAAATAAGAAAGTGTTCTTAATGTCTTGCCTGGTTAAATAAAGAATAATAATAATAAAAAAAATACAACATCAGCCTCGTCCAATTAGTTTTAGTTAAGATTTTATAACTGCATAATGCCAAAATTGGTATTGTTTATTTCATAACGAAAACCTAAAACAAAAGTACAAACAAGGAACCCCACATATGCGTTTCTCTCACAGGCAGAAAATGTCTGTCTTCTGTCTGTCTGCCATTTGTTTACCCACCTTTAGCGATGTGCTGCTGCTAACAGTAATGTTTGTAAAGCGGAATAATGAAGAAAAAGAAAGGCTGACCCGCCGTTGCGCTTAATCCGTCTTCAAACTATGTTTCCCTGCAGACGATAAAACAACAGACCCAACCCTGTGTCCTCCAGCACTGCGGTGTTCCTGCTAAACACTACAGTTTCACTTTCATTTCTCCCTCGGGTTTCTGCTCAGCTCTGTACAGGAATGTTGAAACATTACCAGGATAGCTCACAGCTTGTTGACGAATGGTTCATCCTTGTAAACAACTTGTAGCCAGCTTGGCTTGCAAGGTTTATTTATGCAGAGATATTATAGAATAATTTAAAAAGCATACTTAAATCATGTGTATGGTGATGGTATGTAATTTTGTTTATAAAATGTATATAAAAATAAAATGAAATACAACTTCGCCTATCAAAATAAAGCTTGGTGATTGAGTATTAAAATACCAGCTTTTATTAGATGCAGTATAACAAAGTAAAACTGTTCCTTTCAAAGTTTCACCTCTAGGCAAATACTTTCAAATTAGGTTCCTGTGTTTTCTTTACCCTCGGGTGCATCCCAATTGAGTATTAATTACTATTACTATAACTAGTGTATAACAGTTTACAAACTGTGTTACAATTTTTTTCCAGAGCAAATCCAGTGTTAAAATTTTTCAAGACGGAAACGAGGCGATAACTAAATAAAACCAGCATGAAAAAAATAAAAACGAGACTATCATCCAATCAGAGCTGATTTAGTTTTGTAAAAGGTAGGGACCAGTTTTAGGAAGAGATCCAATCACCACTAGCGAAGGTGGAGGGGCGGGACAAGCGGGGTAGTCAACCAATCAGTACCTACCCTTCTCTTCTGCTCTCTTCTGCAGCAGCGTGGTCAGAAACAAAACCCGGGAGGACAGACTCACCTGTGAACTGTCGTTACCATAGATATGTAAATGTATATGATGTCTATGGTCGTTACTTATGGGGCTGGACTGGAAGCTAACTCGACAGTGTCAGCAGATAGAAAGAGAAGAGAACATATATTTCTCCTTTGACATTGCGAAAAACAAGATAACGTGTAAAACATGCTGGGCGACTCCATCTCCGGTAAAATCTTTTAGTCTTCTGTAGACAAGAGTCACACAGATCTCCATTAAAATATCAGCATTTTAATGCTAATGTTATTTCATGAGCTGATGGAGTGTTTAAAAGACCCCACTGCTGTTCTGTTACTGATACAGATTAGCTCACTCATTAAGATAAGCTCATCTGTTTAGTCCCACACTGGGAAACATATAGCTAGTGTTGACAGCAGGTATAAGTCAGAAAAAAAAGATGTAGCAAAAATATAACAATAAAATAAGTGAATCTGTTAACCCAAAAGTCTGTGTAAAAGAAGTTCCTTACAGCACTTTCTCATAAGTTTCTCACTTTAACACAAAAAGTCTCTCAGTACATCCTTAGAGCATCGTGTGTGAATGTGTGTTTTTGACCCTTATTTATAAAATGTAGCTACAGTAGGTGTGCTGGGTTAGTGCTGGAGATAAAACTAGATCTTTTAAAAGCTGTGTTTTTGCATCCACAGCTCTGTTCAAACCATTGTTTAACCATTCAGATGTTTTCTGACCTGATTTCTAGAACAAAATTTTAAATGTAAAATATTTAGTCACATACCTACAATAATAATAAACATTAAATCATATATAAATATAAATATATTTCACACTCAAACATTAACAATATTACACAACTGGTAAATAAATGTTACATTTTTTATCATTTTTTAAAAGGAGGAAACCCAAGCACAAGCTCAGCATTTGGCGGACGAGCACCCTGCTCTCTACAGAGAGCTGAGAAGTGGAGAGGTTAGTGGAGCTACATACTGTGTAGCTTTACTAAGATTTACTAGCGACTGCTAATCCAACTGTTAAAGCGTCAGGGACATGCTAGTCAACCGTCTTTCCATGTAAACTCAAGATGTTCACGTTTGTGCGTTTCCATTGCAAATTGGATGTCAGGCACGTAGCCTGCTTGATTGTTACATTGAGAAAGGGCTTATTTAAAACTGTAAAATGGTGATTAATAAAATGGAGCAATGAATGTTCAAATTAACTTAACATTACTTTATTTTCCTTATTCAGAACTTAAATTCTGCCACCCCTTCAACTTCATACAGTCAGGCTACCATTACATCTGTGCCACACAGACACAGAAATTATAATAAATCCTTCAAAGAAGCAGAAAGACCAAGGTGCCTGTATGTACATTTGAGAAATCCAGGTTTAGAAATCTGATACAGCAGCATGACATTCCTGTCAGAAATGACTTTATGTTCAGACAATTTTACTACTGTTTTTTTTTTGTATTCCTTCTTTCAAGTATCGTTTTGGTCTCGATAATCATGATAACAGTTGATACTGAAGTCAAAATTCTGATATTGTGACAACCCTAAAAGTGACTGCATCACAAAAAAAATTAAGCATCTCTGTAATTTCATCCCCTTTTCCCACCTTTTTTTTTTTTTTTTTACACCACCACTGATGTAGCATTACTGGGTAGTTCTGATACATCAGCTAGCAGATGTATGTGCTGACCGATTTTACCCTAGGAATGATGGGGGAAAGAGCACAAACTACCAACCCAGATAGGGCAAGGCCATTTATGCTGTCTGAGGCTCTATCTGCCGATAATGTAGCAGCATGATCTGAGACTTAAACCAGCGATACAAGGATCAAAGTAGTCTGTTAGCCCACTCAAGAAAGACCTTTACATAGGAAAAGTTTAAATCTTCATTTTTACTTTTATGTTTACAAAACTAAAATGCTCCATAAATCATACTTCACACAAAAAATACAGATCTATTTATTTTTTATTTCTATTGCAGTTCATGTAGCAGTGCAACAGTATTGGCATGTTTCACATTGGTGGGTTTAGTTTAAAACAATTATGGTTTAAAACTACAACACACAACAACTTAGTTTAAGTAGTTAGGTGACTCATTTAATCTCAGTTAATGCTTTAATCTCTAACCCCACAACTAAATAAATGACACGC
This sequence comes from Astyanax mexicanus, assembly GCF_023375975.1. NCBI lineage: Eukaryota > Metazoa > Chordata > Actinopteri > Characiformes > Acestrorhamphidae > Astyanax > Astyanax mexicanus. The sequence continues at coordinate 30,373,385 of NC_064409.1, read as the reverse complement.
TTGCAGGCTGCTGCTTACAGAATATATTAACTCTAGACCTCTTTGAAAATTGCAGACTAGGGTTTGACTCCCGGCCAGACACGTTTATCATGATACACCAACAAGGGTTATAGGACAGGATGCCAAATGCTAACAATGTAAAATAAAAGTTGGACAGCTGATCCTTAGGATTACATTAAATTTCATGCACTCGAAAGAAGTGTTTAATGCAGCTTGAAGGTTAAACATCTTAATTAATAGGGAATAAACCTTACAAATCTTAGGACATGGCATGTAAACACTTCTGACAAGTTTAGTTCTTAAGAGCATTTGTGTACTTGAGTGTTACAGTAGCTTTTACTCTTTTGGTATTTCCAGTGTTGTTTTTCTTTACGTAGCTGAGAACTACTTAAGGTTTCAGGAGAAAGCTCTGTAATATGGTCCGAACATGGTGTTCCACATCTGCTGGAAGAGTCTGTACAGGCGAAGGATCCATGGATAGGCTGAGGGCAAAGCTGTGGATTAAAAATGTGTTGAAATAAATGAATGATCTGTTATTAAATGCTTTTGAAGCATTGTTGGTTTCGATAGCAGTTATTAAATTTTTTTATGCTCAATTTGAACAGATCAGAATCAGCTGAGCTATTCTGGGTGTACACACACCACCAGCTACATGTTATTGAGAACACACAGGAGCTGTACACACCCGTCCTCTTACCTGGGTCATTGCGGACAAGCAGCAGGTATAGCAGGAACACAAGCAGAAAAGCTCTTTGAAGAGAACGGGACCTGATGTTAGTGCTGGCTGCAGAAAGACTTCTGTACAACAATCTCACCAGAGCGTTTAACCGTTGGACCAGAGAACCTAAAAGGTAAAACCCTTTAGGAAGTGTTCACACAAATTATAAAAAAAAAACGACACTGATATTCCAATTAGTTAAATCATATACATGTACAGTGCACCTGTATTTTTAAAAGATGTACATTTACTATTACTGACTATGGCCCATCTTTTGCTGCACTGTTCATCAGCTACTCCTCATATAATCAGATAAACCATATGTTCACCAATGAGCAGATTTTTTAGTGACACTGGCATAATCATAGCATAGTGGTATGCTGCAACGTTATACATAGAAAGCACAAAAGGTTTAGGTGCCTTAATATGACTGCAAAGTTGAAAACTTGACAAAATATCCAGTTAACAGTGGTACTATAATCAGAAGCTGACCACTGTGACAAGGACGGTGAACACAAATGTGCATGGAAATAAATAAGCTACTTGTACAATAAAATGCTTGTTAATTTTACAGTGTTTACAAGCATCACAGTTTGAGTGTCAAGGCTATGATGAAAAATACAAGCCCTGGTTTGGGGTTGTAATATTAGGGGACAAGTGAGCCTACTGTGGCCCCTTTCCACTTACGTATGGAGTTGAAGATTGTTACATATACGCCTGCCTGACCAAATAAAAGTCGCCACCTAGATTTAACTAAGTACATGATTTGGGGGTGCTGTAGTTGATCAGGTCTTTATTCAGGTCATTCTTTCAGCATCAGTATGTGCTGAAAGAATGAGGTCAGCTGACTACCTGAACATACTGAATATAGACCAGGTTATTCCATCAATGGATTTTTTTCTTCCCTGGAGGTACGGGCATATTCCAAGATGACAATACCAGGATTCATGGGGCCAGAATTGTGAAAGAGTGATTCAGGGAGCATGAGATCATAATTTCCATGTATGGATTGTTCACCACAGAGTCATTGAGAATCTTTGGGATGTGCTGGAGAAGGCTTTGTGCAGCAGCCAGACGCTACCATCATTAATGCTAAAAGGTGGTCCAACGAAATATTGGAATGTGTGAACTTTTTTTTGGCCGGGCAGTGTATTTAAAAGTAGTTATAAACAGGCTACAATAAATAATTGTATAATAGAATCTACAGACATAGATGTATGTAAAAAACTGATCAGTACTTTATTACTTTCATTACTATTCATGAGAAATTGTCAATAGTGTTTGTTTTTACCACTTAATGAGACATACCTTGGGATGTATGAACTCTGCCAGTAGTCTCTGCCTCTACTGAGACACTTTCAGGGCTTGGATACACAGTGGACTCTCTTTTGGATCTATGATTGTCTACTATAGTTAGTGCAGTCTGTCTCTGGTCCTCAGTAAATGCAGCCTGGCCCACTTCGTCCTCCAGCAGCTGTATGGCCATGTTGGTTTGGCCCAGTGGCAGAAGGATGTGCAACATGTAAAGCTCTGCTACACTGCTGTATCCTGAATGGCTCATGTTACTGGGGCAGTGCAGCCAAGCTTGGACTGCTTCCAGCACTTCTGCCTGCTCAGCCACTTTGGTGTACAAAAGAATGCTGTAATAGTATATTATATAATAGTTATTTGTTTTTTTCCATTGCTATTTTAACAGTAAACACAAGCACAAACGGGCATAAAGCAATAGCAATACTTTTACCACATCTGCATGATCTTGGCAGGTATTTTCTCTGTTTCCCCATAGTGCTGTAAGACCCATTGAAGGACATCACGCCACTGGTTAAGCTCAGCCAAAGCTTGAATTCCGACTATGCAAAAAGATGCCTTCAATTCACCATGTCTGGAACTATGAAGACAAACAGATCTGAGTAAAATTACACCTACATTGGCGCAATTAAATAGAATTCTTGAAAAGTCATGCTGAGTCATCTGATGCAAAGTCCACAATACCAATAATTTATTTAATATTCAGTGCAACCAGTCAACAAATATGCATTTAATTGAATATTCAATAATGATGATCAACTGGTTTATGATGGTAAAATTGTCAGTTTTAATTTGCTATTGTATATGTACCTCTCTATCATTAAGGAATTTCAGTCATGTAATAGCTTCTTGTTTTTTTATTAAATGCGTAATAATATCACAATACATGTATGCAATTCATATGAACCACTCTAAATGTGATCAGTGGGATTGCCATTCACATTATATATATATATATATATATATATATATATATATATATATATATATATATATATTTAATATATACAGAAATAAAAGGATACATGTACACTTTGTGTTGTACTTGTACAGTCCTTGTTTCTACACTAGAAATTTTAAATGGGTAGGATTTATCATTTCCACTGACCATGTAGAAACACTTTCTAGTTCTAAAATTACAGTGTGTAGTCATTTTGTTTTATTGCATAAATTATTATCCCTTTACCCTGATCTTCAAAACTCAGGACACCACAGGACCACCACAGAGCAGCTGTTATTTGGACGGTGGATTAACTCCCAGCACTGCACACACTGACATGGTGGGGGTTTATGAGGTGTTAATGTGTGTTGTGCTGGTATTAGTGGGTCAGACCCCTACTGTCAAGAGTTTTTAAACAACTAATAAAGTGAACAGTGAGTGAACACAGTTATCCCAACAGCTCTGTGCTGGTTTCAATAGAAGAACAAGGTGAAAGGAGGATAAAGTATGCAAAGAAACAGATTAAGGATTAGTCTGTAAGTACAGAACTACAAAGTGATCATATATGATCAGTGGCACAAATAAGTGTGTGAGTAGTAACAAAGAGATGCTCATAATATTTTCATATGAATGCATGTTCATATTGTTTAGTGCTCCAATTTTAAATAGGTCGTTACTTATTCAAGTTCACGATACGACAATGAAATAACTGCAATAAATCAACAGCTCATTCGATTTATCAAGAACATATGGATCGTAATGCACGACTGTGGAAAGGCGAGCTTTCCACGGTTTATCTCGGCCTAATGGTTACACAAGACTCCAATAATCCCAATTAATTCGTATGGTATTCCACTAAACTGGGAGACCCTAAACCTTGCAAGTGTGAAGCTACGTTTCAGTACACCCACCACGACTCTTCTTGATCTTCAGCGCTAAATAAACTTTCCAGTCCCCTCTCACACGTGTCAAATGCTGCTTGAAAATCTTTTGTAATCATTAAATGTTGGACGGCAGCGTGCACCAGTCCAGCACGAGGAGTCAACACACATGCTGCAGGACTGCCGAGGCGACACGAGGCTGACGAGCTGCTCCGCATAGCGGCTTAATCAGCTGCGTGTTGTGATCTAATGGCGAATCCGTTTAAATTACCAGCAACGTTTTTACAAACAATTTACAAACTAATCTCCGTCACATTCAAGCTGCAACAGACGCGTCGGTACACACTCCAGTCGCCCCTCCTCCTACCTTTAGTACTGCGTTCCAATATACTCACTTCGGTACTAACTAGCATGCTTGGTAGGGCGTAGGATTTCGCCCTCTAGCAGAATTCATCAGACATCTTTCTGGCTGGAAGTTTACCGCTCTAATTGGAGCGTACCCCTTACATACGCTGCTTCCGTAAACAAAAAGCAAAAAAAAAAAAAAAAAAAAAACATACCAAACGACAAATTAAAAGACCTCAGTTGTTTGTACACAAATGTTTAATTTGTGTTTTAAATACAGCTTAACATATTCCAATGTAAGCTATAAAATACAATAGTATTAACAGTAATATTTTAAGCGGCATTAATTTTTTCTATCAATGATGTTACACGTTTAAACAGTGCAGTTTGCAGGCAAGTGATACAGCATATCATTTTGACAGTCTATAACCACGTCCGGCTGATCATTGCCTCACTGACCAAGAGCTGACCTCGTTCTGAAAGTAAATTCATTAGTTTTTTCCTCCTTCTCCAAGTCACCTTCAAACCATAGTCTCTCTCAGGCGTGTCTTTCACTAACACACTCATGTTTTGAGTGCTTGGCTGATCTGTAAAAAATGGTATGGAAAGAACGGGAGAGGAAAGGCAGTGCACACTGTGTGGTATTTCAGGAGTCTCCACGTGGGGAGGAGTGAATGAAGAGCTAGTGTCTTCTGCTTCCTGTGCAGGCCTGTGATGAGAGCGTACAGTGCTCCCTTTTCCATGTATGAATTCAAGTGGTGTTTTCACACACTCCGAGGTCCTGTTGGGGGTCAGTGTAGGATCTGGTGTAGCTCTTTTCTGCCCCCTTTCGGTGAGAGAAGGTCCCTGTCTAGGAGTCTCTTCAGGAACCTCATTCTGATTGAGAGATGAACCCGTTTTGTCACTTTGAGAACGCCTCACATCTTGAGATTTTGGTAATTCCCCAGCCCTGGAGGCAGTGTTTTTGTGGAAAGCACCGTGATGTCTCTGTGAAACTGATGTGCTTGTCCTAAATGACAAAGAAGAGTATCTTCCAGCAGTTGCTCTTTTGACCTGATGCAAAGACAGAGCTGAGGTTGTGTTCATTGTGTTTGTGGGAAGGCGATTCTTCTTCCTCCTACGTCCACCACGTCTGACTGCTGTGTCATTTTGGGATATAAACTGGGGAGACACCTGCAATAAATAAAATTCACATTAATATTGTTTTACTGTCAATAATGTTTACTGCACTCCTTTTAGATAATTCATTTATCAAATATTCCCATTGTACATTAACTGCTACTTTACTGTTAAAATCTTCCTTTTTAAAATAGAAAAATATAATAAATAGGTAAATAAAAATAACAAAATACCAATGGCTAGTGGTTATTAGTAAATAGGTTACACATACAAATAAACAAGAAATGTATCTAATTGGTATCTTCATAACCTTGGAGCTATATTTCATCTAGACACATTAATTTATAGAAGTTAGATTTAGATAATTTTAGGATGTAATTCATTTTCCAAGTTTCATATAATACAGTGCATCTTTAATCCAGGTTTAATACCAGAGTTCCACAAGCTTCTGGACCCCGGGAGCCAAGCCCTTAACTGTCATTGTTCCCCAAGCCCTGCAGCAGCGCCACTGACTGCGCCTGGGCATGTACACACTCACTTAACACCTTAATGCAAATTTCTATCTGAAACTCAAAAAGACCTTCTTGCTCCGTAGTCACATAAGGCTTTCTATTAGTATATCAACAAATTCCATATAACTATATAAACACTGATCTAGTATGAATATAAAATGATCTATTTAGGTTAAGAATCTTTATTTTCCCGACCTGCACAATACACTACATAGGAAGCAGTGTGTGATTTGGGACTGAACCTCGGTGTTTTCTTCTTTTTTCATGTTGTGCTTATATCTCGCTCTTCTATCGCCCCTACATGGAGGGTCACTCTTAAGGTGTTCGTACGTGTGTACGGAAATAATAAAATGTTTTAAACAATCTGAAATGTCTGGGCGAAGCCCAAAACACCATGGCAAAAATTATTTTTAAACTAACCAATGTTTTTTTCCCCGACCCTCTTCCTTATCGATAACCTCAAAAACCTCACAAAAAAATCAGAATTGCCCCTTAAGAGAAAACCTGTAATTAATTACCTTTTTAAATAAATGTTAAATGAACCACACACATGACAGTGTGGGAGAATGCTGGTTGGTGTATATTTACCCATGAAGAAACTGAGGAGCTTTTCCGAGACGTTTCTTCAGCTATAAAGGATCTCGGATTAATGGCGCTTCTTAACTGGTGTCCGTATTCGTGCTTCGTGCCGTTTCTGGGCTGTTCTACAAACAGAAGATGAGATTTTTGTGGAGTGGGCAGCCGCGGTCTTCGTGTTTGACGAGGCATGAGAAGTCATGATAATCCTGATTTAAAGAAAAGAGTGTGCACATACTACATATATATTCATAATCACAGAACAGCGAGGCTCTGCTGGTTCTTTGCGCATGCCTGTAGCTTACAGTTCAGGACATAAATTCTAACCACGGCGGTATGTCACACAGTCTACACACGCTCACATCGCAGACACTGCCTCTGATCACTGTTTTAAACATAGGTAGAGTGGTTATTATTATGAAGTTTTTTACGATAAAATAGAGCTCACTCCTCGACTTGCATGTCTCTGTTCCCGTCTCTCATTGGTTCACCACACTGGCCTGTCTAGCGTCGCACAACCTTATTGGTCGAGCATTAGTCACGTGATCTCCCCCGCAGCACTGCGCCAAAATTCAAACTGGTGTTAGTGCACGCCTGCTGCAGTGAGCGGACAGTGAACTCGTCCACTGATTTAACTTCTCAGAACGACAAGACTCTTAACTACCAGGCAGTTGGAGTAATATGAAGGTTTGATTAACTTTATATTTAACGATTTTAATAAGCGACGGTCTAGCTAGTGCACAGGCTGAGGCTAGATATGCGCTAACACAGGCTGCTGGGAGTAGCACTGAAGCGCTAACACACTGGACACGGGTCTTTGTGTTAGACCGTGCTAAAACTAACGATACTAGATAACAAATCCGGCTGCAGCCAGCAGAAGTGCTTTATTGAAATCATGGCGTATGCGTTGGAGACAGCTATTGTTGAACTGCGCACAGCTTCACTTACAGTAGTCTGGACAAAAAAATACATAACCTACGATATAACTGCGTTAGCTAGGCTAGCTACATGGTTCCGTATTGAGATCAGTGTGTGTATGCTAACGTTGTGTAGTTAGCTGTTAGCTTAGGTAACTAACTGCATAACGTTAGCACACACAGCAATCTCACCTGTCCAGAGTGTGTAATGATCAAGTCAAACAGTTAACTAAGTTAGCCTAGGTTACCTGCGGTGTAACATAAACATAACGTTATATCGATTATGTTTTAGCGTTGTTGTTTTCTAGTGTACGTCACGGGATCCGTTTACTTTCAAAAGTGGGCAGGTCGGCCGTCCGGTACCGTCGGTTCTGAGATTAAACATCCATCGGAGAGAAATATAACTATTATAGGAGGACGATCAGCACCCAGTAACGTTTAGCTGTAGTTACTGGTGTTTGACTTGTAACGCCTCTCATAACGCTGTTAGACTGAATCTTGCATCAGTGCTCGGAATTTCAGGTGACTCTATGATCGGCTGTTTTGATAACCTAACTAGTTATCGTTAGCTTAGCTAGCTACATATTATGCTTACTGGATAGCTATTTTGTATTTTATTACTTAATTATTGATTGTAACGTTACATTATTAATAAGTACGATATAGGGGTTTGCCAGTGATCTCGCCATTTTTTTGGAATATAGTGAACAATAATATACCCTGAAATATCGTTGCCATGTCACCCACTTTTAATCATCACAACAGGTTAACGTTAAGTTACTACTTTGTAGGAAAATATTTGGAGGTCATTATTAGCATCATGACATTCTGGATCATTGGCTTTTGTTACTAATCTGATAAAATTATTTTTAATAGGGGTGTGCTATATCACATCATATGGAATAATAAAATAAAATATACATTAAGAAAAATTATATTCAGTGTTTTGTCATATTGCCAAGAGTATAGTTATTATGAAAATTCCATGAAATACAAATACTATGATAGCATTTGCAGTATTCTCTAATTAAATATTAACAGTTTTTTTTTCTTCTTGATGCAGACTGCCAGACAGGACGATAGCCATATCACTGCGATATAAAGAATGAGGGAAAGTCCCAGGAGGCCCCTGATCCTTAAGAGGAGGAAACTACCCTTTCAGAGAAGTGGACATGATGAGGAGACTGATGGGCCTCAGTCCAAGACTGCCTCGACTGCGAGCGCTCAGTCCTTTCCTCATGGCATCTGTATTATGGACCATCCTACAAAACCTGACACACAGGTAGTCGTCATACCCAAGACTGCAGATCTTCAAAGTCTCATCGGGGCGCTGACTGCCAAAGGGAAGGAATGTGGCCCTCAGGGGCCAAACAAGTTCATTTTACTGAGTGGCAGTAGTAGTCTGGAGGATGGAGTCTGTCCTTTCTTCAGTGCCTCTTCAGAGACACAGTCTAGAGCAACTTCAAGTAGACCAGAAGGATGTGCTAAAGAAGACTTGCTGGAAAACAGAAAACCCTGTATGTATTGATATGAACTATTTAAACCCTAAAACCTTTAATATACCAAATGTTCATTTAACAGGTGACAGAAGTGAGTGTTTTTAAAAGACGACAATGTCTGTTTATTTGTTTGTTTTTTGCACTGTATTGGTTTAGTAATTTCTACATGAGCATTTGGAGAATTAACTTCACATATACAATTGCTGCATAAGAATATACGCACATTTATTGTTGTTTTGCCAGTGAAAAAGGAAGCAAACTGCAGTCTACTAGAAAACAGCTTGACAAGCATCCAGTGGCTAGGAGAAATGAGCACAGATGTTCTTGGATCTGAGCCTGCAAAGACATCATCTGAAAATCTTCAACAGGTACATACTAAAAGTGCATTTAAATAGAAAACCTGTAAATATAATTATAATTATTTATATAACAAAATCCATATATTCTAAAAACATTAGCTACTGTTTCTATTGTCTGCTTAATTATGAGTTTAATTACCAGTAGAATTTTGGTTCACAGCAGCAGACATACCATTTTCTTTTAAAGTTTAGCTGCAAGCATCTAGAGATTCCTTGTTGTAAATCAACATGCTTTCTCTTTCAGCCAGTGCAAGCTAAAGAGGAAATGGATGCAGTTAAGATCCCTCTGTCAGAAAGGCCACCTTACTCCTACATGGCCATGATACAGTTTGCTATAAACAGCAAGAAATCTAGGAAGATGACACTGAAGGAAATATATAACTGGATAGAGAGCCACTTCCCTTACTATCGAAATGTGGCCAAACCGGGATGGAAGGTATTACTGAATGCAGAACATTTTCTGAATATTTTCTAATTTTAAAAGTTGTATGTTTGTCAACTTTGTGCCAGATCACAGATGATTAGGAGTTCCTAAACCAGGGGTCACCAACATGGTGCCCGCTGGCACCAGGTAGCCCACAAGGACTTTGAGTAACCCGCAGGCCTGTTCTAAAAATAGCTTTTTTTCACAGATGCATTGGTTTAAATTTAAAAACAAATAAAAAAAAAAAACTTTAAAAAATGTTCCATATTAAATTAGATATAGCCCACAATTGCCATTGAGACCAGCTATCGGTTCAGGTGAGGAGACAATGTACCCCTGACAACATGGCAGAAAAAAGAAAGAAAATATATTTTCACAATGAATGGAAGAAAGTTATTTTTTACAACTGAAAGGTACCTGTGTGTGTCTCATTTGCGGGGAGACCGTGGCGATGGCAAAGAGGCACATTGTGGAGAGACATTTCAGGATGAGTCACACAAGCTACCATGCTAACTGTAATGTAATATTATGTAGTATTATATTAAAATATAATATAAAATGTAAAATACTTACAGAGATTTATATAATATATTATATAATAACTTATAATTTAAGGTAAATTTAGCAAATGTGTGAAATTTACAAGGGGATATCAAACTCGTAGCATTAATTGGTACCTATGAAGTGGCTTTTGGTTTCAATGATTGGTAACCCCTAATCTAAACATTCAATAATCAAACACCAGTCATTGTGCATTGTGTTGTATTTAATCATTTTATGTATGGATATTATTTGTTTTATTCCTTTTTTTTTTTTTTTTTTTTTTTTTTAAAGAATTCTATTCGGCATAATCTCTCTCTTCATGACATGTTTGTGCGAGAGAGCACACCAGATGGCAAGATATCCTTCTGGACCATTAGACCAGAGGCTAACCGTTGTCTTACTTTAGATCAAGTTTTTAAGGTAAGTTGACTTCTGACCTGATCTTTTAGCAAGGGACAGTAAAGGTGTTTACTGCATTAATGCCCATGTTTTAATGGGTAATGAAATACATATTTTTTAATTACTTGGTGAGAAGACTGATGTAAATGATTTAAAATCAAATACATTACAGAGTTTTTTCATCACAGATATTTTTTGTAACAAACACTAGCTGATTTATTCATAAAATTGCAACACTTATTAACCAAAATAAAATATCTTATTACTCTAAACTCAAAAGTGTGCATATATATTAAAGTCTATTGCAATTTAGAAATAAATAAACACAATTAAATACAAAAAACACACCAATCTGGTCATAAGTATTTTTTGGATCCTGTTATCTGGTCAGACGTCTGTTCTGATCATGCAGACAAATATTTTTTTGTAGTGGGATGCTACAGTATGGCTTTGCCGGAGACTAATAAATACAGGCATACATGTTGGTAATATTTCTCACAAATCTTAATTTTCTCACAAATGTGGCCACGCCTCTTTTTTTCCAACCCTTTTACAGCCTGTGGACCTACCAGCCCTCGGTTACACACAAACTGCACAGGTCTGTAACCAACAAGTAAGATTTTTTTTAAAACTTAATTCTTTCCCCACATCTTCTTGCTGCAGTTTCACAAGGAGGACTTTTCTCTTCACCACTGTATTCAAGATGACACTGATTTAATTCCAGTACTGCTTGAGGGGTTCAGGCTGAGAGCAGAAGCTGTTTTCATTGCTACACATCCACCTATGTTTCTGTGATTAGTTAGCTCTGTGTCCTTTGTACTAACAGCTCTAACCCAGGCCATGACTTCTGCAAATGTTTGAGACTTCTGAAAAATGAATATATCTTGTGATTTTGTATTTTTTCCACAGCAACAGAAGCGAGCTATGGCTGAGCAGAAGAAAGTTATACTACCTAGTAGCACAGGTAAGTGAGGAGCTAAGATCTGTTGTCATTTTCTTTACAGCACGAACTTCAGAAAGATTATATTCAGGAGATTGTTAAATATTAAAGTACCAGTTTTAATTTCTTTTTTTACATCATAGCCCACTTGTTTGTAGCTAAAAAAAATATGCATAAACGGCCCATGATGAAGAAAAACTCCTTTTTTGTTTTTCCTTTTTATATATATTAGTGATTTATTTTACTAGTATTGACAGTAGGAAATGGCAGTTGAACAATTGCTTAAAAACATTTTAGGAGCTGTAGACACATGGTTATTTTGCCATGAATAGCCTGTTTGCAAAAGTCAGTGTCACCCTTCTAATGTGTGAGTATAAACAGGCTTTGGGCTGGGTATCATTGGTGAACCTGGCAGCTCTATTCCCAGCTGGGTAGTGACGGGGACACAGTTACCAGTAACTAGAGCATTACAGTAATTTTGAAGCATAAATCGCTACATCATGTTGCCAAGCTTATGATCCCAAAATGATTTACAATTTATTCTTTTAAAATAACTTAACTGTTTTAGTAGTTAGGAATGCCTGGAATGTTACATTTATATTTAAATGTTTTAGTGTGGGTGTTTTTTTAACAAACATTTTTATTTTATTTAGAGAGGAAGATGAAGCCTCTCCTGCCACGTACAGACTCATACCTGGTCCCCATCCAGCTTCCTCTGACTCCCTCTCTCATATTACCCTCCTCTGCCCCATTTCCTGTCTCCACCACTCAGAACAGCTACATGTCCTCCACTCCTAGTGACACAGGAGGAGGAAAGAGGATCCGCATAGCCCCCAAGGTAAAGCCTGTGTATGAAGGAACTGCAAAACAAAAGATAACTTTAGAGTATTAATGTGATGGTTTACCAACAGTCAAGTTTGTACAATTAATTATTTTCCCCAAGTATCATTGATTAGCTATCATGCATTCTAACGTGCTTTTGCATCCAGTGAAACTAATGTAATAGCTGTGCAGAAGAACAGATCAGTCTTAAGTCTAGGGCTGTGACCGGAATGGCTTCCTATTTACTGTTTAGGGCACTATTAAGTACATCAGTGTGTTCGAATCGCAAAGTGGCGTTGGTACGTGATTTTGAGGGTGCTACAATCTTCCATAATGTGCCATGATTTATTTATAGTTAACATCGTTGTATACTACTAAATATGTCCCAAAATGCATTGCGATTCTCACTACTAAGCAACAGCCTTTACAAACAGACCAGACAGCAAGCAATCAGCGCTGCCAGATTGTTAAACTGGGATTCAGGTAAAACCAAGTCACTGTTTAACAGGTGGTTTAAATCTGCAAAAATGCAGTATAACAGGGTTTATTCCAGCATGATCCTAAATATCACTAATTACAAAAAAAAAAATATCTGCATGAGTGCATTATATGTGTTTAGTGTATTGTACGATAGGACACACAAACGAATGCAATCAATCAAAAGTAATTACAGTATATACAAATAAACTTGCAAGCAATGAAAGAAGTAAATACTCATTCATAACAACATACATTATTACACACATTGCTTATTCAAATTTCCATCAGCGGGACTAGCTCTTTCTCTGCACAGTTATATATGTACAACACTGTTAAGTTAAATCTTATATTTAACTCACTTCTGTTTAATTTAGTCTTCTATTTAAGTATTCGTTACAGCATAAGAGATTACTCCATTATCAGCACATTAACTATAATTCAGGTGTTCGTGTTTAAGCAACCAATGGGGGCGCATGTTAATGATAAGGGAGTGTCCCTACTTAGTGAACTACATAGTCTCTTCTTATATAGCGCAGCACTAATGAGGGAGTTGGGAGCCATTTCGGTCACAGCTCAGCTGTAGTGTTGAGTTGTAACATTACCTCATATACAGTGCATCTGAAAAGTATTCACAGCGCTTCACTTTTCCAAATTGTATTAAATTAATCTCTTTCCTCAAAATTCTACACCAAATACCCCATTATGTCCATGTGAAAAAGGTTTTCGTGAGAGTTTTGAAAATTTATTAAAATCAAAAAACAAAGAAATCATATTTACATAAGTATTCACAGCCTTTGCTTAAAACTTTGTAGAACCACCCTTGGCAGCAAATACAGCCTCAAGTCTTTTTGAATATGATGCCACAAGCTTGGCACACCCCTCTTTAGGCAGTTTTGCCCATTCTTCTTTGCAGTACCTCTGAAGTTCCATCAGGTTGGATGAGAGACGCCATTTTCAGATCTCTCCAGAGATGTTCAATCAGATTCAAGTCTGGGCTCTGGCTGGGCCACTCCAGGACATTCACAGAGTTGTCCTGAAGCCACTCCTTTGAGATCTTGGCTGTGTGCTTCGGATCGCTGTCCTGCGGAAAAATGAACCGTCGCCCCAGTCTGAGGTCAAGAGCGCTCAGGAGCAGGTTTTCATCCAGGATGTCTCTGTACATTGCTGCATTCATCTTTCCCTATATCCTGACTAGTCTGCCAGTTCCTGCTGCTGAACAACATTCCCATAGCATGATGCTGCCACCACCATGCTTGACTGTAGGGATGGTATTGGCCTCATGATGAGCAGTGCCTGGATTCCTCCCAACATGACGCCTGGCACTCACACCAAAGAGTTCAATCTTTGTCTCATCAGACCAGAGAATTTTGTTTCTCATGGTCTGAGAGTCCTTCAGGTGCCTTTTGGCAAATTCCAAGCGGGCTGCCTTGCGCCTTTTACTAAGGAGTGGCTTTCGCCCGGCCACTCTGCCATACAGGCCTGATTGGTGGATTGCTGCAGAGATGGTTGTCTTTCAGCAAGGTTCTCCTCTCTCCAAGGAGGAATGCTGGCGCTCTGACAGAGTGACCATCGGGTTCTTTGTCACCTCCCTGACCAAGGCCCCTCTCCCCCCGATTGCTCAATTTAGACGGCCGGCCAGCACTTCAGCTTCTTCCATTTACGAATGATGGAGGACACTGTGCTCATTGGGACCTTTGAAGCAGCAGTTTTTCTGTATCCTTCCCCAGATTTGTGCACCGAGACAATATAGTCTTGGAGGTCTACAGACAATTCCTTTGACTTCATGCTTGGTGTTTGCACTCTGACATGCAGTCAACTGTGGGACCTTATATAGACAGGTCATGTCCAAATCATGTCCAATCAACTGCATTGACCACAGGTGTACTCCATTTAAGCTGTAGAAACGGCTCAAGGATAATCAGTGGAAACACCTGGGCTCAATTTTGAGCTTCATGGCGAAGGCTGTGAATACTTACGTAAATGTGATTTCTTAGTTTTTTATTTTTAGTACATTTTCAGAACTGTCAAGAAAACTTTTTTCACATGGTCACAATGGGGTATTTTGTGTAGATTTTTGAGGAAAGAGATTAGTATAATACAATTTGGAATAAGGCTGTAACGTAACAAAATAGTGAAAAAGTGAAGCGCTGTGAATATTTTCCGGATGCACTGTACACTTCCTACATTGGTGTGTTATGTATGCTGTACATTATATACATTACATGGCCTTGGTATTGATGAGTATTGGGATTGGCTGACATTCAATATATAAGTGCGTTATTGACATAGGACATAAATCTGTGCCATCTCTAGAAGATTCTATAAATGCTGCCTGAGGACCTACTATAGCTATCCTGATTGTCATCACTGTGAAACAGTAGAGGATGGAAAATGGTCTGTTTTTTTATTGAAACATGAGGATTGTTGGTCCTGCACATCATACTTCTACCAGTCATTGTTGTATATTATTTATAAGTAAAAAATGTACAGTATTAGGATGGACAAAATAAGTTTTACCTGCTGTGGTTGAATGCCGTAAATGTAAATAAGCAAGTCAATTTAAAATGTACCAAGTCTCTATGTGGATTTTGTGTGTGCAATGTCTTCAGAGTAAATTTTTGAGCGAATTGTCTAAATAGAGCTGTTTGTTGATTTGTTAAAAGGTTCCGTTGGGTGGTTCCAGCTCAGTGAAGGCATGCAACCCTGGCCCAACCGAGATAAAGGAAGAGCCTGTGTGTGTCCCTGTCAGCTCCGAACCCCCTAAGGCTCCTCCAGACAGTGGCAGACGAAGAGAGTCCAGCAGCTCTCGCCGCAAACAGAGCATGGTTTTGCCTTCCAATGAGGAGCATGTCCTGCTCCTCCCTAACAGCACTTTCTTTGATTCAGGTGTGGTTTCAGACAACTCCACCTGCCAGGACACACGTGATACTGAACCAGAGCTCCAAAAGCTTCAGCATGACCTGCAACCTGAAAGCCCGAGTCAGGGTTACACTTTTAAAACTCCCATCAAAAGCAGCCACCTGGCGTCCTCCACACCCAGCAAGCCACAAACATCTCTAGAACCTTGGAGAATTACGCCTCTGGGCAAAAGCAGCAACAGCATGCTGGACTTCAGCCCCATCCGCACTCCCAACGGACCACTTCTCACCCCACATCGGCACGAGCACATGACCTTCAGTTTGAACAGCACCCCCTTTAAGGAGCTGCCACTTTTCAGTTCTCCCCGTGAGCTTCTTACCTGCAGCCGCTCCTCGCCGCTCCGTAACATGCCAAGCTGCTCCCGCCAGCTGCAAGTGGGGGCTGCCAACTGCTCTCTGACTGAGGGGCTGGTGCTGGACACCATGAATGACAGTCTGAGTAAGATCCTGGTAGACATTAGCTTCTCTGGCCTGGAGGATGACGACCTAGGCATGGCCAATATCAGCTGGTCCCAGTTCATTCCTGAGTTGAAATAATGTCACCCTTACTGCCTTAACTTTTTTCTTTTTACGTAAGCTGCTTTTACTTAAATCATCACCTTCAAGCTACAATTTTCATCTGCCTTCAGTTTTCTTACTTCTGATGTGACCTTTATATATGTAAATACTTGTCTTACAAATTTTATATTATTATTTTATTAGATTTTTTAAAAATCTGATTGGCGTTAGTTTTTTTCTGGGTAATTGTAACTTGGTAACTGTTTGAAAATCCCAAAAAGGGTTATTTCGAGCATTTGCCATAAAAGAACTAAGTGTCGTTTTAAAAATCAGCAATTTCATTTCATTTTCTGCTCTATCCCTGTTTTGGGAAGAGGATTAGAGACTCCTAAAGGACCCTTTAGTTAATGTTTTTTTTTTAACTGGGGTATTCGCAGAACCAAACAGTCATTCTGTAACATAAACATAAAAATAACTTTTGTCAGAGATCTTTATTTTTTGTTTGTATGTATTTTACATGTCCTTTTGTCTTCCCAATCTAATGTTTCATGCTGCTTCTAAAAGGTGGAAAGGAGGGGTGGGTAAGTGAAACTGTTGAAGGAATGTACTTAGAAATAAATGTGCACAGTTTGTTACATATGTAAAGTAAGTTTCTAATGTGAGTTTTACACATGTAAATATAATATACTTCTTTTTGTGTAATTTGTGTAAATCCAATAAAGGTGCCAAATGGGTTATTTGGAGTGTGTGTAATGTGAGTATGTATGAGTGTGTGTTTAGCATTATTTAAAACAAGGTCTAAGTGGTCCCACTGATTTAATAGACTCCATTGAGACAATACTCTACAAGGATTAGGATAGAACAACCTGTATTTGAAGCTGTTGTATAGTTGTTGTTGTGAAATGAATAAAGCAGTCTTCAAAGATAACCAAGTTCATCAGCTTATTAACATTTCCTATTCTTGTCCTGAAATCTACGCAATGATTTTACTGACTGGTTTTACTGGTACACCAGTAGAAAAGGTAACATTTGTCCTAGAGTGGAATCTTTATTTTATTTAATACAGGACACAATTTCAATTTCCTTTCCTTTTTCTTTTTTCACTCTTGTATGCATGTATATTTTAGGGCAAATTTACTTTGTTTTCTAGCTGGCTGAACATAAATGTACTTGTACAGCATATTTTTGTGCAGTGCACTATGTTTACATTTAAGCCAACATTCAGTACAGTGGAGTAATATTTATTTGGTTTTATTTGGACAAAATTATTATACATTAAAAACATATTTTTCCAGCCAAACCCTTTGGATAAAGTAAAGATCAATCTAAATCTTGTCACACCATTAAATTGTCTAAAAATGTCTATTCTCACTGGCCAGTAAAATGTAGCTCAAATACTTATTTCACAGTTTAAATGTAAAGTTCTAATTTAGCAACATGCTAGTCCTTAGTTTAGAAAAGAACTCTGTAAAAAGTTAGTATTAGTCACATAAGTACATCTTGTTTACTCTTAGGTCCTTTACTATTTGAAAAGTGTAATTATATTTTTATGATTTTTTTTTTTTTTTTTTAAGAAATTTGCCTCTGTGTATTCTGGTTTTGAAATTATGCAATCAAGATGTGATTGACCTTAATTAAATGGGTTTACGAAATACCTTCCATTAACAATTTAAACACTGTCCCTGTAGGTTAATGCCATAAAAAATAGTGTACATCTCCTTGTGTGGCCAAAAACCGCAGAACCACTGACCCATTCGTTCACATATTGCAGTTTGTCAAAGGACTGTTATTGATTAAGATTTTATATGGGTATATACACTGAACAAAAATATATATGCAACACTTTTGGATTTGCTCACATTTTTATTAACTGAAGATTTAAAGATGTAAGACTTTTCCTATGTCCATTTTTTTATTCACAATGTCTAAATCTGTGTTGATGAGCACTCCTCCTTTGCTGAGATAAACTATCCACCAGTCACAGGTTTGGCACATCAAGATGCTAATTAAACACAGTGATTATTACACAGGTGTACCTGCAGCTGGCCACAATAAAATGCCACTCTAAAATGTGCAGTTTTATCACAAAGCACAATGCCACAAATGTTGCAAGTTTTGAGGGAGCATGCAGTTGGCATACTGACTGCAGGAATGTCCACCAGAGCTGTTGCCCATGAATTGAATGTTCATTTCTCCACCATAAGCTGTTTGGCAGTAAGAATTAAGAATTTGGCAGTACATTTTACCGACCTTTCAGATTCTCACAATACTGTAAAACTGCACATTTTAGAGTGGTCTTTTATTGTGGCCAGCTACAGGTACACCTGTGTAATAATTACTGTGTCTAATCAGCATCTAGATGTGTCACACCTGTGATTGATGAATGGTTTATCTCAGTAAACACTAACACAGATTTAGACCCAATTGTGAACAAAATTTGAGAAAAGTCTTAGATCTTTTAGTTCAGAAAAAATGGGAGCAAAACCCAAACTGTTGCATTTATATATTTTTACATTGTATATTAGATTGTAAAATTACCATTGAATTTATGAATGTGTAAAAAAGACTGCATTTCCAAAAACCTCAAAGATCTATATTTCAATCACATTTTGTTTGCTTAATGTAAGGTCTATTAAGGTGGTATATAAAGGTAAAATCTCAGAAAATGTGTTACTGTCAAAATGCCTATGGAATGTAGTGTATTTAACATCAGAGTAGATGATGAGGTATGATGAAGAATTGTCTTGTTCTCTCAGTAGGTCTGAACCTCCTGTTGGGCCACCTCCAGTAGGATCTGAAGTTGTAGGCTGCAGTAGTCTAAATGACACAAAAAAGAAACAAGTGAGTTTGCTATTTTTTAAATTTCAGTTTGGATGGCTTTTCTACAGGTTGACAGACAAAAACAGTTTGCATTTGTTTATCAGCTAAGCTTGATAACTTCTGTCTTCAGTTAACAGCCTTGCTTCTTGCTCAGTTTTATTGTGCCTATGGTTTGACTGCTGAACTACAGATTAGGCTTATCCATTCTCTGTAGGCATCAGTGTCAGACTGGATCTAAGAGTGAATCCAATCCAATCCTGTAATATATCTATCTTGATAATACACATGTGTGCGTGATATTAGCTATGTAACCAGAGGGCAGCATTGGGTGGCTGCCAGAGCCAACAGCCTATACCTGGCAGGAGGACTATTTAAGAGCTCAGACAGCTCAGCTCTGGTTGCTGGATCTTTGTCTCCACAGGAGCTAAGACACACAGGCTGAAAGACTAGAGGGCTGAGTGTTCCCACACTCCCCCTCACCTTACTAGTTTAAAATCTCCTCTGACTTTCAAGTCCCTTCCTTGTTTCAAAGAAAAGCAAAAAAAAATATTCTACTTAGGAAAGACAAGACAGTAATGAATTCCTTGTTTGGTTCTGTTTCTTTCAAGACAGAGTTCATTTGATTTAGGGAAGTCATTTTGCATTTCATATTTCTTAGTTTTCCCCTGCCACCTGGGGGTAGCCAGGCTTCTTCTGGCGTCCTATGTTTTGTACCAACCTTTTAGAGTTTTACACAAGAAAGTGTTTTTGTTTATTGTCTCTGATTCTTGACTTTACCTATTCTGAGATCTAACTGCTCTGCCCTTGGGTTCAAATTACCACGGGTAGCTCACTTAGTTGAGCATGTTTGGTGAACCCATTCACCTGGGTTCGAACCACTCACGGGGTGATACCTTACAAGCTATTTGTTTCTTCCTAGTCAAGACTTTGAGCATGTTGGCCTACTGTGAGCATGTTGGCCTACTGTGAGCATGTTGGCCTACTTGTAGGTGTTCATCTTAAGTGTAGTGCTTCAGTTAATACAGCTTGTTTTAAAGCATTTTTTAGTAGTTGTTAACTTTATTTGCAGACACTGAAGATTTTAAAACAAATGTTTCATATCTAGACATTAGTATTAGTATCTGTATGAAGAATGTCTCATCTAGAGATGGAAGGATTGATTGGCTATGTATCTGTATCGACCGATTTTCAGCCCAAATATGTGATTGGTCATTTACACTATTTAGCCAAACCTAAGGGCTGATCAGATACACATCTATGATCCATATTTTGTGACTTGCTGAAGTGCTGTGTGAGGTCAGCACTCTGCAGTCCTTCATTCAGCTTAAAGGTGGCAATACAAACCTTACTTAGGGGCAGACATTCCATTAAAGCAAGTGTTAAAATCTGGTCCTGGCAGTTTTTTTCCATATCTGAGTCAGGATGTTTCCTTAAAATTGACGACAGAGCTCCAAAATAACAGCAATATTATGTGGACTTAATCCACAAAAATGAACATTTGTGTTATACAGACACTAAGAATAATTCAAGAGGTGTTATATATTAGATAGTGGACTGTAGAGTTTGAGCAGCATGACAATTATGCTTAGCTAAAATTAAGTGAGATGAAGTAGAGAAAAGCTTAACTTACTGAAGGCTTTTTTCCATCGGGCTGGTATATATGATCTTTTTATCGTCAGGTAATACACTGGTACTCCAGTTAGGGTTAGAGCACAGCTGCCCCCTGTGTTCCATGGGTCTGAATAGAGAGACATGCCCACGATGCAGAAACACACCACAGTAAAGATGATAACTACAGCCAAAGGAACCTGAAATCAAAGGAAAAGACACAGAGAGTCTTCAAATTTTAGTCAGATGAACTAAGTTAAGTTTGGCTCCTCATATAAACTTATATGTACAGTCATGTAAAAAAAAAGGGACACTCCATAAAACCAAAAGATTAATTCAGGTGGCTCTTATAGGTGGCGCTGTTAACTTGTGGTTTCTGAAGCTGGTAACTCTGATTAACTAATCCTCTGCAACAGAGGTCTTCTTTTTCTATGAGGGTGACCCTGATGAGGTCTTTGCGATGGTCTTTGCGACTGCATTTAATTAAGCAAACACATTAAGAGGGCAAGAAATTTAAGTAATTAACTCTGGTTAAGCCAGATGACTCATAAAACTGCAGCTAAGATGTGCAAAGCTGTTATCTAAGCAAGAGGTGTCTACTTTGAAGAATCTAAAATAGAAACATATTCTGGTTTGTTTACACTGTTTACTAAGCAATTCCATATGTTTTTCATAATGACTTCATTATTAATCTGCAATACAGAAAATAAAAAATGAAAAGACACTGAATTTATTGTGTATCTAAACTTTTGACTGGTACTTTATTCAAGCGTACATTTATTTGAGTTTTGAACAGTATTGAGAGATGAAGCTTATATAATTAAACGAATAATAATAATAGATAATAAACAGAAATGTATTTTTGTGAGGAAAAATAGGACCCCCGATACTTAAAATGTGTAAAATTAAAAGCAGGTGCAGCACTTTAGCTGCAAATGATTAGACTGTGGTTCGAGAGAACATTGAATGAGTTCCCTGAGCCCTTCAAAAAGAAGGTTATAGATGTAGATGAGTCTGGTGAGGGATTTAAAAAAAGTCATCTCATGACATACAAGTTGGATGGAGGATTGGTTGGATTGGAGGTGTGCAGAGAGCAACCCTTGCTTTAAAAATATCAACTCAGTACTAAAGTTTGGCAAAGACCACTTATAGACAGGTCTTTTGAACAATGTTCTTTGAACAGATCGGAAAGAACCCCATCCAAAATTAACTGTTCAACTTTGGACCGTGCAACATGACAATGACCCAAAACCATTTTAGTACATCTATAGGGAATAACTTAAATAAAAGAAATGGAGAGTTCTTGTATGCTCAAGTCAAATCCCAAATCCTAATGGGTTTAATAAATTCCTCAAACATCACACAGTTGATGAATTCTAAGCGAAAAAAACTTTCTTCATTATTAGAGTCTGGTAGATAGGTATTGGAAATGTTTCCATGGGTTGTCCTAATGGTTTTACCTGACTGTACTTGTACATATGTAGTTTGAGTGGTGTAGTCTAGTGGGTAACCTGAGTTCCTATTTTACCAAACAACTACAACAAAACATTGGAAACAGGTACACACCTTAAATGGTCTTGGATGCTCTGGGAATCGATAGCGGTGGACAAGAAGCCCCAATGTTGCTAAAGCAATAAAGAACCAGCGTGAGAATGAGGCAAAGTTGATCAGTTGAAAGATCTCTCCTCTTGATACCATGATAATCACCAGAGGATACTGTAAACAATTAAAACAAAGAGACTGTCATTTTTTTACAAAACACCAGGCACTGTAAATACTAAACATGCAGACACACACACACACACTCTCACACAACCTTCTTGCTTCTATATTTACTGTTATTTTGACCAGCTCCACAAGAAGCGCTTTGTCATTCTATGATGGTAGACTCTAGTCCATCTCTTTATACTTTGATGGAACGGGTGCCACAGGACCACAGAGCAGTTATTATTTGGGTGGAGGGTTGTTCTCAGCACTGCATTCACACTGACCTGAATGTTGTCATAATATTCTGCCTCGACTGTGCTGCTATAATCATGGAATGAGCTCCACAGGACCTCTGATGGTGTCCAAGGTATATGGGACCAAGACTTTAGCAGCAGATCATTTCAGTAGGTTGTGAGGTGAGGCTTCCAAGAATCACATCAATTAGCCTAGGTTTCCATTAGCCTGTATATTATAACAGGTTTATTATAATTTCCTGGACTACATTTGACCACTGCCTGCTTTTAGCACCTTAACTTTAAGAACTCACTGATCACATATTTCCTACCCTTGCCCCGCACCAGTGTTTTTACTTTACTTGTTAGTGGTCTTAATGTTATGGCTGACTGGTGTGTGTGTGTACACAGATTTATACAAATGTGCTAATCAAATTTTTATTCAACGTGAACAAAGGAAAAAAACTGAAAAAGCACTCCACTTTACATTACCAGTAACAGCACAGCTGGTAGAGGTGTATGTCTTCGTATGTGGATCATGGAAAAAAGAGCAGGCCAGTGTCCCTCTCTGGCCCCCACAAACAGCATCCTATAAAAACAAACACACACGGTATATACTGCATGGCGACATGCGAAAGTGTGATCAGAAGTTCCGTTTCTGTTAAAAAATGTAAATAAAAGAATAACCTGCTTTTCTAAAAGGGATAGTGTTCAAAATGACACATTTCTTCAGCATTTCTATTATTTTTTTTATTTCAAATAAAAAGCACCTGAAGCAAACGAAAAAGACGCCTGCATGTTTAGTATTGAGTAACTACTGTATATCCTGTAGTATTGTGATGTGATGAATGCACAAACAGAAATTAAAGACTTCACCAGTCCCTAAATAATCCCTAATAGAGCTGGTGGCTACAACCCTATTAGCCAGATTTCTTAGCATTTCACCATGTAGCCAAATGCTTTTGCAGTAATTTGCACAATATATACCATAGCAACAACCTAAAAACCACTTAGCAATGCCATGACAACCACATAGCCCATCAATTTACCCTCATGTATATTCTTTTTATGAAATTTCATTACTCACTGAATGTGAGTTTTTTGGTTTGTTTATGTGTTCCTTTAAAAAAGCTTTTTCTTTGTATATCCTCATGCTTCCCAGTGAAGCTGCCCCGAACTTCTGCTCAAATCCTCACCCCAGAGTTCACCCCACCCACCCCCAACAAAATGTGCACATTCTGCACACTGCATTATGCACTCACACCCTCTCAGCCATATGCTTATCTCTTACACAGCACATCTTCTTGTTTCATCTCATGAACCGTCATTAAAGCATTTCACTTCTAGTTATACAATATAGTTATACAATATATGACTATATTTTTCATTAGATCTAATTTCTGTCCTTTGTAACAGTGGATTCATACCTAGGAGCTCCAAAGAAGCCTCCATTCAGGGCTCCAAGGCAGGACAGAGAAACCAGTATGGGCACCCCTGAAGCCACACCCTGCAAGGCTCGACTGGCAAAGGTCTGTGTAGAGTTAATCAGGCATTACAGAGAACTTATATTTGCAAAATCACTGCACTGAGTGAATTTTTAAATATAGAAATCAATTTAATACTAACCACAGCCACAGCATCAGACATCAGCAGCTCATCACCGGTCATCACAGTGTAGTATGCCACATTAACCAGCACATAACACACAGTAATGGTGGTCATGGAAAAAATGATGGCCAGTGGGATGTTTCTGATTTTGCAACAACACAGGGATTTTATTGGATAAAACTGTTAATATATTATTGTGATAATGATTTTCTTTCACATTTTACATACCTGTTTGGATTGATCACTTCCTCTGTTACAAAGTTTAAGTAAAACCTGTCAACAAAGAAAATAAGTATCAAACTTTGGTCAATAAATGGACAGTAACACATATTTGTTGTTGGTTAGGCTCTGTGCTGTAGTATAGTGTGCCTGGTAAATCACATTTACAATTAGATATATAAAGATAAAAGGTCAGTAAGCATATATATTTTTTATTTAAATGGAGTGAACTGCATAAACTATAAACCTGCACAAGTTAGCAGAACTCAAAATAGTTAAGATAATTGATTTCCTTACCACTGAATAACCCTATAATGCTCTCAAACCTGATTTATTGCATAATGTACAACCCAAATGAAATTTTATTAGAAGATAACCAATTAGAAAAACAGATTCTTAACAAGATTTGCCTTCTGTACTAAATGAAAAGTGGGCATAAATTGTTTATCACACATTATTTATTATAATACTGAATTACAAAGGGGGTCAGTAAGACAGTATTTCATATTTTAAACACTATAAAATGATGATTTTAAACAAAACTAATAGATTGCTGAAACAAAATTTAATAAAGGACTGTCCATCGTGTTATTAAAAAATGGAAGGACTGTTGGGAAACATCATCTTCCAGGAAGAAATGTGGTGGGAAAAAAACTTAAATGACCATTATCTGCGATCACTTAAATGTTTGGTGAAATCTAATCATAGAAAAACAATACTAGAAAATAATAAATAGTGAAAATAGGAGCATTTCCTTATGAACAATGTAAAGGGACTGGGACTAGACAGTTAAAAGCCTTAAAAAAACACTTATCAGTAAGGCTAACTTTAATTTGCTAGGGAGTAAACACTACACTCTGGAGCAATTGAAGAGGGTCATGTGGTCTGAGGAGTCCAGATATTCCGTGTTCTAGAATGATTGATGGAAGCACCAGGGTAAGAAGAGAGGTTGCAAAATAAAACACCTATCATGCCTCCTGCATATCATACAAGCATCACAAGACATAGGGGCAGCTGGAACAATTGACTCAATTGACTACATTTGACTACGATCTATGTTCCAGGTGGAGCTACAGGTCCTGATGTAACGAAACATTGAGATCAGATCAGATCGTTACCAGATGAAACTCAGCATTAAGATACATACTTTCATGTAAAAACACTGTTTAACAGATAAAAGACACTATAAACAATGTAGTCATAGTTATGCCAAAGAATACAGAAAATAACATACCATTATGACTTTACAAGGTTAACCACAAAATGCATTGCTAAAATTACACAAAAACAGGTTTTATAGCAAATTGTTATGATGTTATGAACTAAATTTAACCTGAAACATCAGTTTTGTTATAGAAGGAGTAAAATAGATTTTCTGATCATCCAAATAATTACCCTTAATTTAAAGCTGTCATTTGACTTTTTATTTTTTAATTCCATGTGCTGCAGTGAAATAGACAAATAAACAAAAAATGTATTACACTCATATTTTAAATATAAATTTAATATTGTAGGAAATTCAAAGTTCAATACCATCCACCATAGGCATAAAGTCCTGAGTAGAAGGCGAGAGGAAGCTTGGTCAATGTGAAAGATTCAGTGTCAAAAGCATTCCGAAAGTTTTCCGTTTGTCCTGCATGAAAGAAAGACTGTAAGTTCAAAAGTATCAAGACACCACTTTTAATGAGCTGGTTTAGGTACTATTGTAAAAAGTGCACTATTGCATGAGCAATGTACTCATGTACTAAGACTTGTGTGAAATTCCTACTAAAATGTTGCATACGCTCAGAGCGAAATACTTCTGTATGCACAAAACAATCTAGATGTATCAAACTGTACATAAGCAGTTTCCCACGCTTACTCTTAGTCCATCACAGTCTATTTCAAATTGAGCACACATGCACGAGCACCCCATAATTGACTTAATGTGTTCCCCATGACATTGTCTGAATTTCCTTCTTCAACTGTCTTGTTGCAGGTCATATAAATGATTTATGTTTGACTATCATACACGCTGGAATAGATCCCTTTAAATCCATCCAAAATGAAACAGTTTCAAAACATCAATGTGTGACACTTGCTGATCTAAACATTTTTTTGCTCACAAATGCCAGTGTATAGTGTGTGCATCTGTATATAGTATTGCTTTAGCCTAGTATTCTCTCTTAAAGTAATAAAAAGTTCCACCAACAGAGGTGAAACTTTTTACTATAGCACAACTTCTGCTTTCCACATTTCCTACCTTTAGCTAGGGCCATGATGCCCGGCACAATGATTAGAGCCAGAGCAAAGAGCTTGATAAAGGTCAGAGTGACCTGAGTACGTGAAGCCAACGATACACTCCAGCAGTTCACTGCTACAACGAATGCTAAAATATAAAAAACACAATTATTTTTTTAACACACACAATTTTCAAACATGCCAAGAATTCATCATTGTGACAACACTGAATGTACATAAATTATTATATTACTATATACTATCATTTGTAAGAGAAAACAAAACACTAACCATAAACCATTCGAGGATAATATCTGCAATGTCAACCTTCTATTTAAATCATTAAACAAATCAATAGAATGTTAGTTGTGACATGTTAAAAATATTTGGACACAGAACAAATGTAAAATTAATAACACCCTCAATTAGCTGATTTTCCAGCTAGCATTTTGTTTTACATATATTTTTACTCATTTACATTACACTAAAAGCAGAATAAATTAAATCTATATTCTGATTGTTTTAATGATGATCCTAATCATGGTAGCCTAAATCATCTAGTGTTTATTTACATAATGAAAATACAACAGATTTCACAGATTTTCTGCTGAAGTAACGCATGCTAAACGTTTGAATGATAACCCATCTATTGTTGTGTTAGAAGCTTCAAAAGCTTGCATTGCTAATAACAAAAAAACAGAAAGAAAAAGAGAAAGAAAAGTAGGAAATGTTTTAACATAAAATTAATCAGATAAAGAAAGAAGTAAAAGCAGAATGAAAAAGAAAAATGTCATGTTAGTTTTGTCTTGTATGTGGTGGATTTGTTCTTTTCCTGGTATAGTTATAGTTATAGTATAAGTTATGAAGATAATCTGTTGAACACAGTGAGAAATTCTTTATTAAGAGAATTTGCTTCTGGGAGCTACTGCCTTCTTTTCTTATAATTTACATTATTATAATAGACAATTTTATGATGTATTTGGTTTTGTTTGGTTTTAAAGTTGAAAGATATTCAGAAACATTCAGAAGTTGTTAAATAACTTTCGAAAATGTACTGCTACATGTGATAAATTGTAGTTGTTTCACAATGTCAGCACTGTAGTTGTGAGTGTGTGTCTTTTGTGAAAAGACACACACTCCAAAAAAAAAAGAAGATTATTCATCTTCCAAACATTCATGAATTGATGAATTAACAATATCTTCTTTTCCACTGTGTCCTGCTCCTTTCTGCTTTACACTCTGGTGTCACTACTTGTTCTACAACATCACTTTCTAAAGCTTTAAGTTTCCATCAATATTTATAAGCTAATTAATACTTAGTATAGGTTTGGCATTATGATTATCTAAAATTACACCAACATGTGTGTCCAGTTACAAAAACCTAACAGTGAAATTTTATCCATGTTGCGCAGCCTTAGTATTTAATTTAGTTTATAATGACACATCACAGTATTTGTTACTGAATATTACTCACTAACTCCCAGGATGCTGACCAGTTTGACCAGTGCTGGAGGGGCGATACATGGCATGTACAGGGGCTCTACAACGTAGCGCCCAAATGCCAGTGACACATATGAGGCCACTGCCGGCCTATAAATAATAGAAACAACCACATCACTCAGTTACTGCTTTGTACCAAAAACATACAATGAATCAAAAAAAGCTGTGAAGTTAGAAAGCTGTTCACAGTTAGGTATTATGCAAAATCAGTATAACACAAGCCCTGTACTGTTCTTGAATGTAAAAGGATTCCAAGTACACACGTGCACACAAACACCAACTGACCTGATAAAAATAAATTCAGTCCACAGTCTCAGGAAAGCAGGAAGTGGCCCCAGGGTCTCGAGTAAGTATGTGTAATGACCACCAGACTTTTTAAAGCTGGTACCCAACTCAGCATAGCACAAGGCACCTTACCAGAGCAAAACACACACACACACACAGCACCCACAGATTACCCACATACACAGTTCTTTACAAAAATACTATTCAGCCATAGAACAATTGCTGTAAGCTATTTATTTTACCTATAGGACATGCATTATATATATTTGAAAACATTTGCATATTTATAAATGAAAATGTGCTACACTTTATAAAGTTACTGATTTGTAAGTTTAAATAACTCATCTAGAAGAACAGTTTTTTTTTGTTGATGGTTCTCTGCAATACATTTACATAAGCCCGTGTACATTGCCTAAAACTTTCATATAAATCATATTTACCAAAGGTGGAGAGGACTCCACTGAGTGCCCACACCAGCAGGGAGAGCCCCACACTGCCCGAGTTCATCAGCACACCCTTGGGAGCGATGAAGATGCCGCTGCCCACAACTGTGCCTATGATGAAGGAGACAGCAGGCAGTAGACTGATGCTCCGCCTGAGGTGAACTCCATTCTCTTTACCTTCCTCCTTCTTTCTGTCTGCTGTCGTCTCTTGTTCAGTTTGAGCCATGGTTCAGGTTTTACGTCTGATCTTCAGAGACTGCAGAAACTCTCACTCATGGTCTAGAGAAACCAACAGAGGTTCATTTGTTTGTGTAAAAATGAAGCATAGCCCACCTGTTTTTACAGCACAGTATCGCCACAGATGTGCCGTACTGCATTACAGTATCAATGCATTAGGTTAGATTAATAAGGTTAGGTTAATAAATTAGGTAAGTAGGAAAGTTGACTACTTACCACTGAAGACTGTAGTCTCTCTCATGGTTGTATTGAATGTGTCCTGAATACGGTGTTTTTCTCCTGTCTGGCTCAGTTGGCTGAGCACAGTTACTGTGGTAACTCAGGCCCCCAGCTCAGAGTTCAGGAGAGGAACAAAGCCAGCAGTCTTTCCCAACTTCATCAACATGAGCAATTAAAGCAGTTTAGTGAGGCAAATGCCACACAGCACTGCTTAGTGTATGTGTGTGTGCATGTGTGAGTAGACTCTGCTTAACTGTGTGCACAGCTTGACACAGGAATCCAGCCTCTAAAATGGTAACTTTAACCCTTGCTGTGCTGAAACAGCTGCAAAACTGTTGTTCTTTCTCGGCAACAGAAAGGCACTCTGTCCCACACTGCACATCTCAAGAGGGATTGCAAAGGAATTTGGGAAAAAGAATAAAAGAATAAAGAAAAAAGTATTAATTGTTCATTGACAGATGTTTTTTTCTTAAGTTGTGCACTCAAGCTATAAGGCCAAAATTAGCTCATAATTGGCTGATAAATATTTTTTAACAGCTTCACTAAATAATGGCACACTTTTCTTCATCTGTGTTCAATCATTTCAAAATATATGCTGCTTCAGTCACTTCTTCTGTAAAAATGTACAAATGTTTGTTGCACATCTTGCACATGTACAGTTTTGTTTTATAGATGTAACTATTTTTAAATCATATACTACAAATCTGTTCAAGTTTATTTAACATTTTTTGCCTGAAGAAAATGTGTGATGAATTATTTGTGCAATTTGCACTATATAAAAATACTGACAGCGGATATATGGCATGTGGACAGAAAACCCCTACTGACCTCCAACTGAGTACTGTACATATAATTGATGGCTGACTTATGAACAGCATGGTATGACACATATCTTATGTTGAAAATAAATCTGTAGCAGCAGATGATTAAACAACAGAAGACTGCTCTCTGTCTGTCTTTCACTCTCTGCCTGCTTTCATCTGTGCAGACATTTTGTACCCCCCTCCCCCACCAAACCTCAGCATGATCCCCGGGACGGGAGCCATGGCCCCCAGTATGAGAACCGCTGGAGCAGACAATATAATAGTAAAATTCTGAAAACTGGAAAAGTTAAGCGAACAGATCACTTCAAAACTATGTGAAATATTGTGAGTTAACATAAAAAGTGCCATAAAACACAAAAACTGTAGTGACAACATTAAAGTCAGCTATATGTACTGAGAAAATAAGGCACTTAATGAAAATCGATGTCTTTGTTAATACATTTAAATAAGTGGACATTTTATCTTTTTAGTAATAATACTGGGAGCTTGAAGTAATATAGCCAAAACATAACTGAAGAAATATCAGTAATATTTTACTATTAGGGTACATTAATTAACAATATGTACCATAGAATGTCTAAACTAATTATTAATTAAAACTAATTAAGACATAATAATAATAATTACATTTTAAAATAATATCTCAATTTACTGTTACTTGAGCATTAAAATTTCATAAAGTTTAATAAGGTCTTAACTAGTGTAAATTAATGATTAGTTGAGTCATTACTTAACAATTTAACAATGTTTTTTACTACTGTACTGCACTGTACGCATATACTTTTAATTGATGCACCCTTATTGTAAAGTGTTAAAATTATATGTAAAAGGAAACTAAGCCCACAAGATATGAAACCCCCACATTCATTACTACTTAAATTGTAAGATTAGAATCAGGTGTAGAACATCAGCTTTAAAAAGAAGCACAGAAAGTTCTGACCTAGCTGTTACTGAAAGATTAGATCTGCAGTATGGTGGTGCACAGCAAAACAGCCATCTGAATGACAAAGGATTTTTAACAGTCCCAGGTAGGTATACACTAATTATTTAACAGGAGATGTTTCCAATATCACTGAGAATGGAACTAAGTTAATTCTCATCTGAATCAGTGACTCTTTAAACTGCCCGCCTTGTTTTAGTAGGGTTTAATGAACTACTTTACATTGCTGAAAAATTTTGTTCCCAGTATTTGAGAATGAGCTTTATACATAGAAATAAATTTTTTACTTTTTTTTTGTATTGTTTAAGTAAATTCTACTGATATCATCTGAAATAAAACCTTAACTGCTAGAAGTATTATCAATGAACTTAACATTTAAAGAAAAAAAATGTTTCAGCTATTTAGTTTCAGGCTGTATCAGGAAACATTACTGTAATTGTGTAAATATGGCTTATTTGTATTTGGTAATTGTTACCAAACATATATAATAATTCTCTGTACTTATGTACTTATGCTGATTACAAATCACACATTCAAAATACAAATAAAATTGTTGATCATTAGACACCAGTTAATCACTTACATTCACATAAATGAATAACAAATATGGCAATATTTTAGATTTAAGATAATTACCAATGCCTTGCAAGTGCTTGGTCAAATCCATTTCACCCACTCATTTCCATTCTTCCTAATATTTGTCTCCACTATACATACTATACATCAAATTAATATACATTTTGGAAAGATTTGCTGAACGTTATCCTAAGTTCCTGACCACGTCCAGACGTATTTTGAGAAATCAGATCTGAAAGTAGTATGTTCTGGGCAATGTAATTTTATGTAAAACAGTGGATGATTTCATAGGCAGCTTTCTCGTAGGTTCATAGGCAGCTTGCTAGTAGGTTCATAGGCAGCTTGCTCGTGGTTGATAGGCAGCTTGCTCGTAGGTTCATAGGCAGCTTGCTAGTAGGTTCATTGGCAGCTTGCTCGTGGTTGATAGGCAGCTTGCTCGTAGGTTCATAGGCAGCTTGCTCATAGGTTCATAGGCAGCTTGCTCGTAGGTTCATAGGCAGCTTGCTAGTAGGTTCATAGGCAGCTTGCTAGTAGGTTCATAGGCAGCTTTCCTGTAGGTTCATAGGTAGCTTGCTCGTAGGTTCATAGGCAGCTTTCCTGTAGGTTCATAGGTAGCTTGCTCGTAGGTTCATATGTAGCTTGCTAGTAGGTTCATAGGCAGCTTTCCTGTAGGTTCATAGGTAGCTTGCTCGTAGGTTCATATGTAGCTTGCTAGTAGGTTCATAGGCAGCTTTCCTGTAGGTTCATAGGTAGCTTGCTCGTAGGTTCATAGGCAGCTTTCCTGTAGGTTCATAGGTAGCTTGCTCGTAGGTTCATAAGTAGCTTGCTAGTAGGTTCATAGGCAGCTTGCTAGTAGGTTCATAGGTAGCTTGCTCATAGGTTCATAGGCAGCTTGCTAGTAGGTTCATAGGCAGCTTGCTAGTAGGTTCATAGGTAGCTTGCTCGTGGGTTAATTGGCAGCTTGCTCGTAGGTTCATAGGCAGCTTGCTAGTAGGTTCATAGGCAGCTTGCTAGTAGGTTCATAGGCAGCTTGCTAGTAGCTTCAAAGGTAGCTTGCTCGTAGGTTCATAGGCAGCTTGCTAGTAGGTTCATAGGCAGCTTGCTAATAGGTTCATAGGTAGCTTGCTTGTGGGTTCATAGGCAGCTTGCTTGTAGGTTCATAGGTAGCTTGCTTGTGGGTTCATAGGCAGCTTTCTAGTAGGTTCATAGGTAGCTTGTTCGTAGGTTTATAGGTATCTTGCTCATAGGTTCATAGGCAGCTTTCTCGTAGGTTCATAGGTATCTTGCTCGTAGGTTCATAGGTATCTTGCTCATAGGTTCATAGGCAGCTTTCTCGTAGGTTCATAGGTATCTTGCTCGTAGGTTCATAGGTAGCTTTCTCGTAGGTTCATAGGTATCTTGCTCGTAGGTTCATAGGTATCTTGCTCATAGGTTCATTGGCAGCTTTCTCGTAGGTTCATAGGTAGCTTGCTTGTAGGTTCATAGGTAGCTTGCTGGATTAGTTTTGTTAACCGAGCATGCGATAAAGCTAGTTAAAGCGGGGCGGGGTAGTTGGGTAAAAATTAATTATTAAAAAAACATGGCCAATCAGTGGGCCCTTATCATTGCATGGGCCCCAAGGCTGCAGCCTAGGCGAGCCTGTGCGTTAGTCCACCTCTGAGTACAATGCCATTACACGTATCAAGGTTCTTCTCTTCTGAATAATACCATAATACCAAATAAGACCAATAGCAGTATTCAGGGCAGGCTTTAGCAGAACTGCCACTTCCAGGAAACATGTAATTGGCTTTACATTCACCAGATCCTCTCCTTTAGGATGTGTTAAAGTGACATCACTACAGTTGTTCCTCAAATATTATAAATAAAAAAAGTTTGTGTTATATATACACTGACCTTTGTACTTTGAGTAAAACAGGTTTCCCATTGGTTCCTGGTACTACCTATCTGCATACTGTAGGCAACCTCATTTACCATAAGTTCACAATTGTTCCTCCCAGGCTGCCTTCCTTCACAAATGTTTTATTTAATGCCATGTGTGATTTTGCCTCAGTGCTGAAGGCAGTGAAAACAAGCTTCCATTTTCTTTTCTGTTAAGTGTGAATACATTCTGGCTGTGACATGCAGTGCAGGAATGCTATGCAGGAATAACGTAGGCATGTAGCAATTTTTCCCAGTATTATAAGCAAAAATAAAAGTTATTTTAAATGTTCAATGTATTATGTATGCTCAAATTAAATTTGCTTCATAAAGTTAATTAAAATGTGTAGTTGGAATTTAATTTACTTACAAACAAAGCTGCAGAATTAATATTTAATTTTCATATTGGCAGTATGTAATTTAGTTGAGTTGGTCCAACAAAGTAGGGCTTGTACATTTAATTTAACATCATTGTAGTAGGTAGGATTACTTAAAAACACATGCAAAGTGTCCCATCAAGTAGATTTAGCATCACTTTTAGAATGTTTTTGTTCAGGAACAAAATATGTAGTAGTTGTAAGAAAAGTAAATATATTTTAATAAAAACAGGAAATGTTGTGCGTGTTGGTGCTAACAAAATAACACATAACCAATTTAAAATACAGCAATAAGTTTTTGTTTTATTAATACACCCCCAGCTTGGAAAATATGAGCGTGTGGGTGCGTTCACGTGCGATAATTCAACAGCTCTAGTACACGTGTTAACTGCACTTCAGTTTTATAGTTTACTAAAAGAGATCGTTGTTTTCACTGATTTGGGCTGAGCAGATGTTTCTACACAGCTGTGATTAAACGTGTTATCACACTGTGAACAATACAGACCGCGATATGAACAGAACGGAGCAGAGAACCAGCACGGAGGAAGAGACCCTTGCCTTGGTGGACGGCTGAGTGCACTTTGGCTGTCGAGAATCGCAATAAAGCTTTGTGTGTTGTGAGGAGGACACTTGCACCTGGAGATTTAATTGCTTATAAACAAATTCAAGCTGTAGTGAGAAGAACTGTGAAAACAGCAAAGAGACAGTACTGGAGAACATACTGTGATACTATAGGGACAGATGTTATGCTTAGCGAAGTATGGGGGATGATCAAGCACATGAGGGGTGTTAGAAAGGGAAATAACATTCCGGT
Organism: Astyanax mexicanus; assembly: GCF_023375975.1. Classification (NCBI taxonomy): domain Eukaryota; kingdom Metazoa; phylum Chordata; class Actinopteri; order Characiformes; family Acestrorhamphidae; genus Astyanax; species Astyanax mexicanus. The sequence goes on along the minus strand of NC_064409.1, from coordinate 30,338,640 downwards.
GCTGCAGTGTGAGGGTCTGGAGGCAGTATCTGATACTGATAAGGCAGAAATGCTGGCTCAAGCTTTTGTCATGGTTCATAGCTCAGCAAATCTTACTAATGAAATGAGCATTCGCAGGGCTGAACTAGTAGCACAGTTTGGTGACACCTTACAAAAGAGGTCCATATTTGATAGTGTGTCGGGTCATACCTTTTCGTTGATGGAACTAAAGCAGGCTATAGCCAAATCGGGCCATTCATCTCCGGGGAAAGACGATATCTGCTATGATATGCTTAAACATTTGAGTGACAAGTCTCTAGAAATTTTGCTGACCTTTTATAATCACATCTGGATGGCAGGGTCTCTTCCGAGTGCCTGGAAATTAGCAGTGGTAGTTCCTATTGGGAAACCAATGACCCCCTCTGTGACCCTAAGGGATACAGACCCATTTCTCTTACTTCACACTTGAGCAAGTTGATGGAGCGCATGGTGACTGAGAGGCTGTCATACATTCTGGAGCAACAGAATTGTTTTTCTTATCATCAAAGTGGTTTTAGAAAGGGGAGGATGACTATGGATTCAGTTCTTAGTTTGGTGTTGGATATTATGCAAGCACAAGCTAATAAAGAGGTGGTTGTTGCAGTCTTTTTCGATATTGAAAAGGCTTATGATATGCTTTGGAAAGAGGGGCTACTCATGAAGCTAGATGCTCTTGGTATTGGAGGACGGCTGTATAATTGGGTGATGGAGTTTTTACTGGATAGGACAATACAGGTAAGGGTGGGGACTTGACAAATAAATTTTATTGTGGTAATTTAGCTCTGAACAAAAGTTTTGGGTGTGTGATCAGAGCTGAGGTAGACAGAATGGGTCTGCAGAAGTGTGTCTTCAGTCCATCAGTACCTTGTACTATAACCCCACCTTGGTTTTTTCCTCTGCCTTTAGTTGATACTTTAATTAGTGGTAAACTTGCTTCGGAGTGCAGTGGGATGCCAGAACGTTTAGTGGTACAGCAGCACTTAAATACGAAATATTATGGAATGCTACACATGTATACAGATGGTCCAAAACACCCAACCACAGGAATAACAGCAGCTGCAGTGTACATACTAGAATTTGATATTTCGCTCAGGGCGAGACTCCCTGCAGATCTAGCGGTATATACTACAGAAATGGTTGCTATAATATTGGCATATATATAACAGTGGATTGAGGAGGTCTGCCCAATGCAAGTGGTTATCTGTTCAGACTCGCTGTCGGCCCTACAAAGCATTCAATCTGGGCAGTCCTGCTGTAGACAAGATTTGCTTTTGGAGATACATCAAGCTTTGTACAAGCTACACAGGCAAAGTATATGTATTAGCTTTCTTTGGGTACCTGCTCATGTGGGAGTACGCGGGAATGAAGTGGTGGATAAACTTGCAAAACAAGGATTAAAACGATCAGTATGTGATGTAATAATTCCGCTAAGCAAGGCAGAGGCCAAAAGCATTATCAAAAGGTATGTGCTGGGGTTATGGCAGGCTGAGTGGGAGTAAGAACCCAGAGGCAGGCAACTGCATGAGATTCACCAACGGGTTGGTCCAGTGGTAGTTGGGAGATATGAGAGGCGGAGTGCTACTGTTCTCGCACGTCTCAGAATAGGGCATACCTTATTGAATTCCTCTCTGTTTTTAATAAAGAAGCATGATACAGGTCTCTGTAGACACTGTCTAACCAGGGAAACGGTAGAACATGTCTTGCTACATTGTGACATGTACACGACACAAAGGAATGCGCTAGTGGATTCGCTTAAGCTACAGGGACAGGATGTATTGTCACTGAAGTCATTACTTGCTTATGGGTCAAGGATGATCAAACTTCATAAATCTGTTTTTCAAATTTTAAAGTCAACTGGGTTGTATGAACACATATAGGTTTCTGTATGTAATTATTAACTTTGTGGATAGTATTATGTTTTTTTATTATTATTATTATTTATTTTATTTTTTTTAAATTGATTTATTTATTTTATCCCCCCTCTTTTTTGCTCCATTTAGTACAGTTGGTAGTACACTTTTGAAATCGTACTTCACACTCCAGTTCAGTAGGTGGCGGGAATGCACCTTAAGTTGGTCTGCCAACCGCCAAAACGCCAAAAAGAAGAAGAAGAAGAACCAGCACGGAGCCCGGAGATCGTAAACGCGCCCCACAGCACGGAGCGGAGATCGTGAACGCGCCCCACAGCCGGAGCCACGCGCAGCGTCCACGTCACCACAGGCGGAAGCGCCGAGACCGGAGCTGTTAGCTAAAGAGTTGAGTGAGTAAATCCCTAAACCTGCAGTGGAATAAACTGATTTACTGAGAAATCCTCCCCTGACCGTTTCCACAGGGTCTTCACCACAGCGGCGGACCCTCAGTGTTTATCTGGGGACTGTAGCTGTTCGAGTTGAGGGCGGTGAGTGTCTAAAGTTCCTGGTGGGAATGAAGTTGGTGTTTATGTCACTCATCTAAACCCGGATAATCATATCATGTTACTGGTAGGGTAACAAATTAAGGACGATAGCTCGGTCAATAGGTTAGTAAGTTACACGTTCGTTTTCTGTAAATTACGTAAAATACTCGCTAAACACAAGCAGTGTAACCAGGCTAGTAGCCAAAATTGTTTTACTTATAGTAAGTTAGTTAATTGTTTGTCGTTGCGCCTAAATTTTACATATTAAAACAACGTTTCTACCAGATATTTTAGTTCAGTTTTGGTGACATTTTACTGTAACGTTACCATTCTCTAGAAATGCCATAGCTATTTAAATCCTGTAAAATTCATTAAACTATTTTCTCTGTAATACCACAAGACGGAAAGTCCTTAATAAATGACACCAGTTCATTTTTTTTTTTTTTTGTTAATGCTTGCACTCCAGCAGCCTCTGAAGGGGTATTCACAAATGGGGAAATTGAGATTCTATAAGATTGGCAAGTTTAGGCTTGATGTGTTGCGTTATGCTACAGATTAGTGGGTGTAACTACCAATAAACAATTAAGTTGTATTCACTAATGACCTGTTTATAGTTATTGTATAAGCGAGCTTAGGATAAGCACACAAATGCAGCCAGTGAACAATCGATTCTTCCATTTTTAACCAAATGGGCCACAATGCAATGCGGTTGCTGTCTTGAGACACCAGTTTGTCTTCTGTTTCTTCAGAATTAAAAGGGTATTTAAAATAGTTTATCTTGCTTTTGTTGAATTACCTGTCTCTATTGTACAGGAAAGACTTTCCAATACCTGCAAGGGCTTTTTTAAATATACTGATTAGTTTAATCAGGTGTGTTGGGAGCAGAGAAAGTACTTAAAGTGCAGAGACTCAGAACCAGGATTGAGAAATTCTTCTCTACAAAGACAAGCCGTGTGTGTACATCTGCACATTCTAGACATTAGAAGCTGTGTACACAAACACCTGGGCATATAGTGTACGAATGAATGAGATGTTTAGGGTTAGATTAATTATTGTTGATTCTAATGCCTTGCTCAGGTTAATTACCATAACACCAGTATACCCTGTAGATCAAAACAAGACACAAAATGAACCCAATGCACATTTCATGTACAGTTCATGTATGTCTTTCAGCATTTAATCTGCTGATCGTTTGAAGCGTACATTTGTCATTCTACAGATTAAGCATAAAGGTTTCCTGTGAGGATTTGACCTAAAATCAATTTGCTGAAACAGTGTACCAAGGAACCAAGTAATAGAAGATCAAATTTTGGCTTAGAAAAGTGTTTTTACATCTCTCTCTTATATTTATTTGCAGAAATGGCTCAGTTTGAGGACGTCATACTGAAATCGGCACTCCATTCCAAACCAAAGGGGCTAACGCTGCAGTATGGCACAGCAGGGTTTCGAACCACTGCAAAACATTTAGACCATGTAATGTTCCGTATGGGTCTGCTGGCCACGCTGAGGTCCAAACGAACCAAATCCACCATTGGAGTCATGGTCACAGCCTCTCACAATCCAGAGGTCAGTAGCAATTCCTACAAATAGGAAAATATGTTGGTCATGTACATTGCTGATTGTATTTTTTGCCTCTTCCTTTGTCTATGTTTCCTCAGGAGGATAATGGAGTGAAGTTAATTGACCCAATGGGGGAGATGGTGACCCCAGACTGGGAAGGCTATGCTACACAGTTGGCCAATGCAGAGCAGGATGCTCTCTGCACTGCACTGAACGACATTATTGAGAAGGAATCCATCAACATGAGTGAAAAAGCCAGTGTCTTTATAGGCAGAGATACAAGGTAGGCCAGTCTTCAGTCACACATTGTGTTAAATCGTTTTATACTTTAGCAGAACAAATTCATATTTACAGCAGGTTAGCTAATTGGTTGTGCTTGCTTTCATTTGTTTTTTAGACCAAGCAGTGAGAGTCTAACACAGGCTGTTTTGGATGGAGTGTCTTGTTTGGGTGGAGAGAGTAAAGGTGTGTGTATGGCTATGAGCATTTAAAATTTGTAGTTTTTTAAATTACCAAATGTGATAGGAAATAGGATTTTTCCCCATAGTTTTCCAATGGGCTGTGATCTTACTGTAGGTGTACACTTAGATTGTTTTTGCAGGTTATTGTTTTAAAGCTAATCACTAATTGTATGTGTGTGTTGTTCATTTGCAGACTATGGCCTTGTGACCACACCTCAACTGCATTATATGGTCCGCTGTCGCAACACGCATGGTTGCTATGGTACCGACACGTTGCAGGGATACTATCAGAAACTAAGCCATGCTTTTATTGAGCTTACTAAGAATGTAAGAGAAACAAAACATTAGAGAACAGAATAAGAAAGAATAACATAAATCGCATAATACATCTTTACTTGTCTGCCAGGCCCAGAATCACACTGATGATCAAAAGAGGCTGCTGCTAGATGGAGCCAATGGAATTGGTGCACTGAAGATGCGAGAAATGGAGACATTTTTTCAGTCTGCACTACAGGTGGCACTTTTTAATGACTGCTGCAGTGGCAAGCTCAACCACCTCTGTGGGGCAGACTATGTTAAAGTGCACCAGAGACCACCGCAAGGTCTGTGGGAGCAAAATTGATATTTTACTTGTGTTAAAATGCATCAAACCCTGATAGTATACTCTCCTTACTGACCTTTAAAAGCTTTGTCTGGAGTTTGTTCAGGATGTTTGTAACCTTTGTTCTTTCTATTTTACCAATTATATTGGTTTTCTAGGATCTAAATGCATTTCCATTAACCAAAATCTAGTTTTATCTAATTTATATTGAACCTTTTCACATGTGCAGTTTTGCCCAGGAATGTTGCATTTTCCTTATTGCTGTAAGATTGCTTCCACACAGTGTATCTGGCATGTCAACACATTTCTCTTTCTTTCTTTCTTTTTTTTCTTTTTCTTTCTCTCTTTCTCTCGTTCTCTGCAGGGATGGTTATGGATCCAGGTCAGCGTTGCTGTTCATTTGATGGTGATGCTGATCGTATTGTTTACTATTTTAATGATTCAGCTGGATGCTTCCATCTGTTGGACGGAGATAAAATTGCTACACTGATTAGCACATACCTTAAAGAACTTATAACACAGGTATTAAACACCCCATATCTTCAGTTCTTCTCAACAATACACCCCACTGTCTTTGGGTATGCCCTAATTGTACTGATAATCTTTAACCCATGAGAGCATAGACCAAGTTATAAATATTTATAGTAATAAAAAAATAGAATTCATTTTTGAAAATCTGGCACATGAGCAAATATTTTTGAACACTTTTAAAAAGAGCACTCCTACATTCTGTAAATATGGTCACATGATCACACATACAGTGGTTTAAAAAAGTTCGGACACCCCTAATAATTTTCATGATTTTTCCTTATCCTAAATCATTGTATGTTTGGATCAGTGAATTTGATCCAAACACTGAAATTGAGTACACTGCTCAAAAAAGGGAAACACTAAAAAAATCCTAGATCTCAATAAATCAAATATTTTAGTTGAAAACCTTTGTTTATTACATAGTGGAATGCGTTGAGAACAAAATAACATTATTATCAAAATTATTATCCCATGGAGCTCTGGATTTGGAATCATACTCAAAATCAAAGTGGAAAATGACAGGCTGATTCATTTTCATTAGAAATTCTTTAAGACAAGTTAAAATGAGGCTCAGTAGGGTATGTGGCCTGTATGACCTCACTACAACGCCTGGGCTGCTCCTGATGAGATGGCGGATGTTCTCCTGAGGAATCTCCTCCCAGACCTGGATTAAAGCTTCAGTCAACTCCTGGACAGTCTGTGGTGCAGAGTGGTGTTGGTGGAGACATGATGTTCCAGATGTGCTGGATTGGATTCAGGTCTGGGGAACAGGCGGGACAGTCCATAGCATCAATGCCTTCATCATTGCATTCGGCATTCTGACACACTTCAGCCACATTAGGTCTAGCATTGTCCTGCATTAAGAGGAACACAGGGCACATATGCACCAGCCTATGGTCTCATAATGGGTCTGAGGATCTCATCCCGGTACCTAACGGCAGTCAGGGTACCTCTGATGAGCACATGGAGGTCTGTGCAGCCCTCCAAAGAAATGCCACCCCACGCCATTAAAGACCCACTGCCAAACTGGTCATGCTGGAAGAACATTCTCCACAGAGTCTCCAGACTTTCTCCAGACTTCACGTCTCATGCTACCTCTATGATGAGAGAACTGACAAAATGTAAAAGTGACCAAAACATCAGCCAAGATGAGAACAGAGAAAAGGTCTGTGGTCACCACCTGCAGAAGCACTTCTTTATAGGTTATCTTACTAATTGCCTTTTATTGCTGTTGTCTGTTTCATTTGCACAACAACTGATTGTGAAATTGATTCACAATCAGTGTTGCTTCTTAACTGGACAAATTGATTTCACAGAAGTGTGGTTGACTTGAAATTACATTGTGTTGTTTAAGTGTTACCTTTATTTTTTGAGCAGTGTAAATCATATCGCAGATGTACACTGTGAAATTTGAGATGTGAAATTAGGTAGGTGCATAAATTTGGGCACCCCAACAAAAAATCATCAGTATTTAGTAGATCCTCCTTTTGCAGAAATAACAGCCTCTAAACTCTTCCTATAGCTTCCAATGAGAGTCTGGCTTCTGCTTGAAGGAATTTTGGATCATTCTTCTTTACAAAACATCTTCAGTTCAGTCAGGTCTGATGGTTTCTGAGCATAAACAGCCTGCTTTAAATCACAGAACTGATATTCCGTAATATTATTATTATAATATATTACTGAGATGATCATTCCAGAATGTTGTACTTATTCCTCTACATGAATGTCTTGGTAGAATTTGAGTGATCGTTGTCTTCTCACTTTCTCACTGATTCTTGACCATTGTTCTCAAGAATCTGCAGATATTGACTGGAATCCATGAACCCTTAAAGAAAAACTTGCAATTGGCCGCCTTAACCCTTTCTCATAATTGGATCCATAATTGGAGTATGAAGATCAAGAGTCACTTTAGCTTCAACTGCTAATCAGTCCCATGTGATTCATCTTATTACTGCCTCTGGAAATGCTTGATCAGATGAATGGGGTGTGTTAGTTTTGGGATTGAGGAGTTTCCGGTAGTAGCTCTACAGGAGCAGGGTTGGTGACTTCTAAACTGACCTCTATTTTTAAAACTGTGAGAATGTTCATAAATTAGTAAGAAATAAAAGACGAATAATCAGCTACTTTTGATGAAACTGAGAATTTAAAGTTTGGATGTAATCAGTCTGTCTTAAAGAACAGTCAGATGTTATAGTGCAACAAAGAAACCTTTCAGTACAAACACCCATGACCATCTGAAATTTCATGTGGTTAAGAATAGCACAGGCACTGAACTAATGCGATATAGTAGAATTTATTATATTCTCCACATGTGGGTGAACGCATGTGTGTCACCTTCACCAAATCATATCCCTGAATGCTTGACCTCTGCAGCGAGGTGCATCTGTAGCATTATTCTGCTGTGGGTGTTACATTCCTTTAGATAAAAGACTCATACAGTCTATGTTTTTCATTTATTTGTAATCTGTGTGTGTGTATGTGTGTGTAGGCAGGACTGAATCTACAGATCGCTGTTGTACAAACTGCTTATGCTAATGGTAGCTCTACACGGTACTTGGAAGATATCATGAAGGTGATTTTTTTTCCCTGATAATTTTCTGATTTTTATTTTTATTTAAATGTATTTCTCAGACATTTTCTGGTAGCCAATTTTAACATTTGTAATTGTGTATATTAATACAATGTCCAGAAATGTATATAATATTCTTAATTATGCAGTTATTGATATTACCTAATAATTTTCAGGTCACAGTGTGTTGCACGAAGACAGGGGTAAAGCATCTTCACCATGCAGCTCAGGAGTTTGACATAGGAGTTTACTTTGAAGCCAATGGTCATGGAACAGTAAGTCAATTTGGAATAACTAATACCTTGTTTTTGATGCACTCGTTTTTTTTTTTTTTTTTTTTTTTCCTCCCCAAAAAAGAAGTGTCAGTGTGTTTTAAAACAAGAACTGGACTAGAAAATTGGCCCTGTGTGCATGTTAAATAATGGCTATATGACTTTGAATTTTTTGAAAATTTATGACAATTTTTTGATGTGATATAGGGCTATTTTTAAATAATGTATGTACAAAAGTTTTGATCCAAAATAAAGAACTCATTTTATTGGTTTAGTGTGGTTTTCTTGTAAGCATTTAAAGGTCTTCAAAATGCATTTAAAAATTGGGTGTCAATTTTTTAATCATTATAGTATTGTTTTATATATTAAGGTTCTGTTCAGTAAACAAGCAGAGGAGCAGATCCAGGAGCTGGCCCAAAACCCGAATGTGAGTGATGAGAAGAAGTGTGCAGCAAAGCTTCTAAAGAACACGGTCAACCTCATCAACCAGGTATAAGCCACATATTTTCTGTTGTTTTACCCACATTTTAACTATATTACTCCGAAGGCTTATTTAACTGTGAATATTATATTCACTTATTTTTCTTTGCTAACTTACTGTCTTTGTTTTTAATTCTCTCTCCTGCTGCAGGCTACAGGTGATGCTATTTCAGATATGTTGGTTATTGAAGCTGTGTTAGCTGTCAGAGGAATGACCGTTCAGGAATGGGACAGCATATACACAGACCTGCCCAACCGCCAGCTCAAAGTCAAGGTGTGTACCTCTTTTTTAAATACTAGCACACATGCACAAGCTGCTGATATAAGTAAGATAAAATTATTCTATCTTTATACTCCTGACACATGTAGCAAGTCCTACAACTGAATGAATTCTGCTTTAAAATTCCGAACTCAGGAATACCACATATCCAGCTCAAGAACAGTAAACACAGGAAACCCCAGGGCTATGAGCTGAGCCCCCTACTGTACACACTTTTCACATATGACTGTATGATCTTTCGGGAGGCCAGCATCATCTAGTTTGCTAATGATACTACAGTCACTTTACTGATCACTGGTGAGGACAAAGCAGTATGTAGGGAGGTGGCAGATCTGGTAGCTTGGTGCCAGGACAATAGTCTGTATCTTATTGCAGATAAGACCCTATGAGGAGAGGGGGGAGCTGCTCAAACCACTCTACATAGGTGAAGCAGAGGTTAAGACTGTGAAGACAAATTTGTCAGCGTTCATATCATTAAGGATCTTACCTGGTCTTACAACACTTGTCAGACCATCAAGAAGTCCCAGCAGCAACTGTACTTAAGGCTGAGGAAATTAGCCATGCCAGCCAAAATCCTCAAGAGCTTCAACAGGTGCACAGTCAGAAGTGTTTGTACATGCTTCATCATAGTGTGGTATGGACACTGTATGGATAGACCCTCAAGTGTACAGTCCATCTCAGAAGCAGCCTTTCCCTCCCTAAAGGGTATCAATTACACACCAGGACATTACAACACTCAACATAATCAGAAAGAGTTGGGTGTGAATAAAGGATTAGGAAAGTTAGAATTGGATTGTACACTGTAACTACTTGTTTGCTGTGCATGTAACAGTGAAACTCTTAAATCTTGAAACCCAATGACTCATATTTAGAAACACCAGTAACACACATGTGACTCCAACACTCAATACAGCATCGCTTTTCTTGAGATTGTCACTGGTATACTGACAAGAGATCCACCACCCAAATAACATTTAATCAGAATTGATTAGATTTGTCATTTTCTGTTGTTGGATTTAAACAAATAACAAATTGGGCTTGCAGCAGAAGGGCATTCACATTAGGTTTATCCTATGAAATGTAGTGTAGTGTGTGAACTTATGTTTTTATTAAATATGTGTAATTTATCCTGAGTTGTTTGTATGTTTATGGTCATATTTTTTCACTGTAGGTTTCAGACAGGTGTGTGATAGACACAACAGATGCAGAGCGTCGTGCAGTAACTCCAGCAGGACTGCAAGATACAATAGACACTTTGGTAAAGAAATACGCTAAAGCCCGAGCCTTTGTCAGACCATCAGGCACTGAGGATGTGGTCAGAGTCTACGCTGAAGCTGACACACAGGTACACATTAACATGGACAATATCTCCTTTTCTCTCTCTCTCTCTCTCTCTTGCTCTCTCTGCTGTGTTTAATAACATGTAGTTATTTTTTTTTCTGCAGGAGAGTGCAGATGCCTTGGCACATGAAGTATGTCTGGCTGTATACAACCTGGCTGGAGGTGTTGGAGAAGTACCTAAGCCTTTAAAGTGACCTTAAACACTAATGTTTATCTACTCCTTGCACTTCCATTGCCCTGGATATTTTGTCACAAATGCATGCATTTGCACACAAGAAACTGACACTGTCCTGTAATTATATATAAACACTCCTACCATAATATTATGAATATTAAGACCTCTCTGTTCTTTAATATACAAGACCCCAAATGACAGCCACAGAGCTGGTATTATTTGGACAAGGTGATGGTAGGTTACCCAGCATTCACACTGATAGGCAACAGTGAACAGTGATTCATGTCAACTCTTGGGGTGTGTTTGTAGCAACCTGTGGTGTCATGTGTGGAAGTGTATCAGCATGCAGCTGCTTTCATACATGCCTCATTTTTCTTCAAATCTGTCTCTGTATTTGAGCAAATAGGCATCATATAAAACAGTAAAGAAATAATCAGCAGCTATAATCCTCTCTGTTGTGTTCAGAACCACACTGCCAGGCACATGAATGAAGTACGGTAGAGGTTAAAGGTCCAAAATCGGTCTGATTGGTCCAAAGAACAGTGCCGCTTTATTGCAACATACTTTATTTGAGTACTTTGTCACCGTGTCGCAGCTACAAAACACTCCCTCCCATAGGATATGAATTATTGTCACTCTGTTGCCTGCCAGTGTGAGTTGTCAACATTATGACTGGATCAGATGCAGTAGTGCTGCTCGAGTTTATAACACTGTCATCTCACAGTCCACTCTATTATACACTCCTACCTACCAAGATTACCTTGTAGATGTAAATTTACACTTATCTGTTGCTGCACAGATTGTGTTGTTTATCCTTAAGTCCCTAATCAGTGGCCATGGGATGCTATTAATTGCATATTTCTGTACGGTGGTATGGTATGGTGGATTCTCAGTCCAGCAGTGAAACTGAGGAGATTAATGCCACTTGTATCGGTAAAACATGCCTCCTGGTGCCTTAGTCTGATTGCAGGGCTGAGAATGAGCTAGCACACAAATAATAGTCCCATGGGGTATTGGCCATTAAGAAACAGAGTAAAAATAGGATTATATGCAGAGAAACAAAAGAACTGCAGTATGTAATTATAGGTGCTGATGAGTGTAGTAACAAAGATATGTTCATAATGTGCTGATTTGAGTGTGTACACCAAATTTATTATGACTGCATAGGTTATCAGTCCTCTGGTCCAATCACTGGACCAAAGGACCTTCAATTGCTCCAAAATCCTGTTTTAGCAGACCAGACCACAGTCAGTAGATACTCACTATTGATATCCATAAAGTCTTATAAGCCTTGCGTTTTTAAGATTCCCTGCCAAAGTGGTGGATGTTGCTCAGGTCTTTACACCTGCTAATTCTACTGTTTGCTTACAGTTGAACAATAAGTCTGGACATGTGCTGTTCTTGCAAGATAATACAAATCATGATCATATTTTATCATTTGAGTTATTGTTTACATTAAGGGGCCTTGAAAAGGGAGATTGTAAGGTTGTTGCTACATATCTGTGTATAATCCTAAACTAGGATCTAATTTGTAATTGTATAATTGGGATCCACTTTTCTTAGCTTTCAGCATTCCTAGACTAAACAATCATTTTTTTATCAGTGAAAAGTTGATTTTGCTTTTATGTGCCAAAATCATAATTGTAATAATCTGTACATGACCATGTAATGTGACTGGGTGGGGCTTAATTGCTGTGGACTGAATGTGTGGATATAAAAATGCTCCATTACAGGGGCTTAAAAATTGTCTGCTTTTGCATATTTCCAATTAAAATGAATTGACTTGGAATATTACACATTTTTATATAAACATTGGGTTTTTTTTTCAAGGGTATACAATAAATCATAACGTGAAGAAAATGGAAATAAAGCACCTAGTCTTACTGTTCATACCCCATTTGTTATGTGTCATTGCGTATTGTTTAGCTTTTATTTCTAATAAAGTTTCCTCCCATTATGCTTAGAGTAACACACTTTACCCAAGAGTAGTTAATTGCTTTGCAGTCAAGTTTATTTCTTGCATTCATTTGAACAGATTCAGAGGACACAGTGGAGACTACAAAACTGGAGACAGTCTATAACAGAGTATGGCCAAAAGAGAGATTAGGTTTGTGCATTTGACTGCTGCTGTGCTTTATATTGAGGGTTAAGTTAAAAGCTTGAGGATTTGTCAGTTCTTGTTTTTTTTAGCAGAATACATTGTCTCCTCCACTAGCAGATAGGAAAAAATACCTTATGATTTCTTATTGAACCTTTAGAGCTTAAATGACACACAATGTTATCGTAGCAACCATGTTTCCATGTTTTAAGCCTGTTAGTGTTATCAATGAAGAAGAGAATGCTGGTAGATGGGGGTTAAAAGTCATGCATTTTCCAGTAGCCTATTCCCCAGACTCGTCTGCTGCTCCAGAAATGGTGATGGTGCGTTCCTGTGTGTCACACTGAACAGTGTCCTCTTCTGTCCTAACTGTTCTAAACCAAAAGAGAAACATCATTAAAGGTTACTACAGAAACACAGTGGATGTTCAACTGAAGAGTGTCATATCAATAATATAACGTTACTAGAGCTTGGACTTGGGACTGTCAGCACTAGCTTTAGTAAAACATCAGTATTGCTGGCTACAAAGGCACCTTGAAGACAAAAGTACACACCATACAGCTCAGAGAAAGGGGTGTTAAAAAGTCATGGCAGTGATTGGATTAAAAAATCAAGTCATCCGACATCCCCAGCAGGTTATTTAAATCTATGATTAAAGAAATGGAAGTAATTGAGTGTGTGTTAGGAGGAGACTAATGAGAGAGGACCATCAAGACCCCCTATGACTACTCAGGAGTTAAAAGCTTTTTTAAAGCAGCTGAACTGGGAGAGAGTTTGCAAATGACAACTGTTTCCTAGCAGTCTAAGCTTATTGTGGAAGTAGGAAAGAAAGACAGGGTAATGAATTCTTGGCTACAGTTCAAACAGAGGCATGTCGTCATTTTTTTGGAAGAAGGTTATTGGGGTGTTGCGGCCATCAGAATTAAAGCTATATTTAGCACACACCAAACATTGTACATTAACACAAACACACCATACCCACTATAGAGCATGATGCTACTTGGCAGCAGGCCCTGAAAGGTTTGTGAAGGTAGAGGGTAACATTAATGCAAATATACACAGGAAATATACACACGACCCAAAGCAAACAGTGAAAGGTAAACAGACATGATTTAAAGACAATAAGGTGAATATTATTGGGAAGCAAACTCAAAATCTTAGGTTCAATGATGTAATGATTCAATGATGGACAAAGGCGCATCTATTAAATACTGAATTGAAAGTGGTGACTATTTATAGATTGATAAATTATTCTATTTATAAAAGCAATAAAAGGGGAAAAGCAATAAATATCTGAGTAAGGCTTATTAATGCCAAACATTTGCTTAAGTGGTAATACAGCAATTATGATATTGTGGCAGAACAGGATACTTTTACCTAATAAGGACAGTCTTCCTTTCTGTCATCTCCACAGCCTGCTCGTGAGTGTACTCTTCCAGTGTCCCTTGTAGGTCAGTAGTGGAGGATGCTACCTTTGCACTGACTGTGCCACCGACCAACCCACCCAGATCTCCACTAGCACTGATCCCAGAGGTACTGACCAGTCCAGTGCTAACACTTATGCTGCTCATCAAAGACAGGTCACGCACCATGGCTGTCAGGCGGCTGTCCTCACCCTCAATCAATTTCCTGAAAAACAGTAAAAGAATGAACATTCATTTACAGTGCAGCATTTAAACTGTTTAGGTGAATTATAAACATTAATCAATAACAAAAAATAAATAAAATTAATCACTCATCCAAACATCACAATTTCTTGCTGCTACAATACATAAAATCTTTAGAACTCTTAAAGAGTAAGACGTAAAGAATCAGTCATCACCAGCACCCTAAATCTCGGTTCGAGCAGTGTGCATTGTGTCGGCCACTATCTACTGGATAGATTTTAAGAGGATAGTATCATCTGAAATTCAGTGTTTAATTTACAGTAAATGGAACTGTTACTTTTATACAACAGCAACCTGTCCTGGGGACTGCAGTATAAAATGAGATATTTGTTCATATTGGGCACATTGATATTATGGAATAATGATGTTTTGTAATCTGTATTGTCTGTTTTAATTACAGAAATCTGAATTGATTATTAATTTCTCTGCAATGCTAATCCAGGTTTATGTGGTGTCAGTGTTTAACTTGTAATAATGTTGGTCTAAAAAAACATGCCTATATGTGTGAATATGTAGATACTGTGTGTATATGAAAAAATATCCAATATCAGAACCTCCCCCATTCCTTCTATTAACTCTAAATCATTTGCTTCGAGGTTGCTTAGCAATTAGCTTGCTTTATAGAATAGTGGTGCTTTCACTTGGTGCCAATGCTCTTTTAAAAAGTCTGGTGACTTTTAAAAAAACTGTGACTTTTGAATACAGACTGTGTATTTTAACAGTTCTGCTGCCTCATCAAAGTATTAACAATATTTACATCCCTTCCCCTTCTTTAGGATTAACACTGTTTTGCTCTAAAAGCCAGTAGGGAACACTGGAAATGCTCACAGCTAAAATCTACCTGTATGTTGTAATCTCAATCTCTAGAGCCATCTTGGCATTTAGCAGGTCCTGGTACTCTCTCAGAAGCAGAGCTATCTTCTCTTTTATGATCTTCATTTCCAGTTTCAGAGTCTCAGTGCGGGCCTACAAAATATACAGTTTGAATTAGTTATGAGAAATAATTATTTTATTTAAAAGTGTTAAAAAAAACATCACAATTTTAATGTTAGGCACATTGTCCTTACTTTTTCTGTTTAGACAAATGTTTTGCTTTGAAACACCATTATTTATGAACCGCTGCAGCCCTGTCATTTCCATCTACTAAACTCTCTCACCTGTAAGTCGTCCTCCTCCTTCCTATGTCTCTCTAGGGCCTCACGTATCTGGGCCTGTAAAGCTTCATTCCTGGTCTTCAAAGCTTCCAACTCACGCTGCTTATTCTGAATCTATGGACACACACACAAATCACATAGACTAATAACTGCACATCCACAGTGAGATTAACTAGTATGGCTAATGTTAACAACAGGAAGAAGAATTGAAAAAAAATCTTTGGAAGATCTCCACTAACATCCTTTTTGTAGGCATTAATTTCTTCTCTGATGCCCCTAGCGGATTGGACATGTCGCGTTGATGCTAAGTTCAGATCCTGGAATTTCGTCTTATACCAAGCGTCCATTTCCTGGTGACCACAAAATCAGACAGTGATACAATCAGAGGTGAACAGAAACATGTTATAGCCATGTGTTTTTTGTTTGGTTAACCTGCACACAGAATTATAAGACTACCTGCAAATTCTGTGCTGCAATGCTGTCGTATTGTGATTGGATCTGCCTGAGGGCGGTGGCCAGGTCCGGCAGAGAGAAAGACACATCGACCTTTGCCTCTGTTTTGTAAATCTGAGCCATCAACTCTTCAATTTCCTGAATAGAACACAAATTTCAGTTTCAAATATCAAAAGACATTACAAACCAGGCTACTAATTTATTGTATATCTTATGTATTTAGCTGTTGGAAAACAGTGACGTCACTGTGTTTTCAGCAGAAGCCCTACTTGTTTTTGAATCCTCTGAAGAAACTCCATTTCCACTTCCAGGTTTTCCAGCTGCTTCTCCAGAGCAATGCGAGCAGTTGTAGCTGCATCAACATCCTTTAAGGCAAAAGACTAACTTTACCAAACGACCATATTTTTTTGGTACATTGTTGTAAACGAAGTCTCATACTACACAGTTTTCTTATACTATACTGTTTATCAAACTTTTATGGTTAGTGAAAAAGTAAAGCCTAATACCGGCTTGAAAGATTCAATCTCCAGTTCAACTCGTTTTCTGGATTCCAGAGCCTCCTCGTATTTGACCTTTATCATTTCCAGTTGCCCTGCCATGGCTTGCTTGGCAGCAATGGCAAGGTCCTTAAAAAGGATAATACTGAATTAGGATAGGTACATTCCTTTGGTGTACTTAAGAACTTAAGGTTTAAAGTCAAGATTTAAACATTAAAATTTCGCTCTCTCACCCTCTGAACCTTCATCTGATCAGCAATCCTTCTCAGCTCTCGCAGCTGGTCTTCATACATCATGCGCAGGCCTGAAGGCTTCACAAAACGGCCCTTCAATGTGTCAATTTCAGTCTCCAGCAATTTATTCTGTTGCTCCAGAGAACGGACCTTTAAACCAAGTAAACCTATATCAGTTCTTGTTGTTTCACTGAAAATGTCTTATATGTCAAAATAAAATGAAAGACAGCATTTGTGTTGTACCTTCTCTATGTACACAGCCAGGCGGTCATTGAGGGTGACCATCTCCTGTCTCTCAATTGTACGTGTGCTCAGGAAGGCCTGGTTGGCAGCAGCCGCAGCTTCCAGATCTAGACCTGATCCAAGACCCATGCCAACACACAGAGCGCCCATACTTACACTGCTGAAAAAAAAAAAGAGTACACACAAGACAAATTCAGCATAGCAAGGGGGAATTACTGGCCCAAAAGCTCTTACATACACAGAGAGTACTGGAGAGGAATAGAGAGAAAAAGGTCTGTGCATGTTCTAAACTGGTGTGTGAAAGTGCTAAACATTCTGTCATTAATTCTTATGAGGAAACAATGCACAATACAATGAACTCTTTTATCTGATTCTTTCATAAAGCATAAAACTTTGCTATTAGTTATTTTATTGAGACAAATTTGGTGTTTACTCTTTAGAGAAGTCATATTTTTGGTTAAAAGCAAACGCACAAATTTCAATGCATTCCTATGGAGGAGTTTTGTAGTTGAATGTGAGTTTATATTTAAACAATTGCGGTCAGGGTTAACCGGATAGAAAATATAAAAAGTATTGAACTGTAAAATACCAAACAACTTTACCTGGTCATGCGTGGAGTGCGTGTACCAGAAAGTGCACGTCGGCTGGTGCGTGCACGGCTGTAGCTGGCGGAGCGCCGAGTCTCGCGGCGCACTGGAGACGGGCTGGAGACTCGGATGTGGCAGGAGGAAGATGAGGCCAGCGCGCCCTCAAAGTGGCGGCGGTAGGAGGACATTCTCTCTGGGCTTCTGCTCATACTGAGACCAGCAGGGATTCTTCTACAAGACTAAAGCAGCACTGCAGCTTCTCATCAATACTGGGGTTTATATACAGACCCTCTGATGGACCCAGCCCACCATGGAATGTTGAACCTCAGTCTGAGATCATGCAGAAGACCCCAAACATCTCACAGCCAGCTGACAAGAACCTCCAGTGGCAAAAATAGAGAAGTGAACACTATTACACCCTGAACTGTTCACACGCAGTACCTACTATCAGAACCCCTCTTCTGTTTTTCATATACACTAAATACCCCTGCTGATAAAAGACAGCCTGGCTATCTAAACTGCTTAGGATGGTTAATCAAATCAGCTCTTGCCTTGCATAAAGCATAAAGCTATCTCACATAGTGAGGAAGTGGAAGCCAATAGGATCAGTTCTAGTTAAGGCCCAAAGTGGCAGGCCAAGAAAAATCTCAGATAAGCAGTGGAGAAGGATGGTGAGAACAGTCATAGTCATCCCACAGACCAGCTCCAAATACCTACAACATCATCTTACTGCAGATTGTGTCACTGTGCATCGTTTAATTATTTAGCGCACTTTGCACAAGGAGAGGCTGTATGGGAGAGTAATGCAGAAGAAGCCTTTTCTGAGCACACGCCACAAACAGAGTCACTTCAGGTATGCTAAAGCAAATTGTTGGTATAAGGTTGGTATAAGGTGCTATGGACTGATGAAACTAAATTGAGTTATTTGGAGAGTGGTATGCATGGCGGAAAAAGAACACAAAAACTTGCTACCCACAGTAAAATTTGTTGGCGGTTCATCATGCTTTGGGACTGTGTGGCCAGTGCAGATATTGTTAAAGTTAAGGGTTGCATGGATTTCAGTCAATATCAGCAGATTCTTAAGAACAATGTTTAAGAATCCGTGACAAAGTTGAAGGTGCGTCAGGGCTGGATACTTTAACAAGACAACGACCTTAAACACTGCTCAACATCAAGTAAAGCATTCATGCAGAGTAACAAGTGCATAGTTTTGGAATGACCATCACAATCCCCAGACCTAAATATTATTGAAAATCTGTGGTTTGATTTAAAGCGGGCTGTTTATGCTCTGAAACCATCAAACATGACTGAACTGGAGATGTTTTGTAAAGAGATCCAAAATGCAAAAATACCTTCAATCAGAAGCCAGACTTTCATTAGAAGCTATAGGAAGCATTTAGAGGCTGTTATTTTTGCAAAAGGTACTAAATATTGATTTATTTTTTTTTGTTGGGGTGCCCAAATTTTTGCACCTGCCTAATTTTGTTTAAAACATTTTGCACACTTTCTGTAATTCCTTTAAACTTAACCCTTTCATGCATAGAGATCACTACAGTGTACAGCTGTTTAAAATTGTTTTTTCTTTAAATATGCTTGCAATTTTGGGCACTGCTGCATATAGTCCACTGTAGTGGAAGCTATTGCATCATCCTATACAAAAAAAATCCCATTGGTTGGTCATTGTAATGGGAAAAAGAAGTCAATGAAATCAAGATGGCCGGCAGACAGGGAAAACCACCAAACACCTTGGCTATTTTTGTTTCTACCTTTTATAAAATTATATCACTGCAGGTAAAAAATATATAATTACATCAAGTAACATCTAAGGTGACATATTATGTAAAGATTTTCGAAATTTTGATTTTATATTTGAGGGAATTGTAGATTAATCATCTGTCCACTTAATTGTACATCATGCATCATTAGCTATTTTTCAACTTTTATGCAATGTCAATTACTTCCAGTGTTGTTTTTAAAATAATTCATATTGTTTAATGTTTTGGCTGTAAATCAACTTCTTTAATTGAGGAATGTCTGCCAGTACAGACAGTTGCAAGCAGAGAAGTAGGGTCAAGCAGTGATAGTGAAGGTGAGTCTGGAAATGTTACTGAGGGAGTTGAGGCTGAGGAACGGAGATGAAGGAGATGAGGCTGTTGAAACTAAGGGCACCCCAATATCCAGTATGCCCCTGGAAACCACTGGCCCCAGCTCAAGAGAGTATAAAATGCCAGCACACGAAGAACCAAGTACATCTGCATGCAGTGTCTTGTAGCTTTGTGCCCTGTATGCTTTGGCAACCATCATAGAAAATAGTCTCAGAAATTAGCAACAAGCATGATTTGACAGGAAATATGATACATGCTATAAACTACTATAAGAGAATATGCTCACTTAACAGTCCAGAGACTTGACAAGAATACAGTATGATAATACCAGTCACAATCAAGATTCTATAAGGTTCTACAGTTCAGAGACATTTTCTTGTGTCACAATATCCTCCTCAGTTCCACTATTCCAACAGAATACCATATTACAACTGTATAACTGAATTACATTTGTGTTTTTTTTACAACAAAAAATGCATGAAGTACACTTGAGTGGACAGATAAATATTTCTTTATCGAATAAAGATAGAATATATATTTTTTTCAAACCTTGTTTTACATCCCTAAGGATGTATAAAAACACTTAGAAAAATCCTGACTGAGTTTATTATAATTCATGCATGAGAGGGTTAATTTCACTTCTCAAATATCACTGTGATAGCAATTTATACCATTTTTCTTTTGAAACCACAATTTATCATTTAGTTTGGAGATTCCCACAGCTACACCACCTCCTTTAGATTTTCTATCAATTCTATAAAGGCTACATCAGCATAATTAATGGTGTGCTTAATCCAAGTTTATGTTAATTCTGTATTTTTTTTCCAACAAACATCTAAAATTATTTTAATGCCTTTCTGTCTTTAAAAAACCAACAGAATCCTTTATATAGTCTATGAAAAGCTTTGGTTGGGAATACACAGGCTTAGGTAGAGGATCAATGTAAATTAGATTGTTTTTGCTTATGAAAACATTAACATGTTCTCTTATACTTTTACTTTAAAAAGCTGGTCCTTGGTTTAAAACCAGTAACTACCAGGATATCTAAGGAACAGTCACTAGTAAAGCACTATGTGCTCTACTCCTCTTAAGCAGGTTTTCCGGAACCAGGATTAAGACCTTGTTGTTTCTGGCCGGACTGTATCTCGGCGGACGCAGGAGAAAGGGGGGTTGATTTTCAGTTGCTCCACTGGTTTTAGTAGACACTTGAAAACTGGCGATTCAACCGGTTTAAATTCAGTTAAGATCATATTTCCTACTTCAGCTCGAGCACAATGGCTGGAAACTTCTGGCAGAGTTCACACTAGTAGGTGTTTTAGGCTTTTCTTATTTTCTTTATTGTTGTTTCTGTTCTGTGTTTCACGTCGCTAGCTAAAATAGCTAAGCGGCTAATGCTAACGGCACTAATGTGTTCTAAGCTTTGTTTTATGTGTTTTTAGATATTAATATGTCTGCAATATGTATAAAAATATGTATAAAAGTGTGCAGCCTGTAAATAAGAGTGGGCAGCCCAATCCAAAATCGTTGTTAATTGAACAGAAAGCTGATTCCTGCTGTGTTTTTCAGTGAGCTAACTCTAGCTAACGGTAGTTAGCAAAAGCAGTTAGCATTAGCTAGCCAGTGTGGTTAGCTTTACTATAGCTGTGTGTTTAGTTACTGTCTGAGCCTGTAACTCCCTTCATTAAGAGACAGCAGTGAGGACAGCTGATAGAATAGAAAAGCTGTAGAATAAAGGCAATGTGTTGAGCCTGCGCTCGTCTTGCTGTCGGTTAATGTTATCATTCAGGACACTTGCAGTAACTTTTCTGTAATTTCGTGTTATTTTGGGCTAATTGGTAGGAACCTAGTTAACTAACACATATTGAAGAAAGAAAACATTAAAGTATGCCATTAGACAGTGGGCGTTTTAAATCGTGGTGCTCAATTTCTTATCTTCTTTTTATTTTGCAGATTGCTATTTTACAGATTTACAGATGCTAAAGATTTCGTACTATGTATATGTATACTGTACAGAAAACATTCATAATAATAACAACATTCAAAACTGATATGTTATAAAATGAAATGGAAGCACAGCATAAGGACATATGCACTTCAAACAGAATTATTTTCACTATGAATGTGGATTGGGAGATTTGGGATGATGGGACTTCTTTGTATCATCAGTAGAATAAATATCCTTAAGCCTCTAATGTCGTGTTTTTTTAAACTGCAAAGCATTTTGGGGTGGTACACCAGATGATTTTAAAACATTTAATGCATGCACTAAAAATTAATGATTAGAATTTATTTTTTTTTTATTTCTAATAGTTCTAGTTCTAGTAGTTAGTGTAGTAGAGGTGTTAGGAGAGTAAGTGCTCTTTATAGAGCTCTGGCTTCAGGAGTTTATTAAAGATAGCGAGAGATTCTCCTGATCTGGTAGTGGAAGGCAGATTGTTTCACCTTTGTTTACCCTGATAGACCCTGCATATAAGCTTACACTTCAGTTTCTCACAGCAATTAGTTATCCTAAGTTTTAAGGGTGCTATGTAGACAATACGGGACACAGTTAGAGTTACAATAAAATAAACCAGAATAAATACGTTGTCATAATGTAAAACCATGCTGTATTTGTAAAAATATGACTTAAACAGGTTACTTTCAATCAATAATAACAGGGGAGTCTTGTGTTCCCGGGCTTAAACAAAACAGGCCTACTTGGAAATACTAATTCCAGGTTTGCAGTACATAAATTTAGCCCTAAATTTTCTGCTTGCCATACATTCAATATCTAAGTTGTTTCTGTCGTTTTCTGTTGCTCATTCAATATTGGTTTCTTTGATTAATCATTCTGAGAAAGGAATGTAGCACTAAGACTAGTAGCAGTCTGGTGTTCTGGAAATACTTAAATTGTTTTTAATGTTGTACATTACTGATTAAAAGTATAATTTTGTCTTTGTTATTAGCTTACAGTGGGTGCTGGATAAGCAGGACCTGTTGAAAGAACGTCAGAAAGACCTGAAGTTTCTCACAGAGGAGGAGTACTGGAAGCTGCAGATATTTTTTGCAAATGGTATAGAACAATGTATTGTTGAAATATATTTTTTTATTTATTTTTTTCTCAGAACCAGCAAGCTTTTTATATTATCCATCCCCTTTTCTCTCAAACTGTGTTAAACCTACTTTTGTAGATTTTGTTAGCCCTGTCTAAATAATGATGGTGTCTGAACTGAGATATATGTTGAAAAAGCCTTGTTTTCTGTCAGTGATCCAGGCCTTAGGGGAACACTTGAAACTTAGGCAGCAGGTCATCGCCACCGCAACTGTGTACTTTAAACGCTTTTATGCAAGGTGAGACCATCCCCACAATTACATGTACACATTCTTGAGTAATTCCATGCTGAAAAATAAAAGTACTGCAACAATAACAACAAAAAAACCTATTGTAAGGAAAGAAAATAGTGTTTTTATATACGCCTTTAAGTTAAATCACAGAATGTGGTGAATAACATTTTATATGTGCATATAAGGTTTTTTTTTTTTTTTTTTTTTTTTTTTTTTTTTAATAAAAACCTGTATTTGGTTTGTATAGTTGATTGTTTTGGCATGAATTTCACCAAGGACAAGAACAAACCATCCCTGCCCAAGGAAACTGCACCAAGCACAGGCAAAACTGTATATAAAGGACTAGTTCCTATATGTTTCTGTTTATATGTATGCCAGCATGTGAAGACAGTAAACTGCAGTGAGTATCCAAAACTTCCTGGACTTATAATATGTGAACACATCTCCTGAAAACACTTTAAGTAATAAAAGCTGCCATTACACGTTACTATCCAAAATGTCAAGAAAGATCAGTGTGCAAGTTGTAGATCTATCTAAATGGATCAAATGTACCTTTCTCAGGGCAATAACAACTTGTACCTTGTTTTACTTTTTACATGATTACAGATTAGATGATATAATCTCATTAGCAAGGCAAAAATCTACTCTTGGTGTGCGTATTGGTGTGACATATTAATGTCAGTTGAGTTGCAAAATATGTGGTGTCTGGTCTTTGATAGCGCTCCTGTCCTTACTGTTGCTCAATTTGGAAGAAATGTTTTAAAATAATTTTAGAATCATTAAAAAAAAATTCAATAGTTCTGTAACCCTTTTTTTATTATTTTTTCGCAGGTATTCTTTAAAGAGTATAGACCCGGTATTGATGGCACCTACCTGTGTGTTTCTAGCATCTAAGGTTGAGGTGAGAAGGCTAACATTTTTTTTTCCCATTTTTTTCTTTTTTTTATCTAAAGGAATAATTTGCAATTTTTTTGAATGCATGTTAACTTATGTCATTACAGGAGTTTGGAGTAGTTTCAAACACTCGCCTTATTTCTGCTGCAACCTCTGTGTGTAAGTATGGAAATAAGTGTATAATTGCTGTGCCAAAGCATTTCTAAACCTTTTGAGTGCATGTGCTGGTCATATCTGTACCTTAAACTAATATGTAATGATCTTACCTTTTACACCAGTAGTTTACAGTGGTGGGGAACTTTTTTAGAATGTTTGCATAAATATGGCCTAACAGCATTAGATTTTCCTAAAAATAGATAAAGAGAACCCAATTAACTAAATAAGTGCCCTTTACCTCACTGTTTGCTATATGTACTCTGTCTGTCTGGAAAACCCTATGTATGTTTTATTTTATTTTTTTTAACAGTGAAAACTCGATTCTCCTATGCCTTTCCTAAGGAGTTTCCATATAGAATGAACCATGTAAGTAAAAGCTTTTTGTAAAGAATGGAGCTGCTGCTTCTGATTTATTTAATTTTACAACAAATTACTTAATTAGATTGCCACATAATAAAATTGTTGACAAGTATTGCCTCGAAATTTTGGAAAAAGTGACAGTCCACCTTTTATTATAATCACTTTCTCACTGGTTTGTGTGCTTGTTGACTAATGAAGCATCTCTTAGTGCTGTAAAGGCGTTTTCACACATTCCTGACACCAAGAAGTGAAAGTGTCATTGCCCTGGGAAATTGAGGAGGCAGCATCTCTGCTTTGGCATGTGTGTGTTAAGTGTTTTCTGATTACCAGTGAGGTTATTCATTGTGAACTCTGTGTCATGTGTTGGGAGTGCAACATCTCAGCTGTCCAGAAGCTGTGAGAACATGTATTGACTTGCTTGTGTGGCTTAGTGATAAAGGTGAGGCCGGTGATTAGATCATTTAATGCATCGATTATCGGACTACTGAGACGTGTAGGACATTTTTTCACTAGTGTGTCCCTATTCTTTTCCAAGACCTGACTCGTGTTTTCTAATCTCCTCTTTTTCACATTAGATCTTGGAATGTGAGTTCTACCTGCTGGAGCTAATGGTTAGTGTGCCACTCTTTATTTATTTATTTTTTATTTTACCATTTTTTGTGTGACTGCTGGTGATTTTAAAAACTATGTTTTTCAGGATTGCTGTCTGATTGTGTACCACCCTTATAGACCTTTATTGCAGTATGTTCAGGATATGGGTCAGGAAGACATGCTCCTTCCCCTGGCTTGGTAAGTAGTGTATTGATTTGAGAAACAACGCGGCCTAGAGGGGGGGTCATACAATTGTTATAACAAACAATGACTCCCGGGAAAACGAATTTTAATTTCCATAAAATTTACATGATGTGGTAAATGTAATATTTTAACTGAATTGTTGGGTGTTACAGTAATAAGCTGAGGTAAAAACAGGACATCTTTTCATGGATTTGCAGTAAAAAATCTAAAAACAGTATACCAAAATACAATGACTGAAAAATGCAGTCTTTAATGCTTTGTTGAGGAGAAATCCCCCACATATGGGGAGATATATCCAAGAGTATATATTGAGTATATATTTTGTGATGATGGGGAAAACTACTATTATACTACTATATTGTTTTATTATTCTTTTATTTAACCATTTTTACGCTCCTAAATGTAAAACAAAATAGGCCTTGATGAGAAGAAAGCTAAACTTTAATTGATATTATTTGGTAGTCACAGATCAATCACTGCATTGATAATATCAGCAGGTTCAATCAAATTCACCTTAATGCTGAAGAAGGCTCTGCTTCTAACTAACAGACACTGTAGAAATCTGTACAAAGAAATAGTGTAAACATAAAGTGAATATTTCACTCTAGTCAGATTTTGAGAACAAGGCTCATCTGGGAAAAAACTTGGTTACCATTCCATTCATTCAGATCATACAGTTAATATGACAGGAGCATTGGCCCCTCCCAGTTTGCAGAGACTTGGTCTTGTAAGCCTGTGGAAACATTCCTCACCCCATTCCTGAGTGTCTGTGGGTCAGGAATGCCATCCACTGTGTCACTACGATCTAGTGCACTAAAGCTGTATCCATATGCTGTCCTTACCACTTCAAGTGACATGTTTGATTCCTAGTGAAAGAGTAAAAAAACACCTTTGTAGGCTCGCTCTTGGCCTTTTACAGTGTCTGTAAGATAGAATCATAATCTTCTTCGCCATCACTGCACCTGCTTATATTATCAGTGCAGTGATTGATCTGGGACTACCACAAGTAATTTCAAGGGCGGTCACACCATGGCATTCCCATAATGAGATACTTCACTCAGTCCTGACAAAGAAAACTGTGGTTACACAAATAAGCTAATGCCATATATGATAAACACATCAATAATACAAAAAGAGAGCAAAAGAGAAAAAGACATGGAGAGAGACTAAGGTTTCTGAAATAAAAATGCTACACAATTACTTCTGTGCAAATAAATAATAATAGTAAACAGTTTGTCCCAACACGTGAAAGTATACATAAAGTGTATACCATATATTCATCTTAATAGGTTTTACAGGTTAATACAACAAATATTTACAAATAATTAAAGTTATCTGCCTTTTTTATCTTAATATTGCTTAATATTGTTTTTTGAGATAATGGTGTCCATTTTAACCACATGCCTGTTTTGAGCATGCATAATGGTTAGGTGAGTGCACTCAATCCTGACCTTTTTTTATTTACACAAGATACTTAAAAACCATAATACCATAATTATTTTTTGTAATTGGCACACAATTGGAGTACACTCTTGTATGTTCACGGTATTTTGTAGTTCACAGTAGTCCTAGACTATGTTTCCTTTCAATAGAAAAATCTCCATTCAAATTGCTGTGTCATGGAAACCCCATTGTCTATTTCCTATTAAATCAATATTGGTAAATGTCTTTCTCTGTCTCTCTCTAGGAGAATAGTGAATGATACATACAGGACGGACTTGTGCCTACTGTATCCACCCTTCATGATAGCCCTTGGTAAGCCCTTGGTGAATGTTAATTCTGGAAAATATGTGTTTATAGAGAATGTTTGTAAGTGCTGAATAGTTAATAGTAGGCACTAGTTAAAGTATTTTAATTTAGGCAAATTGATACTTTATTCTTTAAATTGAAACGCATAACAACTTACATGACTCCACCTTACTCACCTATTGAATGTGCCCACTGTGGAATTAATAAGGGATTCTTTGATCATAAACTGCTTTGAATATAGAGTATCTACTGAAAATATAACTCACTGTATAAAACAGAATATTGGGTATTTGATATCAACAAAATTAATATGAAGCTATAATTTGCTTTGAGGAGTCTGTGGTCAAGCGTAAGAAGTTTAATTTTCTTGCATACCTCTAATATATTTTTTTAATACAATAGCTGTTGTCTGGGTAAAAAGCTGCATCTTTAGCAAAACCGAAGTTAAAACTAGATATAAGCACTAGAAGTGTAGTTGCTAATAAGGAATTGCTGGCTTCTATGAGTGTTTTATGCATTATACATTTTTTTAAATGTACACAAATTGTCAAAATAAAGCACAGCGGATTTGTCACAAACATTTCTGCATTATTAATGTGCACAGTAGTTGTGCAGTCCCTAGGTGCCATAAAAGGTGTTTTATCCTTTTAAAGTGCCTCCTATTTGATACATATTTGAGTTAAGACCTCTGAAATGTCAGTGTGATAAATAATGGCTTTAATAGATAGGTTTTTTTATGAACTAATCAACACACCCATGCACTAAAATGTGCAGGCCAAAATTGAGAAACACTGTTCTTGGATATCTTTGAATATATGAAAGTAAATGTTTGCAAATATAATGAGAAATATGTTTACCATGTAAAAATATGTATTATTAGTTGTATGTAGTTATTATTCACATTACCGTATTTTTCGGGCTATAAGGCGCACTTAAAATACTTATTTTTTCCCAAAAATCGTCATTGCGCCTTATAATGCAGTGCGCCTTGTGTATGGATTTTGCTTGTGTTTACTGACCTCGATTTTTATGTGGTACACGGCGCTCTGTTGTGCAGAATTCCTCACCCACGCCAGAAAAAGATCCCCCTCTTGGGCTAGCGCGCGGTTACCTTTGACTGCCATACTGCCTCTCGGCTGTGGTTCAGGGTAGCTAGTTTCCACTGTAGCTCCGTGGCCAGAACAAGGTGCCGGTAAACTTTCCTTTCCACCCGTTCTGGGGTAATAGCACAAACTGTTTCTTTTTAGCGCCCACTTCTAAGTAAAGTTAACCTCTTAACACGCGCTGGCCCACCGGCGGGCCAGAAATATTTAAAGGTCACCTTCCGTCGTTTTTTCTTTCATTTTAAAATGTCTAGTTGTGGTCTCTAGTATGAATGAATGACATGTGAGCCGTTTTTGTAAAAAAAAAGTTCTCAGGTGTCTCTGTATAGCTCTTTTTTAATGGACTGTTTTAGGGGTGTGTCCAAAATGACCGGATTCCAGCTTTGCTCATGAATATTCATACATGCAAACAGAATGCAAATATCTCTCCTCTGATTGGCTAGGAGCACTGCGACGCCCCTCCACCGCTCTGCCGCTCACTGCCTCCCACCTCCTAACTGATGAGAGGTGATGTTGCGTCGCTTCAGCTCCGCCTCTGGGAGTTTCTCGAGCCAAGGTGGGCTGGTCTGTGAGTTTCTGCCTACGTAGGCAGAAAGATAATTCAAAATTCACCCGTTTTTCGGAGGGGGGGAGGGGGGATTTCTTTGCTTAGCTCCTGCAGACAATGGGGGCTGCAAAACAGTTTAATGTGCAGGTGTACACATTCAACTCGGAGAGACCTACTGTATTCCACAAAAAACAAGAAAAATCGGATTTTCGCGGAAGGTGACCTTTAATATTTCATAACTGGCTGTGTTTCTGAATAGTTATGAACAGTTACAGGTTCAATATAGACATCCAATATACCATTTTAAAGCTTAGAATCTCTGCTTTTGAGCTATTTAGCCTATTTAGCGGAATATCCTTTCAGAAAATAAACATTTAGGGCGAAATATGCCTTGGTTATGATTTTAATAATTCATAACTCTCATATTTGCGTTTATCGTTCGTCCATATTTCATCGAATGCGGTCATGTCATACACCATTCGAACTGTCTGGCTCTCCGGATTCCAGAACTGTGCTTTTACTGTAGGATTTATGTTTCATGAATTAGAGCTGCGTCAGAGTGCATGTTTCCAGTAATAAAAGGCTCTCCTTTTGTCCTGGGGTAACCTCCGGTCACTGCCGCCACCCCCCGAACACACACCCGCGCTCAGCCACAGGTCCTACCTTCAAAACGCGTCCAGACTAAAGAGAATCCATCAATCCAGTCTCCTGTAATCCACAGTTATATCCAAACAGCGCTGGAAATCACTTCATCCAGAAATGAAACTTTATTTATATTTATAAAGTTTTTATTTATAATCCAATCTTTATCTCTGTTTTAAAACCGTTTTATTCACCGAATTTGGCACAACACGCTATTATAGTCAGAAGCCTCGCGGAGTAATGCGGTACTTGCTGTGCTTCAACATAATATTATGGTCTGTCGGAGCGTTGCGGCTACCGTTGTCAGGAGCGTCACGGAGTAATACGTACTTGCTGTGCTTCAACATAATATTATGGTCTGTCGGAGCGTTGCGGCTACCGTTGTCAGGAGCGTCGCGGAGTAATACGTACTTGCTGTGCTTGTTGATTTATTGCTCAGAGATGTTGTTATTTTTCACAGATATTGTGAAGGATTTATTGCTCAGAGTTATTGTTACTGATATAAATAAAGTTTCATTTAGTGCGCCTTATAATCCAGTGCGCCTTGTGTATGGACTAACACTAAAAATAGACCGTTCACTCATCGTGCGCCTTATAATACGGTGCGCCTTATAGTCCGAAAAATACGGTACTCTCACTTGTGTAATTTATCCCTTGTCAAAAAGTGATGTTGCTGCTTTTAAGATTTTTCCTTTTTCATTTTTCTGCCCAGCTTGTTTGCATGTTGCGTGTGTTGTGCAGCAGAAAGATGCCCGGCAGTGGTTTGCTGAGCTCTCTGTGGACATGGATAAGGTAGGCAGTTTGCTCAACATAGATGTCTGCATCAGGCATAAATACATTTGATTGCATGATTATGTACAACTTTTGCAGTTATTTTAGTGGATTATTTGTGATTACAACCTATTCCTCAATGTTTCAGTCAGTTTATGTAATACATGTTCTTTGAACAGATCCTGGAAATCATTCGAGTAATCCTGAAGCTCTATGATCAGTGGAAGAATTTTGATGACCGGAAGGAAATGCCTGCTGTATTAAACAAGGTGCCCAAGCCCAAGCCCCCACCCAATAGGTATGACGCACCAGAACTGGCCATGTGACTAGATGTTGCATAGTCACTGTACAATTAGGTTATTTTTTCTTATTTTAATGCATACAGACAGAAAGAGTCCAAACTAAAACTGCTGTTTGCTTGTTTTTATATAACTAGGATCACAGTATATTTACACGTAAGCAGTTACCTTCTGTTTATTTATTACCCTCTCCTACTTCTACTGTTCCACAGTGAGAATGACCAGAGCTCCAATGGCAATCAAAACAGCTCATACAGTCAGTCCTAAAGCTCCCCCTCGCAGAGCAGCTGTGACATAACAGACCACACACAGCAATAATGGACTTGTCTGTGCCATTTGAAACGGCATGTTTTAACGACTAAGAGATAACACAAGACCTCTGTAATATTTTGAACTCCCTCTGCTGTTTCCTGTAAAGCTAATGTTTTCTTACTGTGTGGAGCTGAGAAGTTTGCTTCAGCTAGGGAGAAGTGGGACTCCTGCTAAGACTCTAATTGTCTGCATAGAAATGGATATACTGTGTTATATTGTTGACTTATGATGGACACACACCCACCCCCACATACACGAGACTTTCTTGAAAAATTCTGTGAAGCAGAAGCTTTGTGGAAACAAGAAAACTTTGTGTTTGTGTGTGTGTGTTTGTGTCTGCAATCTGGGTATGACCTGATTGGCCACAAGTATGTGCATGTTGATCTTATGGGACCCTTGTACAGAGTAATCAAATCCTGATTGGATACATTTTCTTAGTTTAGTTTTTTTCTGAAGGCTGAGCATAGGCACAGGAATGGATTATTTTATTTGTTTTAGAAGTGCTTGTCCACAACTTTTTTTTCTTTTCTCTAAAGCTTGCTTGTAAATATGTTTTCAAAGAATATATATATTAAAATAAACACTCTTAAAATAATTCTCTTTGAGTTTACTATATTTTTGCTTGCCTGTAACCATTTTTTATTTTGTCTTTGATAGTTATTGTGTTCTTTGTTTTATTTTGATTTGTACTTAAAGTAAACTTAATGTAGCCCAATGGCTGTGTATAATTGTGTAAAGTTTTTTTTTATAGCCAGTAATTTAGTTTTAGAATTTTCTGTTTCTGTTTTCTTCTTTGAGGTATTGCCGCTTTGGTGAGAATGTTGTGACCTAATGCTTGAGTGTGGCTTAGATGAAATCTCTTTTCTGTAATTCTTGTATATCATGTGTACCTCTGTATACTTGTAAATATGTAAACAGCTTGTTCATAGAGTATGAGGTTTTTGAATGTTGTCTTTATTTCTTGGACATCATATATTTAATGCCTTATTCAATAAAGCTGCTGGCTTAACATTGTCAAAATCCAAGTGCTTCACAGGCCTTTTTTATGTTATGTTACTTGGCAAATTTGTGCCTCCTTTTTTTTGGTTGTGCCCAATGCTGTTTGATTGTTAAAAATAGCAACATGTCACTGTTCAATAAGATGCCTAATAAAATACAACTATGATTGGAAGATTAAAAAATAGCAGCAGCACTTGTTGGCTGGAGATTGTGTTTGGCACTTTATTAGACGTAAAAGGCAAATAAACCTCTATCACAATTTAAATATTTGCTTAAAACTTCACAATCCCTTCTGTTCAAATTAAAACTGTAGTATGTAATCAGTCCATGGGAGGACTCCACTGCTCAGTTCTATGAAGGAACTTTAACACACATGCAATGGCTCACTTCCACAACACCTTTTAGAAAGTCCTTTACAAAACATAAGAAATATATTTGTAAAATTCAATTGGGAATAACATAAGTGTTGCATGTCTTTCTTTAAAACAATTACAAAATGTTAAATGATTCACAAAAAGGTATACATATAATCTTTTTTTACACATTTTTCCTGTTACAGATTCATCTTTTTTTATACATTAATTTTTTTTTACTTCTATTTTTCTGATGTTTTGGTAAGGTCTTTTATTTGTTAAAGAATAAAAGGTGGAAGTTTCATGTCCATTTTCTTTTCTTTTCCATTTCATTTAATTGTGTACAAGTTCCTTTATTAGCTGCTTATCTTGTCAGCTTTCTTTTGGCTGATCCCTTACCTTGGTTTTAACTTTGTGTTTTTATTGGTCATTTTTCTATTTTAGCTTACATCGAAACATTGTGGCAGTGGTATTTTTGCCTTTAACCCCGATAAAGACCTGAGTGCCAAAAGGTGCTGGTACTACAATTAAAATCTCCAGCTTTTCTTTAATCTACAACATTTAATATTAATTGTCCTATGTGGTATATAACAATTAAATATAATGTGGGAAATAAAATGTGTTTGAAAATCAGAGCATCTGCTGACCCCACTCTGTAATTTTACATCTTTTCCACACTAACCCTTCTCTGCGCTCTGCAAATTCAGCAAGCTGATTTTTTCCTGAAAGACGGGACTTTATCCGCGGTCAGTTTACACAGCGGTCAGTGGCCTCATTAATATTTTTTTCTGTTTATAAATTACGGGGAATTTACGGGAATATACTAATATGCGAGGACGGCGGAAAAGAGGGGTAAAAACTTGTAGTTTCCCGACCAAAACGGGAGACTTGATAGGTATGGGATGGCCTCTTGAGGAATCTTCTCCCAGACCTGGATTAAAGCGTCAGTCAATTCCTGGACTGTCTTTGGTGCAGTGTGGCGTTGGTGAAGGAATGAGACATGATGTCCCAGATGTTCTGGATTGGATTCAGGTCTGGGGAACGGACCAGTCCATAGCATCAAGAAACTGCATCATGCTACCTCTATGGTGAGAGAACTGACAAAATGCAAAAGTGACCAAAACATCAGCCAGAAAGGATGAGAACAGAGAAAAGGTCTGTGGTCTCCATGTACAGAACCACAATCAGTGTTGCTTCCTAACTGCAGGTTGATTTCACAGCAGTGTGGTTGACTTACATTGTATTGTTTATAAGTTACAAGGCAAACCAACTTCAGCCTCGTTTAAGAGTTCCCTTTATTTTTTTTTAGCAGATAATTTGAATGGAACGCTAGAATTGTTTAAGTCATACACAAAGTAGTGTGTTGAATATTCAGATGTTGTGATGTGTTAAAACTTGTACATTTGGTTACAGGTTAAGGTTTCAGAGATCCATACCCTGCAGTCAAACCAGCATGATACAGACACCCATATTGTCCTGTACCTCCACCAAGCTGTCAAGTGGGGTACAAGCCAAGTGTGGTGAGGATCTTTGACATACTACTGACCCTCCTCACTTGTGCCAGCAGGGTCAACCTCACCATATTTTTAGACTATAACATTGACTTACATTGTAAGCTAGGGAATGTATCTTAGCTGGCTGCCCAGTGTTTTCTAAGACAAAGACAAAGTAACCTTACACTTAAAAGGTATAGCAACAGATTTAATGTATGTGAGCACAAATAAACTATTGTATTTTTCTGTAAAGCTTGATTTAAATAAAATGAATTTTAAAAGGGCTACATAATATTTTATGCTAAATGTGGTGGTCCAAACTAATAATTATGAAATGTTAAGGGAACAAGCCCCCTTAAATTTAATGCTGGCGATGCCTATGTATCCCACACATACAGAACAAAACTATAGGGCTGCCTGTTACAAAAGGCAGATCAGCCAATATTTGATAAGCCAAACAATTACAGTCAGGACATGGGTTGGGAGAAAGTAATGGAAGAGGGGGTGCAGGAGCCTATGTGGTCAGTTGGCCCCATCTTCCCTCATTATCACTGTAATGTAATCAAGTTAATAAAAAAAGATTAAATATTTTTATTGATTTTACACTTATTTAAAAATGCATGGGGATATACCGTATAAAGCTTTTAAAACTCAGCTCTTCTTTGCCCCCTGTTGTACAAATAAAAATATTACATCTCCATGTATTGTTTGTGGTCAACAAAGAATACTAACCATGTATCTCAGACATCCCAAGTTGCCAAAGTTGATTTCAGAAAAAACACACACCAAAGGATAACGAAACTTTACTTTTATTTTAATTAATTTTACCTTTTTTTTAATTTAGAGTATTCAGAGGTGACAAGAGTTTTATATTTTTTCTTTTTGGAAGGCCCTGCCTCTGCTTTCCCTGCCTCCGCCATGATCTGCTTTCTCTCACTCACTGAACAATTCCCGTCCGGGAGGGGGGAAAAACACTGCCCCCCCCCACACTAAAAACTGACTGGCTGTCTCACAGACTATTTGCAGAGAACAGGCCAATCCGAACCCTCTCTGTTTTCTTTCTCTCCTTCCCACACGCAATTAGAGAAAAACGTCTGTCGCCTGTGTGCTCGTTTGTGTGCAGTGCACTGTTGGGGCACTTGTTCTGAATTCCGGGAGATTATATGTGACTCGCGGGCATCAGGGAGCCACTACCGAAATGCGGGAGACTCCCGCAGCTTCAGGGAGACTTGGTTCGTCTGGTATCTACACACTAAGAAAAATAAGTACAGATTTGTACTTAAAAGGGTACAAAGCTTGTTGCTTGGGCTGTACCTTATAATGAGGTACAAAAAAGTACCTTTCAGTGAAAGTCCTTTTTTGTACCCATGGTTTTTGTGCCAGTAAAGATTATAAAAATTATAAACATTATCATCAACTAAATATGTCTTGAAAACTTGATGATTCAAAATTGTTTGGCTTTCAAATAAAAAATGTGCAATTAAAATATATATTGTTTATTTGTACAGTGATACAAAATACTAAATGCACCCTTTGGTTGGTTAAATGGTACAATTTTGTACTTATTGCTGTTAGGAATGACTTTGTACTTCAGAGGGAACACATATGACCCTGTAAAGACCAATATTGTACCTTTGAGGGTACAATTATGATGAGTGTACCTTTGAGTACAAAAAAGTGCTCATGTCGTACCTCTGTTTTTTAGCGTGTAAGATGGAGAAGGGTAATATATTTCTCTAGTAAATATGCCCTTCCATATAGACCTCCACTTGAATAAATAATATATAATATATTATGTCCTATTATTGTTTTTATAGAAAGACTCTTTGGGAACCGACATCTCTATCTTCAGAATAGCTTTGTTATGTCTAGGTTGTTCCTGTCACTGGTAGCTTACTGAGTCCCTAAAACTGCTTTCTGCCATCAGCAGAGCTGATTTATCTACTAGCTAGGAGAACTACTGTTAAACGTTCAAGTAAAGAACAGAGATGAAGTAATATTAGTGGACATTCCCCCACAGTTAAGGCTATGTCTGGTTATGCTCTCTAGTATGAATAAATGCCATATGAGCAGTTTTTTAAGTGCTCTGGTGTTTCTGTACAGCCCTGTTTAATTTCACTGAATTGGAGGTCTCTGCAGTGTTGCCAACTCCTCACTAAGGAAAGTAGCTATTGGCTGTCCTAAAAGTCGCTAGAAGTCGCTAAATTACGTCATCGCCTAATTTGCATAATACATATTTTTGAAGCTGTAAAGGATTAGGGAAAAAAAGTGAGTAAAAACACCATAAATATACGCTAAATATGGCGACAAAGTCGCTAAGTTGGCAACACTGGGTCTCTGAAGAAAGACTTTTGGCTCTTCCTCGTGAATATTCATACATGCAAATATATCACCTTTGATTGGCTAACATCACTGCAGCAGGGAATCCCAACAGTCAATTTTACAGCTCAAGGACAAATGTTTTGAGAGATACAGCCTTTGTTATAAAGATATAGCACTGAGTGTTCGATAAAATTAACCCTTAAACTTCACTTAACGTCAGACTCAAAAGAGTCCTTGGTCCCTTGAAAGAAAGAAATGTTATCAATGCTGCAGGGCAAGCGGAGGCTGCCCACTGCGGCAACGCTCTTCCCGCCGCCAAACAGCTCTTCCGAAACACACACACAAACCTATAGTTACTTACACAAGATAGCTAATGTTAACTAGCTGGTTTACACAGAGCTGTAGCTCTTTAGCTGACAGTATCGGCTCTGCTGCAGCATGGCTTCAGCTCTGTCTGTGGGTGGTCACGAGCCAAGGGAGAGGCCATAAACTCACATGTTGACTTAGACAGGGTGCTTTCCTGAATGACTAGTATTTTCTTTTACTAGCTACTGCAGACAATGGAGGCTGAGAAACAGTTTCATATGCAGCATGCATATACAATTCAGTGAGACCTATAGTATTTCACAAAAATCCAGAAAAGTAGATTTTAGCGGAGGGAGACCTAATTCTTATACTTCTTTTACTTTTAATAATGACAAGTTACTATAGTTCTCTAAATGTATCTGTAAATAAACAAAAGATTGAATCATTATTTAAAATATGTTTAGCCTGTGAATGAAAGAACTGTTATAGTGAATGTTCGTTCTTATTCTGTCCCCTTTTTTCACTATTAGTATTAGTATTTGAGTATTAGCGCTGCAGTTGCTGGGGTGTGCTGATTTTGTTCTGTCCTGTTGTTATTCTTATAGAACATACCTGTCAAGTTTTGGACTTAAAAATAAGGGATTTTTTCCGCCGCCCCAACAGCCCAAACGAGAAAAAAAATAAATAAATATATATATATATATATATATATATATATATATATATATATATATATATATATATATATATATGTGTGTATATATATATATATATATATATATATATATATATATATATATATATATATATATATACATATATATATATATTTGTATTTAATAGATTTAAAATTGAAATTGAAGGGTGCACAAATTTACAAAAAGGACATGGATCAGATATATTCCATAAGTAAATAATAGTCCTAAGGGGCCTACACAATTAATAATCTTTCATTAATACTTCTTTCTATCGTTCAGTCCACTCCTGATCAGTTCAGTTAATTTCAGCCCTCTCCACATTTTCTCTCTCTCCAGCTCAACCATCTCTTCTACCCCTTCTAAATAATACATTACATTACATTATAATACATTACCACAATACTTGAGATTTAAACAAATTCTAACAAACCCTAAAACTAGCCCTGAACTAATAGAGTTTGGAAATGATAGTTATTGGCTGATCAGGCACATCAGGGCAGGGCATTATATATATATGTAGATTTTTCTCAAACCCTGAATATCTATCTAGCTAATTCTAAAGTTAAGCTAACTGAGTCACAAGCTGTATTTTATTAAACACACAGTGGGTTTAATTTATCTTTTGATTCAGAGAAGAGTCTTTTTAACCAGCTATCAGAAACAATCTCATCACATTTTACATGGTTAATTACCTTTCTTTTAGAAAAATCTCTGTATATCCAGATTAGTTTTAACGACAGCTGCTCCGACTAGCTGCCTGAACTCACTGCGAGGGGAGGGGCGGGGCTTCCCGCACACTAAACTGCGCTCCGCAAAACCAGCTAGCTGATTGGCTGTTTCTCCTGAAAGGCGGGACTTTCTCCTTGAACCGGCACCACGATTGGTTAAGAGACCCACAGCGGTCAGTGCATTGTCGCCTGTGGCCTATATATTTTTTTATTTAGTATAATACGGGAAATTTACGGGAAAATACTAATACGGGAGGACGGCGGGAAAGAGGAGTAAAATACGGTAGTTTCCCGGCCAAAACGGGAGACTTGACAGGTATGTTATAGAAATGAAAGGTCTCTCTCTCTCTCTCTCTCTCTCTCTCTCTCTCTCTCTCTCTCTCATTTGATCAATGCTGCATGTTTACAGACGGTTTCCACGTGGTACGGGCGGCGTCTTGACGTCACTCACAGCGCCGCTGAGCACGGCGGCGCGCGCAGGCTGCGGGAGCGAGCTGGGACTCCGAGGCTGGAGGTCTCTCCGCCCCTCCGCACTGGGGCCGATGAAGAAGCCCCAGCTGAGGGCCGCAGGGCGGCGCGGCCGGGGGCAGCATGCAGTGGGGCGTCGAGCTCGGCGCGCTCCACCTCGGCCGCAGTAGGAGCCTCCCCTGCGACCGCCTGGTCGCCGCCGGCTACCCTCTGCCCGAGTCTACCGCCGCCATGGCCGACTCGTGGTGGCGGAAAACGCTGTGCTTGGCCGGGGGAGCGCTGCTCGCCGCTGCCGCCTACCTACTGCACGAGCTGCTGGTCGTGAGGTAGCCGTCAAACACACACACACGCACGCACACTCTGCCTGTAGTTTAGGTGCATTTCAGTCCTGTCTCTCCGTGTTTGTTCTTTATATATTAAGTGTTACCTGAGCCGCGTGTCTACAGAGGAGCGCGTGTTTGTGATAATGGTTTAATGTAATGGATTAATAGTGATAATAGGATAATAGTATCTGTCTGACATCACAGAGAGTGCAGTACTGTAGTGTCTCCCATTTGAACAGCCTGTATACAGCTTCATGTCAAGGACAACAGTTCCAGTGTTTTCTCTGGGTTTTGCCTTAAAGGGAAATGTCTTGTGTCATTTCGCCCAAATAAAAGAGTACTAACGCTGCGCTAAGACTGGTAATGACCTTTTGTGTGATGTTGTTATGAAGTAATGCCTCAGGGATGGTCAGTGAAGGCTTAATCTCCGTTCCTCACAATAACATCTCAGGTTACAGCATCTCTAGGAGAACTGGGCCGACTGTCAGAAATGGAGAGAGCGTTACACTGTGTATACACGTTAGGTAACAATATCTAGACAATATAATAATTCCTTTAATTTATTAAAATCCCACTGATTTAAAAAAGATGTTTCAGAGCGATTAGAGATAGTAGTGACCTTAGCGGACAGTGTGTGTTTCAGCACTACCCCGCCTGAACAGCGACCATCCCTGTGCAGAGCTGTAAACAACAGGCTGTGGAGGCTCAGGTTGATGACTTGGCTCAACCAGACTCAGATTCAAGATTCAAAGAGTTTATTGTCATATGTACAGTACAGAAACGGGTTTCAGTGTACAATGAAATTCTTTCTTTGCTCTTCGCCAAGAATGCCAAATAGAAGATAGAAAAAGTGCAAAAAAAAAAATACAATAAGGTTATAAATATTAAACTAATTGTCAAAGACATAAAAAAATAAGCTAAGTTACTTAAGCAAAGAAATGTATAAAAAAGTAATAGAAGAAAATAACACAGTGGATCTTTAGACAATCTTAAAATGTCTATTTTAAGATTTATATTTTGTAGAGCTCAGTTTTAGATGCAGGGACAAAGGTTAAGGAAATTGTTTATTTATTAAATATGTAAAATATGTATGAAGTGTAAAAATATATTTTCTGTGTTGTAGCAATGTAATAAACATTCAATACCAACCATTGTGTGTTAAGCATAGGACATATGTGTTTGAATATAAATCTTAAACTGACAAACAGTGGTGCTTAAAAGAACTTTAGAATGTTCTAAATATCTGTAAAAACATGACCTAAAACATCATTAGATTTTTATCTGGATAAACCAGAAGGCTATGGGAAAAATATTTTATGGATGAATGAGATTAAAATAGAACTGGCTGAAATAAAAAGTGTAATGTTTGGAGAAAGAAAAACACTGCATTCCAGTATAAGAACCTTACCCCATTTGTGAATGTGTTGGTAGAGGTATAATGGTGCATCATACTGCAATATTATACGATGGAACATAGATCTCTGAATTATATTGAAGAATTCTAAAGGAAAATGTCAGGACATATGTCTATAAGGTCTATACCCTAAGCACACAAGTCATTCTTCCAAAGAATTGTTCAAGAAGAATAACATTAATGGAATAGCAAATAGAATAGCAAAATCAAAGTCCTGACTTTAAGCAGTGAATGTGAGCAAACCCACCAACGTCCCAGAGTTGATGCTGTTATGTACGGAGGACTGGACTCAGCCGATGTGCAGGACTGATCAACAGTTACCGGATTAGTTGGAGTTTTTCTAAAGGATTCACAAACTTTAAGCACCACTGTATATGTGCAGTGAAATTATGAGCTATGATCTGGTTTGTCTTTCACATCTTAAAGAGTATGATAATATGGGACAGTAGCAGCATACATTATTAGTCGAAGGCTGCACAGCTCCAGTGCTTTATACACCGGACACTCAGTGAGGAGTATGATGTGTTTTTCCTGTGCCTGCATAGGTCTCCACCATGTGCTCATGTTTTGTCCCAACTCCAAAAACACATGGTTGATCAGTTGGCTATGCTAAATTCCCCAGAATGCATAAAACATAGGGATACACTTAAAAATACAAGGTTTTAGAATGTTAAAATATTTGCTGTATATTAATTTTTTTTTCAGTGATAGAGTTTGCACATGAAACTTTTTGTACATTTTGCAGCTATTACATACTGATACTAATTATTTTATGTCATTTTGTTGGGCCAAGCAAACAAGCCTTGCCACAAAGACTTCAAAATTTAAACCATTTTTTAGTCTGTATACTTTACTTCTTCACAAGAAGAAGAAGCTGCAAACCTACATATGTCCCAGTCATGCCATAAAATAAAATACTGTGGGTCTATACAGTGAAACATTTTTGTGCTCTTATCTTTACTTATCTGATATCTAACAGAAAAGAGCAGGAACTGGATTCAAAAGATGCCATCATTCTTCACCAATTCTCCCGGCCAAAGAACGGAGTTCCCAGCTTATCCCCTTTTTGTCTTAAGATGGAGACCTACTTGCGCATGGCGGACCTCCCTTACCAGGTGCTATACTCTGTTTTTGGGGGAAAAACTGGGATAGACTGAAAGTAGTACTATTGGATAATAACCAGAAAATAAACATTATGGGCAGCTATTTGTTGAAATACAAGTATTCATATAAGATACCATATAAAATACAACATAAGGTCAGTCAGTACCTTAAAATATTCCCTGTTAGACATTGTTTAGTGTTCCTGGTTTGTCCGAAATGATTTAATTAAATTTAATACGGTGTGTAACACTAATGTTATTATTGAATTTAAAATCAGTGACTTTAGACGCATTTAAAGCTGCAAAATCCACACACAATATAGAAGGAAACACTGGTGAAGTTGATGTTGATGTGACACATATTTTTAGTCACCATTTATACAGGGTCATTTGCCGAGAATTGTCCAGATTCTGATACAGAGAGGGCAAAAAGTCCCAGTATGGTTGAGAAATGTTAAAGGTTGACTGTGTATCATTGGGTACGAGCCCACTTCAAACACTGGTTTTAGAAATAAAAATCATTATAAATATTTCTTATTATATTCTATCTATTCTATTCCTTACACAGAATTTTCTTGTCCTGATCATTTTTATTCCACAGAACTACTTTGATGGGAAGTTGTCTCCACAGGGGAAAATGCCATGGGTTGAGTACAATCAGGAGCAGGTGTGTGGCTCAGAGTTTATCATCGACTTCCTGGAAGAGAAACTCGGTGTTAATCTGAACAGCAGTCTGAGTCCTGAGGAGAGAGCAGTGTCTCGTGCTGTCACCAAGATGGTGGAGGAGCATTTCTACTGGTAAGGATCTCTCTCCCTTTTTCCTCTATTTGCACACTGGTTTATAGCATGATTTTCTGTACCACGGTACCTTAGATCAATTCGATGTTTGTATGTGTATATGCAAGGATTGCACACATTGTGAAATCGCATGTACAAAACTCTGCAGAGGGAATTTATTTAAAACAGGCGATGGAGGGAATAGACAGGTAGAGGGGAGAAGTGAGAAAGGCAGGTTAAAACTGCTAATAATAAGTTAGATAGGCTGTACAGTTAAAAACAACACTCACAATATAACATAAAAAAGGCTGTGAATTGATGCACATATTCTGGGCACTGTTTAGGTTTCTCATTCACAACATGCCA
This sequence comes from Astyanax mexicanus, assembly GCF_023375975.1. NCBI lineage: Eukaryota > Metazoa > Chordata > Actinopteri > Characiformes > Acestrorhamphidae > Astyanax > Astyanax mexicanus. The sequence continues at coordinate 30,296,618 of NC_064409.1, read as the reverse complement.
TGTAGCATTTTGAGCACACTGCATTAAACACACAGCATATAACATGTAACTTGAAATTTACATGGAGAAAGGCTTGTGGTAAAAAAAAGAAAAAAAGCTAGCTCTGAGGTAGCTCAGCTAACATCACTATCATATCTCTACAGCCTGTATCATTCGGCTTTAAAACAGCCCGTCTGTAAAGATATAGTGAACTGATACCAATAAATGACAGATAAGTGTAGCTGAAAGTCCATGCCAGCTCTCTCTCTCTATACATAAAATAACACCTTCAGTATATTGGCAAATTTTTTGATAATTGGTTAGAGTACTTGTAATAGCACTTATTACTTATAATTTCATCTTCAAAATAAGTATTGATTTAGTTAGATACAAAATGAGCAGTACAACAGTAAAATTCTGCTTTTACATTTAATGATTTGTACAGGGTTTTTACAACTTAACAACTGCTTCCACAAAGCTGCTTCACAGAAACAAAGGATCAACAACATAAAGAAAATAATCAGCAAGCCAAAGGTGAAAATTAAATACTTCTTTAAAGCAAGGAAGTGTAAGGAAAAAACCTTGGGAAGATCCAAGACCCACAAAAGTAAACTTCTGATAAAGTTACTGTACCATCACATAAGATGATGTTGTTATGCCTAGGGGTACTGATACTATTGGTGTAATATTGATATTAGCTAATAGGGTCAATGTAAACTTCAGTGTAGTCTGTAACAGGCACGTGCAGAGAAGGGGGGGGGGGGGTCGGAGGGGGTTGGAGCACCTGCCCCTTTGGCTCTTACTGCCCAAAGTGCCCTTTTGTCTTTGTTTTTTTTGTAAGTATATGTGTAAAAGTCATACCAGCTTTGGCCGGGAAACTACCGTATTTGACCCCTCTTTCCCGCCGTCTTCACGTATTAATATTTTCCCGTAAATTTCCTCCATTATATTAAATAGTAAAAAAAAACAGTATTAATCAGGAAACAGATGTAAATGGGAAAGCTCTTAACGCCAATCATGGTGGCAGTTCACAGATAAAGTCCCGCCTTTCAGGAGAAACAGCCAATCAGCTTGCTGGTTTTGCGGTGCGCGGAGGAAAGTTAGTGCGAGTGGGGAAACACCCCCACCCCCCTACTCTCGCTGTGAGATTTAACAGCAGCAGCAGCAGCAGCTGACCTTAAAACACATATGGACATACGGGGATTTTTCTAAAAGAAAGGAGACGGTAGGCTAACCATGTAAACTGTGTTGAGTTTGTTTTTGATAGGTGGTTAAAAATCCACATCTGAATCAAAACACACAGATCAAACCTGCTGTGTGCTTAGAAAAAAAAAAACCTTGTGTCTAGTCAGTTCGCTTAACTTTGGAATTAGATAGATGGTCAAGGTTTGAGAAAAATATATATAAATGTAGATATTTAAGAGTGAGCCTGTCAAGGACTAAATATCTATATAATAATTTCATATAATATTTTTTTATATTATTATTCAATACAGAACTAACCAATATTTACATATACAGCATGCTGTTATCCAGAACTACTTACAGTAGTGCATTATTGTTTACTGTTTCAAAATATCATAGCTAGTTTGATGGGGCTACAATCCAAAAAGTAGCACATTCTGTAGGAAAGGATATATGGATACCAGTATGGATGCACAATGCTCACATAATATACTTTACTAGAGATTTGATGACTCGTCAACTTGTGCACTTCAACATTTTTACCATTACTATTAAATATATATTATCCATCAGCTACACTAGTATGCTCAGCTGCTATCCTCATACTTGCACTGTTCATTTTGTCCAATTATACCACTGCACTACATGTACATAATTATATTTATTGTATTTATTGTCTGCTGTTTATTTTAATCCTTGTCCATGCATGTCTTATGTCTAAAATGTCTAGTACGTATCTTTTTACTACTGTTCTTTTGCACCAGAGATCTAGCCTTATAGTGACAATAATATAATAATATAATGACAATAAAGTTCCACTGCAGTTTATTGTAGTAAATAGTGTATTAAAAATAGAAGTTTATTACAGTGGTAAGTAAAGTACCTGGCCATCAAAAATGTCTTAATGTTTTGGACAAAGGCCCCACAATGTAGTGTTTTCTTAGCTTTGTTGTAGATGTGTAGAGGTGTAGATGACTAATATGCAAACACTTGGTCAACATGGTAGCATCGCAGCAATGTTAACCGTGGTACTAGCACAATAGTTAAAAAAAGTTTCTGCAGTGTTGCAGTGACGGTATCCTAACATTAAACCATGCGTTAACTAACTTAATTTTTTGTTTACTTTAATGGCTATTACAATTGAGAGAATAACCAAAATAAGAGTCGTGTCACTTTTGTAGGAGGAGGAAATGACTAGGTCTATCATTTAGGTCATTTAGGTTTATCATCAAGTTTGACTAATATGTAAGGTTATGTATTATCTGCATAACAGTGGAAGTTAAAGCCTTGTTTGATTTTAACTGATCCCTATGGCAACATGTATAATGTAAATAATAACAGTACTAAATAGGTAGAGCCTTGCAGGATTACAAATCTCACGTTTGAATAACTTGAAAAAAGAACATTATTTATCTTTACAAACTCACTATTAGATTGGCAGGATTTGGACCATGCTTAAAGTTATTGCTTAGATTCTAACAATGTTTTTTAAATTTGTCTAAGAGAGTAGTGTGGTTTGTAGTATAAAATTATTTATATATGTGATTCTTAACCTAGAATGAACAGAGGATTACTGCTTTTTCTAAAGTCTTAGATATAGATTAGAAATAGTTCTGTTATCAGACAGTACAGTAGGATCAATATTTCTTTTGTTCAAATTTTAACAGTTGGCCCAGGAAAAAGGACTAGTTTACCGTGACTAAATGAGGTTTGATCATAATGAGTAGTCTTTTTTTTTTTGAGAAGCTTTGAGTAATTTTAGAGGTGTACAGTTTGACAAGTAGTTAGTTTTCTCCTGTTGTAGTTTTGGAAGTGGGTTAAAAGCTCCAAATCTCCAAATCAGCCTTTTGTTCTGTATCAGTCACACCAAATGACAGACAAGTTTGACCTAGTACTATGAATTATTTTTTTTTTAATTTAACAATTTTAAGTTTGTTAAAGAAGAAACTCTTCTGGTTAATGGCGGTATATGTTTTAAATAATTTGTAATACGTTTAGAAATTAAATTTATGATAACTTTAGGATTGTTCAATGAGGCGTTATATGCTAAGCATGCTTTAGTGAGTGAACTTTTTTCCTTAATATGACTGTTTTTCTATGTAGAGTAAAAAAACTAAAATCAGATAATGGTCTGAGATTACTGAGGACTGAGGAAGAATATCTTTATCAATGCAAATCCAGGTCCAAAACCAGAGTAAAATTACAGTAATATGTAGACCTCAGTACATTCTAGTATTGATGTAAATGCCTTTTTAATTGTATATTTAAACTTCTCAGAATGTTGAAAGCTCCTCAAAGTATTACTTTATCACTGCAGATTGCTAAGTTTGCAGCATGACCACAAAGAGTAAGATATTCTGAATAGCCTAGATGTTTTAAAAAGAATCTCACAATTGTGAAGGTGTTATATCATAGACAAGACTTGTAGTCTAAACAGTAGGTGACTGACTGTAGGTGTAATCTTAGAGTCTTAAGAGTGTGTGTGTGTGTGTGTGTGTGAATAGGACAATTGCCTACTGTCAGTGGGTTGATAACGTGGAGGAAACCAAGAGCATGCTGGCTGTGAGCGGACCACTAAGTGAACTTTTGAAATGGATCATGAGTCATATGACTGGCGGTCTGGTGAAGAGAGAAATGTATGGCCATGGCATCGGCCGCTTCTCCAAAGACGAGGTGTACGCTCTGATGGAAAAGGACATGCGCACCCTCGCCACTCTGCTTGGTGAGTTTCAGGGACCACTTTAATGTCTATGTCTGCAGTGTTTGTTTTGTATTGTGTGTCAAGCTTAGTTCAGAATAAATGAGATATTAGTATCGGTTTACTCACTCACCAAAAATGTATTACAAACATCTGTACATCTATGTGTGCATACAGTCTAATCAGCCAGTGCCATGTATAAATAATACAAATGACTTTAGATAGAGCCTACATCAACAATCAGAATAAAACAGTGAAAACAGAATCACCAACATTGGACAGACGAAGACTGATGGTGTAGTTCATTTTGATTTCTTTTGAGGCTCACAGATTGTAGGTTCAACACCAACCTAAATGTTTGACTTAATCTACATTGTGTCAATAGTCGAGGCTGGTAGAGGTGGTGTAACAGCATGATATGTTTTCTTGGCTCTTACATTAATGACAGTCAGTCACAAACAAAGCCTCTTTGAATGCCACCATGCTCATCCTTTCATGGCTTCAACCATATTGTAACTGTCACTTTTTCAACTATGAGAAGCACCATGTCACAGAGTACTGTCATCTCAAAAGCCAATGTTCACTGGTTTTCAGGCCCCTTCCCAGTGAGCTCCCTGTGTACAAAAGAACATGTTTGCAATGTGGTAGAATGGGACATTATCAGCAGTAAAATGCTCCTGAAATATATGCAGGAATTTAATGACACAGCCGGGTCAACCTAGACCAAAATCTAGAATGAACGTTTCCAACATTTAATGTTTATATATTTATGCGAGTAAGAACTGAGGCTGTTCATTAGTAAGAAGTTCCTAGTAAAATGCTTGGTGAGTGTATATAATCTATAGGCTGTTTGGTGAACAAAAGACTCCCTACCAGTCTTCATTACAACGAATTAATTGAGGAAAAAGGAATATTATCTTCTTCTATATTATGAATAATGCAGGCAGGATATATCAGCTCCTCAATGACAGGTTCAAAAAAACTCTTACAAAACGAGTTACAAAATAATGCAATAATAAACTAGCGCTGACACCTTTTGGTGAGAAGAAAGTACTGCAACTGTCATGTTTAGCAAAAAAAAGGTGCATTTACGTGTCAGAATGTTGTAATATCTCTCTTTATTTTACACTCTTACAGGAGATAAAAAATACATCATGGGCCCTACAGTGTCCACGGTTGATGCTGCAGTGTTTGGTCATCTTGCACAAGCCATGTGGACGTTACCAGGCACACGACCAGAGCAACTCATTAAGGGTGCGGTCATCAGTCTTCCTCATATACATACATTTTTTTAAGCCAGTTGCTCAGTCAAAGATTAATGTATTTACTTTTCAGTTAAATTAAAGTCACTTAACTGAAAAGTACATTTTAGCATCAAGGTAAGAAAAAAGCATAGCTGTTCCTGAGTGTTTTTTTGTGTTTACTTTTTATCAGATTGGTTTTAGAAGACCTGCTTTAAGTTTTGTTTGCAGAAACTTACAGGGCATTTTTCTGCACCTAAATGTAGATTTAAATGTAAAATTTTATTTTGTCCCCAAAAAGGGTTTCTTGATCTGCACCTTGTTTTACTTACAGTGTGAGGACTGAAATAGCTGTAATTTTTGGTGACTGTCTTTTTTTCTCAAATGATCATTTACAAAACATTTTAGATATTATTTTTATATGTACAAAAACTTGTACCTAATGGCATTTTAAAAGGTAAAGAAATTAAGGCATAGGTCAATGCTTTGATAGCTTTGATGTACCATTGACAGACAGTTGATGAAATATAACTTTTAAATAAGTAAAGGGCGTAAGAAATTGGATTTTTGCAATTTACCTCTGCAGATACTATGTATAATATAGTATATCATTCTAAACTGCAAGTAAGACACTCATATACACAAAAACAAATAACAATAACAAAAAACATAATGCATCCCAAAGTGCATGCATGTCTCAGGCAGATGTGGTAATATTAATATTGAATATGATTTAGTTAATATTAAGCTATGAATCCAGGTTTTTTGTAAGATTTAAATATAGGATTCTCATGGTCAACGCTTCAGTCCTGTCTGTGCTATCAAACAACACATTGTCCCAAAAGATGGTATGAACTGGGGATCTATTAAATATGACAGTCGGTTGTTTTACAAGGAACACTAACCGCTCAGCAATATGTGCAGGACATCCTGTGGACAGTTTTGACCAAAAAATGTTGCTGCATTGTAATCACTTATATTATTGATCTTTACATTACAGTTATAACATTTTCTATTTTTAGAACAACTCCTTTGTGGTGCGTTTATGAGTGTAGCTGATGTACAGTATACTATAACAACAATCAAACTAGTGTGAACCATGCTGAACCGTGTTTTGATTATTGTCTCATTAGCTAACTAAACTCTCTTCTTTGTGCAGGTGAGTTAATTAATCTAGCTATGTACTGCGAGCGCATCCGGAAGAAATTTTGGCCCGAGTGGTTTGTGGATATTGATGATTTGTTCTACGATGGTTTAAGCGAGGAGCCCAACTCTCCATCTCAGCTGCCTGACCTGGGCCTGTACTCACGCAGTGACAGCTTCCCCGAAGAGCTCAGCACCCTCTCACACTCCGCCACCTCACACTCTCTGGACAGTGACCCTACCGGACACTCCCTCTTTGACTCAGACATGGAGACTGAGTACATGGAGACGGAGCATCTTAAATGTTAAACCTCTGTGGTGCCTCCACATAGGCCTCGCTGCTCTGTCCTCCAATAGGCCCCTCTCACCCGTCAGAAGGGCAGGGGCTTTCACAAAAATGCCTTTTGGAATTTGAATTTCTGAGTGTAAAGGAGACTGTGTGGGGAATGGCATTCAACAATGAATTTTGGTAAAAGTTAACAAATCAGGGAAAGGAGGGATAATCAAGTCAGTTAACTATATGCAAAAGAGGTCAGAAACAATAGAGCATTCACTAGGAAGAGATGTGGAGAAGAAAAGCAAGCTAATTTAAGGAAATATGGAGGACTGATGAATCATACCCTCTGTAGTAAAAGACCACTGCTTGTGCTAACTGTCTTCCCACCAATTTTTTGCCTGTGTCCTCAAATACATTACTGTGTAGATATCATTGTAAGCATAAATATTTTAGAGATTGTAGATGCAGTTACTCGCCTGACCCTTTAAGTTGCCTTGTTTTGTTCTGCTGTTTGGATTAGTGCAGTCAGTTCACTTGATGGTGCCCTGGAACTCTGTGAAAGCCTGGTTGTCCATTATTGTGCTTTCTCTGAGATACTGTTTGCCCTGCCAAAGTTCAGTCAAATTTACCCTTACTATTTGAGTACTCTGATCCTGGAACTGCCTAGGTTATGATAGGAAAATGTCAACCACATAAATCCCCTTAAAGTGTCATGGATTAAGTTAAATATAAATGAAATGTCCTACCATTTACCATGGTTTGAAATTGTGCATTATCATAACATGGGCACCACACTCAAAGATACCCAGCTGAAATAGCATTGTGAAGTGAAACTGATTTTACCACCAGTAATTCATCCGCTCTATTTTGTAGAATGCATGGCCTGTGGATTTGTTGTAGAATCGTAGTTGTGGGGGCTATGAGCGATATTTTGATAATGGTGTGTGCTGCATTGGTGTGGCCATGGGTTTTGGAATTGTCACACAGACAATATTTATTTAAATATACTGTGCAGTGTCGGGCAATATAATAGTAATTGTATTAAAAAATGATCATGGTATCTCCAAATGAGGACAATGTTTCAGTATAAAGGAGTGTCTGGGGTGTCAATGTTCTGTTCTGGGTGTATCTAGTACACAACCAAAATAAATCATTAATTCATGTGCATGTAAAATAGTCACAGGTTAGGGGCTTTGTAGGAGCTCAATGATTGGTAATGTCATGCTCTGAAAAAACAGCTCCATTGTGGTAACATTGTGAGTTTAGCAACATGCTGAGTTCAAATGAAAGGGAAACCAAGCAAATCTGGATGAACCAGTGTGTGAGATGTGCCTCAAAACAGTCAAAAAATACCATTTACTTGATTTTGTGCTCTCATAAATAAGGCTTTATCTTCCAAATGTGAGTGATTTAAGTCTTAGTTAGCACATTCTGTGCTGTGCTGTTTGTGGCAGAACCTGTGACATTTAGTGATTCTTTCACTCCAACACCAGTCGCTTGACTTTGCACTCACTAACATCTTTAGCTGAGCTAGTTAAGCAAACACAACAAACAAAATGAACACTACAAAATAAAGTGTCCTGTCCTGTACAACAGAATTCACTTGATCTGAGTTGTTCTCTTTTTAAGCCAGAATAGCAGGTGTTCTAAACAGGATGTTATCATACTTTTAACTTAGCTACTGGTAACCAGCCTAGAAGAGTGCTCAGTGTTCACTTAGTCTGTGAACAAAATGAAGTTTCTATTTGACTAAATAATACAGGATGAGATGGTATGGAAGACAAATAGTCCACACTTGTCCCTGTTGCTGGTGATACTTTGTACTGTGGTCATTTTTTAAGACGGTATGATAAAAGTGCCCATCTGTCCAAACCCTTTCCTGTGATTTCTTTAGTGACCAGCAGTACCACATCACAATTAGTAAAATACATAATTATGGACAAAAATAATCAAATAATATAATGTGCTCAGTGGATGACAGTTTCCAATACATGTGTTTGTCAAACAACAGATACCTGTAATGCGTAAGGACAGTTGTCTTTTCACCTAAACTAAACTGAATGGAACAGAAGAGAAAAGTGTAGTGTTTTACCAAAAAAGCTTATATACTATCAGCGATAAAGGAACTCTGGGTGTTCGTGCAGAGTTTGGCCGTCTGATCGAATCTTCCTACTATTATTGTAGATCACATTTGTTTTTCTAGCAGCCAAATTGTTGTTACTGTGTAGTAAAGGTAGTTAAAGGTAGTTTACAGTTATCTGTTATTTGCTGACAAATGCAAAACCTCTGATGTCTACCAGAGAAAATACAAAATGCATTCCCTGCAGAAACTGTTCACCTCAGACATACCTTTATTTAAGATTTTTGAGCAGGAAATGATGGTGTTTGTCTTTCCTGGCTGTTGCAGTCAGCAGCCATTGGTTGTGAGCACTACAGTACTGGCTCAGGCTACCTCAAATATACTTCCATATAGCTAATAATGGTGACTCTAGGTGGGATGTGGTAGCCTGGCTTAAAGGCTCATAATCTTCTAAAAGTGGTGATCAGCTAAGATGAGTCTGACCTCATCAATCACAGTACTGGCACAGCGCATTTTCCACTTTCTATCCATTCAAAAGTTTATTTTAATTTATTTTCAAATCAATGGGGAAATCTTAATCAAACACAGGCAGTTAGACACAGAATCATTTTATGACAGAACAACTTAAAAGGTGCCTCTTATTTCATATTGTGTAAATTATTTATCCATTGCAAATAAGATTTGAGAAGTAAATTACCCCTTGCTTAAATACAATAATAAGGATAGGCAAAGCGCTTTATTTAAATACAACTGTTTGTGTAAATCCATTATATTTATAATGTGAATATAGCCCAAAATAAGTTTTCACATGTAATGTATTTGCTATGCTGATCTGCTTTCAAAAGTATATGTAAATGCAGTCCAACTCAGGGCCAACGGCTGTGATTGACTGAAGGTTTGTGTTAAGGGTCCTGGGGCATTGCAGTGCTTTTGCTAGACATTCTGTAACTTTTCACACCCTGTATAAAAAAACCTTTCAAATTAGCATCTCTAGCAATGTGCTCCTTTCTAACCAAACTCATCATTTAGTGTGACGTTACAAACATTTTGGGCAGGGGAGCAAATTTCAAATACAAAAATTGCTAAGCGTTGAGTCAACACCGGTGGGTTTATTGTCGAGGTTATGGGAGGGACAATGGAGGGTGTGTGTGTGTGTGTGTCCATCTGGTGCATCAATGAGTCATAGTCATGCATGAATTCACTCAGATGAAGGATTTCTAAGGCAGTTCTCCCATGGGTGGCATTACACACACAGGCCATGCACAAAGTCCATAAAGCTTATCTGAAAAGTGAACTCCGCTTACACACACACACACACACACACACTTCAGTGGCTCCTCAGTTACCCGCCTTTGCATAGAACATCTATAAGTTTGAGGTGCTGACTATTAAACTGCCTTTTTATGGCTTTAATGGTTTACTGTGCCAAAACTAAAAATAAGGCATGTTTACAGAACATATGTGGACACCTTTACAGTTTTTATTTTTAACTGATTTATATTGCTCTTTTGTTGTTTTTTTTAAAGGGTCTGCAATTATTATTTTGTGGATGTCTGCTTCTCGCTCTCTCTATCTGTACATTGTATAGTTATTCAATTTCTAGACCAATGATTATTACTGTGGCCAATACTGGTACCAACACGTTTGGCATTTTGAAAGAATAAAAAAAAAAATAGAATTCAACTTTAGTGGTAACGTAATTTTGCCAGTGATTATTATTGCAGTGTTTTTCAGTCCTTGTCCTCTTGCACCCTGTACTGCACATTTCGATTTCTTGTCTTCTAACACACCTGATTCAACTGATCAGCTCATTAAAAAGCCTTTTCAGAGATGCAGTAGATGTGTTAAAACAGGGAATCCTCAAAATGTGTAAATCAGGGTAGCGCCAGGACAAAGACTAGAAAAGAGAAATTGGTAGAAAGCTATATAAGGTAGTAAATACGGGCTCATTATGCCAATACTCATATATAAAATACATAACAAAATGAAAAAATTATCACTATCATTCTTTATTAGAAGTATAGACAAATGTACTTCTTTAAGGCAGGGTTGGAACAGTACATAAATCTGATTCGATAAAGCCATACAGCCGATCATGCTAAGTTCATGAGTATGTGCCTTTTATTTTAATCTACTGATGTTTTTAAGTTTGTAGCATATGCTCAGCTTGTGTTATATGCATACTAGCATCAATGCACATATTTCCAGGTTCATTTCTTAGATTAACAATTACTTCTTTGTATTTTTGAATGTTAAATGAGCCCACTAACAAAATCTATCAAAGACTTTTTTAAAGAAAGACAAAGAAAATGTTGAGGTTTTCCTGAATTTGGGAAAAAAAAAGTTCTAGAATGGTGCATTGTGCATGTAAAGAGATATAAAATTTAATTTTACAACCCCTGATCTGTCGGAAGAAAGAAACTGATGCTAACAGACGACACATGTCAAAGATGAAACAGTAACCATCCTCTTAAACCTTGACCATCCTCAGTTGTTTGTGTGTTTGTGTGCTTGAGTACATGTGTGAGAGAAAACTAAGAAATTGTTTTTGTGTGTGTGAAGAACCTTGTGAGGAATATAATGTAAATATTTAAAGAAGTGAATCATGTACATGAGGTGTATGTCTGTAAAATAAGAGATGCTATGAATGTATAGTAACTAGAGGTGACTGGCTGTATGAAAAATACTCAAAATTAAATTTAACTGTGCTAACCTAGCTCTTATCTGTGTTTATTTTTAAAGACTGCTTCTGTAAACTTAAATATAAGATTTTGTGAATACTTTTGTGGCTTGGTTGAGTGATTCACCCATTTGAATTTATGCACGTTTTCACATTAGATCTATTTTTATAGTGGATTGTATTGTCTGGTAGGTTTAGTGCTTCTATGTGCTCTATAGTGAGCATGTCAGTTACTTAATCTTTGGAAAACAAAGCAACTGTCAGTAACCATTGCGAGAGCTGGAGTTAATGACCAGCCTTAATTTGGGCAAGCCTGTCCGCAACACACAGGATAGGTTGTCCAGTCAGACAAAAAGATGAGAGATTACCCAAGTCTTAAAGACTGAAAATGGCTTGCAAATCCATATTGGTCTGGGAAAGGTTGCAAAGCTAATTCTGAAGCTGGAGGACACAACTAAACTGCAGTTAGAGGCATACTTTTCAATTTAAAACAGTTTGCACTTTTCACAGGAATAGAGTCCCTACCTTCTCTAGAACAACTGAATGATTCTCCTGAGCTGTGCAATATGTTATAAACACTTTAATATAATGTGGAGATTTGTGATTTAAAGTACAGTGCCTGCCATAATGATTGGCACCCCTAGTTAAACTGTGTTAAAAGCCTTAAAATAAATTACATATTTATTGCAGAAGTATAATCTCACTGTGTAGAAAAAAATGTAAAACAATCCTGATTAAGAAATAATTATATTTTATAAAATGACCTGTTCTACAATTATTGGCACCCTCAAAAATGTCTTAGAAATACATTTATTTAAACCATTTATGTAATTTCTACTGTAGTTTATAAAGTGAATCAAAGTATGTAAATAATCACTTTGTTTCCCTGGGGTGTAAATACAGCCTTACAAAGAGGTCTATTTCTCCTACTCACTCTTAAACATGGGAAAGACATGAGAACACAACATTCAAGTGTATAGATGTGTGTTGACCTTCATAAATCAGGCAATGGCTACAAGAAAATAGCCACTCACCTGCAGATTAACTTATCTACAGTCAGAGCAATCATCACAAAGTTTTAAACATCTGGAACAATAAAAAACAAGCCTGGAAAGAGGACACAAGTGTATCTTGCTTCTATGCACCGTGAGAAGGAAGGTAAGAGAAGTAAAAAGTTCTTCAAAGCTTTCTCTGTAAAGCTTTCTCTTTCACTGTAAGAGAATTGAATCAAATGGCATGTGGGGTTACGAGGTCTCCCAAACAACCATCAGGCGCCTCTAAACGACCTGGGAACCTTGTAAGGACACATGTGATCATGAGCTTATTGAAATATCAGGACATTTTGAATCAGAATCTGGTGTCCTCTGCCCGAAAGCTGAAGATGGGTCGTCACTGGGTCTTTCAGTAAGATTATACCCCTAAACATGTGACCAAATCTACTCAAAAGTGGTTAACTAGGCACAAAGTTAAGTCCCCTGACCTCAAACCAATAGAAAAGCTGTGGGGTGAGCTGAAGAGGAGAGTACAGAGAAAAAGACCAGGACTCTGGAGGATTTATAGAGGTTGTGCAAAGATGGTCAAAGATCCCTCTTTCTGTACTCTCCCATATTGTGAAGAGTTATAGGTCAAGAATAAGTGCTGTCTTGTTGGCAAAAGAAGTTTGCGGCACGAAAAAAATTGTGGCACACATGATTTTATTTCTTAATGTGTGATTTTTTTTTCCACCAAATAAAGGCACTTGAATTAAAGCTTAGATTGTTCCCATTTTTGCATTGTTGTACTATATATATATATTTTTTTATAATTTATTAGAAGCCAAAGAACACTTCTTAACCAGGGGGTGCCAGGGGTCATTCTCACTTTTGGTTTACAAACAAGAAAACAATGATCAAAAACACACAAGCAAACCTACCTCACAAATATTAAAAATAAGAATATTTGGAATGGGCTAGTTAAAGTTCTGACCTAAAATGTACTGAAATATTGTGGTAAAACCTGTGCATGCTTAATGGCCAAGCAAGGGGCTGAAGCAAGTGAAGCAGTTATGCAAGGACGAGTGGAATAACATTTCTCCAGGATTTTAAGAGACTTTAATACGTTTGCATGCATAATGAAGTTGTGCTTTAATGTTTATTTAGGAAATTAACCAGGGCGGAAACACTAACAGCATCACTTTAAAAATGTTCTAAAAATATATGTCATCCTTATCTATTTTTTCCTCTTTATTTTATTAAACATAGAATGATGCCTCTGCTTACTAATTTAGAGATACAAGGTTTTGTTTTGACGATGATAAGATAAAGGCTTTTTTCTATCACAGTGAATAGCCAATTAGGCATTTCAATGGTTCTACTAAGCTGTTCTGCAGAGTTTTTAATGAATAGACGTAATATAGAGCTGTTTCAGCTAATAATGGACCCCAATCAATGTGGAATTATTCCAGAAATACATTATAATTTTTGTATCAGTTGCACCTTTGGCTGACTGGCCTAAATAATCGTTCAAGCATCTTGAAATTAACCTTCTTGTTAACTATCATACAGTCTTAATCTGAGAAAGAGCATCTTTGAGTCTGCAGTAAATTTGCAGTAAGTGTGCTACCAAGTACAGTACAAAACGTTAAATTGGGACTATATTTTCCCCTAAAAACCTTCAGTGGGTTGACAATACAAGTCAAAGTCTTTAAAATACGATTATTTATTAAACCTTTTAAAAAGTTTCCACTGTTGTTATAACACAAAAGACCCTTTTTACTTGTAATGAGAGTGGAGCTGGAGGCATGTGGGAGTTAGTGGTGCTGGATGTTAAACTTAATGTTCAAGCAAAACAATCAACACGGCATAAGATGTCACTCATGTACTCTACTACTGATACTACTAGTTTGAGTGAACATTTGCTGCCATCTATATATATCTATATATATTTATATATATATATTTTTTTTTTTCTGAAAGACTTTATTGTGCAGTATTAAAAAGCGAAAGATGCTAAAACATTATATTTACTTTACCTTTCCAGTAGTTTGGGCCTGCATTAGTTGTCCTTATTTTAAAACATATGTGGATAAATGTGTTACACAAATATATAACTTGACTGCATGAACGCATTTATCTGTGAGTCTGACCGTGAGCACTGGGTGGCGCCTAAGCGCAGCGCTCCGTCTGCTCACAATAGGAATCAGTATTTGTCACTGCAGTAACAGATTCGATCTGATATCATCTGTATTTTCTCACCCAGCGGTAAACACGCACACAACAAGCAATGCAGCACAGAGTCAAACAGTCTCCACAGTGTGTTTTTATCAACAGGACTGAGAAATAGAAACCACATCACATTTAGTAGCACTGCAGGCCTGAGACAAAAACAAAAATCAAATAACATACCAGCGCGCGAATTAAAAAAGAATTCACTGTTTAATTAAATAACGAACAAATAAATCCAAATATTGAATAACCAAACCAAAGTAAAATGTTAGGATAACATTATATTTGTGAATAGTTTACTATTTCTCTGAATGCAAACAAACAAATTTGAATACATTCAAACAATTTAATGTTTGACGTTAACTTTTAAATTATGTTTGTGGTGTTATATATATTACAGTAATATAACTGTGTAATGTAATGTTATTATTTTATTTTTTATAATAATAATAATAATAATAATATTTTGTTATTATTATTTTATTTTTTATAATGATAATAATAATAATACTATTGTATTATTATTATTATTATTATTATTATTATTATTATTATTATTATTATTATTATACTGTTGATGTTGATTGTGATAATGACATTAGAAAAACTATCCTGTATTCAGAAGTTTAGACATGATCCCAAAGATTACACAGGGAATGCTTATTGTTCTTTGTTTTTGTTTCTGATCTGCACATTCTAAAAGTTCTGTCTGCTATAAATATGGGTTTTGGAATCAACACATTCTGTGTAGTTACTCTTTAAAGATTAACGCAAAAACCCTGAATTACATCACTGTCACTCAGATACTGAGAAAAAAATTCAAACAAAAATTCGAACTGCTCAGACAAGATCTGTCTGAATACCACAGTGAACTGGGTTTACCTGAACATTTACTGATTATTCCTCAGCTCTATCAAAAGAAACAGATCTGAGGCTAGGCCATTTTGAAAGTCATGATTTAAAAGCAGTCCGGTTCTAAAGGAAGACAGAGTCTTATAGATTTCTTAGTTAGGCTATGTCTCGAATATCAGTGAGTTATCAGTTTTGGGAAAGTATACAGAGGCTGTAGACCGATAATAAACACAGTGGTTAAAGCACTGCTTTCTAGACTAGCAATGTTTTAGGTCATTTCAGGGTCATGTAAGAAGGCTGATAAGAGCAGAATCCGCAGTAATGAAGCAGTAATGATGACCCAATGCAGCAATCTTTTGATCTCGTAGCACATACTGATGCAGGTTATCCTAGCTTTGTTTTACCGCAGTCAAATGAATGAACCCTCCGCCTCGTTTCCACCGAGCAAAGAGAACAATGAGGGAATTCAGCCCTGCTCGGTTTTACTCTACAGTCGAGCTGCAAGGAAAAGGCTTACAAAACACACTCGCTCATAAACGGAGTGTCTGTTGTAAAAAGGCAAGTGTTCATTTTAATGACAACAAAAATGATATTTTTAAAATAGCAAGTCAGACGTCTGTGTGTCCGCTGCTCTTCTGAACGGGATCTGGAGCAACAGTGGATTTTGTGCTTTGGCACCAGGATGAGGAGAACAAGCTAAACTCTTATCCGCTGAAAAACACTGCCCAGTGTCTCTCACATCAGCAGTGTTTGTGATCGTATGTAAGCAGTCCACTAACCACACAGCTGCTGCTGGACAGTTCCCCTTCAAAAGCTAAAGACAAGGCAGACAGGCTCACAGCAACGGTCCAATCAACAGTTCAGGTTGAGAAAGAGAAAGACATACAAAACACAAACAAACATAGATCTTTACACTGAGATGGTACTGCCCGTATTATTATAAGCAGAACATTTCAAATCATAAGGCAATAACACCTGCTCAAAAGTTATTATTATTATTATTATTATTATTATTATTATTATTGTTGTTGTTGTTGTTGTTGTTGTTGCTGCTGCTGTTCTGGTGATATTATTATATTATTATAATAATAATTATTAATGTAATTATTGTTATTATTATTATTATTATTATTATTATTATTATTATTATTATTATTATTTTTATTATTATAGCTTGTTATTATTATGTTATCTTTTAGTATATTACTTAAGTACCTGTAGTAATTATTTATTATATCCTACATTAGTGGAAGAACACTTTTTAAAATTTCGTTTACAAATAGAAAGGTCAGAATCTGGTTGGTAAAACAATCAGAACCAACAATGTTTTAAATCGTGGCAACAGATGACTTTCATGAATTGCCTAGATCTGTTGGTTGGCGAGCAATAATTTGAAACAGTAATAAACCTGCTGTCCAAACCTGACACTGACTTTAAATATTATCCTGCCGCGTCTGTCCCTCGCATCTCCTCTGCAGATGTGTATGTCTGTGTTGCTGCTCAGTGGCTTTGGCGTGTTGATCTGAACGCTCACTGCAGTGTGTAAAATTGCTGCACATCAAAAGAGGTTTTGAGAGGTTTCTAGTTTGTAGAGCAGGCCGAGTCCGTGATCTGCATGAGACTGGACTCGGTGGGCAGACAGCGCAGACCACCAGCACTAGACTGCCATTGTTAAGATAAAATGTGAGAAACTGCAGAGCAAGCTACAGTACTGATGTGCAAACATTCTGTCGAATGAAACACAGTCAGAAGTTGAATAGATTGTATATAACAATAATAATTCAACATTAACGAATAATAATAATAATAATAATAATAATAATATCAGCTGGGGGTAAAATGCAATGGCAGACCCTGCATCAGTACTAACACTTTTTACGGCCATGACGCGGAAAATGGCGTGCTGGCCGATCTCTCCCCAACATTTCGCTTCAGCTGAGCTGTGTCGCGCCTCCTGGTGCTTCACCTTCTTCAATGAAGTATTTTGTTTGTTAGCTTCCAAGAACTCGCACCTGCAGCGTTTCCTTGAAGCGACGGCGCCACAATCCTCTGGCACTGTTTAGTAACAAAACTCTGGCATCCCTCACGGGTGTCATTTGGGACCCCTCTCGTTTTTGTTTTCTCCTTTCTTTTCTGTTTCCCTCCGCCGCTAACAGAACAAATAACACTCGGTCTCGTTCGCGTCGGACCCCCTCATGTCTCTCGAAAGTCACGGCACCGGCGTCCGGTCGTCGTGGTGCGGCGGGGTGTCGCCGTAGGAGTCCTTATCCTCAGCAAGTGCTCCAGACTGCGGTGTCATCCGCTTCTCCTTCTGCCGCCTGTTGCAAAACCACACTCGGACCACCTCCTTGTCCAGCTGCAGGCTGTCCGCCAGGGAGTTGATTTCGGACGCCCCGGGCTTCGGGCACTTGAGGAAGTGGCTCTCGAGCGCCCCTTTGACGGCCACCTCGATTGACGTGCGCTTTTTCCTCTTCCTGCCCTGCGCCGCGATCTTGTCTAGGCTGGTTGGGCTGCCCGAGGTCGAGTCCGCCTCCTCCAGCCACTTGTTCAGCAGCGGCTTTAGCTTGCACATGTTCTTGAAGCTGAGCTGCAGCGCCTCGAACCTGCAGATGGTAGTCTGCGAGAACACGTTACCGTAGAGCGTGCCCAGCGCCAGGCCCACATCTGCCTGCGTGAAGCCCAGCTTAATGCGCCGCTGCTTGAACTGTTTGGCGAAGTGCTCTAGGTCGTCGGACGTGGGCACGTCGTCGTCCGAGTGCTCGTGACCGTGGCGCAGTCCGTGCGAAAGACCGTGCTCGTCCTCGTCGCGCGCGTCCCCGCTCAGGGCGTGCCGGTGCGCGCCGTGCTCGTCGTCCGCTGTCAGAGCGCCGTAGCCGGGCTGCGAGTACATCATGCCCTGTCGGTTGGACGCAGTCATGCCCGCGGCCATGTGCGCGGCGCCCGTCGCCCTCCAAGCCGCCGCCACCTGGTGGTGATGCGCGCCCTCGTGCGGATGTACCAATTGAGCAGCTCGCGCCTGCTGCTGCTGTTGCTGCTGCTGCAAAGCGGGCGAGTGCCGGAGCTCGTCCGCGTCCCCTTGCAACGCAGGCTTAATGTCCTGCTCGCCGAGCGGGCTCGATGACCACGGCGACCCTTCTCCGTGATGTGAAAGCGCCGCGAGCCACTGGTGCGCGTGTCCGAGCGCGTTGGTGCTGTTCTGCAGTGTGGCGTACTCGCTCTGGAGCAGTAGGCTCTGCGCCGCGTCCCCGTAGGACGGCGCCTGCTGCGCGCTCACCGTCTCCGAGGGCGCGACGGAGACGCTGCTCGTGAGGACGCCGTAGTGGTCGGACGCCGTGGCCGCCATAGCTGAGAGCAGGAGGTTCGCGAGAGCCGACGGTGGTGCTGGTTTTGAAGAGGTTGCTGTTGGTGGGGGGGCAGCAGAAGCGCCCCTTACTCACTTTTCACTTTTGTGCCACAGGCGGCTCCCCAGCGCCGAGCAGGAGAACGCCGAGGCGCGCGCCCCTCTGGTCCGCCTCGCGCTGCGCTACTATTGGCCGGATGGGGCTGACAGACGCCGTTACCCTTGACAGCGGCGCGTTGATTGGTCGGCGGGTGATCAGAGAGGGCAGAACAATGAGAGGAAGTTTTGCGCCGGACTGACACGCTGACACACTGGTAGAGTGTGTTTAATCCTCCTGTTATGATTCGGGTCAGGTTGACTTATTTTAAATCTTAAAAATACATTAAAAAAGTATATTATATTTGGAGCCAAAACATATATCCTGGGGTAAATTAGTGTAATGATCATAGAAAAGGTAAATGAGCTACTGTGTTTATATGTTTAAAATCACCTTTACATTACAGCATCTTGATATATGTGTTTACTACAAATTGTTGTTACTACACGTTGTTCTGGTTCCTTTGACCCAGGAGTAAAGTCAGTTTTGACTTTAGGTCAAAACTGAGGCAACTGTTTCCATTTTTTTGTGATTTACGCCATGATTTCCACTGATTATAATTATATTCGTTTAGCTAGAAATGTTTATAAAGAAAATATTATTTTAAAACTATTTTTGGATTGTTAAACAAGTCGTATTAATTTGAGCTGGGGACATTATTGGTGTTTCTTACATGACAGGAGGGTTAGGCCGCACGAGAGTTTCTTTGTTCATAAATCATAATTGTAATACATTTTGCGAATTAAATAAGAATTAAAATTTCAGAATTAAATAATTCCATCACTATTGTCATGCTAAGATTATTAAGCCGTTTAAATAACAAAAATATTTATTTATTGTATTTAATGGTGGCGTATTGTTGATGTTATGATGATTATGGATAATTATACAGTACGAGTCAAAAGTTTGGACACACCTCTTCTCTTTCAATGTATTTTCTCTCTTTTTATGATTTATTATTGAAGTCATTAAAGCTGTACAGCAACAAATGCGGAATTATTTATAAACAAAACGTGTTAAACAAACCAGAATATGTTTTATACTTTAGATTCTTCTAAGTACTACCTTTAGCTTTGAGGAAAGATCTGAACACTCTTGGTATTTTCTCAGTGACTTAATGAGTTAAGAGAAATCTGGAATGGTTTTCTCAGCATCTTGAAGAAGTTCCTGGAGTTGCTAAACAATAGTTGCTGCTATTCCTTCACGCTTACCATCTCAGTTGGGTTTAGGTCTGGGGATTGTGGAGGACAAACTCGTTTTCATGTCTTTAAAATAAATAAATAAATAAATAAATAAATAAATAAATAAATAAATAAATACTGTGTATCTATAAATACAGAAACACAGCAAATTTGTCGCTATAAATTTGAATTTGAATATATATACAATAAAATGCCACCATCAATAATAAAAAACACGGCCAGGCGTGTTTCTTGCGCCTCTGTCCGTTGCTATGGTGAGATGTGAACGAGAAGACGCCGCCCACGTCACAGCTGCGCGAGCCTCTTCTCTTCCCGCCAAATTCCCATTTTAACGGCTGACTGCGGGACAATAGCTGGAGAAAGCAGAGGGCGAACAAAGTCAAAGTGCTGAGGTAAAGTGTGGCTTCCTTTACATCAGCCCCGTCTGTTGTTAGTGCAGGTCCTTCAGCTTTTTTATACTGTTAAGAAACTTCCAAAAGCCTACATCCCCCCCTCCCCCCAACACACACACTACATCTATCTAACTATAAGGCTACAGGCTATTTTTCATGACCTGTCCAACAAAGGACAAATTAAGAGACAAGCCACATAATAAACTGCTCAAGGCCAACATTTAATCGAACATTTATGGTAATTAAGCTTTAATTGTTATAATTACAAGCCGTTCATGCTTAGGCAGAGGCTGAAAACATATTAGCTTAATATAAGAAATCATATGAAAACTCCATGCTGTTCAGTTGCATGATTTCATTATATCATACAAATTTCACTTTTTTAAAAGTATTTAAAAAAACATTGCCTCTTCAGATTTTTTAAAATAAATAATAACATATACACTATAAGTGATGAAATGATTTAACAGTTTAATCAACAGTAATTCCTTAGTGCTTAAATTTCTTATGGAGTAATTAGGTAAAGCGTTTGTTAGGTGCCCATGATATAAGTCTATAATAGCATATTATGATAGTGACTAGAAACGAGACAATGTGGTTCAACCTCCTTATGTTCTATGGAAATGGAGCTAAAGCTGCTTAAGTTTCCATTCTTTTCTTAAAGGCAACAAATACCTGGGGTTGTTCAAGTCTGTGGCAAACAACATTCGTAAGATAAGTAGGCTGTTTCTGTAGATTTATACTTTAAAAATACAGTGAACTAATGTTACAGTATGCATACAGTACCTATATTATACTGTATTTTTGTTAAAATAATTATAAAGTCCTCTAATTAATATCAAAGTAACAGGCTGCTATATTCTTATCACAGCAAATATTAGATTTCAATTACTGCGTTCTTTTTAACACTGTAAATTACACAGCAAATGGTCAATGATATATTATTAAAAAGAAAAAAAGAAGACACTGTTTTTGTTTTGTATTATATTAAACACTTTAAACCATTATTAAGTACATAGTTACTTTTATTTTGTAAACCTTTTATATTGTGTAAAACAATAACAGTGTTGTCTAAAACATACAAAACATATTTGTAGGTAACAAGCTAGCAAAATTCCTTGGGACACACACAAACGTATATTTAGTAAGTTTAGTCCTACACCAAACCAATGTTCTACATCAATTAATGTTTCCAAATGAAAAGAAAATCTTCAAGTTAATAAACAAATTGTTTATTTTGATCAAGATTTGCTTACTAGCTAAGGTACACCTTTCTAAGGTTTCTCTCTCCTAGTGCAGTGGAGCATTATGCAGCATTACAGTATCATGGTGGCAGGGACCCAATTAAAGCAAAGCTCAAGTTTATTAATACACTCTCTACTTAAATAAACTGAAGAAAATAACACATTTAACACCACCTTTAACATTTAACAATAATTACTGCATGTTTGCAGGCGCAGACTAATTGCTTACCACTTAGCAAGTTGAGGTATCTGACAACTAGCATATGTCTGTTAAACTTAAAAACTGGCTGCCCTTTTCTGTACATTCAACTATGTGTCATCTTGCTGTAACTTGCTGTAGTTTTATATATATATATATATATATATATATATATATATATATATATATATATATATATATATATATATATATACAGTTATAAATAATATAAAGATATAATGCTGTCAGCTTAATAAAAAACTAGTATCTTAACTGGAAATATTGGAAAATATTCTATATTTGCAAAGACAGATTATTTTTTTAAACTGGTAAAAAAGAAACCCCACCCAAATGAACTGTACTTTTTACAAAAAAAATAACCTTTCAAGCATTTTTACAGTCTTCTGTAAAATGCTACATATGTTTTATTATGAAGAAACAATTCTGTGAAAACTACACAGTGGTGTAGCATATAGCCTGTAACATAATGGACAACTTGAAATTGGCTATCATCATGTTTTGAAATTGAATAGCCACTTCAATCTGAGTCATTCATACCAAGTTTTCTTATTCAGTGTGAATTTATCTTAAATTTGACACACATCATGCGGAATAATACATTGTTCCAGCTCCCCAGAATCAATATATAAAAAAATATTTTTCCCTTGAATGCCCAGTTTTTTTCTGGTAAGTGTAAGGTTTCAACATTTCAGTTTGTCTGAGTTCCACTACAAATCAGGTACTCCAGTTCCTGCAGACAGAGGCTTCCAGCCAAAACTGTCAATCGCTTCATTCATAAGTGTAGCCATGCTGTCTTAAGATATAACAGAATACACTTTTAAAACCTTATTTCTAAGGTAAAATGTGACAAAATTGTGCCACTATTAACACTGGAAGTGAAACGACAGTTTGAGATAAAAAAAACCTGAGCTGTATTGTCTTTAAAACATTTGCAGATGGGCCTAGCTCTCTTTTGTATTGTGGCAATGTCTACGTCATATTTTTTTCAAAACTTGTAGCAGTAATGTGTGCACCTATTCGGGCCCCAGCTATTCTCCATAGTGCATGTTTGGTGACATTCTTGTTGTAGGTATGAGTGTGGTTGGATTACCAGCCCCCACTGTCCCCACATTCACATGCAATTAGGCCCTACAAAGGCCTTGTTAAATGTGTAATCCCGGGACTCCCTCTTCCTTTGATAGTGTTGGCCAGCTGTAGAGGAATTGGCATTGTCCTCCTTATAAAAGACCTTCAGCTTAGTTCAGTGCAACGGGTTCCCACTGAGTACAGCAACACTGGGGTCAACACTGAAAACTTTGTCTCTCTCTTACACTCACACAGCCCACACAAAGACTCAGCTCTATATTAACACACACGTCATTAGATCAAATGCTCTCGGCTCAGCAGTATACAAAAGCCAATCACCTAAAGCTGGCTACTTATGTCGGGTTAAAACCAGTCCCCCTCTCAGGTTATAATGCCTACTCTTGAGCTTCAGCGGACAGAGAGTGTAATTGACTATTTGAATCCTTTTTACTGAAATACAGGCTCATTCTCATCCACTACTGTAGAAAGCAGATGTTGAAGAAACACCTGTCCTTCTAGCCACTAAGAATGTTGTTCATCAGACATCAAACTCAACAACATTCTGAGTTCTGCCAACAAATCTGTAATTGTTTTAGCATTATCATTAACTTTCACTATTGTTTAAGCTAGGCTAATATGTAACAAAGATATTTTATGTTGATTAAACACATGCAAAAAGCTTTTGCCCACATTTTAGTTCTCTAGCAGCCCCACTTGCCACATTTCTCTTTAATTCAGAAGATATTTTTATCTGTGTTTCTTTACTAACATATTTGCATTTAAGGATTCACTCTTTTTATTTTAGAGGTGCAATGGAAAGCATTTATTGAGTTAATGCGTTAATGTTTTTATGTAATAGTTGAATGTCTTAGCTTCACTTTTGTAAGGCCTATTTTCATGTGAATTTGGAAACAGTGGGGGCTGGTAACCCAATCTAACCCATGTCTACAACAGGACTGTCCCCAAACAAGCAAGTGTATAGATGAATATTAAAGTCCATGCACAGTGCAGCTCACCTGAACTATGATTGAAACAAAATGGAGAATGTCTTGTCTGAACCAAAAAAATTGCCTGCAGTGTTTCATAATAACAGTGATGTGACGACTTAACCTGAATAGAAAACAGAATTTTTAAAGAGACATGATTCTGTACTGAAAATCACTGCATGGGCTCAGGAACAGTTCCTGTAATCATTGTCTGTGAACACCATTCACCATGCAATCCACAAATGCAGATTAAAGCTGTACCGTGCAAAGAAAGATATATGTCAACAGAAAAACTAAAATCTTCTTTGGTTCAAAGCTCATTTAAATTTGACTGAGGCAAAATGGAAAACTGTTCTGTTTCAAACCAAAAATAGTTTTGAAAACCACAGACATTGTGTACTGTGAACTCAATAGGAAGGGGACCATCCAGCTTGTTATCAGTGCACAGTTAAAAAGCCTGCATCTCTGATGGTATAAAGTGTCTTTAGTGCCTATAGGGCCTTCTTACACATCAAAAAAGGCACTATCAATATTAAACAGTTTTTAAAACATATGCTCTCATCCAGACAATGGCTATGTCTCAATTCATGGGCTGCATCCTTCGAAGGACTCATTTGAAGGCCGATTACGTCACCGCGGTGCGACTAGGCTGTCCCATTTCAAAGACTCCTTCAAATGCGGCCGAAGAATGTAGCCTTCTTTTCCTCGAAAACGAAGGATGCACCGGGTGAATCCTTCACAGCCTACAGTATCCCAAGATTCATTGTGTGCCAGCTTATTTCAGCACAAAAAGGGCGGTGCCAGCAGAAGAGTCGGCTGTATTATGTAGGATATGTAGTATTATGTAGTTTATAGATCATATATATATATTTTTTTTTTTTATTTATTTATATATTATATCATTTATATTATTTAGTTTATATTTTTAGTATCATGTTTATGTTGTTATATGTTAATAATTTATAGATATATAAATTCTTATATATTTATTTACATATATATATATGTGTGTGTGTGTGTGTGTGCATGTATTAATGTATTATTTAGTTTATTTAAGTATTGTTTAGTTTAACTGCACAGTTAATTAACCTGGACTTAATTAATTTGGTATTTTGTGGTATGAAGCAAAACGAGAATCTAAATCTCTGGCTCATTTCTCAGCTCTGACTTTGGTTGTGGCGGGTAGAATCTCAAACAGGAAACAGAAAATACTCCGTAGGGTAGACTGTCCCATTTCAGTACTGCCATCGCAGCCTACCCATCCTTCAAAGGACACACCTTCGTAGACCGCGTCCTTCGAAGGATGCAGCCCCTGAATTGAAACCCAGCTTATGTCTCTTTCAGTGAGGGCCTTACATATTTTATCATTTACAGACATGTCCTATCTTTTTTGAGAATACAAATTTGAAATGTTCAACTATTTAACATAAAAACCTATTTTGGCAATCTATAGCGCACTAGTTAATTGCGCTTTGCACCTCTGGATTTAGGGGCGTGTCTTGTGTCTTTGGTATGTTGAGGGCGCAAAAAAATATGCCATGCGCAGCTCCAAAGGCGTGTACAAATTCTCTTAATTATTCATGGGTGTGTTTTGAGCGTAACCTGAAATAAACCAATCAGTGTGCCAGTAGATGTAGGAGCGCGCTGACGTTTGCCCGTTGGAATATTAAGAGCGCTGCCCTTTAACATTAGATATGTGTTTATCGAATGCTAGATTCAGATCTAGCATTCGATAAACACATATCTAATGTTACTAGAACAGCTTTTCTACACCTCCGTAATATTGCCAAGCTAAGAAATGCCCTATCACTGCATGACGCAGAAAAATTAGTACATGCCTTTATTACCTCAAGGCTAGATTATTGTAATGCGCTACTGTCTGGATGTTCCGGCAGTAACTTAAATAAACTTCAGCTAGTTCAAAATGCTGCAGCCAGGGTCCTTACTAAAACTAGAAAATTTGACCATATTAGTCCAGTACTATCAGCACTGCACTGGCTTCCAGTCAAATTCCGCATAGACTATAAAATTCTCCTGTTAACGTATAAAGCCCTACACGGACTCGCTCCTGAGTATTTACAAGACCTCATCTCCTGTTATGAACCACCGCGATTACTCAGATCTCAGGGTGCTGGTTTATTAGTAGTGCCTAAAATTCAGAGGAGCTCTGCAGGAGGAAGAGCTTTCTCTTATAAAGCGCCTCAACTCTGGAATAATCTCCCCGAATATGTTCGGGACTCAGACACAGTCTCAATCTTTAAGTCTAGACTGAAAACTTACTTGTTTAGTTTAGCTTTTGGTAATTAATGTTTTTCCCTTTAGATAAGGCTGCAGATTCAGGGGTTCATGGACAGAGGAAATTGTGGTAAACTGAGATGCTGGTGCTGTTGTTCTCCCACTGCACACGGTCACTCAGGTTTGTGGACGGTGGAGTGGGTGGATGCTGGTGTTTCAGGGTGCCTCCATGTCTATGTTACCTTCTGGCTCTCTGCCTTTAGTTAGGCTGTTTTATTCAGTTCTGCCGGAGTCATTTGCCACACTCTGATAATGTTTTAATATTCTCAGTTTTGCATAAATCCAGTAAAAACTAATTCCATCTCTCTGCTTTCCTCCGAGTTACTGACTGCCCACCTGTCTGACCCGATACCGATGTTGGACCCTCAGGCTCTCGCGTCTCCTGTCCGGCCAGACTGATGGAAGTTTCTGAAGTCAGCTCTTCTCCACCACCACCACAGATCAGCTGCTCATCATCCATCTCACTCTCCACTACAGATTACATCCAAGCCATTAGTGGCGCTATTACACTCCTGAGTACATAAAACCTATATGGATGTATAAAAGACTTTTTAAATTTTAATTTAAAAGCCGTTTGACCAGTGGTAGGATGGTCCCCCCTTTAATGTGAGTCTTGGTCCTCCCAAGGTTTCTTCCTCCTCCTGCAGCTCTGAGGGAGTTTTTCCTTGCCTCCGCGCTCACTGGGGGTTCTGTATTATGTATATTCTATGTTTAATGTTTTGCCTGATTCTTTGTCCTGTAATCATGTTTCTGTAAAGCTGCTTTGTGCCAACACCTGTTGTAAAAAGCGCTATACAAATAAATTTGATTTGATTTGACTTTGTGCGTCTCAGCAGAGGAGACTGACTGCACCGTTACACTGTGAAGGTACTCCAGCAGATCATTTAAGGGAACAGCAATGTTACTTTATTCTTTATTCTGTTTATTGTTTATGTAAAAG
Organism: Astyanax mexicanus; assembly: GCF_023375975.1. Taxonomy (NCBI): domain Eukaryota; kingdom Metazoa; phylum Chordata; class Actinopteri; order Characiformes; family Acestrorhamphidae; genus Astyanax; species Astyanax mexicanus. The sequence continues at coordinate 30,269,499 of NC_064409.1, read as the reverse complement.
CTGAGTTTGCAACATTGAATATCAATCAATCAACCTTTATTTTCACTTGGGACTACATTGAGGGTGACCCTCATTTACAATGCCCCCGAGTATTTACAGTTTAAAAGGGAAAATATTTAATAAAAAAATAGAAATAAAAAACAAAATAGTAAAAAAAAAAAAACGAAATAAAAGAAACACAAATTTTAAACTGACATTTAATATAGATGAATAAAATATATGGGTAAAAACAATAGGTAATTTTAAAAAGACCATCAAAAATTTACACATGAATAATGAAGAATTTCTAAAATATAAAATGAAGAAAAAGATAATAATTGTAAAAGTAAGGTAAAATGATGAGAAATAATAAAATTAATAATAATAAACTGAGAACATGGGAATAAAAATAAAAACATAATAAAAATAATTAATTAAAAAAGATAATTCAAAATTAAAATAATAAAAAAAGTCAAAGTCAAAGTCAAAGTGGTTTTTATTGTCATTTCAGCTATATACAGAGTACACAGTGAAACGAAACAACGTTCCTCCAGGGACCATGGTGCACATAAACACAGTGTAGACAGAACAATAGTGCAACAGTACAAAAGTGCAGACAGACAATACAACACAATACAGACAAAGAATAATAAATAACAAGACAGTGTGCAAATTATGCAGTGTGCAAAAAGTGTGCAAAAAAGACCAGTGAGGTAGTAATTACCTCTATTACACAGTGTGCAATAGAGTCCAGTGAGGTAGTAGGGTTTTTAGTGCTTTCCATTTTCTGGGGTAAGTGGGGTAAGAGTGACAGTGTGTGCATGTACAGAAAAACCATCAGTTCAGTCTCTGCAGTTGAGGAGTCTGATGGCTTGGGGGTAGAAGCTGTTGCAGAATCTGGTCGTGCTGGACCGGATGCTGCGGTACCTCCTTCCCGAAGGCAGGAGGGAGAACAGTTTGTGTGAGGGATGGGTGGGGTCATTCACAATGCTGGTTGCTTTGCGGATGCTGCGGGTGGTGTAGATGTCCGTGATGGAAGGGAGAGAGATGCCAATGATCCTCTCAGCTGTCCTCACAATACGCTGGAGGGTCTTGCGGTCAGAGACGGTGCAGGTCCCAAACCAGGCAGTGATGCAGCTGCTCAGGATGCTCTCAATGGTCCCTCTATAGAAGAGTGTGAGGATGGGTGGAGGGAGATGGGCCTTTCTCAGCTTCCGGAGGAAGTAGAGACGCTGCTGGGCTTTCTTGGCTGTAGAGCTGGTGTTCAGGGTCCAGGTGAGGTTATCTGCTAAGTGGACACCAAGGAACTTGGTGCTCTTAACAATCTCCACAGAGGACCCGTCGATGTTGAGTGGAGAGTGGGTGTGTTGTGCTCTCCTGAAGTCAACAACCATTTCCTTTGTCTTGTCCACATTCAGGTGAAGGTTGTGGACTGTACACTAGTCTGTCAGCCGCTGCACCTCCTCTCTGTATGCTGACTCATCGCCTTTGGTGATGAGACCCAGCACGGTTGTATCATCGGCGAACTTGATAAAGCTGTTAGAACTGTGTTTTGCAGCACAGTCATGAGTCAGCAGGGTGAACAGCAGAGGACTCAGGACACTGCCCTGGGGGGCCCCAGTGTTCAGTGTGATGGTGCTGGAGGTGCTGCCCCCGAACCGGACTGACTGGGGTCTCCCCGTCAGAAAGTCCAGGATCCAGTTGCAGAGGGGGGTGTTGAGGCCGAGCGAGCTTAGCTTCCTGATGAGGTTCTGTGGGATGATGGTGTTGAATGCTGAACTGAAGTCTATAAACAGCATTCTGACGTAAGTGTCCTTCTTCTCCAGGTGGGTGAGGGAGAGATGAAGGGTGGTGGTGATGGCATCGTCCGTGGAGCGATTGGGACGATACGCAAACTGCAGGGGGTCCAGTGAAGAGGGCAGTTGTGTCTTGATGTTCCTCATGACTAGCCTCTCGAAGCACTTCATGATGATGGGTGTAAGTGCAACGGGACGGTAGTCATTGAGGCAGGACACTGTGGACTTCTTCGGCACGGGAACGATGGTGGTGGACTTGAGGCACGTTGGGACAGTGGTGCTGCACAGGGAGATGTTGAAGATGTCCGTGAGAACATCTGTCAGCTGGTCTGCGCACTCCCTGAGCACTCTGCCGGGGATGTTGTCTGGTCCTGCAGCTTTTCGTGGGTTGACTCTGCGCAGAGTGTTCCTCACATCCACTGCAGTCAGGCACAACACCTGCTCGTCCGGCTTGGGCATGGTCTTTCTCGCCATCGTGTTGTTTTGTGCCTCAAACCGTGCATAAAAGTTGTTCAGGGCATCAGGGAGGGAGGCATCACATTCACATGACGGTGGCATTGTCCTGTAGTTGGTGATTGCCTGGATGCCCTGCCACATGCGCCGCACGTCACCCGTGTCCTTGAAGTGGCTGTGGATTCTCTGGGCGTGTGCGCGCTTTGCCTCTCTGATGGCTCTTGACAGGTCGGCTCTCGCTTTCCTCAGGGCCACCTTGTCACCCACTCTGAAGGCGGAGTCGCGGGTCCTCAGCAGCGCACGTACCTCAGCAGTCATCCAAGGCTTCTGGTTTGGGCGTGTGGTGATGGTCTTGGAGACAGTGACATCATCAATACACTTGCTGATGTAGCCAGTGACTGATGCTGCATACTCCTCCAAATCAACAGAATCACTTTCATTAGCAGCCTCCCTAAACATGTCCCATGTAGTGCACTCAAAACAGTCCTGAAGGGCAGAGATGGAGCCTGCCGGCCAGGTTTTCACCTGCTTCTGAACTGGTCTGGAGCGTCTGATGAGTGGTGTGTATGTTGGAGTCAGCCAAACACACATGTGGTCCGAGAAAGCGAGGTGGGGGCGGGGCTCCGCCCGGTACGCGCTGGGGATGTTTGTGTAAACAAGATCCAGCGCGCTCGCTCTTCTCGTTGTAAAGTCCACATGTTGATGGAATTTAGGGAGCACTGACTTGAGATTTGCGTGGTTTAAATCTCCGGCGATAATAAACAGTCCGTCTGGGTGTTTGTTCTGCAGATCGCTGATAGACCGATAAAGTTCACACAGCGCCTCTTTAGCATTAGCACCAATGCTAGCGCTGGGTGGGATGTAGACAGCAGCTATTAGCACGGCGGAGAACTCCCGTACTAAATAAAAAGGTCTGCACTTGACTATCAGGAACTCCACCAGCGGAGAGCAGTGTTTGGCGACAGTCACAGCGTTGTTACACCATTCCGTGTTGATGTAAACACACACGCCTCCACCGCGGGTCTTCCCGGATAGAGCCGCGCTCCTATGCGCTCTGAACGCGGTTAGCCCGTCTAGCTGAATGGCGCTGTCCGGAATGTTGTCGTTCAGCCACGATTCCACAAAAACCAAAGCACAGCAGTCTCTGAACTCACGCTGGGTTGTTCGCTGGAGTCGGATGTAGTCCAGTTTATTGTCAAGGGAACAGATGTTTGCCAGAAAGAGCGATGGTATAGCCGGCCGGCTAGGACTAGCCTTTAGCCTTGTGCGGATCCCAGCTCTCTTACCGCGCTTCCGCTTACGCTCGCACCGCTTGCGATGGCACTTCCGCTGGGCTCCGGCGTCAGGAAACACCGCGGGCTGGCGGCCTGGGTCTCTTAGCAGGCTAAGCTCAAGTAGCGTTTGCAGAACCTCGTCCGGTAGCGTGTTTTCTGGCTGATTTCTCCACTGTAGCAGGGTCTGGCGGTGGTAGAACATGTGCACGGGTGTTCCGATGCACATATTTGCAGGAAATAAACGGAAAAAACGACAAATAGTAACACAAAAGCACCATTTAACGGACCCGGAGCGGCCCCTGCGTGTTAACGCGCCGCCATCTTGTTGCAAAGGTTAAATTCGTTAAAAAAAATAAACAAACAACAACATTTAAAACAATCACAGGCTTTCTGATGGTGCCCAGAATAACTGACATTAGTTTTACTTTCCAGTCATAGTAATGGCACACCAAAAACCTCAACCTATCCTTTATATTTGACAATATTTGATTAACTTTACAGGTTAATCAAGTTTTATATTATATTATATTATATTACATTAAATGAAAAATATATAAATTAAGAACTTACCCACATTTTTATTACAGATCATTTTTATTATGTTGCTTTTTTACTGTATGACTGATTAGTACATATAGTTATAAAAACTACATCACTGTGTAGAGGGCTAAAATCATCCCCAACACTGACGTTTTACCTTTCTTTGCAGCTCTTTTGATGAACAGTGTAGGATTGTGTTTGTATCACTAAGAGTATTTTCTGTGCATTGTGACAGACATTGAAGCTAGCTGGTGTTAATACATCTCTACATCAACAGATTAACTAGGTAATCCCATGGCCCTAGTGTCTCTGTCTTTGTGCAGGATTTTGCAATTAACAGCCTAATTAGGGGTATTATTTACATAATGGGAGCAAATCTTTGGCTGGAAGGCTTATGCAGTTGTGCTAACACCGTGATATAGAGCTCCATAGCCATTGAAGTATTTGAAACCTGTCACAGATTTAAGCAAAACATACTTAAAATAGTCGAGTGCATTTTATGTCCCCAAGACGATAATGACCAGAAGAGAGCAGCTTTTTTGTTTTCTATATAAATGTCTAAGACATTAATACAAATAAAACAAGGTAAACACAATTCTGTAATGTAGCAGAAACTTTTTTTAAAAAGGCAGAACAGTGCTGGTTTTGAATAAAACCAAATCATTTTTATTCACTAATTTAGAACATCAAAGGTATGTTATGGCTGACATCTTAAGATATTTGCAACCAGCCATACAGTTGCTAATCTGAATGTGTGAAAATGTTGTTTAAATAGGCTGGACACAAGAAGATTTATTATAAATTAAAATATTGACATTAATAATTTATTTTGATTTGCCAAGGTGCCAAAAACAGTTATTTTGAGTGATGTCACTTGAACCATTTTTAGTTCCCTGAAGAACATTTTAATTAAGTCAGTAACACCTTACAATAAGGGAACATTACTGAACAGTACGTACAACAAAATGTCTCAACTAATTATTATTTGACACTAGCTAAAACATCATTGATCATTACAAATATTTTAACTAATGTCATAATTCATTATGTTTAAAATTTTTAAGGAAGCCTTTATCTTTTACATTTTTAAAGAACCCCTGAGAAATGTAAACTGCTATATGATGTATAAATAAAGCAATGTATTGTAGGTATAAGGATTTTAAAAATGGAATTTGACAGAATAAATGAAAATGTAAAATGTTATCAAAATTAAGTCATTCAGTCTCCTTTGTCTGAATGTTGACCTCAGAATTAAACAATATGTTTGGTGCAAACACTTTATATTTCAAGCAAATGTTTGTGCCTCCCTGATCAAGTAGCATTTCTCTCTTTCGATTTTGTAAATAATATTGTCTACAGAAAACTCCTTTCTTTCTTACTACAGAAATGAAGTATGTTTTCCCTTTACAAAGCAAAGCTTGCCAGTGGTGTCTTATCTTATGTTAGTAATGGGGAAAACCTTTTAGATTTTTTGCAGATTCTTTGGCTATTCATAGCACCATGAAGAGCAAGAGTAAGGTTTAATAAAGTTTTAATTAAAGTTTAATATTATCCAAACACTGGCTCACTCCTGATTAGACCTGGAGCAAATCTGGGCAAATTAACCTGCTTGGCTACGCTACGATTAAAGCTGAAGTATATCAATCTGAATCCATATAAATGGCTGAACTACAGCACATAATGGCAGTTTATCTGTCCAGTGCAGTGATAATGGGTATGTTACACTAGCTAAAAGCTGGAGTAACCTGTGCTAGTTTAGCAATGCAGTTAAAGTGAAGTGAAAAAGTGTTTTATGATTTCAATTTTTAAATATTTTAGATCATCAAACTAATTTTAATATTATCCAAAGACAAATATTAATTGTGAATTAAATCTAATAACTGGTTGTGCCGCCCTTAGCAGCAATAACTGCAATGAAATGTTTGTGGTAATCTGCAATGAATCATTCACAGCGCTGTGGAGAATTTGGGCTCCACTCTTCTTCACAGAATTGTTGTAATTTTCCCACATTGGAGGGTTTTTGAGTGTGAATTGCCTTTTTAAGGTCATGCCACAGCATCTCAATAAGTTTCATTCAGAGGTGTATTTGCTGGTGTGTTTTGAATCACTGTCTTGCTACAGATCCCAAGTTCATTTTAGCTTGAGGTCATGAACAGATGGCCGGAGATTCTCCTTCAGAACTTTTTGGTAGACAGTGAAATTCACCACCACATTGTTTATTTTAGGTTTGATGTTCTATTTTGACATAATACAGTGATTGATAACTGAAAACTAATTTTGCTCTCGTTCATGTATAGTTTGTGTGATATTTTGGATTTTGCATCATGTCTGCATTACAGCTTTATCACATGACTTACCAAGGGAGGGATTTAGTGTTGTAGTTGGGACACACAATGCCAAGCTGTTTAACATAAAATCCCACCAGCATTACAAACTATAACTTAATATTAATATTCTAGTTTCAGATATCAGCTATGTCAGATCTATATATATGCTACTAATATATTACCAATATTATGTTACTACAATTTTTTTCAAATTTCTGTAATTCTGACTGGAAATAAGTGCAGGTCCTTTCTACAAATCTTGAACATTACAGTTTCTACATGGGTGAATATCTGCATCAGCAGGTGTTCTTAACATGAAAAATATTATATTTTGTGATTACTATGTTTAATTGGAACCTTGTACCACCATATCTACCCTCATTGTATTGTTTTCAATCAAATTCTGTATTTATTTTGTGAACCTCCTCCTCTAGCAAGGCAAATAATGGCTATAAACTTAACATACATTTCCATCATGGTTTATAGTGTCTACCTTGTGAGGGAGGTCTGGGAGGTCAGCTTGAAAAGTCTCAATAAAACCCAATTCACCAATTCACATTTTCTCCCTCCCATGTCTTTCTCATTTCATTCTCCCATACACCATCTTTGTCTCAGACTTTCACCTCTACCCTCTTTGTTGGGTCAACAAACCATGGAGTCCCCCTCTCTCCCTCTCTCTCTCTCTGTCTCTCTCTTGCCCTCTCTCTCTTGAGATCCACTCAAGCCTCACTAAAGCTTTCACCTCGTTTAGGTCACTTTCCCAAGAGTCCCTCTCCCCTGTTCGGAAAGAGAGAAAAGAAAAGAAGTGGTTTAAGACAGTACACCATCTGTCCTCCAGCATAAAGGGCTGTGGACACGGGGTGAATACGTGCGTGTGTGTTTGTGTGTGTGCATGCGTTTGAGCTTCTGTGAAAATGAGAGAGACGAAAGGGAAGAAGAGGGTAAGAGAGGACCGCTTGTGAAAGTTTGAGGTAAAAGTGTAAAATGTGTTCATTTTTTTGTGTCCAATTTATGCACGCCTATTTGTCCACGTGTGTGTGTCTGGTCTTATCTATGTCTTTGTCTCAGAAAGACTTAGAATGTGTGTGTGTGTGTGCGTGTGTGTGAGAGAGATTAGCGGACCCCCCTCTGGCTCACGATCCCCTACAAAGCTGCACCTTGCAGCTGTGACCCGCATGACCCCGTGGTGCCATGGCAACTGCAGGCCCCCCAACCTGTCCTCAGTGGCTGGTCTGTGTGTGCCTGAGAAAAGACCAACCCAAAAACTCAAAGAGCCATTCAGTCCAGCCTCGCCATGCAAACCTGAGGCAGCGTGCAACACACTGCAGGGTTATCAGCCTTACAGCATGGCCTGTTTCAATTACACACTGCTGCTCAGGGCTTTAGATGCCACAGAACATATTCTAGATATTTTTTCCTTTTTTGCTGTAGTTTCAGGAAATTGTGAAAAAAAAATTTAATTCTATTTCCACGGTGTGAAAAAAAAACATCTTCATCAGCTAATATAAATCCTAAAACTCATTTAGGAATAGATATAGACTTACAGAACACAAGAAGACAAAACTTTAATATACAATTCCATGCCATGACAGTACTTGAAACTCATTTATGATCCTCTGCTCAGTCATACATTTTAAAATTAATGGAATGGATCTGTTTATTTTATACTGTTAACTGTTACTATTAAATCATAACAAAGTATTGTGTTTTGTTTGTTAAGAATTAGCAAAACGTAAACTGTTATCACGTTACCTTATTATTAGGTGGTCTATCAGATTAATGGTTAGCAGAACACAGTTGTTTGCAATAAATTCAGTAATACTGTGCTTAATATTCCTAATTCCTGTGAAGTTAATTTCTCTTACTAGGACTAAAGTGTAGCAAGCAATGGTAAACTGTGCCACTAATACACTGTAACTGTATAATATACTAGTAAAAATTATTTATTTATTTATTTTTCTTTTTACAGTATTGGTATTACTATTAATATGTTATGTTACCAAATTAAAGCAGGAGGAGTAGAGAGGGGAGAGGGTAAAATTTGTGTGCTCCTCTACTATCCCTGCAAAGCCACATATTTTAAAACTAGGGTGTCTGGTAGGTTCTAGGACCTTTTTTTGTGAGTTACACAGTTTGAATAAGTTGAATAACTCAGAAGTTGACTTGAATTTGAAATGAAATTTTATTGTGTGGAATATTCTCATGCAGCTCTCCTCTGCACATTGTCAGAAAGAGTGGAATGTAGTTACTTTTTAGTACTTTTTAGAAGTCTTTCATAAAAAATTACAAGTTTATTAAAATTTATTTTTTAGGATATTATAAAATAAGTTAACTAATGTTACTACAGAAAGTAGTGATGTTCCCTTTTACAGTGCATACAGACACGATTAATAGGAAACCCAATAAGAAACTAATACAAGAAAACCTAAGGGAAAACATTTTACAGTAATTTACACCATTATTTGAACTTTTTTCCCGTATGTTTGTTGTTGTCAGGAACATTTAACTGTGGGCCACCGTCTAGTAAATGTATTGCTCAACATTCTTGCCAATGTACTTTTGGGATGAGTTGGAGTGTCAGAATTTCGTCCAGCTTCAGTACCTGACCTCTCTACTGCTCTTGTGGCTCATTGCAGTGCTCCAAAATCTATAGTGGCAAGCCATCCCAGAAGAGTAGACACACAGTTACTCCACTTACATTGGTGAATATGTTTCCACAATATTGACCACATAATGCAAAGGACTCTATATGTGTGCTACATTGTTTTTTTTATTTAGCTTGTAAAATTTGTCTTGTTGCTTTTCACCACAAACTGATGTACAAATTAGAAAGCACATATTAAATTTTACAGCATGACTCTCACTTTATGTAAAATTATGCATGTGGTTTGTGTTATGAAAACATAATTACTCTGCATTAACAAGTGTGCTGTGGTTGTCACACTACAGTGTGAATGGAACATTTGTTGTGTTATGAGTTCAGCCTATGCATATGTGAGGCAGACTGAATAAGAGAGAGAAAAGTGAGGGAAAGTGCTGCTTTGTCCTGATATTGCACATGGTTTGAATTTTGACATGAAACACTGTATTATAACACCCTGAATACGTGAGCATTTCTTTGGATGGATAGAAATATTCAAAGACATGTAATAATCCTGAAGGAAATTGCAGAATTACAGAATAAATACAAATTACTCACATACTGTATCCTAAGGAGAAATAAGGATAAAATAAAACAGTGAATCCCAGTAATCACATGCCACATATTTAGGTGTTGGTTAAACTGGGTGAGCTTAAATTAGTCAGCAGTATTAATAGACTTACACATATGAATGCATTTCCAGTGAGAACAGCAAAAGTGTGCCATAGCCACTCTTAATTAAAACACTACTACTGAATAAAAACAATCACTGTTATAGTTGCCTTGAAGAGCCTTCCCTATCTCTCCCTCTAGCTCTCTCTCTCTCTCTCTCTCTCTCTCTCTCCATATCGTGCTCTCTTTCTGTTCAGCAGGCACAGAAATCCTTGTAGAACAAGAATGAGATGAAAGTTAGCACTTATGGCTGCATGGGGCTTCTCTGGGCTCCTGATGAGGGATTTCATTACTGAAGTTATGTACATATATTTTTTGTGCTTTTGCAGATTTCTAGAACATGATGCTCTGGTTTTTCACTGACTGTTTGTTTTTGTGTTGTATGTTGAATGAGGTGTGTGTGTGTGTGTGTATGTGTGTGCACAAGCAAATTAAGAAGAGACCAGATTCTGTTTTGGGGGTGGAACAGTCATGATATGTAACCCCTTTAGAGGGACACAGACACATACTTGATTTATCTGAATTTATGTGTATGTGTGTGTGTGTGTGTGTGTGTGTGTGTGTGTGTGAGGGTTCGTTAAGAGAGAGGGAAAAAAGAGGCACTCTGCTGTTCCTATTGAACTTGACCTGCAGGCCAGATCAATGTGGCGCAGCATGCGACGGAATGAGGGTGCTCACTTATTACCCTGGAGGGAGGAGAAGACAGAGAGAGAGGAGTAGGAGACACAAAGAAAGAAGTGGGAGAGAGAGAGAGAAAGAGAGAGAGAGGTGGGGAAGAAGAAGTGGGAGAGAGAAGGAAGAGAGAGAGAAAGAGGGAAAGTGAAGGAGAATGTGACAGAGATGGAGAAGAAGAGGAAGAGCGAGAGAAGCAAGAGAGAGAGAGAGAAAGAGGGAAATGATTTCAGAGAAAAGGAGAAAAATATAAGTAGAATAAAAATGTCATTCACTAACTTATCATTTCTTTATATACTTACGCAAAAAGAGAAGATGCCTATTTGGCAGAATAATTTGGCAGAAACTGATTACCCAGCTATTCACCCACTGTATAGTAACTATATTATAAATATTATGTTAGATACTTATTGGCAGTATCAGATTAATGAAAATGCATTTCACGTTTCCTGCCTATATAGTTGCAAGTATGCAAGTATATGTTCATGCAAGTATATGTTCATACGTAGTGTGCTTTTACACCCTAGATATACAATCTTGGGCACGCTGACGGTATATCTGGGCACTTGTTCTGAGGATTTTGATGCATTCTCCCCTTATCTTTGTGGGTTTCCTCAAACCTCCCAATAACACACATGGTTGGTAAATTGCCCCTGAGGTGTGTGACCTGTTGTGAATGAACAAACTATAAAGTGTTATGTACTGAACCATTTCAAATACTGATAAAACTCTGTCAGCCCTATCATTAAGGGAATCAATGCATATTTGCTTTATTGGCTTATAAAGCAATCAATTTCCAGCATTAAAAGCAGTTGACTTATCGTATTGCCAATCTAAATGGCTGCACATTCATGTAATATTGTGCCAAACAGAAGCTCCTTTTTAGAGCTGCTGCTGCTGCAAGTGCTGTGTCATAAGTTGTCCCTTTACAGATGCTGCCCTTGACAGAAGCCCATCCAATAGACAAATAATGTGTGCATCTTATGGCCAGTCCAAAGTGCAAGCTTCTTTTAACCTTATTTAACGGTGGCCATGCTCATTGTCAGCTTTTTGTGTCAGAGATTGAATGTCTTTTTGTCGGTGGTCGTCCGGCTGAGGAAAACACAGCACAGGTTTAGAATGCGTTCAGCATAACACCGCGCTGATGTTTACTTTATCATTATCCACTTCAGAACCTACAACAAAACACTCCACTATCAGCATCAGCTACTGACCCTATATATCTCCTTCATGCTTTCTCTGTCTCTCTCTCTCTACCGCTGCCCTTTCTCCATCTCTCCTGTTTTCTTATTCTGTCTTTCTCCTGCCCAATGATTTTATTCATCACTATTTTCCCTCATCTCCTCACCTTCTAAATTCCTCTCTCACTACCACCATCTCTCTCCCTTTTTTCTTTATCTCTCCACTGTTCCTTCAATCCATCGCTTGTCTGTCATGGTGCGCAAGCAGCCAATCAATCATGGGTTAGAGTTCGGGGTGATGCCACTCTGAGCGTTTCAAACACCTCCCTCATTCCCTTCAACTCATCCCCTCAACCCCCCTTTACTGAAAAACATCTCTAAATCAAATGCAACAAGGGGAAATACCCAACATCTAGCTTCTAGCATGTAGTTATGAATGGCAAGGCTGTGGTTTGGGGAACACCGTTGAGGTGGTACAAGCAAAGAGATTTACACTGTCATCAAAAGAAATAGGTTGCATTCATTTGAATTTTCTTGCAGTGTACACTGTAAATCCATACGTTGTATGAACTTGATTTAAGTCTGTTTTACATAAAATTAGATATTTCTTAACAACACTTAACAATTTTAAGTTAATTGAACATTTGTGGGCACATATACATTTAAACTGAGATCTTTGAGAACCAGCTGAGTTTAGTCTGTTGCCATTGGCAGCTTCTTTTCCATTGGCTTCTGTTACAATCTATTTGCCCTGGCATTTTTGGTTTATATGTATATAAAAGAAGTTTAGTGTAAATTGTTAACTCTAACATTTGTGTCTGCTCTGTGTAGATTTTTTATCCTTTTTATTGAAATCTCTAATATGTATTTTCTCCTTTAAACAGCTTTAAAATGTATTTGTATCAGACTACAAACTGGGCTGCTTTACGAATTCATGCAACCCAACTATGTCTTAAAAGCATTTTACCATGTTTTCCTATCATTCAGTGCTGGCATACCTTTTGCTAATATTACTTTTATATCTTGTTACACTTATTTCAGTCATGCTTAAATTGCAAAGATTTTTTAAAATCTGTTATTTTACTTGTTTGAGTGCTTTTTAAAACATGTTAAACCGATTCAAACTACCATGCAGCCTTTCAACACAACTTTAATACATTGTGGCGGGAAGGTCCCGCAAGGAGGAGGTTCGCTGTCTCCCAGAGACAGATCCGGAGCTCCAGCTCCTTCAGCACCAAGGACATCGCTCTGATCACCTGCTTGCTGGAGAAGCAGACGAGGCACTAATTAGGACGCTGCCAGAAACGTGTTTTTCTCTCTCCTTGACCTAGAAGGCTGACTCTGGACCACAGAAGGATCCCTGTCCTAAAAACTCCAGTCATTGGATGGACTAACCTCTCCTGGATTTGGAAGGGATATTGGCCTCTCTAGCCTGGTGGCTCCTACAGCCTCGGTCATCTGAGCCAGAGACTCAGAGACTCAGAGACTCAGAGACTTTTCTCAGTTTTTCTTTTTCCCTTTTATTAATAAATGCCCTACGGGGAGCTTTTTGTTGAACCTGCCTCTGACTCCTGCTTCAACTGGGTCCTCCTAGCTAGGTTGCTCACATGTTAAAGCTAAATATCTAAAATGCTTCGATGCAGCCTAAAATGGACACTTGCTGCTCATTCAACACTTCTCAGTCTGCTATTTTTTAGAATAAGGGGGCATGGTTGCCAGACTTTGGGAAGTATGCAAATACCACTATCCTATCCTAACGTTACCTCCATCACCTCAAAGACCCTGTGTTATCCTAACGTTACCTCCATCACCTCAAAGACCCTGTGTTATCCTAACGTTACCTCCATCACCTCAAAGACCCTGTGTTATCCTAACGTTACCTCCATCACCTCAAAGACCCTGTGTTATCCTAACGTTACCTCCATCACCTCAAAGACCCTGTGTTATCCTAACGTTACATCCATCACCTCAAAGAGCCTGTGTTATCCTAACGTTACCTCCATCACCTCAAAGAGCCTGTGTTATCCTAACGTTACCTCCATCACCTCAAAGACCCTGTGTTATCCTAACGTTACATCCATCACCTCAAAGAGCCTGTGTTATCCTAACGTTACCTCCATCACCTCAAAGAGCCTGTGTTATCCTAACGTTACCTCCATCACCTCAAAGACTCTGTGTTATTCTAACATTAATTTTGCCAACACAAATTATTTAGTTAGAACCAACTTTTAACAAGAAACTTAATAATGTTAATGTTAATAATGTTACAATGTAGTGAGTAAACCATTACAAGCACACTTTAGAATGAAAATAAACAAATGTCAGATGTAATTAGAGGCTCTACCCAATGAGGATTATGCATTATATCAAGATGTGGCGATTGAACCAACAAAATTCTAATAAAACTAATAGGCATGTACTGTACAGTGATTAGTCAAGCAACCCTTCTGGCAAGTAGTTTTTTCTTGTCTGACAGCTTTGATGTAAAACCTTCACTGGATACACAACTGTCACAGTTCTGGGCTAAACATCCCCTTTATGGACAACCTGACTGTACCTGCAACCAGTAGATATATGACTTGTCAGCAAATGAAATGAAACATTATTATTTCTTGCTTCTGGGCTTTCCCTACTGTTGGTAAGCCAGGTTATTCACATGCATTTTACAAGCTAAGGGAAGCTAAGAGAACTGGCTTCCAAATTTATAGGACACATTTTTTCTATTTTTTATGATGAAACAAAAATCCAATGACCAAAACGATCCCATAAACAGACCATTAACTTTAGTCTGTTGAGGGTAGCATTTTATTGGCAGTGTGTAGAGGCTCATACTGTACTCTGTATTATTACACATACAGTGTCTACATGTTTTGTGCAATATTTAAAATTATTCTAATTATTAATATAAAAGTATTTCTGCAGAAATGTAAACATTCAAACAGTAAACATAGGTAAACATTGATAGTGTCTTTCATCACATGTAACATTTTTAACAGTCTTAACGTTTCTTTTTTGAATTGGAGGGCCCATTTAGTGTGTTTCTCATTAATATTCAGCTGATGTGGCATTATCCCTCAACGCACCTTTGTGGTTGCAGTGACACTAATCATCACATCAGATTAAACCCTGCACCCTCTAGAGCTGCGATCGACTGCTGCAGCCTGTCTTCTACCAACACTCATCAAGGCACTTTTAGGTGGTGCAAGGTAACATATTTCTATGCATAATGAATGTATGTTGGACTGTTGTCTTGCATTGAACATTTATTTAGCGGTGTGACTGTCACTGAGCATTCTATTCACTGCCATCTATATTTCTTTCCCCTTGGACAGATGAAACGGATGGGTGGTATCTATGGTTTTTACACCTTTAAACCATAACCAGACATTAAACAGTGTAAATGTATTTGTTTAGTAATGTTCAAACTGTTATGCATATTCATCCAGCAAAAAAAAAAACAATCAAATAAAATTTTCTTCTGCTCACATAGCAACAAAGTTTGTTACAAAAAAAAAAAAAAGCTGATTGTTGGTGCTGAAGTGACAGAAATCCAAAATCAAACATTTTTTACAGCAGTTTCCTAGTTTAGGGAAGTTTTGGAACATGCCCTACTGTGGACAGATGAGATTAAAAAAGAAAACTGGAACATGTAACTTTGTGTAAATGTGCAAATTAGACTGTTGACTCTTTTTCTTTTTTGAATATTTTGGACAATACACTGTATGAATGTATCTTTTACATGTATAATTTATTTTATGTGTGTAATTCCCTGCTTTTCCAAATTTGACTAATGAATAAGCCTATGTTTTTAGTATATGCAAAAAAATTTGTATGGTCTAGTCTTAGTTTTATACATTCATACAATTAAGCAATCACGCGACAAATCACCTGCCTCCTCCAGGAAGTCCCGAATACTGATTACCTGCACTAAAAAAAAGCACACCACGCACACACCTGTTCCGAGTTTTGTTGGTTCTACCTCATTACAAAGCGTAGTTTCTGTTATTTCGTGTATGACCTTGCTTTTTGTTTTCTTGACGCCGATTACTGCCTGTTCCTCTGATATTGGTATTACCGTGTTTGACCTGGACTGTTTAACGTTTTTGCCTACTGGATTAGCTCTGCCTTCTGTGTTAACACTGTCAGTAGAAGACAAATGTAGTATGACAATTAGGTGTTAAATGAGTTCTGAAGTGAATAAATTTAAGGTGTTTTGCTGGTAAAACAGGAATCAAAAGAAGGATTAAATATAAATCTCTGTGTAGTATCTAGGACCTACGATTTTGGCATGTGCAAATAGATATTCATTAATGGAAAGATCCCAGGTTTCATTGATGTGGCACACTCAAGTTCTGAAAGATCTTAAAAGAACTAAGAAATAGTTCTGAAAGAACTATTTAACCCATAGACATAAAGTATATACATAGATTGTCACGTCTTAGCCCTGTCTCATGTCTCTGTATGTCTTCCCCACGTGACCTGTGCCTCTCTGTGTCTCCTGTCAGTATATTTCCAAAATGTGTTTCTCATTTGTAGCTCCACCCCTTCCCCAGGTGTTTCCAATTCTAGTGTGTTTTATGTTACTATAAATAGCCCTCCTCTGCCACCTTGTCCTCCGTCGGTCTTTGCACCTTCCCCTGTTGTTTTGTCTCTCTGTTGTTTCACTGCGTTTCATAGCCCAAGTCCTTGCTCTGTGTTTACCTCTGTTTATCTCGTGTATATTTCTGGTTTCCTGTTTATTCCCATTGTTTTCTCCTTTGCCCTGCTTAGTTTAGTTCTCCTTGTCTAGTTTAGTTTCTTGTTTAGCTCTATGTTCCCTGTATATAACCTTAGTCATTTGTTTCTCGTTTATTTCTTGTTTTCACGTTTATAGTTTATTTCCTTATTTATTTTCTAGTTTATTTCACTGATTTTAATCCTTCTACATTTTTACATATTTATAGAGGAGTAATCAACATGTAATAAAACCAGAGAAATGTCTATAGGAAAAAAAACAAAACAAATTGTGAAGCAGAGTGAAGATGAAAATCAATCAAAACTATTGCAAAAACATTGTCCATGTTCGGAATGTCCTAAAGCAGAAATTTAACCCTGGTGTACTATGTTAACAGATGTCGAAAAGGTAGACCTTTGTTTGCAGAAACATTGTGAGTACTGTAAAGAAAGACTCATAAACAACTGTTAATGGCATTAGCAACAATGTTTAATGGCCACAGAAGACTTCACAAACAAAAGTACAGAGGCTTAACCAGAGGATGAAAATCACTATTAACAAGAGGAATAAGAAATTAAAGTTAAAATTTTCCAAGAAGTACAGAGACACACCTATGGACTGACTATGGACTAAAGAGACAAAGATGAACCTTTAACAATGTGACAGAACACCTAATGTTTGGTGGAAAAGTTAGTCCAGGATAAAGTAGAGGAATAATTGTGTCAGGATAAGAGAGATGAATAGTTTGGTCAGAATAAGGAAGAGGGAAAGTTGGGTCAGGATAAGGGAGAGGAATAATTGTGTCAGGATAAGGAAGAGAAATAGTTTGGTCAGGATAAGAGAGAGGAATAGTTGGGTCAGGATAAGGGAGAGGAATAGTTGGGTCAGGATAAGGGAGAGGAATAGTTGGGTCAGGATAAGGGAGAGGAATAGTTGGGTCAGGATAAGGGAGAGGAATAGTTGGGTCAGGATAAGGGAGAGGAATAGTTGGGTCAGGATAAGGGAGAGGAATAGTTGGGTCAGGATAAGAGAGAGGAATAGTTGGGTCAGGATAAGGGAGAGGAATAGTTGGGTCAGGATAAGGGACAGGAATAGTTGGGTCAGGATAAGGGAGAGGAATAGTTGGGTCAGGATAAGGGACAGGAATAGTTGGGTCAGGATAAGGGAGAGGAATAGTTGGGTCAGGATAAGGGAGAGGAATAGTTGGGTCAGGATAAGGGACAGGAATAGTTGGGTCAGGATAAGGGAGAGGAATAGTTGGGTCAGGATAAGGGAGAGGAATAGTTGGGTCAGGATAAGGGAGAGGAATAGTTGGGTCAGGATAAGGGAGAGGAATAGTTGGGTCAGGATAAGGGACAGGAATAGTTGGGTCAGGATAAGGGACAGGAATAGTTGGGTCAGAATAAGGGAGAGGAATAGTTGGGTCAGGATAAGGGACAGGAATAGTTGGGTCAGGATAAGGGACAGGAATAGTTGGGTCAGGATAAGGGAGAGGAATAGTTGGGTCAGGATAAGGGACAGGAATAGTTGGGTCAGGATAAGGGAGAGGAATAGTTGGGTCAGGATAAGGGACAGGAATAGTTGGGTCAGGATAAGGGAGAGGAATAGTTGGGTCAGGATAAGGGAGAGGAATAGTTGGGTCAGGATAAGGGAGAGGAATAGTTGGGTCAGGATAAGAGAGAGGAATAGTTGGGTCAGGATAAGGGAGAGGAATAGTTGGGTCAGGATAAGGGAGAGGAATAGTTGGGTCAGGATAAGGGACAGGAATAGTTGGATCAGGATAAGGAAGAGGAATATTTGGGTCAGGATAACGGAGAGGAATAGTTGAGTCAGGATAATGGAGAGGAATAGTTGTGTCAGGATAACAGAGAGAAATAGTTGGGTCAGGATAAGGGAGAGAAATAGTTGATTCAGGATAAAGGAGAAGAATTGTTCGGTCAGGATAAGGGAGAGGAATAGTTAGGTGGATAAGGGAGAGGAATAGTTGGGTCAGGATAAGGGAGAGGAATAGTTGGGTCAGGACAATGTAGAGGAACATTTGGGTCAGGATAAGAGAAAGTAATACTTTGGTCAGGATAAGAGAGAGGAATAGTTGGGTCAGGATAAGAGAGAGGAATATTTGGGTCAGGATAAGGGAGAGGAATAGTTCGGTCAGGATAAGGAAGAGGAATAGTTGGGTCAGGATAAGAGAGAGGAATAGTTGAGTCAGGATAACGGAGAGGAATAGTTGAGTCAGGATAAAGGAGAAGAATTGTTGGGTCAGGATAAAGGAGTGAAGTATGTGTGCAAGGATAATGGAAAGGAATAATTGTGTGTCACACCTGGCGCCAAAGGCTCTCCTGTGCCTTCCACATGCAGCTCTACCTGCGATCTCCAGCCTTTGGACTACGATTCCCAGAATGCACCACATACTAACATTAGTCCCATTCACAATCACATGACGCTGCACCTGGCACTACCAAGAAGCTCATGATCACACCCGTATATATACATCTGCATTTTACTCACTCCTTGTTGAGTATTGTTGGTTTTCCACTCGACAAAGCGTTTATCCATAGACCACTGCAGTTGTGTCGTCACTTTCTAGTCAGCACCATGTTGCATATGCCCATATTTAGGGTTCTGTGTCTAGGCTGCCTCTATTACATTCTGTAGTAAATGAATATGTTCAGTTCCCTGTACGTTTTAATCTGTGTACATTTTCCTCCTGAACATCACTTGATCCTCTGAGTTACGAGATTGTTTAAGGTTTGTAATTAGAATAATGCTAGCTTTTAGCTAATGCTACCGTGCACTGACCTGACATCACAGCATTGTTGCATATGACACCGGCGAATGGATTATAATACTTTTTTTACAGAAGATCATCAAAGTATTCAATCAGATGAAAAACACTTTTAATCTGGTGATGTTGAGTAATGTAGTCTGTGTTAAGAGTTAAGAGAATTTGTAAAAGACAGATAAAAAGAGCAAGTTAGCTTTAGCTTCTCTGTGGTTGTCAGTGCTGGATCTGTAGCAGTGCTTCCTGTGGACTTATTGTATAATTATGGTCATTAGTTTATACTAATTACAGCACACCTGATCCAAATATTCAACTAACTTACTGCCCTTGTTGAGGCAAGCTGGATGTGATACAACAGAAAACAATAAACAATAAAACTCTGGATAAGAAAGAGGGAGAGGGGTAAGGACGGGTGGTGTTTTTCAAAGAAGAGTAAAAAATATTTTTGTATTTGTGTATTTGTGTCATTTTTCACATATGGGACTAAGTCTAAAGAAGTTTAAAATATATTTTTTGTTTGACAACAACAGTTTCATGTCCCAACAGATTTTTACTGAATGACTGTCATAGCTTCTATTTTTGTCTACGCTATAGTGGACTCCTCAACTCCTCTGAACTACTCAAAGATTCCAATTCCCAGCATGCACTCAGACCGGACTTCCCTGACTCTGCTGATAACGTGACGCTACTGTGTTCCCGCTCCCCTAGTTACTGATTTTTTTTTACCTGGCCAGTCTAGTATAAATAACCCTCAGCTTCACTGATGAGTATTAATTCTTGTTATCTAGCTCTTTTACAAAACATTTCCTTTGTTTGTTGTCTTTGTTACCGACCTGTTTTTGTTTCAGACTATTGATTTTTGCCTTACCCACATTATTGTTTGTTTCTGTTGCAACCAATACTTTGCATTTTTGGACTATACTCTTCTGCCTTGTCCCTTTTCTGCTGGATTTACCATGTATGACCCTGTTTTGCCTGACAACGCTCTGCTATGTTGTTTAGATTTGCTGCCTTACTGTTACTGACCATGCCTGTCTCTAACTACTCCTGTAAGCCTAACCTCTGTTGTGTGCCTGGCCAGCGTGGCAATAGTTTTATATAATAAATATCACTTAATCAATTGTAGACAATATGTTGCCAAAATTGCACAAATTGTACACTCAAGTAAAATATGTTATAAAGGTTATAAAAAAAAACTATAGTAATGCTGTATCTGTAATGTCATTAGCTGTTATTATTTTGACATTGTTTACAGAGAATATGCATTATATGGAATTATTTGTTGTTGATCCAGGCTTTTGTTGATCCAGACTTTTGTTGTTATGAACCTCGTCCACGCTACCGGACGAGGTTCTGCAGACGCTACTTGAGCTTAGCCTGCTAAGAGACCCAGGCCGCCAGCCCGCGGTATTTCCTGGCGCCGGAGCCCAGCGGAAGTGCCATCGCAAGCGGTGCGAGCGTAAGCGTAAGCGCGGAAAGAGAGCCGGGATCCGCACGAGGCTAAAAGCTAGTCCTAGCCGGCCGGCTATACCATCGCTCTTTCTTGCAAACGTCTGTTCCCTTGACAATAAACTGGACTACATCCGACTCCAGCGAACTACCCAGCGTGAGTTCAGAGACTGCTGTGTTTTGGTTTTTGTGGAATCGTGGCTGAACGACAACATTCCGGACAGCGCCATTCAGCTAGCCGGGCTAACCGCGCTCAGAGCCGATAGAAGCGCGGCTCTATCCGGGAAGACCCGCGGTGGAGGCGTGTGTGTTTACATCAACACGGAATGGTGTAACAACGCTGTGACTGTCGCCAAACACTGCTCTCCGCTGGTGGAGTTCCTGATAGTCAAGTGCAGACCTTTTTACTTAGTACGGGAGTTCTCCGCTGTGCTAATAGCTGCTGTCTACATTCCACCCAGTGCTAGCATTGGTGCTAATGCTAAAGCAATGCTAATGCTCTGTGTGAACTCTATCAGACTATCAGCGATCTGCAAAACAAACACCCAGACGGACTGTTTATTATCGCCAGAGATTTCAAACACGCAAATCTCAAGTCAGTGCTCCCTAAATTCCATCAACATGTGGACTTTGCAACGAGAGGAGCGAGCGCGTTGGATCTTGTTTACACAAACATCCCCAGCGCGTACCGGGCAGAGCCCCGCCCCCACCTCGCTTTCTCGGATCACATGTGTGTTTGGCTGACACCAACATACACACCACTCATCAGACGCTCCAGACCAGTTCAGAAGCAGGTGAAACCTGGCCGGCAGGCTCCATCTCTGCCCTTCAGGACTGTTTTGAGTGCACTGCATGGGACATGTTTAGGGAGGCTGCTAATGAAGGCGATTCTGTTGATTTGGAGGAGTATGCAGCATCAGTCACTGGCTACATCAGCAAGTGTATTGATGATGTCACTGTCTCCAAGACCATCACCACACGCCCAAACCAGAAGCCTTGGATGACTGCTGAGGTACATGCGCTGCTGAGGACCTGCGACTCCGCCTTCAGAGTGGGTGACAAGGTGGCCCTGAGGAAAGCGAGAGCCGACCTTTCAAGTGCTATCAGAGTGGCAAAGCGCGCACACGCCCAGAGAATCCACAGCCACTTCAAGGACACGGGTGACGCGCGGCGCATGTGGCAGGGCATCCAGGCAATCACCAACTACAGGACAATGCCACCGTCCTGTGAACGTGATGCCTCCCTCCCTGATGCCCTAAACAACTTTTATGCACGGTTTGAGGCACAAAACAACACGATGGCGAGAAAGACCATGCCCAAGCCGGACGAGCAGGTGTTGTGCCTGACTGCAGTGGATGTGAGGAACACTCTGCGCAGAGTCAACCCACGAAAAGCTGCAGGACCAGACAACATCCCCGGCAGAGTGCTCAGGGAGTGCGCAGACCAGCTGACAGATGTTCTCACGGACATCTTCAACATCTCCCTGTGCAGCGCCACTGTCCCAACGTGCCTCAAGTCCACCACCATCGTCCCCGTGCCGAAGAAGTCCACAGTGTCCTGCCTCAATGACTACCATCCCGTTGCACTTACACCCATCATCATGAAGTGCTTCGAGAGGCTAGTCATGAGGAACATCAAGACACAACTGCCCTCTTCACTGGACCCCCTGCAGTTTGCGTATCGTCCCAATCGCTCCACGGACAATGCCATCACCACCACCCTTCATCTCTCCCTCACCCACCTGGAGAAGAAGGACACTTACGTCAGAATGCTGTTTATAGACTTCAGTTCAGCATTCAACACCATCATCCCACAGAACCTCACCAGGAAGCTAAGCTCGCTCGGCCTCAACACCCCCCTCTGCAACTGGATCCTGGACTTTCTGACGGGGAGACCCCAGTCAGTCCGGTTCGGGGGCAGCACCTCCAGCACCATCACACTGAACACGGGGGCCCCCCAGGGCAGTGTCCTGAGTCCTCTGCTGTTCACCCTGCTGACTCATGACTGTGCTGCAAAACACAGTTCTAACAGCTTTATCAAGTTCGCCGATGATACAACCGTGCTGGGTCTCATCACCACAGGCGACGAGTCAGCATACAGAGAGGAGGTGCAGTGGCTGACAGACTGGTGTACAGGTGGTCCTTGGAGGAACGTTGTTTCGTTTCACTGTGTACTCTGTATATAGCTGAAATGACAATAAAAACCACTTTGACTTGACTTTGACTTTGACTGACAACAGAATGAGCTTTTGTGCAGGAAACTAACTATTTGGTTAATTGTATAAAGGAGGTGTTTTGCTGTATGTAGAGTTAAGAAAAAGAAACGAAAGTACTGTTAAACTCTTATTAGCAGTTGTAAAAGACTGTAAGCTCCAGTTCATTTAAATATTTAATGTGAGGAGTGGTTTGAGCTGATTTGGTCAACAAATCATTGTGATAAGAAAATGTAAAACTCCTATTTTTCAAGCATGGGTTTGGATTATTTATCTTTACTAACACTTGTGAAAATATCCCTCATTTAATTTAATGGTAACAAATGGCTACATCCATTACCATGAAAATGAAAATAGGCTTTAATCAGTGAAATACTCATGAAGGGATAATGCTTGTGGTGTAGTGAGTGTTGGATGGGATTATGTAGTGTTGGATGGGATTGTATAGTGCTGGATGGGATTGTGTAGTGTTGGTTGGGATTGTATAGTGTTGGATGGGATTGTATAGTGTTGAATGGGACTGTGTAGTGTTGGATGGTATTGTGTAGTGTTGGATGGGATTGTGTAATGTTGGATTGGACTGTGTAGTGTTGGATGGTATTGTGTAGTGGTGGATGGGATTGTGTAGTGTTGGTTGGGATTGTATAGTGTTGGATGGGATTGTATAGTGTTGAATGGGACTGTGTAGTGTTGGATGGTATTGTGTAGTGTTGGATGGGATTGTGTAATGTTGGATTGGACTGTGTAGTGTTGCATGGTATTGTGTGGTGTTGAATTGTATTGTGTAATGTTGGATGGGATTGTGTAGTGTTGGATGGGATTGTGTAGTGTTGGATGGGATTGTGTAGTGTTGGATGGTATTGTGTAGTGTTGGATGGTATTGTGTAGTGTTGAATTGTATTGTGTAGTGTTGGATGGTATTGTGTAGTGTTGGATGGTATTGTGTAGTGTTGGATGGGATTGTGTAGTGTTGGATGGGATTGTGTAGTGTTGGATGGGATTGTGTAGTGTTGGATGGTATTGTGTAGTGTTGGATGGTACTGTGTAGTGTTGGATGGGATTGTGTAGTGAGAAATTATGAGAGTAATATTGCTAACTTTTAGCATGGTTGGGATTTATTTAGTAATCTGTGGCTCTAGTGTGGATTGGTAAATATGTATGACATACACGCAATGAGAATATAACACAGGATTTCTCTATCTTTAATGGGGTCTGTCCTTGCATTTGGGATAGCAGGCATGTCCTTTTTGCAGTTAGTGAGTGTGTGTGTGCGTGTGTGAGTGAGTGAGAGAGAGAGAGAGAATCTTATATTGCATGAATAGTAGGATTTTATAGGTGTGTGTGTGGTTGAAATGAATGAGAAATCGAGTGTGTCACCTCTCCTCTGCTCCCTTATTGGAAATTGAATATGAGGGATTCTGTGAGTCAACCCCTTATGACCCTCAAAGCTACTTTGATTGCTATTGGCCAGAGAGCAATCAATGCAGAAATTACCAAGAGGCAGCAGGGTCCAGTATGACATTTTTGGCCATCCACCCTCCATCCCTCCCTCCATACACACACACACACACACACACACACACATATATATATATATATATATATATATATATATATACATATATAAAGTACAGGCCAAACGTTTGGACACACCTTCTCACTCAATGTTTTTTTTATTTTATTTTCATGACTATTTACATTGTACGTTCTCACTGAAGACATAAAAGCTATGAATGAACACATGTGGAGTTACTCTATGTCCTTAAAAAATATGACCTGGCCTTCATGGTCACGGTGAACCCTATCGAGATGGTTTGGGGTGAGCTGGATCTACAATGTAAATAGTCATGAAAATAAAGAAAACGCATTCTCAATCACTCACACACACACACTAAGTCACTCACTCACTCATGCACTCACTCACTTAGCCACTCACTCACTCACTCACTCACTCACTCACTCACTCAGCCACTCACTCACTCACTCACTCACTCACTCAGCCACTCACTCACTCACTCACTCACTCACTCAGGCACTTACTCACTCACTCACTCACTAACTCAGCCACTCACTCACTCACTCACTCAGCCACTCACTCACTCACTCACTCAGGCACTTACTCACTCACTCACTAACTCAGCCACACACTCACTCACTCACTCACTTACTCAGCCACTCACTCACTCACTCACTCAGCCACTCACTCACTCAGTCACTCAGTCACGCACTTACTAACTCAGTCACTCAGTCACTCACTCACTCACTAACTCAGCCACTCACTCACTCACTCACTCAGGCACTTACTCACTCACTCACTCACTAACTCAGCCACTCACTCACTCACTCACTCACTCACTCACTCAGCCACTCACTCACTCACTCACTCACTCAGGCACTTACTCACTCACTCACTTACTCAGCCACTCACTCACTCACTCACTCAGCCACTCACTCACTCAGTCGCTCAGTCATGCACTTACTAACTCACTCACTCAGCCACTCACTCACTCACTCAGCCACTCACTCACTCACTCACTCACTCAGGCACTTACTCACTCACTCACTAACTCAGCCACTCACTCACTCACTCACTCAGCCACTCACTCACTCACTCACTCACTCACTCACTCAGGCACTTACTCACTCACTCACTAACTCAGCCACTCATTCACTCACTCACTCACTTACTCACTCACTCATTTAGCCACTCACTTACTCACTCACTCACTCACTCACTCAGCCACTCACTCACCCACTCACTCACCCACTCACTCACGCACTCACTCACTCACTCAGCCACTCACCCACTCACTCATCCACTCACTCACTCACTCACTCAGCCACTCACGCACTCAGCCACTCACGCACTCACTCACTCAGCCACTCACTCAATCACTCAGCCACTCGCTCACTCAATCACTCTGAAACTGACTCACTCCCTTAGAATCACTTACTCATGCACTCACTTGCGCACTCACTCACTCACTTGCGCACTCAGATACTTATTTACTCAGCAACTCACTCACTCACACAGACACTCACACACTTACTCTCTCAGCCTCTCAGTGACTCACTTAGCCACTCACCCATTCACTCATTTACTCACTATCTTAGTCAGCCACTCAGTCACTCACCCACTCACTAAGCCACTTACTTAGCCACTGTGCCACTTACTTACTCAGCCACTCACACTCATTCGATCACTCATTCACTCAGCCAATTACAGACTCACTCACTCACTCAGCCACTCACTCACTCACTCACTCACTCAGCCACTCACTGACCCACTCAGACATTCAACCACTCACTGACTCACCCAGTGACTTGCTTACTCCCTCAGCCACTCACACTCATTCGATCACTCATTCACTCAGCCAATTACAGACTCACTCACTCACTCACTCAAACACTGAACCAATTAGTCGCTCACTTATTTAGCCACTCAAACACTCGATCACTCACTTACTTATTAAGCCACTCACTCAGCCACTCATTTATTCGATCACCCACTTAGACACTCATTCACTCAGTCACTAATTCAGTCACTCACTCCGCCACTCACTCACTCAACCATTCTTTTGACTCACAGCTACTTACTTAGACATATACCCACCCGCTCACTTACTCAGCCACTCATTCATTCACTCAGCTACACCCTCACTCACTTAGACACTCATTTACTCAGCCACTCATTCACTCGCTCACTCACTCTCTCACTCACTCACTCACTCACTCACTCAGCACTTTACTCACCCAGAAAACTCAGCCACTCACTTACTTAGCAACTCACTCACTCCTTCACTCACTCAGCCACTAACTGACACACTCAGGCACTCAGTCACTAACTCACTTGCTCACTCACTCAGCCACTCACTGACTTACTCAGACAATCATTTACTCACTCAGACACTCACTGACTCACTCAAACACTCAGACACTCACTCAATCACTAATTCACTTGCTCACTCACTCAGCCACTTACTCACTCAGACATTTACTCACTTTCTCATCCACTCGATCACTCACTCACTAATTCAGCCATTGACTTCTTCACTCACTCAGCAATTTACTCACTCACATAGTCAGCCACTCACTTACTCAGCCACTTACTCACTCAGCCACTTACACACTTGATCACTCACTCACTCAGCAACTTACTCACTTACTCATTCACTCACTCAGCCACTCACTCAGACACTTACACACTCGATCACTTAATCACTCAGCATATTACTCCCTTACTCTTTCACTCACTCACTCACTCACTCAGCCACTTTCACACTCGATCACTCACTCACTCAGCAACTTACTCACTCACTTACTCACTTACTCACTCAGCCACTTTCACACTCGATCACTCACTCACTCAGCAACTCACTCACTCATTCACTTAGCAACTCACTTACTCACTTATTCCCTCAGCAACGCACTCAGTTACTCATTCACTCAATCACTCAATCACTCAGCCACTTTCACACTCGATCACTCACTCACTCAGCAACTCACTCACTCAGCAACTCACTCACTCAGCCACTCACTCACTCACTCACTCACGTAGTCAACCACTCACTCAAAACACTTAGCCACTTACTCACTTGCTTACTCACACACTCACTTACCCATTTAAACACTTATTTACTCACTCACTCACTCAGCAACTCACTCACTTAGTCATTTACTCACTCACTCAGCCACTCTCTTGCTCACTCACTTACTTGCTCAGCCACTTGCTCCCTTGCTCACTGACTCAGCCTCGCTCAGTACTCTCAGTACTATCTTGACAAAACTTTTTGCAACGCTACATGTCTTTCACAATATTCAGCAGAATATTGATGCAGTTACAAATTCTTAAGTATTCACAAGTTTGTTTGCAGTGGAACAAAACAGAAATTTACAAAAGAAACAGAGGAATGAAATAGCTATCAATTACCCCACACAGAACTCAATCAATCTGTTTTTTGTAACCATCAATACTTTTTTTACACCTCTTGAAAGAAACAGCTCCAAGTCTCAGATTTTAAAGCTCTCTTGTGGTAACTACATCTCTACAGGTGTTCTACAGGACTAAGATCTAGCCGTCTGAGAGAGACTCAGCTTTCTGACACTGAGCCCTACATTGTACTCCAAAACGCCTTGATAATCTTTCAATTTTATATATCATGCACACAGCTAATGCATCCAGAAACAGATTTAAAGTCAACATTTCTCTATTTAAACTGGCTGAATTTTATATGGCCAGCAACTGTTAACTTGCAACAAATACAAATGAACAAATTATTATAATTATGTTTTTAAAAAGAGTTCTGTGTGTAATTATTTTGGATATATAAATAAATGCAGAGGGGAAACGATATTTTTGTCTTGGCTGCATACAAAATCCTTGAGATACTCCTGGATGCTTATCTAGGGTAAATGTGCTAATGAATATAACCAAGCTAAGCACTTGTAACTGTGCTTCAGTCATCCGACAAGCTTTAATATACACGTATTTATCTGATAACTGCAAAAAAATATATTTTTGTTCAGTAATCTCATCAGTGTTTACAAGCATTAGGGTATTCCAATTAGTCTTGTAAATTTAGTTTGAAATTTAATGGATCTCAATACTACAATGGTTATTTTAACATATGAAGCTGTGTGAGTTGAATTGTTATAATGTTTTTTTCACTCAACTTTACAAGGCCAAAGGTGCACATAATCTAAGATTCACCCATATATGACTTTATATGAAATTATCTGCATTAACTTAAGTTGAAAATGTAAGATTTTCTAAAGAGTTGATATGGGCACTGAATGAGAGAATTGAATTAAAGATGACAACCAGATTTTGAGTCAGTGGGGAAGGAGAAACAGCTACATCATTGGTGCAAAGATAAGAGTAGTTCTCCTTTTCTGTGTAGCAGGTTTCTAAATGAGTAATGGATGTATTTTAATGCTAAGGTAAATCTAGGTGTCAAAAACAAAACAATGGAAGTCAAATTTAAAGGGAAAGAATGTATAAACCAAATGAGAGAAAGTCATAGGAACAGTCAATGAGGAACTTCTTGAGGGACAGCAGCTATATAGAACTTATAACCAGTAAGGATCTTTGTAATTATATAATTATTATAATTTTGCAGTCCAGATTGTTAACATGGATAATAAAAACACTAACTAGCAACAATAATCCCTTGTTGAACAGGAGAGTGGGAATAGTTCAAAATAGTCAATAATAAATAAAATATTTGTTTTTGGTGGACAATTGAGCAACACTGCAATTACAGAGGCATTAAAGTAAAGTATATTTAAAAGAAGCAGCAGTTGAGGAAAGTCTTTAAAGTTAAATGCAATGGAATATCTTCACCAAGCCACCTCCTCATCCAGACAAACAAGGTTTGCAGATATATACAACGTATATGTTAAAGGGGTGGCCTGAATTAGAGCAACAGTATATTCTGCTGAAGTACTGAACGCTCAGTAACACAAAAACAGTACCAGGTGAAGCAAAAAGGAAGAAAAGATACTGTTCTTTATATATACATTACCTTTCAATACAAACAATCTCTTCATGTATTATTAACATCAGAGTAGTGTACAGTTTTTTTTTTCTGTATTATTTTTAGCCCTGATGGACATGACAATGGCACAATATAACAGCTCTACAGGCAGTTGCCTTAAGAGGCAGTAGGGCATTGAATTTACATAATTTGGTAGCAATATATGATAAAAACTGCAGACTGTAAAAGGGCTTAGAGCCGAACCAAGTATGTTTGATACCTGCAGAAGTAAAAGTGTGAATAGTCTTCAGCCACAGTCAATCTGGGCAACACTTTAAATCTAAAAGCAGCAATTTGAAATAAAAGTATGTTTTATATAATGTATAGTATATCATTGTCATTGGCAAACAATGCTGCATTTGACTAAAGCTAAAAGAAGAATTTCCACGTTTGACCTACTGTTTGTGCTACCTAGTAATTATCATAATCGTTATAATATAATGTAATGCACATAATGCCACACAAAAATTGCAGACACTCAGATCAGTTCTCCTTTGAAAAGTAATGCCTCAGTTTGATGTTGCATATCAAGCACTATTTCTTTGCAGTTGTTTTATTGCCTTGGTTTTGCTTATTTTGCACTGGTAACTAGTTTGTTTAACCTTTGATTTTGAGCTCTGCTTGTAATATGACTATGTGTTATGGATTCTCCAATGAGTTGTGTAATGCTTCTCCTGTGTCTGACCCGGCCTGGCTTTGTTACTTCTCTCATTTGCACTTTTGCAAATAAACCTCATAGTTTTATCTTAAACTTAAATTATTTCAAAGCGTGAAATAATTCACACATTGTAACTCATACTCACTGAAGCTTATTTTAGTTGTATTTTAGCAGATTTTACATAAATAATGTAGGCACATATTAACCTGTACATCTTTTGGTTCCTGGCATCATTTATTTCCATAATAGGTGTGTCCCTCACCCAACTCATCATCAGTGTGTAGTCTTGTCCACAAGGACTTCCTTCCCTTGGGTACTGAGTTATATCTTATATAATGTTAAGTAACTTTTTTAATGTGAAGTAAAGTACCTTTATTACAAAACAAAATAAGTTTTGGTGCAGATCCATGAAACATATCATGGGTTAAAGGGGTCTTAAACATGTGATGGGTTAATTGGCCGATAACAGGTCATTGAGCAAAAAGACACCAGTGCTGTGTAAATATGCTGTCTGGGTATTAACTCGTGGCTTGGCACTATGTTAACTGCACTATTTAGTTCTGGTGAGGTGGTCAAAAAACACTTTGCGTAACCATATTTGTGTCATATCTGTGTAAATCCTGCAATGTTACTGTACCGCTGATTTTTTCACTTTCAGTAATGATTCTGTATCTTTTAGCTCATCAACAAATGCATGTGTATAGCATGTCCCTAATGGTGTTAATTCCACTTTCTGAAGTCTTAATTCTTAACAAATAACTAAACAAATACAACTATTTAATGGAACCTAAAAAGAGAACTATTAAGTAGCCAAAAATGTACATAAATGGGTCTGTCTCAGGCAGGTGGTTACTGAAAGACAGAACAGAATCAGAATTCCAAATATGCATTATGCTCACACACACACACACTGCCAAATAATCACTGGCCTTTCATTAAAAATGTACATTTATTTTTATTAATTTATACACATGCAACAGGCACTAGTGTGCTAAATGGATTAGATCTGTACCTCAGTGTTTGTGTGTGTGTGCGTGTGTGTGCGTGTCTGTATGTGTGTGCGTGTATGTGCAGCATTTTCCACTGAAGCTCTAGCTGATTTTCAGCTCCAGGCTCAGAGCTTATTGAGAATCCAGTCACATCCCATGCCGGCAGTACGAAAGCCCCCATCCTTCCCCCCCCTTCTCTCTCTACACCATCCCCTTCTCTCTCTCTCTTCCTCTCTCTCTCTCTCTCTCTCTCTCTCACACGAACACACACACACACACACACACACACACAAATTTCCTCCCCCACCCTCCCTTTCTTTTTCTCTCTCACTCTGCTGCAGCTGCTTTTTCACTGGCTGTCCTCCTCTCCTTCACTCACCTCCTCCCCTCTTCATTTTTTTTTCTTCTTCAGCTCTCTTGCTACCTTCTTCCCTTCTCTTCCTCTCTCTTAGTCTTGAAACCACCCAAACCCCACCCGCCTCACCACCTCCACGTGCCCCTTTTAGCACCACTGATAAACCCTCTTAATGTTCTTCCAGGTCCGTCACCCTGCTTGCCTCAGCCACACACTGATCTCTGGCCACCTGTCTGTCAAACACACTGACACAAAAAAGGAAGACAGATAGACAGAGACAGAAAAATAGAGCTTGATTTTTCACCATGTCTTCTCCTGCTGTTTGTTTTCGCCTTTGTCATATTCCTACCGCACTATGCTACAGCGCACCTGTCCCAGCCCAACAGTTTAGACACAGCCATGATTGACAAGTATGCTGAGAAGGGTGCTATCAGAATGTGTGTGTGTGTGTGTGTGTGTGTGTGAGAAAGAGAGAGAGAGAGAGAGAGAGAAAGCATTGACAGCTCGAAATGTCATTTTTCATATCTGTTTACTGAGTGTGTGCTCAACCCATATCACTTCATGGCAGCTATTGCACACACACATACTGGCATGTATGCATGCACGCACACACACACACACACACACACACACACACACACACACATACACATGCACACACAAGACCAAAGTGAACCTACTTAATGTGTGTTCCTTTGTATTACATTTGATTCGCATGACACACAGAAAATGAAAAAGCGGACACATATGATGTGATAACCAAGGAAATAAAAGAGAGTTTTTTTTAAAAAAGGCATCCATAATCTTATCATACACATGCACACACACAAACACAATATCACTTAGGGTTTTACTGAAACAATACTACAATAAGGCATCAAGAGCAGAACAAATCTTCACATCTGCTAAGAACAGCTCCTCTGATGTGTAAGTGCTTGACAACAACGGGGCACATGCTTACTAGCATTCTTCCTTTTCTTTTTTTCAGATAAAGATGCTTTACTCTCAGCAATTGTGTGTTCATTTATTAAACACAGTATAATCAGTTTTAAAATCAGTATGTAACAATGGCTCTAGTTTGTATAATATATAGTTTTTCTTGACTGTCTATCAAATTAAGATGCTTGTGTCAAACAATACAAGAGAATATGCCATTATTTAATATGCTTACATGTGGCATATGCATGTACACCTAACACACAAATGAAAATGTTTAATTTTCATGTATTTTATTTATTTAGAATATTTGTGTGCTTTTGTATACCAAACCTGTCTGTTTACAGACCTCTCTTTATCTTTTAGATTTAAATGGGCTGTGCTTATTACGCTGATATAAATTTACTTTGCTCTGATTGGTTGCCCTTCATGAGCCTCAATCAAATAGCAGTTTGGATAAAACACTCCTATTAATTTCAGTGTGAATGGGCATGGCTAAACAGTGGGCTGAATAGTCAAATAAGTGCTTTAGTTTTTTGCGCCATTACAAAAACAATTCATCAAAGGTCTGCAGCTTAGTTTCTATATATTCTGTTTCTGAATGCGGTGTTCTGATGTATTTCTTAACAGCAACATGCAGAAATACAGCTACCCATCCCCGCACGCACACTGATGCACGCACATGCATACACTCAAATGATCATCTAATTGCTGTAAAGCAATTAAGCATGTGCACTGCTGTCAGCATTGATTAGATTCTGTTGCAGCGTGCCCATGTCCAGTACCCAATATGTGAGGCGTTAGTGTGTTAGCCCATTAGCAGGGCGTCAAAAACGAGTGTCCCATCAGCTTGTTAATGAGCGGGAACACTAATCATGTTTTACACCGAGACAAACACAATTAAAACATCTGCATCATCACGACCTGCTCCTCTGCGTCTTTTGCTCCTCTGTCTAGTAACTAATGACTTTGTTTTTCCAACACACTTGCATTGGCCTGCTAAACCCCCCGTCGCTCCACCACTACCGGCAAACCTGTCTGATACTCTCATTCACACCAAGCTGTGAAGAGGTCTCGCCACACTTCATCCTAGATAAGACTGACATAAATTACACCCCTCACTGAGATTTTGTTAGCAGTATTTACATTTAAGGAGCCTAATTGTGTCGTGGCAAATACCCTCTGGCCCAGGAAGAGCCTGGATTTGGTGGTTCCGCCTGGGAGGAGAGATTTCTAATTGAAAGTCGCAAATTAAAATCCACATTAATATTGAGATATTGTACTAGCTTAGTGGCCTGGTACTCCCAGCTGGCAAAAATCTCACCCATTCGTTGAATCTCTCCCTCTCTCTCGCTCTTCTTGTGGATGGAGATGATGCATAGCAGTTGGGATTCACTGCTGTCCCTGTGATGGATTGGAGCACTTTGGGGAAAATTGCAGTTCAGGGCCACTCTCAAGCTCACGCTTAAATAAAATTCTCTACAGCACTGAAATGTAAAAGTGGTTAGAGAGAGAGAGAGAGAGAGATAGAGAGAGAGAGAGAGAGAGAGAGAGAGAAAGTTTTACGGAGATCACTGTGAAAAGATTCTGTTCTTAAAAAAAACGACAGTATGGTAAAATTCATTTTGGCTGTTAATAAACAACAAATTTTAACAGAATCATCCTGGTATCCTGAAAAACAGCTCTATTCTGTTAAATAAATGCATTGTATAGCAGGAACAGGAGATGCAACTAGGGTAGCAGTAGCTGGTTGCAATTCACTGTGTATAAGTTACTGATTTTCATCAGTAGTCAAAATTAATTGGTTAATTCATGAATAAAACTTGGAGTTAAACTCCCAGTGTTAAAGAAAAACCGAACACTCTCAGGTCCTGACTAACTCCCAGAGTGTTAGCTCCACACTTTATACGTGGTGTAACCCTGGAGGGGCGTGTTTAAGATATCTGCATGAGCAAAAGACTATGGGAAGGAGGATATCTACCTATTCTATATCTATCTGTAGATGCCACTGGGCACACAGTTTACACCCTGTCACAATTTGTACCACATGTGGCGCACAAATGTACTGAATTTAAATAAAAACAGTGTTTAACTGTTAATATACTGTTAATTTAACAGTTGCTAGTGTGTGATTTTACGGTGAAGGAGAGGAAGTAAGAGAGAGAGAGAAATAATTAAGAAATTTAGGAAAAAAGAAAAGGTGAGAGGGCAGGAGTGAGAACTGAAGACAGAGAGGGTATAGCTGATACCTTCTTGCAAACCTTCTTGAAGGTGATTAAAGTGTCATTTTGCAAAAAAACATTTAGTACTTCCTCTTTTTGAAATACAATGTCACTCCTAGTTGCGTTTACATGCTACACAGGAAAATGTTCTTCTACCACCACTGCCTGCATTAGCCAATATAAGAAAATAGACAGTAAAACCAGTGAACCATAAAAAGGCAACAGACTGACTTAAACCCGTGAATTAGGATTTATGGCCTTGCCCAACTTGGAGGGAGCGTCACAGTGCAGTTAGCCAATTAGAGGCTTTACATTTGCATGTTGTTATTATTCCTGAGTAAGATATGCCCACTCCTGTGCCCAATTAAAACAGCCTGAAACAGGAGAACCAGAGCACTTTACAGCTAATTAATGAATTAATTACACTGATGCCATGCATCACAACAATGATGCATGGCAGTAACAAATTTTAAAAGTTAAAGCAGCAATTACCTCAAGTGAATAATCAGCTTACACACTTTCACAGAGTGAAAATACAGTAAAATGCCACAAATACAGTAAAATGTATTTTTCAAATGTAATAAATACATAATTATTTTAAAATGTTGGTTAAAGTTGTAAAACCTAACCAGATCTATGCAATGTTGATTTAAAAAAATGATATTGCTATATATATGTTTACATGTAGCTTTTTAAACTTGCTGTGTACTTAAAACCAAGAATAATACATTTTATTCTCAAAAAAATTAAAATGCAAAAAAAAAAAAAAATCTATGCAATTCAGTCCTAACCATCTTTTAAGCAGGAACATGATTAAAGTTAATATAGTGATGATGGCAATGCTTGATGTCACAATGAGCTTTGCAAAGCTTGTGTAATTCATCCAATACATGAAGTAAGAGATCTATTATATTTTATGCAACACTTGAGCTGCCAATTACCTGAGTAAACAAAGGAGGGAAGGAGTGGGAGAAAAGCCAGAATAAGAGGAATGGTTTATTCGATACTGAATCAATAGACATCACCACCAACCACAGTATGGAAATGAGCTGGTAATGATATGGTAATCACATGGTAATCTGGGAAAGTTATTCAACATGGGGAGGAGGAAATTGTCAAAGTGGCAAATGCTCTAAACACAAAAAAAAACATAAAAAAAAACATAAAAAAAGACAAAACTACAAACTAAAATAGTGCAGAATCCGGAGAATTCTATATTTGCTATCAGTGATAAAGTCTCATCAAATGAGACAATGAATCTCAGCATAGATTAATTGAAGGTTGATGTTTTCATACTTTGAAATCTTATCCCAACTGATCTATTAGCTACAACAGAACACTGTAGCTTTATGTAGCCTAGCTATTTCCCCAAACATGCAGCTGCTTTTCTCCCTTCTAGGATAAATAAATCAACGATTTGTGCAGTAAGAAATGGTTGTAAGAAAGTTGTTTGTGGGGATGTAATGTATATATGTATTTTTGTATATGAAATGTAAATATCACACGAATGGGCTGTTTTAGCACAATTTAAAGGTAGTGATTCAACCTTACCACAGCTACAAATCCCGCCACAGTTTGTGCGCATGTTTTTTATTCTAAATGTAGTACTGCCCTCTACTGGTGCCGCTGCACAAAAGCACCCCCTTTTCACTACCCTACTTCACACTTTATACTGAACTATCTGTTCGTCTGATTCACCTGTATACTGCATACAAAAATAAAATAAAAAAAAACAATAACTGTAAAGTCATTAAAATATCTTGATGTCCACATTTTGCTCAATCTTCTTTTTTTACTCTGTTTTTATCTCTCTTTTTTGTCAAAAATAAGAATCCCCAAAAACACTCTAAGGGGATGGGTCTGGAATAAGCAAAAATTAAACATGTAAAATTACAACACTGTAAAAGAAAAACACAACACTGAGCATAGAGCTGATGGCTTTCTTCCATTAAATAGAAGAAGAAAATGGGCTGCTGATTTCCCCAAACATGATGTGGTAATTCTGAGTCTCCCTCTGGTGGCTGGGGTGGCATGTCACGCCCCAGTCTGGAAAAAAAATAACATTTGTGGTCTTACCTAGTATACTAACATAGATTCAGAGTGTGTACTGAAGCAACATGATTGCCAGCAAAGAACTACAAAGGTGTATTTGAACTTAATTTCACCTCGATTAACTGTTTAGCATTTACTTTGTATAACTAATGCTTAGCATAGTACTGCCCATTAAAAGAGTATTCCAGAAAGTGTCTCTCTAAACCTGCACTGATCAATCTGTTGCCTCAAAACCTGTTTCAAATGAAAGTGCATGTGGTAATGGGCTAGTGCGTTGAAATTATTCACACAAGGCAATCTGTATCATGCTGACCTTAAATTTAGAATAATAGTCACAACAGTTTAAACCTGCAGTGCTTTTACATGACATGCTGTACAATTATAAACATGTTTTTATGGGTGATATACAAACAAGACAGCATGCATAAATGTATTCTTATCTCACAATAAATATTAGTGTTAATATTTAATTTTAATATTTAAATTTATGTAATTAATATTTAGATGTTGTTAGAATAAAATTCAAATTTCCATAATTTATTTCATGGGTTGTCCTACATTTTTGGTGAATCATGTGGTAATTCCTCATTTAGCATTTAACTGGTTACATCAGTTTTAAAGCCTCTTGCCCTTTGTGCAGCTTTACTTTGAACACAGAGGAACTGCAAACAAAGTGTTTCCTTGGTTTTATTTGTATGCCACTTCTCACTTACAGTTGCAGATTAAAAAGCCTGTGCATGTTAATTGGGAATAAAATCAGTCAAAGGCAGCTTAATGTTTCAGCTAAGCCATTGGTAAAGGTCCCAGCACACTTAAAAAGTTGAAAGCTTTAGTGGCATTCATTTTGCAATTATATCTTATTTTAGCAAATTGAAAACTGTATAGCAACTTTCTTTAAATACTTCTTTTCTTTTACAATTTTTCTATTAGCTTTTAAAAGTGAAAATGATTTAGAAAATAATTTAGAGGTTTGCATTTTGTGTAAAGATCGCACAGTACTACTTATTTTGGCACTACAAAACCATTATTGAAATCCTTGACTGTAGTGATAGCGTTACAGAGCTAATGCTACAAAGCCAATCAGATGTTAGCAGGAAAAGAAGACAATCAATTTCAATGTATTATGATACTCTACACTGCAACAAAAGAAGAAAAAGTGATGACATCATATCACACAATGAAAGTGTGTTCTATTTCAGAGTAGATTGATTTGTCCAAAAAGTGCCAAGTTGTGTTTCACTTTCCCCTTTGTAGCACTGATCAAGCTGAATGGTACAACACAAATGTAGATGACAGTAGAAGAACTGCTACCAGTTTTCTCTATAGGAACTCTCAACAAGTATTCCATTTAAAATCTTACATCTTATATTGTAGTACAGTATTAAGCTTTAATGTATTGGACAAACAATATAATATAAAATATAGACAAATGTATTTATACATTTATTCATACATATTTTCTGAATAAATTATGTTTGCTCTTCACATCACATTTTAATGTATGTGAGACGGTTGGCATTTTATTTCTCAGAATTATGTATTATTAAAAATTACACAATCACTGGTTCACAGAACATAAGGCTACAAATTCAACACATTCACATATGGAAAGCCACCATTTGAACAAAGCATAGATTTAAAATGCTGTTGCATTATAAAGGAATTAAACATGTGTTTATATATGTGTTAAAATAGAGGCCCAAAGGGGTGTGGAATGGGATGAGTGTGTGTGTTCTCAGGCACACTGAGACTGTTCATTTTCCACTCATGGCAGCTTCATCACTGTGTTGATTAGAAATGCACTATTCTGGTATTCCTTGGCTGTCACTTGAGCCGTCAACTGATTGAAGGGGGGAAAAGGGGGGGAAAAACAAAGCAGAGCTATGACAACCCAATCACCACCAGCACCCTCCGCCTGAGCATCTCCCAGAGCGTCACCACGGTAATGAGGCGCTGATTAGTGGACTCGGGGCCTTTCTCTAGCCTGCTGCCGGGGTTAATTTGTTCCTCAGACAGTGTCGCGCAAGGCTACCCAAAGACGAATGAGAACGTGCGCAGGATGATATTGCAGAGATAAAGCCAACCTGCCAATCAGTCAGGATTCATTGTAAAGAGACATAGGTCTGTCTCTCTCTCTCTCTCTCTCTCTCTCTCTCTCTCTCTCTCTGCTCGCTCTTTCTTTTTGTGCCTGATATTCAGTCTGTGGCAACTGGCTGTCAGAAAAAGAAACCATATTACATTCAAACTGGAGCTCCTGCCTGCATGTGCAAACTGTGCATCTTTTCCCTTATACGTTAACACAACTCACTGATCGCATTCCCAACCGAATTCATATCCTTCTTATCTATTTTAAGACAAGTTACATTGAAAGTTGTCTTTCTGTGTACAAATAAATGCAAAGGTTACTAGCATTATAGTTTTTTTTTTAGTTTAGTTTAGAAAATTTATTCATTTCATCATAAACAAAATGCAATTTTACAAAAAATATACAAATCACAAATAAAATGAAAGGCAGCAGAAAGAAGAAAAAAAATCTTATAATATCTGCCCCTTTTATCCCAAAATTATTTAAGAACAATAGTAATTTTTTGAAAAAAAAAACAAACAAAAAAAAACAAACAAACAAAAAAATAGAAAAAAAACATCAAATCCTTCTCAAAAAAATTATATAGTTACACATTTTTTTTATACAGACCAGCTTTTATCATTTTTTTAAACACATACATTGATCTAGCATTTTTAACATCACTCTCCAAATTATTCCATAATCTTATTCCTTGAATTACAAGTAACTTCACCTCACTGACTCTACAAATCTCAACACCATCAACTCTAAATGGAATATCAATAGTTTTCTTTCTACTACTGAATATCATATAGTTTGTTTTATCCAGATTTAATGATAATTTATTAAGCTAAACCAAGTTTGTATTTTCACAAATTCTATCTGTATAATATCCAACATTCGTTCTATATCTTTACCTAAACAAAACAAAGTGGTATCATCTGCAAATAGAATACATTTAAAAAATCCTGACACATTTACCAAGTCATTTACATATAAAATAAATAACTTTGGACCAAGTACAGAACCCTGAGGAACTCCACACGTAATATTACAAAGTTCAGATCATACATCACTTATTTGTACAAATTGTTTTCTATTTTCTAGATAGCTAGCTACCCACTGTAGTGCTGTCCCTCTAATGCCATATTCATTCAGCTTTTCAAGAAGAATACTATGGTCAATGGTGTCAAATGCTTTCTTTAGATCAACAAAAATGCTAACACAGTACTGTTTTTGATCCACAGCAGTTGTTATCTGCTCCATCAATTCAATGAGAGAACATTGATGTTGAATTATTTGCTCTAAATCCATACTGACTGCTACTTAAAATATTTTGTTTATCAAAAAATCTACTCACAAATAATTTCTCTAGAATTTTTGAAAACTGTGGCAACAAGGATATTGGTCTATAGTTTTTAAAGACACATTTGTCACCATTCTTATAAAGAGGAACTACCTTAGCTATTTTCATATTATCAGGAAATATTCCAGTTGAAAACGATAAATTATATATATATATGTAAGCGGCTCAATAACACAACTGATTATATCCTTCACTAACATCATATCCATGTTAACCCAATCTTTTGATCTTTTATCCGCAAGATTTTTTACAATGCTTAGTATTTCCTCTTTATCAGTTTCACCAAGAAAAATGCTGTTGACACAACCCATGACTGTATGATTTGTATTATTTACTTTTGGTATTTTAGCTGCAAGGCTTGAGCCAACATTTACATAGTATTGATTGAATTCATTTGCTATTACACTTTGATCAAATATTTCTTTGTCATCTTTTACAAAATACTGTGAAATACCTGAAGGTGTTTTATGATTTTTCAAAACACTATTCATTACCCATGTTGCTTTCATATCACCCTTACTTTTGTTTAGTAAGTCACTATAATATTCCTTCTTATGCTTTCTTATAATCCATACCAACTTGTTCTTATACTTTTTGTATCTTTCTTCTGCTTCTTTTGTTCTCAATTTCAAGAAACACGAATAAAGGTAATTCTTTTTTTTTACAGGCATTCCTTAACCCGTTCGTCATCCATAGCTTGTCAGCAACATTTCTCTTAGCACAATTTTTTTGCATACAATTTTTTTCATACAGGGTTTCCAAAATATTCATAAACCATATGCTCTATTCACACACCATATGCTCTATTTACATCATCAACATACACATCCTTCCAGTTTTGTCTTTTTAAATCATCTTTCAATTTATCCAAAGCTTTTTTTTATGTATTTATCATATTTTTCTTTATTAAAACTGCTTTTTCACTGAAATTATTTTGACAAATTGTAAACACTGGCAAATGATCACTTATGTCAGTTATCATAATCCCACTCAGCACCTCTTCATTTCTTATATTTGTAAAGATATTATCAATAACTGTATCACTGTGGGTTGTAATTCTTGTTGATTTGGTTATTAAAGGATAAAGACTTAAGCTATACATTGTATTAATAAACGTTCTAATATTATTTGAATCGATTTGACCTCCCAAATCAATATTAAAGTCTCCACACAGAAAAACTGTTTTATTACAACTACTTTCAAAGAGCTCAATTATTTTATCTGTAAATAAGTCAATATTTGAACCTGGTGACCTGTACACACAACTAATTATTATATTTTTAGAATTTTCATTTATTATATCAACAGTAATCATTTCCATTACACCATCAACAGCTATTGACATTTTATTTCTAATTTTACACTTTAATTTAATATCGATAAATAAAGCAACCCCTCCACCTCTTTTATCACTTCTCTTCATATAATATAGTCTATATCCTTCTATTTCATAATTATTTGTATTTTCATCATTGAACCAGGTCTCTGAGACTGCTATAATATTAAAATGTCTGTTTAGCTGTTTTAAATAGTCTGTTATTTAAAAAAAATAACAGTGTATCACAATGGCACAACATTACATGTAACAGTAGTTTTGATTGGCCTAAGGTTGCTAAGATGGGCTGGGCAGAGCATAAATAGGAGGTACATGAGAGAAATTATATACTAGAAGTCGGCACCATGTTGTTTATGCCCTTATTTGGTGTTCCGTGTCTAAGCTGAAGTTATCAATGGGCAGAATGAATAGGCTTTTTAAGGCTGTTCAGAACCCTATACGTTTAATTCTGTGTAATGCACTGGATTCTCTAAATTACAAATTGTTTAAGAGTCATAATAAGAATAATGCTACAATTAAGCTTATGCTACAGCACAATGAACTGGTGGCATGGCACAGCATCACAGTACGCTAGCAGACTCTGGTCATAACACAATTTGGATTATTATATTTCCTCACAGATGAGCATATAATATAGTAAGTATACCATAGTAAGTATATAAAGAGGTGAAATGTTCATTTTGAGCAGTGTAGCCAGTACTTTTTAGAGCTAGTAAAAGGCAGATAAGAAGAGAAATTAGCTGCTAAATGGTTTCTAGTCCTGATAGAGTGCTTCCCTTCAGGTTTTATTGTTTAATTACAATACATCTGATCCAAAAATCCAACTAACTGCCCTTGCTGAGGCCAGCTGGGCGTGTTACAACAGGAAAACACTAAAGCAACAAAATATCTGTACCTCAGAACTACAGACCTAACCTAGCTAGATGAAGAACCGATAAGTGAAGAGTCTAAAACACTGAACGCAAAAAGGCTTAACATGGGTTTTCTTCCTACTGAAACCTATTAAGAAAGAGCTTAACGTGGCTTAACATAATGAGCCATGAACACCAAACTTCTCTCATTTATTTCACTGCATAATAAAGGTCATAAGATAAACAAAACACTGCACTATAACCAACAATACTTTCCAAAGCACAACATGTGATGTAATTTACATTCGATTGTCTGGCTGGTCTGTCAGTATAATCAGGGTAGCTGACCAGTACAGAAGCATCTGCTTCTGCTGTGCCGTGGGATCAGTTCAATGTACGGTGGCACAAGCTTAATTGTCGCATTATTCTAATTATGAATACTAAATGATCTCGTAATTCAGAGGATTCAGTGCTGTCAAGGAGAAAAGTGTACACAGAATAAAATGTATTGGGTTCTGAACATATTCTGAACATATTTACTAAATTATTTATTTAGAATGTGATATAGGCGTTTTTTTGTTAAAAGCACATTGATTATGCCCATTGAGAAATTCAGCTTAGACATGAAACAAAAAATATGATCATACAAGGACTACAGAATTATACACAACTTCAGTGTTCTATAGCAAATTTCACTCATCACTGTAAGGGTGATAAACACTTATACGTAAGCTTACAAACAAAGTGGTTCCAAACATTTTTAATTTGACCTACTCTTGGAATTTAAAAAAGAAGTTTGATTTTTCTAAGAACGTCATTTTAGGTACTGACCAATTTTAACTGAACATTTTATTATAGCTCAGAAGAAAATTAACTGATACTCTAACTCAAAACAATTGTTTTCTGAACAAGTTATTTAAGAAACCCATGTCATTTGATGTCATACAAAGCTTATTTGATTTTATAAATAATTTACCAAAATGGCCCTGACTCCACCTCTGACACACCCTAAAACAAATGTGTTTATTATGCTAATTATATTCTGCAGGACCCAGACTCTTCTACATGTCATGGAATCTCAAAGCCCAATAGGGTATTATAGCCTACTTTAAATTATACAGTTCTCACTCATAAACTTATCTTCAATCTAAGATTGTAACCGATAATTTTGCACACCATTTGGTGGCACCATTGAACCGTAAACAGACCAACATAGAGTAGGTATTATTTGGGTTATGCTTAGCACTGCAGTGACACTGACATGGTGGGTGGTCCTGAGGGTGGAAGCCTGAAATACTGGAATGGAGGAATACTAATAAATGAAAGGAAGTTTAGCAAGTTTAACAAAACATGAAATATAGTAAGTACTGTGATCATCAAATAAAAGTCTATGAAATAAAAAAAAGCATTTTCCATACAGTCCCAACCTTTTCTAATTTGTATTTGTAATGTTGATTGTGACTCAGATTTGCACACTTTGTATATATATGCCTTAATGAGTCTCCTTTTGATACCAAAGACAAGTGCAAGTGTGCTAGAATTTGTCAAAAGGTTTTTATAGTTTATAATTATTGAACAAGAGCCTTCATACACACAGAATCTGTATCATTAGAGGCTACACATTAACATGAATTTATCATGTGCTTAATAAAAATAATAGTTGTAAACAATGTTTTATTGGTTAAATATACTGTTGTTTTGATTTAATATATTATTTTAATTTGTCTTTTTAATTACTGGGGGTCAGAGTCTTGTAAATTCATTTGGAGGATGCAACTGATGTATCCTTTGCGGCTTTCGGTTGCCCACAATTCACTGAACACATTAAACGAGGAGGGATAAAACAAAAACAGAACATTGAAAATTGCAGAGGGTGGGTGGGAGTTTTTTTTTTATCCAATTTATTTATATGAAAAAATTAAAAGACACACAAGTTTCACACATGACCTTCAACAATACTGTGCCTTTTGTTGTTTTCAAAAAATGACATACCAATTTAAATTATTTTGACTATTCACACATTTGTAATGTTGATATTTTACCATGACAGGGTCGACACTCAGATAAATATGCAGATAATATGATAAAAATTATTATTGCCCTTATTAGTGTCCTTTAGTCCCTTGCAAATGAAAGCGTGTAGGATGTGATGTTATTGACATCTAAGGTTTCTTAAGGTTAAGGGAGGGGTTATCCCAAAAGGGAGTTCTGGGCCGAGTTTAAATAGCTTGTTGTTTCTTAATGTACATAGCTATATAAGTATATGATAAAAAAAAACTATTTTAAAAAGTCTAAATAATAATAAAAACACATCGTTAAAAGCCCTTTGCTTGCTAATTGTAGAGTGTATGACCACGTGATTTATAAACTCTTAATCTGTGTTTAGTGGTGAGGAATAAGAGCAGTGTGTGGGCGGGTTACAGACACAGTCATGGGTTCTGCAGCAGCAGGTGGGGTCCCGCCCTCAGTTTACAGTCCGGCACTGAATCCGGAGCCGCGGATAAGGAAATACAGCTCCGCTCAGACGTTCCGTTTAGTAACAGCGGTTTCGCCACGTCCTACAGCAGCCGCTCGCGGTGCGGAACACTTGTGGGGTGAA
This sequence comes from Astyanax mexicanus, assembly GCF_023375975.1. Classification (NCBI taxonomy): domain Eukaryota; kingdom Metazoa; phylum Chordata; class Actinopteri; order Characiformes; family Acestrorhamphidae; genus Astyanax; species Astyanax mexicanus. Next base: position 30,224,842 of record NC_064409.1, on the reverse strand, counting down.
CGCGAGTCTGCGCAGACGCGGATGTGCAGCTCCAGGTTTAGCTTCAGTCCGCGCGAGAGAGAAAGAGAGAGAGAAAGACGGACTGTCTGTGAGAGTGTGGGAGCTGCTGAACCGGAGCGAGTGAACTGAGGTAACTGTCCGCCGCCGAGTCTTTGTTTCAGTGTGAAAGTTAACAGTAAAGCCAGTCAGCTGGACGCGGCCGGAGTACCGCAGGTCGGACCGCACACACTGACCGCTGCAGTATACTGGAGTACTTGAGCTCGTGTTCAGGAGATTTGTTTAAACACCAGCTGTTACCAGTCTTCCCCTCACAGTTTAGCAATGCGTTACAACAGCATTAACAAATGTAACCCATACACAGAGGTAACGGATGTTTTGTAAAGTCGTTAACAGAACAGGAAAACGGAAGATATTTCTTGTCGTGTTTTGGGGAAATTGGATAGTTTCGTGGTTCCTAAAACAGACATTCTAAAAAGTAAAAAAGCAACCCCGGACCATCAAACCTCTTTCTACTGCTGAAATAGTAAACCCCGTGATACGTCTTAAAATCTTGAAAGGTTGATGATGTTGAGAGAATGTTGTTGTTGCTGTTACGCATTAATGAAGACATAGAGTGTGTGTGTGTGTGTGTGAGTGAGAGAGAGAGAGAGAGAGAGAGAGAGAGAGAGAGAACGAAAACGAGAATGAAATAATAAAAAAAATCAAGATGAGGTGGATGATCATCACACTACCACCACCATGTTTTACTGTAGGTAGGTTGCTCTTTTAGTGAAAGAGGGTGTTATTTTACGCCAGATATTATGGGACACACAAGTCTTGGGGATTATCAAGATTTCTGGCAAAAATTAGATGGGCCTTTTTGAGTCTTTTTGCTCAGCAGTTTTTTTTTCTTCTTGGCACTTCGCGTCTCGCCCAGTCTCCTTCTTAAGGTCATGAATGCTGACCTTAACTGAGGCAAGTAGAGTCTGCATTTTTATGGAATGTTTTTTTGGATGAGTCTTCGCTGCACTCTTGGGTTATTTTTGGTTGACCAGCTACTCTTAAGAAGGTTCAACACTATTTTATGTTTTCACCGTTTGTGGATAATGGCTCTTACTGTGGTTCACTGTAGTCCCAAAACTATAGAAATGGCTTTATAACCTTTTCCGGATGGATAGATCTCAATTCCTTTCTTTCTCAATTGTTCCTGAATTTCTTTGGATATTGGCATGATGATACTGTCTAGCTTTTGAGAATCTTTTGGTCTACTTTGCTATATCAGGCAGGTTCTATTTAAGTGATTTCTTAATTAAGATCAGGTTTGGCAGTAATCAGGCCTGGAGAAATTGAAGTTGTGAAAACACTTTTTTACATAGGGCCATGCAGGTTTTAATTTTCTTTAACCGTCTTGAAACCTTAATTTAAACTGCATTTTGTTGTCTTGTTGACTAGTATTTAAATGAGTTTGATGATCTGAAACATGCATGTAACACAAAAAAGATATTTTTTTCACTTTTTTACACCACTGTATGTAAACAAGGTAATGTTGATGATGATGATGATGATGATGATGATGATGATGATGGCCAGTCTAGCTTAGTAGTAGCAGTGATTATTAGGAATACTGTCTGTGTGTGTGGTTAGTTTATTACGGCAGAGAAGTTTTAGACTTAATACAGGCTATACGTAATCAGTAAACACAGCGCTGTGGTGTTAATAAATAAATACATGTAAAAGTTAGCTGGCTGAAAAAAAAAACTTTTAAAAATATTTTTGCTGTCACAATTATTCCACAAGTCTCTGCTGCTGAGAAGCTGAGATGCACAACATAAAGTCAATGTTTATGTCTTTATTATTGATTAATGCCCCATATTTAATACTTATAAGAAATCCTAAGTTTAAATAATTGAACTTAATTTATTAAATTATTCATTATTAAACTTTTACTTGTGGTATTTGTCTTTTTTCTGTTTTATTTATTTCTATTTGTGTTTGCAATGTGGAAATGTATGTTGTGAATTTAAAAATTAAACCATTTGGTCATTCATTATTAAGTTAAATTTCTTGTTTTCTCTTTTGTATTTTTAATTGTTTTTTAGGCAGGCAAATATGTTTTATCAGATTACTTGATTAATCGAATCGAGTACTTGATTACTAAAACAATCGATAGCTGCAGCCCTAAATGTATGTACATGTAAATTTGGAAACTTTGGTCTGATATGATTTCATGCCGAATAAGGTTTGAAAATATTATGGCAGGGTGACTTTTAATTAGATATAGGGAACATCTTAATTGCGTACTAATAATATTTTATTTTTAGGTACAAAGTATGTAGTATAAAAAAGTTTAGGTGACTGTACTCAAATGTCCATAATACATACTCAAAACTGGTTAATTTTTTTGTGGTTACTATGAGCACCATTATCCCACAATGCAAGGCAAAACAAAAATGGAGGGGCAACTCACCTCTGGAACAATAGTAATATTAAGATTAGAATATACGTTAATGTTTTTGTGTGTAGTATGCAATTGGGATGCATAGTTTTTAATGTAGAACACTTCCTAGGGGCCAGTATTCTAGAAAATTTACTTGTTTACAAAATATGCTTTCAGAACATTCAAGTTTGATTCTGATTGGTGAATCTATGGTCTGCTAAATGCATCACGAGTGTCATTGGATTACCAGTTTTACAAAAGGCCAGATTTGTTGGCATGCTCAATTGCAACTTAAGTGTACATATGGTTTCTTAAAATCAGATGTGCACTGGTCCCATCCCCTTTTGGTGTATTTATATCAAACTTCACTGGCCATCCCAGAATTATGTGCTGAACAAAGTTTGGTTGAAATCAAGTGTTTAGAAGATATGGCAGTTGGACTAAAGTTGGTTCCGTTTTTGTTTTCCTTTTGCTGCTTTTATAAATAAAATCAGGATAAATAAAATGTTGCTTTTGGTGAGCAGAAGTTATTGCACCAGGAATTCTAAAAAGTATTTTTAAAAGTAGTTTAGCGACAATTCCCTTCTGTCAGCTCTCTTTAGTTTGAATTTATTTATTTATTTGGTTTAATGTTGTGTGAATGAGCAGTTAAAGACTGAATTTCCTGTTCTGTTATTTCCATGTTAGCAGAAGCTCTTGTTTTAGCACCATTATCAGTGCCACAGTTGCTCAGGTAACCACCAAAAACTGTTTTAGCCAGAAAAAGGTCTGGTGACCTACCAGTCAACATGTCTTTGAAATTAAAATATATGTGGCTTTGCAGGGATGGTAACAGAAGCACACTTATGTTATTTATTATAGTATTTTGCCCTGTCTGCTCTCAGGAATACTACTACTGTCAATTTAAAATAACTGTACTGCTGCATTAAACTAAAAACATTCATTACTTGTAGTCAAAGTCCTTCTGAATTGAACTGGTTAATCAACATTTCTGGTAAAAATATACAATTAAGACAAACATTTGTAATAGTCAGGAGATGGGTAAAAGAAAAAATCCACTACATTAAAGCTACAGTGGTGTGAAAAAGTGTTTGCCCCTTCCTGATTTCCTGATTTTTTGTATGTTTGTCAAATTAAATGTTTCAGAACCTCAAACCAATTTAAATATTAAAGACAACACAGGTAAACACAAAATGCTATTTTTAAATGAAGGAGTTTATTATTAAGGGAGGGACTTGCTGGTGTGTTCTGGATCATTGTTCTGCTGCAGAACCCAAGTTAGTTTCAGCTTGAGGTCACAAACAGATGGTCGGACATTCTCCTTCTGGGTCTTTTGGTAGACAGCAGAATTCATAGTTCCATTTATCAGTCTTCCAGGCCCTGGTCTTTTGTGACCTCTTGGATTAATCGTCGCTGTGCTCTTGCGGTAATTTTGGCCGGCCGGCCACTCCTGGGAATGTTCACCACTGTTCCATTTGTGGACAATGGCTCTCACTGTGGTTCGCTGGATTCCCAAAGCTGGAAATGGCTTTATAACACTTTCCAGACTGATAGATCTCAATTACCTTCTTTTTCAATTGTTCCTGAATTTCTTTGGATCTTGGCATGACAAGTAGCTTTTAAGGATTTTTGGTGGACTTCACTTTGTCAGGTAGGTCCTATTTAAGTGATGTCTTGATTGAGAACAGGTGTGGCAATAATCAGGCCTGGGTGTGGCTAAAGACAGTGTACTCAAGTGTCAGAAACCACAGTGATGGTATGTTTTAACAAGGGGGCAAACACTTTTTTTTACACAGAGCCATGTAGGATTTTGTTTAATAAACATCTTCATTTAAAAATAGAATTTCGTGTTTAACTGTGTTGTCTTTGACTAATATTTAAATTGGTTTGATGCTCCAAAACATTTAAGTGTGGGAAACATGCAAAAAATCAAGAAATCAGAAAGGGGACAAACACTTTTTACACCACTGTAATGCTAATGAGTAGGTAGCCTTCCGCCTCATATTTTTACATTATAATTCTTTAGTGTGATAGTTCTGAAAAAATAGATGTAATCCCCAGCAAAAGCATTTTTAGCACTGCATCAATCACCACAGAAGCTCTGTTCTTGGTCATTTTGAATATGATTAAATGTGAGATACTAAAATGGGGCATTTCTCCCAGGTATGTTGTAGTTTAGGAGGCCATGAATAGCTTTGTGACGTAAAATCTGCACCAAGCACACTTTTGGCACTGTGTTTAAAATTCACTAAATCCTTTTTTGGCTTTAAAAGGAATTCTTTGTTAAAGATCTAGGCTTTTAAATGAGAAACATGTGACCACTGCAATTTCACAACAAAATATAGTGTTCCTCAGTCATTATTGAGGTGTGCCTGTAAAGTCATTTTATGACATTTTATTGTATGAGGAAAAAAGTTGTGATAACTATATATGATATATATATATATACAGTCAAAAAAAAAGTTTGGACACCCCTATTAATCTTAATCATTTTTAGTTCTAAATATTTGGGTGTTTGCAACAGCCATTTCAGTGTGATATATCTAATAACTGATGGACACAGTAATATTTCAGGATTAAAATAAGGTTTATTGTACTAACAGAAAATGTGCAATATGCATTAAACCAAAATTTGACCGGTGCAAATGTATGGGCACCCTTATCATTTTATTGATTTGTATATTCCTAACTACTTTTTACTGATTTACTAAAGCATAAAATTGGTTTGGTAACCTCATTGAGCTTTAAACCTCATAGCCAGGTGCATCCAATCATGAGAAAAGGTATGAAGGTCCCAATTGCAAGTTGTTCTCCTATTTGAATCTCCTCTGAAGAGTGGCATCATGGGCTCATCAAAACAACTATCAAATGATCTAAAAACAAAGATTGTTCAAGAGTCGCCTGAGGTATGCAAAAGCAAAAGCACACCTCAGGCAACTCTCAGGCGTCAGGCGTGCTTGCAGAAATGGCTTCTTTCGCATCACTCTCCCATACAGCTTCTTGTGAAAAGAGCGCTGTATTGTTGATCGATGCACAGTGACACCATCTGCAGCAAGATGATGCTGCAGCTCTTTGGAGGTGGTCTGTGGATTGTCCTTGACTGTTCTCACCATTCTTCTTCTCTGCCTTTCTGATATTTTCTTGGCCTGCCACTTCTGGGCTTAACAAGAACTGTCCCTGTGGTCTTCCATTTCCTTACTATGTTCCTCACAGTGGAAACTGACAGGTTAAATCTCTGAGACAACTTTTTGTATCCTTCCCCTGAACAACCATGTTGAACAATCTTTGTTTTTAGATCATTTAAGAGTTGTTTTGATGAGCCCATGATGCCAATCTTCGGAGGAGATTTAAATAGGAGAACAACTTGCAATTGGCCACCTTAAATACCTTTTCTCATGATTGGATACACCTGGCTATGAAGTTCAAAGCTCAATGAGGTTAACAAACCAATTTTGTGCTTCAGTAAGTCAGTAAAAAGTAATTAGGAGTATTCAATTCAATAAAATGATGAGGGTACACATACTTTTGCACCGGTCAAATTTTGGTTTATTGCATATTGCACATTTTCTGTTAGTACAATAAACCTTATTTTAATCCTGAAATATTACTGTGTCCATCAGTTATTAGATATATCAAACTGAAATGGCTGTTGCAAACACCCACATATTTAGAACTAAAAATGATTAAGATTAATAGGGGTGCCCAAACTTTTTCATATGAATGTATATCACAAAAGTGTGTACACCCCTTATATTTCTGAAGTATATCTTTTCATAGGACAATATTGACAAAATGACACTTTGACGTAATGAAAAGTAGTCTGAGTGCAGCCTATATAACAATGAAAATTTATTCTTTCCTTTAAAATAACTCAAAATGCAGCCATTAATGTCTAAGCCACCGGCAACAATTGAGAACACCCCTAGCAGACTACACCCCTAAATGTCCAAATTGAGCACTGCTTGTCTTTTTCCCTCCAAAATATCATGCAACAAACTCTTTGAGGATCTTAAAAGACGAATTGTTGCACTACATGAAGATGGCTAAGGCTACAAGAAGCCAACACCCTGAAACTGAGCTGTAGCACAGTGGCCAAGATCATCCAGCGTTTTAAAATAGCAGGGTCCACTCAGAACAGACCTTGCATTGGTCGTCCAAAGAAGCGGAGTTTGCGTGCTTAGCATCATATCCAAAGCTGTTTTTGAAAGATAGGCGCAGGAGTGCTGTCAGCATTGCTGCAGAGTTTGAAGAGGTGGGGGGTCAGTCTGTCAGTGCTCGACCATACACCGCACACTACATCAAATATGTCTGCATGACTGTCACCTCCGAAGAAAGCCTCTTCTGAGGTCTGTACACAAGAAAGCCTGCAAACAGTTTGCTGATTGCTGCCACACCTGCTTGAGACCATCTGAACCAAAGAAATTAATCTTGGTCTCATCAGACCATAGGACATAGCTCCAGTTATCCATGTCCTATGGTCTGATGAGACCAAGATTAATTTCTTTGGTTCAGATGGTCTCAAACAGGTGTGGCAGCAATCAGGTGAGGAGTACAAAGATAAGTATGTCATGCCTACAGTCAAGCATGATGGTGGGAATTCCATGATCTGGGGCGGCATGAGTGCAGCAGGTGTTGGGGAGTTACATTTAATTGAGGGACACATAAACTCTAGTATGTCCTGTGAAATACTGAAGCAGAGCATGATCCCCTCCCTGCGGAAACTGGGTCTCAGGGCAGTGTTCCAGCATGATAATGATCCAAAATCATCAAATTTATTTTTATTTTGTATAGCGCTTTTTACAACTGGTGTTGTCACAAAGCATCTTTACAGAAACATAATCACAGGACAAAGAATCAGGCAAAACATAAAACATAGAAAATACAAAACCCAATAAAACATCTTTGGGGCATCCACAAACGGAAGGTGGAGTAGCGTAACATCTTGAATATTCTGTCATGGAGGAGTGGAAAAGCATTCCAGTGGCAACCTGTGAAGCTTTGGTAAACTCCATGCCCAGGAAAGTTAAGGCAGTTCTTGAAAATAATGGTGGTCACTAGGGGTGTCACGATTTTGATATTTCATCGAAATTATGTCATAGTCTCAAGCCTCGAAGTCAAAAACAGGATCGACGGTCCCTCCCTAATGGCGCAAATGGCGCAGCATACTGTAGCCGCGGACATTGTGACTGGTCAAAGAGCTGCCCTTTCTCCAGAGAATGTGAACATTCTCATCTCCTTAAAGAAAAACTTGAAAATATAAAAATAACAGTTGTTTTGTCTTGCCTCAAATATTTTTATAGTTTTGGTACCTTAAGGAGCATCTTTCTCTCAGATAATTTAATAATATACATTTTGTAAATTGTCATTCTCATGGACCAAAAATGTCTTAAAGTCTTAGTTTTCAAGTTTAACTGTTATAGTAGGATAGAGGTCAGTTTGTTAAGGCTCTAATTGTTATATTATTTTGTACATGACTGTTCCTGTATTTTTGGTTATTTATTTTGTTATTATTGCTGTTTTAATAGTGCACACTGCTGCTACCAAAAAAGCCACTAGATGGCATTACATATATATCTTAATTAAATTATTTAAATTTGACCATTAGTGCCTAATGTGGTGTATTACAGATCACTTGTATCACTTTACATCACTTATATCAAGCCCACCTTTTGAAATAAGATATTGTAAATTTGATGAATCAAACCAATGACTGACCATAGACTAATCTAAAACTGGCATAGGCCTCTCTGCTGTAAAAAAGGAAAAAAAAAATCGAGAATCTAATCGAATCATGACCCTAAAATTGTCGAATTGAGGATTTAGAGAAACGTGACACTCCTAGTGGTCACACAAAATACTTTCACTAAGGGGTGTACTTACTTTTGTTGCTGGTGGTTTGCACATTAATGACTGTAAATTGATTTATTTTGAGTAAAGAATACATTTACACTGTTATAAAAGCTGCACACAGACTACCTTTTACTGTGTCAAAGTGTCATTTTGTCAGTGTTGTCACATTAAAAAAGATTAAGATGCTTAAATATCTGCAGAGATGTAAGGGTTCTACTCACTTTTTGATACACTATATATTAAGATGTTAAAGAGTGTTACGTGTTCATATAAGAGTTTAGTTGAAAAAACTGATAATCCCACAGAAGGTTTCTTGTCTTGGTGTGGACTTGTCTCTGTACACTGCTTAGAATGGGTAAACAAAAATATAGACATTGTTTAGGATTATGTACTGCGTACAGATAGGTGACACAATCAGAAGCAAATGACTGAAGAGAAGGAGTGTGTGCAGAAGCTTTCTTTTAGGTGTACTACATGATGCAGCTGTGCTGTTAACACCCTAACACCCTGCCCAGAACCAAATTGGACCTAAATTTTGGCCTCCAAACACTGTTTATTTTAGGGATTTTCAGTGTGATGGTTTGGGCATTATAGGGTGTTATAGGCAGAGGAAGATAATTGTAGCAGGTTGCGCAGGTAAGGAGGAGACACACCAAGAAGGGTTTTGTAAATGAACATATACTAATGAATGGTACGACAGATGTGTAGTGATGGCCAATTCACAGATGCGTAGAGGGAACAGTGGTAAGTCTTAAAGGGTGCGTTTGTGGAAGATTTTGAAGAAGACTATTACTGGCAGACCTGTACATGACATCACCATAATCAAACAAGGGCAAATTTGTCAATTGCACTAATGTCACTTTAGCTGAGCGAGTTAGACAGGAACGCATTATATAAAGGAGGCCAATATTAGATCTAATTTTAGACTGTAATTTAGTGATATGAGTTGAAAAGGATAAGGTGCTGTCTAACCAAATACCTAGATATTTGTATTCAGTGACCTGGCATATTTCCGTGCCCTCGCAGGTTACTATATCTTGGAACTGGTGAAGAGGCAGATACCTTCCTACTAAACCACATGAGCTTGGTTTTAGAGGTGTTTATCCGTGACTGTAAGGTAGAGAAGAACTGTTGAACACTATGAAAACTCTTTTGAACTGTATTGGTTACTGACTGGACATGTTGAATAGAGAACTGTATCATCGGCGTAGAGGTGCAACAAAGAGTTTTTGGTGAAAGAAGCAATGTCACTCAGATATATAGAAAATAAAGCAGGGCCAAGACCTGAGCCCTGAGGAATGCCCTTGGACTGCTTGTGTGGCCTTGTTCCTGAGCCTTTTAAAGGCTAGTTTGCCAGCAGTAAAAGCAGGGATAATTCATGATGAAACCAGGAACTGTGTCTTGCTTTTATCCTCAATTGCTTAAAAGGGGCATGTTTGTTGACAACAGCACTAAACATATTATAAAAGAGACTCCAGACATCATTTACTGAGGGAATCGAACCAACTCTAGACCAATTTAAAATGGATGAGTCGTGCAGAAATGCTTGAGAGTCAAAGTGTTTAAGGTTTTGTTTATAACTGAACTTTGTAGATTTTTTGAGGTACAATTTGACCGAACACAAGCAGTAAAACAGTGGTCACTAATGTCACCACAGAACACACCTGACTGATAGTTATGAGGTGAGTTTGTGAGAATAATGTCAATCAATGTGGCCTTTTCAATGTTTTTGGGTGATGCCTGGTAGGAAGGGAAATTAACTGATGAAGATTTAAAGCATCAAGATGCATCCCAACTCTGTCAAGAGGTCTAAGCATGTCCCAGAACAAATTCTGATTTTAAAAAAGGTGCTAGGGCATTACTTAAAGCAGTAAGGGTGCAGGCTGGGCCTGATGGAGGATGGTAGCAACCTGCCAATGAGAAGCTTTTTGATAGCTTGGTTTTGAGCACCAATGAATCGAATTGTTTCGGAATTGATTTTGCTAACGAAACTGAGCACTGATGATTTCTTCTGGTAAAAAGATCTATCCTGTCTGAACAGGTTGTAACTGGCAACAGAATTTCAGGGTATTCTACTGACCTTCTCAACCACGTCTCTGTGATGACCAACATGTCAGGGGACATGTTGGTCATCACCGGACAGGCCGCAGTCTGTGAGGATTCACAACATCTCCTCCCCCTCCATAATCCTCTGCACTGGCTCCCCTCAGGGCTGTGTGCTGAGCCCCCTCCTGTTCACACTGCTCACATATGACTGCTCACCTCTCCATCCAGGCTGTCATATTGTGAAGTTTGCGGACGACATGGCAGTGGTTGGATGCATCACAAACAGAGATGAGTCCAGCTACAGGCAGGAGGTGGAACACCTGGAGGATTGGTGCAGAGAAAACAACCTCTGCATCAATGTAAAAAAGACAAAGGGGATGATTGTGGACTTCAGAAGGGGACAGCATGCCCACCTCCCCCTGCACATTGGAGGATCTGCGGTGGAAGTGGTTGACAGCTACAGGTACTTGGGTGTGCACCTGTCCAGCAACCTCACCTGGAGCAACAACACTTCCGCTCTGGTCAGGAAGGCACATCAGCGGCTCTACTTCCTCAGGAGGCTGAGACGAGCTGGACTCGGGAGCGCAGTCCTCACCTCCTTCTACAGATGTGTGGTGGAGAGCGTTGTGTGCTCCAGCATCAATGTGTGGCATGGAAGCTGCTCTGCTGCAGACAGGAAAGCACTGCAGAGGGTGGTGAAGGCTGCACAGAGGATTGTTGGAGTTAGCTTCCCCAGCACCACGGACATTTACACCTCCAGATGCAGGAAACGGGCCACCAGCATCAGGAAGGATCCCACCCACCCAGCACACGCACTTTTTGTCCCACTCCCCTCAGGCCGGAGGCTGCGGAGCATTAAGTGCAAAACAACCAGACTCAGAAACAGCTTCATTCCGGAAGCTGTAAGACTCTTAAACTCCACTTAACAACACACTGCACTGACACCAAGGACAAATTACTGTTTACTGTTTACCAACATGGTCACTTTACTTGCACTGAGACACTTTATCTCCACTGCTCTAATTCCATATCATGCTGCTATAGCACACTTGCACTCTGGACTTCACGTTGCTGAACCTTTCTACTCTCTATTTATTTCTTATTCTTTTGGGGTATTTATCTATCTATTTTGTATATTCTATTTTTTTATAGTATTCTTTTTTTTTATCTATATATCTATTTAATAACAGCTCTTTGGATGTAAAACTGGATAGTGAGATCACAATTTCGTTCCACCTCATGTACCACATGTGATGCGAATGACAATAAAATCTCCTTGAATCCTTGAATCCTTGAGGAGGTATGGACCCAGATTCTCAACTGGTCCATTTTCGATCGCAAACTCCTTACATTAATGTGTAAGAATTCCAGGTTACCTCGGGAGCAGAAATCATTAAAACTGAGATCGCTTTGATTTTAAACACTTGGGCTAGGGCCACGGTGAATGTGTACATTCCTAGAAATTATGAGTAAGAGAATAATTAACAGATGACGAAGTACAGAACGACTAAATCGTGAGCATTTTTGTTTGTTGATGTGGTTTGGAAGCTTTGGCGGTAACTAAATCATGTCTAACAACAGCCTCATAATGTGACATGGTAGTAATGAGGACAGAATTATGAAAGGTGTGGGTTTCGAGCAAGGAACTTTGTAATGATAATTGAGGCGGGTCCCTGTTACTGTAGGAAATTCCTGTATCTCTCCTGCAACTGGGGATAGTAACTGACCTGTTCGGTTCCTGTGTTCAAGCTGCGAGCCGGGCAGAGTTAGCGGCGGTGTGAGAGCACCTTCAGGCAGGGAGCCGGGCAGAGTTAGCGGCGGTGTGAGAGCACCTTCAGGCAGGGAGCCGGGCAGAGTTAGCGGCGGTGTGAGAGCACCTTCAGGCAGAGAGCCGGGATGAGTCAGCGTCAGTGAGAAAAATGCTGGTCTCCTCAAACATGTGAGCTCCAACTAGTATTTAGAAGTTAAAGACTCGGGTCTGAGAGTACAGCGGACAAAGCTAACTACTGAAAACTGCTGAGGTCTTATTATGTTAATTAGCTTCTCTAAACCAAACATTTAAACACTGCTACTAACTCTAACAGCTACAAGAGGCACAGATTACATCTGTCCGATATCATTCATTTTACTTCAATCCTGGATATATGACGTGCATTTTAAGTATCATGACATATTATATCATTGACGTCTGTCACTTTGTTGCAGTTGTGAATTCTTTATCAGTTTTCTCAATAAAAAAATGACCAAACATTAATATTTTAGCTCATTTGTTTTCTCTTTATCTACTTTGAGGACTTCCAATAATCTGATGATCTTTAGGGTGATATTTATACAGAAATCTAGAATATTTTAAAGTGTTCACAAACCTTCAATACCACTGTACACAACATTTGATTGGGGTTCATATATTTTAGGAGTATGCTTTAAACCCTGTGTGAAGAAATCATTCTTTACTGTTTTGCTTGAGAATTGAATGTTCCCTCATTAGGAAAACTACTTAATTTTCCCTCTCAGGATTGCAGATGGATTCGACATGGAGGGGCCGCTTTCCTCTGCTGGAGAATAATGGCACTGTGCTTGCAGACAACAGCTGCTACAGTGCTTCCCAGAACACTGTGCTGAAGGGAGTGAGCTTTGGAGGAGTGCCTGTGGTTCTGCTGCTTGACTTCTTGGTCTTCCTAGTGAGTACTGTTTCTATATCTGGGCAGGAGGTACTGTAGTAAAAGTGGGAAAGAGACAGAAGAGAATAATCCAAAAGTAATTATATCTGTTTATTTAAAAAGGCCTTTGGCCATATGGTGAATACATATCTGGCACGGTTTAGCTAATGTGTACATTGTAATCTATTGTTGTTTTTCCATTAATGGCCTTATGTTTGTGGCTTCTTTGTGAAACTGTGATACAGGAAAATGTAGGGCAGAGCTAATAATTTAGAAGTAAAACTATGACTGAATCCACCAAGCTTTTTCATTTCCAGTTTTTCAGAACACAAAACCATCAGCATAATACGTAGTTACCGGTGAATTCACGAATCTGCACCACAGACAGGAATTATACATAATCTTATTAAAAGATACTGTATTGAATTGAATACAGATATCCCATTACATGTATGGTCACATTGTATATTTTTTTATTAAGTGCAGCAATCTACAAGTGCAGTTTAATCACTTTCTGGGAAACTCTGTCTCAAAGTCTGATCAATATCTGCTCCTCTTGGGCCAATAACTGTCCAGGGAAGACAGTTCAGTTAGAGAATATAATTCAGTGCAATTAAGAAAAATATACTTGAATCCCCTCAGCACCAGGGTCGCACATAAAATATGACGTGCTGAGATATACAGAACCTGCATCTAAAGCATTTACACTGATATGGTATATGAGTTATCAGATTTTACACAAATGTTTTTAAAGGTATGCAGTGTGGCACAGTTCTCATGCACAGTAAAATAGTTAGCATTGTAGTAATGACAGACACTTTACTTCCTGTTGCAAGTTACTGAAGCATCACAATGATTTTAAAGCTTATTTATAGTAAAAATGCTACATAATATTGCCGGTTTCACAGTTATGTCAAAATGTAGACTTAAAGCAAATCTAGGAGTGACTTACTATTGCAATTGCAATTCATTCTAAGACTATATTTTATTCATGTCAAGGTTGTATAAGGTTTTTTACTAATAGTACTAAATTAGCCGATATTTTAAGGTGTTTTATATAATTGTTGTCTACGATGACCCACAGGTGTTGCTGCTGGTCTTTACCTGCATCAGAAGGAAACTATGGGATTATGGAAGACTGGCATTAGTAGCAGAGGCTGAAGGGTGTGTAAGAACACATCAGAAATTTGGAGATCAACACTGTAATTTTAAATGTGTCATGCCAAGTTTATGTTGTGTTGTTATTGGTGGTAGTGGTAGTAGTATTAACCTTTTGATTATTGTTGATATTGTATGTGTTTACCATGTCTTAAAAAATAGCTTGTAAAAAACAGTCCCTTCCAACCTTATCATTTAACCATAACCAAGTTTCCCTTTTTGTAATTAATAAAGTGCCTTTACGTATTAAGAAATTATTCATAAAGGCACGTTATGTGTGTGTCATTAGGAACTTGAGCATGTTTTTAGTTCTATATATAAAAAGGTCTTGTGCTGCTACTAAACTATTGATCTTTTGGGGGCTACAGGTTTAATGACATTTCTAAACGTCGCTATGGTAGAATGACCTCTTTCATGTCCATTGAGGATCCTGAGTACGAAAGGGTGAGTCTGAGCATCTTCAAATCAATCATCACCACCATCATTGTCATATCCTATGTGATTTCCATTTCTTTCTCTTAGGGTGTATGTTCTTGGCTCACCTTCATCGTCAGAATGGAGTGAGTTGTTTTGTGTTACCTTTTTGGTGTATTACAAACACGTATATGTTTTTTTGTAGTCATCAAAACATGTTTAGATCATGAATGAGTTCATCATACTTTTCCTTCACATATAGTTGTAACATATTGGAGAGACATAAGTGTGTGTATGTGTGTGTGTGTGTGTGTGTGTGTGTTTGCAGTGAGGCAATGGTGAAAGAGAGATGTGGAATAGATGCTGTGCACTATCTCTCCTTTCAGCGCCATCTTATTATTTTGCTGCTCATCGTCTGTGTGATGTCTGTATCTGTGATACTCCCAGTTAATCTCTCTGGAGACCTGCTGGGTGTGTAATGTTCTTGTTCTTGATTCTAAAATATAACCCATTTCCTGAAGTGACTGGTTATAGTGTGGGGGGGGGGGGGGGGGGGGGGAAATGTTTTATGATTTATCTTATCTCACCTGTGCCCCCTGCAATTGCCCACAGTTATGCATTAAAGTTAAACCTTTTAATAAAGGATGGGTAAATTGGGGCTATGAAGGGATGTACATGGTCAGCAAGAAGACTCTAGTTAACTGTGGCAGTGATTAACAACTTGATAGCCTTGCACTATTGACACAAGCCAGGTTGCACCCACATATTCAAGTTGTTTGTACCAAATTCTGACCGTACCATCAAAATAAATCAAACTTCAGTTTCTTCAGTCTTTAGATGTCCACTTTTGCTGAGCTTTTGCAGACTGCTGCCTCAGCTTTCTGTCTCTGGCTGACATGAAATGGTCCTTTGCAGTTGAATAGAGTTTTTATTTAACAAGGGCTTTTTTATTCACAGATATATTGCCCAATATTGTGTCTGAAAATCCAAGATCAGCAGTTCTAGAAATACTCAAACCATCCCATCTGGCACCAACAATCATGACACTGAAAATCACAAATTTTCCTCTATTCTGATGGTTGATAATTAGTTAAAGTGACTGGCCTGTATGTGCCATATGATTGGCTAATGAAAGAATACCATGAGTAAATAGATGTACAGCTCTTTTTAATAAATTGTTCAGTGAGTGTATAGTGAGCATGCTAATGTTTAGGCTAATGTTGAAATCTTTTATTACAGAAAATTAAATGTGTTGCAGATTTTTAAATTTGAATGAAATATTGAAACATTTTAAGCATGTAAAGGCAGATGTACATTTTAACAAGCTTTCAAACTTTAAGCCAGTTACAGTTTGGCTTAGGCAAGGCCTGGTGGCCCAATTTTTAAAACTTAATTTAACACAATATGAAGAAGAACTCCTTGTCTCAGTAATGTAGCATTTAGTTGCTCCAAGCAGCTGCCTAGCACTCTGAACATAGAACTAATTAATGTGCACAAAGCAGAAAAAGAAAATTGTACGGAGCCAGCAAAGCATTCTTATGTAGCCTTTTTTAATTGTTAACTGTTAATTAAACATTTCAAAAGAACTGATCATGTAATTGCTAGAAACGCAAACTAAACCCAATTTGGCTACAAAGGTATTCTAAATAGAAATCTTGTAGTGCACTTTTCTATTGTACATTGAAGCCTGCAAATCCTTTACTCTGTATTTACAGATCAGTGTACAAGTGTGTGTGGTTGCCAGTTTATGGTTGATTCACATGAACAGAAATAACCAGTTCAATTTATGCAAACATTGTGATGTGAACATATAACGTTAATGACGCTAAATGGTTCAGCATCTTGTGTTTGCATTGAATACTTACTCTAATGAATGTTTAATGATTGTTTTATTACAGCAAATGATCCATATAACTTTGGCAGAACGACCATTGGAAATCTTCAGCAAGGGTAGGTTTGTTTGCAAGTACATATGTCCCAATGCATAATGTGCACATATATCATGTATATTTGATTAATTAGTGTTTTTTTTTTTAGGTATCACAGTTAATTGTTAATAGACATGCAGTTGTTAACTGCAAATATTGAGCAATCTAGAAATCTGCAGATTGTCAGTATGAAAATATTTGAATAAGAAGTAAGAAATAGTTTGCTGCACACACTCTGTGATGTGTACAGGGGCCATTTAGAAATAAAAATGCTTGATAAGTTGAAACACTAATACTATCCAGTATAATATTTGTGCAGATTAATGTCATTACAAGCATTGATGCAATAAAATTCATTTTTATTTTTGTTTGTGTACTCGTGCCACTTTTTCACATGAACATATGCTGTAATACTTTTATGTTTACAAATCAGTGTAGACATGCATCTGAGAAACTATAGTGCATGGTTGTTATTGCATGGTTGATTCACAGGAGCAGAGATAAGATCCTGAGCCTAGATTAAGTAGATGTGGGTGTAAGCTAGACCTCAGCCATATGATATGAAGGTAAATTCAGTAAAAGTGGTTATGATTAAATGTAAAAAATGGTTGGGACGCTTTCACACAGCTCGTTATTTTTTATGTAGACATAATGTTTTCCTGTGAATTTTAATGGATAATTGCACAGGTTAATCTGGATTTAGCTACAGATCACCAGCAAGCTGAAATTCACTACAGGAAACTAAAGCTCAGCTCACTGGTGTCACTCAATCATTATGAACCCCCTTCATACAGCCTGCCACTGATTTACTTTATTTTAGCTAACATTTTTTATTTCTTATTTTTTCTAAATATTTTTTTCTAACATATTTTTTTATGTTTTCCACTCTTTATTGTTTTTAGCTTTGTTTTTATTTTACTGTTTTATGTTTATTTATGTATTTATTTTTTGTTCTTTTGTTGCTCCTTGACCTTATCATTTTTATTACTTTTATTACTTTTGTTTGCTTACAGTGCTACTCTCTGCTCTGCTCTACTCTTGCACCTAACTATGTTAATTATATGTATTTTTTTTGTTTTATATCTTAATTATTTAAATATTTGTTTTCTATATCAATATAATCTGTGTATGTACTTTAAAGTATGTATTGACTAAGCACCACTGTAAATGAAAGGCACTCTTAATTGTACTCCCAAGTTTAAAAAAAAAAATAATAGGTTGATTGTTTGACTGCTAATCTATCAACTAAGAAAAACATAATTACACTCAGAGGATAAACAATAAACAATATTTATATAAACAATTTGTAGCAGACATTGAAAACCATAGGAACATAGTAATATTTATATGGATCAGAAGAGCAATGCCACCTTTGCCAGTTGGAGTTAATGGCAAAAATTTGTACCCAACCAGTTCTGGGATTTTAACCTATAATCTCACTGTCATATGTGACGTTAGTATGATGATAGTCCTCTTCATATTAGTAGACATTAAATGCTTTGTAGGAAGCTGCAAAAATGTGCAGAATGATTGAGAGCTGCAAATGATTTTATGATATCTGAGAAAGCTGTATAATTTTATATATAGTAAAAATTACAAATAAAAATAAAAATAGGGGAACAGCTAAGACAGCTAATTTTACAAAAAATTTTACAAAATACTGATATAAATATATATAGCCCCTCTACTAATTATATATATATATATATATATATATATATATATATATATATATATATATATATCTCACAACACTAACGTCTGGTATATTACTAATACCACTAATGTCTAGTGGTATTCTGTGTCCTTTAAATAAAACTGTTTTTATTACTGATTACTGTTTTTCAGAGATAATCTGCTTTGGATACACACCGTGTTTGCAATTCTGTATTTGGTCCTCACAGTGGCGCTGCTGAGGCGTCACACTTCACTAATGAAGGAAACAAAAAGAGAGTCTGTGAGTCGATATATCTGCTGTATACACCTCTCTTCTCTTCTCATACACCCCAGGATGTGCCTCAAACAAACGTGCACAAAAATGGATTAAGATATTGTGTGTGTGTGTGTGTGTGTGTGTGTGTGTGTGGTCATCCACTTTCTGTTTTCTTTTCTCCAGGCCAGAAAAACCCTTTTTGTGTGCTCAATTCCCCTGACAGCCACAGAAGACAGTTTAAAGGCACATTTTATGTAAGCTACAACTTTTTTTTATTCATAAATTTGAACTTAAAACTTCATTAGCATTTCACATGATTAATAAAAATAGATAAGGAGAACCACATAAAACACACAAGACAAACTATTGGGCTTGGTAATTTATTTATTGAAGAAATGTATAAAGTATTGCATATCTGTCAGGGTTAAAGGTGACGCAGGATTGTTAGCCCATTTCTTCGTACAAAAGAGATTCAGCTCTGTTACGTTGGTGTATTTTCTCCCATTAACTGCTTCTTTCAGATCCTTCCACAACATGTCTTGGATTAATGTCAGGACATTGATTTGGCCAGTCAGCAATTTGGGTTTTGATAGTTCCAATCAGTAATGGCATGGAACGATACTTTCCTTAATGAATAAATGAGCAAATGTTATATTTTTGTCTCATTTGTTTGATTTGTTTATCCTTGTCTATTTTTTGGACTTAGGACTCAAATTTAAGGAAAAATATAGAACATCTTTAAGCGTTTGCAAACTTTCAAGCACTAACATTTTGTAATGCTTTAAGTGCTAAACTAGCAAAGGTTGTTTGAAGTCTATTGTGAGGGTTAGGTTAACGTTGCTCATAAATATTTTTTCATAGTTTTTCAGTTGGTCATAAATGGTTTTGTTTAATGTTAATATTGTTATAAGTTACATGTTTATGTGTATATTGTCACAAGGCAGCTTTACAAAGGTATGTGTCTAAAGTAGAAAGCTTAAGAGGAAGCAAGACTGAAACAGGGATCCCAGCCTTCTCTGATCCACACCAGATTGTAACATAAATAACAGCATAAGCATAAAATATGGAAATTATTATTGGATAAACAACATTGAAAAGCTAATACAGAAATAGAAATCAGTCTGATGGCACACACAGGTGTTTAAATTAAACTACTGAAACTAGAGATTATTGTTAGAGGTCAGTGGGCATGATAGATCTTTGATTTATGTTAATATGAGTATGTTAAGATGTTAATAATATGCTATGTTTGTAATTATGATGGGTTTAGTTTATGCTGGAACAATTTGTTTCTGCTGAATAATGGGAACATGCTGGTGGGGCTCTCTGGCTCATCTGGAGGGTAAATAGCATGCAGGGGGGGCTGTGTTAGAAAATTAGATTAGAAATTAGAAATAAAAATTGACATGTACTAAAGATGAATAAAATATATACGTAAAAAAAGGAAACATAGGACATTTTAAAAAGATCATAAAAATTGATACATAAAAAATAAAGAATTTATGAAGAAAAAAATTATAATTTGATATATAATTATCATTATAATTAAATAATAATATTTAAAATTAATAAAAAATAATAGTGCGCAGAATAATATCACTTTCAGTTAGTTTCAGTTTCAAAAAAATTGAAACAGCTCATCAAAACCTCAACCTATCCTTTATATTTGACAATATTTGATTAAATGTACAGGTCATCACTCATCTTAATTAATTTAACTAAACTGAGTTGTTATATTATTTGTAGCCTCGCGCTGAATTCAGCTCTCTTTCTCTCTCTGTTAAACTGTTATATTTACACCATTTTAACGTTTTTCGTTTCTATGTTTTGAAATTCGTTAGATTATATTTTAGTCAACAACAAGTTTATTTTCGTTTGTTATTTGTCTAATAATAATAGAAATTACAATGTAATTACATTACATTACAATTTAGTTACTTTTGGTAACTAGTTGCTTTTATAGTGGAGTACCTCTTCTATTAACTCAGTTACTTTTTTTGGAAAAGTAACTAGTAAATATAACTAATTACTTTTTCAAAGTAACGCGCCCAACACTGGTTGACAATAAGCAAGTTTCCCCACGCACAACGAGCAGGCTTATTCTATTTGCGTTAATAACATGAAATGTTTAAAATTAATACAGACATGTGGGAAAAAAACAAGGAAAAGCTGTAACCTAGATATAAATAATAATATCCTAATAATAATAGAATAATAATGGAATAATAATACATAATATAATAATATGCCAATTAGGCATATTTATAGCAGTAGGGTATTTTAATTTTCTTCCCTGACTCTAATTCATATAAGTTATATAACTGATTTGATCATTTTCCGTACAATCCCTGCTAAAGTTTTAGGTGAAGGAGACCTAAAGAAGGTCAGTGCATGTTTCTGGAAAAAAGTGTGCGTGGCATCGCGATGGTTACCATCCATCGCAGTGGTGGGTCATAAATGGTAAATGGTACAACCTTACTGATTGTGTTATAAGTCTACTGTAATTTAATTGGCTTGTGTTCTTGTGTTTGTGCAGAGAGGCATACCCCACCTGCCACGTGACAGATGTTCATCTGTGCTATGATGTGACAAAGCTGATATACTTAACAACAGAAAAGTAAGCAGAATTCATAAATATCAGATTTAGCAATGATCAGAAATATTTAAAAACATATTTATTGTCCTAAATAAGCACAAGGTTGTATGTTTTAATGATCACAGTATGTTCTTCTTTCCAATTAGAGAGAAAGTATTTCTGTTACAAGATAAAAAGTCAGTGTAGGTTATATTTTTTACTTTTAATGATTGTTTTAAACAGGAAGCGAGCAGAGAAAAACCTGGATTATTACCGCAAGATTTTAGATTGCCAGGGGCACCATGAACTAATCAACCCACGACCATGTGGACACCTCTGTGGCTGTTGCATTTGCCAAGCATGTGAAAGGGTAACATGGACTATGTCCTTAGTCAAGAAAACTATCATGAGCCAGCTATTCTATATAACGCAGGATACATAAAATGATGTTTGTTTCTGAAATTATAATTGTTAATAAAGGATCACTAGTGCCGCAATCTAATATGGACATACTGTTGTGTGTGTGTGTGTGTATAAATATGTACAGGTTGATGCTGTAGAATACTACTGTTCTCAGGTGTCTAGACTTGAAGAAGACTTGAAAAAGTACAAAGACATTCATGGGCCACGTGCACTGGGAATGGCCTTTGTCACTTTTCAGACTGAATCCATGGCGGCATAGTGAGTATGCATTGCAGTCTCTGCCACACTGAGGATATTCAGGCTTTGTTTTATAGCAGTTATGTCTCACATGCAATAAAACTAACTCATAGTACTGTAGCATAAAGTCATTTGAAAATAAGACACAATAGCCTTTATTCATCAAAGCTGTATAGGAGCACTGATTTGGGTGGCCAAAATGAGTGATTCCACATCTGATTTATGAAACTGTAGCACAACATTTTAATGAGTGGTGATATACTCAGCTCATATGATCTCATTTGAGAGTTGGGCACTGTGGAGTAGCTAGAAATAAGCCTGCAACGAACTTACATTGAGCAAGGGCCTGGGATTCATGCCCAGACCAGTTTCCCTAGAAATGTCACAAACATTTTTTACTATTTTTACTTCTGCAGAATTTTAAACGTTCTGCTGTTTAAAAATACAGGGGTTGGACAATGAAACTGAAACACCTGGTTTTAGACCACAATAATTTATTGTCCCGACGGACAGTTCTGGTGGAAACAGTAGAGTTGAGGTGCACATTGAATTCTGCTGTGATTTGGGCAGCCGTGGTTTTGTTTTTTGGATACAATCTGGGTTAGCACCCAAACATCCTTTTCAGACAGCTTCCTCTTGCGTCCACAGTTAATCCTGTTGGATGTGGTTCATGCATCTTGGAGGTATGCTGACATTACCCTTGATACCGTGGCTCTTGATGAGTCACAAAGACTTGCTGTCTTGGTCACAGATGCACCAGCCATTTGCCCTCTTTTGAACTCAGTTTCATTGTCCAACCCCTGTATATAAGTGTTTTTTGCTGGTGTATAATGATAAGTTGAGCTAAAAAAAAATCAAAGATAGAATACAGAAAAATTACTACTTTTTCTGCTGACTATAAATGCTCTTTGTTTTTTAGTTTTCCTTCATAAAACAACTGCTATCTTCAAAGGCACTGTGTATTACTCACAAATATATACATAACTGAGCCATAAAAATATCACCTCCTGGCACTCCTACACTCCTTCTACAAAGCTGCTCCATCAGTTAGTCATAGTTGAAAATGTCACCCTGTTTAACATACATTAACATAAATGTTTAAATGTAAATGTTTAACATAAACCTTACATTGATTCATAAGCGGTATCAATTGGTTTCAAATGCACCACAAACATCTGCCTTATATGTTGTTTACTCTCAATCATACGGTTCTAGGCAGACATTTCATTTATGAAATCCCCACAAAATGCCCTCTAAATGCCATCTGGCAACCCTGGTCTACTCACAACTATAACTCTTAACAGAAATAGTTAATATTTTTTTCTAATTGTTTCTTAAAAATTCTAAAAATGGGCTTAACTTAATATTATGTTGCTCATCCTCAAAAAACAACTGAAATCAATCGCTTTCTATACCCATTAACAAGCTTCTCAAATGGAATTTTGGATCAGGCTGCTTTAGGTATCTTATATTTTGAGGGTGCCTTCTCCCAGCAGCAATTTTAAAATCTTTTCACAGGTGTTCAATGGGATTTAGATCCAGACTAATCGCTGACATGCCATACCATTTAATTTCATTCAAATATCAAAATGTTTTTTGTCACAAGTTTAAATGAGCATCACATGCTTGAAACTAAGTTATTTACCCACAATTTTAAAAGGGTGCCATTCATGTTGTCCAGACAGTTTTTGGAGTTTTTTTTAAGTCGCTTTTTTGTGATATTCCAATAAACACAAAGGCAATAATTGGGTGCATGACAAAATGTGTAATCAAATAATTATTTAGGAGAAATATTATTTCTAAAAGGTTTTCTAAAGTGTCAACACTTTGATTGATTGGGTTCTGATTGGGAGGCAACACAAACATCCAGCATCCAGGTGCTTACAGGTCATTCTTGAGGATGGGATTGATGTTGAGAAAGATGTTGCAATATGCTGGCAACTTGATCCTTCTGTTTTTCAATGGTCAGGACCACCTCAGAACAGGTATTATTTAATATTTGTGGGTCACTCAGCACTGCACTGTTGCATGTCTACTAGGGATGCAAATTATTGTTTAATTCATTAATCATTAGTTGATTGATCTTGATCTTATAATCGATAAGCGGCGTTTTTCCACCTGAATTTCACAGTGTTTCAATAGGGCCTTTAAAAATACCAGCTAAAGAGTTAAAACACTGAGGGGTTCTGAACATTCTGAACAATAAAGTATGCAGGGAAACAGATAAAGGACTACTATTTAATTGTAGAAGTGCAAAGTGCTCAGTGGAGCTTAAAATGGATAGTTGGTGTGAGATCCATCATACGCTTGGTAATCTTTGACTGTTTTGAGAGTGCAAAATGTTTAATATTTTTAAACAAATACTACAGACATTTGGAGAGACAGTTGTATGAATTCCTCATCTTCAGAAGTGAAGTGGAACACTAATCCAATGTCCCCTTATTTCAGCATACTAAAGGACTTCAATGCCCTTGAATGTGGAAGTGGGTCTCAGGAAATGAGCGGGAGATATATGATAAGAGGTATATCTTTTGGATGTGGGAGAGGGCCTCAGCCTTCGTCGTCTAGTGAACAGCTCAAAGTGAAAAAATGGAAAGTGAGCTATGCCACACATCCAAACAACATTGTCTGGTAGGTGATAGAGTCTTAATTGAAACTGCTGATTTACAGTTTTATTGGGCTGTTTAGTAACACTGTATTGTTGGTTTCTCTCTCAGGGAACATCTTTCAGTAAAGGGGTTGTGTTGGTGGTCTCGGTGTCTGCTGCTCAACATCTCGCTCTTCATCCTGCTCTTCTTTCTTACTACTCCCTCAATTATTATCACCACCATGGACAAGTTTAATGTCACAAAACCCATCTACTACCTAAATGTATGTGCTCTACTTCTCATATACTGTACACACTAACTGTACTTCAATTTAGCATTAAGGCCGTGGAACTACAATTATATTTGTTTATATGTTTTTCTATGATGGTAATGCTTTTCTGAATACCATGGGATTTTTACATTTGTCGGGTAAGGAAGGATATTTTAAAAAAAGTTGTATTCCATTACAGGTTACTCTTTACCCATCCAAAATGTTATATTCATAAGCCCTTTCCATATTCTAACATGATATGATTACATTACCATGTTTATCTTTAAATAGGAAAGATTACAACAAGTATCAACAACAGCAGCGTCTAATGCCAGGTTCACACTACATGATTTTGGGCTAGTTTTTCAGTCTGCAACAGTTTTTCGTTGATTGCCAACAAAAACTCTACCGAGGGAAATCAGGGATCACTTTGCGCTTGCACTGTCGCGTAGTGTGAACTAATGAAAGATGCTCACCGAACCGTCCCTAACTGATTGCCGATGAGTCGCAGACGCCCAGCAGATATTTAACATGTTTATCTGGCTCAGTCTGCGACTAGAAGTCAGGAGCAGCGGCTTCATGGAGAGCTGTTTATGGAGTCTGACCACCATTCCCCCTGTTCTTTATGAAGTCTTTTATGAATAGGGGTGAATGGAGCTAAAAGCTAAATACTTTAAATAAAAAATATTTATGAACTACTTGTTTAGAAAGTAGGAAAATATATTTTACTAAAAAAGACAAAGTATGCCTGTATATTTCAGTTTATCTAAAGAACTGTAAAGCACTAGCATTACTGCTACTGTAAGCTGATTGGTTGGCAAGCTGATCCTGGAGAGACAGGTAAAGCATGTTTAAAAGTTTAAAATGTTCAAAATGAAAATAAAATGATGTCTGCAGTACTGAAACATTTGACATAATTCTGTGTTGAGGACATAAATAGATATAAGTAGTTTTCGTGTGCGCTTAGTTCAGGTGTGTTCTCGTGACGAAACGTGTTTCTGTAGAGCAGCCAGGTAAGTCTGTGATTGACCACAGTGAGAAATCGTGTAATTTGTGACCCTGTGTCTCTGATCAGTTATGTAATGTGAAAGTCTCAACAACTGAAGGACTCGGAATTACAGCACAACCAGTCATGTAGTGTGAACAGCACAATGACTAAAGACTCAAAAAGTCGTGTAGTGTGAACCTGGCTTTACAAACACAGTTCCCATTCAGTAAGAAACAGTTGATGAGTTGGGGATGAGGTGGAGTGATGATACTTCAACATCTTGACCTCTCCTAAAGTACTATCACTTGATGCAATATCTTCAAAAATCCAACCGAAAGCATTGTACTCGATTTTCGTAGACTAACCAACTTCAATATGTGTTCTTTGAAGGTGCTGTACTATTGATGTGTTTCCTGACTGTGTCATGTACCCATGCTTTTCCAGAGTGCTGTTGTCAGTCAGTTTTTCCCAACTCTGCTTCTGTGGCTCTTCTCAGCACTGTTGCCTACAGTGGTCTACTATTCCACACTGCTTGAGGCTCATTGGACCAGGTGCTCATTCAAAAATTACACACACACACACACACACACACAATGCACACAAACAATGCACATATCGACATACACTAATTTGATACCAATTTGTAAACTTTGTTTGCAGGTCAAGTGAGAACATGAGCATGATGTATAAACTCTACATCTTCCTTCTTTTTACTGTGTTAATCCTGCCCTCATTGGGCCTCACTAGGTCAGTTTTTCTCTTTTTTTACCATCATTATGTTCATTTCATTTAGTAATGTATAGGACATTGGCATATTTGAATACCATTGTCACTCTGATGAGGACTGTGTAGAAAAGAAAAATACAGCCACTATGGCTGTGCAGCATGCAGCACAGCATTTCGCTGCGCTTTCCTCTGAGTGCACTGGCTACGTGGTAATGCTACATCAGCAGCAGTTCGAAAATAGGTGGAGTCTAAATTTACATGTACAGGTCCTTCTCAAAAAATTAGCATGTTGTGAAAAAGTTCATTCTTTTCCATAATGAAATGATAAAAATTAAACTTTCATATATTTTAGATTCATTGCACACCAACTGAAATATTTCAGGTCTTTTATTGTTTCAATAGTGATGATTTTGGCATACAGCTCATGAAAACCCAAAATTTAGCATATCATGAAAAGGTTCTATAAACGAGCTATTAACCTAATCATCTGAATCAACGAATTCATTCTCAACACCTGCAAAAGATTCCTGAGGCTTTTAAAAACTCCCAGCCTGGTTCATTACTCAAAACCGCAATCATGGGTAAGACTGCCGACCTGACTGCTGTCCAGAAGGCCATCATTGACACCCTCAAGCAACAGGGTAAGACACAGAAAGAAATTTCTGAACGAATAGGCTGTTCCCAGAGTGCTGTATTAAGGCACCTCAGTGGGAAGTCTGTGGGAAGGAAAAAGTGTGGCGGAAAACGCTGCACAACAAGGTGACCGGACCCTGAGGAAGATGTGGAGAAGGGCCGATTCCAGACCTTGGGGGACTGCGGATGCAGTGGACTACATTTCCCACAATGCTTGTCGATTGTGTTACCAGCGAAGTTACGGCTTACTGACACTACACGGCAGTGTAGTCATTGATGTGGAAACCCTGCCGGAGGGAAGGTGAGACATACAAATGTTAATCCCATAATGTCCAGAAAAAGAAAAGTTGATGCAGATGGACGGCTAAGCGAAAGACCGGTATGCCTTTTGTGTTACGAAGAGTGTAACTGACCAAAATAAACGCTTTTTAGAAGAGATATGTGTAAATATTTATAAGACAATACCTGACAATAACTTATCTGTTTTAATGACGTTAATAAACATCACTGTGACAGCGCTAGTCACAGTTTCACCGCAGCAAAGGACAAGGACGTGAATAACTTATCTAACCAGCCTTTACTGATTTCTTCCCCCAATACCCCTTTCAATAACCTCCAATAGCCTTTAATAGTCTTCAGTAGCCTTCAACAGTCTAACCTTGCAGCCGTGGTGTGTTCACTAAACTCCGTAGTTAAAAACATCATGAGGTTAGCAGCGCGCTAACTGACCTTTTTATAATGTAATCCGAGCAGGGACTCCGTGACGGCTGCTCTAAACTGCTGCTGTTAGCTGCTTGGGCTGAAAGATGAACTGTAGAGAGCTGTATTATCCGGATAGTGGGGTTAAAACCTTTATTTCATACACAGATTAACTTTAACTTTAAAAACTGTAATAAAAAAAAAAAAAAACACACGCTCCAGACTGGCTCAGCTGAGCCCTGTAGCCCGTGGCTGGGCTGTAGCTCTGTGACTGAGTAAAGACAGCGGGGCTTGTGCTGCTGCAGCTCCGACTAGTGGTTGGATGAGGAATTGCAGCTTCCTGTAAGCGAGCAGTTTCACTGGTTTCACCAGTTTCATCCACACACAGCTCTGATAAACTGCTTAACCCTAAACCCCTGAATCAGATCGGCTAAAGTCAGAGGAATATCTGCCGATACTGTATTTTGACTGTACTATTTGATTGAATAAATAATATATTGAGAGTTATTTAACATTAAGGAGTAATTACATTCATTTTATATTACATTTGGTTACATTTTATTACATTTATAAGTTACATCTGGCCCTCAGAGGACAGCCAATATGCCAATGTGGCCCTCGGCCAAAATGAGTTCGACACCCCTGCCATAGAGATTCTGTGGGATATTGTGAAGAGAAAGTTGAGAGACGCAAGACCCAACACTCTGGATGAGCTTAAGGCCGCTATTGAAGCATCCTGGGCTTCCATAACACCTCAGCAGTGCCACAGGCTGATTGCCTCCATGCCACGCCACATTGAAGCCGTCATTTCTGCAAAAGGATTCCCGACCAAGTATTGAGTGCATAACTGAACATAATTATTTGAAGGTTGACTTTTTTGTATTAAAAACACTTTTCATTGATTGGTCGGATGAAATGTGCTAAATTTTTGAGAGAGGGATTTTTTTTTTTTTTGCCAAAATCATCAATATTAAAACAATAAAAGGCCTGAACAACTTCAGTTGTGAGTAATGAATCTAAAATATATGAAAGTCTAATGTGTATCAGTACATTACAGAAAATAATGAACTTTATCACAAAATGCTATTTTTTTTTTTTAGAAGGACCTGTATATGAGGAGGCATGTGCTAGCACCCTCCTGGTTTTGGGGCATTACTAGTGATAGGGGGAGTGCAGCTGAGTGGGTGGGAACATCAGCAGATCAAATTTGGGGAGACAAGTGGGATAAAATACAAAATACATACATATATTTTATAGGGAGCCAGCTGTTTAATATGATGTATACTCATTTTGTTTATTACTGTCTAATATTTGCTGGGTGTAATCAGACACTAATCAGTTATATTGGTGTTTTATCGGTGACATGCAAAAATAACCCTGTATCAGTCTCTGTCTTGTTTGCTTATACACTCACTGATTAGTTGCCTATATTGGAGACTCCTAAATATTCTCTACATATCAGGTCGTTCTTGTGCATACTACAAAAATGATTCATGCCAGTGGCACTGTATAATTATTTATTTATTTTTTGTGGTATTTAATTGGTATTAAGAATCACAATTGAATGTCAGTGGTATTGGTATTGACTACCACATTTCTGGGATTTCTGGGACAATTCTAGAATTACTGATGCAAAAAAGAGACCTTAGTTGTAGTTGAATGAACACATTTGAGCTATGGGAAAATAAATAAATTGCTTTATTTATTTATTCATGACCATACTGATGTTTTAAATAAAATGCTTCTTTATTCATAGTTTGGATGTGTTTTTCCGCTGGCTGTTTGACACTCAGTCAGAACGAAAGCTGAGGTTTGAGTAAGTGATTCTCTTCAGTATTAACATCTCTCCATTTATGTCCCCTTATTTTATCTATCTTTCTCTTTCCCTTTATACGGTACATTAACTAAATTTGACATAAATATTGGACCAGAATGACTGTTGGCATGTCCCTCCCCCACCCCAGGTGTGTGTTTTTGCCAGATCAGGGGGCTTTCTTTGTAAACTATGTGATTACAGCCGCATTGGTGGGCTCTGGGATGGAGTTGCTGCGGTTACCAGGGTTACTGCTGTACACTGTGCGCATGGCACTTGCACGCTCAGCTGCTGAAAGAAAATATGTCAAACAGGTAAGTTGCTCACCCACATATTTTTGCATACTTTTTCAGATTAACAAACATTCAGCATAAAAGCATTGTTTTTATTTAGGCACATTGGAGGGGTTTTGAGCATGAACCACTCCAGAACATTCATTGAGGTGTTTTTTTTTTTAGCCAATTAGAGGTGGGCTTGCTGGTTTGCTTTGGGTCATTGTCCTGCTGCAGAACCAAAGCACCCCATGACCATCAAACTACCACCAGCTGTTTGACTTTCAGTATGAAATTCTTTTTATGAAATTCTGTGTTATTTATAAGCCAGATGTAACAAGGACACACCTTCCAAAAAAATGTAACTTTTATCTTATCAACAGACCAAATATTTAATGTTTTTTTGCATATGTAATATGGGCCTTTGAGCTGTAGTGTTGATGCTTTGATGCTTATTGGTATCTTACACCCTGTCAGCAATCTATTTTCACGACACGCCTCGCTTAAATAGCAATGAAGTTTAGGAATATATTATTATCACCAGGTCACATTTATTAAAATATAAATTATATTAGTAAATTAGTAAGGTCTTGTATAGGGCTCTAAAATGCCACTGGCTGCTGGAGCATGGCACTGTATATCCATGGCTGGTAATCTCTAGAGACTGTAAGCTTGTATTCACTGCCTCAATTCTGTATAAATTTTATAATTAAATACTGGAATTTCCACACAGTAGCATTTGTATTTCTCTAATAGTTCTACTGATTTATTAATTTATTAACAGAAAAAAATAAATGTTTACTGTATTTGACATTATAACCATCTATCCATTTTCTTCTGCTTATCCGGGTTCGGGTCACAGGGGCAGCAGCCTAAGCAGGAAAACCCAGACTTCCCTCTCCCCAGCCACTATGAAACATAGTCCTTCCACCGTGTCCTGAGTACTTCCCAGATGAGCTTCTCATCTTATCCCTAAGGTAGAGCCCAGACACCCTGCAGAGGAAACTCATTTCGGCCTCTTCTATCCGTGATCTCGTTCTTTCGGTCACGACCCGAAGCTCATGACCACAGATGAGGGTAGGAACGTAGATCAACCGTAAATCGAGAGCTTTGCTTTTTGCCTCAGCTCTCTCTTCACCATGGCGGACCTGTTCAGCTCCCGCATCACTGCTGATGCAGCACCGATCCGTCTATTGATCTCCCGATCCATTTTTCCCTCATTTGTGAACAAGACCCCAAGAAACTTAAACTCCTCCACTTGAGGCAGAACCTCCCCCCCCGACCCGGAGACAGCATTTCACCCTTTTCCGGCTCAGGACCCTGGCCTTGCACTTGGAGGCACTGATTCTCATCCCGACTACTTCACACTCGGATGCAAACTGCTCCAGTAAGAGTTGTAGATCACAAGCTGATGAAGCCAATAGGACTACACCAGCATGCCCCACCTCCAGGCCTGGCTCCAGAGTGGGGGCCCGGTGACCCGCGTCCGGGGAGGGAACACTTTCTCCAAAGTTCTTTCTTGTCATCGGGTTGGTTTGGGCTGTGCTTTGTCTGGTCTCTCACCTAGGACTTGTTTGCCTTGGGTGTCCATACCAGGGGCATAAAGCCCCTGACAACATAGCTCCAAGGATCCTTGGGACACTCAAACCCCTCCACCACAATGAGTTGGAGCCCAGGGAAAGGTTGACATTTTAACATATAAACATTATCACAGTACATACACATTGAAAAAAGAAGGCACTGAAAGGGAGATACAGAGAGGGCATGGTCGTGTTGTTCTGAACTGATGAACTGACAGATATTTAACTGATAATTTTGTCCACGTTTAATGTAATAACACAAAAAGTGACGTTTAAAAAAAAAAATGCTATACACCTAATTTTGCTGTTTGCTGTGTGAAGAATCAGGCATATGAATTTGAATATGGAGCGATGTATGGATGGACTCTGTGTGTCTTCACTGTCATTATGGCCTACAGCATTACCTGTCCAGTAATAGCACCTTTTGGTAAGAGAATTCTTAGAATCTTTGCATACATACAGATATTTTGCTTATTTGTTAATGTAGGGGATCACTTATTTTTCCTGATATTAGGTACTGCATCAATTATCATATTACTTATATTTTGCATTTATTTTGCATGTATGTATATTATTGCATATATTGTGTGTTTGTGTTTGTAGGTTTTCTGTATATGACCTTAAAACATCTGGTAGACAAGCACAATCTGTATTTTGCTTATTTGCCTGCCTGCCTTGACCAACGAGTGCACCTGGGAGCTGTCAATCAAGCACTTGCTGCACCAATCATCTGCCTCTTCTGGCTTTATTTCTTTTCTGTTCTGAGGACAGGTAAACTCTTTTACATCAAATAGCTAATCATGAAGTAAAAAAAAATAACGATCAAGTACGACAAGCTTTAACTGTTATATTTTTGTTTGTTTGTTTTGTTTTTTTTAGGCTTTAAGGCTGTTACCTCTCTCTTTACCTTGGTGGTTCTGTGTGTAACCATTTTCATTTGCATTAGTTACACCTGCTTTGGTCACTTCAAGTACCTGAGTCCACACAACTATGCTGTAAGATACCGATTTGAATGTATTTTTGTGTTTGTTTTTTACTTTTGGCTTCTGTAAATTCTGTAGTCACTCAACACTTAATAATAATAATGAATAACTATTAAGTATTTTACAAAATAAATGAAACAGTAAAAAAAAATAATGTTTAGGGACAGATACATGCTATTACGAGATGGAGCTAAATTTTCCAGCCATTTGTGTGAAATGTGGAGCTTATATAACTCGAATAAAACTGAAGTTGCTTTTAAACAAAATGTCTTGCTGCAGCACATTAGTTAAAAATGATTTGGCCATGGTTAGAGAGAACATTGGAGGAGTGTGTCTTATTTTAACTCCTAGTTACAGTTGAGGTGAATCATTGGAATGTTTATTTAAATGATTTATTGTTTTGATGGCAAAATCATGCAGGTTCTCATTCACATTTTTTGTGTGTGCATGCATGTGTATGTGTGTGAACTGCAGGTTAAGAAAGAAAATGAAGACTCTGATGGAGCTTCAGAGAGTTCTACTAGCTCGGCAAGTTCATTTTAATTTTGTTAAAAGTAGAATAATTCAGTTTACAATGAGAGGAAATGCAGTTTAATATTTGTTAAAAATTGTACCCTGCAATGGAGTGGCGGTCTGTCAATAATCAATTACAGAATCAATGTCCTTTTTTCAGGTGTACCTTCCTAAGGTTTTAAACCCAGACTCAGCCTCCCAGTCCCCTGGCAGCCTTCACCAATCATACGGCACCACAGAGTCCGGACCGGCTTTCATTACCTCTGAAGAGGAGCAGCAGGACATCTAATGGAGCTGACAGTAGATTCCTGTTAGCCTGCAGTCTCTGCCTCTGCTACTGCTAAAACAGTTTAAGTCTAGTTGGACATTTTATCCTCTTCTAGATGACAGGAAAATCCTGTGAGGATACTTAATCATCAGAAAATCCAAAAATAGATCAAGTTATATTAGGGCTTCTTTAAACACTTACATGTGTTTGTACTTTCTATTGGCTTTCCATTGAAGGGACCATGTCATTTAAAAAATATCTTGTATACTCTATATGACTGGTCAATGGACTGATGCTCAGGAACAAAGCTATGCTTAATGAAAAACCCTTCATCATGGAAATGAAGCCAAATAAATTATTACTAAATTATTTTATTGGTTATTTTAAGGAATTGTCAGACTTGCCTCATATAACGAAGGAGTGTAATATGTGCAGCTTATTTATTGTTGCTGTAATTAATATGTAAAAAAAAATGTCAGAAGTTGATCAAAAATCATTTGTACTGTTACAAAAAGGAGGGTGGTTCTTTCATAATTGCTCAGATGTGCACAATGTAGGATTTTATATTCTTTTGCTACAATTTCATATTTTACATATGTGCCTATTTTTGTACTGATATGTGTCATGTAATAATATTACTGTATACTGTAATAGCTGTCATGGACTGTTTTCTGCATGCTTAGAGACATGTGCACAATGACACGTTTGTCTAACCAGTTGCAGTTTAAAATTCTTACTAGTTGGTGACACTGTTGCTTGTTTCTTTAGGTTTGACTGTGTGCGTCTGAATGAAGAACATATGTATGAGTTTCTGAAATGATAACCATGATTTGGTCAGTTTTGTGTGAATAAAGGGCCTTTCCCATTATACACTGTGTAGATGTTATTATAAATGTGCTTGAACTCCCCTAATAATAAAACCCTTATAGTTTACCAAAATAAAATAAAGAATAAAAGCATCAACCAAACACCACAAAATGCTGCAGGATGGACTTTAGCGCATATTCTTTAAACTGTATCATTATGTACTTTATACTCTGAAGCACTTCAGAACTTTTCACTGGTGTGTAAAACAAACAGGCAGCCTTTTTAGGTAAACTTTTCGTGGTTGTTTTTAATAAATATATAAAATGGAGCACAGGTTAGAGGGAACATATCTCATATTTTCATAGTATTTTTAAAAAATGAAGCCTTAGTATTTGTGTGGATTTATTAAAAACGTTCGATACTTTAAATTTCTATCTGTCTGTTACTGGGCTTTTAAGGTGGATGAATGCAAATTATCCTTGTTCTGTTTTGTCAGGCTCTCCATTCGAAATATATCCATTGTAACTGTAGTATAATAGGTTAGAAACCCAAATAACATTACTTAAATAAAAAAAAAAATGGAAACATTGTATATTGTTTAAAAGGGGCTGGGGGTGCTTTTTAGGAAACAAGTCTTTGGTAAACAACTTCCAGCCAGTGCGTAGCAATGGAAATAGACTAAGTTTTGGAAATTAAATTAAAATAAAAAATGTGAATGTACAAAGCATTTGTCTGTAGTAAAGCAGTGTTGGAACAGATCATGTTACTGCACTCTACTGCTGCATTTTACACAACAAACAGCGCATTCACACTAAATAACTAAAACACATAACGTATTATATTAGAAGTATTATAAATATTAGAATGTCTTTCATATATATGTCTTTTCTTTAGAGAAATTACAGAGGAAGCAGGATAGCGATGAGTACTGTTTACTACACCTTTAAAAGGAAACTGGTACAGAAAGAGTTTTGGCTAGCTGACCCACATGGCAACTCCTTTTGCTCAGCTTAACATTGGGCTAAGTCTCAGTTTCAACAGTGAAGAGAACAGTTAGAGGTCTGACAGAAGAAGTGCTGTAATAAAGTAATTGCTAAAATGAGCAGCTTTTCGGGGCAATACAGCAATGCTTCTGAGCAACTTAAAAATAGTGGTGTTATAAAAAAATTCACAGACAGTGTACTTCACATACATCTACTGTGCAATCCATCAACCTTTATTTAAACTTGCAGTGTACATCAAGGGTGGCCCTCATTTGTAATGTAGCCGAGCCAATACATAGAGAAGGAATGGTAGAAGGAAAAAATAAAAAGACAACTTTTTACAGTCGTTAAAATGCTTTTTTTTCAATCTGTATTTACATTTCCAAACTCTAAATACACTCAATCAAATCTGTCTAATCTATTAATCTGTGTGTTGTGGACTATACCATTGATGCAATTCATGTTATCACGCAATATGCCATCAATTAGCATTTTTATACATGCTTATATTTTAATAAGAAACTAAATTACCCACTAACACAATTTTCTGTATTTTCAATTAACTGGTGTTGCTATAGAACCAGAGAAAAGGAGAAAAAAATTAGGTCTGGATGAGGGGAGAGGCATAGTTAATACAGGAAATAGTTTAGTAAACAAGGACAAGTGAGAGGAATGGGGCATGATAAGGAAGAGGAATATTTGGATCAGGATAAGCGAGAGGAACTGTACTTCCTGTCGGAAGCGCGAGCAGTCGCAGCGGCCACTCCTGGAGCAAAACAAAATGCTTTTTTCTTTGTTTTGTTGTTAAAAACCCGATTTGAACTCGCAATCATGCATAAGTTTGCTATGACAGCAACTGGCACACACATTTATGACTGACAGACCCTTCTAAACCTGAAAAACTGCACTTACGGACAGTCTACATGCGTAACTACAACCCAGTATGAGTTCAGGGACTGCTGTGTGTTAGTTTTCATGGAGACGTGGTTAACTCTGCCATTCAGCTGAGCGGCATGATATGCTTGGAGCTAATGTGCTGGATCTTGTTTACACAAACATTCCTGGCGCGTACATAGCAGAGCCCCGCCCCCACTACGGATACTCGGACCACATCTTTGTGATGCTCATCCCAGCGTACAGACTGGTCATCAGATGTGCCAAATCAGGGAAGAAGCAAGTGATAACCTAGCCTTCAGGAGCCATCTTTGCTCTTCAGGACTGTTTTGAGCACACTGACTGGGACATGTTCAGAGAAGCTGCCACCTCTGATGACTCCATCAACCTGGAGGAGTACACAGATTCAGTGACTGGCTACATCAACAAGTGCATTAAGGATGTTACTGTCTCCAAAACCATCACAACCCGCCCCAACCAGAAGCTGTGGATGACTGCAGAGGTGCGTGTGCTGCTGAGACCCAGGGACAAGGCCTTCAAGTCAGGAGACAATCCAGGTCTCAAAACAACTAGAGCCTAGCTCTCCCGGGGCATCAGAGAGGCAAAGCGCACCTTGGCAAAGAAAATCCACGGCCAATTTCAGGACACTGATGACACACTGCGCATGTGGCAGGGCATCCAGGCCATCACCAACTACTACAGTGATGCCTCTCTTCCAGATAAGCTGAACACCTTCTACGCAAGGTTTGAAGCACAGAACTACACGACAGCAAGGAAGACTACACCTCCTCCATATGACAAAGTACTGTGCCTGTCCTCAGCTGATGTGCAGAGAACTCTACTCAGAGTCAACCCATGGAAAGCCCCAGGACCAGACAGCATACCTCAGAGGATGTGCAGACCAACTCACGGATGTTCTCACAGACATTTTCAAGTTCGCTGATGACACAACTGTTGGTGGCCTAATCAGCAAGAACGACGAGTCAGCATACAAAGAGGAGGTGCAGTGGTTGACTGACTGATGCTCTAAACGTGGAGTTTCTTGGTTGTTAATTTCAGGAGAACACCAGGTGTCCAACACCCCCTGAACATCAACGGCTCTGCAGTGGAAATTGTGAAGAACACCAAGTTCCTCTGTGTTCACATTGCAGAGAACCTCAGCTGGTCCCTCAACACCAACACCATAACAAAGAAAGCCCAGCAGCACCTCTACTTCCTGCTGAGACTGAGGAAAGCACATCTTCCACCTCCAATCCTCACCATGTTCTACAGAGGGACTGTAAAAAGCATCCTGAGCACCTACATTACTGTTTGGTTTGGGAACTGCAACATCTCAGATCGCAAGACCCTACAGTGGATAGTAAGGACAGCTGAGAAGGTTATTGGAGTCTCTCTTCCCTCCATCACCAAGATCTACACCACACGCTGCATCCGCAAAGCCACCAGCATTGTAAACGACCCCACCCATCCCTTACATGGTCTCTTCGGTCTGATGCCCCCAGCACCCTTTACACACACAAAGACTGTATCTCACACACAGCACACAGACACTTAAATGTCTCTATCCCTATCAGATATATTTGCTGCTACTCCCTAAAAACGTTTAACCTTGTACCTCAGTAACTGCTGTGATTTTGTATGTTTTATATGTTACAGTATGTTACATATCTCTGTACTTTATCCTCACTATGCACATTAATATACCGTATTGATTCTGCACTGTCCTCTTTTAAATTGTCTCTTCTTTTGTATTTATTGTATATATTGTAGTGTTATAGTCTTAAAGTGCATCATTACACCTTGCACTTTATGTTGTCTATTGTTTGTTGTCCCATGTTGCACCATGGTTCCAGAGGAACGTAATTTCACTACACTGTGTACCTGTACTTAGATGTAATGACAATAAAAGCCTTTTGACTTGATCTGAAGAGTTAGACGAGGATAATGGAGAGGAATAGTTGATCCAGGACAAAAGGGGAGAAACATTGGGTCGGGATAAGAGAGAGGAATAGTTGGGTCAGGATAAGGGAGAGGAATAGTTGGGTCAGGATAAGGGAGAGGAATAGTTGGGTCAGGATAAGAGAGAGGAATAATTGGGTCAGGATAAGGGAGAGGAATAGTTGGGTCAGGATAAGGGAGAGGAATGTTTGTTCCAGAATAAGAGAGAGGAAAAGTTATGTCAGTTTACGGGAGATGAATAGTTGGGTTAGGATAAGAGAGATGAATAGTTGGGTCAGGATAAGAGATAGGAATAGTTGGGTCAGGATAAGAGAGATGAATAGTTGGGTCAGGATAAGACAGAGGAATAGTTGGGTCAGGATAAGGGAGAGGAATATTTGGGTCAGGATAAGAGAGAGGAATAGTTGGGTCAGGATAAGGGAGAGGAATAGTTGGGTCAGGATAAGGGAGAGGAATAGTTGGGTCAGGATAAGTGATGGGAATAGTTGGGTCAGGATAAGAGAGATGAATAGTTGGGTCAGGATAAGAGAGAGGAATAGTTGGGTCAGGATAAGGGAGAGGAATAGTTGGGTCAGGATAAGAGAGAGGAATAGTTGGGTCAGGATAAGGGAGAAGAATAGTTGGGTCAGGATAAGAGAGAGGAATAGTTGGGTCAGGATAAGAGAGAGGAATAGTTGGGTCAGGATAGGGGAAAGGAATGTTTGTTCCAGAATAAGAGATAGGAAAATTATGTCAGTTTAAAGGAGATGAATAGTTGGGTTAGGATAAGAGAGATGAAAAGTTGGGTCAGGATAAGGGAGAGGAATAGTTGGGTCAGGATAAGAGAGAGGAATA
Organism: Astyanax mexicanus; assembly: GCF_023375975.1. NCBI lineage: Eukaryota > Metazoa > Chordata > Actinopteri > Characiformes > Acestrorhamphidae > Astyanax > Astyanax mexicanus. The sequence goes on along the minus strand of NC_064409.1, from coordinate 30,186,391 downwards.
ATTGGGTCAGGATAGGGGAAAGGAATGTTTGTTCCAGAATAAGAGAGAGGAAAATTATGTCAGTTTAAAGGAGATGAATAGTTGGGTTAGGATAAGGGAGATGAATATTTGGGTCAGGATAAGAGAGAGGAATAGTTGGGTCAGGATAAGAGAGAGGAATAGTTGGGTCAGAATAAGGGAGATGAATAGTTGGGTCAGGATAAGGGAGAGGAAAAGTTGGGTCAGGATAAGGGAGAGGAATAGTTGGGTCAGGATAAGAGAGAGGAATAGTTGGGTCAGGATAAGGGAGAGGAATAGTTGGGTCAGGATAAGGGAGAGGAAAAGTTGGGTCAGGATAAGGGAGAGGAAAAGTTGGGTCAGGATAAGGGAGAGGAAAAGTTGGGTCAGGATAAGGGAGAGGAAAAGTTGGGTCAGGATAAGGGAGAGGAATAGTTGGGTCAGGATAAGGGAGAGGAATAGTTGGGTCAGGATAAGGGAGAGGAAAAGTTGGGTCAGGATAAGGGAGAGGAAAAGTTGGGTCAGGATAAGGGAGAGGAAAAGTTGGGTCAGGATAAGGGAGAGGAATAGTTGGGTCAGGATAAGGGAGAGGAAAAGTTGGGTCAGGATAAGGGAGAGGAAAAGTTGGGTCAGGATAAGGGAGAGGAATAGTTGGGTCAGGATAAGGGAGAGGAATAGTTAGGTCCGGATAAAAGAGAGGAATAGTTGGGTCAGGATAAGGGAGAGGAAAAGTTGGGTCAGGATAAGGGAGAGGAAAAGTTGGGTCAGGATAAGGGAGAGGAATAGTTGGGTCAGGATAAGGGAGAGGAATAGTTGGGTCAGGATAAGGGAGAGGAATAGTTAGGTCCGGATAAAAGAGAGGAATAGTTGGGTCAGGAAAATGGAGAGAAATAGTTAAGGAATTAAGGACAATAAAATTTTGGCAACAATTTCATGAATGTCTGACACGGACTATTTATTTAAATGCTCTATATTATATATTAAATATCAATCAATCACTTGTAGACAATATGTTGCCAGAATGGCACACATTTCACACTCAAGTACAAATGCTGTAAAAAGTTAAAAAAAAAAAAATGCGATGCTGATTCTGTAATGTTGTTACTGTTGTGTCTTCTTGTCTTTTGTGGACTCCTCTTTGGGTGTTCTTGGAAGGCTGTCTTTCTTGAAATAAAACTCAGTGCACACTGCCTTCTTAACTGGAACAAAATATTTATTTCAATCAGAAGCAAAGTGTGGGAGAGAGCTTGTCAATTCTCGGAGTCCCAGGTCTCTCTATCTCCCAGTCTTGTGGTCTAAACAGTTTATATAGTCTTTCACAGTCACTCCTATAATGCTCTGCATACCTAAAAATTTCCAACCACCCTATTTACAGCTTCACCATACATGTAGAAATGACCTTTTGTGAAGCAACACTTTGTTTACCTGAAACACATGTGACATTCCAATCATGTATAGAAATGGACTTCACAGAAATAGTTCAGCTGGACACATGAACCTATCTGGGCTAAAGGCTTGTTCTTACAAACAAGAAGGGACAAACATCCATAGTACAGAATACACCTCATTACCTTATATTATTTTGACAGTGGCCGCACTGTAATTGACTATATGTAGGTCTGGAGCAGAAAGAATTGCGATGTTGATGAGAAAGTTGATGTTGAACCAGGTTTTTGTGTTGTGACAACAGAATAAGCTTTTGTGCAGGAAATGAACTATTTGGTTAATTGTATTAAGAATTGTGTTGCTGTAAGTAGAGTTTAAAATAATTACTGGTAAACACTTATTTGGAGTAATAAGATAATATAAGAGAAAGTAAGATAAAAAACATAAGAAAAGAGTTTAGGGGTATGAATCATAAAATCATAGGTAATAAAATCAAAGGTAATAAAAGGGATAAACGAACAACAGATATAAAAAAAGCTAACTTAACACACGAAAGAGTATAATATGAATAAGGAATAACTAATAAAATACAAAGAAATGATAAAAGACAAAAAAAAGTCATCTATTTTTTTATTTAAAAAGTTAACTAAAAATAAATGAAAAAAAAATACCAAAAAGAGTTTCTTGTACAGAATGGTGCACTGGTGCACTGTAGCTAAAAGCAGATTTTCCAAGTTCAATAAAAAGTGATGATCCAATCACTGGAGCAAGTCTGGTAAGTTGTGTTTTTTTTATTAAGCATTTTTTGATGTATGGTTGCATATGGCCAGAAAATGCTGTAAAGGTAAATATAAACCAATGTGTTTCTCAATGCACAGCAAGAGAAGACCACCCGACCTTCTCATACAGTAAACAATGACGTGTTCTGTACGAATCACCAGTAATGAAACTTATTTCAACACAGGGAGCCGAGTTTTTGTCTTAGCTGACCTGAAAGCTTGTTAATGTGGTGCTTAAAAGTGAATTTGTCTGATTACTCCTCTAAAAAGTAACTTTATTGATTACTTGATTTTAAAAGTAACTTAGTTTCATTCAACAGTTGCTGACAACACTACACCTAAAAACTGGTACTTCTAATACAATTTTGGGAATTACTGACTCAAATAGCCAGTTATGTATCAGTTGTATCTGTTACCCTGATCCACTAAAATCTAAGCTTATTTTCTACCATGGTGGCAACATCACACCACAACCATTTCCCATCATCAGGGAGAGGGACCACAGCCACATTTGTTGTTGTCTAGGACAATGTAAATTCTACTGAGCTGCTCTTGTACAAACCTGTTTTACTAAACTGTGCCTCACGTATTGACATATTTTCCATACCTCCATTCTTCAGAGAAGTTATTTTCATCATGAAGATGGGAAGTCTATTATCACCAACCCCACCAACACATACCACTCTTCCTATTTGAGTTTGCTTTGTTAGTTTATTCCATCAGTGTGTAGTCACAGTGTAGTAAAAGCTATGCATTAGATTTGTGTATGTAGAGTTTGGGTGTGAAAATAGCAGCGTTTACTTTATCCATTATGGGTGCAGTGTTCACTTTATCCAGAATTGTAAGACATTCAGCATGTTGTGTATGTGTGGATTGGGCAGCTGATTCTTATGTTTGGACAAAAGAAGAGATAGTTAAAAGAATTGTAAAACAAGTTTCTGGTTGAAAAGGCAGACTGTAAAATATTAAACATGTCCTGCAGTTTATCTACTGCAGCACTAATGTGGTCAGCTGAGCAATGCAAAACTGCAATTGTCATTTAAATGTATTTTACAGTCAACAGTGGAGATAAAAATAATAAACATTATCGACCCAAGAATTAATCCCTATAGGAATTCTGCTTGTTCCTGTCTGTCCTCGTGCCTGTGTATTACTCCCACGTGACCCCTTTTATTAGGGTTAGGTTATCATAACCCTAACCCTAACCCTAGCTTCAGCTGTAACCATAACCCTCTCCTAACTGTAGGCTTAACCCTAGCTGCTTCAGTTATCATAACCCTTACCCTAGTTACAGCTGTAACCCTAACCCTATTCCAACTGTAGGCTTAACCCTACCTGCTTCTGTTATCATAACCCTAACCCAACTTACAGCTGTAACCCTAACCCTATCCTGACTGTAGGCTTTACCCTAGCTTATTTGGTTATCATAACCCTAACCCTAATAACAGCTGTAAACCCCAACCCTATCCCAACTGTAGGCTTAACTGTAGCTGCTTTGGTAATCATAACCCTAACCCTAACCCTAGCTGCTTTGGTTATCATAACCCTAACCCTAGCTTCAACTGTAATCTTAACCCTCTCCCAACTGTAGGCCTATCCCTAGCTGCTTCATTAACCCTAACCCTACTTACAGGTGTAACCCTAACCCTATCCCAACCCTAAACCTAACCCTAGCTACAGCTGTAACCCTAACCCAATCCCAACTGTAGGCCTAACCCTAGCTGCTTCAGTAACCCTCACCCTAACCCTAGTTACAGCTGTAAACCCCAACCCTATCCCAACTGTAGGCTTAACCCTAGCTGCGTTGGTTATCATAACCCTAACCCTTACCCAAGCTTCAGCTGTAACCCTAACCCAATCCCAACTGTAGGCCTAACCCTAGCTGCTTCAGTAACCCTCACCCTAACCCTAGTTACAGCTGTAAACCCCAACCCTATCCCAACTGTAGGCTTAACCCTAGCTGCTTTGGTTATCATAACCCTAACCCTAACCCTAGCTCCTTCTGTTATCATAACCCTAACCCTACTTACAGCTGTAACCCTAACCCTATTCCAACTGTAGGCCTATCAATAGCTTCTTTGGTTTTCATAACCCTAACCCTAATTACAGCTGTAAACCCCAACCTTATCCCAACTGTAGGCTTAACCCTAGCTGCTTTGGTTATCATAACCTTACCCCTAGCTTCAGCTGTGATCCTAACCCTCTCCCAACTGTAGGCCTAACCCTAGCTGCTTCATTAACCCTAACCCCACTTACAGCTGTAACCCTAACCCTATCCCAACTGTAGGCTTAAGCCTAGCTTCTTTGGTTATCATAACCCTAACCCTAATTACAGCTGTAAACCCCAACCCTATCCCAACTGTAGGCTTAACCCTAGCTGCTTTGGTTATCATAACCCTAACCCTAACCCTAGCTTCAGCTGTAATCCTAACCCTCTCCCAACTGTAGGCCTAACCCTAGCTGCTTCATTAACCCTAACCCTAACCCTAGCTTCAACTGTAATCCTAACCCTCTCCCAACTGTAGGCCTAACCCTAGCTGCTTCATTAACCCTAACCCTAACCCTACTTACAGCTGTAACTCTTACCCTATCCCAACTGTAGGCTTAACCCTAGCTTCTTTGGTTATCATAACCCTAATTACAGCTGTAAACCCCAACCCTATCCCAACTGTAGGCTTAATCCTAGCTGCTTTGGTTATCATAACCCTAACCCTAACCCTAACCTAACCCTAAACATAACCTAAACCTAACCCTAAACATAACCTAAATCTAAACCTAGCCCTAACCCTAACCTAAAAACCTAACCCTAAACATAGCCTAAACCTAACCCTAAACATAACCTAACCCTAACCCTAAACATAACCTAAATCTTAACCTAACCCTAAACATAACCTAAATAAACTATAAAATGAATACTTACCCAAAGGTTATTAAACTAAAAATCGAAGGAAATCTCTCCTCAAAACCTTAAAAAAAAACACAGGTTACGAATGTGTCATCAAACCGAACTCTGTATTACCAAACCGAACTCTGTATTACCAAAGGGTCATTAAACTAAAAACAAAGGAAATCTCTCCTCACAACCTAAAAACAAATACTTACCAAAGGGTCATCAAACCAAAAATGAAGGAAATCTCTCCTCAAAACCTTAAAAAAACACAGATTACGAATGTGTCATCAAACCAAACTCTCTATTAACAAAGGGTCATTAAGGATATTTCTCCGTAAAACCTGAAAAGAATTAAAAAATACTTACCTGGGGAATCACAGCATTAATCCAAACCTAAAATCTAAAAGGAGTAATAAATATTCCCTTTAAAAATCCACTCCCCCTTGGGAATTGACTTAACTGAACATTTAAAATTAAACAAAGGGCGGAGCCTGTTCCTGGAAGCCTATATAAGCAGCAGGACAGGGGAAACCATTTCAGAGCTGGAACTGAGGCAAGTCTGTGCCTGATGACGGATCATTCTCTTCCGAAAGGTATTTTTAATATCAATTTTTATTTTAGAAATACTTTTTAATACATAAAATTTAATATTACTTAATTAAACTTTGTAATTGTTTAATAAATGTCTTATTACTTCATAATAATTAGAATATGATACGATATTAAAACATCAATTAAGGATACATTTACCTTACTATAACCTTAGGGCTCTTAATTTAATTGAAGGATAGGACACAAGCCTAGGAATGATCAACCTAAGGCGGGCCACCTCAGAAGAGGGTGTATAGTGTTTAAAAGGCCGAAACACCCGATGACTCTGAGGCACACTACTGATGATGTGTCCTTAAATTACTTAAATAACAGATCCCATTTGGACTTTCTGTTATAATAATACTAATCATGTAAATTATTTCAAGTAGTAATAATAAAAAAAATATTATAAAATACCAAAACTACTTAAAAAACCTTAGGGACCTAACACTCAATTAAAATGTCTTCACACCCATTCGCTCCCTAGTTAAACAATAACTTTAGGGAGAGGGAATGGGTGAGCTAGAAAGGCCAAGACGGTCTAGAGGGTGCCCTGCTCAGTCTAGTGGCGCACTCCTCACTATGCTCCCTGTGACCTCACAATTAAAATAAACAAGTTTAGAGACCTAGCACTCGGACGAAGTAGGATTAAGCTAGAAAAGACAGATCAGTTCAGATTTTACCTGCTCATTGACCTCAAGCCCAGTAGCAATGCCTAACAAGCGCCGGCCCGTGCACTACCCTTGGTCTTCCTACTCAAACCATGCAGCCTGATGGGCTGTACTGGGGGAAGTCATTGTATATTACAAAAACCTAACCCTAGCTTCAGCTGTAACCCTAACCCAATCCCAACTGTAGACCTAACCCTAGCTTCTTCAGTAACCCTATCCCTAACCCTACTTACAGCTGTAAACCTCAACCCTATCCCAACTGTAGGCTTAACCCTAGCTGCTTTGGTTATCATAACCCTAACCCTAGCTTCACCTGTAACCCTAACCCAATCCCAACTGTAGGCTTAACCCTAGCTGCTTTGGTTATCATAACCCTAACCCTAACTTCAGCTGTAACCGTGACCCAATCCCAACTGTAGGCCTAACCCTAGCTCCTTCTGTTATCATAACCCTAACCCTAGTTACAGATGTAAACCCCAACCCTATCCCAACTGTAGGCCTATCCTTAACTTCTTTGGTTTCCATAGCCCTAACCCTAATTACAGATGTAAACCCTAAACCCTATCCCAACTGTAGGCTTAACCCTAGCTGCTTTGGTTATCATAACCCTAACCCTAGTTACAGCTGTAAACCCCAACCCTATCCCAACTGTAGTCTTAACCCTAGCTGCTTTGCTTATCATAACCCTGACCCTAACCCTATCCCAACTGTAGACCGAACCCTAGCTGCTTTAGTAACCCTAACCCTAGTTACAGCTGTAACACTAACCCTATTCCAACTGTAGGCCTAACCCTAGCTGCTTCAGTAACCCTAACCCTAACCCTAGTTACAGCTGTGACCCCAACCCTATCCCAACTGTAGGCCTAACCCTAGCTGCTTCGGTTATCATAACCCTAACTCTAGTTTCAGGTGTAACCCTATTCCAACTGTAGGTCAATCGCTAGCTGCTTCGGTTATCATAACCCTAACCCTAGTTACAGCTGTAAACCCCAACCCTATCCCAACTGTAGGCTTAACCCTAGCTGCTTTGGTTATCATAACCCTAACCCTAGCTTCAGCTGTAACCCTAACCCTATCCCAACTGTAGGCCTAACCCTAGCTGCTTCAGTAACCCTAACCCTAACCGTAACTATAACTGTATCCTAGACCTATAGGTTAGATCTAGGGTTAACCCTAGGTTAGTAAGAATGTGAGTTGAATAACTTTTTTGTTGATCGTTGCTGCAAGGTTTCCTGGTCTGCAATAGGGAACTGTGTATAAATAAGCCACTGTTTATAATAAAGATAAGTCACTTTTGAAAATGTCTGTGTTAATAACCTTATTTCCATCATGTATGTTCCCAAATAGTTACATGCTGATGAGCTAGCAAGTTACAGGCTGAATCTCCTGGGGCTACAGCAACCCCTTCCACCCCACATGCACTGGTCCCTGACCACACTTAACCGCACCAGGGAGATTTGGTGGGGATCCTGGACATTATCAAGGCTTTCTGCTCCAATGCTCTCTTGGATTTGAATTGCAGCCCTCTCGTTTCTGTACTAAAGTACAATAACTATATACAATGTACCCACTCACAGGTTGTTCCTTTGCTTGCGCTACTCCAGTATGGAAGAATCAACTTGGTGTGTGCACCTCTGCAGAGTTGTTCACAGCTGCCATGCATCAAGCTTTTGATCATCCTGTCTGTAGAGGAGAAACCCGGCCCTTTCTCCTACTCATACAACAGGGGAAAAGGTCGGTGGCTGACTGTGCGATAGAGTTTCACACACTAGCTGTTGAGAGTGGCTGGAACTCCTCTGCATTAATAGCAGCTTTCCAGCAAGGGCTAAGTGAGAAACCCAAAGATGAGTTAGCCCCATGTGATCCTCCTTCTTCCCTTGAGGAACTGATAACAGTAACCCTTAAATTGCATAACCGGTGGAGGCAGCGCATTGGGTCCGAGATGCAGGTTTCCCCCACACCAACATCAGGCTGGATTTCCTGTGCCTTCCACTTCTCTTTCACTCCCAGTCCCACCTAAGAAGGCAAAACAACCCATACAATGGGGACATAGTCGCCTGTTTCATATGCCGGAGGGCAGATGCCTTTATTGGGGGCAATCTGGACATATGCGTCCAACATGTTCAGAATTGTTAGGGAAAGGACTGGAGACCTGTGATGGACCTTAACACATCTCATACCTCTGGGGTGTTTCTCAATGCTGCCATTTCCTGAGGACCAGACCAAGAGAAACACCTCAAAGTGTTTGTAGAATCAGGTGCTGCTGACAATTTTATTGACTCCACCGTAGCTAGGACTTAGGAATTGCCATTAGTATCTCTGGAACATCCTCTGCTAATATCCACTATAGATGAGCGGTCTCTTGAATCAGGGGTGGTCTTACAACAGACTCAACCACCTTCATTACAAATCATGATCAAAACAGATCACTCTGTTCCTGATTAGTGCCCCCCAGCTGCAACTGGTTTAGGGGTTTCCCTGGTTGCATAGTCACAACCCCTAAATTGACTGGCTAACATAATCCATAACAGGCTGGGGGCCACAATGCAAACGGTCCTTTTTGGTATTCCACTTCATCCAACATACAACCTCATTACTCCCTGGTATCCCTGACTTGACTTTTATTGAGTCCCTTTTGAGTAATTGATTTGAGGAACGTCTTTATTAAACAGAACCCACCCATCCTTTGACTGTGCTATTAACCTTCCTCCTCAAGTCCTCCTCGTGGTAGGCCCTGATAGGAAAGCCATGCAGGACTAGTAGGAAGACAAGGTGATGAATGGAAGACGGGGTTTATTACTCAATCATGCCACTATGAGTACCTTGTTATACCTTTTAGTTTAATGAATGCACCGGCCATCTTTCAATGAAACATCAATGAGGTCCTGAACGAGGCCCTGGACTGTTATGCTTTTGTGTATTTGGATGATATCTACAGTAATTCTATAGAGGAACATATGGGTCATGAATGGAGGATTCTCCAGCTACTCCTGGAAAACCATCACTATGTTAAGCTGGAGAAGTCCCTCTTCCATGTCCTATCTCCTTCCTTGGGTTTATAGTGTACAAGGGACAGCTAAACATGGATCCAGCCAAAACAGAAGCTGTTAAAAAGACCCTGATGTTCCTTTTTTGGTAAAAGTGGATGTTTCGGATATAGGTGTTGAGGCACTGGCTGGATGGGGCTAAACATCAGTTCCTGGTCTGGATAGATCACAAGAACTTTGCTTATGTTCAACAAGCTAAGCGTCTAAATCCTGTCAGGCCAGGAGAACACTGTTCTTTTTGTAACAGGATTGCCTGTGTCTACAGGGCAACGCTGTAATCTTAATCATAGTGGACAGGTTCTCCAAAGCCTGCAAATTTATTGCACTGCCCAAACTACCTTTAACCAGGGAGATAGCCAAATTGCTGCTAAAGCATGTGGTCAGGGTCAATGGGCTGCCTGTAGATTTGGTATCAGATTGAGGCCCACAATTTGCCAGTAGATTCTGGGTACTTTAGCTACTGGGTGCCTCAATTAGCCTTTAATGAGGCCTTTACCCACATTCCAATTGCCAGACAAAGAGGGTCAACCAAGGCCATGCTCCATGCGCATCAACACCACATTCCATGTGTCACTCCTGAAGCCTGTACTCTGCAGTATCCTTGCCTCAGTACCAGCTCCCTGGCCCCTCTTCTGGTGGCTGGTTCACCTGCTTACACTGTCTGGCACCTCTTGGACTCTTGACGTGACCATGTTGAAGGTTGGGGGAACTGACTGTTTGTTTGTGTGCATGTATGAATATTCATGAACCAGAGTCAAAATCCTATAATTTCTCCCCACCCACTCCTTCTCCAGACTAAAGCAGCATAATACCCCGGAGCATTTTTCCCACAAAAACAGCTCACATGGCTTTCATTCATACTAGAGACCACAACTAGACATCTTAAAATGAATGAAAAAATGATAAAATGAGACCTTTAAGTCTATAGAAAAATTCAAACCAACAAATGATGACATACCATCCAGATCGCCATGACCTTTTTAAACAATCATTGTATTTAGTGCAAATGTTTTCCCACCTACTCTCTTTGAAGCACAAGTTTAGTCAGCAATTAAAAGTAAATATCCAGATGCACCCACAGTGTTTTCATCAAATGTTTATTTACATGGAGTGCAGTGTATGTATATGGCTGACATGATCCTGTCTGCAGGACAGTGTAGTGGCTCCCATTTATGCTCCTATGTCATCCCATTGATGACATTCAGGGTCTTTGACCCTGATATGTTAAATGATTTCCACCCACTGACTGCTTACAAAGTTGGCACTAAACTGCTTTTTACAGCAAAAGTGTTTTACTACATTAGTAAATGTATTCTTGTCCAGTAAAAAAATAAAGTAATAAACTCTTTGCATTAATAACAGGCAAAAAAAGAAATTAAAATTTCAAAAAAGGTGGGTTTGTCCCACTCTGGCTTTGTTCCCATTCTAAAAGTTGTCTTGATCTTACAGAAGATGACTTTAATAATTTTTTTTTACAGTGGACAAGTTTCTTTCCGATCTTTAGTCAGTTGTTAGAGGCGCTGTGAACTGCTGGATTTTGGCACCAGGTTTGCAGAGTGAAAATTATTTATGCTTTGAAACTATATTGAGCTGACCATTACTAATGATAGTTCTGAAGAGGCCTACGCAGTTTAAGCAGCATTGTTTGTATATAAACTTCTTTTCGCAACAAAATGTAATTTGGTTAAGGGACAAGTTTTTTTTAAACAAAGAAGGTACAAAACTCTACCCATTGTACTGAAACAATGAAACCTGCCAAAAATGCTTGATATAGTGGTGTGAAAAATGATTTGCCCCTGTGAAGTGGACCGTTGTGCAAATAACTGGATGAGGCACGATCACTGCAGTGCAGGGGGTTTTATTGGTGCAGAACAAATAAAAAAAGACTTCACAAAGAAAAAAGAAAAAATATAACCAAAAAGAAATAATAATAACAAAAATGAAAATAAACAATAAAAGAAAATCAAGCATTAATTAGCTTCGCTATTGGAGCTATTTTTCCTCAAGCTGGCCCACTTCCAACTGCTTTACTTTAGACCTCCCAGACTTATATACCGTATTTTTCGGACTATAAGGCGCACCGTATTATAAGGCGCACGATGAGTGAACGGTCTATTTTTAGTGTTAGTCCATACACAAGGCGCACTGGATTATAAGGCGCACTAAATGAAACTTTATTTATATCAGTAACAATAACTCTGAGCAATAAATCCTTCACAATATCTGTGAAAAATAACAACATCTCTGAGCAATAAATCAACAAGCACAGCAAGTACGTATTACTCCGCGACGCTCCTGACAACGGTAGCCGCAACGCTCCGACAGACCATAATATTATGTTGAAGCACAGCAAGTACGTATTACTCCGCGACGCTCCTGACAACGGTAGCCGCAACGCTCCGACAGACCATAATATTATGTTGAAGCACAGCAAGTACGTATTACTCCGCGAGGCTCCTGACAACGGTAGCCGCAACGCTCCGACAGACCATAATATTATGTTGAAGCACAGCAAGTACCGCATTACTTCGCGAGGCTTCTGACTATAATAGCGTGTTGTGCCGAATTCGGTGAATAAAACGGTTTTAAAACAGAGATAAAGATTGGATAAGTTTCATTTCTGGATGAAGTGATTTCCAGCGCTGTTTGGATATAACTGTGGATTACAGGAGACTGGATTGATGGATTCTCTTTAGTCTGGACGCGTTTTGAAGGTAGGACCTGTGGCTGAGCGCGGGTGTGTGTTCGGGGGGTGGCGGCAGTGACCGGAGGTTACCCCAGGACAAAAGGAGAGCCTTTTATTACTGGAAACATGCGCTCTGACGCAGCTCTAATTCATGAAACATACATCCTACAGTAAAAGCACAGTTCTGGAATCCGGAGAGCCAGACGGTTCGAATGGTGTATGACATGACCGCATTCGATGAAATATGGACGAACGATAAACGCAAATATGAGAGTTATGAATTATTAAAATCATAACCAAGGCATATTTCGCCCTAAATGTTTATTTTCTGAAAGGATATTCCGCTAAATAGGCTAAATAGCTCAAAAGCAGAGATTCTAAGCTTTAAAATGGTATATTGGATGTCTATATTGAACCTGTAACTGTTCATAACTATTCAGAAACACAGCCAGTTATGAAATATTAAATATTTCTGGCCCGCCGGTGGGCCAGCGCGTGTTAAGAGGTTAACTTTACTTAGAAGTGGGCGCTAAAAAGAAACAGTTTGTGCTATTACCCCAGAACGGGTGGAAAGGAAAGTTTACCGGCACCTTGTTCTGGCCACGGAGCTACAGTGGAAACTAGCTACCCTGAACCACAGCCGAGAGGCAGTACGGCAGTCAAAGGTAACCGCGCGCTAGCCCAAGAGGGGGATCTTTTTCTGGCGTGGGTGAGGAATTCTGCACAACAGAGCGCCGTGTACCACATAAAAATCGAGGTCAGTAAACACAAGCAAAATCCATACACAAGGCGCACTGCATTATAAGGCGCAATGACGATTTTTGGGAAAAAATAAGTATTTTAAGTGCGCCTTATAGCCCGAAAAATACGGTACCCTCCCCTCATTAAACCACCTGGGCTATACCAATTGCAAAGGGGAGGTTAACACAGATTTAAATTAGCAAAACACATACTGAATTATTCACCCAGCATAACTCAACACACCAATAACAACAATATTTTCCACATTATGTAAAAACAGAATTTAAATATGCAAGTTGAAATACCAGCATTACCATAAGTTACAAATTAGACCCCTCCTGGCTTTCTTTGACCCCCCGGAACCTTCAATAAAATAGGACCACTAAAGGCAGCGCGCGCATTTCTACCTGGGCCCTGAGCACATTTGTGAGGATGGACAGTCAGGCCTGCTTGTTGGATTCGCTGCAACACTTTCCCTAAATGATGCTGATGCTCCTTCCATGTGGAGCTGTACACAATGTCATCAAGTTATGCAGCAGCAAATGCTTCCGTACCTGTAAGGACATGGTCCATTAGTCTTTGAACTACCAACTACAGGACAATGCCACCGTCCTGTGAACGTGATGCCTCCCTCCCTGATGCCCTGAATAACTTTTATGCACGGTTTGAGGCACAAAACAAAGAAGGTACAAAACTCTACCCTTTGTACTGAAACAATGAAACCTGCCAAAAATGCTTGATATAGTGGTGTGAAAAATGATTTGCCCCTGTGAAGTGGACCGTTGTGCAAATAACTGGATGAGGCACGATCACTGCAGTGCAGGGGGTTTTATTGGTGCAGAACAAATAAAAAAAGACTTCACAAAGAAAAAAGAAAAAATATAACCAAAAAGAAATAATAATAACAAAAATGAAAATAAACAATAAAAGAAACTTATTAAAAAAATCAAGCATTAATTAGCTTCGCTATTGGAGCTATTTTTCCTCAAGCTGGCCCACTTCCAACTGCTTTACTTTAGACCTCCCAGACTTATATACCCTCCCCTCATTAAACCACCTGGGCTATACCAATTGCAAAGGGAAGGTTAACACAGATTTAAATTAGCAAAACACATACTGAATTATTCACCCAGCATAACTCAACACACCAATAACAACAATATTTTCCACATTATGTAAAAACAGAATTTAAATATGCAAGTTGAAATACCAGCATTACCATAAGTTACAAATTACACCCCTCCTGGCTTTCTTTGACCCCCCGGAACCTTCAATAAAATAGGACCACTAAAGGCAGTGCACGCATTTCTACCTGGGCCCTAATACTGAGCGGACCGGGGAGTGGGGAGAGCGTGCATCAGCGTGAGTATGGAAACTTACAGCATTATTTTGGGATATGTAAACATAGTTTGGATGGAACAGGTGGCAGTGGGTACCTCACTTGCCACTTGTCCATCCATAAACAGACAGAACAATGGAGAATGGTTGATTTGTTAGACGTTATATATAAACATAGAGAACCGACAGCAGCGCGGCTAGCGGGAATTAGCCGTTAGCCACGGCACCTGCCTGTATGGCTCTGCTAATGGAGGGGTGACTAAGGATGCACAACCAGCTGAGTAAAAAAGGGGTAAATATTAACATGCTTAAACATAGACAAATATACACGTCAATGTGTGTATGGGTGAAATGTGTGTATAAACTGTTCTTGCTCTCTTGAGCATATGTTCTGTCTCACCAAAGGTGAAAAGGGGGGAGGGAGTTTCCACCCCTTTCACATTTCCCCCTCCTTCTGAGACTCGCCAGCAGGATGGCTAGATAAGTAGTCCGCCACTGCATTCTGCATTCCAGCCCGGTACCGTACCTGAAACCGGTATGGTTGCAAAGCCAAAATCCAGCGGGTAATCCTGGCATTTGAGTCTTTCATTTGGCCCAGCCACTGAAGAGCACGGTGATCGGTTTCCAGCACAAAAGTCCTGCCCAACAAGTAGTACCGGAAAGTATCCAGGGGCCACTTGATAGCTAAACAGTCCAGTTCCACAGCTGCATACCTAGTCTCTCTGGGACAGAGTTTTCGACTGATGTAGGCCACTGGTTTGTGGTCTAACCCTTCTCCTTGAAGCAAAACCGCTCCAAGGCCAATCCCTGAGGCATCAGTTTGTACAACAAAGGGTTTGCTGAAATCTGGGCTTTGCAAGACAGGGTCCTTGCACAACATGTCCTTCAGATCCTTTTCTTGTTCAGCACCCCAGGTAACCTGATTCCTCTCAGACTTCCGAGTCAGGTCTGTGAGAGGGGCAGCTCGGGTGGCAAATCCGGGAATGAACCTCCTGTACCAGCCCACCAAGCCCAGAAAAGATCGTAGCTCCTTCTTAGTTTGAGGCCGTTGGCAGGCCCGAATTGTCTTCACCTTGTCTGTTTGGGGGCGTATCACCCCACAACCCAACACATGCCCCAGGTACCTCACCTCTTGATGGATCAGAGCACATTTGTGAGGATGGACAGTCAGGCCTGCTTGTTGGATTCGCTGCAACACTGTCCCTAAATGATGCTGATGCTCCTTCCATGTGGAGCTGTACACAATGTCATCAAGTTATGCAGCAGCAAATGCTTCCGTACCTGTAAGGACATGGTCCATTAGTCTTTGAACTACCAACTACAGGACAATGCCACCGTCCTGTGAACGTGATGCCTCCCTCCCTGATGCCCTGAATAACTTTTATGCACGGTTTGAGGCACAAAACAACACGTTGGTGAGAAAGTCCATGCCCAAGCCGGACGAGCAGGTGTTGTGCCTGACTGCAGTGGACGTGAGGAACACTTTGCGCAGAGTCAACCCACGGAAAGCTGCAGGACCAGAGGCAGAGTGCTCAGGGAGTGTGCAGACCAGCTGACAGATGTTCTCACGGATATCTTCAACATCTCCCTGTGCAGCGCCACTGTCCCAACGTGCCTCAAGTCCACCACCATCGTCCCCGTGCCGAAGAAGTCCACAGTGTCCTGCCTCAATGACTACCGTCCCGTTGCACTTACACCCATCATCATGAAGTGCTTCGAGAGGCTAGTCATGAGGAACATCAAGACACAACTGCCCTCTTCATTGGACCCCCTGCAGTTTGCATATCGTCCCAATTGCTCCACGGACGATGCAATCACCACCACCCTTCATCTCTCCCTCACCCACCTGGAGAAGAAGGACACTTACGCCAGAATGCTGTTTATAGACTTCAGTTCAGCATTCAACACCATCATCCCACAGAACCTCATCAGGAAGCTAAGCTCGCTCGGCCTCAACACCCCATCTGCTACTGGATCCTGGACTTTCTGACGGGGAGACCCCAGTCAGTCCGGTTTGGGGGCAGCACCTCCAGCACCATCACACTGAACACTGGGCCCCCCCAGGGCAGTGTCCTGAGTCCTCTGCTGTTCACCCTGCTGACTCATGACTGTGCTGCAAAACACAGTTCTAACAGCTTTATCAAGTTCGCCGATGTTACAACCGTGCTGGGTCTCATCACCAAAGCCGACGAGTCAGCATACAGAGAGGAGGTGCAGCGGCTGACAGACTGGTGTACAGTCAACAACCTTCACCTGAATGTGTACAAGACAAAGGAAATGGTTGTTGACTTCAGAAGAGCACAACACACCCACTCTCCACTCAACATCGACGGGTCCTCTGTGGAGATTGTTAAGAGCACCAAGTTCCTTGGTGTCCACTTAGCAGATAACCTCACCTGGACCCTGAACACCAGCTCTACAGCCAAGAAAGCCCAGCAGCGTCTCTACTTCCACCGGAAGCTGAGAAAGGCCCGTCTCCCTCCACCCATCCTCACACTCTTCTATAGAGGGACCATTGAGAGCATCCTGAGCAGCTGCATCACTGCCTGGTTTGGGACCTGCACCGTCTCTGACCGCAAGACCCTCCAGCGTATTGTGAGGACAGCTGAGAGGATCATCGGCGTCTCTCTCCCCTCCATCACGGACATTTACACCAACCCGCAGCATCCGCAAAGCAACCAGCATTGTGAATGACCCCACCCATCCTTCACACAAACTATTCTCCCTCCTGCCTTCGGGTAGAAGGTACCGCAGCATCCGGTCCAGCACGACCAGATTCTGCAACAGCTTCTACCCCCAAGTCATCAGACTCCTCAACTGCAGAGACTGAACTGATGTTTTTTCTGTACATGCACACACACTCTTACCCCACTTACCCCAGAAAATGGAAAGCACTAAAAACCCTACTACCTCACTGGACTCTATTGCACACTGTGTAACAGAGGTAATTACTACCTCACTGGTCTTTTTTGCACACTGCATAATTTGCACACTGTCTTGTTATTTATTATTCTTTGTCTGTATTGTCTGTCTGCACTTTTTGTACTGTTTTTTGTTCTGTCTACACTGTGTTTATGTGCACCATGGTCCCTGGAGGAACGTTGTTTCGTTTCACTGTGTACTCTGTATATAGCTGAAATGACAATAAAAAACACTTTGACTTTGACTTTGAAAGGTGGCTGGTGCCCTCTGGAGGCCAAAGGGCATCACTGTAAACTGGAAGAGTCCTTGGGCTGTCAGGAAGGCGGTGTAGGGCCGGCATGCTCTTGCCAGAGGTACTTGCCAATAGCCCTTACTTAAATCCAGGTTGCTGATGTAGTGCGTTTTCCCTAAACGCTCGATCAGATCCTCTATTCGAGGCATTGGATAAGCATCAAAGTGGGACTGGGCATTTAGCTGCCAAAAGTCAATGCAGAAACGAATGGAGCCATCTTTCTTTGGAAAAAGCACCACTGGGCTACTCCATTCACTGCAGGACCTCTCAACCACTCCAAGTGCTTGCTTCACCTCTAATTCATCTTTGAGGAACGGGAGCAAGCGCTCAGGAATCCTGTACATCCTCTGCCGGACTGGAGTTGGATCTTTCAGGAAAATGGAGTGCTCCACCACTGCAGTAAGTCCTGGCTTCTCCTGGAACAGCTCTGTTGGAATGACCCTCACCAGCTCTTTCTGCTGCAGCAAGGGAAGATGGGAGAGGTTTAGGGATGCAGACACCTGCTGTCTTGGGAAGAACTGCCCTGGACAGTCCTCCTCCTCTTCCACAGTTTGCACAAAAAGCTGTAAGCTGGGCAGTACCTCCTTTTCATTCCACTCCTTTTGCAGGTTGATGTGGAAGACTTGTGTGGGTTTCCTCCTTCCAGGCATGTCCACCTCATAGACTGCAGGACCCATTTTCCACAGAACCGTAAACGGTCCTTGCCATTGGGCCAACAGCTTATTTTCTGTGGTGGGCAGTAGCAGCAACACCTTCTGCCCTGGTTGGAAAGTCCTTTGCCTGGCTGTCTTGTCATACCAGATTTTCTGCCTCATTTGGGCTTGCACCAGGTTCTCTCTAACCAAGTCCACCATTACCTCCAATTTGTCCCTCCTTTTTAAAACATGGGAAAGAATACTGTCCTTTTGAGCCCTTGGTGGCTCCTCCCAGGTCTCTTTTAGAACATCCAACGGTCCTCTAACATGGCGCCTGTATACAAGCTCAAATGGAGAAAACCGGGTTGAAGCCTGGGGTACCTCCCGGTAGATTCAGTGTTAGATAAAAAGGCAGTCCCCTGGTCGGTAAGTATTTCTTGGGGGATCCCTACCCTGGCAAACAACTGTAGGCCCTCGCCACTGCCTGTGCTGTGATCTTACGTAATGGAAAAGCCTCCGGATAACGGGTAGCATAATCACAGACCACCAAGATGAACCTATGACCTGCTCTTGTCCTTTCTAATGGCCCAACAATGTCCATTCCTATTCTAGTAAATGGCACCTCAATCACTGGGAGTGGCTGTAGCAGGAATAATCCACACTTCCTTTTACTAGTTAGCTGGCATATCTCACAAGATTTACAAAAACTCTGTACATCACTGTACACCCCTGGCCAAAAGAACCTCCGACTGATCCTCTCCCAGGTCTTTGTGCTCCCCAAATGATCTGCCCAGGGAATACTATGACTCATAGTTAAAACCTGCTCTCTCAGCTCCCTTGGTACTACCAACTGCTCTGGAGAATCCCCCTCGGGCTGGTGAAAAAGCAGACCTCCCTTTATCAGAAAATGTTGCCCAGTTATTGCTGCCGATACCTCGGTTGAAGTTCCCTCTACCTGGACAACCTTAGCATAAGCTGCCTGCAATGACGGGTCCTGTCTCTGCAGCTGTTCTATCTGAGAGGGCCCTATCTCTCCTACTGCAGCCTCTGGCCTCAAAGAAACCTCCTCCAACTGTGTTTTCAACAAAGAGCCCACCAGCTCCCTCCTTCTCTGGCTATGTGACTTCCTATGTTTCCCTTGGTCCTCATTCTCCAACCCCACTTGGTTGAACTGTAACTACTGCCAGATCTCAGCACTATCACCCCCATTCTTTGTATTTTCCTGCCCCTTAGCCTGGGATCGGGTAAAAGCTACCTGAACTGGCCTACTTGCCTGCACCAACTCAGGTAAAACGAGCACATCCTGCCCCAGAATCACAGGATGACTTAAACTGTTGACCACCACTACTACTACCTCCAGGTAGACCTCTGCAGTACTCATGCTCATCCCCATTTACACATAACACCTTAAGCCACTTCTCTTCCCCTTGATCTCTCCCATCTACAAGACATGGCTGTACTAGGGTTTGAGTGCTGACAGTATCTAACAGAGCTAAGGTTGTCTTGCCATTGACCCTCACATTCGCTGTCTGCAACCTTCCCATTAGCTGGGTTTCCTCCCCCACCGGTCTTGGAAGACAACAACGACTGGCTGATTTGGCCTTTCTTACTGGGCAATCTGGTTTAATGTGTCCTTTCTGGCCACACACATAACACACCACATCGGACCTGTCTCCTAAGGGGTAACTAGACCTTGCGTGTGAATGTACTGGCGGCACTGAATCTGACATCCTTCCCATCTCTCTCACCCCAGGACCACTTCCACCTTTATACCCCTCAGACTTACCCCTGGAAGTCGTCTTCAGAGTGGACTCATAATGGAAGCCCCTTGAGCCTTGGCGGGCTGCCATGAAGGATTCCACCAGTTGTGCAGCTTTCTGTCCAGTTTGGGGGTCATGCTCCTTGACCCATATTCTGACCTCAGGGCCCAGGACACGAAGGAACTGTTCCAGTATCAGGATCTCTCCCATCTGCTCCACAGTCTTCCCTGCAGGTCGAATTCACTTCCAGAATAACTCTTTCAGGCGGTTGTACAGCTCCCGAGGGGTCTCACCTGGCTTCACATCTGGGTCCCGGGACCTCTGTCTATAGACTTCTTCATTAATTTCATATTTTTGGAGGATGGCATCTTTCACCTTTTCCTAGTCTATTGACTCCCCCATGTCCATGGCTACAAATGCCCCACGTGCTTTACCGCTCAGGTATGGGACTAGGTGGATTGCCCAATCCTCCCTTGGCCACCTGTATGCCGATGCCAGTCTTTCAAATGTTGCCAGATACTGCTCTATATCATCTCCCTCCTCCAGCTTTGGCACCATGGCTCTGGGTCCACATTAGGGCTTCAGCACTGGCCCCAGCTCTGCTGGTATCTTGACTTGAGCGACGGGGCGTGGTTGGTGCGGGACTGCTCTCAGCTGCTGGCTGCTGCTGCTCCTGCCCCTGTCGTTCTGTCCTTGTTCCATCCTCTCGATCCACCTCCAGATCGTCCCGCAACTAGTTGAGTTGGATCTGCACACTGCTCCATCGCTGCTCCTGCTTGAAAGCCTCCCTTTCTTGAGTTTTTACAGTCTTTTGCAGCAGCTGATAGAGAGAGGCTAGGGCTCCTTCCTCTGGGACCCTGTCTTCTTCCTCTGCACCCAAAGCAGGGTGCTCTTCTGCCGGCTCAAAGGGCTGTTCCACTTCTCCCTTGGCCAATCTCCTGAAGGCCGTCTCCTGCCATGTCAGGTACCTCCTAGCACCTCTGTCCTCCAGCCTCACTGGTTACACAACGATACCAATTGCAAAGGGGAGTTTAACACAATTATTCACCCAGCATAACTCAACACACCAATAACAACAATATTTTCCACATTATTTAAAAACAGAATTTAAATATGCAAATTGAAATACCAGCATTACCATAAGTTACAAATTACACCCCTCCTGTTAAAACTGGCTTTCTTTGACCCTCGGAACCTTCAATAAAATAGGACCACTAAAGGCAGCGTGCGCGTTTCTACCCGGGCCCTAATACTGAGCGGAGTGGGGAGAGCGTGGGGAGATCGTGCATCAGCGCGAGTATGGAAAATTACAGCGTTATTTTGGAATATGTAAACATAGTTTGGATGGAACAGGTGGCAGTGGGTACCTCACTTGCCACTCGTCCATCCATAAACAGACAGAACAATGGAGAATGGTTGATTTGTTAGAAGTTATATATAAACATAGAGAACCAACAGCGGCACCTGCCTGTATGGCTCTGCTAACGGAGGGGTGACTAAGGATGCACAACCAGCTGAGTAAAAAAGGGGTAAATATTAACATGCTTAAACATAGACAAATATACACGTAAATGTGTGTATGGGCGAAGTGTGTGTATAAACTGTTCTTGCTCTCTTGAGCACATGTTCCGTCTCACCAACGGTGAGGGGAGGGAGTTTCCACCCCTTTCACAGCCCCCTACAGATATCTTTTGTTTTTGCTTTTTTTGTCATACTGATATTTTTCCGATTATCAAGCAAACTTCAACGTCAAAGATAACTGGAATAAATATCAAAACTAAGGTACCAAAAACTAATAACTTGGTTGTGCCACCCTTGGCAGCAACACCTGCAGTCAAGCTTTATCGATAACTGGCAATAAGTCTTTCTGTGGAGGAATTTTGGTCCACAATTCTTTACAGAATTGTTTGAGTTCACTCCAAATTAAAGTGCTGCACAGTGGCCTTCCCCCTTCAATGTACCTATGTTTTCACTTGATGTTGAATTTAGGCTGCAAACAGCTAATTTGGTCTATCAGGAGACAAAGAAACCATTCTGCAGGGACATTAAGTCTGAGATACAAGACAAGCTTTCACAGACCATTTTTTGAAATCAAAGCATATCCTGATGCAGGTGAGATTGCATCAGTTGCATCTGTTCTTGTACATAAACATCCGTGTCTAGCAAGACCTGGCACAGCTTGGGATGACTGGGTGATGAGCATTAAATACAAACTTAGCAACTACCCAGCCAAATTGCGGGACGCTGGATGCTCAGATATGATATCAACCGCAAAAGAGAAAGTAGTGAGATGGAAGGGCTGAAGGCACACATGAAGAAGCCTAAAGTGCAGAGCTCAACTTTTTACACAGCAGGCCAGACAAATAATTATCTTAAGAAAGTGGCCATCATAGAAGAAATTCAAAAAAAAAAGAGGATGGATGCAACACTAGTTCAATAAAAGATGGAAGCAACATTCTCTCTCTGATGCAAGGTCATTGAGGATCAATCACTCGTTGAAGAGATCAGGGAAGCGTGACCTGCCCTTCTTTGTGAGTAGGAGGTGAGTGATCATATTTTTAATCGATGGTATTTAAAGGTGATCCATTGTAGCAAGTTAAATAAATCAAATTGGTTGTTTTCTGTGTTTTGTTGTAAGCAGATCTGCAGGGAGTTCTTTCAAATCACAAACATCAATCTGCTAAGCATATTTAAAGGCTCGCCGGGCAAATATACAGCACCCCTCTTGAAGTGGGAAAAATTTATACTTTTGGAGAACTTGGATGAACAGGTATTGTTTAAAAAAGGTTCTGTATGCATTTGTGTTGTTTTATTTGTCAGTTATGTATTTATTGTACAGAAGTAAAGAACACAACAGTTGTTCTTAACGCTGTGTGACTTTCATGAATAAGCCAACAGAAATTTTGTTTCAGAAACTTGTATTAGAAAAGTAGTAAACAGTGGGTTTATGCTTTCTCTTATAAAACTACCATTATTTAGATAACTGTTTATTTGGACGATGATTAAATTCCATGTAGTGAACACTTAATTAGTACCCTACACATTCATGCAGTTATGTAATTGTCACACAAGACCAGGGTAAGGATTCAGAAGCAGGTCTTATTTACAAAATAACAAAGTCCAGGTAGACCAAAGCAGACAGGGGATATCCAAAATTCAAGGTAAAAAAAAATATAGCAGGGTGCTAATCACCAGGAAAAGACAGGATATACAAAATGCTTCACATTGCAAGAATAACCAGACAAGAACTTGCACCAGGATCCAGGTGTGATGCCCATATATACACAGAGTAAATAAGCAACAGAAAACAGGTGTGCAAGAACTAAAACTGAGGCGAGAGCGACCTCCTGAGGTGGGGAGGTGCAACACCTGGGCCATTGGTAACATCACCCCCCACTTGATGGTCGGCCCCAGCTGACCCCTGACTCCGAGCTGAACGATACGGGTGTTTACAATGAAAATTTGTTGATTAATGAGGGGTCGAGAATATCACACGCTGGAACCCACAACTGCTCCTCCGGTTCGTAACCCTCCCAGTCGACAAGGTAGAAAATCTGGTGTTCAAGCTGGCGTTCAGTCCAACAAGTTGCAAATGAGCTATGTCCAGTGGAGGGGGAGGTTCTGCCATAAAACCAGGGTCCTGGGAGGAAGAAGAAAAAGGTTTAAGCTGGTAGTTCTAAATGATAGGACTTTGTGGTGACCTTCTTGACATCTTAAAAGATCCAATAATATAACTTCTAAGAGGGCAACATGAGTTTTAAGTCCCGAGTGTATAACCAAACCCTTTGTCCAATTTGGAATCGTGGAGCAGCCCCTCTTCTCCGATCATCATGAGTTTTCATCCTTCGAACAGCTTGTTTTAGCCTCACATGGGTTTTATCTCTGCCATTTTCCAGGCTGTGGGTAGATTACTGAGAGGTATCAGTCTGCAAGTATCAGATGGATTTGGAGAATCTATCAATACCCCAAAAGGAAGAATTGCCTGGACATTAAATTCACACTTAGACAATTGGTGGTCTAGGAGTCTTCGCAGCACTGCTCTGACATGGCTATCATGTTTCTCAAAGGAAGGGGAGTAGACCAAAATGTCATCCATAAATATAATGACCCATCTGTCAACCAAGGTTATAATAGTTTTTAATTTTTCATTATAGTTAAAAAAAAATCACATTTTCTTCTCTAATTCAGTTAGTTTTTAATTTCTTTAGAGTGGGTTTGCTAGTTTTTAATAGTTTCAGTTATTCAGTTACCGTGAAACAACCAACTGTCCACAAAAACTGTACCAGTCCACAAGCTAACAGCCTTACGTGCAAAATATATGTAACAGTGATGCCTAAAATAGCCAATAAGACACACATGAACATGAAATACGCATCATATCAGAAAGCTCAATCTGAGAAACAAACAATCTGATGTTTCCACTAATTTTCACCAAAATTATCAACTCAGAAATAAAGTAGGAATTGGACACCCAGCACTAGATTCAGATACAACATTTTACCATATCAGTGCAGGATTTAGAGTGTGTGTGAGTGAGAGAGAGAAAGAAAGGGTGAGAGATTTATCAGTTCATCCTCACGCTTAGTTTTATAAACACTCAATTCAGATCCAGTTAGTTACCGTT
Organism: Astyanax mexicanus; assembly: GCF_023375975.1. NCBI lineage: Eukaryota > Metazoa > Chordata > Actinopteri > Characiformes > Acestrorhamphidae > Astyanax > Astyanax mexicanus. The sequence goes on along the minus strand of NC_064409.1, from coordinate 30,162,032 downwards.
TTTTTCTTTTAATTACAGTTTTTTTTTCACTTAGTTTTCACATAGTTTTTGTTATTCCGTATTCATAGTGCCCCCTAGTGGTCACAAATGCAGTCTTCCATTCATTGCCTTCTTTGATGTGCATTAAGTTATATGCACTTCGAGTTTGGTGAACCACTGTGCATTTTGTAGTTTTTCTAGTACTGAATTAAGGGTAATGGGGAGGGTTTTTTTTTTAACAGGGATAGCATTAAGATCCTGGTAGTCTATACATGGGCGAAGACCACCATCTTTTTTCTCAACAAAAAAGGACCCAGCAGCACATGGTTGCTCAGACAGCCTTCTATCGCATGTGGTGGTAAACGAGTGGCATGTACTTTACAAAACCTCCATGATGTCATGATAGCAGTTAGGGACAGAAAAAGTGCCAAGCATATTAGGGCTCTCTACGGTAGTGCCTAGGCATGGTATGGACAAACAATGACTTTAATAGTAGTCACTCCTTTTTAGAATTTTACTGAATTTTAAATTAGTTTCAAATGCTGAGCCAACCAACTGAAACACAAAATTAAAAGGTGATCAGGGGATTCAATAATAGCCAACCTGAACAGAAAGTTCCTTTGCCTAAAGGTTGTTAATCCTGGGCTGCAAGGACTAAAACAGAAAACTTGTCTGAGTGCAAGGAAATCCGTACAGAAATTGATATTTGTTTCCTGCACCTACTTTGCTTCTCCTCAGGAGTGAGGCGGGCTCTACCAATCTGCATTGGCTCCGGTTCGCTGAGGGGGGTGAGGCTTGGGTGGCTGAAGAGAGGTCTGAAATCCGTTGTAAGCTTCCGTTTTTCCGTGCAGAAAGTTGCCCTGGGAAATAGCCACGTTCAGGGTCATCTCTTGTTCTCTAAAACCATGCTCCGTCTGCACGTCCTCCCGCAATCCCCTCTATAACACGTTTTTTTCAGAGCTGGTTCAGTCCTTCCACTATCTGCGGCAAGAGTGTGGAAGTCAAGGGTGTAACTTGTTGCAGAATAGGTGCCTTGTTTAAGCTCACACATTTGCAAACCCAGCTCTTTACCGGCTGCAGGGTGTGGTCAAACACAGCTTTAAACTGAGCAAAAAACAAAGCTTTAGAGCGTAAATGTCACTGTTGGCCGACCATAGGGCAGTAGCCCATTCCTTAGCTTTACACGTAAGCAGTGTTGTGATTACCTTTTAGCGTGTATTGCAATAAAAAGTTGCATGCACCAGGAGAGCCATCATAGTGTTTGGGAACGGCGATAAAGTTGGAGGAGGATGGTTTAGCTGTTAGTACAACATCAGCTGTTTGTACAGCAGCCTGTTCTGGTACACTGCAGCTGGTTCCACTACATGCTGTGGCAAACTCTAAACAAGCTGGGCCAACACCTCCAGTTTTTGCATTCTAATGAATATATTTTTAAATAATATAGGACAACAATGCAAAAAAAAGAGAAAACTCCTCTTCAGTTTTTTCTTATTTTGTTGAGGTCTGGGGACTGAGATGGCCAAGAGCTTGATGTTGTGCCTTGTGAACCATTTTTGAGTAGAATTGGCCACATGTTTAGGGTCATTATCTTGTTGAAAGACCCAGTGACGACCCATCTTCAGCTTTTGGGCAGAGGACACCAGATTCTGATTCAAAATATCCTGATACTTTATGATCTCATGTATCCTTACAAGGTCCCCAGGTCCTTTAGAGGAGGAACAGGCCCACAGCATCACCCGTCCTCCCCCATACTTAACAGTGGACATAAAGTGTTTTCCTGCATAATCAACCTTAGTGTTACTCCAGACCCATTTTGAGTGTTTGTTACCAGAAAGCGCTATCTTGGTTTCATCTGACCAAAGCAGACTGTACCAGTTAAAATCCCACTATAGCTTGGTAAACAACAGCTTGTTTTACGCTTATGATTATAACTCAAAAAGGCTTTCTCTGTGCTGCTTCCCTTCCAAACAGCTTGTTGGCATGTAAAAGGCGCCTGATGGTTGTTTGGAAGACCTCTTAACACTACATGCTACCATTTGATTCAATTCTCTTACAGTGAATGTGGATCAGGGCATCTGCAGATGAGTGGCTATTTTCTTGTAGCCATTGACTGCTTTATGAAGGTCAACACACATCTATACACTTGAATGTTATGTTCTCATGTCTTTCCCATGTTTCAGATGAGTAGGAGAAATAGACCTTTTTGTAATACTGTATTTACACCCCAGGGAAACACAAAGTGATTATTTACCAATTAAAGGTTCCTACACACTTTGATTCACTTTATAAACTACAGTAGAAATGACATAATTTGTTTAAATACATTTCATTCCAAAAAATTGTTATGGGATGCCAATAATTGTGTCACAGGTTTTTTTTTTATTCACTTGAGTTAAAGGTTGCTTTTTTATTTTTTCCGTGAGATTATGCTTTTGCAATAAAAATGACATTTATTTTAAGGCTTTTAACACATTTTAACTAGGTATGCTAATAATTATGGAGGGCGCTGTAAAGTGAACTTTTCCCAGTAGCTCATTGCCTCATCATGGCTGGGCTGATCTTCAGGATTTTCTAACATGCTTTTACCTATCTAGGGGTATTTATAACAAATAAGTTTGACAAACTGATTAAATACAACTTATTCAAACTTTTTTACATACTAAACAAGACCTGAACATTGGACATTACTACCCCTATGATTAGCAGGGTGCATCAATGTAATGAAAATGAATATACTCCTTAGATTTCTATATATTTTACAATGCATCACAATTTTTAATTACTAAATCTTATTTTATTAACCTTGACAATACTATTTACAAATTTGTTTAAAATAAGAAGGTCCTGAGGCTTCGGAAGTCAACTCTACAAAAACCTAAACTCTTAGGGGGTATGGCACTGGCCAACATTATTTTTTACTATTGGGCTGCTAATTTTCAACTTACTGTTTATTGGTTGCATTTAGATAAGCTAGCCTCTGTGTCTGCCTGGTTATACCATGAATCTGCTTCCCTAGCTCCCACCTCATTAGCTTTTTTTCTAATTTTCTTAGTACAGCCACATAAACCAAGTTGCAATAATATTATTGTCAGGTCTACAGTTCAGGCGTCATTTTGGTATACAGTCGCTCCCACTATTAACTCCACTTTGTGCGAACCCACTATTTCCTCACTCGCTGCAAGATAGAGTCTTTAAGATTTGGCAGGACCACAGATATATTTAACTGCAATTTCTAATCCAAACAAGCAACAATTTATAAAGGAAAATCACAAAAATGATCAGGGGTGCCCAATTTAAATTTTGTAGCGTTTCTGACGCTTTAGCGAGGCAGCTTATTCTGTTACATTTGAAGAAAAAAAAAAACATACCCCCCTTCCTACACACACTGGGTAAAAGATGCACTACACTTTATAAAACTAGAAAAAATTAACCACACCCTAAAAGGATAGTGAATAGGGTCCCTTTTTAAAACATTTAGATGTTTTGGAACATTATCCTTCTTTAAGAATTAAATTATTTCCACTGTAAAATGGAAATGATAGTCATGGGACGCTGCACATCTTGGTAGAAACATACCCTGATAAACAGCATTAATCATACAGGTCAACCATCCTGGTTATACTGACAGACAAGCTAGACCATGAAACTCAATTTACATTATGTGCTGTGCTAGTCAAGAGATACACAAGCAGACATTATTTGAGTTATTGGCGTAGCTGGTCTGTGAGTATGACCAAGGTGGTTAGCAAGTATGATTAGTATGATATACTGGCACAACTAAATAAAAAACAACCATCTATTTCTCTAATTAAACACACTAACGCTAATACCACTGGTCTCAGCTACACTGGTGAAGTGTGCTACAGTGTTTAAAGCTTGGTTGTGTAGTAACACTGTCCTGCCTGTTTTAGTAGTTTTTTGCTGTATCACACCAAGCTCAACTGCTACGTGAACACAGTTCACAAAATACAATCTGTATTTAAAAACAAGACTGTGATTATCTTACATTGATTATTATATTTCCCTTTATTAAAAGTTTCAGTGTTAAGAAGGAGAAATCAAAATCAGATTATAAGATTAATTTCAGCAAACTGCGATTAATTAGTTAATTTTAATCGTTTGATATTCATGACACAAACACACTATAGATCTGTAACGATCTGTATCACTTATGTCATTTTCAGCTGGATTTAACTTCTCGCTTTACATTTTGGCCAGTCAATTTAAATTGCAGAAATAAAATATAGGCTCGTTTCTTTGTTTTTTGGTTTAAACACATGAAAAAAAATAGGAATTCAGTCCTACTTTATGTTTCTGCTTTATGTCTACAAAACGAACATATGGTTAATTATTTTGATCGCGAATCATGGGCGGGCTTTAAGCACTCTTCATACCCCATTGGTCAGCCTGAGTGATCACGTGCTCTCTCGTTGTTCGGGAAAAAAAGTCCCAGTAAAATCTCGGGCAGGAGAAGTAATACACGCGAAGCAATATATCTCATATTTTCTCCAAATCCAGTCAAATAAATTTAGGTTGTAGACTCTGACTGAGGACTGTATATGTACTCCACAATCTGAGGAAAAGCTAAGTTTACATGCACGCTGATAGTAATCCGGTCTAAACAGACGAGCAATAGTATCACAAAGTGTACACCGTGACAACGAGTATTACAGCTCTGTGTGGAGTGTTTGTTCTTTTGGTTGCACGAGCCAGACACCAGTCTTATCGCTGATGACACAAAATATATATATATACAAGTGCTGTAAGATGAGAGTCATACCATTAATACCAGTACAATAAGTTACAGGTAACAAGTGAAACACGCATTAATTCGACCGAATTGGAGAAAATATCAGATATATTGCTGCACGTATGTTACTCCTGCCGCCCGAGAGTTTTACTGGGACTTTTACCTATACAACGCTTCTGAGAGCACGTGATCACTCATACTGACCAATGAGGTAGGAAGAGCGCTTTAAGCCCGCCCATGATTCGCCATCAAAATAATGAACCATATGTTAGTTTTGAAGACATAGGGGAAAGTCGGACTGAACTACAGTTTCTGTTTTAGTGTGTTTACAACAAACAAAAAACGATGAAACGAGTCTTTTGTCACTTCTTCTATTTTCTATTTAGTTCAAGAATCAACCTATCAAAATGTACACGGACTGCGGCAAGTATTTTATTAGTTCGTATTCCAATTTTATACGTAAAATCAGTGATCGGATAATTTATTTTTTTCATTTCTGAAACGGATGTTAACCTAATGGTTAAAACTACACATGCCCGTTTTCCCATAACAGGCCCGTTCTGTTTGAAGTAGTCCAAACACGTGGAGTCAGTAAGAGCGACGTCATCTCTTGGCCCCGCCCCGCACGTCCCTGCTCAACCTCTCTCTCGGGCTGTGTGCTCGTAGCTTTGCTGAGGAGAACAAATGCTCACGGTTTGACTCGCTCGGCTCTTCTCAAACTTACTTAGACGCCCCCAAGATACTTCCCACCGTCGAGGATGGCTTCCGCCGCGACCACCGACGCCAACGAACAAGACTCCGCCAAAGCCGGCGATCAGAACGGCGAGGAGAGCGGCGAGGGCCTGCTGCGCGCTCCCGATCAGGAACCGGGTGAGGGCGAGAGCGTTAAAATGGACGAGAACTGCGAGCTCGACGGAGCGACAGGCAAAGAAGAAGCCCTGGCCGAGGCTAGCGAGTCCGCGGAGAGCCCGTCGAGCGGTGAGGCTGAAGCGGAGGAGCTGAAGAAATGCCCCGAGCAGAAGAGCTCAGAGAGCGGGGAGAACTCGGCGGCCGTGCCGGGGGAGCTAAAGCAAGAACAAAGAGAGGAGGAGAGCGTGTCCTCGCCGGCCGAGTGCCCCAGCAGTAAAGGTGAAGAGTGTCCGGACAAAACCGGCAGCGGGATAAAGAGGAGAGCCAGCGTGGAGATGTCCTCCTCCTCCGATGGAGAACCCCTGAGCCGGATGGACTCTGAGGACAGGTTAGTAACTCTATTATCGAGGATCATGAACAGAGTGCCTGAGGTACAACAGCAGAGTCCGCCTACTGCCTCCACCTACAGCTGCAGCTACAGCCCCACTGCCCGTAACTGTGGAAAAACAATGCGTGCTGGTACAGCTATGTGTGCTGCAGTGATAATATAAGACCTGTTATACTGTTATAAACAGACCTAGGGGCTTCATTACGTCTCTACTCTTTTATCGTAAAATCACAGCAGCAGCACTCAGTCAGAACTCAATTTATATGAGTAAAATCTCAAATGATAGATCTCACTAATGCAGTTTTATCACTAATTTTAATTTCAGAATTAGAATATCAGATATACAGATCTATACATCCCTTCGGACTCGTCATATTTCCATATCCCTAATGTAATTCTGTCTATTATTCTCATGGAATTAAATCACGGGTGGTACGTGTAGTCCTATATAACTATACTGTAACTGTGTGTAGTAAACAGTCCAGCTCCACACATTTTTAAACTTCTACAGTTGGAGTTTTTACAAGTAATGATACGGTTACTGATATTACAGTGAATTACTGTGTTGGCCTGTCATAATTATGATAATTAGTTGATTAGATTTATCGTACAGTATATGGACATGGCCTAATTTAGAATATCTAAACATATTAAGATTTACAATTGTACATGTTCTAAAAAATTACAGTCTGGATATCTATAATTATAATGAGATTTGTTGAATATTCTCATTTTTGCTCACATGGGTGTAATGTGGTCTGGATTCATCATTGCACTTCACCTTAATCCCATGGCCCTAAATTGTCCTTAGCTATGTAGTGTATAACCCAGATGGGACCTAGTTAAAACCCCTTTTGGTCACATCACTGGCCCGTCGTAATGAACACTGGTATTGTTCAGAAATGCCCAGTGGAACGGTAACCTTTGTAATATAGCAAATACACAGTTCAGTTTTTGATCCATTGGCTTCCACTGAATTTAGATTAAAACAAGAATAAATACGTAAAAATTCATCAGGTGTTTTTAGCTCTTGATCTCTTTAATTGTTTTTGTCTACGTTTGTGCACTTTACTAATAGTATCCAACATATGTCATTTGTCACATCAGTATACTTTAATAACACATTTTGATATCTATAAAGATAAGACTTTATACATTATTCTCACATGTCTTACCTTTAGGAAAGTTTTGAACACAAGATACATGAACAAACCATTACTCATGAAACTTCTTTAACTTCACAAGCTTCTCATGCAACGCTCTATTCAGAAAGTACTGTGCTCCTAAACATTTAACATCATACTGTCTCTTAGGCCCCACATTAGACCTTTGTCCTAGTGCATATAATGTTTAAGCTCAACTGACAATATTGTGTTTTAGTACCTTGTGATAGTGTTTTGCATTTCATACAATATGAAAGTTTGTATATATAAATGTTTGACTGTAATTTGATAAAGGTATACGTTCCTCCAGAGGTAGAGGTAGAAATTGAGAAAGCTCTTGATAGAAGGTATCCTTGTACAACAGTACGAGAGTTTGCCAGAGAACACCTAGTCCAAAAATATGCTTTGGACAGATGACTTTTGCCTTGTTTCTTTTTTTAACATAACTGTAAACCTTAAAGCTTCTCTAATATGTTTATGAGCATATAAGCAATCTCTATATTAATCAATGCACTATATATGAAAAAGGGGATGATCTCATAATCATAGCTTTTAATTAATTAATTTTTTTATTAGGCTGACAGTAACAAAGCAATTAAAAATGTACCCTCATAAGAATGCTTCCATGGTCTTTAGTCATGGTCTGCTTAGACATTTAATAAACAAGTTTTGCCCTAATTTCTAAATGAAATATTTGTATCTGAAATTGGCTTAAATGCATTTAATGTACAATTGTATTTCTGACCATTTTCATTGGCTTCAGTTTCAGCATAATATCAACATAGCATACTGTATAGCATAATTCTTCTCATTTTACATCAGATTTAACAGCTCCTGTTAAGCAGCGCAGCTGACTGAAAATCCCCTTGTACTCAGCAGTAGCCTTTGAAGGTGTTAGCAATAATACTAATTGTTTATTAATTTTTGATTTTTGAAAACAAATTAATAGTGCTGGTTAGAAAGGGTAAGTTCCTTTTATCATTTTCTATTATGATAAATATGTAGAATTATTGCCCAGCCTTAGGTATAATTATGTAACTGTGCTGCTGTCATCAGTGGATGTTTTTAAACTATAAATAGTATATAGTATATAATTATCAAATTACCCAGTGTTGACCTTTTTGGTCACCTGAGAAAGTGCTCCACATATATAGATGAGACCTTTTGTTGGCTTGCATGTGTGATAGTATCGGTAAGCAGGCACCTTGCAGAAAGAGTGAGGGAACACGAAGAGGAGCTGTGCTTATTGTTTAACAGATGCCATATTTGGTCTCCTGGGGACATTTTGTTAACACGCATGCCCCAGCCCAACCCCATAACGAAAGCAATGAGTAAAATATTCTGTTTTGGCTGTTGAATGTGTCTTTAAGTAATTGATGCATTTAAATGGCTAAAACATTGCCCAAATGCATCTTAGATCACCTTCTGCAGTGGTACCTGCATTCCCTCCACTGGCTTACTGTTGCCGCCCGCATCCGATTCAAAACCCTAACCCTGGCCTACAAGGCAAAAAACAGACCAGCTCCTTCATATCTGATGGCAATGGTCAAAGCCAGATCTGCACCAAGAGCTCTTAGAGTTTCCAGTATGGCTGGGCTCAAACCTCCATCCCTCAAAACCCACAAAAAAACAAACATTCAGACTCTTTTCTGTGCTAGCACCAAGGTGGTGGAATGAACTTCCACTGGTTGTCAGAACAGCAGAGTGACTCGCGCTCTTCAAGCGTTGACTGAAGACTCGTCTTTTTAAAGAGTTCCTAAACTAATAATAATAAAAAAAGGTTCCTAGGGTTCTAACATGATCAAGCTTTGTGTATCTCTTGATCCTAGCCTACAAACTAGCTTTGGATATTTGAAGTAACATCGAAGCACTGTTGTAAGTCGCTCTGTATAAGGGCATCTGCTAAATACCTTAAATGTAAATGTACCTAGTTCCAGATCATACCTACCATATTTGCTTAATGTTAAATCAGAAAAATCAGACGTGTCAAGTAGTGTATATACTAGAATGGAAAATTAGCAACTGCCATTGACCAAATGTAGGTAAATTTAACGAAGTGAGGGTTAAGATTGATTAAGCCACAATCCACAGCGGCGGGTTAGCAATTTAGACAGGAGAGACAGAGAGCATTCAGTGTATCAATAGTTTAATGTAAGAATTTATGGAAGACACACATGCGAGAGGTTATTTTTAGAAGATTCTAGGCTACTCAAATATGTCATAAAAAACACAAAAATCAGTAATACGGCTATGCACTGCACAATTATTAAACCCAAATAGACCAACAACAGAAACATCATTTATAAAGACTTTCTAGTACTCTAATATAGTTATAAGAATAAGAATATAAAACACTTTCTGAACAAACATTTTTGTTTATTTTAAGCATATATGTTATATAGTATATTTCCTCAGTGCTAAAGCACAAAAACATATAACAAATGAGGCTATGCACTACACACACAGCGCTGCGAGTCAAGTGCGTGATGCCGCAATGTGGAGGAGCTCACGTGTACTTTGCGCAGGCCAGAGCTTATAATATTTCTAACTTATGCAACCTTTTTTAAAAAACAAAGTTACATGATTTGTTACTTTACTATACTGTGATTATCCCGCCATAGCTTTATATAAAATAAAAAAAAAGAATTTAAAAATAGATGCCAATGTCACAGACCATTTTCTTCAGCCTGACCCAGCCTGGGGAAAGTGGTGGGGAATCTCGACCTGACCCCACCCGAATTCGGGCAGAGAATCTAAACTCTGGGACAGCGCTACACTGAGGAACCCTGAGTGCTCCGGTAAGCCAGGGCACTTTCAGCTAGCGGTTTGTCCCTCAAAGCTTGTTTTAACACAGTAAACACAGGCTACAGTCTGAACTGAACTGAAACTCCTTTATAACACTGAGCTTCAGCTGTTTAAATAATGGAACAGCGGTAGAAGTCACATACTTATGGCATGGACGATAATGCGCTTAGTATTGGCAATAGCTTAAATTATTTTGATATTCTATATCTGTTGTCTGCCCAAGGCTACTAACTCCTTGCCAAAAATAGCAGAAATCTAAATCAAAACCATTTTACAGAAAACTGTTGAAAACTGAGATAAAACCTAAAGGTGTAGACACATTTAGTCACTAGAAAATTTGAACTTGTATCATCTATTTGAGGTGTGTTCAGATAGACAATCAGCAAGAGGTAGCCTCTATTATTATCGTAACCCGTGTGCTTGGGCTTAGCCTGCAGCATTGTCTCTTATGGATGTGGGCAGTGAAGTTTGAAAAGAAATCAACAGATGGAAGCTTTTGGAGTGTGTGTGTGTGTCTGTGTGTGTGTGTCTGTGTGTGTGTGTCTGTGTGTGTGTGTCTGTGTGTGTGTGTCTGTGTGTGTGTGTCTGTGTGTGTGTGTCTGTGTGTGTGTGTGTGTGTGTGTGTGTGTGTGCGCGCGCGCGTGCGTGCGCGAATGACAATCAAGCCCCCTGATGGCCTATTCACCCATTCAGTTGCTTTCACGGTACTTTGTCTTCGTAAGAGGCCATGAGCCATATTCCCCTTTACTGGGGCAATACAAAGCTGCACACGTGCCACAGAGGGACAAAATGTTGGTTGGTTTTCTGCCAAATTTGGCAAAATTTATCTGCTTTAGTGTGGTTCACTGATGTTAAAACATGATTAAGTATTTTATGATCAAGTAATTATGTTGAAATTGTTAGTTTTAAAAAAATAGCTTGTTTTATATCTGTATCTCTTTCAGACATTCACTTGGATTACATTATCAGGTTATCTTGGTCATTAATATTACAATATTAAACCCAACAATATTCATCAAGTAGCAGAAAATAAAATGTAGACTTAGTGCTTGAAGACATGGTCAGAATATATATTACAATGTTTATCACAATTTAGTTATTATATTTATAGTTATTATACTAATATAATAATATATACTAATATATAATTAATATACTATTTATATACTATATTATACATATAACTATATATATATATATATAACTATAGTATAAAATAATATATATTATTGAATTTCATAGATGCTGTGTGTGTGTGTTTCAGTTTCATACTGTTCAGTCTGAGGTGAAGATCTGTGCTTTGTGTGTTTTTTAGTATCAGCAGCACTTTGATGGATATGGAGAGCACTGCATCCAGTGGACGCTCCACACCGGCCATGATGAATGGCCATGGAGGGGCCGCTGTTCCATCAACCAAAGGCTCATCATATCCATGTTGCTGGGACCAGTGTCCACTACTCTTCACCAGCAGCCCGGATCTGGCAGAACACATTCGTGGAATTCACGTGGATGGCCAGCGTGGTGGGGTGAGTTTCCTTTAATCACAAAGAATTGGTAGGAGACAGTCACACATGCCAGTTGTTATTTTCAGGAAATCCTAAGCTATTCAAATATGTTTTAAAGAGACTAAAATGTGTTTCACTTTAATAAGAAAATTTACCAGAACAACAGCAGATCAGTCACAGTGGAGGTGGTTAATGGCTAACTGATGATGCTGACTCCTCCTGAGTCCTTCAGTTAAGAAGCTCAGAACACCAGCATGTAGTTATAGGCTTAATCCTGCCCTTGGGCGGGCTGTGAGTAATACTAAAATGTGTATATATACAATATGTTCTGTGTAAAATGTAAATAAAAGCAAATTAAAACAGAATGGTATGGTTTGTTATATATTTCAGTCAGAATAGAACATAGAGTACATAACAGATGGTGAAATCCCTGTCTGCCGGGAATGAGTAAAACTGGTCTGTTAGATGAATTAAATTAAACCCTTAAATCTTGCAGACTTAGAAGGTGAATGAATAGATTGATGAATTCTGACTTGCCTTGACACAATGACAATATACTTCAGCCTTGTTCTTGGACTTTATCTTGTCCAGCAAACCTCAGTTTTTAAACATGGTTCAGTAGCTGCGCTACTACAATTGGCTGATATTGGCTATGTTTTTTTTTTTTTTTGTATTTTTATTAGTTTCAATTGATTTATTGTTTTATTCAACCTGTTTATTGAAAAAGAGGGCTCAAAGCTGTAAACAGTCAGTTCAGAGTAAGCACCAGTTAGATAAATAAATGTAAATCCAAAAGTAGACCTCTTTCATTTTATTACAGTTGGGTAAATACTAAAATGGATGTCAAGTAAATGTTTCTAAATTTATACCGGCGTCTGTAATCTCTTAAGTTATAAATGTATATATTGGCATCCACAGATATATGCATTTATAATATCAGTTATCGGCATCGGACCAGAAATCCTGCATCTGTGCATCCCTACTAAAAAGAAAAAGTTTGGCCAGAGCAGGTGCGAAATTTGGCTTGTTCAGATGATGAATCTAGCGATGGAAAACACCCCACTAGGCCGTCAGAACTACTGCCGAAATCAGGATAAATGTAACAAGTGAAACTCATCTCCACTAACCTGATACACACTATCATACAAAAAAATATCATCATATCATCAAAATTTTATTATTGTGACAGCCCTAGAGTGTTTGGTTCTGAATCACTTTAAAGGTGTTTGCATACTGAATGCTGTTCTACTCAGATCACGTCTACTGTGAGGTGGGTCCCTCGCGGTGCAGTCCGGCGCTGTGAGGTGTGGCACATCCAGTATGCAAATGTTGATTAAAGATGTTGAGGTGAAGCGAGCTGACACTGGATAAATTAAATTCAGTTTGTTAATCTGCTTCTCATTATCCATCACCCAAGAGGTAGTTTCTTGTAAGTAAGATGTGATGTACAGAGCTGAGCCAGCATACAGTCATCTCCTTTTTCTCAGGATGTACATATAGCTTAGATTGGTTCAAATTATTCTGAATTGACCCCAACCCAACCGACCCCAAAACTATCATTATGAGTCCTATTTAAACCCCAAATTTATTAACTACAATTTTAACTACATTTGCGAGTGGGCCAAGCCTGTGTTTTCTGATTTCTGTCAACAAAAAGGTTTCTATATCTTGGCTTCCAGATGCCTCTGCGGTGCACGGTGCAGCAATTTGAGCAACATGCGGAACACAGGCCAGGAGGCCAGTTAGCACGGCATTGCAATAGTCGAGGCGTGAGATGACCACTGCTTGTACCAAGAGTTGAGTTAGAAATGGCGGAATTTTTCGGATGTTATAAAGTGTGAAGCGGCAGGATCGAGCAACTGATGCCACATGGTGTGTGAAGAAGAGCTGGTTATCAACCATAACACCCAGGTTCCTAGCAACGTTTGTCGGTGAGAGAGAGAGAGAGAGTCGATGGTTATGGTGAAGTTGTGTTGAAAAGATGGTTTTGCTGGTATAACCAGAAGTTCAGTCTTTGAGAGGTTTAGTTGAAGGTGATGCTCCTTCACCCATGAGGATGTCAGAGAGACACTGTGATATCCGTGAAGAGATTGAGTGATCTTCATGTGAGAATGACGGGTATAGCTGGGCGTCATCAGCAAAGCAGTGCTAGGGAAAACCATGTGAGCGGATAACCTGACCTAGAGAGGTGGTGTATATGGAAAAGAGAAGGGGTCCCGGTACCCAGCCCTGGGGGACCCCAGTGGATAATGAGTGGGCTGAGGACAGCTGTCCTATCCATGACACCTTGAATGGAGCTCTGATGTGCTTGTTTGTTCCCCCTCGCCACTGCTAACACCAGTTTTATGGTGCCTGCGGACACCGAGCTCAGCTCCCCAGGACCTGGTGAATCCAGAGTGGGTGTTAGTCCACCTTAACCTTGAAGAGTTCGTACATTCAACGTGAAATATCCACCTGCAGTAAAAAAAATAAAATAAATAATGGTAAAAAGTTTGCTCAGCCCCCCCCCCTCTTTATATTTACTTACTGTTTGTTCCCTGAAAGTCTCATCCAAATGGCTAATGTGATCATGAAGTCACATGATATTGTTCAGGAAATTAACATGCGTCCATAGAGTAATATTTACCTTTTTTTTTTTTATCTCAGCAAAATTTCTTTCAAATATACTTGTTTGGGAAACTGTTGTAAACATATGTTTCTATCAGTGGCGATTGCTCTAAGACTGCAAGGGAAGCTCAGCTTCCCCTAAAATGTAAAAAAATAAGTGATTAAATATATACTGGTGTGTGTACATGTCACTGATTAAATATGCGCTACACCGCGCTGAACTTAGTTCAGAATCAGCTTCTTATCACTGGTAACGCCACGGCTTTCCTCTCACTCATTCCTGCAGCTTCACAGCGCTGCTTTGAACAGTGCACAGACTTCAATAGCGGAGCAAAGCGCGCGGCGAAACAAGACGAGTCATTGGATAAATGCTGGGCTTTGTCCCGCCCATCGGACGCTCAGCGTCTCTGGGGGTCTATGGAGCAGTGGGCTGGCCTCGGCCGGCCCGGACTTTCAGCTTCTTCATGATGATTGGATGACCTGTCTGAGGGGGAGTCCCTTTTTGATTGACAGCGAAATGAGCGAATCAGCGATCTTTGGGTGTAAACATGCGCTGGGAGCATTTTCATTCTGTTCTGAGTTGAACCGGAGACTTTCCTAATCCTTATAGCGGCATTTTCTTTATTAAAAACTTCTATCACTCTTTCTGACTTCTATCACTCTTTTCCATCGCAGTTTCTGTCCAGCGGGTGCTGCTGACTCCGTCACAAAGCACTCACAGACGGACACGCTTCACACTAGCCTCGAGCCAGTGCAAGCTGCACATAATGTCAGACAGTTTTAATGTTGTGGACGGATTTTGGTGAAGCCATTTGATAGTCTTTAAGAGTTAAACAGCAGGGCAGTTTAACTGCTCAGATTATTTTATTGTAAAAGGTGGGGAAAAGTAACAGGTATTTTCAGCTGTCCTGGTATGATAAAGTGAGCTGGCTGACTGGAAGTGCTGTAACAAATAAAATGTACTGATGGCCATTCCTCTTGATCTCAGGATATAAATTAACAGGGACCAGTAGGAAGTATTGTGTTCTCATTAAAAATAATTAAAAATATTAAAGGGATTGTTCAAGGAAATCAAAACTGTTCAAAAAAGGAAATAAATTTACCTGCATTTTTTCCTTTACCAACTTTAAAGATTTTGCATATATATTTTTTTTAATGATCATTTTATGTTTATTCATGTCATAGCGTATTTTTATGTAATTGTTCAATGTAAAGAATGGGTACCTTTTTGTTGTGTAGTAAAAACTTGAAAATAATGCCTTTTGTTTACAAAAAAAAAACATCTCAGGGAGAGTAGAATTAACGACATATGTTAAGATGTAGGGCGAAATTGAGCTTCCCCTCCTTGAAAGACCAGCATCCGCCACTGGTTTCTATATTGTGACTTTCACAAAAAACTCAATAAATGAACTGTTGCACTACAATACTTTACACTAACAACTATACTATTACTTAACACTCCTGATTTGCTTAATTTTAGGTATTGGAATCTGCTAGTATAAACATTCATGTGGAGAATCCCTAGTGATCTGCTAGGTAGTTAATTATCAGACTAATGATAAATAGTAGCTAATGTGGTTGAAGCTGGTTGTCTTTTTTGGTATGGTATTAAAATTGGAAGTAACCACAAATAATCTCTGACCACATGACATCTCATTTCATTTTTTTGTTTTATTGTAGTTTTGTCTTTATTAATGCAAACTTACTGTATGGTTAATATGGTTCCATATTTTACTAATCAACTGTTTCATTGGTGTTAAATAATTGCAATAGCATTACATTTGATTACTTGACCAGGACTTAAAGTTGATGACTTGGGATTGGACTTTCACATTCCTGTACTGACTTTTTCACTTGAGTACCAAGACTTAAGACTTACCTGTTATTTGCAACTTGGGCTATGATCACACAGCAGATAAACGTGGCCCAAATCCAATCTTTTACATCATATGTGACTAGGGCTGCAACTAATGACCATTTTAGTAGTCAACTTATCTGACTATGATCTAGTCACGATTATTTCCATCATGCCCTCTATTTCTACTTCCTATTGGAAAGGCTCATGAGCTGATGCCTGTTTTTCTTCACATTGACTGTTAAACGTGTAGAACACTATACCAATTGTGCAGTACATTTTAACAGTTTGACGTAGATACAATGGCATGAACAACTTGGGCACCCAAGATAATTTTCATGATTTTCTTTATGAATCATTGGTTGTTCAGATCAGTAATTTCAGTTAAATATATCATATATCAGATAAACACAGTGATATTTAAGAAGTTAATGAAGCTTATAAGATTTACAGAAAGTGTGCTATAGTTATTTAAACAAAATTAGACAGGTGCATAAATTTGGGCACCTTTGACATTTTATTGATTTGAATACCTTTAGCACTAATTATTGAAACACAATTTGTTTGGTAACTTATTGACCCTTGACCTACATACACAGGTGAATCCATTTATGAGGGAGATGTAATTTTTCTGACTTTGCAATGAATTGTGAATTGCTGATAAAAGTGTTTGGTCTTTTTTGTGTTGCATTATTACATTAGATTTGGATGGGATTATAATAATCAGAATTAGGGTTTTTTTCCACCAACACAGCAAATAAATTTATCTGTCTTCTTCTGAGAAGAAAGTATGTTATTTCTAGGTGCGTATGTTGCTGACAGTGAGTGAGTAAGTCACAACTTTTTACAGTTGGGTTTGTATATTTAACAGCTCCTATAAAACCTTTAATATTAAATAGTTTGAAACGTATAGATGATCAAGTCATGTATAGAAAATGTGAACTATTTGATTGTTTGCTAGAAATTAGAGCAGAATTATTATAGTATTAGTTAGAACTTTTAAACATTTGTAGCTGACCTCATTTGCAGCCTTTTTTCATACTTCTCTTGAAAATGAAAATAGCAGCAGACTCATAGCTACCTATATGATTCATTATTACAGGCATGCCTGTGTTTTCTCTTTGCCAGGTTTTTGTGTGTCTGTGGAAAGGCTGTAAGGTGTACAATACTCCGTCCACCAGCCAGAGCTGGCTCCAAAGACACATGCTGTCCCACAGTGGAGACAAACCTTTTAAGGTATGTTTTCCTTTCAAACTCTGACATAAGTGCACTCACAGCCTAAGATAATCTATATCATATGTTGTTCTTGTTGTCACTACTCAATAGCATTTATTAACACATGAAAGGATGTAATTATCAGCAGTCATATCAAGAGATCTGCTGACTGATTGTTTTTGAGTTGATGTTTTTCTGCACCATTCGTTTCTTACAGTGTGTAGTGGGTGGATGCAATGCCACTTTTGCCTCCCAGGGGGGGTTAGCACGCCATGTGCCCACCCACTTCAGCTCACAGAACTCATCCAAGCTGTCAAGCCAAGCTAAGCTAAAAGAAGAGTCTCCTTCAAAAGCGGGCATCAACAAGAGAAGGAAGCTTAAGAACAAACGAAGGAGGTCATTACGTATGTATCGCTGTCCTCAGCACACTACTCCATTTTATTCCTTAGGCTGAAAACTTCAGGCTTTCTTGTGCTTGTGATTTAACTCGTTCTGTATCTTCTCAGCTCGGCCGCATGACTTTTTTGACGCACAAACTATGGATGCCATTCGTCACCGCGCCATCTGTCTCAATTTGGCAACTCACATTGACAGCCAGGGCAAGGGCCATAGTGTGGTGTTTCACAGCACGGTAAGCCTGCAGTACTTACTCCATGCAGCAGATAGCACCACAAAAAACCTGCTATTCTGACCTGCACTTTTTGCTAGGTTTTGCTATGGTGATTTTAGTTACATTCCAGTCTGTAACACATTACACCCCATGTCACTAATGCAATCTCAGATTGCATGAGTCCTCTTAATTTTTTTTTTTCATATATAAATGAATAAATAAAATACCCAAAAATTGGTAGAATATAGACAGAAGCACACACTTTAAACTAAGCATGAAGAGGTGCATACATTTTCTGAAATAACATGCTGTGTAACACAATCTTTAACATATTACATTAATACACTAAAATGTAGTTATGCTCTGTTAGGGTTTCTACAACCTACTAGGACGTAAGCCCTTCTTAAGTTTCTCGTTAGTGGTGTCATTTAAATATGAGTTCATGCATTCAGTAATACATTATCTACCTAACTAAATAACAAGGTAGATTAAGAGTTGTCAAGGTTGATGGAAAAGTCAAGATTTTGGGATAGTACTGTATAACTAGAAACTGTATTAATAATTATGTTAGTGCTGACACAAAAGGAATGTTTTACAGAATAGGCAGGGCTTGTATTGGTCAGTTATTTTGGCATTAGTTCAAATGACAAATAAAGAAAATTCCATAGCATTGGAAATGTTAAGCATGATTTACAAGAGTAAGTTACAATAAGTAATTTAAAAAAGTCTTATTTTTTTGGGACTGTGACCGTACTACAGTTTAAAATCACATTGTGGGTTTAAGTCTGTTTCTGCAGATCACTGTGTACCAACTGACGCATTGTTCTGTTAACATCCCTATGCCACTAACGCTGCCATTTTAGTCATAAATACAAAATTACTAAAAATACATTAAATTGTTTTATACATTATACTACTACATCTCTGTGCTTTTTAGATTTAGATTTTTTTTTAGATATTTAGATTCTGGCTTTTCTTTTCCACAAAGAATTTAAATTGATGATTTTCAGAGTGGTTATTTATTTCAGGCCACTATGTATTTCAGGTCATTGCAAGGCGGAAGGAGGATTCTGGGAAGGTGAAGGTGCTGTTACACTGGACCCCAGAGGATATGTGAGTAAAGCAATGTCTGCCTCGCTATCTCTGACTCAATCCGACAGTTTCTGGCTGCCTTTATCTGGGTCTCTCTCTATCTCTCACTTGTTCACTCTGTCCCTCTGTATACATTTGCTGAAGTAAATGAGGGAAAGACATTTCTCATGCATGGTAAAAGCACCGTATTTAATGTCTGCTCTAATGGAGAGAAGGCTCTTTTGCCTTTTTAATGCACCAACCACTATCTCTCATCTTTCATGCTCTGAAGGCACATAGCCCTGATGTTTATCCAAGGACCTGCTTTTTTTATCAAAGTCTAATAAAAGGAAGCACTAACTTGTTTCTGTTTGTTTTCAAAGCACAGACAGGATGACCTTTTAATGTGTTATCATTTAGCTACTCTTAAACCAATGCTAGAGCTGTTTTGGTAGTTTTTGAGTTTGTTAGGTCGAACATAAATACAGTTTTTATCAAGCCTGGCATTTTGCATTATATTTGATTTACTTTTGCCTTATAGAAAGTCAATGCTTAACAATGGCACAGTGATTATTAGCAGTGTTGACTGATGGTCATGTTTCTGAAATCTTTCTGGTTATTGACTTAACAAGTGAGTAATTTTAGGCAGATACAGATATATTAATATCTTGATGTGTGATAACCTAGTGAAAGAAGTAGGGTGAGTGAAATCCACCTCTCCTGGGAGCTGCTATTCTGTGGTTCACATCAGTCCACGGCTGAAAGAGATGCTGGCAGCTCCATGATAACCCTGAAAAAGTTTGTGTCCCAGAAGACGTGTATAAAACAAAGATTCTGGGTCACTAGAACAATCAAAACTCTCCCCTGTAACGTAAATAAAAATAAAACGAATTAGTTCTGATATTTCTATAGAATGCAGACATGGAAGAGACGGAGTTAAATATGTGAAGATATGGAAACTTGGCCTTTACTGCAAAACAATACACTTGAATATAGTCTCTTATGCAAATGTATTTATTTTCTTCGATGAGCTAATATTATTATTATTATTATTATGAAGCACTTTGCACCCTACATAAGGCCTTTTCACACATGCACTGTAATTCAGAACTTTAAAGACTTTACCCAGAGGAGCTCTGTTTGAATACAAATGTATAATTTACCTGTACACTTTATTTTTCTTTTAAGAAACAGTAGAACCAAGTAAAAATAAATGATACAAGACTAATTGACTTGCTCATTATGGAAAATGATCCAAAATACATTTAAGTGGCAAATGTATTTTTTTGTCTTTTTTTTTTATTGAAACACAATGTTTATTACAATTACTTTTGATTTTTTTATTATTATAGATTTTTATTGAAGAAATTAAAAAAAAGGGGAAAAAACTTATAATAAAACAGGAAGGTAGAGAAACAAGACAACCCCCAAATTTTGTCAATTATCCCACCCGGTCAGCGGAATTCTCCTGTCACTAGTAATGCCCCAACATCAGGAGAGTGAAGACCAACACATGCTTCCTCCGATACATGTGAAATCAGTTACCACTTTTTTTTCCCAACTGCTGCTGATGTGATGCTGCACCGAGTAGCCAGAAAAGTGGCTCTGATGCATCAGCTCACTGACACAGGGCTCTCATTATCATAGTGGCAACACTGTAGTCTGCTTGTTTTGTAAGGAGGAATTTTAGTAACTAGACAATGTTAGTTGCAGTTATTGCTGCACAGGGGGTCACACCAGACACTGAAAGCAATGCATGTACAAAGAACCTCCATTGTGTCCTACATTGTAGAACCACCTCCAATACTTAAGCAAGACAGTTTTGCTCAGAAACGTTTCTTTAATTAAATTTAAAAATCTAAAATTTAAGTGAGAATTAAGGACCTGTTTTAGTTGTTTATTTTGCATGGGGAAAGTACAATCAGATCTTACGTGGTAGTGCTGGGAATGCATTTTTGTAACGGACAAAATCGATTTTTGTATAAAATGCTAGAAGTGGGGGAAAAAAACAATACATTTTTTTTACATTTGTATAAAATTATGTGTTGAGTAATATTTTACTAAATTCAGTAAACGTCAGGGATATATATATATATATATATATATATATATATATATATATATATATATATATATATATATATATATATATATAGTTAATGCCCTGCATTAAAGTTTACTTCAGAGCAGGGCTTTTATTTACATGTTGACCCCTGCCCTTCCCACCCCATCATGTAGTTTATATATTAGGTTGATATTTGTTTTTATAAGAAAAGAGTACACCAGGGTTTGTGGCATCTCTGCTGTTGGACACAAGGGCACTCCTAGTAAACACTGTTCAGTTTTCCCCATTGTGCCCCCTCAGGCTGTAACTGCATGTGCACACTTATTTGGTTATGTATTTGAAATGCAACGCTTTTGGACCTTTCAAAATATTTGGTCTTCTTTGTTCTAGAACAGATTTGTGTATTGACGCCAGTGTTTAATCACCTCTCTCTTTGTCTCTCTCTCTCTCTTACTGTCTCTCTCACACTCTCTTTCCCTTTCTTCCAGTAGATTAAAGACAATACTTCTCATTAAAACCAAAAAGCTCAATTTTATTTTTTTTATCCATCGACGCAGCATTGTTCCAGTACATTTTGACTTGTCCATGTGAGCTTTACCAAACTAAAGACAGGCTGCTATATTCTTTTTGAAGAGCTCTCTAACTGGTCTGCAGGACATTTTGCTTTGGTCTGTGTAAAAGGAGTATCGTCGCTTCTGGATAATTTTGTCAAATGTTGACACATGCTGACCTCTTTACAGCTTTAACTTACCTAATTTGTTTTTTATAAAATCTGAAGTTTGTGTGTGTGTGTGTGTGTGTGTGTGTGTCTGTGTGTGTGTCTGTGTGTGTGTCTGTGTGTGTGTCTGTGTGTGTGTCTGTGTGTGTGTCTGTGTGTGTGTCTGTGTGTGTGTCTGTGTGTGTGTCTGTGTGTGTGTCTGTGTGTGTGTCTGTGTGTGTGTCTGTGTGTGTGTGTGTGTCTGTGTGTGTGTCTGTGTGTGTGTCTGTGTGTGTGTGCGTTTGTCTGTGTGTGTGCGTGTCTGTCTGTGTGTGTGTGTCTGTGTCATCTCTCCCACTTTTTGTCACAGACTGCCAGACTCATGGGTAAGCGAGAGCGACCGTCCACAAATGAAGACCAAAGTGGTGCACCTTTCCCAGCTGCCCCAGGACACAGCTGTGCTACTGGACCCCAATATCTACAGGTGAAGAACACTAGACACCTTCTAGACAAAATATGACCAGTGTGATGTCACTGCTTAATGCAGTGCATGCTGTGGTAATTACCTTAGAGGGGATATTTAACACTACCTTGAGCAGATACTGTGAGGAAAATAATTATTTGAACACACTGCCACTTTGCAAGTTCTCCCACTTAGAAATCACGTAGGGGTCTGAAATTTTCATCTTAGGTGCATGTCCACTGTAAAAGGCATAATCAAAAAAATTGGCCCATTCCTCTACACTGATCTTCGATGGAGCCGCTTGTTGATTATCCTGGCTGTGTGTTTTGGGTCATTGTCATGTTGAAAGACCCAGCCACGACCCAACTTCAATGCTCTGACACCTTAATACAGTGCGGTCATCCTGTGCAGAAAAACACCCCAAAGCATGATGCTTCCACCCCCATGCTTTACAGAAGGGATGGTGTTTTGGGATGATATTCATCATTGGAGTTCTATTTTGGTCTCATCTGATCAATATGACTCCTCTGGATTATCCAAATGGTCATGGGCATTAGACAGGCTGGACGTGTTCTAATTTAAGCAGGAGAACCTTCTGTGCCATGCATGACTTTAAACTATGACATCTCACATAGTAACACTGGGAACAGTGGTGGCAGCTCTCTGCAGGTCACTAAACAGCTCCTCCTGTGTAGTTCTGGTCTGATTTCTCACCTTTCGTAGGATCATTGATTCGCCACGAGGTGAGATCTTGCATGAAGCCCCAGTCCAAGGGAGATTGACAGTCATGTTTAGCTTCTTCCAATTTTTAATAATTGCTCCAACAGTTGATCTTTTTTTCACCAAGTTGCTTGAAATTGACCCGTAGCTATGTACAGCTTGTGGAGGTCTAGAATTGTGTCTGTGATGTCTTTTGACAGCTCTTTGGTATTTTGGTCATGTTAGTAGTTGGAGTCTTACTGATTGAGGTGCTTAAAGAAACCTGTTAACCTTACACAAACAGGTGCTTCTAATTCAGAATAATACGTGGAGTGGAGGTGGACTTTTTAGAGGCAGACTAACAGGTCTTTGAGGTCCAGAATTTTTCAAAAACTTATTTGCAGCAGTAACACGAATAAATAATTAAAAAATCATACATTGTGATTTCCAGATTTTTTTTTTTTGATTCTGTCTCTCAAAATGATTTCTAAGTGGAAGAAATTGCAAAGTCACAGGCTGTTCAAATACTTATTTTCCTCACTGTACTGCTCTGGAAAATATCAAGAGACAACTTCAGTTTCTGAATCAGTTTCTCTGACTTTGCTATTTATAGGTTTGAGTAAAATAAACATTGTTCTTTTATTCTATAAACTACAAACAATATTTCTCCTAAATTCCAAATAAAAATAGTCATTTAGTGCATCCATTTGCAGAAAATGCAAGTTCATATTCATAAAGTGTTAAAGTTCAGAAATCAGAATTTGGTGGAATAACCCTGGTTTTTACTCACAGTTTTCAGTCTTGGCATGTTCTATTCTGCTTATTCAGGTCTGAAAATAGGAAACACTGTTCAAAATCAAAGCAGCTTCTTAAATGTCCTGAGCTCACAAGTCATGCATCAATTTCTCCACAAGATGGCACCAGTACCTACCTACAAATAACTGCAGTAGTTCAGTACACAGATTGTGTGAGTTTCAGTAAATACAGTGTTCCAAATTATATTTTTCTCAGAGTTTCCTAAATGGTCAATGGAAATGACGCTATGTATAATTTCAAGTCATGACCCGTTAAGTATAAATCCAATTTTATTGAATAAACCTCTTAATGATAACTGTTTTTTTTAATAAAAAAATTCAGATTGCACTGTTCCAAATTATTAGAGATTCAAAACATTTTATAGGTTATTAAGAACTGCAAGTGGTCATTTTTTAAATTTGCATTTACTAAAATCTATTTCAAAAGCTATTTCAATTAAAATATCTTAACAGACCAAGTTACATGTTAACATAGGAACCCTTTCTTAAACAGTTCCTGCTTGAATTTCAGGATGTCAGCATATCCTCCTAGAGCTACTGTTTTGATGTGAACTGCCTCCCACCCTCCTTTTTCAGTATCCTTTTGCTTGAGGATTCTGTTTAGCATGAGATGGTGCATTGTCATGCATGAAGATGATTTTGCAACAGAAGGCACGTTTTTCTTTTTGTACCATAGAGGAAAGTGATCAGTCAGAAAGTTTATTTTCACGCCTTTAGGGACCCTAAAGGGGTTACCAGCTTTCTCCATGTGATTCCGGCCCAAAACTTGACTCTGCCACCTGATGTCGCAGCATTGTTTGAACATGGTGGACATGGTGGCCATCCATCAACCATCCACTACTCCATCCATCTGGACCATCCAGGGTTGCACGACAAGACTGTTTAAAAATCAGTTTTCACATTGTCTGGATTCACTGCAACTATTTCTGCTTGTGAGCTCTGGTCAGGGGTGGCTGAATAGTAGTTTTATGCATCAATGAGAATCCTACACCTTGAGGTTTGTGATTATCCACCAGATTGTAATGGCATTTTAGCAGCTGCTCTCTTAATTCGATGAACTTGTCTGCAAGAAACCTTCCTCATTTTCCTTTATCTGCACAAACCCGTCTGTGCTCTGAATCAGCCACAAATCTCTTCACAGTACGATGATCACGCTTCAGTTTTCGTGAAATGTCTAATGTTTTCATACTTTGTCCAAGGCACTGCACAATTTCACACTTTTCAGCTGCAGAAAGATCCTTTTTCTATCCCATTTTGCTTGAAACCTGTGGCCCTGTATAATAATGTGAACCAGTGCATTTTACGTTTTTTTATAAAAAAAAATACTGTTATCATTGCGAGGTTTGTTCAATAAAATTGCATTTATAGTTAACATGTCACAACTTAGAAATTATACTGACTGTCATTTGCATTGACCAAATCTGAGAAAGATATCACATTTATAATTTGGAACACAGTATTGTTGGGCAAACAGAACACAAGCGAATATTTAAGCTTAGAGAAATTCTTAAAACACATCACAAAAAAAGCCAATGTTTTTACTCTGTTGTCTAGTAACAACTAGGTAAATCTAATGCTGTTTGTGTAGTGCAGCATTAAATTGTACTTATAATTTAAGCTATAAATTAAGAATGATTTAGAATTTCTGTTTTGATCAGTGTTCCTGTACTCTTTATTTATGCTCCTCCTTAAGCAGGGCTTCTGTGGTTATGTGTATAATTCCCCTATTCCTTCTTATTTGCACTTTGTGAGGAGTTTGTTTATGTGGCCTTTCAGTATGACCTTTAGTTGCTTTGGAATGCAAGGCATTTTGAGCATGTTGGTCAAGGCATGCATTGTTGCGTGTGGAAGAGTGTATCAGCGTGTGTTAATAATTACATGCGGCTCCCTGCTTCCCACAGTGAAAAAAGGACTACTGAGAGATCCACATACACATCTGTAGAGGCTTAGCTTGACCTTGGATATGGGACGCATGTTTTTCACCTCATTTACTGATCACTGTAGCCTCGTGCTTGATGTATTTTATTCTCTTGTTTGCAGGATGTTTTTCTAGGAGTCAGAGGAGCTCCATTGTCATCACCTGCTGATGTGCCCATCTGAAGTGGACAAGCGGATCTAGACACAAGAATGTTGTTTTTTTATTTTTATTTTTTTTCCTCTCTCTGTATCCCTGAGTTTTAATGCCCAGATCTGCCAAAGCATGCAGTATAAGTTTTATGTGTTTTTGTCCTTGGAAAAATTGCAACAGCAAACTTTGTGGTGCTTGACTTTTCTTGGAAGATTTGTCTTATACCACCCCAGGATTGAAACTAAACTGCTCTCCCATCATTAACAGCCCTCCTTTTGAGCTTTATAGACATTTGTTGAGAAAGTGCCCATGTAAATATCCCTGGAGATTTCCTGGAGATTTGTAATATATTTTTGTACTGCAAAATTTTACTGTACTGTAGATAGTTGTAATATTCCACAAGTGTACTGTACAGAATGATGGAATGGTTAGATGATTAGTTTTGTTGTTTTTATAGTCTGTTGAAGACTAGATATAGTAATCCCCTTCTCAGTCCAGTGTTTGTCTTGTACTGCTACATTGTGCTCCAATGGTAATAGATAAGGATGTAAATCTTAATATGTGTGCTCTTTGTATGTGACCTCTTCTCAAGCTCTATACAAGCCCAGGATCATGCATACATCTCTGATGAATGGTGCTACAGCTAACACTAGCTTTTTAGTGTATAGAAAAAGCTTTTAGATTGATTATAACGGTGCTCTTTACTTAATGGAGTACCCAAGCCGACTGTACTGTTGGACCCTAACTTTGTAGTAAAGCAGAAAATGATCCAAAAACGGTTTCAAGGTTTTGTCTGTTTGCACGTGTGTGTCTTTTGCTGTGTGAAATTTGTTGTTTTATTCCAACACTCTGTTTTGTGGATGGTGGCCAGTAATTTTCACGGTGCCTTTCCCAGCAGGTCTGGTTTAGTGCTGAGACTAGCTTGTATAAAATCTCCTTGTTCTCACACAGGACTCTTGTTTATTGGGAACTCAGAGGCCAGGGGCATCTGGGAGTCATTTCTGTCGGCCCAGATTTGCAGGCACTGGGTAGGAGGGGCTTGATGAAGAGCCTGCCAGAAGGTCTCGGCTCAGTGACAGCTGCCCTGGCCAGCGCGTATTCTCTACACAGACAAGAAGACTGTTACTGTCCGTTTTTAAAGAGCTACATTAGATACCCGTCAGCTGTACTGGCATAAATTGTGTCCTTCTGTACATGATTCACGTCGAAAGCCTAATTGATTTGTTTATTATTATTATTATTATTATTATTATTATTATTATTATTACAATTTTTAACAAGTCTCTGACTTCTTTGCTACTTGTCAGATAATTTAGAATCTGCTTTCTTGGCAGTGGTGAGCAGCATGTTAGACTTTATGCTGTGAATGTTCTGCCAAGAGCCTAAAACCATGGGCTTCCCATTTACCCAGTGATGATGAGGGTTCATAAGAAGGGCCACTGTTTACTCTTGCAGGGTTACAGAGGATAGATTGCAGATATTATCATTTGTGGAGTTACAAATCAAAAGTATAATAATATTAAACAAACTGAAAAGTACAAGTGACAACAAATTCAGAAGGACATTATAATGTTATTATTACATCTAAACCTCCCTTTAACACTTAAACCCCGAATGTTGGCGACGTTTGTCGACTGTTCATGGTGGAATAACAGTGATGGTTTTGTACATTTTAGAATGATGGTGATCTAGTGGAAGGTTTTGTAAGGCAGGAAAAGATGTTATGGAAAAGGCCCCGTCTGACCCCATTTCTCCAGGCAAAGGCCTCCCTACACTACTCTTGAGCTCTGTTCAAATGTCTAACGTAAAAGATCCTGTTGCTCCATTAAGATTTTTGGTACAGTATAATGTTTCACTGAACTCTGGCTAAAGGCCATATCCAAGTCCCTTCAGTTGTCCCACCTTGCAGTTACTGAATCATTTAATCTCCATATGTTGAAAAAGAAAACGTACTTTCTTGTCCTGAACAATCCAGAAACAGTACTGTGAAAATGCTAATGTAATAAATTAGCTCCCTGTGATGGCAAATAGCAGCACAGAGCAGGAATTCCAGTTATCTATCAAGAACAAAGACTGCCGAACACAAAACCCTAAAATCACTTCTGGAACCTTTTCATTTTCCACTCGTCCAAATGGTTTTAGAAAATATGAATTCTGGCTAACTCAAGCCAGTCAGGTGGCCTTTCTTTACTGAAATATTTGTTTCATTTCAGCATCTCTTAACTATTTCGGTTGTGAGGGAATGAGGGGAATGAAAGCCTACATTTGCTCAAAAATAAATGACTGAATATGATGGTACAATTAAGTAGGCCATATTATTACCACTGTAATAAGTTATTCACAGTGAAGTGAGCTTTTAATCAATATTTTAAACCAAAAACGTATGTTTTACAATATATTCTTGTTTCTAAACTGAGATTATTTAAATAATGTTCTTTTTTAACAAATAGTCAGCCTGAAAATAGACCTTATGAGGTTTCTAGCTGTGTTGTCATCAATGGCTGAGGCAGCCATTGCATGTATGCCCCAATAATTCAGTTAATAACACACTCACTACAGTTTATAGGATTTTAAATTGGTTTATAGGAGTTATCAAGTTTAAAATGTTTAACTCCCACTAAAAAGCTCTGCTTATTATGTGTTCTTTTAACAAGGAAAAAAGTTAAACTAAACCAGACTGACCTATTGTTCAGCCTAGCCTTTACTTGGTTCAGTTTAAAATTAAAGTAAAATAGTGATTTAAAATGCTGAACTCATTAATGTAATTTTTTTTTATTGTTTATTTTGGTTTTTATTAGTGAGGACTGTCACCAGTGTTGGTGAGCAGTTTAATGTGTGACTGGCTCCTGGCATATTTTTTCTTCTCCAGAATGAAGCTCAGAAAGCATTATATTGTATTCTGTCTATTCTGAGATGTCCATAAAGAAATGATCTGTAAAAAAAAAAAAAAAAAAAACTTGTTTGCCATCTGAATGCATCTGCTGTAGCTGAGTGCTAGTAATCAGTGCTGCAGACTGCTGGTTCCCCATGTGTGTCCCTCCGGTTTTTATAGCATTTTGTTAAGAATGGGTTAAATACATTTTTTTTTAAACATTAATCTGTATGTTGATGACAGGAAGAGCGCAAATTATGTTTTACATGTTACTTACGTTTGTGGCATATGGCTGTTTTTAGCTTTGTTTGCTACAGGCTAATTTGTCCGCATTGTCAGTGTGGTCTGTTAAAGCCTGCAAAAATTATTTTTGGTTTAAGTTAGACTAGCTAATTAGTAAACAATTGACAAATTGACAAAATTGACAAAACAGACTTGTAATACAAATTAAACTAACAATACAGTATAGATATATTGACTTTTGGTTCATTGTTTAATTAAATGTTAACATAAAGCTTTATTAAACATTTTGAGGTACTTTTATCATCAAACATCAAAACACTTGCATTTTAAGCAACACTAACATGCCTTATCACGTCAGTCACGCTCCAAAGACCCCTCTCTGCTTGAGGCTCAACAACAATTTCTATGCTTGCCCCCCCCCCCCCCCCAACACCAGATTAACACCTTAACCTCTTAGCATGAGGCCAAAAGAAGTAAGAAGAACTCAAGTTCAGGAAAGCTGCTGGCCCAGACAACATCCTCAGATGGATTGAGATGAAGAGATTGTGCTGATCAGCTCTCAGATGTTCTAGCGGACATCTTCAATGCCTCCCTCATCCAGGCAGCTGTCCCCACTTGCCTGAAGACTTCCACCATCATCCCGGTCCCCAAGATCTCTGCAGTGACCGGTCCAATCAACTACTGTCCAGTAGCCCTAATACCAATGTGCAATGACACAAAGTGCTTTGAAAGACTAATTCAGACTCACATCAAAGCCACCATCAACATCACTGTCAAACCACACCAAAATGCATACAGGAAGAATCCAGGATCTACAGCTCAACGATCCACCAAGCTCTTTCCTCTGCAACTGGGTCCTAGACTTTCTGACCAACAGGTTGCAATCTCCCCTCAGCACTGGCTCCCCTCAGAACTGTGTTGAGCCCCCTCCTGTTCACACTGCTCACATATGACTGCTCACCTATTTATCCAGGCTGTCATATTGTGAAGTTTGTGGACGACACAGCAGTGGTTGGATGCATCACAAGCATTGATGAGTCCAGCTACAGGCAGGAGGTGGAACACCTAGAGGGTTGCTGCATCAATGTAAAGAAGATGAAGGAGATGATTGTGGACTTCAGAAGGGGCCAGCATGCCCACCTCCCCCTGCACATTGGAGGATCTGCCATGGAATTGGTCGACAGCTGTGCACCTGAGCAGCAACCTCACCTGGAGCAACAACATTTCCACTCTGGTCAGGAAGGCACATCAGCAGCTCTACTCCCCTCAGGCAGGAGGCTGCGGAGCATCAAGTGCAAAACAACTAGACTCAGAAACAGCTTAATTCCAGAAGCTGCTAGACTCTCAAACTCCACCTAACAACACACTGCACTGTCACTTTAGAAGGGCAATTACTGTTTACAAACACGGTCACTTTAAACCACACTGAGCCACTAGCAAACTTGCACTGTGGATTCTTGCATCTTGCTGCTACTTCCCTACTCTCATTATATATTTTATGTTTTTATTATTATCTATTTTAATCTTATTTTATACTTTATTCTAATCTATTTTATTTTAGCTTTCGTTCCACCTCATGTACCACATGTGATGTGAATGACAATAAAATCTCCTTGCCGTTCCATTATTTAAACAGCTTTATAAGTCCAGTGTTTCCAGTTTCTCCGGACTGTAGCCTGTGTTTACCGTGTTCAAACAAGCTATGCAGGACATACCGCTAGCAGTGCCCTGGCTAATCGGAACACTGAGGGTTCCTCAGTGTAGCGCTGTCCCAGAGTTTAGAATTTCTTCCCCAGGCCAGACCTGAATATGGGTGGGCTTGGGCTGAGATTCCCCACCACTTTCCTCAGGCTGGGTCAGGCTCAAGAAAATGGTCTGTGATGTAGGCGTCTATGGCGGGTTATTTTTTTTTATATACATAACTTAATCATGTAACTATGTTTTTAAATTGCTAGTTAGAAATGTTATCACACGTGAGCTCCTCCACTTTGCCACATCACGCACTTGATTTGCAGCGCTGTGTGTGCAGTGCATAGCCTTATTTGTTGTATGTTTTGTGCTGTAGCACTCAGGATATATACTTAAAATAAATTTAAAAAATGTTCAGAAAGTTTTATACTAGACATACTGTAGTTACTATACTATAGTAGCATAGAGGAAAGTAATTATAAATTATGTTATTGTTGTTGGTGTATTTGGGTTTAATGATTGTGCAGTGCATGAGCTATAAGCTTAATATAAAAGGTTTGTTTGTTTAAAAAGTATTTTAGATTCTTAAACCATATTTAATTATATTAGACTATTCACTAGTCACTCAGACATCATTCTTGTAGCCTAATTTACAGATGTTTAAGCCTGTGATCATTGCTTGCATTGTTTTTGTTTTAATCTTTCAAGGCTCTGTTCTTAAGAAACATTTTTTCTTACATAATAGGTAATAACAGAAGGGCCAGGCAAGACAGAGACAAGTGCTAAAGTAGTGCTAAAGGAAGTTTATTTACACTATTTACAAATATATACATAAACAGTAGAAACCAAAAGCTCAAAACGAATATATCAGCAACCAGACAAACGACAACAATGGAGGTAATCCAAAAACGTCCAGTCCAGGCAGAGTACAAAACCAAAAATCTAACAAAGTACAAAGGCCAATCCACAGTCAAGGTAAAAAAACACGACAAAACAGAGATATAGCAAGAAGAAACACTGTGTAGGCACTGAAGGCAATACACGGCATGGAACAAAGAAAATTAGCGTCCCTAAATAGTGGTTTATCCAGGTGTTCCGAATTACCATTCCGCGTTTGTAGTCCATAGAGTTCTGGGGTTTGTATTTTTTAGCTCCAAAACCACTCCCAGGCTCACCGGAGGGACAGGAGGAGAAGAGACATTGTGTGATTGGTGTGATAATCTATGCTTCTTCAATGTTGCATTTAGATTTGCTCTTCTTTTATAAAAATGGGACTGCCATCCTGGTACCTAACAGCAGTCAGGGTACCTCTGGCAAGCACATAAAGGTCTGTGCAGCCCTCTAAAGAAATGCCTCTCCACACCATTACTGACCCACTGCCAAACCAGTCATGTTGGAAGATGTTGCAGCAGCAGAATGTTCTCCAAAGAGTCTCCAGACTCTGTCACGTCTGTCACATGTGCTCTCATCCGTGCAGAGCGCAGGACGCCAATGACGAATCTGCCAGTCTTGGTGTTCTCTGGCAGATGCCAATCGCTTTGCACGGTGTTGTGCTGTAAGCACAAGCCCCACTTGTGTACATCAGGCCATCATACCACACTCATGGAGTCTGTTTCTGACAGTTTGAGCAGAAACATGGGTAACGCTTTATAATACAGCCCGCGTTTTAGAGGGTAAGTACCCATTACTTACGGTGTAAGTTCTCTGTATGTACCCTTTACTTACGGTGTAAGTTCTCTGTATGAACCAGGGTACATTCAACATACTTACCGGGTCCTACAGGTACTTAACTGTAAGTATAAATAAAGAACACAGAAAGAACCAAGAGAGTAACAACTGGGTAACTTTCTGACACTTACCGTGTACTTTACCAAAACATATGGTATAACGTTTCTGTATTTATCAGTTTATTTAAAATACTTATGGGGTTCTCCTAGTCCTTAAATGTAGGTACAAATTAATTACCAGGAACAACAGTATAAAAAACTGGATATGTCATTGCCTGCACTTTCCCTAAATTTCTGGTGCAATATTAATGTATGTATATATATGTGTGTCTTATTTAAACATTTTGTTCATGATAGTTATAAAGGTTTCATTCCAGTCATACCCAAGGGACTTATCATTCTAATATATTTTATTAGTTTGAATAAAAAGATAATGCTGAGATTTCAAAGGGAATTTATTTTTTAATACACAGAAAACACAAGGTTTTATTTTAATGGATAATGGTGGATAGGTTTCCATCTTCAGTCCTTTTCTGCTCGACTCTTCTCACCGTTGTTGCCTTTGTCTTGCTCCTGGAGTCCTGGTGCACACCTTGTCCTGTAAAGCTGCTTTTTATAACCCCTGTTCTAAAAAGAACTTTAAACCCACACTTCACCGAGTTCTACTGTTCTTACTCTGAAAGTATGCAGTACTTACTCTGTAAGTACTCAGAAACAACAGAGAGCGGGCTGTATTATGTAGTGTGCAGTGTTCTGCAGTTCTTACTCTGTAAGTACCCAGTATGTACTCAGAAACAACAGAGAGCGGGCTGTATTATGTAGTGTGCAGTGTTCTGCAGTTCTTACTCTGTAAGTACCCAGTAAGTACTCAGAAACAACAGAGAGCGGGCTGTATTATGTAGTGTGCAGTGTTCTGCAGTTCTTACTCTGTAAGTACCCAGTAAGTACTCAGAAACAACAGAGAGCGGGCTGTATTATGTAGTGTGCAGTGTTCTACAGTTCTTACTCTGTAAGTACCCAGTAAGTACTCAGAAACAACAGAGAGCGGGCTGTATTATGTAGTGTGCAGTGTTCTGCAGTTCTTACTCTGTAAGTACCCAGTAAGTACTCAGAAACAACAGAGAGCAGGCTGTATTATGTAGTGTGCAGTGTTCTGCAGTTCTTACTCTGTAAGTACATACCACTGAGACCAATTTTTTGTTAAATCTTAATAAAAGCAAAAACAATCTGTACAACAATACATAACATTAAACTTATTTATTTATTTATTTACAATCATCATTGATTATATGTTTCTTTTAGGTAAAATGTTATATTTTTTGTTCTTCTTGATCTTCTTCTTCTTGTGCTTTTCCTTTTTTTCGTCTATCAGAAAGCAGGATGCGGAATCTTCTGCCCCTCTCCATCCTGCTTTTGTCCATAAGAAAAAAAAAAGAATAAGTTTACTTTTTAGATGCAATTATATGTATCATTAATTTCAAAGCATGTCACACAAGTTTTTAGCCTTTAGCAAATACTCATTGTGCATTTATAAAGTATATATATATATATATATATATATATATATATATATATATATATATATATATATATATATGTATATATATGTATATATATATATATAAACATACAGTTGGAAGTTTACATACACTCATGGACACAAATATCATGGAAATGTTTGCAAATACAGATTTACACATGAGTGATCACAAAAATTATGCAAGATAGTTTTGTCACTGGATCAGAAATAATTTAATTAATCAACTGGCCAATAGGAAAGTTATAATAGCATCATGCTTTTTGGCAGTTTTTTTTTGGCAATAGATACATTAAAAAAGGTAAAGGGAAAATGAAGAGAGTAGGAAAGCTCAGAATTCTGCGGCTGAACCTAAAACTATCAGCTACACTGCTGGAATAAGCAAGGCAACTTTTTAACACTCTGGCCTCAAACATACAGGAAACGTGTATTGTGCTTAAAAGTTGTATCTGTGCAAGGAAACCAACGAATTTAGCGACATCTACTACTTCAGCCAAGAATGATCAAAACTACAACCACACAGACACACGCAAAGGCAATGTGTTGACACGTCTCAGAGGTATAAACTTATATATGTATATACTACGTCTTGTCTCTTGAACCCAATATTGTGAGATGAGTATCTCGTCACACCTTTTGTGAGCAGTGAACACTGCACATACACATTCAGTGTGAAACAGCTTAGCATGGAGCAGCAGCAAAGATGCATTAGTTAACAGCTGTAGTAATTATCTGGCTAATATATCAGATTAATCTGACCACAAACAAACTGCTCCAGACCACAGGGCACCTAAAGAGGACTTGTGATTAGGAAGGTGTTGATAATGTTATGCTTGATCTGTGTATTTCTGCAACTGAAAGTGAGAGAGAATTTAAACGATTTAAACAATAATTTACACATGCACATGGAGACACACACACACCTGAAGGACCTGCAGCCATGTCAGGAACAGATGTTAATTTGTCCACATGTTCCTTCAAAACTGTGCATTCATCATGTAGGAATTTGATTTCCACCTTTAGCTTTGCCACCTCAACTAAAAACAAAAACAAAAGAAAGTACAACATGTTAAGAGTGTAAAACCTTGTGCTGCTTGAGAAAATGTTTTAGGCTAATGGATTAATAAAAGAGTCACACCCCTAATGTATGTATCAAGTTTGCTTTAGTTTAATAAATGGTTTCATTTATAATTACATATAAATTATACAGATGCAGTTAGTCACATTTAAGGGGGAGGGGGGATCACTGTTTGTAAAATGCCTGGATGATGGGGCAAAAATATATACAGTGCCTCAAATAGGGCAGTGCAACAAGATGATATGTTTCATTATGACAATAAAAAAATGTCTATTGTTTAGTATTAAGGTCTATCATCTATATCGTTGCAAAATACAACTTATTTTTTTGTTGCCTGGGTGATGCACCAAGGCTAATAGGATAGAAATGGGATAATAGGACAGCCCTACATCAGGATAGAAATGTTTGATCAAATTGCAAGGCCCTACCTCCGAGTACTATTCAACCCCCTACAGATTTTGCAAGTTAAACAGTCACAATTAACATATAATCGTGAAATATGGCCTATACGTGGCCCTGGACATGTTAAATACACTGTAGCAAAAAAATTATTCTCTGTTAAATTCATTTTGAAACATTTTGAAAAGTTAAAAATGGTCAATTATTATCCAACAATTCAAACCACCAGAATTATGTGTGGTTCCCTCAAGTTTTAAAATGTATTTGAGCTATTACAAACAATGAGCTTCACATGCTTGGATTAATTTTTTTTCTGACTACAAAAGCCCCTCCCTAAACAAAATAACAGCACTCATACATGGTAAGCATGGAAAACACTTGTCACAGATAAAACCTTGGAGGGTCACAAGGCTGGCAAGGGCTATAAAACCCTTTCAATGAGTTGGGCCTTTATGTCTTTGCTGTCGGGAGCATCATCCAGAAGTGGAAGGATTATGTAGCTACTTTTAACCTTACATGCCCTGGACAGCCTTTCAAAGTTTCCTCCTGTGCAGAGATCAGTCTTGTCTAAATGGTCATGGCTAGCTAATGGTGGTGGGGACATTGGTTTCAAAAAATACCATAAGTAATGAATTACATCACAATAGTTCCAAGCAAAATACTTAACATAAAGTCTTATAGTGACAATATATGTAATGGACTACCTTAGAAGGGAAACTAGTCAAGCATGTTCGTATAGATATCTATCCAAAGCCAAAACTATTAATACATTACCTTTAACCTTTTGATGCGCAACACAGGTTTACAATAAATTAATTTAAATTTAAATTAATTTAATCATTCAGTATTTAGTATTTTGGATCATAGTGCATCCTTATTTTATTTTGTATTTTCTTACTTTTTTAATAAAAGCTCTTTTTGTATCACTACTCCTCTAATGTGCAACATGGGTCAAAAATGGCCAGCAAGATATATCATAGAACCCATAGAAATCACAGCAGATGTATAATATTCGGTTGCTGCATTTCAATTTATATAATATCCACTGTCACCTTGGCTGCTTGACCTGCTTCTTTCTTGTCTTGATGCTTCATCCTTGGTCACACCTGTCTCTTCATTGTCCACATATTTTTGAGGAAGAAGTCTTTTTGGTCTTTCCATCTTAGGGCACAGAGTAAAAATGTTCATGAAATTTGTAAATGAAAACAAAAAATATACTGTTTTGTCAAAAACCTATTTAACATTCATTTTTTTGTTGTTGTGCAGTAATTTTGTAGATCATAGATATGAGACTGTATAAACATACATAGTTTGAATCAGAACTGAAAATAATTATTGAATTAAATTATTATTAACACTACATTTTTTGTTGTTGATACTTATGTGTACTAAATAAGGGTATGTTGTTTGACGGTTGTGTATTATTATTAATATTAGTGCATATTTCATATTGTAAGACTGCACCCTTAACTTTAATATTAGTTAGGATGTCTGAATCATTAATTGAAAATACTTTTATTTAGAAATGTATGTAACTTTATTAAATAATTAAATAAATGTTGGATGAACGAACTATTTTACAAAAAATGTTTGATTAAATAAATTTTACAATAATAAAGATGTGTAAAATAAAGAGCAGTGCATTTATAAAAAAGAGAAGCTCAAAAATGGTAGTATATTAAAATTATTATAAAACACAATACATTAATAAGTATGAAATACACAAAGTTAAATTACTGCATTAATATGTGAATGATAATTTGTTATAATAATAGTAGGAAACATTGTGTTTTTCTGAACATATTTTCTGCAGACTAAACATAACAATACAATATTTAAATGTAATTTGATATTATGTTAAAAATCCATCAGGTCTAGTGCATTTCATATACTGTAATGTTACAAAACAATCCAAATAAGCCAATATTTAAAATAATAAACTGAATGAAGGAAAGGTTGAAATTAAATAATCCCTGATTATCTACACATAAATGAATTGCAAACCAAATTAACCAGCTGAGGATCTAACAATCATGGCTGGGTTTAAGATCATTAAGTCTGATGTTCTTAATGTTAAGATGCTTTTGGAAAACAGATCATTATAAGTTCTATATACCATAACTGTAAATATTAAAAAGAAAATCCTGCATAAACATGACCTAGACGTATTGTTAAACTATCAATTAATATGTAATTATTAAGTATTAATGAGTAGAGCAGACCATCATGGATCAATATTAATAATAATAATAATAATAATAATAATAATAATAATAATAATAATATTACTCTACTAACATTACTAACTATGAAACTTTTTAATGGATTCAAAGGGTGCATTTTCCGATCCTATGGCCGTCACAAAAAAAATAGCTTTATATTTTGCTTCTTGTTTGAGCAGACCGCTCTATTGGACATTCTCAGTACCACCTTAAATTGCGCAACATACTTTCTATTCCTGCAGCAATATTTAAGGTGGAATGCGCCACTTAAGGTGTAACAGGGTATTTGAACAAAAAAAAAAACTCACGACAGCCTTGTTATTTTCTTTGAAGTAATTTTGTTATGAACCCTATAGCTTCAGTTTACCTAGCTATCACTACAAATCCATGCTGTCGGGAGCAGAGCAAAAAACGTTGCTGAGGAGCTGTGTGTTGACCGGCTAGAGGATTTATAATTTAAACTAGTTAAGCTAAGATTGGTAACATCTATGTATGTTGACTTAAAATCAATAAACCCTATTATGCATATCAATATTAATGTATCATATCATATTCCACCTTACCTCGCTCCATGCTTAACAGCCAGTGTTGTAGTACAAACAGTTAACCAAGTGAACTAAGTTTAAATTCTCAGTACTCCACCTACTGGAAGGGAGGTTTAGCAATACTGCTAGCTTGTAATGCTTTCAAATTTTTTTGTCGCAAACCAATTCCAAGGTACCTATAACTAGTCTACAAAGTAAATAAAATAACAGTAAAACAGAAAAAAACATTTTCTAAATAAATAATTAGTAAAATAAATACAAAAAATGTTGACCCATCTTGACAATATCACTTAATTAAGTATTGGGTTTGATCATTTGAACAAGGCATAAAATGAAATTATATTAATAATAATATTATTACAGTAATCATAATAAAAACGTATTATTATTATTATTATTATTATTTTATATTTAACTATATATATATATATATTATTATATATTCAAATTTTGTTTTATTTAAAAGGGTATAAGTGCTTTGTTATGCTATATTATTGTTATGTTTGTCACATTTAATCGTCTTAAAATTACAATAATATTGTTTTTCGTAATAATGTATTTGACAAAACATCGTCCACAAAAATGTTATTATGAAACACATATGCATGTATTACTTTTTGTTTGACAGCAACAAATTAAAAGAAAATATATTATGGCCAATTAGACATTTACGAGAGTAAATGTGAATGCAGCAGGAAATGACGTCAGGACCGCAGGAGTTGTTTGGAAAACTGAGTGGCACAAAGCGAGGGAGCCAGCAGCCGTGAAAAAAGGAGACACGAAAGGAAAAAGGTAAAATCAGTTTAGGTTAACTATCTATCATTGACATGAGTAAAGCGTTACTTACTGGAATTATATCGCGGTCACGCCATCTGCACTTAGAAAACGCTCGGTCGCGCTATCTACACCGAGAACTGGAGTGCGCGTCTAAGCCGTGTATTACGGTAGCCGCGTGCACAGCGCACCCGGAGGAGCAGAGACTGGCGCTTCTCGTGCAGAGACTTAAAATGGAACAGAGACTAGTTTTACACCCAAATAAACATGATTTAATGAGGGATAATCCACAAATATACACCAGAAAGACCACTGCTTATCTGTAGAGCAGTGTAACGTTTTGGAAAAAGAGCTATTAAATAAGCAAATCAAATTAATATCATATCACAGCACTAAATTCTTAGTGATCTTTTTCTCATATATCCCAGATAAATGTTTGAAGTGATATTACCGTATCATTTTGGAGTAATTTGATACCAAAAATGTCCATTCGTTTTTTTTTTAAAGATATTTCGGGGCTATAAAACCAAAAAAAAAATCTAATTGTTATCATATTAGACAATGAAATCCGTGAAGAAGACATTCCATACTGTTAATGTTATTCATGTCAAGTGATATTACTGTAAAATTTTAGAGTAAAATATATTTAGAGAAAAATATCTAATCTAATCAAATTGTTATCCAATGCTACCAAGACAGCCTTAAAGAACACATTCCATACTAATAATGACATGAATAACAAAGAATATTACTGTATCATTTTGGAGTAATTGGATACCAAACTTAAGAAAAAATGTCCAATCGCTTTAGCATAAACCACATTTCAAAGTCCTATAAAACCAGCAAATCAAATGGTTATCCAATGCTACCAAGACAGCCTTAAAGAAAACATTCCATACTAATAATAGATTGAGTAACAAAGAATATTACTGTATCATTTTGGAGTAATTGGATACCCAACTTAGGAAAAATGTCTATTCGGTTGTACTTAAACCACATTTCGGAGTCCTATAAAACCAGCAAATCAAATGGTTATCCAATGACACTCAGACAGTCTTGAAGAACACATTCCATACATTCCATTAATGGCATGAGTAACAAAGGATATTACTGTATCATTTTGGAGTAATGGTATACCAAACTTAGGAAAATGTCTATTCGGTTGTGCATAAAACAGATTTAGAGTCCTATAAAACCAGCAACTTAAATTGTTATCCAGTTCCACAAAGACTGTCTTAAAGAACCCATGTTATACTATTAATGACATGAGTAACAAAGGATATAACTGTATTATGTTGGAGTAATTGAATACCAAACTTAGGAAAAATGTCTGTTCGCTTTTGCATAAACCACATTTCAAAGTCCTATAATACCAGCAAATCAAATTGTTATTCAAGGCACCAGAACAGTCTTGAAGAACACATTCCATGGAATGTGTTCTTTAAGACTGTCTTGGTGGTATTGGATAACATTTTGATTTTTTGGTTTTATAGGACTCCGAAATCCTTCCACTTCTGGATGATGCTCCCGACAGCAAAGACATAAAGGCCCAACTCATTGAAAGGGTTTTATAGCCCTTGCCAGCCTTGTGACCCTCCAGGGTTTTATCTGTGACAAGTGTTTTCCATGCTTACCATGTATGAGTGCTGTTCTTTTGTTTAGGGAGGGGCTTTTGTAGTCAGAAAAAAAATTAATCCAAGCATGTGAAGCTCATTTTTTGTAATAGCTCAAATACATTTTAAAACTTGAGGGAACCACACAGAATTCTGGTGGTTTGAATTGTTGGATAATAATTGACCATTTTTAACTTTTCAAAATGTTTCAAAATGAATTTAACAGAGAATAATTTTTTTGCTACAGTGTATTTAACATGTCCAGGGCCACGTATAGGCCATATTTCACGATTATATGTTAATTGTGACTGTTTAACTTGCAAAATCTGTAGGGGGTTGAATAGTACTCGGAGGTAGGGCCTTGCAATTTGATCAAACATTTCTATCCTGATGTAGGGCTGTCCTATTATCCCATTTCTATCCTATTAGCCTTGGTGCATCACCCAGGCAACAAAAAAATAAGTTGTATTTTGCAACGATATAGATGATAGACCTTAATACTAAACAATAGACATTTTTTTATTGTCATAATGAAACATATCATCTTGTTGCACTGCCCTATTTGAGGCACTGTATATATTTTTGCCCCATCATCCAGGCATTTTACAAACAGTGATCCCCCCTCCCCCTTAAATGTGACTAACTGCATCTGTATAATTTATATGTAATTATAAATGAAACCATTTATTAAACTAAAGCAAACTTGATACATACATTAGGGGTGTGACTCTTTTATTAATCCATTAGCCTAAAACATTTTCTCAAGCAGCACAAGGTTTTACACTCTTAACATGTTGTACTTTCTTTTGTTTTTGTTTTTAGTTGAGGTGGCAAAGCTAAAGGTGGAAATCAAATTCCTACATGATGAATGCACAGTTTTGAAGGAACATGTGGACAAATTAACATCTGTTCCTGACATGGCTGCAGGTCCTTCAGGTGTGTGTGTGTCTCCATGTGCATGTGTAAATTATTGTTTAAATCGTTTAAATTCTCTCTCACTTTCAGTTGCAGAAATACACAGATCAAGCATAACATTATCAACACCTTCCTAATCACAAGTCCTCTTTAGGTGCCCTGTGGTCTGGAGCAGTTTGTTTGTGGTCAGATTAATCTGATATATTAGCCAGATAATTACTACAGCTGTTAACTAATGCATCTTTGCTGCTGCTCCATGCTAAGCTGTTTCACACTGAATGTGTATGTGCAGTGTTCACTGCTCACAAAAGGTGTGACGAGATACTCATCTCACAATATTGGGTTCAAGAGACAAGACGTAGTATATACATATATAAGTTTATACCTCTGAGACGTGTCAACACATTGCCTTTGCGTGTGTCTGTGTGGTTGTAGTTTTGATCATTCTTGGCTGAAGTAGTAGATGTCGCTAAATTTGTTGGTTTCCTTGCACAGATACAACTTTTAAGCACAATACACGTTTCCTGTATGTTTGAGGCCAGAGTGTTAAAAAGTTGCCTTGCTTATTCCAGCAGTGTAGCTGATAGTTTTAGGTTCAGCCGCAGAATTCTGAGCTTTCCTACTCTCTTCATTTTCCCTTTACCTTTTTTAATGTATCTATTGCCAAAAAAAAAACTGCCAAAAAGCATGATGCTATTATAACTTTCCTATTGGCCAGTTGATTAATTAAATTATTTCTGATCCAGTGACAAAACTATCTTGCATAATTCTTGTGATCACTCATGTGTAAATCTGTATTTGCAAACATTTCCATGACATTTGTGTCCATGAGTGTATGTAAACTTCCAACTGTATGTTTATATATATATATATATATATATATATATATATATATATATATATATATATATATATATACACAGTGAGTCCAAGAAGTATTTGATCCCTTGCTGATTTTCTTCGTTGGCCCACTAATAAAGACATGATCATTCTATACTTTTAATGGTAGATGTATTCTTACATGGAGAGACAGAAAATTAAAAAGAAAATCCAGAAAAGAAATCTAAGGAATATATATTAATTGATTTGTATTTCATGGAGTGAAATAAGTATTTGATCCCTTAGTATTCATTAGCAGTTCTGGCTTTTACAGACCAGTTAGACACTCCCAATCAACTTGTTACCTGACCTGAAGCCACCTGTTCTCCCTAATCACTTGTGTGAAAAACACCTGTCCACAGAATCAGACAGATCACACAGATTTCAAGTCTCCAACATGGGTAAAACCAAAGAGCTGTCACAGGACCTCAGAGTCAGAATTGTTGACCTTCACAAAGCTGGAAAGGGCTACAAAAAGATTAGTAAGGTGTTGGATGTGAAAGTAACAACTATTGGTGCAATTATCAGAAAGTTTAAAGAGTATAACATGACAATCAACAGACCTCGGCCCGGTGCTCCAAAGAAGATTTCGCCTCGTGGGGTGGCAATGATGCTGAGAACGGTCGGGAATTGTCCTGCAACCACTCGGCAGGAGTTAGCAAATGACCTGAAGGCAGCTGGGACCACAGTTTGCAAGGAAACAATTGGCAACACTTTGCGCAACAATGGATTCACATCCTGCAGTGCCCGAAAGGTACCCCTGCTGAAGAGAGCACATGTGGAGGCGCGCCTCAAGTATGCCAATGATCATTTGAAAGATGAACCAAGTTATTTGGAGAAGGTTTTGTGGTCAGACGAGACCAAAATTGAACTTTTTGGCCTCAACTCCACCCGCCATGTGTGGAGGAAGAAAAATGCTGCCTATGACCCCAAGAACACTGTGCCCACCGTCAAGCATGGAGGTGGAAGCATAATGTTTTGGGGGTGTTTCTCTGCCAAGGGTACAGGGCTACTTCACCGCATCACTGGGAAGATGGATGGAGCCATGTACCGCACAATCCTGAGGGACAACCTCCTCCCCTCTGCCAGGGATCTGAAAATGGGCCGTGGTTGGGTCTTCCAACATGATAACGACCCTAAACATACAGCAAAGGCAACAAAGGATTGGCTCAAGAAAAATCACATTAAGGTCATGGAGTGGCCCAGCCAGTCGCCAGACCTCAATCCGATCGAAAATCTATGGAGGGAGCTGAAGGTCAGAGTTGCCAAGCGACAGCCCACCAACCTTCATGATTTAGAGAGGATCTGCAAAGAAGAGTGGGACAAAATTCCCCCTGGTGTGTGTGCTAAACTTGTGGTTAACTACAACAAACGTCTCACCGCTGTGCTTGCAAACAAAGGCTTTGCCACTAAGTATTGAGTGTGTTTGGCAAGAGGGATCAAATACTTATTTTCCTCATTGAAATACAAATTAATTAAAATATTTTCTTTAAAATTATATTCTGGATTTTTGTCTTGATATTCTGTCTCTCCATGTTAGAATATATCTACTATTAAAAGTGCAGAAGGATAGTGTCTTTATTAGTGGGCCAACGAAGAAAATCAGCAAGGGATCAAATACTTCTTGGACTCACTGTATATATATATATATATATATATATATATATATATATATACTTTATAAATGCACAATGAGTATTTGCTAAAGGCTAAAAACTTGTGTGACATGCTTTGAAATTAATGATACATATAATTGCATCTAAAAAGTAAACTTATTCTTTTTTTTTTCTTATGGACAAAAGCAGGATGGAGAGGGGCAGAAGATTCCGCATCCTGCTTTCTGATAGACGAAAAAAGGAAAAGCACAAGAAGAAGAAGATCAAGAAGAACAAAAAATATAACATTTTACCTAAAAGAAACATATAATCAATGATGATTGTAAATAAATAAATAAATAAGTTTAATGTTATGTATTGTTGTACAGATTGTTTTTGCTTTTATTAAGATTTAACAAAAAATTGGTCTCAGTGGTATGTACTTACAGAGTAAGAACTGCAGAACACTGCACACTACATAATACAGCCCGCTCTCTGTTGTTTCTGAGTACTTACTGGGTACTTACAGAGTAAGAACTGCAGAACACTGCACACTACATAATACAGCCCGCTCTCTGTTGTTTCTGAGTACTTACTGGGTACTTACAGAGTAAGAACTGCAGAACACTGCACACTACATAATACAGCCCGCTCTCTGTTGTTTCTGAGTACTTACTGGGTACTTACAGAGTAAGAACTGCAGAACACTGCACACTACATAATACAGCCCGCTCTCTGTTGTTTCTGAGTACTTACTGGGTACTTACAGAGTAAGAACTGCAGAACACTGCACACTACATAATACAGCCCGCTCTCTGTTGTTTCTGAGTACTTACTGGGTACTTACAGAGTAAGAACTGCAGAACACTGCACACTACATAATACAGCCCGCTCTCTGTTGTTTCTGAGTACTTACTGGGTACTTACAGAGTAAGAACTGCAGAACACTGCACACTACATAATACAGCCCGCTCTCTGTTGTTTCTGAGTACTTACTGGGTACTTACAGAGTAAGAACTGCAGAACACTGCA
The DNA here is from genome assembly GCF_023375975.1 of Astyanax mexicanus. Taxonomy (NCBI): domain Eukaryota; kingdom Metazoa; phylum Chordata; class Actinopteri; order Characiformes; family Acestrorhamphidae; genus Astyanax; species Astyanax mexicanus. The sequence goes on along the minus strand of NC_064409.1, from coordinate 30,117,308 downwards.
CACTACATAATACAGCCCGCTCTCTGTTGTTTCTGAGTACTTACTGGGTACTTACAGAGTAAGAACTGCAGAACACTGCACACTACATAATACAGCCCGCTCTCTGTTGTTTCTGAGTACTTACTGGGTACTTACAGAGTAAGAACTGCAGAACACTGCACACTACATAATACAGCCCGCTCTCTGTTGTTTCTGAGTACTTACTGGGTACTTACAGAGTAAGAACAGCAGAACACTGCACACTACATAATACAGCCCGCTCTCTGTTGTTTCTGAGTACTTACAGAGTAAGTACTGCATACTTTCAGAGTAAGAACAGTAGAACTCGGTGAAGTGTGGGTTTAAAGTTCTTTTTAGAACAGGGGTTATAAAAAGCAGCTTTACAGGACAAGGTGTGCACCAGGACTCCAGGAGCAAGACAAAGGCAACAACGGTGAGAAGAGTCGAGCAGAAAAGGACTGAAGATGGAAACCTATCCACCATTATCCATTAAAATAAAACCTTGTGTTTTCTGTGTATTAAAAAATAAATTCCCTTTGAAATCTCAGCATTATCTTTTTATTCAAACTAATAAAATATATTAGAATGATAAGTCCCTTGGGTATGACTGGAATGAAACCTTTATAACTATCATGAACAAAATGTTTAAATAAGACACACATATATATACATACATTAATATTGCACCAGAAATTTAGGGAAAGTGCAGGCAATGACATATCCAGTTTTTTTATACTGTTGTTCCTGGTAATTAATTTGTACCTACATTTAAGTACTAGGAGAACCCCATAAGTATTTTAAATAAACTGATAAATACAGAAACGTTATACCATATGTTTTGGTAAAGTACACGGTAAGTGTCAGAAAGTTACCCAGTTGTTACTCTCTTGTTCCTGGTTCTTTCTGTGTTCTTTATTTATACTTACAGTTAAGTACCTGTAGGACCCGGTAAGTATGTTGAATGTACCCTGGTTCATACAGAGAACTTACACCGTAAGTAAAGGGTACATACAGAGAACTTACACCGTAAGTAAAGGGTACATACAGAGAACTTACACCGTAAGTAATGGGTACTTACCCTCTAAAACGCGGGCTGTATTATAAAGCGTTACCGAAACATGGATATTAGTGGCCTGCTCGAGTTCATTTTGCAGGGTTCATGCACTGCTCCTCCTGTTCCTCCGTGCAGGAGGTAGCAGTCCTGCTGCTGTGTTGTTGCCCTCCTACGGCCCCCTCCATGTCTCTTGGTGTACCGGCCTGTCTCCTGGTATCTGCTCCATGCTCTGGACACTGTGCTGACAGACGCAGCACACCTTCTTGCCACAGCTCGCATTGATGTGCCATCCTGGATTAGCTGCACTACCTGAGTAACTTTTGTGGGTTGTAGACACCGCCTCATGCAACCTCTATGGTGAGAGAACTGACAAAATGCAAAAGTGACCAAAATATCAACCAGAAAGGATGAGAACAAAGAAAAGGTCATTGTTAAGCATAATACAAGGTCATTAAATAAATCTGTATATGTGCTAATGCTTTACAAAACCTTTATGTAGTTTTTAAAAACTCACAAACTTGTACTTGTACTCTATAACACTTGCTGTAATGCAGTTCTATTCGCTTTCATTTATCCATTCCTTTTGATTTTAGCATATTGCGCATCATTTGGCAAGTTAAAACACTTTGCCATCTGGTGGTCATTTTAAAATGGGTCAGCCAGGTGGCGGGGTCATGTCATGTGACCATAACCCATCTATTACCATTGAATGAAATGCCTACTAGCCTGCCCTGTAACAAACATGTGGAAAGCTTAAGCTTTTCACAGGAGGGTTGATATGGTCACGTGGTTATCCATCTGGGCAAGCTGTGCTTACTCAAATCAAGATGGCTGCCAGATGTCAAATACAGCCATAGCAGAGAGAGGGAGAGAGAGAGAGAGATGGGAAAGAGTTGAAGAGGTTTTGTTTAATATGTCAGATGGAATGTGTGAGAGTGGAGGTCTCTCTGTGTTAAATATACCCCTCTCTCTCCTGCTAATTCAGTGTTGCTCCAAGGCTTTTTCTCGTCTGCCTACATACGGAAGGGTGTTATTTCATCTGTATTCATTTGTTCCTCCAGTTTGTTTGATACATCAGTACTAAAAGGAGTGTGTGTTTTGGAACAATGATTTAGTATGGCCAATCAAAGTCAAGCATGGCTTTCAGAAATGTTGTTTTTTTACTTACCCTGGGCAGCTCCACTGCAAGAGTGTTTGTCAGCTGTTTCAGAGTTTACAAATGGCCACTACTGATGCGTAGTTGTCCCTGATGCAGGCCAGCTGACAGCTGATTAGTGAGTAGTGGTGCTTTTCCTCAGTCAGAGCTTATTCTTAGAGGCTGACTAACTCATTTGCTTTGCTTTCTTGTTCAATGACAGTGTAGATATATCTCATCATTTGCTTCACCCTCACTGAAAGAATTACTGCTGCAGTTTATTGCCATCCTTTGAATGTCACATGGATATATTATTATGGATCATATAAAGTTTACTGAATTTGAGTAGTAAATAACAGCAAAGTTGTGTTTCGATTGGTTTTAATTCTCTTTGTTAGCACGTGTGTTTCTGTACTCAAGTATATAATGTTCAAGAAAATGTAAAATCAGAAGATGTTTTATGAAAGTGCTCAAAAAAAAGGTGGGTTTGGGACACTTTCAAACAAATAACAGAACATGCCAAGTTAAACTGACCCAGTACTGCTTAAAGAAATAACTCACTGGGTTGCTCTGGCCCTGTTGTTTTTACCTCTTTTGAAGGGCATTAAAACAGAAATACAGTTATAAAATACACATATAGAGACTAAGTTATGACAAACAGAAACATTAATAGTAGAATAATGTAGTACACAATAAATGAAAAGTATAAAAGGACTGGGATTAAGCCAGGAATTTCTAATGGAGATTTTACATTAATAGGACAGTATAGGATACAAAGGTATTATCACTGTTCATATAGGAGTCTATAGTCTGGTATTTGAGGTGCAGTTCATCATTTAATATGAAATGGTTTTACTGATTAATATTTGTTTATCCTAACTCACGTGACATGACATGCCTACTGTTAATGTACAATAAATTGTAAATTGTAATTGTAAAGTAATTATATATTTTTTTGTATCAGTTAAAATGGGAAATTGACAGTATGTGATTGTTGAACTGGGAAAAAGAGGAGAGATTGGGTTGTAGGTTGCTGTCTTCACTCTAATTAGATCAAAGGAGGTTAACTCTCAGGGGAACTAGAGCAGCCATCATGACATCACACATTTCCCACCATTCTAGGACAACATGCAAGGAGAATTTGTGGCTACAGCCAAGTAAAGCCTAGAAGTATTGCAAGAAGATGTTTTGAGCACAAATCGCTCAAGATATGTGCTGAACATAGACACATTTTTGTTTTGTCTCGTAATTCTGTAATGTTAAGGTATGATCTGAAATATTGCATGTTTTCTTTTTACTATTTGGCTATTTTTTTATTTTTTTTGCTATTTAAATTCAGTCATGTTTTCTTCTGAAACCAAATAAGCTTCATTAATTCTATATCTAGTAAAATTACTAGATTTAAAAATTACTATTGTTTATTCTGAGCATTTGGCAACTATACTGCCCCCAAAAGCTTGAAAATATGTTTCATGTAGTCCAGAGTAAAATGTGAAATCCTACACTCACTGGCACAGTTGAGGCATTTAAAACAGTCTTAATCTCTTATAATTAATCTGGATTTTGAAAGATGACTTGCATTGAATTGATGGAGACTGTGTTATATATGCCCAACACCACAATAGGCCATCAATTTTAAGATGATTGCATCTCTAAGACTCACAGCAGTGGAAAAACGTGAAAAATCCCATAATGGCAATCATTACCCAAACCAAGTAAATGTTGCCATGTTATCAATTCAGAGGTAACTTCTTTTGATACTACTGTGGCTCTGACATGGATAAGTCTACAAACACAGCACAGTATAGTCTGTTAAATAGCATGTAGAGACCATTCCTTAATGCCCAATAAACGTTGCAGTAGGACAGCCAGGTGGTGGAACATCTGATTCAGAAGAAGGAGAATGTGATGCTGAGATGTTGTTTATTTTCCACAAAATCCAGTCACAGGTGCACAATGGCATGTATAAATCAATAATGAACACTGAATTAAAATTCTGAACGATAGGGAAAACACAATCCTATGGTCTTCTCAGTTATAATACCATGTTATAAGATTTTAAATCCACAGTCTGAACTAAACTAAAACAATAAAAAAATAAGGTTAAATATATATAACTAATTTCAACCATCATAGGTCAGGATCATCTGAGACTGAGGCTTAGTTGCAAACATTAGCTAATACTGACCATAGCTAAATAGCTCTAAAAGCGAACAGTGCCCACATTCCTTAATAACAAATGAATGAGAATATTAACCTGGATTTCATTAAAAAAAGCTTAAAAAGTGACTGTTTTAATAACATATTTTGATGCAAACAATTATGTCAAGTCAGAATGTTTCTAGAACATTATTTCTGTACCCTTACAGGCTAACTTTCCTGGAAACTTTTTTAAAATGTTGATAAAATGTTAAACGCTCTCTGTTAGCTGGGGAAGCATAACATAGTCTGACCTTAAAAATACTAAATAAAGTGTGTTTTATATCAGTTCAGTAAAGAGCATGTATTGTATTGGGATTTTTTTTTTGACAAGAAGGTTTTGGCAATACTACAAAAACACTCCTACTAAGTCTCTTGACTGCAAGTTTGTGTTATAGCATGTATAGCATATGCTATTCCACCTGGTTTCCACCTCTTGAGTTTATATCCTCTCTTTTACCTCACTAATTCTTTCCTGGTATTTAAGCTTGAGCTAAGGATAATTTTTTGGTGCTTTTAACCAGATGCCAATAATATCATGTGCTTTTTTCACCACCAGGTACAAAGTGTGGGCATAGCAAGGCCGTTGACACATCCAAAGATGCTGGGTCAACTTTCTAAGAAAACAAGGAAAGTTATTTTTTCCAGTAAAGTCTCAGCTAGCAATGAACACACTCTGCCTCACTATGGTGTGTCTCGGGGAACAGTTTTATAAAACAGAAGCTATATTGAGACACTGGCAAAAACAATGTAAACTATATCAGACATCCCAAGTTGCAAAAGTTGAAAGAAGCCTGTGGTGTTCTGGGGTGGGTTTCCCGAAAGCTTCGTGAAGCTAAGAACTTCGTTAACTTGTACTTAAGATTGATTGTTAATTAAAGAGTGTTTCCCAAACCCCTGCGTCACTAAAGTACTACGTAAACTCGCTCCCAGATTAACGAGTAACCTGACCCAGTCGTTAATCAGAAAGAGTTACTTTAGGGGATCTCTACTTGTAGTCCAACACCAGGGACCGACAATTTTGAGGGAGAAAAAAAAAGTTTTTATGTGCATGGTTGAATCAATTATATTACATTATATTATATTATATTTTATTATATTATATTATATTATATTATATTATATTATATTTTATTATATTATATTATATTATATTATATTATATTATATTATATTATATTATATTATATTATATTATATTATTATGCCAACTTTGTCTGTAGTTTGTAGTCTCACTGGGCATATTGGAATTGTCCAACCAAACCCACAAATAAATAATTAAAATCCAGATTAGTGATGGTAGAGCTCTTGACATTAATGCTGCAATGAAGGCAATCAGATGATGCTCACGGTCTAAGCAAAGCTGCAATTCATTCTGTAACCAGGCTTTTTCTGTGCCATACACGCTCCTATACACAATTCCCACCAGGACGGGAATTACAGCACAACGCAACATATTTCCATGCTTTTGGGAAAATCCCTGGTACTGTAGGTTCACGGGACACTTGTGGTGTCTTAAATCACACCTACACATATTGTAAAGCGGACTCTGCGGTTAATATGAAGGTAATATTTAATAATATTTAATAATCAGGTGCTTCTAACCAACATTGTTGCTGTTCATCTGGGCAAACTCTGGGGTGTCTCAACTCACAAATATATAAGTACCAGTCAAAAGTTCAATGTTAAATGTTTTTCTTTATTTTTTTATGCATTTTTTAATTTATTTTCTACATGGTAGATTAATATTAAAACCATGAACACTATTAATTGACGCATATGGAATAATCTAGAAAACAAAAACATGCATGGCCTTCACAATCCCCTGACCTAAACTGAAAGGGTGATTTGAGGTGATTTGGCATGAGCTGGAGCTTCACAGTGCAAAGCAGCTATTGTTCAGCACCTCCAGGAACTTCTTCAAGATGCTGAGAAAACTATTCCAGATGACTCTACCTCATGAAGTTACTGAGATTAAAATCCCAAGATAAAATAAAATTTGTAATTTAAATATCAAAATATGTATAATGTTGATGATTAAAACACATTTCTACATTTTTAGGGTATAATAGTGAATAAATACTGCATATTGGCATATTGGACATCCAATCTCATCACATCCAGGCTCCAATTAGCTCTTAGAAAAGTCTATCTATCTATCTATCTATCTATCTATGCAAACATATACTTTTTGTGTTTGTACTTTGTACAAAGCACAAACAACAGATCAAAAAGGCTGATTGTTTAAAAACATTTATTTTCAATCATTTATCAAATCTTTGTTAGCATTAAAACCTCTGAAGCACTGAAAATTAACAGTGGCTGTTTTAATAGTAACTAACTTTCACCATGCACCGTGTACTAAAAACACTTTATATAGATTCTATGTAGAACCATTGCTTTCAATAAGAACACTTAAATGCCCTGTTTAAGAGTATGTGCTTTTGTTTTCATAAAAATGGTGTAATAGAGTTTAAAGCAGTGTTCTCAAGTCTCACGCTTTGAGCGTGTGACACACGCACCTCAGCGAGTTCACACGCTCACACGCCACACATGGTATTTCTCACGCTTGCCAATCCATCGGCTGTATATTATAATGTACTCTCGTTGAGCCAATCGGAATATAGATCGCTCTGTTGTTAGGCAGACCTAGTCAAAGGGGGTGGAGTTTCAGCCAGAATGTCAGGTGCGAAGAACTGTCCGATTCAAAAGTTCTGAAACACACATTGGTGAACAACAAGATGAACTGTGCGCACCAACCACTCCCCCCCCCCCCCAACAAATCTCACTCCCATCAAACTTCAAAACTTGAGAGCCCTGAGTTGAATTGTGCATTAGAAGATTTCCATTTGCCTGTGTCTGTGTTGAGTAGAGAAAAAAGCTTGACAAGGCATTCTCTGTCAAATATTAACAGTCCTGTTTTGTCTAGGTTGGGGTTTTTAAAGAATTTAATGGTAATTCAGTTTGTTACACTAATTAGCTTAGCAAGCGGAAAGTAGTCATTTCTTTAATGAGGGAATCATGTTATTGATTTCGTGAATTTTATTACAGCAAGACCTCAGGGAGATTTTGCTACAGTAAGTAATAAAGTTCACAGTGGTCAAGAAAACAGTGTGAAAATAGTATTCTTTACACATTCCCCTAGGCATCTGTGCCAAGTGCTGTAAAATGTAGAAATCAAGTTAATTAGCCTTTACTCACTGTGTTAACTGGGCAGTTAAATGCAAGGTCAATGGTTGTGTCAAAAATGATTATTTTTTCCACTTTGTTTAAGACGGCAGAGGTAACCAGGCCTGCAGACTAGTTTGCTTGCTAGCTAAAAATGTAGAAAAATTAAACATGCGTATGTTTGAGTAATATAAATACATGAACATCATATAAAATAAATCTGTTAATTTAGGAGAATATGAACTGTGGCTACTCTACCACTACTGTATATAATCACAATAATACAACTCTACCACTACTGTATATAATCACAGTAATACTACTGTACCACTACTGTATATAATCACAGTAATACTACTGTACCACTACTGTATATAATCACAGTAATACTACTCTACCACTACTGTATATAATCACAGTAATACTACTCTACCACTACTGTATATAATCACAGTAATACAACTCTACCACTACTGTATATAATCACAGTAATACTACTGTACCACTACTGTATATAATCACAGTAATACTACTCTACCACTACTGTATATAATCACAGTAATACTACTCTACCACTACTGTATATAATCACAGTAATACAACTCTACCACTACTGTATATAATCACAGTAATACTACTGTACCACTACTGTATATAATCACAGTAATACTACTGTACCACTACTGTATATAATCACAGTAATACTACTCTACCACTACTGTATATAATCACAGTAATACTACTCTACCACTACTGTATATAATCACAGTAATACAACTCTACCACTACTGTATATAATCACAGTAATACTACTGTACCACTACTGTATATAATCACAGTAATACTACTCTACCACTACTGTATATAATCACAGTAATACTACTCTACCACTACTGTATATAATCACAGTAATACTACTCTACCACTACTGTATATAATCACAGTAATACTACTCTACCACTACTGTATATAATCACAGTAATACTACTGTACCACTACTGTATATAATCACAGTAATACTACTGTACCACTACTGTATATAATCACAGTAATACTACTCTACCACTACTGTATATAATCACAGTAATACTACTGTACCACTACTGTATATAATCACAGTAATACAACTCTACCACTACTGTATATAATCACAGTAATACTACTGTACCACTACTGTATATAATCACAGTAATACTACTGTACCACTACTGTATATAATCACATTAATACTACTGTACCACTACTCTACTACTACTGTACTCTACCACTACTGTAGATAATCACAGTAATGCTACTGTACCACAACTGTATATAATCACAGTAATACTACTCTACCACTACTGTATATAATCACAGTAATACTACTGTACCACTACTGTATATAATCACAGTAATACTACTCTACCACTACTGTATATAATCACAGTAATACTACTCTACCACTACTGTATATAATCACAGTAATACTACTCTACCACTACTGTATATAATCACAGTAATACTACTGTACCACTACTCTACTACTACTGTACTCTACCACTACTGTAGATAATCACAGTAATGCTACTGTACCACAACTGTATATAATCACAGTAATACTACTCTACCACTACTGTATATAATCACAGTAATACTACTGTACCACTACTGTATATAATCACAGTAATACTACTGTACCACTACTGTATATAATCACAGTAATACTACTCTACCACTACTGTATATAATCACAGTAATACTACTGTACCACTACTGTATATAATCACAGTAATACTACTGTACCACTACTGTATATAATCACAGTAATACTACTCTACCACTACTGTATATAATCACAGTAATACTACTCTACCACTACTGTATATAATCACAGTAATACTACTGTACCACTACTGTATATAATCACAGTAATACTACTGTACCACTACTGTATATAATCACAGTAATACTACTCTACCACTACTGTATATAATCACAGTAATACTACTCTACCACTACTGTATATAATCACAGTAATACTACTCTACCACTACTGTATATAATCACAGTAATACTACTCTACCACTACTGTATATAATCACAGTAATACTACTCTACCACTACTCTACTACTACTGTACTCTACCACTACTGTAGATAATCACAGTAATGCTACTGTACCACTACTGTATATAATTACAGTAATACTACTCTACTGCTACTGCAGAACATCACAGTAATACTACTGTACCACTACTCTACTACTACTGTACTCTACCACTACTGTATATAATCACAGTAATACTACTCTACCACTACTGTATATAATCACAGTAATACTACTCTACCACTACTGTATATAATCACAGTAATACTACTCTACCACTACTGTATATAATCACAGTAATACTACTGTACCACTACTCTACTACTACTGTACTCTACCACTACTGTAGATAATCACAGTAATGCTACTGTACCACTACTCTACTACTACTGTACTCTACCACTACTGTAGATAATCACAGTAATGCTACTGTACCACAACTGTATATAATCACAGTAATACTACTCTACCACTACTGTATATAATCACAGTAATACTACTGTACCACTACTGTATATAATCACAGTAATACTACTGTACCACTACTGTATATAATCACAGTAATACTACTCTACCACTACTGTATATAATCACAGTAATACTACTGTACCACTACTGTATATAATCACAGTAATACAACTCTACCACTACTGTATATAATCACAGTAATACTACTCTACCACTACTGTATATAATCACAGTAATACTACTCTACCACTACTGTATATAATCACAGTAATACAACTCTACCACTACTGTATATAATCACAGTAATACTACTGTACCACTACTGTATATAATCACAGTAATACTACTCTACCACTACTGTATATAATCACAGTAATACTACTGTACCACTACTGTATATAATCACAGTAATACTACTCTACCACTACTGTATATAATCACAGTAATACTACTCTACCACTACTGTATATAATCACAGTAATACTACTCTACCACTACTGTATATAATCACAGTAATACTACTCTACCACTACTCTACTACTACTGTACTCTACCACTACTGTAGATAATCACAGTAATGCTACTGTACCACAACTGTATATAATTACAGTAATACTACTCTACTGCTACTGCAGAACATCACAGTAATACTACTGTACCACTACTCTACTACTACTGTACTCTACCACGACTGTAGATAATCACAGTAATACTACTCTACTACTACTGCAGAACATCACAGTAATACTACTGTACCACGACTGTAGATAATCACAGTAATACTACTCTACTACTACTGCAAAACATCACAGTAATACTACTCTACCACTACTGTAGATAATCACAGTAATACTACTGTATCACAACTATATACAATCACAGTAATACTACTCTACTACTACTGCAGAACATCACAGTAATACTACTGTACCACGACTGTAGATAATCACAGTAATACTACTCTACCACTACTGCAAAACATCAGAGTAATACTACTCTACCACTACTGTAGATAATCACAGTAATACTACTGTATCACAACTATATATAATCACAGTAATACTACTCTACTACTACTGCAGAACATCACAGTAATACTACTGTACCACTACTGTATATAATCACAGTAATACTACTGTACCACTACTGCAAAACATCAGAGTAATACTACTCTACCACTACTGTAGATAATCACAGTGATACTACTGTACCACAACTGTATATAATCACAGTAATACTACTCTACTACTACTGCAGAACATCACAGTAATGCTACTGTACCACGACTGTAGATAATCACAGTAATACTACTCTACTACTACTGCAGAACATCACAGTAATACTACTCTACCACCACTGTAGATAATCACAGTGATACTACTCTACTACTACTGCAGAACATCACAGTAATGCTACTGTACCACGACTGTAGATAATCACAGTAATACTACTCTACTACTACTGCAAAACATCACAGTAATACTACTCTACCACCACTGTAGATAATCACAGTGATACTACTGTACCACTACTGTATATAATCACATTAATACTACTCTACCACTACTGTATATAATCACAGTAATACAACTCTACCACTACTGTATATAATCACAGTAATACTACTGTACCACTACTGTATATAATCACAGTAATACTACTCTACCACTACTGTATATAATCACAGTAATACTACTCTACCACTACTGTATATAATCACAGTAATACAACTCTACCACTACTGTATATAATCACAGTAATACTACTGTACCACTACTGTATATAATCACAGTAATACTACTCTACCACTACTGTATATAATCACAGTAATACAACTCTACCACTACTGTATATAATCACAGTAATACTACTGTACCACTACTGTATATAATCACAGTAATACTACTCTACCACTACTGTATATAATCACAGTAATACTACTCTACCACTACTGTATATAATCACAGTAATACTACTCTACCACTACTGTATATAATCACAGTAATACTACTCTACCACTACTGTATATAATCACAGTAATACTACTGTACCACTACTGTATATAATCACAGTAATACTACTGTACCACTACTGTATATAATCACAGTAATACTACTCTACCACTACTGTATATAATCACAGTAATACTACTGCACCACTACTGTATATAATCACAGTAATACAACTCTACCACTACTGTATATAATCACAGTAATACTACTGTACCACTACTGTATATAATCACAGTAATACTACTGTACCACTACTGTATATAATCACATTAATACTACTGTACCACTACTCTACTACTACTGTACTCTACCACTACTGTAGATAATCACAGTAATGCTACTGTACCACAACTGTATATAATCACAGTAATACTACTCTACCACTACTGTATATAATCACAGTAATACTACTGTACCACTACTGTATATAATCACAGTAATACTACTCTACCACTACTGTATATAATCACAGTAATACTACTCTACCACTACTGTATATAATCACAGTAATACTACTCTACCACTACTGTATATAATCACAGTAATACTACTGTACCACTACTCTACTACTACTGTACTCTACCACTACTGTAGATAATCACAGTAATGCTACTGTACCACAACTGTATATAATCACAGTAATACTACTCTACCACTACTGTATATAATCACAGTAATACTACTGTACCACTACTGTATATAATCACAGTAATACTACTGTACCACTACTGTATATAATCACAGTAATACTACTCTACCACTACTGTATATAATCACAGTAATACTACTGTACCACTACTGTATATAATCACAGTAATACTACTGTACCACTACTGTATATAATCACAGTAATACTACTCTACCACTACTGTATATAATCACAGTAATACTACTCTACCACTACTGTATATAATCACAGTAATACTACTGTACCACTACTGTATATAATCACAGTAATACTACTGTACCACTACTGTATATAATCACAGTAATACTACTCTACCACTACTGTATATAATCACAGTAATACTACTCTACCACTACTGTATATAATCACAGTAATACTACTCTACCACTACTGTATATAATCACAGTAATACTACTCTACCACTACTGTATATAATCACAGTAATACTACTCTACCACTACTCTACTACTACTGTACTCTACCACTACTGTAGATAATCACAGTAATGCTACTGTACCACTACTGTATATAATTACAGTAATACTACTCTACTGCTACTGCAGAACATCACAGTAATACTACTGTACCACTACTCTACTACTACTGTACTCTACCACTACTGTATATAATCACAGTAATACTACTCTACCACTACTGTATATAATCACAGTAATACTACTCTACCACTACTGTATATAATCACAGTAATACTACTCTACCACTACTGTATATAATCACAGTAATACTACTGTACCACTACTCTACTACTACTGTACTCTACCACTACTGTAGATAATCACAGTAATGCTACTGTACCACTACTCTACTACTACTGTACTCTACCACTACTGTAGATAATCACAGTAATGCTACTGTACCACAACTGTATATAATCACAGTAATACTACTCTACCACTACTGTATATAATCACAGTAATACTACTGTACCACTACTGTATATAATCACAGTAATACTACTGTACCACTACTGTATATAATCACAGTAATACTACTCTACCACTACTGTATATAATCACAGTAATACTACTGTACCACTACTGTATATAATCACAGTAATACAACTCTACCACTACTGTATATAATCACAGTAATACTACTGTACCACTACTGTATATAATCACAGTAATACTACTCTACCACTACTGTATATAATCACAGTAATACTACTCTACCACTACTGTATATAATCACAGTAATACAACTCTACCACTTCTGTATATAATCACAGTAATACTACTGTACCACTACTGTATATAATCACAGTAATACTACTCTACCACTACTGTATATAATCACAGTAATACTACTGTACCACTACTGTATATAATCACAGTAATACTACTCTACCACTACTGTATATAATCACAGTAATACTACTCTACCACTACTGTATATAATCACAGTAATACTACTCTACCACTACTGTATATAATCACAGTAATACTACTCTACCACTACTCTACTACTACTGTACTCTACCACTACTGTAGATAATCACAGTAATGCTACTGTACCACAACTGTATATAATTACAGTAATACTACTCTACTGCTACTGCAGAACATCACAGTAATACTACTGTACCACTACTCTACTACTACTGTACTCTACCACGACTGTAGATAATCACAGTAATACTACTCTACTACTACTGCAGAACATCACAGTAATACTACTGTACCACGACTGTAGATAATCACAGTAATACTACTCTACTACTACTGCAAAACATCACAGTAATACTACTCTACCACTACTGTAGATAATCACAGTAATACTACTGTATCACAACTATATATAATCACAGTAATACTACTCTACTACTACTGCAGAACATCACAGTAATACTACTGTACCACTACTGTAGATAATCACAGTGATACTACTGTACCACAACTGTATATAATCACAGTAATACTACTCTACTACTACTGCAGAACATCACAGTAATGCTACTGTACCACGACTGTAGATAATCACAGTAATACTACTCTACTACTACTGCAGAACATCACAGTAATACTACTCTACCACCACTGTAGATAATCACAGTGATACTACTCTACTACTACTGCAAAACATCACAGTAATACTACTCTACCACCACTGTAGATAATCACAGTGATACTACTGTACCACTACTGTATATAATCACATTAATACTACTGTACCACTACTGCAAAACATCACAGTAATGCTACTGTACCACAACTGTATATAATTACAGTAATACTACTCTACCACTACTGCAGATAATCACAGTAATACTACTGTACCACTACTGTATATAATCACAGTAATACTACTGTACGGCACTACAGTAATACTCGTAAAACATTACTGTATATAATTAAGATATTATTACCGCTATTGCAGATAACTAAGGAAATATCACTACTACTGCAGATAATCGAGGTGATATCATCACTACTGCAGATAATTGAGGTGATATGACCACTACTGCAAATAATTGAGGTGATATCACGACTACTGCAGATAATCGAGGTTATATCACCACTACTGCAAATAACTGAGGTGATATCACGACTGCTGCAGATAATTGAGGTAATATGACCACTACTGCAGGTAATTGAGGTGATATCACCCCTTCTGCAGATAACTGAGGTGATATCACCACTACTGCAGATAACGGATGTAATATTACCACTACTGCAGATAACTGAGGTGATATCATTGCCAATGCAGATAATGGAGCTGATATCACCACTACTGCAGATAACTGAGGTGATATTACCCCTACTGCACATAATTTAGGTTATTTCACCATTACTGCAGATAATGCTCTCCCATACACGACTTCACCTGCGATCTCCAGTCTCTGGACTACACTTCCCAAGCGCACCACACACGGACATACACCACATTACACTGCATACGACAGTACCTGGAAACCAATCAGCCAGTTATTGACTACACTTGCAGTTCCATACAGTATAAATACACCTCCAATCCACTCACTCCTTGCTGAGTATTGTTTGGCCAACCCCGACTTCACAATGCGTTTGCGTTTGTGATTATTGTGTTTTGATCTCTTTTGTACTGACCTTGTTTTGTTTTACCCTGTATTTTGCCTCTCCTCTGTTATCGCCTTGCTGTGTATCAAACCTGAAATGTACTTCTACTCTGATAAGGTTAACCCTTGCTGCTCCTCTCTCCTGTTTGCTCTGACCACGTGTCTGAACTCCCGTATATAATCACAGTAATGCTATCAACAATATCACTACGGTAGAAAATCACAGAAACACTACAACTATTGTACATAATAACAATAATGCTACCACTACTGGAGATAATCACAGAAATATTAGCCTTACTGCATATAGTCACAATAATAATGTTTAATGGCATTTTATCACCTACAGTTTCTCGTAAAGTATTCACAACCCTTGAACTTTTTAAAATTTTGTCACCTTACAATCACAAACTTAAATGTATTTTATTCTATTTTAATTAATAGATAAACACAAAGTAGCATATAATTGATGTGGAACAAAAATGATACATGTTTTCATTTAATTTTTTTTTAAACACATTAAAATATAATACACTTAGGTGTTTGGTTGTGTGGTAACAAAATGTGAACAAGTTCAAGGGGTACAAATACTTTTGCAAACCACTGTATCCTGACGTACTAAACTTATACCCTCCCCTGTCTGTGGACATCCCTCACATCTTGGCTGGGTGACATGCTAATGGGGTTCAGGTATGGACAAGACAGGCGGGTAACAAAAGTCAAAAATAAAACTTGCCCACTCTTGACAGATCTCTTTTTAAACTTTTATTTTAAAAGCTCTTATATGAATGAAATTAAGTTCAAACTAAAAATGCTTCCTGTCTCTGTGTGAACTAGGAGCAGAAAAGGTGATTTCTTTTGGAATTGGTCTTGTATTATGAAGTAGGGAGGGAACACAATCAAGACCCAGGTGTTTTTTTAACAACCTTGCTTTCATTGAATGACCTTGAAAACTTTAATTGAAACTAGCAGCATTACTAACCTCAGTGTAAAAATGTAATTTGTGAAGTTGTGAATAATATAAGATACAATAGGTTCCAAATATTTGTAATATTCACTTTTAATAAAAAACATGACATTCGACAATTTTACTGTACACCGCTAACTATTTACACACCTACTCTATTTGAATTTGATTACCTGTAGTAGAAAGTTGCCTTCATTCACTCTGTAATTAACCTGTATATCCTCCTTTTCTGTTGCCTGGGTCAGTGATAGAAAATGGTGTAAAAAGGGTCTTGGCAGTGCTACCTCCCCAACTCTTCAGAAATGTGTAAACTTGCTTTCCAAATGCTCTTCAGATTAACTGGGAAAGTGCTTCAGAGGTTCTGTTTACACTGTGCTCCTGAAAAGAGCCTGCAGTACAGAAAGACTTTGTATAAGTTATTCCACTGAAGAGGAATCTTGGACTTTATGATAGATGACCATTCAAATAACTGAAAGAATGTTGGCCAGAGTTTGCTTCTTGTCAGTTTGATGTTGTTTTCCGTCTTTCTGAAATGTCCTCAGCTTCTTTGTCATTATGCTATTACACATTTGCTTTGTGGGGCAGTGGAAGTGTGTTCTCTGGATTGATGCCCTATTCAATACTTTTGGGGAGCTGAGGAGCAAACATCCATCACTTATTGGTATTGTCAGTAAATGCAGCCTTTCCTGGCCAGTAGAGACAGTTATTTAAACAAAAACAAGATAAACTCTTATTCAATACCCTTGATCCTAGTGGAAACAGTGACGGATTCATACATAGGATTTATTGATAAAGCATGTTTTATGGTAGAGGCTAATGTTAGGTTAAAAGGTGAAGTCTTTTTCAATGTCATTTACTGCATATTGGATACATTTCTGTAAAAGCAAGAGCATTCACACTTAGCCACAGAAGATTTTAGCAAGGTATGCCCAACAAAACATCAAACAATGTCAACTATTTCCAAACCAGGTTCTAGAAGCACACAAGTAACATGGCTGAACTCCACAGAGTCTGAACAAACAGCTTTTTAAGAGGTTTGGGTTGAAATTTAAAGCCTTTTGAGTGTTTTGTAAGCTTGCCAAGCAATCTTGGTTGTGTGGAGACTGTGGAGACATAGAATGGGGTAATGCATATTTCATGGTCTGGGGGATGGGGTTCAGATGCAGGAAGGTGGAAGAATCAAGTCTATCAAATATTCGAAGGTTGGCAAAGGGAACACATCTCATTCCTTGCATTCCCACACATTTTATAGTCATCACTGTTCCTGCCACTAATGTGTTTATGGGTGAATTTCATAGATCATTCATGCATCATTTTAATTATGATATATACCTATTCCTAGGCACTATGTTTCTGGAGCACAAATTCTGATTTTTTTCTAGAAAGGGTGATGTTAAGTTAAAACACTGTAGCTAGGTGTAATGAGCAGAAAAGCACATACTTGAAGACTGTGTGTTTATCTTTGGTCTAAAGATTTTAATTGTTTGTTCTGTTTTCCTACATCACCTTAAAAATTTCTTATACAGGGAATTGGAGGAAAACAAATTATTGCTTTAATAAAAGAATCTTTATCAAAATGACAAAGGATTAACAACAAAATGCACAATCCAAGCATAAATAATAAAACGTTCTGCAACCTTAAACCATCCTGAAGAAGGATCTCTGTAGAGGACGGTAGAAGACTTTGTATCAATTTATTTAAATCAGGATACATGTTTAACTGTTACTTCATTCACTGTTCTTTTTGGTGTGTGTCTGTGGTCTGAGACATGGTACGGTTACAGTCAGAGGAATGTGTGAAGTAAGCTTTTGGATTCAGCCTTTAGCCAGAGTAATTTAACTGCAACCTCAGGGTGCAGATATTAATGCTCATCAGATAAATAATTTCAAATGTGTGTCACATTGAATACATCTCATGGGGCTCACTTGCCTGTTTGGCGTTTTACACTCAAGAAAAGGAATGTGGTGGATAAAAACGTGGGATACTGGAAATGTTTTCCATTACAGGAAAAGCACTAACAAAGCCAGCTTGATTGTCAGTTTGGGCCCATATTGACTATCCTGCGGACTATAAATGGCAATAGAAATGTTTCATCATACATTACTGAGCAGGGCTCTTTACAGGGGCTCTCTCATTGGCATGCAAGGCACACAACTCCCTCTGTACTGACGTCATTTATGTCACATGGTTTCTAATCCAGTTCAAGCAGACGTTGCCATTATGCTGATGTAGGACAAGATTCATCTGTTCAAATCACAGTCCTGCCCACATTACAAGAGCAAAAACAATAGCAATCTCAGATCAGTTTTAATGGGCACCTTTAGCCAGTACCTTAGCCACATTCTTATGTTCAGGGAGAATCTAGGTCAGTGTCAGCATTTGCTGTTTATCATTGACTCATAGCTTCCTTTGTGTTAGTGTGTGTGTGTGAGTGTGTGCATGTGTGTGTGTGTGTGTGTGTGTGTGTGTGTGTGCGTGTGTGTGCGTGCGTGTATGTGTGTGTGTGAGTGTGTGTGTGTGTGTGTATGTGTGTGTGTGTGAAGGAGAGCAAGAGTGTGAGAGCGCGCGAGAGAGGGAAACTGTGCCTTGGGCTTTAAAGTCCCAGTGACGTATCACTGCATCTGGCAGGCCAATTCTGAGCAGTGAAGCAGCAGACGCTTTCAAATAGGAACAAAAACATACAGTACGCCTGCAATACTGTAAACCTAATAAACCGTTACAGAAACACAGTATAGTCATGATATTGTAGGAGCTTTTCAAAATGCAGTTTACAAATATCAAGTAATTAAAAATACCTACTACAGAGGTGGTCAGAGCAAAAAGTAGTCAGCGTTGCTGGTCTAACAGCTGAAAGTGGCTTTATAAAAGGTTAGCATAAATATTGAAATACACAGTATTTTGAATTTTGTTACAGATAACATGCAGAAAGCTTTTATAAATTTAATGTTGGTGGTTGTTTGCAGTAGATGAACATTAGTGTTAAAATATTTAATAGTGTTGACAAAAGAAAACCTAGAGTCAGTGCAACTCCCTGTATTAAGCCCCAGCTCGTATTTACTGGTTTATGTGCCTCGCACATAGTGACCATAAACCAGTTCAGACAACAACCACTCTGTGGCCCACAGGCCTACAAATAATGCAACCATTATGTCTGTTTAACATTAACTAACTCCAGAAACCTACAGTTAATTATTTTACATGAGGAGAGCTCTTGAGAGCAACGGACCTATCAACCTATAAACAGACTCCTTCTTAGTCTGGCTTGAATCATGAAGCCACAATAATAAATTATAAAATATACCAACTTGCGTGTGTGTTATGTAGAGCTATCCTGGTGCTGTGTTGTACTCCCGTAAAATAATAATAAAAACATTGTAATGCAATAAACTGCTGATACTGTAATCAATTTTCATTCAGTAATGAAATAACATTTTGTTCATTGTGTATAATGTATTACATGTGACACAAAGGCCGGATGCAAACGCAAGTCAGTTTTATTATTTTTTATTTAACAAAATAAACAAAGAACAAAACACTATGAAATAATATAAAGAAAAGGTAACTAAAACAAGTCACTATGAAACATAGGACAAACTAAAAGACTGAAACAAACAAGCAAAAATAACAAATAAAGAAACAAACTACATAAAGCAAACCTGAAACAGTGAAAACAAAAACACAGCAGGTCAAAGGCTCAACAAACACAGCTAAACAAGATTCAAACAAAGTAACAGGACACGGTCAAACAAAAAGCACGACAGAGAACAAAGGAGCACATGGGGTATTTATATACAGGCATAGACAAGGGACACCTGTGGAATCAACAATAGGGTGGGGCTACAAATGAGACAGGCGGGATTACAGATGACAGGGTGGGGCTAAGGCGGAGACAGGACAATAACCAAAACAATGCCATGTGCTCAAAAAAGCACATGGCTAGGGACACAAGACAGGAAAACAGAGGGCAGAAGCAGAAAGGACACAAAAAAGGGAAAGACACCAGACATACACAGGTAAAGGTGTGACATTTTATATCATAATACATCAAAAGCAGTGTTATAAACATATACAAACATTACAGCCATGTTATAATGAGTTTTATCCACTCATGAATGTTATAATAGCTTATAGTCAATACAATGTACAAAAAAAAGGTCACACACTCAAATATTTTGCTGAAGCATGTTTTAGTTTGATTATGGAATGCATTAACTGTTCAGTGTTTATAATCTTCTGCAAACTCACAACATTTATTTCTGTTCAATAGTTCAAATTTTTCTCCAAGATCTTGCAGCATTGATGATGGTAGAGTCTGACCACTGCACAAAGTCTTCACCAGCACATCCCAAAGATTCTCAATGAGGTTAAGATCTGGACTCTGTGCTGAACATTACAGGTGTGAAAATTATGATCTCATGCTCCCTGAATCACTCTTTCACAATTCCAGCCTGATTAATCCTGGCATTGTCATCATGCTCATGTCATCAGGGAAGAAAAAAATCCATTGATGGAATAACCTGGTCTATATTCAGTATATTCAGGTAGTCAGCTGACCTCATTCTTTCAGCACATACTGTAGCTGAACCTAAACCTGCAGACCAACTGCAGCATCCCAGATCATAGCACTGCTCCAACAGGCTTGTACAGTATGCACTAGACATAGATTCTTATCTTCTTACTATTATAGTTAAATATATATCCCTGAGTTCTAGTGTTGTTTTTCTTCTATTTGAATTCACTAAATGTTTAAGTCTTCAATTATTCCAGATTTTATCAATCACATTCCTTAATCGAAGATGATGTTTCCCCTCTGTCCTTCTACCATTTTAATAATGTATTGAACATTTTTATCCAGATTGTATATGTTTCAGCCATCTCCTTCAATGTGTTCTCTGCTTGATGCAGACTTACATCTTTTCTACAACCACTGGATGTGTTTTTTACATGGATGTTTAAAAAAGGAGAAGCTACACACTGCATCAGTTAGGGTTACATAACTTGTTGCCAGTTGAAAAATAATCACCCATGCAGTAATTATCCAATGGGAGGCTCTTACCTATTTGATAGCTTCATAACCGAGCCATTGATCTAAGAAAGTATGTTCTGCTGTTGGTTTCCCTTACACACAATGGAAAGAGCCGATGCATGGATTTTAACAATAATAGCATTAAATAATTGATAGCAGACCTTTAGCTGTAAGTCGATATTTTAAAATAAAATCACATCATCAGCAATTATACTACTTATAGTGCTAGTAGTGTAGTTTATAATGTTCATATCAATATACTTAGTATATTGGTAAGTACCAGGTGAACTTCTGTCATCCTGTAGCATAATTTTGTTGCACCTTCACGATTGGAATCACTTTTAATCATCCCCCAGGTTCACCCATGTAGTTTATGTCAGGTGCTGAGACTGAATATCCTGCTCCAAAAAGTTCATTTGCTGACCCTTTTTGTCTGTTTGTATGTGCTAGCGACGGATTTTTTTTTAGAGAAATTACACACATGTAATAGATTTTAGCCTACTGTACTTCAGTACTTGATCACCATGAGTCAAATACAAGTTAAGAGCTCCTTATAGCTTTCAGCAGCTCATAGCCTGTTTGTGAATCTGACATGTATCTGCTGCAGCAGTTGGTCATTTTCCCATAACACACTTGTGATGAGAGCACATCTGGCAAATCATGGAACACTCTGACAGTGACCTATGTCTGAAGTCAAAACCACAGACTGCGTGATTTTCTCAGGGACAGCTTCTAGAAACAAGAACACAAGCCCTAATATATATAGCAGAGAGAGTCCTTTTGATAATTAATACAAGTATGTGTGTGTGTGTTTGTCCTCTGAGAACAGGCTTTCCCCCAGGAGATTGCTATTACTTTCAAAACACTTGCAGGGAGCACATTTCCTGCATAAATACTAAAAGCCACTGCCCCAAGTTCAATGACTGCTATTTCCTCTAGAGGCATTGTAGTTCACTGTAAGATTAAGGCTCTGCTAGACTGGATCTGCTTCAGTATGACAAATGTAGGACCTGCACTATCAATTACACGAGTAACTAATGAGTAATGTTTTTTTTTTTATATATATATTAACAAAAACAAAAACCATGCTGTAGTACCACTGTCCTATTGATGATTCCAGGTCAAGAGAACTGTCTCCTCTTCTCATAATGAATTTGTTCCATTTTATCAATCTCCAAAAAACTATCCAAAGTCTTTACAATATAAAGTTAAGGGAAATTGTTTTCTGAGATGCAGAGTTTTTAGATGCATTTTTGCAGATTAGTGAACCACCGCTTCTGAGAGACTCGTTAAAATGCTTACTTTATACTTTTACACATTTTCATTGTTGTTCTGAAATAGTAAAATTGTCAGAGTCCAAGCACTTGAACAATGTTGATAAGCTTTGATGTACTTTTATAGAGACTTTCAACAAAGCTAAAGATGCTAGTGGTTGGGATCGAACCCATAACCTTGCAGTACAAAGGCGCATGTTGGGAGAAGCCTCGTTATGCATGGAACCATGGTGCTTTTTTATGTAATTTTTTTGTTAGTGAGTAAAAAGGAACCATGCACATCTTTGCAAAATGAACGAAAGGTTTGCATCATTATTACTTTTATGAAATACTACAGAAAAATATTAAAGATTTTGTGTCATGATGACCATGGTCATAATTTGCCAATATACAACAAAATTATAGATCAAGTAGAAAGTTATAGATCCAACATATAACACAATTCAATCTGCTCCACAGAATCATGTGGCAAATAAAATTTTAAGTTTAATTGGAATTGGAATATATGTGAACACCCCTACACCCCAGTAGGACTAATTGGCACATAGCAGCGATTTGGTTAATTCATCTTGTGATATGTAGAAAAACCAAGCACTTTAAAAAAGATGCAATTCAGCACTCATGACACCATGGCGCATCAGGCAATTTATTGTTGAAAGTAAAAAGAAACACAGACTCTTTCTTACGAGTATTTACAAGCTTTGCATTATTGGCATTATTATTAAATATTACTAAAAAAAAGATTTTGTGTCATGATGACCTTGTGGAAATAAGCTGTCTGTTTGGTCACAATTTCATAATCTAAAATAAAGTTATAGATCTAGTTACAGTTAACCAGGAAACACAAACCACTCCACAATGATTGAATTATGTACTGCAGCCAATAGATTAAATAAAACTGACGTTTTTTTTAACTTTTATACTTTTTGCACTTAGAAACGATTGTTATGAGGCCTGATTGTCAAACATTTATTGAAAACACAGAGACTAGATTACATTTTCCATTTTTAATTCTTTACTAAACTGCAACAATGTAATTTTCATTTTTAAGTTGTCCTTAATAAGTCACTTATCAAATGGGCCACAGATGTTGCAGGCAAGGAGTAACCTTAATTGGCAAAGTAGTTTTTGAGAATGAGATTTTTTGTTTTTTGTAGCACTACCTATAGTTTAATTGGAGTGAGACATGAATGCCTTCCATTCAATTATGGATTTAACAAATGTAATTGAATTATAGTCTAGTGATCCTGATCTTTATCCATATATATGAATCCACCCCAGGATGACTAATTTGTATATAGCAGGAATTTTGTTAGTAAATATATATATTTTTTATTAATTTTGATCAGGGGGCTCTGGATTTGGATTCCTATATTGTTGCAATATTTTAAAAAATCCACAAATAGTATTAAAAATGTGTTTTGTTTGGTTTGATTAATATGGCCCAGGTGTTTTTATTATAGATCTCACAGTTTCTGAGATATTGACAGAAACACAAAACATTGCTCAATGTAGCACCGCCACCAGACCAACCAAGGTATTTTTTTGTCTGAGTAGTGGGCAAATTACTGTACTATACCAAATTTAGAGTTTGGATGATTTCTGGTTACTGCTCTACAGCCTTTTATAGGGAAGAAAAAGAAAGAATAATAACAAAAATCCTAGCAATTTCAATAGTGCAGTGTTTGCACCAATAATAATAATAATAATAATAATAGGGCTGGCCCGAATAGCGTTTTTTGAGCTCCGGATATTCGGCACTGATTCGAAGCGAATATTCGAATATTCGTTTTTTAAAAAAGAGGTAAAAAAAAAAAAAAAAAAAGCAAATCACGGCCCCTTTAATCCACTGAAAAATGTTCAATTTGCTCTGACCGACGAGACATATTCACCCCGGATTTTTGGTGTTTTTATCCCGGATTTTTGTGTTTTCACCCCATATTTTTTCTGTGTTTTTAGCCCAGATTTCTTTGTGTTTTCATCCCGGAATTTCTGCTGCCCCACACCGAGGCTGCTGCTGCACGGTTTCTCCGCTGCGCAAGCCAGCCCAGTAAATTGCTGTTTGTGTTTTCACACTTAGGTTATTTGCTTAAAAAAACTAACAAAAAAAAACGTTTGTTCAGGAAGTATTTTATATTCTTAAACATTGTTGATTATATTAGAGGACAGTCATTGTAAACTGTACTTGGTCTATTTCGGTTTAAGGATTGTGCAGGGCATAGCCGTATTACTGATTTTGTATTTTTGCACTAGGGCTATAAGCTCAATATTAAATATTTCGTTTGCTTAGAAATTATTTTATATTTTTAAACCATTTTAAATTATATTAGATAAGAGGAAATTCGTTCAGACATCATTTTTGTAGGCCAGGCTTTTGTAACCGATTTAGCCCCTACTGTTGCCACATTACCCCTTACGTTTTATTATATAAATAAGTTTCGAAGAGCCTGCATTTTTTTTTATCATGTATAATAGAGGTCTGCGCGAGACTGATTTTTAAACCCACTCTTCCACGCTCCCGCGTTTCTGTCTCGTTACCGCGCCGCAAAAAAATTGCTTCTTTTAATCCCGCGCCCGCCCGCCACATACACATTTCTGCTGCTCCCGCCCCACGTTCCTAATATAAATTAAATAAACTACATTTAATGCTTCAAATTTACTTATATATTTATTAAAACAGCAGCGCTGAATAGTGTGGTCCCGTTCCTTACCCCAGTCCAAACACCATCGGTGTGTGCGTGTGTGTGTCGGTCCATCCTGCGCGTTGAGAGTTTTCTTTAGGTTTTTTTTTTTTTACAATTATTACAGTTTTCTTAACTATTTATTAATTTGCTCCCGCATCGTCTGGATTAAACTCCCGCTCCAGCCAATAACAGTTCAGTTCTGTCCCGCGCGCAAGATATTCTGACAGGACCCGCGAGAACAGAAGTGGTTAGAGTGAGGTGGAACTCTGGAAAGGAGAAAAAAAACGAATATCCGAATACCAAAATTAAAAACCGAATACCTACTCAACGAACGAATATCCGAATACCCGAATATTCGGGTCCAGCCCTAAATAATAATAATAATAATAATAATAATAATAATAATAATAATAATAATAGTATTTACAATCTATGTGTTTTTATTCAACTTATGTAAATATTTTTAAATTAAGTGTTCACTTCATTCATTCAAAGTGTTTATTGGATTTCAGTTGATGGAGATGATAAAGAAGATAAAGATGTGTGTGTTGTTTCTCTTTGCTTTTATCTTTTAACAATACAGCTCTAAAATGTAGTTTGAGAATTTGGTGTTCTTGAATAAAGATTAGCATGTATGCTGGCATGGTACCCAGTGTTCACTGAGAGTGGCGCTGAGCTGTTAGAAGCTGCCCTATCTTTCCCATCAAAACTCTTAATATTGGCTCAGTCTTGTCTCTGATGGGCTGGACCGTGCTGACTCCAGACCACTCTTACCACACAGGAAACTGCTAGCCAGACCTGTTTCCAATTACACACTCCACACCATGTGATCCTACACCCATCTGCAGCTGAGAGTGCCCTCTTTAACGTCAGGCAGCAAATCCCCTGCATTATTAATGCATATGAGCGTGAGCAAGTGATGACAGTCGTGAGGATGAATGTATAATTTTGCACAAACATGTTTTACCTTGCCTGCATATATGCGTGCTTTCACATGGAGAAATTCTCATGACTCATGACTTTTGAAAAATTGTCATGTCAATCGTATCATATGCAAATCATTTCTACCTAAAATAATCAATTACATGCCAGTTTTTCATTCTTTTTGCACAATAATCTACAACAAACTTTAACCTTCAAAAGTGTCCAAGTATTTCTGGAAACTGCACAGAAAAAGATAAAATACAAATATATATATATACAATAGACTCTGGCTTGTTTCTAAAGTTTAATGCCTGATGTGGCAGATTATCCACTAACATGATTATTATTCAGTCAGTCACATTTAGACTTCCTTCGTATGTGTCCAGTTTTATCTGCAAAAATGTCAGTTTAGGTAGTGCCACAATATTCCACAAACTTTAAAGCAATTAGCAATAGCTCACAGGTGGATTTCTTTCATCTGTTTTGACCAGTATTTGACACTTATGGTCTGAACTGCAGACTAAGCTAATAGATATGGTTCAACACTTAGTATTACTCTCTCTCTCTCTCTCTTTTTCTTTTTTTTCTCTCTCCCTTTATCTCTCTCTCTCTTTCACACACACACACATACACACACACACACACACACACACACACACACACACACACACACACACACACACACACACACACACACAGTATTTTACTGTGTGAGGGCCATTCTTAAAGCTGGCCTGTCCTGTGGGAAGGTGTCGACTGGATGTGAAACAGGCAGCAAACACACACACACACACACACACACACACACACTGCAGGCCCAGTTCACTCCTACTCTGCTATGCTGATGACTCCCAGATGTTTATGTTTAATAAAGCTTCTCCCTCCTTCTTTTCTCCTACTTTGGCTCTCTCTCTCTCTCTCTCTCTCTCTCTCTCCTTTCTATTTTGTCTACTTTTTCTATGTTGTCCTGAAAGTTCTACGTTGACTTTCGTTAAACGCTACTGAATACATTATTTTCAGACATTTGATTAATGCTGTAATTTGCTAACTGGAGTGCTTGTTGTTTGGTTTCCCTATTTTACCATCTGCTTCTTGTTTCAAGTATTTTGCCTCATTGAGTTTTGGTTTTGTGTTTTTATACTTTTTGTGTGACACAAGCTCACATTTTAAATATTAAACCTGTTGAACCTGTTGGCGACATGCCAGGCCCAATGTACAATATTGCAACACTTCCCTGGCCTCAGGGCTGGCACTAGCCATATGGGTGCCCAAAGCAAAAATGCCCCCCTTTATTTGCAAAATAAGATATGTTATTGTTTTGGAAAAAGCAGCAAATAAGTAAGAAGGAATATATTTGATAAAATACTGAACTACCATTGCATTTACAATGACACCAAATATGAAAAAAAAAGAAAATGAATTAATAAAACAATAAAGTAAAAAATATATACCACCATTACTTTAAAAAGATATGTGAAAACATTAATAAAGAAAAGAAGAATTGAACCTTGTAATCGCAATACAAGTATTCGAGTATAAGGTCCTGCAGGTCGGTATTAGGTTAGGAGTGGGTTTGGTATTAGGTTAGGAAAGAGTTTGGTATTAAGTTAGCAGCAGGTTTGATATTAGATTAGGAATGGGTTTGGTATAAGTTTAGGAGTGGGTTTAGTTTTAGGTTAGGAAAGAATTTGGTTTTTTGGTTAGGAGTGGATTTGGTATTAGGTTAGGATTGGGTTTTTTATTAGGCTAGGACAGAGTTTAGTTTTATGTTAGGATTAGGTTTGATATTAAGTTAGGTTTGGGTTTAAAATTAGGTTAGAAAGAGTTCGGTGTTAGGTAAGTATTGGGTTTAATATTAGGTTAGGACAGAGTTTGGTGTTATGTTACAATTGGGTTTGGATTCAGGTTAGTAGTGAGTTTAATATTAGGTTAGGACAAGTTTTGGTTTTAGGTTAGTATTGGGTTTGGTATTAGGTAAGGGAAGAGTTTGGTTTTAGGTTAGTATTGGGTTTGGTATTAGGTTAGGGAAGAGTTTGGTTTTAGGTTAGTATTGGGTTTGGTATTAGGTTAGGGAAGAGTTTGGTTTTAGGTTAGTATTGGGTTTGGTATTAGGTTAGGATTGTGTTTGATATTAGGTTAGGACAGAGTTTGGTTTAGGTTTGGATTGGGTTTGGTTTCAGGTAAGAACTAGGTTTTGTATTAGGTTAGGACAGAGTTTAGTTTTACGTTAGGATTGGGTTTGATACTAGGTTAGGACAGAGTTAGTGTTCGGTTAGTATTGGGTTTAATATTAGGTTAGGACAGAGTTGGTGTTCGGTTAGTATTGGGTTTAATATTAGGTTAGGACAGAGTTTAATTTTACGTTAGGATTGGTTTTATATATTATGTTAGTATTGGGTTTGATATTAAGTTAGGACAGACGTTGGTTTTAGGTTAGGATAGAGTTTGGTTTTAGGTTAGTATTGGGTTTGATATTAGGTTAAGACCAGTGATGGTATAGTTACTTTGAAAAAGTAATCTGATTACTGATTACTGATTACTCCTTTAAAAAGTAACTTAGTTACTTTATGGATTACTTGATTTTAAAAGTAACTAAGTTACTTTACAAGTTACTTTATTAGTTACTTTCAGCAGCTGCAGACACCACCTCCCGCCGCCTTAATATAAACATTATAAACAGTTTTACCAATACTCCCTTTATTGGAAAATGCATTTTTAACAGCAACAATTTATCTCTATTAAGTTGAACTATTTCCTAAAAAAATAAGTTTTTTTGTATAAAAATAAAAAAATTAACTTAACATAAATATTTTTTTTATAAAAAATTAAATATGGTCTTTCTTGATTTTACTAAACATAAATACTTGTTTTTATAAAAAATATATAAAATAAAGAAAGTCTTTCTTGATCTCACATATTTAACACTGTAAAACTGAACATTGAACTTGTTGTTCTCTGCAGGGCAGCAAGGACTGGTTTTATAAAACAGAACCGTGTATATGGTCTAGACCAGGGATCACATATTTGCAGACTGCGGTCCGGGTCCGGACCCAGACGTTGTCCAATACGGACCCATACCGGACCCAACTACTGAGAAGGATTTAATTCTGACAGTGTTCATTTAAAGCACCGGAACTTTTCTTGTCTTTACGGTATGTGCGCTCTGCGCCACAGTGAACTTCCAATCACGTGTGGTGTAAAATCTTTAAATGCTCTCCTCTGCCAATCAAATTTGTGGCAGACCGCTGCCCTGGCTAGTGAATTGGGATGCGGCCGCAAAAAACGCCTTTATAAAGAGATAGGGAGCCCGAGAACTGGCGAAAAACAAAAACGGGCGGAATAGTAAGGTAATATTGGGTTTGATATTAGGTTTGGACAGAGTTTGGTTTTAGGTTAGTATTGGGTTTGATATTAGGTTAGGACAGAGTTTGGTGTTAGGTTAATATTGGGTTTGATATTAGGTTTGGACAGAGTTTGGTTTTAGGTTAGTATTGGGTTTGATATTAGGTTAGGACAGAGTTTGGTGTTAGGTTAGTATTGGGTTTGATATTAGGTTAGGACAGAGTTTGGTTTTAGGTTAGTATTGGGTTTGATATTAGGTTAGGACAGAGTTTGGTTTTAGGTTAGTATTGGGTTTGATATTAGGTTAGGATAGAGTTTGATTTTAGGTTAGTATTGGGTTTGATATAAGTTAGGACAGAGTTTGGTGTTAGGTTAGTATTGGGTTTGATATTAGGTTAGGACAGAGTTTGGTTTTATGTTAGGACAAAGTATGGTTTTATGTTAGTATTGGGTTTGATATTAGGTTAGGACAGAGTTTGGTGTTAGGTTAATATTGGGTTTGATATTAGGTTAGGGCAGAGTTTGGTTTTAGGTTAGTATTGGGTTTGATATAAGTTAGGACAGAGTTTGGTGTTAGGTTAGTATTGGGTTTGATATTAGGTTAGGACAGTGTTTGTACTTAGGTTAGTATTGGGTTTGATATTAGGTTAGGACAGAGTTTGGTTTAAGGTTAGTATTGAGTTTGATATTAGGTTAGGATAGAGTTTGATTTTAGGTTAGTATTGGGTTTGATATAAGTTAGGACAGAGTTTGGTGTTAGGTTAGTATTGGGTTTGATATTAGGTTAGGACAGAGTTTGGTTTTATGTTAGGACGAAGTATGGTTTTATGTTAGTATTGGGTTTGATATTAGGTTAGGACAGAGTTTGGTGTTAGGTTAATATTGGGTTTGATATTAGGTTAGGACAGAGTTTGGTTTTAGGTTAGTATTGGGTTTGATATAAGTTAGGACAGAGTTTGGTGTTAGGTTAGTATTGGGTTTGATATTTGTTACACCTTAGCCTGTGTCTGTCCAGTGTCTTTCCTTTTTTGGTTCCTTCCTGCTCCTGTCTTCTGTTCTCGTGTTTTGTTTACCTGTCATGTTTCCCAGCCATGTGCTACTGTGTTTTGGTCATGTCTCCGCCTTAGCCCCGCCTTGTCATCTGTAACCCCTCCTGTCTCCTTTGTAACCCCGCCCCCTCATTACCTCCACAGGTGTCCCTAGTGTGTGCCTGTGTATAAATACCCCATGTGCTCCTTTGTAGTTTGTCGCATCTTTTGTCTCTATTTGTCATGTTACTCTGTCCCGATTGTGTTCATCTGTTTTGTTTAGCCACAGACCTGCTGTGTTGTTTGTCCTCAGTGTTTTAGGTTTGCTTTATTTAGTTTGTTTCTTTGTTTGCGTAGCTTGCTTGTTTGGTTCAGTATTTTAGTTTATTCTCTGTTTCATAGTGTTTTGTTTTAGTTACCTTTTCTTTTTATATTCCCTAGTGTTCTTTTCTTTGTTAGTTTAAATATGGAAAATAAAAAAGACTTGCGTTTACATCCTGCCTCCTCCATGTTACATAAGATGCGACCCACTGAGGATGTAGCAAGTCTTTATTCGGCGATGCAGGAACAGCAGGAGTTTTTGGAGAGCCTTGTTTCCATGCTTCAAGATGGACAGCCGCTGGTATTACCCTCATTGATGTCTTCCCCCGGTGAATATGATGGGGAACACGGGACCTGTGAGGGCTTCATCATGCAGTGCTCCCTCTACCTCGACCATTTGTTGTGCCCTACCCTTCCAGAACTTATAAAGGTACTTTTTATCAAGACTTTACTGAGGGGTAGGGCTTCACAATGGGCGGACATTGTGTCGGACCAAAGGCCTGAAAAGGCAAAGACGGTGGAGGGACTCTTTGAGCTACTGAAGCTCAGATTTTCAAGAGCACCAGCAGCTCCCGCTGCTCCAGCCTCAGCTCCAGCTCCAGCACCTGCTGCCCCAGCTCCAGCTCCAGCACCTGCTGCCCCAGCTCCAGCTCCAGCACCTGCTGCCCCAGCTCCAGCTCCAGCACCTGCTGCCCCAGCTCCAGCTCCAGCACCTGCTGCCCCAGCTCCAGCACCTGCTGCCCCAGCTCCAGCTCCAGCACCTGCTGCCCCAGCTCCAGCTCCAGCACCTGCTGCCCCAGCTCCAGCTCCAGCACCTGCTGCCCCAGCTCCAGCTCCAGCAACTGCTGCCTCAGCTCCAGCAACTGCTGCCTCAGCTCCAGCTCCAGCACCTGCTGCTTCAGCTCCAACACCAGCAGCTCCCGCTGCTCCAGCTCCAGCAGCTCCCGCTACTCCAGCACCAGCAGCTCCCGCTGCTTCAGCTCCAGCGCCAGCAGCTCCCGCTCCTTCAGCTCCAGCGCCAGCAGCTCCCGCTGCTCCAGCGTCAGCTCCAGCGCCAGCAGCTCCCGCTGCTCCAGCCTCAGCTCCAGCTCCAGCAGCTCCCGCTGCTCCAGCCTCAGCTCCAGCTCCAGCAGCTCCCGCTGCTCCAGCCTCAGCTCCAGCACCAGCAGTGCCTGCCGCCCACGTGGTACCAACTGCTTCTGACCCTGTGCCAGCGGCTCCGGCCGCCTCTGACCCTGTGCCCGCGGCTCCGGCCGCCTCTGACCCTGTGCCCGCGGCTCCGGCCGCCTCTGACCCTGTGCCCGCGGCTCCGGCCGCCTCTGACCCTGTGCCCGCGGCTCCGGCCGCCTCTGACCCTGTGCCCGCGGCTCCGGCCGCCTCTGACCCTGTGCCCGCGGCTGCCTCTGACCCTGTGCCCGCGGCTCCGGCCGCCTCTGACCCTGTGCCCGCGGCTCCGGCCGCCTCTGACCCTGTGCCCGCGGCTCCGGCCGCCCCTGACTCTGTGCCCGCGGCTCCGGCCGCCCCTGACTCTGTGCCCGCGGCTCCGGCCGTCCCTGACTCTGTGCCCGCGGCTCCGGCCGCCCCTGACTCTTTGCCCACGGCTCTGGCCGCTCCTGACCCTGTACTTACTGCCGCCCCTGTTCATGTACCTGCGGCACCTGTCCCTGATCCTGTTCCCACTCCCAGAACTTTGTACACCCCCAGGCCTGCTCCCAGGCCAACTCCCAGCTCACAATCACCTAGACCCGCCCCAAGTTCTCCTGCACCAGCTCCTAGAGCTATACCCCAGCTGGCCCCTCAGACTTTTGTAAATTTTGGGCCATTATTGTTTGTACATGTTCCTGTATCTCTCCCAGTTGTGGTTCCTGTGTCCGTCTGTGTCCCTGTGCCCTTGTCTAGTTGTGTTTCTGTTCCTGTCCCAGTCACTGTATTGGTTTCTGTCCCCATCCGAGTTATGGTCCCTGTTCCTTTATCTAATTTTGCCCCGTCAACTGCCCAGTCTTTTGCTCGGTCCCCTGTTCAGTCCCCATATGCATCCCTGGTCCAGTCTGTTTCAACCCCTGGTTCTGTGTTCGGCCCTGTTCCACCTTTGTTTCAGCCTCCTGTCCAGTCTTCGTCTATGTTAAGTGTCCAGCCCCTAGTTCAGTCTTTCGTCCAGTCTAAGTCCCCTGTCCAGTCTCAGCCCTCTGTCCAGTCTTTTGTCCAGTCTAAGTCCCCTGTCCTGTCTCAGCCCTCTGTCCAGTCCTTGTCCCCTGTCCAGTCTTTTGTCCAGTCCTTGTCCCCTGTCCAGTCTAAGCCCCCTGTCCAGTCTTTGTTCATGTCCCCTGACCTGTCTGCATCCCTGCCCAATGTCCAGCCCCCTGTACAGTCTGCATCCTTGTCCAATGTCCAGCCACATGTCCAGTCTCTAGTTCAGCCCCCTGTCCAGTCTGTGTCCTTGTCCAATGTACAGCCCTCTGTCCAGTCTCTGTTTCTACCACCTGTCCAGTCTCCGTTCCAGTCCAAATTAGTACCCCCTGTCTAGTTTCCTGACTCTGTTCCAGCCCCTGTGTTCGTCCCCAGGTCTTGTCTAGCCCTGTCTTTTGTTTTTCTGTTCCCTCTCTCTCGGCGCCTCTGGTAGTGGCGCCGTTGAGGGGGGGTAATGTTACACCTTAGCCTGTGTCTGTCCAGTGTCTTTCCTTTTTTGGTTCCTTCCTGCTCCTGTCCTCTGTTCTCGTGTTTTGTTTACCTGTCATGTTTCCCAGCCATGTGCTACTGTGTTTTGGTCATGTCTCCGCCTTAGCCCCGCCTTGTCATCTGTAACCCCTCCTGTCTCCTTTGTAACCCCGCCCCCTCATTACCTCCACAGGTGTCCCTAGTGTGTGCCTGTGTATAAATACCCCATGTGCTCCTTTGTAGTTTGTCGCATCTTTTGTCTCTATTTGTCATGTTACTCTGTCCCGATTGTGTTCATCTGTTTTGTTTAGCCACAGACCTGCTGTGTTGTTTGTCCTCAGTGTTTTAGGTTTGCTTTATTTAGTTTGTTTCTTTGTTTGCGTAGCTTGCTTGTTTGGTTCAGTATTTTAGTTTATTCTCTGTTTCATAGTGTTTTGTTTTAGTTACCTTTTCTTTTTATATTCCCTAGTGTTCTTTTCTTTGTTAGTTTAAATATGGAAAATAAAAAAGACTTGCATTTACATCCTGCCTCCTCCATGTTACAATATTAGGTTAGGACAGTGTTTGTACTTAGGTTAGTATTGGGTTTGATATTAGGTTAGGACAGAGTTTGGTTTAAGGTTAGTATTGAGTTTGATATTAGGTTAGGACAGTGTTTGTTTTTATGTTAGGACAGAGTATGGTTTTAGGTTAGTATTGGGTTTGATATTAGGTTAGGACAGAGTTTGGTGTTAGGTTAATATTGGGTTTGATATTAGGTTAGGACAGAGTTTGGTTTTAGGTTAGTATTGGGTTTGATATTAGGTTAGGACAGAGTTTGGTGTTAGGTTAGTATTGGGTTTGATATTACGTTAGGATAGAGTTGGGTTTTAGGATAATATTGGGTTTGATATTAGGTAAGACAGAGTTTGGTTTTAGGTTAGTATTGGGTTTGATATTAGGTTAGGACAGTGTTAGTGTTTATGTTAGGACAGAGTTTGGTTTTAGGTTAGTATTGCATTTGATAATAGGTTAAGACAGTGTTTGTTTTTGGCTTAGTATTGGGTTTGATATTGGGTTAGGAAAGAGTTTGGTTTTGGGTTAGTATTGGGTTTGATATTAGGTTAGGACAGAGTTTGATGTTAGGTTAGTATTGGGTTTGATAGTAGGTTAGGACAGTGTTTGTTTTTGGGTTAGTATTGGGTTTGATATTACTTTAGGATCGAGTTTGGTTTTAGGTTAGTATTGGGTTTGATATTAGGTTAGGACAGAGTTTGATGTTAGGTTATTATTGGGTTTGATATTAGGTTAGGATAGAGTTTGGTTTTAGTTTATTATTGGGTTTGATATTAGGTTAGGACAGAGTTTAGTTTTAGGTTAGGACAGAGTTTGGTTTTAGGTTAGGACAGAGTTTGGTTTAGGTTAGGACAGAGTTTGGTTTTAGGTTAGGAATAGGTTTGATATTAGGTTAGGACAGGTTAGGTTAGGTTAGGAGTTTGGTTTTTAGATTAGGACAGAGTTGGTTTTTAGGTTAGGACAGAGTTTGGTTTTAGGTTAGGTCAGAGTTTGGTTTAAGGTTAGGAATAGGTTTGGTATTAGGTTAGGACAGAGTTTGATTTTAGTTTAGTATTGTGTTTGATATTAGGTTAGGTCAGAGTTTGGTTTAGGTTAGGACAGAGATTGGTTTTAGGTTAGGAATAGGTTTGATATTAGGTTAGGACAGAGTTTGATTTTAGTTTAGTATTGGGTTTGATATTAGGTTAGGACAGAGTTTGGTTTTAGATTTGTATTGGGTTTGATATTAGGTTAGGACAGAGTTTGGTTTTAGTTTAGAATTGGGTTTGATGTTAGGTTAGGACAGAGTTTGGTTTTAGGTTAGTATTGGGTTTGATATTAGGTTAGGACAGAGTTTGGTTTTAGGGTAGTAATGGGTTTGATATTAGGGTAGGATAGATTTTGGTTTTAGTTTAGCATTGGGTTTGATATTAGGTTAGGACAGAGTTTGGTTTTAGATTAGTATTGGGTTTGATATTAGGTTAGGACAGAGTTTGGTTTTAGTTTAGTATTGGGTTTGATATTAGGTTAGGTCAGAGTTTGGTTTAGGTTAGGACAGAGATTGGTTTTAGGTTAGGAATAGGTTTGATATTAGGTTAGGACAGAGTTTGATTTTAGTTTAGTATTGGGTTTGATATTAGGTTAGGACAGAGTTTGGTTTTAGATTTGTATTGGGTTTGATATTAGGTTAGGACAGAGTTTGGTTTTAGGGTAGTAATGGGTTTGATATTAGGTTAGGACAGAGTTTGGATTTAGGCTAGTATTGGGTTTGATATTAGGTTAGGACAGAGTTTGGTTTTAGTTTAGTATTGGGTTTGATATTAGGTTAGGACAGAGTTTGGTTTTAGTTTAGTATTGGGTTTGATATTAGGTTAGGATAGAGTTTGGTTTTAGGTTAGTATTGGGTTTGATATTAGGTTAGGACAGAGTTTGGATTTAGGCTAGTATTGGGTTTGATATTAGGTTAGGACAGAGTTTGGTTTTAGTTTAGTATTGGGTTTGATATTAGGTTAGGACAGAGTTTGGTTTTAGATATGTATTGGGTTTGATATTAGGTTAGGACAGAGTTTGGATTTAGGCTAGTATTGGGTTTGATATTAGGTTAGGATAGAGTTTGGTTTTAGTTTATTATTGGGTTTGATATTAGGTTAGGACAGAGTTTAGTTTTAGGTTAGGACAGAGTTTGGTTTTAGGTTAGGACAGAGTTTGGTTTAGGTTAGGACAGAGATTGGTTTTAGGTTAGGAATAGGTTTGATATTAGGTTAGGACAGGTTAGGTTAGGTTAGGAGTTTGGTTTTTAGATTAGGACAGAGTTTGTTTTTAGGTTAGGACAGAGTTTGGTTTTAGGTTAGGTCAGAGTTTGGTTTAAGGTTAGGAATAGGTTTGGTATTAGGTTAGGACAGAGTTTGATTTTAGTTTAGTATTGTGTTTGATATTAGGTTAGGACAGAGATTGGTTTTAGGTTAGGAATAGGTTTGATATTAGGTTAGGACAGAGTTTGATTTTAGTTTAGTATTGGGTTTGATATTAGGTTAGGACAGAGTTTGGTTTTAGATTTGTATTGGGTTTGATATTAGGTTAGGACAGAGTTTGGTTTTAGTTTAGAATTTGGTTTGATGTTAGGTTAGGACAGAGTTTGGTTTTAGGTTAGTATTGGGTTTGATATTAGGTTAGGACAGAGTTTGGTTTTAGGGTAGTAATGGGTTTGATATTAGGGTAGGATAGATTTTGGTTTTAGTTTAGCATTGGGTTTGATATTAGGTTAGGACAGAGTTTGGTTTTAGATTTGTATTGGGTTTGATATTAGGTTAGGACAGAGTTTGGTTTTAGGTTAGTATTGGGTTTGATATTAGGTTAGGACAGAGTTTGGATTTAGGCTAGTATTGGGTTTGATATTAGGTTAGGACAGAGTTTGGTTTTAGTTTAGTATTGGGTTTGATATTAGGTTAGGACAGAGTTTGGTTTTAGTTTAGTATTGGGTTTGATATTAGGTTAGGATAGAGTTTGGTTTTAGGTTAGTATTGGGTTTGATATTAGGTTAGGACAGAGTTTGGATTTAGGCTAGTATTGGGTTTGATATTAGGTTAGGACAGAGTTTGGTTTTAGTTTAGTATTGGGTTTGATATTAGGTTAGGACAGAGTTTGGTTTTAGTTTAGCATTGGGTTTGATATTAGGTTAGGACAGAGTTTGGTTTTAGATATGTATTGGGTTTGATATTAGGTTAGGACAGAGTTTGGATTTAGGCTAGTATTGGGTTTGATATTAGGTTAGGACAGAGTTTGGTTTTAGTTTAGTATTGGGTTTGATATTAGGTTAGGACAGAGTTTGGTTTTAGTTTAGTATTGGGTTTGATATTAGGTTAGGACAGAGTTTGGTTTTAGGTTAGTATTGGGTTTGATATTAGGTTAGGACAGAGTTTGGATTTAGGTTAGTATTGGGTTTGATATTAGGTTAGGACAGTGTTAGTGTTTATGTTAGGACAGAGTTTGGTTTTAGGTTAGTATTGCATTTGATAATAGGTTAAGACAGTGTTTGTTTTTGGCTTAGTATTGGGTTTGATATTGGGTTAGGAAAGAGTTTGGTTTTGGGTTAGTATTGGGTTTGATATTAGGTTAGGACAGAGTTTGATGTTAGGTTAGTATTGGGTTTGATAGTAGGTTAGGACAGTGTTTGTTTTTGGGTTAGTATTGGGTTTGATATTACTTTAGGATCGAGTTTGGTTTTAGGTTAGTATTGGGTTTGATATTAGGTTAGGACAGAGTTTGATGTTAGGTTATTATTGGGTTTGATATTAGGTTAGGATAGAGTTTGGTTTTAGTTTATTATTGGGTTTGATATTAGGTTAGGACAGAGTTTAGTTTTAGGTTAGGACAGAGTTTGGTTTTAGGTTAGGACAGAGTTTGGTTTAGGTTAGGACAGAGTTTGGTTTTAGGTTAGGAATAGGTTTGATATTAGGTTAGGACAGGTTAGGTTAGGTTAGGAGTTTGGTTTTTAGATTAGGACAGAGTTTGTTTTTAGGTTAGGACAGAGTTTGGTTTTAGGTTAGGTCAGAGTTTGGTTTAAGGTTAGGAATAGGTTTGGTATTAGGTTAGGACAGAGTTTGATTTTAGTTTAGTATTGTGTTTGATATTAGGTTAGGTCAGAGTTTGGTTTAGGTTAGGACAGAGATTGGTTTTAGGTTAGGAATAGGTTTGATATTAGGTTAGGACAGAGTTTGATTTTAGTTTAGTATTGGGTTTGATATTAGGTTAGGACAGAGTTTGGTTTTAGATTTGTATTGGGTTTGATATTAGGTTAGGACAGAGTTTGGTTTTAGTTTAGAATTGGGTTTGATGTTAGGTTAGGACAGAGTTTGGCTTTAGGTTAGTATTGGGTTTGATATTAGGTTAGGACAGAGTTTGGTTTTAGGGTAGTAATGGGTTTGATATTAGGGTAGGATAGATTTTGGTTTTAGTTTAGCATTGGGTTTGATATTAGGTTAGGACAGAGTTTGGTTTTAGATTTGTATTGGGTTTGATATTAGGTTAGGACAGAGTTTGGTTTTAGGTTAGTATTGGGTTTGATATTAGGTTAGGACAGAGTTTGGATTTAGGCTAGTATTGGGTTTGATATTAGGTTAGGACAGAGTTTGGTTTTAGTTTAGTATTGGGTTTGATATTAGGTTAGGATAGAGTTTGGTTTTAGGTTAGTATTGGGTTTGATATTAGGTTAGGACAGAGTTTGGATTTAGGCTAGTATTGGGTTTGATATTAGGTTAGGACAGAGTTTGGTTTTAGTTTAGTATTGGGTTTGATATTAGGTTAGGACAGAGTTTGGTTTTAGTTTAGCATTGGGTTTGATATTAGGTTAGGACAGAGTTTGGTTTTAGATATGTATTGGGTTTGATATTAGGTTAGGACAGAGTTTGGATTTAGGCTAGTATTGGGTTTGATATTAGGTTAGGACAGAGTTTGGTTTTAGTTTAGTATTGGGTTTGATATTAGGTTAGGACAGAGTTTGGTTTTAGTTTAGTATTGGGTTTGATATTAGGTTAGGACAGAGTTTGGTTTTAGGTTAGTATTGGGTTTGATATTAGGTTAGGACAGAGTTTGGATTTAGGCTAGTATTGGGTTTGATATTAGGTTAGGACAGAGTTTGGTTTTAGGTTAGTATTGGGTTTGATATTAGGTTAGGACAGAGTTTGGATTTAGGTTAGGACAGAGTTTGGTTTTAGGTTAGGACAGAGTTTGGTTTTAGGTTAGTATTGGGTTTGATATTAGGTTAGGACAGAGTTTGGTTTTAGGCTAGTATTGGGTTTGATATTAGGTTAGGACAGAGTTTGGTTTTAGGTCAGGACAGAGTTTGGTTTTAGGTCAGGACAGAGTTTGGTTTTAGGTCAGGACAGAGTTTGGTTTTAGGTCAGGACAGAGTTTGGTTTTAGGTCAGGACAGAGTTTGGTTTTAGGTCAGGACAGAGTTTGGTTTTAGGTCAGGACAGAGTTTGGTTTTAGGTTAGGAATTAGGATAGTTTTCCATAATACTGATCAAGGAATTCATTTCCAAACTACTGCTATTAGGTTTATAAACCCAGTTTGAAAGTTTGAACCTGGATAAAGGAAGTCTGTTGTAAATAAATTTGTATATTTCCATTGTTCACCTCCTTTAAGTTAGGTAAACATTTGCAGCCACATTACATTATATATATTATATACATTCAAATGAGACCTTTGAGATGAATCAGATTATAATAATGGGGTTTAGTTGTTTGCCATTGGAAGCTTCTTTTCCATTGGCTTCTGGTAGCATTTATTTGCATGTTGGATGCTTCCCCCAGTTTCTGAGACACACTGTCACTGTGTAGTCATCCCTCCAGGCTGCCTTAGGTAACTTGTAATTGATTATGTATTAAGTATCTGGCAACTATCCATCAACAAACAAAATTTTAAAGATGCTTACATCAGCGCACTCGACCGAAAGTTCAGTGGTCAGGTCATGTGCCGCATTGCAAAGACAACCAGTGGTCCAACCGCAACACTTACTGGTGACCATATAACTTATGGAGGCAAGTTGAGAGGACATAATAGTCGAGAGTACAACCTGCAGATCGATAGCACAAGCTCCTGCAGTAACTAGCATCAACTCACAAGAAACATAATGTAAGTTTAATGCGTTTAAACTTTGATTAAATAAAGCTATTCATTGATTTATTGATCTGGCCTTGATGTTGTAGTATATAAAATACAAAAGTTTGAACACACCTGTTTTTCAATGCGTTTTCTTTATTTTTATGACTATTTACTTTGTAGATTTTCACTGAAGGCATTAAAACTATGAATAAACACGTGGAGTTTTATGTACTTAACAAAAAAAGGTGAAATAACTGAAAACATGTTTTATATTCTAGTTTCTTCAAAATAGCCACCCAGCTCTGATCACTGCTTTGCACACTCTTGGCATTCTCTCAATGAGCTTCAAGAAGTCGTCACCTGAAATGTTTTTCCCAGAGGTGTTCCCAGAGGTGTCCCCCTTTGCCTTCACTCTGTGGTCCAGCTTACCCCAAACCATCTGGATTGGGTTCAGGTCCGGTGACTGTGGAGGCCAGGTCATTTTTTTGTTGAGAACATAGACTAACTCCACATGTGTTTTCATGCCTTTAGTGAGAATCTACAATGTTAAAAGTCATGAAAATAAAGAAAACGCACTGAATGAAAATGTGTATATATATATATATATATATATATATATATATATATAGATAGATAGATAGATAGATAGATAGATAGATAGATAGATAGATAGATAGATTGTTAATAAATATTTGCCCTTACTTTTCTTTTGTTTTGATACTTTTCTTTTTATCATACTCTATAATTCAGCTAATCCAGGCTTACAGTATGGATAAGTATGGACAGTTGATCCTTTAAATGCATCACTTGTTGGTGGTAACCGACTGCAGCTTAAGGTAGGAATTTTCCTTAAACCAGTCATGAAGGTGATGGGAATGAAAGGGTGCCTGAGACCGGTCAAAAGACCAGAAGGATGGTGTTTGTTTCCAACTTTTTTTTGCTGGCTATTATTTTTTGAGTCAAAACAAAAAGTGAAGACCTCTGTAACTCCTTGATAATAAAGCAGTTTTTTATTGCTTAGTTTCCACTGGTTTGGCCAGAAGCTTTTTTTTTTTTTTTTGCAGTGGACCAAGGCATTCTCTCTAATAAAAAAGAGCTGTATTTGCTGTAATTGGCTTAATTTTGCCTTCATTCTCAGCACCTATTTTCTCCCGGTGCCGCATTAGCAGAAGTGTTCTTTTCTCTTTCTCCTGGGTTGTGTTTATAGATTTTGATTTTATGATTAGATTCTATGTTTTCTTTGTGCATGTGCTTAGGAAAGTTAAGGCTCTTTGCCAATTTGAGCGTGTGTGTTTATGTTTGTACAGAGAGTGTGTTTCTCTCAAGTCTTTCTCTCCTCTGGCCTGTTTGATGTTCAGGGTTGTTTATAAGTTTCTAAGTGCATTTCTTGGATTAGTGCTCACACTTCTAAAGCTCTTGGAGCTAATGTTTAAAGGAATAAGAAAGCTACTGTCTTGCAATTGTCCTGTAGTCGGCTGTGGCCCACTTTACAATGCACATCATTCACTTTTCTCTTCTTATTTTGATTATTTCTCACCTCTTGTATTTGTTTTTTTTTTTATTTGAAGCAAGTGTTTTTTTTACCCCAGTGGACTTCAAAACTGCATTGGCAATGGCATAAAAAGTTATCTAAAACCACACACAGACACATGCAAACTTGCACTACACCATAACAAACTCAATTCATGTAACTGGTGCTGCTACCAATACGTTTGAATATGCTAGCCCTCCCATATTAATGGTAGCTAACATGACTGAATCAATGATATATACAGACATGAGAAAATAAATTGAAATATTCAGGACACACCATAAAGCTCTTTTCCATTTTTAACATAGTCAAACAAACAGGTTTCAAACACATTCCATAGAATCTACTGTAAGCCTCAGCAATATTGTGGGGTATTAAAATAAAACAGCTGAGATGCTATTAAGAGGGAATTTGTCACGGATGAGAGGGATGGACGTAAGTGCAGAATATATTTTATTAAAATAAACAAACTAAAACTAACAAACAAACAAGATAAACAAAAGTTATACTGAAAACAACTGAAAACAAACACTGGTAGGGAAACGCAAAACAAACATTAAACAGTACAAGGATAACTAAACTATGAAAACTAGACAAGGAAAACAAACTCTAAATGACTTAACTAGAAAACAGGAACTTAACTACAAGCAGCATGAGACACAACAAACCTGACAAGACCACAGACACCAAACTAAAGACTAGACAAGGAAGACTTGAAACAAAGGGGCTTATATACACATGAGGAAGGAACAGGAAACTGGAAACACCTGAGGATCTGTTACGAGGGGGCGAGGTTACAAATAACTAATGACAGGGTGGGGCTAGGGCGGAGACAAGACAAAAACACAACAGTTGCACATGGCTGGGAAACATGACAGGAAAACAGAGGGGCAGGAGTACATGGAACCAAAAGAGGGAAAAACAAGACAGACATGGGCTAAGGTGTGACATTACCCCCCCTCAACAGCGCCACTACCAGAGGCGCCGAGAGAGAGGGAACAGAGGAACAAGACAAGACAGAACTAGTACGCAGGAACTCAGGACAAAAGAGGTGACTGGACTGTGGATGGAAATAAAGACTGGACTATAGACAGGACAGGGGCTGAGAATGGACAAACGACTGGACAGGGGGCTGAGACTGGACAGGGGACAAGGACTTTACAAAAGACTGGGCAGGGGGATTAGACTGGACAGAGGAGTGGACAGAGGAGTGGATACTACACTGGATAGAGGGCTGGACACTAGACAGGGACTGGACAGGGGGTTGAAACACAGACTGGACAGTGGCCGGGAACTGGGACTGGACATGGGGCTGAACACTAAACAGAAACGCAGATGGGGTAGTGGACGGGAACGAGGACTGGACAAGACTAGACAGGGGAACTGGGACAAATACATTGACAGGGACGGACACGAACAGTGACATGAACAGGAACTGAAACATGACTAGACACAGGTACAGGGATACAGACAGAAACTGGGACTAAGGCAGGAACTGACACAGGTACAAATACAAAATTAGACTGGAGCCCAGGACTGGTAAAATTCAAAGTCTGTGGAACCAGCCTGGGCAGAGTTAGAGGGGCTGGAGCAGAAGACCTTGGAGCAGGTCTGGGAGCACACGACCTGGGGGCGTGCTTAGTTTTGGGAGCGGGTACAGGATCAGAGGCCGCCGGAGCCGTGGGCACAGGGTCAGAGGTGGCCAGAGCAGCGGGCACAGGGTCAGATACTGCCAGAGCCACGGGCACTGTAGCAGAAGCAGTGGGTACCACATGAGTGGCAGGCACTGCAAACACAGAAGCAGGAGCGGCGGGCACCGCTGGCACTGGAGCAGAAGCAGTGGGTACCACATGAGAAGCAGGCACTGCAGAAACAGAAGCGGCGGGCACCGCTGGCACTGGAGCAGAAGCAGTGGGTACCACATGAGCGGCAGGCACTGCAGAAACAGAAGCGGCGGGCACCGCTGGCACTGGAGCAGAAGCAGTGGGTATCACATGGGCGGCAGGCACTGCAGACACAGGAGCAGGAGAAGCAGGCACTGCTGTCACTGGAGCTGAAGCAGTGGGTACCACGTGGGTGGCAGGCACTGCAGACACTTGAGCTGAAGCTGGAGCAGCGGGAGCTGCTGGTGCTGGAGCTGGAGCCGAGGCTGTAGCAGCGGGAGCTGCTGGTGCTGGAGCTGGAGCTGAGACTGGAGCAGCGGGAGCTGCTGGTGCTGGAGCTGAGGCTGTAGCAGCGGGAGCTGCTGGTGCTGGAGCTGGAGGTGAGGTTGGAGCAGCGGGAGCTGCTGGTGCTGGAGCCGAGGCTGTAGCAGCGGGAGCTGCTGGTGCTGGAGCTGAGGCTGTAGCAGCGGGAGCTGCTGGTGCTGGAGCTGGAGCTGAGACTGGAGCAGCGGGAGCTGCTGGTGCTGGAGCTGGAGCTGAGGCTGTAGCAGCGGGAGCTGCTGGTGCTGGTGCTGGAGCTGAGACTGGAGCAGCGGGAGCTGCTGGTGCTGGTGTTGGAGCTGAGGCCGTAGCAGCGGGAGCTGCTGGTGCTGGAGCTGGAGCTGAGGCTGTAGCAGCGGGAACTGCTGGTGCTGGTGCTGGAGCTGAGGCTGGAGCAGCGGGAGCTGCTGGTGCTGGAGCGGAGGCTGGAGCAGTGTGAGCTGCTGGTGCTGGAGCTGGAGCTGAGGCTG
This sequence comes from Astyanax mexicanus, assembly GCF_023375975.1. Taxonomy (NCBI): domain Eukaryota; kingdom Metazoa; phylum Chordata; class Actinopteri; order Characiformes; family Acestrorhamphidae; genus Astyanax; species Astyanax mexicanus. The sequence continues at coordinate 30,072,379 of NC_064409.1, read as the reverse complement.
TAGCAGCGTGAGCTGCTGGTGCTGGAGCTGAGGCTGGAGCAGCGGGAGCTGCTGGTGCTGGTGCTGAAGCTGAGGCTGGGGCAGCGTGAGCTGCTGGTGCTGGTGCTGGAGCTGAGACTGGAGCAGCGTGAGCTGCTGGTGCTGGTGCTGGAGCTGAGGCTGGAGCAGCGGGAGCTGCTGGTGCTGGAGCTGAGGCTGGGGCAGCGGGAGCTGCTGGTGCTGGAGCTGAGGCTGGGGCAGCGGGAGCTGCTGGTGCTGGAGCTGGAGCTGAGGCTGTAGCAGCGTGAGCTGCTGGTGCTGGAGCTGAGACTGGAGCAGCGGGAGCTGCTGGTGCTGGAGCTGAGGCTGGAGCAGCGGGAGCTGCTGGTGCTGGTGCTGAAGCTGAGGTTGGGGCAGTGTGAGCTGCTGGTGCTGGAGCTGAGACTGGAGCAGCGGGAGCTGTTGGTGCTGGTGCTGGAGCTGAGGTTGGAGCAGCGGGAGCTGCTGGTGCTGGAGCTGAGACTGGAGCAGCAGGAGCTGCTGGTGCTGGAGCTGGAGCTGAGGCTGTAGCAGCGGGAGCTGCTGGTGCTGGTGCTGGAGCTGAGACTGGAGCAGCGGGAGCTGCTGGTGCTGGAGCTGGAGCTGAGGTTGGAGCAGCGGGAGCTGCTGGTGCTAGAGCTGAGGTTGGAGCAGCGGGAGCTGCTGGTGCTAGAGTTGAGGTTGGAGCAGCGGGAGCTGCTGGAGCTGGAGCTGAGGTTGGAGCAGCGTGAGCTGCTGGTGCTGGTGCTGGAGCTGAGACTGGAGCAGCGGGAGCTGCTGGTGCTGGAGCTGGAGCTGAGGCTGGGGCAGCGGGAGCTGCTGGTGCTGGAGCTGAGGCTGGAGCAGCGGGAGCTACTGGTGCTGGAGCTGGAGCTGAGGCTGGGGCAGCGGGTGCTGCTGGTGCTGGAGCTGAGACTGGAGCAGCGGGAGCTGCTGGAGCTGGAGCTGAGGTTGGAGCAGCGGGAGCTGCTGGTGCTGGAGCTGGAGCTGAGGCTGGGGCAGCGGGTGCTGCTGGAGCTGGCGCTGAAGCTGGGGCAGCGGGTGCTGGAGCTTGAGCTGAGGCAGCAAGTGAGTTCTACCAAACAATGATTAAACAATAATCAAGTCAATGTTTTGGAAAGGCTAATAGGCTAAAATTCCTACAAGCCGGTGTGCAGGACTGATCAATAGTTAATTTAGTTTTTAATTTAGAAGTTATTGCAGCATGGGGGTCACACCAGATACTGAAAGCATAGGTTCACATACTTTTGCAACCAACAAATATGTAATATTGCACCATTTTCCTCAATCTAAAATGTAATTCAGAGAAAGATATTTTTGCACCAGGAGTGGCATAAGGTCACCTAAAAGCAGTGTAAAATACTGGTGGAGGACATGATAAGGTGCATGAAAGTTGTGATTAAAATGCAGGGTCATTCCACCAAATATTGATTTCTGAACTCTTAAAACATTAGTATTGTTGTTTATTAATGAACATGAACTTGTTTTCTTTGCATTATTTAAGGTCTGAAAGCATTGCATCTTATTAGTTATGTTGAACATTTCTCATTTGCTGCAAATAAATGCTCTAAATGACAATAATGACAAACAAAATGTCAAAAAAATGTCAGTTGTAGTTGATTTTACTCAATCATATACCTATAAATAGTAGGTATTATGGAGCTGTATATGGAGCTATATATATATGACGTAAAAGTAAAACAACAGCTGGCATGGCCTGGTCTAGCCATCCTAGCAAGTCATCTAGCTCCTAGGTCCTAGTCTAGGTGTTCTCTGGCAAACACATTGCTTTTGATTTTTTTACATGTTATCATCATGAATTACTTGCTTATCTTATAATAATGCTGGATAACAGTTATAATGTGGTTATAATGTAGTTATAATATAGTGTTGTGATGTGATATAGTGTCTAGAATTCTATTATTTTCTTACTATTATTATGAGATATCTCTTGTTCAGCTAGTTACTATATCTGTGTTGTCTACTGCATTTTGATCATTGGCAGCTATGGCAACAGTAATTAGGATGATGAAAGTTATTTACTGGTTTTAGGAGATTGGTGGTTAAGATACAGTTATTCAGGAAACCTGGTAAAATGTTCATCTCTGTCAATCTTGTCCACCCAGATTTGGAAACCCTTTTCTCAGACCACTGAAAACCCGATCATGCTAACTACTTCACAGACTGACTGATTTAACTTTATTATTTTACATTACATTACATTACATTTGGCAGACGCTTTTGTCCAAAGCGACTTACAATAGTCAAGTACAATGTAAAATAAGTTTAAAGGTAAAACATCTTTGGATAGGGATAAAAGGAGGTCAAAGGGGAATAATAGGATAGAGGAGTGAAGGAGGGGAAGAAGGAAATGAGGTTAGAAGTAGTTAGTGTGTTAGAGGTGTTAAGAGAGGAAGTGCTCTTTGAAGAGCTCTGTCTTCAGGAGTTTCTTAAAGATAGTGAGAGATTCTCCTGATCTGGTAGTGGAAGGTAGTTTGTTCCACCATTGGGGAACTCTGTATGAGAACAGTCTGGATTGCTTTGTGTGAATGTTTGGCTAAGCGAGGCGACGTTCATTGGAGGAGCGCAGCGGCCGGGAGGTAGCGTAAGCCTTCAGGAGTGATCAGTGCAGGTAGGAAGGAGCTGTTCTGTCATCGCCTTGTAGGCGATTGTAAGCGCTTTGAATTTGATGCGAGCATCAACTGGTAGCCAATGGAGCTCAATGAGCAGCGGGGTGACATGTGCCCGTTTTGGCTTGTTGAAGACCAGACGTGCTGCTGCGTTCTGGATCATCTGGAGTGGATTTACTACACAGGCCGGGAGGCCAGTTAGCAGGGCATTGCAGTAGTCGAGGCGTGAGATGACGACCGCTTGCACCAGGAGTTGGGTGGCCTGTTGCGTCAAGAACGGTCTAATTTTTCGGATGTTATAGAGAGCAAAGCGGCAGGACCGAGCAACTGAGGCCACATGGTGCGTGAAGGAGAGTTGGTCATCAACCATAACACCCAGGTTCCTAGCAACCTTTGTCGGTGAGAGAGAGAGAGAGAAGTTGTGTTGAAAAGATGGTTTTGCTGGTATAACCAGAAGTTCAGTCTTTGAGAGATTTAATTGAAGGTGATGCTCCTTCATCCATGAGGATATGCCAGAGAGACACTGCGATATCCGTGCAGAGATTGAGTGATCTTCAGGTGAGAACGACAGGTATAGCTGGGTGTCATCCGCAAAGCAATGGTAGGAAAATCCGTGTGAGCGGACAACCTGACCAAGAGAGGTGGTGTATATGGAGAAGAGAAGGGGTCCCAGTACCGAACCTTGGGGAACGCCAGTGGATAAGGAGCGGGCTGAGGACAGCTGTCCTTGCCACGACACCTTGAACGAGCGCCCAGTGAGGTACGATCTGAACCATGACAGCACATTGTCTGCGATCCCCATGTTTGAGAGTATAGTTAGGAGGAAGTCATGGTTGACTGTGTCAAATGCGGCCAAGAGGTCCAGCAGAATGAGCACTGAGGACTGACCTGCAGCTCTGGCAGGTCAGTGTTTAAGAAATGAACAAGCACATTTTTGCCTCATAAAAACATATGCTTTCTGTGCTGTGAAGAGGTCAGGCTCTGAAAAAACACTTTCCCTTAACAAACAAATCAGCTCCTGAATATGCAGCAAGAAGTGCTAGTTATGCAGTTGGAAGATGTGAATGAAAAAATAAAAAGTATACAAAAATGTAAGGAAATTTACACTTTGCAAGACATTATCTTACATTTTCTTATCTTATACTCTTACAATCGCCTACAAGTTGATGACAGAACAGCTCCTTCCTACCTGCACTCACTCCTGAAGGCTTACTCTACATCCCGGCCGCTCGCCTCGCTTTGCCAAACCTTCACACAAAGCAGACTGTTCTCATACAGAGTTCCCTAATGGTGAAACAAACTACCTTCCACCACCAGATCAGGAGAATCTCGCGCTATCTTAAATAAACTCCTGATGACAGAGCTCTTCAAAGAGCACTTACTCTCCTAACACCTCTAACACACTAACTACTTCTAACCTAATTTCCTTCTTCCCCTCCTTCACTTCTCTATCCCTTTATTTCCCTCCGACCTCCTTTAAGCCCTAGCTAAAAATGTTTTATCTTAACTTCTATTACTTTTGTACTTGACTATTGTAAGTCGCTTTGGACAAAAGCGTCTGCCAAATGTAATGTAATGTAATGTAATGTATATTCATAAACAATATGTGTATTTCATATCAATACTAAATAAACACAATACACAAATTTACACTGAAACTGGAGAAACATAATTGCAGAATAAATATTAATATATTATACAACATATAATGTTATATCAAACATTACCCGCATTTGCTGATTTTAAAAACAACACATCTAGTAGCAAGGATACACTCTCAAAAGGTAACTATAGAATCTGTTAGAACTCTTCAAAATGATTCTGTGTCTGCTATATATGCCACTGAACAAATATGGTGAAGTATATGTTATAAGATACGATGACAAAAACTAATTTTCCTATTAACAAAAGCTTTCCTTTGTATCAGAAATGTTCTCTGTGCATGTGGTGGCAAATCATTTGTGGATCATGTTCAGTTCTCTTTCACATTGTGTTGTGCTCCTCCTTTGTAAATGTGTCAGAATGCTTGATTCTCTCATGCATCAGTATGAGTTCAAGATGTTCATGTCAGTATCACTTATCTTCTCTGCCCTCACCCATAGGCCTTCCTGGGACAGAAAGCCAAGTTAGCAGAGCAGAGCGAACCCAAATCTGTCTTCTCGGAAATGATTGTGTGTCTCGTGCAACTTTGCTTGCACGTGAGGAGCTGTGCCTATATTTAGCAACTACATGAATTATATACAGATTTAAGTGCATGTAACATTCAACACCTTCTACAGAATGACTGGTGTTGTAATTAGAGAGAAAAACATCATTTCAGGGTTGGTGTTTTGACAGGTAGAATGAGTTCATGGAATTATAAGGGATACTCTAATCAATATACAATAGTAATTACAAGTGGTGGCAAAAACTCCTGCTAATAATAAAAAGAGCTCAAGGTACAAACTAAAATCCCTGTGAACATATTTCACATTTTAAATCTCCAGCAAATATTAAGAGAGCATATATATGCTGTGTCATGTTTAAAGTTTAACATTTTCTTTCAGCCGGCTCTCGTTTACCTTAAATGTAAACCTTGATAGCCGACAAATATGAGCCGACAAATATGGCCTAGTTAAGACACCTAAGATGGTATCACATTTCTTGGTAACACATTGCCCACAAACAACCTACAATGATTTTCCAGTATTCCAATGTTGGCTAAAACCTAGCCCAACTGTAGTCAGCTGTGGCTGCGTGTGATCTGAAGGCAGACACATATTTTTATACAACTGTTGTGGTCCCCTTGACTTCATAGTTTAGGTTACTTTTCTTTTTAAAATGTACTTTGCGAAAAGGTAGTTAGTCCTCTAAACCTGTCGCAGGTGATGGATGTTATTTTAAAGTCAAGTTCTTGGTAATAAGCAACGTTAAGATATTGCAGGCGTTTACAGTCCCAGTAAATGCTTGGAAAGTCTGTGTAGAATCATTAGTGTAGAATCAAATGCCAGTATGAGTACCTTTGTTTTATCTTGGGGCTTTTTGGTTGTGGTCATTCGTCTTACAGTTCCAGGTCTTGCTATACTCTGTAGATAATTCCTGTTGATGGTCTCCTGAGACTATTAAGCACAGAGTGCCTCCCTCTTTTTGTTGGAGTGACTCAGGAGGACCTTGATTTACATCTGCACACTGTGCAGAGTTGTAGCTAATGTGCTCCCCCAGGACGTGATTGCACACTTCATCACCACGTTTGGCAGCAGCACAGAGACTAACCCTGTTTGAACCCACTGTTTACTGACCTTAATGCAATCAGCTCTGGCTAATTCAGCCGAGTGCTTGCGTCACAACGGTCTTACTAATGGGGCGGCTACTGTATGTATGCTGGAAACACAGGCCTGGCTTCGTGTTCAGATTTAAATCAGCTGCTGTCTCTTTCTTTCTGTATCTTCTCTTTTTGACAGCTTCAAAGAATGATGTTAGAGGAAAAGGGAGGGATTTGTAAACAACAAGAGAGGAAGTGAGAATGCTAACTCTGAATAGTCCATGTTAGTGGTAAGGACTGAGGTATGAAAAGTAGGAGCAGTAAAGGGACGAAGCTGTCAGCAATGGAATGATCACAGCTGTTATAAAGGTTTAACAGAGATGTATCAAAAGGTGCAATCTATTGTACTTTGCCTTTCTGTAGTAGTACCCTATGAAATAAAAATGTTAAGGAAACTCTCACTCACTCACTCTCTCTCACTATCTCTCTCTCTCTTTATCTCTATATCTACATTATAGCTTGTCCACCTGACTGCCAAATGATTTAGGGTTTCTGAAAGACTTGAATGTTCCTGTTTTTGCTATTTTATGATCCTGTCATAAACATGTTAAAGACCATGGTGGATACATGGACCCTTTAAAATGTTATTACTCTATCCCTATGCCTAAAATGCCAGATGTCCTAAACCAAATTAGATATAGAAAAAAGAATTGTTGACTTAAAGTAAGCTTAAAGGTCTCATTCCACTAAAATCCATTTTTTCTTGTTCTTTGTGAACTACTATGCTGCCTGCTGCATATGATCGTGCTGCCGCGGATAGGGGGTTATTCGCGCTGCTGTGGGGAGACTGGCTCTTGGCCGCTGGGTAGAGGTTAAGTGAAGTTTAGGGGTTAATTTTACCTAGCACTCAGTGCTATATCTATATAACTAAAGCTTTATCTCCGAAAACATTTTGTCCTTTTAGTTTTAAAGCTATAAAATTGACTGTGGAATATGCATGAGCATGAGCCAAAAATCTTGCTTCAGAGACCACTAATTCAGTGATCTAAAACAGGGCTAAATAGAAACACCTGTATACTTTTTCACAAAAAAGTACTTGAGACCACAACTAGACTATTTAAAATGAATGAAAAAACTATGGAATGAGATAATAATTATAGAAATTTTGTTTGATTATGCAAACTATTCAAAATGTCCTTTAGAATGCACTTGAAAAGAAAAACTGGTTATATAGTAAATAGACATTTTAATTAAATGAGTGATGATGACATGTAGGTTTTACATGACATGTCATGAACATCAAGTCTTGCAATGCTCTAAGTTCATTGCCTAGAAGAGACAGTTTAGCTTACTGACCATCAAACTGCTGAAACATCCACAAGAACTGTCTCTTCATCTTGCTGTCTCAGAGCTGCAGGGAGGAGAGGTAACCATAGGTTGGTTAAAGTCACGTCATTTATGTGCATTTGTGTCTTTTTTTTAATATTACTTTACGGTAATTGTAGTTTGTGTGTATTTGTCACACCTGGTGCAAAATCCCTGACTTGTGACTGTATTCAAGATCTAATTAAAGTAACCAGCTTGATTCTACTCTATGTATTCTGGTTTATGACTGCTAAATGAATCTGATGGCCCTGGTTTTGAGGATGAGGACAAACTTGAGACTTGTGTGTTACCAAAATCTTGTATTTGTCTAATGCTGCTGATGATGCAGAACAGTCTCTATATATTGCTGATAGGAATGAGATTTATATTAACAATAAAGATGCAAATAGTTTCCAAGTTCCTGATTTATTATTTTAAACTGAGGAGAAGCATACAATCATTAAATTGTGATGAGTTGGTCTAAGCAGGTGAGCAAGGCTATCAGTTTTTCTGCAGTCCATCATCTTTACAAACTAACTTGGGAAGGATATCAATATTAGGTATTTTATAGAACGCAACATGAAGAGCATGTTTGTTCAAACCAATGACAGATTACAAAATTCTAAAGCACAGATTGCTATTGAACAATCAGCAATGTAATATTCTTTTTGAGATTTATATCAAGTTTTCTGTAATTTTCACAAAACTGACCAGAAACTTGCAGATGTTAAAGTTTTTTTTGTAAGTAGTGCAAGTATAAATCTATAAATCTATAGACATGAGGTAAAGACAAGTAGAAAGAATCCAAGCATGAATTAAAAAAATACAGAAATGTGTGCAACAGACAAGGTTGGTCATGTATATGTATATTTGACAAAATGTATAACAGAGAGCTTTCTCTTGTGCAAGTGAAATGACTAATAGGCGTGTGTATTTAGTCCAGTAAAATGCATCTGGGGAACTGTCTCTCACTGGTGGACTGGTGACCTGTGACTATTATGTAGGAAGGCAGAAGAGGATTGTGGTATCTGTAGTAGGTGGACTTGACAGAAGCAGCAAGACAAACTGGAAGCATTAGAACTTCCTATGAACATGGAGTCTATGACTGGGAAGACTAGGAATGTATCTAACCAATGGTTCACCTGATGGCTTTATTTTAAGTTCTATGATTATTTTTTCTTTTTGTGCTTGCCCTTCCAATTTTGACAGAACTATAATTGAACATTTGCCATCATTGTTATTTTAATGCTACGTGCTTTTGATTAAAACAGTTCTTTTTAAAAAGTTGCTTGAGAAAACCCTGGTGAGAGTGAGTAGAAGCATTCTACATTTGACTTCTCTGGTGTTAGATGTTAGAAGAATAGCTAATAACCCAGGGCATTTCCTGATTTCCACTCACTCATAAAATTCCCAGTGTCATCTTTGATTAGGCCTTAATGCAATAAACAAATATGCTCTGTTTAAGAGGTAGTTCAAGGCTTTTCTGAGAAAAGATATATACTTTTCAGAATTGACTTAAGCCAGTTCTTCTAAAAACAAACCAGTGAATAAACACAGTGCATGTGATTTTAAAAGGTCTTTATTTTCATCTAGACATATTTCTTAGTGTGTTTTTTATTGTACTGTCTCTATTGTCTAGAATTTTCATGGTAATGTAAACATATTAAACGATTGTAAATGTGTACAATTTACAATGTATAGCTTTATTAATTAATAAATAAATTATACAGCAATTATTTGTCTGACTAAATCATTTTTGTTGACTAATGCTTATGCTTGACACTAGTCAAACAACATCCTCTAATTGTCTGTTGATTATTGTTGGCTCTAGTTGCATCAGACCATGAATTATGATAAACTGAAACCGCACCTAGTGACATGTTTAGTAAAGGTGGTTACCTCAAAGATTCTTAGTTTAGAAAATGTTTATGGCATTTTCATGGCACCATGCTGTCTCTTATGGGATATGTCAATTGGTGACCTCGTGGGAACTCACTTTACGAAGCATAAAGGAGGAGTTTTATGGTACCATTTGTACACACTGTACTATGTGCTTGATAACTTTTCCACAACTTCCTCATTTTTTGCTACTTGTTCAAACTCAGGTGTAGAGTGGGTTTCATAAAAAATGTTTAACATGTTAAAGAAAACTTGGCCTAAATGAAATTTGGCCTAAATACATATCTGTACATTACCATTTATTATCCAAAGAAATCAATAAAGTTTAACTCATGATATACCTTTTGAATAGACTCTTTATAGTTGTCATTTTTATGGTCATGTTTTGTCAAGCTGTCAATACATTGCTTCTTCTGTATTGGACCTCTTGTAAATTAAGTCTAATAAACGTCCAATGTCACAAGCCTGTGCGATAACTTGCAAAATACATGTAACTTATAGGGCATATGAAATGTATAAGATCACACAGACACAGAATTCCAAACCTACAGGGGGTCTATGACAGGAGAAGAGGACAGTGAGGCCAACACTATTTTTTTATTTTTATTGGGCTGCACCGATTATAATGCACAATTTAACAAGCAATACACTAGATTGTAATCACATATCAGCCAGAAACTTACACCATTACTTTATATTATGATGTCAGTACTTAGTTAACTTTTAAATAATATATAACTATTTGTTATCAGTCAACACATACCCTTTATTATTGCTTATTTCTCTATATTTGACTATGGCCACACTGGGCTTAATATGCAAACACAATGCATTGTTTTTGATTTCTGGCATTGCATCCCATATACAGTACAGGCCAAAAATTTGGACACACCTACTCATTCAATGCGTTTTCTTTATTTTCATGACTATTTACTTTGAGTCTATGAATGAACACGTGGAGTTATGTACTTAAAAAAAAGGTTAAATAACTGAAAACATGTTTTTTTTTATTCTAGTTTATTCAAAATAGCCAACCTTTGCTCTCATTACTGCTTTGCACACTCTTGGCATTCTCTCAATGAGCTTCAAGAGGTGGTCACCTGAAATGGTTTTCAGGTGTGCCTTATCAGGGTTAATTAGTGGAATTTCTTGCTTTATCAGTTCATCTGAGTCACCATCCTCAGAAATCACAAATTAACAGCAGCTTAGATCAGAGAGCAGTTGAATGCCACACAGAGTTCCAGCAGCAGAATCTCTAGAAAATCTGTTAAGAGGAGACGCACAAATCAGGCCTTCATGGTCAAAGAGCTGCTAGGAAACCACTGCTAAGGAGAGGCAACAAGCAGAAGAGAATTATTTGGGCCAAGAAACACAAGGAATGGACACTAGGCCAGTGGAAATCTGTGCTTTGGTCTGATGAGTACAAATTTGAGATCTTTGGTTCCAACCACCGTGTCTTTGTGAGACACAGAAAAGGTGAACGGATGGATTCCACATGCCTGGTTCCCAATATGAAGCATGCAGGAGGAGCTGTGATGGTGTGAGGGTGTTTTGCTCGTGACACTGTTGGGGATTTATTCTAAATTGAAGGCACACTGAACCAGCATGGCTACCACAGCTTCCTGCAGCAACATGCCATCCCATTTGTTTTGTGTTACTTGGACGATCATTTATTTTTCAACAAGACAACGACCCCAAACACACCTCCAGGCTGTGTAAGGGCTACTTGACTAAGAAGGACAGTGATGGAGTGCTGCGACAGATGACCTGACCTCCACAGTCACAATCCAGATGGTTTGGGGTGAGCAGGACCACAGAGTGAAGGCAAAGGGGCAACAAGTGCTAAACACCTCTGTGAACTCCTTCAAGACTGTTGGAAAACCATTTCAGGTGACGACCTCTTGAAGCTCTTTGAGAGAATGCCAAGAGTGTGCAAAGCAGTGATCAGAGCAAAGAAACTAAAATATAAAACATGTTTTCAGTTATTTCACCTTTTTTGTTAAGTACATAACTCCACATGTGTTTATTCATAGATTTGATGAATTCAGTGAGAAGCTACAATGTAACTAGTCATGACAATAAAGAAAACGCATTAAAAAGAAAAGGTGTGTCCAAACTTTTGGCCTGTATTATTGAAAGTGTTCAGAAAAAATCACAACACATTTGTTTATAAACTTTTCAAGTAGAAAACAATAAAAGCTTCTTGACTTAAATTAACATCATTTAATATGGTTAGTTTCACAACCAAATCAGTTCTCCTTGATAAATATAAAACAATATAGACTTGCGTTACATATATGATATTAATTTGAGATCTATTTTTTTTTGTGTTATTTCATTGTTGAAAGAAGTGTATTCTTTTTCACAGCAGGAGTATTTGGTAGCACGATGCATTTGTATATTTAATTATATTTAAGTTGGATTCAATAAGAATCTGTGGCTAAATGTGCAATTGTGTAGTATAGTGTAGGCAATATTTTGTAAATTGTGAGAGCTACTTGCTTCATCTTTTCTAGACAGGCTTACAAACTAATCCACTACAAAACAAGGACATTTCCCCCTGTCTTGGAATTTTACATAAAGTTTGTTGTTACTCCGGAAATACAAAGTATAATACAGCTTGTGCTTGAAAATTTCTAAAACATTTCTCTTTATTTTCTATTTTTACATTTAAACTTACACTTAAACTTGATCAGAATTTTCATTTTAAGCCACAAAAGTAGAAAAGGGAATCTGGGATCTATCAAAATCACATTTTTGAAAAACATGTTTGTGGAAATGTATTATGGCACAAACAAAAACGATTTCTAGGCTCCTTATAAGACGGGCTGTGGAACTACCCTACTTAAAATTGACCACTGTACACTGAACAACAATTGTGTCACAAAAGGAGAAAGCTGCTGCTTTCAGAAAAGACCATTGCTACTCATCTACAGTATGCTAAAGATCACATGGAGAACCTAAAAGTATGTTGTAGAATTGTTTTGGATGAAAGAGACCAAAATACATCTTTTTGGTTGAATGATTATGTTTATAGAAAGGAAAACAGTGCATACCTGCATAAAACCCTGTCCTATCTGTGAAACTCTGCATTTAGGCACATGCATAACTGTGAAGTACATCACTGTTTTACAAAAGAGAGAATGCCATTAATCAGTGTGTATGTTTTTACTGTTGACAAAGGCTGTAGAACTGTATTTAATATTTGTTGTTATTGATTGACATATACAGTTTATCCTAATTATTGGTAATCCTATATCAATGTTTTTTTTTTTAGTTTTCATTAGCTTTGTTGGCAGAGTAATATAGGATATATTATTATTATTATTATTATTATTATTATTATTATTATTATTATTATTATTATTATTATATAGATATTAACTTTGCTGTACACAGCCTGGTGGATAAAGCAAAAGCAAATATGAGTTTGTTTTCTGTCTGTTCTCTAGACACCCTCTTTTTAATAAGGTTTAAACAATGTTGTAAACTTTTCCCACAGTCTCTCACCTGAAAGGGGTGCTGGGAAATAGCAGAGGGGTACGTGGGCCAGTAGTGCATCTGGAGATTGAGAAGGAAAAAGTCTTTTACTGAGATTCCTGAACAGTTAGCAGTTTGGAACTTATCTACGTGCTGACGCAAGAGGAGGAGGATGGAGTGTGTTTTTGTTTGGAGGAGCAGAGGGGAATAGCACATTTCTGAGGGACTTCCTGGTCTTGCAGATTAGATTGAGGAATGAGATTGGCTGATCCAGGAACCTCTCGGCTGCAGTATGAGAGAACAGCTAGTACCCAGGGGACAATGAAACAAAACCCTCCAATGAAGTATGCCAAATGTGACAAAACACTCCTGACAGGAAATGAGTGAGCACTTAGTGGTCTTAGTGGCCCACTGCAGTAAATAGCCTAGCATTAAGCTCAGCATTGTGACAATTTTTTCTACTCATTTTAAAAGTCATTCTGATCTGACTTCTGATTCTGATCTGAGCAAAGGTTGGAAAAAAATCAAGAAATGTCAGATAATTCAGAAAATTTAAGCAATGAATTTGTGAGCAAAATTCCATTTTTATCGAAACTCTGTTTCTTCTCATGAAAGATTGCCCCTAGTTACCATTCACTTCCATTGGTAAAATTAGTCAAAAAATTGTTATTATTAGTTAAGATATTCTCCATATAGTCAGAATTTTTATATCATAATTTATTTTTCCAAATTAATGTAGGAATAAAGAAGTGTTGTGTTGATTTGCCATGATTGAATCTCACACTGAAATAAATCTACTTTAAGCTCCTGCAATGTGATCCAGGCAGTGAAATCAATCATACCATAGTCATTTGTTGGAGAAGCTCAATTAAATTCAAAATGTTTATGAAACATTTCATTTAAACTGTGTTACACTTCACAACCTCCAATGCTGCTGTGATTAGAAGAGATTTTTTTTTAAAAAGAAGATACTGAGCCCACCAGAATTGCTGGGGTTTATGCATATGAATTATGGAAGGGCAGAAGGACCTGAAAGTGAGTAGTTGTACTCAGGCCCCAGGATCTGTGTAAGCACACTTTTGTGCTCCAGCTCCTGATCCCTTTGTTGAGGTGGAGAGTTTTTCCTGCCAACCTTTAGACAAACACACAGTGATTGCATTGCACACTAACCCCCTGCGTCAAAACCTTTGATAAATAGCTTTATTTGGTATTACTTAAGAATCTTATGGAAACAAATAGCCATTCTATTGGGGCCCAAAAAGGGGAAGTGTTAGAACTATGAATGAGTAAATCATGTTTAAGGGTATGTGCAATGTGGCCTTAAAGCAAACAGGCTGCTTTCCAGCTGTTCACCACTACACCCCTCACCTCTGCTCCCTAGGTGCCAAACAAAGAATGAGAAAGTATTTTTTCATAGTAGTTTCTAATCATTGTGATTAAATTAGGTTAAAAGACCTTACAAGCTTGATAAAAACAGATTAAACACAAGTATCACAAGTGACATTTTTATGTTCTTTAGGAACATAAATCTAAAAATCACATATGAAGCAGAAGGTACAAACTTACGATTAAAGTAGGACTAAGTTCTGTAAGGCAACAGCCAATGCAAATGCTAACAGAAGTGAATTAAATCACCAAAACTTAACTTACAGCTGACAGAATGGGATATATATATATATATATATATATATATATATATATATATATACATGTTTTTTTTTTCATTTCATCTTTAGATCAATTTAGTAAGTAATAATATGATTATTCTCAGGACGTTACTATTGTAAGAATGGAAAAAGGTATGGCCCTCTGGTTCATATACAAGTGGTGCTGCTCTACTTCAGATTTATTGTTATCATCAATCCATGGAACAGTGCTTTGTCTTTCAGTCATATTAAAGCTGTCTGGCAACCTAACCTATTTAATGGTTTCCCATAACCTCCAGCTGGCAGGATAGGAGCTTTATCATATAGATAGAAGAGAGACACATGGCTCTTCTCAACTGTTACACATTTAACAAGCTCATGACTCAGTTATTCATTAAATTCTCTGTGTATGCATGCAAGTGTGTTGCAGGGAGACTGTTTATACATCACTGGATTTAATTGAAGGTTTTGCCACAGTGCTAGCACATTTTCTTATAGAGAGCCTTATCAGGAAAGCTCTATGATACAGTCTATTACCATACTCTCCAAAATCAACCACTCACCTGCTTAAATAAAATCAATAAAATCATAGTCATCTATCAAACACAAAAGTACTAAATTTAAGTATACCACTGAATGTCAGCAAGTAACTCTTATATTCATTGAAAATGTAGCTTTAACCTTATAAATTCACATGTGAAAAAGAAAAAAAGTCTGCATTGTTTTGTTCATACATAAGCAGCTAAGTCTATAAGCTTGAGTCAGTCAGATGCACAGCTGTGGCCCATGTGTCCAAATGGGAATTTGCCATGTGCCTTAATGGGAAAGCAGTGACTGGTGAGTGGAACTGCGTTTTTTACCTGCTTCAGTGCTCTCCACAGAGTACATTCACGGTTCAATGACCAGAAAATAATGAGCTCCTGATTTAAAGTGAGCTACTTATTGACCCCAAATTAAACATTGTTATGGTTATGAATCACACTAATTGATGGGAACTAAAAATTCACCACTCAGTGAAGTATTCTGAGGTTCATTGACTCACCTGGAACACATACTGATAGTGAGTGAGGTAAAATAAGGCCTATGTACACTGACTTAGTGCTGAACTCGGACAAGCTACACTGCTCATGTGGTTCATATTTTTATTTTATCTTGATGTCAATAAACTGCGGATCACCCTTCGTAGACTACTAGTTCAATAGTAGACTACTAGCTTTGTGACAACATAAGTTGTAAAAAGTGCTATACAAATAAATTTTATTTGATTTGATTTACTTGGAATTTGGCACACTCAGAAGATACACACTGTAGTAGAGTAAGAACATGTGTCCGGAGAGGTGGGCAGCCATTGCTGCAGTGTACAAAGAGAAATGAAGAATGAGGGCCTTGCTCAAGGGCTCAAGTGAAAGCCCACCAAACCTGGATGCAGTATCCAGTGTGACTGTAAGTAAAGTGCAGGATCCATGATTATCATGTCAAAAACTAATACTATATAATGATGTAAACAAACACAGGTGTGGGCTGAGGACACAACCCTAAGGGGTTCTGATGTTAAGGGTGTGTGAGGAGACCACTTTGGCCCAATCGCATTTCACCCCTTGGCCCTACCCCTACCCCTCTGTTTGGCGAGTGCACACCAAGGGGTTGGGTATCCCGATTCTTGTTAGGCACACTAGTCAGAGGCACACTTCAAACCAAAGAATATGAGAATCACTGGTAAGAACAGCACAAATGTAAATATTTTCTTGTTAAAAGTGACAATTAGCACTATATTACCATGGTCTAATTTGTAGTTTCAATATATCATGGCCAAATTCTTCATCATTCATTCATTCATTCATTCATTCATTCATTGTCAGTAGACGCTTTATCCACTAAGGGTCATGGGCGGGGATGGGCGTGGGGGCTTGGAGCTGGAGCCTATCCCAGCTGGCATCGGGCAGAAGGCAGTACACACTCTGGACAGGCTGCCAATCCATCGCAGGGCAGACAGGCACAGACAGACACACAGACACACTCACTCACACACTCACACCTAGAAGGCAATTTCAACTGATTCCCAATTAGCCTAAATTTGCTGTCTTTGGACTGTAGGAGGAAACCAGAGGACCCGGAGGAAACCCATGCAGACACGAGGAGGACATGCAAACTCCACACTGAAAGACCCGGGTCACCTCACCCGGGAATCCAACCTGTCTTGCTGTGAGGCAACAGCGCTACCCACTGTGGCACTGTGCCACCCCAAATTCTTCATAACAAGCAGAAAAAGATCATTAATAGTTTTCTCTGTAGCTAGCTAATTTTTCCATTCCACCTTAAATTTAAGGCAGAATAGAAAAATAAAATAAAACAAAAGTTAATAAAAGCTAATTTCAGCTCTCATTTTTAATCATCTCCCCCCTTTCTGAAGACATACAATAAACCCTACAGTTAACTAGTTAACCAGCAGCTAGGTTACTGATCTTTAGAGCTCCTGGATTTCCCCCTTTCCCCTATAACTCTGTTCCAAGGGTAAGTGTTACACTTGAAAAGAAGGGGTTGGGGTAAGTGGTAGGGCCATTGGGTGAAATGGGATTGAGCCTTGCTGTCAGCCAATCAGTTTAAGATTTTGGTATGAACAGAACACATTGCAGCTGGATTAAGGAACTGATGGTTTTAAATACTGACCTGTTGTCCAAAAACAGCATTCTCTTCTAGGTTAGACAGTACAGTGTCAGGGCTAATTGCATCAACAGTGGATCTGTTCCACTTGTATATAGTACACTGCAGTAGAACCAGGGTGGCAGGTATAGGAGCAGATGAACTTTCTAATCAAGTTCTAATCAAGCATTTGTTTATGATGGTGATTAGGGCAACTGGAAGCCAGTCATTTGGGCAAAGTTGCATTGGGTGTTTAAAAACAGTTACAGTAAAAACAGTTTTAAGCATGTCAGCATGACAAAGAGAAAGAATGAGGTGATAAAAATATCTGCAAAAACTCCTGCTGACTGATCAGTGTAAGGATTGAGCACTCTTCCAGGTATGCCAGCAGCTTCTCGTAGATACACTGGTCTGCACAAGATGATACTGTGGGTCTGGAGAGTAGAAAGACTTAGTAATGTCTACGTTTGTCAGTAGCATGCTGAAAAGAAGTGGGCAACTAATGCATTGTCTCAGCCTGACGAGAATTGCTTTTCTAGCTTCTCCTGTAGATGTATTGCTGGGGAACCCACATGAATTGGCTTGGATTGAGTTTATGTACAGTGCTGTGAAAAAATATTTGCACCCTTCAGATTTCTTTTGTATTCGCTTTTGAGTAAATTTAAAATGTATTTTTTAAATGATAATTGTATTTATTAGGGGGAAAAAATCTATTCAAACCAATCTGGCCTTGTGTAAAACGTATTGTTCCCTAACCATATAACTTGGGTGTGCCACCCTAAACAGCAACAACTGCAATCAAGTGTTTGCTAGCAATGAGTCTTTCACTCATCTCTGTTTACACATTGTGTGTTAAGTTATTTTAAGGGCAGAGCAATTTAACACTGTTATATAAGCTGTACACTGACTACTTTACACCAAATCAAGGGGTTGTCCCATGAAAATGTACACTGCCTGCCTAAAAAATGCTCACACATTATAACTGATTGCAGAACGCATTCACTGTGGCATTGTTTAAATAAACTTCTGCAATGTCACAAGATTTATTTCAATCCAGTGTTTCATTAATTTTTCACCAAGATCTTGCATTGATGATGGTCTGAGCACTGCACAAAGTCTTCTCCAGCACATCCCAAAGATTCTCAATGGAGTTATAGTCTGGGCTCTGTGGTGAACAATCCATGTGTAAAAATGATGATCTCGTGCTCCCTGAATCACTTTTTCACAATTCCAGTTCCATGAATCCTGACATTATCATCTTGGAATATGGCCGTGTTCAACAGGGAAGGAAAAAATCATTGATAGAAAAATAACCTGGTCTATATTCAGTATATTCAGGTAGTCAGCTGACCTCATTCTTTCAGCATATACTGTTACTGAACCTAGACCTGACCAACTGCAGCAAACCCAGATCATTTGCTTAGTTAAATCCAGGTTGCAACTTTTTTGGTCAGGCAGTGTATAATAAAACATTTACAAAATTATCACTTTTGTGAGATACTGTTTATGACCCAGATAATGTCATAGACCATAAAATAGTTTTTATTAGGAAATTGATAGCAAAATGAATCACCCCATGCCACCGTGGTGTGACCAGCAACTTACAATTACTTTCCACTAAGCACTGGTGGGACTCCAAGATCACTGATATATAATCAAGGACCGTTCTCACATTCCATCTCACTAAAATTACCTTCATGTTTTTGCAATTACCACTGTATGTATTTATATTCTACAGTGTGTCAAAGACTTTGTGAAGTTTTTCCAAATGTTCCTGTTGTGTGCTGATTGCTTTTATGTTTTGCCTACCTGTTATCAATCTCTGTCTGTTTTTCCTGTATGTTCTTGTTGTTTTGCCCTTTTTTGGTTTGGCTGCCTGGTTGTTTGGTTTGTATGCTTTTGACTCTTTTTGACTTGTATGTTTTTTGATCTCCCATGTCTGTTTTAGTAGCTCTCATATTGTTTCCCACAATTAACTTGCTGTATTCACAATTTTTAGCTCATGAAAACATTTTCAACCATTTATAGCTGTGAACATGTATAATGTATAATGATTCAAAACAGCATTTGTGGTATTAAAGTAAACAACAAACAAATAAACAACATGCTTCAGTTTTCTGTACATCTGCAAACACAGCGCTTGTCTGTCTAATCTACTGTCAAAATACACTTTCAAAAAGTTTTAAACAGTTATATATTTATATATTCAAGTTTCTTCAAAATAGCCACCCTTTGCTCTGATTACTGCTTAGCACGCTCTTGGCATTCTCTCAATGAGCTTCAAGAAGTCGTCACCTGAAATGCTTTTCCAACAGTCCTGATGGAGTTTCCAGAGGTGTTTAGCACTTGTTGCCCCTTTGACTTCACTCTGTGGTCCAGCTCACCCCAAACCATCTGGATTGGGTTCAGGTCCGGTGACTGTGGAGGCCACATGTGTTCATTCATAGTTTTGATGCCTTCAGTGAGAATCTACATAAATCCATGTAAATAATCATAAAAATAAAGAAAACGCATTGAATGAAAAGGTATGTCCAAACTTTTGGCCTGTACTGTAAATGAATATGCTTTACATATATATTTTTTATAAATGTTGTTGTTGTAAAGATTATAATGATGATTTTTTTTTGCATGTCCAGTGCACAGTGCATGATTCACATGGTCAGGGTGCTGGCACTGCATGTGTTTCCTGCATTGTAAACATGCATATGCTCCTCAAGCAGCACACTCCAAAAAATGATGTGCTAATTTTTGCAACCTTGTTTTAAAGTATAACCCACAATGTTTTTTGGTCATTTTTAATACAAACACATAAATGAATCTTAGATCATTTCAAATCAACTAAAACCATGCCAGAGAGGAGCGTCAGGCAAGCTGGATTAGCATCCTTGGCAACCCAGCTTAAAGCGTCAGGCTAGTGGCCTCAGTGTCCCTGAAGCCCAGGCTGGACGCATCAGGCTAGCAGCATTAGCATTCTCGGCAAGTGGAAATTATAGTTAAAAATATATATTTTAATGAGCAAAGTTTACTGGGCTCAAGATTAATTTTTACGGTGCAAGGAACAAGTAGCTTACCGATACCACTAGTGGCTAAATTTAATAAACAAAGAAAAAATGTATTATTACAATTTATCACCACAAGAAGGATTTTTTTTTTTAACCAAAAGTAAAGATTTATGTTTGATTGTTTGCAAATATACATTCACAAGAAGTAACTTCTGCAATGCACTTTTTTATTTTATTTATTTTATATTGAATCATAAATAAAATACTGTCCACAGTTAGATGTGACATGCTCAAAGGTCTACATCAGTAGAACAAACTCTATTTGGCTGATTTAACTTTTGATAGCCATCTTTGGGTATTTATATAAGTAATACACAGGGCAGGAGTATTCTCACTGCACAACATGTTTAAGATTTACATCTAAACTGGGCTATTAAGAAGGCAGCTCACATGTCCAATGATGAATTTTCACAACTACTTCATGGTGGATTTTGATTTTGATGTTTTAGATGATTGTCCTGTAGTAGGAGGCATTCTCTTTTTAACTTTGGTTTACATTGGTCACTTGCTGCCACGCAAGTTTAACAGTTGGCAAGGTGTGCTGTTATATTTACACAGATACTTTTCCTATTCTATAGAAATGTTAACGCCAAAGTAAGTGCCTTGTTGATGAACTTGCAATCACAGCACAGTAGAGACAGTAGAGGTGGAGCCAGACTCACCTACTGATTTGGCAGCTTAAAGGAGCAGAAGCAAAGCAAATTTTTCCCTGGGTATCCAGTTTGTACAGTAAGTGCAATGTTCCAAACGTTAAAGTGAAGTGCATTATTATAAAACAATTTACATTTTCATCAAGTTACGGTACTGGAGCCCTGTTGCGCTCTGTTTGCCACTGAGGGAAAGCAAAGCTTTTGCAAGAGAATCAGTACACACCAGTGATGATACCAGAAAATGAATTATCATATTTTAAATATGATTTTGAATTTATCCATACCAGAAAATGAATAAGATTTCTTGAGAATGCCAGCCGAGTACAAATACTACAGGAAGAACTCAGAAGTCATTATTTCAGAAACGAGATAAAAGGGAAATGACCCACATATCTGAATACCCCGGAAGTTATGAGTGAGGGGGTCTATATTTTAGGCTATGTCTGGAAAATGACAGGCATTAAAAAAGCCACCATATTTAGTTTTTAGAATAAAAGGGTGCTGCTACTCTGTACTTCACTAATATTTCTTAGTGTAACCCACCTTTTTGTGAAACTACAAATTTGGCAATATAAGCACACTAAAAACTGCTGGAGAAGAAACTGGATATGAAAAAAATGGGAATGGGTGGAGCTTCACATCATGCCTACATACAGTCATTGGTCCGAATGTTCCCATCTGTCACAATAAAAAAGATTCTTTAAATATATAATTTAATCTAATATACTAATAATATCCTTGTGCATTAGTATTGTCAACATTTATAAACGTTGTTATAAATTGTTTATAAACAATATATAAACGTCCTTTATAAAATATGTTATTTTTCTAATGCATGCAAACCACCTTTTTTCTATGGCACTAACATTCTCCTTACTGGTCAACAAGCAGTATATTATTAATAGTCCTCAGGTGTGTACTTGAGTTGCATATGGTCTGTTATCTTTTTTTTTACTATTTTACCCCCTGTAAGAGAACAGCAGTGTGGGCTGATTCATTATTGATTTTTATAGCTTTCCAGCATTGCATCTCATTTAGAAGTATCGGTATTATATTGGACCCATTCCCCTGCATTTCACCACTTTATGTTTTTTAAGAGACAGATCCACAACAGGCCTTTCATCCTGCTGTCATCTAGTGTACCATTTACTCTAATTCATGCTGTATTTGATGATTACCAGGGTATGTGATACTTTAAATACAACATTAGCTGTCCTTTATCTGACCTAGGACCGGACGGATCTTTGGGCTTCTTTTGCAGCTTTTCAAACATTCCACCAGTCTGCTGTTCATCAGGGGCAACCAAACCACAAAAGTGAATGTTATTGTGGAGACAGAGACACACATCTATCTAGAACTTTGAATTGCCCTCAGTGGACAAACTTTTTAGTTAACTTTACATCTTCTGAAAAATCTCTTCATTCCTTTTACCTCTTTATTACTGCTGTCCCCCTCTCTATCTATATCATTGATGATGTATTATTACAACAAATATTACACAATTAATAGTTTTTTTGCTCAGGCTAATTGTGTATGCTGAGTGGAGAAGATATAAACACCCACATGAAGTATAAGATCATGCATGGTCTATTATTTCCAGCACATACCATTTATGAATGATTGAACTAAATTTAGAGTGTAAATGTTAGAATTTACCTCATATACAAGATTAGTTGTAACATACTGAGACGCTGGTGGTTACAGTTACTTACGAGTCTGTAAACCTGTATCAGACACAAACTCAAAACAAATGTACATGCTAATATTGGTTGATCATTTTCCCCCACCAACACTGGTTTGGGCATATTGGGTTTGTGCTGCTAGTTTATTTTCAAAATTATGTATTTTATTAGTAGCCTAGCTGCCCAGTTAATGACTAATAGCATAGTTGCAATTCAGCCAATTGGTTTGTTTCCACTTTTAGTTAACAGCACCTGAGGAATCTGATTAGAAAATGTCAGTTTAGGAGCTTTCAACTAAGCATTATAAAAAAAAACTTTAATATGAAAGCAACAAGAATGTTTTGTTTTAAGGTTTGTTATAAACTGTATTATTCTGAGCTGTTGATGTGTAACTGATTATGCTTACTTTTATGTTTTTTGTACATGCTCTTGTAGATGGGCTGTAGTTACAGCCCACCTGTATATATAATATTAGGCAATGATAATGTGAATATTAATATTGTTTGTGTACCATTTGTATATTACTATAAGTTACTTTATAAAACACATAGAATAGCTAGACTATTACTAATCTGTTCTATCGATATTCAGCTTATTTTTAAAAGTTAGATCAAGCACGCCATAGTTCCTGTAGTTAAGGACAAAACCAATTTTGTTCATTAAATAAATATTATGATTAAATGGTTATTTCCTGAGCAGTGTTTCTGATAGCCATTCTGTCATACCAATTTAAAATGAGGTTTTTGTCTTAATTATGGTTAAAAACAAACAGATGGTCAAAACCTTTCAAGTTCTGGGTCAAAGAAATCATAAATGAGCATGCTAGTGTGCTGAGTTAATCATAATAAGTAAAGAAAGAGGAAATATCAGAAAGATACATTTAGATTTATTTTTATTAAACTGTCCTTTGTAGTGTGTTGCAGATGATTCTGTGCATAAACAGACAAAAAAACAGGTCTGAACACCAATTGATGGTGTCCTTAAAAAGGGGGGAATATCATGTGGCTAATCCACACAATTTAAAAATTGAAGAAAAAAACATGTATGATTAGGGTGAATCCTGGGAAATAGTGTGCTGTCAGATTTCTCAAATTATCCAATTATGCAATATGATGCCTGGGGGAAACTACAATAGGAGCAGAGGTTCCAAAACTATGTTTTCTAACAGAACCATATGGAAATATTGTTATGTGTGCACCCCCAGCATTTCCTGTCCTCTCCCCAAATCTTCTGCCTTGCTCTACACGTTTGTGTTTCGTTTCGCAATACCTGGACAGTCTTTCAGCAATTGAGCAACGTCTGCGTTCAGATTTAATATATTTCTACGAAAGCTTGTGGACAGAGACAACATACAAGCTCTCACAGCTGGAAGTTGGGTTTTATGGTATGGAGGTTACTGCGCCCCGGTGTAGTAATCAGGCTGTGCTCAGTTATTGAGCAAAAGCGTGGCTCAGTATCTCTCAGAGACAAAGACAGATTCCATGCTTCAGCGGAATCGATGAGGCTGTTCCGGTCTGTTTAAGCGGCGGGTCTAGTGTGTGTTCTGTGTTCGACTGGCCGCGGGATGTAAAGGAGCAGCTCTGTGGCGTGTGCTGTTATGGACTGCCTCGACAGAAACGGGACGCTGGCCAGTTTCCTACGGAGCGAGCGGCACGGCGGAGCGCTGAGAGGAGCGAGTACGGACCGCGGCCGAGGCTGATGGCCGTGTCTGCGGGAGCGGGGGTTGATAGATTGAGGCTCTGAAGCTCGGCTGAGGGAAGAAAAGGCGGACGCTGTGCGGAGCGGAGAGAGGCTGGCGCGCGGGGCTGCTGCAGAGAGGGCGGAGGAACAGAGGGAAGACATTCAGTCGCTGATGTGGAGAAAAGCAATGGCCTCCGTGCGCGAGACGGCAGTAGCTTTTCTTCCCTCTGCTTCGCTGCTGGACGAGCACGATCACTGTTGTTGTTGTTAGGCTGGCTTGTTATGGCGCGCAAGGGGACTGGTGAGGACTGAGGTTGGTGCGTTAAAAGCGAGAAATCCTGGCCGTGTGCATGGCATGTGTGTATCCCACAACGACCCCCCTTCCAACGAACAAACAGACACGCGCGCGCACGCGCGCACACACACTCGCACACAAGCGCGCGCACAGCACAATTCATTTTTTAGCACATGAACTTTTTTTGTATTTTTGTTTACGAAGGCATAAATATGTATGTTTAGTGCGAAAAAGATTTGAAAGCGATTCGATTTGCACCGAATATTCGGCATCCGAAAAAAGCACTGCCGATGTTCGGGCGAATAAGTGAACAGACAACATAATTTACACCGAGCAATGTTTTTTTTATAACTAGCTGGTATTCAAAAAAATATTTAAAGTACAATGTAAATGTAACTATTTTTAAATTGTAGTTTTGTAACAGTAACTTTGTAAAAAGTCGGCCTTTTGCCAAATGTTTTATTTTGTTCGGTTTCGACCAAAAAATTAAATGTCGGTGCATCTGCAGCAGCAAAACACCGCCATCCCGCCAATTCCACCGATCCCCCGCGTCCTAAAGCACTCCCGCGCAGCTTACGCCATGAAACTCCTCCGGCCGCAGCGCCTGCAGGCGTAGAGCGGACTCGGCGCGCTCGGCGTTCTCCACTTGGCGCTGACCGATGGCTGCGGCGGCGGACTGTGACAGCGGAAGAGGAGCAGCAGCAGCATCAGCAGAGCACAGGAGCCCGCGGGCCAGCGAGCGCAACGGCTACGTGAGCACGTGCGTCACCCCTCTGGAACAGGACTGCTGCTGTGAGTGCGCGCAGGGGTGCGGCGGACTCGCATCTGCGGCGTGCGTCGCCTTCGTCTCCGTTCTCCTCGCTCTGCTGCTGCAGCTGGTGGACTGGGATGCGGAGCGTGGCGGGACGAGTGGCGGCGGCGGCGGATGCAGCTCGCGGACAGCCTCTCTTTGTGCTCCTCAGCTGGTAGACGGCGGCGCCCTGTGCCACCTGATCTCGCCCGCCTTCACACTCTTATGTGCCTTCTTCTGGCTCGGCCTGTACCTGATCCGCGGCGGCGCGCTCGCCGGCAGCGTCGTGCTCCTGCTCGCCTCGTGTCACGTGGGCGAGGCGGCGGCGCAGTGGCTCGTGCGCGGCGCGGACGAGCAGCTGCTATCTTTCACGGCTAGCGCGGCGGTGCTCGCGTGCCTGGCCGGCGGGGCACTCATGGTGGTTAGACTGGGCCAGGGTGTCTCCGTCATCGTCTTCGTCAGCGTCGTGCGCGCCCTCGCGCTCATCTCTCTGCAGAAAGTGCGCGCGGGTTGGAGACCGTACGTGGCCTACCTACTGGGGGTCCT
The DNA here is from genome assembly GCF_023375975.1 of Astyanax mexicanus. Lineage (NCBI taxonomy): Eukaryota > Metazoa > Chordata > Actinopteri > Characiformes > Acestrorhamphidae > Astyanax > Astyanax mexicanus. The sequence goes on along the minus strand of NC_064409.1, from coordinate 30,046,755 downwards.
TGGAATCCTGCTGGCACGCTATGCTGATCGGCTGCTGCCGAGTCCGGGCCAGCAGCAGCAGCAGCGCGAGGGCTGTGCCTTCGTGACAGGCGCGCGAGGAGACATTCCCGTCTTTAAAAGGCGCAGGAGGTCCAGCTCCGTTGTATCTTCGGAAATGGCACACCACGCGCTGTCCAGCAGCAAGTCGCACAGGAGGACATCGCTGCCATGCATCCAGAGGGAACAGGTAAAACTTTAATTTGACTGTTAAATCATTTATACACTGCTATTGAGTTCTGTAATTCTTAAACATTAACATAAACATGCATTTATTGTTATTTTATAATATGCATAAAATAGCCAACATGAAACGAAGCAGGGTGGATGATAATGATGATGAACAGACAAGATGCTCATTCGTGCGAATGCATTGAATATTGTGTGTTTGTGTGCAATGGCAAGTCTAAAATCTAAAGGTTTTGTTTAGCACCTCGTCCAGTCTTTTTGGACTTGTTTAAGATCTGGAAACTTCTCCAATTTGTAATTTTTAAGCGATTTTCTATTTGCCTGCCACCTTTTAGTATTATGAATCTGCGTTTGAATTCATGGCACTTTATTTATTAGATGTTTTTCCTAAAAAATTCCATTGGGCACTGAAAAAAACTGTAAAAATGCTGAAATGTGGTAAAACGTTATTTGGTGATTTCACACTGAGCAGATCTAATTTGGAACAGTGGTGCAAAGTGGTTATGTTTTCACAGTTGTTTATTGGCGTGTTTTTGAAAGAGGCTAGCTTGCCTATTTTACATCGTGCGCGATAGAGAACAGCTTCGTTATAAAAGCCCAAATGTAACTGATCCACTAAATCAGAATTTCTTGTGTTGATTCTATAATGTTTTCAGAGTGCATTTTGCATGGGGACTTGACTGTTAAGTTTAATATTGTAAATAGGGTTTTACCAAAAAGTAAGTTGTTGATTGGTATTCTTGGTTTTCCTCGACTTTGAAACGGGAAAGGACATCACTGTGACAAATAGGTCCAGTAAAATAAGATGTGTAAAACATTACATGTGTAAAAAAAGAGTAAAATGCATCTGTACTTGTGCAGTTAACCACAACCTATATAATTTGTATAATTTATAAGCAATGTAGTTTTGTGAGTTATTGCTACATGTAATAGAGGTTTTGCTGCTTCTTGTCTTTTTATTCAGCAGTTTAATACAGCCTTATTTCACTTTCTGACAGCCTGCTCAATAGGCTGCGCCCTCTAGTGATAATATTTTGCGATTAAGAGCCTTTTTAAACCAATCCTCTCCTAGCACAATCATTTCTGTTACAAATACGTTACTGTTTTGAAGGCGCACTGTGTATTTATCTTGGCTTTGGAATGTAAATGAAACAGATTTCCCCCCCACACACACACAAACACGTACAACCGTGTACATTTACTTGCATGCATACACCTGGTGCCCACGTGTGCTGCCTGCAATGATGCTTATCCAGAAAGGGCATGTGCAGTTGTCCCATCTGGCAGTGTAAACACATCATTGCACATTTTCTGCACTCATCATGCTTCTGTGGTCCTGTGTTACTCAGTGGAGCCACACACTATAGCCATCACCGGCTACACAAACACACACACAAAATTCATTATTTTTCAATTATTGTAATAGTAAGTGATATTTGCATTAATAAAGCACTGCTTAGTGCTGCTACTCTCTGCTTTCATGTAGCATGTACTGATTGGACAGGTTTTTTTTTCGTTATTTTTCTAGCTTGTTGTTCAAAAAGGTGTGTAAAGAACAATGTATTTTTCATATAATGTATTGTGGATTTGCATTTGTAAAAAAAAAAAAAAAAAAAAAAAAAAAACTTTTTAGTACCTGGAAAATAAATTGTCTTTTTTGTTACAATAGAACTAAAATTAATTTTGTGTGACACCAATACACCAATCAGGCTTTAGTGCATTAGTTTATGCATTTAAGTTATCATTCAGCATTAACACACACAAATACAGAGTGCTGTAACTAGTGTTAGCGTTGGTGGGATGTTGTTAATACAGATGTTGGAACTGAAAGAGTAGCTGTGCAGGAGAGGGTGTCAGCGTTTGAACAGCTCGGATGTCCATTAGCAGCCCCCATTAGCCTGGCAGGCAGTGAGGAGATGAGGAAGTGGACTCAGAGACATGGCTGCGCTGACTGTGACATTATCTGTCACCCACTCCACAGAGCACATGCCCTGGGCACTGTCAATGGCAGAGATAAAATTTGGTACGCTATGAGCATTGTTGCCGTGTGAAGTGTATTACATAAGCCTCTTTAGAAGGACCCTGTGCCTGCTAACATGACTGAAAAAGTGACTTTTTTTTCCTTAATTGCATGACTTTGTCATATAACACATGGCACAGATGCTTGGCAGTCTATAGAGGTGAGGTTTCAATAAATGTGAATGAAAGGAGAATTTATATAGTGTTGCTTAGAATCATGAGCGAATGTCCCTTTACTGTTGCATTCACATTTTTACCTGTGGTGTGCAATCTTTGGAAATGGGAATGCTGGCTTTAATATTTTTTTATGGGAGAATTATTAAATGAATACAGTTAATTGTGATAATGACCCCAAATAAAAATGAAAGTGAAGCATGACACAAAGAAGCCAATCTTACCAAAGCTGTGTGCATACATAAATTGTATACATTTGTTATTAAATTGTATAAAAGGCACTGGTATAAATTATACTTAAAAAGTTATATATTCTAAATGTGAAATAAGAACGAAATTCAGCCTCCGTCTTACAGTATATACAGTCTTTTATGTTCGTACTAAATACATAAGGAATTGTTGAAATCACTGTTATTAGTAAGATGTATATCGATTAGATAAAAATGTCACTGCTTCATAGGGCACAGTCAGATCATGGTTTAGATTCAGATGAGCTTTTAGTGGGTTGATAATTACAGGTCCAACTGGATTCTAGTTGCAGTACCCTAGGTCAGTGTGTCTTAAGGCAGGTTTTAAAATGCTAAGGCTGCCATCGTATAGTTGCTATACACTTTTGTTTTTCACAAATTCTAGCAGATGTTGTTTGGTGATAGGTCCTCAGTATGTGACTACAGTGATGTTCAGTGTGTATCTAAAATGTGTGATTTACAGTAGCTTTGATATTTTTGTTTTTTATTATAATGGGAAGGATAATAGATGAAGTTTTTGAAGGAGAAAAAGGGTGTGCTATGATCTATTTGAGGAAGAACAATATTCCCTCACTGACGCAAATGGTGTTCCATGGAGACCGGGAGTATATTTTGGTGCCGTGGATGCTTTAGGGGTCCAAGCACTGAAGGTGCTGGAACCTTTGGAATTGCAAGGATTTTTCCTCCACCTCGTCCTCTTCTTTTACTTTTTCCTTCTTATTTTTCTCTACTTGTTTCCATTAAACTTTTATGTGCTTTTTTCACACAAAGGCCTTAGTCTACCATGATATTTTGGAGATGACTGGTTTTACACATGATTTTTCACAGAATAGGCAATATTAAATACATAAAATCACAAAATCACACAGATATACTATCTCATCCTTTTAAATACATAAAGGATAGAGGAATCTAATTCCAATGCCCATTAATCTCCAGCAGATAGGGGTTTGGGGGTGGGGTGTGCAACCTGCTGGCCTCATTATACATGTTTTTAACAGAGTGAAGCTGTAAAATGGAGGGAGGGAGCTTGATTGCACATCGCTCTCAGCAGACGATGTGCTCTGAAGCTGATGGCTTCCTGTCATAAGTGGAACATATTCCTTCACATGCAGTTCCGTTCCATCTTTACCTGCTGTAGCTTCTCATCCAAGCTGAGAGAATTTTAAGCTGCGTCAAAGTACTTTACACATGGAAGGTTGTTTTCTTCCTCTTGTGGTTCTCTCTCTCACTTTCCTGCTCTTTCTTGTTCTCTCCCCCCTCTTTCTAATTGGCCTCGTCTGCATTACTGCTGCAGACAGAGAGCGCTTTGACATCAGTAGGGCCAACACTCCGTATTTTACTTGTGAGGGGCCTTGCGTCCGGCCCGTCTGTGCCCAGCTTGGAATGTGTAGTTTCAGCTGTCTTGCCTGCTTGGCCAGCCGCCTGACAAAAACCTCATCCATTTTAAACGTGAGAGCAGCCAGGGCAAGCTGGAATTACACAGGTAGACATTCTAATGGAAAGCCATGATCCTGTCCTAACGAGTCTACAGCTGATTCAGAGACCTTCATGATCAGGGAATTTACTGAAATCATCAGCTGTGCCTAATTAATACCCATCACCTTTATGCTACAGTTCGTTCTCTGTTTAATCATGTCTTCCAGCTGTTCCGTTTCTTACCTCAGCAGGCACTGTGCAACATTTCACCATAAAACTAAGCAATGAACGATTATTAAGTAATTAACTAAATCACTTAATTGTGTTACTGATGGAATGTGTGTATATGTGAGCACCACATGCGTTTCAGTGAGCTCAGCGGCCGATGGCTGCTGAGAGGCAGCTTGTTATTTTAACCTGGACTAGCCAGGGCCCAGTGTGCCTCTCTCTCGTTGGACTCCTGCTAGCCCTCCATATGAGCTCTATGCCCTAGACAAGGCCTGTCTTGTTACCCCACTCAATGGTGTGTTTTAGTTTCGAAAATATGCCAAGCAGATGGAGAGGGGGCCGGGGGCGTATTTGAGGGCTGAGCCAGCCGTTAACAAAAAGTATGCCTGTACATCCATCTATTGGTCAGAGAGTTTCTCACCCTTATTTGCTACTTTATAAAGGGTTTCAGGGGTTAAGGCAATGTTTGCTTTGTCTGCATGATTTTGTGGATATAATTTGCATTGGATTCACTTGTTTTTGGTTGTGAGATGCATACGGGTAAATCAAGCAACAGACTTACTTAGGCTAAAGTTTAAAGGCACCTGACTTCAAGGCTGTCCCCGCAGACACAAGCATAAATGTTTAAAAAGGAAACAAATATAAGCCCATGTTCCAGACTAAGGGTTAGTAATATACCTGATACCTAACATATAAAATACACTGCATTGCTGACACAAAAGAAAAGTAAACAACCATTACTTTCAAATTGCTTGTCTGTACACAAATACCCCAAAAAAGTGCACTGAAAATTATGCAAATCAAAATGATATATTTCCTTATTTTTGACTGGAGTTATTCATGACTGGATATTGGCTATTCAAATGTGTTTAGTTTGAAATTAAAGATTAAATATGCATTGTGTTATCTTGTAATTTTTTAGTTAAAAAGTGTGATTCAGAACCACTCAATATAAGCATCTTATATAATACATCAGAAAGAAATAGCCAATGAAGTTGGGCTGGCAAATTAAAAATAAATGCTGATTAATTGCCTTTCTTGTAGCACCTCGACCCAGCGCTACAGTTCTGGGCACTTTAACATGATGATAGCTCTGATTGGTTATTTTGGCTCATTCTGGTGTTGTGACTTTCATAATTGAAGACCAGAGTAATGTACAGACTTTATACACATATCATATCAAACAGAATCAAATGTTTGGACACACTTTTTTGCATTGGATGTTTTTTTTCCTGGTTTTCTACATTGCATAGTTAATACGGATTACATTAAAGCTATACAGAAACAAACAAAAAGTGTTAAACAAACCAGAATATGTTTAATACTTTAGATTGTTCTTAGTACCACATTTAGCATTAAGGACAGATCTGCACACTCTTGGTATTTTCATGAGGTAGTGTCACCTGGATTAGATTTATTAGATTTAGTCTTGAAGGACTTCCTGGAGATGCTTTAGTCACCATTTTAGTTGAGTTTAGGTCAGGGGATTGTGGAGGATAAACATTTTAAATAAAGAAACAAAGAAAAATATTGAATGAGAAGGTGTTTTCATTCATTTCAACATTAGACTAATACTGTACTCTATGATATTAAACTAATTTTAATTTAAAAAAATCTGTTTTTAGTTCAGCTCGAAAACAGTTAACATCACCTGCTAGCTGGCAGTCATCATTGCATCATTCCACCAAGTCCCTGGACCAGATTATATTAGTAAAAAGATATATATATATATATTAAAATAATAAATAACATGTTTTTATTTTGATGGGACTATTTTATTCAAATAGTTCTAAATATGGTCAAATGTTTAAATTGTGTTATTATTTGAATCTCATTTTATGCATTTATGCTTTTTGTATGTTATTATTACAAAACCATATACTTTAGTTATTATTGTAAAAATGTCTTAGAGTCTTAGAGATTTTAATAAATATTTGAGTAGCCTAGAATCTCCTGAAATTACCTCTGGCATGTGTGATAGAAATTCTTTGTAATTCTTTGGTGAATAAATGTGCAGCTATTAAAACTGGTCAAGAGTTGTCTATGCACATTATTCATTCATTTATTTGCTCCTCAGCTAAAATTATTTGAAGTGCAGTGTTAAATGGAATTAATTTAGATGAATACAGTATGTAGATAATTAGATATTTTTTGAATCATTTAACAGCACTAGTTTAACTAGTTTTTTTGGTAGCAATTATTTAGCCGATCTAACAAAAAGCACATAATCCTCTTCATACCTTCAAATTGTTTCTATATTGCCACAGTTTACAAAGTAGTTACTGTCTTTTTGATTATGTTGCTTTTATTGCATCTCATCCTGCATTGTTTTAAACAACTAAGAAATAATGTTCCTTATTTAATTAATGTGAAACAATCAATCTGCCAACAACTACTAAATGTTACAATAGATAGAGAAACTGGTTTGCGTTAACATATTTACCATAGTAATATTCTGTTATCCACACAACATATATAAAATTTTAGACAGAACAAAGCACTATTACACCACTATATATGGCACCGTGAAACCTTGAGGGCCATGAAAGAGTGCGTAATTTGTAGATACAGATGGATGTGTCTTTCAGGCAACTCTTGCAGACTGGATTATCCAGGTTTGTTCTCTCCCTTTTTTATTTATAATCAATAAACTAATTTGCTAAACTCTTAGCTAGCACGAGAGGGCTTGTTTGTTTTATTCCAATGATTGTCAGTGTGTGATATCACCAATCAGCATGCTCCCTCAGCCCTCACCTTCTAAACATGTGTACTAAATAGAGACCTAACATAACTTTGGACCCCTCACACACATCATAACTTTAAAATGTAAAATTTACTCTCATGTCGCAAATGTGAAGATCACTGCCCTGACCTGGGTATGCATGTGGCGCCTTCTGCATTGAATGTGTATGTGATTTCTGTTTGCACAGAGAGTTCTATCACGATGTCGCTGGTCATCATAATAACTATCCAGTGGACTGTCCTCTGTGGGTGATAATGCCTTCTTTGGCATTTTTCCAGCATAAGGTACCACGGTACCACATGACATTGTAAAAAGAGGAGTGTTAAATACATGCACAACTTCAAAAATAGGATGTCCCATTCATCTGGTACTCACTATCGGGCCTCATTGGAATAATTCACATTGCCTTGCCTTGAGCACGCTGTCCATTGTTCAACCTCACTCACAAAATAACACCTCACAGCCTATACAGGTGTGCGCATTCCCAAGCTGTGCCCTGAGGTAACATTTTATGATCAGTTTACCTACTGTTGTCCCATGACTTCTGGCAAGTTATGGACTGACTTCATTTTGAGATACTGTCAACTTTTTAAAATGCTATTGTGGTAGACTCAGGGACATGCACAAAGTATAAACCCAGGACCCATGGCAAAGTTAATCCATTCCTATTAATAAATAAAGGAAGTATTATTGAAGAGTACACTATTTTCTTTCATTCATAGAGCGTGTCATTACAATTCTTTGCAGAGCTTATTATTCAGGTACTTTAATTATATTGTATTTTTAGTGTACCAGTGTTTAAATATAAAGTATACAGTTTGAATAAAAGTGTTTTATTCTCAAATACCCACGATGCATACTCAGTTTTTGATTGCGGATATAATGGACAGTATTATCGCACAATCCAACGTGAGTAGAGGAGCTACTCATGTCTGGAGTGATTAAAAAAGCAGCAGCAATGGTGTCTGGAGAACTTGTACAGTGATGTATGTTGGCATAGCAATGCTACATCACTTCCTGTTATCACAAAACAGGTTAATGTGTTCATATTTTGTGTAATAACCTGCCAAACCTGCACTGTTAAGATGAGTTAATAGTATATATGTGTGTGTATGTTATTGTGCAAAACACAATTGGGATTCAGCCAGTCTTCTGTATATTTCTCTCTGTTATGAGCAGTGCACCCAAAGAGCAATTTAAAATAAATAAATGTAAGACCAAATCTTCCTAGTCTTAGTCCTGAAAAGTTCGGTTCGTGGGGCGCGTGAAGTTGCGTTCAGAACCAGAAAAAACAGCTCAAAACAGGGTGTTCGCTATGAGCGTGAGAAGCCGCTGCACTACTGCACATCGAAATCTTGGTCCAGAATGTGAACATAAAGAGAGTGAAATAAATTTTATTCTCTTTTCCCCATTTTCCGAAAAAAAAAAAAAAAAAAAAAACACAATAAAAACATTAAACAAGGCTGTGTATGGGGAGGAAAAGTAGCAAATCCTGGAACACTAGTAGAAAGATCACAGTTTGTCTTGTGTATATGGTGGCTTATGTAATACAGAGGAACACAGCTGGTAGTATTTTCAGCCTGTGTGTTTGTAAGTGAGCGTGTGAAACTCAGTGTGTAGACACCTGGCTAGCATGCATAACTCAGCTAACTATTAGAAGCTTATACTGCTACCAGCTGTGCTGTTTGTCTGAAGCTGCCACCCAACAGGTATGTCCGGAGATAGATCTGACTCGGACCTCCTGTGCTTTCTCCTCTGCACTCAGTGACAGTGATGGGGAGGCAGAGCAACAGTTTTTCAAGTCAGCTGATGCTTTCTGCAGTTTAGTAATCCCTTTGAGGGGAGGTCAACAGGGGCTGACCTAGATGTAGTGGTGGCCCAGTCAGTCAAGTACAAACAGCTTTTAGTACACCAACAGTGTCCCAAAGACAAAGAGCAGTGTATAATAAAAACTAGAATGTCTTAAAAAAACTAATATGGGAACACGGTATTGGAAAGATCTGGGCAAAAGAAAATTCAAATGTAGTTAAAGTGACAGTCGTTTTTGGTTAAAAAGAGTAATTGCACCAAACATACTAAAAAGCACTTGCAATATTGCAGAGGCTATTTTAAATTGGGTGACTTCGAGGGCTTTATTACACTCTCTTTTATCTTTCCAGCTCTATTTAGCTCTAATTCTGTATTTCTTTGTGAAGTGTTCTGACATCCCTGTGTTCACAGTAGCCCTTGTCTCAGCACCATAAGCACCAACATGGTTGCTCAGGTAACCAACAAAAGAAAAAAAAAACAATAGCCAGAAAAAATCCTGGGACCTACCAGACACCCTGTTTATTTTATAATGAATAAACAGTATTATTTTCATTTTATTATTTTCACAGTAGTGTAAAGTGTTTTCTTTCATGACGGGGAAAATCTTGCCTTATCTGTGTTCATATTTAGAAAGTTTTTAAACCCACCTTAACAAATGAAAATTAGCCGCCTTGTTCCTATCAGCTAACTTTTGATTATGGCCATTAGAGGCAAGCATTAAATTGCAGTATTACACATCAACACATAAAGCAAAAAAAGCAAACAAACAATAATCTAAACTAGATAAATAATGAGCAATAAGAAAATGACCACTGACCAATGTGTCTTCCATATCCCCTTTTAACTGCAGTTTGCCAACAATTAACAAAATTTATAGTTTAAAATATAAATAAAGAGGTTTTCTGTGAGCCTTACCAAAATGATGCTGGTATGTTTGGTGTCGTCTCTCTCTGCCTGCTCTGTGTAGTTCTGTTGTTTGTGTTACTATTGTGTGGTAGTGCTTTTCGTGCTACAATTGTTTATGATTGTCAAATGCTACTCTGGTTTTCTACACTATCTTTATGTAGGATATCGGGAACCAAAATCCTAAGGGACTGTAGCTGTTATTTCCGGGCTCCGTCTCCCTGGCCCAGGGAGGTTTGGTGTAATCCCTGCACCATAGAAAAAGGGGAACCGGACATTTCTCTGCTCCTGTTTCAGGCTATTTGTCCAGATATAAGAGTTTATCCACAGCTAATGATTTCTCCAGATTTTTTAGAGAGACACTAAAGTCGTCCAGCCATGGTTTGGCTCTTTTCTTGTCTTGTTGATTTAGTCACTGCATTATATTAGAATTGTTTTTAATACTTTGCATACTGTTGCACTCTTGAGAACTGTTCAATTGTAAAGTTCAACACTGGTAGAAATCCTCGCAGGATTACAGCCTGTAAGATAGCTTTGGAAGAATGGAAAAAACCACAGACAACAAATAAACTTACATTTTAAAGATGTTTTTTCAAGTACTATTGGTAAAAAAAACAAGAGTTTATTAATGCTTTACTTTAATGAAATTGGATTTGGTAGACCTGTTACAATAACACAATTTTCAGGATGATATATTGTCCCAGAAATTATTGCGATTAATGTTAATATTGTCATTTTAAAGCGCCACTATATAAAATGCTTTTTTCTGCTTCTAGGCTCCCAAAGGATGTGCCACAGTAATCAATTACTAACATAATAATACTATTATACCATTTTACAGTTAAACTAACTTTTTATTATTAAGAACAGACATTGGGCTTCTAATATAAAAATATTTTAACATCCTAAATAACTAAAACAAATAAAGTACAACCACCCTGAGGCTCTGTGGCTTCTGAATATTACATTTTTATTTTATATTATTATAAAAAATTAAGTAACGACATATAGATTCAAGTAACATTTACATTAATTATTTTTTAAACTCTGGACACAAAGGCACTTGCAGATTCTTTTTCTCTGATTATATATATTTATACTATAAAATACAAATTAGCTCAAAGACACAAGTGTTCATATTATCCATATAGCTCTTGCTATAAATGTATTTTTTTTTATATCAGACAAACAATATTCAGCTCAGAAAATGGGCTGGACGGTTGTGTTTTAAATGAGATCTCAGCTTCATTGTCACTGTTTTGAAACAAAGTCAACATACCGCCTCGTTCACGTTGATGGGTTCTCCTAACTCATTTGGCTTAAAGCCAAAATACTCCCACACCAGAGCCGTGGACCGGACTACTCTAAACCTTATAAACGTTCTCTAAAACTGTTTAGCCTTGGATACGTGCGCAAGCTAACATCTCCACACACTCAGTCTCCGCTTTGTGTGTGTGTGCGTGTGTGTGTGTGGAGGCTCTGCGTGCACTACAATAATTTCCTAGCTGATAGATGTATCTAGCTGCAGTTTGTTCTCATGTAAACAAATTCATGCGGAACCCAATGGCTATAATCGACGTCGGCAAAAATGGTTGAGGTTAAAAAAGTATCGGACGATAAGTCAATAACCTAATTATCACACCAGGCCTAGGATTTGGTCATAATCCTTTCTCTGGAGTAAGTGAAGATTTTTTTTGAATGATTTATTGAAAAGACAGACACTATTAGATTTTGTAGGGTAATTTATTACAGCATGACTTTTAGTTCAGAATTTAAAATATATTACAGTTTTTTACAACTGCTAAGAAGCGTTAATCAGTACTTTAGACACTTTTTTAAAACTCTAAATACAGCAACACATCTACCTCATTCAATCAACCGAATAGATGATTTCCTGCACAAAAGCACATTCTGTTGTCAAAACACAAAAAACTGGATCAACATCAACTAATTCTTTCAAATCACTAACGCATGTTCTCTGGTCCAGAGCTACGTATAGTCAATCACTCAGCAACCACCGTCAAAATAATAAAAGCTAGTGACATTACAGAAACAGCATCACAATTGTTTTTTTAACAATTTAAAAAATGCACTTAAGTTTCAAATGTGTGCAACATTTTGTCTACAAGTAATTGAGTGATATTTATTTTATAGAACTACAGTGCAGACTAAAAATTGTCTGTGGCCATTCATTCAGGAAAAAACAGTAGGGACATGACGCTGGTGCCAAACTCTGCAAAAATATTAATATAAACTTCATTAGCCTTAGTCCCATATGTGCAAAATTGAAATACAAAAATAATCCTTACTTTTATTTGAACACCACCACACATTCTTACTCCTCTCTCTTATCCTGGAACAACTACTTATTTCCAGAGGTGTCAAATCACGAAGAATAAATATTGATACTGTTACTTTACTAAAGTAGAAATGTTGATTACCTATATTTTTACAGGAGTAATTATTTTTACATTTTCACATAATTATCTAAACTTTTTACATTTTAAAAATAGCCTCGTTTTATCCTGGCTTCTCATCGTTCAATAAAACCCCTATCCAGATAAATCTCTCCATCCAGACAGAGTGAATCTGATTGTGACTGGATAATAAGAAGTAAAAACATTCAGCCTGTTGGTTTACTTTTACAATTTTACTTACTAAACCTTTTCCTGGACTAACTATTACTTTATCCCCATCCAGACATATTATTTTCTCTCAAAGAGCAAATTATTTTAATGCAAAGATTCAGAACCAGCTGTGATTGGCTTATTTATTATCAATAATCTGTAAATTTTAAATTGTGTATTAATCATAATAGCTTTACACCTGCTATAACTGCAGAAGCAGTAGTTATATATTGTATTTAAGGTGTGGAAATGAGGTATTTAATTTTGGCATGCTGTATTCAAGCAATTGTAAAGAAGATAAGAAAGATCCAGAGTGTGTTAATAAAATGTAAGCATGTTTAAAACATGTTAATTAATTGTATATTGTGTGATAGCAATATAGATTGTATGAACAGTATAGTCCAAAACAGACAGATGTTGTGTTAAGTGTATTTAGAGTTTTGAAAATGGGACTACAGATTGGACAAATGCATGTTAGCAGCTGTAAAAAACTGTAAGAGTGAAATAGAAACTAAAACCCAGGCCAGCAGGTGAGGACCCTTTGGCGTCTCCTCCTCTAACCCAACAATGTCAAATGACCTCTTAAATCTAGATTTTCCATTTTCTCCACCAGGCCCATGTGTGTTTAGATCATTTGAAACAGTGGCAGTGTTGATTTGGTGCTGAACATAAATGCCCCCACAGCTGGATAAGAAGACTTGTGGTGTTTAGGGATGTATCTGTGGTGAGGTGGTCAGTACCTATCACCCAATCTTTAAAATGACCAATATCACATGAACTGGAATTGAAGGAAAAGGTTGTGTATCAGCATGTTTAACCGTTTGGTAAAAATAATGTCTACGATTTTTCTGTCTGTTTTTAAGCAGCACTGGTTTTAAAACAATCGACTACAACATTTTTACTGGTTACTGAGAAGACTGGGAGGTGGCGCTATAGGGGTCTTATCCTGAACGTAGAACCTTTGTTCTCCTCTGCTGAAATGACTGATGGTGTTCGACAGGGGTCCATATTAGGACCCATTCTCTTTTCATTATACATCATTATGATAAACTGTTCTACATTTAAATTGTCATGAGAATTAAGAGGTTAATGGCTGTCAATTTCATGCAGGTGAATAAAGACAAGACAGAGGTCATTGTTTTTGCTGCTCTTTATCTCTTTGAGCCTAGTGCATTTTACCTCTTGAGTTAAGCTTTCTGTGAGACAGGAGAAGCTTAGTACTGCTTGGGTTTAGATTCAGGTGGTGAGGTGCTGAGACCTGTGAGTCAGAAAGGATGAAATAAGTATCATCATCATAAAAGATGTAGGAAAAGCTATATGAGGATATTAGAACTCCTTGTGAGTAAGTATAATGTGAGAAGGGAAGGGACCCTGCACTGAGCCTTGTGGGACACCAGTGGTGAGTTTGAATGAAGCAGATGTTGAACCCCTCCTCCATGTAACATAATACAGATAGGACTTAAATCACTTCCACACATAGCCAGTGATGCCAAGGTCAGAAAGAAGGAATAGAAGGAATAATCTTGTGAATTGTGAAGTAACTGGTTATTATTTAGATAAAGTGTATATGTATTACAAGTGTACCCAAACAATTTCATAACATTTGCATAAAGACTTTTTTTTACTTATGTTTTGTCTTACCAATGAGGCATGTTTTATGTGGTGGCAAGGCCTGGATGAGTCCTAGATTACAGTTATTTCATTATAGAGAGCTATGAAACTGTTTTGCTGTGTCACTAGACAGAGTAAAAATAAACAAACTGGATGTTACCAATTTAAATGATTATGAAAGGTGCACACCAGCTTACTTGTAGTAATCGCTACCTAAAAACAGATAAAAATTCGCTATCAGTTTTTTTGTCCTACTGCATGGATTATAAATACCACCACAGAAAGATAAACAGAAAATGGAAAGGGTGGTTGGTGAGTACTAAATGTGCGTTTACATATATTGCTACATGAAACCACCATAACAATGCTTATAATGTGGACTGACTTAGTTAAAAGTATGATACTCCATATCCCATGAGAGAGTTTCTGACAAAAAGCATTCGTTTTTCACGCACACACGCTTTATACTTACAGTATGTATATGTGTAAAATGCTTTTTAAAGATGACTGTTTTAAATGACTGTCATAGCTGGTATCGCTTTGGTTCTTGTCTTCTGCAGTTGTAGTTTTTATTAGTGTGTTCAGTGGTGCTCTGAAGTAGCTTTCCATTGTCTGACCTTCTTACATCTGCTGCAGAAAGCTGTAATGTGCTGTCAAAGTGAAATTTGTAAGGAGTGCACTGGAAGTGTGTAGTCTTTTCCAGCTGTGGGCTTTGTGAGCAGTGTAGACTCTGGGGGCTAACCCCTCCCCCACTTATTCCTCGCCCCCATTCCTCTAGTTCTTGCTTTCCTTGTAACAGAGCATCTCACGTTTCAAACAAATGTGGAAGCAGACAGCCCTGTCAAATAAACACAGCAAGGCTGCTCTGGCTGTTCTCTCTCACTCTGCTGCTCTGATCCAGCCTCGCTCTATAGAATAACCTAATTTATTACACGTCTAGCATCAAATGAGTCAAAACCGTCTCTTGTGGATAAATTGCTCATTAAAATTTGTGCATAAATATGGTGTGTCCTGCTGCTTGTGATGCAGTGAGAGTCATTGTGCTTTTTTTCTGGGTGTAAAAAGAAGAAGAGCCTTTCTGTTGGCTTGAGCACAACCTCATTACTGGCATTGGACTTTTCTATTATATACTTGTTGTTGCAAATGTTTCTTTTAGCTGATTTCCAGAAATTACTGACGATGCACATCTTCACTTCAGCATCTGTCTATCTGTAGTTCACTGTCTGTCTGTCTGTCTGTCACACAACACACACCACACACAACACACACACCACAAACAACACACACACCACAAACAACACACACACCACACACACCACAAACAACATACACCACAAACACAACACACCACACACACCACACACACCACACACCACACACACCACACACACACCACACACAACACACACACCACAAACAACACACACACCACACACACCACAAACAACATACACCACAAACACAACACACCACACACACCACACACCACACACACCACACACACACCACACACAACACACCACAACACACACCACACACCACAAACAACACACACCACACAACACAACACACCACAACACACACCACACACACAACACACACCACAAACACAACACACACCACACACACCACACCACACACTACAACACACACCACAACACACACCACAAACACAACACACACCACACACACCACAAACACAACACACACCACACACACAACACACACCACACACACCACAAACACACCACACACCACAACACACACCACAAACACAACACACACCACACACACAACACACACCACACACACCACAAACACACCACAAACACAACACACACCACAAACACAACACACACCACACACACAACACACACCACACACACCACAACACACACCACAAACACACCACACACCACAACACACACCACAAACACAACACACACCACACACACACCACACACCACACACACACACCACACACCACAACACACACCACAAACACAACACACACCACACACACCACAAACACACCACACACCACAACACACACCACAAACACAACACACACCACACACACAACACACACCACACACACCACAACACACACCACAAACACACCACACACCACAACACACACCACAAACACAACACACACCACACACACACCACACACCACACACACACACCACACACCACAACACACACCACAAACACAACACACACCACACACACCACAACACACACCACAAACACCACACACAACACACACACCACAAACAACACACACACCACACACACCACAAACAACATACACCACAAACACAACACACCACACACACCACACACACCACACACACACCACACACACCACACACCACACATACACCACACACAACACACCACAACACACACCACACACCACAAACAACACACACCACACAACACAACACACACCACACACACAACACACACCACAAACACACCACACACCACAACACACACCACAAACACAACACACACCACACACACCACACATACAACACACACCACAAACACAACACACACACCACACACGCAACACACACCACACACAACACACACCACACACAACACACACCACACAACACACACCACACACACACCACACACACCACAAACACAACACACACCACACACAACACACACCACACACACACACAACACACACCACAAACACACCACACACCACACACACACCACAAACACAACACAAACACAACACACACCACACACACAACACACACCACACACACAAACAACACACACCACAACACACACCACAACACAACACACACCACACACAACACACACCACACACACACCACAACACACACCGCAAACACAACACACACCACACACACAACACACACCACACACACACCACACACACCACAAACACAACACACACCACACACACAACACACACCACACACACACCACACACACCACAACATACACCACAACACACACCACAAACACAACACACACCACAACACAACACAAACCACACACACCACAACACACACCACAACACACACCACACACACACCACACACACACCACACACACCACACACCACAACACACACCACAACACACACCACAAACACACCACACACCACACACACACCACACACCACAAACACAACACAAACACAACACACACCACACACACAACGCACACCACACACACAAACAACACACACCACACACCACAACACACACCACAACACAACACACACCACACACACAACACACACCACACACACACCACACACACCACAACACACACCGCAAACACAACACACCACACACAACACACAACACACACCACACACCACAACACACACCACAAACACAACACACACCACACACACCACACACACCACACACACACCACACACCACACACACCACAACACACACCACAAACACAACACACACCACAACACACACCACAACACACACCACACACACACCACACACACCACAACACACACCACAACACACACCACAAATACAACACACAACACACACCACACACACCACACACACCACAAACACAACACACACCACACACAACACACACCACACAACACACACAACACACCCCACACACACACCACAAACACCACAACACACACCACAACACACACCACAAATACAACACACACCACAAACACAACACACACCACACACACAACACACACCACACACACCACAACACACACCACAACACACACCACAAATACAACACACAACACACACCACACACACCACACACACCACACACACCACAAACACAACACACACCACACACAACACACACCACACAACACACACAACACACACCACAACACACACCACACACACCACAACACACACCACAACACACACCACACACACACCACACACACCACACACCACAACACACACCACACATACAACACACACCACAAACACAACACACACACCACACACACACCACACACCATACACCACACACACAACACACCAGAAACACAACACACACCGCACACAACACACACCACACAACACAACACACCACAAACACAACACACACCACACACACACCACACACACCACAACACACACCACACACACCACAAACACAACACACACCACACACAACACACACCACACAACACAACACACCACAACACACACCACACACCACAACACACACCACACACAACACACACACCACAACACACACCACAAACAAAACACACACCACATACACTACACACACCACACACACACACCACACACCACAACACACACCACAAACACAACACACACCACACACACCACACACACCACAACATACACCACAAACACAACACACACCACACACACAACACACACCACAAACACAACACACACCACAAACACAACACACACCACAACACACACCACAACACACACCACGAATACAACACACACCACACAACACAACACACGCCACAACACAACACACACCACACAACATACCACAACACACACCACAACATACACCACAAACACAACACACACCACAAACACAACACACACCACAACACACACCACAACACACACCACGAATACAACACACACCACAACATACACCACAAACACAACACACACCACAAACACACACCACAACATACACCACAAACACAACACACACCACAAACACAACACACACACAACACACACCACAAACACAACACACACCACACACCACAACACACACCACACACACACCACAACATACACCACGAATACAACACACACCACAAACACAACACACACCACAACATACACCACAAACACAACACACACCACAAACACAACACACAACACACACCACAACACACACCACAAACACAACACACACCACAACACACACCACAACATACACCACGAATACAACACACACCACAAACACAACACACAACACACACCACAACACACACCACAACACACACCACAACATACACCACAAACACAACACACACCACAAACACAACACACAACACACACCACAACATACACCACAAACACAACACACACCACAAACACAACACACACCACAACACACACCACAAACACAACACACACCACAACACACACCACAACATACACCACGAATACAACACACACCACAAACACAACACACAACACACACCACAACATACACCACAAACACAACACACACCACAAACACAACACACAACACACACCACAACACACACCACAAACACAACACATACCACATAATGGAAGGAGAACACAGCATTCCAAGAAAAAACATTTGCTACCCACATGCTGTGGGGCTGTGTGATCAGTGCAGGTACTGGGAATCTTGTTAAAGTAAAGAGTCACATGAATTTCAGTCAATATCAGCAGATTCTTGAGAACAATGTTTAAGAATCAGTGAGAAAGTTGACGTTGCGCCGGGCTGGATACTTTAACAAGACAACGACCCTAAACATAAACACTGCTCAAACTCTACTAAAGCATTCATGCAGAGGAACAAGTACAACGTTCTGGAATGATCATCTCAGTTCCCAGACCTGAATATTACTGAAAATCTGTGCTGTGATTTTAAACTGGCTGTTTATGCTCAGAAACCATCAAACCTGACTGAACTGGAGATGTTTAGTAAAGAAGAATTATCCAAAATACCTTCAACCAGAAGCCAGACTCTCATTGGAAGCTATAGGAAGAATTTAGAGGCTGTTATTTCTGCAAAAGAAGGATCTACTAAATGTTGATGTAATTTTATGTTGGGGTGCCAAAATTTATGCACCTGCCTAATTTAGTTTAAATAATTATTGCACACTTTCTGTAAATCCTATAAACTTCATTTCATTTCTCAAATATCACTGTGGTCGTCTGCTATATGATATATTTAACTGGAAAATAAAGGAAGATCTGGAAAATTATTAGGGGTGCCCAAACATTTTGATACCACTGTACTATTTTATAGACTTATATTTAAGATACTTTCTTTGCTCTTCCCAGATCAGATCAGTTATTAACAGTATTTATTTATTGTATAACCAGGCTTATATTAGATTCCTATGCTGGATAATGTCATATATTTGTTGATTGGTCTGCGCACCATCTTTAAAGAGTAAGTGATTACAATAAAATAGTATATAGCATGCTATTACAGTTCTGCCTGTAATAGAGCTTAGTAAACATACACACATTGGGAATTTGTGCTTATCTGGGTCACATATCAGCATGTGACGTTGGTTGACATTGCTTAGGGCAGATACACACACACACAATGTGTAAAGTCTTGTTGGTCATTCTATCTCACTTAGAAGGCAGTGTAGTGATGAAGGTCTCTGGTTCTTAAAGAAAATAAATACATCTGGACATTTTCAAGGTTTCGACAGCTTACTGATACAAATAAGGGTTTAGCTGTGTTGTCTTTAGCTATTAGCATTATGGCCCAATAAAATAGAAGGATTTATAACATAACTTTAATTCAGAAATGACTTTGTGGCTCAGAAGAGTAGGCAGCATTTCTTATATTTCAGACACAGTGCTAGTATTTTTCTCTTCAATTGTTCTAGAAACCAGGATCTATTAAAAAGTGCTAGAAACATCTCATCTATAAGATGAAGAAGGGGATGGTGAATTTCAGAGGAACTGTTTTGGTGAAGGCCCTGGTAAACTCCTAAGAGTCAGACAACCAAAACGATGGGCAGAATTAGCTCTAGTTCCTGTGAAGGCTGTGCTACGTTGATGTGTTTAGTGTAATTGTCTGTGCTGCAGTGTTCTGGGATAATGGCATAAACTATGAGAGTGCCAAACAGTTCAAGTCCAAGTTCAGGTTTATTTATATAGTGCTTAGACATTGCCACAAAGCTGCCATACAGAGATCTGGGTCTGAGGCACTAAGCGAGAATGATTCTCTTCTGATGGACATTAGATAGCAAAAAAAAAGACAGCAAATGCATGAAATGGACAAAGGTAATAATGGTTATTTAACCATTGAAAAGAATAAAGGAATAAAGATTACTTTACATACTACACAAAATGCTTGGATTAAACCAATAAATGTCAGAGATGATTGGAAGAAATTTGATCAGAATGATCATGTAAATATGAATATGTAAGGAACTTAGTATAATTCTGTTTGTGATTAGGGTTTAATAAGAGTCTCTGTAAGGATCGCTGGTGATGTTTGGGGTGAATGGTTCATGTAGGTGGCTGCATGATGGTGGCAGATGAAAGCAGACACAAGGATGCATCAGTTAAGTTCTGTGATGGTGACTGGGAATATAAGACAGATATAAATGTTGTTCTCAGTGAATCCTGTGATCTATTGAATGGACCAGTAAAACCTCATATTGTTATTATGTGTAAGTACATTCTAATATGTCTGATAAAATTAAATCCTGTAAAATCTCAGTAGAAGTCTGTAGATTATAGTCAATACAAACTATTTTTTGTTGCTGGGTCTGCAACTTAGAGAATGGTGTGTATGTAACTGTGGACTGTGGGTGGTGTTGTTTAAGCCATTTGTCTGGTCTAATCCAAGTTTCTGCAATTAAAATTTCAGACTTTTTTCTGAAATTGTGTTGAGTGTAGAGATCATAAACAGTCTCTATTCACTTTACAGTATAATGTATTCTGTAAAGTATATAAAGTGTGTGATTGTGAACTGAGATGTTTCAACGTAGATAGCAGATGCATATGATAGCTCTGGTTATAAGTAGTTATAAGTTTTATTTGCAGCAGCATGAGAGCAGTGATGTCTCTTACACCAAACATGGCAGGGTGCACTTTTATCAAAGTCTTTAACATGTGACCCACCTGTCTATAGAATACTGTTTTATTTGAGATTTGGAAATTTAAGCAGTCTTTCTTGAATTAGAAATTTAAATTATCAGCAATGTTTTTAAAGAGGTGTAACGGTGGTCCTGATTTTTTGAACAAAAGAATGTAATGAACAAAGACAGATCCTTGTGTATAACCATTGTATTTGCCATTTATTGAATGATTCTACAACATGTATATCATGTATATCATTACAATTATATATATATATATATATGTGAGAATGCTGACTCATTGCAGATATAGCATGAATAGTGTAATTTTTGTCTGTAAATTCTGACTGTGGGCTGAGGGAAGTCTAATAAAACGTACGTGTACGTGTGATGAGCTTCAGTAGCTTTTTTCTGATGTCCTCCAAAAACTTTTTGGACTGAATCTGATGTACTTAAGCAGAATTCTTCTCTTTAGACCAGGTATCCAAAACTGTGAGGTTTTCTTGTATAGCTGAGTAAGCCAAACCCACACATGAACTGTTGAGAACATCTGAATGCAATTATCCTAGATCATTATCTTAGAGGTTCACAGACATTTTCCTCTAATAGCCTTTAGAATTTGTTCACTTTATAATACTGTATGTATTCTATTTACGTTTATAAAGTTATAATTCTGTTTCTAACCTGTAACTGGTAACACACATATACATAGTACATGTAGTACATGTAAAAAAACCCGTTGTGATTAGATGTGATTAGATCTGCCGTACGTAGCTTTTAACTCAGGCTTGGTTTCTGGCTCTCTGCCTCCTGCTTCTTATGTTGGTCACAATAACAAATTACTGTATATTATTAGCAGAGCAATTGTGTATTATGTATACTTTTTATCATGGTTTAAAAAAAGTCTGGATGGTCTGCATTTTATCTTGTTTATGTTGTTGCCACTTTACAGTTTAGTGCATAGCAAAGAAGTAAGATGACCATTAGACTATAAGATTGCCTGAGAAGTTCCGGCTAAAAACAAACAACCGAACATTGACTTAATGTGTAGTATTTTAGACAAAGGCCCAACAGTGTGGTGTTCTGCAAGCTCTGCAAATTAGAAATGGCCTATTAAAACAGCACAGCTCCTATGCACAAACAATTGAAAAAAAAAATCATCCAGGAGGGTTTTGTGAAAATGGCAGCAAATCTGTACTGTATTAGTGAGGCCCAATACTCCCCTTATTAAACTTTTGTACCCCATTTCAGGTGTCATTATCATTACCCGGTTCTACCTGTGTGAGAAATGGTATGTTCATGGGAGGGGTTAATGGTATAAAAGGTGTACTGGATCTATGAGTAAGGGGGGCAGATAGTTTGGGATATCGGCCATGAAAAGAAGCTCTATACGACTGTATAGGAGATAGACCTTATTCTCTGCGTGAAGAGATTATTTTGTGTTTGTTTACTTTTTCGTTTTCTTTTCTCGTCAAGTACGTACGCCTGTAAATTTGTAAATATTAGTGTTGGTGTGTAAATAAACGGTGCCGGATAAACTGTACCTCCTTGTTGCCATGGTTACTGGCCCTGCTTCTGAGCGCTCGCCCTACACTACCCATAAAGTTTCGTTCTGTCCTTGCTAGATATGAACGCGCTTTATCACACATGGTGGCAGCAGTTGCCGTAACTAAAGTTTGGCAGAGGTAATACAGTAACTAACGAGGGCTTCGGACGCCAGAGAAAGAGACGCCGCAGCCATTTTGCAGCGTGCTACTGAGCGGCCCCAGCCAGGAGAGGGCGATGGCACCAAAAAAGCCCACCGTCACCCAATCATCAACACATACACGCAGTGACGACCAGGAATGCGAATCCTCCGAAGCGCAAACAACAGAGAGTGCGTCGGAGATCGCTTGTCTTCAGAAGACGTTTCAAAACTTCATGGATATGCAGCTGCAGAAAGACGAGGAGCTGTGCAGAGAAGCGGCGAAACAAGACCAGAGGTGGCGCTCGATGCAACTTCAGTTCGGACTCCTGCAGCAGGAGGTTAGGCGCGGCAGAGAGGAAGAAGACACCGGAGCACCACACATTTAGTTCCGCTGCTGGAAGGGAAAGCCAGGGCAGCTTGTGTCGCTATGTGCGCTGAGGACATTAACGACTTTGATGCGGTGAAAGAGGCTGTGCTCAGGAAATTCCAGATAAGCTGAGGGAGGATTTCGGCTGGGAAACCAGATTCCGGCAGGCAGAGGGGTGAGTTTGAGCAACGTGAACATGGTGTTGTGATGAATCAGCTTAGACCAGCCTTTAAGACGCAATGGCGCAAGAGTCCCAGTAAGAACCCTATAGATAAACAAAAGATCAGATGCTTTAACTGTAACCAAATAGGCCATAAAAGCAATGAATGTCAGTACCCGCCAAGTAGTGCTAATCATCTATGCTACATACCTAGAAAGGAAAACTCTTTTACTACAAGGGAAGGTAGTGACGAGACCACAGTTTTTGTTAAAATCAAAGGCAAACAGTATAAAGCATTGGTAGACACAGGGGCTAGCCAAACACTAGTGACGCAAACGTGTCTAGACCACCTGCAATACAACTGGACAGGCAAACTTAGGGTTAAATGTATCCACGGTGACGAGCAGACATATCCTACTACAGAGATTACCATCTCAATTAAAGGCCAGGCGTACCTGGTAAATGTAGGAATTGTACAAAACGCACCTTAAGCTGTCATATTAGGTAGAGATATCCCAGTACTGGTGGATCTACTAAATAGCGACAAGGAAGGCACAGCAGAGGTCATGGTTATTACCAGGCAACAAGCAAAAAATACACCAAAAGACAATTTGGACATGCTCAGCAAACTACCCTATGCTCATGAAATAAAGCGTAAAAAGTCGAAGATGGAAAGGCGTAAAGAGAAGATTAAAGGCACCAAAGTAGCAGAGAAAATAGAGCAGCCAGCTGCTAATATCTTTAGCCTACCCTTTAACATTGAGGAACAGCAGAGGGAAGATATAACATTAAAACCACTTTTCTCTAAAGCAGCACAGGACGGTGATAATAGAGAAGGTTGTCACTTAGCTGTAAAGGACAACAAGCTTTACAGAATCTCTGAGAAGGGAGAACAGCTAGTACTTCCACAGGGTTTGAGACCTGAAGCGCTTAAAATGGGACACTCAGACCCATGGGCAGGCCATTTTGGCCAAACTAAAACCTTTTTTCGTGTAGCTGACAGATTCTACTGGCCAGGACAATTTACTGACGTGGTGCAGTATTGTAAAAATTGGCTCGAATGCCAATTAACCGCACCACAGAAAAAATCAAACAGAGTACCAATGATAAGTATGCCAATCATAGATGTGCCATTCACGCGCATAGCCATGGACGTTGTAGGTCCATTACCACGCACTAAAAATGGCAACCGTTACATCCTGGTAGTGTGCGATTACGCCACTAAATATCCCGAATGTTTTCCGCTTAGAAACGTCAAAACACGCCAGATCTTCAATGCCCTCATCCAACTCATCTCCAGAGTAGGGATCCCTCGGGAGATATTGACAGATTGTGGTACCAATTTTACATCTAAGCAGATTAAGGCAGTTTACTCCCTGTTGGGCATTAAAGGGATACATACAACACCATTTCACCCTCAAACTGACGGTCTGACAGAACGCTTTAAGAAGACCCTAAAGCAAGCATTAAAGAAACTCACCAACACCAACGGAACGGATTGGGACACATGGCTACCATACGTCATGTTTGCATACCGTGAGGTGCCCCAATCTTCCACCGGTTTCTCCCCATTTGAACTTTTGTACGGACGCCAGGTGAGAGGCCCTCTGGATATCCTGAAAGAAGCTCTGGAGGGAGACAACAGAGAACAAGGCCTAAACATTCTGTCATACGTCATGAAAATGAGAGAGAAACTGAGCCAGCTCGTTGAGACTGTCCATGAGAATATGGGAAAGGCTCAGGTGCAACAGAAGCAGTGGTACGACCAAGCAGCACGGACCAGAGTGCTACAGGAAGGACAACAAGTACTCATCCTGTTACCCACTAGCGACACAGGACTGTTGGCTAAGTGGCAGGGTCCTTACAAAGTGCACAGACAGGTCGGCGATACCACGTATGAACTGTACATGCCAGACAGGAGGAAGAAACTCCAAAGCTTCCACATCAACATGCTGAGGCCATGGAACGAGCCTGAGGCTGCATGCTCGGAGCAGCTATGGGTCAGAGCAGTGGAGGAAGATGAGGAAGCAAAGGAGCAGTATTTCCCTACAGGTGGCGCCAAGTCAGTTCTTCCAGAAGTGTCACACCTGGGTGTACTGCAGAAAGAGGAGTTACTGCAAGTAATTCCACAAGGTGTGTTCTCAGAGGAACCTGGACGGACAGAGGTCACGCAACACAACATTCGACTCATCAAAGACGGGCCGATTCGTCAGACATCCTGCAGAGTTCCAGCTTGACTCGTCCCAGCTCTAAAGAAAGAGGTGGAGGACATGCTGAAGATGGGCATCATAGAGCCTTCGAGCAGTGAATGGTGCAGTCCTGTTGTGTTGGTCCCGAAAAAGGATGGAGGACTGCGCTTTTGTGTAGACTTTTCCAAACTAAATGCAGTTTCAGCCTTTGACCCGTACCCTATGCCACGAGCAGACGAGCTCATTGAGAGGTTGGGCAAGGCTAAAATTTTGTCCACGTTGGATTTATGTAAGGGATACTGGCAAGTCCCACTTAGCCAGGCATCTAGGAGACTTACTGCTTTTAAAGCTGCTTCTGGATTGTATCATTTTCGGACAATGCCTTTCAGACTTCATGGAGCAGCTGCTACGTTCCAGCGTCTCATGGATACAGTTCTGAAGGGTACAGAGGAGTTTGCGGCAGCATATATTGATGATGTCGTGGTCTTCAGTGCTTCGTGGGAGGAGCACCGACGTCTTCTGGGCATTGTTCTCAGAAAGATCGCAGAGGCAGGACTGACTGCTAACCCAGCTAAGTGTCATCTAGCTCGCAGTGAGGTGTCGTACCTTGGATTCATCCTAGGTGGTGGGCAGGTCAGACCTCAGGTGGACAAAGTGGAAGCAGTGCGAGCCACACCACAACCTACGACAAAAAGGCGGGTGCGGTCGTTTTTGGGTCTAGTTGGATGGTACCGTAGGTTCATCCCGGACTTTGCGACCAAAGCGACAGCTCTAACGGACCTTACAAAGAAGGATATGCCACAAAGGGTCAGATGGACGCCGGAGTGTGACATTGCATTCAATGTACTCAAAGACAGCCTGTGCAAGGAACCAGTTTTAGCCAGTCCAGACTTTTCAAAGCCCTTCTGTGTGCAGACCGACACATCAGGCACAGGTCTGGGCGCAGTCTTGTTACAGGGAGAGGGTGAGGATCGGCAACCCATCCTGTACATAAGCAGGAAGCTTTTCCCCAGAGAGGTAAGGTACTCCACTATAGAAAAGGAGGCTCTCGCCATTAAGTGGGCACTTGACTCTCTGAAATACTATTTGTTGCAGACTGAGTTTCTTTTGGAGACTGATCACAAAGCATTACAGTGGATGAAGAGGATGAAAGACTCTAACGCCAGAATTACTCGCTGGTATCTGGCACTACAGCCCTTTAAGTTTGACATTCGCTATAGAAAGGGCTCGGAAAATGTCACTGCAGACTTCCTTTCTCGACACTGGGAGAGTGCAGAGCTTGAAGGGGGGGTGTGTGATGAAGTAGGCTATACCCCTCTTCATCACCATAAAGACTATATTACTTACCTGTGTACACTCATGCTCAGCCTGTTGAGACAAAAGGGTACTACACGTAACTCAAAACCTTTTACTTACCTGGGTGAGTCCATCCTTGCAGAAGAGAGGGGGAGTGTGTACCTGTAAAAGAAAGGGAAGAAATGTGAATGTGTATTTTATATGTACATTGAAATTCGTACAGATTTCAGCACTTACAAACTGATTAGAGTTTGCTACTATTATTATTAGGGTTCAAGCACCGAAGGTGCGTAGAACCCTATTGTTTTTGCTAAGATTTTTCTTCTTATTATTATTATTATTAGGGTTCAAGCACCGAAGGTGCGTAGAACCCTATTGTTTTTGCTAAGATTTTTCTTCTTCTTCTTCTTCTTCTTATTATTATTCTTTTTCTCCTGTAAAAACAGTTGTGCAGCCTAAACCGTAAGTCATAGAGAAATGAAACTTGGTAGGTAGATGTAGGATCAGTGCATCTCGGTGAACAACAAAAATGGCACCGATTGGTCAAGTGGTGGCGCTATAAACAAGGAAATTCATTTTTCACGATTTTCTCAATAACTCAAAAACCATAAGACCTACATTCAAAATTCTTTTTTTGATGGATTCCTTGGGTCAATACCAACAACTCAACTTCCAATTTGGACCATGCACTTCCGTCTATATAGATTTTGTGCTAATTTGCATAATATGCAAAACCTACTTTTGCAAACTAGTCCTAGGAATTTTGACCAATCCTGGCATGTTTGGTATCAAAACACTCGTGAGAGCATGCGCTTCAATATTCATTAAGAAAAAGTTGAAATATGTAAACAATATGGCCGCCATATGCAAATTAGTCCGTCCGGATATATGCCCCATTCACTTCAAGAGGTAAATTTGGAGCACTGTTTCTCAGCAACCGTGCAACCTAGCAAGTTGAAACTTTGCATGCAGAATCTATCATACAGCCTCTAAAGGATGTTCAAAGGGCAACTTAATCAATCAACATGGCTGAACAGCATCAGCCAATCAGCATTCAGCAGACATTTTGGCAGGCTGAATGTTGCCCAATCTGGATGATATTTGGCAGTTATGTTCAGGTGGAGACACTGTAGTGACCTGCAAAGTGCTGAAACAATCCGCCCACTGGGGGGCGCTGTTCCAAAAAAACGAGTATATGTCAATCATGCTGTACTATTTTGACATCTAATTGTTTTTGCCATATTTAGTACAGTGGCTCTGACAAATTTCTCAATACAACTATGTTTAAAAAGTGCTTTGTTCATTCATAATTGCTAATTGTTTGAAAATAGCTATATTGAAACTACTCTCTGGATATTTGGCCTATCACCTCCATTTCAGTCTTGCTGCACACTGTAGAGTCTCTAGGTAAATGTTCATTAAAAACATTTGTGAAAATTTCACATACAATACTCTCCAGGCATCAAGCAATCTGTGCGTCCTTGGAATTTCTAACCTAAATTGCTGTAACTCTGCAGTATTTGCTGTAATCTCACAATGTTATAGACCTCTGTACAATATCACTCTGATGAAGCGCCATTTAATACAGAACTAGATTAAGAATAACTTGACATTACATGTCACAGGGTTTCCGCCACGTTGATTTCAGTGCGGCGGTCCGCCACGCCTTCGTTCTTCCCCGCCACCCTTCATGAAAATTCGGAGCCTGGCGTTTTTCCCGCGCTTGATCAGCGTTGCCCCGCCCTCTCTCGTTTCTGACACTGGAATTTGATCATCTCGACAGGACACCGGCTGTCAAACTGGACAACTGAATCCGAGGTATGTGGCGCTGAAATGATGTTTTTTTATATTTGTGAACAAGTTGTTGAACATTGTTCAAGGGTTATATCGGTAATATGTTGTAGACGTAGCCTACACAACACGGCTGGTTTCGCATGTTGCATCTATTTCGGGAGGCTACAGGTGAGGGCTTCTCTAGCCGTAATTCCTAAACGCACAGCTGTGTTCCAGTCCTGCACATGTAGCAGGGTGGCCGCGGGTCCTTAAAAAGTCTTAAATGGTATTAAATTTCATTTTTGTCAAATAAGGCCTTGAAAAGTCTTATTTTGTCTTAAAATTTCAACCAAAATGTCTTAAATTTGCCGGAGCTAAATTTAGGGGGGAATAATTCCGTCAGCCATGTGTTGAACTTCGGGGGTGGAAATCGGTAGTTAGTCATGCAGTGCCAACATAACGCGCGCGCGAGAGAGAGAGTGTGAGTATAGGACACAGCGAGAGAGAGAGACTGAAACATAACGCGAGAGAGAGAGAGAGAGCGAGAGCGCGCCTGTAAATAGCGAGAGAGAGAGACTGAAACATAATGCGAGAGAGAGAGAGAGAGAGAGACTGAAACATAATGCGCGCGCGCGAGAGAGATGAATTAAACAGTGATTAAACAGCTTCAACTTACGCAGGTGTCCACTCAGGCTCACTCACCTGGTGGAGTGAAAATCACGCTATGTTTCTGTTTCTGGAGCTGTCATAAAGCAAGGATGTAGGGCCCTAGAATAGAGGCACCCTAGAACAGCTCTGTGATGCATTTGTTTTCACGGTCCAGTAAACATTTTATTGTAATTAAATTAAAGATTAAAGATATTGATATGTATAATTTAACATTTTGTGTTGCACACTTTTACGTTTACCGTATCTGAAAAAAGAACAATAAGGATTTATTTTAAAGAAACCTACTTTTTGCAACTTTTTGTTTTAAGTGGGCATTTTTCAGTGACAGTTGGAAATAAAGAAAATAACTGGAAACATGTGTAATTGTGTTATATCGTGATATCATTAACGTGATATAAATTATCGGTTCCCAACCGGGGGGTCCTGCCACCACACCTTCAAGGAAATCCTGGGGGAAACCCTGTGTCATATCAGAACATTCACTCCTTTGTGCCTCTTCTCAACATTAATAACAGGTGAAAGACTTTTGATCATTTTAAATGTGACAGAATGTCTCCAATTGTGTTAGACATTCTTACACATCACCATCCTATGCTCTAGTAGGCACCATTGTGCTAGTTGGTGCTTGATGAAGCGCCATTTAATTCAGAACTAGATTTATAATAACTTCGTAATTACATGTCATATCAGAACATTCACTCCTTTGTGTTAATTTAAACTTGTTTGGTCAAACATTTCAGCTTGTTCTGCAAAGGTTCAAAGGTCAATCTGAATACCACTTTGTGAACATTCTGGTTGAAGCCACCTGATCAATACCAATAACATGTAGACACCTTTTGACTAGTTCTAACTCACTTAATGAATATCCTACAAAGTTCACTAGATTTACATGTGAATTTAAGCACTGATCAGGTTGAAAGGCCTCTGCTCAACATTAATAACAGGTGAAAAACTTGATAATTTCTAAATGTGACAGGGCATCTCCAATCATATTAGACCTTCTTACACATCACCATTCAATGCTCCAGTAGGCACCATTGTGCAAGTTGGTGCTTGAACCCGATGATTGCCGCTTGCGGCTATATTTATTATTATTATTATTAATATTGTTATTCTTATTATATCATAGTACCATGTACTTGGTGTATCATTACCAAGTACTTGGTTCTACCTGTGTGAGAAATGGTATGTTCATGGGAGGGGTTAATGGTATAAAAGGTGTACTGGATCTATGTGTAAGGGGGGCAGATAGTTTGGGATATCGGCCATGAAAAGAAGCTCTATACGACTGTATAGGAGATAGACCTTATTCTCTGCGTGAAGAGATTATTTTGTGTTTGTTTACTTTTTCGTTTTCTTTTCTCGTCAAGTACGTACGCCTGTAAATTTGTAAATATTAGTGTTGGTGTGTAAATAAACGGTGTCGGATAAACTGTACCTCCTTGTTGCCATGGTTACTGGCCCTGCTTCTGAGCGCTCGCCCTACACTACCCATAAAGTTTCGTTCTGTCCTTGCTGGATATGAACGCGCTTTATCACACTAATAAATAATTATATTCCACAATTGTAATAGTTCTATTGCTTCATTTGTCTCTAGCCCATATGGTAAACGTGAATCTGCTTCGGAGAGTTCTTTTTTAACTATTAGCTAATACATATCATTTTGGAGTTTCCTATCCTGTTCTTGACAGCTGTCTAGCTATTTTAGTAAAATATGTCAGTAAAATCAAAAGATTCCATAATTTCATATTTTTTCAGTGTTTAAAACAATTACATCACAAAGTTTCATAGTATCATAATGTAGTTTTATAGCTCTTAATTCCTTATTCTGTTAATTAAGGTAATGTAATTAATGTACAGAATTTCTTTGAGAGAAGGCAGCATCTAAAATCTAAAATTGTTGACTTATGCTGTTGACTTTTGCTTATGCTTATGCTGAATTTAACAAATAATTTGTTAGTTATTCCGGTGCAGAAAAGCTGGATAAAGTATGTGAAAGATACAGAAATTCTAGTCCTGTTGGCATGTCATTAGCACAATGGATTGTGAAAGAATTGAAAGAGCTGTGTGTTAGGGTTAACCCAGGCTTCATTTCTAAATCTGAAATCGATTATTTCAGTCTTGTGAAAGCCAAAACGCATACATAAGATTTGTCTTGTCTCAGTGAATCTTAGAAGGAGCATGCACATAGTGTAGTCACAGTCATTAGTGAATGCATGTGTGAAAGGGGTATTCATGCAAGGGAGATTTTGAGGAGCTTACAGCTGAGTCTCATCATGGCTGACTTTATGTGCCTGCGTCAGAGCTTCCTAACTTCACTTAGGGTTAAGTAAATAAGCTATTCCAATTAAATTATCTGGAAAGGGAAAATAACACTAAACTATTTAGGGACAAAAGCCAAAAATGCCTTATGTTCCACTGTAACTATAGCCTTGTATGAAAAATTCACAGTTCATCTAATGAAACACTTTCATCTGAATTTGGTTTAATTAAGGACATTTTCTTCTTCTGTCAGCTTAAACAAATGTCAAACACAAGTAGCCAATATTCTACTACATTTATTTTAGATTTTATGACTGATGTTTCTCAAATTATGATCCAGCGTTTCTACACTCTTCATTAAGTTCTTCGTTTGTGCATTGTATTACCTGGACTGTGTTTTCACTACTGCCTCTTGGATTACCTCTGACATTGGATCTCTCGTGTATGAACTCTGGACTGTCTCTCGTTTATGGTATGGTTTTGTCTACATTGCTCTGGTTTCTGGTGATTACCCATTTTCTGTATCAACCACGTCTTACATCTGTTTATTTTTATAATAAACGTATTGTTTTATCAGTATCTGCACGTGTCTGCAATTCTGTGCTCACCATGACAGTTATAACATTTCTCCCAAATTCCAAATAAAAATATTGTCATTTAGAGCATTTATTTGCAGAAAATTAGAAATGGTTGAAATAACAAAAAAGATGCAGAGCTTTCAGACCACAAATAATGCAAAGAAAACAAGTTCATATTCATGAAGTTTTAGAAGTTCAGAAATCAATATTTGGTGGAATAACCCTGTTTTTTAAGGACAGTTTTCATGCCTCTTGGCATGTTCTCCTCCACCAGTCTAACACACTGCTTTTGGATAATTTTATGCCAATCTTGAAGCAAAAATTTAAGTAGTTTAGCTTTGGTTAATGGATGTGATCATTCATCTTCCTCTTGATTATCTTCCAGGTTTTCAATTTGGTACAATCAAAGAAACTCTTTTTTTTTTCAAATGATCTCAAAATGATCAGTTTATCTGATTTTACCATTTATAGGTATATATTTAAGTAAAATGAACATTGTGGTTTTATCCTATAAGCCAATTACATAATTTCTCCCAAGTTCCAAATAAAAATATTTTAATTTAGAGCATTTATTTACAGTGGGGTTCAGGTCTGGAGATGTGTCATGGCCAGCCCAATCTCCAGCCCTGAACCCCATTAAAACCTCTGGAATGTAATCAAGAGGAAGATAAATGGTCACAATCCATCAAACAAAGCTGCACTGCTTGACTTTTTGTGCCATGTCACCCAAAATCAGTGTGAAAGACTGGTGGAGAGCATGCAGAGACACATAAAAGCTGGGATAAACAATCTGGGTTATTTTACCAATTATTGATTCTGAACTCTCCTTAGATATAACATTAGTATATGTTTCTAAATAAATATGAACTTGATTTCTTTGCATTATTTGAGGTTTGAAAGCTCTTCATATTTCTCGTTAATTTGACCATTTCTCATTTTCTACAAATAAATGTTCTAAATTATAATATATTTATTTGGTATTTGGGAGAAATGTCGTCAGTAGTTTATAGAATAAAACCACAATGTTCATTTTACTCAAACATCATCCTGCACCATCCAGACCTACCAATAACCAGAACTAATAAAAACTTCAAGACAAGTACTTATCCCTACTGCTTTTAAGCAGCCTCTAGATGTGAAACCAGACAGGTCCTAAGTGTTAAGCATTTTCAAAGCACATTGATTTTTTCACACAGTGCCAGATTGGTCTGGATAGATTTTCCTTTAATAAATGAAATTATCATTAAATAAAAACATTTTTACATTTACTCAGGTTATATTTGTCTGATATTAAAATGTGTTATTCTGAGAAATGTGTAATGTATATAAAATAAAAAGCAAAAATAATAGCAGGGAGGGAAATACTTTTTCACAGCACTGTATATATATATATACACACCCCTATCTTTAGTAGATAGATTTCTCCTTTATAAATACATTTTTTTTGTATTTTAATTCATAGCACTGTAATATAATGTAACATTATACTTAAATATTTGATGCCTCTTTAGCGCATGACTGAAACGCACTGGTCTGCAAATGGTTAGTTGTAATCACAGTTGTGATTGCCAGTTAAGATGGCTAGAAAGCATGCTGCACTCACACAGTCACATACAATGGAGTGCCCTTAAAAGGTGCCAGCTTATTGTGCTATCATGTCAATCAGCAGGGAAAAAGTATTCATGCAAGCTATGACGCAGATGATTTAACTGAGTTCATTACTGAGCGGCGCCAAAAGCAACATGAGTAACTTAAGAGAAACAGGACTTTATTTTTAAGGTGAAATGTCCAAAGTGGTCAAAAATGCAGGCGTAGGTAAAAAATGATGTACTGTATACATTAACTACTCCTCTTGCATGTTTTCACACTCTTTGTAGTTCTGTAATTACAGACTGTAGTCCTGTGTCTGTTTTTCTGCATACATTATTATTCTTTTTTCACATTGTTTTTCAATGGTCAGGAACCCACAGGAGAAACCATCACAGAGCCGTTATTATCTGGGTGGTGGGTTTATTCTCAGCTGTCACTGGCATGATATTGGTGTGTTAATGTGTTGTGCTGGTATGACTGGATCAGACGCAGCAGTGCTGCTGGAGTTTTTAAACACTGTGTTCATTGTTCAAGTCCCGCAGTTACATTGAGATGTTTATAAAATCCACTTATACCAGCACAACACACACTAAGACACTAACGATCATGCCAGTTTCATTGCAGTGCTGAAAATTACCCACAACCCAAATAATAGCTGCTCTGTGGTCCTGTGGGGTCCTGATCGTTTTTTGTTGACAAATCTGCAATAAGAAAAACAGCAAAAAAACGTTTGCAAAAGAGCACCTGGATGTTCCACAGCAGTACTGGCTAAATATACTGTGGGCAGATGAAACCGAAATTAAGTTGTTTGGAAGGAACACACAATGCTATGTGTAGAGAAAAAAGGCACAGCACACCATCATCAAAACCTCATCCCAACTGTGAAATATGATGGAGGAGGCATCATGGTTTGGAGCTGCTTTGCTGCCTCAGGGCCTTGACGGATTGCCGTCATCAATGGAATAATGAATTCCAAAGTTTACCAAGACATTTTGCAGGAAAACATAAAACCATCTGTCTGCCAAAAATTCCAAAATTCCTCCTGACTGTGGTGCAGGTCTGATCTGCAACTACAGGAAACGTTTGGTTGAGGTTATTGCTGCCAAAGGAGGATCAACCAGTTATTAAATCCAAAGGTTCACATACCCCCCCCAATCCCCCCCCCCCCCCCCCACTGTACATGTTAACATGTTGTGCTCAACAAAACCATGTTGTGACTTTATATGAAGATCAGTACACATTTAATGACCAATCTATGCAGAAATCCAAGTAATTCCAATTTCATATACTTTTTCTTGCAACTGCATATACCTATACACTCTTGCACACAGTTAAAATGCATAATGCTTTTATTTGAGACTTTGTTATGATTGTGACTGAAATAGAAATGTTTAACCTTTCATTTAAAAAGTTAAAATGTTAACAGTGTTAGTAGTGTGTTAAAAAGCAGGCAACCCATTTCAGAGCATGTGTAGCAAACACAGTTCAACAAGAGCACATTGAAAAATGAGTAGGAAAAATGTGACATTTATTTTAAGGTTTGGATGGGAGGATATAGGTAGAGTTCTGTAATAAGGCATATATCTAAGACAAGTTAATTGTCTGAGGAAGGTTGGTAGAAATTAAATTTGTGGTGGCATCATGCATGTTTGTTGCTTTGATTTGTTTTTAAATATATAAAAAAATAATAAACACATTCCTGGGAAATGTCTTAAACAATCCAAAAAAATATATATATAAGATGGGATAATATTGGGTAACGTTTGAGAATGACTGTCACCAGCTGAGCTGCTTGTAATCCTACACTTTAAAAAGTTGTTAAACTGAATATTATCAGTATAAAAGGACGTTTCTGACTCATTTTCTGGAGGCTTGATAAATAATGAAAGAACAATAAACAATCAGTTCTTAAACAAAATGCTGATAAAATGTCAACCTTAACAATGTAATGCTTAAACAACGCACAAACATGCTTTAGTTTCCTGTTGTCTAATCACAGAGAGAAAAACCTGAGACTTGTAGCAGCAGTGTGTACTAAACGACCACAGGCTAAAGACTCTGTTCCTAAAGATTTTCTTTTCTTAGTTGAAATGAATTTATTACTAGATCTCTTACACTGTAAAATATATGAGGGCGTTAATTTTGTTAAAGAATAAATGAGATTTGTATCAATAATAATATTTTTTGTAGTTATTTTACTTAAATTGTTTTATTGCGATATCCCTGGTTGTTATATGCGAAAAAAACAGGAACCTAAAGGCTGGTTCACTGCTATCTACTGTAGGGCTGCACGATATATTGTTTAAGTGTCGTCATTGTGATGTACGCATGCGTGATAGTCACATCACATTTCCGGTTGTACCTGAATTCACGCTTTTAATCATAGAAAAACGTTCTTATTTACCTTATAAAAAGACATTAAAATATCTGATTAAAGGGCTGATTACAGTTGCTTTTCGGTTTTCCTCTGGGTTTTGAGTGCTCGGCGCAGACTCAGGGAGAGCGGGGGTGGGGCTACTGACGTCATGGGCCCTGCATTGTTTAATATCGTCGAAAAAAGAACATTTGCAATGTTAAAACCTTCCAATATCAAGCCCTAATCTACTTTGGATGCCAGTTCTAGAATGGCCTATTCATATTTGCTTTAAAGATTTTGAATTTATAAAGAAAAATCATAAAAATGATCAGGGTTGCCCAAACTTTCTCATACCTCTGTATGATCAGTGGTGTTTAAAAATGGATAAAGTATGTAGATAGAAGGAGGTGATCACGTTTTGCTTGATTGTTTATATAAAAAGCACTTCACTAAAACAAGAATCTGTTGGGAAATGTGTGGAGCAGTGAATAAAGCAGTCTGTTTAGATCTTTTGAGGAAAACATGACAGAAGGTTATAGAAGGTTGAGGGGGATTGATTCAGACCAGGCATGTCTGTTTTGTTCAGTTTTTTCTCTTTTGTTTTTGTTTTTTATCAGGGATGATTATTGTTGGGCCTGTATATATTTGCGTGTGTGTTGGTGTGTATATTGTGTATATTGTTTGCCTGTGTTTGCACGTATCTCCTTTGGGTTTCTGGTGTGTCCTGTTACCCTCATTTGGTACACCAGACACGCTCTTATTAGTGCTGGGAATGTAATCAGCACAGTGGTTGTGTGGATTGCTGCATGAGGGGTTAATGCAGTCCCTCCACAGGCCAGGCCATTAACGTGGCCTAACCCAATCAAAACCCAGCCAGAGCCCCCTTTTAGCCCTGCGCTGATGTCACCTACACTAAAGAGAGTGGAAAAAACACCCTTTGTTCACCTCATTCAGAGGAGTCACTGTTGCCCCACTGGGAAAATTAGACGGTCGATGTTCACCCTGGTCCGTGATTTAGTGTATGCTATTACATTTGGAATCTTTTCAGGTCTATTTTTGTTTCTATCATTTAAATCCCTCGAGATGTTTTGTCTATGGGAGAAGATACAGTGCTTATGAAAGTGTACCGCTTTTATTGTATTTTAAAGGAAGGGTAATACTCACACTAGGCCTGCTTGACAGTGCTAGAGAATGATTGCCCCCCCTCCCCACCCCCCCGCTGGCCTGCTTTCACATGCTGCAACGTGCTGACGTCCAGGGCCAGAACATGCTCACGTCATCATGATAACGGCTATTTCTGTTGAAGAAAAGTGTCACTTCCAGAACTGCATTACCTGCCTGATATGGACTGCGTGTGCACACAACGTCAAAGAATGATTCCAGCCAATCTAAAAATATTAAACTGAACTGAATAATGCATTATATGACAAAAAGATGACAAACTTAATATGCAATATGAAATTACCACTTTGATCCCATTGTAAATAATTGAGCCTTTTTTGTAAACTAGTATGATTGTCCTTGATTGAGTTTTAACAATAATAAAAATAAGAAGAAGGATAATAAGCAGGTCAGGCCAGTCTAAAATGAAAGTGTATTTATATGGTAGATTTTCTGAGCTCATGAGGCTTGGTGGATTGCAAGTCCACAACTCTTATTTAATGTGAGATTAGCACAAATATTTCAGAAATCCATACATTTTATTAACAAAATGCAAAGATCTGCTTTACTTCTCATAAGACAAAGAAAAGTCCACTTATCTTTAAATTCTATAAACAAATTAGTGCAACATTTCGGAACCCTTGTCGTTTGATTGATTTGAATACGTTTAGCACAAATTATTGGGATACAACATTTGTTGGGTAAGCTCATTGACCCTTAACCTACATACACAGGTGAATCCAATTATGAGAAAGGGTTAATGTGGCCAACTGCAAGTTTTCCTCCTTTTTGCATCTTCTCTGAAAAGAGGCAACATGGAAGCCTCAAAACAAAAGTCTCAAATGACCTGAAAACTAAGATTGTTCAACATCATGGTTTAGAGGAAGAATACAAAAAGCTATCTCAGAGATATCAGCTGTCAGTTTCCACTGTAGAGATAGAAAACCACAGACACAGTTCTAGTTAAGGCTTGAAGTGGCAGGTCAAGAAAAATCTCAGATAATCAGAGGAGAAGGATGGAGAGAATCGTCATAGTCAACCTACAGGTCAGCTCCAAACACCTACAAAATCTTACTGCAGATAAAAATTAGTAAAATTAGTAAAATTTGGTGGTGGTTCCATCATGCTGTGGGGCTGTGGGACCAGTGCAGGTACTGGGATTATTGTTAAATATCAGTCAGTATCAGCAGACCCTAAACACTGCACAACATCTACTAAAGCATTCATGTAGAGAAACAAGTACAACGTTCTGGCATGATCATCTCAGTCCCCAGACCTGAATATTACTGAAAATTTGGGCTGTGATTTAAATCAGGCTGTTCATGCTCAGAAACCATCAAACCTGACTGAAATGAAGATGTTTTATAAAGAAGAATGTACACATACCTACAACAAGAAGCCAGACTCTCATTGGAAGCTATAGGAAGTTTTTAGAGGCTGTTATTTATGCAAAAGGAGGATTTACTAAATATTGATGGCGTTTTTTGTTGGGATGCCCAAATGTATGCACCTGCTTAGCTTTCTTTAAGCTTTAACAGAAATTGCTGATCTGAACAACCAATGATTTATAAATAAAAACCATGAAAATGATCAGTGGTTTCATTTATAACAATGTGTAGTCCAAGACTATGTTTAGAAGAAGCCATCCCATGTTAAAATCCTCTTCACATAATGCAATAATTAAAAGTTTTCATAGAATTCTACAGCCAAGCCAAGAAGCATGTGAGCAGTCCATTGTTAAGATTGCTGTTGCTATATTTAAATGTGGTGGTGATGCAGTTTCCTTTTGCACTTGTGTTTTCTGCCTTCACGTTCATAGGTCTGGTGTAATCTTATCTTACGCTGACATAAGCATCTTAGTATTGTGCTTGACATTTATGGGCCATAGTTTATTTGAGTATAACACGAGAGGAGGAAAACACTGCATTATCCCTGCGTGTTGTGGCTATGGGTGTGAGGCTTAGCTGGGCCTTGTGAAGTGGAGCTCTTCCATGGGAACACAAAGGTGAATTTATGGATATCTTCTCTGCCACTTACTCACCGAGATAAATATTTACAATGAATAGATAACACTTTAGAGCATCAGAAAAGTAACACACGTAGCATGCGGTCAGTCATCTGCATATGACATGACCTTGTGTCAGTAATCAGTTCCATGCGGAAAAAAAACACTGCTGCTTTAAGGCTGACCTACATACCTGACCTGGCCTGATAGCATAACCCCTCCATTCCTAGTGTTTCCCCCTTTGCAAGAGCTTCATTTTCCCCTGCAGACGCTGTCGAGTGTGATGCTTTAGCGGCCAGCTGACCACAATATGTAAATGTGTTGTGTTCTAATGCTGCAGAGGTGCTGCAGGGTTTATTAAAACACTTTGCCCAGCCCCATTGTGTGGCCTTCGCTGTGCTATTGAGGTCAGGGCCCTCTCCAGATCCGGAGCAGAGATGTCGTGAGCATGCAGGCCGGGGACATGGTGCCCACCTTGAGCAATGACCACTTAGAGGGGTGGGGGTTGCACTTGAGTCAACTGTGTGCTCTTTCCAGGCCATAATGTGGCTGGCAGCCTCTTCTCTTGCAGCCTCTCTACAGCTTTTATTCCTTACAAGGCCTTGCCAGAGGGAGCATGGACACGCCATGAGTTGATGCTTCTGTCCACGTCACTCTCACTCACTGCCTCAGAGCAACCTGGAGAGAAACAACAGGGAGGGAGGGAGAGAGGGAGGGAAGAGAGAGAAAGACAGCCACAGAGAGGGAGAGAAAAGAGAAAGAGGGAGGAGCTTCTACTGGCCAGGGGCTGTTTGACTGAACATGCTGTCCTCAGTTGATTTCTAAAGGGCCACGTTGTTAGGGAAAGAAGAGATTTGTCACATCATTTATTCAGGACTAGTTCACCCTCTGCCCGTAGCTGGAACGTGAAGGTTACATACCATGTTTTTTCTTGACATTTTAATAGCAAGTGAAGTGAAAGCATTGTTTAGATTGAGGACTCCTAAATGGGCACATGTGGAAAAACAAGCAGCTCGAGCACCAATAACTCACCTTTTGAAGAGCAGGAGGCAAATTTGTCCCTGACGTTTACTGCCGTATTTATGTTCCGAGTTCATAGCTATGAGGATATACAATACTGGGTGGTCCAGC
The DNA here is from genome assembly GCF_023375975.1 of Astyanax mexicanus. NCBI lineage: Eukaryota > Metazoa > Chordata > Actinopteri > Characiformes > Acestrorhamphidae > Astyanax > Astyanax mexicanus. The sequence goes on along the minus strand of NC_064409.1, from coordinate 30,005,689 downwards.
ACGGGTTATAGTGAGCAACCTGCTCGAGAAGAACGCTCACGACCATATGTTCTCCAACGAGTGTGTGAATGGATGAGGAAAGGCAGCTGGATGCAAAACAATAACCCAGGGAGGTTATGTTTCTTCTTAGCTCTCACCTGCACAGACTTTTATAACTGGCCGGTTAACAGCACAGTCTACACAATGACTTCATACCTGCTATATTAGTGTAACTGGCTTAAGGCTGGCCACCACCTTTTAAGGCCATAGAATACTTTTTACAGTAAAATTAGCAAAAGTATTTATTCATCAAAATATATACAGACAGGTCTCGTTTCAGCGGTTCAAAGGTAGTATATGAATATACTCTATATAGACAAATTAATGTAAGCCTATGAAAAGGATTATATTTAATACTGGAATGCAAATGATCCGTTTATGAGTGTGCGGAGAGTGTTTTAAGCTCTGTTTCAGAGCCCAAAAGTGTATGCTGGTGTTAGGTAGACATGGCCAGTCATAAGAACTGATGGGAAGACTGATGTGTTGGCTGGAGGAGTACAAATCTGCATGGACCTGAAACTTGAGATGCTCTGCCAGGTGTTTCCTGCAGCCACCTCAATGCCAAACATACACAAGAAGACTGTACATTCTTTTAAAAGAGGAAAAAAAACAGAATATTAAAGGAACCCTTAGAAGACTGCAGTTAGATTCCCATCATGCTCATGGTGTAACATTACTAAAAGAGAAACTGTTGAACAGTGCAGCAGAAACAGAAGTAGCTTTTGGCCAGTGCTTTTCTTGTTCACAGGTTTTTTTTTTCAGATTTTTTGTAGGAGTAAGGTTGGTATTAGTTGCTGCTTCTTTATGGGTGTATTTTGCCTACAGTTTTGTCTCCACTACACTGTTGGGTTTACTTCTGGTGACTTGCCTTGGCCAAAAAAGAAAATGTTATTGCCTTTGCCTTAAATGTATAATGTTTTGCATGATTATCAATAGGTACAGCAAAGCCCCATCCTCTCAGTTTTTCAGAACATCTCAGTCTGAGAAGAAAACAGAAATTAACTTCAAAATTCAGCTACTTTTATCAGAAGTTACATAATCAATAAACACCACTGACCAAGTTGGCCCATGTCATCACAGAGGGAAGTTTTAGTCACCACAGGAGCTGTCAGCAGTGCTGTGAACTCCTCAGCTGGCTTGTAGGTCACTCCCAGGTTACTAGGCAGTGCTGTGGATTCCCCGGTTGGCTTGAAGGCCTCCACAGGGGCACTGTACAGCGCTGTGGGTCCCCCCTTAGTGTCACCAGCCTTCTCACACCGACACAGTTCATCAGACAATGCTTAGAAACACAAAGGCATCACAAGTAGCATTCAAAACCACTGCAGCTGTGTGAGATGAGTGTCAGGTGAGAGATGGAGCCCAATAAAAACACACTGAGGCACATGGCCATTCACAGTTCCTGCTGAGGCCAGGAGAGGAAGCCATTACACAGGTACGTACACAGGTGAGTAATATCAAGAAAAAAACTGGAGGGACTGTAGCTGCTGCTGCTCGCGCCACTGGCATGGAGACAGGTGCGGCTGGCACAGGAGCAGGAGCCACTGGCACAGAGACTGGAATGGCTGGCACGGGTGCTGGTGCCCCTGGCATGGAGACAAAATGAGACCACTGAAGCTGGTTTAGGAGCAGGTGACTTTGAAGCCACTACAGGAGCAGTGCCCTGAATTCCTGCAAAATTCAGCGGATAGAAATGAAACTTAAGGTGTTGATTTGATCATGTGAGACATGAAAATGGTCGACGATGGTGGACATTCAGCATTCTGTTAGTTCTAACATGACTGACAGATGGTCTCATGATGCATGGTTAAATGTACACAGATAATTATTATTTAACCCCTCAACAACTTCACCAAAGACTGCAATGGTGTTGTTTTAGACCAGGGGTGTCCAAACCATTTCCGTCCCGTTTCCTGTTTTGGAGCGGCCCGCGAGGTATTTTAGAAATAGAATGAAAGTTGGCCCGCTGTTAAGCAGGTTTTATAATGTGAGATTCAAAGTTTGAACGCTAGGTGTCAGAAACGAGCCAACGAGTCTAAAAGCGGAGAGGGAGCGCATTTCTAACACAGAAAAACGGATCAAAAGAGTCTAAAAGCGGAGAGGGTGCATTTCTAGCGCAGAAAAACGGGGCAAAAGAGTCTAAAAGCGGAGAGGGTGCATTTCTAGCGCAGAAAAATGGGCCAAAGAAAGTAATTAAGGAGTTGAATATTTGGAGACATCATGAAATTAAACATCAAATTGAAAAATCTTAGTTTACACAACACTGTTAAACAAGTCAAATGGTGTGTAAATGACATAATTAGGAAAAAAGTATTATTTAAAGTGGTATATTTCATTATTTGTTTTATTACAGAGTGTGGCCCGTGACTTCAAATATATTTCTCCTTCTGGCCCCCAACAAAAAAAGTTTGGACACCCTGTTTACACGGTCATGGAGGAATGCTGAATAGCTTTAGAAATGAATTCTGCTTTTGTCTTGGTGGACTGTGGCCAACACAAAGATGAATGGGTAATTGTCATGCATTACACAGCAGTAATGTCAAGGTGTGCAATGTTGTACAGATCACATTTGGTTTTCATTATATTGGTCTTGTAGCCAGCAGTGCTTTTCTGAACACTGCATGTTTAATGCATGTTCACACACTGCTGCCATCTCTAAAGCTTGCCTTGAAGACCAATATGCTTTGCTGTGGCCAAATACATCACCATGCTTATCCCAGATCGAAAATGTGTTGTATTACATTGGATCTGCTATCAACACTCTAGACCTACCATAAAATGTATTAGAATATTCAAACTGCATAGAATAGATAATCATAAACCACCATGAGGAACCTCTACAACAATTACACATGCATTACACACTACTACTGTATGTGTAGCTCAGTAAATATTGCCCATATCAGTAACACAATGCAGTGTTCATCTCAGTGTTTATCTTCTTTCTGAATAACATTGCTACTTGACATTTCCTTCTGGTTGCAGAATTGTTCTGAATAATGAGTGCATGTGTGCTGTGTGCTGATATGAGCCTTAGATGAGGGGCACAGCACACCAAATCACAATATACAGGACTGGAGCAGTGAAGTTGTGCAAAGTTAGAGAATCATAATTACTGAAATACCGCATTTGGCAAATCTCCCACCAGGAGCTTTTTGTGACCATAAAAAAACAGGACAGGCAGATCGTGTCTCCTGTAGTATCTCCTGATTTTCAGAATAAAGGGAGAAGTTCACTTGTTTTGTGTATCATAGCTAACCGGATCAGCCCTGTTTAAAAGTAGAATTAGTTACTACATTACAGTATGGTGTGTCTTCAGCTGCTTAACATAACTCACATTCCACCTATGTGTAATCTAAATATCCTAGGCAACTAAACTAAACCCGCAAGTCGTATTTACAGACTGAGTGCTTCACATTAGAACAGTTGAGAATATCCTTCAAGGGACACTGAGCTGTCTGGCTGCACCCTGGAATGCTTGGTTTTCCTTAATGTAGACTACGTGGAATATTACTCTACCCAAGACTGGCCTGTCCTCTTTACTCAATTTCATGCTACAATATAAAAAAAAAAAACTTTGAAAGGAATACTTCACACTTTAACCTAATTTGTGTTAATAAATAATGTTCTGTCAACATTCCTTTTCCATGGTCTGTTTTTAAGGTATATGGGTTATATATGGGAATGAATTTTAATGCCCCTCTAGGTTAGATGTGAAGGCCTTCTTATTAACATTTATAATCCTTTAGCTCTTCCTTTTTGTTTATTAAGCATTGCTTACAAAACAATATCATAATATTAGTCATACAATTAGAATATATACATTAGAGCACTTTCATGTACAGCAGAATCTTTGCTATTATCCTGTATTGCCATTTTGCAGAAAACTTGGTCCTTTAAAGTTATACTAGTATTAGATGATCAGATTTTTTTGCCCAATACAAAACCAAGCATATTCTCCTGGCATACAGATATTTTTATTTTTAGACATGATTTGTAAATCTTTGACAACATGTTGTTACATGCTGCTGCTAACGATAACTGTTGCAAAGGATATCTGGAACTATATTTATGTCTTATCCTACTATACTGTTCCCAATCCCAAAAATGTATTTCTTTTGTAATCAAAATGAATGAAAGTGAATTCAGTGTTTCTAAGCTAGGTCTGGAGTACGTTTCTGTGATCTGTGTGGTGCTTGAAGTCTGTTGGAGTTATGTGATATATGGGCTTTACATTTCTTGTTCTCATAAACTCTAAAACCCTGCTGCAGTATTCTCTTACACAGTGCGCTCCACTGTGCAAAGTGCCACACTCACAGCAGCAAACACAATATTGCAGACTCGCCCTTTATTTAATATTTGAACTTCTAACACTCTGTATATTGCATTCTAACATTTCTGTATACGCTTCAGTCTTCAGGGAGCCACAGCAAAGCTGCTGATGCGTGAACTAGTGTTATTGATTAGTCAGAGAACACAAGTAAGCTTGTGTTCCATTCTTTGTCAAGCACTGTCAGCTTTGTGTGTGGATCATCGTCATCAACAGTATTATACTGTAAATGCTATTATTATAAGGGCTGTCAAATTGACGTGTTAATTTTGATTAATTAATCACAGAGCAATTCATTATTTCGATTATTTTTTTTATTTTATTGAACAGCATTATTCTTGTATTAATTGTATGTATTAATTAATGTTTTTATTTATATTTTACTGTATTAGAAAAAAACACAAATCACAATACTCTACACCAGGGGTCGGCATGAGACATCTGGCCTGTGAGGTTCTTTAAATTATAAAAAAAATAAAATAAAAATGCTTCTCTGGTGAGCTTTTGTTTACAATCCTTCCCTGTCTATCTCATTACACTTCATTTTCCAAAACAGAATTTTTTTATGACCCGCTGCCAAACTTAACCCGCTCTACACAAACAAACTAAATCTCTTATAGGACCAGATATATTGACATTATTTTTTGAATAGAAAATAGTATCATAGTAGACTGTTATTTTCTGGTGGGTGGTTTCAGACTGTTTAATACAAAACATCACAGTTTCATTACACCATGTAAATATGAGCATAATATTGTTGTGTCTATGTGTGATTGTATGTTTTTGAGCTGCAATGTAACAAAATCCTCTCACTCTAGTAGTGATACCACAATAAACTTTTAAACCTGGAACCCAAAAAACATCACCAAATACCTACTTCGAATTTCAATGAGCTGGAAGTGAGAAATGAGTAAACAATAATAAAGGATTATTTTTTCTATTCAATAAAGTGCTGTGATCTGAATAAGATACATTAATTAAGATCACAGGAGTAAGTAATGGGCAAGCTGATAATTCATTTGCAAATATTAGTTCTACCATTAAAACATCTGAGTAAAATTGTAGATATTTATTAATGATCTGTAGTACAAACATAAAAATCATGAATGCTAAAATAACCTTTACAGCCTTGAGATTTTTAAAAGAAAATTAAGTGAGAGGGAGAAAGAAAGAGAGTATAATCTGCAGATCTCACATTGCAGTAGGGCTGAGCAATAGGGCCGACATTTATATCATGATATATTCCTTATTTTTGCTTCTCATCATCCAATTTAACAGGATGTTTAGAATCTTTATAATAAAATGTACAGTTGTGTCAGTGTTCTTTAAGCACTGGTGATATTCTCGATATGCTTATTAAAGTGTATTGTCAATTCGATAAGAAAATGAATCGCAGTGTGATAAAATATCACTATATTGCCCAGATCTACTTTGCAGTCTTTAAACACATGCCATACAAACTAAGCAGATAAATAAGTGGGTATGGATAAACATGTTACTCACTGTTGGCCTGCTCCATTATTTCAGTGTGCATTTCCACTTCTTGGAAAGCAGCCTGGAAAAAAGAGCCCACTCCAAATAATTGAATGAAGCTACTGACGTGCTGTCGTGTGTTAGTCATCTGTGCAGGCTAGTGAATGTGCATGAATGCTAGTTATGAATAAATCAGTGTGAAGTAAGCACTAATGTAGCGGTGGCCCCCGTGCTGAGTGTGCACAAGATTTGCATCCCTCGTCCTCCTGTAGTCTCTGCATTATTAAAAGGCCCTGAAAAGCAGAAAGGGCATGCAGTGGGGTTCAGGGTTGGTTTCCACAAGGCCTGGCTTTCTACCACTGCTATCGCCTGGCATTCTCATGCATCTGTGAAAGACCAATAGCGAGGAGGGGTGGGGGAAGCTATGGTAGAAGCAAGCAGTATCTCATTCATGCTAAATTAAGACAGCAATGCATCTTCTGACTTATTATGAAGATTACATCATCTGTCACTTAGCGAGATGGAGTCAGTGGAGGAGCACTGTTCGTCCCTGTCACTGCCTCTTCATTCTCATTCATTTCTTTCACAAGACACGGAGCCATGCTTATCAGGCTGTAATAAAGTGAATGCCAACATTTTATGATGTGCTGCTCATCAAATAATGTGCTTTCACTGCTCATGTTTGTGAACTCTCTGCAGTAAGATGGAAAGTCTTTTAAATGCACTGAAAAGACTCGACTGTTCTGTTTCTTTTCTGTTTATGAATGAATCATGGACGGTCAGTGCCATATGCAGTCAATACAGTACAGTCCTGCTGCCCATTTGGGGAAATAACGCAATGACCATCAATTCTCTGGAAATCCTGGAGGGAATACATATGAAATTTTGCTACAAAAAAAACTCCTTCATGTAAGGCTGTGACAAATGGTTGTCTATTACAGTACTGCTGAATACATTTTTTGTCAATGAGTTTAAAATTTTGGTTTAAAATAAGGAATTAATCTTATTGATTTGATCACAACAAAATCCTGTGATTAATCAGGGTTATACCTTTTTCCTTCTTTTTAAGATTAAGTTTGTAACATTGAGTATTTAATTGTAAATTAAAGGATCAGTGTTAGATTGGCAAAATAGAATTAAATCGATTTTAGTGGTGTCAACCGCTTAAAAATTAATTTTATTAAACACAACTATATACTGAATAATCATTCATAAAATTATGATACAAAGAAAATGTAAATGCTGGCACTTTCAGTTTGTTTTTGTCCAAGAGACAAAAATATTAATATTGTAGTGAGGTATACTGGCAGAATAGAGACCTTTTTTACTTTATTTAAATATCTTAGTTTTAATGCTTATTAAAGTAGAATCTTAACATTCTACTTTAGAATGCTGCATAAAAAATAACTTTAGCAATGAAGATGCGGTAACTTTAATGGAGCAAATAGCTCCATATTCCGCCTTCTAGAATTTGGAAAAAAAAACATGTCAGCAGCTGTGCATGTGTGTTTGAGAGAGAGAGTGAGAGAGAAAAAGAAATAAAGAATAGAAAGCAATGTACTCGACAGTAACGCTTCCATACTTACGTATGGAGCTCAAAAAAATACTAATGATTAGGTGTTGATAGCACCAATTAAAATGTATCAGTCTATAAACTTCTGTACTGTCTTTTATTTCACCCTCTCACCACTTCTTCTCGTGCATGATTCTCAGTGCTCAGCGCTGCCGATGTGCATCGTGAGGAGCGGGAGCAGGGTCACACGTCTGTCTGTTTAGCTTAAAGCAGAAAGCTCTGAGACCGCCAGGGCGAGTTCACAGAGTTCTCGTATACTCATACCGTCTTTATACGATGACCATATGTTGGGGCATGGTCCAAAGTGGCAAATACTGTAGTTTGTTATTGGTTGACAGAGATGTATGTGTTCCTGCGTCTAGTAGTAAATACATTACAGCATAGAACACAGAATCAGTAAATGATATTGGATCGTGAATGGCTGTAGCTTTCTGAAGCCTGGGTGCTGGAACATGCGTTGTCAAATAAGAGGATGAGGAGTTATTGTTATGTAACATAACGTTATGTAATTTACTCTGGCCCTGCCAATGCATAGTCAGAGATAGGGAGCCTGACTGTGATGACGAATGATGACTCTGAGAGAAATCAGGAGAGAGAGAGAGAGCAAATCTTTCATGGTGGATGTGGGAGAGTAAGTTGTTAAGGACCTCAGTTTACAATTTCCAGTTCAGTTACAGTGGGAGTTTGGTATTTTAGTATATAGGAACTACAAAGCTAGCTACAGAATGATTAGTTGGAGTCTGGCTTCTTATTTGCCAGGTTACCGTGTGATGGCGTGTGATGGTGCTGTGGGCAGGTCTATGCTGTTCTTCAGGCTGGATTTGTTACAGGATCAGATTCAGTACTTCTTTTTCCTTTGATCTTTAGTTTATCATGCATTACTTCTGTTAGTTTGAGAGTCATATTGGACATGCAATATTCAGCAGTGATCAATGTCTGTCAATATTGGAAAGATATTTTGATTTGACTGATAATTCAAACCAATATTTGATTTTTATTTTGCATTAATTAAGCATTACTTTTTTTTCTCCAGCACGGCACAAAAATTCTCAGTGAGGTTAAGATCTGGGCTCCGTGGTGAACCATGAATCCATGTGTGGAAATGATGATCTCAGGCTTTCTGAATCACTCGTTCACAATTCCAGCCCCATGAATCCTGACATTGTCATCTTGGAATATGCCCGTTCCATCATACTGCTGCTGAACCTAGACCTGACCAACTGCAGCATCCATATATATATATATATGTCCCTAATTAGCCTGAGTGTTGTAGTCATGCAACCTAGTTATCCCCTCTTGGCTTGGTGCAGTAGTTTCATGAAGCCGGCCATGTGCATGCAATGTTGGCTAATAGTGCCAGGTCACATAGTGTGCCAGGGAACTGACAGGGCTGAGAGTGGGCGGCGTGGACACAAATATTATTAATTAATGGCCATTCTTGCTAAATAAACAGCAGTCAGGATACTGTTTGTTTGGCTCGCTCCCCTCCCCCTTTCTGTCTAAAAGAATATATTCTTAGACTGAGCTCCCACGACATTATATAAATGTCCCATGTCCCGGCCCTGAAGTCAGTAGATCTTGATGTGGCATTATGTCAGAGTTTCTGCAGGATAAAGCAGGACTCTGAATGTTTTAAGATATATTAAGATATATATAAGGCATATTCTGAGCATAAATTAAGCAAAATTGTGTTTTATCTGTCTCTTCTTCTTCAAAAAAAAACTTTGTAAGTATACAAAGGAGTGTCCTCTTTCTGTTAAAGTGTATTGAGTTTACAGCTTGGATAAGCCATTAAGCCATGACAAGCATAGAACGAAATGGAGACTGGCTGTGAACTTGAATTATGAGTGCGCATCATTGAACAAAATGGAAAATGTACAAGCACAGCGTGTCTGTTTTTGGGGGTAGTGGGGTTGCGGGGATTAGAACTAGCGTCACTGCTGTCCTGATGAGTCTCTCTCTCTCTCTCTCTCTCTCTCTCTCTCTCTCACTCTCCCTCTCTCTCTCTCCTTTTCTATCAGCTATCTATGGTTGTGTTTTTCTGTTCTATTGTGTGCTGTCTATCCCTGTATTTATAGGTGTTTTATAGAATACTGGCTCAGTTGTTTTTGTTTGAAGTGTTTGGGTTTCCTGTGTGAGTGACAGTTTGCGTCCTCTTTTCTACAGATGATCCCGCCACACGAATGGGACCACAAGAGGAGTGCCCGTGGATCACAGGTCAGTTTCTGTGTGTTCATTCAGACTGCTGTATTTGAGAACAAGAGATGCCATGTGCAATAATTTATTGCCACTTTAGACAACATATATTATTTATGGTCTGCGCACAGATGCATGCACACTAGCAAGGGCTAAGTTGTTTTAGAAAGGCATTTTGTGTGGCACGTCTGAAAGAGTTAGTATATAAGGAATAATATATCATATTGTATCATTGTAATACTGGGCTGTCGATCAATCAATAATATTTTGCCTATTAGTGGAAATTCTCTTTTTATTTTTAGTATTAGTATTATTCAAAAGGAGAAAATACACACTGTATTGTCAGAGTTGTGCATCAGTGTTTGGAACCAGCTTGTTTTTTACTGAAAACTTCACAACACAAATAAAACAACTGTCCTAATATCATGAAAAATGAGAGATAATGGTGAACAACTAAAGGCAAATGTTGTTGTTTTAACTAAACTCTAACTAAAGTGGAATAAAGATTTCAAATAATTTTTAGTCTGCCGTGGTGCTTTGCCAGTGATGTAAGAATGTCACGCAGCAACAAAAAAAATTGGGAAATATAATTTTTATTTGTATTTCAAACCACAAATTACCATGTTAAATAGTGGGTAATTGGTTAGTATATGTTGCCAGGTTGTTGCTTTAACTGTAAAAATGAGTGCAGTTTCTAAAAACAACTTTGTCCAAATATTTATGCACCTAACTGTAAGTGAAATGTTGACATATGTACTGTGTAGTTTGACGTTACTGGCCCAGTTTTATGTCATAAATCTAAATCATCTGGCAGTGGAGAGACATATCAGCACTCAGGATGGTGGTTGTATGTACAAAACTTAAAGGCTTGACTTCAATAGTCATCAATCCTCATCTGAATTTTGGACCACATGACTTATTTAAAGTTAACATTTTGAAGCTAATAGCACAATAAAAATTGACACGCAATAATTGGTCATAAACAGAATTCCTATAATTCCTATGATTGTAGCAGGGACCATGAGTTGACTCCTGACTTCCATCATAATGTAATAGGGAAGTGCTGGTCATTGGGCAAAGGGATATAGCCTACTATAAGACAGGGTTTACAGGAGAGCATGGTGCATACACTAAGCAGAACCTGAAAAAAACAACTGTTCATCATACTGTCCTACAATAGAGCTGTCATGGTTAAAAGAGTCAGCAAGGGCCCACGGGAAAATGTATCGAGCCTCTGCACGGCCATGTGACCAACTACTGATAGCAGCGAGCACAATGGGAGACTGCTGTGTGTGTGTATGTGTGTGTGTGTGTTTTTGTGTGTGTGTTTTTTGTGTGTGTGTAGGAAGGGGAATAAAATATTGTGACGTGTTTTGATAGTGTCATTCCAGTATAGATTACAATGTGAGAGTTTTGATTAGATTTTTTTGGTTTGGTTTTACAAGATTTCCTAGCAGAAACTGATTTACATCCATTGATTTGTAGGGGCACGTTTCCTCTAGAAGTAACATGGTAATGTATTCAGAGTTGTTTTTTCCACACGGAAAACATTAACTGGCATTTTGGTAGATGCACTGTAAAACATTTTAAGTTGTTTAAACTCGGGAAACTTATGTGCTGAGTTTAAACAACTTAAAATGTTTTACAGTGCATCTACCAAAATTAATGAGGATTTTAACAACTTGTTTAACTTAACATGTTGAGTTGATACAAAGGTTGTTATCAAGTTGAGTTTGATAACAACCTCAGCTTGATAACAACCTTTGTATCAACTCAACATGTTAAGTTAAACAAGTTGTTAAAATCCTCATTAATTATTATTTCAACTTGATACACTGATTTAAAACAACTTAAGTTTTTAATTTGTCTTTTTTAAAAAAGATCATTTTTGAAAAAGGACAAAATAAACACTTAAGTTGTTTTTTGATTAGTCAAATAAACTAACAATTCATCTTTCAAGTTAATAAAACCTTAGTAATATTCACATAGCTTATCATTTTAATTTAACCAGGGGTATTCTCAACATATTTAGTACATTATTATTTAACTGCCAATACTGACAGTATAATACTGGAGCAGTATAAGAGTAACCTCTGTAAATACTCTGTAGGAACACAGAATAAAGTTAATGTGCTCTTACAGCCTTCAACACTGAGGCCTGGCAATCAACACATATATTATATTAGTGTAGGACCAGGATAAGTTAGCTTTGGGCAACAGACAACACAAAGATGGTAAGTAAGGGAGAGGCCACACCCAATATGCAAATATATTGTACCAGGAGCCTATAGGAAAGCTGCATGAATGAACACTCTAGAACGAGCATTGAAACAGGTAGTGACTAAAAGTTGGTTGGAATCACAGTTTTTCTTTGGCTCAACATACATTTTGAAGTTTACAGGTTGAAGTTCTCTGAACTCATTTTATTGAGTTGTTCTGGCCGATAAGTTCACTCAACTTAATACTATTAGTTCTCCTGACCAAAACGCAGAATTACTTTTAAGAGTGTGGGTGTGTGTCACAGTGTTAGAGACTGTGGAAAGTGGTGGTGGTGTATTAACTGTGCATTGTGAATTCTATGAGTTTAAGAAAACTTATTTTACTTTTACCTTGTACTAGAGCTGCAATGATTAGTCGGCATAATCAACAGTATTGATTATATAAGTTTGACAACTCTAAATTTAGGCATTGACTAATCATTAGGTTGTAACTTCAACACACTACACAAAATACTTCATCCTGTAGGTCTCTCTCTCTCTCTCCCTCTCTCTCTCTTTGCTACAGTATTCAGATTTCATGATAAAAATCTTCCAAAGTACACAGCTTCTATGCTTCTGCTACTTAATATGCTGCAACTTAATTCTGGGGTAGAGACTACTACTTTCAGATACATATTTGCATATTGTAATAAAAAAAAAAACTTGCACTTTAATTTGTATTGTTTATTTCTTTCTTTCATTTTGTTACATTTTTATTATGATTTAAGGACAAATGTTATCAAAACATTTGATTAAATGATCAAGCTTAAGTTTATATTTGTGTGATCTGAGTACATGGCAGAAGTAATCGCTGACTAGTCGACTAATGAAAAAAATATAAGCCTGCCGACCAGCGCAGTGTGATTGTGATCTGAGGCAGAGAGAGCACACATGGCTTTGCTCTCTCTGGGTGGGTAGATCACAGTTAGGGTGATGTTGGTCAGCACAGGTGACGTCTGTTAGCTGATGTATCAGAGCTGGGTTGCTGGGCTTTCCTCTAAGAGTGCTGGCTCTGAAGCTGCATCAGATCAGCGGCTGTTTAAGAAGAGATGGTAGCTGACTTCACTCGTATCGCAGGAGTCATGTGTCTTCACCCTCTTTCTCCTAAAAGAAATGTATCTAGAATTTTTTTTTTAATTATTATTTGATCATATGGTTTTCACATACTTTAATAGGTTATAGGTTTCTTATAAGAATGTATGGCAATTTTTTTGGTGGCAAAAGTATTTTCACCCAGTTTTGTGTTTTGACATTTACTCAACAGCCAACCTGAGAAATCATGTTGCAGTAAGTTATGGATTTGGCTAATGGAGTTGATGGATTGGTGAAGTAAGCAGCTAAAGTGTCAGTAATAAGACTACAGAGTATTATTCATGTGCCTTAAGTTAACATTAGTTTACATAGCTTTACATCATTTTAGCTATGGTACATTAGTAATGTTCATTGCAATCACTGAGTAAAAATGTTTTTTCTAATTTGTCGGTCTGTGATGTTCAATTTGTAAGCTATGTTTCATTCTAATATTTGGGATCAAGATTGTTATGAATGCATTCAGCAACTACTACACTGTAAACCCAGAAATTGTTGAACTCAAATAAATTAAGTCTGTTTTACATAAAATTAGTGATTTCTAAACAATACTCAACTATTTTGAGCTAGTTGAACATTCGTGGGCACATATACACTTAAACTGAGATATTTAAGTTGAATCAACTTATGATAACTAAGTTTAGTCTGTTGCCATTATCAGCTTCTTTTCCATTGGCTTCAGTCACAATCGATTTGCATACTGGGTGTGTCCCCCAATTTCTGGCACTCACCATCAGTGTGTAGTGATTCATCCGGGGCTATCTTAGGTAAACTTGTAGCTCACAGATTATGATTAAATGCTTGGTCTCTGTGTTGTTGGCTGTGGAACGAGCATCATTTACAGTACTGAGCTGCAGTAACTCTGTGTTCTCGCTGTGCTCTCAGTGCTTTCAATTCTTTACTGTTTTAGCTGATTGAAACCAGAAAGAAGACTAAAAAGAAGTTCAGGAAAATATTAATTTAAAATATATATGTATTTGTTGAGTTCACTGTATTTAAAAATTATATTACATGAACTTAAAATTTATTAGGTAATGGGTTACAAAAAAACAAAAGTTTTAGTTTTGAGTTTAGTAAACTTATCAGGTTTTACACACTTAAAAAAACAACTTGCATTCACAGGCTATTTAAAGTAGAAACAACTCAAGTAAACTGTGTAGATTTAACTATGATTTGAGTACACTTAAATAGCAAGCATTAAGGGAACTTAACTTGAAAATAACAGTTATAATTGCTTAACTTTTTCAAGGCAACCGGTTTCCTCATTTTTTTTTAAGTAAGATCAACTTATCACATTTTACAGTGTACATTGCAGCTATTGCTAACACAGTTCTATACAGTCCAGTACCTGCAAAGAAGTGCTGCCATTAGAATACACCATGCCTAATGTCTGGCATGGTCTAGAGTAGAGGGATATAAAGCCCCACAGTATTGAACTGCCTCCAGGAATGATGGTGATGAAGCTAGATTTACTTTGCTTTTAGAGCTAAACATTCTTCTCTGGTATTTTAATGGAGCATTGGAATTAGTCCTCATTTAGGTTGGCAATGGCTTTTTTGTTTAGGACACTTCACCAGGAAAGATGCAGACAAAATCACTAAAGAAGATAGTCTGCATGCTCTGAGCCATAGATAGAAATATTAACAAACTGCATGTTTTTTTGCTGTGGAGCAGCATCCCTAAAAGCTCCAACTTAGCTTAGAGTTAACATGCACCCGAGCTCTGCACAGAAACACTAAAGTTCTTAGTGTTTACTCTTCCAAGGCCACGTCTCAAATCACATCCTTATCCCTACGTAGTGCCCTTTATGTTGGACCACTGTGCAAACAGTGCTTGATAGGTCTGACCAAAGGACAATTAAATTTAGCAATACACAATCCAAAATTTCATTGATTGGCAATAAACAAACTCTCGTTGCATGCTGCACCTGCGCAGCCATGTCTGGGAGGTTGCAGTGGACTTGCAGTGGTAGTTGCTGTACAGCATTTAATCAGAATTTTTTTTGTTTGTTTAAAGTCAAACACTATCAAATGCCCACATAGTAGATTTGTGTTGTTGGTCTAGGCGATATTCAGACTGCACGTAGGTTGTTTCTGAAATCTGTTGGGATGACTGTATTTGCTACTGATCAGATTGGTTTTATGTGTCTGAACATCTCAGCCTCTCTGTGGGTTGCTGTGGTATTGAGGATGGTGTCAGTAACTAACCTTTTGTGCTGTTCTTGGATGCCCACACTTCCGTCACTCTAGATTTGATGAGGTTATTGTTTGTCTTGTTGTGAGCAAAAATAAAATACATTAAAATGTAATTTAACTGTCCAGACTGAGGCACATTTGTACACATCCAACTGTAATCTCATTTCAAACCACCTCGTATTTCATGCAGTTCAATTCTTCTGCATAAAACAGATTTGCAAAAAATCTAATTTGACCTGGTAATCTGAACAGAGCCTGAAATGCTTTTTATGTACAAGGCATTCTCTTGTTAGCACATTTTGTTTCATTTTGTTGATTTTAAATGCCTATGTTTATAAATGATGAACTAAAAGCAAGGTATCAGAAAAATATGCTGTTCAGCTCTTTCCTCTACTCACATCCTAGCAGTGAGCGCTGATCTAGCTTCTTCTGCGGAGGTGTGAGTGGAGGAAAGAGCTGAACGAATCAGTGTTGTTTTCTCTGTTACACATGGTTGCACCTGTTAGGCCGGTGGATGTAGTTCACCATCTGTGTAGTGGATCGCTGTTTTCTGCATGATGAGTCCTTATGGCACTGTTCCTTTGTGCAGCTTCACAGTAAGAAAAGGCATGCACATCTGAACATTGCCGTTTGGAACTGGAGCTCTCACTCTGAATAATATCTGTGCTCATCATCCCTTTTTTATTATATCTGCTTTTGGTCCCTTTTCTGGTCTTATATTTCTTTTAGCGCTTCCATTTTCAAAAGGTTTTTGATGTATGTTTGATTAGCTACAGATGCTATTTATACTACTTCTAAAACAAACGCAAAAAGATGAAAATTTGTCATTGGCCTGGGGTGTACAAACAAAATGAAAACTTTGTTTTGCAGAAAACTGTGTTGGCACACTTTTCTTTACCTTCTTTTCTAATGTTCATTTTTTAAAATCTTTTATTAGTGTAACATTTCTGTGAAGCATTATTGTGTGGTCACTGATTGTGATGTCATAAATCGAATGCATTACTTCTGTTTCTGCTAGATGATATTCATACAGAACCCCCCTTACAGTCGATATTATCGGAATCCTGTACGAAGACACATGGATACATGCACAGTTATATACCCGTAATCATATACCCATGACTAAAAGCCATTAAGTCTTAAGTGCGTCTGTTTCTGTGAATGAGACTATTACAGGATGTCATAAAGGTGGGGATGAGCAGGTGGATAATGTGTTTTGTTCAGCCTCAGGTGAGAGTAAAGTGAAGCACTGCAATAAAGCAACCACACGTTGAATAACTGCCTTTACCTTTTAATCACATACTCGTTAAAGATGTGATAGATATCATGTAAACCGCAAAAATAAAAAAGGATGAGCTTGTTAATTAGTCAGGAATAGTACAGTCAAATGACTGACACTGCTAGCTGTGGGATTAGCAAACTATGTTAATGTTGTTGTGAATCTAAGTGAAATGTTCATTTTACTGCATATATATTTTATATTATATTTTCATTTGTACCATTTTCTGATTTGTGGTTGCACGCACAAGCTCTAGCAAAGTCAGCTTATCAATCAATCAATCAATCAACCTTTATTTATTTAATACATTAGAGTAACCCTCATTTTTAATGCAGCCGAGCATTTACAAAATTAAAGGGACTGAAAAACTAAACAAGGAAACAATATAAGATTTAATTAAAAATAAATAAAATAATTTAGAATAGAATAAGAATAATAGAAAATAAACACAATTTAAGAAATAAAGGACTAAAATAACACCACAATTTAAAAAAAAAGTAAATGATAATAAAGTATAAAAAATTGTAAGAAAGAAATAAATGAAACAAAAAGGGAAAAGGCCAAAAGTAAAACCAGTAATAAAATAAATAAAATGATGAAATGAACAAAATAAATAAAATAAAAGAGCTAAAAGTTAAAACATAAAATTAGATAAATAATATTGCTCAAATATAATAACACTAGATTTGTGCAATGTAATATCAATCCATAGTTGTTATGGGTAAAACGATGCACTCACATTTCGATTCTATTAAAAATTCTGGAATCATGATTCAATTTTGTAATGAAAATAAGGGGGAATTCTGTCTTTAATTTCTTAAGTGTATAAACAATGCAAAACAAATTGTATAAGCTGTCTAAGTTAAACAGTGGTGGACAGCATCAAAGACAATGTAATCTGTTACTGTACTAGAATTTTGACTAAAAAAAAATTTAAATTCCAATGTCTCACTTTTCATTCCACTCCATTATTGAAAATCTGTCATTTCTTTTAGCTTGTGAGTGCTGGGTGTAGGGCGTTTGAGCCCCGACTGGGGGATCTGTTGTTTTTTTAGGCTTGTTGAGCCAAAGTCAAACACAGAGAGCCAAATCTTGAGCCACGCCAGCCTCGTCCAGCACTCGTTCCCTCTGCGCATCATGGTGGAGTTTAGTGGCTGGTTGTGAGGACAGAGACGCCACAACCTGGAAGATCTTTTCCGCACACATGCATCGCACCACTAATAGCGCAGGGAGGCGATGATTGGCTTTACAACAAGTGACTGACTTTTGATTGGCTTCTAACAAAAAAGATTAACATATCCTCCACCTTTATTGACGTCCACATGGTGTCACAATGCTTCATTACAACCCTAATAGTTATACCATGTTATATCCCATGAGTTTTCATTAAATTAAAAAGTGAGCATACGCATTCTCTTTTTCAGACCTTTCTTGTTCCTAGGCTGGACTCAGGGATCCACAATTGATAAAACCTTTCTCCTTATTTTCCATAAGCTGAAACAAAAACAAAGAAAACAGACGTGCTAATAGTCCACTGGTAACAATGCACATGTGCACTATATTACCTGCTCTTCCTCCTAAACGGCTATTCAAACCACCAGACAAATACTCAACAAAACCTCTGCTGCCAAACACCCCCACAGTAAAGAGCCATCTGACCTGCAGCCAGTCCTATTTCCCCTAACCCTTATTAAACGCCTGATTCAGAAACTCATCCTAGTTGGTTCCAGTTTGAGTTGAAGCCTATTTATAGAGTGAAGAACTTTTAAAAAGAGATACTGTAACATACTATCAGAAAAAGTGCTCCTGGGTCTGAGGGGAAAACACTAGTGTGAAAATACCAGGTTATTGCCATATGTAACACCACATCTGTTTTCCTTTCATGTTCTTTCAGTTTATGTACCATTAATTCTGCCTCAGTCTAGATCTTCTCTAAATCAAATGAAATCATCCAGTCAAATGTATATACATGGAACTTTTCACAGTTGATGTTGCAAAGCACCTGCACAGAAATCTGGTAGTAGGACAGAGTCAAATGGCATCAGTGGTAAGGAATCAGTGCTTATAAGTGGACCCATCCTCCTGTGGTCAAAGTAGCTTAAGACTTACTTGCAACTTAGTGATTTGTTCTTCATCATCGTTTGGACCACTATGGAGCTGGTCCTGTGATTTCAATCATGTTCTGTCATTTTTTATCAGGATATCGTGGTCTGTTGTGTCAAATGCTTCATTCAGATTGAGTAACACCAATAGGGATACACAGCCTTGATCAAAGTCTTTGCTATAGCATGCCTAGTATTAAACAAACTTAGCCCTAATGGATGTTCTAATCTAAAGAGTAGAGAATATGTTGTGAAGTAATGGAACCAATATAATGCAGTATCTTGAACCAATTATTGTGGCTTACAATTACAGTACAGTTTAAATATTATAACTTGGCTTATCAGGGCCTTCTGATTCACAACTGGGACAAGAAGGAGACACTCAGGAGGAATCTTAACCAGTCAAATCTGAGCTCAGATGTATTTCAAACTGCAGTCATAGTCATAGATGTAAACTACTGATTTGACTGCATTCCAGACAAACAGTCAGATATCAGTTAAGATTGCCCCAGGTTATCATTTACATTTAAGGTTGTTTAGCAGATTCCCCTTATCCAGAGTGACTTACAGAATGCTTTATTGTTTACTTTGAAAATCTGAATTTGTATAGACTATAATCAGAAAGATTTACCAAGCTTCAGTAATGTTTAGACACCTAGGAGAAAGCGTTTGGTTTAGGTCGAGTCTTTAGTCTGGATTGTATGACAGAGTGACTCAGTGAACGTTCCATCACTTTGGTGCACAACAGGTAAGAGTCAAGATGTCCGTCTTCCATGGAAGGAATGGTGGGTCAAGCTGAGCTGTACAGGAAGTTTAAAGAGATCTTGGTACAGATCTGGCTTTGACCATTGCCATCAAGTATGAAGGAGCTCGTCTATTTTTGTAGTATATTTTGTAGGCCAGCGTCAGGGTTTTGACAGCAAGCCAGTAAAGTAAAAACAACAAAGGAGTCACATGACTACTTTTTCGAAGATTGAAGATTGGTGCTAATTCTGAATCAGTTGCAATAGAAGACTAGAGGAGAAAATGACAAGAGACTGCAAAAACACTAGAGTGACTTCCTTAAAGAATAACAGTCAAATTCTCTGGATGTCATAAAGCTGAGTCAGATTTGTAACATGGCTTGAGAATTATAACTGCTAGGAGCGATTCAATCATTGTAAATCATTGTTAGCGATAAGTTGATATTGCTTTATGCCGTATTTTACGCCACAGATAAAAGTTGGACAGTACTGTGTACTGGTTTTACTAGTGTTGATGTGCAGTGCAGCCATCTTGAATTCTGAACACAAGGGTTGGTAAGTCTTAACTTTCCTAGTTGGAAATCCAACTTGTAGAAATATCCTACTTGAAACTAGTAAATTCCAATGTCTAAACTCAAATCAATGTAGCATATAATATTACTATATAATTCTATTCTTGTGTTGTTGTTTTTTGTCATCGTGACTGTATTCAGTAGCCTGCTATCTCTGAGTCTTGTGCAATCACTGTCATTTGTTAGGTGAGTAAGCCATTACATCAGCTCTACATAGCATCACCACTGAGGTGCAGATGATGCTGAGGATGATGTTGCTCATGCTCCCTTTGTTCTATCTCCCCCTCCCCCTTACTTCTGTCTTTTCCCTCATACCACTCTCTCTCTCTCTTCCTCTCTTTCTCTGTAGTCCTCAGGAACAAATGTGATGGTGGACATTGCAGTGATGGGTGAAGCCCATGGGCTGATCTCAGACTTGCTGGCTGACCCTTCACTGCCCCCAAACACCTGCAGCTCACTACGGGCTGTCAGTAACCTGCTCAGTACCCAACTCACCTTCCAGCCCCTCCACCACCGGCCACGCCTCTGCCCCCTGCTGGCCTTCAGCGATGGACACACCTGTTCAGACTCTGAAGAAGCTCCTGAGAGGAGTGAGAGGCTAGCCATCCCTAAGGTAGGTCTCAGTGTTTTACCTTGATTGGGCTGAGCTGCGTGCTCGCATCTGTTCTGAATCAGAAACGCACACTGCGGATGGATGAAATGGAACGATGCGGTAGTCTACTCTGTTTTATTAATGACTAGTTCCATCCATGCAAAAGTAGTGTCCTATTGAACCTGAAGAGCTTCCAGTGTGTTAAAATGTCAACTGCCACAGACTAATACCCTCTATCTGTCTCATGTGTATACACACTCAGGCACACACTCCCCTATTCTCATGCACATCAGCACGGCCTGTGATGACGCCTGTGACGCACCTTCTCTGTGAAACCTTTTAATGATTAACTGGCGCAGCACTTAAAAATTTATGCTGGCACTGAGGATGTAGGATAGCAGAGTGTTACAAGCCAAAGTCACTACCCCCTTACTTCACAGCTCTCGAGTTCTGCACACGTGCTACAACATCTTAGCAAACATTGAGAGATGTTTATTAAAAGCCTCATTAAATCAGGCTCTTATGTAGGTCACACTGTACTGATCCTACACAGACCGCTGCTAGTAAAACAGCTGTGTAGACTCCATTGACTGTGGTGGTTTTAAGTTTTGGATGAATATAAGGTGATTTTTGACAGTGAGAGTGAAGAAAAACATGAACAGGACTGGCTTCCTTGAGGGCTGTTTTATCTGTCACCTCTGCAGCTGTGTCAACAGAGACGTCTCAGAATGAGACAGGGTGAAAAGTAAGGAACGACTAGAGTTCCAGTATACTTGACTCCAGTAACCACAGCACAATTTGCAGAAGGTCGCAGAAACCCCACACTCGGCTCTTACATTCCAAACTAATGCCTGTCCGGGTGTGAGATTTGGCCGTAATTTGTTAATGGAAGTTTGAAAATGGAAGAGGAAGCACATTCTAATCACATTCTCCAGCTCCTCATTTAAGATTCCAGGTTATCTGACATTTTTTCTCTTAAGTGTGAGAAGTATACAACGTCAGGAGAAGGCTTACTTCCCTGTCTATCAGTGTAAACAGTAGGTTTTGGGACACTGTCCCTGTTTATGTTTAAACAGTCTTCTCCTAGGCTTTTTACACTCTTTAAATATCTACTTTCACCAGTGTTTCTTTAACCTTGACACTGGAATGTATTTCTTAACCTTGTTCAACCAAGCTGAATGTGTTTACATACTCAGATCCTGATGACAGTCTATTTGAGTTAATAATCTAAATAAAGCATGGTTCAGATTCTGAATCTTTCTTTTTTTCCCCCTGAGACTTAAAAACACGGTAGTGATGACACATTGAATATAGGAAGATGTGCAGCATCTAAAGAAATATATCATTACTTCCTACAATTATAGGAATATCCTGGACAAGTAGTATTATAATAGTAATACAATAGTATTCATTTAAGTTGTTTAGCTCCGTTCAGCTCTCACAATAAAACAGGGGACTGAAAAGTAGATAGGCTCCCCAAACACTAGCGTTGGCAAAACAACCAGCAAAGCAAATGTCTATGATGCCATGTCTCTTCTGAAGTTGCTGCAGTACAAAAAAAGCACTGTTCTCTTCCATCTTGCCTGTTGAGAGTTTTTTTAGATTTCATTTTAGACATTTTAGATTTTTTTTTTTAAGTTTAGGGACAAAGTTTTCTGGCTAAAATTGCCTTCCAAAATGACAAGATATTATCCATTCTGGTTGAACTTGTGCTCAGAGACCCATCAATTAACCTCATGTTGTCACTAAATCCACATACAATAGTCCTTATTCCTTACATTACCCATGGTTCAGTTATGCAGTCTTGTAAATAATCACTTCTTATTGTTATTATTCTGGGATCAATAACTCAAAAAACATTGAAATTCTGGCATCAATAACTCAAAAAACATTGAAACATTGAAACTTTGTTTTGTAGGTCTTGTACATGGTTTAGACTTTTCTCATTTCAACATGTTATTAAGATATTAATGGAAATTAATGGAATTGACAGCCCTATTTAAAATAAATAACATTAGAAACATTGGGACATTTATCTAAATATCATATGTACTCTATATCCATATCCAGAGCAATCTATAAAAGCAAAGTTAATTAGCAGACAGAATTAGATAAAAATGAGACATGAAAGTTAAACATGACATTAAAGAAGTCAAGAAGGAGTGAGTTCATGCTTTTTGTTATGTCTTCCTGGTTTCAGTAAGGACTGCAGAGGCCCAGTCATGTGCTGTGGCTATGCTCCGCCCCTCAAGAGAACACTAAAAATAGCATCTCCACTCTCTAACTATAAACTTTACCATGACATATAATGATTAAAATATTATTAATTATTAATTGTTATATGACTCAAAATCTCATCTATGCTTTAAAAATATTTTCATAATAAATCCATTATATTATGGATTAAAATACACACTTTAGTTGTGTCCCTGGGTTTCACTCAGTCCTGTTACTGTAACACATTTTCCCCATCTGAAATTAGACCATTCTACAAGTCACATCTACAACAGGAAGTTACATCAGTTGTTTTTTCTGAAGATCATGGGAAGACCAAAATTAAATTCCCTCATTAGTTTTTCTGTATATTTGATCTTATTGTAATTATGACTGAGGAGGTCAATCTCAACACTCTGTCCTGTTACCTACATTAATTCTTATATCTTACTTGTTTATTTTTTAAATAAAATTGGGGAAATCAGTGAAATGTGCTCAGTGTCCTCATGTTATTAGCATAGCCGCCATTTAGATATTTTTCATGTTTTTGCAAATTCTATGCTAAAAACTCCTGTTACTTTCAATCCTGTTACTGATAACATAAACAGTAGCAGGAGTGAGTGTCAGTAACAGAAGTGAGTACCAGTAACAGGAGTGAGTGCCAGTAACAGGAGTGAGTGCCAGTAACAGGAGTAAGTTTCAGTAACAGGAGTGAGTTTCAATAACAGGAATAAATGCCAGTAACAGGAGTGAGTTTAAGTAACAGGAGTGAGTTCCAGTAACATGAGTCAGTGCCAGCAACAGGAATGAATGCCAGTTACAGGAGTGAGTTTCAGTAACAGGAGTGAGTTCCAGTAACAGGAGTCAGTGCCAGTAACAGGAATGAATGCCAGTAACAGGAGTGAGTTTCAGTAACAGGAGTGAGTTTCAGTAACAGAAGTGAGTTTCAGTAACAGGAGTGAGTTCCAGTAACAGGAGTCAGTACCAGGAACAGGAATGAATGCCAGTATAACAGGAGTGAGTTTCAGTAACAGGAGTGAGTTCCAGTAACAGGAGTTAGTTTCAATAACAGGAGTGTGTTTCAGTAACAGGAGTGAGTTCCAGTAACAGGAGTGAGTGTCAGTAACAGGAGTGAGTTTCAATAACAGGAGTGTGTTTCAGTAACAGGAGTGAGTTCCAGTAACAGGAGTGAGTGTCAGTAACAGGAAAGAGTGTCAGTAACAGGAGTGAGTTTCAGTAACAGGAGTGAGTTCCAGTAACAGGAGTCAGTACCAGGAACAGGAATGAATGCCAGTATAACAGGAGTGAGTTTCAGTAACAGGAGTGAGTTCCAGTAACAGGAGTTAGTTTCAATAACAGGAGTGTGTTTCAGTAACAGGAGTGAGTTTCAATAACAGGAGTGTGTTTCAGTAACAGGAGTGAGTTCCAGTAACAGGAGTGAGTGTCAGTAACAGGAGTGAGTTTCAATAACAGGAGTGTGTTTCAGTAACAGGAGTGAGTTCCAGTAACAGGAGTGAGTGTCAGTAACAGGAAAGAGTGTCAGTAACAGGAGTGAGTTTCAGTAACAGGAGTGAGTTCCAGTAACAGGAGTCAGTGCCAGCAACAGGAATGAATGCCAGTAACAAGAATGGGTATTGTCCCCTGGTTTATTGATTTATTAATTTGAAAAAACACTTTCATCATGTATCCATTAGGTTAATACATTACATGTTAATAAATTTGATCAATTTCAGGTTTGGGTCTTCTTGATAAGATAAAAATAGCTTTACATATTTTGGAAAAAAACACACATGCAGGCATGCAAATATAGTGATTTTTTGGTCATAAATATCAATTATTTAAACATGCAGTCAACCATTTCTTTAAAATAAACATTTTCTTGAAAGAAAATCAAAGGACAATCTTTCGGCTTTAAATCCTTGTAAAAAATGAATTAAAGCTCTAATTATTGGATTAGAGTGGGAAAAATGTATAGTTAAAAGCATAGTATAAAAATAAGTTAAATATTTTTACAACAAGCTGAATTACAACAAGCAAATGGCACCCATTCGGAATGGCCCATAAAACAGAAGTACAGCTCACAATATCACCAGACATAAACACTGTGAGCAGAGGCCTTTAAGTCTGCTGATTGTACCAATGTGAGAAAAGGTAAGTCTGGTGGTCAGTAAAATATTGGTTTTAATATAAAGTTCAGGAAAAAGCCAATTTTATAATTTTATTTATGATATTTCGACATTAGAGGATTTACTTAAATATTTTACAGTTAGGCTTTTCAGTAATGTTCCTTTTTATGTAATGCTTGAATAGAAGTCCTCCAGATTTAGTGGTGTAATGTCATGCAGACAACTGACTAAAATCCTGGTGTGTTAAGGGGTTAAATGACTCTAGCCATGCCATGCAACTTAGATTCATGTCTTGTTTTACAGGTTTGGGTTTTTGGCAGACACAGTGCATTAAGTGTTTATGTAATTTTTAGCCAAATCTGGAGTTTGGGAACTCCCTGGCCTGTCAACCTTTTCTTCATTATCAGATAAAAAAAAACTACAGGAAAAGTTGTGATCTAGGTTTTTTGGCACTCAAGACATCACAATACTGCTCTGTTGGTTTGATGCGTAATTTCTCAGATACCAGCAGGAGAACGTTTATTCTGCTGAAATGTGTGTTCTCCTACAGCACTGACGGGCAAAAGCATTAGTATAGTAGAAGCACCTATGATGAATGGCATCTGTTTTGTAGCAGCGCTCTAATGAACTCCCGGTGGTAAAGATAAATAAAGAAATATTATACAGTAAAACAGTGGAGTGTTGTCAGCAGGACTTGGTTTCCTCCAGTTACCTAATAATCTACAACCATTTCTGCATCTTTGCATATTGTGTGTATTGTGATTTGCCACTCGATGTGCCGTAGGATGGATGATTAGACTGACTCTGCCGCCTTTTTAACATTGAAAATAGGGTAAAAGGTGGAAGACCCCAATGTAATTTCTACTTTAAGTCTCCTATAATACATGCTTCTCCACAGTATACACTAATCAAGTTTAATTCTATTGCTGTTTGTGCTGAATTAAAGACAATAGAGAATATATACGCTTAAACTTTTTAATGCTTTGTAGTAATAATTCTAACAGAAGTTAGGCTAACAATTGATCAAATATGATAAAAGTAGCACATCTACCTACGCTGGTGATTTATTGTGTTGATAATGAATCAACATGTCAATACTTTTTTAAGGTTACAAAGTTCTTAGCCTCAATGATGTTTGAATAACGCACTGCTGATCTGTATATTAGTCCTACAAGCTGCCTGCAGTCAGCTAGCATTGCTCTGTATATACAGACAGAAAGCAGCAGTGTTTCTCCAGTCAACAGTGAATATGAACCTTTCCGTTCCTGATCAGATTGCTCTGATGTAGAGGAAGTCATCGATTGATTCCAACTCTATAAATTGTCTTTTTTCTTCCTGAAGCTTTTTCTATGTTCATTTGAGTATCAGTTGGCTAGTGTTTTTTGTAATTTGTGAATGTGACTTATTTTGTTTTATCGTCTACCTGGCTATTCTACTACCACTATCCCACCCTCAGAAGCAGCTTTAGATTTAGGATACACAATTGTACACTAAACAAAATAAGTAATATACAGATGGCTTCACTGCATCATACAGTACAGGAGCGATATCTTTGTTTTGTTTTTTTGCTTCGTGTGTAGAATAAAATGATCACAGCCATTATACACAGGCCACACACAGAACTGCAGGACTTGTGCAGTCACTGATTGGCGGCCAAGACTATTAACATGCTTTTAGCATGTCATTTGATACAGTCGAAACAGATCAGCTGTCCCATTTCACCAATTACTGCCTGTTACTCCATTCCTCCTGTTATTGTCCTCCCCTGACTCATCCACATTCATCCAGGGTGAGAGAGGAGAAGTAGCAGGGGAGGAAGAGGACAAAAGTTCCTGGACACCGCCTACAGAATACATTAACTACACCAACTGCTAAACCAAACATGAGTGAAGAAACTGAGAGCAAAAACACTCTGTTCAACTAATCTCTAACTCTAAAGGGATCCTGTTAATGAAGGAAAACACTAAAATGTGTACTCCGGGATAAGATTTAGGAACCTGTGATTTGGGTTGGGCGGTATTTCCTTTTTTTTATACCATCATAAACATTACGTCACCATGTGTGACCGTGTTCCAGGTAAATTGAGGCTAAAATCACAAACACTTAGAAGATACAGCGTTAAACCTGCACACAGTCGAGTCAAACTTTCAGACACACCTTGCAGACTTCTATTTAAAAAAGATTCAGTATCTTTGCCTTTGTCACATAGTCATAAAACTTGCAACTAGTCAAATTCAGTAAGCGCTCCCATCCTGTGGTCACCTTAAATGCAAATAAATAAATGAGCCATTTTGGCCTGTGTTAGACCCAGAGCATTCACATAGAATGTTTTAATACCACACTGTGCATTATTACCCTCATACCCCCCAACTATACCTGTGATTTACATACATCCCCTTTTTTGCAGTATGTCTGATAACACATAATTAATCAGGTTTTCACTCTGGAAACTTTAAAAATGACAAGAAGATCGTTACAGCAACAATTTTGAAAAACGTTGTGTGAATGTAAATTACATTAAAATTAGCTTATGACTAAAGTGTCAAATGTTTTTCTTACCGCAGCGCTTACGGCGGAGTTTACCTCCTGGGCTTCTCCGACGCATCTCCTCTTCATGGACAACCACCACCTCTGCCACGGGGCTCCCCACCATTGAGCCTGGCCCTGTAAGGCGAGACCACAGTGTGAGCACCAAACCCATTCATGACAGTCCCTCCAACAGGTAATATACTCTATACTCTTAATCTCTCATATCTAAGGCCTAGTCCCTTTTCTCATTTGTAGTTTTTTGTGTCATCATTATCCATGAAACTCAGTTACAAGGGGGAATCGCCCCATGTCTTTATTGCATAATAAAGACATGGGACAACCCTTCAAGAGCCTGATACAAATATAACACTGCATTATAACCAGGCTACTAGCTGTGCTCTGTAAGCAACACTGCCAGTCTGTTACGATTGCAAAGTTCATTATCCCTGCAGCTGAACTCTGTATATGTATATAATGGGGGGCGCAATTATTTATTACCTTAAAATAAAATAAGATTGGACCCAATTCTATTTAATATGTTATTTTCCTAATAGAGAGCTTGGTTAGGAAATCTCATTACATAGACCAATTTCATAGGTTTAAAGACAAGAGGCTATACGAAAAGTGTAAGTAGCATAGTATACTAAACACTTGGAAATGTTCATCATTTATGTTACAAAATTCAGAAAACTCTTTTTCTTTACCTACTCAGACTCTTTCTGTATCTTTCTTGCATTTACATCCGTATCTAATGATACTGTAAAACACCTGTATCTGCCTGTATCTCTCACTAATTGTTAGATGACTAGTCCCAATTGCCTGGACCTCTGTTGAATTAAGTCACTCACTTTAAAGTGGATGAATGTGATCACAAATTTTACATTCTATTCTATTCTATTTCGATTCAATGAACTTTGTAAAACATTTGTGTTACATTCTTTTGTAAATTCTTGTCAGGAAAAAATGTTTACCATGATTTAATTTAAAATTACATATAAAGAGAAAACACCTCCCAATCCCCCTTCCTCTCCTCTCAAATTATTATATACTGATGGCTTGGCTATTATATGCATGCTTAAACTGGCATGCTCACTTTTATAGTATATTTGCTCAGTTTATAGTATGTTACAGTCTTGCTAATTCTACAAATCTCCAAATCCAGGTCCATGTCTGCCACCTTTGTCACCTCTGCCCCTAACTACCTCCACAGCAAAAGCAGGAGAGGTAAGATATTGTACCCCTGTTTTTGTTTTACTATCTGTATGAGCACTAAATTAATATTTAATTTCTTATTATTTTTAGATTTAAAACGTCAGACTCGTTTTGTAACTGAACTGCTCAGTACATTTATGTGTTGTATTTAAGCTTTAATAAATGCACATCCACTACAGACAACACACATCTGCATAATATAAAGCAAAATAACCCAAATTGTATGACTATTACATTTTAACTATGAAATAGGCTTACAACAGAGTTATAAAATGCATTATACAGTATATAAGTATATAGAGTATATAAATACTGTAGAAAAAATGCATTTAAATGAATATTTTTATGCATTTAAATGAATATATTTATTAGGCTCATTTTTAGAGCATGGTAAATTGTAAGGAAAATTTAATTAATTGTTGCAAGATGAACAAGTGGACATAATCATTGTATTTATTGAATTGGTTTTCTGACAGCTCTGTAATTATGTGTATTATTTTTTGTACTTGATCAGCAGGCTACCCTCCATTTAACATCTCGCCCATGGTCTCCCCATGTCAATCACCTCCAGTCCAGGGAACCCCCGTCAACAGCCCCACCACCAAAGTCCCCACAGTGGACCTGCCTGACCCTGGGGCAATGCAAAGCAACTGCCCCTCATCAGTAACCCTTCACAAAGCCTTAACCCACAGTCAAAGCGCCCCATCATCCAGCACCACAAACTGGGTACCTCCACCACTCTGTAGCAGGTAAGATCAACATATTGTCAATAGCATTGATATTAGAGGCCATGACACAGTAACAGTTGTTGAGCAGAAATTTGTAATCAAATGGAAAATTGTTTTTAGCAGTTTAACACTCTTGGTTCTCTTGTCACTATGGATGCAATAGAGATGATTTGTGCTTAAATGCACTACACTGCCTTTCTTATTAACTTATTTTGTAAGTAATGCTAGATAGAGATCGATCTCATCAGGGAACTGGTTCCTGATGGCCACACAATTTAATTAAATGATTTATTTAAATGTACATACATATTAAACCTCAACATTACAGATAATTATCAAAAAATGTATTTAAAACTGTTTTTGAGCAGTAAATCACTTGTGGACTTTCCCACTCCAAGACCAAAGTTGAATATCCTTACAGAGACACCTACCGTCAAAACGTGTTTTTTTTTTTTTTTTTTTTTTCAAATTCTTTTTTTTATGAGAAATGGAAACGGTCAGTATAGGTACTAATAAATTGCAAATATGGCAGCACCAAGTTTCCTTTATAATTGCTTAAGTAAGTATTTGGTGGGATACAATTCTACATTGCTTTCCTGGTTCCTTTTTACATGCAGTACCAGTCAAGTTTGGATATGCCTTAAATGTACTGCTTTTCCATAATTTTACAATTTTCTGCATTGTAAATTAATACAGTCATCAAAACTATAAAGAAAACATATATTATATTATTGAGTAAAAAAGGGTTAAACAAACCAGAGTATGTTTTATATTTTAAATTCTTTAAAGTAGCACCTCTTGCCTAGATGACAGTTTGGTCTTTTTCGTGGCCGGGTTTTTTCTAAGTCAGCTTTATGAGGTAGTCCCCTGGAATGGCTTTCAGTTAACAGCTGTGCTGAACTTGTCAAGAGTTAATTACATGAATTTATTTTTAGTTTCATGTGTTTGAGGACAGTCTGAATAGTTACAGTATGGCAAAAGAATAAAAACATTGAATGACAAGGTGTGTCCAAACCTTTGACTGGTACTGTATTTTGCCACATGTGTTGGTGTATGTGTCTAAACAGTAACAGATATACTTGGCAGTCTCTTTCCCTCCTTATCTCTGCATTTTTGTAATTGATATTGCGTCTACCCTGCTACCCTGATTCACAAAACTACACAGCGGTGATGAGGATTAGTACAGACACAGCAGAAGCATCACTTTTTCCCTACAGCAGAATTGATCAGAAAAAATCTAAATATAAAAAAATATATGCTGCCTGACCAAAAAAAGTTCACCACCTGTATTTAACTAAGAAATAGGTAAGAGCCTCCCATTGGATAATTACCGCATGTGTGATCATGTTCTATCGTTTGTTAAACAACTCATCCTGTGGTTGTGGAAGAGATGTTGATCTGTTTTAGAAGGTTCAAATTATTGCCATTCATGCAGCAGGGAAAAAATTTAAAGGAGATTGCTGAAACTCATAAAATTGTGTTAACTCATGTAACTTATGGAATTATGGAGAGCGCTGGTGTATGGTCAGTGGAGCGGAACAGATGGACAGTGGGTGTATAAATAAGGAGGTGGTCATAATTTTCTGACTGGACTGTGTATGCTAACCTTTTATGCTTTTTTTGCAGCTGTGGAAGGCCATATAGTAAACTGTGGCATGGGGAGGGCTCCACAGACAAAGGTGACAAAATGCATTTTAAGTTTTTAGTATTGATTGTATATATATTTTGCTGTTTCAAACATTATGAATTAATATACAGATCCCACTCAGCTTTGTTCTCTTTTGAATTGTAGCCTGAAAGCTTGCTGTGTATATTGAAAAAATCGAGTAGGAACTCAGAAACAGGAATAGCAGGGTTGGAAAAAAAAAGTACCTCATCATTACCATAGAAGCACATTCAGTTCCTACTCTTCAATGTACGACCGGGTCAGTAACAAGTGCAGTTGCTGGAAGCTTCATGGTTAATGCAGAAAGAATGAGTGAGATTGTGCATCCTTATCACACTCACATTTTAAAGTAAAAAGGTGAAGGACTTATCCAAACTTACAGACTCATACAAACTTACTGCTTCTAGGAAAAGGGAACTTTAATTTGAATTGTAATATAGTTATTAAATATTTCAAAAACATTACAAACATTAAACATTGAAAAATGAGTTCCATATAGATCCTATGGGCTCAGAGTTTTACTACTCTGCACAGCTGGAATGGCTGTGTGAATTGTGTTATAGTTTCTGCAGTAAGAGGGGCCTCTAGTTCTGCCCTAGCTTTAGGGGCTACTGCATTGGAATTGGACAAGTGGAGCGTCAGCCTCAGAGGGGTACCATGATGTACTTTAGGAGCAAGAATTCTGCACACACACTCAAGCTACAGTGTCTATATTGAGAAATATTGTCACCATATCTCTTTTTTATTAGAAAATGCACAATGTGTGCTACAAAAATGTGTTTTACTTTTTATACACAAACAAAAAAAAAAACTGGAGAAAAAAAACATATCTTTCCATACAGAACCCGATATATTTAATTGAACCAGCTAATTGTCATTGCCATTTCAAAACTGTTACAACAATTTTGATCCATTTTTTACATCTTTGTTTTTGTAGCAAGTAATGCGTAGTGGAAATATGGGAAGTGCCCAAAACCAAACAGATCCCTAGAGATCTTAGTAATACTGTGTGCAATGAGTTTAAGAGGATTTTAGTCTATTGTATTGTAACAAACTCCTATGGATGTGGATGGAAGCAAAAAGCTGATGGAATACTCCATCAAAGTATTGTTTTAATGGTGGCTAAAGAATCTAAATCAACATCCGAATAAATAAAGCTTGCAGACTTAAGATAACAAGCCACAATTCCTCTGGAAGAATGTCCGGTGGGCAGATAAAAAGAGTTTTTATTTTTTTTTAATCGCATCAGTAAAACATTTAACATGGTGCCGATCATCATGTGCAATGTGAGGTCTACCACAAAATAAATGAATGTTGAATGCAGTTTAGGGCTCAGTGTCAGAAAACTGAGGATGGAAATGATTTAATACACAGCAATAGAGAGTCTTAAACTCTCCAACGGTCCAAGTGTGGGTCAAAATTCCACTACAGCGGTGTAAGAAACAGTTTTGTTTTTTGTTTTTATTCGCTAATGTCATTTTGTCTCAATCCATCAGATGATCTAGCAGTGGCATCTTCTGACTATGACAGCACCTATGAGACCAATCACAGTGACAGCAGCGATTTTGCACAGAATGAAGATGGAGAGGCCCAAAGAAAGCTCTGTTACACACAAGAAACATGCGGGACATTCCAAACAGAGGCTCTAGTCCTACGCCCCTTAATACCAACAGAGGTAATCTGTTTAAAAGTATGTTAGTACTGTAAGGAGCAGTATCCTGATTTAAAACAGGAAAAAAAAATATTCTGTTTATATAAAGAGATTTTAACATCAATGACTTGCTACTGAACATGACAGCCTTGTGTAATGTATTTTTTATTTTTTTCTAAATGAATGTACATACATATCATACCTAACTTTTAAAACATGCCCTCATTACAGGACAAGCCTATTCTAGCCCCAGCACCACTGCTAATGGAGGGCCTGGAGTTTTTCATGAATCAGATAAACAATTGGAACTTTCCTATTTTTAACCTTGTAGAGAAAACACATGGCAAGTGTGGCCGCATCTTAAGCCAGGTGAGTAGTCCTCTGCTGCCATCTACTGAGGAAAGAAGCACTAGCTTTAAAACTCTTTTTTCATAACACAAACTAATCATAATGCTTATGAAAGACAATATATATATATATATATACATTTACAGAATAGGAAAAGTCATGTCCATGTCTCATGGAAGATAAAGAATGCTGCACTGACCTGTGGGATATGAATGTAGATGTGATTTCTGTCAGAGTCGCTTGTTTGTTTGCATAGATAAATCCAGCCAGATAGTGCTGGTCATGATCATAACCACCAACCCACTGTACTGTCTACTGTGGGTGGTAATTCCTTCTATTATTACTGGTTAAAATAGTCAATCCCAATGTACAGTCAATTTATAAATAGACAGAATAGACAATGGCTAAAGAAAAGTGAAAAGTAAAAAAAAAAAACATTTAACATTAAACTTCCCATAGTGAAATCTTGTAATTATGTTTTTAATGTTATTAATGTTTATGTTTTTAGAGTTTGTTACTTTCATGTCCTGCTAAAAGCCAATTTTCTTCTTTTTTCCAATTATAATAATTTTTTAAAAGACAGCAACAATCTGTATTGCTGAATTCCAGCACACTTTTAAATGTGTTAAATATAAAAAAGTAAAAACTACTTATTGCATACATATACATGATTTTGAAAAATTCTGTAAAAATCCTATAATTAGCTGTGCTAAGCAAAGTAGCTCTACACTTCATTCGTAGAATACTGGGGGCACTGACATTTAAAACAAGACACCGAGAATAAAAAAAAAAAAAAACACTGTTTATACTCACGGTACCTTAATGTAGTTCTTCCTGCACCGCCAATTAAGTCATGATACGTCGACTGACAAGTACAAACGAATAGGTAGGACAGGAAACCTTTTTGCAAAATTTATACAGGGAAAATGCATGAATTTCATGTTGCTGAAAATATCTCTATAATATTCACGTATCTCTCATTTCCCAGTGCCTCATTTTAAATGCCAGTGCTCTCAAAACTAAACCAGTGAAGTGTGAAGCTACTTTGAGATTGTTAATGGTGTAAAACTATTACTAGTATTGTAGGTCTGTTGGGAGCATTGACTAATTTGTGGGATATCTGGTGTGTAAAGAGAAGGTAAAGGTCAGGGTACTTCCAGGAACATGTGTTTCTTACAGTATTGAACACAGGAGTAGTGTTAGAAGAGCTGATGATCACTTATCACTTGCTAGATATTTTAAAATGACAATCATAATCATCATAATTTGCTTTACATAATAAACTCTTCAATGAGAAGAATTATAAGGAGAAAGCACAAATGCTGTTATAATGTGAGATCAGAAAATTAGATATGGTTTGTTTAGTACATCCCATTAGGATTCTTGTCTTACAGAGACACGACAATCATATTGGTACTGACCCTGTTTGAAAAGTGCCACTTTGAATACACCATTTTCATAGAGTTGCTACCTATGGATTAAGCCTAATCCTAGACTAAATGTTCAGTTCAGTGGGAAATCTCGTTTTAAAAAGCACAGCAGTGCAAGACTAGGAAAACTGCCCCTATAGTAGTAATTATTATATGAGTAATTGTTTTGTCGAACTTTTACTATAAATTATATAGTAAGTCTGTGCATAAAGTGTTGTATTTAATGATGGTTTGTATTGTGGATATCTTTATTATCTTTATTTTGTCACATATTTGTCACATTGATGAGTTTTTATCCACAAAGGAAAGTTGTATTTGTGTATCTTATATAAAATGTGCTCTTATTAAATTATTATTAAATCTCAAGGAAATCAACCAATAGACTGAAACACAAGTCAAAGCACAATATTATGAGCGTCTCTTTGTTTCTACACTCACTGTGCTCAGCTCCACTGAGTATATAGTAGCACTTTAAAGTTCTGTTATTACAGACTGCATACTTTACTATCCTCTTTTCAGCCTGGAGTCAGGACCCCACAGAACCATCACAGAGCAGGTTTTGGGGGGGAGGGTCATCTTTAGCACTGCAGTGACACTGGCGAAGTAGTTGTTGGTGTGTTAGGGTAGTTTTTAAACACTGTAAGTACTTGTAGATAAAAAGTCAGAGACAGAAGCTCATCTGTTGCTGCACGGTTTGTGTTGGACATTCTCTAGGCCTTAATCAGTGGCCACTGTGTTGTTCCTGTGGGGTCCTGACTATTTATGAACAGGTTGAATAAGTGCATTTGAGTGTAGAAACTAGTAGTGGGTCATACTCCTGTGACTTGTGACATTCTGGTTTTGTTTTAGGCTTCTATATTGGGTAGTGTGTTATGTTATTATTGTATGCTACAGGTGTCTTACAGACTGTTTGAAGACACTGGCCTTTTTGAAACCTTCAAGATCCCACTGAAGGAGTTTATGAATTACTTCCATGCCTTGGAGAATGGTTACAGGGACATCCCATGTAAGCATGAACTCACTGTTTACATGTTTCCAAGGAAGTTTGTCTGTTTAACAAAGAAAGCTTGTATTTTAAAACTGGAGTCTTTTATAGTTAAGCACATTTCCATCACTGGGTCATGTAGAGACTCATGTATGTACATCAAAAGCCACGTATCCGGTCCTTATGTTTAGCTGATGAAAGAGTATACTGCCCTCTAGTGGCTGGAAATAGTACCACCTTCTCCCACCCTTTTCCAGATCATAACCGGATCCATGCAACAGACGTCCTTCACGCTGTCTGGTATTTATCCACTCAGCCTGTGCCTGGCTTGCCTACATTGGCCCACAGTTCTGCATTAGTCAGTGAGTCAGGTAAGTATTATTTCTTTATGTGTTTGTAAGAATGTGTGTGTTGTGTTTGTGTGCGTATATGTGTCCTAATGTTCTAATCCTTGCTCTCTCCATGCTTTTGGCAGACTCTGTCAGTGGGCTTGCTCATGGTCACATGGGTTATGTGTTCTCGAAGACCTACCCAACATTGGAAGATGGCTATGGCTGTCTTTCAGGGCTCATTCCTGCCCTTGAGCTGATGGCCCTGTATGTGGCAGCAGCCATGCATGATTATGACCATCCTGGCAGAACCAACGCCTTTTTGGTGGCCACCAGTGCTCCACAGGTAGGACAGCAATATATATGTAATCAAGACCGTTACTGAATCTTTTTTTCTCTGACAAAGTTTTCAACAGAAAAAACTCTTATAGAATCGTAAGAAAACAAACAATACAGTGATATAAAAAAAAGTTTGGCCAGCCCTGATAATTTGTATGATTTTTCTTTATAAATCATTGGTTGTTCAGATCAGCAATTTCAGTTATATATATTATATAGCAGCTGAACACAGTGATATCTGAGAAAGTGAAATTGCGTTTATAGGATTTACAGAAAGTGTGCAATTTTTTTTAACAAAATTAGGCAGGTGCATAAATTTGGGCACCCCAACAGAAAAACTACATCAATATTTAGTAGATCCTCCTTTTGCAGAAATAACAGCCTCTAAACTCTTCCTAAAAGTGAGAGTCTGGCTTCTGGTTGAAGGTATTTTGGATCATTCTTCTTTACAAAAAAGCAAAGAAGAATGTTTAGTTCAATCAGGTGATTTTAGGTCATTTGAGAGTTTCGTTTTGAGGCGACCATGTTGCTTCTCTTCACAGAAGATGCAAAGAGGAGACTCAATTGATCACATTAACCCCTTCTTATAATTGGATTTGCATGTGTATGTAACTCAAGGTCAACAAATTTTGTGTTCCAATAATTTGTGCTAAAGGTATTTAAATCAATGAAACCACAAGGGTGCCCAAATTTATGCACCTGCCTAATTTTGATAAAAAAAACTATAAACTTAATTTCACTTCTTAAATATCACTGTGTTTATCTGATATATGATATATTTAACTGAAATTGTTAATCTGAACAACCAAAGATTTCTAAAAAAAAATCATGAAAATAATTAAACTGTTTCATATATTAACAAAAAGCACATTGCCTTGAAGTTAGTGTGGAATGTCACCCCCACCCCACCCCCAATAAATAAAGGGATATGTGCAATTAACTCATTTTCTGTTTCTATGACAACAGTTTCTGCAATTCATGTAGCCCCTGGCAAGCTAATACATTGACCTGTATACAGCAAATTTAACTCTGATGCAAATTTACTGGGGATAACGTCACTTTTGTAAACATTAAAACCTCAACACCAAAAGCCGTGCCCGCAGCCATGTCTAAAAGCTGAGGATGCAGCTGAGTAGGCCGCTTGTTATGTCAACAAGGCAGTTCCATTTAATCAGATCTTTCAGAAGCAGCCAAGAAATATGGCCTTTGTTTCTGAGAGGATGAATGAGTCATCTGGTAGGGCAGTCAAGACCTTTAGTATTTTATAATCCTTCACATGCATTCTTTACATCCAAAACCTGTTTGAGTGTCAGACAGTGTCAGACGCAGCTGTGAGCACTAATGTTATGAGGAGAAAGGTTATAAGAAGCTATACTGGCTAATTGATCGCACATTCATGTATATAACCATCTGCGCACTGGTCACATTTTTGTCTATGTTCTGTCGTTGTTACTGGAGCCTTTCAGTAACTATAAACAACTTCCAGATTTACATTATAAAACATGGCAACCCTTTAGATTTGTCTTTGTATAATTGTGCCATGAAACATTTAAACACTGGGGCCTTACAGATGCTGTATGCAAAAATACAACATACATAACAAAACATTGTGAAATATTGTGAAAGTGTCAAGTATTTGTCTTTCTTTAAAACATTCCACCAGTTTGATGCTGCTGGGTGCGTGCCCTGCCCCTACTGCACATGTGTCAAACACAAGGCCCGCGAGAGCTTGTAAAATCTTAGTGTCTATAATAAATAGGTCAGAAGCGTTCTTTGACCAAAAAATACATTTCCCACAATGCTTGTCGATTGTATTACCCGCAAAGTTACGGCTTACTGCCACTACACGGCAGTGTAGTCATTGGCTGTATTCGGAATGGCATACTACTATACTGCGTACTGCATACTGCACTAGTATGTACTGCATACTACACGCTGCCCAGTATGTAGTATTCGGTACTGTAACACTTTTGATTGTAGTACCCTACGCGGTCCTGCTGTGACACACCAGTCAGTGCTCTGTAGTGCTCCGAATTCCTCAGAGTGAGTTGTAAACAGAAAGAACATGAAAAATGTCCTACCTTTTCATTATTAAAACTAATGAGATCTGCATACTGTCCAGAACAGCAATTGCTGCTTTTATTTTAGAGTTTAGCAGCTAACCCAATTCTAACAACCAATTAGCAGCAGCCCCCACAACCCAAGTATGTTCCAGTTATATTTAAATATGTTTTTCTATTTATTTTAGTAGATTACTATTTTCATCTATGTAAGTACCAACAAGAAGAAAACATTTAAACAAACTCTCATTCATATTTACACAATCTCAACACAAATCAAACAATTTTATTAATTTGTATTCAAATAATTCCCTTATTTAAAAGAAAAATATGTATTTAAACACAGGGAATTATTTATTAAATCAACAGAACGATTTATTAAACAAAGGTAATTATTTATTAAATAAAGAGAACGATTTATTAAAACTGAGGGAATTTTTTATTAAAGTAACAGAATAATTTATTAAAACTGAGGGAATCATTTATTAAAATAACAGAATAATTTATTAAAACTGAGGGAATCATTTATTAAAACTGAGGGAATCATTTATTAAAATAACAGAATAATTTATTAAAACTGAGGGAATCATTTATTAAAACTGAGGGAATCATTTATTAAAATAACAGAATAATTTATTAAAACTGAGGGAATTATTTACTGCATCAAGGAAAGTAATGGCTCACCGCTGTCGAGACCCTCCGCTGTCCCGGCCGCGGAAAGCGCTCGGTCGCGGCAGCGGTGGGTCCCCGCCGCGGAGAACGCGCGGCCGCGGCAGCGGAGGGTCCCCACTCGCGGAGAACGCGCGGCAGCGGAGAGTCCCGGCGGCGGACAGCGCTCGGCCGCGGCAGCGGAGGGGGCTCGACAGCGGTGAGCCAATACTTTCCAAAATAATTCCCTTAATTTAAAAATATATTTATTTATACAATTTAAAAATCTCTCGCACTCGCCTCCATCTTGTTTTTTTCTGAAGCGAGCTGGAGAAGCCAGTCGCAATGCATGTTGGGATGCAGTACACCGCGAAGATAGCTCTCCATGCACACTGCGGAATCGGAGCGGAGTAGTACACCATCCGGGTACCTGTAGTGCACTACAGATCCTCAGTTTGGTCACATACTGTGTACTGCATACTGGCTTTAGGCAGATTTAGTACGCGAGTAGTATGTAGTATGCCATTCCGAATACAGCCATAGATGTGGAAACCCTGCCGGAGGGAAGGTGGGTGGAATTGAGACATGTTTATCCCATAATATCCAGAAAAAGAAAAGTTGATGCAGACGGACGGCTGTGCTTCAAGGCGAAAGACCGGTATGCATTTTGTGTTACTGACCAAAATAAACGCTTTTTAGAAGAGATATAAATTATGTGTAAATATTTATAAGACAATAGCTGATAAAATCTGTTTTAATGAGGTTAATAAACATCACTGTGACATCGCTAGTCGCAGTTTCACCTCAGCAAAGGACGAGGAGGTGAATCACTTATCTAACCAGCCTTTACTGATTTCTGCCCCCAATAACCCTTTCAATAACCTCCAATAGCCTTTAATAGTCTTCAGTAGCCTTCAACAGTCTAACCTTGCAGCCGTGGTGTGTTCTAAACTCCGTAGTTATAAACATCCTGAGGTTAGCAGCGCGCTAACTGACCTGTTTATAATGTAATCCGAGCAGTGACTCCGGGATGGCTGCTCTAAACTGCTGCTGTTAGCTGCTTGGGCTGAAATATGAACTGTAGAGAGCTGTATTATCCGGTTAGTGGGGTTATTTTATTTCATACACAGAAGAACTTAAAATCCTGTAGCCCGTGGCTGGGCTGTAGCTCTGACTCAGTAAAGACTGTGGGCTTGTGCTGCTGCAGCTCCCACTAGTGGTTGGATGAGGAAATGCTAAATCTGAGGAAATGCTAAATCTGTCACAGCTCACAATTTTTGATTTTATATTTATTAAGCCTCTTTTCAGTATCAAACGTTTTGATCAAAGTTAATATAACTTGTATTTTATGTCATTTCTATTCACTTGTATAGTTTCGTTCTTGATTGATGGAGTTTTTGGATTTCATAACAGGATTTATGTTAATAGAGCAACAAGCAAACATTTTTTCCATGCAACTGTAATATTTGATTGAATAAATAATATATTGAGAGTTATTTAACATTAAGGAGTAATTACATTCATTTACATATATTACATTTGGTTACATTTTCTTATATTTATAAGTTACATCTGGCCCTCGGAGGACAGCCAATATGCCAATGTGGCCCTCGGCCAAAATGAGTTTGACACCCCTGCCCTACTGCTTTGGTGTGTTTTTATGCTCCTTGCAGTTTCATAGTGTTTATTTCTGGGGACATGGACAGGGACAGGGTGGAGTAATGGAGAACTAAAGTAGGTGTTGTACAGTGACTGACAGGACATCAGAGTGAACACAAGAGCTGGACTGAGGTTCTGACTTTTTCAGGAACTTCATAAACTTTTTTTTTTTGGCAGCTCTCCCAACTTTTTTTTCTGATATAGGTTACATTAGGAAAATTCATTTATTACAACATTATGTGAGATATTTCTTCCTTCTTTTTATTACTTCTTTTTTTGCTACAGTTGTCGAGTGTTATTTGCTTTAACATCACTTCAATAAATGTAAATCAAGCTTTGCGCCAGCCTCAGTGAAACCTGAGAAATAGAACCATGATATAGAACAAAGTGGAGTGACAAGGTATTATTACCATTAATACTATTATTTCCAGATTTTAAACAAATATGTTAAAAATAATAGTTAAACGAGTTACACGCCTACATCACTTTAGCTGTATCCTTTACTTTGAGTCATGAGAGTAAGGCCAGTTGACCATGAGTGACTATTAATTGCTGTGTTTTGCTTGTGATTAGTATTATTCCCAGTCATTTAATTGATATCTAAAAGTCATTTTATTTTTGTACTGACAAATAATTGCTGAAATAAATGAATTGTCTGAATTGCATCAGTTTACCTTCACAGAGCTAAGTATATTTATTTTGGTTGATTTGTATAGGCGGTGCTGTACAATGACCGTTCAGTTCTGGAGAATCACCACGCTGCCTCTGCCTGGAACCTCTTCATGTCTCGGCCTGAATACAACTTCCTGGCCAATCTGGACCATGTGGAATTCAAGCGCTTCCGCTTTTTGGTGATTGAGGCCATCCTAGCCACAGACCTGAAGAAGCACTTTGACTTTTTAGCTGAGTTCAACGCTAAGGTGATAATTTACCTCTTTATTATAACAGTTATTTATAATCAAACATTCAACTCGAATGTAACCTTGTCATATTCATACAGGTGGGCCATGAGGGATGCTCAAGTATTGACTGGACCAATGAGAATGACCGGCTCCTGGTGTGCCAAATGTGTATCAAGCTGGCCGACATTAATGGGCCTCTGAAACACAAAGATCTTCATCTACAGTGGACAGAAGGCATTGTTAATGAGTTCTATGAGCAGGTTTGCAATGTATTTTTACATATATGCTCATATTCTTCTTTGTGGCTGTCATGTATTTACTATTTAGTAAGAAGTTTGCTTTTCAAGCAGGGCATAGAGCTTTTATGCTGAATGAAAGCTGAGCAGCTGTGTCACGGATTCCCGGTAACACTCTGTTGTGTGATTGGTGGAATAATACAAATGCAAATCCTAAGCAACCCGTTGCCGCCTAAGTAACGCTGACCCTGAGTGGCTACAGAGAAACAAGGACACGTTGTTTCCTGGCAACCAGCCATTTTCTCCTCAGAAGTGCTGAGGATAATAGCTTTTATAGACGTAATGCTGACAGCAATGAGCAGTAATCAATTGCAACATTGTGGCAACCTCAGATTATTTATAAGTGTTTGTGTTTAATGGCATAAGCAGTTAACTGTACCCACAGATCTTAGTGATACTGTACTAAATACTTTAATAATGTGTAAGGCACCTTATTCAACAGGAAACCGCGCTTGACTCGACACATCATTAGGTCCTACAATTTCACGTTTTGTTTATTTAATCTCCTTCAAAAATGGAAACAATCTATTTGTGTAGGCCCTGGCTGCGTGAGATAGAGGCGTGCCTCTCACTGTGAAGAGCAAAGAGAAGATGACCCAGTTATGTCAGGACCACTTCACTACATTAAAAAACCCTGTCACATGACTGCTACTGGCTGCATTCAGACCATCTCAAAAAGAGGCCAAAACTTACAAGATGCAAACAGACTCTCTCTCTCTCTCTCTCTCTCTCTCCCCCTGTTCTTTCATTTCTTGAATGACTCATTCCACCAGCACCTGACAGAAGAAAGCACGCATATGTTATGGTCCTTTGAGTGATGTTGCCACTAGTTACCATGGCAACAAGAGCTTGGCAGCTATCAGCTCTTATTGCTTATGCCCTGATGTCATGAAGCAAACATATTCAGTTAGGTAATGCTGATGTCTTATTAACCACTGATAATTTCTGATTCCTAATGTCAGGAGATTTTTTTTCCCTCCACGGGAAGGTTGACCTAGATTTACAGCAGCACTGCCACTGTGAGATCCAATAATTACTATATGTAGCTCCTGTTTAGAGCCTGCTGTGTTTTTATTAGTGTAGTGGTACAACTCATTTATTTTTCATTCATTAAATAAAAACAGAGCAATAACAATAGACAATACAAATGTTCTTAATTATACTAAGCTAACAAACATTTTCCCTGTCGTCAACCACAGATTTTCATCTTTTATGACCACTTGCCACCGTTTTTGTCATTTTGCCTGTGTACATCACTTCAGTGGATTTGGTCAGCTACTACGGTGTTTTGTTTACACAGTCCGTTTTCACAGACTGAAATATAACATAATATTATGAGTAATGCAATACTTGGATTAAAATGACATTACATCATGGACATGACCCAAAAGTTCAGTTTCCTACCGGAGGATGCCTAATTGCAGCTGATTTTAGCTATAGCTTTCACCCTGTGTCCGTGTGGGCTTGGTGTGATGACTGTGGGTTCTTTCCACAATTAATTGAATACCCAAATTGCCCAGGAAAATTGATTACTCTAAATTCACTTTTTGTTTATGTGGATGTGTGTGTGTGTGTGTGTGTGTGTGTGTGTGAGGGTGTGTGTGTGTGTGTATCTGTATGACTGTATGCACAGAAATGTCCTGTGTCAGTACCTTAGTGCCTGATGGAGTCATCCAGGTAGATGGTCTTTCAGGTTAAGAGTATGCTGTGCTTGATTGGCTGCAGCTTCTTTCCAGTGTGTGTGTTGAGGGTTGAGGGTTAAATGTAATGTGTGATAGTGTTGATTGTACAGCAGTATTGGGTTTCTTGAAAGGTTCTATAAAAGTGTAACTTTGTTCAGTCATGCATTAGGTGAAAAGTGTGATCAGTCAGGTTAAGATCAGATGACTGAGCTAGCCATTTATAAACATTTCTTTAAATTATTAAATTATTAATCATTAAAACCATGAAAACTTGTACACATGTACACATAATTACATTGAATTGCTTTAATTACATTTTATTTGGACCCAACTGTGTATGGTAGTTTTTGCCCTATGAAATTCCTATATATAAAAGTCACATACAGTTTCACATTAAAATGGACAAAAAAGTTCATGTGCCAAAGCCTTCCCAAAGGATAACACTCCCACCACCACACTTCACAGCTGGTGTCAGGTTCTTATTTAGAAAAGCAATATGATAGAAAAAAGGCCAGTGTTCTCCAAAAGGCTCAACTTTTGATCTATCTGTCCATATTATATTGTTCCCGAACTCAGAGGGATCATCCAGATGTTTCTTGTTGATCTTGGAAATGGTTGGTGAGGAGAATGTATATGTAGACTATATTATTCTTGGCTAGCAATGTTTCTGCTTAGTATTGTTTTTGATGGCTGAGCATTGAACACAAGAACTCAGTTGAGGCAAGAGAGTCCTGCAGCTCATTAGATGTTATTCTTGGTTTGGTTTCACTTCCTCAGTAATTTTAGACCGTGCTTTAGAGAGATATTGGAATTATTCGGGAAGATGGACGACTGTTCTAAACATTTTCCATTTGAATTATATTTATAGAATAAATATAATGTAAAATGTGCACAATATTTGTTCACATTTGACAGATTGCATGTAAACTGTGCAGGAAAAAATCATACAAATGATATTAAATCAACACTGTTGCACAATGGGCTACTTATGGTCACAAAATGGTTATAACACTAATATTAGAAATATAACCAAAAATGAAACATTATTTTGTATATATGCTTATGAATTCAGTCTAATGGAGAATCTATTAGGACTGCATGTTGTTGAAAAGAGAATTGTATTATTATGTGGTGCACGTGTGTTCTACCCAACACCTAGCTCT
Source organism: Astyanax mexicanus (assembly GCF_023375975.1). Taxonomy (NCBI): domain Eukaryota; kingdom Metazoa; phylum Chordata; class Actinopteri; order Characiformes; family Acestrorhamphidae; genus Astyanax; species Astyanax mexicanus. Next base: position 29,961,284 of record NC_064409.1, on the reverse strand, counting down.
TCAGTCATTTGTTTATTCAGGGCGATGAGGAGGCCAGTCTGGGATTACCCATCAGCCCCTTCATGGACCGCTCAGCACCACAACTAGCCAAGTTGCAGGAGTCCTTCATCACACACATTGTTGGACCACTCTGCAGTTCCTATGACACAGCAGCCCTAATGCCGGGTCGGTGGGTGGAGCCTTTACCAGACGAGGTTGAAGAAACAGTAACTGGTGTGGAGGAAACTGATGAAGAAGACGAGGAAACCGAGGAAGATGCCTCTACTAGTTCAGAGCAGTCTCGTATGTTTATGTCACCATTTTTTCACTTCCATTTGTTAAAGAGGATGTTAGAAGTGAAGCTGATCATATTAATGACTTGAGTTGATGTTTTTGTTGTTTTTACCTGTTGCAGAGAAACTGATGCCCAAAAGGCGGCGAAAGGTCTTCTGTCAGATCACGCAGCACCTTTTGGAGAACCACGAAATGTGGAAGAAGGTCATTGCTGAAGAGGCCCAAAGTCAAACAGAAGAGGAGTCCTCATGCCTCATTAATGCCTCTGAGCCAATCCTAGCCATTTGTGAAGAGGAGGAGGAAGCAGGAAGCAGGGATGCTGCAGTAGAGGACCAGGATGAAGAAACAGAAGAAGAGGAAATAGGGCCAATAGAAGCCCCAGCAACAGAAGAACACTCTGACGAGAGTGAGGAGACACTGGTCCAAAATAATCAGGAGACTGTAAATCAAGACACAGAATCTGTAGAAAAAGCAAGAGAGGCAATGCAGGAATGGGACACTCCGGAGTGAACGAGAGACTTGCAGTCTGCTTGAGTTTAAGAGCATTGTCTGAATGATTTTATTTCCAAACAAGACTCCTAATAAATGGTTGCCAGCACATCACTTAGACACAACACTGTAGATGCTTTAGGGGAACATGTGCCTAAAAGGAAACAGGGTGGGAGGGATCTGAGTGTCCTGGGATGGGGTTTAGTTCACCAGGTCCAAAACAGTTGCTACTAAGGGTCAGGACTTAGAGTAGCATGAAGCTTAAATCTTTTTTTTTTTACATATTACCTTGAGTGGATTTTTTCGGTGGTGCCCACACTGCAACTTAGTGCTGAAGTGCCACTTAACGTCCATGACAGGGGTCTCAGTGACCTGCACTTTAGCCAAGCATTTTCTGAGTGTTCTGGTGCCAATTAGAGGAAACCTGACAGTAGGACATCCACATTTTCTTTTTGTTGCCATTTGTTTTTTTTGTGGAGGTAGGTAGCATGTCCCAGCAAGTTTGCCAGCAGAAGTGCCACAATAGTGAATGTTCCAAGATGGTGTTGTTGCTGCTTTTTCCACAGCTTTATTCTGAATTAGTGGTTGGCACTTTTTTTTGATTGCATTTTCCTAGTTTTTGACCTGATTCCTGTTCCTCAGGAGACAATGTCATTGTAAATATTGTGTAACCTTTTGCTGGTCGGTTATTTTCAGTTCTGCCTGTGCGCACTGGGGAAGGAAGGGAATACCTTGTTGTATATGGTAAACTGTTTTCTTTGAAGACCTCACTATTTTCTACAGGGATAATTATTTTGCAAGATACTTTAATACATACATTTGTGTTCACAGGAGCTTAACACTAATGGTTCTACTTCCCAGCTTCAAGTATATGACTTAGGGGTTTTTGTATGATTCTTTAATGATGGATGCAATGTAACTGTTTTAAGTGCTCATTCAAGGACAAGCTAATGTCTGAACCTATCCTTCTCCGTTTGATGGGATAGTCATACTTGCAACATCTTCTCTCTTGTTGGACTAGCACTATTCTAACTGTAGAATCTTAGTCAATGCATTGGTGCTTCTAATAATGCTTTGGCTCATCTTCATATACTTGCACCAGAACAGTATAGGGGTTACCATCTTCAGGTCGAATTGTGAGTTGAATAGAGAAACCAAACAAGGAAGGCCACTCATACTGCAGCAGTGAAAATAGCAGCCATGTCCTAGGGGCAGTGTAGTCATGCACACATGTGAGCAGCTGAGAGATTCCTATCCCAGCAACCCAAGGGAGCCACACACGCGCACACACACACACAAGACATGAGCTGTGCTCTGTGCATCACGAAGAGAGACAGCAATGTTACGTGCGCGACCCATGCTGTCTTTGATGTGTGGAGAGAGGCGGTAGTATTGGAAGAGGTAAAGGGTTGAAGCCTTCTGCAGGCCTTATCAGCCTGTGCCCAGTACTGCTGCACCATAGCCTTGAAGAAGAGCCAATTAAAACGTGGGATTGGAAGGTGGGGATTGGGTGTTAGTCATACATGTCAGTTTAGTACAACATTCGCTCTCCTTTTGAAATCTCTACTTCATTTGCAGCGCAATGCAGGCCTCAGTATCAGTGGCCAGCACAGCAGAATCCAAAAGAATCCAATGAATTATTCAAGCAATACTGACACATTCTGTAGGCAGATGGTGTTTTTTGAATAACGCCATCATATTGTGAAGTAGGGCACAATTCACATTTTTTTGTATTTTATTTTCTCACACAATGTGGTTGTGCATGCCAAATATGACTTCAAAATGTTTCTTTCACGTTGTCCAAAGCATGCACCGGTGTAATTGTCTAAATGTGGACTACACTGTCGGGGCTTTTTTTTTAATGAGTCATATTTTATTTCTCCAGTTTTTGGAGACAAAAGGGAAATAATGTTGGGAAAGTTGATTATGTCAATTTAGGTCCATAATGGCCTATTAAACAATGGTGGTTCAAAGTATTATTACAGTACTGTGCAAAAGCCTTATGCAGCCAAGAAAGTAGTTTAAAACGTAGTACAAATAAGTCTCAGTAGTATATAAACTTTTGCTAGTAAACATTAGAATAAATTCAAGTAAACTCAAACACAGTAAATGTTAATGTTCTCTAAATGTCTTGTTTTCACTTTTTTTGAAGTTATTATGTGTTTAAAATAATATCACTTAGAAGAACGATGGTTTGGTTGTTGACTTTTCTATGCACTTCAGCCCCTGTATGTAATTGTTTGTTTGTTCTGATTCATGGTAATGAAGGAATATTAGATAATCTGTGTATTGAAGGTAACTTTAAATGCTGGGCTTCCTTGAGAGACACACATAAATACACCCTTTAGTTTTTTTTTTTTTGCTAAGGTATCACTTTCTCAACTGCCTACGACTTTTGCACTGTACTTTGCATGTGTATATGTATGTTTAAACATTTTAAAATGGTAAGGAATCACATTTTTGTAGGTGTAGTGAGAGAATAGATTCGAAAGCTGTGTTCCAACCTGTATGAACAATTATTTCACTCACTGTGCCATCCATGAGTAATCTCTTATAATCAAACTATTTTTACCCCAGTAGTTAAGCAATATTTTCGCTTTACATTCTATTGATGTATAGTTTCTTAATCCTTTAAACTAGCTTTGAGAATGGAGCTTGCATATTGTGCAGATATCTGAATCTGTGTTCAGTATAGTCAGTGCCTGATATACTCGTTTTAGTCTTTATCTTGGCAGAAATTGTTTTTGGACCCACTCAGTAAAAGATCTCATTCCAAATAGTAGCGACTTCCTGTTGGAATCACTACTAATTTTAATTGCCTCAGGGTAATTTTTAATGGAAGCGTTTACACTTTGTCCTTCTTCTTTAAGATCTGACCCTTACAAATCATTTAAATTCACATATTACTCTAGACTAACAGTTACAATTTATATTTAATCTAACATTTATATTACAACACCCAAAGAAACTCGACAAAACTGGAGAATTAGACATGTACTGTGTTTAGTAGGTTCTTTAAAAAAATCATATTTTAATTTATAGTGTCCTCATGTGATTAGATTGATTAGATAATAGATTATGAAGGTATTCAGTACCATTTTGTTGACATCACAGCTTTGTTTTACTGTCCTCCACTGTGCCTCTTAATAACGGCCCTTCTCCCACTGCTTGGCCTTCAGTTCAGTCAGAACATTCAGACTTCTCCTGTGTGTTTTTTTTTTATGTACGTCATACAACAATCATTTGATAGCACATTTCCTTCTTTTTTGATGTGTTTTGCTTGCTTTTATCATTCTGCTGATATGTGTATATGTGTAAATGTTTTGTGAGCCTCCAAGCCCTAATGTATTTTTGAAAGTATCTCCATTATATATTCTAGACATGTGCAATGGCTTGCCCTCTGAGGCACCAGAGTAAATCAACCAAATGCACCAGATTCATCCATCAGTCCTTTCTGCATTCTAATCACAACAGTCTGTTGGAGGAAGATTACACTTATAACTTAAAACCTAGTTCTTCCTTCACTGTCTTTATTATGTGCATTTAGTTTGTATTCCTGTTCTAAGCTGGTTTGGCCTATGTCATCCTTTTCTATTGTTTGATCTAAACTATATGCATCTACTAACTGTAGTCGCTGGGCACTCTTTTCTTTCACCAAAAGTAACAAACAAGCTTTACACCTCTCTCAAAATGAGAAATGAGACTTGTAATATTTTATATGTAGTGGGCACCTCACTGACTATTTTTTTTTCTCACTAGTATGTTGCACTTAATACATGTAGCAATACCTGTAGAAAGGGGAGATGTGTAATTCACCAGTATTCATTAAGTGAAATACTCATTTTTTTGCTGGTTATGGTTCCATTTTTTACAAACAATATGCTGTACAGGTATAAAGTGAGGAGGCCGAAAAGTAAAATGACAAATGTCTTTTGGATAAACATTATTTATTTTTACTGTTTTGTAATTTAGACACTATACTGTAGCTCCTCTATGGCCAGAAATGCTGGAAGTGCCTCTCGGTATAATGTATTATACAGTAAATATATATTATTAGAACTTGTCACAAGCTGAAAATTGTGGATGTTGTAATGTGAATACAGTTTAATATGTGTTAAATTGTGTGATATTTAATGTGTCTTTTATTGTTTTTAAAATATACATTTACTTTGCAATTAGAAAGAATGAATCAAGCATAGAGTGCACTGCAAACACGACCGAGTACACTACTGTTCTCAAAACAACATTGTAAGAGATTCTGTTAACATGTCTAACAAAAGGTATCATGATGTAAGGAGAGATTTCATTCTTTGTGTTGAGTTGTGAGAAGCAATATACAGAGGTATGAGAAGTTTAGGCAGCCCTGATCATTTTTATGGATTTTCTTTATAAATCATTGGTTGTTCGGATAAGCAATTTCCGTTAAATATATCATATAGCAGATAAACACAGTGATGTTTGAGAAATGAAATGAAGTTTATAGGATTTACAGAAAGTGTGCAATAATTATTTAAACTAAATTAGGTAGGTGCATAAATTTGGGCACCCCAACAGAAAAAACTTATCAATATTTAGTAGATCCTCCTTTAGCAGAAATAACAGCCTCTTCCTATAGCTTCCAATGAGAGTCTGGCTTCTGGTTGAAGGTATTTTGGATAATTCTTCTTTACAAAACATCTCCAGTTCAGTCAGGTTTGATGGTTTCTGAACATGAACAGCCAGCTTAAAATCACACCACAGATTTTCAATAATATTTAGAGGGACTGAGATGATCATTCCAGAACGTTGTACTTGTTCCTCTGCATGAATGCTTTAGTAGATGTTGTGCAGTGTTTAGGGTCGTTGTCTTGTTGAAGTATCCAGCCCTGACACCACTTCAACTTTCTCACCAATTCTTAAACATTGTTCTCACGAATCTGCTGATATTGACTGAAATCTATTTCACAAGATTAACAAGATTCCCAGTACCTGCACTGATCACACAGCCCCACAGCATGATGAACCAACACCAAATTTTACTGTTGGGAGCAAGTGTTAGTCTTGGAATGCTGTGTTCTCTTTCCTCCATGCATACCGCCCTCCTAATAACTCAATTGTAGTTCATTAGTCGGCAGAACCTTATTCCAACATGAAGCTGGCTTGTCCAAATGTGCTTTAGCATACCTGAAGCATCTCTGTTTGTGGCGTGTGCTCAGAAAAGTAGGTCAAGAGTCAATGAGCTTACCAACAAATTTTGTGTTCCAACAGTTAATACTAAAGTTATTTAAATCAATAAAACAACAAGGGTGCCCAAATTTATTCACCTGCCTAACTTTAATTAAATAATTAGATACCACTTTAAAATAAGACTACCTTTACCCTTACAATTAGTTTATTAATGGTTACTAATTAGGTTGTAAATGCCTTAAAAATCATAAATAATCAGTTATAACACATACGTAGAAAGGGCAACAATGTTGTTTGCCAAATAGTGAACCCACAGCCATCTATATTGTTGCCCTTTCTAATTATGTGTTATGACTGATTATTAATGATTTTTAAGGCATTTACAACCTAGTTAGTAACCATTAATAAACGAATTTTAAACCCTTTATAAAGGTAGTCTTATTTTATAGTGGTACCAATAATTATTGCACACGTTCTGTAAATCTTATAAACTTAATTTCACTTCTCAAGTGTCACTGTGTTCATCTGCTATATGATATATTTAACTTAAATTGTTAATCCAAACAACCAATGATTTATAGGGAAAATCATGAAAATGATCAGGGGTGCCCAAACTTTTTCATACTACTGTATACTTAAAATCAGTGCATGTGATTTTGGAAAAAAAAATACGCTTTTTAAAATATCTAGCATTAAGAAATGCGTTTATTATTAACCCCAACTTTCTTCAGGCTTATTAAGAGACTAGAATTAAGAGATACAATTTTTGAGAAGAACTGAACTGATGAAACCCTTAATAACTCTGTTGTTTTAGGAATGCAGCTGAATATTTTAGAATGGGTTCAGCTACTGTACCATTATTCACACTGTTTAGCTGTTGTTGAAGAATGAAGAAAGAAAGGGAAGTCTTATGTAAGTGGATTGAGGGGGACTAAAGGGATGTGTTGCTTTGAACTCATTAGTTGTGGATTTGCCTAAAACCATAGATTTATAATGCTGACAGGCACAATGTTCTTAATCAGCCTTCCAAATGACAGATTTAGAAAGAATAAGATTAGTAAACGTATTAATAAACTTCTCCGAAACAGAGCTAAAGAAATGTATTCTAAAAGTTTCATCACTTTTACCACCCTTGTTTCAAAAGCTGTGTCTTACTCTGTACTCTGTTCTCCTCTGATCAGGGCAGTCTATCAGACTAACTACAGTGAGAAGCAGAACATATGATATATATAATAAATATACTTTTTGTACAAATAACCATATTTGTTCCATTGTTGGACAGTAAATCATTAAACCACATTAAAAAAGGCAAATGGTACTATCCCACTTTCTCTCCGCTCTGTGGTGCACTGAGAGTGCACGCTCACCATAAACCGCACTCTTCAGTTGTTATAGCCTGATGCTTTTTAATTTGGTAAGCTAATGCTGCAGGCTGCAGCCACTGTCCACTTGTTAAACTGGAGTGAAAAAGACTAGCTCTGCTGCTATTGGTCAGTCTGGGGTTTTATTTTAAAGTCAGTGTGCTGGACGGATCATTAGTGTTACAGAACAATCAAAAATATGTGGAGACAGGTCCCACACAGCTGTGGCTGGTATTGCTGGGTACTCAGCTCCCCTAAACCTCTGATCCTATAATCAACCCTGATTATGTTATATTAATATCATAGATAAAGTACATTTTGCTAGAAGCACACATGAGCACATAACTCTTGTCATTAATCATTAATTTACTGGCTTCAATATTAATTTCTAGTATTATGCAGAGATATTATAAATACGCTTATTCTTGCTCAAATGATCTATAAGCACTGTGACTGACCTCACAAGGCATGCACTCTGTAAAAAACTAGTGATGCAGACTGACACAGACACTAGCATGACCAATTAACAGTATACAAAGTGAAAGGCAAATCAGAAATATATACTCTTTTTTATGTAATATTGGATTAATAATATACAGGTCAGGAAACTGGGTTGAGTTCAGGCCATTGGTGACTTAACTGGACAATGCATAACTTTGAAAAAACATGGGCCAAGACGGATATGAAAGCTGGTGATAATGGTGAATTTTTCAATGAAATCAGAAGGATTTGCTGAAGCACATGAATTAAAAATGGGAATTATAAATTCCTAGGCAGACTGTTGGGATTTGGAACCCATTCAGATCTAACAGTGTAAGCCATTAGGCATTGTAGGGCCTATGCTGCACAGGTAAAGCATTCTGTAATTATACAGATGTGGATATTAGTCTGTCAGCTTCCCAGAATCCATTTCAAACACCTTAGATTTTCACAGTGATAAGTGTCAACTTCCTCACCTGGCTAAAATATCCATATAACTGATGCTGACGTGATATTACACATTCTGCTGAATCCTCGCTCAGCCAGTTCAGGTAACAGTTTAATTAAATCTTTCTGTTCCTCTTCTGTATGCCACCATAAGGCCTTTTTACATGGTGGTCATGTTTGTTGGGGTTTTCCTTAAACTTAAAGTCCCATAATTCTTTAAGTGATATTTTTCCCCATTTTTAGTTTACAGTTTACAAGGCCAATTACCCAACCCACTTATTAGGCAAGACACCATCTGACCACCCAGATAGAGCCCAGCCAATTGTGCTCTCTCTCGGGGCTCTGGCAGCTGATAGCAAGCTGCATGACTGGGATTTAAACCAAAGATCTTCCAATTACATGCTAGTTTTTATTTAGCAAATTAGCACATTTAAAAATTAGCCAACTACTCATTTTGTTTGTATAACAATGTTTATTTTACAGGGGAAATGTATTGTTGCTCAGAAACAGTGTCTCACTAGTGCAGCCTTTTTATCTTGTCTTTAAAATATGCTTTAGTTATGAAGGTGTATTTATTTAAAGAATGATTTGATTTTTTGTCATGTGTGTTTTTTATTTGTGTTTTTTTTCCCCTTCAGGGCCACTATATATAACAGACCATCTTAACCTGGTAAATAGCTGTACTAGGATTCCCAAAAGCATTTTGGCTTAAAGGTGATTTCTAAAATGTACAGAGAGCACAGAACACCCTCTCTACCACTAAGTATGACAAAGATGCTTTTCAGAGCACTGAAAAAAGACAGGATATCAGCAGGTCTACACTAGATATGGTAAACATAGATCAGAAAGAAAGAAGGACACACTGAGGGGGATATTTCACAAAACTGCACAGATAAAAAAATATTATTTATAAGTATTATTAAAATATAAGTAACTTGGTGAGCTAAGAAATCCAGCTTTGCAAAACATCCTCTACACATCAAGATTAAACACAACTAGATTGCAGTTCCTACAGAAACTGCGAGTGTGATTGCAGTGCTGGCTGGTATCTGCTATGGTGTTGCTAAGGTGTTGCTATGGTATCCGGGGTGGTTGCTAAGGTGTTGCTAGGTGGTTGCTAAGGTGTTGCTAGGCGGTTGCTAAGGTGTTGCTATGGTATCCGGGGTGGTTGCTAAGGTGTTGCTAGGTGGTTGCTAGGGTGTTGCTAGGCGGTTGCTAAGGTGTTGCTATGGTATCCGGGGTGGTTGCTAAGGTGTTGCTAGGTGGTTGCTAGGGTGTTGCTAGGCGGTTGCTAAGGTGTTGCTATGGTATCCGGGGTGGTTGCTAAGGTGTTGCTAGGTGGTTGCTAGGTGGTTGCTAGGGTGTTGCTAGGCGGTTGCTAAGGTGTTGCTATGGTATCCGGGGTGGTTGCTAAGGTGTTGCTAGGTGGTTGCTAGGTGGTTTCTAGGGTGTTGCTAGGCGGTTGCTAAGGTGTTGCTATGGTATCTGGGGTGGTTGCTAAGGTGTTGCTAGATGGTTGCTAGGTGGTTGCTAAGGTGTTGCTAGGCGGTTGCTAAGGTGTTGCTATGGTATCCAGGGTGGTTGCTATGTTGTTGCTAAGTGGTTGGTAGGTCACTCCTAAGCAGTTGCTAGGTGGTTGCTAAGGTGTTGCTATGGTATCCGGGGTGGTTGCTATGGTGTTTCTAGGTGGTTGCTAGGTGATGTATATGCATAAATTTGATTAAATGGTGTTTGCACGTTGCTACGCAACGTGCAAATACATCAATCAGCTATGCACGCTAGGTTGCTCTGGCCGTTCGGGGGTGTCCAAACTTTTGACCCGTGGCTCCATTGCACACAGTACTGGGGGGCCGGGGTGTCCAAACTTTTGACCCATGGCTCCATTACACACAGTACTGGGGGGGGCCGGGGTGTCCAAACTTTTGACCTAACGCTGATTTATCCCATAGCTGCTCCATACACTCACAGTACTGGAGTTCTAGCTACCTGTCCTTCGATCTAGCTGCCGTCCTCCGATTGGCCCCATTCATTCCAATGGGGCCACTTCGTACGACATTCGTACGAAATCCGTACGTCGTAACTTTTCGTAACGCATATTTTCGGAAAGAGCTCAATAAGTTCTACAGGTCCTCAATTGGTTTCATCTTAGTATTTAAAAAATTGCGACGTCCACGGGCGTGCAAAGTTCTGCCCATTCATTTTCAATGGGCAAAAAAACGCGTACTTACGAAGTTTTTACGAAAAACGTAAGTCCGATCGGAAAGCTGTATACAAGCCCACCATTCCCGATATGGACGAACGTTTTCTCTTTTGAACGAAGTCGATATTTCGAAAACTGCGGCACTAGTTAACCGGACAAAAAACAGGTGGAATAATAATAAGAAGAAGAAGAAGAAGAAGAAGAAGAAGAAGAAGACTTAAGAAGAACAATACTGTGATTGCATTACTGCAATCACACTAATGAGCTGCATCCATCAACCATTCTTATGACAATGCAACAATGCAGCTTTTATGGATATTAATTTGTTTTAGTTTTGTTTAATTGTTAAAACAAGGACAGATTGTTCAAAATCTAAACACTGACAAAAATCGGATATACATATAGATTTTGAACAATCTGTCCCAGTGCAAAGTGCATATATATATATATATATATATATATATATATATATATATATATATATATATATATATATTTCAGTGCACTTTGCACAAGGAGAGGCTGTGTGGGAAAGAAAAGCAGAAGAAGCCTTTTCTGAGCACACGCCAAAAACAGAGTTGCTTCAGGTATGCTAAAGCTAAAGCAAATTTGAACAAGCCAGCTTCATGTTGGAATAAGGTGCTGTGGAGTGATGAAACTAAACACTTGCTCCCCACAAATGTGGTGGTGGTTCATCATGCTGTGGGACTGTGTGATCAGTGCAGGTACTGGGAATCTTGTTAAAGTTAAGGGTCGCATGAATTTCAGTCAATATCAGCAGATTCTTGAGAACAATGTTTAAGAATCAGTGAGAAAGTTGAAGTTGTGTCGGGGCTGGATACTTCAACAAGACCACGACCCTAAACATAAACACTGCTCAACATCTAATAAATCATGTAGAGGAACAAGTACAACGTTCTGGAATGATCATCTCAGTCCCCAGATCTGAATATTACTGAAAATCTGTGGTGTGATTTAAATCGGGCCGTTTATGCTCAGAAACCATCAAACCTGACTGAACTGGAGATGTTTAGTAAAAAAGAATGATCCAAAATACCTTCAACCAGAAGAAATCATGAAAATTATCAGGGGTGCCCAAACTTTTTAATACTACTGTAGTTGGGAAAAGGGACAGACCCTGGAAAAACTGTTCACTGCAGTTTTGTCAGTCAGAAAAGTGATCTTGAGCACCTTCCAGCCAATGTTACCATTCTTTGGAAGCAGTTTCATCTCTAGCAATTCATAATTCCTAATACTATAAGCAGGAGTTAGTTAATGAGATAATAATTGAATGGGGAATCTCGGACAAAAAACGGAAGTTCTGGGATGGGATGTTTTAGAACGGGTGCAGAGACCAATGCGGACTTAGGAGTGTCAGGATTGTAGTGCCGTGATTTTTGAGAGCAGTGAGGAGTGAAGCTTTGGAACTGAAATTACGAATGAAACAGTGCTAAAAGTTAGCAAAGCCTAGAAAACGCTGAAGGTCTTTAATGGACTGCAGAACGGGTCAATTAGTAATAGCTTCAGCTTTCTCGTCGTTCATGGCCACCCCCTTTAGAGCTGATCACATAGCCGAGAAATGTGACCTTTTCTAGGTTAAATTCCCATTTCTCTGCTTTGGCATAGATTGTGTGTTCTGAGAGACGTTCTAAAGACGTTTTATTTATTTATTTATTTATTTTATTTTTTTTTATTTTCCCATTTTCTCCCCAATTTACTACCCAACTACCCAACCCACTCATTAGGACTCCCTCTATCACTAGTAATGCCCCAACACACCAGAAGGGAGAAGACTAACACATGCTTTCTCTGATATATGTGAAGTCAGCTACCGCTTCTTTTGGAAAGAGCAAAAGGAACGCTTGGAGGAAAGCGCAGCGACTCGGTTCTGATACATAGCTTGATGGCAAACTACTCAGCGCCATTGTAAAACCTGACGAACATGAGACAGGCGGATCAGGTGAGTAAATCAAGATATCATCTATAAAAATGAGAAAGAATTTCCCAATCATATCCTGAAAAATGTCGTTCATGAATGATTGAAAAATGGCTGGGGCATTAGCAAGAACGTAGCTCATAACCAAATACTTGTAGTGCCCTCTTGTGCTTGTTAAGGCTGTCTTCCATCCCCCTCCCTTATGCGGACCAAATTGTACGTCTATATAGGTTGAGCTTAGTGGATTGGGATGTGCCCCTTAGTTGTTCGAGCGCAACTGGAATGAGAGGGAGCGGATAAGCATTGTTGTGTGTAATGTCATTTAAACCACTATAGTCTATACAGGGCCGTAGCCCACCGTCTTTTTTCTTAACAAAGAAAAAAACAGACTCAACAGAAGATTTTCAGATAAAACCCTGAGTGCTTTGTATATATACTCCTCCATATCTTTTTCCTCATCACGAGTGAGTGGGTAGACTGGTAGGTGAGTGGGTGTAGCCCCCGCCACTAAGCCTATGACACTATCATAAGGGCGGTGTGAAGGACGTTTTGTAACATTAGTTTTGCTAAAATACTCAGCAGGAAAAGATATACTAGAAACTGAATTGGGACTTTTGACTGAAGTAGATTGTATGGCTAATTTATCTAGAGCGAAGCAATTCTTGAAGCAAAAAGGGGACAGGCAGTGATTTTAACCAGATACCAGTAGATATTGGGATCATGAGTCTTTAACCAAGGGAGTCCCAAAACGAAAGGATGTTCAGTGCGTGGGTGGACAAACAGGGGCAGTTCTTCCTCAAGAAGGGAGGAAGCTTGAGAGGTAGCTGGAAGCTTGAGAGGTAGAGTCTGCAGAGTGATGGGTCGGGATCGGATTGCCTAGCAATTTACAGCATTAATCGAAATGGTGCATAGCACTAACCAGGTCGGCGCTGATGAAATTTCCCTAGGCACCAGAGTCAATCAGAGCTGTGGCAGAAAAAACAAACAGATTGGCAAATAACACTGACAAGTGTAGAAAGGCATTTGGAAGTCAACCCCGAGGAGTAATCACGTACTACATTAGTGCATAGAGGGGTCTCCACGCACTTTCCTGGGGTTGATGCCGTAAGAGAGTTAGGACGGAGACCACTGCCAGCCTTGAAGTGACCGGATCCACCACAGTACAGGCACAAATGTAGTCCGATACAGCGCTGGTACTCCGTCGCAGTAAGTCTGCCTCTCTCGATCTGCAGTGGCTCAGGATCAGATGCGGTGAGCTCATGAGGAGTGCGTGGAACAGGAGCAGCCACAGGAACAGTTGTACACAGAGCTGGAGCAGGCAAAGGATCAGGAGTAGAGACCAGGTGAGGAGAGGTTTTAGGACGCCGTGACAGCAGTTGGTCCAGACGGATGGCCAATGAAATAAGCTGATCTAGGGTACATGAGTCATCTCTGCAGGTGAGTTCTTTCTGAATATCTTGATTTAAACCTTTACGGAACACACTTAGTAGAGTGGAGTTATTACACCCGCTGCTGGCAGCCAGGGTACAAAACTATAACGAGTAGGCTGCAACCGATCTTCTGCCCTGAGTAGTGATAAGCAGTAATTCACCACTAGAATGTCCTTAAAGTAAGTGGTCAAAAACTTTGCAAAAAATAGTCAAAAAATCAACTAAGTAAGTTCCAGACAGCGGTGGCCCACTCCAGTGCTTTGTAACAAAAAAACACTACATTTCTTGGGATCTCCATCAAAAAGTTCCAGTTTGCATACAGGGAAAGAGTGGGACGTGGTAGGTAATACTGGGTTGGTAGGCACTGGGGCTAGACCACAAAGGTTCCCTAAGACGCGGGAGAGTTGGTCTGGTGCTGACCAATTAGCCGGCCCTGGTTAGCTAAACCAGATTTAATAAGTTCTGTGTCCACTGTCTGATCTTTTAAGGCAGAGTTTTCTGTCATGGCTGGGCAGAATACAGGCACACGCATACGTAATAAAATCAGAGATTTATTAACTGTAACATGAGATGAAGGAGTGGTCAGACAGAAAAGGGTCAAAACCAGCAAACAGTAACAATACAGAGAGCGCATACCAGAGTAGGACAGTTCAGAGAAATACACAGCAAGGCAATGGCAAAGGGCAGGCAAAAAACAAGGTCAGAAAAATGAAAACAGGTCAAAACACAGCAAGACAAAAACATGATCAGCTTTGTATGAGGAACATCCGTCAATACTTGGCAAGGGTGGAGCAAGAAATGAGCTGCTTATATAGTGCTAAGAATCTGTGTGATTAGTTCCTGAATGTGTCTGGTGTGGTGTCATGTGATCGGGAGTGCATGCAATGTCAGAGTGAGGTGACAATTTTAGTATGTTATATTCTCATTAAGATTCATTAATTATTATATATTTTTACTATTTTAGAATAATGTTGTATTGTTAATGAACAATATTTTTTACAGCTTTTTACATAAACATTTATTATTATCTTGCAGAGCTGTGCATTTCTTACCCAGTTTCTTAACTAGACAAGAGTATTCAGCATGATGCAACCTCAACCTTTATTTGTAGTCACATCATATTAGAATTATATTTTTTTGGCCTGCTACATCTATTTAAAAAAGTTTAAAAAGAACCAGTGTTATAGACTAATTACTTGTGGCAGAATCGCAAGGTATATTGTGTGGCCTAGGTCACCAGTATCATAATATTAAAAATATAGATTCAAAAGCTTAAAAAAGGCTACCTCTAAAGCTTGGTGATAAGTACAAAGAGATAAGTATGAAGAGGACAGAAAGTTCAGTATGTTCTCTCTATTTGATGTCCCTGTTTACATTACAGCAATAATCAATTAGATATTTTAAACAGTTCTAGGGACATTTGCATGTTCTCTGTCTCTACATTGACAATTAAAAGCTGTATCCATAGGGGTGTGGATTGTGTCTGAAAAACTGTCATGCGACACTAAAGTGTTTTTACTACAAGACAATATTTTACCTCAGTCTTACAGAAAACAAGTACAGCTACAGCACAGCAGAAATTAAAAAACTGACTGAAAATTGGCTTCATAGGACAATGCCATGTTGACAGTCACTAAACTCTTTGTTATGACTTATTCTACAGTATTTGTCTTAGGTCTGCACACGTGAATGCTACTGAGTCATTGTGCCTTTTAGCAATAAATGTAGTTGACATTAGAAGGAGTGTCCACATACTTCTGGCTATATAGAATTCGCCAGACGTGCATCAGATTGTGTGATGCTCAGATGAGTAGCAGTGGGCTGTGCATTCTCGTGTAAGAATGGATAACTGGATCATTTTGAAAGCAGTGGCTGGGGTTGGAGCACCTGCCCCTTTGGCTCTTACTGCTCAAAGTGCCCCTTTGTCTTTTTTAAGTGTATGTGTAAAATCCATACCTGTTTTGGCCGGGAAACTACCGTATTTTACTCTTTTTTCCCACCGTCTTCACGTATTAGTATTTTCCTGTAAATTTCCGTATTATATTAAAAGAAAAAACTGACCGCTGTGTGAATGGGAAAGCCAATCATGGTGCCGCTTTAAGGACAGAGTCCCATCTTTCAGGAGAAACAGCCAATAAGCTTGCTGGATTTGCGGAGTGTGGAGGAGAGTTAATGTAAGTGGGGAAGCAACCCCAGCTCTAACAGGACTTCTGTTTATTTGTAGTTTACAGTAACACCACAGTAAGACGTTTATATTGTAAGGTATGTTTCTGAATAGTGTTTTAAATTTGTGCTCGATGTGCCTCCTTTTGACTTTGAGCACCTTCCTCTCCAAAGGTCTCTGCACGGCCCTGCATCACTGTGTGTGTCTTCTGAGTGTACTCACTGCTGTCTATATGTGTATTTACTGCATGGATGGGTTAAAGGCAGATAATAAATCCCATTTTTACCCATCACTAGTATGGTATTTATGGTTGTCTTGTCAATTTGTTTAAAAGAAAACATTTGTTTAAAAGTGACACACCTAATATGCCAATAGTTTGGAGACTATTGAGTGAGTGCGAAGGGTGCAAGGAGGAGGGGCCGCGGACAATGGCATCTCAATTCCATCATGCACTACTGACCAATTCTTAAGAGTGTTCTGGTACAGGTCATTATACCATGTGTTGTAATGCTGCTGGTTTGGGTATTGTGTTAACTGTGGTTGTTTAGCCGACTATGAGCTGTCTTTATGGCTGGTCTGGCCACCTCCCTCCTTTATATGCTATCTGTTGGTTTCACCCACCCAGTGCTTGTTAGTGCTACAGGTGTGCAAAAAACCTAATAAAGAGCTTTCTAAAAGAACCATGCAGCATATTAATACAAGATTAATACCATGACGTAGTGGATCGCTGTTTGATCACATCTTGTGAAAATCTCTGTATTTTTTCATTATTGCAGTATATGTTGCAGAGAAATATTATTTTTTCACAATATTGTGCAGCTCTATGGTAATAATATAACTACAAATGAGTTATTAGTTTGTAGTGGGTAGCTTTGCTTGTCATTCAAAGGCTTACTTCTTTTGCTTTCTCAGATTTGGTTTGTAGCTTGCAGTCTTGCTTGGTCACATGCTCTTGGAATGCTGAAGCAATGTGAGCAGTTTAACTTCTAGGCTTCACGAGTTCCAAGGAAGACTTTTATGCAAATGCTTGTTTTATTCAGGCTGAACGTCTAAAAGAGGACAGCACCAGTAAAAAAAAAAACGTTCGCCGTGTTCATCATCTGCTCCTCACTCATCTCTCTTTCATTTCGTCGCACTGGAAAACAGGATCTAAATATTCTGGATCCACTAGCCCCCAGCCTCCTCCCTACCCCCCTTCACAGCCATCACGTGTTTCAGCCAATTCAACCAGCCGCTTGCTGAAACGCTGGAAGCACTTTCTGGAGAGAAGGTTGTGAAAACCTGCGAGATTGACGTCAAAGATTACACTATTCAAAACACTGCGAACTGACCTGAAACGGAAAGAACTGGATCCGACTCGAACCATGACGAATTAACTCCCGACTCCAAGTGTCTTTCGCCTGCAACCCTATGGGAAGTTTGTGCGACATCCGCGGCGCGCGCAGCGGTGCTGTCCATACGAGCTCATCCTCATCATCCTGAGCTGTTGGGAATACGCTCCATACATATCTTTATATTATATAACGGCCCAGAATCGGTAAAGGAAACATCCGACAGAGAGGAACACGCAGCATTTATCGGAGCGAGGATTTGTGGTCAGTATTCTTGTCATTTTTATTTTATTTTAAACACTATAAATACAGTACACATACATTTTTGTATGTCAGAACTAATCGCTTTTTTATTTGTGAATGGGAAAATAATGTCAAACCGCGCGCATTTCAGGCTGTCTGGGTTTGACGTGAATAGAAAATCTAATAGTGTTTCGTGAGAAAGTAGGTCTGTCCTCGAGCTGCTGTTTGTGCGCTGTTTATACGGCGCGCATGAACGGGATTAGTTATTCTGTTTGAGACAGTGCGCATTTAACGCGTTCACATTTAACGCGTTCACATTTGACGGGCGCGTAAATGCCACGTTTACATGCGGGAGAACTGAAGAAAAAAAAAACAAGGTGTAACATCTGTGTCAAACCTTGTCATTTCGGAGACATTTTGCATCCACCTTCCCATAACCTCCCTACAGCTCTCCTCAGTATTTCTCTGCTTCTTGGTATTTAAATCCGCGTTAGAGAGCAAGTCCTCCTTTTGTAACGGCGCACATCACGGCTACATAAAACACTGTGGCGTGTCATAGTCTGATACTAGTCCAATAATCGCGTATGTGTTGTCTATTGGTCGGTAGGGGTCCAGGCGCAATGCATGGCTTTAATATACATTGGTTAATTAGGTGAAGTGCGCTGGTGAGTCTCCGGTCTCTAATCATCACATCCCCCATTCGCTCACCCAGCCCTGTCCCTTCACAGCGAGCGTGTCTAGGCACAGGATAAACCACTGTGATGTGATGTTTCCCGTTGGCCTGATTCCAATAAGACTTAAACTTTCATTTTGATGTATGTAGCTAAGACCAACAATATTGATGCATTTTAAAGAAACTACTGCAGCCTTTTCAAACTGGTGATGACAGAAACGGACATAACAAAATGTATATACACAAAATATTTACAACTACACAGTAAAACAGGTTTTTAGGTAAGTGAAAAACTTGCTAAAATAGAAGTATAAATACAGACAACATAGAATTTCTCAAAACCTACACTATACCTATGTTATTTCACTGATGAAGATGAAGACTAATAATGATTTTGTCCTGAAGACGTTGTATGACTGAAAGATGTTTTTACAGGCTTTTCAAGTTAGTACAGCATCTTCTAATTGTAATTTTGTTACATTTTCAGAACGTCATTCCAGAAGGACACAGTCAAATCACAATATTATGACCTCCTCTTTGTTATCATTCAATTCTTTTCAATTATTATTTATTTATGTAACACTTTTCACAATGGATGTTTTCAAAAAGTAGCTTTACACAGATCTGGGTCCAAGTCTCTTTGAGTGAACACAATTGCATCAGTGGCAATGAAAAATGTCCTCGAGAGGAAGAAACCTTGGAAACACATGCTCCTCTGTTCAACAATAGATAAAACAAATACAGCAGATATCACAACAAATAACAGCACAACAAGAATAACTTTAGAGAATGTGTAAATAAAGAGGTGCTATGACTGATGTGAGAATGGGTTATGGATTACGAGAATATGAGTGAGTGTAGGACACATGCTCATTGCTCATTGTGTCATATGCACAGCTGTGCAGTGTGGTGGGAGTGAATGATGCAGAGGCCAGGGAGAACCGAGTATCATCATGATAGTGTAAATGATAATTACATGGTCGACTTATTGTATGGACATGCTCTCAGTATTTTTTTTCTGATATCAGTATTACCCATTGTGTTTAAAAAGGAAGAAGAACCCATCAACGTTAACAACGTAACGTTAAGTTTTTTTTATTTATTTAAATATGAAATAAAAAACTAATTAATTTTGTTCTGAACATAATGTATTGTCCCAAAAACATTGGTTATCATGACAGCTCTTACTGTCCAGGGACAGGGCTTTCTACTAGATTTTGGAGCATTGCTGTAGGTATTTGATTACATTCAGTGACGAGCATTAGTGGTGGTAGGATGTTGGTTCATAGTGCTTCACATAAATAGGAATAAAAAATAAATAGCAAGAATTTAAACTTCCAGCACACATTACTGACAGAATTCGAAATAATACAGATTACACGCAAATGTTCCAAGACTGGGTGACTACCAGAACTGCTACGGTTCCAGAACTGATCGGTACCAAGTTCTAATAGAATACAATATGTCACTGAATACACGAAAATACAGAACTTGTATACATAGAGGTCAATGTATTAAAGTGGTCTTCATAAACATTTAGACATACAGTATATCTGCCAATGTACTAATTAAAATGAAGTATAATCATAAATAATTATCAATGAAAGATACATGCAGGGTTTTGGTGGAATCTAAGCAGCTACTTAAGGCTTTTGAAACGTCTGGAAATCCCTGGTCAAATTATATGTTTTGCAGATATTTTAAAAAGTTAATAATATACAGTATATTTATATATATTTATAATATATATTTTATCTCTTTCATCAGACCTTGGCTCTTACTCTAATCCTCCTGATGCATCTAAAAATTGTACTGAGACATGAATAGCTGAATGAGGTGTTAGATTTGTGTTGGAGGAAATTAAATCTATAGGAGGAGGGTTAATAAAAAAGTTCAACAAAGTTCAGAAACTACACATTATGTTGATTTAGACGCAGTAAATGTGTCATCCATTTTACAGTCCAGCTCTTTTAGAATAATAAATTCACAAATGTGTTGTTTCTGCAGTGTGTGCCAGTTTTGTAAGAATACAATAATAAAGCAAACTGTCTTCAAAGGATATAAGAAAAACAGATATTGGAGGTTTATTGTATATTCAAATCCAAAAATAACACAAAGTCTTTACATTTAAAATAGACGGCTAGAAAAACAAAAAAGGACATGTTAGGTCTTCGAGTGTGCACCTCGACATTTGAGCTAACCTTTCATAACTTAAAAAATAAAAAAGTGACATCAACTGTTTTTTTTTTAGTTTAAATAAAAATAAAGTGTGAAATAATTAATGTTAATAAAAAATTGATACTGTGTTTTTAAAAAAATCTGTACAGAATATAAAGCAATATGTTAAGTTATAATATAATATTTTCTTACACCACAAATGTTTACAAACAGTTCAGCTCCTCATTCGGCTGTGTCTGTCTACTGCATTGTCTCTCTCCTCTGCTGATCAGTTCCAGATGATCTTAATCAGTGTTTGGGCACCTAAAGAAGAGAGCATGGAAGGAGAAGAGAGCATGTTTGTGTGTGTTTCTGTGGGGGGAGGGGTGAAGAGGGTCTGTGGGTGTTGGATTCATCCAGTTCTCCCAATTAATCTTTATCACGCTGAATCTGAGAGAAAGTACACGGGACATATTGCCATATTCACAGGCCTGCAGCCTCCTGACCCGGCTGACAGTAAGAACATTAAGAATTATTTAGTAAATAAAAAGGAGCATTTTCTCAGTCAGCTTTATGAGGTAGAACCAGGAATGTCTTTAAGTTAACAAGCTGTGCTGAAGTTGAATTAATTATTTGATTTTTATTTTTGTTCTCTTAATGTGTTTGAGAGCATCAGTTTTGTTTTGAAGAGGTAGAGATGGTGTACAGTGAATAGCTTTTAAAAAAGAAAAAGAAAAAAAAAACGTAAAAAAATGAAGGTCAGTCAATCTGAAAAAAGGAAAGAACTTTGAAAGTATTCTCAAGTGCAAAGACCATTTAAAATGTTATGATGAAACTGGCTCTCATCAGGACCGCCCCAACATAGAAAGATCAAGAGTTACCTCTGTTGTACAGAATACGTTTTTCAGAGTTACCAGCCTCAGAAACCACAAGTCAACAACACCCCAGATGCTTCACAGAGTTTTTTGGTTTGTTTAACACTTTTAAATTTACTACATGAATCAGTATTCATTAAAAATTGTAGGAATTTTTAATAAGTCAGAAATGAGGAAATGGAGCAGTGGAGGGTCGTAAAGTCATAAACATGTTAGTAAGGTGAAAAGTGTTGTTGCAGGCATGTTCATCCTCCCATAACTTATTTCATAACAATATTACACACAAGTTCACAAAAATGAAAATTCTACATTATACTATCTACATAAATGATTGTGTAAATACAATAATTCTTTATTCAGTCATCTGATAAACAATTATTTTGATATATTGTTCATAGCTGTATGATCTGAGAGGATGTAACTCTTTGGAGGTCTCCTCCTCTTTGGATAACACACAAGCAGAAAAATATGCTAATCCTGTGTGGGATTACCTAAAAGCTAACTAAGCTAACTAATTCTGGCATTTGCTAATTTACTTTTTATTTCCCAGAAGTGTGCAGTTTGAGTGTCATTTATTTAGTTATTTAGTATCAAGTTATTACCATTACCACAAAAGACTAAAAAATATCTTTACTATTCTCTTTATATTTATATTTGTTAAAATGACCCAGTTTAATCACTGTTTTGTTTTTTAATATTAAAGATTTTTTAAATAAGTAATATTTGAATTTTAATTCTTTTTATTGGAGTTATTTGAAAGCAATAAATCCCATTGTCTGTTTTTCTTTACAGGAGTACATCCATCAATGGCAAGAAATTTCATTAGAGAAACCTTAGCCAAGGAAAATGAAACGTTTTTAAGGAGGATGGAAATACCAAACAAGGACAGCTGGTCGCCTGAAAATGAGCCTACGTCAGTGAGACGGCACCCTTTCTGTTCCAGTCTAAAGGTAAATGTTAGGTGCTGTGAGCAGCTTTTCTCTGGACTTCAGTAAAGCTGGTCATTATGATGATTTACACTTTAAACGACTTCATATCTTTCCTTTTGACAGTGTTTCTCAATATTAGCACCAGATAAATGGGCATGATGAGCATTTATAAATGATCAAATTTGCAGAGTGATTCTTATCAATCGTATACAGTACAAAGTAAATGCGCCAGTGTTGAATAAACACTGTTAGTGTTAAATTATCACTGAGATTGTGAAATTGAACACTAACAGTGTTTATTTAACACTGGCAATTTTACTTTGTGTCTACTGATAGTGGTCTATAGAAGGACAGACCACAATCTAGCAACAGGGTGTTGGACACTATAGATTCATTAATGTCCTATAAAACAATATAGGAACTATAGGAATTTTGGGGAGCTTAAAGGACGCTTAAGCATCCTTGAAGACAACATGGAGAGCACACCAGGCCTCTAGGGCTGTGTGAAACACTGCTGTCATGTGAAATTTAAACCATGGTCATGGGAGGAATGTATCACAACACACAGTGGAGTGCTCTCTGCTACATAGCTGCAGATCTTTTATAATAAATGTTCGCCATGAAAGTTCTTAATAAATACACATGTTGTAACTCGACCTTGAAGCAATGAAAGAAGGTTGCCTGGCAGCTAGGTACTACATACACACAATACATTTACGTGCATGAAACACCCAATCCAGCATGCAGTCACAACATAATAGTATTGAAAGATCTTCTGCCACCATCTTGGAGCACCTTCGGCTGTGTTTTAGAGTTTTGGCAGCATGGATGACCAACAGCATATCGGCCAAGTGGTCATAATGGCTCAGTGGTATAACATGACAAAGACCTCAACATTCCAGTAAATCCACAAAAGAATGTCTCAGACGCTATGTAGATTTGCTTTGGGTAAGTCAAAGTCTAAGTATTAATCCTACTGACATGATGTGGAGTGATTTGAAGCTAAAACAAAAAGCTGTACTTTCAAGGATTGTCTAAAGCAATACACAGGTGAAAGAATTCTGCAAAGAGGAGTGGGAAAAACTTCAATATGAGTCTATAATGGACCATTTTAGGAATTGTTGTTTTATTGAGGTCATTATAATTAAAGGAAAAAATACTAGATATTAGAACATATAATGCCTCATTATATTAATTCTATTATTATTATTATTATTATTATTATTATTATTATTATTATTATTATTATTATTATTATTATTATTATTATTATAAGTTCTATAAAAAGCATTTTTCCCATAAAATGTATTACAACAGCTGTATTACATCTATCTCTCAGTACAGGTAAATTCAAATCAATTGTCATGTGAAAATAGGCAAAAAGACATATGAGACAAAGATATAATTGGGTGTCCTAATTTTATATAATAAAATAATAATATTTGAAAAGTTTGGTGTACACACTAAGAAATGTAAGTACAGATTTGTACTTAAAAGAGTACAAAGCTTGTCGCTGGGGCTGTACCTTATATTGAGGTACAAAAAAGTACCTTTCAGTGAAAGTCCTTTTTTGTACCCATGGTTTTTGTGGCAGTTAAGATTATAAAAATTATAAACATCATCATCAACTAAATATGGCTCAAAAACTTGATGATCCAAAATTGTCTGGCTTTTAAATAAAAAATGTGCAAATAAAATATATATTGTTTATTAGTACAGTGATACAGAATACTGAATGTACCCTTTGGCTGGTTAAATGGTACAAATTTGTACTTATTGCTGTTAGGAATGACTTTGTACTTCAGAGGGAACAAATCTGACCTCGTAAAGACCAATATTGTACCTTTGAGGGTACAATTATGAAGAGTGTACCTTTGAGTACAAACAAGTACTCATATCGTACCTCTGTTTTTTAGAGTGTAGCACAATGATGAGGAGGCCTGAGAAACTGCCTGTTCCTTTAATCTGTTCTCTGAAATAGTTAATGAGAATGTATTGTCAATAATATTTTGCTAATCCTTTACTGTAATGTCACATGCAATGGAAACACATTGCTGACTCAAGAAGAATCTTTGTTTTCAGTGTGTTTAATATTATGGAGCGCTGCACCATGGGTTTGTTCTGTGGCGTCACTGGGTCAAAATAAGATTTAGCTGCAGTTTGTGGTGGAATCTTCCTGTGCTGATCTGAGTGAGGAGAACAGAGAGGGGTTTCAGAATGGGCTTCTGACTGCATGGTGCCTAATGATTTAAATAGGCAGCCAGTCATGCTTAGCAGTGCCTTTGTTGTGAGGTTTTCTGCTGTAGTTACTGAATATCTGAATGCATCCACAGAGGCTCTATTCAGCAGTGAATTCTCTGTACATAAACTGTATTCTACGTTATCCATATCATGTGCTGATTGCATATGAAGCAGTAGATGTGTAAACTGGTCACTGGGGCCCTCGTAGTTTTGTGTTTTCTAATCATATTTGTGTTTTTAGCCTTTATATAAAACTATGACTGCAATCTTCTTCTGTCACATTAGGTAGTGTATAACTTCAGCCTGAGTACCTTAATATTCTGCATTTTTTCTCTGAAGTTATTTGGCCTTGACTTCATTATTAGAGATATATAGTAAAAAGATCACATTATTTACTAAACTAACTTTATAATTTATTAATATGGTAATTAAACATTAACTTTTTACTTAAGGTTTTCATTTAAACCAGGTATAAATTGTACGTTCATTGTAAACCTGGTTGTGTCACATCCTGGTCTCGTCTCGTGTCTCTGTGTGTCTTCCCCACGTGACCTGTGCTCCCCTGTGTCTCCCGTCTCAGTACTTTTCCACCTGTTTCTCATTTGTAGCTCCGCACCTTCCCCAGGTGTTTCTAATTCTAGAGTGTTTCCTGTTTCTTTATATAGATCCCCTGTGCCACTTTGTCTCCGTCGGTCTTTGCACCTTCCACTGTTGTCTGTCTCTCCGCGTTTCTGTGTTGCTAAAGCCCTAGTTCCGTGTTCATTCCTAGTTTGTTTCCCTTGTCCTGCTTAGTTTAGTTTTACCTTGTCTAGTTTAGCTTCTTGTTTATTTCCTTGTTTATTTCTAGTCCTTCTCTTGTATATATTCCCTGTTTATTATTTTATTCTCTAGTTGGTTTATTTTAGGTTCTCTGATTTGTTTTGGTTATTGGTTATTTGTGTATTTATCCCTGCCCAGTTTTGTTTTGTATCTATTAAGTCTCTCGCTTGCTTCTTTGTTTATGTACTCACGGTTTGTTTGTTAGTTATTATTTTTATCGAGTTAAGTTCCTTGTTGTTATTCCCTGTTTGTTTATTCTTATTATCTCTTGTTTGTTTATGTTCTCTAGTCTCCCTCGTTTATTTTGGTTTATTATCCTTGTTACGTGTTTACTTGTTTCTTTGTGTTTCTTTGTTATTTATTTAATAAATTATTTATTTATTTCGCCCTACCTGCACTTGTGTCCGTCTCCTCGTCTACCTGCCTGGATATCCGTGACAGGTTGCTTTCAATCATAACTTTTGTCATTTTTCAATGGCAATTTTTATAGTTATGAAGTTATATTTCCGATATTTAAACAATAAAAAAAAATTACATAGAAAGGAAATTCATTGCTAGTTAAAAAATTGCTGATTTTCAACCTGAGGAAATCTGAGTTTATAGCTTTTTGTTGGTTTGTTTTATTCTGTGATCTAAGCTCATCTATGAGAGAATAAAGTCAAATCAGCTTTAAATTAAAATATTTTGATCAGCAGCATATTAAAGAACAAACAAACAGACTTTTCTCGGAAACGGGAACATGCTGAGGTGTAGCACTCTGCTCTTAGACTGGTGCCTAATCTTGTAATAAATCTCCCACTGTGTGTTCATTTTTAATTTCCAAGTTCTCTCACTGAGCTTCTGTCCAGTTCTGAATAATCCCAGAAAGGTTCTTGCACAGTCTGCTCCATATTAACTACATGTTGGCAGTGGATAAATAGCCATGCAGGAAGTTGGTAGCCAGAGTCCTTCTCTAAATGCTGCAGAAACAGGAAGTGATGTGATGAATAAGGGTATTGTAGTTGTAAGCATATAGTAGACCAAAGCTGATTAGTGTTTCATATAGCACTCTGCGTTTAGGCCTAAATATGCATGTGAACTTTTACTAGGTTAGTAAAGTGGGATTAGAATAGTTTTGTTCAATTTTTAAACTATTTAAGTATATACTTTATGCAATTTTATTTTTATAGTTATTAGTTTTATAGTCATTTGGACATATGGGATAGAAGCAAAAAGTTTAAAATTACCAACCTAAAGAAACATTACAATATATATATATATATTTTTTTCTCTTTTATATAAGAGTTAGTATAACTTATCAAGAAAAGATGAAAGTTTAAATCTAGCTTTATCCTAGAGAGATAACATTTATTTCTCATATTTTTAATTATATAAAAGCTTTGAGCAAAATTGCATATTTGCCCTTATGTTGTTATAATCAAGCCATTTATGATATATGTGATATATACGATAAGTCAATGATGTGCAAACCTTGAAGCTAATTGAAAAGTTATTTTTTTCTCAATTTTACAAACACTAAAAAGAACAGAACGTTTTTCATGAAGAGATCTCCATGCTTATGTGCTTTATTCAAGCAGGCAATGACTGAGCATGCAACGAGCCTAGGCACATGAGGACCTTTAGCCTCTGATAAATAATCTTATTACTTTGGCATAATGGGAAGGGATTTAGACATCTAGTTATTTATTTATGCCAATTTACTGCTCTGCCGTTTCTACCCTTCATACCACCTTCCAGAGTTATTATCCAGAGTGTTCCAGAGATATTATTGTTTTACTTTTTATAATTGTATAAAGAAAACAACAAGTAGCAATTATCCTTTTAGAAATATATATTCTTTTAGAAATATAAGGGTATTCATGTAACGATTGACGTTTCTACAGCATATGCCATTATCAAATAGCCCATGTGATTTACATGGGACAGACTCATGGCATATAGTTACCTCAGAGCACTTGTCATATGCCTCCAATTTCTAAATAAAGAATTGCCCATTCAAAGAATGTCAGTCAGCCCCAATCCAAAAACACCCATCCCCCACCCCACCCGTTAGGTACATACCCATGTCCACAGTGGACAAAATAGCCTGGAAGATGCAACAAAGACTTTATTTTTTTTTTACATTGTATTGATTTCTGAATTCATTACTAATAAAACATGTTCTGATTGGTATAAGTCACAGTTATAGATAAACACAATCTGACACGGCTTGTTACAAACCAACAGTTCTGTTCTGTTCATGTCTTTTATTGAGAATATTGATTAAACATCCACAGTGCAGTCCAGAAAAAGTAAAGCCCTGCGTGAATGACCTCTCAGAGAGCTAATTGGCAAAATGATGTTTAGTTTAAAGAGATCAGTTTGAAATTGTGGGTTTCATTTTTAAGGTGTTTTGCTCATTAATAAAGACACACAAAGCCTGGTTACTGACTGTATTTTCTACTAAAAGTAATTGTGAACTATATTAGACATGAACGTGTGTAATATACACCTGGGCGTCCATAACATGGTTGTACGGATGGATACATTTCAGAATCAAGTCAATGTTTGCTACTTTTATTAGAAGTAAAAACTAATAGCCTACTAGTTTTAGTCCAAGAGTCTAATGGGCAATCCTGAAAGAGGAGAGAAAGAAACTAAAGGTAGCATCAATGGTTTACAGATGTGTTCATGAAAGAACATAGTATAAGAATCTACTGCTGTCTATTTCAGACCTGCTAAATAAGTTTAAGACCACTGGGATGTCACACAATTCTTTTTTTAAATAAAGAAAGAAAGATAGAAAGATAGAAAGATAGATACTTTATTGATCCCTGAGGGGAAATTCTTGACATCCAGCAGCAGGTGTGTATAGTACACAAAGTTACAAAAAGATAAAAAAAATATAAATGATACATATAAATACAACAAAATAAAAAATAAAATGAAATTATAAAAGTACAGTATTTAGTGTGTGTGTATGATGTAAAATGGAGGTAGTGCAGTTGAACACAATAGATACATGGACAGATGGAAAAAAAAACCTTTTATCCACTGCAAATGTATGGCAGTTTTTTAATCATAAGTACTTTTGTTTGTTGTGTAAATCTGTATGAAGCTGTAGGAAATGTGTACTGAAAGTGATTGCAACTTAAAGGTTCTACAGGTTGTTAAATTCAACGATTCACTTACTTTTTCATAGCATGCACAGGGAATATTTATTAATCTTGCTGTATAAAACATATGATGAGCAGTATAACATTGTGTGCTATTGGTCTAGTTGTATTAGGTTTGTCTATAATATGACCTAAATAACAAGAACTTGATAAGTAATCAATGAAGACATTTCGAAGGTATTCCTCTGTGGCAGAGCCATTACGTTATTGAAAACTGTGGATTGAATTCAGTGATTGTAAAATGTTAATGATGAGCAGGTTAATGTGCTTGAGTTAGAAACACAGGGAATTATATGTACATGTATAACAGGGCAAATAATATTTGGGTGGTGGATCATTTTCAGCACTGCTGTGAAAGTGACGTGTTAGTGTGTGTAGTGGTACGAGTAAATCAGACACAACAGTGTGCTAACCACTGTCCACTCAATTAGACACTCCCACATAGCTGCTTTTCCATGTAGATGTAAAGTCAGAGACAGATTGTTTTCCGCTGTACAGTTTGTGTTGGTCATCCTCTAGTCCTTCCTCAGTAATCACAGGATACAGCCTCCTGATCTGAATACATTAATGCTAAGTTCTAGCAGATACTCTAGAGTTGCATGCATACTGGTATTGCCTTTATTGTTTCTACATTAGCTATAGCATTTCATTATCCATTATGTACACACCACCTACTTAGAACCTGTTTCTACATTAGCTATAGCTCTATATTATCTCTTTAACATAAACACTAAACATGTGTTCATCATCTACTCACACTGATAACCTGTTTCTACATTAGCTATAGCTCTATATTATCTCTTTAACATTAACATGTGTTCATCATCTACTCACACTGATAACCTGTTTCTACATTAGCTATAGCTCTCCATTATCTCTTTAACATTAACATGTGTTCATCATCTGAACTGGCTACCAGTTGATGCTCGCATAAATTTCAAAACTCTTACAATCGCCTACAAGGTGATAACAGAACAGGCTCCTTCCTACCTGCATTCCTCCTAAGGAGGTACCAAGACTTTGTTTTTCCTTGCAACTTTTGCTCCCATGACTCTGCCACTGTTGGCATGACTGTGATGCTTGCTCATATGAGGCTTGGACCCGTTTCTCTGTAAAGCTGCCCTGTGAATACATGTGTTGTAGAAAGCACTATAAAAAAAATAATTGAATTGTGATTAGGGGTAAAGTGTCTCTGTGCTCAATCACTTGAATATATTAAATGTATTAAACCCATTGATCCCAGTGTAGAATCTTTATTTTCTGCTTATTGTTTGTTAAAAGTTAAACAATGTGAAGCATTCCACACCAACTTTTAAATTTAAAGAAGACATTGTAATGGCATGGACATGCATGACTGGTCCATCTACTTATCTCAGATTTAAACTTTCAGAGCAGCCCAAGAGCTTCTTAAGGCCGAGAAATCAGTTACCTGACCTCAACCCAATCAAGCATGCTTTTCACTTACTGAAGACTATGATAAAATAGTTATTTATAACTATTAGTTTGCCCATTTACTGCCCTGTCCTGGGGATATTCCTGATGTGCTCCTAATTCATCTGGCTAATCTTCATACTTGCTGCAAACCTGACCAAGAAGAGGCTGAAATGTATGTCCTATTACTTTTGAGGACTATGTATATTCGGCTCTAATTGTGTCATGATTAGGCAGAATGGGTAAGCTTTATTAAGAAAAGGGCCAATACAAAGGGTGGTCAGAGCAAGCAGGGTCAATACCGGTGAACAGGAGCCAACAGGGAATGACACACCCTAAACAGGATACATTCCAGGGTCAAAAACACAGGCAAACAGCAACATAGAGCAGGCAAAAAGACAGAGTCATGGTACAAATCTCGTAAACAAATAAACTGGGGAAACCCATTGTAGCAGGACAAACCAAAACAATACAATGAGAGCCAGAGCTGAGGGGGAATATATACATGTGAACACAGGTGAGGCTAATTACACTGATTACTTCTAAGAAGTACAGTGTGCAGAGTCATGTGATCATGTGAGCAAGTGTCTATGTGTGGTGCATTCTGGGTAGTGTAGCAATATTTTTTGTAAACCTCTTGAATTAAATCTAAATCTGTTCAGTTAGATCGTCCTTCATTTTAAAATAATTGAGGTGCAGCAAAAATATTAAATATAAAACAATATATAAAATGTATGATATACTCTTAAAATATTGCACTGTTAAAAATATTGCATTGTTAAAAATATTGCATTGTTAAATAAATGTAAATAAATGTAATAAATGTAAAATAAAATGTTAAAAGTCAAGTACATTAAAGTACACTTGAAAAAATAAATGAAATATTCTTGAGGAAGTGTATTTTCCTTAAGCGCATTAAAGTGCATGTCTAAATATAAAAAAACAGTGTATTTTTTAAAATATATATAAATAAATAAATAATTGCACAGTTCTATTAAGACTTACCATTATTTTATTAAAGCTCCCAACCTGTTTAAAGAATACATACTCTAACCTATTAATATTCCTGTGCTCAAACTGTTGTATGAACCAACTAAACTGTTCCTAACTGCACATAATGTGTGTGTAATATCCAAAACACATCAAAATATTCACTTTACGTATGCAACTTGTTATTCAGAGGAACGTCAAGTAATCTGTACAAAGCAACTGGTTGTTTACTTAATTGTCAATTAATTAACATAGATTATTGCATTCTAAAATCATTTAGAGTCTGTAATAGAAACCAGTGGAATTTGCTTTATAAACAATGTTTTTAGAGGTTGTACAGATGTATTAACATTTAAATATCAAAATCCATTCTGTTGTATTTCTGTTACATTTTATAGCCAGCTTTAAGAAAGGAGTCAACCGTCAGTATACAGTTCCCATATGCATCAACTTTGCCAGTTTTAACCATTACTGTGAATCAAAACAATAAAAACAGAAGGTAATTGTAGACAGATCAAATAGTCCTTAGTAACCCACATGATCACAGGATTATTCAGAAAGTTTAGGGACATTTTAAATGGGTAATTGTCTTTTTCACAGGACCACCTTTTGGATTTTATTCTCTGTCTGATCTTTTGTATATTTCTCTGTCAGTAATTACAGGCTGAAGTATTGTTTTTACTTTTGATATTGGCATCAGGTATTAGCCAGTATAGTAGCAAACAGGGTCCAGATACCAACATCCAAAGGCGAGTGAGTTGCTGAGACCCAGCGGTCTCAAGTTTAAACCCCTGAAGGTCAGCAAACTGTCCATAGCTCAACAAAATTGTGAAGTACTCTGTGCAGCCACCATTCATACACCATTCATATATCCAAGCTGCTCGCTGTTCTAAGGAAAACAGTGTGATCTATGCATCCCTAGTTTTACTAAACTTAGCAGCCTATTATTGTTCTGTCCACCCTCTGTATCCTTCCGGGCAGATGTTGATTCACAGTGGAAAATATATTTCAAATGTTTAGCACCCAGCCAATGCCCCCTCCAGCCACCAGAGGGAGGCCTTGAATAACACCGGCAACTAATCAAGCTAAACGCAATGCACCTGTGTACCAACTATTTAAGCTCTTGGTACCTCTCAGAGAGAATCCTCTCTGTCGGAGAGTAAGAGCCCACTGAATCTGACTCTCTCTTGTTCTTGTTTTTTTCAAGCTTCCTCTTACCCCTGTTCTCTGTCTGAGAGTCTGAGTGGCCGCTCTCTCACTGCTTTTGAGCTTCCCCTCTTCCGTTCTGTTGGAAAAGGGCATCAGTCCCTAAGTTCCTAAAGCACCCATTTATTCAGTAGTTTGGTTTGGGAAGATTTAGTCTTTCATCCAGTTTGTAAGGGGCAGTCAGTCCTATTCTGGTGTTCTTTTGTTTATTGTCCCACATGCTCAGCATGGTTTGTCCAACCATTCTACTCAAATTCTACTTCTCTTGAGTTGCTATTCTTACCTGCATCTCAATCTGCGTGGGTTCAATTCCTGGCTAGGTCAATCAGTCATTTTGCAGTTTATGTGGCAGTTCATTTAACTGCGCCCCAATCCACCACAGTAACACGACAGTAACGGGTTAGCCCGTGTATGCGGTGACCCTGCTTTGATCCCTGAGTGTATTACTGAAAAGTCTGGGGCTGAGCACATCACTGTGCAACTGGCTGTTAGACTTCCTGATCGGAAGACCGCAGGCAGTGCAGGTTGGCAGCAACACATCCAGCGTCACCACACTGAACACAGGGGCTTCCCGAGGATGTTCACTCTGCTGACCCACGACTGCACACCAGTACACACCTCCAACCTCTTTGTCAAGTTTGGTGGAATTACACTACAGAGAAGACCAAGAAAATTGGTGTGGACTTCAGAAGAACTTGCAAACAGCACACTCCTTTAAATATCAACAGTATTGCTGTGGAGAGGGTGAGCAGATCCAAGTTCCTTGGTGTGCAAGTCATTACAGACAGATCCAGTCAGACATGGACTCAGCAGAACAGGTAGACCTCGAGCAGGTAAGTTGCACTAGCTATCCAGGAGGCAGTTATAGAGAAACATGAGCAGACTCTGCAGCAGATCCTTTTGGGGGTGCAGAGCCTGGCAAATGTATTTACACAGAGCTTTCCATCAGAGCGTGCGACGAGGGCATATATCATGTCCCTCTTCACTGGTAGGGCGTTTGCCTGGGCCACCTCTATCACAAACCTTGAAGCTTTTGGTCTGCAGAGAAGAGACAATGGACTTGCCACTGAGCCCTTGCTATTGCACCCATTGAATATCTTCAGTCCCCCTGGTTGTCTTAGTGTCTGACACCTACCCTGAAGATCTTGAGCATTTTCAAGAGCCAGAAGAATGCTGGGATCTCCAGGAGGTGTTCAGTAAGCTTCAGGCCAAGCTGCTTCCCTTCATCACCCATATGACCTTGCCGTTGACCTCTTTCCTGGCACGAGCCCTCTCAGCGTCGGAATGCCAGGCAATGAAGGGTTATATTTAGGGGCCTGGAGCTGAGGTTTGTTTGAACAGTTTTTCTATGTCTGGAATAAGGACGGGGGCTTAGGCCCTGTATTGATTACAGGAATCTCAACAAGAAAACCATTAAGGACTGCTAGCCTTTAGCCCTCATGACCTCAGCCTTTCAGGTGCTGCAGCAGGCATCCATGTTCATCAAACTGGACATGCACAGTGCCTACAACTTGGTTAGGGTCAGAAAGGGTAATGAGTATATATATATATATATATATATATATATATATATATATATATATATATATATATATATTGTGTGGTATTAGTTTAAGCAGACTGTGTCTATTGTCTATTGTTGTGACTTGAAGATCAGAACACATTTAATGACTAATTTATGCAGAAATTCAACTAATCCACACTCTTTGATTAATCCTAAATAAAAAATTGGGCTGTTTATGGACAGGTAGTTCGTGCATCTGTGTAATGATGATTTGATGATGATTTGTGTGGGACAAAAATAGACATTTTATGGCCAGTCTGAAAAGGAGGTAATAGAGTGAGCACAAATATTACATTCTGGTTATATTAATGCCACCTGGATGCAAGAGTTTTATCATTGGGGAGGCTGGTAAAACACTGTTTACAGGCATCCACCAGAAAATCGAATCTAATCTGAATAGAGCTTTAGATACCCTAATCCATCTAATGACTTGCTTCAGATTCCACTACAGTGAGCAACAAATAGATAGAATGAATTTAAAAGGTGCTTTTTTTTATAGAGATTTCTGTAATTATTTGGCGTAAATTATGGTAGCTGTATGATAATTGTAAAGGGCTGTTGCCGAATTTGCAAACCATTGTTATTCTTTAACTTACGCACATTTAATGAATACATCTGGTCTGGTAGTCATGAAGCTGGTTCTTTACCAGAGTCCTGAAACTTTTTATGTTTATGTTTTTAAGGTTTGATGAATATGCCTCAGTAATTAGCAGAACTAAAGTACTATAAAGCACTAAACAAACAGTAAACTGCTGCAGCAAGCGAGTCACTTTGGAACTAACATCCGGATGAGCTAAAAACGTACTACTGTTGTTTCAAAGAAAATCAAACTAACACCCCTGAAAAAATATCTG
This sequence comes from Astyanax mexicanus, assembly GCF_023375975.1. Classification (NCBI taxonomy): domain Eukaryota; kingdom Metazoa; phylum Chordata; class Actinopteri; order Characiformes; family Acestrorhamphidae; genus Astyanax; species Astyanax mexicanus. Next base: position 29,926,870 of record NC_064409.1, on the reverse strand, counting down.
TTTGAGGCCAATACACTTGCTAGTTCTAGAACTTATGTGTGTACATCCTTCACACAAGAAATCACCCACAAGAATGCATTTATTCACAGTTCAGTCTTTTTCTGTCCTCTCTCCTCTGCCTGTTTTTCCCACCTTGCTATACCATCTATTGTTTTTATAACAATGGCATATAACATATTAGATCAATTAAGACAGGAGTATTTGAACTGAAATCCTGAACTTCCTGTCAGACTATTACCAGGTGGTAAGAATAGGACAACTTACTTTCTCCTTACTGACCCCTGGGATGTGCTTAGGCCTCAAGTATAAAGTTCCTCACAGAAGTAAGTAATCCTCACATTTTAACAAATATATCTTTAATCTTTTAATGGGACAACACTATAGCAATGAAACTTAGATATAAATTTGAGTGAGTCAGTGTACAGTTTTTTATAGCAGTATAGATTTACTGTTCTCTCATTAATGTCTAAATATCTGGCAACACAAGTGAGTACCTGTCACAGTTGCCAAATGCAGGACAGACAAGTGTGGATACCAAACACTCAATTTATTAGATAAAGAACAGGCATTTTAAAAACAGACAGACAGGTACAAGGCAGTACCTCACAGTAAACATATCCAATTTGTGCCCAAATTACTATCTAGCTCTGCCTTAACTCTCTTGGGCATGGAATTCACCAAGGCTGCACAGGCTTCCACTCCTCCATGATGACATACCAGAGCTGTTAGACAGCATGCCCTCATCCACCTTTTGGTAGAGGATGCCCCACAGGTGCTCAATTGGGTTTACAATTGGAGACTTTCATGGCCAGTCCATAATATTTACCTTTAGCTTCCACTTTAAGGAGGTCACGTGACACCAGAAAGGTAAGGTGTACTCACTTGTGCTGCCAGCTATTTAGACATTGATGGATGTGTGTTATAATGTTGCTCCATGAAAACGTTTTTTACAGAAATGTAGGGTGCATTCTCACTTTTGGGAGATACGATATAAGTAAACCCACACATGCACATGTACATAAAATTACAATGTTATCATATCATTTCCATATGACACAAAGATATTACACTCCAGTGAAGATGAGGTAGCCCCTTAGTGGAGCTGAGCTTCTGTCACTCCTGGAAGTATATACCAACAGTCTTGAGGAAAATACTGAAGACCACAGGCACAGGTTTCCCAAGCCATTGTCTTTCCTGCTGCCACATCAGGCTACTGAATGGCTAGTAGCTCTTTGAAAGCAGGTGTTTGTCAACACAGTGCTGCAGAAAAAATGTCTGTGGGAAACAAAGACAGTGTGAGCTAATTTTCATTTTAAAAAAAGAATATTTATCACTGGAATGATGTAAGTTTCTTCACATGAACATCTCTGCTCGCATCTTTTTTGTAATCATTACTTTTGATGTTGTGTGTGGGCTTGTTCAGGAAAAACACCACAGGGGTGTGTGTGCACTGCTGTGAGGATTCATAACCGTTGTTAGCAGCATCCTGAAAGTGTGACTGTATTTTGTCAGTCATTATCCAAGCCACCGACTGCATGTTTTTTCCACCATTCCAGGCTTGAGTCACTCTGGCTGGATGTGGCAGGATCTCTCAAGAGCATGACATAAGCTCTCTTAATCCTCTTTTTGTCCCCACTACCCATAATACAGCACAGCTTGAGAAATGATGGCTCCCCCCACCCAGCTACGCTGCCTCTTCCTTCCACCTGTTTGTTCCCCCACTGCTCTCCTGCTCACTCTTCTCTCCCTGATTATTTTAAATGCACATTAATGTTGTGATCATTTTGCGATTGGATGTAATGATGTGCAGTGTAAGTGGATATATAGAATATAAAAAGTGGATTCAGATGATAAATGTTTATGATAATAAAATGCTCTCTCTCTCTCTCTCTCTCTCTCTCTCTCTTTTATTCCAGATGTTCCTTGTAGCCTTGTCCTTTGCCTACTTTTCAAAGGCTTTATCTGGAAGCTATATGAAAAGCACAATAACTCAGCTGGAGAGGCGCTTTGACATCCCCAGTTACTTAATAGGAGTCATTGATGGAAGCTTTGAAATAGGTAAGAACCGGATCATCATGCGTCAGCAGACTCCTCCAAATCATTCTTGTGTGTCTCAGTTGTGCTCGAGTCACAGAGTCTCTCTTTTAAGAAACTAGCAGCCTTTCATAGAGCCAGCAGTGTTCCTGTGCAATATCAGCAATGGGGAAATAATCCAGAGGCTTAGAGGGTGTGCTGTAAGGTATGTCAGTCATCAACAACACAATGCAGCAGTCTGGCAGAAAGGCTTACACAACAGAAACAGGAGCCCACATAGATGTTCATTTCTGTGCTGTTAACCGTGTCAGACCTAATGTCTAATCAGTAAAGTGTCCAGAAACCTCATCTTTGTCCCCTTAAAATATGGCCCGAGAGAAAAGGAACTGCATCCATGTCTTGATGGCCACAGTACAGTAGATTAAAGCTTTCTGTGTTCTGTTGTTGTGAAAAACAAACCAGATGTAGAATCACAGAGCGTTTTCAAGCTGTTTAATCAAAACAACAATTAAAAGTGACTATAATATAAAGCTTGAGAGTACGGACCACACTGCAACAGGAAGTAACAGGAAGGTGAAGACACAGCAGGTACACAGAAATATTGTTTGTTTACTGCAAAAAAAAAAAAAACAACACACTGGATCTAATATTTAAAGAGAAAAAAAAACGTATCTGGACAAATGGACAGCAGTAGTTAGTCAGGGCTTCAGTGGTGGTGGCGATAAAGAGACAGACCTCAAAAATATTTCAGGTGATATCTCTGTTCCACTAGTATTAGAAGGTTTGTGTTTCAAATGGTCTGTGTTTCTAATGAAATGTCCGAACACAGCTACAGGTCACAGCTGCATCATCAAAGGGAAGAACCCTTAAAGGACCCCACAGACGTGTCTGTGATTGAATAACAGCAAGCTTTATTGTAATCTCAGAGATAAGCCCAGCTGTCATCCACTAAAACTCGATTTGTCCTGATTCTGTATGAAGTATGAAACCAAAATTTCACGTGAAGACCTTTTTTGTACGTGTGCATCAGTTACCCAGTGTGGACTGTTCCAATGATTTGGTAAAAAAAAATCTGGTTTAAACCATGTTTACCTGTTATGGGCACGTAATGGGTGCAAAGTTGTTTGTCATGGAGATGAGGTCAAAGGTTGTCAGTAGGGCTGAGGAGGAGGGTTTTGGGTTTCTAAAATTCAGCTGCAAGGTAACTCTACTAAATTTCCTTTGTTTTTAGCACAATACATTTTAAAAGATATAATAAGATTAAATATATTAAGATATACATTAATGTATTAATATATAATATCAAATGTTACTATAAATATAAATACAAACAAATATAAAGTTTATGATAATGGGCATTCTGCCTCACAAAACATGTCTATTTATGCATTACATCACTGATTTTATTTTCCCAAAAGGATGTAAAATAAATCTGCATACAATAAATACAATAGTATGTTTAGTGAATCTCAGGCCTGCTATGTCATCACACAAACCTTGGACCTGTGGAGCCCCAAAGCACCCTCACTTCCGCAGTCACAAGGCCCCGGCAACCAGCGTTTTCATAGAAGTGTTGCCATAGAAACAGGGCAGAAAGCAGGGCTGCAATGGAGTCAGAGAAAGTAGCTAAAGCAATCTGTCTTAAATCCTGTGTTTGAGTGAGCCAGTCAGTGTCTACATTATGAATACACTTTGCATGATATATTTGATATTTTACAAAACCTAAACATGGAACCAAGTGGTAAAATAATTGCTTTTTAAGAATAATATACAGCAATGGCCAAAATATTGCCACCCCTGCTGTTTTTTTTAAGAAAATGTCCCATATTATCCAGATAATTCATGCATTTACCAATGCTTTGGAATTCATATGTTTATTTTAGGGTTGTCAAAAAGTAACTGATTAATAATATAGTTTGCTGTGATTTTGGAAGGTGTAGAGTTCGTTATGACATTTAGATCATATTTTATCATAAATAAAAAGTAATCTACCATTTAAACTCATTGTTAACATTGCTAAATATAACCACTAATAGTTTACTAGGATCTTTTGAAAGCAAGCTCAGGCCAAACTTTAGTAAAAAAGATTAATATGCATTAAAGAAATAAATGCATTAGTTTCCAGACTAATCACATTCATTAACACATTAATGTTGACAGCACAATTTTTTTTCTTGGTTTTTATTGAAACAACACTAAAACACAGAGAAAAACAAAACATCTGATATCATTTCATACAGAGCTCCAGACATTGGTATATTTGGTCCAGTTGCTCCTGAAAGCATCTGTCCACAGTGTGTTTCTACCAGAAGAGAGAGGTTCAGTGAAATCATTTTTAATCTCTCTGTGTCAATAGTGCTGTCCTCCTGGATTTTCTTTCCATATCATTCCATTAATGCAGATGATGAAAGATAATGTGAGCTGAAACTGTTGTACTATGTGTCTGCAGTTCAGCTTAAATTTATTCAGATGTTGGTTAAGGTTCTTTAGGCACCATTTGAATAATGATATGATGGAATCTTCTATAATATTTTCTTTTCTGTGCAAATCTACAGAGGATAGCTACAGTGCAACAGGCTGTACACTTCTTACTGATTTTGCACACAGTGAACAATGGAACATTAAGATCTCCAGAGATTAACTTGAAGTCTTGAGATTGTCAGACATTTATTTCTTTCCCTTTTCCTCAGTGTTTGTACAGACTCAAAGACTGACTGGACTTTTCTTCATTTACAGTGATGGCTGAAAGTGTTGGCAGTCCTAAAAAATGTTCAGAAAATAGAAGTATTTCCCCCAAAAAGTAATGCGATTACATGTTTTGTTATACATGTTTATGTCCTTTGTGTGTATTGGAGCAACACAAACCTGTGTGAAATTCACTCTTGCAAAAGAGTGGTTCAAAATTCCAGTTGAGAGGTGTAAGAAGCTTTCAGTTCATTTTTTTTAAAGTGTGCAAATAAATATTAAGTTGAGGTTGCTAATATTTTTGTCCGGCCCATTTATAGTGTTTTGTGTGAAATTATATTAATTTACCTTTTTTTTCCTCTGTGTATATCAAATGTGTTATTGAAATTCTTTTCTAGGAGAAATACTTTTCTGGAAAATATTCAGGAGTGCCAACACTTTCAGCCATGACTGTAAAAATTAAACATGTTAAAGGTTAAACATGAGATTCAATGAGATATTTCTTACAGTTACTAAAATGTTCCAAACATTTTGTCCACTCCAGTGTTATTTTTAAAAGGTGGTTTTTATTTAGTTAAAATAGTCACATTTTAGTAATTTAGTTATTATTAGTTTTAATGTAGTGAGTTTTTGTCAACAAAAAACAAAAACATTTAGTCTAGTTCAGTTTCAAAAATATAGATTTTAATTTGTCAATTTTATAATTTTTTCTATTTTCTATTTGTGATATTATTTTGAGATGATTTATTACTGACATCTATTGAAACAATATCCTTGTGTTTTTGTTACTTTAAAATTAGGCTAACTTTGAAATGTATTAAAGCACCTGAGCCATAAAGACAGTTAGACAAATACAGGCAATATCTATTTGAATTATGCACTGCTCATAGTATGTAAAATGCAGGGAAGACTGTGTGAATTGTGTCTCATGGTGCATTATAATGAGGCGTTTGTGGCCAACATGACCTGAGCACCTTAACTAATGATCATGGATTACACACACCCCTTTTAAATATTAAACAACACAAAAAGTAATCATGACACATATGAAATAATCAAGCTAATGTTGCTGAGAGAGCTGCTAGATGTGCACAATCTGCCTTTTTCTACATCATTCAGTGGTGAGATATAAGGTTTGGTCAGCTGTGTGGAGCTTGGGGAAGGCCTTATCTCTTGGCTTGAAGGCTTCATCACAGGCTCTCAGCAGTGCATATAAATTAGATGTTATGCATCTTGAAGATTCATTTACTGATTCACCTAGAATATGTTTCTCACATTTACTTTGACTTTTCCTGATTATTCACGCTTTGTATGGTGTTTGGAAAACTTCCCCTAGATTAATAAGTACTCCAACTTTCATGTTTTAATGTGTATTATTCAATTATTACTCTGAACTGTATAAACAATCAATTATGTAAATCACAATCACTCTGTGTTTTCTGTGTTTTCTGTTTTGGATGCTAGGTAACTTGTTGGTTATCGCCTTTGTCAGTTACTTTGGTGCCAAGCTTCACCGACCAAAGATCATTGCCTTGGGCTGTCTGCTGATGTCATTAGGGACATTCTTAATAGCACTCCCTCATTTTATTATTGGAAGGTAAGCTATAAAGCTACTAAGATTTCTGTACGAGCATGCAGGTGGGTTTCTGCTTTGTTATTTGGTTTTGAGAATATGTATAATGATATTGATTGCAACACATTTTTTGGGTGTAATAATAAATCATTAAACTAAATTTGGCAGTGTTGAATCGACTTTATACTTTCGGGTTTCTTTACCTTCTTACTATGAAACACTGATGTTTTATTCTCAGATACAAGTTTGAAACATCAGTGAGATCGTCAGCGAACTCAACAAACAACCTCACTTTATGTCCAACCAGTGTGCTTGTGGGTAATCATTCCTCTACACTTTCAAGCACAGGTACGTGTTACTCTCTGCTTTAATAAGCTGAAATGTAAGAACAATAATAATCATTTGAGTCAATAAAAAAATTGTGAAATGTTTTTAATATACTTTCACCTCTCGTCTGCACCAGGCTGTGAGAATGAGTCCAGGTTATCCATGTGGATCTATGTGTTACTGGGAAACATCCTCCGTGGGATTGGTGAGACCCCAGTACAGCCTTTGGGAATTTCTTATATAGATGATCATGCTCTGGACGACAATGCAGCGTTCTACATTGGTATGAAATGTTCATTTCTTACTTAGGTTGTTAAATTTTCCTGCTGTATGACAGGCATGGCAGGGATGAATACATTTATTTAATACTGTAAACATTTTTTTTTATTACCACAGTATACATTATTGCCAGGGGTGGGGTGTATCTCTTTGCAGATTGTGGTTACATTGCTTCTTATCGTGTATCATTTCCAGAACCCAAGCTGATTTCATAAAACGCTTCATTTGCTTACAAACAAGAAATGTTGAACTGGGCTGCAAATCAGAGCAGAAGTTAGCTTAACTGAAGCAAATAATACACACATTTATATAGATGACAAAGACTTCTGAAAGCATAAAGTTGAAAGAATGGCCTAAATAACTATAAAAATGGTAAATAACTAAAGGACTAAAAGGATTATATGGGTTTGCTTACATTCCTAATTTTCATTTTAAAAGATTCTGTTAGTTCACTAAAAGTGTAGCTTGGTACATCTGTTTTTCTCCTATTGTTTTTAGAAAATAACATTCTTTATTTGTAATTACTTTTAAACCACCCAATCCTGTTTCTCAGCTTAAGAAATCTTAGAAACTGAACGAGTACCAAACCTCAACCTGTTTAATATAGGATATCAGTTTTAGGCTTGTATAGTCCATGTAATGAGCCATTGTTCTACTGAAGAAAAAATTCTCAGTAATGACAGCTTTGTTCATTTATATAGTGCATTCACTATACATTCACTGAACCAGACAAGTGTGTGTACAGTTGTAGGCAAATGCTGTTTTCGAGTGAGACACTGTAGTAATTTTTTTGACATTTATTAAACATTATTTGTATCATTTTATGTAAGCACTTCCCACTTGATGGGTTTAGAATGATAGCTGTTATCACTCTAATGTTATACGCAGTGGAGTCATCAAAGGTTAGTACCCTAAAAGTCCAGTGAACAGCTGATTTATAAAATACATTGTACATAGACATATCATAACTATGTTAGCTGGCTTGCTCGATTTTCTCATTCTGAGTTCAGCCACCCAGAAAAATCGCTTCTCATTTGCATAAAAAAAATTATAAATTTTGCCAGCCGCTACACCTTGTTCTAAAAAACTACTGTTCCCAGAGTCCTCTGGGTGCAGCTGCCTTCAGTCAGTATAGGAGACACTGGGCATTAAAAAAGTTTCTCTGCAGCAGTTAGTCCTCAGTGGCTTCTGTCTGAAAAGCAGAAATGTAGAATATTTCACATAATTTAAGTACACATATAGTAATTTCAGCAGACCACTGAAGTGCATTTGACAGTTATGTGACCTGTTGTATTGTTTTTTTACTGACACTGCAAAGTCTAATAATAACCTGTGTTCACCATGGTGTCTCAGGGTGTGTTCAGACGATATCGGTCATAGGTCCAGTGTTTGGTTATCTGCTTGGATCCCTTTGTGCAAAGATATATGTGGACATTGGATTTGTAAACATGGGTGAGTAATAGTGTTCAAACTCATTTAGTTTTTTTGTTGTTGTTTTTTTTTTTGCATATCTTTATGGCTCTGGGTTTTTATACCTTGATGCTTCTTTAAAAAAAAAAGGTGCTTTGACTTACAGAGGAGAATTCCTTGTTAATAAAAAACCCATATCATGTAGGGTAGTATGGAACATGTAATTAAATAAAGAATACAGTGTTTTTTACATTTTTACATCTATTTGATTTTTATTTCATTAATTCCAATGTATTTTTCTGCATTAATGTTGCATTACAGCAGTTTTTTTGGAATGTGTTGCAAGCCTGAAATGCAGAATTGGATGTAAAGTATATAAATCAATGGAATAATCTGTATGTTTTGGGTTCATACTGTCTGCAACCATGTCCTAATTCTACATTACTTTAATCACATGATCAAGGATCAGGCTTTTTGTCATAAACTTCCTAATAGATTCACATGATGAACATTCACATGCTCAGTTTTATTAGTTAATAACATTTAATAAAAAAGACACTAAATAAAAAATAAATACTTTTTACATTTTTGTTTTTATTTTCAGCTCATGTTTTATGAACATGAAAATTCATATGACTCAATGTGATCTTTGCAAAGATCTCATACATGAGCTGAACTACAGCATACACTTTAGTGTTGAGCTTATCTGTGTCATGTGCTGTAGTGGTGTGAAAGAACCACAAATGAATGTGTTTTGTGTGTGTGTGTGTGTGTGTGTGTGTGTGTGTGTGTGTGTGTGTGTGTGTGTGCGTGTGTTTGTGTGTGTTTGTACTTGTTTTTTCCCAACAGAGAGCATTAGCATTACACCAGGAGATGCACGCTGGGTAGGAGCGTGGTGGTTGGGATACCTTATAGCAGGGCTCATCACCCTCATATCAGCCGTGCCCTTCTGGTTCTTTCCCAAGTCCCTGCCCGTGCCAGAGGGACGACTGGCCAAGTGCTCTCCTGAGCGGACCAGCTTCATCAAGGACTCTCCTGGACTGGACCACAAGTATCAGGCAGATGAACAATTCAGTTTCGTAAGACTGGCCAAAGGTAAATATAGCCTTACGCTCCAAATTGTCCTGACACAATTCATTTTTTTTCTTTCTTATATTAGCAACAGTCTCAAATTTCAAGATTCAAGAGTTTATTGTTATATGCACAAGCACCTGAGACATAAGTTAAAGACTATAGAGGATATTAAACTAGACACATAATAATAAATAACAATAAACATATAAGAGGTATACATAAATACAGTGACAATAAAAAGTAGGTCAATCCTCTGGAATTTCTTGTTTTTGTGCCCTAAATGTCATAAAATGTGATTTGAACTTCATTTGACAAATATACTGTGTCTAAAATTATAACAAAAAATATGATCCTACGGGTCGTTATTGAACGATTCAACATTGAACATTCAGAATTCATTGAAGTTTCATGTTGCTGGATCAGACCAGCACATCGTTCAGGAGGAATTTTATCCTATTCTTCCTAACGAACTGCTTCAGCTCTATATTCTGATTATATTCCTTGAATGCCTGAAGTGTATGTCTCTCTTCAAGTGTGCTCTGACCTGACCACGCCTAAAGACAGATCGATTTTTTCTTTAGCTATTCTGTCGTGTATTTGCTCAGTGTTTTGGGTCATTGTATTGTTGCATCACTCAACTGACTCTCCTGTAGAGTATGCACACCTGGGAATTCATTTTCCTCTTTATGATTGTAAGCTGACCAGGCCCTGCTGCAGCAAAGCAGGCCCAGATCATGATGTTCTCTCCACTATACTTTATGCTGGGGGTGATGTTTTCATGTTGATGTGCAGTGCCTGTTTACAACAGTGTAGTGCAGCAATAGTTCAGCCTCAGTGTCTGCTGTCCACAAAACATTTAGCCCCTTTTGGAGTGTCAATGTGCTTCAGGCATGCAGAATATGTTCTTTTAGAAAGCAGCAGCTTCGTTTTTGTCCTGTTATAAACACCTTCTTGTTCAAGGTTTTATGGATTTTAAGATCATAAACACAGATGTTAACCTGTACCAACGATGCCTTAAAATCGTTGTCTGTCACTCAGGGTTGTTTCTTTACTTCATTGATGAGTCTCCATTGTGCTCTTGGGGTCAATTTTATTGGACATCCACTTCTTAGCAGAGTAGACAATGTTTGTGTTAATTTATATTTATCAATACCCTTGACTTATCAGCCCACATTTTATGACAAATTTATGCAGAAAGCCATAAAAATCCAAATACTTGCCATTGTAGTAAGCTTAGGATTAGTACCTGCGAGTATTGATGGGTTTGTGCAAAGTGCATTGTCATCAAGTTTACTGTTCATTATTTATCAAAAGTAAACAGCAGCAATTCATGTAATATGTTTGAGGCTCATAGACCTTCCTGTGTTTTGCAGAGTTTTTGCCAACACTGAGATCTCTCCTGGGGAATCCAGTCTACATTTTATACCTCTGTGTTACTGTCATCCAGTTTAATTCTTTGATAGGAATGGTGACATACAAACCAAAATACATAGAACAACACTATGGACAGTCAGCATCCAAAGCTAACTTCTTAATGGGTAAGTTTATTCTGCAAATCCATTCTTCATTTAATCATTTTGTTGTCACTAGATTTTTTGGTATAGCTAGAGTCAGTATAAAAAGAGTTAAACTAAACAAGTGTACATATGTGTAAAAATGCACACGTTTTGCCAATATTAAATTGCAAAAATCTAATCTGAAATCACTTTTTTACACTATAAAAAATTGTATTTAGCAGTGATTTATCTATACTTCTCTATACTTCTAAAAGAATTGGAACAGTGAGGCCAATCCACATATTTTACTTTAGACTGAAAACCTTTGGGTTTGACATTAAAAGGTAGCATTTTTTTCACTTTTTCTTGTGAGCAAAAGTACTGGAACATGTGACTGTCAGGTGTGTTATGTTGGTCAGGTAAGTCCTGATGTATTGATTCTTTTGGTTTTGTCTGTGTAGACTGTTCATTTATAGTTAGAGGAGTAAACAGTTAGAGGAGGTGTCTATGGATGAAAAATCTGGAATTGTGAATCTGAGAGGAAATGGGAAAAGTAATCATTGCAGAAATACTGATCATAGCCAGTACAACTGTTTGGAATATCCTGAAGAAGAAAGTCATCACTGGTGTACTAACTAGCATATGTTAAACAGGTAGATGGGGATAAATAACAGCAGTTGAACATTGTGAGGACTGTAAAAAATTACCCTGAAACTACTGTTAATGACATTAGCAACAACCTGCAGACAACAGAGGGGAAAGCACAGTGCAAAGACTACAAATGAGTTCATCAGGGGCAAGAAGTGGAAGATTTTAGACTGGCCTAATCAGTCTCTAGACTTAAACTCTTTAGAGCATGCATTTGATGAAAATGCAGTTATTGATGCAGTTATTGCAAGCAAATGATTTGCAACCAAATATTAGGTCTATTTAAATTTTAACTATTTGAATTTATCTGTCCCAATATGTTTGCTCACAAGACAAAATGTGCTATCTTCTGAACTGATCACCTGGAAATAATAGCTGAAATGTTAAACTTGTGTTTTTTTATATTCATATTTTGATGTTAAACACAAATGTTTTTACTTTACAGTGGAATTAAAGGGATTGGCCTCAATGTTCCTATACTTTTGGAGGGGGGTGTAGTTGATTTGATTTTCCTAATACTGGTTTTCTTTCAGGGGTAATCAACATCCCAGCTGTTGCATTGGGAATGTTCTCAGGGGGTGTGCTTATGAAGAAGCTCAAGCTGAGCATCATGGGAGCAGCCAAGTTTGCACTAGGAACATCTCTGTTGGGCTACTTTCTGTCTTTGTTCTTCTTTGCCATGGGTTGTGAGAATGCCAAAGTGGCTGGCATCACTGTGTCATATGAAGGGTATGAAGATCAGTTATTAGTTTTTTGTTTTTATTCTGGGGTGATGGTATCTATGACGCTGTTCTTTTTCTTTATGTGACTCCTGTTAGTCAGAACCAACCTGTGGAAAGATTAACCTGAAATCAGGTTGTAATAATGGACTGTTTGTTCTTTGTTTCTGTTTACACACTCAACAGAACGGAGAGTCTCTCTCATCAGAACAGCACACTCTTTGTGAAGTGTAATGCACACTGTGAGTGCTCAAAAACAGAATGGGACCCAGTGTGTGGTGAGAATGGGCTCACATATGTCTCACCATGCCTGGCTGGGTGCCGGATGTCTCGTGGCTCTGGAGTAGACACAGTAAGAGGGGCCGTGCTGCACGGATTGTGTTGCTTATTTGGGAACAATGGAATTTGTTTATTGTACTAACTCATCAAAGCTCACAAGCAACAATGCGAGGTGGGCTTTCTTAGCTTCGTACTGGTTCTTTCCCACCCGTTGCTGAAGGGTGTGCACAACCTGTTTGCGTTTTGCTCAAATCCGTTTGTTGCCTTCTCTGGCACTTTCTCAGAGGAATTCACTTTTGTGTGCAGCCACCCAATTTTATGTGAGTCATTTACGATCAAAATATTTATTTTTTGTCATATCAGAAAGAAATGACTCTTGGACTCTTGGGAGGAGCTGTATTCAGATATTTTAAGCCATTCTAAAGTTATAAAACAAGATTAATACTATGCGTTGCCATATTTTCAATATATCAACATGCACTGCATGAAAAGCTGCTTTTATGACTGCTGCCAACTTCACTGTGATTGCTGGATGTCATCTTAAATGTTTATTATTATTATTGTTATTATTATTATTATTATTATTATTATTATTATTATTATTATTATTTTTATTATTATTGTATTAATGATTAAAATCTGAGACTCATACATCCATGGCATAAAGGGCATGTACAGAAATACCTGCAAAGGTAAATACTCAAAACAGGGTGTTTATTTATCTAAAGTTGACTGAAATGTCTCCCAGAGAGTACACCCCAGCTTATATTGTCCAGGTTCAAATATTTCTCTTCACTTTGAGCATTTTCTTTTCTGGATATTAGATATTAGATAGTAGATTAAATACATTTAAATAATAAACTAATCAAATTAGTAAATAATATTTTATTATTGCAAGTCTGTAAAAGAACTTCCAGTTGTCTCTTTGTGATAGACCAGTAAATTCAGTCCCCTTTGCACAACACCTTGTTTATCAAATCAATCCATTATGAAAGAAAATCAGGGGAGCTGCTGGTAGACCTGAACTAATGCAAACAGTGTCTGGAGAGAACAGAAAAGTCAGCTTCAACCCTTCTTCATCATACTTGTGATATACGGTTTTATAGAAGCACACTTACTGTAGAGATAAATACATATTAAAATGTAAAGTGTGTGCTTGTACAGTATGCAAAACATGCATTGCATATTGTTTTCACTTCTGTAGTGATAATGCACAGGCTGGCCTACAGTTGTTGTTGTGTATATGTGTTCAGGTGTTTGAGCAGTGTAACTGCGTGGCAGGAGGAAACCTAACAGCATACGTGGGTCACTGCAGACACAGAGAGAGCTGCCAGAGAGTCTTCCCCTACTTCTTAGCTCTGTGTGTCATCACTTCCTTTATTATCTCCCTGGGTGGAACACCAGGATACATGCTACTCATCCGGTGAGTCAAATGTTAATGATGTCTGATGCAATTAATGATAATGCTAAGAATAAATAATAATGATAATAAGTCTACACATGCATAACTCCAAAAATGTTCTGTCCCAAAAGCAATTATTTTTACCATAAACTATAACAGTTTTGTATATTTAATAAAAATTCCATTGCTTTTATTATTACATTATCATGTGGTGGATGTAAAACATGTGCCTTTGATCTATGTACATTATTTGTATACACATATTTCATCTACATTAACTGACTGAGAAGATTTTTGCGTTGACTCAAACAGAACCATTGAAGTGCTTGATCAGTATATTATTAATTTGCAATGAATTGAGTGTATACTTATTTATGTCTGTTAAATTTTTCATTAGGGAGGATGTGTCAGGAACAAAATGGCACTGAGAGATAATAAAGATACAGAATTACATAGCTCACTGCACAAAATGTGGTTTTATGCCACAGCTTTCTTTATACTAGAGTACCACCGCACTTCATATTGTAATGTTTTGTAAGTAAGTGAGTCTTGTATATCCACTTATCCACAGGAACGTTTTGTTGCATCAGTCGTACTAGAAGAACTGGAAAATTGAATATGTGCATATACTAATATCACAATTATTGTCAAATAAAAAAAAATTTATAGACTATTGAAACTCCAAGTCATTACAAATGAAACAGATCTAGTTTACGGTTTTGGACTGTTTTTTTCCCACCAAAATATTGAGAAAGGATAAACCTCTGAAGTTTGCAAGCTTTGCTCTAAAGCCTGGTCAGCTGACACTTCTGGAATGCATAGCCTCAGCTGAACTAAATTGGGTTAACAGCAGAACTGTTCCATTTTTGTTTGTTGTATGATACTTTACTGGGTGTCTATGCAATTACTTTTCTGTTCAGAACCTATTACTTGATGGACTATACTGTAAAATATGTCCTGTAATTATTATATTTCTCTGCATTTTGCATTGCAGATGCATCAGGCCACAGCTGAAGTCTTTAGCTTTAGGATTTCACACCCTGACAACACGCACTCTCGGTATGTACTTAAATGTGATTTCTTTCTTTTGATTGCTATACGGTGGTGTGAAAAAGTGTTTGCCCCTTTCCTGATTTCCTGATTTCCTGCATGTTTGTCACACTTAAATGTTTCGGAACATCAAACCAGTTAGTCAAAGACAACACAGTTAAGCTCAAAAGGCTATTTTTAAATGAATGTTTATTATTAAGGGAGAATACAATTCAAACCCACATGGCCCTGTGTAAAAAAGTGATTGCTCCCTAATAGCTCTTCGGGCCACCCCTAGCAGCAACAACTGCAACCAAGCGTTTGCGATAACTTGCAATGAGTCTTTTACAGCGCTGTGGAGGAATTGTGATCCTCTCGTCTTTGCAGAATTGTTGTAATTCAGCCACATTGGAGGGTTTTCGAGCATGAACAGCTTTTTTAAGGTCATGCCACAGCATCTCCATCGGATTCAGGTCAGGACTTTGACTTGGCCACTCCAAAGTCTTCATTTTGTTTTTCTTTAGCCATTCAGAGGTGGACTTGCTGGTGTGTTTTGGATCATTGTCCTGCTGTAGAACCCAAGTTGGTTTCAGCTCGAGGTCACGAACAGATGGTTGGACATTCTCTTTCAGGATCTTTTGGTAGACAGCAAAATTCATAGTTCCATTTATCACAGCAAGTCTCTCAGGTCCTGACAGGTGTGTCAATAATCAGGCCTGGGTGTGGTTAGAGACAGTGCACTCAGGTGTCAGAAACCAGAGTGACGGTATGTTTTAACAAGAGAGCAATCACTTTTTCAAACAGAGCCATGTAGGTTTGGATTTGTTTCTCCCTTAATAATAAACACCTTAATTTAAAAATAGAATTTCGTGTTTAACTGTGTTGTCTTTGACTAATATTTTAAATGGTTTGATGTTCCGAAACATTTAAGTGTGACAAACATGCAAAAAATCAGGAGATTTTTCACACCACTGTATGTTGCTCAGTGTTATAAAGATAATAGTCTTTACCTGATGCAAGTATTGATTGGTCCTGATTTTTACTTAATGTATGTAGTGTAAATCTGGCTCTGTTTTGGTTAATGCAGCCATGCTTGCAAATCTGCCATTTAACAGCTGGCATCCCAGCTCCGATCTACTTTGGGGCAATCATTGACACTGCCTGTCTAAAATGGGGCCATAAGAAGTGTGGTGGAAAAGGAGCGTGTAGAATCTACA
Organism: Astyanax mexicanus; assembly: GCF_023375975.1. Lineage (NCBI taxonomy): Eukaryota > Metazoa > Chordata > Actinopteri > Characiformes > Acestrorhamphidae > Astyanax > Astyanax mexicanus. Next base: position 29,910,698 of record NC_064409.1, on the reverse strand, counting down.
ACACAACTGCCTACAGGTAACACTTCCACACAGTGCCACTTTACATAGCAAACAATAAATCTATGAGCAAATTATTCATTAAAGAATCTTAATATTAGAATCACAATAGATTACAATTATCAACATTGTTACCTAACTATCATTATAATTAGATACAATACTGTTCCTCATGAAAAGATTGAATTGATGTGGAGCACCAAAATTGGCTTCTAGCAATGCCCCATAATGCAGTCTTAATAAATGTGAATGAGTGAGTACGTAAGTGAGTTAATGAATAAGTGAATATGAGTGAATGAGTAAGTGAATGATTAAGTGAATAAGTGAGAAAGCAAATAAGTGAGTGAATGAGTAAGAGTAAGTAAATGAATGAGTGAATATATGAGTGAGTGAGTAAATCAGTGAGTAAATTAGTGAATATGTGCCTGAATGAGTAAGTGAATATTTAAGTGAGTGATTAAGTGAATTTGAGGGAATGAGCAATTAAATGTGTAAGCGAATAAATGATTAAGTGAGTGAGTGATTGCATAAGTAAGTGAATATGTAAGTGAATAAATGAGTGAGTGAATGAGTGATTGTGAGTGAATGAGTCAGTGAATGTGTGTGAAGGAGTGTATGAGTAAGTGAGTGTTGAGTGAATGAGTAAGTGAATATGTGAGTGAGTGAATGAGTAAGTGAGTTAGTGAATATGTGTGTGAGTGAATGAGTAAGTGAATATGTGTGAGTGAATGAGTAAGTGAAGATGTGAGTGAGTGAATGAGTAAGTGAATATGTGTGTGAGTGAATGAGTAAGTGAATGTGAGTGAATGAGTAAGTGAAGATGTGAGTGAGTGAGTAAGTAAGTGAATATGTGAGTGAGTGAATGAGTAAGTGAATATGTGAGTGAGTGAATGAGTAAGTGAATATGTGAGTGAGTGAATGAGTAAGTGAATATGTAAGAGAGTGAATGAGTAAGTGAATATGTGAGTGAGTGAATATGTGAGTGAGTGAATGAGTAAGTGAATATGTGAGTAAGTTAATGAGTAAGTGAATATGTGAGTGAGTGAATGAGTAAGTGAATATGTGAGTAAGTTAATGAGTAAGTGAATATGTGAGTGAGTGAGTGAATGACTAAGTGAATGAATGAATGAGTAAATGAGTAAGTGAATATGTGAATGAATGAATGAATGAATGAATTAGTGAGTGAGTGAATGAGTAAATGAATATGTGAGTAAGTTAATGAGTAAGTGAATATGTGAGTGAGTGAATGAGTAAGTGAATATGTGAGTAAGTTAATGATTAAGTGAATATGTGAGTGAGTGAATGAATAAGTGAATATATGAGTAAGTAAATGAGTAAGTGAATATGTGAATGAATGAATTAATTAGTAAGTGAATATGGGAGTGAGTGAATGAGTAAGTGAATGAATTAATTAGTGAGTAAGTGAATATGTGAGTGAGTGAATGAGTAAGTGAATATGTGAGTGAGTGAATGAGTAAGTGAATATGTGAGTGAGTGTATGAGTAAGTGAATATGTGAGTGTGTGAATAAGTGAATATATGAGTAAGTAAATGAGTAAGTGAATATGTGAGTGTGTGAATAAGTGAATATATGAGTAAGTAAATGAGTAAGTGAATATGTGAGTGAGTGAATGAGTAAGTAAATAAATTAATTAGTGAGTAAGTGAATAAGTGAGTGAGTGAGTGAATGAGTAAGTGAATATGTGAATGAGTGAGTAAGTGAATATGTGAGTGAGTGTATGAGTAAGTGAATATGTGAGTGAGTGAATGAGTAAGTGAATATGTGAGTAAGTAAATGAGTAAGTGAATATGTGAGTGAGTGAATGAGTATGTGAATATGTAAGTGAATGAATGAGTGAATGAGTAAGTGAATATGTAAGTGAGTGAGTGAGTGAGTGAATGAATGAGTGAGTAAGTGAATATGTGATTGAGTGAGTGAGTGAATATGTGAGTGAGTAAGTGAGTGAGTGAGTAAGTGAGTGAGTAAGTGAATATGTGAGTGAGTGAGTAAGTGAATATGTGAGTGAGTGAGTGAATATGTGAGTGAATGAGTGAGTAAGTGAATATGTGAGTGAATGAATGAGTGAGTAAGTGAATATGTGAGTGAGTGAGTGAGTGAGTAAGTGAATATGTGAGTGAGTGAGTAAGTGAATATGTGAGTGAGTGAGTAAGTGAAAATGTGAGTGAGTGAGTAAGTGAATATGTGAGTGAATGAGTGAGTAAGTGAATATGTGAATGAATGAATGAATTAGTAAGTGAATATGTGAGTGAGTGAATGAGTAAGTAAATAAATTAATTAGTGAGTAAGTGAATAAGTGAGTGAGTGAGTGAATGAGTAAGTGAATATGTGAGTGAGTGAATGAGTAAGTGAATATGTGAGTGAGTGAATGAGTAAGTGAATATGTAAGTGAATGAATGAGTGAATGAGTAAGTGAATATGTAAGTGAGTGAGTGAGTGAGTGAATGAATGAGTGAGTAAGTGAATATGTGAGTGAGTAATTGAGTGAGTGAGTAAGTGAGTGAGTAAGTGAATATGTGAGTGAGTGAGTGAGTGAGTAAGTGAATATGTGAGTGAGTGAATTTGTGAGTGAATGAGTGAGTAAGTGAATATGTGAGTGAGTGAATGAATGAGTGGGTAAGTGAATATGTGAGTGAGTGAGTGAGTAAGTGAATATGTGAGTGAGTGAGTAAGTGAATATGTGAGTGAGTGAGTAAGTGAATATGTGAGTGAATGAGTGAGTAAGTGAATATGTGAGTGAATGAATGAGTGAGTAAGTGAATATGTGAGTGAGTGAATGAGTAAGTGAATATGTGAGTGAGTAAATGAGTAAGTGAATGAATAAATGAGTAAGTGAATATGTGAGTGAGTGAATAAGTAAGTGAATATGTGAGTGAGTGAGTAAGTGAATATGTGAGTGAGTGAATGAGTAAGTGAAGATGTGAGTGAGTGAATGAGTAAGTGAATATGTGAGTAAGTAAATGAGTAAGTGAATATGTGAGTGAGTGAATGAGTAAGTGAATATGTAAGTGAATGAATGAGTGAATGAGTAAGTGAATATGTGAGTGAGTGAGTGAGTGAATGAATGAGTGAGTAAGTGAATATGTGTGAATATGTGAGTGAGTGAGTGAGTGAATATGTGAGTGAGTGAGTGAGTGAGTGAATGAGTGAGTAAGTGAATATGTGTGAATATGTGAGTGAGTGAGTGAGTGAGTGAATATGTGAGTGAGTAAGTGAGTGGGTAAGTGAATATGTGAGTGAGTGAGTGAATGAATGAGTGAGTAAGTGAAGATGTGAGTGAGTGAGTGAGTAAGTGAACATGTGAGTGAGTGAGTGAGTGAGTAAATGAATATGTGAGTGAGTGAGTGAGTAAGTGAATATGTGAGTGAGTGAGTAAGTGAATATGTGAGTGAGTGAGTGAGTGAGTAAGTGAATATGTGACTGAATGAGTGAGTAAGTGGATATGTGAGTAAGTGCATGAGTAAGTTAATATGTGAGTGAGTGAATGAATAAGTGAATATATGAGTAAGTAAATGAGTAAGTGAATATGTGAATGAAGTAGTAAGTGAATATGTGAGTGAGTGAATGAGTAAGTGAATGAATGAGTGAGTAAGTGAATATGCGAGTGAGTGAATGAGTAAGTGAATATGTAAGTGAATGAATGAGTGAATGAGTAAGTGAATATGTGAGTGAGTGAATGAGTAAGTGAATATGTGAGTAAGTAAATGAGTAAGTGAATATGTGAGTGAGTGAATGAGTAAGTGAATATGTAAGTGAATGAATGAGTGAATGAGTAAGTGAATATGTGAGTGAGTGAATGAGTAAGTGAATATGTGAGTAAGTAAATGAGTAAGTGAATATGTGAGTGAGTGAATGAGTAAGTGAATATGTAAGTGAATGAATGAGTGAATGAGTAAGTGAATATGTGAGTGAGTGAATGAGTAAGTGAATATGTGAGTAAGTAAATGAGTAAGTGAATATGTGAGTGAGTGAATGAGTAAGTGAATATGTAAGTGAATGAATGAGTGAATGAGTAAGTGAATATGTGAGTGAGTGAGTGAATGAATGAGTGAGTAAGTGAATATGTGTGTGAGTGAGGGAGTGAGTAAGTGAATATATGAGTGAGTGAATGAGTAAGTGAATATGTAAGTGAATGAATGAGTGAATGAGTAAGTGAATATGTGAGTGAGTGAGTGAATGAATGAGTGAGTAAGTGAATATGTGTGTGAGTGAGGGAGTGAGTAAGTGAATATATGAGTGAGTGAATATGTGAGTGAGTAAGTGAGTGAGTAAGTGTGATTGAGTGAATGAGTAAGTGAATGAATGAGTGAGTAAGTGAATATGTGAGTGAGTGAATGAGTAACTGAATATGTGAGTAAGTAAATGAGTAAGTGAATATGTGAGTGAGTGAATGAGTAAGTGAATATGTGAGTGAATGAGTAAGTGAATGAATAAATGAGTAAGTGAATATGTGAGTGAGTGAATGAGTGAATGAATGAGTGAGTAAGTGAATATGTGTGTGAGTGAGGGAGTGAGTAAGTGAATATGTGAGTGAGTGAGTGAATATGTGAGTGAGTAAGTGAGTGAGTAAGTGAATATGTGAGTGAGTGAGTGAGTGAATGAGTGAGTGAGTAAGTGAATATGTGAGTGAGTGAGTGAGTGAGTAAGTGAATATGTGAGTGAGTGAGTAAGTGAATATGTGAGTGAATGAATGAGTGAGTAAGTGAATATGTGAGTGAGTGAGTGAGTAAATGAATATGTGAGTGAGTGAGTAAGTGAATATGTTAGTGAGTGAGTGAGTGAGTAAGTGAATATGTGAGTGAATGAGTGAGTAAGTGAATATGTGAGTGAGTGAATGAATGAGTGAGTAAGTGAATATGTGAGTGAGTGAATGAGTAAGTGAATATGTGAGTAAGTAAATGAGTAAGTGAATATGTGAGTGAGTGAATGAGTAAGTGAATATGTGAGTGAGTGAATGAGTAAGTGAATGAATAAATGAGTAAGTGAATATGTGAGTGAGTGAATAAGTAAGTGAATATGTTAGTGAATGAATGGGTAAGTGAATATGTGAGTTAGTGAATGAGTAAGTGAATATGTGAGTGAGTGAGTGAGTGAATGAGTAAGTGAATATGTGAGTGAGTGAATGAGTAAGTGAATATGTGAGTGAGTGAATGAGTAAGTGAATATGTGAGTAAGTAAATGAGTAAGTGAATATGTGAGTGAGTGAATGAGTAAGTGAATATGTAAGTGAATGAATGAGTGAATGAGTAAGTGAATATGTGAGTGAATGAGTAAGTGAATATGTGAGTGAGTGAGTGAGTGAATGAATGAGTGAGTAAGTGAATATGTGTGTGAATGAATGAGTGAATGAGTAAGTGAATATGTGAGTGAGTGAATGAGTAAGTGAATGAATAAATGAGTAAGTGAATATGTGAGTGAGTGAATAAGTAAGTGAATATGTGAGTGAGTGAATGGGTAAGTGAATATGTGAGTGAGTGAATGAGTAAGTGAATATGTGAGTGAGTGAGTGAATGAGTAAGTGAATATGTGAGTGAGTGAATGAGTAAGTGAATATGTGAGTAAGTAAATGAGTAAGTGAATATGTGAGTGAGTGAATGAGTAAGTGAATATGTAAGTGAATGAATGAGTGAATGAGTAAGTGAATATGTGAGTGAGTGAGTGAGTGAGTGAATGAATGAGTGAGTAAGTGAATATGTGTGTGAATGAATGAGTGAATGAGTAAGTGAATATGTGAGTGAGTGAGTGAGTGAGTGAATGAATGAGTGAGTAAGTGAATATGTGTGTGAGTGAGGGAGTGAGTAAGTGAATATGTGAGTGAGTGAGTGAATGAGTGAGTGAGTAAGTGAATATATGAGTGAGTGAGTGAGTGAGTGAGTGAGTAAGTGAATATGTGAGTGCGTGAGTGAGTAAGTGAATGAGTGAGTAAGTGAATATGTGAGTGAATGAATGAGTGAGTAAGTGAATATGTGAGTGAATGAATGAGTGAGTAAGTGAATATGTGAGTGAATGAGTGAGTAAGTGAATATGTGGGTGAATGAATGAGTGAGTAAGTGAATATGTGAGTGAATGAGTGAGTAAGTGAATATGTGAGTGAATGAATGAGTGAGTAAGTGAATATGTGAGTGAATGAGTGAGTAAGTGAATATGTGAGTGAGTGAGTGAGTGAATGAATGAGTGAGTGAGTAAGTGAATATGTGAGTGAGTGAATGAATGAGTGAGTAAGTGAATATGTGAGTGAATGAGTGAGTAAGTGAATATGTGGGTGAATGAATGAGTGAGTAAGTGAATATGTGAGTGAATGAGTGAGTAAGTGAATATGTGAGTGAATGAATGAGTGAGTAAGTGAATATGTGAGTGAATGAGTGAGTAAGTGAATATGTGAGTGAGTGAGTGAGTGAGTGAATGAATGAGTGAGTGAGTAAGTGAATATGTGAGTGAGTGAATGAATGAGTGAGTAAGTGAATAATGTTGTTGGCATCTGTCTGAAAGACAATGGAATTTGCGTCTTGGTTTTGGTCAGGGTAGCTGCAGAACCCACAGTTGCTTAACAGCCATTCTTCAAGCGGGTCTTATGTGACCAAGCCAGTCTCTGGGAGAGGAGAGCAGACATGCTAGGTATTTTCACTTTTGCCAGCACAGCCTTGTTTGGTCAACCTGGCTGGTCCCATAGCTGATACCCAGGATCTTCCTCAGACAGTGCAGAAGAAAGTCAGCGTTCTTGACTAGAGCATAAAGTCCACGCTTCACTGCCATAGAGCAAATTGTTCAAAACGCAGGCCTTTTTGAACTCTTTTATCTTGGTGTTTGTAGTCAGCATGAAATTGCTCCAGACTCTTTTAGTCAGATGGGCCAACACTGCTGCAAGAGGTAGCTGGAGATAGTGGATCCAAGGAAGGTGTAATTCTTCACCACTCAAGAGCATGTTCACCAATGCATATGCGGGGGGTAAAGCTAACATTTTGTCCCAAAATGATGGTTTTCTTAGTAGTAATAGAAGGACCAAACTCCTGAGTGCTAGACGGTGGATGAGACACTAAAGCACAATCTCAGTGTGTGCAGTCAGAGCAATCAGGTTCTGAAGATGATCCATCATATTATACAGTACCTCTCGTGTCTTCATGGATGGACTTAATCATCTTCAGGAGTTTTGGGGGGCATCCAATCCTGCACAGAGGATGAAAAGGCCACTCCTACTGACCAGGTCAAAAGCCTTCGTTAGGTCTATAAAGGCAATGTAAAGTGGTTGTCTCTGGTCATGGCACTTCTTCTGTAGCTATCTTAAATGAAAAAAAAACATGTCAACAGTTGACCTTCCTGCTCTGAAGCCGCACTGCACCTTCAGGTAGACACCTCCTGCAAGGATATGAAGCCTGTTTGGGATATGCAGGAGAAAATCTTGCCAACAGTGCTGAAAAGGGAGATTCCCTGGTAGTTATTGCAGTCACTGGGGTCACCTTTATTTTTTTTAGAGTGTAATGATGCCTGTGTCACACATTTCTTCAACTCCTTCCTCCCAGCATTGCAGCAGAAGGTCATGAGGGGGGTGGTCTAGGAGTGAGGTATTTTTCCCTGCCTTGATGACCTTCCATAGTTCTATATGGAATTCCATAGTTTTCTGGTGCCTTACTGCTGCCTAGAGAGTCAATGGCTTCGCAAACTCCATACAAGGCCTTTAAGGACTGTCCAATCAGCAGTGTGCCTTGCTCAGCTCCTCCAAGGAGGGTGTGAGCATCAAGATCTAACATGACTGGCAGGGGTAAATGTGCTCAAATGCTGAGTTGGTGACAACATTCTCAAAAGAGTACAGCTGTTGGTAGTGCTCCGTACATCTCTCCATCTTTCTACAACAGGCTGTTATAATGATGCCATATTAGTGGTGCAATCTTCATGATGCTTGGGCCAAATGCTTTCTTTATGCCCTCGTATATTGCCTGTACATTACCACAGTAGGCCGAGAGTTGGATGTTCTGGCATAGGCAGCGCCAGTAGTCATTGGCACTTTTTCGAGCAATCTACTGGGCATCATTTCTGGCTTTCTTGAGTGCAGCGATTGCCACCTCTGAAGGGCACCTCTTGTATGCTAGCAGTGCTGCAATTGCTAGCTCGAGCACTATGATCCCTGCTTCAAATTCGTCTGGATTCTTCCTCTTACACTTGCTGAAAGTGTCCATGGTGCAGTTGTAGAAGGTGTCACGAATGTGTTCCCACCTTTCATCCACACTGCTGATTGGACAGTCCTTAAAGGCCTCTTGTATGGAGTTTGCGAAGCACTCCTGAAGGTCTGGACAGTAACCGTTGCTGTGTTGATGCCAGGTTGACCTTTCAGCATGGCGTTATGAGTCAGTCTAGGTTGAAGGCACAGTTTTGTCCCAACAAGCTGTGGGTTATGCAAATGTGGCACAGTGAGCTTGTTCGGGTGATAGCAATATGTAACTGGTGCCAGTGATTTGACCTGGTATGGACACCCTATGGCTGGGTTTTGTCTGAAAGAAGTTGGCAAAAACAAAGTTCCATAAGTCTCTGCCTATTTTCATTTAGTTAGCAGATCTCAAAATGGCCGATGCAGACAGGCCAGGTGTCATGGTTGGCTCCATTTTGGGAATTGAAATCCCCAAGCAAGTATAGGTACTCTCTTCCAGTCTCACAAGCTGTAGAGATGTAGGGAGAGGAGTCTAGCTGATCGTTAGGAGGGTGTTTCAACTGCAGACAACAGGGTAATCCCCAATGCAAATGTGTAGTCCCCTGAGACTGCTGCTGGATGAGAGCCCAGTATTCTGCTGGCGACAATATCAATGTTGAGCATGTTCAACTCAAGGTCAATTATGGCTGTTCGTCTTGAATCTTCCTCTTGTTTCAGGTTGTCTGAGAGGATAAGGCACAGGTGCAGTATTTACAGTCTGCTTTTCAGTACTGTTCCTAAGCTTTAAGCACCCCTGAAACACAGTGTGACAGGTCAACACCCTACTGGCCAGCGGCTGCCTGGCTTAAGGCAGGTGATAGCTGACCGGTCGGACACAAAGCTTCCTCCCAACGTCGGAGACAACCAGTATCATCCGAGCTCACGCCAATACACTCTAGACTTATAACTCGTATCTGTTGCCTCCTGTGTTGAACCTGTTGCTGCAAAAACACCTTTCATTCACACTGCTGAGTTTGCAAAGTGCTCCTGAAGGTCTGGTTAGTAACCATCGCTGTGTTGATGCGAGGTCACCCTTTCAGCTTGGACTTATGAATCTGTCTACGGGAAAGTGCAATTTCATCTGAACGAGTGAGTTGTAGTTCTTACAATTTGGAGCTGTGGTAGCTTCTGGGTTATGCAAATGCAGCACAGTGAGCTTCTTCTGGTGATATCGATATCTAACTCGTGTCAGTGATTTGACCTTGGATGGCGCCAGGACCCTCTAGGGCTGGGTTTTGTCTAAAAGAAGCAGGTGATAGCTGACCAATTGGACACATAGCTTCCTCCCAACGTCAACCCAGATCATCTAAGCTCACGCCAATATGGTCTAGACTTATAATTCGTAACTGCTGCCTCCCGTGTTGTATGTGTCGCTGCAAAAGCAACACTGGAGTGACCTCTTCATGACGCTAAAAGACTGGGCAATATGTATGGAGATTTTGGGATGCTCATTTGTCAAGATGCCCCTCTCAGCTTCACTGATAAAGTCCGAAGGAAAGCATAGCAATATTTTTGGCACCAGGTTGGCTGCAGGATCTGAGTTTAACCCTTACACTTGGATGTTGGGTCAGCTGATTGGCTAATCTCATTTGACCTTTAGCCTCTGGCATCCACATAGTTGTGCAGTGTAAACACCACCCCGCGGAGTACTTGGTAAATGTATGAGTGAGTGAATGAGTGAATAAGTGAGTGAAGGTGTAAGTAAAAACATGAGTGAATGAGTGATTGAGTGAATATGTGAGTGAGTGAATGGTTGAGTAAATGAGTGAATGAATGGGTGAGTGACTGAGTGAGTAAATTAAGGATTATCTATTCAAATCTTCATGGGCTGTATGTAATGTTGGTAATGTGAGTTGTGAGACGGTTATACTCTCTCTTAGGATAGCATATCTGGGCTTAACACTGGGCCTGAGGACAGCCTCCTTCTTCCTGTGCGCTCTGGGTCTGGTGGTCTTACAGCGGCACATCAAAAGGCAGGAGAACGGCACACTTTCTAACGGCAACACTGGACACACTGTTGCAGAACTGCAAGCACTTAGAAAAGAGGAAACCCATAACTCACACTCAGACCAGTCCCCACGGACCTCAGACTATGACCCTGAGCGGGAGACGCGCCTGTGACACTCACAGATCTAAGCGGTCATGCAGGGAACCATCAGGCTGAATTTATGTTGGGTTTTTTTGTTGTTGTTTTTTCCTAGAGTATAAAACTATTTCTATCAGATTATATAAAAGATCAGAAATTTGTTGTTTTGACATTGAAAATAACTATTGAATGTAAATAATGTTTTATGAAAAACAAACAAACAAAAAATGTAGCAAAATACTTTTGGTGGGTGGAGGGAGGTGATGGATTTTATAAGCAAGTGTATTTTTTTTATTTGATTGTGGTTAATTGCAGATATCATTACTTTTTAATGCAAAGTGAGACTCTTGTTTTATGTCTGTATTTTCTTAAACACTAAATCTACTGTACTGCCATATGAGTGCAGTATTTGGATGGTGGATTAAATACCTGTAACTGAGCCTGCTATTAAGGCATGTTTGATTCATTTAACACTATCGGTGGTTAATAATGTCTATGTGTGGAGAACATATGGCCAAAGTGCGTTTACTGTTTTATTTAGAGAGAAAAAAACAGGTTAAGATTCTGGGCCAGAATAATTACTTTTGATGAAGAATACTTACTACAAGTAATGGTCTATGGAGAATGTCCATTAAGGACAGAATATAAATATTTCCTGAGTGCTTGAGTATGAAAAGATACTTGCACTTTTGTGAAATGGTCTCACCTGGAGTAATTCATATCTGCACATTAAGTTGTGTATTTGTAATTCAGGCTTAAGCTAGGCCTTTAATAGTGTCACAGCTATCATATCCATATCCAATATTTACACACTGAATGTTAATTGTAGCTTAAATCATAGACACTATGAAAGATACACATTCTTCTTATTGAAAAGTATAAATACAAATGTTTGTAGAAACCCCTTCTATCAAATGCATTTAGCTAGTTTTGGTTGCACCTACTGCTGACATAGATGTGCATATGCACACACACAGTTAGTATAGTCCTTGTAGAGAGATACTGCCTATAGAATGAGACTCTGTGTAGCAGATAAACATGAACCTACTGCCACCATACCTAATTGCAGGTGTGGGCTAGAGGGGTATAAAGCCTGCAGCATTGTAAACAAATCCTCACAACAGTGTTCAAGAATATAGTTAAAATTTAAACAGTTACTCCAACAAAAGCAGGATAACAGTTTTTAATACTTTACACTGCCACAAGTTTAGTTTTACACTCCTTTCAGTCTGGATGCCACTAAAAGCTGTTTAAAGCTGTAGCTGTGTTGAGTGGGCTATTATTACAGACTTTATTGGTAACTAGCTTGGCCTTCAACCTGTACTACTACTACTTTTCTTGAAATTTTAACACAAAGTCCTTGTCCACAGTCAACAGTCCAGCAGCAAATAAAGGTGGACATTCTAAAATCCTGGTAAGGCATCTCCAAAAAGGAAAATAAGAGATATTTTTTAATAGTTTAGTTTTTCCAACTACTTTCAGGCCTGTACAAGTCAAACAAATCTTCTAAACCAGCAGCAAGTAAGAAAGGTCTACAAAATATATTTTTAAAATATTTAATATTGGATATCTTCATGAAAACTGTAAGAAAATGGAAGCCATGTGATTTCAACTAGGCCACCAACATCAATAGATGTTTAGGTTAAATGTTGGCCATTAATATTATGTTCTGTGCCTGCAGGCATTACTTCTATTTCGTTGCAGACAGAACTAATATCTTAAGATATTTCATGTTTTATCTGGTCCTAATTTAATCTTATTATTTAATATGCATTCACTCCTCAATTCCAGATCTCCAACACTAATTATGACATTAATTAGCTTGTTTATGGTCATCTTTAAGAAAAGACATTCTAATTTCAAAGCTTTATTAAACACTTTTATTTAAAAAAAAAAAACATTGGTTACACCTCTTTGATCGCAAAGGACCTTTTGGAAGGTTTTACTGTGCATCAACACCTGCACACATATGACCGTCATGGGAGTGTGAGCCAAATTAACCCATTCCTGCATACTTATCACAAAACCCAGTGCCAGATGTTCACTAATGAGCATATAAGCGAGTCTGGTCTATTTTATAAAAGTTTCAGTGGACTACTACGTTTAAAATAGAACTTTTGTATGTTAAAAGCTAAAAGAACACCTCTTGTTGCAGCAGGCTTTGTTGCAGAAGGGTTGGTGCCAGCAGGGTTGGTGGCACAGAGAACATTTCAGTGGTAGGAGGAATGGATTAAATGAAATTTCAGAACAATCCTGAAAGCAAATATCTGCAATAAAAAACTGAAGATGACTTCAACAACAGGACTTTAAACCCAAACACACCTTAAAATCCACAGTGGACTACCTCAGTAGGTGCAAACAGCCATCCCTGACAATATGAGGATAGAACTCAAAAGAGCAGTACATACACATTTTGAAATCAGGTCATTATGTGTGTGGATATACAGTCCTGGTAAATGTTTGGACAAACCTTAAACTCATTATTTTAAAATGTTATACAAATTAAATAAAATGAATCCTAAAATCATATAAACTATAAGGTAAAACATGCAGGGGTTGGACAATGAGACTGAAACACCTGTCATTTTAGTGTGGGAGATTCATGGCTTAATTAGACCGGTCAATCTTCATTAATTGCACATTGCACCAGTAAGAGCAGAGTCTGAACGTTCAATTATCAGGGTAAGAGCACAATTTTGCTCAAAATATTGCAATACACACAACATTATGGGTGACATACCAGAGTTCAAAAGAGGACAAATTGTTGGTGCACGTCTTGCTGGTGCATCTGTGACCAAGACAACAAGTCTTTGTGATGCATCAAGAGCCACGGTATCCAGGGTAATGTCGGCATACCTCCAAGAAGGACCAACCACATCCAACAGGAATAACTGTGGAAGCAAGAGGAAGCTGTCTGAAAGGGATGTTCGGGTGCTAACCTGGATTGTATCCAAAAAACATAAAACCAGGGCTGCCCAAATCACAGCAGAGTTCAATGTGCACCTCAACTCTCCTGTTTCCACCAGAACAATACATTATTTTGGTCTAAAACCTGGTGTTTCAGTTTCATTGTTCAACCCCTGTATATTATGATTAAGTAAACAGCTAATCAGAAACTGCAAGTTAACAGCACCCCAGAATGACAAGGTGTGTCCAAACTTTTGACTGGTGCTCTTTATGTACAAATCTGTGTGAGAAAGGCAGCACAAAAGCAAACTCTTATCATCTGCCATATATGCTGAAGGCCTGGTGTTATGCTGTGGGGTGCAATATAGTGTAATGCCAGATCACCTACATTATGTTATTGAGGTCCTGCAAGAGGTGGCCACTGTTCCAGCAGGACAATGCTCGTCCGGATACTGCTGCCATCCCAAAAGCTTGCCTTAAAGACACAGATGAAATGCTATCTCCGATTAAAAATGTGTGGGATGCAATTTGATGCAATGTTAACTTTTCACCCAACCCCAAAATCTGCAGTGGGTCATTATCAAAATACTGTGCCTTTGACCATTATAACTTTTCATCATATTTATAAGACTCAGATTGCAAGATATTGTCCCAGGTTAATCACTTTTTATTCTGCCTTAGCAAGCCAACATTTTGTGTCCACCCTATAAATGAATTACATTCCATTTCATGGCTCCTCAAAACCTTTCAGAATTACTCATTTTGTTGTAAAAATTGTCATTTTTTTCTAATATTTCTGCATCAGACATTCATTTTACCCCAACTAATTTGGAGGTATGATAAATCAACTATAATGATTTGTTAACCTGTAAAGTAATACTGGTTTACTTTAATCATGCAGATGGATCAAATGTGACAGAGTAAAAGAAAAATGATAAATAAGTCAGATATTACATTATTGATGCACAAACTACACATTTTCATTATATCTTGTACAAAATAGCTTCAAATATACAGTATTGGTATTAATGATATACTAATTGGAATGATCAATATTTGTGGGATGAGTGAGTTGGAGAGTTGGGCATGTTAGGGTGGTGATCCTCCAAGTTGCTGACCTCATTAATGCTCTTGTTAATGAATGCAATCATATCATCAAAGCAAAGCAAAAAAATGTAGCAACTCCAACAAAATTAAACTAGAATATTAGTCATAATATTACACAAGGTTTAAGGATTTAATATGCTGCCCACCATGTCAAGTATTAAGGCTATCCTTTTGTAATGAACTTTCATTAAAACATCTGGCTGAATGAATGCACATACATCAACTGTTCTATATTTTAGATAAACAATATCCTGTATCCTTACAGAGTAAACAAGTGCCTTGACATGACCCCACAGAAATTCAAATCCAAAGGGTCTAAATCAGGGGATGCGGGGGCCACTTGCTTGGCCCTTTTTGACCAATCCACATGAAGAAGTGCATTCGTAATAATTAATATTCCATCCTATTTAAAACAATGAAAGACATCTCCATCTCATAGGCCTTCCTGTTTGAAAAAAAAATATGTTAAATCCAAGATGATGTCATTCAATATAGCTACCATGCTCCTAACATGTTTCTCCTTTAGCCAAAGCGGGTCACACCCTGTGCCAAACTGTTTTTATGGGTGTTCTTTACTTTTAAAACAAGTGTATATAGCAGCTGTCCAGTGAAAAACACGTATCTCCATTTTTGTTGATGCTTATTTTACTACATAATTTAAACACACAAGCTGTCCCTTACACTGTGTGAAATTTCTTAATGCATGGACCAATAGAAATTCTTCAAAATAATGTTTTTTTTTTTTAACACAGACTTCCTCTGCAAGTTAAGAAGGTTTATGTCTCTCGTGTAAAGCTGTTGATTTGTAGATACTTGTTTTTCATATGACAGCAATGACATACACTATGTGTCCAAATGTTTGTGGACACATCTTCTAATGTGCATTCAGCTACTTGTACCCATTGCTCACACAGACCTGTAATTGTCAATAGAAGATGATTCTCGGGAGAAGATATAAAAATACCGGCACTGTGCCTAATGCCAGGCACATGCTAGAGGGATATAGAGCCCCCAGCATTGAGCTGAAAAGCAGTGGGACTGTGTTCTATAAAATGATTTGATCCAATCCAATACTTACGAAATGAGGCGGGGTGATGATCCAACATGCTGACCTCACTAATGCTTTTGTTGCTGAATGAAGTCCTCAAGACGGTGCTCCACCAAATACAGGATCAAGAGACATCTCCTTTGCTTGTAATGAATGTATAATTGTCACCATTTAAACTGTGGTTTTGGGTTTTTAAAATCTTCACTATTGTATTTTTTCCCTGATACATGGTTATGATACAAAGAAAGTGGGGATTGTAACACATGATCTAATTAAGAAAAAGAAGAATCACTGTTGTAAAACATGTAACATGAATGTGTGCTCTGTTTGTGTTCATGCAGCGTAAATTTTTCAAAAGTGGATAGTAAAATGGTCAACATTAATTTATTGACAGGTTCTTGATTGTTAATGCATATACAAGCAGATATATTTGGTTACATTTGGAAAATGACTCATTCTGCGATTCATTCATTTATTTTGAAAGTTTACCAGCAGCAAAAAAAAAAATACAAATAAAATTTCTAAAGCAAATAAACAAGTAGCATTTATAATTGCTATGTATAGTTGCAGTGGGTTGTTTTTTATCATAATTAGAAAGTAAATAATCGGCTGTGAGTGAGAATTTCAGTTGCTGTTCAGTCATAAAAGGCTTTAAAAAAAATAAAATATTTGCAAAAAAATATTCTGGTCTGGGAAAGCCTTAATATCAAATTATTCTAGGAAATAGCTTAATGACTCATGAAAGTGAAAAGAGAGGTAAACAGAGAATTGCAGTCAGGCATATTGTTCCAGACAACCAAAGAGTATTTTTCTTGTCAGAGTGGTAGTGGTTTCTCACCTGATCAAATACAGTGTTACCTAGAACTGTGGGAACCTTTTTCAAGATGAACAAATAAGAAGAGCGAGAAAACAGGGATTTGAAACTGTTCCTCTAAATCGATTCTCACCAGGACCTTGGACTCTCCACTTCAGCACAGTCTTTCAATAGAGTTTATGATTCAAATCTGCCACCAATTTGATGACATTCTTTGCTGGTATATTTCATACAATGTATATACAAAATACTTAATAAAACAGTTCTATATTACACATTACAGCGGGTACTAGTTTTATTTATAAATAAAACCGTATTATAAGGCGTACTATCAATGAATGTCTATTTTTTGGTCTATTTTCATACATAAGGTGCGCCGGATTATAAGGCGCATTTTAAGAGACACTATAAGGTACAGCTGTTTAGCAGGTCTCGCCACTGGGCGGTGATGGTGGGTAGGATGGTAGCTAACTAAGTTAAGAAAAGCTAAGCTAAGTAAACAAAAATGTATTAAAAAAAACTTTTAAAGTCGAAAGAGCGCTTCCGTTTATTTACAGTAACCTTAGATTCCTGAATTTCTCCAGCACTAAGGCTGGAGCATTAGCATTAACAGCTACACTGGATACACTGAGGAACCCTGAGAGTTCTGGTAAGGCAAGACAATAATAGCAAGCGGTTGGTCTCATGTAGCTTGTTTTTGTCCAATAATACTCCCTTCTGAATAGGGAAAGAGCTAGGGCAGTTCGTGAGTAATGCTAATGCTGCCCCAGCAGTGCTAGCTAGGGTTATGAGCAGGCTACAGGCCAATCATACTACCCTCTGAAAGAGCAAAAGAGCTAGCACATAGTGGGTAATGCTAATGTTTCTCGAGCAGTGTTAGGTGGGGTTAGCAACAGGCTACAGGTCAATAATACTCACCTATGAAGTATTTAGGTAATGCTAATGCTACTCCAGCAGTGCTAACCAGGGTTAGGAGAAGCTACAGGCCGGTAGCAAAAAAGTTAAAAATACCATTAAAAACAACCAGAGCATAGTAAAGAAATCTAAACATATGAAATGGATGCAAATTTGCGAGACAGGGGATATATTAACACATTGTACAATACACATTTACACAATGTTCAATGATTGCAACTACAGTTTTGTTGAATCTTTGGGTTTAAGCATTTAAAAAAATATCCCAAAATCCAGTGTCTAAACCTTGCCAAGCCACACTGGAAATACTACAAAGCCACAGGACACTTTTTTTTTTTTTTTTAGAAATGAAGAATGGCAGCATTAAAAATAGCAGCAAGTTCTTGACCTAGTCTCTAGCCCCCCTCACCCATTACCCACCTTGCTTGGGTATTCAGATATGTTCATTCACTTCAGTTGTGAAACACCGTGGTGGTAGTGTCATGGCTTGGGCTTGCATGGCTTATTCTGGGACTGTTTTTTTTCATCTGCATTGATGAACAATGAGCTCAGAAGTCTAGAGAAACATTTTGACTGTCACTTCAATGAATGATGCAACCAAATTGATCGGAAATCCTTTATCATGCAGCAAGATAATAACAAATCCCAATGCCTGGAAAAGCATCAGAGAAGAACAACGCAGAAGGTTAGTGGGTCACAGACATAATGCAGTTACAGCAAGAAAAGGATTTGCAACTAAATATTAAGTCTTTTTCACTTTAACCTATTTTAAATGTATCTGTTCCAATACTTTTGCTCACAAGAATATTGGGTGGGTTCAGACAGAAGGTGCTATCTTCGGAATTGTGTATCAGATCCAGATGTAAATACCTGGAAATAAAAGCTGAATCGTTGATCTTTCGTCTCATGATCATCTTTAAATATAAAACCCAATGTTTTCAGCCTACAGCAGAAATAAATGAATTTGCCTTACTGTTCCAATATTTTCAGAGGGCATTGTATGTCTGTATTATTTAAGAATAACCATGCACATTTCTAATCAGTTAATACATTCATGCACATTTTGTAGAAAAGAAGAAAAAAAAAACTGTTGTGAGAGATCCAAAATATTTAGTGAAAAAATTGAGAGTAAGCGTAAGAGTGAACAAAATCCATTTGGTTTAATTTCACTTTGGCACAAGTACAATCACTGCTCATTTAAAAAAGAACAAAAAGCTGATGAAACCAACGTGTATGAAAGTGACATTCACTTATAAATGCATAACAAATCAAATCTTATCCAGCATATTTTTTGACTAGTTAATAACAATACATGTTATTATCTAGTAAACTCTGTCAAAATAAGGAAGACTTTTGCATGTCTAGAGAACAACACTGCTTTGCTTTAAAAACAAAATATTTTAAAACAAGTGACTATATTAAATCACTGTATATTAAAATTCAACTTAATGTTATTAACATTTCTAAACTTAACAACATGTAGATAGTGTAAACTTAATAATATCCAACCACATTCATTCATATATTTAAACGTCTCAAACTGGTCAAGTCTCTGATCTTTTACTAAATTATCATTGAAACAGTACAAATAGAATATGTCCAAATTACTGTGTGTATTGCTATGTGGTGAATCCAAGTGTGAATAGGGTGGAGCCATGCTGTCTAGAGCTGTTCGAAGCTGATGAGTGGTTTGCTTACATATCTTTCTTATCTTCACTTTGATTCTAGGACAGAAACAGAAATAATTTGAGTTAGGAAATGGCAGTTTGAGTGACAGGAGAATCATCACAGTATAACACAGTCAGTTAAACTTCAGCGACATTCATCTGCTCTGTTAGGAAGCTTAAGCGATCGAGAATAAAAGTACAATTGCTTTGAAAAGTGACAATAGGGGCATTGAAGAGGTACCAGAGAGACAACACCTAAGATTTAGGGTACAGTCTCAGACAAGTACTACCCTCATGTACATTCTCTTACAAATATTTTGAAACATCAAGGCAACATCATTGTGTTGCTTTTTATACATATTTAAAGCATATACGCATAAAAAAAAAGAAGAACACAGGCCTTATGGTAATAGGTCAGATTGATAATGTGCACTAATTAATAGCTTTCTTACAGCTGGGGCAGTAAACTACAAAAATAAATACTTATTAGGTTTCTGGTATAGTGAGAGTCCAAAATCACTTATTATTATGCTATCATGAATGTGCAACTAGTGGTGGGTAAAATTCAGGTTGAATTGATAAGTTATCAAATAATATATGGTAATATTAAGTAGTATAACATTTTGAGCCTTAGATGTTTTGTTTAAACCTGAATCTCTGAAAGCATCAGCCATGTGAATATATCCCTTCTTTTGCTTACTAATCTACATAAAAGGCGTTCAAAAATGATTGAAGCCACTTTTACACTGAAAGGTAATGAAACTAAAAATGTTAAAAAGTTGCACAGTGCAATATTTTTGCTTGGCAACCAAAACCCAGCACAGTATTTAACAGCATATACTAGAACACAGTTATGTTGGTGTAATGATTCGTTTCTAAACGTTTGTCTAAAGTCATATGAACATCATATGAAGTCTAACAGTAAAAAAATATTTTTTATTTGTGCGGAAAGACAGCTACATTTGGGAAGAGTTTGTTACCAGTAGTTGCTGGTGGTCCTGGAGTAAACGGTCATATTCTTTGGCCAGGTCTTCTGTCTGCTTCTTAAGGACATCTACTTCTGATCTGGACTTCTGCAGGGCTGCAGAGAATCAAATCGATAATAAGTGAGTGAACATCACTGCTCTGCATCAGAAGGAAGTGTGCACACGTGTACGAGCACAGGTGCAGTACGGATTCTTAGAAAGTCTCTGACTCCAGGTTTCTTATAGATACTGTCGTTAACAATAACTTTTTTTCTTAATTTTTTGCTTTCGTCAAACACATGGCGTCAATCAACAATGGACAAAGGAAACAAAAGGGAGAGTGAAGGGAGTCTTGGCATTTAACAGAGCTCATTAGACATTTCCCCTTATAGCCTGGTAAACTAGATGCTTACCCAGCTCTTGACCCACAACTCAACACCTGTTAGTACAACACCTGTATCAACATTAGAAACATTATAGACCAGATTCCCAGACAGAGAGTATGCATAGTCTTTGACTACACAATTTTCAATAACGATTTTCCATTTTAAAAATAGTCTACAACTCCCAAACTTTGGAAGAAGCAGCCTGGCACAGCCTGGAGAGATCTCCATCAGTGTCAGAGTGTCCCACATGAGTCTGGGGTTTCCTTCCATCATTTATTCCATCAGCTTCTTCTCTACAATCCCAAGACAGAGCTGGCCTTCTTGATCCTGCTGTCTCTAACTGAATTACTGCAGGTGACAGATGGCAGCAGGAATGGACTAGCCATAAGTGATTTTGATTTAGTCTTGGTCTTTTGATTAAATGTGCAATAGTTTTAGTCACATTTCATTACTATTACAGCACAGCAAACTTGATCACTATTAAAACTCAAGCAATCACTGTATTAACAGAGAAAGAAAATATTTTTTTTCAGGGTTTTGTGTAAAAGTCTTTATATTACTTTACTAATCCATTACTCGTTAACAGCGCTAACATGCATTAACCCTTAAATTAATAGTACTAAATGCAGTGAGGGCTTTGTAAATTGTGTCTCGCAGCTCTAGTAAAATCTTAGCTAATGATCATGGATAACAAAGACATCCCTTTTAGACATTAAACAATGTTAAAACTAAACTGAACCAAACTAGCTAACAAACTAACCTAGCTACCTGAACAAAATGTCATGCATAATCTGCCTTCCGTAAACTGAATGAGCATTTTAAATGTATTGGTTGAAAGACACATGCCTCATAAGGTTCACTGATTTTTATTCCATATATTTTATTCCATATATTTTATTCCATATAGCTTAGGTTTTATTAGCAGTGTCTAAAAGTTTACTGAGACAGGATGGGAAACCCCAATAAAACAATTTAATTAAATAAAGCTCTCAGTTAAACTTAGTAACTCAGTAAAATATTCTCATATACAAAGCAACAGAACTGCCCTCAGGTAAACAAAAAGCACAACACTTTATTCATATGTAGCCACTACATTATATCCAGCTCTGTACATACATTACACTGGTCAGCCATAACATTACAGTTACCTTCTTGGATACATAGGGATAGTGACAAACAGTCTAGTAAAAACTGGGATTCATTACAGATCACTACAGATACTTTAAGTATATATGCAATGAGGAAAAAGAAATCCTGTATAGAAGGAATAACCATTTTATAATCACATTGCAGATTTCCAGCCCTAGGTGGCAGTGTGGTGACGTAAGTAGGCAAATTAAAGGATAAAGAGCAATGTGGCCAGAACCAGTACAGCCACTGGGTGGCTCCTGTACTGCAGAAAACTGATTACCGGTCACATATCCTCTCACACAGTGTGTTGGCGAGGTAGTCTAAGGTGGTGGATCATGCTGGTCAGCATGCTTGGTCATACGGCTCATTTTGGTTGAATGGCATTGATCTCAAAAACCACTTTGAAGTAAATTAAACCATGCAGACTGTTGCTTTTGTAATATCCCTCACAGTCGTCCTAAATAAACATTAAATGCTGTTTTTTTTTTTGCTAGGATGAGTAAGTAAATATATACTATACTGACAAAAGTATACGCTTGCCTGCATTGCGCCTGATCTGAAGACCACATGAAGTTTAAAGATCTGTAGTGTTTGACTCTAAGAAAGACTCTAACCCTAAGAAAGTATGAGATCTCTGTGCACTATGCCCCTTAGTATCCAGTGACCCTGCTTTGTGTTACTCTGACAGAGCGAGTTGTTGTCTTTCCCAGTCACTTCCACGTTGTTATAATAGCACTGACAGTTGACTGTGGAATATTTAGTAGTGAGAAAATTAAATTTCACAACTGCGTCCTATCACTGTACCATGCCATGGAAGTGATTGGAACTTGAATTCAGATGGGTGAGCAAATACTTTTGGTCATTTAGTGTATAAGAAAAAGATTTCTACCTGGCTCCAAAAGGCTTGGACAAAATGCTTATGGGACAAAAGAGCTTATGTACTGATAATCGTACATCCCTATTTTAATTACATTGCTCAAATATAAAATAAATGTGCATTAGCTTTTGAACTTCGACTTTTTTTTTAAATAGTTTGCTGCCTTGGTCGAGTCAAGTATTACTCAAAAAGCTAAAATTATATATATATATATATATATATATATATATATATATATATATATATATATATTCCTTTTGCCCATTGGTGACCAAAGTTTTAAATAAGAAGGTATTTATTAATCCAAAGACACAGTGTGTTTCTACTCACCTTCAGTAGATGTCTTCAACTCATCTGTTAGTTTCTGCACCTCTTTTCTAAGAAGTTCATTCTTTTGTCCACTCTTTTCCTCTTCTGTGCCATCTACCAAAGCCTACAAAGAAAACGAGCATCTTATTCTTCTGCCATACTTTCACTGCACATCTCTCTACATGAACATTTTGTTGACTGTGGCCGGAGTTCTATCTGTCCATCAGTCAACAGCACTTCCTAAAACTCATCTGACTTGTCTAACATATTCTATAGCAAATTTTAAACATTGGTTTTGTGAGGCATTGTTCTCAAGTCTCGTTTCTTCTAAAAGGATTACACCCATGAAGCATAATATTATGAACACCTTTCTACACCAATTATTCATTTTTACAGTTCTACTGGTCTACCTGTTCTTCAGTGGTAAGGACCAGAGAACCAGCTCTTTGGGTGGTGGGTCATTCTCAGCACTGCTTTGACAATGACTGCTTCACCTTGTAGATGTAAAGTCAGAGAAAAAACTTCAGAATGCAACAGATAGGAATACCTAAGAGGAACAAAATTTCGTGTTTGATATTGAGATATTCAGAATTCAGCTCTTCCTTGCCAGTTATCACAACAGAGAACAATCAGGGCAGCTGCAGCTGTCAAATGATGGAAAACCACATCTAAAACCCATCATTACTATTTGAAAATCTTTGTCAAAAGTTACTTTTATTTTAATAAACTTAACTTTTACATGAAAATATTTAACCAAAAAAATCTTCAACACTGCTTCCGCACAGCGTTCATGCAGAATGCAGCAATTTGTGAACCAAAGGAAAACAACAGACAAAATGAGTGATAAATGCAAAAGGCAAAATATGCAAAATGTGACCTTGTGACGTCAAGCCAACAGTATGATAAAAAGAAATGTCAAACAAAGGGTTAAATATGTGTGTACATCACATGGTCACCCTGGGAAGTTAAATAAATGTATTCATTACTCATTTCAAATCAGTGTTTTACCTAAAGTGACGCTCTGTTCTGAAGAGCAGGAGCATGGCCAGATTTTCCCTCATTCTTGGTCATATATACTTATTCACCAGTTAGGTTTAGCAAAAAGATGGTGGTTTTAGGTTTGTTGTTTATTATTTAACCTGCACTCTGACGAGCTTCAAGAGTCTCAGTCCCACACGCAGTGTAGCATCACCCTCTCCACCCCTGTTTTAACCCCTGCTTTAAACAAGTGCTTTCCTACACAGGGTGTGCTTCTGCTTGATTGCAATAAAACCTGCAGCTTCATGGACCTTTGCAGATAAGATTAGTGACCTCTGCTCCAGCCCTTTATCAGTGTTCACAGGATGCTGCCCACAAGACGCAGTAGGTGGACTATTTTCAGTCCAACAGTAAAACTGAGATGTTTATAAACTCCAGCAGCACTGCTGTGTCTGTTCCACTTGTACCAGCACAGCACACTCTAACACACCACCACCATGCCAGCAATTATAGAAATACAATCTCTTTCTATTTGCTCAGTGGAGATGAAAATAGATAAAGGGTGTAGAAACAAGCAGGTGGTCATAAATTATATGCTAGATTGGTGTAAATTACTGCTGGAGACCACTACTGACTACTTGACTAGGATCTTAACCTTCCTGCCGTGTCTTTGCACTCACGTATGGGGTTTGATTAGCTTTTTACTTAACACTCAAACATTCTGCACTGTAGAAACCACAAACTGAACTTTTTTTTTCTTTTAGATCTTTAGATAATTGCTTGGAAAAGCCAATAGTTTCTAAGTGTAAACAGAAGATTTAAAGACATGGACCACATTTATCAAATTTAATGTTTTGTGTTTTAAAAGCTAGTTTCACTGAAAAAGCTACAGAAAGAGTAACTGTGTAGTATTCTTGCCAAATAGTTAAGTCAACAGTTTGATTTTGAGGAATACATTTCCACCGAACCCTAGTCGTTTATACTTAGACAACACCAGAGGCTTTTGTATGACAAGCCTTTTAAAAGTGTTTGTCCACGAAAGAGACAACCTTATTATATTGTTTTCTGCTAATTCCATCATCACAAAGTCTGAAAGCACAGTGAAAGTTTAGCCTGGTTTGGTAACAATTTTGAAAAATACAGAAAAAAAGACCTGCTTGAGCAATTCAATGTCCTCCATGTACTTTTTGGCAGCCAGGTTAGCTGCCTCTGTCTGGGCATGAAGAGCTTTGCTGGTGTCTGTAACCTCTGCCAGCTGATTTATCAGCATGATCACCCGGCGCAAGACCCTGTTAGATGCAGATGCCACGTGAGCAAAAAACTAAAATAAATTAACAACCAAAAGGCATTATCTATTGATCCTAAAAAGGGTATTACTTACAGCCACAAGAAGAGGGAGAAGCCAGAGATATAGAGATTCCTCTGGGCTCTGAAAAGCTTCATATGCAAGTGGTCAACCATGTTAGGTGTCATTTTGGCTTCTTTGCTGGGTTCAGCTCCAGAGTATTTTCTAACCTCCCTTACAGCATCTGTTATAGATTATAACAAAATAACAGCATACAATCAGTTTATCAACTGAAAAACAATTACAGCCATGTGTATTCTGAAAGCTGGTAGAATAACAGCAGTACAGAGAATTTTCCGCCCAATATCCGATTGGACTATGTTAGCTTTGGCCTTGTAAAAATAAGTCCAAAGAGGATTAGACCACATACCCAGAAAAAGAACAATAAGGATGATTATCATTGCCAGGAATCCCTTGTTCCAGAATCGAGCAATGCTGCTCCACATGTTCAGTTTGAATATAGATTGCCATCTGCACAGAACAGCAGGACACAAAAAACAGATTTGAGAATGTGATGGAGAACGTCAAAATGCAAAATGTAAATGAAAACATAAAAAATTAAACAAAGAAACACAACATTTCTTACATTTACTTTGACTTGTATTTATATGGAGACAGTAAGAACACAAGCTATTTCATGTTTTGTCGACATTAAATTTGTTAATATACAACCATTTCTGCATTTCAGACCTGCAACACATTAAAAACAATTTGGGACGAAGCAATTTACGGCTAGTAGTAAGGTAAAAAGTAATAATGTGATTTTAAACAGGTAATTAAGGTAATGACTTAAGAAATATTTAAAGGGATTTGATTAGCTCTCCCTCTACAGTGCATAATATCATTAAACCATTCAAGGATTCGGTCTGTAAAAACAAACATGATCTCTGATCCCTTAAATGGCATTTATATTTTACTGTAAAAAACATTTTACTGCAAAAAACAAAAGCCAGAGTGTTATGATATGGGGTGTGTACATGTATTTTTCAACAAGATCATGTAAAAGCACATGCTGCACAGATCACTACGGCATGGCTGCAGAAGAAGAGGGTAAGGGTACTGGGCTAGGTCACCTTTCGTCCTGTCCTCTCCCCAACCAAGAAAAGGTGATAACAAATTGAACTGTTACTTTAGGACATATTTGAAAGGAGAACGAAACAAATTTACCCATGAAACACTTCATCGTTTGGTGCCTAGATGTTTTTAAGTGTTAAATTGGAAACAATAAAGAAAAAGCTTTACCGTCCCAATTTTTATGGGTTACATTCCTGACATAGATGTGTATTAACAAATATGTTTGAGCAGAAAAAAATATATAAAATACCTTTTTTTGTTTTATTTGAATTTTGATACTATCCATTTGTGTAATCGTAGCAATAAACATGGCAAAGCATCCACTGTTTACCAAACAGTGCACAAAATGAGCTAATTCAATAAGCCAGACTTTTTAGCACAAGCCTGGTTCATTTTTTTTTTTTTTCCAAATTCAATTTCATAAAAGAGGCTAAACGTAAGCCCCATTTAGTTACTATTGAAAGATATGTGACTGAACAAACCTGCGTTGTGCCAGGGTTAAGTTCTGGTTTAGCTCAGAATGGTCTCTTCTGTTATACAAACCATGTCAGAGAGGAGACTGTCGGAGAGGAAACTATAATGCGGCATTTAGCACTGATTTATAGTTTACTATGTAAACTTACCTCTGAATTAAATTTGAAATTAATAAGAGTTTAATTTAGAATCATTCAATATATTATGTAAAAATGTTTTTTATATATAAAATAACTTTACATATAAAAATAATGGAATGTTAAGAAATGTTCTAATTGCCACTACCCCTTAATAAAGGATCATATATGATAACATAAAATTAAGTAAGGCAGGACGAACCAAAATATTTACCTTTTAGCTGAGATGAACGGCAGACAGAGGAAGAAAAGGATTCCAATTTCAGCATAGAGGAATGAAGCAACTGCAGTCCACTGCAAAGTCATTTTAAGCCTGCAGAATGCTGAAGAGCAAATAAGGGGTCATTTGTGCATTTAAGAAAATATTTATTTTTGTGTTCTCAAACATGTCTTAAACAGTTCTCTGTGATTTACTGCATTGTGCACGTACAGTGTAGGGCTGCCACGATTAGTCGACTAGTCACGATTATGTCGACTATTAAAATAGTCGACGACTAATTTAATAGTCGATTAGTCGTTTTGTTTTTTTTTCTTTGTTTTTCTCTCCAAACTGCTGCGACTGCCTTTCTGTCCTGGACGCACATGCGCAGTAGTGGAAACCGGGGTAGGTAGTGGACGACATCTCAGGACATTATACAGACAGGCTCTGGTTTCATGGCTACCCCGCTACAGAACTCAAAAGTGTGGGATCACCAAGAAAATAAAAGTGAAACGCGTGCAATGCAATATCTGCAATGAAGAACTTGCCTTCCTCGGCAGCACAACCGCGATGCACGAGCACCTGAAAAGGAGGCATGTTGTGGCTGATTAAATGACGAAGAAGCTAAATTGCTATTTAGCTGCTAAAATTAGCGTAAACAGAGCGTTAACTTAGTACTTAACTTACTCATCTTGATAGCTTTAAAACAGAGGTCACTAATAGGCGGACCGCGATCCGGATCCGGACCCAGACGTTGTCACAAATGCCGTCCCAAACCGATAAACTACAGAGAAAGATTTCATTCTGACAGTGGCTTCTGTTTTCAGTGCTTTTCGGTGCAGTAAACTCACAGATCAGTCATGTGTGGTGTAAAATCACCAAACGCTCTCCTCTGCCAATCAGATCTGTGCAGACCGCTGCCCTGTGTACGGTAATGTACACAATATCTGGACAGAGAGGCATTTTTTATTAATATACTTTTTTTTCATAATAGTTCAAACAACCTCACAGTTGAGATGTTTCATAAATGCCAGTGCCTTATCCTTATTTTACACAGTTGTTTACACTTTATGCTAAACAGTAAAATAATTGTCTGTTACAACAAGCTGCATATTTCATTAAAGGTTTAATGAACTATGATTTTAATTGTTTTTATTTTTAGTTAGCATATAGCTGAAATCTAATGTTGGTTGTATAATAGCAGCTGCATTCTATTGTGATAAACTGTGTTTTATATTCAATTAACGTATGATCCGATTAGTCGACTAATCATAAAAAATAATCGGTGATTAGTCGACTATAAAAATAATCGTTTGTGGCAGCCCTAGTACAGTGCAGTCTTACTGAACTGCTTCAACAGGATTCCTGGCCTTTCTGTTATCATCACTCAGCGATTATTATCAGTAGGACATCATCATAAAACAAATATGAATATATACAAATTATGCAGCAGAAACATAATCAGTGAAGCAGCACAATTAATTTATTTAAACTTCTCAAATACCGCAATCCAGTGCAGTTAGTGAAATACCACCAAAAGTGTTAGCATTTTTGGAAAAAGGGGAGAACCTTCTGAAAAAGCTGCAGGGGTGGCAATATTAAAATATTGAGTAAATATTGAGTATTTTATTGATTATAATTAGCCACAGCCATACTGTAAAGATACAGCAAGTCACAGTAGAAACGCACAGTGCACGTTTGCATAATGCCATGTACATTTGCATACCAAATTCAACAGTACTAAGCTACCTATTATGTATCTACTCTTTAGACATTCCCTTTAGACATTAGATGAACAGTCAAGCTTCCAGTTAGTGAGGGAACAACTAGCTAGTTTAAAAACATACAGGCTGTGTCCCAATAGCGTGCTAGGTACTAACACAAACTAATCTTTCAGTATGAAGTATGTGGTATACACAATAGTGTCATGGAGTTAACTCTATGACCAGTCAATCCAGTGCAGAACAGAAAGGGAGGAGCTTCTCACAGTGGGAACAATGTTAGAAAAATACTTGATAACCAGCAACGGCAGCTGGAGAACATGCAGTGATGTATCCTGGCATAGCAAAGCTTCACCAGTACCTTTAAGTGCAGTTGGTTTAGTATTTTTTTTCTTCATGTACCTAACCTGCCAAACCTGCACTATTAAGACAAGCCTATTGTAAATACCTTATAGTAGTATACATAGTACACAAAGTACAGTTGGCATTCAGCCACAACTTGTTCCACTTAAAGCAGTGCTGCGCAGACCTATCACTACTGCACTTAGTTTCTTTCTTATACATAAAGTTGTAAGCTCTGAGAAATGCTAAAATTACATATTATTATACCACAGTTAGTTCCGTCTCTGCAATGTGATTGGCTGGGAGGCATTTTATGAGTGACATTATCAGCCGATAATACACTGTAACCGTAGATCTCCATGTATTACTCTGCCATATACAGGAAACCTAGCAACAATGCAGCGCTTATAAACCAAATGCGATGTCACTGTACACCACTGGGAGGTGCAGGCAAAGACGTGGTCCACACAAATAAATAATCCCAGCGATTCGAAAATACATATTTTTACACACATTATCAGACACCAAGAGTTGTTATTATTAAAGCTTAAGTGTATATATTTTCCAATTAATATAGGGTATTTTAAGCTGAATGTAAGGTGGACTCTTGTAATTCTGCAGGTCTCGCCGCTGGGGGACGCAGATGTAAACAAAACTTTCAGTCAAACAAGCACTGGACTTTAATCTACCCAGATTTCTCTCTATTTATGGAGTAAAGCGCTTCTGTTTATTTACAGTATGATTAGATTTCCACAATTTTGACTGAAATGTCAGATAATGCAGAGCTTACAGTGCAGCTACAAACAGAGCAGCAATGGAACTATTTTAACTCAGAGTTTTTATAACCAAACAGATTATATTTTCTCGTCCTACAACCACATCACAGCAGTGCCAATATTACACGTCATAGCACGAACGTCGAGTGAATTATTGCTTAATTATTATTATTATTATTATTAGCAGTAGTAGTAGCAGTAGTATTTTTAATGTTGTTTTTATTAGGGCAACTCTTGGTGTAATGGACATCATTGCATCAATCCATCACGCTGTTCAGACCACACTCTGTGAAGTTTGATTACAAATGTTTGTGCAGAGCAGCCATCTGCGTGTTTTTGGTGTTTGCACCAAAAGTGCTGTGTTTTCATCACTCCATGCTACTCTATTACCTAGCTTCTCAAACATGTAGATGTAAAGCCTGAGACAGATGCTCATCTGTTGCTGCACAGCTTGCGCTGGTCATCCTCTAGTCCTTCACCAATGGTCACTTAGGATATTGCCCACAGGATCCAGCCTGTTACACTTGAAGTGTTTAAAAACTCCAGCAGCACTGGCACTGTGCTCAATGTGTGACCACCACCAAAGTAATATTTGTTCTGTGGTGGTCCTGACCATTGAAGAACATTGAAGAAGAAAATAATAATAATAATAATAATAATAATAATAATAATAATAATAAAAATGTGTGTAAAGGCGGTGGCTGACTTCACATATTGTGGAGGAAGCACGGGGGTCCTAATGAGTGGCTTGGTAATTGGCCATATAAAATGAAGAGAAAATGTGGAAAAAAATGAAATAAAATGATAAAAAAAGAAATCTCACTGAAGCAGGTTTTAAATTTGTGGCTGAAGCTTGCTTACTATTACCCTAGGCTCGTAGGTCTGACTCTCAGGTTGTGTTGTTTACCTGGCTCGTGTTATCGATCAGCCTTTAAAAACAGGGAGCTCACCTGATGGTACAACAGAACCCTGACTGAGACTGAAGTACTCAGAGCTTATTGGGACACAGCCAGGGTGGAAACCCCCAATACAAGACCTGATTCAACAGCATGTGTAGCTTTCCCCTAAAATGAGCCCAGCGGGTTACTACAGACACTGTATATTTATTTCTGAACTGAAAATATAAAAATAAAAAACAGTCCTGACTAGCCAGGAGATATGTCGGATAAGAAGCTCTCTGTCGTGTGTTGTGAGAGAAGGTTTAACTATTTAGTTACTGGTTTAACTGGTTTAGTTATTCACAGTTCCAGGGATTTTTAGCACCAAGGGCCTCGGAGTTAGGCATGGCAGTGTATCTGCAAAATACCTGATATAATTAAAAGCTGTATCTTGGTTCCTGGACCTCAGTAATCAGTTAAACATGCGGTAAGGTGTTCTCCGGCTGCGTGAACAGCTCACTCGCTCAGACTCACCCTGCTGTGGACTGAGAGAGCTGAGGTGGGTAGGTTGGCTGTTCTAGCAGCGGATTCCCGCCCCGCAGCGGCCTGTTCTACTGTAACAGCAGCAGAAGTCCCTGTACTCACCTGTCTGCGGCTCAGCTTCACATCAGCGCGGTCAGAGCGAAATCTGGAAAACTTTACAACTTCTGCCTCTACCGTCTCACAGTCCTGACGTCACTGCGCTGTCTCAACTACACGGACCGGTGTTGTGCCGGATTGCGCTAGCTATCGATAAGTGCTACTTACAGCACTGCGCATGCGCGAATCCTTCTTCTCCGTTTCCTATTTTGTTGGCAGCGGTGTAAACGGTGTTAGAACACATTTAAACGATGTAACACAACTCGTCAAAACACCAGCACTGAATGTACGGCGACTACCTCTGTCAGAGCCCCTCCCCTTCAGCCCCAGTCAAAAGTTTGGACACATTCTGCTTTATTAGTTCTTGATTCGTATTATTCACTACACTCTAGATTCATATTCAAAAATACGAAGGAACACATGTGAGGTTAGGTAACTAGTAGATAAAAAAAGTATTTGTTCTTCACAAATCCCTGATATAAACACCAAACCCAGGTGATTTGGAACGTGTTGAACGCAGAGCGAAAGAACAGCAGTTAAAAGAGCTCAGTACACCTAGAACTCCTACAAGACAGCTGAAGAACCATTCTAGGTTCTACCTCATGAAGCCGCCTGAGAGAATAAAGAGTGGGTAAAGTTGGCATCAATAAAAAAGGGCTACTCTGAATTAAATAAAGCATAAAACATATTTTTGCTTGTTTAATTTTTGCTTGTTTAATAACCGCATATGCATTCCTTCATATGGAGGACCAAAACTGCCAAAATTAAAAATAAATAAATAAAAACGTAGGCAATTCACTCAATAAAAGTAATATGGTAATTAAAACAGTAAAAAATAATTAATAATTAATCTAAAAATTAATACACAAACATAAAAATAAATATCTTAATTTTTTTGGGGGTTTCTTTATTAAGATTTTTAATTTTTCTTTTGATTCATTTATTTATTTACATAACTATTTATTTCTGCATTCATTTATTTCCTGATCTATTTTTTTCAGCATTCATTTATTTCCCGATTTATTTATTTCAGCATTCATTTATTTACCAATTTATTTATTTTGCATTTTCCTTGTCCCTGTATGATAATGAAGGGGCGTGTTCTTTTACGTACAGGCGTAACAATCAAGCCCAGAGAGAGAGGAGCTGATATGAGTAGATGAGTCCAGAAGTTGAAAGTTGGGGTGAAGTTCGGTATCGCTGCTCGCCTCAAAGAACTGGATCAGAGTCTGTATTACAATCTAAATGATCTTTATTAAATAATCTTCCATGTTACCAAACTTACAGGCAAAGGAGCAAGACATGTACAATCGATCTAGGGTATCTGACATCGATCAACCAATAGGAATGCAAAGACGCCGTGACCTCATTGCCGGACAGCCCCTTCATTATCACATAAGGACAAGGAAAAACATAAATAAATAAATCGGGAAATAAATGAATGCAGAAATGAATAAATCTGAAAATAAATAAATACATTGTGATATAAGTAAATACAGAAATAAATAAATAGTTATGTAAATAAATTAACAGAATCAAAAGAAAAAATAAACAATGTTAATAAAGAAACCCATAAATAAATATTATTAAGATATTATTTTTATGTATATGTATTTATTTGTATATGAATTATAATTATTAAATACTTATAATAAACTGTTTTAATCACCATATTACTGAGTGATTTACTTACATTTTTATTTATTTATTTTTAATTTTGTCAGTTTGGTCCTCCATACCTTCATAGTTATAATGTTGTCATATTAATCTACACGGTAGAAAACAAAATTAAAGAAAAAATATAATGAGAAAGGGTGTGTCCAAAGCTTTGACTGGTACTGAATAAGTAAGATTTAGCTTAGATTAAGCTATATTTATAATGCAGGCTGCATTTCAGGTGTAATGAAACAATTACATAAAAACTAATAAAAGCTCTCCAACACAGGAAATTAAACAATGGACTATAAACGTATTTGCCCTGCAGTTAACTAGTTAACCAGCAGCTAGGTTACTGAACTTTAGCGCTTCACTTTTATGTATATTGAGTACTTGAAGGGTTGTTCTTAGAAGGAGGATTTCACCCCGTTCCCTTGTAGCTAACTATGTTCTAAGGGAAAGGGTTACACTCGAAAACAAGGGATTAGGGGTATGAAATAGAAATGGGATTGGGCCTAAATCACTGCCCAAGTTGCCTTAAATTACTCTTAGACATTAGAAAGCAATACTTTTTAGAATGTTTTTCCACACTGGGAGTTATCACAAACCAGCTTTACAGATATGATTCGTTTTTTCAACAGTGGCAAGGAAATCCACCCTTAGATTAAGATGAACAAATCTAGAAAGAAAGACTCAAGATGGAACTTCAGCTAAATTGGCCATGCTATCTTTCCACAACACTCCTAATGTGATGTTCAGCACAAGCTGTTTTATTGGAGCTTATTTTGACTGCTTTCCTCAGAGCATGCTGGCTACCCAGCAATGCGGCATCAGCAGATGTTCAAAAAGATGCAGTGGCTGCAGGAAACGTGCTAGTAATTATCCACCTAGTGATAGGGGCATTGTTAGTGATAAGGGAAGTTTATTTGAAAAGGGTTTGGAAATTGGCCTTTCAAATTGGGGAGAAATTGGGATGCAATTAGAAAAAAAAATAATCACATATCGAGACAAACAGTACATTCTTATTTACAATCTCACTTTATTTTAAATAAAAATCAATACAAAAAAAATTGTGGGGGGGGGGGGGTTGGGGGGGTAATCAGAATCTAAATTCTGATAACTATACTGGTCCATAGCAATGGAGCAAGTAGTCAGTGACTGCAGATATACTTGACAAACTGTTGAAGATTTTCCTCTCAGGCTGGGAAGTGATGCGTTCTAACATGTAAATAAGATGCTGGTGAAAGCAAGTAAAGGGAGTCCCCTGTTCCAAGGCAATGTCTACCCAGTCCCACACACACTTCAAGGGGGTATATTCATAGCCAGCAAACAGTGCAGGATTGGCCAGCAGTCCTCGAGCAGACATCACTCCTACAAAAACAAACACACAAAAGATGATAGTAACTGTCAATTAGAAAGTAAACAAGCAAGTCAATAAACAAGTTGGTTCGCCAAAGCCCATCAGAACAGCTTAATTGCTATCTGTCCTGAAAATGCAGCCTTAGTTATATGGATTATGCAATTTTGAAATGCATTAGGCCAATAACAGTTGGTCAATAGTTAATGTTTTACCAAAAAATAGTTGAACAGTTAAAATAGTCGAGCGAGCATTCACTGCCAAAGATAAATTCCACTGCAATGCTGTAGTGCACATTCAAGACAACCTTAGTATACTTAGTAGAAATTTTTTGCATAATTCAAACAGTTATAATAGTGATTAGTAAAGTTTTGCTAAACAATTCATTTTAACATTAAACCATCCCAATAAAGAAAGTTTTGAACTTACAACTTACATTTAAGCCGAAAGAAAGTGATTATTATAGCAAAACTGCTTTATTGTAGACTAGAAGTTTGAATCCACCTTTTGACCTTTCTTACTGTTTACACACATTTTGTAATATCCACGCACCCATGTAGTTGTTCGGTCTAAAACACTACTCTCACTGTCCTCCACTCAATTAGACACTCAGAATCAGAAGCTCTGAATCTGTTGCTGCACAGTTTGTGTTGGTCATTGTCTGGTCTGTCATCAGTGATCTTGGAAGACTGTCCTGATCATAGAAGAACAGGGTAAAAGGACCACAGTCTATAATTATAGAACTACAAAAGTGTCCTATATGCTCAGTGGTATGGATAATTGTTAATGTTTACAGAAACGAGGAGGTTTTAACCATGTTGACCCAAACCATGTGAGCATAATAACACCAATTAATGTAATTACTCACTGTTAAAATTGAGATTAGATCACAGAAAATATAGCTTTTCATAATTTCAATTTGTACTACCTTTTGTAATTCATCAAACTAAAGTTGTTGTTTGTTTATCCCTTTAAAACATTCACATATTTATAAATGAACTACTTAAATTAACATTATTATTTAACGTTACTGACTACAGCTGCAAACATTGCATAGCACCTTTAACAAAAAAAAAAAAAAAATACAACTTGTACATACCATCCACCCCTGTAAGTTCATATATGGACTCCACATCTTGAACGTTTTTGATATCTCCATTGGCAATGACTGGGATAGAAAGACTATCCTTAATAGTTTTTATTGCGTTGTAATGCACTGGTTGATGCCTCTCTAAGGCTGTCCGCCCATGAACTGTGATCCATGACACTCCTGCAGCCTCGGCCTTCTGACAAAGGTCCACGGTCTTCCTCACATCCTTGTGAATTCTATAAGTAATTATACAAAGTTAAAAATATATATTCAGTGGTTTAGTGTGATTCTGTAGAATATAACTGAAGGTGATGTACATTAATACCTTATTTTGATGGATACTGCATAGTTGGGATTGTCTATTTGGTTTTTCACATGTCTCACCATGTCTTTTACTAGTTGTGGTTTATTAATCAAGCATGCCCCATAGCCTTCTGCCATAGCCCATCTACAGAAGACACATAAAGCATTCTGACACCAGTAAAACTTTGCAGTTAAATAAAAAGATGAGCATTACTATAATTTACTGTAAACCAACTTTGAAAGCCAACAGCCACAAAAATGTACATCAGGAATACCTTTGAGGGCATCCGCAATTTAGATCCACTCCATCAGAGAAAGGCGCAACTACACATGCAGCATCTGCCAGTGTCTGGGCATCTTTAGCGGCAAACTGGATGATTAACGGTCGGTCAGCTGGTTTAAAGTAACAATACAATATTAACTTCTTTAATATTTTATATATTTTTATATTTCATTAACATGTTTTAATTACTGATGTAAAGAACTAGGTAATATTCTGATGTACTT
Source organism: Astyanax mexicanus (assembly GCF_023375975.1). Classification (NCBI taxonomy): domain Eukaryota; kingdom Metazoa; phylum Chordata; class Actinopteri; order Characiformes; family Acestrorhamphidae; genus Astyanax; species Astyanax mexicanus. Next base: position 29,874,816 of record NC_064409.1, on the reverse strand, counting down.
ACAGTTGTTAGTGGTGAATTCACTATCTCTGGCTTTGACAGAACGCATGAAATCAGCAGCAACTATCATAGGGGTGTAGCACATGTCACATTCATATTTTCTCACCAGAGATCTGAAAGACAGTCTGACAGAAGGAGAATATGTTAATGTGCAATCAAAGAGAGGGCTAAAACCATAAGTCGACATGATGTGAATCATTACAATTTGTTGACTCCAAATTTCAGAGTAGAATAAGCATTAATCAGCTTGGTCACCAAAAGTGACAGGTACAACAAATTACATATTTTCTCACTAAATATAAAAACATGGAACATATTAAATATTCTTTTGGGCATTTAAAGGGCATTTATATCCCACATTCAGCATTTTATCGTTTTGAAGCCAAAAAGAAAGCTAGGAACAGGAGCACAGCAGAAAAATGTAAACTAACCTACTATTTGGAAAAAATATTTACAAATTAGTCGGCTACCTAAATAATCATTAGTTGCAGCCCAAATCAGAGAATATGTTTTTCTGCTAAAATATCCAGCTCAAGATAAGCTTTTGTTCGTAGCTGGTATGAGCTGGTCTTTCTGGTTATTCACGAGATATCAAGCAAGATCAATATAGCTTAGCTTGTTGACCACACTAGTTCAGTCAGGTTGGTTATGCTTATAGATCTGTTATAAACAATCAAACTAAAACTACTTTGGTCAAAGCTGATCAAATCTGGCTGACCAGCTTCAGCTGTCCGTCTCTACAGCAGGAACGTCATGTTAATTACTTAACGCTAAATCCATCGCTCAACTTACTTTGAGTACCGTACCATTGGAGCACAAACTCTAACAACTTTTCCATTCTCGAACAGGTCCATGGAGAGGCTTTAAGAGTAGACACAGGACCGAAACATCCACAGCCTGCTCGCCCTCGTCTTTTTCCACAGCTCGCGCTGGCGTTCTGTTAACTCTCGCAGTTTCCCCCAGGGGCTGAAACTGAAGCCGCGCGGATCTGCCCGGCCCGGTTCCTTCCTAATTTACTTTATTTTACCGGATCCTGCCGGGCATGTGGCCGCGGTACTGTCTAATTCTTCTGTACAGTACCCCCCCTACTCCCTATCTAGTGCACTAACTACGTAATCTTCTGCGGGTTACAGATCCGGTGCGGAGCCCAATCATACGCCCCTCCCATATCCACCTCTCTGTGTTTCCGGTCGAGATTGGAACATCTTATTGGACGAATTTTCAGAAGAGATCTGTCATTTAACGATTCTGGGCGGAACCTTGAGACGAGATACATATATATATATATATATATATATATATATATATATATATATATATATATATATATATATATATATATATATATATATATATATATATATATCATTATACATAATTATATATCATTTCTGAAAATTCCGTTAAAATAATTAACATATTTTAATCAATAACATAATGCATTTGACCCAAAAATACAATTTTAATAGATTTTACAGTGTTTTTATTTATTAGACACTATGGGTTTTCCCATGTCCCTGGTGTTGTGCATTCTCTTTGTGTGATGGGAATATAAAGTAAAATCACAAAAATCTTTTGATTTTTTAATATTGTTTAAAAGTTTTGCATAACCCCTCTTGTAACTATAGTTTATTTTTCTAAATGCTTTTTAGGCTTTTATTTTGTCACAAATTCTAATGCTTTTTTGCATGTCCCTCAAATTACTGTCCACCCTGTTATGTCTAAGTAATGTCTCTTTAAATGAAGAGCTGTTTTACATACAGACATAATTTCCTGAAGTTTGCATCATCTTTTTGTGGGGGAAACACTGTGGAAGATGAATGGCTAACTCCTAACACTAATGTCTGTTTTTCCTAATTTTATCCCATCAGTCTGGCATGGCCAACCACAACATGTCCACTCTTATGAAAAATATGAGAAAGGCTGTAAGATTTAAACATTTCAAAAGTCATATTAAAAAGCATACAATTCTTTGTCTAATTTCACTATTTTGCTACCCTGGTTTTGCTCACACACTGGATAATGGCTTATTTTATGTCAGAATGTCCACCCTGTTATGGCCCACCCTGTTACCACCAAAGACATAACAGGGTGGACATCATAATGTATATATGAAGTTCTATGTTGCTTTATTATTATGTTTAGTATAAATAATAGGTTTCCTTACTATTGATATTAAATGTGCATCTTTTAAAGAATGCCCTTAAGTGCTGCAGAGAGACCGAAACATCACAGGGATCGCCAGGATTCTGATCCTGAAAGGAGAAGAAAATATCTACAAAGAGAAATGGTGGAGAGATAGACAGACAGGCAAATCTGCTTGAAATCTGCTTTTAGCAATCGTTTTTTAATGGCTTGGTGTTGCTAATTGTTAACTTTTTTTATTATTTTTTTTATAAGATTTATAAATGACTGCTCAATTGCTGCTTTTTTCATAATAAAATGTAAAGAAATTACACATTTCATGTTTATTTAGTGCCTTATGTAGTGCTAGAACCAATTTGACGTTTGGTTCACCATTTTTTTTTTCAACCAGCATAGGAGCTGGTTAAAAGTCTCTTTGTCAGATTTTATGTGATAAGAAAAATCCTTGTTAAATGAATGTTTATGTATGTTTTTTTTTTTTTTTTGGTTTTGATTAATTCAATAAAAAAAAAAAGTCCGGAAGCTCGCGCTGGGTAGTGTCGCAGAGTGTTCACGTCATGAGTGAGGTGGCAGTAATGGAGGCTGGAGGAGAAGAGGTGGCCGCGGTCTCTGTGATTAAAGAGCTGAAGGACGGTGAGCTGTGTTTAAATGTCTGATTTATCAGTGTCAGTAAGTGCGCCGGCGGGCGGTCGGTCTGCTGTGAACGGGCTGTGTAACTGCTGCTGCTGGTTTGTCTCCTGTAGAGAGTTATGGAGAATTTCTGAAGCAGGAGTTCGATGTGAAAACATACACAGCGCGCGCCATTCATCATGCAGTCATCGCAGAGCAGCTCGCCAAGCTCGCGCAGGGCATCAGTCAGCTGGACCGAGAGCTGCACTGCCAGGTACGATCCTCACAGGGGCAGCTCGCGCAGAGAGCGACGGGATCAGGGGCTGTGGGAGAACTGTCACTGCTGTCTCACCCGCTCCTGTTTTTACTCAGGTGGTGGCCAGGCATGAAGATCTGCTGGCGCACGCCACAGGGATCGAGTCTCTGGAAGGTACCCAGTATTGTCTCTGTAGTTAGAGCTGGACCTACAGATCACATCACCTGTACTACCACTATTACTATCACTATCACTATCACACAAACACAGCCTCCACCTGCAGCCCAGCAAAACTACAGCAGATCTCAGAGTGTGAAGTTCTTATAAAAGAAGAAAAACAGAACTTCCTCTGTTATTATAGCATTAAACTGCATGGATATGTGCAAGGATAACAGCTATGGATAACAGCTGGGTTACTATCAATTATGATATGTATATGTGTATTTTAATAATGTGGTGATAAACCAGGTAAACATATTAAAAACAGTTAAAGATATTAAAGACATTTCTGGTGTCTCTAATCTGGTGTTCACCCATAACAAGTGTAAAGATGGTATATTTATTGTTTGGTAAAAAATGAGTGGATTTACTTACAGTATTTACATATGGTTTGTGTCTTGTTGGTCACTCTGTTACCGTTGATTGTTTCCACTGGAAAGTCAAAATGCAGCCAGACATACAACTTAAAAGTAGCAGAAGCATCTTCTATGCAAATGCACGAATTTTCCTCTTCCGCTGAGAGCTGCTCTCACTGCTCAGCCACCACACTCACTGCTACTGGGTTGCCAGATCCCTCTCAAAAAGTCAACACTAAACGTTCACATGCCACAAGATCTCGTCACACCCCTAATGATAATCCATTTCTTCTTTACTACACCAAATCATAAAGAACTAACATTAATACACTTTTCCTTTCAATTTACACTAAGACAGTAAGAACTGATCAATTTTACACTGATCTCCTACACTGTTTATTACATATGAATCTTTTAGTTCAAGAATTGTTGAGAAGGAGTATAATCCAATGTAGTTTATTATAAGGCTTAGTGAATATATGCTCTTATGTAAAAAAAAAAAAAAAAGTTACAATATATTACGGTGAATATCTCAGTAAGTAAAATATTAGATGATTTGCAAAATATTGCATTTCTTTATGACTTTAAACTAGATAATTTTTTGAACAAAGCAAAGGTTAGACACGACTGGTATAAACTTGGCAGTTCACATTGGCAGGTTTTGTTGTTTTTCAGGTTCAATTAAACCAGTAATATGCTGATAATCTTGTTCATAGCTGTATCTGACCGTTGTTTTGTCTAATTACTGTAGGTGTGCTGGAAATGATGGAGACAAGGATTGCGGCACTGCAAAGTGCTGTAGACAGGTATCTAAAAACCTATTACATTCTAAACATATTTGAAGTGCTTAGTGTATGCAGTCAGTAACTAATGCTCTCTCTCTCTCTCTGTCTCTGTCTCTGTCTCTCCCTCCTCATTTCCTCTGTCCCTCTTTCACCCCAATACCAAAGGATACGGACCAAAATAGTTGACCCCTATAATAAGATTGTGGTTCGGACTTCTCAGCTTGCACGACTACAGGTATTCTTTGTTCTGACAGTGCTAAACACAATGCTTTACAGTTATCTAGCCTTTTTAGCTGTATTTCCTTTCAGAAAATAAACATTTAGGGCGAAATATGCCTTGTTTATAAAAAATATGATTCATAATTTTCATATTTGCGTTGTTTGTATGTTCATATTTATACATCATTTTGTTATACATCATTTAAACCGTCTGACTATCAGGATTACGGAACAGAAAACTGTTTTACTGTAGGATGTACGGTTTCTGAATTAGAGCCAAATAAGTGCATTGCACGGTTTGTTTACAGTTTACATCGGCTTGTGTTTATGCCCCGGGGTTACCTGAGGACACCCCTCACACACACCCAGCCCCCACCAGTGCCTACCTCAGACTCCTGGCTTTTATGTCCAACCAGTGCTTGCAAAAAATTGAGGCAGAAAAATATTAATACAAACTTTAAAGCCATTAAAACTGTGCCAGCGTTTACCGTGTTCAACCACATATCTGCTGATTCAGCAGAGCCTTACAGAGACAAAGACGTGATGCAGCTCTGTCGGCCAATCAGGTGGCATGTTCTGTGGAGAGGGAGGTGGGGAGGGGGTTGTGACCCGAGACTCTGAGAGAGCAAGAGATCTTCCAGAGGGAGGGAGAAACACTGCACAATATATTTCCCTCAGGAGTAGAGAATGCAGAAATACCTTCTTTACTGCAAAATAAGTTATAAAATTTGTAGTTTTTTTTTCTTATAAAGTTTCCAGTCCTTTGAAGAAAGAAAGGACCATTCCAGGTTCAGATAACAATTATATTTAACCAGTGAAAGGGAGCAGTTTATAATTTTACATGCTGAATCTAAACTCATTATAGCAAAATATAGAGCTGCAAAAACACTTCATCCATATAAATATTTCATTTTATTGATCTTAAAATAAAAAACAGAAAGGCTGAACAATGCCTAAAATGTTCCTGGTTTTTACCATATCATCATTACAATTGAATAATTTTAAGTGTTTTAAATTAATTTTGTAAAGGCTTCTAAGTAATATTCATTCATAAAATTGCCTCTGAATTATTAAATATTTAAGTGAAAAGCCTTAAAACTAAGGTTAAACAATCACAGATAAACTGGCGTGCTATAAAACTGATAATATCGTAAACTATGCTAAGGTTAGCTCTTTTTCATGAATGCGTTTAATACTTAAATTAATAGTAGTTAGGAACATTAAAACTTTTTTTTTTTTCTTGTTTCTTGTTTTTTTTGTTGCCTGGCACCAAAATGTGTAGCTTTTATGCTTTGCAGTGTTTTTTAATCCTATTGCTGAAGTAGCTCTGCCTTACTGGTTATAGAGTTTATACTACTTACAGCACACCTCATCCAACTAATGAGTAACTTACCAGCTTTTGCTGTGTTTGTTACAGCAGGACAACAAGCAGGGAAGTGGTATTTCTAGATCACAATCTGTTTCAACCATCTGTGCATACGTTCAACCATAGGCTAGTTTTAGTGCAGACTTGGGCTGCTCCAATTTTGCCTATGTTCTTTCTTTATTTTGTGTGTAAAGTCTGTAATAGGTAGAGATGGGACTGATCTCGGTATCGGGCTGATATTGACATAATCAGCGTATTGGATAACGGGTGACCGCTGTCGATCCACTTACCAATCCATATTCCAGTCTGCAGCTTGAGCTGGACAGTAAAACCTGACTAAATGCATCACTGATCTGGATTCCAGTTCCACAGATTTATTTAGTAATACAGTTAGCCTCACCAGTTAGCCATTAGCCATCTCCATTTAGATCTGCAGTCTGTAGCCTAGCTAGCATTGGGCCAACAGCATTCTGGCATTGTGAATGTAATAAGTAACTAACTCAAGTGAACTACAGCCATAATCCACATCTGTTATTAAAAAACAGGGATTAATTCAGCTCGGAAATACAGTTAACGTCGCCAGCTGTTAGCCATTGCAGCTAATCCAGTACACTATGTGTGAATAAAAGTTTCTTGCACAACCAGTGCAAAAAATAAGTCTAGAGCCCTGTATTTAATAGTTGACATATTTAGCTACAGATTTTTCCAAACACCTGTAGCACCACCTTTTGCTTTCCTACTGCTTTTGTAAGTAGAGCCGTATGCTCTGTTAACACATGATCATTGTTTGAGGTGTAATCTAGTAATGGTTTCCATTAATCATGTTCTGTTGTATGATTTAGTAAAGTGTAACTATGAGTGTAAATATTGTTCCATCAGGTAGCGTGTGATCTGCTCAGGAGAATAATCCGTATCCTGTATCTGAGTAAGCGCCTGCAAGTTCAACTTCAGGGTGGCAGCAGGGAGCTGACCAAAGCTGCCCAGAGCCTCAATGAACTGGGTAAGTGAGGAGAATAGTCTAGACCCCATTTGTCAAAAACAAGGCCCACACTCTAGTCTGGCCTGTGAAATGATATTTCTTATTCAATTAATATTGGTCTGTTTCACAATTCAAAGCACTACAATCTCCAGCAAATCACAGCAAAGAAAAGATGCCAGGTGTTTAGTTTAAGCAGACGATATTATACATTTATCTGTATTCTATTGTTTTATACATATATTTTAAATAGTTGTGAATAATTTAAATACTAATATAATGTTTCAAGTAGGGCTGCAATTAATGTTTTTTTGGTAGTCGACTAATCTGATGATTATTTTTTTGATTAGTGATTATTTCTGACGTGTCCTCCATCTGGTAAAACACTAGAAGCTGAACATGAGATTTAAAAGGCATTTAAATGTCTAGATGTTGTTTAAATGTGTAAAGTACTGATATTTAGTGAGTAAATATGTAATCTGTTGTGTTTGGGCACTTTTGGAGACACAGACTAAGTTGAGTGTAAACTGTGCAAGTGAGCAATTTATACACCTACCATTGCTCTTCTTTTCCCAGTACTGTTACAAATTGACAATTAGACGAAAATGGAAATTGTAGTCAACAAATGTAAATAATCGACATAGTCGATTACATCAACTAATCGTTGCAGCTCTAGTTTCAAGTGCCAATACTGTACATAAAGAAGCAACAACAGAATAAAAGTTAATGTTATCCCAGCTTTATTCTGATGATTTCTACAATGCAGACAATAAGTTGACACTTAATTACTGGGAATGTCTTGGATGGTTTTGCTTCTAACTGTAAAAAATATTATCTAAAAAGATTAATATGAATGCTCTTCCAAAGCCAGTGATGGGAAAAACATGATCCTGTTATTCTTTGCGAAATATCTTAGGGTTGTGTTAGTAACGGTGTAACGGTAGAGAAAATACACGGTTTAGGTCATACCTCTGTGTAAACCCCACGGTTTGGTATGTTTTTGGTACAGTTGGTGGAAAAAAATAAAGCGGCTGGGCATTCTGCATTCTGCACCATTACTCTTTACTTATTACTCCTATTAGACAAAGAGAGAGAGAGAGAGAGCATGCGTGAGTGAGCAAAAGAGAGAGAAAGGGAGACAGATAGAGAAAGACAGAGACAGACAGACAGACAGAGAGAGAGCGTGAGTGAGCGAGTAAGAGAGAGAGAGGCACAGGCACACACACACACACACAGAGCGCGCGATTGAGCATGACAGAAGGACAGACAGACAGACAGAGAGACGATCCCTGCGTACTGTTACAACCCTAGTCTGTATATTTGCAGACTGTGCTGCTTGCACTGAGATATATCTACAGATCTCAGTACTCAGTACTCAGTACAGATCTCAGTATACTTTGGGTATATTGAACATGATAACGAGTAACAACTTAAGTTGAATAGCCCTCCTCTGTTCACCCCAGCATTCCGAAATACAGAGCTTTTGGCAGATGATCCCAACAGGTTTACAATGCTAGTGATGGGGGTATAGCATTACCCATGCAAAGAACTCTATTTTTACACCATCAAGCTCAAAGTAGCTCCACACTTATTAGTGTAATTCCGAGGACTCTGACATTTAAAACGAGGCATTTAAATTTCTGAATGGAATAGCTGACTGTGCTTAAACCAAAATCAAATGCTAAGTGTGTAAAATAATATTTATGTTTTTCAGACTATTTGTCTCAGGGAGTTGATCTGTCTGGGATTGATGTCATTGAGAATGACCTGCTGTTAATCAGTCGTGTGCGCCTGGAGGTGGAGAACCAGGCTAAAAGAATACTGGAGCAGGGAATGGAGATTCAGGTAGAAACGCACTCCTGTCACTGTTTCTTCTTGACAAAACGGAAAACATTTCTTGTGAATGATAATTACTAGTAAAATGTTATAACGTTGTAATGAAAAATATTTATTTTATTGTGTTGAAATAGGAGAGTTTGCATTAAACAGTTATGTATTTTATTCCTGTCACAGCACTCTGCAGGTGGTCATGATTTCTTTTTCAATTTTTTTTTTATACATTTTGGGAAATGAAATAACTCATATTGTACTTTTTGCTGTTTCTTGTCTGTTCCAACTCCAGAACCCATCTCAGGTGGGAACAGCGCTGCAGGTCTTCTACAATCTTGGCAGTTTGAGAGAGACCATCATCAGTGTGGTGGATGGCTACAAGGCTTCTGTCCAGGAGAGCATAACCAGTGCCCTTGATGTTAAAGTCCTTACTCAACCTGCAAACACCAGAGGTTACATTGAATTCTAATGTGATTTTTTTTTTATCATTTGTTTGCACTTTGCAGGTGGTTCTTCATGGCCTGTATTAGGGCTGGGCAACACTAGATCAAAATTAATATCTCGATTTTCTTTTAGCTGAATGGCTATTTGATGGATATCTCAATATGTTTTTAATCCCATAAGATAATAACAAAAAGACACTTCTGGAACAAAGTTTAATATTCCAGATTTTATACAGCCACTTTTATTAACATTCAGATGTAGATTAACATGAAATATATTCTAGAGATGGAAGTAACAGTTGGCTATGTATCTGTATTGATATATTGATATAAAATAATATTCTCTCTTGAATGAAAATTTATTGATAATTCTTAAAAAAAACTCAATATACAGGCCTAGCCTGTATACGCACACCTTGGATTTCTTTCAGATACTAGAAAAAGTAGCCATAATAAGTAAATATCTTAATGGCAAAAACAGGCATAAATATCACACTTTAATGAAAGGGACTTAACATAACACAAATTTGGCAAGGCAAGGCAAGGCACCCTGTGGCGGAAATTCAAGTAAAAGAAATTCTACACAAAATCTCTGGATCAAGTGAGTAGCATTTATTGGAGATGATAGCACAACAGATAATGCAGAATCCTCTCTCTCCCATATAGTAACAATCACTGTGTTTTATGTAGGGGTTTCCATGCCCTTTGAGGGATGCACATCCCACCCTTGCAGGACCTGGGCTTTAGTCTGGTTACTGGGCAGTTTTTAGCTAACAGTCCTCATAGGGGTATGTTATACGACCCCTCTTAAGCAACCTGGAATCACAAAGTTACATAGGCAGTACAAACAGTTCATACATGGCTTTAGTGAATCATTTAGTGTCCTTATCTTCGTCAGAGCAGGCCCTTGCTCTGCAGGTGTGGAGCGCACCCAAACCCCCGCATTTACACCTACTTCTACTACTACTGTACTTTTAATGGAAATTTCTACTTGGAAAAAGAAAAAAAAAAATCAATAAAGTATAAATAAACCGATACCATCGGCAAGAAACCGCCGCCCCCGCACTGCGACCGTAAACTGTAGCCGTGCTGGAAGCCCAGTTATTATGAATGCATCTGCTATAGTGTCTGTCTGCAGACACTGCTTATTTACCAAAAGCACACCAGTGATACAGATGCTCACAGTAAGGTGATTTATAATATTAAGACAGTCTTATATGAGTCTCTTCATTAAGTGCTTATACTTTTGAAGCTTTAGGTACTTTTTAATTAAAAGGCTTTTTAATGCAGGACCTCTGATTTTAAACAGACTACATTTACTATGTGGTATTAGTACTTTTACTGAGGTGAAGGCTGTGAACAATTCCTTCATCTCCATAACTGCTTCAGATCCAGCTCACAGACAAGATGCTCAAACATTCTCTTGAAGAATTCTCTTAAACAATAGTGAATGGAGCCCACACCAGCCAAAAACTTCCAGAGTTCAGAAGGATCATATAGATCTAAGCCTTTTACACCTAAACAGTGTATAAATACAGTTTGCGCTGGGACTGTGTATTGGCAAGAACCTGTTAATATAATTTATATCACGATACAGGAGTTAAGATTCAGTATTTCTCAATACACTGTGATACAGTTAGTAAGGTGGTTTATTGAAACTGTTTAAATCAAGTTTATGAAAAAAGAATTCCCATGGTATAATACACACACTCATATTTATAGAATCAGAGTAAATGTTTTTTTAACCAGTGAGAACAGTGGGATCTAATGATGGAGTGCAACACTGCGATGTAGTGGTTTTTGGTGAAACACATTGTTAAATGATCCATTGTCTGACACAAATCTGACTAAATATAAAGTAAAAAAAAAAAAAAAAGAAAGAAATAGTTCACTTTTTAATGCACAACAAGAACCTAACTTTTATATAACACATGTCTTCTGTTTAGGGGCTCCAGGTAGGGCTGTTATACCGATTCCAGGAAACACAGCTACTTTTCGTGCTGCTCTTTGGACCAACCTAGAGAAGCTAATGGACCACATTTGTTCTGCTTGTAGTCAGGTATGCTAAAAAAAAAACATTCTTAGTGAATAAATGTAGCTATATAATGAACTGTTAATTGTATTTCTAGTGTATGCTGTATGCATTGTTATTGCCTTGTAATATGCTGTCTCTGTTTGTTACATAAGAATGCTTACAGGGTTACAGATATGCAAATTATACAAGGTTTTCATGATATCATTTAATTTGTAGGTGCAGCACCTTCAGAAGGTCCTTACCAAAAAAAGGGATCCTGTCACTCACGTGTGCTTCATTGATGAGATTGTCAAGGTGATAAAAAAAAATATTCCATATATATTTTATATGAAAATATCCCTTTTCTCAGTACTGTTTTGCTACTGTTCCTCTTAGGTGTGGGCTAGAGGGGTCTAAATTCCCCCTTCATTGAGCTGTGGAATGATGGTGCTCCACTCAATACTTTTGGGATGAATTGGGGAGTTGGAGATGGGGAGATGGGGTTGTCATTATCCAGCATCCTGACCTCACAATTTCTGTTGTTACTGAATGCAATCAAATCCTCACAGTAAGGCTCCAGTGTAGAAAACCTTGGCAGGATAGTTGAGACCAAAACTGGATAAACTATTTTCAACGCTCTTTTTAACGCCCATGTTTCACAGTTGAGGTTGTGTGCTTTTGCCTCACTGTGCCGGTCAGTTTAGTGGTTTTTGTCTTGCAGTGTAGCCAGTGTATTTGTTTTTGTGAAGTATTCTACAGTTGGTAGTCTAATAGTGACTAATACACACCCACCACCTGAATCATGTTTCTTGAGTATTCTTCTGCCATCAGCAGTGGGGATCATACATGTAGAACAACAGCAGCTACAGATACCAAAACCTATGTGTCTTATTTCTGCAGTAATGAAGCAACAGAAAGTATGTGTGTAGTCAGAAACACCTGTGTGAAATTTTTTTTTCTAATTTAAACACAGTAAAACTCAAAACTGGGAATCTAGAATGATTTGTTTTGCTTTTATATTTGCTTTGCAATCATAACCATTATTGATTTTTTTTTTTATCTCTGCAGGAAGGTCATCCAGATATCTTATACATTTTCTGGAATTCCGTTACTCAGATGCTCTCTGTGGAACTCAAAAAAAGCACACAAGGTGAGTGAGTTTAGCTAAGTGTGGAAAAGTAAATTGAGCCTGATGTTGGATAGTTTTTGAAGGGAAATGAGGAAACAAATATTGTTCAAATTAGATTTTACAGACCAGTGATGGTCTCTGTATCAGATGACTGGATTCCTTTACAGTTTTGTTCATTTTCTGCATAAGCAAACCTAAATTAGCCTGTTAATGCTTGTTTATTAGATCTGTTGGAGCAGAAACAACCACCTCTCAGATTAGCTTACATAGAGAGAGTTTGTGATCAGATGTGCAGCCATTGATCTAACAAGGTGGAAGGCATATAGTGTGTTAGTCTTGTGTCCACTGCAATATTATGGATTCCACATTATGAGAATTATATGAAATATCAAGAAATTGCAGTACTTTCAGTACTTTCCATAGGGCTTTTAGTTTGAAATAACATCCATTACTGTCTGTAGAAACTTCACACTAGACCTCAAGCAGCTTGGAATATGTGCCTTCCCAATGTTTCTCCAGTTTTTGGTTCCTTGATTTCCAAAGGAAATGCAAAATTTACTGATGATCAGTGGTGGTTTGGTGAGTCATGTTATCTGCTGGTGTTGATCCACTGTGTTATATTAAGAGGAAATGACAGTACAAGTGTAAACAGAACCCGTATAAACATTAGTGCAAATATAGTGGTATAATAGCTTAAGACTGGTCAGGTGAATGAGTTAGGGGGAATTAAAGTGGATATGATGGTGTGAGTGTAGCAGTAGTGCAGGTATGGGGTGTGTGAGTGAATGCCGTTCTTAAAGTTCCAGTACTGTGTTGGTGGGGGGGTCAGGATGCTGAGTGAGTGTGGGCTGGGGGCAGGTATGGGATGGGGGGGGGTCAGGATGCTGAGTGAGTGTGGGCTGGGGGCAGGTATGGGATGGGGGGGGTCAGGATGCTGAGTGAGTATGTGCTGGGGGCAGGATTGGGATGGGGGGTAGAGCAGGAAGAGAGTTCAGCATCCTCACAGCCTGATGGATGGGGCTGTCTCGCAGTCTGCTGGTCCTCGCACCGAGGCTCTGCAGTCTCGTCCCTGATGGCAGCAGGCTGAAGAAGCTGTGTAGTGGGTGGGTGGGGTCTCCTGCCAGGCGGAGAGCTTTCCTTGTGAGGCGGGAGCTGTACAAGTCCTCGATGGGTGTGAGTGCATCTGGACGATAGTCATTGAGACAGGATGGCGATGCCTTCTTTGGGACAGGGATGATGGTGGTGGCTTTGAAGCATGTGGGAACCACAGCCTGACTCAGAGATGTCAGTATAAACCTCTGTGAGTTCCCAATCACAGTCCTTCAGCACACGAACAGGAATTTTGTCAGGCCCAGGTGCTTTTCGAGCATTGATCCTGCTAAATGCTCTCCTCACACTGTCTGGGGACAGCGTCAGCACCTGATCACCAGGAGGAGGGTTGGATTTCTGAGCGGGTGTGTTGTTGAGTGATTCAAACCGAAGAATCCATTCAGGTCATTCAGCAGAGAGATGTCGCAGGTCTGTGGGTGGGGTTTTTAGCCTGTGATAGACTGAATTTCCTGCCACAGGTTCCGTGTGTCTCTGCAGTCACTGAAGCGTTCCTGATCCCGCGGGACAGGTTGGCCCTGGCTGTCCTCAGGCCTGCCTGGTCTCCTGTTGTGAAGGCAGCATTTCTAGCCTTCACATGCTTGTGGACCTCTCCTGTCAACAATGGCTTCTGATAAGCCCGAGCAGTGATGGTCTTGAGGTCAGTTACATCATCAGTGCGCTTGATAATGTAGGCAGAGACGGTTTCTGTATGTTCCTGAAACAGTCCTGAAGTGCCTCTGAGGAACCCTCTGGCCACACTCGTACCTGCTTAAGAACTGGTTTGGTGACTTTAACCAGTGGTCTGTAAGCTGGCATTAGCATAATGGTGAGGTGATGAGAGGCTCAAAGGAGGGGGAGGTGGGAGGCTGTGTAGGCTCCTCTGTTCCTGGTGAAGACCTGGTCCAGTGTTGTTTCCCCTGGTTGGAAAGTCTGTGTTTAAAAACACACTCTTTGGGTCTGCATGGTTGAAACCTCCAGCCAAGATGAGAGAAGCATCCGGGTGTGTGCTGTCTGCTGTTCACTTATGTGCTGGTACAGTTCACGTTTCAAAACAAAACAAAAAAACATGCATCAACTGTACATTCCCTTATCCAGCATTCAACTACATGTTTGTGTCTTACATTAATATGTAAATACATTTCCTTGAGGGTGAATTTTAGTGCAGCCTCCTCTGTTAATATTTTTCTCTTATTTTGTTTTTATCTTGCAAATGTGTTGACAGTGTCACTGCTTCAGGGGTGGAAAGTGGAACCATTCTCTTTCATTTGATGATCAAGCCATGAAAATGAAATCTGTTTTTGTATGCTAACTCTCCCGTCCTCCCCTCTCCCGCTTTTATCTTTTGTTTTTCTGTAGCCTCCACGTTCCTGAAGCAGGCTCTGGAAGGAGAGTACCCTAAGCTCCTGAGACTCTATAATGAGTTGTGGAAACGGCTACAGCAGTATAGTGCCAAGATACAGGTGGTGCCGGTAGGCAGTGGCTCAGGGCTGGAGTTTGATTCAACAGTGACTGAAAACGACATTCAAGACCTCTTCACAAACACTAAACAGGAGTATGAGTGAGTATGCTGTTTCATTCCTACACTTTTATTAGAGGAAAGTAAAAAAGCCAGTACACTTTAGTTTTACTTCAATTACTGTCCATCACTGAGTTTAAATCTAATTCTATACCTGACCAAAAACATGGCATACATACATTGATGAATTGAGGTGCATTATTTTGCAGCCCTAATCCATAATCTTTGTTATGATGACCTTAGTATTACACAAAAAAGATCATGTACGATTATGTTAATCTAGCTGAAATAAACCTGTACCTGTTTCAACAGTCCAGAGAAATCCCTGAAGGAGTCTCTGCAGCCATATGAAGCAGCCTACCTCTCCAAATCACTCTCACGTCTGTTTGATCCAATCAACTTGGTTTTCCCACAAGGAGGGTATAGCCCTCCAGCCAGCGATGAGATGGACAGTATCATCAAAACCATCGCTAGGTTTGTGTACCTGTTTTAAAAAAAAATTGTCAGCAGAACTTTGCATGAAAATTGTTCTAAAATTACAGACTGTATTTTGTATTTTGTGTGCTTCACTATCCTCCTTTCACACTGTTCTTCAATGGTTAGGACCCCACATGAGAAACCACCACAGAGCAGGTGGATTTATTTTCATCTCAGCAGTGACACTGGGGTGTGTTGACTGAAGTTTTTAAACACCTCAGTGTCACTGCTGGACTAAGAGTAGTCCACCAACAGTGGTCATTGTCATGCTGTAGGTAGTGTCCTGTGACCCCTGATGAAGGACTAGAGGATGCCCAACACAAAGTGTGTGTGTGTGTGTGTACTATATATTTAGAGTAGTGTTGATTTAAGTAGAATAATTCACATGCTGTGTTTATTGCTGCTCTGTGTGTTTTTAATGTTCTTTATCTAAAGCAGGCTGTGTGTGTGATGTTGCAGTGAGCTGAATGTTGCGTTAGTAGACTCTGGATTGACTGTTGCTGTGGCAAAGAATGTCGCCAAGACAGTGCAGCTCTTCTGTGTGAAGTCTGAGCAGCTGGTAAGTGCGTGATCAAGAAAGTAACTGTGTATTGTAATGCTTGAACAACTTTACCAAAGTACTTTATTACCCATATGATCCTCTAAACTATTTTTGAATGATGGTTCTTGATGCAGTGCGTCTGACGGATCCTGAATCATGGGTGTTCAGCTTGTGCCCGTGGCCTTTACAAACTGAAATTCCTCCTGCTTCCTTGAATAGTTTAATGATATTGTACTCTGTAGCAATTGAAATATGCACATTTTCTTTCTTTAATTAAGAGTTTTAACATTTTAGTAATGTTTTTTGCTCGTTTGTTGCAAACTAGAGATCTACTGCCAGTCTTTGTGCCTTAATGCTCTTCCTGGACACTGCTTTTGAACCAAATCATGATCATAATGACCTGTTGACATCACCTGTTTGACATCACTAGTATCTTTATATAATGCATGTAGTTAATGATTCATTCTGTGGGCTTGTTGCTTATTTCAGTGTTTCCCACTGTTTGGTACAGGTTGGTAATTTGTGAAACATTCAGAGAAGAATTTCTTACTCCCTCTCCCTCTCTGTTAGCTCTGTACACAGGGGGATGCCAGTCAGGTGATTGGACCATTAACCGAGGGTCAGAGGAGAAATGTAGCAGTGGTGAATTCACTGTACCAACTACAGCAAGCTGTGTCTAAAGTGAGTACCACACTAACTATACAGCTTTCAGAAACTAAAGTGTTTCAGTTAATTGTCTCAAATCATGTGGAGGATTCATAGATTTCATTGAGCAGGTACTTTTTGTGCTGCTGTTTACGCTGTTGTGCATACAGAAGAATACGTGTTATACATACGCATATGTTACAGTGAGGAAAAGAAATATTTGATTCAAGTTTTCTTACCTACGAAGAATAGAGGGGTCTTTAATTTTACCGTAGATGCGCTTCAAGTGTGAGAGACAGAACCTGATTTTTAAATAATTAATTAGCATTTTATTGCATTAAATATGTATTTGATACAAGAGGGAAAACAGAGATTTATATTTGCTATAGAAACTTTTCTCACACTGCAGCAGGGGTTTTGGCGCACTCCTCCGTACAGATCTTCTTCTGATCTTTCAGGTTTCAGGGCTGTCGCTGGGCAACATTGAGTTCCAGGCCCTCCAAAAAATTTCTATTGAGTTTAGGTCTGGAGACTAGCTATGCCACTCAAGGATTTTAAATAGCTTCTTGCGGGGCCACTCCTTGGTTGCTCTGGGTCTGTTTTTCAGGTCATTGTCATGCTGGAAGGCTCAGCCA
Source organism: Astyanax mexicanus (assembly GCF_023375975.1). Lineage (NCBI taxonomy): Eukaryota > Metazoa > Chordata > Actinopteri > Characiformes > Acestrorhamphidae > Astyanax > Astyanax mexicanus. The sequence goes on along the minus strand of NC_064409.1, from coordinate 29,857,567 downwards.
TCACCCGTCTTTAATGCTTTTAAGGGAAAGAGGTTGTTGGCCACAATAATAATACATGACCCAGCTATCCTCCCTATCCATCCTGTTTGCCTATCGCACTGTAGGCCATCCCAGCCTTGTGCAGGTCTACAGATTTGTCCCAGGTGTTCTTAGACAGCTCTTTAGTCTGGTCATGGTGGAGAGGTTGAAGTGCGATTAATTGAGGCTGTGGACAGGTGTCTTTATACAGGTAACAAGTTTAAACAGGTGCATTTAATACAGGTAATGAGTGCAGAATAGAAGAGCTTCCTAAAGAAACACTGACTGGGCTAAGTGTATCTATGATAAAATCACAGACCTCTTTATTCTTTGTAGGTGGGAAAACTTGCAAAAACGGCAGAGTATAAAATGCTTGTTTCCCCATCTGAGGTTTTGATGAAAATAAGTATCATCATGACATGTTTATGAACTGTTCAGCTTTATAGCATCTCAAAATACACAATCATGATTGATCTTAAGACAGATGGGCTATAACAGCAGAAACCACACTGGGTTCCACTTCAGCCAAGCACAGAAATCTGACCAAACCAGACAGTTAAAAGTCTTAAAAACATTTGCTGTGATGAATCTACATCTATATACATTTACATACATTACTTACAGTACTCTCAAACTTACAGTACTTTCATTAAACCAAGGCCTTCCTCATTACCAGACCTCATTTATCAGAGCACCCTTAGGATGTTCATAGCATGTTTCAGCAACTGCTTCTTAAGAGGAATCCTGGTACCAGTAGACTGCTGTCCTAGTGCTGCATTGTTTGCATGTTTTATTAAAGCAACATATTTGCAGCTTGTTATCAATTGAATAGAATTGTATAGGTGAAAAAACCCTCAAACAGGTTATCTCAAGCGAGATAAGATTTTCTAGTGGTCTGTACAGAGATTCTATTCAATTTGCCAGCCCTTCTTGAGGTTTGTAGAAAACATGGAAGAATAGAATGTAAACCTGCAGTATATTTATATATTTGTTTTAAATCTTCAAGCACTTGTGAGAGCTTTAATCCTTCTGTATATGTTTGCAGGTCATTTCTGCGCTGAGTATCCCTGTGGATGCAGAGCAATCACTTACAGCCTCTTTGGAGGTAACAAAAGCACGCATGCACACACAATCCCAAACAAACAAAAGAACAAATATCCAAACACAGCTTCAGCATCATAACTTTGTCAAAAAGGCACAAGTACATATTTTCTAAGACATGTAGCTTTAATGACAACTAATATACAGTGTATGATGTATGTCCTGTTCCAGTCAGTGCAGGCTCTGATGGACAGTGCAGTCCAGCCGTTGTTGATGTCCGTCACAGACTCTGTGGAGGCCATTCTAATTACTATGCATCAGGAGGACTTCTCTGGGTAAATCTACACGTTTCACTAACTACATATATATAGAAAAGAGAAAATACAAACTCATATTTTAGATATAAAGTCGAAAGATTACAACCAAAACTGCAGCTATCAAATTACAATCCCAGATCAAAAAGTTTATTATTGTAATTTACATTTGCAAACAGCAAGAACCCAAACCAACAGCTTCATTTCATTTCTTAATATGCATCCAAAATGTTACAAAATTAGGACAGTAAAGAATCTACCACTTTGTAGTGTTTCAGTCCCTAGAAGACATTTGAAACTGGGCAGCCGGTCTGGACAGCAGGCGAGCAGGCCAATCCAGTATATCAACCCTATTTTTCTGATTCCATGCTGTAATAATTTGTGCAGCATGTGGTTTTGCATTGTCTTGTTAAAAAAGTCATGGACATCCCTGGAAAAGATGTGGTCTTGAAGATAGCGTATGTATTTCTATTTATTTATTTATTTATTTGCATTGATGCTGCAACCGTATACCATGACACACGGCTCATTTGGACTTGTTACAGATTACCATCTGGATGGTCTTTTACAGGAAAGTTAGAATAAGGATTAGTTTAAAGCTTAACCCATTTGTGCAGCAAACATACACAAACACATTAGGTCACATGTCAAGTGTGGTGCGATGCCCAGGGAACTGATGGTGGTTGAGAACCTTGCTTACGGGCAGTTCAGTCATGTCATGTTGGCTGTCATTTGCCATGTTTTTTGGGATAGTCCCTCTACCCTCTACACCAGGGATCACTAATAGGCGGACCGGGTCCGGACCCAGACGTTGTCCAATCCGGACCCAAACCAATAAACTACTGAGAAGGATTTAATTCTGACAGTGTTCATTTAAAGCGGTGGAACGTTTAGTGTCTTTATGGTTTATGTGCTTTACAGCGCAGTAAACTTACAGACCAATCACGTGTACTGTAAGATCACCAAACGCTCTCCTCTGCCAATCAGATATGTGCAGATGCGAGAGCGCGGAGCCACACAGGCGAAGCAGGCGGTGAGAAGTCGAAGAATAAAGCGAGAAAAGCTAAGACAAATGGTGCGCACCAGAAAAAGAAATTAAAATACTACAGTTACAAAACATATTAACAGTAATGTAACCTCGCGGTGTTACTTGAAGGAATTAAAGAGAAACAACCGAGACAAGAGTGCAAAATATTCCACTTTACTCCACCTGATCAGAACTCCTTAGCAAGAAAAAAAAAACTTTCTTTGCTCCCAAAACCACCCTACCTCAAAACTAAGGCAACCCCCAGGGTACAAAAAGTATTTGCAACTTTCCCCAGTTTCAGTTTTACCCACAACTTAATAAAGTATGCTACAGTAAAAATATAAAATAAAATAAAACAAATAAAAAGCTGATATTTTGGCCAAGTTCAGCAAACATTTCTCTATATATTGTACGATTTATCATTCTTATCATTTTTATCATGACAGGCAGGCCTAAATCTAATATAAATAAAATCAAATAGAATAAATATAGCATTTTGAGACAATGTCAAATTACAGATTCACATTATTAGACTCGATATGTTAAATTATTGAGGGTGTTTCCATTTATTTTATGATAGGTTGATAATGTAATTATTGTGACAGGTCTATTTATTAGTATGTGTAATTTGTTTTGTCTTTCAGTTGTTGATAAAACACTGACAGAACTACTATAGGCCTCTTTAGTAAACAGAATAAAACACTGAATCATAACACAAGTTAACACTGGCGACGGTCCGGACCTTAGCCTGATTAAATTTTCTCTAACTGGACCAAACTGAATTCTAATTAAATACCCCTGCTCTACACTATGACCATTGTTTTCCATATAAACCTTGAATCGTTGAAAAAAGTCTCTGAATCCATATAAACCTCAAGGCATCTGATCTGAGGCTGCATTTGCACATTGCACCAATTCTTGTTCAACCTCATTTCCAATAAAAAGTAGGTATGTTGGATAAATAATACATGCTAAACAAAAATTTATAGAATTAAAAGTCTGGCTAGATTTGACGGATATCACTGGATTAAACCTGTCTAAATTCTCAGTTAATCTGACCTGCTGTGTTGATGCGCTCTGCCAGACACTGTGGCCTTTTCTTTGGCAGCAATAGGTGCTGACCCTGAGTTCAGAGTTTTCATGGGTATTACAGTGACAAACATTGTTAAATGTGTCAAACAATTGAACATTTTCGTGTATGTGTCATGCTTTTTTGTGTGTTGTGTAGCCCCATCCCTGCAGGAGATAAGCCAGACATGCCTTGCTCTCTGTACATGCGAGAGCTGCAAGGCTTTGTGACCCGGGTGATGAATGACTACTTTCGTCCACTGCAGTGCCTGGATTTTCTTTACGATAGAACAGAGGGTGTTGCCCAGCGTGCCATTACTCTATTCATCCGCCATGCATGCCTACTGCGGCCACTCGGCGAGGGTGGCAAAATGAGATTGGCTGCAGACTTTGCCCAGGTGAGGACTGTGAATAGAGGCTGTAGAGAACTGCCCATACATGTATTGATTTGTTGCACAACAATTCATGTTGTTTCACTCACAGAGTCACTCGCATTACTGGTCTTACCATTTGTAGCTCCACTAGATAGCAAATGTCTTACAGGCACTGAACTGTGCTGTGGTGCTGCTGTTCATTATTCTGATATGAACACATTTTGAGTATTTTAGCAGATCCCTTGCATCTTAATTTTTATCTCGATTTTTCACACTGTTTGTTTATAAGGCACACATGCTGGGCTACATACGCTTTGATGTTAATGTAATGTGTTTCAGGTTGAGTTATCTCTCTTTTGTTGTGCTCAAATAGTGCTGGATGATATGGCCAAAATTTATACCACGATATATATGCCTTAATTTCGGTCGATATGATATAATTTCGATATTGATATAAATACTTTGAAAATGTATTTATTTACTTTGAAGAAAATTGGTTGAATACTTTAGAAATAAAGAAAAAAAAAACAATGCTTACTTTTATTTGCATATAGCAAAATAAAAACATGACATCCCTGTCAAACATAAACCTATATCCTATATACATATTACCAATATAAATGACTTTACGGTACAACAGAGGCAGAGCTTCTTATTCTTTTGTAAAACAAATTTAACAGATCAAAACAAAAGTGCTTCAACCAGGATAAAGAATGCAAAAAGCCTTCATATACATAAAAGGAACATGATATCCCCATCAAATAAACAAACCTATGGGCTTTATCAGCTATAAATAACTTGGTTACATCATAAACTACAAAAGTGCTTCAGCCAGAATCAGGAAAATATTGTATGTAGTGCAATTGTTTGTGTTACTGCTGCTGGTCGGCTCCACTTTCCGGACCAATTTGGAGCAAGCTGAATTAGTCCTCTCTCAACTATCTCTTCTACTTCTACTTGTAGAAGCTTCAGGTGCTTTATTCTGCATCTAAAATGGTCCGAGCTGAAGCCGAGCGGGGCCGAGCCTAACCGAGGAACTTGGTGAAAAGGCCTGTCCGTGACCGATTCTGTAAATAATACATATCGATATAGTACAAAAATTGATATCACCGTTATTGAAACAGTTCTTATCGCGATAAAAACCAATATCAAATTATTGTCCAGGCCTATGCTTACACATATTACAGCCACACTATGACTTTTCTTCACTTTACTCACTTCCACTGCGATTCTTCAGTGACTCAATTGCCTAGCAGAGGCAAAAGAAAAATACATCGTTCACATTGTACTAAAATCACTTAAAATACCCACTTCAGAAATGAGATTGCAACAAATGGTCTTAAAATTGCTCTTTTACATTTTCTAAGGTTCATCAAATTAGAATACCTCGAAGACATATTTTATATGATTTTTATATTTTTGTTTATACTGAGAACAAACAGAGTTTTTGGTTTTGATGGTAATGGTATTTTGTATGTGTGTGTTATGTTTAAGATGGAACTGGCTATTGCACCTTTCTGCAGACGAGTGTCAGACTTAGGGAAAGTGTACCGCTTGCTGCGTTCATTCAGGTGAGTGTGTGAGTGCATGTGTGTAGCTAGCTAGTTAGCACTAATACAACCTCTGCAGTTCTGAATAGAAAGCTTAGCCATGTCGGTTAGACTCTCTTCTAGACAATAAGCCTATCGTAGCTTAACTACCCAGCTAGTACATTAGCAGCCATTCCAAAAGAAGGAAACGTATCCATTTTTAACTGTTTTGGGGGATGTGTTTTGAGCAGGGTGCGCTCCATGTTTAGCTAGAGCATAGCTTAGCATAGCTTAGCGTAGCTCGGGGGCTGTGTGTTTTGCACTGATCTACGCTAAACCTATAAATAAGACCCCGTGGTTAATACTGCAGCTATGGCAAATAAAACGCCATATGGAATAACCATTTAAATCCAAAGCTCTCATAAAACTAAAGAAAGTATGCTATTTGTGAGTTTTCAACTGGTAAAATGTTGGCTAATTAGTTAGCTGGGTAATTTAATACCCATATGATATAAGATGGTGGTCCTGTAGTGTCCTGAACATTGCAGAACAGGATGAAAGGAGGATTACAGAGTAACAGAAGAACTACGGTCTGTAATTATAGAACTACAAAGTGATCCTGAAGCTGTAAAATGAATAATAGACACCTACTAATGTTGTGCTTGATTGGTTCATAGCACTTTATTAAAAAAAGAAAAACTCTGAAAAACTTGTGGAAGAAAATTTGCAAGTGTTAAAGAGTGAAACCCATCCTCCTGTAACTTTAGAGAACTCAGACAGCACAAGAAGTACCACAATATGCTGCAAGAAAGAGCTAATGAATATACAGAAATTATACATGAATTCCCAACTGAAAGTGAGCGTGTGTGTGTGTGAGTGTGTGAGTGTTTAATCACATGTACGCACGTGTGCATGTTTTTCAGGCCTCTTCTGTTTCAGACGAGTGAGCACATATCTAGCTCTCAGGCTGTGGGTGATCTGATTCCGTACAGCACAATCCTGCACTTCCTCTTCACTCGAGCCCCAGCTGAACTGAAATCTCCTCATCAGGTACAAACACATACAGAAATCTCAGGCTTGATTCTTAACTTCAGAAGCGCTTTGCCACATGCTGTTTTCATAAGTGTGAACTGCTGTTTTTAACCATGCTTTAGAGAGCCGAGTGGTCTGTAGCACGGTACTCTCAGTGGCTTGATGATCACCCCTCAGAAAAGGACCGACTTGTTCTAATCAGGTAATCTTCACAAGTTTCTAGAGACACTGTGTTTTTGAATGTAGGTAAACTTCTGCGGAACGCTTTCATTCCTCCTGACCACCAGAGGGAGGCACTGTTTATGAATGCGTGTTTCCTGCACAGAGCATGGATCAAGATCATATACCAACAAAGTAGTGCTGGGTGTTAATGTAAAAAATAAATCTCAATATTCTTCAAATATATGAGCAACTCTTAATTGCAAATGAGAATTTTAACATATTCACAACAAACAGCACCTTTTAGAGCTATTAAATATGCAAACTAATGTTACTTTTACATTTATTTTTAATGAATCCAAAACCATGCAAGCACAATAAAACTTGTATAAATGTGTTTACATAATAAAAGCTCCCCCTTTTCACATGATTCATTTACTGTACATTTCACTCTTTTGACCCCAACAATATGCTAATATTAAACGAGGAAGAGCTATTTATTAGAAGTGCTGGAATTTCTAGAATGTGAAATACAACGTATATTTTAAAACATACAGTATGTACACAATATTAAAAATGTGATTTAAGACTGTGGTGTTCATAGGCAGATAAAACATGTATGTTATGCTGTTATTTATCTAATGCCTATTTGCAGCTGATTTTTTTTTTTTTATCTTTTGTATTTTTATCCATGGTCAGAGGGGCTCTGGAGGCTTATGTGCAGTCTGTACGGGCCAGGCAAGGGAAGAATTTCGCACCTGTGTATCCTGTCATGCTCCATCTTCTACAGAAGGCCACCAGTGGGACATAAGATGATTTTAAAGAATCAAGAATTAACAGAATAACTTAAATCACTTTTAAAATCATTACTAAAAGGTGCAAGCAATATATGTTCCTTCTAATTCAGATTATACATTTCCTTTAATTCTTTAAGTCTCCCCAGCATTACATGCTTTAATTGACCATATTGCATATGTACACATCCTTTCTAAGTTCCTATTTCATGTTTGGTGCAACGCAGCTGGAAGATATTGAAAAGTAAATGATAAATAAATTAACTTGCTGAGCAAAGCTTGAACGATTTTATTTTACACAAACATAGCTTCATCTATACTGTAGTATAGCTGCACCTAACATTGGCAGTATACAGAAACTGGACTAATTCCTGTTCTCAGTTGGGAGCAGTGGGAATGTGAAGTACTACGTTTGTGAACCCCCTAGGAACCACCACAAACACTGTAGCAACCGTAGCCTTTATTCAACAATACCTGGCAACACCATAATAAGCATCAAGTAACTGGATTGTAACCACATGGGGATACCACTGCAGCCACCTACCACATACATGCAGCATATTAATAATAATAACACAAGATGTTGTCATCTTTGTGAACATTTTGTACATTTGTTAAGTCACTGGAATCAGGACTATCAAAGCACACTTTATTAGGTCCTGTAGTCAAACCCGCCAAAAACCTGTAATAAAACGTATATACTGTCCGGGTTAATTCCCAAAATTGAAAGTTTTGAAGTAAACTGGAATCACTGACTAATAACTGGGCCTTTCACTAATTTGTTTAAGTGAGCATCAGTAAAAGGTAACTATAATTTTGCTACTAGAAATTAGAAATAAATGATATTGTTACATAAATTGCTGTGGAAACTCTATGCCGTGAAAGCTAGTGATGTTTTTTTTTTCTATGTTTTTAGAGTTTGTCATTTTCATTTTCTATTTTATGCAGTTTTTTCCTTTTTCCAAGTTTTTTAAAATGCTTTTTAATAAGACAACAATCAACCATGCTGAATTACAGCACACTTTTAAAAACTATGTATTATGCAGGATGCTTAAAAAATATATGTAAAAAAAAAAAAAAAAAAAAATCCTATAACTGGCTGGGCTGAGCCCCGGATCTTTAGATAACCAGGCAACGTCCCTGGTGGCTTCCTCTGCCACTGCTCCTTTGTCAGCAACAAAATGTGCAACACCCTCTGGCCTGGCAATGGCCACTAAAGGACTAACCTACTAAAGGACTGAAGACAGGACTAGGAACTTACCCAGAGCCTTCACTTCTGTGCCAGTGCTACCCACTAATTATGCACCTCCCACCTCCGCTCCTTTCCCATGTCCACAGCACATGTGGCAGTGGTGCACCGTCTTTTCCCTGTGCCAGCTGCACCTGCCAGTCCTAGCACCAGTGCCAGTTGCACCTGCTGCTTGTCACCCCAGCTTACATGTCAACTCCCAATTTGTCTGATCCAGTATCGACATTCAGAACTTCGCCCAGACTCGTCTCACAGACTCAGAGTGTACCTCAGACTGTGTCACCAGGTTCATACCTGTTCCTGTTCAGAGAAGGCCCAATGATTTCTGCAAATAAGAAAATACATGTTTGTTTAAAAGATTACACCAATCAGTTTACACTGGTTTATTGTTACTTTTTGGTTGGAAACAAAACAAATCAACCCCAATTATCTCATAACTCTAAACAAACAGCTCGGTAACTGCTTAACTGGAAGCTAAAATAATAGTCACCTAACATCCATGAGCTAGTCACAGTGTTGAACTTTATCACATGCAGGTGAAAGGGTCAGCTACAGAATCAAAAGTTCTGTTTATTGGAGTGAAAATGTGTGCACATGTTTCCACCAGATATAGTACATTAATGTACACATGATGCTTGGTTACTTAATTCGTATTATCAGCACTTGGTTAAATTATAATTATTTTTGTGGAGTTTTATAAACGATTGCTACTCCTATATAAATCAGTGTTGTTTTTAAAATAGTTTACAGTGCTAAAGAAAAACAGGATTACTAGATTGTCTTTTCTCCCGCTCTTTTCTCTTTTCTTGTAAAATATATAGTATAAATGTAAAACAAGAAGAACCTTGAGAAACAGAAACATTTTTAATGACAAATGAACAAGTTTTGCATTTTTTGGATCTGTATCATCCATGTGGAAAAAGTTATTAATAGCCACTGTAACCAGATGTTTACAGTAACTGAGTAGCAGTCTTTTATGTTGCTGTAGGGTGATTTTAACCTGCTCATTCCGAGTCACTTTGGAGGGATGTGTAGCATGAACTGCCACAGTATCCTGACGGCCCAAGTTTGCCTCTTTAAAAGCTAATTTTGTTTCTTTGTGTTGATTTGCTCCTGCACTTCAGATTGATTAACATTGTTACACTAGTCTAGTGCTCCAACCTAGTCCAATTCCACAGAGCGGATTAAATTGATGTATGATTAAAACTAACTGAACTATTAATCTGATTTTGAGGTATTTATTAATTTATTTTACGTTGCTGTATTCAGTGTCATCTGCTTTTATACAGGGTTTGCCCTCATTTCATATAGCTATAAGATACTATTACAAATTTACTTCTATAGTAAATTGCTACTGTGCTAGTTTTAAATAATGCATAAAACTGAATTGAACATGTCCTACAATTATTACTTAACATATGTTTTGCCTGATTGGCTTAATGAAAAGTGGTAGGTTTCTTTTTTTTCTAATAGAATAATAGAATATAAGGTTAATTACATTTTAAAAGTTTTATTTATTTATTTATTTATTTATTTTTACCAGTATGGTGGCCTGTAGGTATTGTAAATCAGTGATGTTGACTGATGAAATGCTCACAGTGACAGAGAAAGTCATATAACTGATTAGAAATGTTTTGATAAGTTAATCAGCATTAGTTGCCATCAGTTAAATTTTCCTTTTTCCCAAAATCACAAACGACACTGGCAGATGATTGACTCAATATTAAGATATTTAATGATTTCCCAAGAACAATTTTATGTCCTTCTGTATTTTTATGTCACTTTAAAAATGAATTCCATCTGAAACCTAAAACACACATTGACAAAATATATTGATAAAAGAATAAAAATGATGTTTACAGAATGAGAAGCAGAGAATATCAGTCTCACTAGGCATTTAAACCATAGGCTTTGACATGCATCGTTCTGAGACGTTGTAAAGGAGATGCTTGTAATGTTGAACACAAACAGTAGGCTACATCTCTGTCTTCAGCATCAATAGAAAGTACTACAAAATTGTCTTTGTACAAAAAATGCTATATTCTGTTAGAAACCATTTCTGTGAACACAATCCAAATACTCAAAATGTTAACCTGCTGTCCTTCTCAAACACAAAAGGTAGATGCTAATAAACTGTTTCTGAGGAGTTCTAACAATGAGCACACTTTGGCTTGATAAAGGCATAGGTTAACTATATGTTTAAAAAGAAAATCATAAAGCAGGAAAATCCATCATGATCAATCCAAAACATTTTAGACATTTACTGAGATACAGGATGTTAATAGATTAGGTTGCAGCACGGTGGACTGTGCCTCATATGCACTGTAATTTGATGATGTCGGCTGATGGTATGCTGAGGGTGAGGCGTGTAAGAGGGGAATGCTTGTTATGAGTTGTTATGACCTGTAATGCTACACTATTCAAAAGTCACCAGACATGATTTTATTTCAGAAACTGAGACAAAATAAAACGATAGAGAAAATGATCAATCTGACAACCCCAGCACGAAGTGGGGGGGGGGGGGGGGGCTATCTTGTAGGCTATGTCTAAAACATGGCCGCCATCTTGAAAGCTTCCTTATTCATTTCTGAAATAAAAGGGTTTCCTCTGTAACACTCTGTATTATGGTTATCAATGTTCAGATCATAAATGTCAATGGCAACATGTCAATTCTTACATTTCACCACTAACTCTGTTTTTGTGTACTGATGTATAGCAATGACTTTTTTTATCTTTATATTTAACTGCAGTTTATGAAGTGAAAAATCAACAAGGTGTTTTAGTAAGGTGGCAGACCCCACAGATGCCCCTGCACAACATTAAGACAGCTCACTTCAAGAGTCAAATATACAGCCCTGTGCTGTTCGTATAGTGTAAGCCTCACAGCCACTCACAGGTTCTGGTAAAAGATGAAGCTAATGTGACCAAACATTGTTCTGTTTTTTTATGAATGTAATAATTTCTTTCTACACCGCAGCCTTAATATAATACCCCCTCTATATAGTCTGAACGATGGAACTGCTGGCAAAGTGAGAACATCCTGTACTCAACATTCTTGGCATCATACTTCGTGAGCTTTCCAGCCCAGTTTACTGAGGCCACTTTAGTGACTACTATTGAATAAGTTGTCAGCAGAGCAATCTTATGACCTAAACTCTGCTTTTCATTTCATTTCATTCAATTTTTTGCATTCAATTTACCACAGATGATGCTAGCAATACCAGTGATGATAATGCATTAAACAATCCGAACAGCGCGAAAACCTGCACAGAAAGACGTTGGACAGTACTGTGTGTACAACTGATTTAATGAGACTAATCAATAGAAGTAATAATAAACTGTATAATGCTGCTCTTACTACTGTTAATGTACAGTGCAGCCATCTTGGTTTTAGACCTTGGGCTTGGTGAGGTTCTCTCGAGATCTGACCTGTAGAAGTGTTCCAGTAAAAGTATTGAGTGTATTCTGTACTAGGTATGTTTGTCCCTTCTTGGAGAGGAGAACAATAGCCTTTAGCCCATAGGGGTTCATGTGTCCAGCTGAAATGTTTCTGAGAAGTCCATTTCTATACATGGTTGGAATGTCACATATGGTTTCAGGTAAGCAATGTACCGCTTCTCAAGAGGTCATTTCTACATATATGGTGAAGCTGTAAATAGGGTGGTTGGAATTCTTTGGGTATGCAGAGCACCATATAAGTGACTGTGGAAGAGTATGTAAGCTGTTCCAAAACAAAAGACTGGGAGAGAGAGAGAACTGGGTCACCGAGAATTGACAAGCTCTCTCCCACACTTTGCTTCTGAGAAAGAGAAGTCCTGGAAAGACAAGAAGACACAACCGTATCCTACTTGAAACTAGGAAGTTCTGACATGTAGCATTAGATGTTAGAATGTCTGCTCAGCATGTTTATGCATCACAGGGCGTGGTAGGGTGTTAATTAATTTACTGCACTATGCAGCACAACTGTCTGAAACCTACCGTCACCGTTCATTATTCTACTTTTCATTTTCACTGACGTGTCAAACTCATAGGAAAGCCGTATGTTAAAATCAAGAAAAGTTATGTCAGAAGACATATGCCCACACCTGTATACGTTGTGAGGTGTTACCTGGAAAGTGAAGCTAAAGTTGAGGTGAGGTCTGATAGTGGGTGTGGGATGTTTAGGAAATTCCATGTCTGAAGAGGTGCCAGCATTTACCACTCCTCATTCCACAGTGTTAAGTGCGTACAGGAAATATGTCTTAGAAGATTTTACCCCCCACAGTGGCGTCTGGCTAGAACTGTCTTTATAAACTGATTAGATCACATTCAGTGCAGTAAACCCCATACACATCCTGTATACCACAGGTCACTGCAGCTTTCCTTAACTCCCATAACAGAGAACAAATGTCCTGTGACATTATTCTGCTTCCTGTCCCATGACATTTGGCATGCCAGTGCAGTTTCTCACCTAAAGGTACATGTCTGTGAAAACTTTGTCATGATTAAACATTCCACATAATTCAACTAATTTTAATACGGTAAAGACAACATGAGTAAACATAAATGCAGCTTGTAAATAATCATTTGAATTTACTGAAAATTTAAACTCGATGTAAAAAAACTTCCGCTTAGCTACTAATTCACGTCTGTGGCAATGTGATGCAGGTTAAATACCACATTCTAATGAGATTCAAATACACCTGCAAAAAAAAAAAATCTTTGAAATCATTCAGTGTGGAATGGGTTACAAAGACGCTGGACAGAAACATCACTGTGAAACAGTTACAATGTGCAAACACTGCTGAGCAAAAAGAATAAAAAGCTATTTCTCACAACACCAAAAGCAGTTATGGGAGCCTAAAATACTTTTAGGTAGACATAAGCACAGCATAAGCTCTGCCTTCCGCTGGTCTTAAAAAGAACTCAAATCACACCTGTTTCCTTTTCAGAAGCAGCATTTTACACTCAGCAGTAACTGCAAGGGTCTAGATGACGAACAGCAAGTTCATTGATGTAGAAACTCTTTTTGCTCTATTAAAAAGTGACTTGAGTAGAAGCAGAAGTTTTTTTAAGCTCCACACTTCAGTGGAAGCACTTAACATTTATAGTATATATTATATTAAGTAGTTTATTGTAAAATGTAGTAGTGAATTACTGAAAGTTCTCAGAGTGAAAGGCAGAATGGGAACAGTGCAGTCTTTTTATAAGATCAGCTCTTAATTTTTTCAAAGATGAGCAGCTTCATCAAACCCGGTGACAGTGCAGAGCATCTATCACTCTGGCTTCAGTGTTAATGTGGGTTTGGAATGCTTCCTAACATTTTTAGAATTGTATAGTAACGATGCAGCACATTAAAAAAATGTATTAGAGTAAAAGTAAAAAAATCAAAAACAAAATATGTATAAATATGTATAATAAAAGTATAAATACAGTATTTTAGTACTTAAACACAGTAGTAAAGTAGTAGTTCTGTTTCATTCCTATACATCATCTATGCCAAATACTTTTATTTTAATTAAAGACTTTATATACTATAATATTGTTTCCAATAAAACTGTAAAGTTCTTCTTTCTCACGCTCGCCTCTGAAGTCTCTGGCAGAAATACTCTGTATCCAAATCAAAGTCCTGACATGCATATCATTGAGATTCCTTGGCAAGACCATAAACAGACAGTTGATTCCCAAAAATCCTTCACTGAAGCCAAATTAAAATTTGATGAAACAGACTATGCAGATTACTGCCAAAGGCAATAAAACCAGTCAATAGGTTTGGTGTTAAGTACTTTTTCACATCGGTGATATATTGTTTGTGAATAAATCTTGAGCTTCAATTTGATTTAAATCCCGGGCCACACTTCACCACCCTATTCTAAACTTCTTTTCCATACACTAATATGTACGTATTGTGGCCGGCGGCGCCGACCTCGAGGAGAGAGGACGCTGGAAACAGAGCGCCGTTCAGCACCGGACAGCTCCCAGCTGCACCGCCTTCCCATGCGTGGCCACCGTTCAGCACCACTGGTGGGACAGTGGTGGAAAAACACCAGCAGGCAGGACAGCCCCGCCCTCCGAGCACGGCTGGAAGACACTGAGTGCTGCACGGCTGGCAGCCTCTCAACTCCACTCAGCAGCCCCACAAAAAGGCTGCTGAAACGGCATTCTAGGAGGAGAGCCTCCAAGACGACACTAACGCTGTCTCTCTGTCCGTCTCTTTCTTGCTCCTCCACTCTGTCCTCCCTATAGAATCCTGACCCACAGTGTGAGCCGCCGCGTCCGGGACTGCAGGACCCTTCTGCCAGCCCGAAGAGGAGCTCATACCCTCCTGCGGACTGGCTCTGGACTCAGCCTCCGACCCTGCCCCAGCTGATCCCACAAGGAGTGGGCTGCAGAGCTAAAGACTGAACTTTTTCCTTTTGTCTGTGAAAGACTCTAAATAAATTCCCCTTTGGGGTTGTTTAAATTATCCTGGTCTCGGTGTGTTTGGTCCCCCACACCCGCCCCGGCGGCTCACACTGGTGGAGAATGCGGTCACGGGACCAAACTGACCACTAACTGACCACCGAAAAAAAAATAAAAGATTTTTAGTCATCAATTTTCCTCGGAAAAAAAAAAAAAAAAAAGAGACTAATTCCCCTGTCTTTTTAACTCAGAGATGGACCAGGTGATACGGCAGCTTTTGGAGGCCAACCTCACCCAACAAGGGGTAACCCAGGACCTTGCCCGGGGACTTCGAGAGGTCACCGGAGAACTCCTGGCAGCGCGACGAGCCAGCACGGCAGCAGCCCTTCCCGATCCCAGAAAACATGCCCATCAGCTCCTCACCAAGTTAGGACCGGCCGATGACATCGAAGCCTATCTCTACACCTTCGAGTGCATCGCCGAGCGAGAACTGTGGGAGAAGGAGCAGTGGGCCGAAATCCTCGCCCCGTTTCTGACTGGGGAGGCTCAGCTGGCCTACTACGCGCTGCCCCCGGAGGATGGCAGCGACTACGAGAAGTTGAAGGAAGAAATCCTCGCCCGGGTGGGGCTTGGTCCTTCTGCCGCTGCAGCGGAGTTTCATCGGTGGGGGTATAAAACCAGCCAACCCCCCCGACCCCAAATGACACAGCTGCTGAGGACCGCCAAGCGTTGGCTACAGCCGGAGCAGCTGGGGCCAGAAGCGGTCACTGAAAGAGTAGTTATGGACCATTATCTACGCTCCCTGCCATTGGAACTCCGGAAGGCGGTCGGGCTCCGGAACCCCACCTCAGCCAAGGAGATGGTCGAGGCCACGGAAATGGCAGAGTCGGTGCTGTCCCTATCCCGACCGGAGAAAAAAGAGTCTGCTAGCAGTGGCCGCCCAGACCTCTTCGGCCCCACTCGGCCCAAGCTGAAACCCCATGTCCATAACCTACCTCGGCCACGCTTCTTCGGGCCCCGCCCCCGGGAGCCGGCGCTGAGTCCCCAGGATGAACCGATGCCCACCGAACCCGAGCCAAGTCGGCCTCAGGGTCCAAAAGCCTGGCTGGCTGGATGCCGGCTGCATGGCATGGAACGGGGCACGGCCCCCACCCGCCTCCTGTGCCTGGACGGCCGCAAGGTGGAAGCTATCCTGGATACCGGGAGCACCGTCACTCTGGCCCGACCCACGGCTTTCCCCTGGCTCCATCCCGGTCCCGAATCCATCCAACTCTCCTGCGTCCACGGAGATCAAAGGCAGGTGCCGACGGCCCGGGTACACTTGGGACAATGCTCCCGAAATTGGGAGTTGTCCATCGGTCTCGTGCCAGATCTGCCGGTACCCCTACTGGTGGGTCGAGACTACCCAAACTTTGACGAGGAACTGCGGGGCAAACCGGAGAGGAGAATGACCCCTCGTAGGAGGAGGAAGCGCCGGCCCGCTGCTCCCCGCGCTCTGGCCGCCAGCGCCCACTCGGGCAGCAGTGAGCCAGCCTCAGAAGGTGAGCACAGTCCCCCCTCTAATCCTCTGTTTATGTTCCACCAACAGGCAAGGCGCGAGGGCTGTCTCAGCCAAGAGCAAAGGGAGGACGAGCAGCTACGGGAGGTATGGAAAGCGGCACGTGAGGTGAATGGGGAGCCCAAAGGGGAGCCTAACCCAGTGCCCCCATACTTCATTATTAAAGATGACCTTGCTTATAGGGTGGCTGACCTAAATGGAGAGAGGGTGGAACAGATGCTGGTGCCAAGAGGGAGAACCCGCACCATCCTTCACCTCGCACACCAACATCCTCTGGGGGGACATCTGGCCACCGACAACACGCTCGCCAGAATCCTGCGACGCTTCTATTGGCCCTCCATTCGGGCCGACGTAAGTCGCTATTGCCGAAGCTGTTCCACCTGCCAACTTACCTGCCCGTATAAGCCTCCTCCGGCCCCGTTAGTTCCCCTCCCCATTATAGAGACGCTGTACCAGCGACTCGGGATGGACATCGTGGGGCCGCTGCCGAAGTCTGGCCGGGGACATGAGTACATCCTGGTGATGGTCGATTATGCCACTCGCTATCCTGACGCGGTCCCCCTGAGGAAAGCGACCTCGAAGGCCATCGCCAAGGAACTGGTGCTCCTGATGAGCCGAGTCGGGATCCCCAAGGAAATCCTCACAGACCAAGGTACTCCTTTCGTTTCCAAACTAATGAACGACCTCTGCCGGCTCTTGCAGGTAAAAAGGCTGACTACCTCCGTGTGGCACCCGCAAACAGACGGGCTGGTGGAAAGGTTTAACCAGACGCTCAAGAAAACCCTCAAGCGGCTGGTAACAACAGACCCGCGGAATTGGGACCTGCTCCTGCCCCACGCCCTCTTTGCCATCAGGGAGATTCCCCAAGCGTCCACAGGGTTCTCCCCGTTTGAACTGCTCTACGGCCATAATCCCCGCGGACTTCTGGACCTGGTCAAAGATGCATGGAAATCGCAGCCGTCTCCATTCAGGTCAGTGATCGATCATGTTCAAGACTTACAAAATCATATAAAAAAATTATGCCCATCATCAAGGAAAATATGGAGCAGGCCCAACAAGCCCAAGCCCGGGTGTACAACCGACCAGCCCGTCTGCGGACCTTCCAGCCAGGGGATCGGGTCATGGTGCTAATACCCACCTCCACCTGTAATTCCTAGCGAGTTGGCAAGGTCCATACACCATCACTGAGAGGCTGAGCGAGGTGAACTATCGGGTCGAACAACCAGGGCGGCGCAAGAGAGAACAGGTATATCACATCAACCTACTGAAAGAGTGGCATGAACCCCCTCCCCCTCCTGTGTCTGCCTCTTCCCAGGTGTGTTTTGCCGAGCACGAACCAGAAATCCCCACAGGAGAGGATTTAACGCCAGCCCAGAAGCAGGAGTTGAAGGAATGTCTGGCCCGCCATCGCTCAGTCTTCTCCGAGTCCCCCGGCCGGACCCAAGTGATCCACCATCGGATACCCACCGAACCCGGGAAAATCGTCCGGCAGCGGCCCTACCGGCTTCCGGAGGCCAGGAGGAAAGCCGTCGAAGAGGAAGTCAGGAAAATGCTCCAGCTCCAGGTGATAGAGCCCTCTGCCAGCCCCTGGTCCAGCCCCATCGTGCTGGTGCCCAAGCCGGACGGGTCGTGGCGGTTCTGCAATGACTTTAGACGGCTGAATTCCATCTCCCGCTTCGACTCGTACCCCATGCGCCGAGTGGATGACCTCATCGACCGACTCGGAAAAGCCAGGTACGTGTCCACCCTCGATCTTACCAAGGGCTACTGGCAGGTACCCCTGGCCCCGAAAGACCGAGAGAAGACAGCCTTTGCCACCCCCTCCGGACTCTGGCACTACACGGTGCTACCCTTCGGCCTTCACGGGGCCCCCGCGACCTTCCAGCGCCTCATGGATGTGGTATTAAGGCCCCACCAGTCCTTCGCGGCCGCGTACCTGGATGACGTCATCGTCCACTCGGTGACATGGGGGGACCACCTGGCCCATCTCAACAAGGTGCTCTCGGCCATCCATCAGGCGGGCCTCACCGCGAACCCGCGGAAGTGTCACCTGGGCCTGACCGAGGCCGCCTACCTGGGCTACCGCATTGGCAGAGGGCTCCTCCGACCACAGCAACAGAAGGTCGACGCCGTCAGTAGCTGGCCCACCCCCCGGAACAAGACCGACGTCCGAGCCTTCCTCGGGTTGGCCAGCTACTACCGCCGGTTCGTCCCACACTTCGCCACACTCACTACCCCCCTCACCGCCCTACTGAGGAAGGATCAGCCTGACGAAGTACAGTGGAGCGAGGATGCCCAGGCTGCGTTCGCGGCCCTAAAAAAATGCCTCACTTCAGAACCGGTACTTCATAACCCCGACTTTAATCTGCCCTTCATACTCCACACGGACGCCTCGGACACAGGACTCGGCGCCGTGCTGGTTCAAGAATTCCACGGGGAGGAACACCCCATACTCTACATCAGCCGGGCCCTCAACCCGGCAGAGAAGCGCTATGCTGCCCTGGAGCGAGAAGCCCTGGCGATCAAGTGGGCTGTCGAGGAGCTAAGGTATTTTCTAACGGGTAGACAATTCACATTGGTGACTGATCATGCACCTTTGCAGTGGGTTTCAAAACACAAAGATACTAATGCCCGCGTAACCCGCTGGTTCCTAGCTCTACAGGAATTCTCATTCCAGGTGCGGCATCGCCCGGGTGTGGCCATGCAGATGCCGATGGGCTTTCCAGACGTTCCGGAGGGGGCGACCCGGTGAATCCCGCGCTCTGGTCCCAGCTGAGGGGGGGGCAGTGTGGCCGGCGGCACCGACCTCGAGGAGAGAGGACGCTGGAAACAGAGCGCCGTTCAGCACCGGACAGCTCCCAGCTGCACCGCCTTCCCATGCGTGGCCACCGTTCAGCACCACTGGTGGGACAGTGGTGGAAAAACACCAGCAGGCGGGACAGCCCTGCCCTCCGAGCACGGCTGGAAGACACTGAGTGCTGCACGGCTGGCAGCCTCTCAACTCTACTCAGCAGCCCCACAAAAAGGCTGCTGAAACGGCATTCTAGGAGGAGAGCCTCCAAGACAACACTAACGCTGTCTCTCTGTCCGTCTCTTTCTTGCTCCTCCACTCTGTCCTCCCTACAGAATCCTGACCCGCAGTGTGAGCCGCCACGTCCGGGACTGCAGGACCCTTCTGCCAGCCCGAAGAGGAGCTCATGCCCTCCTGCGGACTGGCTCTGGACTCAGCCTCCGACCCTGCCCCAGCTGATCCCACAAGGAGTGGGCTGCAGAGCTAAAGACTGAACTTTTTCCTTCTGTCTGTGAAAGACTCTAAATAAATTCCCCTTTGGGGTTGTTTAAGTTATCCTGGTCTCGGTGTGTTTGGTCCCCCACACCGGCCCCGGCGGCTCACAGTATATATGCACATCTTTCTTTTTTCACATCTTTTAGTTCACAATCCAACGCACTGTGGATATCATATGTATATATGAAATAGTTGTGATGCTTTCCCCATAGCTTCCCTCACACCACCCACATTCGCATAAGGAAACTTAGCTTAAGCAGATATACAAATTCAGTATATTAAATGATCAGTTATAGGCTGCAGTGTGGAATTACTTGTGTTGTCTTTATCTCTCTGTTTAATAAGCTACTCTGGGCCCAGCTTCTCAAAAGCATTCTTAGTGCTAAAATCATTTAAACTGAGACAGTGTTCAGTGTGATTGTTGCTCAAAGAGCCTGGGGCAGTTCTGACTTTCTTCTTAATGACACCTTAATTCAGATTTTAACTTTCCAAGGTGGGTTTTGTAGATTTCTTAGTTACATTGAACAGTTTTTGTGTAAGAACAGGCACATTATATATAGTTATTGTCAAGTGAATGTTTTAAAACTATATTCTAATCAGATTAAATTCTAATTACTTAAAACCACTATATGTTTTAAATGCTGTCTCAGGTGCAAAGGAATCACCCAAGAACTCTGTGTTCACAATCTCAGAAATAAATAAAATGTGCAGTGCTTGGTGGAAGTAAAATTTTGTGCTCTGTCCTATGTTATGTTCTCATCACATGTAACCCATACTGCATTTCTATCTGTAAATGCATACTCCCCTCTAGCCATTCCAACATTATGGTACATTCACAACACATGCCAGCAAAAGCGATCCACACCTTGGACTTGAACTTGAACAATGTGGTAATGTGGCTACACACAATAGTGATGGTACTTTTAATCTGTTCATACGTTTTGTCTGAGGTGCAGTTTAAACGATACATGTTTTTATGGGTCTCTTCACATCTACACATATCCTCTCATAACTTCCCCAAACAAAGTAGTCATATGAAAAATGTTCAAAGATTTGCTATAATCAGTTCAGTCAACTAGCATACAATACCTGCTTTGAGTCATAATATATATATTAGGACCGCCACCTTTAGATTGAATGTTGCACAGTTCTGGGGTTGAACCTGCCGCTAGGTTAAGTTTAGCCAGGTTTGTTTCACTTTGCTGCAGACCACAAGTTTTTGTCTCACGATAAATGTGGCAGAAGTTAAAAACAGAAAAGAAAGACTAAATCATTTTCATAGTTACAGCCTGATTTATAAATAATTCTGCTACACTAGAAAAGTGTATGAAAAACGGGATTGAAATGGCACCCTGTGAAGCTTGCTGTTCAGCGATATGCTGACCACCCGCTGGCACTGAAAAATGAATCATAAGAAAGTGTTGTAGTATCTCATTCTGTTGCTAACAGTGTGAAAAAAACTGCATACATTGCTGAATAAGCTCGAGACTCAAAACCAAGAGAATGGCCAGAAAGGCCTATGCAGTTCAGTAAGGTTTTGCAGATCTGTTATGCCCAGTTTTCTGTATTTCCACAGGAAACAGTGTTTCGGGACAAGAGCTTCTGGTTCAGGCTCTCTTGCGCCCCAAATTGATTCACCCCCTGAGTGGGAGAAAGGAGGGGAGGTGACGACATTCAGGCCATGGTCTCTTTTCCCGGCAGTCTCCTGTCATTGAAGGTGTGCATGTTAATCACCTCCTCTGTTTTGACGATGGCAGGAGGCTGTGGTTTTTGTTTGAGGCGCCGCTGACACTTTAGAGACACAGTGAGCTCATCCACCATGGCACTACAAAACGAGCGCTGGAAATGAGAGGGAGGAGAAGAAAGAACAGGATTAAAAAAGAAAAGGAGTGTGGGGACTATAAATATATAAAAAAACAAGACAAACTTATTTGCAGTAGATTCACTTAATAGTGATCAGTGTTAATCGCTGTTTATGATTAAAGACTCACCAAACGTTCTGACTGGTCAGATCATTGATTGGTTAATGTAATGGCATGTGTTCAGTTAGTTAAAAAAAGTGATATGAAATCTATGATATTTAGGAACCAGTTCTGGTGGTGACTGCAGCCTTGTGTTTTGTTTTCAAGGTTGCTTAATAATATGTTTTCTGATCAATTCTACATAGTAATGATACATTTGCTACTGATTGAAATGACAGCTTGGACATAAAGATGCTTATTGCTAAAAAAAAATATATATATATGTATATTATTTGATAAAAAAAATAATTATTATATAAAAATTTTGTTTAATAATAAAAAGTCCCATATTTGCCCTGCCATGATATAAAAATGTTGTTTTCTATGATATGGGCCCTTATATAAAAGCTCAACAATAACATTGATATAAAGATTAAACATTTGAACAGGTTTTTTTTCTACACTCTTCATGGGTTCATTCTTTAATACTATTATATCAGTCTTTCTGTTTCACACTCCAGAAAGTGAAGATGGTCTAAGTGCGTGGTCATTTATTGTATTATTGTAATCAAAAGTTTACAGCAGTGTTCCATCCTTAAGGCTAAATCAGTCCTAAAAGAGTAAAGGATATTGTTGATCATTTCTACAAACCTAATGCCTGGTTAAATATGCAGCTTAGCTGTTGGGTTGCTCGCCACCAATTATGTAAAAATAATTTCGCTTTCAGTTTTGTATTCTTACCTTCTCCATCTGTGCGTTCTTCTTGGATTTGTACAGCACTTCCCCTACAGCCACAAACACTGAGAGGACCAGTCCTGCTGCCAGCACGATAAAGATGCCCCCAATGTTCTGCACCCCCAGCGCACTGGCCTCCTTACTCTCCTCCTCCGGACAGCCGTTTCCTCTCCACCACTTCTCCTTCATCATGTGCAGCTTCCCTTCTTCCTGCAATTGCAGAATTGCTATGGTGATCTTGTCTCTGTATGGAGAACCTACAGACATAAGGACAGAAAAACTGTGTCATAGAATTTATATATTGTCATTATCATTTTTATATTCAAAGTTAAGCAGGCTGGTGTATTACACATTAGCATTTTCTAAACGTTTGATGCTGAGGTTGTGTTTAGTTTTCAGTTAAAACTGAATCAAAATAAAATGGCATTGAATGGATGACATTTAACTCAGTTAATAATCAGATTTATGAATACTTGGTTTCACATAGATCTACTTTTAGAGCATTTTATACTTATATGACAAAATAATTTGCTGCGTTTATGGCAATATAAATGATTACTGATTTAAATGTTGTGCTGAACCCTCTGTATTCACTCTCATGAAGTCTTCTCTATATGATAGACTGAGATACTTACACATCTACTTCCTGGAGAGTGTTCTTCAATTATTGGCAACAGGAAAGTGTAGCCCTGCCTTTTTCTTTCTTTCTTTCTCTCTCTCTCTCTGTCTGAGATATTATAATACAGTAAAAATAATCTGTCTGCCAGACCTAAACCACACTACACTAATATTACTGTCCCCTCACAATAATACTGGGAAATTAAAAAAATAATCAGGATTTTAATTCATGTTTAAGTGATTTACACCACTAATATAATAATGTAATATGCTTAGGGGAAAAAAAAAACATCTGTAGTTTTTTGTAATCTGTGTTTTTGTTTTTAATAAAGCGCCACAATCAGGCTCATTGATTGTTTGTTCCAACAAGCAAGATCTAAAAGATGGATCCTCTCATGATGACAGTAGGAGAGAACCCTGGTTTCAAGCATTAAAAGAGCCCTGTTACAACATTCCATCCCAAAAAAACAAAACATCATTATAATGAAAATTCATTGTTATTATGAAGTTAATAAAGGTGACGCTATACAGAATACCCAGCCGCTTTATTTTTTCCACCAACTGTACCGAAAACATACTGAAAACATACCGAAAATGTACCAAACCGTGGGGTTTATACCAAGGTCTGAACTTTCTGTACCGTTACAACCCTATTATTAGCACATACTACTACTACTGCATACAATTAAATGTGAATTCAATGAAAGGCGAGCTTTTTTAAGAAATATGTATTATGGTTTATGGTGTTTTTTATGCCTTACTATGGCTTTATTTATTCCCTTCAACTTCAAAAACATCAAACACGTAGTAACTTAAATGTGCAGAGATGTACAGTATATGTTTGTTAAGATAAATTATAAAAAGAAACATCCTAAAAAAAAGTGTGTTTGAGCTGGTGTCTGCACTAAAGCAAACGTTAAGTAGTCAGATAAATGAATCTGCCAGGGTTGGATAGAAGTGTATAGGAGTGTCTAGGGGAAGATCCATGATTATTATTCACTACAGACTCTTAATCTCCTTGTCTAATTTATTGGACTTGCTATAATGGCATGGTGTAATTCATGCTCTAGAAATACTTACCCATGGGTGTTCCCACTCCATAAGCCTTGGAGTCGATGAGTCCTCCGATTTGAGTGAGGTTACAGTTTCGCTGGGTGACAAACTCGATGGTGGTGGACTCCATGAGGAACGCATAGTCAGATGTGAGAACGCGCTGAATGCCTTCCTCCACACTCTTCACCATCACAGACTGACGCCTGCTGTTCATGAACTCCCACATTTTATCATAAGTGGAGATTTTTGTTTTCTACAGAGGCCAAAACAAAAGAACATATTTTTTTTATATAACGTTTTAGGCAGCATCTTATCAATAAATAACACTACTTACCAAACTCACTGCAGTTACTGGATCTCCCTTTAGTTACCAAGAGTTTTTACTGAACTGGAAAAATCTGCTTTTAGATACAGTGCACTAGCGAGCTGGAATTCCCTACAGGAAACTCTAAAACTCCTCTCTAACAGCCCCCACACAGCCTGCAAATGCAACTATTTAAATTTAGTTTACATTTCTAGTTGCTTTTTACCTTTCTTTTACTTTTCTTTCATTTTTTATTGTTCTTTTTATAGATTTTTTTTTATTATTTGTGCTCAACCATATGGTTTTATGTTCAATTTATTTATTTAATAATATTGTTTAAAATATTTAAGTATATTGTTGGCTGAAACTGACTTTTTTGCCTAAATCATCACCTTATGGGGCCACCCTGTGGTAAAATCACCCTCACCAGTTAGATTTAAATTTTTCATGGGCACTTCTAGTTGTCGCACCTTGAAGAATGCCATGGTAGATCCGTCCTCCACCACACCATAAGGAATCTTGGTCTGCTTGGCCAGGTCATCGGCCGAGTCAATGGGAGACTCCATCCTTTCCACAGTAAGAAAAGCAGCCAGATTGGCCGTGTAAGAGGAGATGATAATCAGTGTGAAAAACCACCAAATACCTCCAACTATTCTGGTGGACAAAGCCTTGGGCATCAGCTCAGACCCTGCCAACAAGAGTACATGTAGAAAACAGTAGAACATTACGACAGCGTGAAAATAGAACAAGGCAAGCTATTTTACCTGATGAGCTTCCCCACATTTCTGCTGATACACACTACAGCAACCTGTTCACGTTCCACAGGAAACATACTACAGCAACATTTCTCTTAAAACACACAGTCAAGACCTACCAACACACTCTCTGTTACAAGTCCACAAATTTTAATATTAGACAAATATAACCTAAGTAATATACATATAAAGTAGTATACTTTTTAAATGATGATTTCATTTAAGGAAAAAAAAAAATAGCCAAACCATCTAACCCTTTTTAAAAACTGGGTGCAGTTTCACTAGCCACAACCAGGCCTGAAAATTGCCAGACCTGTACAATCAAGACAAACATGAAGCACCTAAAAGACATTAAAAGCAATACATTATGCAATCTAAAAAACATATAAAACAGATCTGTCAGTTTAGAAAACTTACAAAGTCATTTCTAAGGCTTTGGGACTCCAGTGGACAACAGAATGAGCAGTTATTCACAAATGAAAAAAACATGAAACACTGGTAAACTTTCCCACAACATTTAAAAAACTGCAGGCCTGAGTTAAGGTCAGTGTTAATTATTCAATAATAAGAAAAAGACTGGTTGAAAATGGTCTTCATGGGGGAGTCCCAAGGCAAAAAACCCTGTTAAAAAACACTGTGGCCCGTTTAACATTCGGAATTCTGCTGTTTACCAGACAATCCTGAAGGAGAATAAAGCTCAGGCAAAGTTGGGCTCTGCAGCAGGACAATGATCCAAAGCACACAAACAAGTCCACCTCTAAATGGCTTAAAAAAACAAAATGAAGGTTTTGAAGCGGCCTAGTCAAAGTCTGATTGAGATGCTGTGACATGACATTAAACAGGACATTCATGCTCAAAAACCCTCCAATGTGGCTGAAATAAAACAATTCTGTAAAGAAGAGTGAAACAAAATTCCTCCACAGAGATGTGAAAGACAATTATCAGTAGAGCACATCCAAGTTATTAGGTTTAAGGGCAAACACAGGGACAGATTGGCTTGGATAGTTTTTTTTTCCTTTAATAAATAAAATTATCATTTAAAAAGCATTTTTTTATTTATTCAGGTTATTTGTGTCTTCTATTAAAGTTTGTTTGCAAATACTTTTTCACACCACTGTATATATGTATGTATGCATGTATGTATGTATGTATGCATGTATGTATGTATGTATATATATACACACACAATGCTTAAGCAGTCCAAATGTTTGTAGACCATTAAAATATCGTTTTTTTTATATTATGGTAAGTAGAGTAACTGTGCATTACGATTTACTGATAATATTGCATTTTATGTTCAAACAACTTGAGAGAGAGAAAGTGTGATAGACAGCACACAAATATTATAAGGCCAAGCAGAACAGAATAGAATAGAATAGAATAGAATAGAATAGAATAGAATAGAATAGAATAGAATTGCAGTTTCAGGTCTTCTTCTCACCCAACTAGTAACATGGTTGGATCTTACAATCATGTACCCAAGGTAACTTCATTCCCCGTCACCACCACTCACTGACCTCTATGGGGCAAACCACAGACGCAATGGACTCAGAGTGTAATGCTGACTCTCTAATGTACTAAACAACCAAATACTCAAAAATAACTCATAATTTAAAGTTAACTTCTGAAGATAATTTACAGAATCAGAGTAATCCCTCTACTGTCTTTACATTCATTTCTATCACTGGCTCTAACTCAATACAGGAATTTACTTTCATTTGTGTGCCAGATAAAAATAATCAGCACATTAAGCCTTAAATTTAATAAATAATAGCCAAGTGGCCACCAAAGTCAATAGACGTTAATTACAGATTGAATGTAAGTCATGACGTCAGCTGACAGATTACTTCAGGATAAGGTCTAATACTGTTACATGCCTGCAGGGTATGTATTTTACACTATTACTGTCTAAAATATAATTAACAACTACATCAAGTGGATAATACTATGCAAGTTAAAAATGTCACATATGTCAAAACTCATGTACAGTTGCGCCCCAACTAAAGTTATTTTTCATTCTAAACCATGGACAGGAGTTTAGTATGATGTACTGGATTGGAGTGTTTTGAAATACATTCAGAGTATTTGTCTACCCCAAGTTCAGCCTGGGGTCGTTGCAGTTATTATTTGCCATTAGCACATCTACTGCATATATCTATCTACTATGTGAATGGCTGTCTATTACCTATTTAACTACTTGTTCTCAGGGATATAAGATGCATAAACACACAGAGTCCCTCGCAGCCTGCAGTTACAGCACATAAACAATAGGCAGTCCCAAAGAGGCCTGGTGAGTGTCGGAGAGCCGTTAAAGCAGGGGCGCCAGGCTGAAGCGTGTACCTTGTTGCATGAGAGCTCCAACTCCAAACCAGAAACTATTTAGCAGAGTAAAATTATTCTCCACCATGTCAGAGTCTGGGTTACAGGGGTGAGGGTTATACCACTCGTACGGGCTGAACCTGACAAGAGAGAAAGAAAAACAGTCCGTGGTTAGAAAGCAGAGAAAAGAAAATATGGCATGCATATTTTGAATGAATGCAAAGAGTGGTCCTAGTTTATTAGATATATCTACATGGTAACTGTGTGCACATGCCCTATTATCAGGTACTTCTGTAATGTATGTGCTGTTGGATCAGTGTCTTACACGGTTTGAAGGTTTATATTTGTTGATACACAAATATTTACACCCCTCTACTCGTTGGAGTCTGTTGGTTATGTGCACATGGGCTTCTCTATACAAGCTTTATTAGTGAATATTTTCTGACCACAGGATTGCTCTGAGTATGTTGATATTTGTGTGTGGCAGTGTGTGTTTGTTCTTAGTTCAGCAGTGGTAGTGGTAGTGTCTGATGTACCATGTCATTTATGTGTGGGGTCTTGTGATTCTCAATTGATGGAAGAAGTAGAGAGGGGCTTATAAATTGGTAAGATTGGTTATTCCATGTATTTACAATAAGAGCAGTCCTAAAGTGTAATTTGTTTCAGTTAAGCACACAAACACAGTGCTTTATATCAATTCATGAACTGACAAACAACAGTGGGATTACAATGACAATAAACTGCATAAACTGCAAAACTTTATGTATTAAAGTAATGATTTTGTTCATTGACTCTTTTTTACAGTATTACCCTAATTCATCTACTCTTTAACCCTTGTGTTGTGTTTATATTTTTGTTACTCTTTTACTTTGTTACTTGTATTTAATTCAGCAAAATTAAGCAATTTTACATTAAAATGCTTTACACATGCTTGCTTCACCTAAATTGCAAGCAATATAAACAGCTTACATGGTTAATATTTGCCCTTTACCTTTCTTATGTTACATTACTTTCAAAAAGTGCTACTCTTTTTTTTATTAGTTTTTTAATAAAATGTAAAAGAAAATGAATTTAACTTAAGATATTACATTACATTACATTACATTTGGCAGACGCTTTTGTCCAAAGCGACTTACAATAGTCAAGTACAATGTAAAATAAGTTTAAAGGTAAAACATCTTTGGATAGGGATAAAAGGAGGTCAAAGGGGAATAATAGGATAGAGGAGCGAAGGAGAGGAAGAAGGAAATGAGGTTAGAAGTAGTTAGTTTGTTAGAGGTGTTAGGAGAGTAAGTGCTCTTTGAAGAGCTCTGTCTTCAGGAGTTTCTTAAAGATAGCGAGAGATTCTCCTGATCTGGTAGTGGAAGGTAGTTTGTTCCACCATTGGGGAACTCTGTATGAGAACAGTCTGGATTACTTTGTGTGAATGTTTGTTTGGTAAAGCGAGGCGACGTTCATTGGAGGAGCGCAGCGGCCGGGAGGTAGCGTAAGCCTTCAGGAGTGATCAGTGCAGGTAGGAAGGAGCTGTTCTGTCATCACCTTGTAGGCGATTGTAAGAGCTTTGAATTTGATACGAGCATCAACTGGTAGCCAATGGAGCTCAATGAGCAGCGGGGTGACATGTGCCCGTTTTGGCTGGTTGAAGACCAGACGTGCTGCTGCGTTCTGGATCATCTGGAGTGGTTTTACTACACAGGCCGAGAGGCCAGTTAGCAGGGCATTGCAGTAGTCGAGGCGTGAGATGACGACTGCTTGTACTAGGAGTTGGGTGGCCTGTTGCGTCAAGAACGGTCTAATTTTTCGGATGTTATAGAGCGCAAAGCGGCAGGACCGAGCAACTGAGGCCACATGGTGCGTGAAGGAGAGTTGGTCATCAACCAGAACACCCAGGTTCCTAGCAACCTTTGTCGGTGAGAGAGAGAGAGTCGATACTTATAGAGAAGTTGTGTTGAAAAGATGGTTTTGCTGGTATAACCAGAAGTTCAGTCTTTGAGAGATTTAATTGAAGGTGATGCTCCTTCATCCATGAGGATATGTCAGAGAGACACTGCGATATCCGTGCAGAGATTGAGTGATCTTCAGGTGAGAACGACAGGTATAGCTGGGTGTCATCAGCAAAGCAATGGTAGGAAAATCCGTGTGAGCGGATAACCTGACCAAGAGAGGTGGTGTATATAGAGAAGAGAAGGGGTCCCAGTACCGAATCTTGGGGAACGCCAGTGGATAAGGAGCGGGCTGAGGACAGCTGTCCTTGCCACGACACCTTGAACGAGCGCCCAGTGAGGTACGATCTGAACCATGACAGCACATTGTCTGCGATCCCCATGTTTGAGAAGATATGAGTAGAAAATTTGTTTAGTTTTAAATATACAAATGAAGCAATGTTTATTAGCCTTTGGCCAAACATACTGTATGTAATATAAATGGTTGGGGGGGGGGGGGGGGTTGTACAGTGTGAGTTTATCGAATATGTGTTTTGATATATGTTTTTCACAAAAAATGAGCCAATGCCAATGAGTTTGAGTTAGAAAAAATATTCTTTTAGTATCATTTGATGAAAAATGAAAACGGGTCCCACAGACCCAAACACCACACAAGGGTTAAACACATTTATGATTTACTGAAACTTAATCCAAAACATGCCCCTTTCATTACATTTAACTTAAGGATTGGTAAACCTCTGCCCATCATGCTTCTGAGAGACTCTGCCTCTCTAAAATAAAAATAAAAACTTTTAGAAAACTTATATAACAACTTTTGTTTCCAGCCTTTTGTTTCTCTGCTCCAGCTTTTTTTCAGATGTGTTGCTGCCATCAAGTTTAGAATAAATTTATGTTTCTAATTTAAAAATAAAACATCTCATATTGAACAAATGCTATGTGTTCTATGTCCTATTGTGAACACAACATGGGTATTTGAGATCACTTCATTCTGTTTTCCTTTACATCCATTTACACTTTACATAGTGTCCCTACTTTCTGAAATTGTAAATTATTTGTTAAGTAGATGCCAGAATTACTGAAGAATTGTCTATATACACTATATACACAATCACACACACACACAAACATAATGAAATCAGCAGAAGATAATTTACTTGGTGTAAGAATTGAACAATAAACTTACCTATCATACCAAAACAAAAAAACAACATTTTCCTATGCATATTCCGAACCAACTTAGGTGACAGTTGTGGCTTAACTGTTTTAAAAATCATAGTGCCAGTAACAATAACAGTCGAACGACTTTAACCACAAGACTTGAGAGCTTTAGACATGAAGACAAACCACTCAAAAGTCTTGAGGTTAATGCATGCTGTTTTGATTCTACCACTTCAATTAATCTAAACCTAAATTTCCACATTTTAAGTTAAATGTATACGTTATATGATACCAAGTGAAGCCCTGATGTAGGTGTTGCTGACTTCTGTGCAAATAAT
The DNA here is from genome assembly GCF_023375975.1 of Astyanax mexicanus. Taxonomy (NCBI): domain Eukaryota; kingdom Metazoa; phylum Chordata; class Actinopteri; order Characiformes; family Acestrorhamphidae; genus Astyanax; species Astyanax mexicanus. Next base: position 29,826,553 of record NC_064409.1, on the reverse strand, counting down.
TAAAAAAAGCAATTAAAGAACTAAAGAAATGTGGTTAACATTGCTTGTGTTAAAGCATGCATTAGTCTGCATGATGCTGAAATACTGATGGATGCTTTTGTTTCTTTATGAATTGATTATTGTAATTAGCTGCTTAATAGGCTGCCAAAAAAATGACTGATACGATTGTCCAGAAAGCTGCAGCCACGTGTATATAATTCTAGCATCATTACAGCGAATTTCCTACACTCTAAAGATACAGTTTTAAGTTTTCCTTGTGGTTTTTGAAGCATTAAATCAATTAGCACCTTCTTAAACCTGTCTATGTCATTTCCACATGTAATAGTTCAAGTACAAAAGTTCATTAGAAAAAAAAATGTGTTTTTGCTTCCAGGAGAAATACTAACAGGATACCAATTGGACCAACTGGACAAGCAAGCTGTAGCCTTTTGTGTTTCTGTTTAATTTTGCTTAACTCTGTTTTTTTTTCATGATTCTACTTTTATATTGATACATTTGTCACTTTTTGTAACAATTATGAAATGTTATTGTTTCATGGCCACAACTTTTGTATTAAAAAAACATTTTAATATATAGCGCTCTGTGAAGTTACTTGCTAATACAGGCTAAACTTTACACCTTTTACCTGATATCTCACACAGACTTATTCAGAGCCAAACTTATTTAAAATAATTAAAATTATTTATGCTGAAAACTGTTAGCATATCTCAACAACTTCAGAACTTTACCTCCACAGTGTGTTTTTTCACTTGACATGTTACCTGGCTATGACAAACAGCACACAACTGACACCCAAGTAAGCCAGCAGAATATACATCCAGATATCGGGAGACAGAGGGTTGAGGAAAGAGAAGACGCCAGGGTTGGTGCCATTGGGCTTGCGGTACAGGATGCTGATGCCCAGTGTCATGAATGGCTTTGAGAAATCAATCACCTTCTCCCTCACATACGTTATGGCCAGAGGAGCAACTGCCAGGTCTGCTTTCTATCAAACACAAAAACAGTAACACCAAAACACAATTAAACTCACTAGCATGGGAATCTTCAACCTCCTGTGCAACCTGTTCAATATCACATTCTTTATACTTTTTTCTCGCAGATTTTCTCTCCAGTTACCCCTCATCGCGTATGTTCATGTGCCCTTTAGATCATGAAAATATTATGTCTTATTAAGTGCTCTTCTATGATTTCCCTGCTGCTCTTCCAACAGAAAAGGGATACTGTTACCATAACTAAAGCTACTGAAGACATACCTATAAGGGATCCAACCCAGTAACAGGTTTGAGTGCTGTAGCTTTCAGAACAAAACCTTTTACATTTAGGTATGACCATTCTTAATGGAACAAATGAAAACAATATAGGACAGTGGCCAGAATGTAAAAATCTGCAAATGTGAATTTGTCAAGTACTTTTATGAGGAAAACTGTGCTAATGTTGGGTAAAAAATGGGCCTGAAGAAAACATTTTCTGCACTCTTACACCACCTATAAGATCCAGGGGCTTGTTTCACAAAAGTGATTTGTGACCTGAGGCTCGTGCAAATCCAGAAAGAACCGCATATTACCGGATCACACCCACTCGACACATACAGACTCAGAATTTCTACTGTTATATGGACTGACATGTTCCGCACATTTCTCATGCTAAAGACCAGTTTTTCATTATCATTTGAAACTAAAGAAAACTTAAGAAGACTACTATTTAAAAAGTTACAAATAAATTAATAAAAGAAAGAAAACTAAAAAACTAAGTAACTTTGCCAAAGTGTCTTTTTTAAGGGCACAGTGCCGGTCCCAAGCCTGGAGGAGGGTTGAACATAGAATAGCAGTTCTAACATATTTAGGGTGCTTTCTACATTTAACATTATGTTTTTTTAGCAATATTAATTAAGAAAACAGCAATTAGTATCGCTCGAAAATACAGTTATCATGGCCAGTTAGCTGTTAGCCATCTCCATTAACTCTAGCAGTCAGTTAGCCTAGCTAGCTGCATTCAGCTACAGACTGGAGTAAACCATAGACATAACACACATATCCTATAAAACCACAGGATCTACAAGCCCTAACCAGCCACCTGCTTTTAGTGTCCTCAGAAATACATTTAGCATTGCTAGTTAGCCGTTAGCCATCTTTAGTAAAATCTGCAGTCTGTTAGCCTAGCTAGAGTTGGGCTGTCAGCTGCATTCCAGTGTTGTGAAGGTAACAGGTAACTAACTTAGGTCCAATTCTTTGTACTAAAAGTGAATAAAGGTGCATCAAACTTTATGAAATAGGTCTTCGGTCATGAAGAATAATCCATAAGATATTGAGCTATAAGATATTCGGTTTAAAGCCCCTAAAACAAGTGCACTTTTACATTTTATTTTTATTTCATTTATCTTGAGAGATTTAAGCTTAAATTTAAAATCAGTAAAGCACTAAAACACCAACCCATTTTCCGTATATTACCTTTCGTCTCGAATTGTGCTTCAAATAAAGAACTTTATGCTGCCCAGAGTCAATATTGCCTAGATGGACAATGCAAAAAAAAAATCAATCTGTAAAACTGCGGTGTTAAAGGCAATGCAGTTGAACATTGGAGCTGGTGCACCTAAGAAAGTCTAGAGCCCTGAACTGGGAACTGTGATTTGCATCACAAGTTAAAGGGAACAAGACTCTGATCTGTTGAGTGATATTAGTGATATTTGTGCAAATTCTTAAAATCATGATTCTAGACGATTCTACATGTCTCTAGCATTCAGCTTCCCAAAATAATGAGCCAAAATTACCATAGATTTTCTGTTATCTTGAGTCTTGTCATTCCCCATTGCATCTGCAAAACCTCTATTAACTGGATGTTCTTTCTTAACTACCATCTAAGTAAGTCTGAAGTTCAGCAGTTGTACAAATACTCAAACCAGCCTGCCTGGTAACAGAATTCACGCTGTGTTTAAAGTTGCTGAGATTACATTTGATTCCCCCTTTCTGGTGGATGATTATATGATTATCTAAATCTGCTGACCGACATCTGCGTGATTCTATACAATAAATGGCCTGCATGCCATAAGATTAGCTCAATAGATTATTGGATGAACTGGTGGGTGTTCAGATGTTCCAATAAACTGCTCAGTGGGTGCATACTAAGTGGTTAACAGCAATAACACAATATTAGAGTAATTAAGGATGATCCTATATAATGAGACACTTAACCAATCCACTAAGATCAAAACAAAATGAGCTGCTGACTAATAATCATGCAGCTGATCACACACTGCTAATCTGAGGATTATATCACTAATTGGTGTGGTGGGCCTCTCAGCACTGGGTTAGAGCTGCTCTCAAACGTGGACATGCTCTGACTACAGTATCTGTTAATAAGGTCTCTGGAGGAAAGCAATGGTCTTATAACTCACTATGCTCCCCATCTCACACTGCCATTAGTTCTCAGCGGAAGATGATGATCTGGTGTTATAAACATCAGTTTTGGGGATCATATTAAAACGATTTTAGAATTTTCATTTTTTATTTATTTTTTTATTTTTTTCTGTTTAATTATGCATGAATTAGATCTAACTTGTTACTCCTAATCTCTTCCCACCATCCAGTTCCTTGCTCTCCTGACACACTTAATAATTCATTGTCCTTTTCTGAATAATATTAGTGAAAAACTGAAAACTGTGGTCAAGACTTTAATGCCTGTGTACTGTATACTGCAGACGAAGCAAACAGAAGCTTTTAATTTAGCCGTAAAACTTCAGCAGTTAATTTACTCATTTTCTATTATAGTAATAGTAGGACATGAAGCAGCTAATACATACATAACCTAGCAACCCACTAAGTAACACCATAGCAACCACTTGGAATACCAGAGTAACCACTTAGTTACAACAAAGCAACCACCTGCAATACCACATAAACTGCATTAACTGTGCAAACATTTTGTGTTTCATACAGAAAATGCATGCTTCTGTTTTCTTCTTCCTATCATTATTATTATTATTATTATTATTATTATTAATATTTATTATTTTTTTATTGCTGCATTTTTACCACATATCCTATCCCAAGGTATGTCACGCCAAAACCATAGCAAGCAGTTAGCAATATCATAACAACCACTTGGGACACCACACTGCCCACTTAGAAAAAACATAGCAACCGCCTGTGAAACCATAGCAGCCACTTAGCAACACTATTTGAACTACCTAGCCAAACCGTAACATCCACATATCAAGCACTTGGCAATAAGACAGCACAAGAGCTTGAAAACTGTCCGCTGTAGGAACCACTCAAGCTGCATAACCATCCTGCAATTCATTTAGTAAATGTACTTTTCTAAACTACAAAGGGTTAATCAGCTCATGAACCGTGAAAAACATCTAAACATTTACAATGGAAAAGGTTCATTTTTAAAAATAATAATGTAAAGTTGAAAAAAAAAAAATTCACATACATTTTCAACATAAAGGCAAAAATCAGTTTTATTGTTTCACTGGATAGTTAGCATTTGTAGCGTCTGAGGGACATGTTATCCATAGTGATGATTTGCATTGACAAATGCACACTAATTAAAAGCTTTTCAATACAAGCGCTCCCTGTCTCTGTTTTTGCATATCCCCTGTGAAAAGCCCATGACTCAGCACTGCATTTCATCCAGCAGGCTCAAAACTGCCTTCTTTTCCTGCACGCTCACTACAGAGCAGTAACAACACAACATAACTGTGCACATAACTTACACATGCTGAACTCATGTACAAATCTGTTTTAAATTTACAGTAAACAGACACGGTTGAGTGGGCTTTCTCCCCTGTTCATTTATATAAATACCAACTCATATAAAACTGATATGAAGACTCACGTGGTCCATAAGTTCTCGGACCATTCCGTTCCACTGGCCTGTGCTTTCCTCCAGCGCCCCATACTTTCCATCCTCCACCAGCTGGATCTCGTAGCGGAATCCCAGGATGGAAGCCAGCTCTCGCAGCAAATCCACACAGTAGCCCTCAAAACGGTCATTTCCACACAGAGGCTTATCAGACTTCTTAAACATCACATAGGGTTCCTCCTGCAGACACGGCAGAGAATACAGTACAATAACAGAGACACAGCGGAGGAATGACGATTCAGGGTTCAATCACAATAGTTCTCTGTGTGAAATACTGATCACTACATGTACAGTATTTGTTTGATTATGTGTGTTTGTGTGTTTGTGTGTGTGTGTGTGTTTACCAGAATAGTGGCAACCCTTAGTGATTTGTTGGACAAGGAGTTTGTAACATTGGTCATTTTACTCTTGTGATGCTCTGTCATATTTAGGCCATTCACAGGTTCCCATGTGCCGATCTAGAGATGCAGATAATGAGAAACATGTTTGAAACTTGTAGATGCAATACATCTAAAGTATGTGAACCCTTTGGGATTACTTGGATTTCTGCATAACACAGTCTGCTTAAACTAATACCACACAAAAAATTCTATGTTTGCATGAATTTATTGAACACAACATGTTAACATTCACAGTGTTTGGGGTATGTAAACCCCTAGGCTAATGACTTTTCTAAGAGCTAATTGGAGCCAGTATGTGATGAGATTTGATTAACTTAAAATGATCAATGAGGTGAGGAAGAATCCTAGAGTGTCAGCTGAAGACTTACAGAAATATCATGCTAACATTTTTGTTGACAAATCTACAAGAAGGAAAACATTAAACAAGAATGAGAGGACACCACAGAAGAAAAGACTGCTGTCCAAAAAAAACATTGCTGCACATTTGAAGTTTGCAGCACCTGGATGTTCTACAGTGGTACTGGCTAAATGTACTGTGAACAGATGAAACCAAAATTAAGTTGTTTGGAAGGAACACACAATGCTATGTGTAGAGAAAAAAGGCACAGCACACCATCATCAAAACCTCATCCCAACTGTGAAACATGGTGGAGGGGCATCATGGTTTGGGGCTGCTTTGCTGCCTCAGGGTCTGGACGGATTGTCGTCATCAACAGAAAAATTATTTCCCAAATTAACCAATACATTTGGCAGGAAAACTTAAGACCATCTGTCCTCCAGCTGAAGCTCAACAGAGGATGGATCATGCAACAGGACAGCGACCCAAAACATAGAATTAAATCAACAACCGAATGGATTCAACAGAAGAAAATACGCCTGACCTCAATTGAGATGCTGTGGCATCATGACCCCAAGAGAGCGATTCACATTAGATATAACAAGAATATTGCTGAACTAAAACAGTTTTGTGAAAATAAATGATCCAAAATTCCTCCTGACTGTTCTGCAGGTCTGATCTGCAACTACGTTTGGTTGAGATTTTTGCTGCCAAAGGAGGATCAACCAGTATTTAAATCCAAAGGTTCAGATACTTTTCCCCCTCACTGTGAATGTTAACATGTTGTGTTTAATAAAACCATGCAAACATAGTTTTTGGGTGCTATTAGTATAAGCAGACTGTGTTTGTCAATTGTTGTGACTTAATGACCAATTTAAGCAGAAATCCAAGAAATCCCAAAGGGTTCACATACTGTACACACATAAACAAACATAAATACACTAGTGATGGAGCCACATTATTTCAGAGAGCACAGTTTCACTATATCACAGCTGAGTGCTATTAGGCATGTTACCAATTGGTTTGTGTTTATCTGCTCCTGAGAATCATATTCTATTAGCAATACTTCTTTATAGGGACTTAACATTTATTGCACATTTGTGTCAGCAATTAGTGCAAATTAAAATTGCTGAATGTATTCAGTGCTGCAGTGGTGGCTCAGCGATTAGAGCATTGGGCAATCGACAACCAGGTTGTGGGCTTGATAGCAACTACTGTTGCACCCTTGAGCACTCACTGCTCCTCGGGCACAGCAATGGCTGCCCACCGCTCTGGGAATGTGTGCCCACTGTTTCACTGTGTGTCTTCTAAATATACACACTAGTTCACTGCACGGATGGGTTCCATCTGTGCCCAGCAAAAGTATTGTGTATACAGTATGGTCTTCTTATTAGTCTTTATTAGAAATGGTGTCCACACACATTTGAGCATATAGTGTATACAGATGGGAAAGTGAATAACATATAGTGAGCATTTTACAATGTTCACATAACTCTGATTAAAGTAAAAAAAAACTAAATCTAATTTCTATGATATGGGCACTTAAAAAACACATACACACCTTTTCTAGTCCATCTTCCTTCAGACTTATTACGTCTAGATCAAACTCTGTTCTTAAGCCATTTGTTTTGTTGAAGAGAACTCGTCCAGTCAGCCCATCCCAGGAAGCCTTTGAAAAACATCATGTAAAAACAGTATAACACATTTCCAAACACAAAATTACATTTATGAACAAACATTATATGTGCATCGCTTTATCTCTTTCTGTGATAATGAGAAGGGTGATCAAAAAAACACACGCTGCTGGCATCTAGACACAGTGCTGCACTACAAAGATGCTGCCGGCTCCATTGTTCAAGAAGCTGACAGTGTCTGAAGTCTGACTTCAAAGCTTTCAGAATGTCAAGCCGAGAAAGGGAGAGAGAGAGAGAGAGGGAGAGAGAGAGAGAGAGGGAGAGAGAATAAAATACAAGAGAATAAAGGTAGAGGAAAAAAGAGACTGCAAAAAGTGTCATTTTCACAAATTACCTACAAAGACAGTGCCTGAAGATAAGTAGAGGCACAAAAGGTACAACAAAGAAAGAAGAGATAAATGTTTGTTGCATATGAATATGACCCAGTATATCTGTCACATATATATATATATACACAAATATGTCAATAGGTTGTCAGAGAGTGAAATCCAAACATCAAATGTCTCTCCGAGGCCTTCAGAACAGATGTTTGAGATGCACATAAGTCTGAAAAGGGATTTAAAATAATTAATCAGCCAGTCTGCCATCAAGACTACTGTTACACAACTGTTAAGATGGTCAGGACAGGTTAAACCTAAGAACAGAAAGAAGTCACAGCTGGCAGCTTATGTTAAAGTGCATGCATCAGTGGAAGATAGGGGTGTAAACATACACTCTGATTCATAATTCGATTTGATTCACAATATTTCAAACAGATGGAAATTAAGAAATTATTTATTTTTCTGATGTGTAGACAATTGGGGTGTAACGATGCATTTGTTTTGTTTTATTTCTTAACTGTGTAAACCTTACACAAATGCTCCACGTAAAAAATACTGACTATTTATTGCTAAGTATTATAAGTAGTTTTAAGCTTAAACTACTGTGATGTTTAATTCATTTTTAAGAGTTACAGAGTGACAGTTTTATTGTATAAGATGTCTAAGCTGAACAATGGTGAACAGTAATGAAATAAATGTAAATACACTTCTTTTATGATATTTTCAATGTATAAACGTTGTAAAGTTTGTATTCATGTTTTCTTTATTCTGGATAAGGATTATTACATTATTATTTATGAGTCCAAATAAATTAATTTTTATTATTATATTTGGTTGTGTGTTGTGTTTACTTTCCAATTTTTATTATGTTTATTAGTTTACAGGGTGGAACAAACTGAGAAGAAGCATAAATGTTCTCAAATTATTTGATATCATTATTTCATGATCAAATCTAGAGACATTTATTTTATTATACTTATTTTTTAAAAAATTAGTACTTAATTTTAACCTTTGTACAACTTTACACAGTTTTCTTTGATCTTGGGTTTTTTTTTCATGTCTACAAGGCTGCCTGATTGATTTTGAATCATTATTTTAAGAGGTTAAATAAATTAAATACATTTCTTAATAGAAAAAAAAATTCCAAGTTATTATTCCAAGTACTTCCTAGTTCATTCATCATAAAAGTTAACAGATCACAAAGAACACAAGTACCAGATTAAAAATATGTCAACAAGTAAAGAAAAAGTCAATATCCCTGTATGACAGTGGTAATATTAATGCTAATGTTATGGTAATACATTTTTTTGGTTAGAAATAGATTTTAGAAATAGATTTTAACTCTGTTTTGTGAGGTAAATTTAAGAGTAAATTTCCCAGACATTCACCATTACTGTAAACAATTCTAATGCTGAGGTTCTACAATATCGCACTCTTCATTCAAACATTAACCATTTCATCAGGCAGAAATGGTTCTTTCTGAAACAATACAGTGTCAGCATTTCTGTTTACCTCTTTGATAAGGCTCATGAACCTCCCTCCGAAGCGCCAGGGTTTATGTCGGTTACACTGCAGAGAGCTAACAGTGATCTGCTGGGACTGCTGCACTGCCACTGCTACAACGTGCACTGCATCGAACATCAGTGCTGCATCTGTCTGTGAACACACATCACACACATGAAGCAGTGGAGCAGAACAAAACATCCACTTACAGATGATGAAACATATACCCACATACACACCCGCGTTATCAACAGATACACAACTCATATTAACACAGAGAGAGAGAGAGAGGAAACAGGGATTCCCAATTATCATCATGCCACCCTGCACACATACAGTCTTCAGTCAGAGGGCACTGCATCTCTAATTACACACACACACACACACACACACACACACACACACAAATGGAATATCTGCCAATGATTAAAGAAATCTAACATCTAATTGTAAAACAAATTAAGAAGAGCAGTGAATAGTTTAGATTAGGGATTAAGAGAGGCTAAAGGAGCATGCAGGATACATGGTGAAGATTAACAGCATGCCTGTCTGCTCCATAAATAGCTAGAGCAAGGACTATTCATTTTGAAGACTGCTGGGGGTGCCCACTAATGCAAATTAAGACTTGTTAGCATTTCTCACTTCAGTGGGAATGTTTATCTTCATGGCATGAATTAAGAAGCCATACTGCACAACTTCAGTTCTTTGTCTGTTTGTGTAAAACTCATCTTTCTTTTTCTCTGTCTTTAAACTGTTTAAACTCTTACAAAATAAATAGTAAAATAATACAGTAATAAAATTTGTGCCATGTGCTAATAGTGATTACATCAGGAGGCTGTATGTGTACTGTAAATGTTGCTTAAAGAGTTTGTCTATTTACAACTGTTTACAACTGTATGTTAATGTTTCAAAACATACCATTCCCTAGTTTTAGCATTCTTTTATTTAAAAAAAAGTTACTAGTTATTTGAAGATATTAATATTATGATGGGACATAAATGCAACAATCATGTCCTTAGTTGCCTACTCATTCTGCTGTACATTTTCGCTCTGATGTTATAAGGAGTGTTTCAGAGCAAACTGTAAATGATTGTCTGTTCAGCCCAAAACATTTTTACATAAAATAGATATTTCATGTTTTACCAGGTTTCAGTTAATATACTATATTTTACTATAAGATACTACTTAAGACTACTGTATGATGAAGAGCTTCCGCCATATTTGAGCCACAGAACAGCTGAATGCATTTGGAGGAGAATTTCAATTATGTCAACTAACAGACACCCATGAGGACAAGGTACTTTTAAGGGAAAGGTAGGCTACAGGCAAATGATCATAAACTAATTTCAAGCTGAACTGCTACTACTGGGACTAATTTTAACTTTTGGTTATTTTTGTACAGTTGGCAGACATCCCAAGTTGCAAAAGTTGATTTCAGGGAGGTTAGCCCTCTCTGTTTTCTCTCTCTCCTTCCCACACGCGATTAGAGAAAAAAAGTCTGTGGCCTGTGTGCGCGTTTGGGGCACTCGTTCTGAATTCCGGGAGATTATATGTGACTCGCGGGCATCAGGGAGCCACTACCGAAATGCGGGAGACTCCCGCAGCTTCAGGGAGACAGGATGGTTTGTCTGATTTGGTACTGGGTTACAGTTTTAGTAACTGTTCTGGGTTTTATCTGTCCTCTATTTTGACATTTAGAGACTTTTTCTTGTGATGTAATCTATCTCTCTCACTTGCTTACTATCAAAGTCACACAGACACAGACACAGTCACTCAGTGGCACAAAGAGCCTGACAGAATTTAAATAAGGAACAGGATGATGAAGACTGTTTGCTTCAATCACTGGACACACTGGACCAATTTGTGTGTGTATGTGTGTGGTAAGAATACCGTATACTATACTAAGTATATTGTATGTTTTGCACTATAAGGCGCACTTAAAATACTTTAATTTTCCCAAAAATCGTCAGTGCAGCTCCTCATCTGTGGCTAAATTGTACCAAAGTGGTCTCATTGGTTAGTGCTACGTTTGTGCTGGTTTGTGCAGCAAAAATTAGTGTTTGTGCTGTTATTGTTATTGATTTATTAGGAAAAAAATATTGAATAGGTGTGAAGCTGGCCCCTCATATAATCAGAAGTGGAATAAAAATATTTCCATTAGTTAGTGCTACGTTTGTGCTGGTTTGTGCTATTAGAATAAATGTTTGTGCAAGTTTAGTTATTAGAGTTATTAGATAAAAAAATATATATTTAATGGGTGGCATTACCCAATATTTATTTACACACATCACCCAGCCCCCCTCATTTATCAGTGTGGTTAGTGCTCACAAAAAAGGCACTCAGCCCGGTTAAAAGGCATTAACAGGGCAGTCTGTTAAATATATGCTTTCATAAGTGCAGCAGCAATTTTTACCACGGTAAATAAGTTTTTACCATGAACAGTCATGTCACCTGAAGACATTCATCTGTGCTTTATTAGATGTGTAAATAAATATTGTTTTTCCTGTAGCTGAATAATCAAAATACAAACAAACCAGCACAAACACAGCACTAACCAATGAGACCACTTTGGCGCGATTTGGCCACAAATGAGGGGCTCTGTTACATAACAGGTAAGAAAATTAAATGTTTAATATCTCAAAAACGATAACAGCACAAACGTTAATTTTTGCTGCAAAAAACAGCACAAACGTAGCACTAACCAATGGAAATATTTTTATTTCCATATGAGGGGCCAGCTTCACTGAGGTCTCTATGCACCCTCTCTTTTACCATTCAGAGGTGAGTATTATCGGCCTGTAGCCTGCTGCTAACCCCAGGTAGCAGTAATGAAGCAAAATAAGCATTATCTGCTAACCGCACTAAGCACTACTTCTTTTGCCGTTCAGAAGTAAGTATTATTGGTCTGTAGTCTGTGTGTTTAATGTGTTAAAACAAGCTACGTGGAACTAACCGCTAGCTAATATCGCCGTGGGTTACCGGAACCCTCAGGGTTTCTCAATGTAGTGCTGCTGGGTGGTATTATCTAGCACTAAGCGCTGCTAATTCCGGCTAGTGCTAGTGGTTACATGCTGCTGCTGCTCTGGAAGTACTTGTCTGACTTCAAAAGAATGTTTCTTTAAGAATTGCAGTTTTGTTTACTTAGCTTACCCCTGACCACTGCCCAGCGGTGAAATAGGAAAATATGGCAGCACCCCTGTTCCTTACTTGTGTCACTTTATGCATCTTATAATCCAGTGCGCCTTATGTATGAAAATAAACCAAAAAATAGACGTTTATTGATAGTGCGCCTTATAATCCGATGCACCTTATAGTGCAGAAAATACAGTAATTGGGGGGCAAGTCTTTAGAGAGTTTAGAGCACCTAGGTTTCAATAAAGGTACTGAAATTTGAAACCACCTATTGATAACACCATATTTATTTTCTGAAAATAGGGGTGTCCTGCAACTTTTGACACTGTATATGTATAAAAATATGTTTTTGTACATATGTATCAATAGTAATTTTCCCAATTTCTTTTTTCCCAATTTCTATCATTTAGAGTTTTAAAATAACAAAAATCACCCTGTTGCCGAGCATCACATCGTTTTTTGATGCTTTCTTGTTTGTGGCATGTACAGTTCATTACACACATTTCAAAAGCATAAGTATTTTTTTTAAACATTAACGATAAACATTTTTTCTCTCTTTGCTCTTTGTCTATCTCTTTTTCCTCTTTTTTATCTCTCTCTCTCTCTCGCTCTCTCTCTCTCCTGCAGTTGCTCCTAGACAGCAATAAATCACAGGACACTGACGAATGGGTTGAAATCGCCGTGGCAACCCTAATCCCACCATAGCCCTCCCACCACAGCAGCGTAGCTCCACTATGTCAGCTCCCGTTTCCACGGTAACTCTGCCTCTCCGGTAGCAACCGCTGTAGAGATGATTGGTCAGGGCTGAAGGAGTAAGAGAGGGGGTGCCAGGCTGCATGGGGGCCATGATTGTGCCAGACCACTGCCAGTGTATCTGAGTAGATCAGGCCTGGATCATGTGTGTCTGTATGTGTGTGGGGGGGTGGGGGGGGGTTGCTTTAAGTATGTATGGGACATATGCATAATCCCATATGAGAGAGAGAGAGAGAGAGAGAGAGAGGGATAGAGAAAGAGATGTTCAGCCATCATCAAAGCGGATGCTGTATTATTCACTCCCCAGTAGGAGGACTATATATCCAGATCCATCTTACTCTCAGTTTCTCACTTTCTCATCCCTCTTTTAGCACAGGATAAACACAGCTGAAGCTGACATGGATAACAGGCTTTGTCTTGCCTTTTGCCTTTTGGCTTTGCATCTTGGACATGCTGGTGAATCGTCATTATTTTATCCATGCAACCACTGCCTTTAAGATGCTCAAGTTAATATGGTGGTATCATTATTTAGCTCAAATGTGGATCTTTAATATCTCAGGAGACATATTTGTGATTCTCACTTAGGTTTCATTCACAGATCAACTTGGTCACTCGGTCACTTGGTTTCTTGCTTAGCAGACATAGCATTATATAAAAATGAGACATAAGATACTTCTGTTAAAGGAATCAAAACTAAGAACCTAGTTTTAGACACATTTGACGTCTGGGGAGATCTACAGTTGCAAGAAAAATATGTGAGCCCTTTAAGATTACTTGAATTTCTGCATAACTTGGTCATTACATGTGTTCTGAACAATAGACAAACACAGTCTGCTTAAACTAATAACACACAAAATATATGTTTGGTTTTTTGACACAACATGTTAACATTCACAGTGAGGGGGGAAGTATATGAACCCTCAGGCTAATGACTTTTCTAAGAGCTAACTGGAGCCAGTATGTGATGAGATTGGATGTGTTGGTTAAAGCTGCCCTGCTCTATAAAAAAACACACACCAATTTGAGCTTACTGTTACTTAAGGAGCATTGCTTGAGGTGTATCATGCCTCACACAAAAGAGTTCTCAGAAGACCTATGTTCAAGAATCGTTGACTTCCATGAAGCTGGAAAGTGTTACAAAAGTATCTCTAAAAGCCTTGTTGTTCTTGTGTCCACGGTAAGACAGATGGTCTACAAATGGAAAAAGTTCAGCGCTACTGCTACTCTCTTTAGATGTGCTCTTCATGTAAAGATGACTGCAAGTGCACAGTGCAGAATGATCAATGAGGTGGGGAAGAATCCTAGAGTGTCAGATAAAGACTTACAGAAATCTCTGACACATGCTAACATTTTTGTTGACAAATCTACAATAAGAAAAACATGAAACAAGAATGGAGTTCATGGAACCACAGAGGAAGCAACTGCTGTCCAAAAAAACATTGCTGCCATTTGAAGTTTGCAAAAGAGCACTTGAATGTTTCACAGCAGTACTGGCTAAATATACTGTGAACAGATGAAACCAAAATTAAGTTGATTGGAAGGAACACACAACACTATGTGTGGAGAAAAAAGGCACAGCACACCATCATCAAAACCTCATCCCAACTGTGAAATATGGTGGAGGAGGCATCATGGTTTGGGGCTGCTTTGCTGTCGGATTGCTGTCATCAATGGAAGAATTAATTCACAAGTTTACCAAGACATTTTGCAGGAAAACGTAAGACCATCTGTTCACCAGCTGAAGCTCAACAGAGGATGGATGATGCAACAGGACAACGACCCAAAACATAGAAGTTAATCAACAACCGAATGGATTCAACAGAAGAAAATATGCCTGACCTCAACCCAATTGAGATGCTGTGGCATCATGACCCCAAGAGAGCGAATCACACCAGATATCCCAAGAATATTGCTGAACTAAAACAGTTTAGTGAAGAGGAATGATGATCCAAAATTCCTCCTGACTGTTGTGCAGGTCTGATCTGCAACTACAGGAAACGTTTGGTTGAGGTTTTTGCTGCCAAGTATTTAAATCCAAATGTTTATATACTTTTTCCACCCTGCACTGTGAATGTTAAAATGCTGTGTGGTATTAGTTTAAGCAGACTGGGTTTGTCTATTGTTGTGACTTAGATGAAGATTAGAACACCTTTAATGACCAATTTATGCAAAAATCCAAGCAATTCCAAGCAGCCCCAACTGCTCAGCAACCACTGCCATTGAGATCTATAACAAATCTTAAGAGGAGACATGTGAGATTACTGAGCTCTGTATTTTAGGAAGCATGTTTCAGCAGCAGAAGATTTATTAAGTCTCCTTCGTCTTCCCATCTGACCTCACTGTTGTCAAGGAGCAACGGTTGAGATCGTCTTTCTGATTTTTCTTTCCTATTGGTTAGTCTAGTATGCTTCACAATGTAACATATATGCTACAAACTACATTACAAAGCTCAGCTTTCAGCGAAAGCCTTGCATATTTCAGCAAGACAATGCTAAACCACATACTGCAACCATCGCAACAGCATGCCATCACAAAATAAGAGTCCAGGTACTGAACAGACCCGCCTGTAGTGTAGAGGGCACCAATCAAAAAAACATTTGTCTCATCATGAAACAAGATATCTGCCAAATGAGAGCCAGGACTGTTGATCTGGTAGAATCCTGCATAAGACAGAAACGGTAGACATTCCTTTCCTAAAAACTCCAGCAACTTGTCAGTCTAGCAGTCTGCCTGCTCCGGACTCTAAACTTATCACTAAGAACTCCACTTCACAGCGTGCACCCACACTGGACTTCCCTCACTCCACATATCATGTGACACTCCAGCTCTCCGAACTACTGATTGTTTCCTCCTGTTCTCCCCTGTATATATACCCCTCAGTTTGCTCCCTTAGTGCTGAGTATTAAATCTAGTTTTTCTAGCTCTTCTACACTGTGTTCTATGGTTTATGCCATTTTGTTACCAACCCTTATTTTGTATCTACATTCATTGTCTTTTGCCTTGCCCTTTCTATTGATTGCCGACCGTTTTGTATTTTTGACTCTTTTGCTTTCTCCCTTGTGTTGCTGGATTTATCGTGTATGATCCTGGTTTGCATGACTACTCTCTCTGGTATGTTATATACACTGGCTGCCATATGTTATTGACCCTGCCTGTCCCTCACAATTTTTGTAAGTCTAATTCTGAGCCTGACCTGTGTGACACAACTACTCTGCTCACTTTCTCAGTTCCAGACTGTTGTTAAAATGTATACATGTATAGTGTGTTACTGTACATAAAGGTCTGTTTTACATATTCAGCTTTAAAAAAAACTTGGCAGTTAAAGTAATCAGTAGATTTCTCTTTCACTTACACACAGAGCAAGCATAAAACTATAATTTTATCTCCTTGTTTCTACACCCAGCACCTATTTTTCATAATTTCTGTCTTTACTTCCACATGGTAAACCAGATGACAGTGAGTGAACATATTGTTTAAGAACTCCAGCAGCACTGCTGCATCTGATCCACTCGTACCACACTAACACCTCACACACCACTACCATGCCACCTTATCACTGCATTGCTGAGATTGCTCTTTATGAGATTACATGTCTACACTGTTGGACTAATTATCTCTTTTTTATCTCTTATCTTATCTTTATAAGTGAGAGTGTAGAATCTGAAGTGTTCTGAAACTGCTGCAGTAGAAACGGTTGGTGGAAGAGACAGTACCTAAGAATATCTAAGCAATTACAGTCTTCTAGTGGAAGAGCACACAGAGAATTTTTAATTCTTTCTGTCTCAAATGTGCTTTACTGGGACTGGCTTGTGAAAAAAATAATGAATTACAAAATAAAGACCTTTGGCCTGGCCCACCACCTTGCTCTAGAGGCTGCATGTTAAAAGGTACCCCAAAAAGCCCTTTATTTATATTCAATTCTCTCTCTATTTACCCATCTGTCTCTCTGTGTGCCCCTCACCCTCCTTCTCTTACTGTCTTACCTGACAGGCCCTCGTGGTTTTGGCAGGGTGCCTCTTTTTTAGGGCATGAGAGAGTGGAAGGCAGTGAGGATAAACGGTCATTACCACTAGCACCATGTGCGAGTTTGGCTCCAAGATCAGCTGCCTGTAGAGGCATGATGTTGTGTGTGTGAGCACAGCCAAATAGTGCATTAATAAGCTGATGAGTCTGTTATGGATGAGACTATGTGTGTGTGCATGTGTGTGTGTGAGAGTGTTCATACTGTGTCAACAAATGGTTCTCCATTGCTTGATCCCTACTTACTGTAAGTAAGCTATTTAGTTACAGTCAGGCATATCTTATGCCCCATGTTATACAAACCACAGTGCAGCACATTTTTAATAAAGCCTTATACAAGCTGTTATATAAAGAAGCACCACTCTTATATCATATTTATGTTCTCGACTGCTCACCGTCATAAATCCGTCCAAAAGTCCTGAGTCTGGCTTGGGAGGGGCCTGCAGTCTCTCCATGGACCACTTCTCAACGATAGAGGACACTTGAGGACTCTCTGTGTTCAGAATCCGAAAGCCGGTCATGTTCACTCCGCTGTAGCGATACGGCTCCATGTCCAATGCAAACAGGTCCTGAAATAACACAGAATTGTTACACCATTACTTTGTGCCATTTTAAAGGTTATGTTGGGTAAATTAAGGGGGATCGGGACATAAGGTGAAATGGGACCATTTTAGACATTTTTTCGGAGCCCAAGCTGTGAAACCACAAAATCAAATGTTCATCAAAATGAAAATTCTCATTATTACAGAAACTGTGAGTTTCTTTTTAGTCTATAACTGTAACTGTAACTCAATCAGATTGAAATGGTGTTCAGTGTTATTTGACATAGTTAAATATTTCAGTGTTGAAATAAACAATCATCATTTTGCATTTGCATTCTGCTGGTACTCAGTTAGGTTAAACAGATAAAACCTAATGCTAACTCACCATCAGTGTGCAGTCTTCCTAAGTTATATCTTAAGTCTTATATTCCTAAGTCTTCCCACTCTTCCTAAGTTATATCTTAAATGATGATTGTTTGCTTGGCTACAGTGTTGTAGGCCATAAGAGCAAATTGGCATTTACTGTTTTGTAAATGTAATGCAGTGACACTGTGCTGGATTCTATTTCCTGTGCAGTGGGGAAACTTTATTATGTTTTTTATTATTAAGAACCAAAAGCACAACCTAACCTTCCCTGAATAAGCAATTGTTACTCATTTTGAGTTTCTAATTGTCACCAGGTCCAGAACAAGGTGAGACACGTGTTGACTAGAAAACACAGGTTTATTGTTAACATAGATCCCAAAGGAATTGGTGTACACAGTACAACTAGTAAACAACAGGGCAGCAATAAATAGCAACATACCAGAACACAGTGAGCCAGAAACAGGGTCGGTACACGTGTAACCATTTAGGGGTGAAGGTATAAGGCAAGAGAGTAGTCAAATAGGAAAGCAAGGTCAGTAACTAAAGATCAACAGGAGAACTAGAGGGCTAGGCAATAGAGTAAACTAAGAGCACAAAACGGTCGCTAACAAGAAGGCAAGAAAGCAAGGAAAACGCATTGGAACAGAGCTAGAAAACTAGATAATACTCTGCGAGGAGCAAAGGAAACAGAGGGCTATTTATACAGGTGAATAAAGGTGTGGGAAATAAACAATCAGAATGTGGGCGAGGCTGAATGCTGCAGTATCACATGTTCAGCTGAGTCATTGTAGTCCATGGGCTGAAAATGCTGGGAAACAGAGTCTGTAGTGGAACAGTTGTCCTGAATGGGCAGACTGACAGCATCAGGACTGACACTAATCTTCTAAAATTCATTTTGAACTCTTTTCAATGCTAGTTTAACAATTCAATAAGTTAAAAAGAAGCTGCTAAGGTGTTAAAAGTCCAATAAATGTGCAATAAGGGCTTGATTTACCCTTCAGTTGGTACACAAAGTATGCTTTTCAGTTTACAGAAGTTTATTTGCCACCAACTGGCATGTGAAAACCGAATGGCATCACAGTAGCCTCAAAGTGAAGGTATTACATAATCACAAACAGAATCCATCACATACCATTACCTACACTGTAAACAATTCCTGTATTTTTACAGTATATAGTATAGATTTTGAATTTACTGCTTTACTGAAACACTAAACATGGGACAATAAACATACATCTACCACATGCAGAAGCTCCCTAAATTTTACCTAATAATAGACTGTACAAAATAACATATAACATTTTCTTGATGCATCTGAAGCAACCATTTGCTGTCTTAGTTTGGGTAGAGTGTGCTGCATATTTTGAGTAAATACTACCTAAATTGAATAGATAAGACTAATTTACAGTAAATGTAATCTTTCTCCACAATGAATTACTGTAACTTACAGTGTATATAATGGAGCAATGTGCCCCACAAAGCTAAAACAGCAGAAGCAAACCTAAGACCACACTGGCTTAATTACTACAATACAACTAAAGTGGAAAATGGAGTAAATCTGTTTGCAAAATGCAAATGTCAAGTAGTCAATATAGTTATTTACATATATACTCTAAAAACTCCACAATTACTGGAAATTCTGTTTCCTCTCCAAGGTGTGAAATATGCAACTGCTTTAATGTGTCACAACACTGTAGAGAGCACAAGGGGATGTTTAACATAAAACGATTGTGTGAAAAGTGGGTGCAATTGTGCACGTGTACTCATGTAGCCTGGCAGCACGAGATAAGCTCGCATGATTGCTAAATTTTCTTTCAAGGTCATTTTTCACAAAGGGAAACAGTAAGCCTTGAGCATCTGCTCCACACACACATACATACAATTGGAGAAACAAACAAAAAAAAGTGTGGAGAGATCCCCATGAGACTCATCTATGAATAACTTGTCATCTAATCAGTAAAACCTGACAACAATACTATTCCTAATAATGCTATTTCTGCTGCCTCCAGTCTCACGATGTTATTTGAATATTGCCTGTATTATGGATTATGTATGGCATGTTTATAACTTTAATGTTTAACTAACATGAAAATATATACTCACTAGATGAGTGCAGAACCTTTTTTCATTTAAACAAAAGAACCATAAGCTGTAATATGATGACAATGAATTGTATAGTTGAGATGGCTGTTACTTCAAATATGAGATGTTTTTTTTATGTGCAGCAAATACAGATAATCATATAGCCTTCTTAATCCAGTGTTATTTTTCATTATACTACAGTTAGTTCCGACCCTGCAATGTGATTGGCTGAGAGGTGTTCTGTGAGTGACATTATTAGCCGCAATGCACTGTACCGAAGCGAAGCTCTTCATGTATTACTCCACATACAGGTAACCTAGCAACAATGCAGAGCTTACAAACCAAATACAAAACAAATGCGATGTCATTATACACCACTGGGGTGCGCTGGATCCCACAGGCACAGTGAAAAAAACGCCATGTCTCCAATAGGCGGTGCAGACAAAGACGTGGTCCCACAAATAAATAAGCCCAGTGATTAAAAAAAATATATGCATTATTACACACATATCAGCCACCAATATCAGATGAAGAGTGTTTTTTACTAAAATAAAATCTTAAGTGTATATATTTTCAAATGAGCGCTAGACTTTAATCTACACAGATTTCTCTCCTGAAAACCGTTTATTTGGGTGAGTAAAGCGCTTCCTATTATTCATATTATATATTTGACTGAAATGACCGATAATGCAGAGCTTACAGCGCAGCTACAAGCAGAGCAGTAATGGAACTATTTTAACACGCTGAGTGTTTATAACCAAACAGATTATATTTTCTTGTCCTCTTTAACTCAACATCTTTTAATGAACAGCAAAAATGGAACTGTGGTATAATCACAATAACACAGTCTGGGTTCGTGCTATAACGTGTCATATTGGCACTGCTGTGCTGCTCTACGGCACTCGGCCTATAACACGTTATAGCACTCCCTCTCGTGTATTGTTGTTTAATTGTTTTGTTCTAATATGTGTGGAGAAGTGTGCAGGATGTTGAGAATATGTACAGATATTTTGGTTTTAGTCTTTACTAAATGTTTTCATTTAAACTTAATTGTCAAAAAGGTGAAAGTATTTAAAGAATGGTTTTCAGTTTCGCTAAGCCTGTACACACAGCAGTAACTGTTATTAGACTTTTAAAATCCTCTATATACAACTGTGGTATGGACAGCAGTCTGCACAAGAGAAAGCTAGATATTCAAATAAGGCAGGGGCAAGAATAAAGAAATTACCATTTATGATAACAGAGTCAAACACAAATGCAAATCTTCTAAACCCCTGATTTGGATATAAGTTATGATTAAAAGTAACTGCACCTTTAAATCAAATTATTACGGTACCAGTACAATGCCCATACCATAAGCCAAACAATGCCACAAGTGCATCTAAATTATGAAAAACTATTTAATGAGGGAGCAACATGTCAACTCTGCAAATTCCAAGCTGTGCTGTGTTTACCAAAGGAATGTAACAGAAACAGAAGGATAATATGACTGAATTCAAATGTATTGCCAAATACAAGTTTGTTTGTGTGTGTGTGTGTGTGTGTCTTACCAGCGTTGTGAAGATGTAGTGATAATACTCTGTCATCATGCCCATAGAGAGTGCCTACAGAAAACAGTACACATAAAACAATTCATAAATTCACTCTGCCTGAAAGCATCCTAATTACAAAAGCCTAACTCTGGATTATTATACAGTACATTGTGTGAAAAGGATCATGCTGCGGCAAAATTGAAAATAACTCCTCCAAGCGTGAGTTTTATGGCTGACAAAAGGGTTTTGTTTCCCTCACCACAGGGCATGTTCTTATTAATATGACTGTATTTAATCCCATCATCTCTAATTTCTCCACATCATGCCTTATGGGCAAGTTGTCTGATTTAATTACATGCGCTCATAATGATTGAGAGCTAATAGATTAAATAAATATGAATGTGAATGTGTTCTAGGAAATAATTAGAGGACCCTGCAATGTACTTTACCAGTAAAGTCAGAGTCATTTTTTATAGGTTATGCTTCAGAATGCAAAAGTACTTGATCATAAAAAATTGGATTGAACCCCGAACTTTCACACTTAAATCACAGTCTGTGCGGAATCTTTTTTGTTTGTTTTGCAAAGCCTTTTCAGCAGCTTTTTTCTGGCTTTTTATCATAAGAAGAAATGCCTGCTTTACTGGATGTGGACAGATTTGCCTACACAATGTTAAGCACAGAAATCAACAGAACATTTGCAGAAACTTAAAGTAGAAATATTTCTACTGTAAAAGACCATAATATGCTCCAAATATAAACAAAAACAACAAGATAACAGGATTAAAGAGTATGGGAAAAATACAGGGGGAGTCTAAAGTCTAGAAACAAAATATGGCAGATTGAAGATGCCGACCATGTTCTAGATATAGATAGATAGACCCCCTCACCCACTACTATCTGGTACTCTGATATCTCATTTTCCCTGTCATTTCATTTCCTTCTCGTTTTTCTGTCCTGCACTTCTGACTCACTCTACATTGAGATTCTGTTATTGTAACTCTAGGAAACAATAAGAGTGAGTAAGTGAAAGAGAGAAAAGAGAAAAAGGAAAAAAAGAAGAAAATCCAACAGCACCTGCTTAAGTATCCAGGCAGCCATTTCATGACTGCAATCGAAAATGACGTGGAACTCTTTCGATTTTTTCATATCTTTAAGCAGTGGTTTGGCATCCTTAGTTTCTGCAGGCAACTGGCGTATCTTCAGACGGATATTGTATCTGGAAGGAGCCTTGATCAGCTCCTGTAGACGAATCAGCCCTAAAGAGAGAGAGAGAGAAAGAGAGAGAAATCTTACATGTATACTAGGAACACTTATAATTTCACATTATCAGAAGTTGTGTTTTAATTGTGTTTCAACTGTGCTTCAACTTTGCTCTGTGCAAGAATTGTTATTTTTGGCTCCTTTGCTTACTACCAGTGTAACTCACTATTACTCCACTTAAGTAAACAAAATTATACTTTGAGCTCCCCTTATGATACACAATTTACAAGCTGAAAGATCAGGGCATGGTTTCCCAAAAGGTTCCTAGCGCTAAGATGATTCTTAGATGATCGAGCGAGCTTCTCACTGAGCACACTCTCTCTTTCCTTGTTAAGATTATTAATGCTAAGATGCTTTTGGGAAACTGTAAGAAGTATGTGGACCAGACAGAGACTGTGCTCACACAACAATTTTAGAGTCTTTATAAGAAGGTCACCCAGTGACGTGGCACCACTCCTGCCAACAAATCCTGCCAGCTGACAGGTCTGTTTGTGTGTGAATTTAGTGGATTATCTTAACTTGTCTTATTTTTGTGCTACATGTCTTTTCGTTTCTTCCATTCTAAATTTGCCTAGCTGTTTAATATGATTTAAATGTAAATGAACCTGCAATTCTTTGACCTTTACAAGTGAGAAGCTTGCGGTTAAAAGTTTGAGTGAGTAATTTTAATAAACAGTGCTGAACCAACAAATGTAGTCAAAGTACAAGCACAGGTAAGTACCAGAGACATGGGATAACGGGTAGACAAAAAGGGTCAGAAACCAGAGCAAAAATACCAAGGACAACTAGCAAAAAGGGCAAGACAAAACCAGAAACAAAAGCCAAAAATAGCAGAGAAATACACTATCAAAAAAATAATGCTCGGCATACAGCTAAACAACATGGCCAATACTTTTTGAAAAGCAGCTAAAAGGAATCAAAACACAGGGGAGGCTGATCTGCCAAGCTGGTGCTGATTGGTTGGTTGAGACACATGACTGAGAAGTGCATTCTGGGCATTGGAGTTTGTAAAAGGTGGAAAAGTCTGAAGAGGAATTGGAAGGCATGACAGTGTCAGCCAATTGCAGGACATTTAAATAAAGATATGGAAAACTACAGTGGATGCACAGTAATCAGAACCACAGAGGTGTGTAAATATAAAGAGAATGTTTCTAGATTGTAAGAATAGTATATTAACAGCAGTATATTAACAGCAGTAGTATTCTGTTTCCTGAGCCCAATACAATTTGTGTTTCACTTGGAGAAAAGATCAAAACATTGCTTCATTCACTGAAAGCTTACACAAGCTGTATCAGATCAATATTTTGCTGTATTTCTACATCGCTGCAGGAAAAACACAGCAATGCATGAGCATTCAGAGCAGCCATTGCAATTACATTACAGAGGAAGTACAGATGACTAAAATTATTCTACTATACTTTTTATCATCTCTCTCTCTTATTTTCTTTTATTAAAGAAAGAAAATCTACAAAAAAACGACATATTAGAAATGAATGGCACCATGAATGGCATTCCCTTAAAATACATACAATACTGTGAACTGTCAGCATGACCTGCTTCAGAAAACTCATTGTATTTAGTATTATAAATCAATTTAATTGATAAGTCCAGTTAAACACTTTAGGTTTAAAAATAATAAAAAAAAACATTTCTGAACGTAAACATCTTAAAAAGCATTGTCTAATAAGAACTACATTGTCAAATGCTGTAAGTGACAGTGACTTGACATGTTTAGATACACAAAACTTGCCAACAGTCAACTAAAATGTAATAAATGAAATAATATATAATAAAAATTAAGACAAATGTTTTATTATTTTTTTATTTATTTTCCATTATTGCCCCCAGTAGGGCTAGGCCATATAATGTTAACACATTTACGGCTGTTGCGATAAACTCTGAGTATACAATAAATATCAAACATTAATCCCAATAACCCCATATTTATTATTCAGTTATTAACCCTAATGTAGACATAGTTGTAAATGATTTGAGAGTCAAACAGGGTTAAATGTTGAAGACTATGAAACGGATATTAATTATGACAGTAGTGTCATTGGAAGGTTTTTACAGGTTTAAGGGGTTAAAACAAACCTCATTTAGACTATTTGTCCAGAAACTCTTGTTTACATTCATCATGACCTCAATAGTCTAATCCTGTCTCATCACCCAGGCTTAATAATAAGTGGTTATATTTCACAATTAAACCATGTATTCATAGCATATTCAATACTTGCCTCATTTATCAATGCTACTTACCTGTGCTGTCATCATACACCACAGTGACGGAGTCCCACCTGAAGAAGTGAACGAGGTCCAGGATTGCTCGGCTGAGAGAGGAGAAGTCAGGGTATAGGCTGACATAATATGAGTCTCGGTTATCTGAGACCTGGTGCTTCCACCTGGTCTGGATGTGTGGCACACCCAAGGCATTGGAGATGGACTGGACCGCATTGGCTGAGGAGCTGTGGGAGGGACCAAATATGGCTGCTACACCTAAAGAGAGCTGCTCACAAGCTGCAGATTAAAGGAAAAAACTGCCGGTCATTAAAATAAATCATAAGTGCTGTAAAGGTCCATGACCTTGTGTCTGATTTTTTGTAATACACAGAAGCCCTTGAATATATCCATTGTTATATACTGCACACAATTATTTTAAACCGGCTGTTGATATTTTTTTTTTTAAGAATTATGTACTAATTCTGCAACTGATTGCCCTGTATCGTGCCTAGACTGAAACGCTCATTAATATTGGTAAAGCTGTAAGCTTACTTTTTATTAAGGAAATAAAATGGAAAATGAATGGCATGTTTTGAAGCATTAACTGTGTATATGTGAAAGTTTATTTGTAAAAAGGCCGATTCATAGTTAATTCCATGCACTGTTATCTGTGCCTGATGTTCTGTGAATAACAAAAACAGACTCAGAGGTCACAGTTTGGCCTTTGTGCACTTTCATCATGTGATGTTCCAGGGCCAAAAAAAGGAAAATTCAAAAACAACTTTGCTTCCAAAGCCTTAAGGCAATTTTAAGAGCATGCATGAGGTCATATATTTAAATACACTCCAAGAGCAAATCAGCTCTGTGGTTTTACATGCAAATGAGCTCCGCAGACAAAACACTCCCTCACCTTTCCTCGAGGCCTCGAAGCTGTCAAAGACGTTGATCCTCTGGATGTCGTAGGTGAGCGTGGTGTTGGGCAACAATGTTCTGTTTCTGTTGATGGTGTTTAGTGCAAATTTGAAGGCTAGCTCCTCTGCTCCGGATGGGCCACTCTCAATGGACTCAAATATCCCTCCTGTGAAAAAGAAATATTAATACATCTCTTCAAGCTAAACTTACACTGAATCTGGGGAGAAAATAAATAAAAACATATATGGAGCATGTTTAGGTTTGAATTACAGAGTTACAGTATAGGGACACACAGGAAGGGACTGTGTTAAAGAGATGGTAAATAGAGGTTACATGAATCCGTGTATCATTCGTTCATTTGATATTCAATTGAGAATCAAAATCGGAAAATTAAAAAACCAATTCGTTTTTTCGTTTTTCGTTTTTGAATATAATACCAAAAAACGAATAACGGCTTGTATTTTGTATTTTTATTTGGTTATCCAAACAAAAATTGGAAATTTAAAAAACGGACCAGGAGCCGAATTTGATTTTGATTTTGAACTTGACCCATTTGTGTGCCCCGGAAGTTACTGATTTGTTTATTCTTGGTGGGTTTCTGTTGCGCGGGAGTTCACTGCAGTGTTATCTACACAGTCTGTATTGCTGTAGGCTTTGGATGGAGTTGAGGATGGAGAGTTTTATCTTGTTCAGAGGAACTAAACGCGTTGCAGTGAAAGAAGACGATATGACAACAGAAAAAATCGGCAGGATCTGCAACGTGCACGAAATCTCTTCATGCGTCTTACCACCTTCAAAAAGATCTTTAATTAGGCCAGAATGTGGTTCCAGTCCGGCCATGCTGCCTACAGCAATACAGACTGTGTAGATAACACTGCAGTGAACTCCCGCGCAACAGAAACCCACCAAGAATAAACAAATCAGTAACTTCCGGGGCACACAAATGGGTCAAGTTCAAAATCAAAATCAAATTCGGCTCCTGGTCCGTTTTTTTAATTTCCAATTTTTGTTTGGATAACCAAATAAAAATACAAAATACAAGCCGTTATTCGTTTTTTGGTATTATATTCAAAAACGAAAAAACGAAAAAACGAATTGGTTTTTTAATTTTCCGATTTTGATTCTCAATTGAATATCAAATGAACGAATGATACACGGATTTACATGATTACATTATTATCAAAACATCATTTCTGGCATCCTGGCAGAAGCATTAGTCAAATCATTTTAGTGATCTGAACCTGAGATGTACACAATTTTAGATGTCAGTTATGATATTCTTTTTTTGACATGTACTCCAGCATAGGCTTGTCCCGATCCGATATTTGGATCGGATCGGCCGCCGATATTTGCAAAAAATGCGTATCGGTCTAGGATCGGCAGGCACGAGAAAATGCCGATCCAGACTCCCGATCCAGTTTTTTGGATCCGGGTTTTCCAGCGCACCCATTTAGATAATCCATTCCAGTTTTGCTGTGTTTTCGCCAGTGAGAGTAAAATCCAGTCCGGTGAATTTCACCAGCTCAGCGTTCCAGCGCTCAGATTTAAATACATGGCGGACGGAGCCTGGAGTTTCTCTACAAATGTAAGTAATTTTCTCCTGTATTTCCACTCACCGCTGCGTGTGTTTATCAGACTAGTATATTTTAGACTGTTTTAAGTTGTTTTCCAGTGTTGTTTTCGCCTGTACTTTATTTAATGTAAGACCTGACCGTGTGAAGCTACCGTTAGCGTATCACGCTAATTTACCAGGTAAGCTAACACGGATCTAGCCGAGCTACAGAGTACCAAACATGGCTGCAGCGCTGAAGAAACCCCGATAGGAAACAAAGATAACCCGGCCGTCCAGTATAAAACGTTTAACTGTTCTAAGTAACTGTTACGTATAACTGAGTGATTTAATGTGTAAATAGTTTAATTGTTGGAGGGAATAACTGTAGAGTAACCTGTAACTCAGTGATTTCATGAGTAAATAGTGGAATTATGCGCTCCTAGCTCTGTTACTAATTCAGATTATTTTGTTCACAGGGATGAACGCGGGCCAGGAAAGATGAACTCTGGTCAGACCGGCTGGAGGCAGCGATAGCTCCCTTTATGAAGAGTTTCTTTGAATTTAATAAAGTTTTCTCTCTCTTAACATTAATATTTTTGCTTGTTGTGTTTTTAGTGTCATTATGCTTATTGTAGTATCTCATCTCAACTAGTGGGTATGGGTAAATTTCACAATTATTTGCAAAAGAAGAAGTTTATGAAACATGTTATGTTTCTTATTTATGCAACTAAAAGGTAAAACTGTGTGAAACGTAGCTTAGTTTGATAATTTAGCTTTGATGGCTTATACAAAATATTTATTATATTATGGTTACATTACTAACACAGGAGCTGGCTGACACCTGAGCATATTGAAATGCTCATCTTTGTAAAAAAGTAATCTCCCCATCATATTTTCTACTCAGGTTGTGTGTTTTGCTATTTTAATACAATTTTCAATATTATTTGCACTTATGGCTTTTTAAGCATTGGTTTACTGATGGCATTTCTGTTTGTTATTTATTATTTTGTCTATTGTGAGTTTATTAATTGCTAAATAAACAGGTCAGTTTCTCCTTACCAACCATTGTGTATTATTCAAACACACCTTATTCAGCTGGCTATTTGTTATCAAGAGTAAAATGCTTTTCAACATGAGTTTGACAACAAAGTAAGTTGGTTAAATAACTTTAAACTTTAATACATATCGGTATCGGATCGAAAGTGCAAATAAATATCGGTATCGGATCGGAAGTTCAAAAAGCTGGATCGGGACATCCCTACTCCAGCATATGTTACTGTTCCAGTTCTACATTCATAAATATTCAGTAATTTGAGAAATTATACTATACAAATCATCAGATTTGACACTTTTTTGAAACACACAGATGCCAATACGCCTTTATGGTAAATGACACTGGTAACATCTTACAATATGACATTAGTGATCTTTTTTTTTTTAACTAATGTCTCAATACATTATTATTTACAGCATTCTTAAGCATTTAAATTTAGTAATGTTAATGTCTTAATGTCAATATTTAGGTAAACCATTACTTAACCATTTAACGATGTGTGTTAATGTTACTGTACTGTTATTGTGACTTTTACTGTAAAGTGTTACACAAATTTTCAAACTGAACCACAGATTCATGATTAGACCCTCACTTAGACCCATTTTGGGTTCAGCCATTACTGTCCTGCTGAACAGAGATGATGTTCTCTTACATGTGGGGAGAATAAAAAACAGCATTATAATTGTTAAATAATTATTGCTTTATTGTTCCTTTTTTTTGGAATGTGTTGCAGACCCGAAATGCAGGAATAGACCAGACAAATATTTGTCTGCAATTAAAGTAAACTTAATTAAATTACATTTTATTTGTATAGTGCATTTTACAACAAATGTTTACAGGGATACGGATCCAAGCCTCTTAAGAATTAGCACGAAAATAACAATGGTAACAGAGGCAAGAAAAAAGTCCCTCACATTGAGAAGAACCCATCCCAACTAACAAAATAACATAATGAAAACCAATGGACTGAGAAAAACAGAAAAGCAATGGCTAATAAGACAGCAGGTTATGAATTATTCAGGATGTGAGTAAATTAGTGTAAAATTGAACACTAACCGTGTTGATTTAACACTGGTAATTTTACTGTGTGCTCCCTCTAAAGTCAGAAAGTGTAATAACCACAGACACACAAAAGAACACGCTCTACACAGCATTTGTAGGCAAGCTGAGAGACACTAGGGCAACACAAAATTACACAGATTTTACACATTAGTTTCAAATAATATATCATGTAGCAATTATTGTTAGTGCTGTCCTGCCTGCTTTACTAAGTGCAGTTGGCAGGGTGGAGTCCGAAATAGCCATGACAGAGACGACAGTCTTCCTATTACAGGTCAGTGGAGCATCACAGTGACCCTGAAGCTGATATTTTAAGGTAAAAATTCAGCTTTACACCCAGTAATACACCACTGTTTTCTCTTAATCAGATCATTTTACAGTTTGTTTCAGATCACAGGGCTGACATTAAATGTGTTAATGTGGTGTTCCAAAAGTGTAAATGCGCTAATGATGCAGTGTTAACAGAGCAGACTGACATTTCTGAGAGTGCAAGATTTAACTGTGAAAAATAAATTTTCCAATAGAAATCTCTCTGTTTCTCTTCTTATTTGTAGGTGCAATTTCCAGTAGAGAAAATGGGATGCAGTGCTGAATAGGTATCTCCTTCATGTCAGAAATCATGAAGTTTCTCTTTTATGCAATGCTGTAAAGGGTTCCTTACAAGCAGGAGAATCGGGGTAAGTTCCCTAATTTATCCTCTGCAGTGGAGTAAAAGTAACGTGCTGCTCTATATTTGACCTCACAACATTCCCGACAGTTTCCTCTTATTGATAAAAAGCATGAGTTGCCCTCGTAATGTCTTTCCAGGGGAGTTAACACAATGATAAGTCCCTGCAGTAGAGAGACTACTGGTTGACTACACCATGTCCTCTTGTGCTGGATGCTGCAACTGCACTCTAGAGCCCCCAATTACTTTTAGAGATGATTTTTACACTAACAACAGTCTTTGCAGTGTCAAATATTACTTTACAGCATGTGTAATGATCTGATCTAGTCTAAAGAGTCTCTGTAAAATGCCAAATCCACTGGAGATCCTTGGGTAGTTGGGTAGTCCAGGTCCAGAACGTCAAAAATCCAGCGCAACAGAGCCAGCAGTTGGAACAAAACCGCAAGATGGATTTTTACATGTAACTAGGGTAAACAAAGCTGTTCTAAAACTTTGATGGTGTTAATTAACATAATTCTGATCATATTTCGTTCATTCAAACAGCCCGAAAATAGACAGTTTATTGGGGGGGGGGCAGAACGTGCACGGGCTCGGGCTGGGTCAGGTCGGATTTTTTGGGCTCGATCTAACCTCTACTCTGGAGCAAGGTTATTATGGTTAATTAAAATAAATGAAATAACAAAAACTATAAGTGAAAAGGTATTAATATAGCTACAGTTAAGTCAAGCATGCATAATGAATATTTTATGTGTGTGTGTAATTAGTAAGATAATGTCCATTGTTTTATCTTTACACATTTGTGCTCTCCGTAAACACATTCATTGATGCTCTCATCAAAAGCAAAGCATAGATTCAGCTTATCTTATCATCAAAGAATACATTCATAATATATTTATGCAATTCTCTCTCTCTCTCTTTCTCTCTCTCTTTCTCTCCTTGTGTCATTCTTTCCTGTCCTGCAGAAGCTGTCCTACCATAATCCTCTTTTTCTGCTGCAAAAACTGTTCATGGTTTTAGCTGTATTTAACTTACAGCATAAAGGTCAAGTCTCTAGAGAGTGAGAGGCTTTTACATCTTTCATCCATCTGGGGATGAGTGTCCACAGCACGGGCACAAAGAAGATGGTCCTATTAAGTAGGAGTAGATAACTATCAGAGATTAACAGGCTCCTTCTCTGCGTCAGGCCTCAGATGATTTACAGAAGAGATGTAACTATCAGAGAAGGAACGGTTCCTTCTGCACAGCTGTTCCACACGAGTGTCTGTGGGGGACAGTACAGGAGGAAAGAGGAAAAGACTGCTGTACTTTGGTTTGTTGCTAATCGCACTGCAAGATCTAACAACAGCAGTTTAACTGGGTGATCAGGAGATATTCGTCTGTGTAGGTTTGATTACTTTTAACCTGCAAGCATTTGAGAAAGTAAATTATTTTGTATTGAACTCAACATGGTTAGAAAGAAAAATATTATTCTACAAATAATTGTTATTGATATATTTTGATACTGGATATACAAATTATGTAAAAGTAGGAACATCACATATATCTTTTAAGTTTGTTATCAATAAAATAGAATGAATTAATCACAGAATTTGCTGTGATTAATTGTAATTAATAGCATATGTTCTTCTTAATACTAAAACTTTTAATAATGTGTTTTAATGTAAGAAGTTCAACACAATGAGACTTTATTTACAGTTTTTATCTGCTTTTATGCTTTTATCTGATCTTTATTTACATTTTCAAAACTCTAAATACACTTAACACAACATCTGTCTGTTGTGGTCTATACAATTGATACAAGTCATGTTAGTATGACACAATATGCATTCAACTATGTTTTATCCCACTAACACAATTCAGATTTTTAAATACAGATTAAATTTCATTCAATGTTAAATACAGTATAAAATAGCTACTTCTGCAACAATAGCAGGTGTACAGCTACTAGAACTAATACAGAATTTTGAATGTACAGATTATTAATAATAATAATAGATTATTACTAATAAATAACAGGTTGTGGTAGGTTAGCCTACCACAGCTGGATGTGGTCTTAGCTGAGAAACAGCCAGTGTGGCCAGGACAAGGTCAAGTTAAAAAGGATAAGGAAGAGGGATAGTTGTGCCACCTTCTGAATATGCACCGATATTTCAAACCGATACGTGCAGATATATTTATCGTACGCTGGACACAAGGACCTAGTGATGCTGGCTGCACTACTACAACTGGCAGACAATGGCTGCTCTACTTTAAAATCCACTAATGTAAGTTATTTGTTATTTATTTGTATTAGTTTCAATAGATTGATTGTTTTATTTAACCTGTTCATTTAAAAGGACGAAGTTGATGAAAAGAACAAACAACCAACATGGATGAGATCTGGGCCACCTTTTTCTGTTTTCAGGATGCTGGGGAGATACCAGTCTAATCTGAATCTGCTGCTACACTATAGTAAGCACCAGACAGTGTTAAACAGATGCACTATGAATAGGTGCAGGGGGATTCTGTGATATCTTCTCACTGCTACTATAATGTACTGTACTGTGCAGCACAATACTGAGGGCTGTATTTATATCTACAGCAATGTACTGGTCTGTGGAGAATGACGGAGCTAGAGATGTAGCTGCAATGAAACATGAGTCTCTCTACACTGATGTAGCATTAACCAGCCTTGACCATAATCCACCATCCGGACTAATACTGCCCACACCATAATCACTCCCCATCAGACTATGTATGTTTGTTGATGTCTAGGACAATGTAAATTCTACTGGGCTGCTCTTGTACTAAACTGATTTACTGAACTGTGCTTCACATCTCCCCACTCCTCCATCCTGCTGAAAAGTTCTTTCATCACAGTCAGAAATCAGAAAGTTTATTATCTCCAAACCCACAAACATGTAAACCCCCCCCCCCCCCCCCATTTAAATTAGTCATTTCCAAAATTGCCCATGTAAACATGTACATGTTTTTAGTGAACTCAAAGACGATAATGTTGACAGGACTGATTTGTCAACATTAACATCATATACAGCATTAATAGCTTAATATCCTTATATCTATATCTACATATATATGAGAGATAGAAAGGAAGAGAGACAAACATAAAGACAGAGAAAACAGAAACAAAGGAAGAGAGGGAGAGTAATATGGGAGAATGGAGAATATGAAGCATGTTCTCTCAGGCTCTCGAGATAATTATTAGCCTTTCAAGATCCCTTTTCCATCATACTGAGAGTTGCCATGGTGAACATTAGGCATGTTTACCAAACAGAACTGACAGGTGTGTGTGTGTGTGTGTCCATGTGCAGGTCCATTTTAATACAAAAAATTAAAGTAAATGAGTTCACAAAGTAACAGTAGATAACACGTTGTTAATATCATGATACTATATTCTGTTGATATAATATTACAGACAATGTGGATTAAATTAGTTTACATCATATGCATTAGATTACATGAGTAAGGGCGTGATTAGGTAGCATAATAGGATTATAAAAATAAATTGTAAAACAGTTCAATTGTGTTTACTTTCCTTTTATATTCTGAATGAATAGGTATAAGTACTATACTTCAGTTTGTTTCAGTATTGGGGAAAATATTGCTTTTCATGTACACAATATTTTCATCAAATTCAAAACATGGCTTTTTGAACTGTGCAGTGAGCACCCAAAGATTACATACATCCAGTACTAACTGTTGTTTTTTTAATGATGTTATGTATTGTAGATGGTGGGATTTACATTGTCTATGCAATTTTATGTTGAGGAACATAATTTTATTCACATTCACAAAATGCTTGTTAATTAACAGCATCCACAGGAAAACAAATTACATAGTTAAAAAAATGTGAAAACATTTGTTTAACTCTTTTTAACTGAATTTATTTCTTTATGCGTATCTGCAATTGTTTTTGCTATTCTCACTGCTTTTTAGAGCTGGACCCGAATATTCGAGTATGCGGATATTCGCTCGTTGAGTAGGTATTTAGTTTTTAATTTTGGTATTCGAATATTCGTTTTTTTTTCTTAGCTCCACCTTGCGCTAACATCACACATCCGTTGAGGTTAATAGCGGTAAAAGAGACGCAAAATGTAGAGAAGCTCAGCAGTTTGAAAGCATTTCAAACTGAGTGTAGACAAGACAAAAGCAGTGTGCCAAATGTGTGATATTCAACTAGCATATCATGGTGGCACATCAAGCTTGAGGAACCATCTAAATGCGGTAAGCAGAGGCGGTTCTTTAATTAGGCAAAGCTAGGCATTTGCCTAGGGCCTCGAACAAATCTTTCCTCCATAGGGGCCCCCAAATCTGACCATCCCAGCTACAGTAAATACACCAAAAACAATGTTAATTTGTTACTTATGTAAAGTAAAGAAAAAACATATTTCTATTAAAAAAACAACAGAAATATCAGTAGAATACCGAATCAATTTCTAAATACTAATTGTCCAAACACACATACCCCCCTCCGTTACTTGCATTGAACTAGTCCATAATATGATGACGTAGCAATGTGCGACACGACGTGACTTTAAACCAAAACAGCGGGAACTGTGCGCGACTAGAGTGACAGCTGTCACAGAGAAAATGAAGAAATATTGGGTGGGGCCAAATGCCACATTAATGCCACACAGGTGTCAGACAAACCTGGTTTGATTCCCCTAATTACATCCATGCCAAAGCAAATACTGGTAATTTACACTGCTCGTAAATAAACACCAGTGCTACTGACCACTCTTTTAGGAGAGATATACGTTATGAGTAAATATTTATAAGACAATACCTGACAAAATCTGTTTAATGACGTTAATAAACATCACTGTGACAGCGCTAGTCACAGTTTCACCGCAGCAAAGGCTGAGGACATGAATCACTTATCTAACCAGCCTTTACTGATTTCTGCCCCCAATAACCCTTTCAATAACCTCCAATAGCCTTTAATAGTCTTCAGTAGCCTTCAACAGTCTAACCTTGCAGCCGTGGTGTGTTCACTAAACTCCGTAGTTATAAACATCCTGAGGTTAGCAGCGCGCTAACTGACCTGTTTATAATATAATCCCAGCAGGGACTCCGTGACGGCTGCTCTAAACTGCTGCTGTTAGCCGCTTGGGCTGAAAGATGAACTGTAGAGAGCTGTATTATCCGGATAGTGGGGTTAAAACCGTTATGTCCAACACAGAAGAACTTAAGAAAACTGAAAAAAAAAAAACGCTCCAGACTGACTGGCTGAGTCTGTAGCCCGTGGCTGGGCTGTAGCTCTGACTGAGTAAAGACAGCAGGGCTTGTGCTGCTGCTGCTGCAGCTCTGACTAGTGGTTGGATGAGGAACTGCAGCTTCCTGTAAGCGAGCAGTTTCTCCGGTTTCATCCACACACAGCTCTAATTACCTGCTTAACCCTAAACTCCTGAATCAAATCGGCTAATATCAGAAGAATATCTGCCGATCGCCGATACCGTATTTTGGCTGAAAATCGGCCGATACCGATACACTGCCGATCGATCGTTCCATCTCTAGTTATTTGGTTTATGTGTGTGTTTCAAGAATGAGGGCCCCTTGTTTATATTTTGCCTAGGGCCCTAAAATGGCTAGATCTGCCCCTGGCGATAAGTATTATTTCTTGACGGTGTAAAAAAAAAAACAAGATTATTCCTGCTAACAAACGCATCTTAAATAGTGTCTGCCATGTATTGCCATAATGAAGCTGCAAAAGTGCAAAAACACAAAAATCAGTAATATGGCTACGCGCTGCACAATTATTAAACCCACATAGACCAACAACAGAAACATCATTTACAATGACTTTCCTCTGCTCTAATAAAAATAATAAAAATAAAAAATGTTCATGAATATAAAATGAACAAACAAAATGAACAAATAAATTCTATGTTAGGATGCTGTTAATCTTAAATCTCTGAATAATAAATCTCACAGGAAGCTTCAAACTTCGTCAGACTGGGTCCTTTAAGCATGACCCACCTAATACATGCGTCTCTCTCTCTCTCTCTCTCTCTCTCTCTCTCTCGTGTGTGGTGCATGCTAATACATAATACGGCTCGGGTTGGTTACCTTAAAGCAGCTTCACTGTAGCTCCATGTTTCTTCATGCTAGTGCTAAACAGATGACTTCTTAAAGTACAACACTGGCCCTGTTTAAACACCAGAAAACAGATTCACAACTAAAGCAATTATTTATACTGCTGGGGTAAGTACATTTTTATGGATTTAGTGGGAGACAATCCACATGAATAGCAGATACTGAAACCAGAATACCAACAATATCACATGTAATACCACGCCCCTGGCCATAAGAACAGAGAGCCACCAGTCTGGGTCAGATCCATTAGGGGTATTTCAACCTCTTGGGCTGCCTTTGGTTGAAATCTGAACAGTGATGTAGTAGTCTCTCTCAACCTTTAGCTGATTCTACAGGATGAACACGGCCTTGTCTTCAGGCCTGGTTACATCTGCCCTGACAGTGACTTCCCTGGAGCAGTGGAGCATCTGCCCTCATGACATGTTGGTATTCATTCCTATCCTGGAACAACTACTTATTTCCAGAGGTGTCAAATAACAAAGAATAAATAC
This sequence comes from Astyanax mexicanus, assembly GCF_023375975.1. Lineage (NCBI taxonomy): Eukaryota > Metazoa > Chordata > Actinopteri > Characiformes > Acestrorhamphidae > Astyanax > Astyanax mexicanus. The sequence continues at coordinate 29,789,697 of NC_064409.1, read as the reverse complement.
TTACTGTTACATTACTTAAGTAAAAATGTAGGTTATCTATACTTTACTGGAGTAATTATTTTTACTATTCCAACTACTATCATACTATCTATCACACCTGCACACTAAGCTTTTTTCTTTCATTACTTTTGCTTTTATATTTTGTAGTTTTGAAACCAGTACTTTTACAATTTTAATTGAGTAAAAGTTGATACTTAAGTTAATACCCTAGTATCTAAACTTCTACCTACAGAGTAATGAATAGAGATACTTTTCAAACTTGTGTTCTCTTTCTGTCCCTTGTCCTGGTTTTACTAAAACTTTGCCTGGACTAACTGTTACTTTACCCTCAACCAGACATATTCTCTTTCTTTCTTTCTTTCTTTCTTTCTTTCTTTCTTTCTTTCTTTCTTTCTTTCTTTCTTTCTCTCTCTCTCTCTCAGTCCAAACACTCCTTTTTACATGTCCATTTCACTGACAGCACCTGCTTAAGTCTAAAGCTAAGCTTTACACCTGCTATTGTTGCAGAAGCAGTAGTTATATATTGTATTTGAGGTTTGGGACATGAGGTAGTTAATTGTGGCATTTGTATTCATGCTGTATGGTCAGAACATCATTACCCCTCATTTTAAATGAGACTTGCCCCATTTAAACCTCAGAAATGTAGTTTGGTGTGTCCCTGACTTTTGGAGTAAAAGTGAGCACCATGGTGAGATCCAAAGAGCTGCCTTAGGCCCTCAGAAACAAGATTGTGGCTGCGTATGAGTCTGGTAAAGGTAGACCGTAAGATGCTAAAAGAAGTCATGAACAATCCTAAAATTTGTGCATGACTCAACTATCAGAAAGAGAATACACAAGTTTTTTTTTTTTATGGGAGGTGTGCAAGAAGGAACCATTGATCTCTAAGGAAAACATTAAGGCCAGACTGAAGTTTGCCAGAGAGAATGCAGACAAAGACCAGGACTTCTGGAATAATGTTCTTTGGACAGATGAGTCTAAAGTTTAATTATTTGGACACCAGAACAGAAGTTTGTTGTAAACCAAATACAGCATTCCAAGATTCCAGCTGTGAAGCATAGAGGTGGAAGTATCACGGTTTGGGAATGCTTTGCTGCAGCAGGACCTGGCCAGCTCACCATCATATAATTCACCATGAATTCTGCTGTGTATCAGAGGGTGCTTGAGGAAAATGCAATACCATCTGTAAAAAAAAATGTTTACGCTGAAGCGGAACTGGACCCTGCAACATAACAATGACCCAAAACACACCAGTAAATCCACCAAGGACTGGCCGAAAACTAAGAAGTGGAGAGTCCTGGAATGGCCAAGTCAAAGTCCAGATCTCAATCCAGTTGAGATGCTGCGATTTAAAACAAGCTGTACATGCAAGAAGTCCCTCAAACATCTCACAGCTGAAAGAATTCTGTGTTGAGGAGTGGGGCAAACGTTCTTCAGATCAATATCAGAGATTGGTAGATGGCTACAAGAAGCGTCTCACTGGTGTTATTTCAGCAAAAGGGGGAAACACTAGTTATTTAAGATGCAGGTGCGCTCTGACTTTGGCGTGTTGATATCTTAACAGAGCCTCACTGTTTGTGTGTCTTAGCAGAGAATGTTATTTTATTCTTCATTCTGTTTATTGTATATGTAAAAGCTTGATTTGCATGCGGCAGCGCATCTGTGTGTGTAATGAGTGTGGGTGTAGCGCACATAACATGTTCGGTGCTCCTGCATGGCTCACATAAGACAGGGTTTTAATCAGTCAGTGGTCCACCTGTATTTCCCTTTTCCAAGACAGAAACACGTCTCTTCCAAACCACCAAAACTAATCGGCGTAGACTCTGATGCTATTTTAACGACGTGTGTGCAAGGTGTAAAAATAGACTGTTGACAGGGTGTAAGATAGCAACAAGCATTGTGACGTGCCTTGTGCAGGGTGCACGATAGGGCCTTTAGTAGGTTACACAATTGACATCTATCCTATTGGCCCCTGATATTCTTTCTTTACATTATTGGTGTGTCCAGCCACCTCTAAATCACCATCAGTGTAGACTCTTACCTATCAGGGATACATCCATAATTCAGTTTTATTTTAGATAGTGGTTAGCGTCCTGAGTGGAGTGTTGTAGACCATAAGTGCAAGTTACCATTTCCTTTGCTGTACAGCATGACTTTATGATGGCTGAGAACTGGAATGCAGTAACTTTGCAGTGTTTCTGCTGCCAGTATATTACTATTTAATACAATTAAGTGTATGGCTAGCTTATATACTACATTACTTCAGTGGCAACTAAAATCTCCAAGCATGTAAAGTACATACGGTTATTACAAATAATCACTACAGTATCGTAATTAATTAATTGTATGTTATTCTTAGGTTAAGCTTCGGCATAAATAAACACATTAAATGAGTTTTATCTGTAATTATTGTAATTATAATTTATCTGTAATTATTGTTGCATATTTGCAACAATATGTCAATTAAGGAGTGTTTCATGTTAGATAAAGCACGAGTAGAATGCAAAGAAGACATCCACATTGAACAGACAGGGAATCTCTGACAATACATTGAGATTATTTTAATCAGTTTAGTTTCATTTATTAATTGTGCAAACCTATAACAAAAGTAATCCTTTTACAAATGGGCTACATTTTAGTGAGAAACAAAGCAGTCAGCTAAAACCTAAGTAGCCCACTGGGAAAATTGCCTGATTTGCCACTAAGGCATTTTGGATAACTCTTCACACTCAGCAACAGCTCATCTCAGGAACACCCCGCTGGGATGCGTAAGGAAGCATACAGAGCAACCAGAGCAACGGCAGCACTATTCAGATCTGAAACCTGCAGCACTGCACATGCGCTGTAATTCTCTCTTCACTCTCTATCAGTGGAGTCTGGTTATACAAGGTACAGATTCATGTGTGTAAAAGAGGAAAGCTGGAATATCTTCATATCATATGCTATCAGTGTTGCAGTAACACAGACCCACCATTTGCATGTACTCGCATAAATTAAGTTTATTTTACATAAAATTGGATATTTCCATTACTTAATATTTTGAGTTAGGTGAACATTTATGTATATATTCAAAAAGAATTCACTTTATAATAAGTCCACTTTTACCACTGACCACTTCTTCACTACTGGTTTTCTGAGCTGTTGGCTCGGTGTTGTTTGTGTGCTATACTGTTCTTTCTATAGCATTTTCTTTCTCTATATAATTTTATAGTATTCTGCTTAGAATAGTAAATCAGAGAGCAGGCTCAATCTGTTTTATTTAACCAACAAAATTCACAGCAAAATTATTGTGCAAAGTAAATGAAGTAAAAAGCATCAATTAAATTACCTTAAAAAAGAACAGAAACAAATTGTCCTCTATCCAGGCCCCCAGTGTATGAGTGATTTGAAGCTGAATTGTCATAAGAATTGTTGTTAAGCTGGGCAGACTTTTAACTAACAGTAAAGTGTGAAGAATAGTAAAGTGTGTGAAGGATAGGTAATGTGCTGATCTCCATTTACAGTATGGTTTGTACCTCCAGACAAAAGGATCGGAAAAAACTGCACGCAGCGCATTTCAGTAACTCCACTGTTAGGTAATGTGAGAGTAATATTACATTAAGATGTGAACATGTTATTAATCCACAAATTGCAGAGAGAACAGAACCAATCCAACCTGTCCCTGTTTGCGGTTTACGGTCACTGGTTTATACTGATCCAACTAATCAACTAACAACTAGCTTATCAACTAACTATCTGCCCTCACTGAGGAGAGCTGAGTGATGCAGCAGCAAAACAGGAGAGTTTTACTCCAAAACCACAGAGCTAACCAAACTAACTGAAGAAGAGTCTAAAAGACTTAATGCTTAATGTGGGTTTTACTTTCCACTAACGCCTGTTATAAGGACGAATCTTAACGTGGCTTAATGTAATAAAACAACAAGCCACAAACACCAAGCATCTTATTTTTTACTGCATAACAAACTTAGTTGAGCTTCAGTTGCTCGCCGGTCCGGCAACTTCACTGCGACCTCTCCGCGGAGCACGCCGGCCCGGCAAACGACTAAATCCCGGCTACTTCACTGCGACCTCTCCGTGGGGCACGCCAGCCCAGCGAGCTCCGCGGAGAGGTCGCAGTGGAGTAGCCGCGCTTCAGTTGCCTGCCAGAATAAACTCCACACAGTTTTAAGTCCAACTGGGAAGCAGCTGTGAGAATGTTACCTGTAAGTAGGTCATGCACCGTGAACTTCTAAAACTCTGATAAAGCTCTCTGAAAAATTAAACTAAAAGTAAAGCTAAGAACTTTTGACTTGCAGCGCTGTTCTTAAACATTTCTCTAAAATAATAGGTCTATGCTCCTTCAGTGTTGCAGTGTTAATTAACATTATTCTGAACAGATTTCGCTCATTCAAACAGCCAGTTTATGGGTCAGGTCGGGCTCATAATGACAGTTTATGAGTCGGGCTTGGGCAGGTCTGTCCTGAGACAGCGCGCTGCAGAACGGGCCCGGGCTGGATAGGGTCTGTTGTGAGACAACGTGAGGGTTGGGGCGGGGCTGGTGACGTCACGCATTGCATTGTTTAATATCGCGATATTATCGCCGGAAAACAAAAACAATGCAATGTAATTTTTTTCCAATATCGTGCAGCCCTAATGTTCATGTTGTAATAGTTTTACTGTTTGTGTTTTTAAAAATCAGATGTTGAATCAGATTGGTAGAGGTGGGTAACTTTCGTTTACTACTCAGCTTCACTACAGTGATGTGAGTTTATTGTTAACACACATAGGATTTCTAATTTTATTGAGCTATGGTTTATTATAGGTTGAGGATATGACATTGAATCAACTTTGCTATATCAATGTTGATTCACTTTTCAAAATGAACAGTTGATTCAATGTGGATTTAACCATAACATCTACGTTAATACAACGTTTATTTAACGTTAAAAATGCCAGCTGGGGAATAAATCACTATAACCTATATTACTGATCCACTGTAAAATCCAGAGAGGCTGTGGAGTAAACAGGCTGGATGATAACAGTAAATGATGTATTTTGAGTTTGCTGGTGTAGCTGGTCTGTCAGTATATCCAGGGTGGTGTTGGATCAGTATAATTAAAGCTCATACCGATAGAGCAGCGTTTAGAACAGACAACACGCCACCGTCACTGGTCTCAGCTACACTGGTAAAACGTGTTACAGCGTTTAAAGCTGGTTCTGGGTAATCCGCGCTGTTGGGTCAGAGAGGGCAGTTAGTTCATTAGTTGGATCAGCTTTGTGTAAATATTTTTAAACCTGAGGAATATATTGCTTTAAATGAGTCTACTCCCCCCAGTTTTTAGCTAGTTTTTAGCTATTACACACAGCTCTGGTCGTGGTGGTGGTGTTATGATTCAACAGGTGTCAGGTATAACTCAGAACTAAGGATTTGAGTTTTAAAGTAGCAGGCCCGTCTCCTGCTTCCAAAGCGCAGCATTCATTCCTGCTGATAACACTGTCTCGTCCTCCAGGACCATACTCAGACTGTATTAGTGAATTTGCTGACTTTCTAACAACAGTAGCTCTTCTTTCTGATAAGGTCGTAATTGTTTAAGGCTTTAATATTCACTTTGAAAATAATCAGGACCCAATAAAGGTTGCGTTTAAATCAGTCTTAGATGCTCTAGGCTTCAAACAAAATGTTACTGGCCCCACTCACCGATGTTTGACTTAGTTTTGACACTGGGTATCAAGGCTAAGAATATAGTTACTCTTTCTTAACATGACTCAATATCTGATTATTATTTAATTATATAATATAGTTCAATGAAAATATCCTCCTCCCTCCCGCCGTATCAGCAAGCGTAAAATAACAACCTCAATCATTAATGCATTTACGATCCAAGTGTACTGTCTAACTATAGACCTATTTCAAACTTACCATTTATTCCTAAGATTTAAAAAAAGCTGTGGCTCAACAACTTTGCTCTTACCTGCAAAGAAACCAAATCTATGAAAAATTTCAATCTGGATTTAGGCCTCATCACAGCACTGAGACAGCTTTAGTTAAAATAACAAACGATCTACTTACAGCTGCCGACCAAGGCTGTGTTTCCCTACTGGTACTTTTTTATCTGAGCGCAGCCTTTGATACAATAGATCATACTATCCTTTTAGAAAGACTAGAGAACATGGTCGGTGTAACTGGAACTGCCTCATCATGGTTTAAATCATACTTAACCGATCGCTATCAGTTTGTGAGGTTAAATGATTTGTCTTCCAGTTATACCAAGGTAAGATATGGAATTCCACAAGGCTCTATATTAGGACCGTTATTATTTACATTATATATGCTCCCACTGGGCAAAGTTATTAGAAAACATGACGTTAATTTTTCATTGTTATGCGGATGACACGCAGCTCTTCATATCAGCCAAACCTGATGACAGAGTGAGATTAAAGAAAATTGAGGATTGTGTAAAAGATGTGAAATTGTGCATGTCGCACAACTTCCTCCTACTAAATAGTGATAAAACAGAAGTTCTCCTATTAGGCCCTAAAGCTGCTAGAAATAAATTATCAGACTTAATGCTAAATCTGTACGACTTCTCCGTCACCCCTGGTTCAGCAGCTAAAAATCTTGGAGTTATTATAGATTCAGATCTAGCATTCGATAAACACATATCTAATGTTACTAGAACAGCTTTTCTACACCTCCGTAATATTGCCAAGATAAGAAATGCCTGATCACTGCATGATGCAGAAAAATTAGTCCATGCCTTCATTACCTCAAGACTAGATTATTGTAATGCGCTACTGTCTGGATGTTCCTGCAGTAACTTAAATAAACTTCAGCTAGTTCAAAATGCTGCAGCCAGGGTCCTTACTAAAACGAGAAAATTTGACCATATTAGTCCAGTCAGCACTGCACTGGCTTCCAGTCAAATTCCGCATAGACTATAAAATTCTACTGTTAACGTATAAAGCCCTACACGGGCTCGCTCCTGAGTATTTACGAGACCTCATCTCCTATTATGAACCACCACGATTACTTAGATCTCAGGGTGCTGGTTTCTTAGTAGTTCCTAAAATTCAGAGGAGCTCTGCAGGAGGAAGAGCTTTCTCTTATAAAGCGCCTCAACTCTGGAATAATCTCCCCGAATATGTTCGGGACTCAGACACTGTTTTCAATCTTTAAGTCTAGACTGAAAACTTACTTTTTTAGTTTAGCTTTTGGTAATTCATAAGGCTGCAGATCCAGGGGTTCATGGACAGAGGAAATTGTGGGTAAACTGAGATGCTGGTGCTGTTGTTCTCCCACTGCACACGGTCACTCAGGTTTGTGGACGGTGGAGTGGGTGGATGCCAGTGTTTCAGGGAGCCTCCATGTCTATGTTACCTTCTGGCTCACTACCTTTAGTTAGGCTGTTTTATTCAGATCTGCCGGAGTCATTAGCCACACTCTGATAATGTTTTATATTCTCTGTTTTACATAAATCCAGTCAAAACTAATTCCATCTCTCTGCTTTCCTCCGAGTTACTGACCGTCCACCTGTCTGACCCGATACCGATGTTGGACCCTCAGGCTCTCCCGTCTCCTGTCCGGCCAGACTGATGGAAGTTTCTGAAGTCAGCTCTTCTCCATCCACCACCCACCACAAATCAGCTGCTCATCATCCATCTTACTCTCCACTACAGACTACATCCAAGCCATTAGTGGCGCTGCTATACTATGTACTGAATATATAAAACCTGTGTGGATATATAAAGATATAAAATAATTTCAAAGCTTTTTGACCAGTGGTTGCATGGTCCCCCCTTATATGTGAGTCTTGGTCCTCCCAAGGTTTCCTCCTCCTGCAGCTTTTTCCTTGCCTCCGCGCTCACTGGGGGTTCTGTATTCTGAATTTTCTATGTTTAATGTTTCACCTGATTCTTTGTCCTGTAATCATGTTTCTGTAAAGCTGCTTTGTGCCAACACCAGTTGTAAAAAGTGCTATACAAATAAATTTGATTTAATTTGATTTATAAACAACCTCCACTCTAACCTGGATTGTATAGTGCCAACAAAAATAAAACAAATTAGGTATAAAAAGCTAGCACCGTGGTATAATGACCACACGTTAATTAAAACTGAGGTCCTTCTATTAGGTCCTAATATTGATAAAACCATAAATGTTAATACTGTAGACATAGACGGTCACTTAATTATACCTGGTAAAACTGTGAGAAACCTTGGGATTATCTTTGACCCAATTCTCTACTTTGATGCACACATATGTAGCAAAGTCAAAACTGCATTCTTCCACTTACAAAATATAGCTAAAATACGCAGTATACTCTCTCTGGAAGATGCTGAGCAGCTGGTGCATGCATTCATAACCTCCAGGCTGGACTACTGCAACGTGTTGTTGGCTGGAAGTCCACATAAATTACTCCATAAACTCCAGCTAGTTCAGAATGCAGCCGCGAGAGTGCTTACTAGAGCTAGACAGTTTGATCATATTAAACCTATTCTTTCCTCCCTACACTGGCTACCTGTTAAATTTTGTATAGATTATAAAATACTTCTCCTGACGTATGACATTATCTAGAGTAACTTCTTACTCCTTATAATCCGGCACGTTCACTCTGCTCTCAAGACGCTGGCCTGTTATTAGTCCCGCGTATTAGAAAAAACTATGCAGGAGGAAGAGCTTTCTTTTATAAAGCTCCCCAACTTTAGAATAGCCTCCCTATTAATATTCAGGACTCAGACACACTCTCAATCTTTAAGTCTAAACATTTCTATTTGCTCAAGCTTTTGAATAATGTCTCATAACAGTTTCTGTAATTTTTCTCTTACTGTTTCCCTGCTAGCTATACCTCTTACAGCTCACACAGCAAACATAAACCCTGCCCAAATCATCTGCTTTCTCTTTCTCTCCCTCATGCCCTGAGCTGCTGCCTCCATGTGCCCATCCCACTCCAGCAGAGTTTTATAAAACCATTCTAACCCCTTTTTCTTCCCTCCCCTCTCTGTTCTCTCTCTCTATCTCTCTATCTGAGATGCCCGGCTGGTCGGCCTGCCTGGATGTGTCCATCTGTGGTTCCAGCTTTCAGGAATCAGCCCTGTCCTTCTACTCATCTGAATTATTACACAACCTAACTCTTGTTTTTTTAGTTTTCTCTATCTTACTCTTCTGCATGTATGGAGATGCCCTGTTCCTCATGTTCCCAGCCTGGCTCTCCACTGCCCACTGTGTTGTACTCCGGCTCTGAAACCCTGCACTGATCAACATTTATAACAGTTTGTTATTTGTTTGTACTGAGCGGGACAACCCGTGTAGGATGGGGTCCTCTCACTGAGTCTTGCTTCCTTTCAAGGTTTCTTCCTCTTAAAGGGAGTTTTTTCTTGCCACTGTGTCACCATAAAATTGGCATCTCTGTAGTGCTGCTCATAAGAGGCGTGGACCTGTTTTCTCTGTAAAGCTGCTTTGTGACAACTTTTGTTGTAAAAAGCGCTATATAAATAAAACTGAATTGAGTTGAAAAGACAGATTGTTTAATAAAATTGATTTAAAAAATATGAATTCTGTATTTTGCATTTTAATGTATTTAATGTAATTTTAAATATACTAAAACATTTACCTGTCAGTCCTGATGCTGTCAGACGGCCTGCTTTAGACTCTAAACTATTAACTTAAGACTCCAATTCCCAGTATGCACCCACACTGGACTTCCCTGACTCCACTGATCACAGGATACTATGGTTTCCGCTCTACAAGCTACTAATTGGTTCCACCTGCCCTCTCTTGTATATATACCCCTCAGTTTGCTCAGTTTAGTGCTGAGTATTGAATCCAGTTTTTCTAGCTGTTCTATGATGTGTCCTATTGTTTTTGCCTGCTGTGGGCTGATTTGTAGAGGACTTTATTACAATCCACTGTGTGTCAGTTGCTGCTGATTGAGTAACACCACTGACACTCATGAACATGAGAATTTATATCTTAGATCCCCTAGAACACTGTTTCTCTCATTTAATAGCATTCAGCTTAAAAACATTTACATTACTTTAGATTTTGATACTGAACATGTCCCATGTACACCGAATAATCAATGTCAAGTCAATAATGTTAAAAAGAGCTATATAAATAAAATGTAATTATTATTAGATTATTAGAGTGAACACTGTTTAGGAAGTAACTGAATTCCCAAAGGATAGTTGATGTGGTTGACAAAACTGCACACAAATGGTAAATTAGTGTGGTGTCAGAGGATATGCCTATAATGAATGGCAGTATTTGACTTAATTTATAAAATTAATTTTTAGTGGAGTCATTTAATATCAGGTTAATATCAGAGGTAATATGTTTGTATGTATGAATATTCATGAACAAAAGCCAAAATCTGTCTTTCTTTACCTCAAATTCAGTGATCTAAAGCAGGGCTTAATAGAAACACCTGAGCACTTTTTTTTTCACAAAAAAACGCTCACATGGCATTCATTTATAAAAGAGACCACAACTAGACTGTTTAAAATGAATCTAAAAACAATGGAATGAGACCTTTAACACCAGTACAACACACACTGGTTGACAAAAGCCTTAAGAAACTTTTGGGAAACTCGCTGCAAAGCAATCAGATAGAAGAGCTATAAAAACAGTATTTTACAATATTCAACAGTCATTTGCACTCTATACTAAGATATGTACTATAATAAAACAGCAAACTACTGTAAAACAGATGCATAATAGTGCAGCACACCATTATGGGTATGATAATTGTTAATGTATTTGTACTGGCCCTTTGTTGTGGGCAGGGCTGGTTGGAGGCATCATGTTTAACAGCAGTGTGAAAATAGGCTATCGTGATTGGCTAACAAAAAGATAGTTAGTTCTGCATGTTTGTTTTTGATTACACTGAGTGCTCTACCTCTTGCTGCTAATTGAATAACACCTCTAATAGTAATTAAACATTCCTTACATCCCCTAGAACACCTTTTAATATTGTTCAACTCAAAATCATACCAAAACAGTGCATTATGTGCAATCCAGTAACTATGTGTTAGATTCACTTTCCAATTTAATGACAATATAGGCAGGCTAAAGGGAAGCAGGATGTTTTATCAAGTGTTAAAAAATAGGCTAAATTCCCTTGAACAATCAATGGATAATTACTGAACGATCAACAAAAATATATCAGCTACACAGCAATCCTGTTCTTCAGACTGTTTTTTCTGTGGTTTTCCCTGTTTTCATTGTAACAATACTTCACTGTGAAGGTACTGCAACTGCACACAATCTACAGTTATTTTACAATGATTTGTATATACAGTCAGGGAGAATGACTTGGACGTTGAAGTTTTACAAATATCTCTGTGAAAAGAGCTTTTCACATACACATTAGCAAACAAAACACAGGGTAAAAGCCAATATTGGCCCAGAGCAATTTAAACAGTGTTGCTTGTAGCTTGACTGTCTGTTCTGGTAAGTCATGTCCATGACAGTACAGGTTACTTACATATGGACAGGTTCTTGTTTAGCTTCTAATCAGCAGTGCACTCAAAGGCTGAAAGCTGCAGTCTCCATAAATAAGCTTCAGAAGAAGAAACCACATGGGAAAAAATTGCTGCAAGGGAACGTCTTCTCCTCACAAGGGAGTAAATAAGAAGCTTTCATTTGTTTATTTACTCTGAAACTGTTATGCATGTCTCCTTTCCCATCTAACTAGCATACAAACTGACATTTTTCTTTGTAGCAATACTGTGCTGCTTAGTGAGGGACACTGCGAAGAGCTGTCTTCAATTCTGTAACTTTAGATTTTTATTCAACACAGTTCAGAATGAACTATCATAATTTTGATATGCATTTAGAGCATATAGGGAACTGCAACGCAACATATTCATCTTTTGGAACCAGAAACATGGCAAGAACACAGGACAGCATTCACCATAGGGAAGATTGCCCTGATCTGTAAATTACAGTAGATGTAAAATAACAGTAAAATGCTGGCAAAACAGCTACTAGCTAATTACAGTGTTTTCCCAGAACTCAGTAAAGAGTGTCCCATTTACAATCATGTGGCATTAGTCAGGTATTAGGTTTCCTTCCTGGTTTAGTTGATGGTATTATAGCAAACAGAACACAACACTGCAGTGAAGCCACCAGGAGATGATATGTGTGAGAATGAAAAACAATTTAAAGGTTTATATAAACCATATATCCATATACTGTGTAAAAAATTAATCACTTTTTACTAATTGAGTTTAGTCTGTTTACATTACCTTCTTTTCCACTGGCTTTCAACTCAATTTTTTGGCATACTAGGTGTGTCCCCCAGTTTCTGACACTCACCATTAGTGTGCAGTCATTTTCCCAGAACACCTTAGGTAAAGCTACAGCTTATATACTATGATTGTGGGGACTTGATGTTAGGATGGAAAAGTAATTTATTGCTTCTCTGAGCTGCTAGCTCTGTGTTACATTGTTTATTCTATAACATTTTCTGAGTTTTTACTCAGACAGAAAGACTATGTATGAATCAGTTTTTACTAAGTAATGCTGGATAGGCTTTACCTTTTGTTTTAGTGTCTCAGGTATTTAATTTAAGTGTTTTTTATTGAACATTTTGGATGGACTCTATTTAAATGAAGTAAGTGGAAATTGTTTATTTCAATGTATTAAGTAAAAGAGTTCTAGGGTAACAGGATAGAGCAATAAAATAAGTGGGCAAAGATAGATCTAGTTTAATTAAATCACTGGACAGTTAGGCAGTATATTTGTTTATTTGGCTGTTTCGCTGAAATTTCTACTCTTCAGTTTTAGCAGTGGCAGGTTTACAGGGTTCTGCTAAAGAGAGTAGGCCCTGCCGCGCGCTCCTCCGCCGCTGTCCGCGGTTCTGAAACGGGCGGCCTTCTGCTCGCAGACAGAAGCCGATGAGAATGAGCGCAGACTCGGAGGGGAAACGCAGGAAACGCGGTTTAGCTCCACAGCCGGGGGAACTCCTCCCGCGAATCACTGCAGCGCGTCTGCATTGTAGTACACGAGTCGTCTGCTGGTCTCCGGAGCGCCCATGAAACAGAAATCGGTGTAGCGCGGAAACGAGGGTGACCGACTGCATGCGTGCACCCCACCACCACCACCACCACCTCCTCCATCCATCCATCCATCCATCGCACCCCCCAGCCTCCTCAGTAGCAATGTGCACACGCGCTCTGACTGTCAAACAGGGCATCCAGACCCCTCGTACCCGCTGCGTGCTGACGCCGATGGATAGCAGCGGCCACTAAGCTTCTAATGACCGAGCCGGTGCTGCAACCCACTGCCATTTATCACACAGCTGCTGTGCGTTATATTATTATAGCTGTGTAATGAATTCGCTCTGTCTAAAACCCACACCAAGACACATACTGTGATGTAGATCCCCATTTAGGTAAAGAGAGAGAGAGAGAGAGAGAGAGAGAGAGAATAAGAGAAATAAACAGAACGAGAAATAGAGAGAGAGATAGAGATAGTGAATAAATACATTTTTTTGTAATGTTATAGCTTAGTGTTTGATAGATCTTTGATCATGTTATGTGGGGCCTGGTGGGCTTTGTGTTAAAATGAGTTAAACAGGTCAGTGATAATAGTTCACCTCCAGAAAAATACAATGTGTTTTAGACACAAGAAGGAGCTGTTTATGCAGGCTTAAGTTGATCTGGTCTTGCCGCGCACACACACACACAGGCTGCTAAAGTAAGTGTAGGCTACATTCTTTTCAATGATGCTTATTGGGACGCAGCAGCCACCACCAGTCTGCACAAACACATCTTCTCTGAAGATCCATGTCCTGTTCTGAGGGGGAAAGTGCTATTTCAGGCTGTTTAGGACATTGGCTTTGTAACTTAGGCTGCTAAAGTGGGGTCGAATGCAGGACACACGCACACACACACACACACACACACACGCGAGCCAACCAAACGCATATCCACGCTAAACACAAACAATAGCAACAAATGTCTCCTACCGAATCTTAAGACGTGAGGCATCCCGAGAGACCAGCCCAGCAGCAGCATCAGAGGCAGCAGCAGACACGGCGAGGAGCCCGGCATCGGTGCTGCTAACCGGGCAGCACTTCCACTCATCATGCTCTCCTGCCCGAGGGGAGCCGCGCGTGTGCGTGACGGCCAGTCGTCCAGGGGCGCTTCGTCAGGGTCGAAGAGGAAGCATCACGGCATGGTCAGCTCGTTCTCCACACCAGGAACATCAGCGCGCGACCCCCCTCCCCGCCCCGCTGTTCGTGTCTCCAGCGCTTCTACTGCGCCAAGGAGCTCGCTTAGAACCACCGACACCCAGCCATCACCGCGGAGCAGCAGCAGCAGGAGAAGAGGAGGAGGAGGAGGAGAGGAGGAGGAAGCTCAAGAGGGAGAACGGTCAGCGGTGTAAACGCCGTGAACGCGGAGCCCGTTAATGCTGCACTGCTGCACCGCCACTGACGTCGATCCAAGGTGAAGGAGAGCTCGCGCGCAAAGAGGAAAGGAGGATGAGACTGGGGCAAGACAAGCAGTGGAGAGAGAGGGAGGAGGGAAAGAGAGAGAGAGAGAGAGAGAGAGAGAGAGAGAGAGAGAGAGAGAGAGAGAGAGAGAGAGAGAAGAAAAGAGAATAAGAAAAAATAAAATATTTGTGTGTGAGAGACAGAGAGAGAGGAAATGTGTGTTTTGTGTGTGTGTCAGAGAGACATAAAGGCAGAGATAGAAAGCATGTGTGAGAAAGGGAGAGAGAGAGGGAGGGTAGTAAGAAAGTGTGAGAGAGAAACAGGGAAAAAGAAAGCGAGAGGGCAACATAGAAAGTGTGTGTGTGTGTGTGTGTGTGAGAGAGAGAGAGAGAGAGCGAGAGTGTGTGTGTGTGTGTGTGTGTGTGTGTAAAAGAGAGAGAGAGTGTGTGTGTGTGTGTGTGTGTGTAAAAGAGAGAGAAAGTATGTGTGAGAAAGAGAGAAAGAAAGTTTATGATTTTCACAGCTCCGGGCATACATTGAGTATATTCAATATTCCTGGCCTGTAGCTCCAGCAACACTTCCTCTGCAAACCAATTTCTGATCTGCAATTTACATATTAGGATTCATTACTACATTTATCTTATTTTTCCTAATTGAATTTGCACAGCTCTCAGTTGACAAATAAATATGAATTCTATTATTTACATTAAAAATCTACCTACCTACCTACCTTCCAACATCTAACATCTAACGGCGTTACGTAATCAGATTACAAATTATGAGTAACTGTAATCCGTTACAGTTACTGAGGCGTCACTCACGTCAGACGCCCTCACCTGTTTATCAGACTAGTCTGCGCAATGGAGCCTGACCCAAATGTTTGAGTTGGTTGCGTCCACGAGTGGTCTTTTCTTAAGCGATAAAATTAAATACAGCAACAGAATAGCAGGAAGCGTCAGTCGACTGTGATAAAGGGTAAAAAGAGGCCAGGCGGAGCCGAAAAGGCCAGATTAAAATAAAGAAAGAAGATGGAAGAAGAAGATGCCAAATGAGCAAAATTAACAAACTTGTTTTCCAGAGGACAGACTCCAGCTGCAGCCGGTAAACAGAGATATGAAAATAATCTTGCATTGTCATCTAATGCACAACGTTTGCAATGTCGATTTAGCGTAGTTTAGAGCCCAATACACATCATTAACCTCTTAGCACGCCCTGGCCCTATGTTATAGTTAATATCTTGCTGTGTTTATGAATAATTATGGACACCCATTATACCATTTTAAAGCCTAGAATCTCTGCTTTTCAGTATCTAGCCTATTTAGCTGTATGTCCTTTCAGAAAATAAACATTTAGGGCGAAATATGCCTGGTTTATTAGAATTAAGATTCATAATTTTGAATCTGGTAAAGCTTCATATTCTGTCTTTAAGCTACTGCATTGAGTATTCACTGTTTTGTTTTGATCTTTTAGAATTCATTAGATTATATTTCTTTTAGCATTTTGAGCTTAGTTTAGTTGGTTATTTTCCTATTTTATATCTATTTTTCTGTTGTTATTAAATGTTGTCGTTGGCTTATTAGCTTCTAGCTTGTTAGCATACAGAACGTCTCCCTGGTTTTATAAATGAATGATGATTTATTAATTTAATAGCTGTATCTAATTTGTAGCAGCCCTTGGCATCAAATAAAACGCAGAGTGTCTCTAACGGGTGCTTGTATTTATTTCGAGTCTTTCAATCCAGATGGACTTCAAGTATGTCTCTATCTCTGATGAACACCGTAATAAGCACCGTGAAAACTACAAAATATAAAACAGAAACAAAAAATACACTTTACACATAAATGCAAGTTACATGACTAACAACAATGTAGAATTAGACACAAAATAAGCACTCAAAAAGATACATTTACATCAGTCTAGCATACATTTGTGAAACAGAGTGCTTATACTTAGCATTGCAGAGTCTCGCTTAATTAGGCAAAATATAAGCTACAATATAACACAAATAACACACTTTCGATAGCTTATTTTACACTTTGACACAAAATCAACTGCAACATACCTTGCTCCGCATACCAAGGGTGCAATATTTGACGAGGCTTCTACCTTTGTTGGCTGTGTTTGGCTGTGCTTCTAATAACTAACAAAGCTACATGAGGGAGTTTAGCACAACCTCCAAACTTCTGTACAATCATCCAAATGGAGCAGCAAAAGACAAAAAATGAAATACTCTCTTTACAGCAGCAGCTCTTCACAGCAGCACCCTCAAAACTAGCTCCCTCTCTTAAAGGGGCAGTACCAACTTAGGCAGTGAAGAAACTGAACAGGGGGGGGGGGGGGGGGGGTCGTTTACATAATTATTTTAAGCCAGACAGACACTGCATGTTTGAATGGTTTGTCCTGTACGAAAACGCACCTGATTAATATGTCGACACGGTTGTCTGACTGGCAGGCTGAGAGACTGAACGTCATGCAGCCCCAAAGCAGTAGAATTAGCTTCAGATCCCGGCGAGCCGAGCACCCATGGAGCTTTAAACGCGCGGATGAGCGC
This sequence comes from Astyanax mexicanus, assembly GCF_023375975.1. Lineage (NCBI taxonomy): Eukaryota > Metazoa > Chordata > Actinopteri > Characiformes > Acestrorhamphidae > Astyanax > Astyanax mexicanus. Next base: position 29,772,734 of record NC_064409.1, on the reverse strand, counting down.
GTCACTTTCCTCGGCCGGTCGGTCTGTGATGTCATCTGTTTTTTAATACTATTTTAATTTTATATAAAGCTATGGCATGATAATCACCATATAGCTAAGTAACCAAGTCTTATTGTTAACGAAAACTTCTCCTTAACTGAAACTAATTAAAACGGTAAATAAAAGAAAATCTAAAACGAACTGAAATTACAGATTAAATACCCTCATTTTTGTGTTTGTTAATTTATTTATAATTGATTTCTAAAAATGTGGTATATCATGATATATATGGTTATCGTGATATAAAAAATAAAAAAAGATTTTTCCCATATCGCCCAGCACTACTTCTAAGTAATATTAATTCATAAAATTAAAATTCTTTACCTTTTAAATCTTTATCTGATTTAAATTTGAATGAAACATGTTTAAGTGAAGGGTGTTCTGTTAACTTACCAACATATAATTGTACTTATATACAATAAAAAGGCATTGTAAGATCTAGCTGCTGTTTTATTTATTCAAATTCCTGCTCCATGGAAAAAATGGGCTGGATTTGGGCATGAAACTCCCAAGCTGAAAAAGGGGCCCACTTCGGCCCTGGGTTGCTACTTTCATTCAGGCTTAAAAAAACTACAATATTGTAAGTAATTCAAAGTAATCAGATTACGTTACTCACTATAAGTAATGTAACTGATTACGTTACAAATTACATTTTGAGTGATGTAATCAGTAATCTGTAAGGGATTACATTTTAAAAGTAACCTTCCCAACACTGGTTACAGTGCAGAGCCACGTGCCACGTTTAAAGTTGTCTGTGTTGATTTCATGATTGCTGGTTGCTGCCAATAACCATATAAAAGAATTCCATTTAAAACTTTAAATCTGTGTCAGCAATATCAGAATTTTAGTCATTGATTAAAATCCTGATATTGTGGCTTTTTAATTAATAACTTTATAAAACAATTGTAGTTCTAATATTTTAAATAATTAAAACCAGCTACATACCTACCTACCAACCAACCTACCCACCTACTTACCTACCTACCAACCTACCAACCACACTACCTACCCAGCTACATACCTACCTACCTACCTACCAACAAAACTACCTACCCAGCTACATACCTACCTACCAACCAACCTACCCACCTACTTACCTCTCCAACCAGCTACCTTCCTACCTACCTACGTACCTACCAACCAACAAAACTACCTACCCAGCTACCTACCAACCTACCTACATACCTACCAACCACACTACCTACCCAGCTACCTTCCTACCTACCTACCTACCTACCTACCAACAAAACTACCTACCCAGCTATCTACCTACCCAGCTACATACCTACCTACCAACCAACCTACCCACCTACTTACCTACCTACCAACAAAACTACCTACCCAGCTACATACCTACCTACTAACCAACCTACCCACCTACTTACCTACCAACCAACCTACCTACCTACCTACCTACCTACCTACCTACCCAGCTGCCTACCTACCTACCAACCTACCTACCTACCAACAAAACTATCTACCCAGCTATCTACCTACTCAGCTACATACCTACCTACCAAACAACCTACCCAGCTACCTTCCTACCTACCTACCTACCTACCTACCAACAAAACTACCAACCCAGCTACATACCTACCTACCAACCAACCTACCCAGCAACCTACCTACCAACCAAACTACCTACCAACCTACCTACCTACCAACCAAACTACCTACCAACCTACCTACCTACCAACCTACCTACCAACAAAATTATCTACCTTTCTACCTACCAACCAACCTACCCAGCTACCTACCTACCAACCTACTTACCTACCCAGCTACCTACCTACCTACCTACTTTAATTAATAACTTTATAAAACAATTGTAGTTCTAATATTAACTAAAACTACAATATTTGTAAGGTGCAAGTAATTTTATGAGACCTACCTACCAACAAAATTATCTACCCAGCTACCTTCCTACCTACCTACCTACCTACCTACCAACAAAACTATCTACCCAGCTACCTTCCTACCTACCTACCTACCTACCAACAAAACTACCTACCCAGCTATCTACCTACCCAGCTACATACCTACCTACCAACCAACCTACCCACCTACTTACCTACCTACCAACCTACCTACCAACCTACCAACCACACTACTTACCCAGCTACCTTCCTACCTACCTACCAACAAAACTACCTACCAGCTACATACCTACCTACCAACCAACCTACCCACCTACTTACCTACCTACCAACCTACCTGCCTACCTACCTACCCAGCTACCTACCTACCAACTTACCTACCTACCAACAAAACTCAAAAATCTACCCAGCTACCTTCCTACCTACCTACCAACAAAACTACCTACCCAGCTACATACCTACCTACCAACCAACCTACCCAGCTACCTACCTACCAACCTACCCAGCTACCTACCTACCAACCAAACTACCTACCAACCTACCTACCTACCTACCAACCTACCTACCTACCTACCAACAAAACTATCTACCCAGCTATCTACCTACCCAGCTACATACCTACCTACCAACCAACCTACCCAGCTACCTACTTACCAACCTACTTACCTACCCAGCTACCTACCTACCTACCTACTTTAATTAATAACTTTATAAAACAATTGTAGTTCTAATATTAACTAAAACTACAATATTTGTAAGGTGCAAGTAATTTTATGAGACTGATTACTTAATGAGATTTATGCCACCAGCACCTACACTACCTACCCAGCTATCTACTTACCCAGCTACCTACCTACCTACCTACCAACCTACCTACATACCTACCAACCACACTACCTACCCAGCTACCTTCCTACCTACCTACCAACAAAAATTCCTACCCAGCTATCTACCTACCCAGTTACATACCTACCTACCAACCAACCTACCCACCTACTTACCTATCTACCCAGCTTCCTTCCTACCTACCTACCTACCAACAAAACTACCTACCCAGCTACCTACCTACCTACCAACCTACCTACATACCTACCAACCAACCACACTACCTACCCAGCTACCTTCCTACCTACCTACCTACCTACCAACAAAACTACCTACCCAGCTATCTACCTACCCAGCTACATACCTACCTACCAACCAACATACCCACCTACTTACCTACCTACCAACCTACCTACCAACCTACCAACCACACTACCTACCCAGCTACCTTCCTACCTACCTACCAACAAAACTACCTACCCAGCTACATACCTACCTACCAACCAACCTACCCACCTACTTACCTACCTACCAACCTACCTACCTACCTACCTACCTACCCACCTACCTACCTACCAACCTACCTACCTACCAACAAAACTATCTACCCAGCTATCTACCTACTCAGCTACATACCTACCTACCAAACAACCTACCCAGCTACCTTCCTACCTACCTACCAACAAAACTACCAACCCAGCTACATACCTACCTACCAACCAACCTACCCAGCTACCTACCTACCAACCTACCCAGCAACCTACCTACCAACCAAACTACCTACCTACCAACCAACCTACCCAGCTACCTACCTACCAACCTACCCAGCTACCTACCTACCAACCAAACTACCTACCAACCTACCTACCTACCAACCTACCTACCAACAAAATTATCTACCCAGCTACCTTCCTACCTACCAACCAACCTACCCAGCTACCTACCTACCAACCTACTTACCTACCCAGCTACCTACCTACCTACCTACTTTAATTAATAACTTTATAAAACAATTGTAGTTCTAATATTAACTAAAACTACAATATTTGTAAGGTGCAAGTAATTTTATGAGACCTACCTACCAACAAAATTATCTACCCAGCTACCTTCCTACCTACCTACCTACCTACCAACAAAACTATCTACCCAGCTACCTTCCTACCTACCTACCTACCTACCTACCAACAAAACTACCTACCCAGCTATCTACCTACCCAGCTACATACCTACCTACCATCCAACCTACCCACCTACTTACCTACCTACCAACCTACCTACCAACCTACCAACCACACTACCTACCCAGCTACCTTCCTACCTACCTACCAACAAAACTACCTACCAGCTACATACCTACCTACCAACCAACCTACCCACCTACTTACCTACCTACCAACCTACCTGCCTACCTACCTACCCAGCTACCTACCTACCTACCTACCAACAAAACTGAAAAATCTACCCAGCTATCTACCTACTCAGCTACATACCTACCTACCAAACAACCTACCCAGCTACCTTCCTACCTACCTACCAACAAAACTACCTACCCAGCTACATACCTACCTACTAACCAACCTACCCAGCTACCTACCTACCAACCTACCTACCTACCAACCTACCTACCAACAAAATTATCTACCCAGCTACCTTCCTACCTACCTACCAACAAAACTATCTACCCAGCTATCTACCTACCCAGTTACATACCTAACTACCAACCAACCTACCCAGCTACCTACCTACCAACCTACTTACCTACCCAGCTACCTACCTACCTACCTACTTTAATTAATAACTTTATAAAACAATTGTAGTTCTAATATTAACTAAAACTACAATATTTGTAAGGTGCAAGTAATTTTATGAGACTGATTACTTAATGAGATTTATGCCACCAGCACCTACACTACCTACCCAGCTATCTACCTACCCAGCTACCTACCTACCTACCTACATACCTACCTACATACCTACCAACCACACTACCTACCCAGCTACCTTCCTACCTACCTACCTACCTACCTACCAACAAAACTACCTACCCAGCTATCTACCTACCCAGTTACATACCTACCTACCAACCAACCTACCCACCTACTTACCTACCTACCAACCTACCTTCCAACCTACCAACCACACTACCTACCCAGCTACCTTCCTACCTACCTACCAACAAAACTACCTACCCAGCTACATACCTACCTACCTACCAACCTACCAACCACACTACCTACCCAGCTACCTACCTATCTACCAACCTACGTACATACCTACCTACCAACAAAACTATCTATCCAGCTACCTTCCTACCTACCTACCTACCTACCTACCTACCTACCAACAAAACTACCAGCCCAGCTACATACCTACCTACCAACCAACCTACCCAGCTACCTACCTACCAACCTACCCAGCAACCTACCTACCAACCAAACTACCTACCCAGCTACCTACCTACCAACCAACCTACCCAGCTACCTACCTACCAACCTACCCAGCTACCTACCTACCAACCAAACTACCTACCAACCTACCTACCTACCAACCTACCTACCAACAAAACTACCTACCCAGCTATCTACCTACCCAGTTACATACCTACCTACCAACCAACCTACCCACCTACTTACCTACCTACCAACCTACCTTCCAACGTACCAACCACACTACCTACCCAGCTACCTTCTTACCTACCTACCAACAAAACTACCTACCCAGCTACATACCTACCTACCAACCAACCTACCCACCTACTTACCTACCTACCTACCAACCTACCAACCACACTATCTACCCAGCTACCTACCTATCTACCAACCTACGTACATACCTACCTACCAACAAAACTATCTATCCAGCTACCTTCCTACCTACCTACCTACCTACCAACAAAACTACCAACCCAGCTACATACCTACCTACCAACCAACCTACCCAGCTACCTACCTACCAACCTACCCAGCAACCTACCTACCAACCAAACTACCTACCAACCTACCTACCTACCAACCAACCTACCCAGCTACCTACCTACCAACCTACCCAGCTACCTACCTACCAACCAAACTACCTACCAACCTACCTACCTACCAACCAACAAAATTATCTACCCAGCTACCTTCCTACCTACCTACCAACAAAACTACCTACCCAGCTATCTACCTACCCAGTTACATACCTACCTACCAACCAACCTACCCACCTACTTACCTACCTACCAACCTACCTTCCAACCTACCAACCACACTACCTACCCAGCTACCTTCCTACCTACCTACCAACAAAACTACCTACCCAGCTACATACCTACCTACCAACCAACCTACCCACCTACTTACCTACCTACCTACCAACCTACCAACCACACTACCTACCCAGCTACCTACCTATCTACCAACCTACGTACATACCTACCTACCAACAAAACTATCTATCCAGCTACCTTCCTACCTACCTACCTACCTACCAACAAAACTACCAACCCAGCTACATACCTACCTACCAACCAACCTACCCAGCTACCTACCTACCAACCTACCCAGCAACCTACCTACCAACCAAACTACTACCAACCTACCTACCTACCAACCAACCTACCCAGCGACCTACCTACCCAGCTACCTACCTACCAACCAAACTACCTACCAACCTACCTACCTACCAACCAACAAAATTATCTACCCAGCTACCTTCCTACCTACCAACCAACCTACCCAGCTACCTACCTACCAACCTACTTACCTACCCAGCTACCTACCTACCTACCTTTAATTAATAACTTTATAAAACAATTGTCGTTCTAATATTAACTAAAACTACAATATTTGTAAGGTGCAAGTAATTTTATGAGACCTACCTACCAACAAAATTATCTACCCAGCTACCTTCCTACCTACCTACCTACCTACCTACCTACCAACAAAACTATCTACCCAGCTACCTTCCTACCTACATACCTACCTACCTACCAACAAAACTACCTACCCAGCTATCTACCTACCCAGCTACATACCTACCTACCAACCAACCTACCCACCTACTTACCTACCTACCAACCTACCAACCACACTACCTACCCAGCTACCTTCCTACCTACCTACCAACAAAACTACCTACCAGCTACATACCTACCTACCAACCAACCTACCCACCTACTTACCTACCTACCAACCTACCTGCCTACCTACCTACCTACCCAGCTACCTACCTACCAACCTACCTACCTACCAACAAAACTCAAAAATCTACCCAGCTATCTACCTACTCAGCTACATACCTACCTACCAACCAACCTACCCAGCTACCTACCTACCAACCTACCCAGCTACCTACCTACCAACCAAACTACCTACCAACCTACCTACCTACCTACCAACCTACCTACCTACCAACCTACCTACCAACAAAATTATCTACCCAGCTACCTTCCTACCTACCTACCTACCTACCTACCAACAAAACTATCTACCCAGCTATCTACCTACCCAGCTACATACCTACCTACCAACCAACCTACCCAGCTACCTATCTACCAACCTACTTACCTACCCAGCTACCTACCTACCTACCTACTTTAATTAATAACTTTATAAAACAATTGTAGTTCTAATATTAACTAAAACTACAATATTTGTAAGGTGCAAGTAATTTTATGAGACCTACCTACCAACAAAATTATCTACCCAGCTACCTTCCTACCTACCTACCTACCTACCAACAAAACTATCTACCCAGCTACCTTCCTACCTACCTACCTACCTACCTACCTACCTACCAACAAAACTACCTACCCAGCTATCTACCTACCAAGCTACATACCTACCTACCAACCAACCTACCCACCTACTTACCTACCTACCAACCTACCAACCACACTACCTACCCAGCTACCTTCCTACCTACCTACCAACAAAACTACCTACCAGCTACATACCTACCTACCAACCAACCTACCCAGCTACCTACCTACCAACCTACCCAGCTACCTACCTACCAAACTACCTACCAACCTACCTACCTACCCACATACTTACCTACCTACCAACCTACCTGCCTACCTACCTACCTACCCAGCTACCTACCTACCAACCTACCTACCTACCAACAAAACTCAAAAATCTACCCAGCTATCTACCTACTCAGCTACATACCTACCTACCAAACAACCTACCCAGCTACCTCCCTACCTACCTACCTACCTACCTACCAACAAAACTACCTACCCAGCTACATACCTACCTACCCAGCTACCTACCTACCAACCTACCCAGCTCCCTACCTACCAACCAAACTACCTACCTACCTACCTACCTACCAACAAAATTATCTACCCAGCTACCTTCCTACCTACCTACCTACCTACCTACCAACAAAACTATCTACCCAGCTATCTACCTACCCAGCTACATACCTACCTACCAACCAACCTACCCAGCTACCTACCTACCAACCTACTTACCTACCCAGCTACCTACCTACCTACCTACTTTAATTAATAACTTTTGTAACTTTTTGTAATAACTTTAATTAAAAACAATTGTAGTTCTAATATTAACTAAAACTACAATATTTGTAAGGTGCAAGTAATTTTATGAGACTGATTACTTAATGAGATTTATGCCACCAGCACCTACACTACCTACCCAGCTATCTACCTACCCAGCTACCTACCTACCTACCTACCAACCTACCTACATACCTACCAACCACACTACCTACCCAGCTACCTTCCTACCTACCTACCTACCTACCTACCAACAAAACTACCTACCCAGCTATCTACCTACCCAGTTACATACCTACCTACCAACCAACCTACCCACCTACTTACCTACCTACCAACCTACCTTCCAACCTACCAACCACACTACCTACCCAGCTACCTTCCTACCTACCTATCAACAAAACTACCTACCCAGCTACATACCTACCTACCAACCAACCTACCCACCTACTTACCTACCTACCTACCAACCTACCAACCACACTACCTACCCAGCTACCTACCTATCTACCAACCTACGTACATACCTACCTACCAACAAAACTATCTATCCAGCTACCTTCCTACCTACCTACCTACCAACAAAATTACCTACCCAGCTATCTACCTACCCAGCTACATACCTACCTACCAACCAACCTACCCACCTACTTACCTACCTACCAACCTACCTACCAACCTACCAACCACACTACCTACCCAGCTACCTACCTATCTACCAACCTACGTACATACCTACCTACCAACAAAACTATCTATCCAGCTACCTTCCTACCTACCTACCTACCAACAAAACTACCTACCCAGCTACATACCTACCTACCAACCAACCTACCCAGCTACATACCTACCTACCTACCAACCTACCTACCTACCCAGCTACCTACCTACCAACCAAACTACGCACCAACCAACAAAACTATCTACCCAGCTACCTACCAACCTACCTACCTACCTACCATAAGTCTTCTGCTCAAATTCTGCCTTTTAAAATAAACACCCTGTGGGTTAAATCAATTGATTTTAGGTGACCTTTTATTAGACTCCTGACAGTACCACTCTTCTTGCAGGAGTTTAAACTGAATAATACACAAGAAATACATCTTTCCAATTGGCTCCTGAAATCATTTATTAGCATAATGAGCATGACACTCCACCCTTGTTCATCATCAGTTGATAGTATTGCCCACCAGGGCTACTTTAAAAGTACGTTTTCATCATATTTTTAACTATTGCTTATTTAAACAAATTTAGTCAATTTAAGCCAAATTGATTTAATAAGAAAATTACATTATTACAAACTCTCATAGGGCCCTATTTTAGCAATCTGGATTTTATTCTATTTTAGCGCCGCTGGATTTAGGGGCGGTCCTGTGTCTTTGGTATTGCAAGGGTGCGAAAAATATGCCTTGCGCAGCTCCAACGGCGCAAAGGGCGTGTACGAATTCTCTTAATTATTCATGGGTGTGTTTTGGGCGTAACGTAAAATAAACCAATCAGTGAATATTAATCAAGCAATCAACCATTATTTACACTGGAGGAGGACCCTCATTTACAATGCCGCTAAGCATTTACAGTTTAAAAGGGATTAAAAATGTTTAAAAAATTATAAATAAAATCTGACATTTACTACAGACAAATAAAATATAAAGAAAAACAAAAAAATAAGACATTTAAAAAAGATCATAAACATTAACATTAAAAAGTAAATAATTAATATCTTATAAAGAAAAAACAAAAAAAACATCTCATTAAATCAATAAAATAATAAAAAAAAAAAAGAAAAAAAAAAAAATATATATATATATATATATAATATAAACTCATTTAAAAAACTTATTTAAAACAATCACAGGCTTTCTGATAATGAAAGAATAATAAAAGTTTCAGTTAAAATCATTAAAACAGCTCAACAAAACCTTAACCTATAATTTATATTTGACAATATTTGATTAACTTTACAGGCCCTTACTCATCTTAATTTATTTACCTAAACTCAGTTTTACATTATTTAGAGCCTCACTCTAAATTCAGCTCGGCGCTGCAAAAGAGAGAGAGAGAGAGGCACAGCGCATTTTGCCTGATTCCTCTTGATTAAATATAAATATGTAAATATGGCTATAGTGAGTTTAATACCATGAATTTTACTACACATGAATTTTAATACACTTGATTCAAAGTTATTTAATGTAATATTTTTTAAAGAAAACAGAGGTAATTCCAGCGCAATGCCGGGCTGCCAAGCTGGGCTACGCGTGCCTGCGGCATTTTAAAGCGCTGGACGAAATTTTTATTAATTAATTAATATATTTAATGTTTTAATAATTTGCCCTGGTGATAAGAAACGAACGCTAACATATAGCTTTACATTTCTGTGTATTTTAAATGTTTTAAGTTTTATATAATTGACGGGCAGCACCACAAGCCAGGGTGACAATGTGCTTTATTTTTCAGATAAAAAAAATAAAAAATAATAAAAGTGAGTTTCAGTTAAATAATAGCGAAGTGATATAAAACTAATGTATGTTCAGTTGAAGTGCTTTTATCTTTTAATTTTCTATTTCAAAAACTCCAGCATTTGAGTGAGAATAAGCATCTGTTAAAATTCTTAAACAGCAGAATGCCTGTGTCTGCTATATCAAGTTACAGTTATTAAGTCTGTGTACTAAACATAAATATAAATCTTAAATAACTAATATAAATACAACTAATAATAACTTAGAGTTACTGTGCAGATTTTTAAGTATATCTAATTTTTATAATTGATTGCTGAAGGCTCTGGGCGAGGTGTTTTTGCTAAAGGTAAAGGTGGTAAAGAAGTGATGCTGTGTGGTTTAATCAACGGGGAGTGCAGTGCTCATGGTGATCATGATCCTGGCTGTGAATTTAGACGTGCTTTCACCGGATCAATCGCGCAATGCTTTTTTCCGCCGCCAAGATAGAAACACGCCAGAAATTTATCTGAAAACACGTTATTTCCAGACCACCACACCCATCGGCGTTAATATATTCCAAAATTCCAACGCTATTTAAGGACGGGTGCGCAAGGTGTAAAAATAGACTGTTTAAGGAGTGTGCAATGGCATCGTGCCGTGCAACACGCCTTGCCCAGGCATCCTATTGTCCTCCTACTCTTACATTCTACTGTAAGCAGACAGTCAAACATGATGGCCTTTTTGTATAAAATGTAACTTCAATCAAACAACTGTTGATTGAAGTGTGAGAGTGTGAAGTTGTAGTGTAGAAAACGAGCTAACCAGTTTATAAGTGGCGGGAGTTTACAGTTATAGCGCAGAAAACGAGCTAAACAGTTGATAAGCAGCGAGAGTGTGCAGTTGTAGCGGAGAAAACGAGCTAAACAGTTGATAAGCAGCGAGAGTGTGCAATTGTAGCGGAGAAAACAAGCTAAACAGTTGATAACTGGCGAGAGTGTGCAGTTGTAGCGGAGAAAACAAGCTAAACAGTTGATAACTGGCGAGAGTGTGCAGTTGTAGCGGAGAAAACAAGCTAAACAGTTGATAACTGGCGAGAGTGTGCAGTTGTAGCGGAGAAAACAAGCTAAACAGTTGATAACTGGCGAGAGTGTGCAGTTGTAGCGGAGAAAACAAGCTAAACAGTTGATAATTGGCGAGAGTGTGCAGTTGTAGAGCAGAAAATTAGCAAATCAGTTGATAAGCAGCGAAAGTCTATTGTAGCGGAGAAAACAACCTAAACATTTGATCTGCGGCAATAGTGTACAGTTGTAGAAACGGCACAATATCGCTCATTTTCTGTGCTACAACTGTATGCTCTCATCGCTTATCAACTTATTAGCTCGTTTGCTGCGCTAACACTGCACACTCTTGCCGCTTATCAACTGTTTAGCTCGTTTTCTCTGCTAAGACATCACACTCTCGAAGCTTATCAACTATTTAGCTCCTTTTCTGGTCTACAACTGTACACTCTCACCGCGTATGAACTTTTAGCTTGTTTTCTCCGCTACAATTTCACACTCTCACCGCTTATCAACTGTTCAGCTCGTTTTCTGCGCTATATCTGCACTCTCGCCACTTATCAACTCTTTGGCTCGTTTTCTGCGCTACAACTGTACACTCTTGCCCCTTATCAACAGTTTAGCTCATTTCCTCTGCTACAACTGTACACTCTCGCCGCTTCTTAACTGTTTAGCTCGTTTTTCTGCGCTACAACTGTACACTCTTGCCGCTTATAAACTATTTAGCTAATTTTCTCCACTACAACTGTACACTGTAGCTGCTTACCAACTGTTTACCTTGTTTTCTCTGCTACAACTGTACACTCTCGCTGCTTATCAACGGATTAGCTCTTTGTCTGTGCTAAAAGTGCACACTCTAGCCGCTTATCAACTGTTCGGCTCATTTTCTTCGCTACAACTGTACACTCTTGCCACTTATCAACTCTTTGCCTTGTTTTCTCCGCTACAACTTTTTAGCCTGTTTTCTGCACCACAACTTTACAATCTCGCCGCTTATCAACATTTTAGCTAAATTCTCCCATAGTAAAAACAAAGTGTGTAGTTGAAGTGAAGTTTCTTACTGAGTTCGCTTTCTCTTTTTGACTGAACATAACCTGGAATCGGAAACATCCGCTCTGAAAGGAGACCGCATTACACCCGCCCAGTCCCAAATGTTATTCCGTATGCTCTGTGCATTTACTGTTTCTAACCAGAGAGGGCCCTAAATCTCAAATCTTACAGACATCAGCTTTAAGAACTGCTTATGGCAATTTGCTAAATAATAGAATGGTGAGATATTGTTTAGTATATTTTTTTGTCTTGATTTATTTTCACTTTTTGGCAAGAAAAAAGATTTTCAACTGGAATATTTTATTAATTGAGATCTAGAATGTGTTATTTAAGTGTTTTTTTGTTTTTTTTAATTTTTTTTTACAGTGTATTAAAATTTACCAGAAAAGATGCGCAGATAGGGATGGACAATTTGGGCAAAATTTATTGTGCAATATATTGCTAAATGCCAAATGCTATGATTTTATTTCAATTGCGATGTGATTAATATAAAAGCAAGAGAAAAAAATGTCAAAAATGCCACACTGAATATCTACACCTACAAACTTAAAAACATTTGACAATTCATGTAATAATAGATTAAAACTGGTACTAAGAATCATAGACTTTCAGTGATATTGTAACAGCTAATCCAGCTGATCCGCTGCATCAGCTGACGAAGGGCAAAATTCAAGTGGTCGAGTGAAGCTGATCATGCTTTTGGGCTGCTAAAGAAGCGCTTGTGTGAAACGCCAATTCTGGCGTACCCTAAACTGAACGAGCAGTGGTCGATGCGGATGCGAGCGTTAGGAGACTGAAGAAAGTTCACCTGTCTCCCAGGATCCTGGTGAACTTCTACCGCTGTACCATTGAGAGCATACTCACCAACTGCATCTCAGTATGGTGCGGCAACTGCTGCGCTGCTGACCAAAAAGCACTCCAGCGAGTAGTGAAGACGGCCCAGCGCATCACAGGATCCAGTTACCCTCAATCCAGGACATTTACCACAAACGCTGTCTGGGCAGGGTGAGGAACATCATCAAGGACGTTTCTCATCCGAACCACAATCTTTTCACCCTCCTTCCATCTGGCAGGCGTTACAGGAGCCTTCGCTCCCACACCAGCAGATTCAGGAAGAGCTTTTTCCCTGAAGCTGTAATTATGGCGAACGCTGCACAGATACTTTAACATCACACTACCACTCTACATTCATGAACTCTGCATATACACTTTAACATTGCACTCCCTATCTGCATCCTTGCACCCTCTGTACTATTATTGCACTTTATTTATATTTGCCAACATATTACAATATGCTCATTTATACAGTAGTTTGGTTTTTATTCCACTCATGTATATATTATCTGTATACAATACAGTATTCCACTGTTTACACTGCTCTACACTTTATACCTTAAACTGTATTGCTGCTACCTGCACATCCATATTGCAGTTTATGTAAGATACTTCTGTAGATCTCATTATATATTTGTATATTTATATATTTATACTTATGTATATATACTTATATCTATGCACTTTATGTAAATAACACTGTATATTGCACTTCTGGTTGGATGCTTACTGCATTTCATTGGCTCTGTACTTGTACACTGCACAATGACAATAAAGTTGAATCTAAATCTAATCTAATCTAATTTCACTAAATGGTCAAAGGCGTACGCAGTACAGGACCAGAGTGCTGTTACCACAGCAACTAAACTGGTGGACGAATTTTTTTGTCGTTTTGGGGTTCCGGAAACATTGCACAGCGACCAGGGGAGAAATTTTGAATCGGAGGTGATGAAAGAGACATGTAGGCTACTGGGGATACCACTCCGCTACACCCGCAGGGCGATGGGTTGGTGGAGCGCTTTAATAAGACTCTGGCCACCCAACTAGCTATGGTCATTAGTAAACACCAGCGTGACTGGGATGCACATCTGCCTACAGTCCTGTTCGCGTACTGTTCCGCCGTACAGGAAACAACAGGGTTTACCCCCCGCGATGTTAATGTTTGGGCGAGAGCTGCGCACGCCACAAACAGAGTCGCCTGAGGTGTGCTTTTGCAGGTGTGCTTTTCCATTTGCACACCTCAGGTGACTCTGTTTATGGCGTGCTTGCAGAAATGGCTTCTTTCGCATCAGTCTCCCATACAGCTTCTCCTTGTGCAAAGTGTGCTGTATTGTTGACTGATGCACAGTGACACCATCTGCAGCAAGATGATGCTGCAGCTCTTTGGAGGTGGTCTGTGGATTGTCCTTGACTGTTCTCACCATTCTTCTCCTCTGCCTTTCTGATATTTTTCTTGGCCTGCCACTTCTGGGCTTAACAAGAACTGTCCCTGTGGTCTTCCATTTCCTTACTATGTTCCTCACAGTGGAAACTGACAGGTTAAATCTCTGAGACAACTTTTTGTATCCTTCCCCTGAACAACTATGTTGAACAATCTTTGCTTTTAGATCATTTGAGAGTTGTTTTTATGAGCCCATGATGCCACTCTTCAGAGGAGATTCAAATAAGAGAGCAACTTGCAATTGGCCACCTTAAATACCTTTTCTCATGATTGGATACACCTGGCTATGAAGTTCAAAGCTCAATGAGGTTACCAAACTAATTTTGTGATTCAGACACCCACACCCACATATTTAGAACTAAAAATGATTAAGATTAATAGGGGTGCCCAAACTTTTTCATATGACTGTATATTAAGAAATGTAAATTAAACTTTACCTTATTTTTTGTGGGACTTACCTTAGGTAATATTTCTTCATAATATAGAGTAACCTCAAAGAATAATGTTTATCTAACATTTCTTAGTACATGTCACAAAAAGTGCATCTTTCCTGTTGGGTCCAGGCATCATTTATTTGCATAATGGATGTGTCACAATAACCCATATTTACCAACAG
Source organism: Astyanax mexicanus (assembly GCF_023375975.1). NCBI lineage: Eukaryota > Metazoa > Chordata > Actinopteri > Characiformes > Acestrorhamphidae > Astyanax > Astyanax mexicanus. The sequence goes on along the minus strand of NC_064409.1, from coordinate 29,757,053 downwards.
TGTATAGTCTGTCATACCAGGGCTACCTTCTTTTGGCCAGACTATACACTTGAACTCAGGTGGATTAAATTGATCAGTTGAGAGAACGATAATAATACTCTGTCTGTGTTCAGCTCATTAGATCAGAGTATTACACTGTCTGATTATTAGGTATTGCCTTATCATGGTTTTGTGGTAGAATAATGAGAAAATGTCTGTAAATAGGTGGCTCAGTTTTTGTGGTAGGATTTATATTTGCTCTTGTCCAATATTGTTTTTCCCAATCCCCTTAGATCCTCTGTTTCAAATCCCTGTGTGCAAAATGACTCCGTTTGCCATGGTGCCAGTTAATTGTAAGGTATAAAACAAGCTTCTGCCGGTCTAAGTCCAGGTTTTGTCTATAGTATTAGCCCTCTTCTGATTTATTCTGGCCCACTTAGATGATGCATCATCATAGAAAAAAAAACATACATTTAACTTGTGCAGAATGTAATTGTTATCTAAGGATTGGTATTAATATGAGGATTTTCAACAAGCTATCCCCTTGTCTTCTTTGGGCTGCTAAGTTTATAATTTGACCACAGGATGGCATCTGAGCTTCATCCACTCCAGATTAGACAATTTCACATTTTAAACTAGTCCATAGTTCTCCTAAGATTTATACAAATTAGGTCTTACAACAATCTTTTGAATCTCAGAATATTTAAAAAACTTTCTTGCAGATTGTAACATTTTGACCAACTTATTTCCAAAAGTTTTTCAGTATTAAATATTTCAGTAATCATTTATAACAATGATAATTATTCATAGCTTGTAAATATTTTCAAAAATGGTGCCTTGTTCTTTATTGCACTCTTAATGGCCCGAAAAGTGCTGTGTTGTCATGGGCTATTTTTACATTACATCACATTTGGCAGACGCTTTTGTCCAAAGCGACTTACAATAGTCAAGTACAAAAGTAATAGAAGTTAAGATAAAACATTTTTAGCTAGGGCTTAAAGGAGGTCGAAGGGAAATAATAGGATAGAGAAGTGAAGGAGGGGAAGAAGGAGATGAGGTTAGTAGTAGTTAGCATGTTAGAGGTATTACAGTTTTTCTCAATTGGTTTGGCTCATTTCTTGAAACTGAGATGACATTTACAAAATAATATGGACAAATCCCCAAACTAACTTGCGGTTCCTCACAACAGAATGGCATTTCTCATTGCTTTCATCACATTTCAAATGCTTTGTACATTTCTCAAGCACTTAGTACATCTTTGCAAATGGTTTTGTACAAGTAGCCTACACTTAACACAATCATCCTACATTTAGCACATTTTCCAAAAGAATGCATCTTGTTGGTCTATCCCAATTGGTTGGTTCTCAGTGTTATGGTTGTTCTCTCCAAAACATGTCAGCACAATTTCATCGTATAAGTCATCATCTGCAGAATAGTCTGCTCAAATTTCAAAATGAGTTAAGAAATTGTAATTCAATACAGAACACATATTTTGGAACATTTCATAAATTCATGATAATCAGGTGATTAGGTAACAGGTGAAAGCAGGTTTTGATGAGGAGGAGTGTCCCACATTACAGGTGACCAATCCATCAGTTTGTTACCTGACAGGTTGTCTATGATTTTGAATGCTGGCGAAAATTTCGTCAGTGCAAGGTCCGGGCCATTTTTAACTATATCCTGTATAATTGTGTCTACATTCCTGTCTCTTTGTCGCACTCAGCGTGTCTTTAGTTTCCGTCCGTTCTCGTTTTTCAGCCAGTTCTCCGGCTCCTGATCTCTTTATATAGAAGTTTTTCCCGGCCGCGTCCCAATTCACTGGCCAGGGCAGCAGTCTACACAGATCTGATTGGCAGAGGAGAGCATTTGGTGATTTTACACCAAACGAGTGGTCTGTGAGTTTACTGCGCCGCAGAGCAAAGACAAAAAAAGTTCCACCACTCTCAGAATAAAGATATTTCTCTGTAGTGTATCGGTTTGGGTCCGCATTGAATAACGTCTGGGTCCGGACCCGGACCGCGGGCCGCCTATTAGAGACCTCTAGTGTAGAGGATGGCTCAGGCATTTACCACGCTTCTTCCCACAGTGCATTGCTGAAGAACACATCAAATCCGATGTTAATGAAAATTTATGGCCAAACAGACTGCAGCGGATGGATGGCCAGGAAGATGAGGAGGGTGACCAGGAGAGAGAGGGGAGTGACACAGAGTAGTCAGAATGTTACTGTAGTGCATTTGTGATGCTTGACTGTTTTCTTTTACATACTGTGTTTTGTTTAGTTTTTTTTCAGGTTTTTGTATTTTGTATACATAGTATATTTGATACATTTTCCTTTGTATTTTTTTTTCTACCTACAGCAATGTGTAAAAATGTACTTGTAAATAAAAATAGTTACACTTTCCTCAGCAGATTGAGTGCAGTGTGTGTGGTGTGAAAATTGTATTCCTTTAGCTAAACCTCTGCTGTAAAGACAAAACAGCTAAGCATTTTGACTTGCAGTACTTACACAATGCCAAAGGGACAATGCATTTTGGGGGCACTGATGATTTGTGTGAGAAAGGAAATTAGTTTTGACACGTGGGTAAACTGTTTTTGGAGTGATATGGGCATGTGATGAGGATCCATGTAGTTGTGCTGCACCGTACAGTTTATTTTGACAGGAGGACGAAATGAATGAAAATGTGCCAAAGCAATTGAGAAGGATCTATGCCATTTTTATGGTACTGACTATTTACATGGGAAAAAGACTTCATTTTGAAGCAAGAACGAACATTTTGGGAGACATATGACATTTTGCTGGTTATCTGAAGTGTTGTGAAGAACTGTAAGTCTGTTTGGCCAATTTACCTTATAGTTATAGGAATGTCATCTCAGTTTCAAGAAATGAGCCAAACCAATTGAGAAAAACTGTAAGAGAGTAAGTGCTCTTTGAAGAGTTCTGTCTTCAGGAGTCTCTTAAAGATAGCGAGAGATTCTCCTGATCTGGTAGTGGAAGGTAGTTTGTTCCACCATTGGGGAACTCTGTATGAGAACAGTCTGGTTTGCTTCGTGTAAATGTTTGTTTGGTAAAGCGAGGAGACGTTTATTGGAGGAGCACAGCGGCCGGGAGGTAGCGTAAGCCTTCAGGACTTCATGGCTCAGCATGATCTCCTCTATCTCCTCATATACAGTGGTGTAAAAAAGTATTCGCCACCTACAGAATTCTTTTGTTTTTGCTTTTTTGTCATATTAATATTTTACCCAATATCTAAAAAACTTTAATATCAGAAAAAGATAATCTGAGCAAATATAAATGTTGGACAGACACACGCAGATACCAATCACAGTTTATTAACAAAAATGGCTAGGCCTACAGAAGGAATAGAGCATACAGAGCATAGTCAGGCAAAACAGGGTCATATACGGTAAATCCAGCAGAGAAAGGACAACGGCAAAAGAGTAACCAAAAAATACAAAAATGGTTCGGCAACAAACAATAGAATGGGCTGGAAACAAAAACAAGTCGGTAATAAAGACAATAAACAAAGGAAACGTGTTGTACAAGAGCTAGATAAGATTCAATACAGGGCAAACAGAAGGGTATTTATACAAGACAGGACAGGTGGAACCAATTAGTAAGTAAGAGGAAGCGTGATCAGCAGAGTCAGGGAAGTCCTTGTGAAAGCATGTTGGGAAGTGGAGTCTTTATTAAGTAGTTCAAAGTCCAGAGCAGGCAGACTGATAAAACCAACCTGAATAAGTATTAACTCTTAAACCTAATAACTTCTTTCTGGACCCTTAGAGGCAATAACTGCAATTAAGCTTTACTGATAACTGGAAGTGAGTCTTTCACATCTCTGTGGAGGACTTTTGGTTCACTCTTCTTTACAGAATTGTTTTAATTCAGCCATATTGTAGGGTTTTCCAGCATGTAATCAAATGACCAACTTGCCATATTTTTATGTGATATATTTGCTTGTTACTTGTGGTGTCAACAGATAAAAAATTCTAATTAATAACAGCATAATTCCATGATTAATCATAATCACTCATGCTGTTTAATCACAACAATACTGTGTATAAAATATTCCCTATATGTTTGTGTTCCATTTTAAAACTGTATTAAAGCAATACTGAGGGTACTGTGAGGAATCCAACATTTTGTTTGCTTTAATATGTTTCATGACTTCAAAAATGCATGCAGTGTTGAATAATACACACAGACACTTGTCTTTTCTTTTTATTTAAAAATAAACATTGCAATAGATTCCATTCATACATGTTTAAGTGAAATGTGATTTGATTTACAATGCAGTGTCACATAATAGAGACATTTAAATTTTATTTAAAAATAAACATAAAAAAGGATATGGCTTATACATCCTTTATTTTATTCATTATATGTGGCTACATTCAGTAGTAGGACATTTTAAACATTTAAAATCTCAGTACAAAGCTTATAGTTTGAATAAACATTAAACCCTAAATCATCATGCTTTGATCCACATATTCCTTCAATGCAAGCAGATTTATGGATTCTGTTAAGATGGTGCTATTTTATTTAAATTATAGTCAAGTTATAGATATAAATATAAATATATGATTTTAGACAGAGAAGTGACAAAACAGCCTTTTATCTAGCTTTCGTATGAAAGCACAACATTAATTATATGACCAAACTAATACAGCTGCTATGGCTAATAGTAAATATATACTGTGTTCAGAAAAGTGGTCCCCGGCCCTGCTACAGTGTTTATTTGCCTGTTTTGAAACACCCACTATAGCTCAGTATGTGATTGTGTATGAATACAGTTGCTTTGTGGGAAAGCAATAAAAATGATAGACAGCAGGACCTACTGGTCTATTGTATAAACTTGTAGCATGACAACACTTAAAATAGCTAAATATTTTGTCTGCATAAATTCAATATCTTCAGTACTGTTGTTCATTACAGATATACATATCTCAGGACACATAACCTGCACACATATTTCACTGTATTAACACTAAAGAAATGGTGCTTCAATTGTACGTTAGAAGATGCTCCACATATACATATATATGTATATATTTATATATGAATGTATGGTAATAAAAAAATGTAATGGTAATACTAATGGTACTAATGGTGATGTCACATTTATACTAACACTGAGCTTTAGTGGTTGTGAAAATAATCCATTTGCCACCATATATACCCATATATACCATAATACACCAAGTTCATATTTTTATTGTCTCCCTCAAGTCTAGAAATTGTCACTAACTCTTTTCATTAAGAATGTTTAACTGTTCTTTTAAATGATGTAACGGCAGTGAAAAACTGATTGTACACACCTACATACAGTTGTGGTCAAAAGTTTACATACACTTGTAAAAAAACATAATGTTATGGATGTCTTGAGTTTTCAATAAGTTCTACAACTCTTATTTTTCTGTGATAGAGTGATCGGAACACATACATGTTTGTCACAAAAAACAGTCATAAAATTTGGTTCTTTCATAAATTTATTATGGGTCTGCTGAAAATGTCACCAAATCTGCTGGGTCAAAAATATACATACAGCAACATTAGTATTTGGTTACATGTCCCTTGGCCATTTTCACGGCAACTAGGCGCTTTTGGTAGCCATCCACAAGCTCCTGGCAAGCTTCAGGTCGAATGTTTGACCACTCTTCTTGACAGAATTGGTGCAGTTCAGCTAAATGTGATGGTTTTCTTGCATGAACCCGTTTCTTTAGCACTGTCCACATGTTCTCAATGGGGTTTAAGTCAGGACTTTGGGAAGGCCATTCTAAAACCTTAATTCTAGCCTGGTTTAGCCATTCCTTTACCACGTTTGATGTGTGTTTTGGGTCATTGTCTTGTTGGAACACCCAACTGCGCCCAAGACCCAACCTTCGGGCTGATGGTTTTAAGTTTTCCTGCAGAATTTGGAGGTAATCCTCCTTCTTCATTATCCCATTTACTTTCTGCAAAGAACCAGTTCCACTGGCAGCAAAACATCCCCAGAGCATAATACTACCACCACCATGCTTGACAGTAGGCATGGTGTTCCTGGGATTAAAGGCCTCACCTTTTCTCCTCCAAACATATTGCTGGGTGTTGTGGCCAAACAGCTCAATTTTTGTTTCGTCTGACCAGAGAACTTTCCTCCAGAAGGTTTTATCTTTGTCCATGTGATCAGCAGCAAACTTCAGCCGAGTCTTAAGGTGCCTTTTCTGGAGCAAGGGCTTCTTTCTTGCACGGCAGCCTCTCAGTCCATGGCGATGTAAAACACGCTTGACTGTGGAGACTGACACCTGTGTTCCATCAGCTTCCAAATCCTTGCAGACCTGCTTCTTGGTGATTCTTGGTTGACTCTTGACCATCCTGACCAATCTCCTCTCGGCAGCATGTGATAGCTTGCGTTTTCTTCCTGATCGTGGCAGTGACACAACTGTTCCATGCACTTTATACTTGCGTATAATTGTCTGCACAGTTGCTCTTGGGACCTGTAGCTGCTTTGAAATGGCTCCAAGTGACTTCCCTGACTTGTTCAAGTCAATAATTCGCTTTTTCAGATCCACACTGAGTTCCTTTGACTTTCCCATTGTAGCTTTTGTAGCTGAGTCTAATCACTGGGTCAAATGAGCCCTATTTAAATGGGCTCATGAGAAGTCAACAGCTGTAGTCAATCAGAATCACTTACAAGAAGTGAAGAGGCCATGACATGAAGCTAATTTGATTGACACAACTCGCTACATCACCAAAATTGACAAATTTTGTTGCTGTATGTATATTTTTGACCCAGCAGATTTGGTGACATTTTCAGCAGACCCATAATAAATTTATGAAAGAACCAAATTTTATGACTGTTTTTTGTGACAAACATGTATGTGTTCCGATCACTCTATCACAGAAAAATAAGAGTTGTAGAACTTATTGAAAACTCAAGACAGCCATAACATTATGTTTTTTTACAAGTGTATGTAAACTTTTGACCACAACTGTAGATCTGAAACACTTTGAAAAGGGACACATTTTGATAATCTCCAAAACATGCTTACAGAAGCCCCACTTTACAATTTACAGGAGTAGCTGCTAGATAAATGTCTTGGGGTCAGATAATACAGGACATCTTCAGAGGTCACAGAGGAGTTTCTGTCTTAACTGGTCAGATCTGTTGTGGCAACACAATGAGGACCTTCTCAATATTAGACAGGTGGTACTAATGTTGCAAAAGCATTGTGTACGTATCAGTGGATGTTACTCTCATGTGCAGAAAAAATAACAGATGGATTTGGATGGTTTTGATTGGAATAACCAAACATCTCCATATTTAGAACAGTTCCCTTTAAATCAGTTTCCAGTAAAACATATTTGACAGCTCTCTAGATTCGAGCATCATAATATGTCTGACTTTGTCCTTCAGCCATGTGCAGTAAGGGTGCGTACACCCTTTCCCATATAAATGTTCAGATTTAGCAGAAAGTGGATAAACAGTATTGTAGTCTTGTTCATGCAGAAGTGTATTGTACTGCATTTATAATTCGATAATCCCAATACTACTCTGAGCTGATTATTACTACTAATCAGAATGCCAAATCAGTAGCACCTTAATACCCTATTTATTTTGCCTCAGGGATTTATTGAGTGGATTTCATACAGACACAAGCAAGCAACATTTCATACACCATCAGTATTGGGTTATTAAACTGCAATGCCTTAAAATTCATCAGCTCTGCCCTAATCGCTGTGCCAGATAACTTTGTCAAATTTTGGATTTACTTTTACAAAGTTGCTAATTGCAAGAATTCACTAACTGAAAACCAGAAGTGCAGGATTGTCACATCTGAATGTGTGCATGTTTCTCCTGTTACTCAGTAAGACAAACTGACTTTACAATACACAATAGAACAAAAGTTCAGTAAGTTTTTTTACTATACCAATACCAATAAAAGAAAAAAAGACATTAACACACACATGTTCATTATACATACATCTTTACCATGTTAAATGTTTTGTGCTGTATAAAAATAATGTTATATTTCTTTATGTTACGGAAATTAAATAGGTTTTTCTCCCCTTTGTCAGGATGCTTGCAGTCTTCAGCATCCAGTGTACACAAAATCTGAGGAAAGATATGAAAGTTTAATAACTCTGCAGCCCTTTTTTAGGGCAGCCACTGAAAACAACTTTGAACAATTTGCTTTTTTCAGATGAGACTGTCTAATCCATTCACTTTACTTAATTCTACACTGACATGATATAAAACCTGTCAGATTGTCTATTTTAGACAGCATTCAGAATTTATTTAAAATCAGAGGCAGAGCCAATTAGAATCTTTATTTCAGGGTGATGTGGAACAACAGAGAGTCAAACTCAGGCAGAACCAATCAAAATCTTTTTTTTGGAAAGAGGGACAGGACTCCCATACAGTGAAGTCTCAAGTGCTGCATTAAAAGAGCAGCAACTAATTATTTTTATAAACCCTTTTACTGAAAATTACCAACAAGTATTAATACACTATGTTTCAGTTTGGGTTCTAAACTGTGTGGCATTTACTAAATCTCAGACACAGCTTTACCTGCAGAGCTTAAACACTGAAAACTAACTCTCTTTATGAATAGCTTAACTGGGATATTGTTATATTATAAATCACATTAAAGCTCAGAGGCAGAATTTAATCAACATCTCAATAAAAACGATTTGGCCCCCACTGGATTACCTATAATGTGCCCCATAACCTAAAATGAGTCTGACACCCCTTGTTTAGTCAATAAACACAGTGTGCTATTAAAGAACGGGTCCAATGCAATTTAAATTAAAGTCCAACAATATTATCACTTTCTTGGAAGAAAAGAATATACATATGGAAATAATATGAATGAAATAACAGCAGACAGATAGACAGACAGACAAACAGACAGACAGACAGACAGACAGACAGACAGACAGATAGATAGATAGATAGATAGATAGATAGATAGATAGATAGATAGATAGATAGATAGATAGATAGATAGATAGATAGATAGATAGATAGATAGATAGATGTACTGACCTCTACAGTAGTCAGGATTGAAGTTCTCGTAGATAGGATAAAGTGGATTCTCCTGTTCACAGCGAAGCTTTCTGGCTCTCAGAACATCACGCACACACTGATGGAGGAACATATACTGGCTCTAAGAGGAAAACAAAAGGGAAGCAGATTTTTATGAATGACATATTCTCCCCCCACACCATGTTAGTTTTGTAATTTTATGACCTGAAAGCTGCCAGCACTGTAATATTATGCCGGCTGAATCTACAGGCATTAACAGTGGTGGTTGAAAGTTTATATTTTTGCATAAATATGACCTAAAACTTTATCAGATTTTCACATGTCCTAATAGTAGATAAAGAGAATGCAGCTTAACAAATGAGACAAAAATATTATATCATGTCATTTATATGTTAAGGAAATTGACTCAATATTACATATTTGTGTGTGGCAAAAGTTTGTAAACCTTTGCTTTCAGTATCTCGTGTGACCACATAGCAACAACTGCACGTAAACATTAACTTTATACTTCTAGAACCCTTCTTTGGTAGAACAATATGTGTGCTTAGGGTCGTTGTCTTGCTGCACGATCCATCCTTTCCTAAGATTCAGTTCATGGACAGACCTGACAATTTCCTTAAAAATCCTCTGATATAATTAAAACTTCCTTGTTTCATCAATGATGGCAAGACATGTCCAACCCTTGATAATACCACCACCATGTTTCACAGATTGGATAAGGTTCTTTTGTTGAAACAATGTTTTCCTTTCTCCAAACAAAGCTTTTCATTTAAACCGAAAACTCCTATATATGTCTTCCAATATCCTTCTCACTTGTCCAGGTGATCTTTAGCAAACTGCAGATGATCAGTAATGTTATTTTTGGAGAGCAGTGGCTTTCTCCTTGCAACCCTGCCATACAGAGCATTGTTGTTCAGTGTTCTCCTGATGGTGAACTCCTGAACATTAACATTAACCAATGTTAGAGAGGCCTCCAGTTGCTTAGAACTCTGAGGTCCTCTGTGATCTTGTTGACTATTACACGCCTTGCTCTTGGAGTGAACTTTGTTGGTCAACCACTCCTGGGGAGGGTAATAATGGTCTTAATTTTCCTCTATTTGTACGCAATATGTCTGACAGTAGATTGGTGGAGCCCAAACTCTTTATAGATGATTATATACAATTTCCAGGCTTTTCTGAGGGCCTCAGAAATCTTCTATGTTTGTGCCATGATACATTTCACAAACATTTGTTGTGAAAAGCAGACTTTGATTATCACCCAATTAGCTGATTATCACCCAATTGATTAAAAACACCTGACTCTAATATGAATAAAAATATTTGACAGGCTGCAGGTGTTACTGACAAGACAGCTTATGGCTGACAGCTCTAGTTAGACCTACCTCAGTTTGCACCATGTGTATGCGGTGCAGCCGGAGATCACGCACAGAGCCGTAAATATCAACAGTGCCACGACTGTCCAACTGCTGCAGAGCACGATCCAGAACAATGAAGGTGCCTGTGCGTCCCACTCCAGCACTGCCAAAAAACAGAGACAGTCAGTCTAAATCCAGATTAAGATGACAAAAGACATCTTCAATTGCTCTGAATTGAACATTGAGTTTTAAAAGGCTGTTCATGTGTAAGGTTTAGTTGTGTTAAACATACCTGCAGTGCACAACAGTCGGACCTGAAGTTGGTGCCCTGTCGATGTAATCTCGGACGGTCCTCACAAACTGAATGAGAGACTGTGTTGTTTCTGGCACACCATGATCCGGCCACACCGTGTAATTAAAGTGACGCACTATCCTGGGGTAGCTCAACTGGCCTTCCTAAAAGTACAGCATCATACTAAATATGTTATTTCTGCATGCACTCACACTGGCATACAGTCTTTAAACAACAACAATTTTAACAAATAAAACAAAACCAATATTTAATGTTTGTGTATATTTACACATTTTATTAAAAGATAACATTTACATGAAGACTCAGAACAACAAGAATGAAAAATAGTTAAAATATCAATAAAAAAATTAACAATAACTTAACAATAACCTTTGGTGTTTCAATTATACAATCCCAAATTAGAAAAGTTTAGGACATGTAAATAAAATATACAAATGGAAAAATACAAGTAATTAAAATTTTATTTCAGCTATTTATTTTTTTCCATTCCTGCATTTCAGGCCTGCAACAGTTGGGACAGAAAAGCATTTACCATTTTGTAATATTGCTATTCCTTACAAAGTTTATTTTTTGTCGCAAATTTCTTAGAGTGCACAACAGTACAGGGGCATTGTCACAATTTCCATGTTTAAATGTTCCTCCCATTCTCTGTCCACAGGACTGCAGAACAAAAAATGAATGTGTCAAATCATATACATAACAGCTAGACATGTCCCTATATTAAATTTACAAATCCAGTGCTTCTTAGGCTACACTAAGAAGAGGTAAATAAAAAACATTTGTCAAGTATTACTGCACATGATCTTACTCTCCACATTGTATATTTAAGCATGTAATAAAAGTCAATGGAACTTTAACAACAGTCTTTCTTATGCAGTTAACAAAACAAAAATACCTTCTACTCACTGTCTGCATGGATCCAGAGTGACAGATGTTCATAAATGAGTGGAAAGTGACACATATCAACCTTTTATCTCTGTGGAAGACTGGCTTTTAGAACTTTTTTATATTAGCATTTTCCACATTGTCCCAACTTTTTCTGATTTGGGGTTGTAATAAAATTCCTGATTTCTTTTTTGTACAACCAAAACATATTAATGTGATTAAGTGATTCTAAGATGGTTTTAATATACAGTTTTATTAACAGTTAAATTTTAATTCTTTGCAAGTAGTTAGGGCTGGCCCGAATAGCGTTTTTTGAGCTCCGGATATTCGGCACTGATTCGAAGCAAATATTCGAATATTCGTTTTTAAAAAAAGAGGTTAAAAAAAAAAAAAAAAAAAAAGGAAATCACGGCCCCTTTAATCCACTGAAAAATGTTCAATTTGCTCTGACCGACGAGACATATTCACCCCGGATTTTTGGTGTTTTTATCCCGGATTTTTGTGTTTTCACCCCATATTTTTTCTGTGTTTTTAGCCCAGATTTCTTTGTGTTTTCATCCCGGAATTTCTGCTGCCCCACACCGAGGCTGCTGCTGCACGGTTTCTCCGCTGCGCAAGCCAGCCCAGTAAATTGCTGTTTGTGTTTTCACACTTAGGCTATTTGCTTAAAAAAAACAAACAAAAAAAACGTTTGTTCAGGAAGTATTTTATATTCTTAAACATTGTTAATTATATTAGAGGACAGTCATTGTAAACTGTACTTGGTCTATTTCGGTTAAAGGATTGTGCAGGGCATATTACTGATTTTGTATTTTTGCACTTGGGCTATAAGCTCAATATTAAATATTTCGTTTGTTTAGAAATTATTTTATATTTTTAAACCATGTTAAATTATATTAGAGTAGAGGAAAGTCATTGTTAATGACGTTATTGTACTTGGTCTATTTCGGTTTAAGCATTGTGCAGGGCATAGCCGTATTACTGATTTTGTATTTTTGCACTTGGGCTATAAGCTCAATATTAAATATTTCGTTTGCTTAGAAATTATTTTATATTTTTAAACCATTTTAAATTATATTACATAAGAGGAAATTCGTTCAGACATCATTTTTGTAGGCCAGGCTTTTGTAACCGATTTAGCCCCTACTGTTGCCACATTACCCCTTACGTTTTATTATATAAATCAGTTTCGTTTTTTTATCATGTATAATAGAGGTCTGCTCGAGACTGATTTTTAAACCCACTCTTCCACGCTCCCGCGTTTCTGTCTCGTTACCGCTCCGCAAAAAAATTGCTTCTTTTAATCCCGCGCCCGCCCGCCACATACACATTTCTGCCGCTCCCGCCCCACGTTCCTAATATAAATTAAATAAACTACATTTAATGCTTCAAATTTACTTATATATTTATTAAAACAGCAGCGCTGCACCATCGGTGTGTGCGTGTGTGTGTCGGTCCATCCTGCGCGTTGAGAGTTTTCTTTAGGTTTTTTTTTTACAATTATTACAGTTTTCTTAACTATTTATTAATTTGCTCCCGCATCGTCTGGATTAAACTCCCGCTCCAGCCAATAACAGTTCAGTTCTGTCCCGCGCGCAAGATATTCTGACGGGACCCGCGAGAACAGAAGTGGTTAGACTGAGGTGGAACTCTGGAAAGGAGAAAAAAAACGAATATCCGAATACCAAAATTAAAAACCGAATACCTACTCAACGAACGAATATCCGAATACCCGAATATTCGGGTCCAGCCCTACAAGTAGTACATGTTCCTGTTTCTGTCCCTTTCACACTCACCCGACTTATCTTAAATTCACGGATGATCCATTCTGACAAGACAGACTCAGACAGCATGTGCACCACAAGCTCACCATAGTACAGCGGTTCCCTGTCTGTAGGCCAGTACTGGTCACACTTCACCTGCATCACACGGTCCCAATCAAACGAACAATAAAGTCATGTGTCAGAAACATCCAGGGGTTCCTTGTAAGACGAATATACACAGTTTAGCTGTGTATTTTCTCCACTCACCCTGCCTTTCTCCACACACTGCGTGACCATGACGATGTTGTACACATTATGTTCCCACACCATCCGCCAGAAATCGTCTTTGGTCCCTGGGAGTGGTCCCTGTGTGGCTATGTATTCACGCCCAAAACTGTTACCCTGAGGCACAAACACACAGAGAATGGCTCCTTATTACTGATGTTAATAAAATAAGCAGACTATTACATTATTAATCTTCTTAGCTCCTAATACACTGCCTGGCCAAAAAAAAAACCGAAAGAAAATGATCTCATGTTCCCTGAATCGCTCTTTCACAATTCCAGCCTGATGAATCCTGGCATTGTCATCTTGGAATATGGCCGTATCATCAGGGAAGTGAAAAATCCATTAATGGAATAACATGGTCTATATTTAGTATATTCAGATAGTCAGCTGACCTCATTCTTTCAGCACATACTGTTACTGAACCTAAACCTGACCAACTGCAGCATCAACCCCACATCATTTACTTACTTAAATCCAGGTGGCGACTTTTTTTTTTGGCAGTGTATTAGTATGGCAACCTGATCCAATAATACAGATTGTACTGATTAGATTTTTTACTATGGTTATATTATTATACCATCTAGAGATGGTAAACCAAGGCCAGACAAATTATCTGAGGTTTTGATCCAAGTGCCAGAGTGGCTCTGCTGCAACTGGTGTTTCTTTCAATTTCTGTCTGTATCTTTCACTTTGTTTGGAAATACATAGGGAATGTAATTTGGGCTTTTACCAACTAACTGAGTGCATGGGAAGTACATAAACAAGAAGCATCCATTTTTCCATAATACTGCTTCAACTCACTGGGATAAAGCTAGCATTGATGAAATCAGAGCATGGGTCATCCTCCAAGCACAACAGTTTCACCCGGGTAGCATCATCTGTAGAAAAACAAAAAAAAGAAAATAGTTTTTAAGACAACCATTCGTGATTTTTTTCTTTCTTTGGTTGTTTTTCTCTCTCTACTTGTGCCCCTTTCTGCATCCCTCCAACCCTGAAACCCCCCAAATGTGTGTGTGTGTGTATACACATATATATATATATATATATATATATATATATATATATATATATATATATATATATATATATATACATGAATAAAGAATGAGATGAAGGACTTTTGAAAGTGTTAACATCTTAATAGTATAAATGGCTGCAATTTTTTTTATATTTAAAACTAGTCAATCACTTATTCAGTTTTCTGATTCTATTGTTCAGAATATAACCCAGCTGCATAATCTGTGGGCAAAAGGAAAACTAGTTTGCTAGATATTTATATTGTCTATTTTTAGATCGTATCCCAACATCAGTAGCTTTTTTCCTTTTTAACTTTTTCTTTAATGAGAAAGTGTCTAATTTCTTGACTATTACTTACATGGCAGTATATTGTTGTATCTATTTTTGCAGCGGTTTTCAGGCAGACGTGCAGCATCCAGAGTCTGGTTGCGACCCACATCCTTTAAGTCCTGTGAAAAGAAAGGAAATTTTATGCTGCTATATCTACTTATCACAGAAGAAAAAATATATATTTAATGCATAGCAGTGTATTTTTTCACTCTATTTTATTCTGAGTCTGGTATATAATGGACATGCTGGAGGTGTTTAAATAGCCTAGTCCATCTGATTCACATTGAGCCTAGTTTGGCACTCCTCTGCTCTCATTCAGCAGAAATCTGTGAGCCTTCACACTGCACCACTCCAAGCAGAAATCTTGTGTTGCCCTAACAAACAAAGCCACTCTCAATTACCTCACACTTTTGATTGTTACTTAGAACAATGGTTATTAATCCTGATCTGGGACTACGGCTTGTTTTAGTTTGTTTTTCTTGCTGTAACACTTTCTTGCTAAACCCAGTTCACCCCAGCTCGTCAGTTAAGTTTATTAGTTGTATCAGGTGTGCTTTAATTAGTATAAAATCGAAAACCTGCAGGGCATGATGACCATGTCATGTCAAATAAGTGGTTATTGGCCCAAATATGCTATTAAAGATACCAGATTCTTTGATGAGGATACTTTGATGATACACTGCCTGGCCAAAAAAAGTCGGCACCAAAAAAAGGATCATTCAGTCCATTGATGGAATAACCTGCTCTATATTCAGTATATTCAGGTAGTCAGCTGACCTCATTCTTTCAGCACATACTGATGCTGAACCGAGTCGTGACCTGACTTTTTTTTGTCCAGGCAGTGTAATTTGGCTTGTAAATCTAATGAGAAAAAGTCCGCAAATAAGATTTTTTTTTACTAAATATATTTAGTGTACTATTTTGCACTAAATGACAATCTAAAATGTTTTACTGCCTATCTTAAACATTCTTGACCTGTGTAAATATTGAATTGCAATATTCTAGTTGTATTGTGTATGCTTTAAGTGATTTGTATATCATAATGCACTCTTGCTTAATTGCATAGTAGTTTATGTATCACTGTTTCTTTATCAACACTGTTCATCTCAATTTAACCCTTGATTCAACAGCTAGCCAAAGTTAAAAATGAAATTTCTATTTTTTCCCCTGTTCTAAATGTAAGTAGACACAACACTTACAAAATTCTACTCAAACACAATGTGCTGTTTACATTGGCTGCCAGTATTACCGATGTAAACTTACTGTGTAAACAGGAATTTCAGTTTCAAATGCAGTCTGACCCTTACCTCAAACTCCTCAGAAAATAGGTAATTGGAGTCAGCCTGAAGCTTGGAGAGATGAGACTCGAAGTGGGCTGCTTTAATTGGGCTAATAAAACACAGGCAAAGAGTGTCAAACCAGTATTTACTGCGAAGCTGTAGTTAACCAAGAATATTTGTGGACTTTTTTCTTATGTTGAGAATGCAAGTACTCACCTAGATATGCAGCGGTTACTGCAACAAAAGAGAAATAAAAAAAAAAGAATTAGATTAAAAATTATTTTCACTCATCTTCTCTGAAGCCACCACAGCCAATTTCAAACCCCCAAAAACCTTCCCAAAAAACTTGTTCATCACAGATCAACACAAGTTCACAGTGTCCAATGAACAGTGAATGAGGATAAGCAGCACAAACAGTGCTGCGACAGATCAGCTTCTGTCTTTGACTTTACATCTTTACATCATAGAGTGGACAGTGAGTGAGCACAGCAACACTGCTCAGTGTTACTGCTGTGCTGATAATAAACCCACACTGAAAAAAGTGATGCGTAAAATTTACTTTAAAAAAGTTTCGCAACTTTCTGCATTTGCTTTTTTTAGGTGAATTCAATTTCAGATCAATTTAAGTAACTTCAACTCGGTTTCAAGACTTAAATGTTACATGTTGAGATTCAGTCAATTCTTTCTTTTAGTAAACTTTACTTAATTTCTGCATACAATATCACCTAATTACAGTTAAACACTTAAACAATATTACTCAAATAATTTATGATACATAATATATACATTTAAATATTTTAGTTAAAACACATTTTAAACACAATCTCAACACATGGATGGCATGTAACACATTCTTTTTATAATACTAGAAAGAATGTTTTAAATTCCATCCATGTGTTGAGACAATGAGACTTGGTCTGTTTGAGATAATCTTTGAGATTGTGTAAATATTTTAATGTGTGTTTTAACTATAAATATTTAAATGTATACATTATGTATCATAAATTATTTAAGTAATATTGTATAAATTAAGTAATTTTAATTAGGTTATATTGTATACAGAAAGTAAGTAAAGTTTACTCTATGTAACATTTAAGTCATGAAACCGAGAAGAATTTATCTGAAATTAAATTTACTTAAAAAAAAAAATAAGTGCAGAAAGTTGCTAAAATTTTTTAAAGTAAATTTTACGCATAGTTTTTTAGTGCAGCTCCTCTGGGGTGGTTTCTCCTGGGGGGTCCTGATCATTAAAGAACAAGGTAAAAGAAGGATTATAATGTATGCAGAGAAACAGATACAGGACTTAACTCTGTAAAATTATAGGACTAAAAGTACTTGTCAGTGGAAATAGAATTAGATGACAGTGAGGTAAAATTGGGTACTTTTACACAATTTAATTGGTTTAGGTGAGCATAAATATTTTACGTTCAACTGGCAAAGTGTAGCTCAGTTGTGTAGCTCAACCACAGTCCATAGTAGTCCAAAATTGTTTAATTATTATTTTTGTAGTAACCGGAAAAACAGGCTGCAATTAAAAGCAAAAAAGGCTTTAATACATTGTGGCCTGGAGAAAACTGCAGCCATCACTTTAACCAAACACATGCACACGAAATTTGATAGTGGCATTTTCAGAGGTCTTTTTAAACATTATCAGATGCTTCTATATCAAATAAAAAGCTGATTGTGGTTGTGAAGTGAGTTGGAAGTAATACAAATTATGTTATAATGTTATTATGTAATAATGTTAATTATTTTTTGTTAGTAAATTGGTGTGTTAGTAAATGTAACAAACAAATATGTTGTACCTCCTGATGCCCATGTACATTCCTGTATTAGACACCTCCTTCCACATACTCATCCTCACCACGGGACTTTCCTGCACCGCTCTGAATGGATGGACACACACATCACACATACACACATCACAGTCAATCTTTTAGTAGATGAACTAAAAGATCACAATGTTTTAGAATACAGAGCAGACAATTGGGCAGATTTCATTAGTGATCAGGATCTGGATTTCCTGTTTTTCTCTCATTTAATGATCTGTGTTCTTCAGATGCCCAGCTTTTCTGTTCCCCTTACCAATGACTGCTTACCAGCTGCAGTAACACGCTTGATCTTATTCCTAAACATGTCTGGGTGTACTCACACTTTATGGACCCTCTGCTTGTAGATTATTAAGGTGGTTATAGCAATCACCATGCTGATGAGAAACAGGCCGGTGCTGATGCCCTCCACGATCCCTCCCATCGGCTCTGAGTGAGGGGATAAAAGTGGATTAGTGCTGCTTCTGCAGCGGGAGGATGAGAAAGAAGCAGGCATCGTTTCTCCACCTCACCTGCTTTAGTGCGCAGAGGGAGAGAGAGGTAAGTGTCGCTGAAGAGAGGATGGGAAAACTGCTTGTTTTCGCCATCGTAGAGTTGAGTGAAGGCACGGACACTCAGCCTGTAAGAGAAAACGCATTGTTACGAAGGCCAGATCCCTGCTTTGTACCAGTGACAACACATGCATTTACACTTCTTCAGCAATACCTGTAGGGTGTTCTGGATGCAAGGGGTCCATCACAGTAAGAGTTTTCATGTTTTTCAAGCTCAGCTTCTTCTTTGCATGGTCCACCCAGCCGCTCCATTCCAGCTCCGAGGTTGATCTCAAGCACCTGGTTGCCTATCTCTGGATCGTCTTTGCACAGACTCTTAAAGTAACTGGTCTGGTAAGCCCTGATGGAACTGTTGCGCTTGTACTCCAGGTAAGAGGGCAGAGGATGCCTGTGTTCTGGCAGCAGGGGCTCAATGTCTGCAAATGCAAAAGTTATTATCATATATGTGCTATTGGTACAGAGTTTGTGAACTCTTCAAAATCTATATTACTGTAGAACTTTCACCTAAAGTAAATAGGTAAATCAAACAAATGAAATGAAAATATAGACCGATAATAAATATCTATGAAAGGCAAAGGTATGGGAACATGGACATATGTGGAGGTATATCATGATACAAACTAAGAGGATTAGAACCTCTGAAGAAGAGTTGTTGATGCTTATCATGTTGAAAAGGTTAAAAAAAAAGACATTCAAGACCTGTATTATTATTATATGTCTAATGTCAGGTATGTGCTAAAGGGGTATATTCATAAATATATTCATATATTCACACAGGAAGCACGGGTCTGTGCTTTTATCTCATTAATTCTTCATTGTTTAATCAATACAATTATTTTAAAAGACATAATGACAGATGTACTAATATTTGGTATATAAAGGTTCAAACATGATATAAAAAAAAAAAAGGATTTGTGCCTTTCCAGGTCTGGACTAATCACAAACCTACTTTTGCAAAATACTTTGTAGCTGGAAAGTACCGTTAGATTCTGCAACGATAATGGCAAAGTAGCGGATCACCCCGTTGGCATCACTGAACCAGCTACAGTTGAATTTGAAGAAGATGGTGGACTGGGTGATGTGAGTGGCTTGTTCACCAATCCGTACCATGGGGGAAGGCACCGGAGGCCCTGCATACACAAACATTTACAAGTGGAATTTAGTCTTAATGAACACTTTGAGTTGTAAAAAAAGGTTTCAGCTTATAGATTAGATGACTAATAAAAACTTCCACTAGGGCAAGGCCTGATATAACACAGCAAATTTCTGGAGTTCGAAAATCTGGTGTTAAAAAAAAGTGTTAAATGAAAGTTGTCAGAATTTATTCTCCAATTTAGACTACAAGTTGAGTTGAGGGGAACTCTTTGGCGCTGTAGTATTTTGGAGGTTATTCCAAGGTGTTGAGGAGTGTGACTGAAGTTGAGTTGATTCACTTTTACTGCTTCATGCCACGGCAACGCTTCTCTTAACCTCAGCAGATGAGAGCGCCATTTTATTTTTGCGCACTTCATGTATTAAATTAATATATTATCCACATTACTTCAGATTATGGGTGTATTAACACATTTCTAGTTATATCAACACTTGCTGAACATGCATTGTTTATTTTGGAGTAAGTTACACAGCTGGGAGTTGATTTTCACTCTTAAAGTGTAATTTTAATTAATTCAGATTTTAAAGGTGCTCAGTGTTGGAGTTATTTGACAGAGTTAAATATTTCAGTGTTAACCCAACTGTTCAGCATCATTTACTGGCATAATAGGTGTGTCCCTAAATCCACCAGGGCTACCGTCCATGGGGTATTCCATTATATTTTTATATAATGGTTGTTTGCCAAGCCAACATGTTGTAGTCTATAAGAGAAAGTTACCATCTTATGTACTGTAAAATGCGACAAAGAGCTGGCAATGCAGGATTAAAGTTCCCATGGAATGGAAAAATACACTTATTTTACACAGCCTTATTTACTTAACTTGCAAAGTCCAAAGTCTCAACTCTGTTAGTGATCATTATTGATTAGAGTGAGTCTCTCTTCTGTGCTCACAGTAAAATGTGGATTGTTCAACAGCACTCATTTACCAAAAACACAAACTCAATGCAGATCTCAAAATGATTATCCTAAATGTGTTCTCTTGGATTTATTTTCTAAATGACTTTTGCAATTGTACAAATGTTTGAGTTTGGGTTGTGTAGTCACCTAAACTGCACTGTTGCTTTAATACTGTCTACACTTTGCTGAGAAAGGAAGACAAACACAGACCGATATCAACCTGAATAATAAGGCAATGTTTTTAACAGCCAAAACAAGATTACTGACCTGATCATATACTTTCACTACATATCAGAATCAGTTTTAGGATTGACAGGGTATTAATGTAATTTTATGTCATTTAAAATCCCACGTTCTTAGTGAATAATTTAATTTAGTAGTAAACAGAGAGAGACTTACGATCAATCATGGTGACTGTGTTGTCCTGGGTCGCCGGGCTTTTCCTGTTTCCAGACATCACCTTGACTGAAACAGTGTAGTTCCTGAAGGGTTCTAGTTTGTCGAAATGCTGGAAAGTTGTGTCACGACCCAACGTCAGTTTGCGAACTGGGTCTGCAGAGCTTTGCTTCTTACATTCTACCAAATAAGTGTCATAATCGGCCACTGGAGCCTTCCAGGAGCATGAGAGTGAAGTGGAGCTCAAAGGGTGACAGCTGATGCTCTGCACTGGTCCTGGAGCTGAGAGTAAATATGTGTTTTCTGTGTGAGTTCTTTGTGGTTATGAAAAGGTGTGAGGCAAATTATTCAAGAGGCATAATTTGATATAGATTCGATAGAGACTACAAAACCATATTGAATACATGTGACCTTTCATAACTATATTTAACAACAATTGGTGAAACTGAGTTTAATTAGGAATGTTATTTGTGATACTTTTACACCCATATACAGCCTGGATATTGGAAAGCTGTATTAGGCAGTCAGTATACTGCCAGACCATATAGCCTAAAACCAGGGCAGGGGCGTAACAGCAAATTCTGGGCCCTGTACACGCTCAATGTCAGTGGGCCCCTATGCATGCAAGTACACATGGAATGTGAGCGGGAAAAAAAATCAGGATTTTCCTCCTACTCAGGCCCTGGGTAGTCAGGTCCACTCCCCACCCCCCCCCCCCCACCCCCACCCCCCTCCCACTACCACGCCCATGAACCAGGGGTCATTTAGTCAGAATTTGATCAGTAAAAGGTCAGTGTGGAGAAAAACATTTAGTAGGTCTCAGCACACAACAGCACCCTAATTCGTAGCCATTCAAATGAAATCATAGTTTGTGGGAAATAAGGCTTACTCCACAGGGAGGACAATGATTGAAAAAAACAAAAACCCTTTTCCTACTTTTTTTGTAAGTTTGTTATAAGCACACTCAGTGTTATGCAGATCCAATCTTTGCATACATATTCTTGATGGAAAGATCAGTTGATCCAGCTAACAGCTAATTTCTGGTTAGTAGAATGTTTTCTGAATGTTACAACTAACATTCTTAGAATGTTCAATCTGTTAAAATCTTAGTTTTTATATATTTAACATATTTAAATGTCACATCAACATAGCTGCAACTTAAACTGAATGTTTTGTTTTGGGAATGTTACTTTTAACATTTCCATAATGTCAGTATTCATCTAGCTGCCAATATTTTGTTAGAAACTTTTATTACAGGCTAACCTTCATGGAACCTTTTTGAAAGGGTTGATAAACATTTGAATAATGTACTATTTAAGCTGTGAAGTACATAAATTCAGTACTTTTGTCTCTTCCTTGGTTACTTATTTCTTCTGCTTGGCCTGATACAAATGATGAGCAAATCCCAGACTTTCAGCTGCCTGCTGTTTGCTCTTTAATCAATTCTCCTTAGAATGTGCTTCTGGCAGGCAAAGAAGAAGAAACCAAAAGAATGAAGTCACTGTCTAATAATGTGCTCAGAGCCTTGCTTTTTTTCTTTTTTTCTGTGCTGAAACACAAGCCAGCAAATGGCAAGGAACTGCTACACTAAATAAATGATAAAGCATGCTGCTGGCAGTGTGTATGTGAATGCGTTTTGGGGTCAGCACATATCTGTGTGTCTAAAAGCACACCAGCTGCTGCAGCCAGGCACCAGAAACATTTCAGTCTCTTTAAATGGCACCCCTTTTCTGAGCGGAGGTAAATGTAGAACATTGATCACTAATTACATTTCTCAGATTACAAACCCATCCAGTTCAAAGTTCTCAGTACAGTGTAGATAAAAAAAAAAACACCATCATGAGCCCTTCATAGCCCCAACATCATAGCCCACATCCAGTGGTCACATTAGGTCAGGCAATGATTTAATATTAAAAAAGTCAGGTATACCTTAATCATCACTGCATATGAAATTACACTGAGGGGGATTTTAAAAATGATGCACATCTGTGAAGCTACATTGTATGATACATATTGTGTGTGGGCATGGACTCACCGGTTCTAACAGTGTGGTATACAAATGAGCTGTAGGTTACAGGTCCTGGTGGTCCTCCACTGACAGTGCGCAGGCTGATATTGTAAAGCCGGCCGGGATAAAGGCCTGCCAGGATGCAGCGTGTGGGGTTCAGGTTCGACACCTGCAGCGCGTCTCGTGGCATCCAATTAATGTTAAAGTTGTCGTGAATACTTCTGGCTGGGGCGTGCCACATGACCTCTACAGTGCCACCAGTGCCATCCTTAATAGACAGTGAGGATGGGGGCTCAGGAACTAGAGAGAAAAATAAATATTTTCATTAGACAAGGTGAACAGTTAGTGTGAAAACAAGTTTTACTATGGGTCTAAATCAAACAGAAAAAAGATATTCCACACACTGGCTCTTGGTTCGAGCATTAGTTAAAATAGTTAAAAAAAAAAAAAAAGAGTTGAAAAAAAGTATAACTCACTGACGGCAATCACACTTCATGGGTATAGTGCATACATAAAGGTATTTATTGGTATATATCAGGTACTCAGGTATTTATCAGTCAAAGCAATATTGTTTAGATATGACCATGTACAATAAAAACTTTAATACAGTTCTATGCTGCACTGCAAATTACTACTATTAAATAAAATTCACATTTAACATTCAGTATGAATTTATCGCTTGGTAATTTTAAATGTAGTATTAAAGAAAAAAGGTAAATAACAAATGATTTTGTAATGTCACACTGCAATAATGTTTTTAAACATACTACTTTTTAGAATGTGTATGAGACAATAAATCATACAATCTATAACATACTACTTTTTAGAATGTGTATGAGACAATAAATCATACAATCTATTTCTCTTATCATTTGATATAATTATCTTATCTCTCCTTCCAAATGTATCATATTTCTGTTTGTAATTTGGGAGCATCGTGGGCTTGGTTTCTTCACAGACCTGTGCGGCCTACTTCCGTGGCAGTGTTGGTGAGGTTTCCACTTCGGGTGATCACAACAGCAGTATATAGTTGGCCAGGTAGAAGACCCCGGAAGATTGCCTCTGTGTGTTCTGGCCCCAGTTTCTGCTGTGGCTGATCTGAACCCTCTAAAGAGACCAAATATTCACTTAGTCCACCAGGAGCACGTTTCCAAGTCAGTTCCAAGCTGTCTGAGTATCCCTGATTGTCAACCTGTAAATTCCAGGCTGGGGCAGGGACTGAGAGAAAGAGAGAAAATAGAAAATGAGAAAAAGAAAGACAAATTAGACTGCAGGACTGTTTACTGTTATAGACATACCCTTACATATTTATGAGAACCAATTTTATCTATCACATAATTTTCACTTAATTATTTGTCACATAAACACAATATTCACATGAATCTGATTATTTTAACCCTTTCAGATCCTGTGTGCATTGCAATGGACACGTTGCAATTTATTTATTTATTTACTTGTTTGCTGAATCTTGTTTTTGAATGCATTACATACAGAAAAGTTCATTATTATATGATGCACATCAATGAACAGTCTACCCACTAAAATTAAACTTAGCAACTAAAGAGCCATACAACTTTTTAAAGCTAAAAGTATTGTTTAGAGTTAAACTGTAATTTGGTTTATAGGAATCTAGTTACAATTTCTTCATATATAGTGTCACATAAATGGTCTGTGGAACTGGAATAAATTAAGAGCGGTCACAAGAGTCCCCCTTTCCCCATTCATCCTTATTCATATTCAACAACGATTGAGCTGTTTAAAATAAATAAATGTTTAAAAGCTGTTAGAAGCAAGCATGTGTGTATTTCGTGCACATACATGGTTTAAACTTTAAATATTACTCAAAGTTACACTATATGCGTAAATATTTTTGGATACTTCTAATCAATGCATTTAGCCACTGCCGACAGAGATACACAAATGCAAATGTGCGCGCACTGTTTGTCTAGTCTTTGAAGAGAATATGTGCCAATAGAATAGAACTCTCTTCAGAAGTATAAGCCTCCCAGCATTGGGCTGTGGAGCAGGGGAACGGTGTTCTTTGGAATGCTGGTGATCCATCAAATACTTTTGTGATGAGTTTGGGCATTTGAGGATGTAGTGAAGTAAACATTCTGATCTCAGTATGGCTCTTGGCAAGCATCTAGTAGAAAGCCCTTCAGTTACTTCAACAAAAGCAGGTTTGTTCTAGAACTTTTACAATAATAAAAAACAACAGTTTGATTTTTTAGAAATAATCAAATTCAAAATGGACAGAAAGACACTTACCTGTCTGCGCCCACAAAATAGAGTCACTGCTCTTGCTTCCTCTGCTATTGCTGACCACCACCAGCTTGTAAGGTGTCCCAGGAAGCAAGTGAGGGAAACTGTAGTCCCGTACAGCCGCCGCTACATTCCTGTAGTCCTGGAGCATGTTCTCCATGTTGTACAGGTAGAGGTTGTAGTGGTCCACCCATCCTTCAGATGCATTCCAGTGGAATGCTAGCTCTCCCATCCTATTGGAAAGCAGAGTGAGGTCCTTCACCACAGCCGGACCTGGGGAACAAAAATTAGTTGCCTAAATGTCTGTATAGCAAGAGACACTGTAACCAACTCCGGTTACTGTTTCATGATATTAAAAATATCAAACAACTAAAACCGAATGAAAAAAAATCTAACATATCTTAGTTTTCATATTTTTATCAGTGTGGACTCTTGCCTACCAGAGCTACATTCATTTGTATATTAATGTATATTTTATATAAAAGTGGTTATTGTAGTTCATGTGGTCATTGTAAAGAATGTTTTATAGTAAAAAGAAAATGACAGATTAATTATAGTGTAATTTTTCTCCGCAGTGAATTACTGTAATTTTACTTTATTTATCTTTTTTTGCCATTTACACTTTTTACAGGACATATTTTACAGTGTACCCAAGGCCTTGGGAAATCAGTTACAAACGTTAAAGGTTTATAGTGAAGAACTTCTTTGATTCTCATACAGTATTGCCTTTTTTACGTAAATCATTTTCTTACGTGTCTGCCCCTTAGCTGTAACCACCGTGCTGTAGGTAGAGTTGCTGAGGGTTTTGATGTGAATGCTGTAGAACCTCCCAGGAGTAAGACCTTCAAACAGGTGGTGTGTGACCCCGGCAGGAACAGATACATTATATAGCACTGCCCCGTCCTCGTCCTGCAGCTGCAGACTGTATCCATCATACACACCCTCTGCTCTCTCCCAAGCAGCTTTCAGGCTGTGAGTGGTTTGCTCAATGTCCGCGTGAAGACCCTTCACTGTGGAAGGAACTGCAGGACAGATAAAGAAATTAAATTTAGAGAAAATTATATTGTGGGTTCCCAATCATGCCATAAATCAGTGGGACACATAACTCTAAACCACTCTTGGTTGGGAATGACTTTAAAAAACTAATCATTCAAAACAGTGACTGAATAGATCTTTAAATAAATAACCCAATAATAGTCATGCAATATATTCCAAAGGTACTGCAACATTAGACCAATCTATTTATTAATAATCAGATCAAGATATAAATAGCTGGAATTAAAAGCTAAAATGTCGATCTTTTATATTTTAATGTCAAACCCAAATGTTTTCAGTCTACATCAGAAATAAAGGGATAGGCCTTACTGTTCCAATACTTTTAGAGGGGTCTGTATGACTGAAGACTTCAAATACCCAGGAAAAAATATATATATCTAAACGCATACAAAGTGGCAGTTCAAGAGTGAAAAAATATATTTGTTTAGACAATGTAAATAATAACTAGCAGATTTACAAAAGAAAAAAAAAACTCCAATGTTTTATTTTGGTACACCAGAAATATGCATCTTTTAGAGTGAGACCTACAAAAGAGTGTAAGTTACTGTGGTAATAGTACGAATTATAATAATCAGTTTGGTTAATCAAACCCCTCTGAGCTGAACTTACCTGTTCGTCCACTGGCTGTGCTGCTGTTCTTCAGTTCTCCACTCACTGACTCCACAGATACAGTGTACAGCTCCCCAGGAACAAGGCCTTTAAAGTCCATCTTGTTGTCTTTCTTAGGAACACGGTAAGACACTTTCACATGACCACTCTGGAACAAGCACACTTCATAGAAGTCCACGTCTCCAGCTCCGGGGGACCAGGTGGCGCTCAGAGCGCCACCAAGAGTACCTGGAATGAGCTGGAGATTCTCAACTTGACTGGGTACTGTGAAATAAACATACCAAAAATTACTATTTTGCAACTTGTCCTAAATCATTGTTCCTCATTCTTCATTTTAACTGACAATAAAGTAGTTTACAGAAATACAGTAAAATGCTGTACCTAACAACTGAATAAGTCATCTAAAAAAGGGTTGACTGCTAAAAAAGTCTCACTCTTTGAGATTGGTGATGTAAAATTTGCCAGTACATTTATCCAGTCCAGTTATTTCCGCTTCACCGTGTGTCTTGCTTACCAGTTTGGCCTTCTACAATCTGGGGCCTTACGAATGAGCCGCTGACGGTGGACACCACTATTTTGTAGCGGTAGCCTGGGTTGAGTAGAGAGAAACGATGCTGTCGTGTTGTGCTATTGAGTCTCTCTGAAGAGAAAACCGTGTCATTACACAGGATCTGGACATCGTAATAGTCTACGTCACCCATCGCTGCCTCCCAGCTCACATTCAAATCCGTGGTGCCATTCTGGGTCACAGCTAGTGCACGCACAGCAGCAGGGACTAAATAAAAGAACACAGACATTAGGTCAGACTTTCCGAAGAAAATCTGATTTATACATGACCAGACAACACAAACATTGTCTATAACCTAATATATTTCTTAAACGATGTACCTAAAAGCAAAAAGTGACCATTTGTGGCCTAAAGACCTATTTGGACAAACCACTGATGGAGTAAAAGTAAATGTTCTGATTATTACTCTGCATATTTATTGAAAAATGACTACCGGTTTGAGCCAGTATGAACTTACGACATAATACGTAAATACGTTCATCCAAACAAATGAGTTCAGTGTCACTCTTACTGAGGAAAAAAATCTGGAAATGGGATGTTAATCTTCTGCAACAACAAAACAGCCTTGGTGGGCAAAACCACACACTAATGGTGAGTGAGGGTTGTCAGTAGACACACATTATGCAAATAATCAATGTCAGGAGTTATTTTTGGGTTAATCTTACCTTATTTTTTAGTGTCTTAGCTGTTCAATTTATGTAATATTTTCATTGCAACAAAGTAGTACAGTTAAATCAACACCGGGAGCATTTAATTACACTCCTTAACACCCTGTGAATAAAAGCTCAAATACTACAACACCAAAGAGTAGCTCTGAACCAACTTAGAAAATAAAGAAAAGTAATCTAAACCCACATTTTCAAACTGCAGAACTGTTTACTATATTGCATAGATTACAGTGAGTTAATCAGTATACTAATGTGAAGATATCACTATGAACAAAGTTAAGGGCAAATTAGAAAATACTGAGATGATTGTAACTCAATCACAAGATATGACACAAATATTACCCTACCCAGCATGCAACCTATTTGTGAACACATACAGCAGCTCCCATTTTCTTTCTGTCACATTTTTATTTAATTTTTTGGAGAGGAGTTTTCAGTGATTATTATCACTACCGGGTGGCAATAGTTCGTTTTAATGAACATGGTTGAAAACCAGAGCCCAATCACTGGCCACCACTCACTAGAAACCTCATATTGTAGTCTCAAACTGCTGGTTCACAGCTGGAGGATGCAGGCCTTCATTATTATGTTAGACATTTATTAGTGATCCTTATTAGTCAGTGATATTGATGCTGAATCTAGAAGTCTAGCAGAGACAATTACACAAAAAATCTGGACACTTTAAATCACCCCTATGCCTGACAGAAATAAATGAAAGAAATAAAAAATAAAACCACTGGAAGATTTCAAGACAAAACAGGCTGACACTCACATGTTCGTCCCTCAGTGGAAACACTGGTTTCATATTGGCCGCTCTTGGTAGTAACATTCACCTTGTAGAGGCGACCGGGAACAAGATCACTAAACACACACTCATTTTGGTGCCTGTCCACTGTTTGGTTCCTCAGGATGGTGTCTTTGTGCAGGATTGACACACTGTAATGGTCGTAGTCCCCAGCTGCATGGTTCCAGTACACCTTTAGAACATCTTCTTGGGCTAAGTGGATAGCAGTGGGGTTCTGCACAGCAGATGGTTCTGAAAGAAAAAAAATGTGTAGATTAAAATCACAAACCATACAGAATGTGATCGAGAAACAATAAAATGGTACTGAGACATCCCAGATACCTGATTATTTCATCAGATATTAATATTTTAATATTTAGCTTAGACTACTACTCATTGTTCTGTTCACTACCGATACATTTTGGAATCAATGTTTTCAACAATATAACAATATTAGGTGCAGATAAGTATGTAAAAGAAAGTAAATGACACTTGTATTCTACAATACCATATGATTTAAAATAATTAGTAAGTAATTAATAATAACTACAGTGCATGTAAAACTGATTGAAGTCTAATAAGAAAGTATTAAATAGATATATTAAAAAGATAATATAACATATTTTTATTTTATTTTGATGAATAGATAATCACACTATAATAATTATGATGGCTTATACTAATACAGTAAATATTTGAATTCCATTCATAAAAACTGTATGTTTTTGCATACATTTCTCAATATATAAATGTAGATACACTTGCCAGCCAGTAGGGGGCAGCAGTAAGAGTAATGCAGACTGCAAATAACAGCAGAAGACATGATGAGGGGTGTGGCTTCACATGTATCAAAAGAACTGTCTCCAGAGAGATTCTTTCTCTCCGCTGTTTTCCATCAAAAGGTAAATATCTAACAGAGAGAAACAAGGAAAGCAACACTGTGTTCTCTCCTCTCAGATAGGCTGACACCCAGCAGGAGAACAAAGAAGACTTGCAGTGTTCTGACCAAGCGAACAAATGAGCTACATGTTGGCCTCAAATCACCAATAAGAATAATTAGAATCTAAGCCAGATGTCTAATCAACAGTACACACAGCTGCTTTCTCTAGCAAACAGGAGGCACAGACTGAACAAGAAAAAGCATCCAGCTTCATTCCGCTTAACTGTCTACAAACTTTTCCTGGACCAGACCAGAAGCCAGAGGCCGCTGAAGGCATTTACTTACATAGATAACACAGTTATTATGATTATGATAACATTAAGAAGTAAGTCAGTGAGTATATCTGAAGTTGTCACTTACGGGTTCTTGCTTGCACTGCAGTGAGGTTTTCGTTACTGCCACTGCAGGTGATGATGAATATGTTGTAAAGTCGTCCAGGTACCAGGCTGCTGAATTCAGAGCTGACGTTTGTAATAGTTAGCATGTGCACCGTGCGTTCATTGTCTTTCAGCTTCACCTGGTAATTGTCCACTTCTCCAGCTGCAGCTTTCCACGAGACACTGAGGAAGTCTGAGCGTCCATTATTACTGACCATTACCGCTGCAACAGCTGCAGGCTCTGAAAGAGAGAGAGAGAGAGCGCTTTTGTACGCCAAGAATATTTGTGCATGTTTACTGATGTGAAATAAATAAAAAATAAACCCATATATAAATATGTTTATCATTTTCCAGTATTACTTTATCTGTAAAATAAACTGCTCACACTTTTCACTATGGTAATGTGACTTTAAGACGGATACACTAAATGTTACCATAATTAACTCAACTGCAGCCAATATAGCTTAATTAAACCTTAACTCAAAATATGCCCAAATTAAGCTATACCATTTAGATATTACACAGCAAAAACCAGAGTTAAAATTTTAGAGTTAAGCAATTGAGAGTTGATCTTTTCTTGTCATTATAACTCATTTAGATTTAAATGGTGTTCAATGTTGGAGTTATTTGACAGAGTTTAATATTTCAGTGTTAACCCAAATAAACCCAATAAAATATTGCCCACAGAATCTCCACAGAGATTTAATTAAACTCCGCCCAGTTAAACTCAATATTTGCATAATGGGCATGCCCCACCCCCCATCCTAACTTACCATCAGTGTGTAGTGTTGCCCACCATGGTTACCTTTTATTGGGTCTTCCATTATATTTTATATAGTGGCTGTTTGCATTAGGTTTCCATATATTCATTAAATATTTAATTCATTAGATAAATAAATCTAAAACTATCTAACATTTTGTAAGATATAACATAGACCTTGAAAGTAATTTAATTACTTTTCAAGTTGTTTACTAACACAGATTCCATAAGTGTACATGTGAACATTGTTAGGTAAATATTTAACCATTGCTGATGTTCAAAAAGTTGTTTTATCATGCACCTGTTACATTAAGTTATTTGTTTGGTGACAGGCCGATCCATATATTTTCAGTTCTGAAAAAATACTGATACATATTCCAATATAAGCCTTTTGCATATAAATATTTTTTTTTACATATTTAACACAATAATATATATATAACATCACAGTTACTGATTAGATGCAGCAGACTAGCGTCCTGGTGCACTTTTACATGAATCCTCTGCAGGGTCTTAATTAAACTGAATAAAATTAACAGCACAGATGTACTCCCATCTCCACACGCTGGCTTTTACATGTCAAGTAACTATACTGCTCTTTAGCATTTCTACACTAAAATATCTCTAAACAATTGATATTTTAGTCAAAGCAACAGCTAAAGCTCTTTGCAGTATGTGGGGTTGTAGAGAAGCATAATGTATCATCAACATATTAATATAAGAAGTTTAGTGTAGTGCTGGGTGGTATACCGGTTAATGCGGTATACCGCTGTACAATTTTAAACCGTAGAAACATGCTGGGTTTTCAAATACTGTCACTCTAACTTGCTGTACCCAGCTGGGTGAAAGTACTGTAATGGTTCTAATGGCTTAAATTATTTATTAAAATATTTAGTTTTGTAAAGGAAACCGTGTTAAAGTTGCTGGTGTATCTCTTTTTAAGGTCTGTTGTTTATATTCTTTAGCTGTTTTTCTTTTGTGGGGCAAAGTAAACCCAATACTAATCAGAACCTTAATTTAAAGCATTAGTGTTTATATTATATGTACTCCAAACAGTAGAGTAAGTCACATCCTATATAAAAAAACCCAGTCATGCAAAAATATATAAATAAATAATAATCAAAATATCGTGATATACTGTAAAACCACCAGAATCTTGAAAAATACTGTGATATGCATTTTTGGTCATACCGCCCAGCACTAGTTTAGTGTATATTATAAACTCCATCATTTTTGTCTGCTCTGTCCTTTAAACAGCTATAACATGCATTTGTATCAGGTTACAAAAAGGGCTGCTTTTTGAACTCATGCAACGCAACTTTGTCTTAAAAGCATTTGACACGGTCTTACTTTTATTCAGGGTGGGCATATATTTTGCTAATATTACTTTTACACTGTTTTACACTTACTTTAGTCATGCTTAAATTGCAACGCTTTTACTCTTACTACATTTATCAGTTTTAAAATCTGTTATTTCACTTGTTTGAGTGCTTTTTAAAACATTTTGAACCACAGCATGGATGCTACAAATTCAAACTACTATGCAGCCTTTCAACACAGCTTTAACCTAAATATCTAAAATGCTATGATGCAGCCTAAAATGTACACTTGCTGCTCATCCAACACTTTGCTATTTTATCAGAATAAGGGGTGGCTGCCAGCTTTTGGGAAGTATGCAAATATCGATTAATATTGATAAGCAATTGTCATTGCTCATCATTCACATGTAATAGAGCTAACGTTACCTCCTTCACCTCAAAGTTCCTGTGTTATCCTAAAGTTACTAATGTTACTTGTTTATGTGCCGCTCTTGTTTCTTCTTACTGCCACTGTCTATATTGAAGATGGACCAATGGGCCGTCCCCTCTATATTGTGGGCCGGTCTCTTAGAAAAAATAGGAGGAAAAAAAACCTAATTAAAACAAATTTAAACAGCATCGGCCCCTGAGGACTGTCGGCCCACCAGGAAAATGTCCGGTACGCCAGATTACCAGTCCAGCCCTGTGTTCATCCGATATCCACAACGTTAATTACATCAGTATCAGACCCAATAACTGTTTGTGTTCATCATCTTAACAAATGTATGCGCTGTTAACTGCATACACACATTAGAATAAATCACAATGTATACAGTCAGTACAGTCTATTTTTTTTATACCATGACGTATATATGGCAAACTATTGTCTCTCTTGTGTATTTTTCTTAGATTTTCTCAATCCATCTTTGATGGATGTAATGTCCAACAGATGGATGTACTGTTAATATGCACATAGCGCTATAGTTACCTGTGCGGCATTCTGCTTCAGCCTGCTTCGAGACCTGTTCTTCTCTGACAGTCGTAACTAAAAGCCTGTAGGAAGCTCCAGCAGTAAGAGAGGGCAGGTGAACGGAGGTGGCATTGGCTGGAAGGCTCATGTTGTAGATGACCTCTTTGTGTCTCAGAAGTAAGATCTGATAAGAGTCCAAGTTTCCTTCAGGTCTCTCCCAGGTCGCACTGAGAGAATCAACAGTTCCCGTGTTGCTAAGCTTCAGGTGTGTCACTTCCATAGGCACTAAAGACAGATGAGAACAGTACTGAGATTTCATTATAAAATATTTTTCAGTATAATCATAGCAACATACAGTGTCTTCTAATGTCTGTTATTTTGCAATGTAGTGCTGAAAATAAATTTTTAAACATTATTTTTAAATATATATAATGACTCTTTTAACCAAAAGTAGTAGTTCACTTACATCAGCTTATGTGGGGAGAGGCACTGCATGAATTACACTCTTGTATAATGCAAATTTTCCATTTTATTCAAAATTCTTACACAGTAAAATAAATCAACACTGATAGTGTTTATTTGAGGTGGGTCAGAACACGAAATCATATAATATATTGTGATGCTGAAATAAATACAAGTAGTAATATTAGAGTAATGAGGTAATATTAGTGTTAAGTGGTAGGTAGGGTAATCATTAGTAATGTATATATATATATTTTTTTATAAATAGGCATTTTAGAGTACCAGGCTACAAATAGAATGGCTACACTAAAACATAATGGTACTTTAAATGGGTCTTTGAGTAATGCCATAGAGAAACAGAGGAACTACTTTAAGTACCATAAATAACCATTTTTTGAAATGGTTCTGTTCAGGCTTATAAGAACCTTGGTGCTTTTCAGTGAACCAGTCCACATTTGCTTTTGTTTTGGTGGAACCAAGGATACATCAAAGAATACGTCATCAAAAGAGGGAGTTGCACGAAGGCTCTCGGATCACCCTGAAGAACCATTTTTGTTGAGTTCAAAATTAGGTGTGTGGACTGGAACGAAGCATTATTCATGCTGAAAATTTGTTAAAAATCATATCCCTTGAGAAACAAGGCAAACATAATGTGTTTAAGATTTAAACAGTCTTACATGTCATTCCTGTGACATTAGCAGAGCTGCTGAGGTTTCCACTGGTGGTCATTACTTTAATGATGTAGAGGCAGCCAGGTGTAAGGGTATTAAAGGTGCATTCTCTCATATTAGGGTCTAAGTGGCGAGTTTCAATGGCATGTGTGCTGTCCCCATAGTAGAGCTCCACAGTGTACCCATCCCTGAATGATGGATTGGGATTGTGGCTCCATAGAGCACTGACACAGGTCTCATCTGATTGACGGATATGGAGTTGTGAAACAGGTAGTGGAACTGGAGGAGAGAAAGAGAGAGAGATTTATGTACAATATATATATATATTTCATTAATTTGAGTTTTTAGTTTATTAGATTTTACTATTCAGCAGGTGCTTTAAATCTATTGAATAAATTTGATAAGGTACCTGTTCGTCCTAGGCAGTAGACGGTACTGGCCTGGCCCCTGCTCTCCACACTCACTGCTGCCTTGTACTCTCTGCCTGGCTGCAGATTTAGTCTGGAGAAGTTGAACTCTTTTGCAGATTTGTCCATAGTTTCATTAACCAGTGTCTCACTGCCATTGAATAGTAAAACACGGTAGTGCTCCCACTGTCCAACAGGGGGCATCCAGCTCATCTTCAGTGAGTTTTCCTCAGCGACATTCTCCATCTTTATCTGGGAAACTTCACCTGGAGCTGGAAAGAAGAATGGGGAGAAATAAACACACAGTGCAGCTGTGTCATCAAAACTTGATAGTGTTGCGTGCAGTGTGTGGATTTTGACAACAAATTCAGATTTAGTATTAGTCATAGTCTTGTGACGAAAATAGCGTTGAGTTTTAGTCATAATTTAGTAATCTGAAATGTTTTTAGTTTTAGTCAACTAAATATCACAAGAATATAGTCAATCAGTACCCTTGAATGTTTAACTATACATTTATAAAAAATAAACATTTATTAACCAGTTGTGTAATATTGTTAATGTTTGAATGTGAAATATATTTATATTTATATATGATTTAATGTATATTATTATTGTAGTAAAATAAAAACGAGAAGAAGAGGACGGCAAAGAATACGCTGGCTTGATACAATCACATGGGCCACCAGCAAAACAATTGCAGAACTCAAAGTAATCGTCGAGGACAGGAACGCGTGGAGAGAACAGATCCATAAAGTGTCCGAAAGTCGATTTCGACTAAATGGCTAATCATCATCATTATTGTAGTATTGTATGTGACTATAAATATTTTACATCTAAAATTTTGTTCTAGAAATCAGGTCATAAAACATTTGAATGATTAAATTATAGTTTGAACAGAGCTGTAGACGTAAAAGTACAGTTTTTAAAAGATCTCCAGCACTAACCCAGCACCTACTGCAGCTGTTGCTGCTGTCAACACTAGCTATATGTTTCCCACTGTGGGACTTAACAGATGGTCCTTTTTTAATGAGTTAATCTGTATCAATAACAGAACAGCAGTGGTGTCTTTTAGTCCACCGTCGAGTTAAACACACCATCAGCTCATAAAATAACATCAGCATTAAAACACGATCTCTGCATGGAGATTTGTGTGACTCTGGTCTGCAGAAGACTAAAAGATTAGGGGTGTAAATCACAAGATTCATTATGATACGATATGATACGATACGATTATTTTAGTCAACGATACGATAATGTACGATACCTCAAATTATGTCACGATAAGATACGATGCGATACAATACGATACAATTTGATTCGACTTGCTGAGGGCTCCTGCTTTGTGTAACTCTTAACTCAAACATGTGCTCGGCAAACAGCAGCGGAGAGTAACAGAGAATAGGCGATTTGCACTACTACGATATAACAATGACTATCTTAAGTTTTACATACAGCACAATGACCATTCAGGGCTTAAATTGAAGTAGAAAGTTGGGGCAAAACAATAATTCACTTCAAGACTTTAATTTTCATTATTTAGGTTCCATTTGAGAACATCATATGCAAAAAAAGCACCTGTTATATTTGGAGTTTACAATGTGTGTATGGATGTTGGTGAGGAATAGTCAATCATTCTCTACATTTCCTGATTCAGTAGTTGTAATTTATATCACAAAGCAAAGTTACACTGCATTATATTAAGTGTTCAAAATCTCTCCAGGAGAAGCCTTCTGGAGAAAGGCTGTGACCTGATTAGATTGAACACCCACGTGATCCAGCGCTCACGCCATTGGTTCAAAAGACGATCACTCAAGAAAAGCAGTTATTTGTGGACCAATAAAAACCACAGAATCTAGAAGAAGACAGGCTTAGCTTTGGATTCACGGACAACTGACGTTGCGGATGCACTGAAACTAAAGCAAGCAAGGAGAAGTGAGCAGGCGAATAAAGGACTTTATGGATATTATATCTGCGGTTCAGTGCTGTATTGTGGATGCTGTGATAGTAAGTGAATTTTCTATAATGTAATATGATGTTATTTTATATACTAATAATATTTTATAAGGCTATTTTGTTGGGGAGGTGTTCCCCATGTAAACAATGTAAAAAAACAGGCTGTTTTCAGTTGGAGATTTCTGGCGACTGGCTTCATGTAGATGGCTGTAAATTTGCATGTAGGTAGTTAAAGTAGTACTAAAGAATATGAGTTGGTTAGTTGGTCGCTCTGTTTAGAATATTTGACGCTTTGAAGCATTCTACTTTACATAGTCAGAACGGGCCCGCCGGCGACCCGCAAGACGGCGCTTCTGCAGTACCCGGTGAAACGCACGTGAAAAACACATGCATCGATGTTTTTACATCAAATCGATGCATCGTATCGTTCATAGTTGTATCGATGTATCGATACAGATCGATGTATTGTTACAGCACTATAAAAGATTAGTGGTGTTTTTACCGGAGATGGAGTCACTCCATGCGGTTTACACAGTATCTTGTTTTTCGCGATGTCAAAGGAGAAATAATCACTCCTCTTTCTCTCTGCTGCCACTGTTGAGTTAACTTCCAGTCCAGCTCCATAAGTAACGACCATAGACATCATACACAGTATATGTCATATACATATATGTAGCCGGTGGGCACTAGGATCTGGGAGGGTTGAGGACTAATGGGCAACCTGCCCCTTTAAGAATAAAAAGACGGTGAAGAGGGGATCTGTTAGTGGGGAGAGTACCTGGCCTCCATTACGTGCTTGGGCAGCAGCAGCAAGAGAAGGTAATGTTTCTAATGAGTTTTTTGGTAGCAGCTTTACACTTCTCTGTGATATCTGGCTGATCTTATAAAGTGGTTGTGTTGTGTAGGTGCTGCTGGATAGTGCAGTTTTTAATGATTTAGCTGTTGTTCGTGTGCATGTTGGAGAGGAGCGGAGACAGAGCAGAGAACTGTTTTGGGCAGGTGCTGCTGTTTCACTCGACTCTCATCATACATTGGAAAGAGGTATGTTGGGTATTGCAGTGGTTGTATACAGTTGTAAAATTTAATAGCTATTTTACAACACTCCAAGTACCTTAAGGTCTGTATTGTTTTGGGTTGTAGTAAAATTATATATGTACATTTTTTAAACTGTTTTTAGTATTCATTGTCCAAGTTCACAAGAAGGCTGGGGTGCTCCTGATTTTTCCCTTTCCCTCCATGTGCTTAGAGGATATCTCAAGACTGCAAGGGTATGTAACATTTTAAATTTGGTTGAGCTAATGAATGAATAAATAAATAAATGTTGAATAATTATGTGTGTCTTGGCAGGACGTGTGCATGGCTGAAAGTTGAGGATATTGGCCACTGTTTTCTACTGTGTTTTCTTGACGGTTCTCTACTGTTGTTAATGGTTCTCTACTGTTTTTGATGGTCCATTTATTGTTTTTTTGGATAGTGTCTGTATTGCTTTCTTTATAATTTCTTTACTGATTGATTTAGTTCTCTGCAGTTTCTTTGTTTTGTTAGGTTTTTTTGTACTTTATTTTTTTTCATTGTTTTCTGGCTATGATTATCTGCATAATTTATTGTAGTAGTTAAGTTTTGTTTAATTTTGTAATTCTTTGTTTTTTGGGTTATATTTAATTATTTTATTTTTTTTTCATTGGGTTCAGTAACTTTGTGGGTTTTGTGTTTTTTTTATTTTATTTTATATATATATTTTTTTCCAATTAATACTCTGCCACACTTGAGTTTCTTTTCATCTAGTGTGTTTTGTTGAACATTATTTTTTGAAGTTACCAAAGAAAGAATCCAAGCTAGTCCTCCCCATTATGGTTTGTTTGGTGTGGTGTGCCGTGTAGTGTTAAGCTGTGGGGTTTGTGGATCCTTTATTTTTGGTTTGCTTTGTTCCATCCAAAACTGGTGTTCATGTGCTAAAGCCCAAGTATTGTCAGTGTCAACCAATTCAGTGGAGATTCATTGTGTTTTTTTATATGTTTGTGTTTTGATGATTGTGAATAAAAGTATTTTTGATATCAAACTCTGCCTCTATAGACTGTTTTAACACAGTCGGGATCTGTGAAGGGGAAGGGCTTCACATTCCATTTGGGTTTCTCCCACCTTTTAACGGGAGTGGCGTAGTCAGTACATAAGTGCATGGGTGAAAAATGGCTAATGAATAGAAGCCACCACTCGTAAGTTTCACATATACTTATCTATGGTAACGACAGTTCACAGGCGAGTCTGTCCTTCCGGGTTGTGGATCTGGCGCTGCTGCAGAAGAGAGCGGTACTGATTGGTTGACTACCCCGCTTGTCCCGCCTCTCCACCTACACCTAAGTAGTAGTGATTGGATCTCTTCCTAACTGGTCCCTACCTTTCACAAAACTAAATCAGCTCTGATTGGATTTCGTCCCTGCCAAACATTTTCGTCTCATTTTTATTCGTTGACGAAAATGTCAGTTAATATCATCCTGTTTTTATTTAGTTATCGTCTCGTTTTCATCTTAAAAAAAGCTTTGTTGACGAATACTATGACGATTCTATGCTATGCAATTCTGAGGA
This sequence comes from Astyanax mexicanus, assembly GCF_023375975.1. Lineage (NCBI taxonomy): Eukaryota > Metazoa > Chordata > Actinopteri > Characiformes > Acestrorhamphidae > Astyanax > Astyanax mexicanus. The sequence continues at coordinate 29,717,615 of NC_064409.1, read as the reverse complement.
GAAATTTGAATAAATGAAACAGCAGCTAGCTCTTACAATTCCTTTTTATTGCATATAAGTTATATGTTGTATAAGTATATGTTGGTAAGTTAACAGAACCCCCTTCACTTAAACATGTTTCATTCAAATTTCAATCTGATAAAGACTTAAAAGGTAAAAAATAATAATTTTATGAATTAATATTACTTAGAAGCCTTTACAAAATTAATTGAAAACACTTAAAAAAAATGGCACTTTTCAGATTTTCTATTTTCATTTTTTTATTTTCAGATCCATAATAGATCCAGTGTTTTTGCAGCTCTATATTTTGCTTTAAAGTGTTTTGTTTTCACCATGTAAAATTATAAACTGCTCCTTTCACTGGTTAGATATTATAGAGATTTAAACTTGGAATGGTACTTTCTTTCTCCAAAGGACTGGAAACTTTATACGAATAAAAACTACTTATTTATAACTTATTTTGCAGTAAAGAAGTTGTTTTTGTATATTCTACTCGCCACCTGATTGGCCGACAGAGTCCGCTGACACATATTTGATCAGACGAGACTTTAAGCTTTCCGTCCATATAAATTATTGTAACACCCTAGCCTGTCTCTGTCCCTGTTTTCTGTCTCTCTGTATCATGTGCCCTGTGTTTGTTTACCTTCTGTCTGTTCTCTAGTTCCTGTCCCGTGTGCTCTTGTTTGTGGTCAGTTGTAGCCCACCCCAGTGTTCGTCTGTGTCATTACGTTACCAGTGTTCACCTGTGTCAGTAGTAGCTCCGCCCCCTCGTTACCTTGTCGTCAGGTGTTTCCTGTTTGTCCGTGTCTTTTATATAGTCCTCTTGTTCCTGTAATTTTTATCCGGTGTTGTACGTTTTTTCGTCAGTTCATTTGTGCCATGTTTCTTAGTTTATACGTTATCCTTGTTTCCTTGTATTGTTCAGTTTTGTTTATTTAAATAAATAATTGTAATTGAGTCCGCCTCACGTCCTCCCTGCTCCTGCACACGTGACAAAACACCGGATCTACAGATATGGACGCAGCAAAGTGGCAGACTACTAGGAGGGCGGACCTCGAGTATCTCCGGTTCCTCGCCGAGCAAATTCGGGGAGATGAACCGCTCCCGGCCGCCTCTCCTTGGCTTGGAGCTCGTCAGCCCAGCTCCAGCTAAGCTAGCTAGCCTGCTAGCTCCACTGCGCTCTCCAGCCCGGCCGACTTCCAGCTCTCAAGGCCGGACGGTTTCCAGCTCTCCAGCCCGGCCGGATTCCAGGTCTTCGACTCCTGCTCCAGAAGCAGGGCTGCTTGGGCTGCACCCGCCGCGCCTGCTCAAGCTGCACCCGCCGCGCCTGCTCAAGCTGCACCTGCCGCCTCCGCTCAAGCACCCGCCGCACCCGCTGCCCCAGCTCCAGCCTCAGAAGCTCCCGCTGCTCCACCCTCAGCCTCAGCTCCAGCAGCTTCTGCTGCTCCAGCTCCAGCATTAGCAGTGCTAATACCCCCTAGCACTGTGCCCAGGCTGGCTCCCCAGACTTTGCCACAGACATTTCCTTGGACATTTGCCAGTCCTGGGCACCCTCCTGTGTATCTGGTCCCAGTGTCTCTCCCTGTTTTGGTCCCTGTCTCGGTTTGTGTCCCTGTACCCATCTCAGTCTCTGTTTCTGTTCCTGTCCCCGTCCCCGTGTTTGTGTCCGTCCCCGTCAATGTTCTTTTCTCTGTTCCCATGTCCGGTCCCATCTGGTCTCCGTTCCCTGTCCAGTCTCCGTCTCCTGTCCGGTCCCCTGTCCAGCCCTGTGTCCTGTCCCCTGTCCAGTCCCAGTCTCCGTTCCCTGTCCAGTCTCCGTCACCTATCCGGTCCCCTGTCCAGCCCTGTGTCCAGTCCCCTGTTCAGCCATGTGTCCTGTCCCCGTGCCAGTCTCCTGTCCAGTTTCCATTCCCTGTCCAGTCCTCTGTCCAGTCTCCGTTTGTGTCCTTTGTCCAGTCCCTGTTCCCTCTCTCTCGGTGCCTCTGGTAGTGGCGCCGTTGAGGGGGGGTGATGTAACACCCTAGCCTGTCTCTGTCCCTGTTTTCTGTCTCTCTGTATCATGTGCCCTGTGTTTGTTTACCGTCTGTCTGTTCTCTAGTTCCTGTCCCATGTGCTCTTGTTTGTGGTCAGTTGTAGCCCGCCCCAGTGTTCGTCTGTGTCATTACGTTACCAGTGTTCACCTGTGTCAGTAGTAGCTCCGCCCCCTCGTTACCTTGTCGTCAGGTGTTTCCTGTTTGTCCGTGTCTTTATATAGTCCTCTTGTTCCTGTAATGTTTATCCGGTGTTGTACGTTTTTTCGTCAGTTCATTTGTGCCATGTTTCTTAGTTTATACGTTATCCTTGTTTCCTTGTATTGTTCAGTTTTGTTTATTTAAATAAATAATTGTAATTGAGTCCGCCTCATGTCCTCCCTGCTCCTGCACACGTGACAATTATTAAAGTGAAGTTGTGTTACAGCGGATTAAAATAGATATTCATTTTTATGGCTCAAATTTCTTCAAGCACTGTTGGGAGATGAATGAGGATTACTGGAGACTGGTTTGTTGGATATGCTGGTTTGTGGAGCGGTGTTTAAAACAGGAGTGTGAGGTGAGCATGTGTCCTAAAGTCACCACAGCTGATCAAAGAGCCTGTTTTTAAAACTGCAGTAAAAAAGTATAAGCACTCTTTCGGCTCTAATTCAGGAACCGTATCTATTTTGTTTTGTCAGTCAGTTATGGGTAAAGTAAACATCAAATAATCACCTTTTAGTCATACTTACCGGTGCTGCCTGTCACATTGATGCGGTTGGTTAGGTCAGCACTCCTAGTGTAGACTGAGACTTGGTAGGTGTGGCCAGGGCTCAGATAGTCAAAAAAAGCTTGTGTGCTGTCTGAGGTTTTCTCTTGCGAAACAGCCTCAGAAGATAAAACGACCAGGTAACTGTCCACATCACCAGGAGCCAGATTCCAGGAGACTTTAAGGCTTGTCTGACTCCCATTATTGTCAAGTCGTAGATTAGACACTGGGCTAGGCACTGCAAAGTAAAAGAGCAGATTTAGAAAATTAGCTCCACCTCACCACAATGAGGTAACAACAAAAGCTTGGGGAGGAATATTATCTTAAAAATAACCCATTCAAAAAAGCATTTATAATAGTTATGTAAAGAACTGCAGAACTTCAAAAACATTTGAATGTTTAAATGTTCATCATGTGCTATATTGAGTTGCTTGTGCACAGAGGCGGTTCTTTAATTAGGCAAACCTAGGGCCTAGGGCCTCGACCAAATCGGTCCTCCATAGGGGCCCCCAAATCTGACCATCCCATCTACAGTAAATACACCAAAAACAATGTTAATTTGTTACTTATGTAAAGTAAAGAAAAACATATTTCTATAAAAAAAACAAGAGAAATATCAGTAAAATACCGAATTAATGTCTAAATACTAATTGTCTAAACACACATACCCCCCTCCGTTACTTGCATTGAACTAGTCCATAATATGATGACGTAACAATGTGCGACACGAAGTGATTTTAAACCAAAATAGCGGGAATTGTACGCGACTAGAGTGACAGCTGTCACAGTGAAAATGAAGCGGAGTTATGAAAGTGGTTTTGCTAAATGAAAGAAACGGGCAGAGAGCAAAAGATTCGCAGATGCACTGCCAAAATCGACCTCCTTTTTTTACACCTCCTGGCCGATCAGGGTTTTTGCGGCCGATTCCGATCGCCGATCGCCTTTAACCACGATCGCCGATAACGATATTGGGCGGGGCCAAATGCCACATTAATGCCACACAGGTGTCAGACAAACCTGGTTTGATTCCCCTAATTACATCCATGCCAAAGCAAATACTGGTAATTGACACTGCTAGTATATAAACACCAGTGCTACTGACCACTCTTTTAGGAGAGATATACGTTATGAGTAAATATTTATAAGACAATACCTGACAAAATCTGTTTAATGACGTTAATAAACATCACTGTGACAGCGCTAGTCACAGTTTCACCGCAGCAAAGGCTGAGGACATGAATAACTTATCTAACCAGCCTTTACTGATTTCTGCCCCCAATAACCCTTTCAATAACCTCCAATAGCCTTTAATAGTCTTCAGTAGCCTTCAACAGTCTAACCTTGCAGCCGTGGTGTGTTCACTAAACTCCGTAGTTATAAACATCATGAGGTTAGCAGCACGCTAACTGATCTGTTTATAATATAATCCCAGCAGTGCCTCCGTGTCGGCTGTTCTAAACTGCTGCTGTTAGCTGCTTGGGCTGAAAGATGAACTGTAGAGAGCTGTATTATCCGGTTAGTGGGGTTAAAACCGTTATGTCCTACACAGAAGAACTTAAGAAAACTGAAAAAAAAAAAAAACGCTCCAGACTGACTGGCTGAGTCTGTAGCCCGTGGCTGGGCTGTAGCTCTGACTGAGTAAAGACAGCAGGGCTTGTGCTGCTGCTGCTGCAGCTCCGACTAGTGGTTGGATAAGGAACTGCAGCTTCCTGTAAGTGAGCAGTTTCTCCGGTTTCATCCACACACAGCTCTAATTACCTGCTTAACCCTAAACTCCTGAATCAGATCGGCTAAAATCAGAAGAATATCTGCCGATCGCCGATTCCGTATTTTGGCTGAAAATCGGCCGATACCGATACACTGCCGATCAATCGTTCCATCTCTAGTTATTTGGTTTATGTGTGTGTTTTAAGAATGAGGGCCTCTTGTTTATATTTTGCCTAGGGCCCCGAATTGGCTAGATCCGCCCCCGCTTGTGCATTTTGTATTGAATAGAATACTTTCAGTGATCCTTTTATCACTTGTTTATTCATCTTTCTTTCTTTGTATGTATGTATGGTCAGAAATGTAGCCTTGCACGGGGGCCATAAACACTTCAGAAAAAGGAAAACTGTTGTTGACAGATGACTGAATATGCATTTTGAGTGCCACTGTAACTATGGCACTGCTCGAACATTTCGATTGTTTCAGACTCTTACAGTGTATTTAAATTCTGGTCTAAACGACAGAACATTCTGGAACTAAAGTGTGGGAAAGGCATGAAGGCAGAGGTGGTGAAGTATTCTAGAGGGTGTGGGTACTGAGGGGAGTAAACATGATTTTAAAACAGTATGAAGGCACAACTGACGTGTGATTGAGTGGAGGGATGACATAACAGAGGAGCAGCAGGAAAGACAGTCAGGGCGTTTACCCAACTACCTGAAATATCATGGAAAAAGGCTACACACACACACACACATTTTACACAACATTAAACATTACTTTTGATGTGACAAAAAAATCTAAAAGTATTTTAAAAGGGGGGTAGTCACTGATACATAATGTATACAATACTTTGCATTTTTTTTTAGGAATTCTTGGTCTATACTCACCTCCACACACTGATGCACTGTAACAAACTAATGTAGATTTATAGGAGAATTAAAACAGCGAAGTAATGTTTCTAACAAACACAGAACATTGCAGTAAATACAGTTTCCCATGTCACAGGTCTCTAATTACAAAAGAGAACTGCAAATACTAATAAAAGCTAGGAGGTCAGTTGCTTAGTGAGGTTATAAAAAAGAGGTTATAATTTTAAATATAAACCAATTTCTAAAGTTTCTGAATATCTTTTAGTATAATGCATAAAAAATCATCCTTCTTATTGGCTCCCAGAAATATATATATTCAACTTTTTGGGACTAAATTGGTTTCAAATTTATTTCATATTTACTTTTTAAAAATATCTATTATGGTAGCCTACATATTTCTACTTATTTCCTGTGATATACATTATTTAACAAAGATACATTTTCTTAATTTTCTTAATGTCTTAATTATTACATGTCTCTATAATTTTCACTTTTGCCTTAAAACACTTTTTACTTTTTTTAAAGGACCTTAAGATACAGGTGTTTACGCTAAAGCGATTTTAGAGTATCACCCCAGTGACAGTTTGGTAGCCTTTTTTAGAGAGTGCATATAGTACAGTGGGTTTAAAAAATACACTAGTTCATAAATTTTCACAGCACAAGTTATCTTTACTTAAGAGATGCCTGCTTGAATAATTGACATACATCTTTCCAAGACTGTAAAATACATTTTAGCTAAAGAGCACTTTTTTCCCTACACTGAATTCATGTTTGCTTAATAAAGTTAAATGTTAAAGACATACATTGAAAATGGGCCATTTTCTTACATTTTTTACTGCATTAGATTATTTTTTCCTGGGCGCACATGGGTAAAAGTGAAGTGACTCAATAAATGTAATAAACACAAACATAAAAAATTAATTAGGTACATGTTCAAAACACTTGACAACTTAAATCCTCTTGCAACAATATTAATGTGATTTATCAGCTTGCTACCGTCTATTGTCTGCACATTGACGCAACTGATGACACAATCACCAGGAACTAAGCTCCTAATGACAGGTCTATAGCTACGTCTACGGCCACTCTGACACGCCAGGAGGCAGACTATACGGCGTCTATGTATATAATGTTTATTTAATTATGCCAGGAGCCAATAAATGGATGGACTTTTTTGTGTAATGTATTAACAAATATTGAAATGTTCTAAGAACAATAACTTCAGAAACCTTATCATTATATATTTTAGATTAAATCTAGCTCTTTATAAATAAGAGTCCCTCACTAAGCAGTTGATATCCCCTACTGTAAATGTTTTTTTTGTAAATTTTACACTAAGCTTACAGCATAATGGGGGTTATGCCCATTATGCAAATAAAGGGTGTCAGGGGCCAACAGAACATATGCAGTTTGTCCTATTAATAGTCTTACAACACAGCAGTAAATTCCTGGGAAATTCCTGGGTGACTGTGATCACAACTCCTGGTCTAAAAGAAACTGTGGATGTGAAGTGGCCTGTTTTCTCCCTTAAAATCTAAAATCAGTCACTGAATGCCTTTAATAACTTAGCAATAACAATATAATGAATTTGTATGTTATGTTATTTACAATAGGAATTTCCTTCAAAAGGAAAAGTGAATACCTGTTCGTGCTTGTATGGTCACAGAGTTCTGTAACTGTGATGACTCTGTGGTGATGGTACAGTTGTAGAGATGTCCAGGAATCAGGCCATTTATTTTGTAGGAGGTGCTGGTGTTGGCCAATATGACATTCCAGGTAGAGTTCAGACCACTGCTATCCTGAAGCAGAATTTGAAACTGCTCTGTTGTCCCTGGGCCAGGTTGCCACGAAAATTCCAGGGTGTCCACATCTCTAGACACAGAGACTCCAAGCACAGCAGAAGGTCCTGGGCAATGCACACACAGATGCGCAAGTTATGATCAGCAATCAGCAGAAATCAGCAAAAGTTTGAAATGACAAATAGAAATTGTGTTACAATACACCAATTTTGCACTGAAGGAGGTTCATGCAGATCTACCTGACATGTTTTTGAATTGTGCTAGTCATGCTTTGTAGTATGTGCAGCATGTGGTTTCACATTGTTTTGTTGAAAAAAGGCATGATGTTTTTGTTGTTGGCATGCATCCGTCTGTCCCAAGAGACAATGTAACTTGCGCCTAAAATAGCTTAACAGCCCAATCTTCGAGTGGCACAGCCTACCGCATGTACCGCAGGCAAGGCTAGTATCAGAATCTGTTGGCCCTGCCGTCTGTCGCCTGCGTAACCTCTTACCTCCCGCTGGTCCACTCTCCTTCACTCACTCATCTCAATGCTGGCCTTGACTACAAGTTCCAGAGAACTTGGCTCCAGGCTCCAGAGAAGTCAACCCCACATATAGATAGTTCATATTTGCTCCTCAAAGCTTTTCAATGATAATGTTTTTGTACCAAATTATCATGATCATCTGGTTCATATTACATTATTATTTAGGTTTTTTTTTACTAGCCTTAATTTGCCCATCTCAACATTTAATGCTGGAATTTATGTACACGCATTCAGCGCATAATATATTACATTTATTATTACATTACATATATGTCTAGATATATATCAGTGGTGTTTCCATATGTTACCTATAAGGTGATATATATTATTATCACATCACTGATTAGGACTTATGATAACGTGATTTCTTTAGAATTTTCTGTATTTTTGCATACCTATGACCCATAACATCATCAAATTTTCCTAAAATTAGATAAAGAGAACCCAGTTAAACAAATCAGACAAAAAAATTACACTTGGTTATTTATTAATTAATAAAAATGATCCAATATTACAGATTTGTGATTGGCAAATGTATGTGAATTTTTAGAATTAGCTATTAATTTAAAGTTAAAAATATAGTCAGGTGTTTATAATAAATGGAATGACAATCAGGTGTTAGTAGTCAACCTGTTTTATTTAAAGAAGTGGTATCTATCAAAGTCTGCCATATGTGGCATACATACAGCTCTGGAAAAAAAATTAAGAGAGCACTTCAGTTTCTGAATCAGTTTCTCTGATTTTGCTATTTATAGGTTTATGTTTGAGAAAAATGAACATTGTTGTTTTATTCTACAAACTACTGACAACATTTCTCCCAAGTTCCAAATAAATATATTGTTATTTTGAGCATTTACTTGCAGAAAATGAGAAATGGTAAAATTAACAAAAAGATGCAAATCTTTCAGACCACAAATAATGCAAAGAAGACAAGTTCATATTCATAAAGTTTTAAGAGTTCAGAAATCAGTATTTGGTGGAATAACCCTGGTTTTTAACCTCAGATTTCATGCATCTTGGCATGTTCTCCAAAAGTTGTTCTCCACTGCTTTTGGATAACTTTATGGTGCAAAAATTCAAGCAGGTCAATTTTTAGGTGGTCTCTTATTTTCTATATTTTTCCAGAGCTGTATGTACAATATGTTTTAACTTTATATGGACATATATTTTATATATGTACAATAATTACATTATTTCCAAAGGGGCATAACTAAATGAAATGAATCTGATCAGACTGATTTTTGATTGTTCTAAAAAAAAAAAAAAAAATTCCCCAACTCATCTGCATATACAAGCCTCTTTCTCAAGTTGCCATGCACAAAAATATAAAAAATATATTTCAATAATATGATCTTTCTATTTTTACAATCCTAAATCTTTCCTCACAATGCTGGGGGAAAAAGGGGTCAGTGGCTGCTCCGTTACACAATGGCTTAGGGAAGGTGGAAGTGGCTCTAGCTAAGTCGTTTCTGTGTGAGAACTTGCCAGGGAAGGCAGCATGTGTGATGTGTGAGCAAGATAACATTGTTCTGCAGAGGTTGAAGAATGCCAGCACTGGCTGCCTGCTGGGCCACCCATGGTGAGAGTATTGTGGGAAAGAAAAAGAGGAGGGAAAATAACTCTAGAGATGAAAAGCTTTTTCTACATTGTACAAACACTTATTCAATTCAACTCAAAGCATGAATCTAAAAGATAATTTAAAGTTTTAATTTAAATAAAATGTACTACTTACTACAACTGCAATGATTTTATCTCTGATTTGGTCTTGGACTCCTCAGCAATTTGATTTATATTTATTTTGATTTATTTAACATTATTTTTTTTATGTTTTTATGTTTAGTGAACAAACTGTAGAGCAAAACAAGGCATTTCCATTTCAACACAACACCACTCATTCTTATAGTCATTAAAAGTAAGGTTTAAAATCCAACTTTTACATTAAACATATCAGCATACCCAAATGAATGTGTCCTGGGGGCACACGCATGGTGAGTAAAGGGGAGAGAAAGACACACCCACTATGCAAATATGGCAGGGGAAAGTGTGTGTAATGCACATGAGCACACACACTGAATGTTTATTACTGAAACAGCTTAACTGACTCATTTACAGGGACTTTAGTAACATAAATGTGGGACAAAATGATTAAATTTAACACCAATCCACCAAAAAGTGTGTGTGTGTGTGTGTGTGTGTGTGTGTGTGTGTGTGTGTGTGTGTGTGTGTGTGTGTGTGTGTGTGTGTGTGTGTGTGTGTGTGTGTTTGTGTGTGTGTTTTAAATGTCCATAAGCTTTTTACTGTCCAGCTGCCAAGGGCAATAAACTCAGAATTGTCAAAAGGCAACACATGTTCATCTAACTCAAAACAGATTTTTATAATATTTTATAAAATTAAACGTTTATGTATTTTATGTAGAAAGCTATAGCTCACAGTTTAATTTATATTAGTTCAACCCAAATTTCCCTTTCAATAAACTAAAAAAAACCTGAGCTGAAAGGCTAACAACTCATAAACACCATACTGTAAACTTATAAGTTGTTTGAACTTAAATGAATTATGTTTGTTTTACAAAGTAAGTAGGATATTTTTAAACAATACTCAACTATTTTTTGGTTTATCTAAACATTTGTGGGTATATATACATTTAAACAGAGATCTTTGAGTTGTACCAACTTAAAATAACTGAGTTTAGTCTGTTGCCATAACAGCTCCTTTTCCATTGGCTTCTTCCATTTTCCATTGGGTGTGTCCCCCATTTTCTGACACTCACCATCAGTGTGTAGTCATTTCTCCTGGGTAAACTTGTATTCCTACATTATGATTTACTGTTTAGTGTCTGTGTTGTAGGCTGTAGCAACTGTGTGTTGGCTGTGCTCTCAATACTGTTTACTCTATAGCTAATTTAGGTAGGTTAATATTTTTGAGAAGAGACAACTAATGTAAGCTTGTTTTATCTGCTGCATCCTGTCAAAGTCTATATCAATTCAACGTAACTTTGATGGGTTTTTTTGTTGTAATTTTGAATTTTTGGCTATAAAAACAACTTAATGTAATCATTGCAATAAACTTAATAAGTAAGATTGTTTGTGCAATAGTTACTTTAACTAGAAAAGTTAAGTTTCAGGTACATCACATTTTAAAGTGTCAACTGTGTAACTCACTTACTGCAGTATATTTTAACAGCTCTCCCTCCTGCCCCGCCTCTAAACCCATACATCATCCAGTGCCCCTCCCACTCCTATTTTTTTTTTCTTGTTCAAATTTGAGCTGAGGGTGGATTTAGCTTAAATCAGAGGGTTTAGTGCCTCTATAAATAACATACCACCATATTCATTTAAGCATTTGTTCATGGCATTTATTTGTATGATGGGCCTGTTCACAACACTAAATCACATTTAGACTGCAGTCTAGCCCACTAGGGCTACCTTTCTTTTGGGTCTCTTGAAGACAAAAAAATGCATCAGCCCCTGAGGACTGTGAGGCCACTGGGCAAACGCCCGGTATGCCAGATTACCAGTCCAGCCCTGGTAGACACAGAAAAAAACTGTAAACCTTTGTAGATTTTGTAAATTACAGTAAATTACCAAGATTCTGACTTGTATACACAGATTGTGTAAACAACAACAGCAACAACAACAAGAAGAAACTAATACAAAACAATACAAAATAAAATGCTTTAAAGAAAAAAACGTATATACCCTTTATCACAATATGGATTTTTTTTAGCTATCTAGTTTCTTTCTACTTTTCTAAATAAACACCAATGTACTTAGCTAAGTACAGTACTTAATAATAACAGTTTAATAATTAAACAACTAGCTAATAATAATTACTTGTAACATTATATTAAATATGTTTTATGTAAACTCTGCCTGTGGTGTCTGCATTTGGGTCTACCCGCTTAACCACCCTGTAAACCATCCTCTGTGTGTGTGTGTGTGTGTGTGTGTGTGTGTGTGTATTAAGCTGTGCTGACCTGTGCTAAGCTGTGCTGAGCTGTGAATAGGTAAATGTGGGTGGTGTGTAACCCGTATGTGTAAACCTGATGTAGAAATGCAAAAGCTTCTTTATAAAGTAATAAAGGGAAATAAAAATGAAGATTTGTGATAAAGAAACCCTCAGTCATACATGAATTAACATATAAAATAAATGCAGGTCGTTTTTGACCCATGTGTGCATTAGAGGGGCAGTGATACAAAGGGGCTTTTACTTACAATGTAGGTAAGGTAAAAATGAAATAAGGATGTATGATGTTTAAAAACAAGATTAATGAGAAATACCTTAAATTCTAAAGTTTCATAGAAAAGGAATTTTCATTTTTGACCCATGTGGGCATTAGAGGGGGTGTGTATATGTTGCACATAAAAGGATAAACACACTTTGCAGTGTGTGCAGCATGTGGTTTTGTGTTGTTTTGTTGAAAAATGTATAGAAACTCCTGGAAATGTCTACATTAAGGCAGCATAGGTTGTTGTAATGTATTTTGTTTATGGATTGTAAATGACTTGTTGCTAGTAACAGTCCGGTTGGTATTTTTCTCTTTGGTCTGTAGTGCAGATCTGGAACACTGATTATTCTGACACACCAAATGGTAAAAGTATTCACTTACATATCCAATCATCAGTCAGGAAAAACTTCAAGTACTAGTTCTCTCTTAATATTGTGGACCAACAGTGAACAACACCCCATGACTATGACTACACCTACACTGCTAGGAAAGGTATTCCAAAATAACTGAGTAAGCAACTGAGAAATGTGAGTAAAATCCACAGCAATACATTATATTTCTGAAAAACTAAATTAAAGTAAATATTGACTATACCTAAAGGGGACATGATACACTTGGTTTTAGTTAGAATAGGTCTATGGGCCCTACAAAACATGTTAATAAACTTCTTTAGACAAAATCACTCTCACATAAAGAGATCTTACCATCTCAAACAAAAAAAGACAGATATTCAACTAAAATAGTGGGTGTGGCTGTGGGGGTTGACAGGTGAGGGGTGGTGTCAGAGTGGTTCTGTGCATGTTTCACCATAATGGTGCATAAAAAACTGACTTCTACACAATGTGCCTCCTATATATATATATATAATATGAACAAGAAACATGGTTGCTAGGAGGCATTTTATCATGTATTTGATATTTCGTATTGGGCATTCAGTCTCTCTGCCTTTTATCCAAGAGAGAATAGCTTGTGTTTCCATTTCTTAATAGAGAATTAAATCAGCCTGCTTCCCTACTGCCAGTCAACCCTTCCATTACAAGACATAGCTAGTCCAGCATTAAACACATTTAATCTTGTTATTTACAGTGTGGACAAAATCAATTACATGCAGCATACCTGCATATGCAAGAGAAGGGAGTCCTGGTGAGCAACACTACACACTGATAGTGATTGAGAGTGGACACACCCATTATGCAAATACATGATGCCAGTAGCAAATAGCTGCACATTTTGTGTAATACAAAGAAATGTTTAGTAAACTGTACCTGAAATTTAACAGTGAGTTTCAGCTGTGGTATATGGAATATTAACTCAAAATGTGTGTTGAACTCTACCCCCAAAAAAGGAGTACATTGTTCATATTTGTTTTTAGTACATAAAGTGCACAATGTTTCTTAACAATTATTACATTTCCTAAAGTATGATCTACTGCTAAAAAAAACATTTTACTCAGAATTCTCCTTTCAGTTACTTCCTCAATTACTTTGTTTAAATGTTTCACAATTATTCATATTTGTGAACCACATGAAATGTTTTCTTTTTTTTTTAAGAAGTTATGAGTTGTTTTTGCCATGCATATGGAGAACAATGTTTAGTTACATTTAATTGCTTTATTGAAGTATGTTTTGCTGCTGAAAATTAGGTAAGAGTTTGGATTTTACCCAAAATTCCCCATGCATTGACACAGGTATTTTTAAACTGAAGGTCATTTATATGTGAATATGATTATGGTGTTCCAGGTGATAAAATCAGAATGCAAGTTATGAAAGGTCAAGAGAGGAGGCTGGACCGCTTGACCTAAACAAACCTCCAATCAAAACAGAACACAAGCCTCCCCTCCACCCCCACCTGTTTCCTGTAGGACAGAAGAACAATGGGGTGGGAAAGGACAGGGGAGTGGGCAGAACAGTCTGGAAATACTTAGGGTCAGACTTCTGTTCTGGAGCTGAGCCAAACCACAGACACAATGTCACCCATAGACATCCACATACAAAGCACACTTACACACTTGGCCAGTAGCAAACACCCCTGTGGGCCTCCAGAGAACCAACCCTACTTGCATGTACACATCAAATCTGACGAATGTAAAAGATTTTAACCTTAATTTCCATCTGGTTTTAATTTACCATTATAAATTCATTTTTCAAGTATAGCAGAAAGCATTTTAAATAACATGAAATTAACAACTGTGACTGTCAACAGATATTTTTACATTAACTGCACAAAAACTCTATTTACATAAATTTACATATTGAGCAAAACTCTACCTTTTCTGTTAGTGTAAGTAAGCCACTGAGAACTCATGACTATTACCGTATTTTTCGGACTATAAGGCGCACCGTATTATAAGACGCACTATCAAAGAACGCCTATTTTCTGCTATTTTTCCATACATAGGGCGCATCGCATTATAAGGCACGTTAAGTGACACTAGAAAGGGTGCCTATATCAAAGTGAACAGGGGTGGCGCCATGTTTCCCTTCCCCCACCGGGGGTGGTCGCTTGCCGGTGGAGCGTCTCAGTATATATAAATCTAGCTCTTTCAAAGTCAAACGAGTGCTGGATATTAATCTACACAGATTCCTCTCCTGAAAACTGTTTATTTGGGTGAGTAACGTGCTTCAGTTTATTTACAGTAAGCTTAGATTTCCAGATGTCCACTAAGGCTTGCTGCACCAGCGTTAGCATAGCTATCCGCTAGCACGCTAGCTAGTCACCTAAACTAGTAAAGTTAACCCAAACTTAAACGACAGCGTTACACTGAGTAATCCTGCGTGTTCTGGTAAGACAGTGAGATATTAGCTAGCGATTCGTCCCCCGTAGCTTGTTTTAACACTGTAAACAAGCAGATTACAGGCTGATAAAACTCACCTCTGAGAGAGTTAGCGCTTAGCATCTAGCTAATGCTAGCCAGGCAAAGCAGCACAGACTTACAGGCCGATAACTCACCTCTGAACGGTGAACGCTTAGCGATTAGCATCTAACTCTAATAATACTGCTCCAGCAGTATTAAAAGTGCTAAATTTAGAAAATACTGATCTCTGAACAGTGAAAAAGCTAGGTAGCTAAGCGGTTAGCATCTAGCTAATGCTATTGCTGCTCTGCACGGAGTGTGTGTTTACTGCTCCTTACACCTGACGGGTAAAATTTAGATAATACTGATCTCTGAACAGTGAATAAGCTAGCTAATGCTATTTGCTGCTCCAGCCTCGGAGCTGCACGGCTCTGGACTCTGTATAGCACTGAAACTCTGTATAACGCTGCACGGAGTGTGTGTTTACTGCTCATTACAACCTGACGAGTAAAATTTAGATAATACTGATCTCAGTGAATAAGCTAGCTAGCTTAGCGGTTAGCATCTAGCTAATGCTATTGCTGCTCAGCCTCGGAGCTGCACGGCTCTGGACTCTGTATAGCACTGAAACTCTCTATAACGCTGCACGGAGTGTGTGTTTACTGCTCCTTACAACCTGACGAGTAAAATCCATACAAAAGGCGCACCGTATTATAAGACGCACTGTCAATTTTTGTGAAAATTAAAAGTTTTTAAGTGCGCCTTATAGTCCGAAAAATACGGTACTTATCTATCTTATTGTCAGTTATATACAGTGCCTTGCAAAGGTATTAGACCCCTTTGAACTTTTCAACCTTTTGCCATGATTTACACAATCGTTAAGTGGAATTTATTGAACATTTTTTTTTTAGAAATGAATAATGGGCGTGCAATATTATTCAGCCCCTTTACTTTCAGTGCAGCAACATCACTCCAGAAGTTCAGTGAGGATCTGTGAATGATCCAATGTTGACCTAAATGACCCATGATGATAAGTAAAATCCACCTGTGTGTAATCAAGTCTCTGTATAAATGCACCTGCTCTGTGATAGTCTCAGAGTTCTGTTTAAAGCGCAGAGAGCATCAAAAAGACCAAGTAACACACCAGGCAGATCTGAACTGCTGTGGAGAAGTTTAAAGCCGAATTTGGATACAAAAAGATTTCCCAAGCTTTAAACATCTTAAGGAGCACTGTGCAAGCAATCATATTAAAATGGAAGGAGTATCAGACCACTGCAAATCTACCAAGACCCAGCCGTCCCTCTAAACTTTCAGCTCAAACAAGGAGAAGACTGATCAGAGATGCAGCCAAGAGGCTGATGATCACTCTGGATGAACTGCAGAGATCTACAGCTGAGGTGAAAGAATCTGTTCATCGGACAACAATCAGTCATACACTGCATAAATCTGCCCTTTATGGAAAGTGGCAAGAAAAAAGACACTGTTGAAAAAAAGACATAAGAAGTTCTGTTTGTACAGCAAGCATGTGGAAGAAGGGTCTCTGGTCAGATCAGACCAAAGCTAAACTTTTTTGGCCTAAATACAAAGTGCTTTGTGTGGCTGAAAATTAACACAGCTCACCATCCAGAACACGCCATCATCATCATCATCATCAAATGAAACATGGTGGTGGCAGCATCATGGTTAGGTCTGCTTTTCTTCAGCAGGGACAGGGGAGATTGTTAAAATTGATGGGAAGATGGCTGGAGCCAGATACAGGACCATTCTGGAAGAAAACCTGTTGGAGTCTTCAAAAGACCTGAGACTGGGACGGAGATTTATCTTCCAACAAAACAATGATCCAAAACATAAAGCTAAATCTACAATGGAATGATTCACAAATAAACATATCCAGCTGTTAGTAGGTCCAAGTCAAAGTCCAGACCTGAATCCAATCGAGAATCTGTGGAAACAGCTGAAAACTGCTGTTCACAAAAGCTCTCCATCCATCCTCACTGAGCTCCAGCTGTTTTACAAGGAAGAATGGGGCAAAAATTTCAGTCTCTCGATGTGCAAAACTGATAGAGACATACCCAAAGCAACTTGCAGCTGTAATCACAGCAAAAGGTGGCGCTACAAAGTGTTAATGTAAGGGGGTGAATAATATTGCACATGCCACTTTTTAGTTTTTTATTTCTAAAAAAAGTTTCAAATATCCAATACATTTCATTCCACTTCACGATTGTGTCCCACTTGTAAAAAAAAGTTTGAAGCCTGAAATGTGTCAAAAGGTTGAAAATTTCAGGGGGGGGGGGGGAGTACTTTAGCAAGGCACTGTATTGCAGAAGTGCAGACATGACCAGCTCCAGCTGAACCCAGACAGCACTATACACACTCAACAACACAAAACTTTGTAACTAACTCTTACAGCCTTCAACACTGAGACCAGGCTGTTATTATATAACACGTGAACCCCAAGAGAAGGCAGCCTGTGGGGAATGACTACACACTATTGATGAGTGAAAGGTGGGAGAACACGCCCAATATGCAAATAGGGTGACCAACATCAGGTGAAAACCCCTGAATAATTGCTCAGTAGACTCTTTAACTAAAGAGTAAAACTGTGCAGTAGTGTAGAGTAGTCGGCTTGGCCTTAACCAGAGTTTAAATACAATTTGTAAATTTTGCCAAAATAAATGATTTAGTTAGGCCAACTTTTAACAAGAAACTTAATAATGTTAGTTGAGGGAAGCAGTTTGCAAGAGTTTATGGTGCAATTCAATATTTCTTGTTCAGCATACACAAAAAGGTAGTGTATGCTATCATTACCAAAAAATTATTTCTCAACCTTCTCTGTTATCTCTATAATGTCAGTTTTGCTAAAGTTGTCTTAATAAAGTCAAACAATGTCAATATTCAACAGTATGATCAACTTTATTCAATACTTTGGTCACAGAGCTCATCCCTCACATACTTACAGTTTTTTTACAACTGCTAAGAAGCGTTAATCAGTACTTTAGACACTTTTTTAAAACTCTAAATACAGCAACACATCTGCCTCATTCAATCAACCGAATAGTTGATTTCCTGCACAAAAGCACATTCTGTTGTCAAAACACAAAAAACTGGATCAACATCAACTAATTCTTTCAAATCACTAACGCATGTTCTCTGGTCCAGAGCTACGTATAGTCAATCACTCAGCAACCACCGTCAAAATAATAAAAGCTAGTGACATTACAGAAACAGCATCAACTACTATAGCTATACCAACAACTATTTCTTTCCAGAGGTGTCAAATAACGAAGAACAAATATTTTGATATGTTACTAAAGTAGAAATGTTGATTACCTATACTTTACAGGTGTGATTATTTTTGCATTTTCACATAATTATCTAAACTTTTTACTTCTTACATTTTAAAAATAGCCTCGTTTTTATCCTGGCTTCTCATCGTTAAGTAAAACCCCTATCCAGATAAATCTCTCCATCCAGACAGAGTGAATCTGATTGTGACTGGATAATAAGAAGTAAAAACATTCCGACAGCCTGTTGGTTTACTTTTACAATTTTAATTGGGTAAAAGTTGATACTTCAGTTGATACTTTAACGTCTACAAAAGTATTTTAAACCATAGTATCTAAACTTCTACCAACAGAGTAATGAATATAATGAACTTTTGTTCCTCTTCTTTATCCTGACCCAACTCTTCCTCTCCCTTGTCCTGGTTTAACTAAACCTTTTCCTGGACTAACTATTAATTTACCCCCATCTCTCTCTCTCTCTCTCTCTATGTGCTACACTGGCCACAGTCCAAACTGACCTCTGTTTTATATGTCCATGTCACTGAAAGAACCTGGTTAAATCTTATGCTAAGATCCAGAACCAGCTGTGATTTCTTATCATGGCTTCTTATTTATTATCAATAATCTGTACATTTTAAATTGTGTATTAATAGCTTTACACCTGCTATAACTGCAGAAGCAGTAGTTATATATTGTATTTAAGGTTTGGAAAATGAGGTATTTAATTTTGACATGCTGTATTCAAGCAATACTAAAGAAGATCAGAGAGATGCAGAACTGTGTTAGTGGGAAATCTTGTTTGTTCATAAAATGTAAGCGTGTTTAAAACATGCTAACTGGGTGCATACTGCGTAATAGCAACACAAATTGTATCAGCAGTATAGTCCAATACGGACAGATGTTGTGTTAACTGTATTTAGAGTTTGGAAAATGTGAACACTGAACGGACAAAAGCATGTTAGCTACTGTAAAAAACTGTAAAAATGGTGCCTGGTGGAGCCTCTCTACTTCTGTGTGATATGAGTGATATCCAACATGTTCAAGTGGTGGGAAAATTTAGATGGATGGGAAAATTAAGTTCTCCAATACAGATAATTAAGTTGCCAGAAAAGGACTTTTGTATTTTAGCGTTAATGAAATAATAATGGGTTAGTTAGAAAAGTGTGTTGAAACAATACTTCCTTTTTATGTCACTACAACTCAATAAAACAATAACTGAAAAAAATAGCTATTTATTTTTAAGAGTATAAAACAGGCTGTACAGAAAAAGTCAGCAGGTGTAAACCTTCTTGCATCTATTTAATAGAATAACCTTGGTCAATAAGTGCAGATACAAGATAGAAATACCTCATTTAAAATTCTATGTTAATGTAAATAGCACAGGGTTTATCACAACAGCGTGTACTGATTGTGTATCACTTACTGGTTGTTAAGGATATGTTCTGTTCTCTCCCATCCGTCTTTGATAGCACAGTCAGATGGTACCTTGTTCCAGGATCCAAATTCCCAATTTTGCAGTGAGCAGCTTGTGTGTGTTCCTGGTCATTCTCACAGTCTGTTGGGTCTTCAGGACTGTCCCTGACTGCTACTCTGAAGAGGCAAGCGACATCTGAGGTCTCCAGGGTAAATTGTATAGAGTCTGTCATTGCTATGCTCTGGGTAACATTGATGCTACATGGCTCTGTTAAAATCACACTCTGAAAGGGAATATAAAGAGGTTGTACTAGTTATACTTAATTAAATATTTAAAAAAAAAAGATGTTAATTAATAAACAAAATGTTATATTCGTAACACTTACCAGAATTTCACCTGCTACCCAAACGGCTACCCAAACAGCTTTAGATTTCAGCATTTTGATGATTTTTAAATTATCTTTGTTAATAAATAAAAATTCAATTTAAAGAGGCTCTTAAAAACATAATCCAAAGGTTTTGGAGATGAGTGAAAGTGTAGGATCCCCATGCGGTGGATATATTAGTCCATTAAAAGTCCAGTAGTGGTGAGTGTGTGTGGGTTTGTGTGGGGGCCCTCAGTCCTGTCTCTCACTCTCTCACCCTCATCAGCCAAGAACAAACAGCAGTACGTGCAAGTAAACCACTCAGTCTCTAACGGATATCCGCAATCAGTGCAGTCTTGCCGCGGAGTCTTAAGTTCAAATCCGGGTGTCCGAGTAAAGCACTAATGGAAGCCTCTCTAACAGGGCAATGCATGTTTTTTTACCACCCAGATTCAGATGTTTCATTCATATATCGACTGAAATAAAAAATGTTTTAGCTTTTCGCTTCCCTCTGCTGTTCAGTGCCCGAAAAAGAAAACTTTCTCTGGACTAAAGGCAACAGGCTGCTTTGTTGTCTGTGAAAGCTTTCAGGCAGGGCGCCTCCTTTTCCTTCCTGTATCCCCACACAACACCCAGACGGTTAAAGCAAAATCAGGAATATTATTTAAACATTCCAGAGGTCATACTCCCACTCTGACTGTGCAAATAGGAGAATGAACAGTGCTGTGAACAGTTTCTTTCCCCCTCCCAAGCTTTCTATTTTTGAGTATTTGTCACAGTGTTTTAGATCATCCACCTGTAATCCAACCCCGAGGATGAGACAGTAAGGAAAATGCAAATGTTGGACTGTAAAGCATTTACCATTTTGTAATGTTGCCGTTTCTTCGCACAACATTTAAAAGATGTTTTGGCACTAAGGATAGTGTGTTTCAGGTGTTATTTTGTCCCACTCTTCCAGCAAACACTGTCGTTATAAAATTTTTTGTTTTCAGATTCTCCCACAATCACTACTGGATACAGGTAAAGTCTGTTAGTCAGTCCAAAACTTGTGCCCTCTTCTTCCACAGCCATGCCTTTGTAACGTGTGCAGCATGTGGTTTAACATTGCCTTGCTGAAAAATGCATATGATCTCAATTAAATTTTCTGCATTAATGTGGAATGACACACCCCATACCATGTCAGACCCTGGCTTTTGGACTTGTTTTTGAGCCTGTATGGTCCGTTTTATCTTTGATCCAGAACTCATTACATCCGTTTACAAGTTTTGCACAGTAAAATTGTCATTTGTAAATGTAACTGTGTATTGTAGTGCTTGATGAAGGTCTTGCCCTGTTTTCCTGTATCAGCTGTTGTTGAATAATGGTTGTTCATGTAGTGCTGTCTGAGGGATGTGAAATCCCAAGTTTTCAGTTGAGGCATGTATCCTTGCTCTCTAATGTGTGAATTCATGCTGTCTGAAGGGAACCAGGGTGGTTTAATTTACTTAGAAATCAAAAATAAACAAAAACTAAAGCTTAGCTTTCTTTCTTTCTTTTTATAGGAAAGATGGACTTTTGTGTAATTTACTAAGAAATGTGTCTCAGCTGTTCAATGTAGGTAATATTTACTGAATATTCTCTACTGAACTACCCGTACGTAGTAAGTGCAAGTGAAGTGTTGCCTCCAACTGCAGCAAAAAAGTAAAGGTGAATCAACCCCAATGAGAGTTAAATTACACTATTCGACACCTTGTTAATAAAACCTTGAATGCTACACCAACAAGAGCAGCCCTGAACTCAAGCTGTAGATTAACTAAAACAAAAATCTAACCTCACATTTTCAAACTGCAGAAATCTGCTGTGTTGGTCTATTGTATATGTGGTTAAGTATGTGTTTATTAGATTCCTGACCCTAGCATACAATTTCAACTCAGTTTCGTTCACATTTTTTATTTGCACACAATGTTCATTTTTTAAACATTTTAAAAAGGCCAAAAAACTATACCTTGCTGTAGCTACATCACTTACAAACACACACCAAATAATTCCTGAAAAGAATCTAAATATTCCTAGACCTCAAAGCCACATTTCTCCACATTACAGACTTTCATAAAGATAAATGATTCAATAGAAGATATGGCTTATGTAATATATCAATCTTCTGTATTTTTATATACAGCAGCAATATATTACAGTTTTTTTTACCAGTTTCAATGTTACTTTTCCAAGACTAAACTAAGTGTTTACTTATGGCAGTTAAAAAATATTACTTTAGACCAGCAGCACTGTTAGTGTGATAGTAGAGGCATTAATATGTACATGTTATGGTAGCTAGATGTATCTGCTGGACATTTACCTTTCCACAACATTCACGTTGAGAAGTGATTAATAAGAACAGGAACATCGGCTGACTAATCCAGCAATGTATTCGAACAGTAAACCAGTGTACACTTTTGATCAAACTGATCAGATGCCTATGCTACACACATCTACTACAAATTCATAAATATTTTTAAAAACCTGTATCAGAACAAAAAGAATGTAAGAATAAAAAGAATGACCTTATAAATGTCCATTGTCATATAACAATCATTGTCATGCCTCAAAAATGCTTGCAGTGTTAGCAGCAAGATTCATATTTGCTTCAAAGATGCACTGCCACACAAAGGTAATAGCACTTACATATGTACATGGTCTTGTGTAAAACTTCCTTTTAACTAATTAAAAGTGTATAGAAATGAAATGTACAGAAATCTTCCATTTGACTGATATATATATATATATATATATATATATATATATATATATATATATATATATATATATATATATATATATATATATATACGGTGGCCGAGAAAGCCCAGCGCAGTGCAAATTGAAAAGCGCTGCAAAAGCACAAAACACATCCATCAAAATTACAACACAGGCGCAGCAAATAGAAAAACGCGCTGCAAATAGAAAAACGCGCTGCAAATAGAAAAACGCGCTGCAAATAGAAAAACGCGCTGCAAATAGAACCACAACACAACGGAAGTGAGTCACAACACAACGGAATTATCCCGGGGGACCTTAAAAGATGCTGTACCAGCTGTATACAAAGGACAGTAAGTGGCAAACAAGCTTCTGAAAAGTAAGTTATGTTTATTACCTGTGATTACCACGGTTGTGTGCATATTATTAAAAGTTCTGCTTCACAAAACGCCTTGTTACTTATTGTCCTTTGTACACATAGTGAAGTCCGAGACGTTACTGAAGACGCAGCTGGCCTGGTACAGTATCTTTTGAGGTCCCCCGGGAAAATTCCGTTGTGTTGTGACTCACTTCCGTTGTGTTGTGGTTCTATTTGCAGCGCGTTTTTCTATTTGCAGCGCGTTTTTCTATTTGCAGAGCGT
Organism: Astyanax mexicanus; assembly: GCF_023375975.1. NCBI lineage: Eukaryota > Metazoa > Chordata > Actinopteri > Characiformes > Acestrorhamphidae > Astyanax > Astyanax mexicanus. The sequence goes on along the minus strand of NC_064409.1, from coordinate 29,694,481 downwards.
TTTTCTATTTGCTGCGCCTGTGTTGTAATTTTGATGGATGTGTTTTGTGCTTTTGCAGCGCTTTTCAATTTGCACTGCGTTGGGCTTTCTCGGCCACCGTATATATATAATCCAGTGTATGTTTCTCTCCTGAAGCTGCCTCTTCACCACTAATGCTGACACTTGTATTTGACGGGTTCCGTTTAGTGCAGCTGTCAGTTGACAACATTTGAGGCATCTTTGTCTGAAATTGCACACTTTTAAGAGTTACTTAAGAGTAAATTGTTGCACAGTTGTGAATCAAAGCCTCCCAATCTTTTAATCTGATAGATTTAAATGGTTAATTGCATAAAAGGTTTATTTTTTTAAGGGGTGGGACAAAATTGCTATGCAGTGATACAGTACAGTGGATAAATCATTGGTTTATTTGGATGAACAATTTCAGCTAAATATATCATATAGCAGACGAACACACATTTGCTTCAGGTATGTTAAAGCACATTTGAACATGAGCTTCATGTTGGAATAAGGTGCTGTGAACTGATGAACTAAAATTGAGTTATTAGGAGGGTGGTATACATCGTGGAAAAAGAACAGCACTCCAAGACAAACACTTGTAAATCCTTTAAACTTCATTTCACTTCTCAAATATCACTGTGTTTATCTGCTATATGATATATTTAACTGAAATTGTTGATCCAAACAACCAATGATTTATAAAGAAATATCATAAAAAAGGTTCAGGGGTGCCCGAACTTTTTATACCACTGTATGTGACATCAAATATCAATATTGTTATTGAAATGCAAGGACTCCAAGACCTTAACTTGATCTTGCCTTAAGATCCTGAATGTCTGTGCACACATGCAGGCTACAAGATATCGTACCTTCCATCTTTTAGCCAAAATAAACTACTACTAATAAAATCGTTTTCTCTTCAATTTCACAGTGTTTTAAAATTATGTTTCCATCCCAACTTTAACTCAAAATTATTATCTGTGGATTATTATGTGGGAAATTTAATCCAGCATACAGTCATTTGAATGCAGTTTGTAGTCAGCATAAAGAATACTTTGCTGTAAAAATGTAACATATTCTTATAGCCTTTAACACTTTGGACAAGCAATCAAGTATCATATACAACATCATTTAATACCCAAGTGAAGGTAGCTCAGATAGACAGGACTGCACACTGATGGTGGGTGAGGGTGGGTGACCTGCCCATTACGCAAATAAATGATGCCAGGAGCCAATACTTATCAGCCCACAGCAATGACCTGTATTTGACTATTTTATTATTTTATTATAATAGATAAAAACAATATATGCAATGTCACTTTAAACCATGTTTAATTAATAAAATAAAACAACTATTAATTACAATAAATAAGAGAACAGATGCATAACTGATTTATTTCAGATTTTAGGATAAGCATATTGAAAACACATCATTATAAAACCCTGTGAAACTTTTTTAAATGTTGTACTTTATTTTCTTTAAAATGTTAAGTACAATGTACAGTGTAGGTTATTAGTTGTAAAACGTGAGTGATCTAACATTACCACAGCTAAAGCCCCACATTGAGCCACACTGTTGAATTTACAGAAAGCCAGATAACTTTCTTTAAGCCCCATTTTTCTGTTTACATGTTTCTTTTGCATCTAAGGGTGCTTTCACACCTGAAAGTCCGGACCGTGGTCCGAACCAAGGTTCATGTATTTGCTACATTGTATATATTTGGTCCGCTTATTTTTGTTTTCACACTGCAGTTTAGGGAGCGCACCAAAGACCATCCTTTCATCATCACTTACGTATTGATGCGTTTTCCTTAACTTGACGCTAATTGGTTTTAGAAGGACATGCGTCTGACATTGGCGTGTTGACAATTCAGCGGGTGGTTCATTCGGCGGGAAACCTTTCCAGGATAAGCATGAAATGAATTAACAGATTAATTTCGTCTCCATGGTAGCGCTGCTATTGTGTTTTTAATACCAGCAGCAGCAACTTCAGGCACTTTTCACATGTTCATCGGACCAAATTTCAATTAAACATATTGTCTCCTCTGGCCCCATGTTCTTCCACTGATCATTTTTCCTGCTTTTCCGGTTATTTTTCTTTATCTGCTGCCGTTGTTGAGGAACGCCTGCTCAGCTTCCTGTAATTGGTCCAAAAGTTCGAACCCTCCAGAAAAGCGCGTTCACACTGCAGGCGAACCGGACCATGGTTCAGAAGATCCGGACCGAGACCACCTCTCTTGGTCGGACCAAAATCTGAGGCAGGTGTGAAAGCACTCTAAAGCACATTTGCTAAAACAGCATCTTGGATCTTTTTGTATAAATCTGAGACATGAAATTTCCCTTCTTTTCTTCCTCAGACGATTTTACAATGAATTCTTGTAATTTAATTAGTATTTGAATGAGATTTCACACTATTAAAGATGGCAAAATTAGTCCCCTAAATACATTATTGTGTCTACATTCTACTATATATATATATTATACAGTCAAAAGTTTTGGGTAACCATGCTGGATTACCAGTACCAGTTTGGGTAACCACTGCTAAATTAAATGTAAAAAATATTGTCAAATCAAACTGTACAAAAATAACATTATCACCATTATTATCACACACACACATAAACACTCACACACACACACACACACACACATATATTTAAACTCTGATATGCAATTTCCAGTTCATAGTATAGGTCACACTGCAACTACATCATTAAATAAGCTTCATTTACAAATGGGTAAGAAAATAATAAAAAAGTTGGCATGGCAGGTCTACTCCAGTCAGACATTTAATGTGAGATAATCCTGTTATTGTGTGCATTTTGTGTGAAGATATCCTCAAACAAACAAGCTTTGGCATTTATTTAACAAAGAAAAATCTGAACATCCCCTGACTGAATGGTGATGATTCAGTCTGATTAAAACTCTCATACTGAACTTTTAGTCAAAACCTGTTGCTGATTTTTAACTAAGGGCTCCGCTATAGTGACTAATAATTGCTTACTTAAGAAATATATTGTTCAACAACATAATGCATTGAACAGTCTTCAAGTGCAAGTCACAGTCCAAAACTAGAATTAAAGGCTTAATAATTACTACAGTTACTTGATCTCAACATTGTTATCATAAGCCATGAAGCGGACAGGGTAAAGGTTTAATAAGGGCATATAGGTAGAGTGACGTGATGTGGACAGAGCAGCACAAAACAGTCCTTAGAGGCATAGAGGTTCACTGAGAAAAAAATTATACAGAACACATCAGGCTTACTGAGAAATCATTCAGCACCTTAAAAGCCTCGCTTCACAGCACAAGTTCTTCATGATCCACCTTCAAAATCCCCATCTGCCACTCCATTTCAGTTTCTTCTGGTTTGAGGGGTGTGTCTTTGTCAAAACAGAGAAATCTTTAACCCTTGAAAGATTTTTCGTCCTGGTAAAAATGAGTTAAATCCTATACCTTCTTTTTCTTCTTCATTTGGTATCCATTTGGGTTCATTGATGAGTATTTGCTGATAATCGGCTCTCATAAAGACTCAAAGCATGGTGGACAAATTCATACTGTTCTCCAGTTTGAATCATTCCGCCCCTAAGGCAAAAATATGAAATTATCTATAACATGCTGGTACAATTATCATTTTTATTATTAGGTAAGATCTTTGTAAATTGTTCAGTTCAACCTTAAGGCTCCTATTTCTTTATTGTACTTGAACAGTAAAATTAAATTAGTAAGTAAAATATTGCTGTATGTGAAAATGTCAAAAATTATTATGCAGTACAAGAAGGGCAGAAAACAATTAAAATAATAAATCACCTTTTTGTGGTAATTTGACTATTTTATTCTAATTTGGTTGGACAAATAATGCTTCATCAAAATATATTACTCAATTATTTAATAACAACCGAATAAGAGATTTTGTTGAAGGGTATAAACTACTTGGATTTACACTTCAATACTACAAATGATATTATTAAATGTATAATGTTATCTACAAACTGACACCTCTAATTACATTGCATTTTTATTTTTTAGAAGGAGACATAACAAAAGAGAGAAATATTCAGTTTACTTCTAAAATATATGTACCTGTCAGCTCTCAGCTGGCAGATGATGCTCAGAACATCCACAACACCTTCCATTCGCAGTTGACGACAGCCTATTGTTGTGGCAATAAAACAGCCTGTCCGACCAATTCCAGCACTGTAAACAACAAAAGTTTAATGTGTCTGCGGTTCAATTTAGACAGTATTTAGTCATTTAGTGCTGCCAGTATTGTTCTACAACCAAATCTGCTGGTTGAAGCACAACAAGAGATTTTATTATGTTTATAAACAAATATAAATCACCATTATCTTTCCCCCAAAAGGTTGCTTAGTGGAAACATCATACCTGCAGTGAACGATGACCGGGCCATAAGACCCAGAAGCCTCTCTGGTTTCTTCAACATCAGTCATGAGCTGTAGCAGTGGCCCAGCACTGTCTGGGGTTTTATGATCTGGCCACGATGTATACCAGTAGTGGTGCACCTTACGACTCTGGCCACCATGCTAATAGAAATACACAGCCGTGATGTCAGTAAGAAAATGTTCTTATTAACTATTCACAAATGTATGTAAACAGGTTTAAAAGGTATGGATCTTTGTGTTTGTGTTCATGTCCAAATATGAAATAATGATTACTTATATACTGAATAAAAAAATGCTTAGATACAATTTTTAAGGAAGCATATTAATGTTCTATTTCTTGCTCAATAAATCTTCCAATAAACATTTGTCATTTTTATTTACTACTTATTCAGATTTATTCTGTGTGAACAGTCACTGACATTACTCTGGAAGAGCTGGGCAAGGCCGTAAAGGGTCCTTAACCCCTCAGCAGGACCAGTATCTGCCTCCTTTTCGCTCCCTGCATGTCATATGCAGCAGACTAGTAAGCATTAATGTCTCCACTAATCAGTCCCTTGTGATCTGATCAACCTCTTGCATGTAATTATGGTAGAGGGGATAGATCCAGACAGTGTTTCAGTATTTGCTCTCTTGTATCTGTTACCTTTGCCTTTCACATTTTAGTTGAAGAGTGTGATTGAAGATAACAATCAGATCCTCCAAGAATTTCCTTCTTTTGCTAAGTTCAATGGATCTCATGAAATAATTATAGGATCAGCAATGGTTTGAGCAGGTAGTTAATCAATATTTTGTAACAGAGGCTAATAAAAGAAAACGATGGAAAATGCCAACCTACAACAGTAAGATATAGAAACAAAAATATCTAAAACTTAGAACAAATAAGGCATTTAACATGAAACATAAAGATGTTTGCTTTATTAATAATGTATTAGGTGCAAACTGGCTAGAAAATATAGTTATAATTATCATAAAACTCAACTGGGAATACAATTAAGCTCCAGCAATGCTACTCAAAGCTAAAGCCCCATTTAAGAAACAGCAGTGAATTGTTATTAAAGCTTTAAAATAAAAGTGCAGTACGTACTTTGAGTGTAAGGGTGCGGACAGTGTAGTGCTCACAGTCTCTTATGCTGTTGACGAGGACTTCCACTTTTCCATATATTCCTCTTTTCTCAGGCCAATACAAAACACACTTCTGTAGGCACAAAACAACACTCATTAGAACAATGTCATTAATAACATTGTGCAAAGAAACATAGTCAGCAGAAAGAAGCTTTATTACCTCATTCTTTTCTTTCAGCTTAGTGATCATAACAATCAAAGGGGAGTCCTCCTGCCAGGCCATCTGCCAAAAGTCATTTACTGTGTTGATCATTGGACCCTGTGTGGCAATGTACGCGTTCTCGTCTCCGAGGTAACCCTTAGAGGGAGCAGGAGTAAGCAGACATGAGGTTTTTTTTCAGTGTACCTATCAATCAGGAACAACTGAATTGTTGTCTTTGTTGACTGTAAAAAAGTAATGACTATGGAAAGGCTTTAGTCTGAATTTAAATCTTGAAAAAATAAACTGGTTTCTGCAAAGGCATAGAGGGGTTTTCCTTTTCTATAATAGTGGACCTTAGATAATTTTACAATTTAACATAATCGTCCATATGTGAACGGACAAGCAGGGCCAGACCCCAAATAGTATTATAATTATTTGTAAAATTGTCCTGTCTGGTATGTTGCCATATAGAATAAAGATACAGCAGTGAAACCTGCAGCAGAACTTAAACTTCCTGCTGGAGGATGTAGTTCTATTGTATGGAAGGCCAATAGACCTTTACAACTGAGTTCCTGAGGTATGTGCCAGTGTATTCATTAGAGCAGTGCCTACGGTAGCAAAAATAAATAGCTGCCCACAACACTTTTTCTGTTATTTATTACTGTATTACTTACAGCTGAAATGTTCATTTACATTACATTACATTATATTCCATTTGGCAGATTATTTTGTCCAAAGTGACTTATAATAGTGATGTACATAGAGTAATAGAAGTTTAAGGTAAAAAAAAAACAATTTTAGACAGTGCCTACAGAAGGCCAAAAGGAAATACATTACATTACGTTACATTATATTTGGCAGACGCTTTTGTCCAAAGCGACTTACAATAATGAAGTACTAAAGTAATAGAAATTAAAGGTAAAAACATTTTTAGCTAGGGCCTAAAGGAGGTCAAAGGGAAATAATGGGATAGAGGAGTGAAGGAGGGGAAGAAGGAAATTAGGTTAGTAGTAGTTAGCATGTTAGAGGTGTTAGGAGAGTAAGTGCTCTTTGAAGAGCTCTGTCTTCAGGAGTTTATTAAAAATAGCGAGAGATTCTCCTGATCTGGTAGTGGAAGGTAGTTTGTTCCACCATTGGGGAACTCTGTATGAGAACAGTCTGGATTGCTTCGTGTAAATGTTTGTTTGGTAAAGCGAGGAGACGTTCATTGGAGGAGCGCAGCGGCCGGGAGGTAGCGTAAGCCTTCAGGAGTGATCAGTGCAGGTAGGAAGGAGCTGTTCTGTCATCACCTTGTAGGCGATTGTAAGAGCTTTGAATTTGATGCGAGCAGCAACCGGTAGCCAGTGGAGCTCAATGAGCAGCGGGGTGACATGCCTGTTTTGGCTGATTGAAGACCAGACGTGCTGCTGCACTCTGGATCATCTGGCTTGTACCAGGAGTTGGGTGGCCTGTTGCGTCAGAAACGGTGGAATTTTTCTGATGTTATAAAGCGCGAAGCGGCAGGGTCGAGCAACTGAGGCCACATGGTGCGTGAAGGAAAGATGCTTTCGCTGGTATAAACAGAAGTTCAGTCTTGGAAAGGTTTAGCTGGAGGTGATGCTCATTCACACTTGCGTATATGTCTGAGAGACACTGCGATATCCGTGCAGAGATTAAGTGATCTTCAGGTAAGAATGAAAGGTATAGCTGGGCGTCACCAGCAAAGCAATGGTAAGAAAAGCCATGTGAGTGGAAAACCTGGCCTAGAGAGGTGGTGTATATGGAAAAGAGAAGGGGTCCCAGTACCGAACCCTGGAGAACCACAGTGGATAAGGAGTGGGCTGAGGACAGCTGTGCTTGCCATAACACCTTGAACGAGCGCCCAGTGAATATAGTGGGATAGAGGAGTAAAAGGGGGGAAAAAGAAAATGAGGTTAGAAGTAGTTAGTGTGTTAGAGGTGTTGGGAGAGTAAGTGCTTTTTGAAGAGCTCTGTCTTCAGGAGTTTCTCATTTAATTGATGAAGTAACTAATTAAAGTAACTAATATTAACTGGAAAATAACTAAAACCCATTTTATGAATGTTAATATAAGTTATGGAGGCTGTCAGTTGCTGTTGGAATGTAGTCATTAGTAAATAGACTTACTCGTATGTAGTTGGCATTGATGTAACTGCTGAAAGGGTCACAGGAACTTTTGCTCTTCAGAATGACTCTGGAATGTGGATCTGCCAAAGCAAAAGCATTTTAAAAAATTGTACTGAGAAAATGTATGTAAATTTACAGAAATACCTTAGATATCAGTTAAAAAGACTTAATAATACTTTAACCTTCCAAAACTCAGACCATTAGCTAATTTTGATAAAGCTATATCTTAGTCATTATATACATGTCAGGCCCGTCCAGCCAAGCCAAGCACTCTATGTCCAAATAAGGACTTCCCCTAATTAAAACACACACACACATGCACGCTCTGAGAGGCAATCCATGCCCAAATACGCGCTAATGTAGTGACTACCTCAACCAGGGGGCAGCAACTTCATCAGTGCTGAGGTGATGTCACCGCTCTGGATGGGCAACCCCTGGGTCTAGCACCAATCACCCATGTCACACTGCCCTTGTCCTTAGCAGTCTCAAGTCCTCACACTGAGGAGATCTGTCTACTTGTCCTACCCCAAACTGACCGTGACATAATCCTTGGTCTTCCCTGGCTAATGACTCACAATCCCCACATCTCCTGGCCGGAGAAGGAGATTATAGCCTGGTCCCCATACTGTCAATGCACTGCCTTGACCGAGTCCCAGTCCGAGTCCGCTCTACGACAGTAGAGAGTCCTGAGCCCCAAAATTTAGTTTCCATTCCCCCTGAATACCAAGACCGCCTTTAGTCAGGAAAAGGTTATCAGACTTCCTCCTCTCCGTCCTTATGACTGCTCCATTGACCTTGTTGACAATCAAGTACTCACTAAAACCCGTGTTTATCCCTTGACGGGTGAGGAGGAGAGGGCCATGGAGGAATATATCATGGAGGCCCTTGCTCAGGGTTTCATAGAGCCATCCAGGTCCCCAGTAGCCTCTGTTTTTTTCTTTATCAAGAAAAAGGGTAGGGGTCTCCGCCCCTGTTTTGACTACCGGGCCCTTAATGCTATTACTAAGCGCTTTCCTTATCCCTTGCCACTGGTCCCATTGGCTTTAGAGCAGCTTAGGGGTGCCCGAGTCTTTACTAAACTTGATCTCTGAAGTGCCTATAATCCTTCTCAGGATAAAGGAGGGAGATGAGTGGAAGACTGCCTTCCTCACCACCTCTGGCCATTACCAAGTTATGCCCTATGGTTTAGCTAACGCCCCTTTCGTATTTCAGAACTTGATTAATGACATTCTCAGAGTTTTCTAAGGAAATTTGTCATTGCTTTTTTAGACGACATTCTAATCTATTTCCCAGATTTCCAGTCCCATGTAGGCCATGTCCACAGAGTGCTAAGCCGTCTGCTCGAGAACGAGCTTTATGTTAAACTGGAGAAAAGTGCGTTTCACCTGTCCCAAGTGTCCTTCCTGAGGTATCTTATTAGTGCAGAGGGGGTGATCATGGATCAGGAGAAAGTATGGGCTGTCCAGGACTGGCCTACACCTACCTCAGTGAAGGCAGTCCAGAGGTTCCTAGGGTTTGCCAACTTTTACAGGCAGATTATTAGGAACTTTAGCACCCTAGCCGCACCTATCACTTCCCTCCTTAAGGGTGCTCCCAAGAAGCTCATTTGGACCCCTCAGGCAGAACAGGCTTTCCAGTCCCTAAAGCAGGCTTTTACTTCAGCTCCCATCCTTAGGCACCCTGACCCCAAGAAGCATTTTGTGGTAGAGGTAGATGCCTCTGACACTGAAGTAGGGGCTGTAATTTCCCAGCGGCATGGGCAAAGTGACAGACTCTACCCAGTGGCCTTTTTTTTCCCATAAGCTAAGTGCAGCTGAACAAAATTATAGCATAGGAGACCATGAACTTCTAGCCATGAAATTGGCCTTGGGTGAGTGGCGGCACTGGCTAGAGGGTGCCGTTGTCCCCTTACAAGTTATCACTGACCACAAGAATCTAAAACATCTTCCCGTCAAGCCCGTTGGTCCCTTTTCTTTTCACGTTTTGCTTTTTCTATAACCTATAGACCAGGGTCCAAGATTACAAAGGCCGATGCCCTGTCTCGAGTCTTTCAGAAAGACTGCTCAGTTCCCTCTAGTGCAGTGCCCATCCTACCCACTAGTGTTAGCATCCAGGCTATTCAGTGGGACCTAGACACTGAACTATCCCAGGCCCTTAAAGGAGTCACTATTCCCCAGGCATGTCCTCAGGGTAGGACCTATGCACCCATCCCCTTTCAGGTCCGGCCAATCATTTGGGCTCACACCTTGCTCTCATTGGTCACCCAGGAGAGAAGAGAACCTACCACCTTCTCTCTTAAAAATACTGGTGGGAGGGTATGAGGGCTGACATCCATAATGTAGTTTCATCTTGTAGTGTCTGTGCCAAACGTGAGATCCCTAAGACTCTACCCACGGGCAAGCTCATGCCACTTCCCATCCCAGAACGCCCTTGGACCCATCTTGCAGTAGATTATGTAACCGATCTCCCCAGCTCCCAGGGCTATAACACAATCCTGACTATTGTTGATCGTTTCTCTAGGGGGGTGCGATTTGTCCCATTCCCTTGTATGCCGTCCACCCTTCAAACTGCCCTAGCCCTAGTCGACCATGTGTTTAGGAATTTTGGTATTCCAGAGGATATTGTATCCGAGTTTATATCTGGAGACTGGAGGGCATTCTGTCAACATCTGGGGGTGAGTGTCAGCCTGACATCAGGATATCATCCATAGAGCAATGGCCAGTATGAGCGCAGAAACCAAGAACTAGGGAAATTTCTACGCTCATACTGTCACCAGAATCCAGAGGATTGGCCCAAGTGCCTGATCTGGGCTGAGATGGCCCAGAACTCCCACCACAGGTCTGACCCCATACCAGGTCTTGGTTACCAGCCTCCTCTAGCCCCATGGACTGCTGTGGAGATCCCTGTACCCGCTGTCGACGACTGGATGCGGCGCTGTGAAGTCTGATCGCCATTGGGGACCTGATCCAGACTACAGTTTGAACCTAGTTTGGCTGGCCACGAGGGACCTGAGGACCAGAGACAAGACATCAAAGAAGCTCCAAGTGAAGTACTCCAGTCCTTACCCCATTCTCAGTAAAATCAATGATGTGTGTTATAAGCTTCAACTACCCAAATACTCCAAGGTTCACAACAGCTCTCATGTCTCACACCTGTTGTCCCAGGTCCACTGGATGAGACCACGCCCGGCACTACCCCTCCGGAGCCCCTGGAGATGGAAGGTTCCCCAGCCTACAAGGTGAAAGAGGTGCTGGACTCCTGACGTCGTGGGGTGGGCTGCAGTACCTTCTTGACTGGGAGGGCTATGGTCCCGAAGAACGCTCCTGGGTGCCGGCCTCCCAAGTCCTCGACCCCGACCTCCTCCGTGACTTCCATGTTCTACACCCTGACTGGCCAGCTCTCAGGCCCCATGGTCGCACTCAGGGAGCCCGATCCCTTCTCAGACAATCTGGCCCACGCGCACGGGGCTCTTCTTTTGTCAGTTTTTAGATTTATTTCTAGTTTTTCCCACCTATAACGTGTTGCAATATTCCCTATTATTGTTTATTTTGTTTTTTTGTGGTTTTATTTTAATAAAATTTTACTGCTTGGTTTACATCCCAGCAGTGTCTCTTGTTTCCCCTCTGCCTGCTTACAGTCAGGCATGACAATACATACATCCCCCAGCTTCTCTATGAAACATTCAATAACTTAGCAAAGCAAACTCAGTGTGTCTGCCCAAGATTGAGATTAATAAAAACAATCCTATAGATGTCTTTATTGCTATTTCCAAACTAAAATCCAGGCAGATATTGAACCTCAAATTCCACAAATAAAAAGCCCATCCTGTCTGTCTCTTCATCCTCTTCATCCTCACAACCTTGATGCTGTTCCCACAAAATTACTAAAATAAATACTACCAGATTTAAATGAACTGCTGTTAATCATAATATACTCATTTTTTTAGCTTAATAATGGGTTTGGCTGGCCATAATGTGCAATAAACCAATCACCAGTCACTTGCTATTTCCATTTGCATAGATATATTTGTAAGCTCCATTGCTTTTAGGAGTAAAAAAATTGACTGACTTTGGGGTATCAACAAGGTATCAACAAGCATCGCAACATGGCTTGCAAGGAAGAGAGGAAAATAGGGCCCTTAATGTACACCTGGCTTCTACAGCTGTTCGGTGGGAAACTGGGATTTCCCCGGAATGCTCCTATTGAGCCCATTAGCCGAAACTCCCGAGCAGTACCTCCTCGTTCCCTGGAACCAGTGTCCAACTGGCTGGTACCTGTGTATCTGGAGCAGTTCACTTCACAACTGTACCCATGTTCATTTTACAGGACTTCTTCACTTTCCGTACTCTGTGGATGTTTTTAACTGAGACATGGGCTACAGCTGGTGAATCCGCTGGTGACCACGCCCCCTTCCTGGCTGCAGTTTCCTCAGTGTGTCTGATAGAATTTTACTTACGGGAGATTTTATTATACAGGTAGGTAGGTAGGTAGGTAGAACTTTATTGATCCCTTTGGGAGGTTCCCTCAGGGAAATTAGGGTTCCAGTAGCAGCATCAATACAGTACACACAGATAGAAACAAAGAGTAGGTGACAGGGAGTAATAAAATAAAACTAAACAATCTTACAATATAAAGTGCAAAGCAAGTAGACAGAAGTATAAAACAGCAAATATAATTAGTATAACTATAAATATAAATATGCAGTGAATGTATTTGAATAGAATTTTTATTGCACTTATTCCGTATGTATTATTTTATTGCGCTTAGTCCGTATGTGTTATTTTATTGCACTTAGTCCATTTGAGTTGCTACTGCTCCTCCTCATCCTCTGTCCTCCTGTTACTCCTCCTTCCCCCAGGGGAGGAATTGTAAAGTCTGATGGCATGATGGACAAAGGAGTTTCGGAGTCTGTTGGTCCTGCATTTGGGGAGGAGCAGTCTGTCACTGAACAGGCTCTTCTGGTTGCTGATGACTGTGTGCAGAGGGTGACTGGCATCGTCCATGATGTTCAGCAGTTTGTCCATAGTCCTCTTCTCTGCCACCGTCACCAAGGAGTCCAGCTTCATGCTGACCACAGAACCAGCACGCCTGATCAGTTTGTCCAGCCTGGATGAGTCCTTCTTTGATATGCTGCATCCCCAGCACACCACGGTGTAGAACAGGACACTGGCCACCACAGACTGATAGAACATCCACATGAGTTTCTTGCAGATGTTGAAGGACCGCAGTCTCCTCAGGAAGTACAGCCTGCTCTGACTCTTCCTGTACATGTCCAGTCCAGCTTGCTGTCCAGCCACAACCCAAGGTACTTGTAGGAGTCCACAGCCTCCACCTCAACCCCCTCAATCAGAACTGGTCGTGACCTTGGTCTGGACCTCCCAAAGTCAATAACCAACTCCTTGGTCTTTGAGGTGTTGAGCTGCAGATTATTCCTGTGGCATCAAACAGCAAAGTCCCTCACCAGAGTTCTATACTCTTCCTCGTTGTCGTCCCTGATACACCCCACGATGGCTGTGTCATCTGCAAACTTCTGAATGTGACACAGCTCAGAGTTGTAGCAGAAGTCTGCGGTGTACAGGGTGAAGAGGAGAGGGGCCAGCACCGTGCCCTGAGGTGCTCCAGTGCTGCTGATCACAGTGTCAAACGTGATGTCCTTCAGCCTGACATACTGCGGCCTATCAGTGAGGTAGCTGAAGATCCAGGCGATCAGGTAGGGGTCCACTCGCATCCCATCCAGTTTATCCTGGAGCATAAGGGGCTGGATGGTGTTGAAGGCACTCGAGAAGTCCAAGAAGAGGATCCTCACTGTGCTTTTCCCCTTGTCCAGGTGTGAGTGGGCTCGGTGTAGCAGGTAGAGGATGGCGTCTTCCACACCAACACCTGCCCTGTATGCAAACTGTAGACAGTCCTGGGCATGCTGCACCTGCTGTCTGAGTAGACAGAGGAAGAGCCGCTCCAACGTCTTCATCAGATGTGAAGTGAGTGCCACCGGTCGGAAGTCATTCAGCTCACTGGGCCGGTTCTTTTTCGGAACTGGTACTAAGCATGATGTCTTCCAGAGGGTGGGCACTCTCCCCAGCTGCAGGCTCAGGTTGAAAATCCATTGTAACGGTTCACCCAGTTCTTCAGGATTCGGGGGGACACCTTGTCTGGGCCTGCTGCTTTCCTGGGGTGGAGCCTCCTCAGCTGTTTCCTGACTTGGTCTGCAGTGATGTATGATGGAGTGTGTGTTTGGGTGGGAGAGACTGGGGGGAAGAAACTGCTGGAAAGCCTGGGGGGAGGTGTTGAGGGAACAGGAAGAGATGACTGCAGTGTGGTAGAGAGTATGGGGGGGGGGGGGGGTGGACTGGTTAAACCGGTTGAAGAAGTTGTTCAACCTGTTTGCCTCCTCCATTGTTCCCCCTGCAACTCTGGTCTTTGAGTTGTGGCCTGTGATGGTTTTCACACCTTCCCAGACCTCCCTCATGTTGTTCTCCTTCATGATGGAGCTGGTTGTTGGGGGCTATCTTTGAACCAGGGGGATGTAGTTTGGCTGAAGATGAACCCGGTTGTGGTCAGACATCCCCAGTGGGGGGAGGGGCGTGACGCTGTATGCCTCTCTTACATTAGTATACAGCAAGTCAATTGTCCTGTTGTTCCTGGTCGGGCAGTCCACAACCTGGTATAAAGCAGCAAGAGTCCAATGTTGCGTGATTAAAATCCCCGGAGATGATTATAAAAGCATTGTGGTTCTGTGTTTGCAGCCTTGCTGTGACTGAGTGAATCCTCTCACATGCAGCGGCTGCGTCTGCGCTCGGCGGAATGTAAACACAGATGGCGATCACGTGACTGAACTCCCTCGGCGGATAGTATGGCCGCAGGCTAACTGCTAGCAGCTCCAAGTCCGAACAACACAAGACCGTCTTTACAGAGATATGTCCCGGGTTACACCAACGATTGTTGACATAGATGATGAGTCCCCCACCTTTGCTTTTCCCGCATGCTTTAATGCAGAGTGCCTCTGTCGGCTCTCACGGTAGTGAATCCCCGCAGGTCCACTTTAGCATCCGGTACTAGCCGTGATAGCCATGTCTCCGTAAACATAAACAAGCTGCTCTCGCGGTAAATCCGCTGGTTGTTCAGTGCAGACAGCTCGTCGATCTTGTTCGGCAGCGAGTTCACATTCCCCATGATAACGGAGGGAACAGATGGTTTGCAGCACCGCCGATTGTCCGCTAGCTTAGCCTTTAGCTTAACCCCAGCCTTGGAGCCCCTGGGTCTCCGCTTCAGCTCCGCCGGGATGAGATGGCGTATCCCGGCTCGCCCCATTGTTCTCAGCGCCAGCAGCTCCTCTCTCAAATAAGAGAGAAAACTGCCTTCTGGTTGCATCTTAGAGTTAAAAATATCTGTGGGATATGTATAAAACACAATATGTCTTCCTTAGAAGAGCAAGAAAGTAGAAAAAAGTGCGGAAAAGAGGTTAAAAAGTTACAAAACTACGGAGCTACTGGAGAGGCAGCCGTCTCTCACAGCGCCAGACTACTACCAGTCTGCTGCCCTGCTAAATATCAGGCTAATGATTTTACACAGCTTTTGGATTCTTTTAACTTTAATCAACATGTAAAGAAACCAACCCATATCCAAGGTCATTTACTTGATTTGGTATTTTCAACTGGAATTGATATTGACAATTTAGTTATTGAAGAGGCTACTTTCTCTGATCACAGGCCAGTAGTGTTTAGCTCTATTTTTTCTGGGAATTTCCCTGCTCCTGTTTTAGGTCGCCTGTGTAGGCATATCAATTCATCCACAGCCAGTGATTTTTCCAGGGTTTTTTCTGACTCTCTAAAACTATCTACGCATGACTTGCATAATTTCAGTTGTGTTGATGATTCAGTCACTTCATTCTATCAAAATTGTTCAGATGTTCTTGATTCTGTTGACCCTTTGAGAGTTAAACGTTTCAAATGTAAAGCCCAGCCCTGGCTAAA
Organism: Astyanax mexicanus; assembly: GCF_023375975.1. Lineage (NCBI taxonomy): Eukaryota > Metazoa > Chordata > Actinopteri > Characiformes > Acestrorhamphidae > Astyanax > Astyanax mexicanus. Next base: position 29,678,723 of record NC_064409.1, on the reverse strand, counting down.
TCCAGCCACTCAGAAAATTAGACAGGCGTGTATAACAGCACAGAGGAAATGGAAAAAATACAGACTACAAGTAAATATTGATATGTTCCATAGTTGTTTATGTTACTATCAGCAAGCTGTTAAATCTGCTAGGGAAGTATACTTCTCAAACATAATTGCCTAAAACTGTAACAGACCTAAAGTTCTGTTCAGCACAATTAACAAGTTACTTAAACCTGACACCCATCTCCTGGCCTTTGTGAAGATTTTTTAAACTTTTTTATTGGAAAGTATGAGACTTTTAGGTCTCTTATTCCCTCCGTTGGTTTTGACTGTTCACTTCCTCCATCATGCATAGGTGTTTTTAGAGAGTTTGAATTGGTTTCCATGTCAGAACTTAGAGATTTAGTGCTGAGCACTAAGCCAACAACCACTCCACTAGATGTTATGCCCCCACAGCTGATTAAGGCCACGTTTGATATCCTAGGACCATTTGTCTTAGATATCATAAACACTTCTCTAGCCACTGGTATGGTTCCTGCAGTTTTTAAACATGCTGTAGTTTCTACTTTGCTTAAAAAGCAGAATCTTGATGCTACAATTGTTAGTAGCTATCGCCGAATCTCCAAATTGCCATTTTTAGCTAAATTACTTGAAAAGGTTGTGTACTCTCAGCTTCTACCATTCTTAAACCATAATAGTGTTTTTGAGACTTTTCAGTCTGGTTTTAAGGCTATGCACAGCACTGAATCTGCGCTTCTTAAGGTGACAAATGACCTCTTACTAACTGTCGATTCAGGAAAGGGCGCCATCCTTATGTTATTGGATCTAAAAAAAACAGTGGGTGGGGCTACAGGGTGTGGCCCTGAAGTGGTTTAAATCCTACCTTGAAGATTGGACTTTTTCAGTAAATTTGGCCAACTGCTATTCCTCTTCTGCTGATGTGAGGTGTGGTGTTCCACAAGGGTCCATTCTAGGGCCCATCCTCTTTTCGCTATACATGCTACTGTTAGGTCAAATTATTAGGAAGCATAATGTTAATTTTCATTTTTATGCTGATGACATACAGCTGTATCTTCCTATTAGACCCAATGACAATGGTTCCTTTATGTCACTCAAGAATTGTCTTGAGGACATCAAGACGTGGATGGCTGTCAATTTCCTGCATCTGAATGAAAGCAAAACAGAACTTATTATTTTTGGTACCTCTCATCTCTGTAACAATGTTTCTAATAACCTTGATCACATGTCATCATATGTTAAGTCTTCAGTAAGAAATCTGGATGTTGTTTTCGACACAGACCTCAGATTTGCTAAACAAATCAACTCTGTGGTAAAAAGTAGTTTCTTCCAGCTCAGAAACATTGCAAAACTAAAGCCTTTTCTCAGTTTTTCTGACCTTGAGAAAGTTATCCATGCATTCATCTCTTCACAAATAGACTATTGTAATTCTTTATACATCGGGATTAACCAGTCCCTTCTGCATCACTTACAGTTAGTCCAGAATGCTGCATGCAGATTATTGACAAGAACCAAGAAAAGAGAACATATAACACCAGTCCTTGCCTCACTTCATTGGCTACCTGTCGAATACAGAATTCAGTTTAAAGTGCTTTAAGTTGTTTTTAAAGCATTAAATGGTCTGGCACCCTCTTATATTGCAGAATTGCTTACCTCCTTAGTCTCACAGCGCTCTCTGAGATCATCAGCACAGAATTTATTGGTCATTCCTAGGGTTTGTTTGAAACTTAAAGGTGATCGTGCATTTTCAGTGTATGCCCCAAGACTTTGGAATAGTCTGCCACTCACTATTCGCCAAGCTACTTCTGTCTCGGTTTTTAAATCAGGTTTAAAGACTCACTTATACAAACTTGCTTTTGATTAGTGAGCTACTGTGGTAATTGAGAGGTTGATTTATCCTATATTTATTGTTGTGCATTTTAGTTTATTTGTATTTTTACCACTTTTTATTTTTATTTATTTTATTTCTGTTTTATGTTGGGATTTTTATTTTAATATGTTATTTAAGTGATTTATTTTACCTAAGTTTTGGTTGTATGTATGTGTAGTCATTAGACATTTTGTGTACAGCACTTTGGGCAGTGGAGGCTGTGTAAAGAGTGCTTTATAAATAAAGCTTACTTACTTACTTACTTAAATCACATTTGGTTCAGCAGCTAAAAATGTTGATGTTATTATAGATACAGATCTAGCATTCAATACACACATACTAATGATACCAGTATATGACTTAATATATTTTATATTTTAATAAATGTGACCTTGTGATAAGAAACAAATGCTAACATATAGCTTTAAAGATTTGTGTATTTTACAGTTTTTGAAGTTTTGAATAATTGATGGGCAGCGCAAGACAAGAGCAATGGCAATGTGCTTTCATGTTTTTTGTTTTTTTTAAGTAAATTTCATATAAATAATAGCAAGGTGAAATAAAATAAAATTTATATTCAGTTAAAGTGCTTTTTCCTTTCCATTTTTTTTCCTAAACTACAGGGTTTGAGAGATTTGAGGGTTTAAGTACATTTTATTGTATAGTTAGTTGCTGAAGGCTGTTTTTCGCTGTGGTAAAGAAGTGATGGTTTGTGGTATAGTGAATGGGGAGAACAGTGTTCATGGTGATCCAGTCATGGTTGCGCGGCTGACTGTTGACTTTTTTCGGGGTCTATCCCGGTCAGTTGTGCAGCTTTATTTTCCACCGCCAAGATAGCAACAGAAATTTACCTGAACACACATCATTTTCAGACCACCACGCCCATCGGCGTTAATATATTCCTAAAATCCAGCTCTATTTTAACGATGCGTGCGCAAGGTATGAAAATAGAATGTTGAGGGGGTGTAAGATAGGACCCCTCATCTCATATTGTGATGGGAATGAGGTGTTAAGATGTTGCTGTAGATTCAGGGGTTCATGGACATGGGGAATTGTGGTAAACTGAGATGCTGGTGCTGTTGTTCTCCCACTGCACACGATCACTCACATTTCTGTAAAGGGCTATATAAATACATTTTATTTGAAAATTATTTTAATGCCTTATTAAGAGTCAGGTCAAGAGGCTTTAGTGACATTCCAGTACCAGTACACAGTGGAGTAAAGTTAGGCTCCCCAAGACCATGCAAACACAAAACTAGAACACTGCAACATACTCAAATATGTTTGAACTGCAGTGTGATCACTACTTATTTGATCATTACAAAATCAGAATCACTTATTGCATCCCAGGTTCTTTAGGCTTTGGTTCAAAAACTTTGGTTCGCTTTGGTTCACATTTTTACAGTTAATCAGGCTTGTGAAAAGGGCGGATGGAATACTGTCTTGTGCATATTGATAAGAGAACACATCCTCTGTTTGCACTGAGTATATCCTCAAAACCGGAAGCTGTTAACAAGCCAAGCAGCCAAGTCTGGGGGTTACATAATGGAGTGAATGTCCCTTACAGCGAGCCAGTTTCAGGGAACAAGTTGTTCTTGAGCCTAATTGTATTGTTCAAATAAGATGACAGGAAGAGATTGTTAAATGCAAAAATGTACACAGCCTAAAGGGGGAGGACAACCCTTTCTCTAGATTGGCTGCTGTAACTGGTTAACAGGTGGGACAGTAACAACAGCACTGGTTTATCAGGGTCGGATAAGTTCTTGCTTTCGTAATAACAAAGTAAACAAAACAGGAATCCCCATAAGAGTGAAGTAGGAAATGAGTGAAGTAGGACTTTGCTTGGAGGGTTCCTTCTAATGAGATTCAATGAGGTTCATCTAGGGTACATTTTTGTTCTTCTGTTAGTTTGGGTAGATTAATATTTTCCGAAAAGGTGTTGATATCTTCCAATTTTGAGTCGTGTTCTGACGAATATAGATTTGTGAAGTAATTTCAGAATGTTCTGTTGATTTCTTCAGGGTTCTGTGTGATCATTCCTGTTGGGTCTTTGATTGCTGGAATGATGATTTCTTTGTTTTCTTTGTTTCTTATGATAAGAATTTGTTTGACTTATTACTGTATTCACATTTTTTTGTAAAAATTTGGTTCTTTCATTTATTAGTTCGGAGTTTGGAGTTTATGCTTTCTTAATTCTTGTATGCTTCTTCTGTGGAGTTGATTATTATTTTTTTTTCTCATATGTAGAATAGGATATAAGTTTACCTCTTAAAACTGCCTTAGCAGTTTCCCATAGGGTTGTTAACCGGATTTCTGGGGAATCATTTATAACAAGGAAGGATGCCCACTCCCTCTCAATATAAGTGGAAAATTCTGGGTCGTTTAGTAGGGATGTATTGAAAAGCCACCTAAAAGCTTGTTTATGTTGTTCTTCTTTTAATATGATTGAGACAGGGGCATGGTCACTTATTGTAATCAGGTGAATCTGTGTATGAGTGATGTTCTGATTAATTGAATTACTAAGTAGAAAAAGTCTATGCGGGAAAAGGAATGATGAACCAGTGAATGGAATGTAAATTCTATTGTGTTTGGGTGTGATAATTGCCAACCAGCAGCAAGACCAAAATCCCGAATGAACTGTTTTATTGTTTCTGTCGATTTCTAATTGCGTGTGCTTTTTGAGTTTTTTATTCTATCTAAATCTAGATCCATGACTGTGTTAAAATCAGACATGTTCACAAGTCTTTAGGCAGGAGTCACAAGTCTCTTCTGGCGAAAAAAAGTCCTGCTCTTTAAAAGAATGGAAAATCAATAACAATAATAATTTGTCTGTGATATAGACCTATATTTTAATGTAATCAAATTATTTTTGTGCTGATCCAAAAGTTACAGCTCATCTGTGCGTTTCAAGCTCCGCAGGTGGATTAATCAGTGCGCTGTGCACCTCGCTGGGATTTGGCGCTTCTTCCAAGCAAGATAATGGACAGTTTTGGGGGCAGAAATGATGAAGTACAGCACGTATATATCTCAGAATTGTAGTTAAAAGGTGAGTTTTACATTGTCAGCATATAAATCACGTGCGTTTTCCTACAGGACAAACCATTCAAACGTGCAGATGAGCTGTCCACGCTCGATTAAAAAAATCACAGTGTCTGTCTGGCTTAAAATAGTTAGCTACAGCTATAAAATTAATAAATCAACATTCATTAAAAAGACCAGTGAGAAGTTCTGTAAGCTAAATGACAAAGAAACTAGCAACAAGCTAGAAGCTATGAGACGCAACACCTATAGAACAGAAGGAGCAGCGGCAGCCTGACGGTTCTAGTGAAATAATTAAAATGTAAATAAACAACAGAACGTGTGTACCACATAACATCGGTCCAGGAAGCTAGATCCACAGTTTCCTCCTTTCCCATACGCCAAAAAAAGAAAACAATGATTGTTCACGAGTCTCATAACACGAGCCCAAGTCAAGCCTGAAGTCTTTTGGGCACGAGTCTGAAGTCTCTGCGTCTGCGACTTAAGTGCGACTTGAGTTTGAGTCGCAAATCTCTAGTTAAAATCACGCCAATTATAATTGGGGAATCTGAAAGGTTGAAAAGTTGATCTGAGAGGTTTTGGAAGAATGCAGGATTATCAATATTTGGGCCATATATATTTTCAACAGTTGATGTATTACTGAAAATAGAAATATTTATAATAATAAATTGTCCTTCAGGGTCAGCAATAGTGGTGTTGTGGTAAAAGAAATGTTTTTGCTAATAAGTATTGCTACACCTCTTTGTTTGGAGTTATAATGATCTGTAGATATGTGTTTAAAACAGGATTACTTCAATTTGTGTTGGTCAGTATCTGTTAGGTGAGTTTCTTGTAAAAGGCATATGTCTGCCTAATAACTTCATTAAATAACTTCACCTTCCGTTTGAGGATGCCCCAAAGATGTTCTATTGGGTTTTAAATCTGGAGACATGCTTGGCCAGTTCATCATCTTTACCCTCATCCTCTTCAATAAAGCAGTGGACGTCTAAGAGGTGTGTTTGGGGTCATTATCATGCTGGAACACTGCCCTTAGACCCATTTTACGGAGGGAGGGGATCATGCTCTGCTTCAGTATTTCACAGGACATACTAGAGTTTATGTGTCCCTCAATTAAATGTAACTCCCCAACACCTGCTGCACTCCTGCTGCAGCCCCAGATCATGGCATTCCCACCATCATGCTTGACTGTAGGCATGACACACTGATCTTTGTACTTCTCACTTGATTGCCGCCACACATGCTTGAGACCATCTGAACCAAACAAATTAATATTGCTTAGAAAGCTTATCAGACCATAGGACATGGTTCAAGTAATCCATATCCTTTGTTGACATGTATTCAGCAAACTGTTTGCAGGCTTCCTTGTGTACAGACTTTAGAAGAGGCCCCCTTCTAGGGTGATGCAATTTGATGTAGTTGGCAGTGTATGGTCCGTAGAGCGTAGAGTCCCTAGAGCGTAGAGACCTCTTCAATCTCTGCAGCAATGCTGACAGCACTCCAGCATCTTTCAAAGACAGCATTTGGATGTGATGCTGAGCATGTGCACTCTGCTTCTTCAGACGACCAACCTGCTCTTTCAGACTTTCAGTTGTTTTGAGGGAAGAATAAATTTAGACTGTTATATAAGCTTCTTATAAACTGCTTTTCATTGTTTTAAAGTGTCATTTTGTCAGTGTTGTCCCATGAAAAGATATATACTTAAATATCTGCAGAAATGTGAGGGGTGTACTCACTTTTGTGATACAGTGTAGTTGATTTTTTGTTTCCAGACACGTTACATAACTACATTCTACATGGATATTTTACATTTGCTGTCTTGTCTCATCTTCTAAATATTTATTTTGTATTAAGAAAAAAATTGTGTTTATAAAATCCTACTGTGTATATTTAAAACAACCTGCATTGCATTTGAGTTAATGACGCTAACACTGTCCTCCATTGTCGTCTATTCCCCTGTTTGTAAACAAGCAAGAGCGACAGGGAGAGAGAGAATAGCAGACAAAGAGAGGGAGAGACAGAGTGACAGCCATACAGAAAGACAGAGAAAGAATAAGTGAGGCAGAGGGAAAGAGAGACATTCACCATGGCTTCAGTTACTTGCACTGTCAATACTCACTTTAATTCCCCATAAACTGTGAACTTTAAGTACTTTACGCACTCATTCACTTTACCAGCCTTGGCCTTACCAGCCAATATACCATATTTGCACTACTGTTATATGGGTTCTATTTATACTGTCATTCCATCTCAATCACCATCAATATTGGACTATTGTCTTCCGTCTTACGTATGTTTATTGTGTCTTGTTGTATTGTACATATAGTGTCTCCCACTCTTTTATATTATATATCTATTTCTTTTTTTACTTATATTTATATATCTATTTCTCCCCACACTACTGCACCTTGTTTCTGTCTCATGTATGTCTATTTGTGTCCCTGCTGTATTGTACCCATAGTGTCTCCCATTCTCTTTTATTATCTATTATCTGTACTTATCTGTACTCTTGCTGTAAAATTGGGAAGGAGAGTAACGTAATTTCAATTCTCTGTATGTCCTGTACATATACAGTATTGACAATAAAACTACTTAACTTGACTTGAAAAAAGTAAGTAAACCCTTTGGTGTTATCATAGATTCAGATCGGGCCTTCGTTAAACACATATCTAATGACACCAGGACAGGACTGCACTGGCTTCTAGTCAAATTCTAACAAATGTGCACTGTATTTTTCAAGTATTGGTCTCCTATCAGTGTATCTGCAGTCCTTAAAGTGGATCAGGATTATGTCAGAATACCCCAGGACAATCATAATGCCATCAGGGATCTGCCCTCTCTTAAAGCCTCAAAATACACACATTTGCCACTCAAACACAGTGAACATCTTGTACTTTAAACTAAACTTTACAGCCACCTATAATGTGTCCCAGAACTCCACTATATACAATAGACTAACAGATCTGTATTGATACATATTCACATATTTACATTCTTTTACTGTGGATTTTAATATACTTCTGTTTGCAATATTTTTGCAAATAGTATTCATTTTCTTATTTTTATCTTTCTCACAGTTTAAATATTTGTCAAAAGTTCTGATTTGTTCATACGCGTAACAAACGAGAACATAAGGTGATTTGAAATTTGATCCTCAATAAGAAAACATAAAAGAACACAAATAAAATTTCATTAATCAGAGATTAATCAGAAATTTGTTTAAAACATCCATTTTCTCCTCTACTCAGCACTGCTTGTGTCACAATAAGCCTAATCAGAATAAGACATCTTAACCAAATTCCCTTTTTGTTCTGCAGGGAAGGAAAGACAATCAATATTGATTTCCCCCAACACATGTATTATTACTCAAATAATGTTGGTTACTCATACATGATGGTAGGTCTGATGTTTACTGTCACTGTACGTTCAAATTCTATTCCACACTCTTCTGAAATGAAGGAATAAATAATAATATTAGTTAGTAGCTACTGGAAAACTGGAAAATAATTTTCTCTGCCTTACTATGAGAACTTGAGGTACTAGTTTTACACTGTACTTGTATCTATTCCTATATGCCTGAAGAATCACTAATTTAGAGGCTAATAACTCTGAGTGAGAGTCTCCTTTTCTATTATTAATGAATTGTATACTATTTTGCCAAATGTATTTGGGCACATTGATATAGCATTGTATTGATCAAGGCAGATCCCCTTCATTCAGTGTGACAGGCCATCCGTCTAATGCAGAAAAATGTTGCCTTGCCTGGGTAACAGCCTACAAGAAAATGATAAAGCTGAACATCTAAGATTGTTGCAAGGTACTAACTTGGCAAAATGGTCTTGTATCTGTTTTTGGTTCCATGACTGGGGATGTCCAGGTCCTTTGGATCCACAAAATTCATTGGAATTTCCTGGGGAGAAGTAAAGAGAAGCAAACAATGGACTTACTCTGTATAGATCACAACAGTTAAGCCATATAAAAAAACAAACAAAACAAAATATAATTTTCTGTTGAAAATTTGGCATTATTTTTTTTAAACTTAATATCATATAATAGTAGAGAAATGTTCTATTGATGAAAAGTTTGATTCTACTTGATAAGTGATGATTTCACTCACAGCAAATTCAGCTTGAAGAGCTTGTGTGCTAAGTGTGACATCTCGGAGCTGCTGCCGTGAGAGAGCTCGGCCGGCCGACCTTAAGTACTCTTGGGCAGCCCTCTCCCGAGGAGTCTTCTCTCCACAGTTCAGAGGCTCCACAGAGCCCAGAGCGCTCATATCCAGCACCAAGGAAACATTCGAGCCTCGCCTGAGCAGAAGAAGTTGGATTCATATCATTGGTGGGATGCATCTGACTTTGTTGGTCAACAGTTCCCAACCCCTGCCACGGAGCTTTTAGTGGCCATGCTAGAGCACTCATTCAGTGCCCATGGTGTCATGTAACATCTAAAATGTGTTTTCTACAAAACTGTCTGAATGCACAATTTTGGACATACACATGAAACAAAATGCAATTGAAAAGTATAACCTAAAATAAGCTATTTAACTTAGACGTATTATAGGTACAAGGCCAAAAAAGTAGGCAAAAAGACACAGATAGTAAAATAATTATTAACAAAGAATACTATAATAACAAAGAATACTAGTATCATGAATGTACAGGTATGTGATAAGATCTGCCAGAAGACGAAATTACTGATGAGTTTTTTACTTGGGCTAGCTCTATAGGTTTGGTAATATGGCTCACAGTGTCAGGGAATAGCCAGGCAGGAGTATGTGGAGGCAGGTAAGAATGATTTATTAAATAAATAACGAAAAAACAAAGAAACATGGAACAAATACATAAATCAAAACAAACCAGAGATAATAATAAGAACAACGGGGAGGCTAACAAAACAAAAACAAGGAACTAAAAAAAGATAGAATTAAACTAAACAGGGTAAAGAACATAAACAAGGAATAAACAAAGGCAATGACTATGAACATGAGAAAGCAAACGCGGGAAAGTCAAACAACAGGGGTTAGTGCAAAGACCGATGAGGACAAAGTGACACAGGAGGACTATATATACAAACAGGAAACACACACTAAACACGAACATCTGGGGTCAGGGCGGAGCTACAAATTGGACACACATGAATGGAAAACTACTGGGGAAGAAACACAGAGGAGCACGGGTCTTGTGGGGATGACACACAGACATGAGAACAGACAGGAAACAGAGCAAGGACGTGACACACAGCCCACAGTGCAGAATGCATCACCAAAAAGAATATTTAATGAGAAAGATACAAAAAACATAAAACAGTTATCATTGATATAATAATTGTTTTTTTTTTATAATTTTTATTTCTAATTTTTCCCATTTTATCCCTAATTTAGCACAGCCAATTATCCAACACCAGGAGGGTGAAGGCTGGCACATGCTTCCTCTGATACATGTGAAGTCAGCCACCGCCTCTCTTTGAACTGCTGCTAATGCAGCATTACCGAGCAGCCAGCGAGCTCGGAGGAAAGCGCAGGGACTTCCGGTTCATCAGCTCACAGACACCCTGTGCTGCGGACATTACCCTAGGAGTGATGTGAGGAGAGAGCGCCATCTACCCACCCGGAGGGAGCAGGGCCAATTTTCCTCCCTCTGAGCACGACAGCTTGAAGGCAAAGTTGCATGAGCGGGGGTTCCCCGCGACCTCCCGCTCATAGTGGCAGCACTTTAGACCGCTGGACCACTCGGCGCCCTATATAATAATTATGTTTGAATCAAGTGTATAAAAAGCTAATTAAACAAACATAGCACTGTTCAAGCTCCCTTCTCATGGTTTGTTTCATTCTTGTGATCCGTGTGCAGTCTCTTGGCAGTTTCTTTATGCCCATCTTTTTATTACTGGTAGATCAGCATCGTCATCATCATCATCATCATCATCAAAAATGGAAACATTTATTTACTTGCGTGTGTTCTGACACTATATGAAAACCATTTCTCAGCTCTGGTCCTGTTCTACACATTTGAACTACTTCTCCCTGTTCATGTCAGGTAGATTTTGTGAATAAGTTAATTAGTTGGATCAGGTGTGTTGTGAGCAGAAAACACCAAAATATGTAGGGAGGGGGAAACTTAAATATATTTTATTTTCTAAAGTTTAATGATTATTGCTGATACTACTGTCCAGATTCATAGCTTCATATCGCCAAAGCAAAATGAGTAGAGCAAATTTCACACACATTTTGGTGAAAAGAAATTAATTATTTATTTATTTTCTAATTTATTTTTACAAAGCTATTAACATTACATAAATCATCTCCAAAAACTCAATATTACCACACATTTGTTTTCCCTCTGAACATAAAAAGAAAGCATTGTAACAGCTTTCTGAACGCATAATGAACTAACCAGTCTACTTACCTCTCCTGAAGGCCTGCAGGCTTCATCTTGAATGGAGAGGGGCTGGAGGACAGGCAGGGTTTGATGTCAGGCACAACGGGATAGGGGGCGCTGTGGGGGACAGATACAGTGGTGGTGGCGTGTGTATGTAGGATGCTGGGGTTGTGGCTGAGGGTGGTGGTGGGGGCTCCAGAGGTTATGGTGGTGCAGGCAGGCTTGAGAGTTGGAGTGGCCTGCACCATGCTGCTTGTCTGGCTCAGTGGTGGCTGAGCTTCATGCACGGCAACTGGTGCCAAGTGAATGTCCTGACTGAGCACACTTGGCCCCTTCAGCTGACTGTCTGAATACTCAACCTTCTCTTTCAGGCGGTAAAGAACCTGAGAGACAGAGAAAGAACATTCTGGTTGAGGCTAATGCAGATTATCAAAGGTGCACAGTGAAAACTGAAGGCCTAAATCAACACACATTTGCCTGAAAATGAATAGTTTTTATGCAATGTCATATATACAGGGGTTGGACAATGAAACTGAAACACGAGGTTTTAGACCACAATAATTTATTGTTCTGATGGACAGTTCTCTTGGAAACAGGAGAGTTGAGGTGCACATTGAATTCTGCCGTGATTTGGGGAGCCGTGGTTTTATGTTTTTTGGATACAATCAGGGTTAGCACCCGAACATCCCTTTCAGACAGCTTCCTCTTGCTTCCACAGTTAATCCTGTTGGATGTGGTTGGTCCTTCTTGGTGGTATGCTGACATTACCCTGGATACCGTGGCTCTTGATGCATCACAAAGATTTGCTGTATTGGTCACAGATGCACCAGCAAGACGTGCACCAACAATTTGTCCTCTTTTGAACTCTGGTTTGTCAAAAATATTGTTGTGTGCATTGCAATATTTTGCAAACATATATTGCAAAACTGTACTCTTACCCTGCTAATTGAACTCTTACTGGTGCAATGTGCAATTAATGAAGATTGGCCACCAGGCTGCTCCAATTTAGCCATGAAACCTCCCACACTAAAATGACAGGTCTTTCAGTTTCATTGTCCAACCCCTGTACTTGGTAATATGGTTACTGACACTATATGACTATAGGTTTAAATGTATGTGAACAGCCTAAATACATTTATTTGCCCCGATTGAACCAGACAGCTTGTCTCATTGATATAGAAAATTATTACCAACAGAACAGGACTCTTTTAGAGCAGATAAACATAAACCAATTTCCCCCTATGCCTAATGTCAGACACTGGTGAAAGTTGTTTAAAGCCCCCCAGCATGAAGCTGTTCACTATAACTAGCCAGCTATTAAAACTAGCAATTAAAGTTAAAATATAGACTATGAGCCTCTTTATTTTCTGCCTGAATACTTCCTGCCAATGGTCAGTTGTCTTTACATGTTTGCTTGTAAACAGCTACATATTGCTAACTATAAGATTGTTTTTGTTTATGGAAAGTTCCCTATAGCTTCTATATCACATGCACAGTAACCCAAACTTTTTTCTGAAAATCTTCTAGAAGAGGTGCATTAAGTACCAGTCATTACCTAAATACAAATAAAATGTTTTGCATTGTAGATTAATACTGATTCATTAATACTAAACTAGAATATGTTTTATATTTTTGATTCTTCAAAGTAGCATCTCTTGCTTAGATGACAGCTTAGCACATCTTGGCTGGATTTTCTCAGTCAGCTTTAAGAGGTAGAGTCATCTGGAATAGCTTTCAGTTAACAGCTGTGCTGAACTTGTTAAGAGTTCATTAAATTAAATTTTCTTACCTCTTAATGTGTTTGAGAGCATCAGTTGTGTTGTAAAGAGGTAGAGTTGGCATACAGTGAATAGCCCTATTTGACTTCCCATCCTCCACATCTATCTCAACAAAAAATCACCAGGTTTGTGGTTGCTTACTATGTAGATAAAGCTGCATAAACTGAAAGTGTTTGGCACGCATACCTGACAAGACTTGCTTATAGCAGCAGCCAAACTGCAAACTGCACACCCAAAAAACATAAATATAAAATATAAAAGCATTTGTATTTTTGTAGCTACAAACAGTATGAGTAATGTACTTTTTTTTAACTGATGAAATTATTAAAAATATAAAAAATATTCTTATACATAAAAATAAATAAAATAAAAATATTTAACCAAAAAGGTTCAAGAACTTTAAAAGCATCCTCAAGTGCAGCCACACAATCCATCAAAAATCTATGATCAAACTGGTTCTCATCAGGCCTGCTTCAGAAAAGGTTAATTACCTCTGTTGCACCCGATAAGTTCATCAGAGTTACCAGCCTCAGAAATCCCAGATAGGAGCCCACCTTTTCGCATAGTTTAAGTTTACAAAAGATTCCTTATGTGTTTCTTCAGACTCTGGATGACTTCAGTATTAATTTACCACCCAGAAAAGAAAAAACATGGAATGTGTTCAGAAGGTGTGTCCAGAACGGTACCATATGTAAAGTTAAATGTCTATTATTTGTATGAGACATTAGATATTAATTAGAACAGGTAATTTCCTGGAGAATTTACAGCAGTTAATTAGATGCCAACTGCATGCACTATACAGGTGCCACCCATTCTCTAAACCAGAAATGTGAAAAACAGCCCTGCATAAAATTCAGACTCAACTATCTGGAGTTCATATGTGACAACAGCTTCTGACTGGGCTTTTCTTTTACTTGATCCATTGATCCAGTCTTGCAGCAAAGCAGTCAGGTAACGCTGAATCTCACAAAACAGGTTAGAACATCGGAACACAGGCAAGACACTTGGAAAAGCAGCATTCACCGAAAGATGCCAGTGTTCTCTCAAACACAGATCATGAAACACACTCACTAAATATAGATTAAAAACCTATACAAAATGGCATATAACCAGGAATGGCATGGCTGATTATGAAGCATTTGTTTTGGTCTGGTGCTCCAGTGTGACATTTACTGCCAAAATCTTTTTCATAGCTGTCTTATTTCTAGATATTAGTTGTGTTGCTGACATTTTCTTGAGTGAGAGAGGCAACAGGCTCGTCCCAGAGCTGTGCTCACACACAACACCCCCACACAACACACACACACACACACACAAAATCTAAAATACACTATTTCAATAAAAAAAAAAGTACTTGTACTATTTTCTACTTTGCACAAGTGTAACAATACAGTGATGTATTAATACATGTTTGGAGTTTAATGTGTGGCATTTGCCATTTCATCTCCTATCTGTGAAATTTCAAAAATTGGTCATACTGTCTGTAGCAACGAAACATACGTTTGTCAAAATATTGAAACCACACAAGCAAAATAACTTGTAATTTCTTAACAACTAACAGTGTGTGAGCCAGTGCGGTGATTTGGGTTTGCATTTTGTATAAGCAAACGGTCTGTAATGTCATGTAATGCCTGCTAAACACTTTCAGTTTATGCAGCTTTAACTACTACAAAGTAAGCAACCACAAACATGGAGAGATAGATGTGGACGATGGGGAGATTAAGACATCTTTTTTCACATCAGAGCTTTGATAGTGAAATGAATAGTACACGTATTACGAAATCTTCAAACTTTCAATACTTAAGCAATGTCTATCTTTTGCCATGTGTTGCCTTTAGTTATTTTAAACAGGCTACAGAAAATCATAGTTTTCACAATCCATAGAAACTAAACTAAACAGAAAACTAAACATTTGGTTTGGGAAATATTTTTTTTCAATGTGAGAAGACATTAAGTCTTGACCTGTAAGTGCTGCAGTCAAAAGGAGAATTAACTGTCTCCATCTTGTGGTAATGTAAGAAAGGTCCTAAAATGCATAAATACTGTAAGTAAGAAAACTCTGGGCCTTGCTCATTAACATGTTTCTCAGAATTTTTGGTTTGGTCTTAAGAAAAAATGTCAGATTTATGCTTTTATTCTGTAGAATTGCATAAAGATGGATTTTCCACTTCCCTTGTAAATTCCAAATAATAAAAACTGTAAATGTCCGGAAGACGTTTGTTTCTTTTTCACAAGAGTGAAAAAACTTATATACATATAATTTGTGATTAAATGAACTGGAGGTGAAACTTAAAAGAATTAGTTGATTACAGCAGACTGCCTTTTTGTAAAGGCATAAAGGACTATAAAGGAACTTTATGAAGGAACTTTAATTTTTTTTTAATTAGACACTAACAATGCTGAAATAAATCTGAAGTATGGAGGCTCATTCTGAACTGTCAACTAGCAGGGTGCTTCCATGGGTGCTCAACCTTCAGTACTTCTTTCTCCCAGTGCATTGTAACTGCAAGACCAGCAGTTTTGCAACCATCAGAAAGACTTTCACAATTTGATTGTAACACCGACATTCCATTTTAACTGAAAACTAAAGCAATACAATTCTACAGTCAGAAACACATGGCAGATGAGCAACCTGACATTCTATAACAATACAGGCAATATGAATATCGAGATAAATAGCAGAATCAGCAACGAACCATGTTCTGCATAAAACGGTTGGAAGTAAGGCTGGGTATCACCACTGATTTTATGAATCAAAATGGATTCTTTTGTCATATTTTAGGTTTAAAGGTTTTGTTTGGATGTGAGAGAGATGTTAACAGACTCCACCTGTGTGTTATTTATTCTTAATTTAGGTACCATAGTGGTTTTTTAGAGAACACTAATAATCAAACATCATCATGATGTCACCAGACAGGTCAGAGATAAAGTTGTAGAAAGTCCAAAGCAGGGTTAGGTTTTTAAAAACTAAACACTGTTCAATCTATCACCCGGAAAAGGAAGGAGTATGGTACAACTGCAAACCACTTAAACTGACAGCGGAGAGCACTAATTAGAGAAGTAGCCAAAAGGCCTACGGTTACTCTGAGGAAGCTACAGAGATCCACAGCACAGGTGGGAGTCATTCCACTGGACAACTGTTAGTTGTGTACTCCACAAATGTGGACTTTATGAAAAAGTAACAAGAAGAAAAGCATTGTCAAAAGAAAGACATAAAAAGTCTATGTTGCTAATGCAGAAAACATATAGATATATAGATAGAAACATATAGAAAACATATAGATAAGCTGCTGTGTTTACAATTGAAATTTTTGGCCTAAATGCAAAACGCCATGTGTGCCAAATCTAATACTGCACAATCCCCTAAACACATCATCCCCACTGCGATAACACAGTGGTGGCAGCTTCATGCTGTGGGGATGCTTTTCTTCAGAAGGAACATCTGTGGCAAGACATGAAAATTGCTGTTCACAAATGCTCTCCATCCATCGTGGCTTGTTTGAGCTATTTGGCAAAGAAAAAAATGCAAAAATCTCTACTTTTTTAATTTAGACAAGATATTTAGCAAACTGTACACCAAATCAGTTAACACTAAATAACCCCAACATCAGGATAGAGCCTTATTGTTTTTTTTGTTTTTTTATAGTCAGATTTAAATTGAACAAATATGCTATTAGGATTGTTTTACAAATGCAATATCAAGGTAATAATCATCTTTAGCACTCATTTTGTTTTCTGTAAATGTATACAGATCCAGAACAATTTATTATTAAAACAAATGTGTCGATACATTTTCTTTTTTTTTCTGCTACTGCATTTAAGGTGGAACAGAAAATTAACTTGTTTGCTAGCTAAATGCTAATTACCAAAATGAGACACATCTTGTTTAGCTAGTCTAGCAGGCTTTAGTAACACTGAGTAAAAAAACTGTCAATAACATTAGCTTCTCTACAACTACGGCACATTTTGAAACTGCTGGTCTAGTGCTGCCACGTTCAATTTTTCAGATGTTTAGTTTGGATATATGCATTAGTGTTAAAATGAATAAAACATAAATCAAATATGTAGCTACATCAATTGTTTGGCCATACTTTTTACATGAATAAGGCAAATAAAACATATACATCATTAGGTAAGACATTTTTGATAGATGCACCAGGATTTCAAAATTAAAAATGCTAAAATTGTATATTTGGATTTCAGTGCTCACAAAGCAATGTGGAAAGATAATGATCTAACTGTCTTAACCTGAACTCACTATATGCATTACTTTTGACTATGCTGTACACATTAAAACACCTTACATTTCACCAAATTTCTTAAAACACTATTTCAGCCACAGACAATACAACACATAACACTTGACACAAATAAGTAAGTGGAAGTACTTTTTTAACTGTACTTTCAATCTTATCCGCAACACCCTCCACCCCCATCCTAAGTCCAGCTCTAGCCTCACAACTCCTTTTGATTGGCTTACAACTTAACAGGCTAACCTCTGTTTTAATCTCCTAGGCCCGTCGGAGCATGCTGGTGATGATGATGTCATCAGTCCGGCTCATTAGGTTAAAGATACAGCACAAGCAAGCATTAAGGTCCACCAGTTAGAGAGGTTCATTTTGGTACAGGACAGCAAGAGAGTGAGAAAGGGACTGAGTACTGATCCTCTCTGGGCATTTGAAGCGTGGCATCAGCACCTCAGAGGAAGAAGGGACACCACCACCAACTTCCTCTTTCTTGTGTGCACTCTCTCTCCCTCCTCTCTCTGTCTCTTGTTCAGAGGTTGCTGCTCATTTCCTTTTCCTCTCTTTCACTTCTGTTCTCTCTCACTCTATACTGTTTTTGGGTCCTTTTTGTCACTGGCACCTTCTCTTCTTCTCTCACTCGACCCCTCCTTCTAAAACGTGCTGTCTCTCCTAGTATCACCCCCTTCTCTCCTTCCTTTTCTCTACAGGTCATGCTGCGTTTTAGACTTTGTTTGCAAATATAAAATCCTGTTCTCTCTTAAGCAGGGATTTAGATTTAAGCCGAAAGCCTGTGACTGTGTGACCCTCTCAGGCAAGCATGTCTTATTAGTGTGAAGCAGGAAGTGGTTGAGCTGCAAAGTGAGGGCTTCTTGAGGCATTTACCATTATCCACCATCTCCCCCACCCCCACCCACAGGCAGTCTAATCTGACCAAACCCTCCGTTCTCATCAGCAAGCTTAAGGTGTAGCACAGCAAAAAATGTGTGACACTGAGAGACCTACCATTAAACAGGTGATGATGATAACAAAGATGGTGAAGAAGATAACCACAGCGTAGAAACCCTCTTTGTTCCACAAGTTGTCCCGCTCGTGCTGCCCTTGAAGAACATTTTTCTATCAGACAGAGACAGGAGAGGGGAGAGAAGAAAACGCTAAATGAATACTCCAGTATATCCTAATGAAGCCTCCAGCTAACCTGCTGCAGCTGTATTGCACGAGTGATTACTTCTAAGTACAACAGAAAACACAGAATGTGGACGGCTACAAAGCAAACTTATGAGAAAAACTGCAGAGCCTCAGCCTCTGCTCAATGACTTTGTTTCTAAGCATGAACGAGCACATGTTTTTTGTTCTTTTACTAAATGGAGGGACATGTTTAAGTACAGAAACCTTGCTGTCTGTAGTAATAAACCCTGTGGTACAGATTAGGTTGAATACTCATCTCAAAGCCCACACAGTCAGACAGTTGAGCTACAGTTTCCTCAATGGCCAACATCTCCTGGCTCACCTGTAAAAGCGGCGTCCAGCAATGCGTCGCCAGCCCAGACTTGCATCTGAGCGATACAAGTCTTGAGTGTGTGTGCTGCGTTGGCAGATGATGTGAGGATTAACAAGTGCAACACTCAAGAGGCCAATCTACACTGACATTTCCTTGAGTGAAAAAGGCCGCAGGCTCCTCCCACAGCTCTGCCCACATGCACCCCCACACAACACCAGTGCGCGCACACACACACAAACCAACACCACACAGATAGTTGGTTTCAGTATTTTGGAAAGTACATTTTAGCCCCCCTTATATACAGCTAAGAGACCACTTAAAAAATATTTTTATTATTTAATGAGTTTCTTTGATTGAAATACCAAATTGAAAACCTCTGGAATATATTCAAGAGAAAGAAAGATTATCACAAGCCATCAAACCAAGCTGAACTGCTTGAATTTTTGCACCAGGAGTGACGGCATAAAGTTATCCAAAAGCAGTGTGTAAGACTGGTGGAGGAGAACATGCCAAGATGCATAAAAACTGTGACAAAAAAAACAGGGTAATTCCGCCAAATATTGATTTCTGAAGTTTGTGAATATATTATTTGCATTATTTGAGGTGTAAAAGTTCTGCTTATTTTTGTTATTTCAGCCATTTCTTATTTTCTAAATTACAATATTTTTATTTGGAATGTGGCAGAAATGTTGTCCATTGTTTATAGTATAAAACCACTAATGTTCATTTTACTCAAACATATACTAAACATAGCAAAATCAGAGAAACTTTCTGTGTGCATGTGTGTTTTATTGCTTATTAAATTAGAATATTTTAATGTGTTGAGTGAAGAAGTTTAACACAGAGCTTTAGTGGACGAAATAAACACTAGTGTAGCTGCATGTTTTACCTTCAATCACTTAAAGAAAGGAAACATGTCACCAACTGTGTGCGTGTGTGTGTGTGTGTGTGTGTGTGTGTGTGTGTGTGTGTGTGTGTGTGTGTGTGTGTGTGTGAAGGAGAGAGAAAACATTTGAGTGATTTAATCCATATTTCAGCATCAACAAGGCTCTAGACTAACTTTTTGCACTGGTTGCACCGGTTCTTCTTTTTCGACTGCATTGCCTGTAATGCCACAGTTTTACAGTTTTTTTTAGCACTTTTTTAGCATTGCCTATCTAGGCAACATTGACATGTAAATAATTAACTAACAATCTGGTCAATTCTTTATTTGAATTCAAGAAGAAAGGTTATATTCAGAACATGTGTTGTTTAAAGTGTTTTACTAATCTTAAATTTAGCCTAAGTCTCTCAAGATAAATTAAATAAAAATAAAATGTAAAAGTGCACTTGTTTTAAGGGCTTCAAACTGACTAATAGCTTGATATGGATTATGGATTATTCTCCATGACCCAAGACCAATTTTATATAGTTTGATGCACCTTTATTCACTTAAATTACAAAGAATTTTTAGGAAAAAGTCACACATGCCAGCGGTTACTCAAATACATCTTAAAAAGTAATTGCACTCTAAGAAATTTTTAAAATAATAGTTGAAATGTGTTGCAGCGCAGTTATAATCTATTTCAGCCCTGCTTAAAATTAGATACTATTATTAAAGGTCTCCTTCAATTAAAATCCACATTTTCTTGTTCTTTGTGAAATACTACAGGTCTCTGAATTGTATATGCATGCTGCATATAAAACTGTTTCTCAGCCTCCACTGTCTGCAGTAGCTAGTAAAAGAAAAGACTCAGAAATACGAGTTGACCACCTTGGCTCAGGACTGCCCACAGGCGGGGCTTACAACTTCTGCTTACAGAGCTATTTAGCATTGGCTATCTTGTTTAAGTAACTGTTTTAAATCAGATCTCTGAATGATTCCACGTTTTACCAAGACCTTAAATATACACTAAGGAAGCACAGTTTGACAAGGTAATATTTAGTATTTATAACGTTTCTCAGCCGCAGGAAAAGGAGAACTGCCGGGGGCGGGCAGTCTGGGCTTGGCTTGGGGCATTTATAATCTCTTAGCCGCGGAGAGGAGGAGAGCTGCCAGGGACGGGCAGTCTTGGTTCGGCTTGGGGAGTTTATAATGTTTCTCAGCTGCAGGGAGAAGGAGAACTGCAGGGGCGCGCAGTCTGGCCTCTGTCAGCTGTTCTGTCGCCTCAAAGCAGTGGCTGTTTACCAACACGCAGTTTGTGCACCAACCTTTGTTAATGTAGACGCACAAGCCTGCAGCGTTTCACTCCCCCATGCCGGAGCACCGGAGGAGCTGTAGTCTGACCAGTGTAGCTCAGATGTTATTGTTCATAGTTGCTGTTTTACTGGCCAGACTGTGCTTAATCCTCAAACATTTGGTTCTGCTATAACTCACACACGCCTGGGGCGCGTGAAGTTGGGTTCAGAACTGACATAAAAACAGCTTCAAATAGGGTGTTCTCAAGGAGCGTGAGAAGCCGCTGCACTACTGTGCGCCGCCATCTTGACCATCTAAGGGTGTGTGCGTGATAGAGAAGAACGGTGATTTAGTGTATGCAGAGTATGCGCACGTGTTCTCACGGGTGTGCGCGGGTACGTGTGCGGGATAGAGACGGACAAAGGAATAATGGCGCTGAGTTTAAACGTTCTCCACTGTAACTGAGGTTAGCTGGTCTTTGCTGTGGCCTCTGTTGAGCCAGAACAAAGACTAAAGCTGACTGTTTTAAAAGACGGATTTAATGCTATTGCTAGATTCTAGAAATACAGTAGCTGTGTTTCAGTGTTGCATGCAGATATTTGCATGCAGAGAAAAGATGTATTGTACACAGATTTTAGTTTACAGTGTAAACAGTTGTGGATTTCATTAAGAAAAATACATTTATGTAAAATGAAAAATGCAGTAAGTTTAAAGATAAAATGTTCTTTATCTGAGCTATGTCCAGATGTTTTAAAGTTCAGTCTTATGCAATGGATATGTTAGAAAATATCCATGGTTTTCGTTCTCACTGGATTGAGGGAATTTTCAGCCTTCTTGTAGAAAGGTTTTCAATGACGTCCAGGTAACTCTTCTGGGAATGGCTCGTCCTTCTTTCGGATCCAGGAAAAGTTGTACACAGTTAAGAAAAGGGATCTGGCCGCTTTCCTTGTTTTTCCGAGCTGTGTCTCCCGATGCAAGCTTGTCTTTAAAGAAATAGCCGCGTGGAAACGTTGATCAGACATTCAGCTTAAGTTCTAATGTTGAAGGTTTGGGCCTAGAGAAGGATGCTATGTTCTCTTGGTAGAACAAAGGAGAGGCCTTGTTGTCTTGATGTTCTTGTCTCTCTGTTAAGATGTTTACCTGCTGGTGGAAAAACTCAGAGAGAGAGTTTTTCTCTCTGCACAATGCTTTTGTAGGCTGTGAAGCCACACCCCTATTTCTTCTTCTGGTGTTGCTTGCATCGTGTTACTGGTGGTGCTGCCACCTACTGGTTGGCAGGTGGATTGTCCGATTCACAATGTATGCTTGTAAAGAAGAAGGAAAAATATAAATGGCAAATTCTACTTTGTTTATTTGGTTAATCTTCTATTATTATCTTCTGTTATTTTGTTCTGCAGGGATTCTGACTTTTCTGAGTACTTTCAATGGATTTGTTACCACCTCCATTTAAAGGTACTGTTTAGACTAGATGCAGTAGAACATGAAATACAGCTAACACCTGTGTGACAGACACCCCACCCACTGTACCCTGTTGTTTGTACTCAAGTTTTCAGTGTTATATACTTAATTATTCTAAAAGTCACATCAAAGACTCAACAAGGTACCTAAATCCTCACTTGAGCCTCACCTAGTTTTAAGCATGTGCAAGTTAACAGACATTGAAAAGAAAACGATTGGAAAAGCTTAAAAATGGACAGAGCCTGAACCTCCCTATAGCACCTACAGTGTTGCCATATACATTAAAAAAAATAACAGATATAAATGTGTACAACAACAGTATTATAGTCATTCTGCTATTGTTAATGGAACCTTAATTCAGATCAATTGGATCTTTTATTTCAATATGTTTTCTAAACATGTGTTTAGATGTGACCAAATGTAATTGTAAGATATAGGACTTTAATATCATGATATTACACTAAAAATAGTTATCTTGTTCATACAACTTTGTTGTTACTTTGTATGCCTAATCTAAATTACATGTGTATGCAAATTATGTGTAAATTAAACAATTTAAACATACTATTTTCAGATACATCATTAGAAATCAACACTATATTGCAGATTTATGAGCTCAGAAACAAACTGTACGTAAAAAGTGTGACTTTTGTCACATCAGTTTAAACAATATTTTCCTGGTGATCATCAAGATGTTTTTTTGGCAAATATGAGATGGGCCGTTGAGTTCTTTTTGGTCAGCAGTGGTTTTTGCCAGAACTCTCCCATTAGGACTATTTCCTCTTTTTTTTATTATTAAATCATTAAAACTTACCTTAACTGAGGCAAGTGAGACCTGCAATTCTTTAAATGTTGTGGGAAGATTTGCCATGTTTTCTCATGGTGAATAATAGCTCTCACTGTGATCTGCTGGAGTCCCAAAGCTATAGAAATGACTTTGTAACAATAATGTGTTGTTTATTGAGATGTTTTAGCTGATTCGTGTTGTCAGACAGGTTCTATTTAAGTGATTTCATGCTTCTACAGTTCAGTAATCAGGCCTGGTTGTGGTTAGTAATGAAACTGAACTAAGCTTTCCAAAAATTGTGATTAATCACAGTTCATTTATAGCAGGATAAACACCTTTTTAAACAAAGGGCTAGATTGCTTTTTTCCCGTTAATAAATTAAATTTAAAATTTGTTTTTTATATTTACTCAGGATATATTTGTCTGATATTATATTATTTGTCTGATGAAGTTTGTTTGATAATCTGAGAAATGTACGTATAAAATGCAAAAACAAAAGAAATTTATAAGGGGGCAAATACTTTAACATGCCACTGTATATTGTGTGTATATATGAACAGAGACACTTTTTAACTTATATACAGTGCCTTAAAAAAAGTATTCAGCCCACTTGAACTTTTCAACCTTGTGCCACATTTCAGGCTTCAATCATAAATATATGAAATTGTATTTTTTTTTTTTGTGAAGAATCTGACCACAGAACCTTCTTCCACATGCTTTTTATGTATTTCTTTCAACAGTGGCTTTCTTCTTGCCACTTTCCATAAAGGCCAGACTTATAGTTGTCCTGTCGACAGATTCTTCCACCTCAGTTGTAGATCTCTGCAGTTCATCCAGAGTGATCATGGGCCTCTTGACTGCATCTCTGATCAGTCTTCTCCTTGTTTGAGCTGAAAGTTTAGAGGGACGGCTGGGTCTTGGTAGATTTGCAGTGGTCTGATACTCCTTCCATTTTAAAATGATTGCTTGCACAGTGCGAGATGTTTAAAGCTTGGAAAATCTTTTTGAATCCAAATCCGGCTTTAAACTTTTCCACAGCAGTATCTCGGAACTGCCTGGTGTGTTACTTGCTCTTTTTGATGCTCTCTGCACTTTAAACAGAACTCTGAGACTATCACAGAGCAGGTGCATATATACAGAGACTTGATTACACACAGGTGGATTCTATTTATCATCATCAGTCAATTAGGTCAACATTGGATCATTCAGAGATGCTCATTGAACTTCTGGAGTGATGTTGCTGCACTGAAAGTAAAGGGGACGAAATATTTTGCATGCCCCACTTTTCAGTTTTTTATTTCTAAAAAAGGTTTAAATTATCCAATTAATTTCTATCCACTTCGCGATTGTGTCCCACTTGTTGTTGATTCTTCACAAAAAATATATTTTTTTAATATCTTAATGTTTGAAGCTTGAAATGTGCCAAAAGTTTGAAAAGTTCAAGGGGGCCGATTACTTTTGCAAGGTATCTATATGATTAAAAAAAATGAACTTCATATGGTTCAGCTGTTAAAGATTTTACATTCAGATGACCTGCATTGTTTAGTAAAGCTCAGGTGAGAGATGTCTTGTTCTGCACAGCATTGTCCTAGGTGGTTTTCTTTAGAATCTTAAACACACCTCAGAGGAGACTTCAGTGATGCCGAAACGCCTGAGGCTGTGATGGAGTGAGTTGATGTTGAGTGAGCGGATCACCTCCTCTGAGGACACAGGTTCAGATGTACCCATTCTGTCAGATGACACATACAGCTCAATGCCATTTTTCTGCTCCTGTATAACAGAAGAAAATGCAATTAATAAAATATGTGTATTATTGACTTAGAACATTCATCTCACTGGACACTTACAGCCCCAAATCAATAAAGGTTAGGACATATGAAAATGCAAAATGCGAAAAAAATAAAGAAAGAAATTCTAAAGATTGATCATAATCTGGTGTCAGCATCAGATACCAAGTGATGAAATGTTTCAGATTCCAAGACTCCAAAACATGATTATTCACCTGCTGACATCCCTAGTTTACAATCTCATACCACAACAGATAAGCAGTTTTCAACGACTGTTAAGGCAATTGCAAATAAATATTGTTTTGTAAGCTGCCTCAGTATAACAAAATGTTGTTTGGTTTGTGAGGAATTAACCTTAAACAATTTTTGGCATTCTGTCAGAATTGTTATGCACCTGACATTTCTTTCATTATATTCTATATACCAGGAGAAGATACATACATCAAGTCAAGTCAAATTTATTTCTAAAGCACATTTAACCACAAGGGCCAACCAAAGTTCTTTAGATTATCCATACAGATAAGTCATTAGAACTTACTAAAAACATTGAAAGGCCTGAGAGTACAAGTAGATTTTTTAGATTAGACTTAAAAAACGTAATGTGGGAGATGCTTTAATAAAAACAGGCAGACTGTTCCACAGTTTGGGTGCTGCAACAGAAAAAGCTCTGACATATTTTGACTTCAATTTAGAATGTGGCGTCTTCAAGAGCAGCTGATTTGAAGATCTTAGGACTCTTTGGATTGAATATGGACACAGACGTTCAGAGATGATGTAACCCACCCTAAAAATAGTTTTTTATTATTATTATTAAATTATTATTATTTTTTTTTATCTTATTTTGTTTTAATGTGAAATGTTCAGGACTTTTAATGTATTTTTCAGAGACTTTTCATCTTACTGTTCGTACGTGAGCAGATGCGCCCTCTATAGGTCAGACATATTGTGCAGTATTTCAGTTTGGAGGGAGGACAGTAGTTCGGCTGCTCGTAAACTTACAGCTTTTGTGAATATTATTTTTGCTGTTCAATTCTGAAAAGCCCACTCGGTGTGTCTGAATTATATTATTTTTCATATAAGCGAGGGTGTCGTGTGAGAGAAAGAGCGCGCGAGAGAGAGAGAGCACGAGGGAGAGAGAGTCGTCGGGAGAGCTGCAGCTGAACGAGAGAGAGCGAGGAGAGAGAAAGAGCGAGGAGAGAGAGAGCGAGGAGAGAAAGAGCGAGGAGAGAGAGAGCGAGGAGAGAAAGAGCGAGGAGAGAGAGAGCGAGGAGAGAAAGAGCGAGGAGAGAGAGAGCGAGGAGAGAGAAAGAGCGAGGAGCGAGAGAGAGAGAGCGAGGAGAGAGAGAGAGAGAGAGGAGAGAGAGAGAGAGCGAGGAGAGAGAAAGAGCGAGAAGAGAGAAAGAGCGAGAAGAGAGAGAGAGCGAGGAGAGAGAAAGAGCGAGGAGAGAGAAAGAGCGAGGAGAGAGAGCGAGGAGAGAGAGAGAGCGAGGAGAGAGAAAGAACGAGGAGAGAGAAAGAGCGAGGAGAGAGAGAGAGCGAGGAGAGAGAAAGAGCGAGGAGAGAGAGAGAGAGCGAGCGAGGAGAGAGAGAGAAGGACAGAGAGTGTGAGGAGAGAAAGAGCGAGGAGAGAGAGAGAGAGCGAGGAGAGAGAGAGAGAGCGAGGAGAGAGAAAGAGCGAGGAGAGAGAGAGCGAGGAGAGAAAGAGCGAGGAGAGAGAGAGCGAGGAGAGAAAGAGCGAGGAGAGAGAGAGCGAGGAGAGAAAGAGCGAGGAGAGAGAGAGCGAGGAGAGAGAAAGAGCGAGGAGCGAGAGAGAAAGAGCGAGGAGAGAGAAAGAGCGAGGAGAGAGAAAGAGCGAGGAGAGAGAAAGAGCGAGAAGAGAGAAAGAGCGAGAAGAGAGAGAGAGCGAGGAGAGAGAAAGAGCGAGGAGAGAGAAAGAGCGAGGAGAGAGAGCGAGGAGAGAGAGAGAGCGAGGAGAGAGAAAGAACGAGGAGAGAGAAAGAGCGAGGAGAGAGAGAGAGCGAGGAGAGAGAAAGAGCGAGGAGAGAGAGAGAGAGAGAGCGAGCGAGGAGAGAGAGAGAAGGACAGAGAGTGTGAGGAGAGAAAGAGCGAGGAGAGAGAGAGAGAGCGAGGAGAGAGAGAGAGAGCGAGGAGAGAGAAAGAGCGAGGAGAGAGAGAGCGAGGAGAGAGAGAGAGAGAGAGCGAGCGAGGAGAGAGAGAGAAGGACAGAGAGAGTGAGGAGAGAAAGAGCGAGGAGAGAGAGAGAGAGCGAGGAGAGAGAGAGAGAGCGAGGAGAGAGAAAGAGCGAGGAGCGAGAGAGCGAGGAGAGAGAGAGAGAGCGAGGAGAGAGAGAGAGAGCGAGGAGCGAGAGAGAGAGCGAGGAGAGAGAGAGAGCGAGGAGAGAGAGAGAGAAAGAGCGAGGAGAGAGAAAGAGCGAGGAGAGAGAGAGAGAGCGAGGAGAGAGAAAGAGCGAGGAGAGAGAGAGAGAGCGAGGAGAGAGAGAGAGCGAGGAGAGAGAGAGAAAGAGCGAGGAGAGAGAGAGAAAGAGCGAGGAGAGAGAAAGAGCGAGGAGAGAGAGAGAGCGAGGAGAGAGAGAGAGCGAGGAGAGAGAAAGAGCGAGGAGCGAGAGAGAGCGAGGAGAGAGAGAGAGAGAGAGAGAAAGAGCGAGGAGAGAAAAAGAGCGAGGAGAGAGAGAGACTTTTACAATTCCTTTATTAGCAAAGAACTATGTACAAAAACATTTCACAAAAGGGGACAAATCCCACTCAACCTGACCTAAAACCAAACATTAAAAGCTCATCTGAAGAGGATTCAAAAAGAAAAACTCATATACATATCATAAGCTCTCCTTCTTCAACACAACACAAAACCTCATTGACACACCACCAATTTTCAAACGTGCTAAAATCGTTGATTATACTAAAATATGCAAAGTCCACTTTAATGCGTGCACTAATGAAAGAAAGAGCAAGGAGAGAGAGAGCGAGGAGAGAGAAAGAGCGAGCAGAGAGAGAGCGAGAAGAGAGAGAGAGCGAGGAGAGAGAAAGAGCGAGGAGAGAGAAAGAGCGAGAAGAGAGAGAGAGCGAGGAGAGAGAAAGAGCGAGGAGAGAGAAAGAGCGAGGAGAGAGAAAGAGCGAGGAGAGAGAGCGAGGAGAGAGAGAGAGAGAGAGCGAGGAGAGAGAAAGAACGAGGAGAGAGAAAGAGCGAGGAGAGAGAGCGCGGAGAGAGAGAGAGAGAGCGAGGAGAGAGAAAGAACGAGGAGAGAGAAAGAGCGAGGAGAGAGAGAGAGCGAGGAGAGAGAAAGAGCGAGGAGAGAGAGAGAGAGAGAGAGAGAGAGCGAGGAGAGAGAGAGAAGGACAGAGAGAGTGAGGAGAGAAAGAGCGAGGAGAGAGAGAGAGAGAGAGCAAGGAGAGAGAGAGCGAGGAGAGAGAAAGAGCGAGAAGAGAGAAAGAGCGAGAAGAGAGAGAGAGCGAGGAGAGAGAAAGAGCGAGGAGAGAGAAAGAGCGAGGAGAGAGAAAGAGCGAGGAGAGAGAGCGAGGAGAGAGAAAGAGCGAGGAGAGAGAAAGAGCGAGAAGAGAGAAAGAGCGAGAAGAGAGAGAGAGCGAGGAGAGAGAAAGAGCGAGGAGAGAGAAAGAGCGAGGAGAGAGAGCGAGGAGAGAGAGAGAGAGAGCGAGGAGAGAGAAAGATATTCTGCTGTATCATTAACGCCCGGATACAGGCCTTCCTTACCGAACACAGCGTCCTGAGTAAGAGTCAGATTGGCTTTTTACCAAAACACCGCACTACTGATCATATTTACAACCTACACACCCTAATCCAAAGGCACGTCCACCAAAACACCAACAGTAAAATATATGCATGCTTTGTTGACTTTAAAAAAGCATTTGATTCTATTTGGCACACTGGACTCTTTTATCATATCATAAAATGTGGTGTAGGGGGTAAAGTATATGATATCATTAAATCTATATACCTAAACAACAAGTGCGGAGTTAAATTAGGCAACAAAAGAACAGAATACTTCACTCAAGGGCGTGGGGTGAGACAGGGCTGCAGCTTGAGTCCAACCCTGTTCAATATCTACATAAACCAGTTAGTGGTGTTACTGGAACAATCTGCAGCCCCTGGATTCACTCTCAACAACACGGAAGTCAAATTCCTGCTCTATGCAGACGACCTGGTGCTGCTGTCCCCCACAGAACAAGGGCTACAGCAGCACCTGGAACTGCTGGAGCAATACTGTCAGAACTGGGCCCTGACAGTCAATCTGGACAAAACCAAAATTGTAATCTTCCAAAAAAAAGCCAGGTCTCAGAAAAACAGCCACCTTTTCACTCTGGGAAACACCGCCCTAGAGCACTCTTTACACTACGATTACCTGGGCCTGAAAATCAGCCCCTCAGGAAACTTTGATCTGGGAGTGAATGCACTAAAGGAAAAGGCCAGAAGAGCCCTCTTTGCAATCAAGAAAAAAATCCACAAAAAAAACATACCAATTAAAATCTGGTGTAAGATATTTGATAGCGTTATTGCGCCTATTGCGCTGTATGGAAGTGAGGTTTGGGGACCACTCAGTAAACTCGACTATACTAGATGGGACAAGCATCCCACAGAGACCCTGCATGCTGAATTCTGTAGGAATATACTAAAAGTTCAAAGAAAAACACCAACAAACGCATGCAGGGCAGAATTAGGCCGATTTCCACTTATCATAGCAATTCAAAAAAGAGCTTTAAAATTTTGGAACCATTTGTAGTAATGAGGAAACCCTGCAGTATAAAGCACTAAAAACCCAAGAGCTCAGCCCTAAACCCAGTCCCCTCTGTCAGCTGGTTCTGAGATTAACTAACCCACTGACCCCTAACACACCACAGCCTCAGTCCAGCACTGCTGACCAAAGTCCAATCAGAGTCCACCCAATCATCAAACAGACCAAATCAGACTATCTACAACACTGGGACAACCACACCAGAACCCAGTCCAAATGACAATGCTATCGGGCCCTAAACAGACCTTATGAATTAGCAGAGTATCTCTACACCATCAGAGATCCACAGCAGAGACAGATCCTGACCAAGTACCGGCTCAGTGACCACAGCCTGGCCGTAGAGACCGGCAGGTATAAACAGTCCTGGCTGCCCAGAGAGGAACGAGTGTGTGGTCACTGTGAGAGCGGTGAGGTCGAGACAGAACTGCACTTTCTCCTGCACTGTACAAAATATAACCTTATTAGAAACAATCTCACCCAAAAACTTACAAATACCCACCCAACCCTAAAAACCCTGAGCGAATGTGAATTGGCAAAAATATTTCTTGGTGAAGGAAAAACAGCACCTCTTGCTGCCAAATATGTGCCAACTTGTCACCGCCTGAAGGACAGTGAGTAACTCCCCTAATAAACAACTGTTAATATTATTATACTTGATCATTATAACCACTATAATTTTTTATTATTACTATTGTTATTATTATTGTTGTTTTTACTATTATCATCATTGTTATTATTATTAGTGATTTTTTTTATTATTATTATTTATTTATTTTTTTTATTAATTGATGTTTATGTTTCATCGTTGTTTCACTATAGGTTCGGTTTTGATATTTGTGTGCTTTGGCAACATTGTTTTTTTTAAAACAGTCATGCTAATAAAGCCAATTTGAATTTGAATTTGAATTTGAGAAAGAGCGAGGAGAGAGAGAGAGAAGGACAGAGAGACACAGTGAACACTGCTCAGCACCCAAAGCACCACTGGAGTGGTATTGCCCTGGATCAGTAAAGAGAAAAGAGACGCTACATATTCTACAGCTCTACAGTAAGACTGTTCCACAAACTCCAATTCACAGGGGTCCATTTCAAACCAAACGAGACTTAAGCTGCAGCTTTTTATTTTATTTTATTTTATTTTGATGAATGGCCATTCATATTCATCCTGGAAATGTTTGAGTTGAATACAATACACGTGACATTTTACAGAAGCATAAGTCACAAATTTCTGAATAATAAGAATTTTTTCAAAAGTAAATGCAACAGTTGTTGCATTAATAATTTCTTTCTCCTTTGGCCACAAAAGAAAGTAAACTATATTTATAAATATTTTTTCTTAGTTCCTTTCTTACACTTATGAACCCAGGACACTATCCAATTGACTGGTGGTGATTCCTAGACTCTGATGATAATCATTTCAATCCATTTCAACCCATCAGTCACAATTGTGACCGATTTTTTTTTTATTAATTATAAGCCTCTAAAAATGTTACTGGGTAATTTCCCAACACTATATAAGGAAATATTGGAATATTACAATGTTTTAATTAAATGTGGGCAGTGTCAAATGTTTTGAGTAAATTGTCACATGACCAGAGCTGTTTACTTCCTGGTTGCATCTTAAGAAGAGGATGGCTGCCTCAAAGCTCCCAAATAAAAGGTTAGTAAAGTATGTTAAAATAAACATAGAAAAAATATTTTTTGTACACATGCTCTTTAAGTTGTTTAGTTATGATATATGCATTTGTAATTAGTCAAATGTCTTTGGTGTGTTTGCAGAATGAGTGGGATAGAATGTTGTATCTAAATGCACACACTTAATATACAAATAAAATTCTTTCTGCATCTTACCTACATTTTTTTTTTATTTTAGGATGACTTTAAGTGAAGTCCTTGACATGTTGGATCTAGATGATGGCCCAGAAAAGGCATGCAACATTGCAATCATACCTCAAAATGAGAAAGATGCTATTATAAGTGATTGTGATAGTGATGGGTCAGATATGGACTACCAGGGAGAGATGGGCCATTTGCCAGCCAGAATTTTAAATGCACATGCTGAACTGTTGAAGACAGATGATGACTGGAATAAACTTGACTGTGAAGTCCACCTCCCCCCCACCCAAACCAGCCCCCCTTTGCAATATGTCACCTTTGAAAATAGTGAGCACAGGGCCTCTACAAGACGTTCCAGGCAACCACAAGAGCCAACCTCTTCTTCACCACTGTCTACTGTTGAGCCAAGATCTTCTAGCCACCCAATAGATGAGACCAAACAGCCTCCAACATCCTCATGTGACCAGACTGGCCAGTCTGAGAAACCTCCAAGATATCCTAGACGCCAGAAAAATAAGCCTAAAGACACTTCAAGGTTGTCTGAATTTCAGAATGGAAAGTCTGAGGAACCATCAAGGTCCTCTAGCCACCAGAGGAGCAAGTCCAATAAAACTTCAAGGCCCTCTAACTGCCAGAATCGTGGGTCTGCGGAACCTCCTGGCGAGTCACCAGAGGGGTCAGCCCGAAGGTGTATGGGCACAGCCTGATGTGGTAAAAAATAAAGACAGAGTGTTCAAACGATCAAAGAGGCCGACCACTGTTAGCTTTCCTGAATACAAAGTATACAGCCCCAATGCTGCTGAATGTGTCAAACAGGCCTGTCCTGATCAAATTGATCTTTTCCTCCTAATGTATCCACCCACCCTAAGAGAGATCAATGTTGAAATGTCCAACCTCTACTCTACCCAGACCAAGGCCAGGCCACTGAATATGAATATGGAAGAGCTCCTTACATTCTATGGGATCTTACTGGCGTCAGGATACACCACAGTTCCAAGAAGGCGTATGCACTGGTCAGTTGACGATGATGTACACAATGAATGCATTTCAAATGCAATGCGGAGGAATCGATTTGATGAGATCATGGCCTCACTACATTTTGTTGACAACACCAAGATCACAGAGGACCCATTTTTCAAAGTCAGGCCCATCTTCACTGAGCTCAATGCATCATACAAAGTCATGCCATATTCAGAATGGCTGGCTGTGGATGAAAGCATGATACGATATTATGGCCATCATGGATGCAAACAATTTATCAGAGGCAAACCATTTCGTTTTGGTTATAAAATCTGGAGCCTTGCATCACACAAGGGGTACATGCATCATATGGAGCCATATGGGGGACGCTTCACACTCCTCCCACAGACCAGATTAGGCCAGGGGCCGACTGTCGTTCTTGGTCTTGCAGAGCAAGGTGAAGTGCCGAAAGGTTGTAAATTCTATCATGACAACCTCTTCACTTCCCTTTCACTTCTGGATGAGATGACAAAGAGGGGATATGGGAGCTGTGGGACAATAAGGGACAATCGTCTTTTTGATGTTCCCTTCACTCCAAAGAATGAATTCAACAAGTTACCCCGAGGAACCACTCAAGTTCTAACAGAAGGAGAGAAGCTGCTGGTCCGCTGGAAGGACAACAATGTTGTCACTATGGCAACAAACATGGAGCAGACCTATACTGAATCCACTGTCAAACGATGGAACAAAGAGCGACATGCTTATGACCAAGTCCGACAACCACAATGCATCAAACAATACAATGAGCATATGGGAGGTGTTGATCTTCATGACCAGCAGGCCTCAAGATACAGCATCACAATCAGGTCCAAGAAGTGGTGGTGGCCCATCTTTGCATGGTCTCTCAACAGTGCACTTGTGAATAGCCATTACTTTTACAGAGATGTTATGGGAGCTCACCTTCACACGAGTAGTGGCACAATCTCTCATTAAAAGGTTTGACACAAAGCCTCTGAACCACGGAAGAAGATCTCTACTGGCCATTACTGTTCAAGATCAAGCAAGATATGACCAAGTCTCTCACTGGCCAATCAACACAGGGAATCGGTTCTTCAGATGTCGTGTTTGTGATAAACGCACCACTTATGCATGTGAGAAATGCAACACTTCACTGCACATTGAGTGCTTCAAGGCATACCATATAAAGTAGAAAAGAAGGTAAAAGTGAATATAAAGGAATGAAAAGGACCAACAAATGAATGTAGGAGTACAAGAGACTTTTTTTTTTGAGTCGAGAGATGCTGTATGACAGTGGGACCTCAGGCCTCTACCCTGAATGTTAACTTTATGTTCTAAGTTACTGTAATACAATGTCTGTCTGACTGTTGATCAACAGAATTAAGCACTTTGTTCTGGTGCCTACCTCGTTACTGTATACCTGCCTATAATCTAAATACATTTATATTTTGTTAAATTAGGTCTCTTCCTAATGGTATACACAACAGTTGACATCGTTCCTGAAGTTTTGAATGAATTCCTTGACTGTAATGTACATTTTGTTGCAAATGTTGTACTAAAATGTTATACCAACATTAAAATATTTGCACTAAAGTACAATTTAAAATGTTTACAAAGAAATGTTTCAATACATGTTACACTAAAGTGATGCAGTTGCAAAGTATTTGAAATAAACAAACAATTTTAACATATTTTGATCATATTTTGTCATTGGTCTTAGTGTTCCAATGGTGTGGAAAATCCCAAGTTCCTGATCAAGTATTTTGTTTCAGTGATTGCTGTCAGAAGGCCCTTATTTAATTAGAGCAACCTTTTATTGAGAATACGCATATCATCCCACCGGTCACAATTGTGACCCGTAATAAAACACACTTTTTCATCTACTTTTCTCAGTTTTTCAGAAGAAATAATTCTTGATTATTTCAAAGGGTTGCTAATAACACATGATTTGCATATTTGTATGTCTGGGAAAAATTTGGGCTTAAATGGGTTAATTTTTCTCTTCCAGTGACCAGAGCCATATTTAAAACTGGGTTACAAAGACATGCCATTTAAGTCAAGTCAAGTCAAGAGGCTTTTATTGTCATTACATCTGAGTACAGGTACACAGTGTGATGAAATTACGTTCCTCCGGAACCATGGTGCAACATAGAACCACAAGCAATAGACAACATAAAGTGCAGGAGTGACGACAGTGCAACATAAAAATATAAAATTATAACACTAAATAACAATAAATACAATGAATACAAAAGACGAGACAATTTAAAGACAGGACAGTGCAGTACCGATACGGTATAATAAAGTGTATAGTGGGGATAAGGTGCAGAGATGTGTGACATACTGTAACATATAGAACATATATAATCACAGCAGTTACTGAGGTAGAGTTTATAGTTTTTAAGAGTGCAGCAAATAAAGTCATGTCAGCCTCTGTGTGCTGACTGGGTGTGTGTGTGGGTGAAGTTCAGTTCTTTGTGAGTGTAAAGGGGGGGCGGGTGTACAGTTTAGTTTTGTGTAAAGGGGGGGGTGTACAGTTTAGTTTTGTGCGAGTGTGTTCAGTTCAGTTCAGTTCGGTTCAGTTCTGTCTCTGTGCGTTGAGAAGTCTGACTGCCTGGTGGATGAAGCTGTTGCAGAGTCTAGTAGTGGAGGCTCGGATGCTCCTGTATCTTCTGCCGGACGGCATCAGAGCGAAGAGTCCGTGTGAGGGATGGGTGGGGTCGTCCACAATGCTGGTGGCTTTGCGGATGCAGCGTGTGGTGTAGATCTCAGTGATGGAGGGAAGAGAGACTCCGATGATTTTCTCAGCTGTCCGCACTATCCGCTGTAGGGTCTTGCGGTCTGAGGTGTTGCAATTCCCAAACCAGACGGTAATGCAGGTGCTCAGGATGCTTTCTACAGTGCCTCTGTAGAACATGGTGAGGATGGGGGGTGGGAGATGTGCTTTCCTCAGTCTCCGCAGGAAGTAGAGGCGCTGCTGGGCTTTCTTGGTTATGGAGCTGGTGTTGAGGGACCAGGTGAGGTTCTCTGCAATGTGAACACCGAGGAACTTGGTGTTATCCACAATTTCCACAGCAGAGCCGTTGATGTTCAGCGGGTGGTGGACACCTGGAGCTCTCCTGAAGTCAACAACCATCTCCTTGGTTTTATCCACGTTAAGAGAAAAAAGAGGCTATGAAAACAATGAATAAGAGGCTATGAAAACAATGAATAAGACCTTGAAGTCTACTCTGAATTTGACAGACAGCCAATGCAGGAAGGCGAGTACAGACAAGATGGACTCCCTCTTCTCTGTCCCAGTTACGAGTCGAGCAGCAGCGTTTTGGACAAGCTGCAAATGTGACAGAGCTGACTGGTTGATACCCAGATAAAGACAGTTGCAATAGTCCAAACGGGATGTAATAAAAGCTTAGTTTCTGGGTGTTCACATCAGCGAGGATCTGACATGGACAGAACACACCACACGGGTGGTGAAGAAGGCACAACAACGCCTGTACTTCCTCAGACGGCTGAGGAGGTTTGGTCTGAACCCCAGCATCCTCAGGACTTTCTACACCTGCACTGTGGAAAGCATTCTGACGGGCAGCATCACCACCTGGTATGGGAACTGTACTGCTCTGGAGCGGAAATCCCTGCAGAGGGTTGTGCGCACAGCGCAGTACATCACTGGGGTTGAGCTCCCAAACCTTTTGGATTTATACACCAACCGCTGCCTGAGGAAATCCAAAAAGATCATGAAGGACCCGTTCCATCCAAGCCATTCCCTGTTCTCACAGCTGCCGAGTGGAAGGAGGCTCAGAAGCTTGAAGACCAGAACCAGCCGGTTCCGAGACAGCTTCTTCCCCAAGCAACCAGGCTGTGGAATAGCCAGTAGAACGGTGTTCTGCCCAACCCACCCCACTGACACCCATACAAACTCTGCACCCTGCACTTTACTTTACACTGCATCTATCAGACTTTTCCATATTATACAGCATTCTGCCCCCTGCACTCCCCACTCAACTCATTCCTTACCTGCACTTACTCATAGCTATACTGTGACATACTGACTACTTCCACACTATCCGCATATCTACATCTGTGCATATCTGTTCTGTGCAATATTTGTCTATAGTGTAAGTTATCATGTTTATTGTAATTAAGTGTATTGTAAATAGTGTTTATACTGTAAGTTATCTGTATGTCCTATTTTTATATATTTTATATTATTTTATTACTCTCATGTAAATATTATTCTTTGCGCATTGGTGGGAATCTGCACCCAAGTTTTTCACTCACATGTACACCTGTACTCTGTGACGTGACAATAAAAATCTTGAATCTTGAATCTTGAATCTTGAATCTTATAATATCCTGGTCCTTAACAGTTAACATGGGTTTGAGCTATATATGTAGAAAAAAATTGTTGGTTGGTTACAATTTGTCTGAAACTTAAAAATGGTTTGCAATGAATTGCAGCATATTACCTTTATTGTTGGCTCCTGGGATCAATTATTTGCATAATAGGTGGGCCAGAGGTACCTTTTCTAGGGTTTTCTTGTTAATACTTATACTGCTAATAACATGATAGATTTGATTACCTGTTGACAATACTTCATCTATGTATTTGTTCTACAACACTTTAATGATTAAGTGTGCTTGTCCAGGGAAGGATGGCTTGTATTGGTTTCTTGATAAAAAAAAAAAAGATGTCTCAGTTCTCTAGGCCTATGTCCCTGTTGCATGGGAAAAATGTGGGAAACATGAAGCAAAGAAAAAAAGTATGTTGCTTTTATGGTCTGCAACAGCACAGTCAGCTGTTACACATGTATTTGAAGACCCAAGAGAAGGTAGTCCTGGTGGGCAATACTACACACTGATTGGTCAGTAAGGGCTGGTGGGGATATGCCCATTGTACAAATAATAATGCCAGATGGACTTTTTTTGTAAAGTGTTGTAAAATGAAAACATTTAAAATGTTGAGAAATTCTGAATCTCTTTAATATAAAGTGTAAGTAACTCTTTATAAATATGTCATGATCAGTTAAAAAAAATAAATAAATAAAAAAAGGAAACTCTTACATGTAATTTTAACACAATGTCACAATGAAGTGCTCCCATGAAGTTTTGGCTTTGTATTGAGGTTTGTATTTAGTTAGAAAGAGAGTATGTTTAGTTGTAGTTTTGTAAAGCGTTGTCATGTTGTGTTCTTAAATGCTTGATTTTGCTAGTATTGACCCACGCCCTTGACTGGGCAGAGAAGAAGAATAGAGGGGGAGCGAACTCAGAGTATTTTGGGGTGGAGTTCGGGCAGCTTCGCTGTAAAGCGTGAAGCCGAAGCCCCCCCCCCTCCCCCTCACGAAGAGAAACATAAGGAAAAGAATTAAATTAAAGAAGGAGGAAGATGGGGAGGAGGTGGGTGCGAGGTTTGTTCAACGAGCAGGTAGAGAGAACGTTACGGTTTAAATAGGGAAGGAAGTGGGAGGAGTGAGGGCGTGGATCAACTCCCAAAACTTAGCTATAATACATAGCTCCACGTTTTGGGGTAGTTTTAAGTAAACAACATCATGATGGAAAGTAAGATTTAGGGTGTGTGTCAGTATGTTCTAGCTTTGATTTATAGACAGAGGCGGTCTTTGCATAGAGGCATTGCTAGGCAACTGCCTTGGGCCCCTTCCACTGCAGCCCACTGTAGGGGCCCCCTGACTAGCTGCAAACTTCCCATAGGCCTACAGCTGGTAATTGGGGCCCTTTGGACAGTAATTCACAGATTCATAAATGGTGATTCTTGTATGTTTAAAATGGAAACAAAGACAACACAATCAATTACAAAGAAATACAGATTCCGTCCACACCCCCTCTCTTTCGAGTTAAAATGGAATATTCCATTTTTGTGAACCGCGAACGCGCTGCTTGTGAAAGACGGAATTAAGGCCTATTAAGGAACTATTAGATAGATGTTGATGGGCCCCCTAGCTAAATTCGCCTTGAGCCCCCAAATTGCTAAGTCTGCTACTGTTTATAGACTCCCCTAAAACATGTTCTTAAGTAAAAGAACTGACTTTTGTTCATGTCTAAACCATGTGATGGTTGAGGAGAGACCTTTTATATTAGTATTCTTTATTTCACACTGAGTATGATAGCAGGTTAACTTATTTTTTTTTACAGTTTCTGATATAAAAAATGTATTATTAAATGCTGATACTATGCTTTACTGGGAGTGTCAATATGAGTTACCTTAATTTTAGAGAACATTCTTTTTTGTGAAAGAACTGTGTTGTTTATGTTTTCGATATTATGATCTTTTATGGTTAACCACAAATCTTTAATCCTCATAATCGCAATAAAAAAAATCAGTGTTTTATCTTCACAAACAAACCCCTTTCACAAGATGTTCAATTGAAAAAAAAAATAGGAGAAAGGAGGAGCGTGGACCAGATTTACAAATACAGCAGTTTGGCTACCTGGACTAGACAAAACCTTGCATGCATTTAAATACATTTTATATGAATTTAAATATGATGTTATACACATATGCATGTTATGTAAATGCAGATTTATTTACTCAATAAAATGGGACATGTATTGGCAGAGTTATTTCAACTGTCACAAAGGCCAGGACGTGACATCAACACTGTTTGCAGTCTTATATTATCTCTATGTAACACTAATCAGTATTAACAAATCTTTACACAACAATTTTCTTTAAAAAAAAACTGTGTTAATTTCATTTTTTTTTGTATTATATAAGAATTATTTTCTACAAATTTGTGTTAACTTACACACTGTTGCTATCCTAAAACTATTTCTATAGTAAATATAGAACATAATGAAATGTTAGCTATACCACGAATACATTCACTTGTTTATCCTGAGCAAGCATTATTTAGAACAAATAAACAGAGGTCCTCTCATGAAACAGCAACACTCCAGTTAAGACAAGTCAGGTCAAGTAGTTTTATTGTCAATACTGTATATGTACAGGACATACAGAGAATTGAAATTACGTTACTCTCCTTCCCAATTTTACAGCAAGTACAGATAATAGATAATAAAAGAGAATGGGAGACACCATGGGTACAATACAGCAGGGACACAAATAGACATACATGAGACAAAAACAAGGTGCAGTAGTGTGGGGGAGAAATATATATATAAATATAAGTAAAAATAAATAAGATATATCATCTAAAAGAGTGGGAGACACTATATGTACAATACAACAAGACACAATAAACATATGTAAGACGGAAGACAATAGTGCAATATTGATGGTGATTGAGATGGAATGACAGAATAAATAGTATATAACAGTAGTGCAAATATGGTATATAGCTTAAGGCTGGTAAAGTGAATGAGTTAAGTAAAGTACTTAAAGTTCACATTTTTGGGGGAATGAAGGTGGGTATTGACAGTGCAAGTATAGCAGTAGTGCAGGTATTGGGTGTGTAGTGCAAGTCCGTTTGGAAGGGACCAGTACAGAGTAGTGCAGAGTTTCAGTACTGTATTCGTGGGGGGTCAGGATGCTGAGTGAGTGTGTGCTGGGGGCAGGATTGGGATGGGGGTAGAGCAGGAAGAGAGTTCAGCATCCTCACAGCCTGATGGATGGGGCTGTCTCGCAGTCTGCTGGTCCTCGCCCCGAGACTCCACAGTCTCCTCCCTGATGGCAGCAGGCTGAAGAAGCTGTGTAGTGGGTGGGAGGGATCTCCCGCCAGACGGAGGGCTTTCCGTGTGAGGCAGGAGCTGTACAAGTTCTGAAGGGAGGGGAGAGAGGTGCCAACAATCTTCTTAGCTGCTCTCACGATGCGCTGGAGGGTCCTGCGGCAGGATGCTGTGCAGGCCCCGTACCACACGGTGAAACAGCTGGTCAGGATGCTCTCGATGGCCCCTCTGTAGAAGGTGGTCATGATGGGGGTGGGGGCTCCAGCTCTTCTCAGCTTGCGGAGAAAGTAGAGACGCTGATTTGCCTTCCTGGCCAGTGATGCTGAGTTGGTGCTCCAGGAGAGGTCCTCTGTGACGTGCACACCCAGGAACTTGGTGCTGCTCACCCTCTCCACTGCAGTTCCCTTGATGAACAGAGGAGTGTGCTGTGTGTGAGTTCTCCTGAAGTCCACAACAATCTCCTTAGTCTTCTCTGTGTTCAGAGAGAGATTGTTGTGTTTGCACCAGGAGGCCAGGCGGCTCACCTTGCTCCTGTAGTGTGACTCATCGTTGTTGCTGATGAGACCCACCACCGTCGTGTCATCCGCAAACTTGACGAAGAGGTTGGAGGTGTGTGCTGGTGTGCAGTCATGGGTCAGCAGAGTGAACAGAAGGGGGCTCAGCACACATCCTTGGGGAGCCCCTGTGTTCAGTGTGGTGATGCTGGATGTGTTCCTGCCAACCCGCACTGCCTGTGGTCTTCCAGTCAGGAAGTCTAACAGCCAGTTGCACAGTGAAGTGCTCAGCCCCAGACTGTCCAGTTTGTGTATGAGCTGTTGGGGGACGATGGTGTTGAATGAAGCATTCTGACGTAGGTGTTCTTCTTGTCCAGGTGAGTGAGGGCTGAGTGAACAACAGTGGAGATGGCATCATCATTCGAGCGATTTGACCGATATGCAAACTGGTAGGGGTCCAGGGAGGGGGGGAGCGAAGACTTGATGTGATGCATGACTAGTCGTTCGAAGCACTTCATGAGGATGGGGGTGAGTGCAACCGGACGATAGTCGTTGAAACAGGATGGCGATGCCTTCTTTGGGACAGGGATGATGGTGGTGGCTTTGAAGCATGTGGGAACCACCGCCTGACTCAGAGAGGTGTTATAGATGTCAGTATAAACGTCTGCGAGTTCCCAGGCACAGTCTCTCAGCACACGACCAGAAATTTTGTCAGGCCCAGGAGCTTTCCGAGCATTGATCCTGCTGAATGCTCTCCTCACACTGTCTGGGGACAGTGTCAGCACCTGGTCACCAGAAGGAGGGATGGATTTCTGGGTGGGTGTGTAGTTGAGTGGCTCGAACCTTGCGAAGAACCCATTCAGGTCGTGGACCTCTCCTGTGAGCCATGGTTTCTGATTCGCTCAAACGGTTATGGTCTTGAGGTCGGTTACATCATCAGTGCACTTGGTGATGTAGGCAGAGACAGTTTCTGTGTATTCCTGGATGTCTGTGGAGTTGTTGTGGGTGGCAGCCTGAACATATTCCAGTTTGTTGTGCTGAAACAGTCCTGAAGTGCCTCTGAGGAACCCTCTGGCCATACTCGTACCTGCTTAAGAACTGGTTTGTTGACTTTAACCAGTGGTCTGTAAGCTGGCTTTAGCATAATGGTGAGGTGATCGGAGGCTCCAAGGTGGGGGAGGGGGGAGGCTCTGTAGGCTCCTCTGTGTGTGATGAAGACCTGGTCCAATGTGTTGGTTCCCCTGGTTGGAAAGTCTATGTGTTAAGTCCAGAAAACACACTCTTTGGGTCTGCATGGTTGAAATCTCCAGCCAGAATGAGAAAAGCGTCTGGGTGTGCTGTCTGCTGTTCACAGATGTACTGGAACAGTTCATTCAGTGCTTCACTCCTCACACTGTTGTTGGAGGTCGGAGGGAGATAAACAGCACAGAGAAATCTCTCGGTAGATAGAATGGACGGCACTTCATAATCACCAGTTCCACTACCGGTGAGCAGTGTTTACAGATCACAACAACGTTACGACACCAAGCATCGCTGATGTAAACACAGAGTCCGCCGCCACGGCTTTTACCTCCTTCAGCTAGCGCGGTCCGCCCGAAGGCATGTCAGCTGCTCCAGCTGAACGGCGTGGTCCGGGATGCTGTTGTTGAGCCAGGTTTCTGTGAAAACATAAACACAGCAGTCTCTCACGGTCTTCTGAGTTGACTGAAGTAAGTGTATGTAATCCAGTTTACTGTCCAAAGAGTGTACATTGGCCAAAAATCATGGTGGGGATAGCTGGCTTGTGTAGGCTAGCCGCTAGCCTCGCTCAGATACCCCCGCGCTTACCCCGTTTCTGCCTCCTCACCTGCCGCCTGTGGCGCTTCCATTGTGGGCGACCTGCAGCGGTGGGGGTCGGTGGGGGTGCGGGTGTCCGGAGCACGCCGCAGACTCGCAGTTCTTCTCGGAGTCCGCGGTTTAACTCCAAAAGTGAGTTTCTGCCGACTTCAAGCAGAAACTCACGACTGTAGGTGCGTTTCAGGACGTGAATGCATGACAAAGACGTACAAAAACACTGCGACTTACAGGACAAAAAACACGAAAACGCTGTTTTCTCAGGAGAGAGAGTAGCCGCTGCGTGTGCACGCGCCGCCATCTTGGAACAGTTGAGACCCTTATCCAACTTCAAACCCCCAAAAAATAATGCAAATAAATGTCCTCCTTTGGTAACCACAACTAAGACACATTTATCTACAAACACATACAACACATACCCATAAAAAAACTTAAACCCCCAAACAAAGAAAAAGTGTCCATACAGCATGCTGGAAGATACAGCACTAAAGATTAACCCTCCTGTTGTGTTCTGGGTCAAATTGACCCGTTTTAATGTTTGAAGATCTAGCAAAAATTGTATTTTTTCATTATGAAACTTCTTCTGCTTGCCCTAATCAGTATAATCAACAAAAAACAAAAAACCTTGGCCAAATGTACATTGGCCAAAAGTATGGTGGGGATAGCTGGCTTGTGTGGGCTAGCCGCTAGCCTCGCTCGAATACCCCCTATATATACTATGAAAATGGTTTAGCTTACATATTTGCAACCACCCCTTGCAAAAACAAAAACTAAAATTAATTGCAAAAATAGCAAATGTTATATTATATATGCTATTGTGTTTTATATGTTGATCTTTCAAAAGTAATAAAGTAGTGACACATTAAGTTTGAACATGCATTTTTTTTATCACAAATGAGTGAATTATCCTTAATGAACCATTACCTGTTAGAGGTAAGGAACACCATTACACTAAATATTGATAGAATAATTAGTAACAGAATTAGTAATTAAATATTCACAGGGCTTGTTAGGATTTTTTTGTTTCACACATATTTTGTATAATTAAACTGACCCAGGAACACCATTGCAACACCATTGTCAAGGCAGCTCATTGAGAAGAAGCTCAGGCACATGTTTACACTTGGGCTGGACCCGAATATTCGGGTATTTGGATATTCGCTGGTTGAGTAGGTATTCGGTTTTTAATTTTGGTATTCGGATATTAGCTCCGCTAACATCACACATCCGTTTAGGTTAATGGCGAATGTGTGATGTGTGATGTGTAATAAGCCAGATATGCTCACAAGTCTTTGGTCAGGAGTCCGAGTCTCAAGTCTCTTCTGGCGAAATAAAAGTCAAAGTATTTCTGCTCTTTAAAATAATGAAAACTTAATAACACAATTAATAATAAAAGAAAAATAAATATGAAATTGGAAATTAACCAACCAAAAGCCCATTAAAATCTAATCTAACAAATTTCAAAAGATCAAAATGAAAAACTCAGCAGAAAGGTAGAACAATAACGTATTATTACATTATTATTGCGTCTGGACAAGTAAGCAAAGCTATGGGCTTTCTCAGCGTTTTATTCTGCTGAACTGAGTG
The DNA here is from genome assembly GCF_023375975.1 of Astyanax mexicanus. Lineage (NCBI taxonomy): Eukaryota > Metazoa > Chordata > Actinopteri > Characiformes > Acestrorhamphidae > Astyanax > Astyanax mexicanus. Next base: position 29,634,599 of record NC_064409.1, on the reverse strand, counting down.
CTGGTGTCAGAAAGAGTTCTGCATACTAGAGTTTAGATTGTCTGCCTGAAAGCCAGCCCGAACCCGAGCCTGAACCCAACCCTGACTGATCCGATGCATTAAATCGGGCTGGACGAGAATTTCTACACAGGAAATTTGGCAGTGTTAAATCAACACTGTTAGTGTTAAATTAACACTGAGAGTGTAAAGTTTAACACTAATAAGTGTTGATTTAACACTAACAGTGTTGATTTAACACTGCCAAATTTCCTGTGTACCGCTTTCTTTGGGCCCTGTCAGGTTCGGCGGAAGAAAACGGTCTGTGTCACACTGTGATTTTTGTGATGTTTCATCAGTTACAGCTCATCTGCGTGTTTAAAGCTCAAGGCATGAATTAATCGGTGCACTGCGCACCTCGCGTGCTCACGGGGGATTTGGCGCGTCTGTCAAGCAAGATATTATACAGGTTTGGGGGCAGAGATGAAGAAGTACAGCAGGTACATCTCAGATTTGTAGTGTAATGCTCTATATTTTAAATTAGTAAATCAACATTCATTAAAAAGATCAGTGAGAAATTCTGTATGCTAAATGACAAATAATCTAGCAACAAGCTAGAAGTTAATAAACTAAAAACATTTAATAATAACAAAAAATAAATATGAAATTGGAAAATAACCAAATAAAGTAAGCTCAAAATGCTATAAGAAATATAATCTAACGAATTCCAAAATATGAAATATTCAAACAGATTAAACTTAAAAACTGACTTAATTACAAAAAGAGTTGGTCCAAACAATTTAATCCAGCATGTGTTCTTACATTGAGGCGGTTGATGTGCACTTGGCTGGGAGAAATGTCCAGGGCAGTGGCCACACCCTCCCGAAACAATTGAAGAAGAGTTACATTTAACCTCCGTACATCCACCTGCAAAGCCTGAGAAATAAAGAAAGAGAGAGAGAGAGTTTTCATATGTTGCCACAGAAGCTCAATGGGGTTTAGGGCAGGACTTTGACTGGGCCGTTCTAGTTGTGGCTGTATGATTAGGGTAATGGTTCTGCTAAAAGGATTAGGCATTCCTGCTTTAAGACCTTCCTTCTAAAAAGTGCACAATTTTTAAGCTAACCTGAATGTTTTGACCCAAGACACACACGCAGGAAACAGAATCAAGAACGGCATCACCCTTCTGCATCGCATCAAGTATAAAAGCATTATTATTTGTACACTTTGTGATGAAAACACAGTTATTAGCAGTACCCTCTCAACCCCCTCTTCCACTTCAAACTGTGTCTGATCCCAACTCCTGTTCCTCTTGATTTTATTAAAGGTCTGATTCCGCTAAAATACACTTTTTTTTGTTCTTCGTGAAATACTATAGGTCTCTGAGTTGTATATACTGTATATGCTGCATATGAAACTATTTCTCAGCCTCCACTCTCTACAGTAGCTAAGAAAAGAAAATCCTTAGAAATACGAGTTGATCAGAGAGACGTTAGAACCGCTCACAGACAGCGCTGAACTCGGGCTACAGCATTAGGAGCTACAGCTAGTTAGCGTTAGCTATCTTGTGTAAGTAACTGGAGGTCTAAATCAGATCTCCGGTTGAGTCTGCGTTTCAATGAGACCTTAAATATACACTAAGGAAGCACGATTTTACAAGGTAGCTCAACTCAACAGAACACCGGTCAAAGTGGGCGCTGTTTGCATTGGATTTTATGATATAGAGTGGACTCTAAGGCTTCGACAGGGCGCAATTGCCCAAGCACCAAATCTCCAAGTCTGAGGTAAGAGTTAGTAGCCTTAGCCTTAGGTTATTTGCGCTGCTGTAAGGTGAGTATCTTCATTTCTGCGGTGAGGGGGAGAAGGGGAGGGGGTTATTCGCTCTGCCGCGGGGAGACCGGAGTTTAGGGGTTAATTTTACCTAGCACTCAGTGCTACATCTATATAACTAAAGCTTTATCTCTGAAAACATTTTGTCCTTTGAGTTTTAGAGCTGTAAAATTGACTGTGGGGGGAGCCAGGTAGGCGTTCCATGCTGCAGTGCTATTAGCCAATCAGAGGCGAAATATTTGAATGTATGACTATTTATGAGCAAGAGCTAAAACCTGTCTTTCTTCAGAGACCTCTAATTCAGTGATTTAAAACAGGGCTAAATAGTTTTAACAAAAAAAAAATGGTTTGTTATTTGTTTGTTTAAGGACTATGTGTTCATTGGATGTGTACATGTGTAAGTGCTTAATTAACTACAATTTTCATTGGTATTATTTGAATTGTTTGATGGTGATTAATTCCTTTTTAATCACATGGTTTGTAATCACTTTGTTTCACTGTATTCTTGTACTATGGTCATTGTATTATCCCTTTACTATACTCTGTAGATAAAAAACCATCTGTCATTGTTATCTATCTGATGTCTGCAAGTTGAAATTTGTTCATCTTCCTGTGTTCACATTGACATGATCCACCATGATAGTCAACGTCCCAATAACTCTATCTAACCAACTTTAAAGTATATTCTATTTTTACATTATTTATTTGGGTGCAATTTAAGAAGCTTTTGCATGTGGTAGATTTTAGTAACATTTATAGGCTTTAATGAAGTGTGTTTTACTGCTAAATATTACGTAAAAGTGTGGACTTTGTGGATATTACCCTTTTAAAGCAATATCATTGTATTTTTTTTTTTTGGATTATAGGATTGTAACTTTCATATTTACAAAACTCCTAGTCAGCAGGAAGACTTTGGCACCACACTGTAAAATGTAACATAATTGCTTTGTCAAAATAAAATAACAGAACTTATTTTATAATATCCTATTATTAATAATGTAAATTGTACATGATTCCAAATTGTAATTTTGCATACAAGACTTTATTCCACCCTTTTATTAGTCCTTTACTGAGCATGCACAGAGGAGAACTTTCCACACACTGAACTTCAAATTCAAAACAACTTCTTGTCTTTTGGCAAATTATTCAACGTAAATAATAATTCACAATTTCTTACATTGGCATCATTATGAAGCAAATTGTGCCCCTTATGTACTTAAAAAAAAAAGTTAAATCTACTAAAGCTTCCTAAATTCCACTTACACTGGAAAATGTTAAGTACGATTTATATTTAAAAAACAGAGAGTAGGGACTTCTGATTTGTGATGCATCAGCCTCTCTAAATTCCCCAAACTCGAATGTTATTCCATACATACTTGACCTATCTAGGCATGCGATGAAAAGGGACAAATCCAAAAAGGGAGGATAAGACCACAAGCTAAATCTGAGCAAGAAATTGAGAAAAACATCCCAGACACCACTTTCGGAGCAAAAGATGGCGCCGGTGCTGATGAAGAACCTGCAACACTAAGCTCAATTCGCAAAGTGGTGAGTGAAGTTACGGCTGCAGCAACACTAGAGCTGAAGAGTAGTGATGGGATTTTCGGCTCTATTTTGAGATGCGGCTCTTATGGCTCTTCTTACTGTGGAGAGCCGGCTCTTTCGGCTCCCAAACGGCTCCCCATATATATTGTTTACATTTATTAATTAATAGCTTAAACCTAATTTTATAACATTTTGTTTCATTACTGCGCCGAAGCAGGAGTAAAGTGGACCCCCAGATGAACGCACAGGAGAAGTTGCTGGGATTTTGGAGATCAGAGTCTGTTCCCCCTCACGTTTAGAGCCTTTATGGCATCTTTTGTTTTGGAAGCCCAGAGTGAGGATAATCTGTATAATAGTTCTGTTGTTTTTCATTTCTTGAGGTGTTGTTTTGGAGTGCTGCAGCATAAGGATGTTAACATTTACAGTATATGCACCAGTATTATGAAGTGTTGTGTGTCCAAAAATGAGAGAAAACTCCATATTTTAACTGAAACAAAACCGCTTTTATTGTCAGGAGCAACCACTTGCTGTGACCCCAGAGATCGTGTATCACCGGGTCCGTTCCAATAACATAACAGGAAAAGGGGGAAGGCTAAACACTACAAAGTGAGCATGGTTATTAAAGGCATAGTACTGGCAGTTGCTCTACATCCCTTTCCCCTAGTATAGTACATAACAGAACTAGTCTAGCAATAATCTGTAGCATCTATATATTCTGAACCGATAACAAAAAAAGTTATTGCAATTAACATACTAATAACTGCATCTGTAAAACTCCTGAAAAAACATACAAAATGCTGCAAAATATTTATATAACAAAAATACTTTTAGTTAAGCATATCATAAAATAAAGTGTGTATGTAAAAAAAAACACTTTTACACTTTTAACAAATGTCTCTGAGAACAAAATATAGTGCAAGACTTAGTGACTGCAAGTTCTCAATGCCTAGTCCATGTACTTGGGGTTGGGACGAACAGTGCGTCCTGACTAAGCGTGTTTTGTAAGGACTGGGAGTAGTAGGGTTTCGGCACACATAACTGGAGTATGTTCCATCAGTCTCAAAGCTTCTCCATCAAGTTGCAGGTTCTCTTCATTGTGCTGGAGTGTCTCCTTCACAGGCAAGAGGTGTCTGCGATTTCTCCTATATACCTTCCCTTCTGATAGGACTGTGTATGACCTTGGTTCACTGCAAGTGTCTTTCACGATGCCCATACAATCATGACCTTTTGTAGTTTGCATTCGTACTATTTGGCCTGCACTCATTGGAGTTAGTGGCCTGCTGGACTTATCATAGCTTCTCTTCTGGCATAGTCGTGTTTTTTAAAGTTGTGCATGAATCTGGCTGGTTGAGAATGAAGATACATGAAGATACATGAATGAAGGTACAAGTAGATGTTTGTGGATGGGTAATGTTGTGCGAGTCTGTCTGGATAGAAGCCTCTGTGCTGGGGAACCAAGTATGGAGTCACGTGGCACATTTCTGAGATTCAGCAAGTTGAGATAGACATCAGGGCCATCTCACTTGGATTTCTCCAACAGTTGTTTTGCACTTCGAACAGCTCGCTCGGCCAAACCATTTGATTGTGGATATTCTGGGCTGCTGGTTTTATCCTCAAAATCCCAAGTTGCAGCGAAGGTTCTGAATTGGTGGCTTGTGAATTGTTTTGCATTATCAGATGTGGTGACCCATGGGCAGAGAAGTGTCTCTTTAGTTTTCCAATAACCGTTGCTGACGTCAGGTCACAGAGAAAGTCGACTTCAAACCATCCTGAATAGGAGTCGATGAGTACCAGGTAGTGATGACTGTTCCATTCAAAGATGTCGGCTGCTACAGTTGACCAAGGCAAATCTGGGATTCTGTGTAGCTGTAGTGGTTATTTCTGCTGATGTGGTCTTGTACTGTTGCAGATTAAACAATCTTCTATCTTCTATGTCTTTGGTCATAGTGGGCCAGAAGATTATACCTCTAGCTCTGCGCTTTGTTGACTCAGTACCTGGGTGTCCCCTGTGCACAATCTTTATGTACTCTGACTGTAGTGATTGGGGAATCACTGCCTTGGGGCCTTTTCTCACAATTCCTTCATCCACAATCAGCTCATGTCTGAATGGGTAAAACGGTTGAATTGTGGGTGGTACACTGTGCATTTTGCTTGGAAGTTGTACTTCTGTAGCCGTAACATCATCGTGCAGGAGTGGTGTGGATCGGCTTTCTGATGATTGTCACCAAGGGCTGGTGGTCTGTTTCAATGGTGACTGATTTGCCAAAGATGTAGTCATTGAACTTACAGCAAGCAAACACAACAGCAAGTAGCTCCTTTTCGATCTGTGCGTAGCGCATTTCTGTTTCTGTTAGGGTGCGTGAGGCATAAGCTATGGGCTTGCCTTCTTGTAAGCATGCTTCTCCAAGACCATATTGTGATGAATCACAGGTCAGCGTGACTGGCTTATCCACACTGTAATATGACAGAACTGGTGGGTTTGATATACACTTTTTCAGTGTTTCGAATGCATCTTGATGTTAATCTGCTCTGGCCCCATCCCAATGAGGCGTGGTGATGAAGCTTACAGCAGGCTTTCTTCGCTGAACCGCTGGATGTCCAAGTGGTGTGCAGAAAATCATGTGGGCTTTATAGATAACTGGCTACACTTTGAGGGCAAGCCTGGTCTTTTAGGTAGGGATGGTGTCCACCCCACGCGGGAGGGTGCTGCCTTACTTTCATGCAGCATAGCTCATAGTCTTTTAGCTAGTCGGCAGAGTAGTATTAGAAGCTGCTGACAATCCAGAGCCGGGACCAGGCCGCAGACAGAGAGGCTTAACCGACCGTCTGCGAGCTGCAAAGAGACGTTACCTAGATACCAATGTATTCAGACTGTGTCTGTCCCCCGAGTCAAACAAAAACATCAAAAAACTAAAACAGTAAATCTAAATAACTTAACTTATATTAAACAATCATATCCAGACTGTAGTACTAACATTTCAAGCCTAAAGATTGGTTTACTTAATATTAGATCTCTAAATTCAAAAGCAGTTCTAGTGAATGAAATGATAACTGATCAGAAATTCGATGTTCTGTGTCTGACAGAAACCTGGATTAGGCCAAATGAATATGTAGCATTAAATGAAGCCACCCCTGCAGGCTATAATTATATACACAATCCGAGATTGTCCGGTAGAGGAGGTGGGGTCTGCATACTTTTCCAAAGTACCTTAGTTAGCAATCAGAAACACTATGAAAATTTTACTTCTTTTGAGCTTCTTTACACCAGTATAATTAATCCAGTTACAAAAAAGAATGCATTTTCTTTAATTAACATCTACAGACCACCAGGGCCCTATTTAGAATTTTTTAAAGAATTTAGTGATTTTGTCACAGACTTAGCAGTAAGTAATGATAAAGTGATTATAGTTGGAGACTTCAACATTCATTTCGAAAAATTGGATGATCCATTAAAAAAGGCATTCACATCGATTTTAGACTCAGTTGGTATTATTCAAAATATAACAGGACCTACTCATTACTGTAATCATACTCTGGATTTAGTTTTGACCCTGGGTGTGAGCATAGATAACCCGAATATTCGTTCTCAAACCTCCGCAATTTCAGATCATTACCTTATTTCATTTAAATTACATCTCAGTCATAATATACGTACATCCCCTAGCTACTCTGTAAAACGTTCAATTACGCCTTTTACAGCCCAACAATTTACAGATAAGCTTCCAGACTTATCAACTCTAATGTACTTTCCTGTAGACCCAGTAGAACTAGACAAACTAACCGAAGGTTTAGAAAATACCTTTCGCTCTACCTTAGATGTTGTAGCACCCCTTAAACACAAAATAGAGAGACAGAAAAAGCTCGCACCGTGGTACAATGATCAAACTCGTACCTTAAAGCAGTTAGCACGAAATTTAGAGCGTAAATATCGATCAACTAAACTGGAAGTGTTTCACTCTGCGTGGAAAGACAGTCTTGTTAAATATAGAAAAGAACTTAATAAAGCCCGCTCAGCATATCTGGCCTCACAGATCGAGATAAATAAAAATAATCCTAGAGTTCTCTTTAGTGTTATTTCCAAATTAACTAAAAACCAGGCAGGTACTGAACCTCAGATTCCAGCCATTTACACCAGCAACGATTTTATGGACTTCTTCAATAGTAAAATTGAAAACATTCGGGATAAAATTAAACAGATAAATATTACATCCTCTCTATCATCTGGTCTGGCTGATCTAGAACAAAACCCTGTTACTGAAGTTAGGTTGGAAGTCTTTAACCCACTTCCACAGCTAGAACTAGAGAAAATTATCTCCTCTTCAAACAGCACAACCTGCACACTTGATGCTGTTCCCACAAAATTATTAAAACAGGTACTGCCAGATATAATTAAACCTCTGTTAATGATAGTAAACTCATCGCTCGCCCTGGGCCATGTACCCAAAGCCTTTAAAACAGCTGTAATTAAACCTCTGATCAAGAAACCAAATCTTGATCCTAGTGTACTGTCTAACTATAGACCTATTTCAAACTTACCGTTTATTTCTAAGATTTTAGAAAAAGCTGTAGCCCAACAACTTTGCTCTTACCTGCAAAGAAACCAGATCTATGAAAAATTTCAATCTGGATTTAGGCCTTATCATAGCACTGAGACAGCTTTAGTTAGAATAACAAACGATCTACTTATAGCCGCCGACCAAGGCTGTGTTTCCTTACTCGTACTTCTCGATCTGAGCGCAGCCTTTGATACAATAGATCATACTATCCTTTTAGAAAGACTAGAGAACATGGTCGGTGTAACCGGAACTGCCTTAGCATGGTTTAAATCGTACTTAACCCATCGCTATCAGTTTGTGAGGATAAATGATATGTCTTCCAGTTATACCAAGGTAAGATATGGAATTCCACAAGGCTCTATATTAGGACCGTTATTATTTACATTATATATGCTCCCACTGGGCAAAGTTATTAGAAAACACAATGTGAATTTTCATTGTTATGCGGATGACACGCAGCTCTTCATATCAGCCAAACCTGATGACAGAGTGAGATTAAAGAAAATCGAGGATTGTGTAGAAGATGTAAAATCATGGATGTCGCACAACTTCCTCCTATTAAATAGTGATAAAACAGAAGTTCTCCTATTAGGCCCCAAAGCTGCTAGAAATAAATTATCAGACTTAATGCTAAATCTGGCTGACTTCTCAGCCACCCCTGGTTCAGCAGCTAAAAACCTTGGAGTTATCATAGATTCAGATCTAGCATTCGATAAACACATATCTAATGTTACTAGAACAGCTTTTCTACACCTCCGTAACATCGCCAAGCTAAGAAATGCCCTATCACTGCATGACGCAGAAAAATTAGTACATGCCTTTATTACCTCAAGGCTAGATTATTGTAATGCGCTACTGTCTGGATGTTCCGGCAGTAACTTAAATAAACTTCAGCTAGTTCAAAATGCTGCAGCCAGGGTCCTTACTAAAACTAGAAAATTTGACCATATTAGTCCAGTACTATCAGCACTGCACTGGCTTCCAGTCAAATTCCGCATAGACTATAAAATTCTCCTGTTAACGTATAAAGCCCTACACGGACTCGCTCCTGAGTATTTACAAGACCTCATCTCCTGTTATGAACCACCGCGATTACTCAGATCTCAGGGTGCTGGTTTATTAGTAGTGCCTAAAATTCAGAGGAGCTCTGCAGGAGGAAGAGCTTTCTCTTATAAAGCGCCTCAACTCTGGAATAATCTCCCCGAATATGTTCGGGACTCAGACACAGTCTCAATCTTTAAGTCTAGACTGAAAACTTACTTGTTTAGTTTAGCTTTTGGTAATTAATGTTTTTCCCTTTAGATAAGGCTGCAGATTCAGGGGTTCATGGACAGAGGAAATTGTGGTAAACTGAGATGCTGGTGCTGTTGTTCTCCCACTGCACACGGTCACTCAGGTTTGTGGACGGTGGAGTGGGTGGATGCTGGTGTTTCAGGGTGCCTCCATGTCTATGTTACCTTCTGGCTCTCTGCCTTTAGTTAGGCTGTTTTATTCAGTTCTGCCGGAGTCATTTGCCACACTCTGATAATGTTTTAATATTCTCAGTTTTGCATAAATCCAGTCAAAACTAATTCCATCTCTCTGCCTTCCTCCGAGTTACTGACTGCCCACCTGTCTGACCCGATACCGATGTTGGACCCTCAGGCTCTCGCGTCTCCTGTCCGGCCAGACTGATGGAAGTTTCTGAAGTCAGCTCTTCTCCACCACCACCACAGATCAGCTGCTCATCGACCATCTTACTCTCCACTACAGATTACATCCAAGCCATTAGTGGCGCTATTACACTCCTGAGTACATAAAACCTATATAGATGAATAAAAGACTTTTTAAATTTTAATTTAAAAGCCGTTTGACCAGTGGTAGGATGGTCCCCCCTTTAATGTGAGTCTTGGTCCTCCCAAGGTTTCTTCCTCCTCCTGCAGCTCTGAGGGAGTTTTTCCTTGCCTCCGCGCTCACTGGGGGTTCTGTATTATGTATTTTCTATGTGTAATGTTTTGCCTGATTCTTTGTCCTGTAATCATGTTTCTGTAAAGCTGCTTTGTGCCAACACCTGTTGTAAAAAGTGCTATACAAATAAATTTGATTTGATTTGATTTGATGTTGTTTCAGCCAACACCATTCTGAGTTCTTGTGTGTCAAATGGCGTAGTGGAGCTGATACGTCACTGAAGTTTGGAATGAATTTCCCCAAGTAGTTTGTCATTCCAAGGAATCTTTGGAGTGCAGTGACATTTGTTGGTACTGGCATTTCACTGATTGCTTTTGTTTTGTGAGGGTCGGCCTGCAGACCAGTGCTGCTGAATACGTGGCCTACGTAGCTCACCTCCTTGAGCTTGAACTTGCATTTGAGCTGGTTTAGTTTTAGATCAACTTGTCTGGCAAGATTAAGGACCTTTTTCAAGTTTTCGTCATGCTCCTGCTCATTTTTTCCTCCCACTAAGATATCATCAACAATGACTGTGCATGGATATCCTGCAAAGATTTGTTCCATGGAGCGCTGGAATACTTCGCTGGCTGAGTTTATTCCAAATGGCATCCTGAGGAACCTGAATCTGCCAAAGGGGGAATTGAACGTGGTGAGCAGTGATGATTTGTGGTCTAGCGATATTTGCCAGAAGGAATTATTTGCATCTAGCACAGAGAAAACAACACAATTTGACATTTGAGCTGCGACTTCTTCAACAGTGCGCAGTGGATGGTGTGGTCTTTTCAGAGCCACATTAAGATGGGATCTATGCAAATCCGAATGTGGTCAGTGTTCTTCTTGTGGGTTGCTACCATTGATAAGACCCATTCGGTTGGTTCTGATCGGTCTGCCCAGATCGGTCATTCTCTGTAGTTCAGCTTCGACTTTGCCTTGCATGGCTAACGGAATTCGCTGTGCTGGTCGGACGACTGGCTGCACTGTTGGGTCTATTTTCATTAAATATGTCACAGGATGTTTGCCTACTTCGTCTTTGATAAACTCAAATGATACAGTTTTTATCATTTGAGGGTTTTATCTAAAGTAAAAGGATATCTGCCATATAGAGATTGGGAAACGGTAATCCATTCTTTTATCAATACAAGGTTGGATTATTGTAATTCTCTCTATTACGGCCTTGATCAGTCACTGCTGCACCGCCTGCAGCTCGTACAAAATGCAGCGGCTCGTCTCCTTAGTAAACGTAAGCGTGATCACATTTCCCCAGTATTAGCTTTGCTGCATTGGCTTCCAATTGCTTTTAGAATAGATTAAAAAATTTTATTGCTTGTTTTTAAAGCTCTTAATGGCTTAGCCCCTCAATATCTAACTGAGTTACTTCATGTTTACTCCCCCGCCAGATCACTGAGATCCTCCAATCAGCTCTTACTGGTCCCCCCTAAAACAAAACTCAAAACCAAAGGTGACCGAGCGACGGCCCCTAGGCTCTGGAATAACCTGCCCTGGCACATTCGATCAGCAGGTTCTCTTGAGGTTTTTAAATCCTCTTTAAAAACACACTTTTTCTCTCTGGCGTTTAATCATATTTAAGTAGACTCTTGGCTGATAACCTTGATTTGTTGTCTTTTTAAATGTATTTCATATGAACTTTGTGTTGTGTTATTGTATTTATTGATTTGACTGTTTGAGTCACTTTTATCTTCAATGTAGCTTTCTATCTTGTACAGCACTTTGGTCAACCTCGGTTGTTTTAAATTGGCTCTATAAATAAAGGTTGAGTTGAGTTTGAAAAGATCTGCGTAACCTTCAAAGATTTTGGATGTGAAGTCAGAGCTATCAGCGGTATTGAGCTGATGGACCTCTTTGTTTAGCACTATGAGTCCCATGCGTAAACAGTCCGGTAGGCCAAGTAGTGGCTGAGCATTTTTTTCAATCACATAAAATTGTAGATCGTAGCTCTGACCTGCTGAATTACATGGTAATGTGACTGCTCCTAAAGTGCTTATCTCATTGCCACTGTACGAGATTAACTTTGCAATGTTGGAGATGTCGAGTTGTTCTCCTTGACGTACGAGATTGAATGTGTCTTATGAGATCACATTGCACTTGGCTCCAGTGTCGACTTTTTGATCAATGGCTTTGCCATGTATGTGAACAGCGCTGTACAGTTCATTCTTGTTGATTGTAGCAGCATCAACACTGTGTCGAAGTGTGACACCATCAATGAAGAATGATTCCTCAGCAGTGCTGTTGGTGTCGTTTGGCTGGATTTGATGCACCAACTTTGTAGGTCTGTGTTTACTTTGAACCTTGTAAGTGGACCTGCAGCATTTTTTTAAATGGTTCCACTTCTTACAGCTGTTGCACTGTTGGCCATAAGCGGGGCATAGCTCTCTTTTAGCTGCATGGCTGCCTCCACAGTTGCTGCAGCTTGTTATGGTACGTGGAGCTTTAGTTTGAGGTCGAAATTTCGGCTTGTGACCTTTGTTGCTCTGGTGCCTTTCGTACACTGTCAACAGTAGTTGCAGACTGCTGTGGCATTGCCAGAGTTTTAGTGTGCTGCTCTGTTAGTTTGTGGATCTGGCATGTTGCTATAGCCTTTGCAAGGGTTAGTTCAGAGTCACGCAGCAGAATTTTTCTGAGATTATCATTACTGATGCCACAGACAAGTCTGTCTTTGATGAGCTCCTCTTGTAAAGTACCGAAATTGCAGCTTTTCACTTTAATTCTGAGGTCACTGACATATGATTCAATGTACTCACCTGGTCTCTGGGACCTTGTGTTGAATTTGTGTCGTTCCATTGTGATAATCATTTGTGGAGAGCAGATCTCTCTGAATTTCCTCTTTAAACAGACAGGGTCCTTTCTGCTTTCTGCTGGCGTTATAACATTGCCGTTCTCACCGTGTTCTCTCACCTCTGGTGCGTAGATAAATGAACATTCACATTCTATGGCTTCTGGACCAGTGAGATTAAGCAAGATGTACGCTTGTGTCCGTAGCGGTTTATCTGCGTGCGCAGCTGCAATGAATATGTCATGTTCTTGCTCGAAAATGCGCCAGTTTTCGGCAATATTCTCGTTAAATACGAGAGGGTCTGGTCTGCGGAACTCTCCGGCCATGCTGCGGTGTAGGCTGGCAGATTAGCACTTTTACTCACAGCTTGTCACGCCATTCTTGTATTTTCTTTTTTGTCTTGAAAGTCTTGTGGCTCATTTATCTTCCTGTCTTCACAAAGGTAAATCCACTTACTTCTGACACCATGTTGTGTGTCCAAGAATGAGAGAAAACTCCACATTTTAACTGAAACGAAACCGCTTTTATTGTCAGGAGCAACCACTTGCTGTGACCCAGAGATCGTGTATCACCGGGTCCGTTCCAATAACATAACAGGAAAAGGGGGAAGGCTAAACACTACAAAGTGAGCATGGTTATTAAAGGCATAGTACTGGCAGTTGCTCTACATAAAGTATTGTCTTTAAATGTAAATGGGCTCAATAACCCGATTAAAAGAAGAAAAATGGTAGCAAAGGTTAAAAGGGAAAAGGTAAACATAGCTTTCTGGCAGGAGACCCATCTGTCTGACGATAAACATGGAAAATTAAAAAAGTTGCGATTCAGAATTTTTTTTTCATCAGATAAAAAGGGTAAAAAGAGGGGTAGCAATACTAATCTTAAACTCCAGCAATTTTGAACTTACATTTGAAATGAGGGATAAAGAAGGCAGATTTGTTTTGATTAAAGGTAAACTTGAACATAAGGATGTACTTAATGTCTATGCGCCCCCTGGGGGTGACATGACATTTTTCAGGAAAATATTTAATTTGATAGCATCTGAAACATACGGTACTTTGATCTGTGCAGGGGATTTTAATCTGCTCTTAAATCTTACACTAGATACAACAAATTTAGAAACGAAGAAAAAGTCCTACTGAAACTTAAAATACTGCAAGATCTGGGTTTAATTGATATTTGGAGGAAACTACGTAAATCTAATCTGAAATTTACTTTTTATTCTGCTCAACATGCAGTTCACTCAAGAATAGATTATATCTTTATGTGCAGTAGAGATATGTGCCGTCTGAAAGACTGTACAATAGATCCAATGGATCTTTCAGACCATTCTTGTGTGTACCTTACACTTCATCTTGATGGCACTCCCAAGAAAACATTGAGGAGAATAAATACTGGAATGTTGAACGATGCCTTATTCAGCTCGGCTTTCAATTCTATCCAGAGACATCAGATGATTAAGAAACTTCAATATCTGAATGTCCCTCCACTTTTTATCCGATGGTTGTACAGCTTCCTAAGTCACAAAATGCAAGCTGTCCGGATAGGTAAGGTCCTGTCCTCATCTGCTGTAATCAGTACCGGAGCCCCACAGGGCTGTGTTCTTAGTCCCTTTCTTTACACCCTCTATACAAATGACTGCAGAAGTCCCTCTCCCGTCACTATATACATCAAGTACTCCGACGATACGGCTATACTTGGACTCCTGAAAGAGAGTATCTCAGTTGCAGTCTACCAAGACTCCATCTTCCATCTAACAAAATGGTGTACAGATAATCATCTTCATTTAAATGTTTCAAAAACTAAGGAGATGATCACTGGCTCTGTAAACTCTCACTGCTCTGGTCAAAGCCCAGTTATAATTGGAGGAGAAAGTGTAGATGTGGTGGACTATTTTAAGTACCTTGGCCTAAGTTTGGATAATAAAATCAGTTTTCATCAACATGTCATGGACCTTTACAAGCGATGCCAGCAAAGACTTTCTGTAATCCGGAAATAATCCGGAGAAAAATAATAAGGCCATCCTAAGAAGGGCTATCAAAATAACACAAGACCCGGACCACCCATTATACACTTTTTTCACGTTGCTTCCATCAGGTCGGAGATACAGAACAATTGCTTGCAAAAAAAACATGCTTTGCAAAAAGTTTTGTTCCCGCAACCATTTCAGCTCTTAACAAGTTACCTCATTAAACTGATGTGTAAAGCCTTGTGTGTTCAAAGGTGTTCTGATGTGTTTATACATGTTTATTTGACAAGTATTTGTATTTATGTAATATGTTACTTTGTATGTATAAGCAGGATGTGTACTATGGTACAGTCTGTGAAAACAAATTTCCGCTTATGAGGACAATAAAGAATCTATCTGATGGAAAAGATTATTGCCAAAGCTGCATTGATGAAGCGGTTAAAAATATCACGTTCACTTTACAAAAAGATTTAAGGGACTTGGAACAGTCATATAGTACCAACAAACTATCCCTATTTTAGAGACTTAGACTAACTTACCTTAGACTAACCAGACAAGAAATAGATCAATTTTTAGTGAGACCCTGTTTCCAATAAGATAGTAACTGGAATTCAGAAAGCATTTGAGAAATATTACAAATCTCTTAACACTCGATAAAGCCGGATGGACCACGGTATTTCGGTGCACGCACTAACAGAGTGAATGAACGTGATTATAACATTCTGCCTGGTGATTTCTTTTTTTTTACAGTTTGATTTGTTACTAGGTGACCAATATGTCACTAATTTTCAGTAGTAAATGATAAAATGATCAGGATGTATCATCAGCCGACCGTGGCGCTCCCTCGTGTAAAATACAGTCAATATAACGCTAAATACGAGTGATAGGAGAGTTTAGAATTGCTGTATTTCTCCTCTCTCCTCTCGCTCGTACTCTAAGTTCTCTGTCTCTTCTACAACTCTAAAATTTGTGTAAATTGTGTTCATTCAGCCTGCTGAATTTGCCAACCCGAGGGAGTTTTGTGGCTGGGGAGGGGTGGGCGGGGCAGACTACTTTCTGTAGAGTTTTGAAATTGGACCGCTGTAGCCATTTCACACGCTCGCTCTCAGTTCCTACAGAACGTACCTTTAAGTTTATAATAGTTTTGAATGTTTCATTATAGTTTAATTTTATTTTGTTTTCACTTTTTCTCCTCCAATTCAGTTCATTTTTAACGGTGGGTTTGTTAGTTTTTATTAGTTTTTACACATCATATCAGATCAATCTGAGAAAAAACATAAACAAACTCAAAAACTCAATAAATTCTACAGGTTGCACCAATTTTCACCAAAATGATCAACTATGAGTGAGTGCAAGAGAAAGAGAGAGAGAAGAGATTTATTCTGGAACTTACGCCACGGACCGCAAGGTGCCGCCGCGCCGCCGCTGTTGTGCCGAACCTGACTCCCCGCAGAAGTCGGCTCCGCTTCGCAAACACAAAAACGAAGGGTATTCTATCAGTAATTTCATGTTGTTTTAGATAGTTTTATAAACTCTCAACACAGTTCCATTTAGTTACCTTTTTTTCTTTTAATTACCGTTTTTATTACTTTCAGTTTTCGTTATTCTGTTCGTTTTCTTACTTAATTGGCTATATTGTGATTACCACGCCAGAGCTTTATATACAATAAAAATAGCATTAAAAGAACGATACCTATGTCACAGACTATTTTTCGGGTTCGTGCAGAAAATCTAAGCTATAATATTGATATATCGAAACCGAACCAATGGCTACACTCTACCGTGGCTTCCAGCTCCAGAGAGAAGAAAACTACTTAGCTGGCCAGCTTATGATCCAAACTTTGTCCCAGGATCCTGGACCACAGATATAGGCACTGGGTTCGTCATGGTTTAACTGCTCTGTGTAAAATTGTAAATAATTGGAAACTGGATAGCTTCCAGTTTCTTTGTCAGGTGTTTGGAATGGAAAAAAAGGACTTTTATACGTATTTACAGCTGCGCCACTACTTTGAGAAAGTAGTAAAACTTCTAATCTAGAAGAATCTTCACTGTTTATTCAAATATTCATAACTGCTTATGACTCTGAATGTAATAAATGCCTTAAAGGAAGATTGTATTTAGCCATAAGATCTCTAAATATATTTAATTTTCTTAAGATAATAACTCAACTGAATACGTAAAACAAAGATGGGAGAAAGAACTAGGTGTATTCTTAACAGAGGAGACATGGATAAACGTCGGAAGACCCAGTCCAGCTCTACTAATTCCCTTGTCTGGAGGGACTTCTGCTGGAGGAACCAGATACGTTTTTATCACACCTAAACAAAAATCCAAACAGATGAGATCTGTTTGTGAATGCTGGAGAGAATGTGGGTTGGGACCAGCAGACCATGCCCATATATTTTGGCTGTGCCCTTACATTCAGCCTTACTGGAAAAGAGTAAGAGAGATAGCCTTAGAAATGTTACATTTGCCACATGACTCTTCCTTCATCTTGTTGTACCTTGGTATTATACCAAAATCTGTAAATAAATGCGATGCTTATTTGCTTAAGGTCCGGAAAAAAGGGAATACAAAGTGCTGGCTTAAAAGAAGCCCTCCCACTACGGACCTCTTTATAGAGACTGTTAACTACCTATACTGAATGGAAATAATGACATTTTCTTTAAGATTACAGAAAGAAAAAGGAATGGGGTACTAGTGGAAGTGGACTAAATATGCATCCCATCTATCCACAAATGAAGAACAATGAACAGCCTTTGTGCAATTTTTTTAAAATTCTTTTTTCCCCCCTCCATTTCCCTCTACCCCCACAATGCACTTTCCCTGTCCGGTGGGTAAAGAAATGGCGTTATATAACTTAATTTTGGGAGTCTGATCCACAACAAACAACCTCGCCTTCATCACGTTATCATCATCTTCATTTTTGACCTTATCATTTTCGCCATTGGCCTCATCGCTGCCATCGTCGCCATAATCAATATTGTCGGCATCATCACCTTCATCATCGTCACGCCATCTGAGCCATCCGTCATCGTTCTCGCCTTCGTCACCATCATTGCCTTCGTCACCATGGCCATCATCCCATCATCATCATTGCCTACATTAATGCACTAATTACCTTCGCCGTCATCTTTGTCATCAATTACGATCATCGTCACCATCATTGCCTTCATCGTTTTCGTCATCATGATCATCTTCGCCATGATCTTTGTCCTCCGAACCATCATCGAGCTACTTCTCTTCATTTCCCCGGGTAAAATTTGGACCACCATGAGCATCCCATCTACATTTATTGGTCGCACCTGCTATGCAACGCAGAGTACACTCAATATTCGGGGCTGGCAGCACCTCAAAACACCTCACTTAATTAATTCCCTATCATTCTTTCCCTAGGCTTCCACACTGCCTTCCTCATCTTGCCAGCATTTGTTCTTACCTGTTCTTCCTTCTTCCTCTCTGCCTTAATTACCTCTCTGCCTTAATTCTTCCTCAACTGCTACTCCGATCTCTTCATTCTTTTCAACCACCACCTATTCTCTGTTTATCAGAGACGTCAACGACAGCATCGCACTCTCAACCAGCAACTTCTTCGCTTTTCATATTCTTTTTTACTGTATTCCAAGCCCTGCGCAGGTCTCTCCCTTCACTCCGCAACACCTTAAAACCATTTCCTCCCTTCTACTTATGTAAATCTGCTCTCACGATTGTCTGACAGATCTCACTATCCTAGATTAATTAATCTTAACCTCAAATCATACACATAAATTCACCAGCTCGAATCAGTGCAGTCTCCGGCTAGCCCAAGGACTACCCGATCACACATCCCAAATTCTCCAACACTAGAGATCCCAAGCCTTTCACAGCCTACTCACAATCTTCTTGCACACTCGAACTTCCCATCAAACTTTTTGGGGCTTCAGCTTCACGCTTTTCCAGTGAAGCTGCTTTGAACTCCTGCCCAACCATCTGAGTTCGCCCCCTTCTCTTTTCCTTCTCATTCAGTCATAGGCGTGGGGAAATACTTGCAAAGTGGAGTTATATAACTTCATTTTGGGAGTTTGATCTATGCCCTTACTCCTTCCACTCTCTGACCTTTATAAACCGTCACTTACTCTCTACCTGCGTGTCAAACTTCACACCCACCTTCTCCCCATCTTCCTCATCTTTAAATCCTACAGACACCTTGGTGTGCACCTGGATGATAGGCTGGACTGGTCAATGAACACTGACTGTACCTCATATACCCTCGTTATATGCACATTAACTGGTGTTCATTGTCTACTGTGTTCAACTGCACTACCTCCATTACACACTACTGACTGTACTTATACTTTATATATTTTATTGTATTTGTATTTTTTGTATTTGCTTACTGTTTCTCTTAGTGTGGGGGGGCTTCAGCTGCACGCTTTTCCAGCAAAGCTGCCCCGAACTCCTGCCCAGTCATCTGAGTTCGCCCACCTTTTTTTTCTTTCTCTTTCAGTCAAGGGCGTGGGGAAATACTAGCAAATGGTGTATCTAGAGATGTTTGTTATTCTGTGCCTTTGCTGCTTTCTCTCTCTCAGTTCTCCCTCAGTTTGTTGTGTTGTTCTGCTACAAAATATAAATAAATATGCTATAAAAATACAGTTTAAAAAAAACAGAGGAAACAATATGATATCTAGTATTGGTGTAAGAATGGTATCTGTGAGAATATGCTAACAATGTTAAATATTGGAGGAATTCAAAATGAATCTGGTACCTAAAAATTAATTTGTACATCTCAGGAAATATTGAGAGATGTTTGACTTGCAGCTGCTTTAAACATAAGGCAAGGACATTAACAATAAATATACTGTAGAAAATGATTTACTGGTGAATAAATTAGAAATACATACAACAAGAATGTAAATGTTTTTTCCCCTTAGATAAGGCTGCAGATCCAATTGTTCATGGTCATAGGGAATTGTGGTAAAATGAATGCTGGTGCTGTTGTTTGTGATCACTCAGGTTTGTGGACGGTGGAGTGGGTGGATGCCGGTGTTTGCCGGGTGCCTCGGTGTCTGGTACCTTCTGGCTCTCTCCCTTTATTAGGCTGTTGTTAATCAGATCAACCGGAGTCATTAGTCACACTCTAATAATGTTTTATATTCTCTGTCTTACATAAATCCAGACAAAACTAATTCCATCTCTCTGCTTTTCTGTTTTCTCTATCTATCTCTTCTACATGTATTGAGATGCCCTGTTCCTGATGTTACCCAGCCTGGCTCTCCACTGCCCGCTGTGTTGCATACCTTCTACAACCCTGCACTTATCAACATTAACACACTTAGAATCTGTTTCTATATTAGCCATAGCTCTTCATTATCAATTATGTGCTCATCACCTTTTCACATTGATAGATTAGTACCTGTTTTTTTTTTAAAAGATGTCCTGTCAGTGGCACGAGTAGTTGCGGGAGCAACTGTTGTTAAAACCCCGATCTGAACTCGCAAAGTGCACCTACGCCACTTCCAGGACACTGCTGACACTCGGCGCATGTGGCAGGGCATCCAGGCCATCACCAACTACAAGACACCATCGCCTGCTATGCAACACCTTCTATGCAAGGTTCAAAGCACAGAACTACACGACAGCAAGGAAGACTACACCTTCTTCAAACAACCAGGCACTGTGCCTGTCCTCAGCTGATGTGTGGAGAACTCTACTGTGTGGAGTCAACCCACGGAAAGCCCCAGGACCAGACAACAAACCTGGCAGAGTGCTCAAAGAATGTGCAGACCAACTCACGGATGTTCTTACGGACATTTTCAACATTTCTAAGCACTGCAGTTGTGCCGATGTGCTTTAAGACGACCACAATCGTCCCTGTGACAAAGAAGTCTCAAGTGTCATGCCTCAATGACTACCGTCCCATTGCACTACCCCCATCATCATTACGTGCTTTGAGAAGCTGTTCATGACCGCACATCAAAAACCAGCTCCTCTCCTCACTGGACCCACTGCAGTTTGTGTATCGACAGACGATGCCATCTCGACTGCACTCCACCTGGCTCTCACCCACCTGGACAATAAAGACTGCTATGTTTGAATGCTGTTCATCAACTTTTCAGCATTCAGTTCAGCATTCAACACCATCATCCCTCAGCATCTGATCAGAAAACTGAGCTTGCTGGGCCTGGACTCCTCTCTCTGCAACTGGGTTTTGTACTTCCTGCCCACAATCAGTCAGGATTGGAAACAACACCTCCAACACCACCATACTGAGCACAGGTGCCCCCCAGGGCTGTGTGCTTAGTCCACTGCTGTTCACTCTGCTGACTCATGAATATACTGCAAAGTGCAGCTTAAACCTCATCATCAAGTTCGCTGATGACACTACTGTAGTTGGCCTCATCAGCAAGAACATCGAGTCAGGATACAGATAGGAGGTGCAGTGGCTGACGGACTGGTGCAGAACCAATAACCTATCTCTAAACATGGATAAAACCAAAGAGATGGTTGATGACTTCAGGAGAGCTTCAGGTGTCCACCACCCACTGAACATCAACGGCTCTGCAGTGGAAATTGTAAAGAACACCAAGTTCCTCTGTGTTCACTTTGCAGAGAACCTCACCTGGTCCCTCAACACCAGCACCATAACAAAGAAAGCCCAGCAGCGCCTCTACCTCCTGCTGAGACTGAGGAAAGCACATCTCCCACCTCCCATCCTCACCATGTTCTACAGAGGGACTGTAGAAAGCATCATGAGCTCCTGCATTACTGTCTGGTTTGGGAACTGCAACACTTCAGACTGCAAGACCCTACAGCGGATAGTGAGGACAGCTGAGAAGATCATCGGAGTCTCTCTCCTCTCCATCACCGAGATCTACACCACACGCTGCATCCGCAAAGCCACCAGCATTGCAGACGAACCCACCCATCCCTCACACGGACTCTTCGCTCTCATGCCGTCCGGCAGAAGATACAGGAGCATCCGAGCCTCCACTACCAGACTCTGCAACAGCTTCATCCACCAGGCAGTCAGACTCCTCAACACACAGAGACAGAACTGAACCCCCCCACCACCTTACACCTAACAAACTCACACACAACTGAACTGTACCCCCCACCACCCTTCACACACACACACATACACACACACACTCAGCACACTGAGACTGAAATGTCTTTATTCCTATCAGCAATATTTGCAGCTACTCCCAAAAACTATAAACTCTCTACCTCAATAACTCCTGTGATTATATATGTTCTATATTTTACAGTATCTTACACATCTGCACCTTATCCTCACTATACACTTTATTATACCGTACCGCATACTGCACTGTCCTGTCTTTTAAATTGTCTCGCCTTTTGTTTTTATTGTATTTATTGTAGTGTTATAGTCTAATGTTGCACACACCTTGCACTTTATTTTCACATCATCACACCTTACACTTTATGTTGTCTATTGTTTGTGGTCCCATGTTGCACCATGGTTCCGGAGGAACGTAATTTCACTACACTGTGTACCTGTCATTACACCTGTGTACTCAAATGAAATGACAACAAAAGCCTCTTGACTTGACTTTTTACATTCAAAAATTAGTACCTGTTACATTAGTTATAGCACTACATTTCCTGTCTGTACTGTTGTTTTATTTTGTTATTTGTTTGTTATTTGTTATTTGATTGTACTGAGTGGGTCTTGGTTCCTTCCTCTTAATGTAAGCGAGTTTTTTCTTGCCACTGTGTCACCACAATAATTGGCATCTCTGCTGCTCATAAGAGGCGTGGACCTGTTTTTCTCTGTAAAGCTGCTTTGTGACAACTTCTGTTGTAGCGCCATATAAATAAAACAAGCGCTATTTTGCTAGTATTTCCCCACGCCCTTACCTGAAAGAAAAGGAAAAGAAGAGGGGGGGGGGATTAGATGGTTGGGCAGGAGTTCGGGGCAGCTTTACTGGAAAAGCGTGAAGCTGAAGCCCCCCCACGCAAACAGGAAGAGAAAGGGAGAAATAAATGAAGGAGGAAGATGGGGAGGAGGTGGGTGCGAGGTTGTTCGACACGCAGGTAGACAGGAAGTGACGGTTATATAGGTAGGACTGTGGGAGGAGTAAGGATATGGATCAAACTCCAAAAATTACGTTATTAACTCCAATTTGCTAGTATTTCCCCATGCCCTTAACTGAAAGAAAAGGAAAAGAGAGGGGGGGACTCAGATGGTTGGGCAGGAGTTCAGGGCAGCTTTGCTGGAAAAGCGTGAAGCTGAAGCCCCAAAAAGGTTTGATCGGAAGATCGAGTATACAAGAAGATTGTAAGTAGGTCTGTAGCTGTGGTAGACTTGGAATCTCTAGTTGGAGAATTTGGGATGATGATCAGGTAGTTCTTGGGAGAGCCGGAGGCTGCGCTGATTCGACCTGGTGAATTTGTGTATGATTTGAGGGTATGTTACTTAATCCAGGATAGTGAGATCGCGCGGGGCTCTCGTTGACATCTCTGATGAAAAGAGAATAGGTGGTGGTTGGAAAGGGTGAGGAGATCAGAGTAGTGGATGAGAAGGAATTAAGGCAGAGAATTAATTAAGGCGGAGAGGTAAAATAAGAAGGGTAAGAACAAATGCTGGCAAGATGGATAGGGAAGAAAGATAGGGAAGTAATTAAGTGAGGTGTTTGGGGTGCTACCGGCCTATCCAAATATATGGGCTGTACTGGAATAACAGCATAGAGGATGGGGTCCAGGGAGTTAGAATGGGTTGAAGTGGAGTATAGTGTCGAACAACTTGTGGAATGATGCGCGTGGTGTAGCTTAAGGCCCCAAAGAGAAGGCTCCGCTCCACGTCGCAGAGCAGGAGTGACCAATAAAGGTAGACAGGGTGCCCACTGCGGTCCAACTCGAACGCGGGGAAGTGAAGAGAAGCAGGTCGATGACGGGCCGGAGGACGAAGATCATGGCGAAGATGATCAACATGCGCTGAAGAAAGAGCTAGTGGAAGCGCACTGTGAGAGAGCAGCGCAGCGGGGGCGGAGCCATCGCAGGTTCTGGCCAGCCGGGTAGAAGAGAGAGAGAGAGAGAGAGGAAAACAAGCCCGAAGGCAAAGAAAGCATTGAAGGGAGGGAGAGAGGAGGAGTCGCCATCAAACTCCCAAAATTACGTTATTAACTAATAAATAAAAAAATAAAATTGAATTGAAAAAAGAAATACATACATAAAACACATGGAATGACATTTTATACATTGACATATTTAAACTGAAACAAAGCAGCATTTTCCTACTATATAGATTTTCGATAGAAGATTTTCAATTAAAGAAAAATAGCCTACACCTAGTTTTAATCCTTGTTTGAGAATGTGCCCCAAATATATTTATGATGTAAATTTATTTACAGGCATGAATAAGCCTTTGTGTTTTTACACTTGAGAAAGAAAAGCTGCGACTGTTACTGTGTATCTACTGTTTAAGGAACAGGGCAGGATATCCCCAGGAAAAACATGAAGTATGAAACATGAAAAACAGTTACTGTAGTGTACTTTTGTAGATAATGCAAAACAAAATCAGTTTAGCTTATATCATTTTTTATAGAATTAAAAAAGTCTTCACAAAGAGAAATTACATTATCAACATTAAATCATTTGAAACTTACCATCAAAAAAACAGCTACAGCTTATATTGTCATTGTACCACTGAGCTTCACCTACAAAACAACAAATATTACAACATCTAGATCACAGAAAATGAAAACCCCACAAAACTAACAAACTCAGTCTAGGGACTGCTTTATGCTTACCTCGATGACTTTCCAAGAGATGTAGAGACAAGTTAAGAATCCATCTTTGTAACTGCTGACATGAACTACTTCAGAAATCCCCTCTCACTTAAAACTACCAGATCTCCACAGACTACCTGAGGGCCTGCTGATCATCTCGTCCTCAATATTCCTGGGTCCAGAATAAGAACAAGCTCAGGTGGAGCATCTTCACTGCCGTCGGGGGCTGTCTTATCCCCGGAACCTGATTTAATTTGCAGGTTTAAGAAACAGCGTAAGATGGATAATCAACAGCATATGCACATCTGAAAAGAGGAAATCCCCAGTTGTCTTCTTTCTGAGAATTGCTCACGCTCACTGACTTTTTAACTTTGACTCAAAGTTCTAAAAAGCTTGGCGGTTCTTTCATTCAAATGCAGCGCAGTTCCTGTTCCAAATATTGTCTGTTTGTTGCTTCCAAACTAAGCCTTTTGCAGCCAAACAAGCATTCTCTACCTCTCCCTCTTACTGTGAGCACAGGTGTGTATACAGCAGTAGTGGGAATTTGGAGTCATTATGGTAATAGTATAAAGTGGAGGTATCTGGGCTGTGTGGAGCTAAGGGTAGTGGGAGGCGGGTGGGTTGGCAGGCTCTTCTGTCTGAACCCGCAGCCCACTGAGACTGATTTAGCACAATGACTCACCTACTCAAGAGAAATTAGAGAAACGAAATTGCAGATGATAATGACAA
This sequence comes from Astyanax mexicanus, assembly GCF_023375975.1. Lineage (NCBI taxonomy): Eukaryota > Metazoa > Chordata > Actinopteri > Characiformes > Acestrorhamphidae > Astyanax > Astyanax mexicanus. Next base: position 29,609,549 of record NC_064409.1, on the reverse strand, counting down.
CACACACAGAGACACAGGCACACAAAAGTAGACTAGATAGGCAGGCATCTGAAAAAAACATTGTCTATCTGTGATCAGATACATAATAAAACGAAATAAGACGAAAATGACACTTTCACAAACTGTATGTGTGCATGTATCACAGTGTTGCTGGAAAGAAATGTGCACTAGCAAAACAGCAACCAGGCTGATACAATTAATAACAGAAGCTCCAAAAATCACAAAGAATATACACAAACACTAAAAAAGAATAAAAACTTTAAAAGCACAGAATTATTGATGTAATCCTTAATGCAATTCATAATAAATGAAATATGAATCATATGGCATTATGATTAGTTACTTGTTACAAAAGATCATGAAAAATACAGTATAATTGTTGTTACTCTAATTTCTCTAATTGGTCTTTTTTATTAAAAAATGGCAATGGCACTAGCATTCAGACACATTCAGAAAAATGTACTGTAATGTATTTACTTACATAAGTGAACAATGAATACAAATCTAGAAAAGGTATATTAAGTAGTGCTGGGCTGCAACGCTGTGATACTGTCTGCTGCTGCCACATTCATGACAACAAACAGTGTCGCATATAAAGTGTACAGTGCCATTCCTGTGCTAAATAAATAAAGAAAAAAGAAAAAAGGATTTATAAAATCATAGTCTAGATAAAGGGCACCCGTATCCAGGCAACAGCTACCTGCTGGAAGTGAGGAGGCTAGCAATAAGCACTAAAGCTAAACTTCACTGTCAATGAAAGTGATTTTCCTGTGTTTGTTCATTGTGTAGGAGGACAACATAATGAGTAACGTCATTCTAAAAAGAAACATGCCTGTTGTCTAATGTGTTCGTTATGAAACTCCGCTTCAGTTTACAGCATGGATTATGAGTGCATAACAACATGATGGCTGTCATGCTGCAGGGATGTGCATATACTGAGACATATGGATATTTAGTGCATATAGTACACAATGTTTTATTTAACACAGCTTAAACTAGTCAGTAAGTGCTAGCCATTGTATGGTACATACAATGTACTTTGATTTTGGGTTTTATTTTAATGTAATAAGGAAAAAATACTTCATGGCATGCTGTGAGGAATTGAACTGTGATCAGGATCTCTGCTTTATATAAGTGAATATAGCCATAAGCTATAGTTAATTATGGCTATAGCCAAAAATAAACAGTAGTAAATGTTAACAAAATTATTTTCATTATTTCTTTCATCCTGTCATGTCTGGTGCTGAAAGCACACCTGTGTCCCCCACACTCAGCTCTACCTGCGATAACCAAGCTTCCAACTACAATACCCAGAACGCACCACACCATGACATCACGCTCACTCCTGATCACATGACACCTCCAGGAAGTCCCGAATACTTATTATCCCTCAGTATAAATAGACCACGCTCATGCTTACTCCTTGCCGAGTAATTGTTTGGTTCGTCCTGCATTACAAAGCGTTTCTCTAGCCCTCTATTGTTATTCCGTGTATGATCTTGTTTTTGTGTTTTTCCGACTTTGATTTTTGCCTACGCCTGTGTTTTGGATTTCCGTGTATGACCTGGAATGTTTATCGTTTGTGGATTATTGCCTGCTCTGTGTTAAGATATTAAAATGGCATTACATTTTGTGACTTTTTAATGCATGCTACTTCTAACACTTGAGAGGAGCTAAGACATTGCACAGTGCCACTGCTGTAGTTTTACAATACTTGAAATAAACTGCATTTTATTGTATTTAAAACATACTGAGAAATGTCTAAGTATATCGTAAATATAATAGCAAATACTTCCACGTACGAAAAATAACACACACAGAGACACAGGCACACAAAAGTAGACTAGATAGGCAGGCATCTGAAAAAACTTTAAGCCTTAGCTTGAAGCTCTACCACACAACCCTTGGTTTAAATCCACCAAAAAAAAGAAAACACGGCAAAAATCCACAAAAGCACTGGATTAAAAGTTGAACAGTTTATTTCTCAAAAAACAGGTTGACACGGAATTGTTTTTTCCAAAAATTAACCAAAAGGGAGCTCTACAAAAAAAAGAGGTCAAATTGCTGTTTGACTTAAAGGGCTCCATCTTGTCCATCTCCAGCACACACTAAAACTCACCCCTCCCCAGGGCCGGAGTGGGCCCCTTTTTTAGCCCGGGTGTTTCATGCCCAAATCTGGCCCACTTTTTCCATGAAGGAGGAATTTAAGTAAATGAAACAGCGGCTAACTCTTACAATGCCTTTTTATTTCAAGTTCAAGTATATGTTGGTAAGTTAACAGAACACTCTTCACTTAAACATGTTTCATTCAAATTTAAATCAGACACTTAATATCAGACACTCTCAAACACTTAAAATGATTATTTGAACATGTAATGGTCAAAATATGGTTAAAAAAAAAAAAAAAAAAAAGGAAATTTTTTTAGGGGCTTTTCAGATTTTTTTTTTTAATTTATTTGATCAGATATAAGTTATACACGGGTAGCTTAAAGGGAAGTTGTGTTACAGCAGATTAAAATAGACATTAATTATTTTATGGCTCAAATTTCTTTGTTCTTTGTTTGTTGGATCTGCTGGTTTGTGGAGCGGTGTTTAAAGCAGGAGTGTGAGGTGAGCCCGGCTGATCAAAGACCCTGTTTTTAAAGCTGCGCTAAAAAGTGTAAGCACCCTTTGGCTCTAATTCAGGAACCATACATCCTACAGTAAAAAGTACCGTAATGGCCCATAATCCGAAGGTTAAGGTAGTTCGAATGATGTATAACATGTCTGCATTGGAGCAAATATAATACATACAAAAAATGCAAATATGGAAATTATAAATCATAATTCTAATAAACAAGGTATATTTCACCCTAAATGTTTATTGTCTGAAAGGAAAAACAGCTAAATAGGCTAGATAACTAAAAGGCAGAGTTATCTTTAAAATGACATATTGGGTGTCTATAATAATTCATAAACACAGCCAGATATTAACTATGACATATTTCTGGCCCGCCGGCGGGCCAGGGCATGTTAAGAGGTTAATGATGTGTATTGGGCTCAACAAATAAAAACTACACTAAGTCGACATTGCAAACGATGCGCAATAGCTGACAATTCAAGATTATTTCCATATCTCTCTCTATGTTTACTGGCTGCAGTTGGAGTCTGTCCTCTGGAAAACAAGTTTGTTAATTTTGCACATTTGGCAGCTTCTTCTTTTCTTCTTTCTGGCCTCTTTTTATCCTCCATCACAGCCGACTGACGCTTCATGCTATTCTGTTGCTGTATTTAATTTTATCGCTCCAGAAAAGACCACTCGTGGACGCAACCAACTCAAACATTTGGGAGAGGAGAATTCCCTCAGATGGTTAAACCCATCTAATCTACTGCGAAGCAGGGGCTGTGCTGTCAGTTGCATAGAGAATGCATACTTAGTTGAATGGAAATGAATGAAGAATAAGATTAGATAAGGGACAGATAAGTGTCAAAATTATTAACTCGAGATTGACATGAGCCGGCCAATCGGGAATCCTCCCGAATCTCCCAATTAGCCACTCCGGGCCTGCCCCTCCCTCTCCTGTTGTCTATGGAACTCTCAGCTCCTCACACAGCCTCTTTCTCATGTAATTACCCACCTATTCTATTGTAAATATATGTGTAAACACCTTAAATTGTACATATTTACCAGATCCTTCAAACAAAGTGAACTGTAATTAGTAATTAACTGAAATATTATTAATAGTGAATAACAGAAATATTACATTTTTTACAATAATCCAACAACCAAATAAACATTTTATATACTGTTATGCCGTGTAGTGCATCAATGGAAGAGACACACATGGTCTGCATGGGTTTAAACTGAAAGTTTACTAAAGAACGCCTGTGTCCATTCCTGGTCTTCCAGGTCACCCCTTTGCCTAATGCCTTATGGGTAATGTAGTACAATAAAGCAACACAAAACAACACATCTCCCCCCCTTAAAAAAATGTTTGTTTGTTTTTTTTCACTCTAACCCAACTAAGACGTAATGTACTTTGCATTACTTTATTCTAAATGCTCAGTTTTAAACATCCTAAATATCAAGATTATGAACTCTTTTACACACAACTAAGTCACAGTCTCTAGTGTTCAGCAACTTTCAATGAGTCTCTTGGGAGGCTGAACCATGCGCTTTGGCCAGCACAGTGTCTTGGCATGAGAGCAATGGACAATTGCTGGCACTTCCGGGTCCACAGTATGCTTCAGGGTGTTGTCTCCGGCTTGTGGCATTGTGTCGGGCTGGTCCACCCCTGTCTGGCTTGACATTTGTGGCTTTAGATCAACTCAATTTCTTATCCTAGACCCTCCATGCTCTGTCTAAACTTCATAAGAGCGTGGTGCCACCTCATTTTGCACATTTGGCCATTGGACCTAGGATAATGTGGACTAGATGTTGTGTGCTGAAAACCCCATTCTTTTGCAAAGTCAGCAAATTCACTGCTTGCTAATTGTGAACCATTATCCGATATCAGTTCACATGGGACTCTATGTCTTGCAAATAAAGTCTTCAGGAACACAATGATTGCCTTGCTAGATGTTGTTTGCAAGGTCTTGACCTCAGGGTAGTTTGAGAAGTAATCCGTCACCATATGGCTCTTTCAATGGCAGTCGAACAGACCTGCTCCTACTCTGTAGAATGGTCTACCTGGCAGAGGGTAAGTCATAAGGGGTCCTGGCTGCTGTTTTGATCGGTAAGTCAAGCATATTTCGCATGAGGCTGTGATCAGACCAATGTCTTGGTTTATTCTCGGCCAATACATGACTTCGCGAGCTCTGCGTTTACACTTTGCTTCCCCCAGGTGCTCTTCACGTATCGTCCTGAGCATGTCTTTGCGCGTTGAAGACGAAATTACAAACTTGTTGCCCTTGAATACAATGTTGTCGACCACCGTCAGCTCTGTTTTGCAGGTCCAGTAATCTTGAACTCGCAGTGGACAGTCGCTCTTGTGTTCGGGCCAGCCTTGTTTGATCATCCTCTTGAGTTCTGTCAATGTGTCGTCCTTTTCAGTTTCTTGTCTGAATTGTTCTGATCTTTCACTTGAAACAGGAAGTGATATCATGATCATGTCAACATATGCTTGTATGTCAGCACATTTTTCTTCTGGTTTGCAGGTTTGTCAACAGCCCGTAACAATGTATCAGCTGCATACATCTATTTTCCTGGTGTATATGTCAATTTCACATTGTATTTCTGCAGTCGTATTAACATATGCTGTATTCTCAGAGGACAGTTAGTCAATGGCTTGGACATAATGGCGACCAATGGTTTATGGTCTGTCTTTGCATTTACAGTCTGCCCATATACATACTGATGGAAACATTCACATGCATACGTGGTGGCGAGCAATTCCTTCTCGATTTGCGCATAATTGACCTCGGCGCTGGTGAAAGCTCTTAATGCGTAGGCCACTGGTTGCCATGTTTCCTCGTGCAACTGTAGAAGGACGGCTCCCAAGCAATACTGAGAAGCATCCGCATAGATTCTTGTCTCTCGTTTGGGATCATATAACCTAAGAACTGGCTCTGAGGTGAGTATCTGTTTCAGGTTCTAAAAAACACTCCTCTTGCTGTTGTAGCCACATCCACTCATTTTTCTGCTTCAGCAGCATCCTGAGTGAAGCCAAATGGTAGACAGTGGGGATATGAACTTAGCTAGGTATGTGACCATCCCTAAGAACCTCCTCACCTTGCCTTGTTCTGGGGCCTCTCTATATTGACTATGGCTGATGTCTTTCTGGGGTCAGGACTCACCCCTTTCTCCGACACAACATCTCCAATGAACGTCAGAGACTTGACTGCAAATTCACATTTGTCTCTGTTTAGCTTCAGGTTGACACTTCGTGTACACTCAAGCACTTGTGTCATGTTTCTCTCTTGTGGATCCCCACACTATCACATCATCCATCATGGTTGTGACTCATGGAATGTGCTCGAATATGGTGTAAATGGTCTTGTGATAGACCTCTGGAGCAGATAGGATTCCATATGAAAGACGGAGGAATCGGTATCTTTCTTCTGGCGTGTTGAAAGTAAAGAGCCTTGAACTGGCATCGTCGAGCTTCCGAACCCCGAAGACGCATTGAGTTTACTGAACCACTTGGCTCCTGCGAACTGAGACATAATCTCTTCACGGGTTTGCAATTTAAAATGCTCTCGCTTGACTGCTTTATTCAGATCTCTGGGATCCAGGCATATGCATAATGCACCATTTTTCTTTTGTACAGTGACGAGGGAACTCACCCATCTGTCGGTTCATTGATTTTCTGTATAACTTTCAGCTTTTCCATTCTTGCTAATACATCGTTCAGTTTTTCTCTCAGTGCGAACGTAACTTTTCGGCATGCGTGAACTACTGGTGCAACTGTCCCTCAGAAACATCCTTGAACTCTGACATTAAACTGTCTTGATCACTGTTTTCCGTGTTCTGTTTGTCTGTTGTCTGCGACGCCATCATAAACACTCTTTTCATGAGATTGGGTTTCTCACATGCTGTTAAACCCAATATTGGTTGCACTTTCTTTTCAACGATCAGCAACTCTGCCTTTAACATCTGGCCTTTGTGTTTGAATGTAGCTATACAGCTGCCTTTAACTGGCACACTTTCTCCAGTGTAGCCTGTCACTTTTACTTTCACTGGGTATATCTTTCTTTTTATTTTCAGCGTTTTGTAATCAGCAAATGACAACAACTTCACTTGTGCTCCTGTATCCAACTTAAACGGTATTATTGTCTCATTTACAGTCACTGGAACAATAAATTTTTCTTTTTCAGCATGGGATGCCTGCACTACATCTACAAAAAACTCATCTAGTTCCTCGTCCACTGTATTCACTTTTTTCTTAGTCTCAGCCGTGCAGCATTTTGAATAATGGTTTCTCTTCCACAATTATTACACGCTCTCCCATAAGCTGGACATGTTCTTGGCGTGTGACTGCCTCCACATTTCTTAAAACAAAGAGACACACATGGTCCGCGTGGGTTTAAACTAAAACTTTACTGAAGAACACCCATGTCCGTTCCTGGGGCCTCATTTATAAAACTCTGCGTAGGTTCTGGAGTGAGAGTGTGCGTACGCACAAAAAACAGGAAATGGCGTACGTCCAAAAAAAAATCAGATTTAAAAAAGTGTGCGTACGCACACCTGAACGCAGTTTCCTCTTTATAAATCACAATCTGCTTATAAATGTGCGCAGCTGACCAAGCCTCGCGCTCCGCCTCCGTACCGCCCACATTTACCCATAAAAGGTCCATGCAAATCACCCAATGAATATTTAAATGAGTGATTCCCCATTCATTCTGATCGGGATGATGGAGGAACGCAAAGCAAAGAAGCGAAATTTTGGAGATTGTGAAGTGGAAGTCCTTGTTTCAGAGGTTGAGGCAAGGAAGGATGTGTTGTTTGGTGGCCTTAGTAGTGGCATTACCAACAAACGCAAGTTTGTTGAGTGGCAGCATGTGGCTGCAGCAGTAAACAATGTGAGCTCCACAAGCCGAACTATTGCAGAGGTAAAGAAAAGTGGTCAGATTTAAAAGTCGACGCAAAGAAGCAAATTGCTTTGCACAGAAAAAAATTTACTGCAACTGGAGGAGGAAAGGCTACACCTGCACCGTCTCTTTTTCACGAGAGGATGGCTTCAATAATTGGGGAACCCCTGTTAAGCGGAGTGGTGAGTGAGAAGGAGGGTGACACGGACTTAGCTGATGAACCCTGCACAGAAGAACCAGGTAACTTTTTTAAACATATATATTTTATATATTTGAATAAAGACGTGAAAACTAGGATTGCTACTTAGAATTGTTTATTGAACATTTTTTAAAGATGGGACTGTGGATGTTGAGAGTGGCCATGAAGTGGAGGACTGCCAACCCGGCCCCAGCGGCATCTCCGGTGCCGCTCATGCCTCCAGCGGAGTCTCCAGTGCTGCTCATGCCTCCAGTAGTGTCTCCAGTGCCGCTCATGCCTCCAGCGGAGTCTCCAGTGCTGCTCATGCCTCCAGTAGTGTCTCCAGTGCCGCTCATGCCTCCAGTGGTGTCTCCGGTGCCCCACGTGTCTCCTTCCATGGTCGTGTTCTTACTGAAGCTGTGCTGCAAACACAAGTCAGCACAATTGCAGCAATTGAAAGGCTAACAACTGAGATGAAAGAAATAAAGGGGGTACTATCAGAAATGTGAAGCACATTAAAAGAACTTGTTAAAAAATACCTTTGCGTTGATCTTCAGTTATTCACAATCGAAGCATCACGCCCTCGCGCAGTCTAACTGCTTGGAGAGAGTCTGGTGGGTAAGGGTGTGGATCTGGTTCAGGGTCCTCAAGTTGGTTGGCAGTTAACAGGGAGAGACCATTTTTCTGTGCTATACTGTGTAGCACAGCACATGCTCTCACAATCTGGCAAACCTTTTCTGGACGGTAAAGCAATCTCCCACCTGATGCATCTAAACAACGCCATCGGCCTTTTAGCAGCCTGATGGTGCGTTCCACAACAGAGCGCGACAAAGCGTGTGCATCATTGTAGCGTCTCTCTTGTCTGCTGTGTGGGTTGGGGAATGGCGTAAGAAGCCAGCGCTGGAGGGGATAGCCACTGTCGCCTATAAAAATGGTGCAGAAATAAGGCTGCTAATAGATTATTGTATAAAACTGCTTAAAGTCTTGAATAACCACTTTAAAGTTTTCACTTACCAAGAAGCCAACCATCCGGCACAGCTCCGTTTTCAAGCCGGTTTCCTCCACTACTATTCCTCAGAATAAAGGAATCATGTGTTGAACCAGGCCATCGAGCAACCACATTGGTTAAAATCATGGTCGCATCACAAATAACCTGTACGTTTATAGAATGAAATTGCTTTCGGTTGATGAAAGCAGCTTCATTCTGGCTCGGCGCTCTTATTTGGGAAACCGGCCACTGCTGCAAATTGCGCTTTGATTTGAGCCTGTTCATTTGCAGTGTAAGGAAATCTGATGTACTGACTTGTCAATCTGATTATGCCAGCTAATACGGCTGGCATTATGGAGCTTAAAGATGGTTGAGATATTCCTGACCTGTCTGCTAATTCTCTCTGAAAGCTACCTGTCGCCAGGAATCCAAGAGTTGTTAGCACCTGTAAGTGGACATGTATTGCCCGATTTCGCAACGTTGGTCTCTGTAAATCTGTCCCCAACTCGGCACACAGTTCCATGAGAACGGCTCTTGGAAACCTAAATCGGCTTATTAACCAGTCATCATCATTCGCAAAAAAATCTTCATGATCTCTGAAAACACGTTGTCGCCGTATTTGTCGGTTAGCTACGTCCTCAAGTAATGCCAAAAACGCCATTATAACAGACAGTGCCTCACTATTTTCTGCATATTTATAGAGCTGTTATTTTATGCAATTAGGTACAGCTGTTTATGATCGTAATTATCAGCAACTATTACCAGCCCTTAACACTTTCCTCTCTCTTTACTATAGAGTATAATTTGTTGCAATAATAATAATAATAATAATAATAATATTTACATATATATATATATATATATATATATATATATATATATATATATATATATATATATTTATAGCACCTTTAGATTTTACAACTGTGAGATAAAACAGATAATACAAATAAAACTGAAATAAACTACAAAGTGAAATATACAAGTTAGTGGAAAATTAACACTACATATACATATACAATAATACAGAATAAGATACAGAAATAATTTTAACTATACATGCAGAAAAAAAAATTGAAATGCTTAATCTTCCTTTGTTAATTTTGATTTATGTGGTAACTAATTTGCGGAAGGAAGAACAATTTTGCGTCCGTCTCCTCGTCTTCCTGCCTGGGTCACCCGTGACAGAAAGACGACCTTAACATGGACGTAGCAGGTTTTCCGTGGACCGGAACCAGGATGGTCATTCGCTGTACTTCAGGCGGGATCCCGGCGCAGGAAACCTCGAGGCCTCATGGACGCCGCAGGCCTCGGGGTAAGCGCTCTAAGGGATCCTGCCAGCCGGAAAAAGACCCCTTTTCCGGGGAGGATTTTCTTGCGGGGGCGATGAGGACTCGGTGCCTCCGAGTACCTGAGGCTCAAGGAGCGGGACCCGTGGGACTTCCTGGGGTGCGAGCCCAGCAGTTCTGAGGAGGAGGAGGACTTTCTCCCTACACCAGCTCGTCTGCCGCTGTCTCCAGGGGCTGTTCTGCCTCCAGCACACATGTGTCCACCCTGGTTCCTGGAGGAAAGGGCATTCACCTCTGGGAGAACTGCAGCAGCACCGGCCTTCCAGACGCCGACTCCCGTCCGTTCCCCTGCGACCAAGACTCTCTCCTCACCGGCGGTTCCAGTACTAGCTTCCCTTGTGGCTAAGGCGTTAGCATCCCCGGCGCCTCTCAAGCTAGCGTCTTCAGTGGCTTAACTGCGCTCCGAGACTGCAGCGGTGGCTGAACCGTGCCCCGAGACTGCAGCGGTGGCCGGACCGCGCTCCGAGACTGCAGCGGTGGCCGAGCCGCTCTCCGAGACTGCAGCGGTGGCCGAACCGCGCTCCGAGACTGCTGCGGTGGCCGAACCGCGCTCCGAGACTGCTGCAGTGGCCGAGCCGCTCTCCGAGACTGCAGCGGTGGCCAAGCCGCTCTCAGAGATTACTATTCCAGTCCGGGTTTTTGCGGCACCCGCGGTCTTGAGCTCCGCAGCTGCAGCGCCAGCCCCTCAGGCTGAGGAGCCGGCTTTCATGGCAGCTGCAGAGCTGGATTTAGCCGCTAAGATCCAGCCTCTCTCCAGGACTATCTCCGCGGCCGCTCAGCCGCGCTCTGGAACTCCCTCCGCGCTGGACTCCCAAGCCTGCGTGTCTGCTCCAGCAGTTCAAGCCTGCGTGTCTGCTCCAGCAGTTCAAGCCTCCGTGTCTGCTCCAGCAGTTCAAGCCTCCGTGTCTGCTCCAGCAGTTCAAGCCTCCGTGTCTGCTCCAGCAGTTCAAGCCTCCGTGTCAGCTCCAGCAGTTCAAGCCTCCAAGTCTGCTCCAGCAGTTCAAGCCTCCGTGTCTGCTCCAGCAGTTCAAGCCTCCAAGTCTGCTCCAGCAGTTCAAGCCTCCGTGTCTGCTCCAGCAGTTCAAGCTTCCAAGTCTGCTCCAGCAGTTCAAGCCTCCGTGTCTGCTCCAGCAGTTCAAGCCTCCAAGTCTGCTCCAGCAGTTCAAGCCTCTGTGTCTGCTCCAGCAGTTCAAGTCGCCGCGCCACCAGCACCAGCTCCCGCTGCCAGAGTCGCTGCGCCGCCAGCACCAGCTCCCGCTGCCAGAGTCGCTACCCCACCGGTTCCTGCTCCCAGAACTTTGTTTGGCCCCAGGGCCCGTTTACCCACGCAGGCACCAAGGCCCCCGGACTTTGACCCCAGAACTGTGCCCAGGCTGGCTCCTTGGACTTCCACACAGACTTTTGCCAGTCCTGGGCACCCACCTATGTTTTTTGTACCCCTGTCTCTCCCTGTCTTGGTCCCCGTGTCTGTGTTTGTTCCAGTTCCCGTCCCTGGTGGTTTCTCCGTGCCTGTCCCTGTCACTGTGTTCATGTCTGTCCCCGTTGATGTTCTCGTCCCTGTTCCAATGTCTGGTCCCATCCAGTCTCTGTCCCCTTGCCAGTCTAGTGTCCAGTCTTTGGTCCCGTCACCTGTCCAACCCTTCGACCAGTGTCCTGTCCTGTCTCCGTCCCCTGTCCAGTCTAGTGTCCAGTCTTTGGTCCCGTCACCTGTCCAACCCTTCGTCCAGTTCCCCGTCCAACCTCCATTCCCTGTCCAGTCTCCGTCCCCTATCCAGTTCCCTGTTCAGTCTCCAAGCCCTGTCCAGTTTCCCTTCCAGTCTCTGTTCCCCGTCCAGTCTCCATGTCAGTCCCCGGTCTCGTCTCTTGTTTTCCCCGGCCTCTCCCCGCCGCCAGCCCCCGGGGTTCGTTCTTACGCGCCTCGGGAGCTGCGCATTTAGGGGGAGGCTTTTGTCACGTCCTCGCCCTGTTTTTGTCTCATGTCTCTGTGTGTTATTCCCACATGACCTGTGCTCCTCTGTCTCTTGTCAGTAGTTTTCCACCACGTGTTTCTCATTTGTAGCTCCGCCCCTTCCCCAGGTGTTTCCAATTCTAGTGTGTTTCCTGTTTTTTTAAATAGATCCCCTGTGCCACTTGTCCCTCGTCGGTCTTTGCACCTTCCTCTGTTGTTTTGTCGCTCCTCGTAACTCTTGGTTATTCTCCTCGTTCCCTAGTTCCTTGCTCTGTGTTTTTCTCTGTTTATTTCTTGTTTGGTTTTTTCTAGTTTCTTGTTTAGCTCCTTGTTCCCTAGCTCCCTGTATATACCCTGCTTTGTGTTATTTCTAGTTTAGCTCCTTGTATATATATTCCCTGTTTGTTTATCATTATTATTATCTCTAGTTTGTTTAGTTGATGTTCTTTAGTTTCTCTCGTTTGTTTTGGTTTTGTGGTTATATGTTTATCTATTTTCAGTTATTTAGTTTATTCCCCAGTTCCTTATATATATCTCCCTGTTTTATGTTTAAGTGTTTACTTGTTTCTTGTTTCTTTGTTTATTTATACATATTTATTAAATGATTCATGTCGCCCTACCTGCACTTGCGTCCGTCTCCTCGTCTTCCTGCCTGGGTCACCCGTGACAAGTGTATTTTAATAAAGGCATTACTATGAAGTACATTGCTACAGTAATTCTCTTAAAGTATGATTCATCTAATATTTATCTAAAAAGATATTTATCTACTATTTGAGTTGGAGACTTTTATTACTATGGAAAGAGTTGAAGTAAATTTCACTGCAACAAGGGTTTAATAATGTGTTTAAAGTCTACCTAAGTGTATTTGTCATGTCTGGTGCTGAAAGCATGTCTCCCACATTCAGCTCTATCTGCGATTTCCACAATACCAACTAAAATACCCAGAACGCACCACACCATGACACGACATGACGCTCACTCCCGATCACATGTTGCACCACATGACACCACCAGGAAGTACTGATTTTGCTCAGTGTATAAGGACCATGCTCACGCTCACACCTCGCCGAGTATCTGTTTGGTTTATCCTGCAATACAAAGCGTTTATCTTTTTTCTATTTTTTTTGCCTGTTCCCTTGTGTTGGATTTCCGTAAATGACCTGGACTGTGTTTACTACTTTGGATTTTTGCCTACCCTGTGATACTGCCTGCCTGTGTATGAACTCTGGACTGTCTCCCGTTTATGGTATGGTTTCTCTACGTTGTGTACTACTGGTATTGACCCTGGTTTCGTTGACTACCCCTGTCTGCTCTATAACTTTTAATAAAGTTATTTTACTGTATCTGCACCAGTCTCGTTCCTGTCTGGCCCTGACAGTATTTAAAATAATTCTATTTTAGTACCATTTAGTACACTAAACACAATTAAAGTACAACTTTTGTACAATTTGTTTGCAATTAAAGTTAAATAAGTACAAAGTATGGTGAAAGTTGCTCCACTTTAGCATATTTTACACTAATAAATAGTGCAGCTATGGGTACACTTTAGAGCATTGTAGCATAATAAAGTTAAGCATACTTGTATCATTTTTTTTGTCCTAAACCATAATGCTTGCTTAGTTTGTTTCTGATAATTATTTAATCTAAGGATAACACATAAATGCAGTTTGCACAATGCTTCCAGTACTTAGAACAGTATCTGTAGTTAAATACTGTTACTCTTTCTTATACAGTAGGTGACATCTGATTATAAGGGAGACCAGGAACAGTTGTAACATGGGATGGTGGTAACAGCTTGAGTTCTTCTTATTGTAATCATGTTACAGTCTTTTTGCTAACAAAAAATGTGTTACATTGTGTAACTCCTAGAGAATGTTATCACCAAAAGTGTTTTTTTAATGTAAAAATCTAACTTTTTATATCCAGTGTGTTTTTTTTTATTCTGTCCTAAGATTAAATGTCTAGAAAATCCAAACATGTATTATAAGAATCAACAGTTTTAAAAGCTAAAAATATAAATAATTTACATGTGTCAAACTAGCATACAGCTTAGTTCATCTTGGCTTGTGATAATGGGAGGGATGTGATGCCTCCTAAAAGCAATGTATAAAGAAAGAAATATTGGAAACTATTTGCCATTAGCCATTTTTCCCTGTACATTGTACAGGAATTGGGAGAAACATCAATGGCATACATGTCTAAACTAAATACCTGTGAATCTGATTCCTTAAATATTTTGATCAATTGCTCAATTTAACGCAGTCTTTTTTTTGCATGTACGCTTGCAAAATTTCATAACCAGGTGGTTGTTTCTATAGCTCTTGGTTGCAAAGGTGTTGCTGGTTAGTGATTATGGTATCCCAGGGGGTTGCTATGGTATTTCTAAGGTGTTAATAGGTGGTGCTATAGTGGTTAAGGTGCTAAGGTGGTTGCTATAGTGTCGTAAAATTTTTGCCAGCTGGTTGCTAAGGTATCCAAGATGGTTGATATGGTGTTACTAAGTGGTTGCTAAGAAGTTGTTAGAGTTGTTAGCTGAATTGAACAGTTCTGTCATCATTAAAATTGTATGTAGACTTCATGCAACTATTTATATCACAATGAGTAATTTAATTGATAGTCACAGCGCTTTTTTAACAGTAAAAACACAATATTTTCTAGAACTATGTTTAACCCTTAGAACCCTACGGACGGATTTTCTGTCCAAAATCGCACCTTGTATTCTCAGCACTGTAACAAAATGCTGTGAAATCCACAGAAGTATACTGTGTTTCTGCACAATTAACTACTGTAAATATGTGTACAGTATATACTCTGAATGCAGCCAAAACCACAGTCATTAACTTGAAAATGATAAAACCACAGTAATAACCCCACTACTTTAGAAATTCACAGTAATACACTGTAATAATCCACTAATGAACAATCAAAGGGGGGACAGTAGTCATTTTGGTTTATTTTTTCAACACACCTAGAACCTGAAGAAGAAGAAGAAGAAGAAGAAGAAGAAGAATGTGGCCTTCTATGAACTCTGACCAAAATGCTATTGAGCATCTTCAGAAAGAGCTGTAACATGTTGGCAAAATGCATCCTTGAATCCTGAGACAACTGGACCATTTTACTCATGAGGAGTGGGCTAAAATACCTTTCATAGCATTTTTATTTATAATAACCTTTTCAGATTAAAGTTATTTCTGTGACCGTTAGGCTTTTTCTTTTATTTACAGAGGGGTACCAACAATTCTGTCCATGTATGTACTGTATATTCAGGGCATCTGCAGGGTTTCTGAGTTAATATTAAATGTTGAAAACTTATGAGATATGCCACATCACTACACTCAGCACTCTCTAAGTCAATGGCAACTACATCAGTTCTGATAAGCACCTTTAGAATTTTCATATATGGTAAATATTTTTCTTTTTCCTAGCATAAGAGTTCTAAGAGCACTTGCACTGTCGAAGGTAAAAAAAAACTCCAGCAAGCCATCACACAACCCTAAAACCATTACAGTTCTGTTCCACATGCTATCACCCCAAATTATACTTACCATGATGATGATGTGATGGGTTGATATAGGAGTATTCTCCACATGCACCTCATGGCCTGTCCTGGCTAAAAAATTGACTCCTGAGTGGTCCTGAGGAATCTGCCGGAAACGTGAGTCGAGGAGTGTGGAGGGTATTAGTTTGGCTATCCGGGCTCTGGACTGGGCATGGAAAACTGCACTATGCTCCAAGCCTTTAGAACCAACTTGCTGATACACTGGGGCAGCTGGCACAGTGTTGTCATGTTGTGGACGATAACTCTCATCATCTCCTGAGAAGCTTCCTGGAAGAAAAAGTGCAAAACTATCTAAATATACATACATAAACACCAAAAAAATAGATAATACTAGCACATATATCTACACCCAGAACAAATGTTTTGAATTTCAGTGTGTAGTATTACACACAGGGCACACAGCTAATATTTAGAAATATTTTTTCATTGGGCTGTCCTTCAGTCATTCAAAATCACTATCCATTGCTTAATCAGGGAAGTTTAGCTTGTGTGTACAACAAAAAATGAACCTGCTTCCTTTCAGCCAGCCAGTGCATGATAAATTTATCCAGCACAGAATTACTTAATTGCAGTTTTCTGCCAGCATGAAGTCACAGTTTACAGCAACAATGATAGTGACTTGGCCTACAACACTGTGACCAGAACATTCACTATTGCATAACATACACTACCTGCCAAAAAAAATATTTTGCTAGACCGCCTTTAGTTTGAATGCGTCACGCGTTTCGATAAGCTTCTGCAATGTCACAAGATTTATTTCAATCCTGTGTTGCATTAATTTTTCACCAAGATCTTGCATTGATGATGGTCTGAGCACTGCACAAAGTCTTCTCCAGCACATCCCAAAGATTCTCAATGGTCTGGACTCTCATGCTGGTCTGGACTCTCATGCTCCCTGAATCACTTTTTCACAATTTCAGCCTGATGAATTCTGGCATTGTCATCTTGGAATATACTCGTGCCATCAGGGAAGGAAAAATCCATTGATGGAATAACATGGTCTATAGTCAGTATATTCAGGTAGTCAGCTGATCTCATTCTTTCAGCACATACTGTTGCTGAACCTAGACCTGACCAACTGCAGCATCAACCCCAGATCATTTACTTAGTGTTAGTGAAATTTATTGAATATTTAAAACTTTTTTTCTAAATAAAAAACTGAAAAGTGGGGCGTGCAATATTATTCGCCCCCCTTACATTAACACTTTGTAGTGCCACCTTTTCTGCAAGTCGCTTGGTGTATGAGTCAGTTTTGCACATCGAGAGACTGAAATTTTTGCCCCATTCTTCCTTGCCAAGCAGCTGGAGCTCAGTGAAGAGTGTTTGTAAACAGCAGTTTTCAGCTCTTTCCACAGATTCTCGATTGGATTCAGGTCTGGACTTTGACTTGGACCTACTAACAGCTGGATATGTTAATTTGTGAATCATTCCATTGTAGATTTAGCTTTATGTTTTGGATCATTGTCCTGTTGGAAGATAAATCTCTGTCCCAGTCTCAGGTCTTTTGAAGACTCCAACAGGTTTTCTTCCAGAATGGTCCTGTATTTGGCTCCAGCCATCTTCCCATCAATTTTAACAATCTTCCCTGTTCCTGCTGGAGAAAAGCAGGCCTAAACCATGATGCTGCCTCAACCAGTGGAGTTTGACAGTGGATATGGTGTGTTCAGGACACATTTCCTAATATAAATCAAAGCCCACCCTATAGTGACCTAGAACAACATTTGCGGAATTACTTTTAATCACAAATAAACCTTTTTTTCTGTACTTCTGTTTATTATTAGTTACATCCAACTGCAGGTCACTTACAACCTAAGCATGTTACTTCCCAATTACATTTACTGTGAAAAAAAGATGCATGCAATGTCTGAATTATATACACATATAACAAAAACTGATCAGTTATTATCTAATATTTAAAACAATATAACAAATTTGGTTATTATTATTATTATTATTATTATTATTATTATTATTATTATTATTATTGTTGTTGTTGTTATTATTATTATTATAAAGCTGACACCCAAAGAGGCAAAAGCTCAGGTCAGTGAAGCTGCTAACTGCAGGACATTTCTAAACAGGCAATGTTTAACACTATAATGTGTAAGTTTTTTTTTTCATTCAGTGGATTTAAAATTGAACAAAGGGTGCACAAATTCTGCAAGATGACTGTTGGTGACCTAAAAATAATATTAGAGCTTTTACTAAAGGACCAGATATATTATTCCATCAGTAAATCTATTCCTCAATAAAGTATGCAAAATAGTACAACAACAACTGATTTCATTTAATAATGTAAACTATTTACTTGTTTATAACTTTTTTTAATGATAAACAAACAAATTATTTGACTATTGATACTCTTTAAGAATTACTCATATATCCCATATTCAAATTCTTGCTTCTCTTAACCTGTTCTTTCTTTTGATCAGTTCAGTCCTGATCAATTCAGTTGATTTGAGTCTTCTTCACATTTCCTCTCTCCAGCTCACTCTTCTACCCCTTCTCAATAATAAATGACATGAAAAAACTTCAGAAAAAAAACTTCAAAAGACCCTAACTCTAACCCTGAAATATTAAATTAAGTTAATTTTGCAACATTCACAAATCACCTATTAAAATGAACAACTTTTGCAACATTCTCTTTCTCTTTATACTTTTCACAAACTTGTTTAAACATTGTTACTCTAAGTTTCTGTATTGTTGCTCAAAACACTGCCTGAAATCCCTCTATTTTCTCAGGACAAGGTCTTACTGTGATCTACAAATGAACAGAAGTCAGGTTAGATCAGTGTTTCTTAACCCTGTTCCTGCATATTCCAACTGTTACACATATTCTAGAGCTTTCTCTAATTTAAAGGAACTTTAATTTAAGTAAGTATTGGTTTAATGTGTGTAATCCACTGCTGGATATACATAATAATTGATTTATGGTCCATAGGGGGCTAAGAGTTTTTAACAAGTGAAATCAATAAAGAACTGTTTATTAGCTGATCAGCTGAATTCCGTAAAAAAAACTACAATTTTAGGGCAGTGATCAGGGTTAAGATACTGCCAACATAAAATATAGAACTACATTCTGGCTATCCACTCCAGCTCTAGTTAGCTAAATGGACTGTAAGTTCATAATAGCTTACAGTAAGTCATGCAATCCTAAATTAATAAACACAATTTAAAAATGAATTAGTTATTGGCTGATCAGGGACATCAGGGCAAGTGGAACATTACATATATATTTTTTTTTTTTATTAAACCTTGACTATCTATTTAATTTTAGAAAAAATTAAAGTTAAAGTTAAAGTTAAGGTAACTGACTAGACACAAGCTTCAGTTTATTAATCACACAGTGGGTTTGATCTGTGTGTTTTGATTCGGAGACGAGTGTTTTTAACCAGCTATCAGAAACAATCTTGTCACAGTTTACATGGTTAGCTCAGTTACCTTTCTTTTAGAAAAATCCCTGTATATTAAAAGATTTTCCATTCACCCAGCGGCCTGTCTCCTCATTAATAGTACAGCTGAGCTGAGCGGAACCACGTCCCACCCATACCCCTCGGTTCCTAGGCTAATGGTTTTAAAGGTAATATTGACTGAAAAGTAATTTCATTTGGACAAAATGTGTCACACCATATGAGTGCAAAATGTAACTGAAGCAGGAGTGCTAGGTATACTTAATATTTCTGAAAGAATAAAGAGTGATAATTGTAACTTTTAGTGTCCCTCTTAGGTGTTGTTCTTCCTCCTGAAAGAAGGAGAAGCCCCACTCCCCAAATGTCTTCAAACAATAGCCCATTTTAAAAAGTATGGCGTCACACCATATGATATTCATTTTTGCGACAAAATGTTTAAGTCAAGGCTTTCTTTCAAATATTCTGCCCGACCTTTTAGCTAAGTAGACTCACAAGCAGGGGCGTCGCCTGGCCTGGGCTTCCAGGGCTTTAGCCCGAATAATTTTCTAGCATCCCCGAATCGTTTCGCTCAGCTGTATTATTAATGAGGAGACAGGCCACTGGCCGTGTGTGAATGAAAAATCTCCTAACGGCAATCATGGAGCCAGTTCAAGGAAAAAGTTCTGCCTTTCAGGAGAAACAGACAATCAGCTTGCTGGTTATTCGGAGCGCCGTGGGCTAGTAGGGAACCCACCCCCGGCCTCGCTGAGGAGGATTTTTGAAAGTTTTTGAGATCTTGCAGGGTTGCAGCGCTGATGTTAAAACATATATGGATATTTGGCGATTTTTCGAAAAGAATGGTAATGGAGCTAACCATGTAAACTGTGATGAGATTGTTTCTGATAGCTGGTTAAAAAGACTTGTCTCTGAATCAAAACACACAGATGAAACCCACCAAGTGCTTAATAAATTACATTCAGTTAGCTCTAGAATTAGCTAGCTTAGATAGTAAAGGTTTGAGAAAAAAACTATATATGTTTAACTTGCCTTGATGCCATTTCATTTTTAAATTGTGTTTATTAATTTAGGATTGCAGGACTTAATGTAAGCTATAATTAACGAAAATTAATTTAGTTAACCAGTTAACTAGAATCTGGATGTTGTGAATAGCAAGAATATAGTACTACTTAGTTAAAATAAGTTTCTTAACCCTGGTCTCTGCCCTAAAAGTGTATGTTTTCCACCAGATCCAACTGATCAGCTAATGAAGTACACATTATAGTGTTAAACATGGATACTTATTGTAATAAATGAATGCTCTGTAAGTTCATATAAAACAGCACTTTCATCAAAGTTTTTGAAATATTTTCCACCCATATATATATGTGTGTTATCAGTATGTTTACCAAGTTGTCGTAGGGGTGCTTTTAATGTTTAACGTCTTTAACCTACAAACACAGTTTTCCCTTTACAGTACGAGCCGCTAGGTGGCGCACGTCTAAAACACTGGCACGCCTTGGACCAGCTGGTCTGGAGGCGCGGGTGCTCTGCGCAGTTGTGCAAGTGGAGCAGCAGCAGACTGTGAGTGCTGGGTGCTGGGTTATGTCGAGGAAATCAGTGGGTAAAAGCTGTGTTTGGGAGCGCGCTTAGAGCCAGGTCTGCAGTGTGAGTTTAGCGGAGAGGACCAGAGACGGAGCACACACAGCCCTCTGTCCAGAAGGTGGAGCTAGACTTGTCCTGAGAGCTTAATCCAGTGTGGCATTACATCCAAACCAAAACGGGGCTGTGAAAAAGAACCGCTTCTCAGACAGAAGCTCGTTAACAGCTTATTAAACCAGCCGCTGATACCGTTTTTCCCCAGCGACCGAGCAGTTTCCGGTTAAACACACAACACAGCCAATCACGTGCGATCGGGGCGGCAGATCAGAACCAGAGAACAGAGCGCGCCCTGCCTTCTCCTAAACCACCTCCACCACCTCACCCCAATGATCATCAGACCATACACACACACACACACATACTGCTCACACATCACATACACGGTTACACACACACACGGCCTCACTGAATACAGTGCGAATAATCTCATCTAACATTAACCCCCAGCACTCCCATCATACCCCAGTCTGGAGCTGCTGCAGTGGCCCTGCGTACTGTCGGGATATTCTGAATTACAGATGTGGTGCATGTTAGAGATACAGCGGAGCCTGCGCTGCGCACCCACCTGCAGCGGTCACTCTGATCAGGTATGAAAGGAGGACGCAGACGCTGCTTCGTCCATTCATCTCTCCGTGCACTACTCAATACACCATCGGTGTGACGGTGTGACAGCCTGAGGAGGATCCGAGGCACCCCTTTCTCATCTCGCTGCGTCTCAGATCTCAGACACGGGCACGAGACGCCTGGAATGCTCGCAGAAAAACAAACAGTGTAGCATCTGCTGCTCTATCAGAGCAGGCGGGGAGGAGGAGGGGGAGCATCAGCTCATACCGGCTGCGTCTGCGCGTGTGTGTCAGCCCATATGTATTTAGCTCTTTAAGGGGACCACATATGTCCCCATGCTGAAACGAATGTCCATTTCACCTGTCCCTACAATCATCTGTAGAACACCCACTACTCTCCCTAAATATTCAGCCCTCTGCCTACTGCTTCTCTCTAGTGTGAATCCTGACAGTGTTGAAACGGTTTATACCTGCATCATCTACAAAATCGTACACATCACATTTAACCTCTGTTCATCAACAACCTAGGAAAGCTTTATTACAAAACCACATAGTCACACCATTGGGAAAGGCAATCATTGTTGTAAATGCCATGTAACTTTATTTACACACCATTTCATTTATTTCACTAAATTAATGTTAATTTGAATCAATTTTGTTTTGACTTTGTCCATATTTTTATGCAGTTTTATTTTGTTTATATTTTAGGGTAATGTGATGTGCCCTAATGTAAGCTACATCATTTGTTAACAACAAGCTACAGTTACAACAAAAAAGGTAATTTCATCACTTACTAAGATATACAGTGGTATGAGCAGACCTGATTATTTTCATGATTTAGTTTGTGGCGTGTGCTCAGAAAAGGCTTCTTCTGCATTACTCTCCCATACAGCCTCACCTTGTGTAAAGTGCGCTGATTAGTTGAACGATGCACAGTGACTTCATCTGCAGCAAGACAATGATGTAGGTTTTTGGAGCTGGTCTGTGGGTTGACTATGACTAAAAACGTTAATAAAATGACCAGGGTGCCCAAATTTCTGCAAATTATTGCCCACTTTCTGTAAATCATATAAACTTCATTTTACTTCTCAAATATCACTTTGTTCATCTGCTATATGATATATTTAACTGAAACTGCTGATCTGAACAACCAATGATTTATAGGGAAAATCATGAAACTTATCAGGGGTGTCCAAAATTTTGCATACCACTGTTGTGTTTAAGAACAATAGGCAGATCTTACATTTAGTATTTTGCTAAATTGGTCTCTTGTAAAACATAGTTTAGGAAAGTCTTCTAACCAATCCTCACTGGAGGGAGAATGGGCCCTATCGTGCACCCTGCAGAAAGTGTGTTGCGATGCATGTTGCTGTCTTACAAAAAAACTCCCAGAGCCTTCAGAAATCAACTATACTTTCAAATGTGCATAGTAACTATTAGTTATTACTAGTTCTATTAATTTCTGACATTAAGAAGAATTTATATTTACGTTTAGTACATGGACCTAATAGCTGTAGCTTAATATAGCAGAATTTTACAGATACTTATTCTCAATTTTTCTCTCTCACATTCTGCAGTTTTGGAAATAAAACATTTCAAGAGAAAAGCACTACAACTGAACATAAATTTATTTTATTTTACTTTGCTATTATTTAATTGAAATTCACTTTTATATTTATTTATATAAAAAAAAACATCAAAACACATTTTCACTGTGTTTTTGTATCTCATGCTGCCCGTCAATTATTCAAAACTTCCAAATATGTGAAATACACAGATCCTTAAAGCTATATGTAAGCATTCATTTCTTATCACCAGGTCACATTTATTAAAATATAAAATATATTAATTAATTAATTGCACTCTTAAATGCAGCTGGCTGCTGAAGACGCACGGTGGCATTGCAAGGACGCACGGAGGCATTGCCTCTTTTTTAAAATAAAGGCTACAGATATAAAACTTAGTTCAGTTAAATAAACTTAAGATGAGTAAGGACCTGTAAAGCTAATCAAATATTGTCAAATATAAAGCATAGGTTGAGGTTTTGTTGTGCTATTACTATGAGTTGAAACTGAAACTAATGTCAGTTAGTCAGTGTTGCAAACTCAGCTTTTACATAAACAATTAACAGAATAAAGAACAAAGTATCATTGCTGTTCCCTTAAATGAGCTGCTGAAGTTCCTTCACAGTGTGAACGAGCAGGTCAGTATCCTCTGCTGAGACACACAAAGCCCAGCACTGTTAAGATACAAAGATTGGCAATTCAAAACTCCAAGAATTTGCTTTCTGCTTTTCATAGAATTGTGTGTAGTTGAATGGTTTCAATGATATTAGTGTATTTTTTTAAAGACATTGTATTGTGTTTGTTTATAAACACATACAGTACATTACATTATTAACAGAAAAAGAAAAAAGGCTTAATATATAATTTTTTGGTAACCAAAAAGGTAACTAAACTTATAACTAAAACTATATAACCAATATAACTGTACCTTCACACAAAACAAATAACTTTTTCTAGATGCTACTATGCAGCTGCAGAGTGCTGTGCAAAGGAGCCACGATCTAAAACCCTTTTGCACATACATTTATTTTCATATTCACTTTCATTGTCATTGCTTCTCTCTAAGCTCACCTTCTTGAGTCTCACAAAAACTATACAAAGTTAGCCAGATCAATTTTGGGGTCCTGTGCTAATATAAGTAAAAGTAGAAAACTTTTTTTTACTGTATACAGTCCCCTAACTGGAACAGTGAGGCCAATCTATTTATTTCTGCTGTAGACTGAAAACATTTGGGTTTGGCATTAAAAGATTAATATGAGACAAAAAAAATAGCATTTCAACTTTTATTTCTGTTTATATCTGGATGTGATACACAGTTCAGAAGCACCCATTATCTGAACCCACCAATTTTTCCATCACATAAAAAAGGGATCTTTTTCTCATTAATCAATAGTCAGTCTATGGGCTTGTTTCTGTACTTCTTATTAGTGGTTTGCATATTCTGGTGAAGTCTTCTGTGAATTGTAGATTGTGATACCTTCATACACTGTAAACCCAGAAGTTGTTTGAAGTCTTTTTTACATAAAATTAGAGATTTCTAAACAATACTCAACTATTTTGAGCTAGCTGAACATTCGTGGGCACATATACACTTAAACTGAGATATTTAAGTTGAATCAACTTATAATATCTGAGTTTAGTCTGTTGCCATTAACAGCTTCTTTTCCATTGGCTTCTGTCACAATATATTTGCATACTGGGTGTGTCCCCCAGTTTCTGACACTCACCATCAGTGTGTAGTGATTCATCCGGGGCTATCTTAGGTAAACTTGTAGATCACATATTATAATTAAATGCTTTGTCTCTGTGTTGTAGCTGTAGAACGAGCATCATTTACTGAGCTGCAGTAACTCTGTGTTCTCACTGTGCTCTCAGTACTTTCAATTCTTTACTGTTTTCTTTTATCTACTTTTCTATGAGTATTTAAAAAAATAGTTGAATAAACCAAGAAAGAAGACCAAATACAAGTTCAGGAAAATATTCATTTTAAATATGTATGTATATGTATTTATTAAGTTCATTGTACTTAAAAATTATTAGGTAATCGGTTACAACCAAAGTTTTGAGTTTAGTCAACTTATCGGGTTTTACAGTGTAGAAAGCTCAATGGTTTTCATGTTGGTTACTCCTCTAACTATAAATGTACAGTCTGCACAAATAAAATCCAAATCTGAAACTGAGCTTAGATATTCAGCCCTATTCACTTTTGGAATAAACAGGACACATCTGAGCAACATAACACACCTAAAAGTCACAGGTTCCAGTACTTGTGCTCACAAATAAAATGTTAAAGTTCAGATGATGCTATGTAAAAAAGCACACAAAGCATACAAAAGACCTGGGGCCTCATTTATAAAACTCTGTGTAGGTTCTGGAGTGAGAGTGTGCGTACGCACAAAAAAAACAGGAAATGGCGTACGTCCAAAAAAAATCAGATTGAAAAAAGTGTGCGTACGCACACCTGAACGCAGTTTCCTCTTTATAAATCACAATCTGCTTATAAATGTGCGCAGCTGACCAAGCCTCGCGCTCCGCCTCCGTACCGCCCACATTTACCCATAAAAGGTCCATGCAAATCACCCAATGAATATTTAAATGAGTGATTCCCCATTCATTCTGATCGGGATGATGGAGGAACGCAAAGCAAAGAAGCGAAATTTTTGAGATTGTGAAGTGGAAGTCCTTGTTTCAGAGGTTGAGGCAAAGAAGGATGTGTTGTTTGGTGGCCTTAGTAGTGGCATTACCAACAAACGCAAGTTTGTTGAGTGGCAGCATGTGGCTGCAGCAGTAAACAATGTGAGCTCCACAAGCCGAACTATTGCAGAGGTAAAGAAAAGTGGTCAGATTTAAAAGTCGACGCAAAGAAGCAAATTGCTTTGCACAGAAAAAAAATTACTGCAACTGGAGGAGGAAAGGCTACACCTGCACCGTCTCTTTTTCACGAGAGGATGGCTTCAATAATTGGGGAACCCCTGTTAAGCGGAGTGGTGAGTGAGAAGGAGGGTGACACGGACTTAGCTGATGAACCCTGCACAGAAGAACCAGGTAACTTTTTTAAACATATATATTTTATATATTTGAATAAAGACGTGAAAACTAGGATTGCTACTTAGAATTGTTTATTGAACATTTTTTAAAGATGGGACTGTGGATGTTGAGAGTGGCCATGAAGTGGAGGACTGCCAACCCGGCCCCAGCGGCATCTCCGGTGCCGCTCATGCCTCCAGCGGAGTCTCCAGTGCTGCTCATGCCTCCAGTAGTGTCTCCAGTGCCGCTCATGCCTCCAGCGGAGTCTCCAGTGCTGCTCATGCCTCCAGTAGTGTCTCCAGTGCCGCTCATGCCTCCAGCGGAGTCTCCAGTGCTGCTCATGCCTCCAGTAGTGTCTCCAGAAAGCGTGTGCATCATTGTAGCGTCTCTCTTGTCTGCTATGTGGGTTGGGGAATGGCGTAAGAAGCCAGCGCTGGAGGGGATAGCCACTGTAAAATAGTGCAGAAATAAGGCTGCTAATAGATTATTGTATAAAACTGCTTAAAGTCTTGAATAACCACTTTAAAGTTTTCACTTACCAAGAAGCCAACCATCCGGCACAGCTCCGTTTTCAAGCCGGTTTCCTACACTACTATTCCTCAGAATAAAGGAATCATGTGTTGAACCAGGCCATCGAGCAACCACATTGGTTAAAATCATGGTCGCATCACAAATAACCTGTACGTTTATAGAATGAAATTGCTTTCGGTTGATGAAAGCAGCTTCATTCTGGCTCGGCGCTCTTATTTGGGAAACCGGCCACTGCTGCAAATTGCGCTTTGATTTGAGCCTGTTCATTTGCAGTGTAAGGAAATCTGATGTACTGACTTGTCAATCTGATTATGCCAGCTAATACTGCTGGCATTATGGAGCTTAAAGATGGTTGAGATATTCCTGACCTGTCTGCTAATTCTCTCTGAAAGCTACCCGTCGCCAGGAATCCAAGAGTTGTTAGCACCTGTAAGTGGACATGTATTGCCCGATTTCGCAACGTTGGTCTCTGGAAATCTGTCCCCAACTCGGCACACAGTTCCATGAGAATGGCTCTTGGAAACCTAAATCGGCTTATCAACCAGTCATCATCATTCGCAAAAAAATCTTCATGATCTCTGAAAACACGTTGTCGCCGTATTTGTCCGTTAGCTACGTCCTCAAGTAATGCCAAAAACGCCATTATAACAGACAGTGCCTCACTATTTTCTGCATATTTATAGAGCTGTTATTTTATGCAATTAGGTACAGCTGTTTATGATCGTAATTATCTGCAACTATTACCAGCCCTTAACACTTTCCTCTCTCTTTATTATAGAGTATAATTTGTTGCAATAATAATAATAATAATAATAATAATAATAATAATAATAATAATAATATTTACATATACATATATATATATATATATATATATATATATATATATATATATATATATATATATATATATAGCACCTTTAGATTTTACAACTGTGAGATAAAACAGATAATACAAATAAAACTGAAATAAACTACAAAGTGAAATATACAAGTTAGTGGAAAATTAACACTACATATACATATAATACAGAATAAGATACAGAAATACTTTTAACTATACATGCAGAAAAAAAATATTGAAACAAGTAATGCTTAATCTTCCTTTGTTAATTTTGATATATGTGGTAACTAATTTGCGGAAGGAAGAAAAGCTTGCGCAATTACTTACAATTCCCTACTTTACCACACGATGCCACTAATTCCCGCTCTCTCCGCACACTTTTGAAGGCATACTCATGCCTCAAACCTTGCTTGTACGCTCGTTTTCACGCCAAGTATTTCTTTATAAATCACAATTCTTGCGTGAGATGTTGCTTACGCACATTTCTGCCCTCTTTTTATGCGTACGCACTCTTTATAAATGAGGCCCCAGAGGAGGAACATTGAAACAAAAGGGCTCTAATACACCGGGAGAGAAACAGAAACTAGAAACAGGTACAGGTACACAGACAGAAACAAGAATCGAAACAGGAACCGACAAAGGTAGGAGGCAATATTTGTGATGCCAGCCTGTGCACAGTTCTGGGGACAGGAACAGAGACAGCTGGCATCACTGGCACTGGGGTATACGACACCGGCAGGACAGGAGTGGGCAACCTGAAAGCTAGTACAGGTGCTGGGTAGGATTCATCACGTTTGAGGGGTGCATGTAACAGGATGTTCATGAGATCCCAGAGCCTTGTCTGCCTGTCATCCCTATTAGCCTCACCTCTGTTGTTCTGAGGCGTGTAGCACCAACCTTAAACTCCCCACCCACCCCCCAGAAAAATTCTTAGGGGAGATCCTTATGTGGAGGAGGAGACCTAGCATGCTGTCTATGATGCTTTCTCCGGCTTCTGGTAGTGGAGGCCTCCTTTTTTCCACAGATGTGCCATTGGGAAGGGAAGTCCATCAGCTAGCACACCTGGCCCAGGGGTTATCTGCTACATCCATATTAGGTCTGGTCTTATGCCACCTGTTTCTACGGATGAGAGGGTGGATAGAAAATAGAAAATAGAAAGCAAACACGGATAGGAAAACGCAAACAAAAAGAACTTACTAAGAAAACATGGCTATAAAAACAATATTGGAAAACCAAACTGATATAACAAGACTTAGAATACAAAACTAAAACGACTAAACAGATTTAGCATTACTAAGAAAACAAGAAACAAACAACAACCAATAAAAGGGAAGGAGCACAAAAAATCAACATATCTGACAAAAAACAAAAAGCATACTACTACAGATTACATCCAAGCTTACACTCGAACTGCTTCCATTAGTGTTGTTGCTATACTCCTATAATGCTGCTATACTGCTATACTATATAATGTGTGGATGTATAAGGACTAAAATTCATTTAAAAGCCGTTTGACCAGTGGTTGGATAGTCCCCCCTCAAATGTGAGTCTTGGTCCTGCCATGGTTTTTTCCTCCTCCTGCAGCTCTGAGGCAGTTATTCCACTCACTGGGGGTTCTGTATTCTGTATATTTTATGTTTAATGTTTTGCCTAAATCTTTGTCCTGTGATCACATTTCTGTAAAGCTGCTTTGTGACAACATCAGTTGGTGAAAGCGCTATACAAATACATTTGATTTGATTTGATATAAGCGTGGATTCTGCCAGTTGTCTATATCTGATTTTCTAATTTCCATATTTGACTTAAATTCTTTGCTCGCATTTTAAGTTCATCCATCTCTTTTTGTGTAAACTCCAGACTTCTTTCTTTAACAAACCATCAGTCCTTGGCTTTATCCATGATGGTATAAACACAAACTTTCAAATTGCTCTCTTGCAGCTGTAAAAATTCTTTATAAAAAAACTGTTTTTTTTGCTCAAGAAGTTCATGCACTTGTGCCATTGACACATTATGATCAAATATGTGCTGCACTATTTCGTTAGATTCTACAGTAAACACTACAACACAGATTCTGAGAGTGAGCGCAGGAACAACAACCTCCCTAATTCTCACTCACCCTCTGTCAACAATAGTAAGTAAATCACTAACGGCAAAAGGCCTCCAGTAGTTTACACCCCACTGTAATTTATTACTCTATTAAACTACACTAAAAGAAGTATTTTAATGCAGACACACCTGTATTGAGTACATCTCCATCTCAAGTGGCTTGTACTCAATACAGGGCACTAAAGTTATGTGAGTTGTAAAATTCTGGCTTCTGCACAGATGGTAATCTAGAAGTCTATTGTAAAGCCCAAATGAATTGTGAACACATGGCCGAATTGGCGCTGACTTTTTATTAATATTATTATCAGCTTGGATGCAGGAGCAGTAATTTTGTTTGATAATTTTTGATGATAACAGAGCACTTAAAATTGCACTGAGGTGCTTAAAAATTAATGTTATAATCACAGGGCAATTTGGTAAACAAAAGCTGTTTATTAGAAGATGATCTTCCATTAATCAATATATTGTGACATGTTGATTATTATACAGTGGCATGCAAAAGTCTTTACTAAGTTTACGTGAATAGCTTACTGAGTAAAAGAAAGATCAAGAGCATGCAACCCTAAAGGAACAGTGTTGTTATTTTATGCTATCATGTTTTTATGTTAAATTTATAAAATAAAAATGAACAACAAAATTAGACATGCATTTTTAAATCTCAGAAATCTATTTTGTGCCCATCAGGCACCCAGGTTCCTGCACATCCTATAAACCTATCACCTTTTTCCACATCTTTTTAATTTTCTGTGTCCCCTACATGGCTTGTGGCAAACTGTAAATGGCACTTATGTCTTTCTTTCAATGGTTTTCTTCTTGCCACTCTTCCATGAAGACCACAATTGTGCCCTGAACGACGCTCCCACCTGTCAGTTTGGATGAATGGTTATGACTTTTTAGGTTTGCAGGTGTAGAATACTTTTTCTGTTTTTGGATGATGGATTGTACAGTGCTCCTTGGGAGGCTCAAAGCTTGGGATATGTTTTTATAATCGAACCCTTCTTTAAACTTCTTCACAACTTTATCTCTGACCTGTCTGGTGGCTTCTTTGGTCTTCATGATGCTGTTTGTCTACTATTGTTCTCTAACAAACCACTAAATAATTAAGAGACGTATGCTGCCCTCGCACTGCGTTCTTAAGTGTTTGCAGGACTAGACAGCTAGCTTAACCTTACTCTTCAAATTAATCCTCAAGGCTTACTTTTCTTGTTTTTAATTGAAGATTCAGCAACTATCATGCAAAATGTGTTGGTAAGACAGGTAAAAAGACAAATCATGTCCACAACTCAAGGGATTAAGATGGATTCCCAGAGAGAAACACTACCGCAGTTTTACAGCGGGCGGCGTTGTGCTGTTTCTGCTTGCGAAGGGGAGCCGGATTCTGCTGGGAGTGAGATTCAGCCAACAGCGGCAGCGCACCCATGGTGTTAGTTCTTGTTCACGCATAGTTGATCATTTTGGTGAAAATTAGTGAGACCTGTAAAGTTTATTGAGTTTTTGAGTTTGTTTATGTGTTTCTCAGAATGAACTCTCTGATGTGATGTGTAAAAACTAGCAAACCCACTCTAAAAACTAATTAAAACTAACTCTATTGGAGGAGAAATAAACTTTTTGAAAACAAAATAAAATGTAATTATAATGAAACATTTTGCACAAATTTTGGCCGCATCTCCGACCGGTGAAGCTGGCAGCCCTGTCTGACCTCAGCCTTATGAGGGTTTCAGTTTCCTCATCAGTCCCTAAGTCAAAAAAATAAAATAAATAAATAGATAAATTAAAATATATATCTTCTTATAATTACGCAGCTCTGTGCGCACACACAAGCTTCTCCACTTGTTCGCGTTTGACTTCGGAGCTGTGTTTAGCAGTTCTTACACAATTTTAATAAATAATAGGTCTACGCTCCTTCAGTGTTGCGGTGTTAATTAACATCATTCTGAACAGATTTCAGATTTCATTTCGCTCATTCAAACAGCCCTAAAAACGTTTATAGGGCGGGTCGGTTCGGGCTCAAAATGACAGTTTATAGGGTAGGCTGGGTCGAGCTCGGGCTCATAGGCTGTGTCCAGAAACGTTTGCTACTCCTTATTTCCTACCTCTCCTCTCCTACCCCGAAAGAAGGTGGAGGAATCGAGGAGAAGGGAGGAGGAGGAGGAATGGAGGGAAGGAGCTGTAATTGGGGAAATGGGACAGCTGATCCCTTTTAGATAGGATGTTGACTACCGATGAACTGAGCCAATCACAACGCTCACTTTCAGCACGCTTCAGAACATTACTATCACACAGCTAAAAATTTTGATATTCCAATAAAATCATGCTTAATCCCAGGCATTTTTGTCCGCATCTTCGACTGGTGAAGCTGGCAGCCCTGTCTGACCTCAGCCTTATGAGGGTTTCAGTTTCCCCATCAGTCCCTAAGTAAAAAAAATAATAATAATAAATAGATAAATTAAAATATATATAAAATATATTATAATGTATATAAATAATATATAACTATATATATTATATAGCTCGGGCTCATAATGAAAGTTTTTAGAGCAGGACGGCTTGGGCTCATAATGACAGTTTTTGGGTCGGGTTGGGTCGGGCTCATAATGACAGTTTTTGGGTCGGGTTGGGTCGGGCTCATAATGACAGTTTATAGGGTGTGTTGGCTTGCGCTTGGGATCACAATGACAGTTTATAGGGCGGGTCGGCTCGGGCTCATAATAACAATTTATAGGGCGGGTCAGCTATGTCATTATGAGCCTGAGCCGACCCGCCCTATAAACTACCATTTTGATCCCGAGCCCACCCCATCCTACAAACTGTCATTCGGGTCCGGGATCATAATGACAGTTTGTAGGGCAGGGCGGGGCGGGCTTGGGCTCGGGCTCATAATGAGAGTTTTGCAGGGCGGGGCGGGCTCTGGATCATAATGACAGTTTATAGGGCGGGTCGGCTCGGGCTCATAATGACAGTTTATTGGTCTGGTTGGGTCGGGCTCATAATGACAGTTTATGGGTCTGGTTGGGTCGGGCTCATAATGACAGTTTATGGGTCGGGTTGGGTCGGGCTCATAATGACAGTTTATAGGGTGTGTTAACTAGCTCTTGACCAGCATATCTTGTGTCTAGAGGTGCTAATCCAGGTCCAGAAAGAAATCTAATTCCAGCAGAGCCTCCCAGACAGGTGGAACAAAATCCCGAAATGGATTTCCACTTACTTGCCTTTGCTGGATTACCAACTTGTACTGGTATCCATATATAACTATATCTATAACAATCCTAAAATGTGCACACACATAGTGAGGGGGTTTGAAAACATTCACTACTTTGCTGAATTCAGTTCCCTATAATAGTGCTCTAATGGATTTTCAGGTGAATATGTCAATTATTAAAATTATTTTTACTTTCATTTTCCTAGTTCCCCCAACAATCGTCACTGCCCTAAAGTGCTGTGTAGTAATACAAAATAGGTGCTCTACTGGATACCCTTCTTATGGAGGACAAGCTCACCTCAGTTGTGTAATAATAAAGGTCTCTTGATCTTAATTAAAAGGATACAATTCTGGCGTCACGTGGCGGACACGGATTAACACTGCTACACGATTGTTTGTATGAGTTGTAATTAGCTAATAGCATTTTATCCCAATGAAACATAAGGCTTGATGAAGTTCTGATCCAGATATGAGTGGGACGTGTTTATTCCTGTCTAAGTTGCATTTTTTCTTTTCAGACAGAGTGACCTTCTTCCTCGGTAGTCTGGACAAGGAGGCATCAAGACAGCATTTCATGGTTTTTCAATCTTACAGCGGTTTTGACACTGTATGTATGAAAAGGGTTCAAAGTCTTGTGAAATCAGTCTGTTCCCACATCTGCAGTATGGCAAGCCAAATGGGTCAGAATTCGCCTGGGTCTGACGGCGCTTAAAGCGTGCGTAATACTTAAAAAACGCCGTCCAAAACGCCGTGCAGGGCTTACTTTTACGCCTTGGAACAAACGCGAGGCGCCGCCAGGCGTTTAAGAGCGTGTGGCGGCGCCAGGCGCTTACATAACGCCACCACGCGTTTTCATAACGCCTCCAGGCGTTCCATATGCAAAAACGGACAGAATATACATATCCCCTCCTTCTCCAAGCAGTTCAGCCCTCTGACTCTGTCAGGGAACTATATCTCCTGTTAAAATAAAAGCCCCCAAGTGCTTCAAATGTCTGCTGTGTTATTAGATGTGCTAGATTCATGTATTTCTGGCTAAACTGGGCTTTGCAAAATGTAGTCCCTGATTAAAACATAACAAAATGTAATCAAATGTACTTATTTTTTATCAACTCTTTCATTGCTGGCCTATTTAGTAATCATGTTTAATTTGTCTGATGCCGCAAGACCTGAGCCAGCCAACACACACACACACACACACACACACACACACACTCACACACACACACACACACACACACACACACACTCTCGAAGGCGTTGGGGATTTTAATAAAACGCGCAATACAGAGACCACCACAGCATACAGAATGAATGCATAAATGGAGAAATTAGGAAATCAACCGGACACACAAAATCCAGCAACACATTTAGCAGATCTGTGTAGAGATTCTATACGTTTTAGGGTCACTCTTAAAAAAATAAAAACTGTTCACTATGAGATCGTAATATTCCGAATCATTCAGTATTCAAGGTATTCCTTAATTAAATTGTTTTTGATCATGGTACATCCTTATATTATTTTTTGCTTTCTTACTTTTTAAATAAAAGCCCTTTTTGTATCGCTGCCACTCAAACGGGCAGCGTGGGTCTAAAATGAGCCACATTCATTTTCTATGCTACTTCAAGTATGGCTGTGTGGTTCTATGATATATTTTAGCAACGCATTAATTCTATCGTTCAGAATTTAATTGACGAATTTATGAATGAGTGTTTCTTTTGCACAAATCTTCATTTTCATTCTCCTTACACAGGTTTACACACACGGGTCAGACACAACGCACATGAATTTACCATTTCACAGCTCAGCACAGCTCCCTCAGTACTGTTTTACGATAACATCACCTTAGAAAATATTTGATGCCACTAGTGAAAGATAACTGTATATAATATTTGATTAGGATTAGGTTACCATTAGAGTGAGAATATTACCTGTCAGAAAGTTACAAGTACTTATTATTAGATGTTGACATATTCTATTTTAGTTAGCTTAATATACTGTAGTACTTTGTTAGGCCATTTAGCTACAGGGTGTGTTTATAATAATGTTCTTGGTGACAGTAACTGAAATATTTTATTAATTTAAAGAATAAACATTTTTAATAAAATAAATAGTACAGTCTAATATAGGATAATAATAATAATAATAATAATAATAATAATAATAATAATAATAATAATAATAATAATAATAACAATAATAAACGTTTTATGTAGAACATTCAAACAAAACATCTGTAAATCTTTTGGATTTTGTAAATAATAGTAGTAGTAGTAATAATAATAATAATAATAATAATAATAATAATAACACGCTTTAGCAATTGTGCCCATTTTTACGAGCAGGCGTCCTACAGCGATCATATTTTTCCTGAATCCTAAATAAAAATGCAAAACATATTTATAATGCGTGCAGAGTAGAATATTTTCGCTTTGTTTAAGTGCGCAAACTAAATTTTTCCCGCACTTTATTTACCGCGGTGGTTACGCAAAAAAAAAAAAACGGTAAAACATTTAATTCAGGGCCGGAGTGGGCCCTTTTTTCAGCCCGGGAGTTTCGTGCCCAAATCTAGCCCATTTTTTCCATGGAGCAGGAATTTGAATAAATAAAACAGCAGCTAGATCTTACAATGCCTTTTTATTACATATAAGTACAAGTATATGTTGGTAAGTTAACAGAACACCCTTCACCTAAACACGTTTAATTCCAATTTAAATCAAATAAAGATTTAAAAGGTAATTAATTTGACTTAAAAGTAGTGCTGGGCGATATGGGAAAAATATTTTATATATATCTGTAATTTCAGTTCGTTTTAGTTTTTTTTCTTTTAATCACCGTTTTTATTCGTTTCAGTTAATGAGAAGTTTCGTTAACAATAAGACTTGGTTACTTAGCTATATGGTGATTATCATGCAATAGCTTTATATAAAATTAAAATAGTATTAAAAAACAGATGACATCACAGACTATTTCCTGGAGCCCGACCAGCTGAGGAAAGTGATGCGCTCATCTGCGCGTTTGAAGCTCCGCAGGTGGATTAATAGGTGCGCGGCTCGCGGGGATCTGGCGCTAATTCTATTGCTTTGGGGCTGCATGACATTCAGTCTCTCAGTCTGCCAGTCAGACTACAGTGTCAGCATATATCAGGTGCGTTTTCGTACAGGACAAACCATTCAAACATGCGAATGAGATCTCAGCACCTGATTAAAAAAATCACACAATGTCTGTCTAACTTAAAATTAGATACAGCTATTATATTATATTATAATTAATAAATAAACATTCATTTAAAAGACCAGGGAAACGTTCTGTATGCTAACAAGCTAGAAGCTAATAAGCTAATAACAACATTTAATAAAAACAGAAAAATAGATGTAAAATAGGAAAATAACCAACTAAACTAAGCTCAAAATGCTAAAAGAAATATAATCTAACGAATTCTAAAAGATCAAAATGAAATAGTGAATCCTCAAAGCAGTAGCTTAAAGACAGAATATAAAGCTTTACCAGATTCAAAATCTTAATTCTAATAAACAAGGCATATTTCGCCCTAAATGTTTATTTCCTGAAAGGACATACAGCTAAATAGGCTAGATACTGAAAAGCAGAGATTCTAGGCTTTAAAATTAAAAAAATAATTATTCATAAACACAAAAAGATATTAACTATGACATATTTCTGGCCCGTCGGCGGGCCAGGGCGTGTTAAGAGGTTAATGATGTGTATTGGGCTCTACAAAATAAACTACGCTAAATCGACATTGCAAACGTTGCCCAATAGCTGACGATTCAAGATTATTTCCATATCTCTGTTTACCGGCTGCAGCTGAAGTCTGTCTTCTGGAAAACAAGTTTGTTAATTTTGCACATTTGGCTGCTTCTTCTTCCATCTTCTTTCTTTTTTTAATCTGGCCTTTTCGGCTCCACCTGGCCTCTTTTTACCCTCCATCACAGTCGTCTGACGCTTTGTGCTATTCTGTTGCTGCATTTAATTTGATCGCTTCAGAAAAGACCACTCGTGGACGCAACCAACTCAAACATTTGGGAGAGGAGAATTCCCTCAGATGGTTAAACCCATCTAATCTACTGCGACGTAGGGGCTGTGTTGTCAGACGAATAGAGAGTGCATACGTAGTTGAATGGCAATGAATGCAAGAATAAGATTAGAGAAGTGAGGGTAAATAATTTTTTTCCGTCCAACCGGCCCAAACTCGCCCCGGCCCATCGGGAATCCTGCCGAATCTCCCGATTAGCCACTCCGGGCTTGTTTAATTAATTTATTAATTCAATATAATAATAATTATATCAATATAATAATAATAATAATAATAATAATAATAATAATAATAATAATAATAATAATAATAATAATAATAATATCAAATTATATTAATAATAATAATAGTAACAATAAAAGTAGGCGAAAGTGTGCGGAATAATAATGATCATAAAAAAATATGTTTTATATATATATATATATATATATGTGTGTGTGTGTGTGTGTGTGTGTGTGTGTGTGTGTGTGCAGTTTTAAAAAAATCTACAAAATATTCAGAATGCTAACTAAAATAGAATATGTCAACATAATGTCAATATTATTATTATTATTATTATTATTATTATTATTATTATTATTATTATTATTATTATTATTATTATTATCATTATCCTATATTAGACTGTACTATTTATTTTATTAAAAATGTTTATTCTTTAAATTAATAAAATATTTCAGTTACTGTCACCAAGAACATTATTATAAACACACCCTGTAGCTAAATGGCCTAACAAAGTACTACAGTATATTAAGCTAACTAAAATAGAATATGTCAACATCTAATAATAAGTACTTGTAACTTTCTGACAGGTAATATTCTCACTCTAATGGTAACCTAATCCTAATCAAATATTATATACAGTTATCTTTCACTAGTGGCATCAAATATTTTCTAAGGTGATGTTATCGTAAAACAGTACTGAGGGAGCTGTGCTGAGCTGTGAAATGGTAAATTCATGTGCGTTGTGTCTGACCCGTGTGTGTAAACCTGTGTAAGGAGAATGAAAATGAAGATTTGTGCAAAAGAAACACTCATTCATAAATTCGTCAATTAAATTCTGAACGACGGAATTAATGCGTTGCTAAAATATATCATAGAACCACACAGCCATACTTGAAGTAGCATAGAAAATGAATGTGGCTCATTTTAGACCCACGCTGCCCGTTTGAGTGGCAGCGATACAAAAAGGGCTTTTATTTAAAAAGTAAGAAAGCAAAAAATAATATAAGGATGTACCATGATCAAAAACAATTTAATTAAGGAATACCTTGAATACTGAATGATTCGGAATATTACGATCTCATAGTGAACAGTTTTTATTTTTTTAAGAGTGACCCTAAAACGTATAGAATCTCTACACAGATCTGCTAAATGTGTTGCTGGATTTTGTGTGTCCGGTTGATTTCCTAATTTCTCCATTTATGCATTCATTCTGTATGCTGTGGTGGTCTCTGTATTGCGCGTTTTATTAAAATCCCCAACGCCTTCGAGAGAGAGTGTGTGTGTGTGTGTGTGTGTGTGTGTGTGTGTGTGTGTGTGTGTGTGTGTGTGTGTGTGTGTGTGTGTGTGTGTGTGTGTGTGTGTGTGTGTGTGTTGGCTGGCTCAGGTCTTGCGGCATCAGACAAATTAAACATGATTACTAAATAGGCCAGCAATGAAAGAGTTGATAAAAAATAAGTACATTTGATTACATTTTGTTATGTTTTAATCAGGGACTACATTTTGCAAAGCCCAGTTTAGCCAGAAATACATGAATCTAGCACATCTAATAACACAGCAGACATTTGAAGCACTTGGGGGCTTTTATTTTAACAGGAGATATAGTTCCCTGACAGAGTCAGAGGGCTGAACTGCTTGGAGAAGGAGGGGATATGTATATTCTGTCCGTTTTTGCATATGGAACGCCTGGAGGCGTTATGAAAACGCGTGGTGGCATTATGTTATGGTACGCCAAAGGGCCCAAAAAACGCCTGGACCAGACGCCTTTTATCGAAAAGAACGGCGTAAAATACGGCGTTCTGTGTGGGTTTTACGCCGTAATATACGCCGTATGATTTCAAGACGCCTTAATATACGCCGTATGATTTCACGACGGCGTTAAAAACGCCGCTAAAAGCACAGAAGACGCCGTTTCCCACGGCGTTTTTCTATGGCAAGCCAAATGGGTCAGAATTCGCCTGGGTCTGACGGCGCTTAAAGCGTGCGTAATACTTAAAAAACGCCGTCCAAAACGCCGTGCAGGGCTTACTTTTACGCCTTGGAACAAACGCGAGGCGCCGCCAGGCGTTTAAGAGCGTGTGGCGGCGCCAGGCGCTTACATAACGCCACCACGCGTTTTCATAACGCCTCCAGGCGTTCCATATGCAAAAACGGACAGAATATACATA
Source organism: Astyanax mexicanus (assembly GCF_023375975.1). Taxonomy (NCBI): domain Eukaryota; kingdom Metazoa; phylum Chordata; class Actinopteri; order Characiformes; family Acestrorhamphidae; genus Astyanax; species Astyanax mexicanus. The sequence goes on along the minus strand of NC_064409.1, from coordinate 29,570,693 downwards.
TCCCCTCCTTCTCCAAGCAGTTCAGCCCTCTGACTCTGTCAGGGAACTATATCTCCTGTTAAAATAAAAGCCCCCAAGTGCTTCAAATGTCTGCTGTGTTATTAGATGTGCTAGATTCATGTATTTCTGGCTAAACTGGGCTTTGCAAAATGTAGTCCCTGATTAAAACATAACAAAATGTAATCAAATGTACTTATTTTTTATCAACTCTTTCATTGCTGGCCTATTTAGTAATCATGTTTAATTTGTCTGATGCCGCAAGACCTGAGCCAGCCAACACACACACACACACTCTCTCTCGAAGGCGTTGGGGATTTTAGTAAAACGCGCAATACAGAGACCACCACAGCATACAGAATGAATGCATAAATGGAGAAATTAGGAAATCAACCGGACACACAAAATCCAGCAACACATTTAGCAGATCTGTGTAGAGATTCTATACGTTTTAGGGTCACTCTTAAAAAAATAAAAACTGTTCACTATGAGATCGTAATATTCCGAATCATTCAGTATTCAAGGTATTCCTTAATTAAATTGTTTTTGATCATGGTACATCCTTATATTATTTTTTGCTTTCTTACTTTTTAAATAAAAGCCCTTTTTGTATCGCTGCCACTCAAACGGGCAGCGTGGGTCTAAAATGAGCCACATTCATTTTCTATGCTACTTCAAGTATGGCTGTGTGGTTCTATGATATATTTTAGCAACGCATTAATTCCGTCGTTCAGAATTTAATTGACGAATTTATGAATGAGTGTTTCTTTTGCACAAATCTTCATTTTCATTCTCCTTACACAGGTTTACACACACGGGTCAGACACAACGCACATGAATTTACCATTTCACAGCTCAGCACAGCTCCCTCAGTACTGTTTTACGATAACATCACCTTAGAAAATATTTGATGCCACTAGTGAAAGATAACTGTATATAATATTTGATTAGGATTAGGTTACCATTAGAGTGAGAATATTACCTGTCAGAAAGTTACAAGTACTTATTATTAGATGTTGACATATTCTATTTTAGTTAGCTTAATATATTGCAGTACTTTGTTAGGCCATTTAGCTACAGGGTGTGTTTATAATAATGCTCTTGGTGACAGTAACTGAAATATTTTATTAATTTAAAGAATAAACATTTTTAATAAAATAAATAGTACAGTCTAATATAGGATAATGATAATAATAATAATAATAATAATAATAATAATAATAATAATAACAATAATAAACGTTTTATGTAGAACATTCAAACAAAACATCTGTGAATCTTTTGGATTTTGTAAATAATAGTAGTAGTAATAATAATAATAATAATAATAATAATAATAATAATAATAATAATAATAATAATAATAACACGCTTTAGCAATTGTGCCCATTTTTACGAGCAGGCGTCCTACATCGATCATATTTTTCCTGAATCCTAAATAAAAATGCAAAACATATTTATAATGCGTGCAGAGTAGAATATTTTCGCTTTGTTTAAGTGCGCAAACTAAATTTTTCCCGCACTTTATTTACCGCGGTGGTTACGCAAAAAAAAAAAAACGGTAAAACATTTAATTCAGGGCCGGAGTGGGCCCTTTTTTCAGCCCGGGAGTTTCGTGCCCAAATCCAGCCCATTTTTTCCATGGAGCAGGAATTTGAATAAATAAAACAGCAGCTAGATCTTACAATGCCTTTTTATTACACATAAGTACAAGTATATGTTGGTAAGTTAACAGAACACCCTTCACCTAAACACTTTAATTCCAATTTAAATCAAATAAAGATTTAAAAGGTAATTAATTTGACTTAAAAGTAGTGCTGGGCGATATGGGAAAAATATTTATATATATGTATATATATATATCACAATAACGATATATATCATGATATACCACATATAAATCAATTATAAATAAATTAACAAACACGAAACTGAGGGTATTTAATCTGTAATTTCAGTTCGTTTTAGTTTTTTTTCTTTTAATCACCGTTTTTATTCGTTTCAGTTAATGAGAAGTTTCGTTAACAATAAGACTTGGTTACTTAGCTATATGCTGATTATCATGCAATAGCTTTATATAAAATTAAAATAGTATTAAAAAACAGATGACATCACAGACTATTTCCTGGAGCCCGACCAGCTGAGGAAAGTGATGCGCTCATCTGCGCGTTTGAAGCTCCGCAGGTGGATTAATAGGTGCGCGGCTCGCGGGGATCTGGCGCTAATTCTATTGCTTTGGGGCTGCATGACATTCAGTCTCTCAGTCTGCCAGTCAGACTACAGTGTCAGCATATCAGGTGCGTTTTCGTACAGGACAAACCATTCAAACATGCGAATGAGATCTCAGCACCTGATTAAAAAAATCACACAGTGTCTGTCTGGCTTAAAATTAGATACAGCTATTATATTATATTATAATTAATAAATAAACATTCATTTAAAAGACCAGGAGAACGTTCTGTATGCTAACAAGCTAGAAGCTAATAAGCTAATAACAACATTTAATAAAAACAGAAAAATAGATGTAAAATAGGAAAATAACCAACTAAACTAAGCTCAAAATGCTAAAAGAAATATAATCTAACGAATTCTAAAAGATCAAAATGAAATAGTGAATCCTCAAAGCAGTAGCTTAAAGACAATATAAAGCTTTACCAGATTCAAAATCTTAATTCTAATAAACAAGGCCTATTTCGCCCTAAATGTTTATTTCCTGAAAGGACATACAGCTAAATAGGCTAGATACTGAAAAGCAGAGATTCTAGGCTTTGAAATTAAAAAAATAATTATTCATAAACACAAAAAGATATTAACTATGACATATTTCTGGCCCGTCGGCGGGCCAGGGCGTGTTAAGAGGTTAATGATGTGTATTGGGCTCTACAAAATAAACTACGCTAAATCGACATTGCAAACGTTGCCCAATAGCTGACGATTCAAGATTATTTCCATATCTCTGTTTACCGGCTGCAGCTGAAGTCTGTCTTCTGGAAAACAAGTTTGTTAATTTTGCACATTTGGCTGCTTCTTCTTCCATCTTCTTTCTTTTTTTAATCTGGCCTTTTCGGCTCCACCTGGCCTCTTTTTACCCTCCATCACAGTTGTCTGACGCTTTGTGCTATTCTGTTGCTGCATTTAATTTGATCGCTTCAGAAAAGACCACTCGTGGACGCAACCAACTCAAACATTTGGGAGAGGAGAATTCCCTCAGATGGTTAAACCCATCTAATCTACTGCGACGTAGGGGCTGTGTTGTCAGACGAATAGAGAGTGCATACGTAGTTGAATGGCAATGAATGCAAGAATAAGATTAGAGAAGTGAGGGTAAATATTTTTTTTCCGTCCAACCGGCCCAAACTCGCCCCGGCCCATCGGGAATCCTGCCGAATCTCCCGATTAGCCACTCCGGGCTTGTTAAATTAATTTATTAATTCAATATAATAATAATTATATCAATATAATAATAATATTAATAATATTAATAATAATAATATTAATAATAATAATAATAATAATAATAATAATAATAATAATAATAATAATAATAATATCAAATTATATTAATAATAATAATAGTAATAATAAAAGTAGGCGAAAGTGTGCGGAATAATAATGATCATAAAAAATATGTTATATATATATATATATATATATATATATATATATATATATATATATATATATATATATATATATGTAACAATATGTGTGTGTGTGCAGTTTTAAAAAAATCTACAAAATATTCAGAATGCTAACTAAAATAGAATATGTCAACATAATGTCAATATTATTATTATTATTATTATCATTATCCTATATTAGACTGTACTATTTATTTTATTAAAAATGTTTATTCTTTAAATTAATAAAATATTTCAGTTACTGTCACCAAGAACATTATTATAAACACACCCTGTAGCTAAATGGCCTAACAAAGTACTGCAGTATATTAAGCTAACTAAAATAGAATATGTCAACATCTAATAATAAGTACTTGTAACTTTCTGACAGGTAATATTCTCACTCTAATGGTAACCTAATCCTAATCAAATATTATATACAGTTATCTTTCACTAGTGGCATCAAATATTTTCTAAGGTGATGTTATCGTAAAACAGTACTGAGGGAGCTGGGCTGAGCTGTGAAATGGTAAATTCATGTGCGTTGTGTCTGACCCGTGTGTGTAAACCTGTGTAAGGAGAATGAAAATGAAGATTTGTGCAAAAGAAACACTCATTCATAAATTCGTCAATTAAATTCTGAACGACGGAATTAATGCGTTGCTAAAATATATCATAGAACCACACAGCCATACTTGAAGTAGCATAGAAAATGAATGTGGCTCATTTTAGACCCACGCTGCCCGTTTGAGTGGCAGCGATACAAAAAGGGCTTTTATTTAAAAAGTAAGAAAGCAAAAAATAATATAAGGATGTACCATGATCAAAAACAATTTAATTAAGGAATACCTTGAATACTGAATGATTCGGAATATTACGATCTCATAGTGAACAGTTTTTATTTTTTTAAGAGTGATAGAATCTCTACACAGATCTGCTAAATGTGTTGCTGGATTTTGTGTGTCCGGTTGATTTCCTAATTTCTCCATTTATGCATTCATTCTGTATGCTGTGGTGGTCTCTGTATTGCGCGTTTTATTAAAATCCCCAACGCCTTCGAGAGAGAGAGTGTGTGTGTGTGTTGGCTGGCTCAGGTCTTGCGGCATCAGACAAATTAAACATGATTACTAAATAGGCCAGCAATGAAAGAGTTGATAAAAAATAAGTACATTTGATTACATTTTGTTATGTTTTAATCAGGGACTACATTTTGCAAAGCCCAGTTTAGCCAGAAATACATGAATCTAGCACATCTAATAACACAGCAGACATTTGAAGCACTTGGGGGCTTTTATTTTAACAGGAGATATAGTTCCCTGACAGAGTCAGAGGGCTGAACTGCTTGGAGAAGGAGGGGATATGTATATTCTGTCCGTTTTTGCATATGGAACGCCTGGAGGCGTTATGAAAACGCGTGGTGGCGTTATGTAAGCGCCTGGCGCCGCCACACGCTCTTAAACGCCTGGCGGCGCCTCGCGTTTGTTCCAAGGCGTAAAAGTAAGCCCTGCACGGCGTTTTGGACGGCGTTTTTTAAGTATTACGCACGCTTTAAGCGCCGTCAGACCCAGGCGAATTCTGACCCATTTGGCTTGCCATATTTTTCGACCCTTTTGGCGCGTCGTACAGAGCGCCGTCTCAGTGCAATGAGACGGCGTAAAAAGCGGCGTTTTAGTGTCTCTCTTGACGCCGTTATAAGCGGCGTAAAAAGCGGCGTTTAATAATAAGATAATGAGCTCCACCTTCCAGTTTTGAAAGCCAATACATTTAAACTCTGTTCAGCCAATGCTCTTACAGAGAGACTCAGCCTAAAGCAATTCACTGCTGATCCGAGCTCCTGAACCTGAGCTCTTCAGTTTTTAAATACAAATTTACAATATACCTTCTTCAGACATTCCCGCTGGTGCTCATGGCTTTTATTAGTCTAATATTTATGCTGTTCAATGTATTTTAAATAAAATTAATAGTAGTAGGGACACCCCTTGTGCATGAATTTTATTAATTAATAGTGTTTTTCTTTTAGGCTACGTTTGGTAAATGATAGCGAATAGGGTCATTCTGCTATATTACAAGAGTTTCTTGGTTTATTAGCTCTTAAATATTTGGCCAGGTACTGTATCAGTATTTATATTATTTGAAGGATCTAAATAACAGGAGTGTTAGTAATCATAAAATGTAAGGAAACGTAAATGTTTATAAGATATACAGTGATAAACCAAAAAACACTTAAAAAAAACACCCCGACAGCTGAATATTCAAGGACACGGAGGTGTTGGTAGAGAGAAGGATGACGGCTAAATTTATACTCCACGAAGAACACTCTCAATCACTGGATAGCTCAACTTACCGATCATTCAATCATTCAATCAATAAACCTTTTTTTCCTCTCGGGAGTACATCATTTCCAGTGTAGCCGAGCATTTACAATTTAAAAGGGACTGACAACATTGAGTAAGAAAATAGAATTAATAAGAATAAATAAAAATAAAAATAATTATATAATATATATATATATATATATATATATATATATATATATATATATATATATATATATATATATATATATATATATATATATATATATAATTAATGCCAGGCTGATTTGCCCCTGTTTGTGCAAATAAATGATTTTTAAGACCACCAGAGACAAAATTATGAAAATATGAAAATTGCAAAAAGTACACAACAACAATGTTAAATTCAAAGGATTTACAGTAAGATTTAAAGGCCTTTTTTAGGGCAAATAAATGACAAGACTTGATTAGACATCCGCAAACCGTGAATAGGTGTCTATACACAGGAACGTCGCTATAGCCCCTTTTTAGGGATGTTTTAATTGTTTTTACAGAAGTGTCTCTCTAATATGTTAAAAATATTCAAATCTTAAAGTATACTACAATTAAAGAATTTTAGTAACAAAATCAATCTCCCTACGCAGCGCGAAAGATCTGATCCACTTTGTCTCGGAGCCGTGTCAAGAAAAATGCATACACGCACGCAAAATTAAACAGCGCTTTTTTAAGCTAATGATACAGGCTGTCCAGCATTTAGACTGGAGTGAGTTAGGCTAGCTGTGGTGCTGTTGGTCAGTTTGTGTGTTTATAATAAATACAATGTATTGTACTGCCTGTATGTGTATCAGCTAATTGATGTTACATAATAATAGAATATGATGAGATAAGTTGACACTCATAATGTGCGTGGGGCTTGCCAATGAGTTTGGATATTGAATAGATTTTCCAAAGTAAAGAGCCAGATTAATAATTTAATGAAGGTTTCTAAGCGACTGAAGTAAATATAATATAATAATAAATATAAATATAATAAATATGTAACTTGTAAGTCTATGTCTGTAAATGACATTACTTGTTTCCTTATGGAAATAGAAAAATTACCGGATCTGCTGAAGCATAAAAACTAATATTAATAATATTATGCTTAAACAAAAACAAAACAATAATATTCATAGTAAATTAAGCATAATTTACATCTTATAATAATAATAATAATAATATTATATAATTATAATATATAATTTTATATAATATAATATATATATAATATATTATAATTATACTGTATAATTATAATATTTTAATAAGAATAAAAATAAGAAGAATCAGCTTCCTAATATAATTTGTAACTAATTTAATAAATTAATAAATTCATTTATTGAAACCCTGATGTTTTTGCAACAATAGGGTTCTTCATGTGTGATATACTGACAAGGTGATGTGATTTCCGTCTGGATAAAAAAAAAAGTGGGGAGCTGCACAGCATTTTGCTTTCACCTAAACCTAGAGTTTATTTTTACATTGATACAGCATAAATATTAGACTAATAAAAGGCATGAGCACCAGCGGGAATGTCTATAGATGGTATATTGTTAATTGTGTCTAAAAAACTGTGTCTGAAGAGCTCAGGAGCTCGGATCTGCAGTGAATTGCTTTAGGCTGAGTCTCTCTGTAAGAGCATTGGCTGAACAGAGTTTAAATGTATTGGCTTTCAAAACTGGAAGGTGGAGCTCATTATCTTATTATTAAACGCCGCTTTTTACGCCGCTTATAACGGCGTCAAGAGAGACACTAAAACGCCGCTTTTTACGCCGTCTCATTGCACTGAGACGGCGCTCTGCACGGCGCGCCAAAAGGGTCGAAAAACGCCGTGGGAAACGGCGTCTTCTGTGCTTTTAGCGGCGTTTTTAACGGCGTCGTGAAATCATACGGCGTATATTACGGCATCTTGAAATCATACGGCGTATATTACGGCGTAAAACCCACACAGAACGGCGTATTTTACGCCATTCTTTTCGATAAAAGGCTTCTGGTCCAGGCGTTTTTTGGGCCTTTTGGCGTTTCATATTATGTAAGCGCCTGGCGCCGCCACACGCTCTTAAACGCCTGGCGGCGCCTCGCGTTTGTTCCAAGGCGTAAAAGTAAGCCCTGCACGGCGTTTTGGACGGCGTTTTTTAAGTATTACGCACGCTTTAAGCGCCGTCAGACCCAGGCGAATTCTGACCCATTTGGCTTGCCATACTGCAGTGGGGGTTTCCGCGGTTGCGTAGTATGATTCTACACAGTTTACTGGAAGACCAGCCCCAAATACAGGAGAAGTTCAGCCCACTTCCTCCTGGCCTTTTCAGTGGAGGAGCTAAGCGACCGCCTGTCACTTCAACTTCACTTTTAGTTTACATTCCGTCAGAAGAGCAGCTGCGAAAATGTCGAAGATCAACCTGTGTTTCAAGAGGATTTTTGTCTTCTTTAACGTGCTTTTTGCGGTGAGTTGAAGCTAATGGTGTTGGTTGAGTTCAGTAAACACAGAGCAGTGTTTCTGATGAGCGCCGCCGCTGTTTTTTAGTTGTATTGTTCAGCAGCCTGAGCTGATTTAATCACCGCTGTTTATTTGTAGATACTGGGGGCTCTGATTCTGAGCTTGGGCTTGTTGGCACATGTCCAGCTGCATGAGGTAAGGACAAAGTGAAATCGAAAGCCTGACTGTCAGCCTTTATTAACTTTCACTAATTATACCATACTTTTGAGGTGAATGGGGAAGGGCGGCTTAGCACACTTTTGGTATTGGTGTATCTTTAATCGCGGGTGTATACACACTAACATATATTCTCTTTTTAAGGCGGGGGGGAACAAGCTGACTGGAGTCATTGTGTTGGTGGTTGTTGGGTTTGTCATCTTCATCCTCTCAGTTCTGGGAGCTTATGGAGCTCAGAAAGAGAACAGAAACGTTCTTATTGCGGTGAGTTTGTAGTTGCTGAGTGGAAGTATGGGGTGCTAACAGTGTGTATGCTGATTCATTAGTATTTTGTGTCTCTGTCTCTGTGTCCGCAGTTTTTTGTCATCATGTGTATGGGGACCATCTCTCTTTTCCGCATGGCCGTTCAAATCGCCATCTCCCGGGAACAGGTATTTCAGCCTACTCGCTGTACTTACTGCTCTGAAATCAAGGCTGTGTCTGGAACTAGAGCTACTCAGAGAGCAGTGTAGTGAGGGGAAAGTCTCTGGTACCTTGAAGGCAGCATTTCGTCCTGAAGTTGGCATGTAATGTTTTCGAAACGCCAAAAATGCCTCCTGGCTCTCCACATTAACTCACTCAGACGGTAGTGCAGTGATTGATGTCTCTTTATCTAAATTAAAATGAGGAAAAATGTCCTGCTGTGCCATGTTATCGTCAGTTTCACACATGGGTATAAAGGTTTAAACTAGTATATACTGAAGAGTTAACCGTTTATTATACATTGGGTGTGTTGACAAATATCCTTCAATAATGATTACTTAACTTTAGCATCTACAATCACATAATCATTGTGTGAAACCTTGTATTTTATACACATTTATATAGAAGATTAACCAATATATATTCTTTACACATATAGTTAAACATTGTTTGATCAGGCATGTAACTAACACAGACTCTATTATATGACAAACTAACCCACATGATACATAAGGCATTTAACTAACACATAGGATCTATTGTATGGCGTACTAACCACGTGTTACTGACATATTAGCATATAACATATGAAATCTATTGTGTGACTTGTTTAGCTCACGCTTAAGGCATTTTGGTCACTGCATGATCCTAGCTAACGGCCATCAATCATCGACTGGTGCACTCTGTACGAACTAAATTGATGCAAAGGAGACTTCGGGATGAACAGGGCGGCCTTTCTCTCTGTGCTTGTAAAGTCCTTCACCTATCAAAGCGGGAGGAGGACACGCGCACATGGGGAGGGCGGCACTGTCCAATTCCTGAAACAATGCCACACTGTCTGGCTGGACACAGTCAAGGCCAAACACTAGTGGTCCGGCCAGACATGTGAAACTTGAGTACTAACACGTGAAATTATGCATATTAACATGAGCTTATCATTAGCAACGCCTCATCAGCAGGTTTCACGTCATTTGGGGTATAAACATAAATATTAATAAATACTTGATTTGCTTTCAACTTCACTCCACCTGTCTGCGACTCTCTCCATCAAAACGAACACGTAGGGGAGTTGTACCCCGGATGAGGGGTGGGGGGAAACCCATCTTTCATTTTCTGTTTACAACAATACTCTTTGGGGGACTATTAAATATGTATACATTATCTATAACACTACATGACTTTTAACTGCAGTACTTCTTGTTTATATTTGTTCTTCTGATTCTTCTTCTGTTTTAATATTTTTAAGGTGATTTCGGAGTTCCAGAAGTTAGGCCATTTGGATCAAGCTGACTCAGATATAAAGAATACCATGGAGTTACTTCAACTAAATGTACATTTAACATCCATTCATTGATTTTACACATTCATACAGCTGATTCTAAAAGAACATTCCAGCCCTGAAACTGCTAGCAAACAGTTCATCAGAACAGATTTATTTCCTGTACCTATTAACTTCAAAACAAATTTATTTGGGAGTTGTTGTATTATAAATGTGTGATTCAACCAGATTACTGCACTGTTCTTAATGAACTGTCTTTTGTGTAGGCCAAGTGCTGTGGACTCTTTAATGGCTACAAGGACTGGGGGAATGAAGTTCCTACTTCGTGTAATTGTGAAGACACCAAGCATGATCGATGCCAGGCAATGACTGCTCAATTCTTTAAGCTGTTTTTATTAAGATTAAATTACCTTTAGTGCAGGAAGTAACTTAAGCCACTAACACTTCAGGCTAAATCAAATTATATATATATATATATATATTAATATTTATTACTTTGTAGAAGTTACTTTATTTCAGCAATTCAGTTAAAAATGGGAAAACAATATCTTAGGTTTATCTTTTTATTGTTGATGATTTATAGCTTGCAGCCAATGAAAACCCAAAAATCAGTGTCTCACAAAATTACCACCAATAGATGACTCTCCAAACCATCACTGATCATCAGTAAATTTTGCATTTCCTTTGTAAATCAAGGGACCAGAGTCTGGAGGAAGAGTGGAGAGACACACAGTCCAAGCTGCTTGAGGTCTAGTGTGAAGTGATGGATTGGAGAGGCATGTCATCTGCTGGTGTTGATCCACTGTGTTTTATTATCAAGTCCAAAGTCAGTGCAGTTTTGTTTTCCCACAAAATTTTACAGCACTTCATGCTTCCCTCTGCTGTCAACTTTTATGCAGATTTCATTTTCCAAGCAGAACTTGGCACACTGCCCACACTGCCAAAAGTACCAATTGGTTTGTAATACATCCATATAATATGAGTTTTACATTTTGAACTTAATTACTGAAATAAAGTAATTTTTTAATTATATTCTATATTTTTGAGATGCACTTGTATACTACAAGTCTTGTCACACCAGAATAAGTAACTGGTCCAGAGCCCTGTTCTAATTTGAGTGTGAAATAATGCTGTCTGCAGGTCTACAGCAGTGATGAAAACCAGGGCGTCTTCTCACAGGTGAGATGACAAGTATCTCCTATAAAATTACTTGCATATGATCATGTGATTATATAATTATTTTGTTTTTCCTACCCCATTAACTGTGTTCTCCCTTAAATTTAGCCATGTGGCCCCATAATCCTGGGATATTTGAATACAGCTCTGAACATCACCCTTGGTGCATTCATTGGTTTCGGTGTTCTATCTGTGAGTGTGCTACAAATCACTTCTGTTTTTATGACTTGTATCATGAAACCTGAAAACTTCAGGCAAAGGAGATGATATGAAGTACATACTCAGGTTAAGAAATTCAGTCATAACAAAATTACTTAACCAGGAGACCAAGAAAAAAACTTTAAATGGTAATCAGTGTAAACAGATTTCTTATTTATTTTAAAACTTGGTTTATAATGATATTTTGGCAATTAAAGGCAGATATACAAAACTCATTTACAGCAAGAGTGATGCATCTGGGTCACTCGTTAACAAATATAAGGTGTTTAACACCTCCGTGTGCTGCAAATAAGTTGGGAATTTTAAAGCAATAGTTTGGTAAAATATAACATTTCAAAAGCTTAACAAATAATTGAAAGGTAATAAAACAGCACTTTAACATTGCACAATCTTAAAATTGCATGCTTAATCACACACTCACTTCATACTGTATTAAGCCTCTTAAAAGTGACTGCTCATGTGGATTCCTACACTGACCTACTGTTCTATATATAAATATACTGCATTTATTAAATGTAAACTACTTGAAACTACTACTGCCATGCATGGTGGTTTGGGATGTTAAGAACTTAAATGTTTTCTGAATCTTTCTGTATCTGCAGTTGTTAGCAGCTGTGATGTCCCTGGTGATGATTATCCGTATTACTGCTCCCACTGTCAGCCCTCCAGCCATCTTCGATCTCAACTATAAACCACCAAAGTACTCTGAGCTTGTGCCATCTGCCTAGTCAATGCAGTGTGCTCTCTGAGGTCTGTTTCATTATTAAGCATTTAGCCCCAAAGAGCTGAGGTTGATTTGATTGTAACAAACTGCACTTACGTTATCTTTGACACAACAACCTGTTCTTTTCAGCTGAAAGATCGGCTTGTGTTTACATGACAGTCATATTATTCTATATTCTTACCTGGTTTAAAGCTTTAGTTTTGATACCTGTTTGCTCTGATACCTGTTCACTGAGACTAAATCATCATACACATTGGTCACATCAGATTTTCTAGTCAAGAGAGAATGTGTCAATATATTTCCAGCACTTAACTGTTTTTATACATACTGTGTAATGGTGTGACTGTAATAATGAGCAGTTTCTACAATAAATGTTACAATAACCATTGGCCTCCCACATCATTATTGAATTACAAACATACTAAGGTCATTTCTGGATAAAAAAAAATATGGCATAACTGTTTTTTTGTTTCGGTTGACCTTACTTGCACACCATCTTCAGTCTTCCATTGTTCTGATTGTTCTAATCTTAGTTACATCTTAGAACATCAATACCACTCCTGTAAGTTATATGATTTGATGTTACAGTGAATGTAGGATATAAAGTACTTTAATTCAAAGTTTCATTGTTAGTAAGCCACTTTTCTTTCAATTTACAATAATGTAAAAAAAAAAATGCCCCTTCATGATTTCTTATTTTGTACATGTTTGTTCATAAATGTTTTAAACAAATGTACATATAATTCAAATACAACACAGGTAAACACAAAATGCAGTTTTTAAATAAAGGTTTAATTGTTAAGGGACAAAAAAAATCCACACCTGCATGGCCCTGTGTGGAAAAAGTGTTAAAAAAAATACAGTGGAACAGTGGAGAACCTTTCCAGAAGTGGCCGACAAATTAGCACAAGAGTGCAGCGACAAAAGACCCCTTAACAACATCCAAAGAACTGCAGGCCTTACTTTTCTTCAGAAAAACATCATACCTACAGTAAAACATGGTGGGGGTACTGTGATCAATGGAACCTTGAATTCTGCTGTCCACCAAAAAGTTCTAAAGGAGAATGTCCAGCCATCATGCCCTTAAGCTGAAATGAACTTGGAATCATGAAAGACTCATTGTAAATGATTGAAAATGCTTGATTGGAGTTAACCAGTTATTAGGTTAGGTAGGGCAAACACTTTTTCACACAGTCATGTAGTTTTTTTTATTCTCCCTTTATTATAAAAACCTGCATTTTGTGTTTACGTGTGTTGTCTATAAAAAATATTTCAATTAGTCTGATGATCTAAAACATTTAAAAGGCAAACATGCAAAAAAAAAAAAATCATGAAGCGCGCAAACACTTTTATATATAGCACAGGAAATGTTCTGATGGTGGTTAAAAACACAACCTCAGTCTGTGCCCCAAATGTTCCCCACACAGCTCGGGTGTGTGGTACCCTGCAGCTGCAGCAGAGAGTGCGCTACAAAGAGCAGCTAAACATTTACTCTGCAATGTTACTTCTTCTTGTAGATGTAATTATTTGCCAACATGTAAACATAAATAATGGTTGCCACTTTATTTGTAGTATTGTTCATTAAATATTTGAATAGTGGAAAAGTCATTGTAAAAGGATTTTTTTTATTCATGAAGTTTTGGTGATGTACACAGCAGACAGGCTCACTGTAAGCTTGTGTTAACATGTTCTCCCGCTCACATAACGCTACATATAAAACTGAACAGTAGCCAAGTAATAGAAGGTTATAGACTACCACTTAAACAATGTTAAAATTAAACGCACAAGAACAAAAATCACTCAGCATGTAGATGCACTGATTAGAATTGTTTCCCACAAGAATTAGCATTGCAGAACACTTTCACATTCACTAACCCATTTTCCACAGTTGGGTTCTAATAAATACAATGTTAAGTTAATAGTTTTTATATTAGAATATTTTAAGGAATTATTAATAGGTTATACTAAATTGCATAAACTGAAGCCAAAACAGCTAGAACAGCAATACTAGCTGGTCACTATGTAGTCACAAAGATGTTTGAGGATACTGAAGGAAAATATATTCATGTAAAGTGTCTACAATTGTCCCAAACCATGTTAGCTTACCAGTAATGTGTTCTCATTAGGCCTGTCATGATAAGACATTTTTCAGGACGATATATTGTTCCAGAAATTATTGCAATAAATGATAATATTGTCATTTTAAAGGGGCACTATAGAAAATGTTTTTTTTTTTTGCTTCTGCGCTCCGACAGGAGCTTTAAAACAACGTGCCACAGTGATAATATACTAACAATACTATTACACAATTTTAAAGTTAAACTATTTAGAAGACATTGGTACGGTGGCCGAGAAAGCCCAGCGCAGTGCAAATTGAAAAGCGCTGCAAAAGCACAAAACACATCCATCAAAATTACAACACAGGCGCAGCAAATAGAAAAACGCGCTGCAACTAGAAAAACGCGCTGCAAATAGAAAAACGCGCTGCAAATAGAAAAACGCGCTGCAAATAGAACCACAACACAACGGAAGTGAGTCACAACACAACGGAATTATCCCGGGGGACCTTAAAAGATGCTGTACCAGCTGTATACAAATGACAATAAGTGGCAAACAAGCTTCTGAAAAGTAAGTTATGTTTATTACCTGTGATTACCACGGTTGTGTGCATATTATTAAAAGTTCTGCTTCACAAAACGCCTTGTTTGCCACTTATTGTCCTTTGTACACATAGTGAAGTCCGAGACGTTACTGAAGACGCAGCTTAGCTGGTACAGTATCTTTTAAGGTCCCCCGGGAAAATTCCGTTGTGTTGTGACTCACTTCCGTTGTGTTGTGGTTCTATTTGCAGCGCGTTTTTCTAGTTGCAGCGCGTTTTTCTATTTGCTGCGCCTGTGTTGTAATTTTGATGGATGTGTTTTGTGCTTTTGCAGCGCTTTTCACTTTGCACTGCGTTGGGCTTTCTCGGCCACCGTACATTGGGCTTCTAATATAAAATAATTTTAATATCCTAAAGAACTAAAACAAATAAAAGTACAACCAACCTGAGGCTCTGTGGGTTCTGAAAAAAACTGCACTAAATATTAAACAGACCTTTTTAAAAATACATATAGATTAAAGTAATATTTACATTAAATATTTTTTTAACTCTGGACACAAAGGCACTTACAGATTATTTTTTCTGATCATATAGGTTTATGCTATAAAACACACATTATCTCAAAAACACAAGTATCCCTATGATCAAAGACACAGATGGCTCCGCCAGAGCTCTTGCTATAAATGTATTTTTTTAACATAACTCTCAGACAAATTCTGAGCAGAAACACCATCCATGATCTCTTCGGGGTAACAATATTCAGCTCAGAAAAGTGGGCTGGACGGTTGTGTTTTAAATGAGATCTCAGCTTCGTTGCCACTGTTTTGAAACAAAGTCAACATACCGCCTCGTTCACGTTGATGGGTTCTGCTAACTCATTTGGCTTAAAGCCAAAATACTCCCACACCAGAGCCGTGGACCGGACTACTTCGCGTGCATGCGTATGTGGAGTCACCGTCGCTGGTGTTCTCTACACTGATTTTCTAACCGATAGATGTCGCTGTCTGACAGATTCGTCAAGAGACGGTGAGAGCACAGCACGGTGTGACTCGTTCTCACGTAAACAAACTCACGTGGAAACCCAATGGCTATTATCAGCGTCTGCAAAAATGATCTTATATAAGTTGATAACATGGTTATTGCGACAGGCCTAGTTCTCAACATTTATATAGCACATAATTCATAACCTGCCAAACTGCTTCTTTATTTTGAGTCCTTATTTATAGTGATTGTCACTTTAAATGTACATACAAGTGGATTTAATCACATTACACAACAACTTTAAATGGGCTGTTTTGACAGATTGGCAGTAAACAGTGTGTTTTAAACTTTTCCTTTGTTAACTCATTTTAGAATGTTAATGGATTTGATATATAGCGCCTCTAAAGACTTCCATGTCTGCAGGCAGTTACCTTCAAACATATCTGCTTTCCTTGATTTTGGTGCACAAAGTAAAAAAAAATTATGTAGATGAACTGAACTTCTTCACGTCAAAGCCAGAGAGACAGAATGTATATTTTTTGCATTTTTTAGGCCATGCTACTAATCCCAAGGGTCCACTGAAAAAAAAACATAACTCTGTGCGCCAATTTACATAGGCTACCGCGTAGGGTATGCAGCGACACATAAGCCACAACGTAGATTTGACGCAGAAGTATAAATTGGGCTTTAGGCAAATGAAACCCACAAATGTAAGTATTTTCCTTGTGACAATTAGCACTAAAAACCATAGTTTAATGTGTGGTTTCACTGTTTTATGGTCGAATTCTTCATAACAAGCTTAAAGATCACTAGTAGTTTGTCTCACTAGCTAGCTAACTATTTTGTTTCACCCTAAAGGGTGTGGCATATGAGAGCATTTAAGGTGAAATGGAAAAATAAAAATAAAATTCATGCTAATAAAAGCTAATTTCAGCTCCCCATCCCAAAGGACTTAATGAATGGACAATAATTATTCATTTCTGCACCATCTCCCAGCTTTCTGAAGACCTACAATTCCCTAAAGTTAACTAGTTAACCAGCAGCAAGATTACTGAACTTCAGCGCTCCTGATGACATATCAAGTTCTTGAAGGTTTGTCCCAATTCCTAGGAAGAGGATTTTGGGGTAAGTGGTAGGGCCAAAGGGTGAAATGGGATTGGGCCTAACTATAACTCATATGCAATACTGAAATAGGATATGGCATAAACGTGGTGATTGGTTGGTATGGTTTTGGAAGTATGCTTTTTGTTTTTGGCCTTCAGATGTGGAACCTGATGTGGTCTTGTGCTGTTTTCAGCGTAGTTTGATGTGTATTAAACGCATGAATAAGTAGTTGTATTGTTCTTGCTAACAGTTTCCAATGTCAGTGTATACTTATCATTCAGAACATGTTAAGTCTTAAAGGGACATTTTGCAACTTTTTATATAACAGCAAAGAGGTTCCACTTACTTTGGTACTATACAGCTACTGCCTGTACACATGGTTCAATTTCCAATTTCATAAAGCAATGCCTCAAGAATCATTACAAAGACAAATAACTTTTCTGTATGTAAATAACAATTTCCTGCAAATTTCTTACACATCATACCTTAAAACTAGGGAAGTGCATTGATATTATAAGTTCCTTTTTTCCCACATGAAGACAACAGAACACATTGGTACAATAAATATGAAACCTCATGTCACTCACCTGCTGCACACAAATCTTAAATAAAGATGTCATTGACACCTGGCAAAGTGTTATAATAGTTCTATTACAAAACAATGACACAAGAAAAAATACAGTTCCAACAAAGCGTCCTTTCATCCATAACTGTTATTGTCCGTGTTACAATCATTTACACTTTCCTACAGTGATAGCTGCTGTGAAAATATTCAAACTCCTAGAACGCAATCAAATTTTCTTTTCAAATAATACAAATGCAAAAAAAAAAAAAAAACAATGAAGCATGACATTATGACCCCCCACTTGTTTCTACATCTATTATCCATTTAATCAACTCCAATGATTATATAGGAAACTTTGTAGTTCTATATAGACTGCAGACCTCTATCTATTTCTCTGCATACTTTATTATCCTTCTTTCACCCTCTCTGGCAATATTTTGTGTACATTTCTCCCCATTCTCTCTGTCGCACACGTTCCGCCGCTTTAAATAAACAATGTCAGAATTCAATCATTCTCATTAGATTTATCGGTTTTGGTCCGCATTGGACAACATCTCGTATGGACCCGGACCGCGGTGCGCCTATTAGTAACCCCTGCTTTACACCATATCAAAGTGTCATCTTAAGTGTTGTCCCATGAAAATATATTATAAATAAAAGAAACATTTGAGGGGTGTACTCGTTTGTGATATACTGTATATCATATTTGTAAGGACAACATGTAAATAAATGTAAATAAAAACAGATTTTATTCACAGTAGAACACAAACACTTTAATAATGAGACATTTTACCATTTCATGAAAAATTGATTGAAGCAACACATCTCAAAAAAGTCATGTCTACCAAGTACACTGTTGTGTAGCATCCCTTCTTCTTGATGGATTTTTTGAGGAGGAATATTGTTTCAATTTTGTTCTGGGTCTGTTTGCCAGATTCTCATTTAATTATGTGCCCAAATGTTTTCGTCTGTGAAATATGCAGGATGTGGGTTAGCATTGTCTTGCTTAAAGGCCCTGAAAGTTGTCTGCATGGGAGCAGATGTTCTATATACTGATCACTAGGCACTAATGCAACCCCTTCCGCAGAGATGCATGCTTTTGAACTATGTTCTGGTAATAAGCTGGTTGGTCCATGGATTCCAAAAAAGAATTTCAGGTTTTGATTGACCTGACAACAGAACAGTTTTCCATTTGAAATGTGTTGTATCCCAGAGAAGGGAGCAGGTGTTCTTTAGAAAACACAAATTTAACCTGCATTTGTGGATTGTAGTGGGAATTGTGTTCACAGACAGTGATTTCTAGAATAGAATCATGCCCAGCATGACCATCATCCCCAGCATCCAATACTCTTCACATTTCTTCGCAGTTTGCTTTTCATACTCTATCTCTCTAAAAAAAAAAAATTATACCCAGTCATGTAAGTTATTTACAAATTTCTCCTCCAGCAAACTGTGTCCTTTTTTGCTGCTGTCATCGGGTTTTATGTTTTTTATGAAATGACAAATTGTCTCAATTTCAACATCTTTATGTGTTCTGTTATATTGTGTGTAAATGTGTGTCCATAATATTTGAAAACCATTGCATTCTGTTTATATGTACATTTCTGTACATTTTCTGTCTGTTTTTTGGGATTTGGGGGTGTGTATACATACAGAAAGATCTTTATGAAATGCCCTCTTAAGCATCATAACATGCTTGTGCTCAGACCCAACTGCTTCATAAACTTAAAGGTTTTAAAAAAGCAAAAGGAACATTTATCTTTCCACTGGCTAAAATAGATTTAAATAACTGTCAGCACAGCCACTGTGTATTAATTCTATTTAGGGAAAGTAACACATGTTCAGCTTCAGATTTTGGCCAGAGGCGGACTCAGGCTGGTTAAAGTGCAGGGATAAGAATATATATATATATATATATATATATATATATATATATATATATATATATATATATATATATATATACACAGTGCCTTGCGAAAGTATTCACCCCCCTTTACATTTTTCACATTTTGTTACCTCACAACCTGGAATTCAAAGGGAATATTTGAGGGTCTGCATCATTTAATTTACAGACCATGCATACAACTTTCAACATTTAACATTTTTTTTTATTGTGAAGCAAACAACAAATAGGACAAAATAACTGAAAACATCAGTGTGCATAACTATTCACCCCCGTAATTCAGTACTTTGTAGAGCCACCTTTTGCAGCAATTACAGCTGCAAGTCGCTTTGGATAAGTCTCTATGAGCTTGCCACATCTTGCCACTGGAATTTTTGCCCATTCGTCATGGCAAAACTGCTCCAGCTCCTTCAAGTTAGATGGTTTCCGTTGGTGAACAGCAATCTTCAAGTCTGACCACAGATTCTCAATTGGATTAAGGTCTGGGCTTTGACTAGGCCATTCCAATATGTTTACACGTTTCCTCTTGAACCACTCAAGTGTTGCTTTAGCAGTATGCTTTGGGTCATTGTCCTGTTGGAAGGTAAATCTCCGCCCTAGTCTCAAATCACTGACAGACGTAAACAGGTTTTGCTCAAGAATATCCCTGTATTTAGCACCATCCATCTTCCCCTCGACTCGGACTCGGTTTTCCAGTCCCTACTGCTGAAAAACATCCCCACAGCATAATGCTTCCACCACCATGTTTCACTGTGGGGATGGTGTTCTTGGGGTGATGAGATGTGTTGGGTTTGCGCCAGACATAGCGTTTTCCTTGGTGGCCAAAAAGTTCAATTTTGGTCTCATCTGACCACAGTACCTTCCTCCATACAGTTTGGGAGTCTCCCACATGCCTTTTTGCAAACTCGAAACGAGCCTTCCTATTTTTGCCTGTAAGTAAAGGTTTTTTTTCTGGCCACTCTTCCATAAAGCCCAACTCTATGGAGTGTACGGCTTATTGTGGTCATATGAACAGATACTCCAGTCTCTGCTTGGGAACTCTGCAGCTCCTTCAGGGTTACCTTTGGTCTCTGTGCTGCCTCTCTGATTAATGCCCTCCTTGACCGGGCTGAGAGTTTTGGTGGGTGGCCCTCTCTTGGCAGGTTTGTTGTGGTACCATGTTCTTTCCATTTGATGGTGATGGATTTGATGGTGCTCCGGGGGATCATCAGAGATTTGGATATTTTTTTTATAACCCAACCCTGACTTATACTTCTCTACAACTTTATCCCTGACTTGCTTGGAGAGCTCCTTGGTCTTCATGGTGTTGTTTGGTTAGCTTAATGGTGTTGCAGCCTCTGGTGCCTTTCAGAAAAGGTGTGTATATACTGACACCATGTGACACTTAGATTGCACACAGGTGGCCTTCATTTCACTAAGCATGTGACTTCTGAAGGTAATTGGTTGCACCAGAACTTTTTAGGGGCTTCATAACAAAGGGGGTGAATACATATGCACATTTTCAGTTTTTTATTTTCATATTTTCTTTATATACATAAATATTTTTTCTCATTTCACTTCTAAAACGTAGACTATTTTGTGCAGATGCATCACATTCAATTCAGATTTAAAAAAATACATACAGGTTGTAATGTAGTAAAATAGGGAAATAATCCAAGGGGGTGAATACTTTTGCAAGGCACTGTATATATATATATATATATATATATATATATATATATATATATATATATATATATATATATATATATATATATATATATATATATATATATATATACTTTGACCACACAACAGCCCTTTCAGCATCCAAAAGTCATGATCCACCGCATGTAAGAATAGCGTTTGTCTTTGAATAAGATGACATTATTAGATTAATGTCTAATTTAACCATTTCAAAGAAGGCTTCATGTAAAATGAGAAAGATAGAATGAAATAGTTGTTTAACAGTGGAAATGAGTTGTCATTGTTGACATGATTTTGTTTTTTATTATCAAATACACTTTCTTCTACAGTGAGAACAAGGGACTTCCTCTCATTTCCACACATGTAGTTACACCCTTTACAACACTAAATCACATTTAGTCCACTGGAGGGGACTTCTCTATAAGAAGAGCACCAAACTGGGCACTTCACAGTTTTCTCTCCTGTAGGAGAGCCCTATACTGCACCGCAGCCCATTTTCTCTACTCTGGATGGCAGGGTTGGCAATGAAGGCACTTCGTAACTGCACCTTTTTACTAATTAGAGGGACACCAAAGCACTCATTAACACTCATTATCACAATGTTCCTGATCTAGAGGAAACAATCATTTACTATAAGAAGGAATACCTTAGCGGGCACTTGATCACTTTTTTCCACTCCATGAGAAGTGCAGGCCATAGGGCAATATTTTGTGACATATCTGTTGCTTTTTTTTGTGCCCTACGCTAATAAAAATCCAGAAATACTTTTGCAAACAACACAAATTTCAACATGTCCATCTAATTTTGCTTTCTTAGTATTTACTACCTTACAGTTATGTTTACTCTATACTACCATGTGAGCACATCCAGTATGTTTTGAGGAATAAAAAGAAAACAAAAAGATGTGTATCTGTATAACCTAGAACAAATTAGAACCGAAACCTGAACTGGGGTCAGAATACTTCTGCAAGAGGCTGAACGTGTATGATTTCTCAATATGTTGTAAAAGCAGGTCAAATATTTAAATGTTTAGTACACTGATATTTTGTTACACAAACAAGACCAAATGACAAGTAATGACCAAGTTGAATAAGTAATTATTAGTGATCAAGTAGAAAAATGCTGGGGGGGGGGGGGGGGGTTTGGGGGGTCTTTTTAAGGTAACTGAACGACAGAAGACAGCTCACTATTTACCACAAGTACAAATGACTTAATTGCAGTGTACATGTTTAAGTTATTTAATAATCATCTTTTAACTAAAAGAAAATTCTGCACAACAATCCATCATGTTCAACATCCTCGCAAAAGAACAGGAATCATCAGACTGTAAGAACAGTGTGCTATTAAAGAGTCAGTGAGAGAAAATGTGTGTGTTTACGGCAGGGGATGGCCTTTGGCATTTGGCATCAGACTGAGTGTCCACTAGCTAGTGTCCACTAGCTCCAGCAGCTTTCCAAACAGATGAAGCACTGAGAAATAAATCTGCTGAAGTGAACGACTTCAAGCAGACAACCAGCGGAGGATGAAGAGCGGCAGTCTTTTTTGAAGGGAGAGGAAACACAAAAAGAGAGAAAGACAGAGAATGGGTTTGAAATAGAGCGAGAGAGAAGGACAAAAGAGAGAAAGAGTGGGAAAATGTCCTAGCCTGATGAACAGCAGCCAGCTGCAGCAGTAGCAGCCTGGGGCTCATCGTCGATGATCTGAACGCCTCTACGCCCTGTGTTTGCATGACTTGCTCCATTCCCCTTCGATCTCTCCTCCAATTGTGCTGTCTCCATCATTCCTGTGCAAAAATAAATAAATAAATAAATAAACTAATAATAATAACACACAGGGCATGCCGCCCATAGAGAAAGTTTGGGATGCTCTGGGTCCACAGCGGGTTCCAGTTCCTGCCAATTTTCAGCAAATTCGCACAGCCTTTGAAGAGGAGTGTACCAACATTCTACAGGACACAATAAAAACCTGATCAACTCTATGCAAAGGAGATGTGTTCCACTGCAAGTGGCAAATGGTGGAGACACCAGATACTGACTGGTTTTCTGAACCCTCCAGATTCTTACAATACTGTAAAACTGCACATTTACAGTGGTCTTTTATTGTGGCCAGCTGCAGGTATACCTGTGTAGTAATAACTGTGTCTAATCAGCGTCTTGATATTCCACACCTGTGACTGATGGATGGTTTATCTCAGCAAAGGCTAGAAACTTCAGCTTAAAATCTGGAAACAACTCAAACACACATGAAAGGTGGCTGTGAAAATAATAAAGCAGGCCAAAGTTATACTGTTAAAAAGCCTTGACCTCATTACTGCTGAAGCCTGGGTCTGTGCCATTAAACAAGATATGTACTTCTGATAAGAAGAGTTATCCTGCTAAAAGCTTAATGACTGCGTGTCTTGTCAAGGCCTAACTTGACAAGTAGATTTAAATCAATATATTACCTGTGATGTGTGCTGTATGAGAAGTAGGCTGTATTTTAAACCTGTATGTGTAGTTTTGATTGTGAATTCATTTTAGACACCTCCTCTGAACAAATTCCTTTGCGATTAAAGATGCAAAAGAAGTTAAACCCTCATCAACATATGCCTCAGAAAAGAACAGTCTAAAGATATTAATGAAAAAAACTATTTTACTCTGGCTGCAGGTAAACAAGTATACAGTAGCTACATAACCTGTAACTCAAAAGTATAGCAAAGACCCTTACTTTTACACAGGTCAAGGAACAATTCTTCAATTCCTTTGTTTAATTTAGCTGATGTGTGATAGTGTTTTGCCCCAACCGACTCTGCATACCTATAGAGAGACAGAGGGAATACATAATCAGAGAAAAGTAACACAGCTGTCCTGAACAGAAGTAAAAAAAAAAAAACACTTTGGGAGGAAGCCTTTAAAGACTGTCAAGCCACTAAGGTGGAACAGATTACATTGTCATCAAGAACTGTTCTTAATAAAACTATGCTACAAATAGTTGCTTTATTGAATACCATGAATGAGTTTATTTCTGGCATCCGTTTTCAAGTTTATTTTAGTTCAATATCACTCTTAACTGCCACAAAAATGGTATGACCCATCATCACATACTGTATAGTACTGTAGGCTTGTTTATTTGCAATTATCAAATCCAATTTGGTAAGCAATGCTCTAATTGGCTTATTAACAGCAAATAATGTAATATGGTCACATAGAAGTCACCCAGCACAGCACTGACTACCCACTTTTGCTGTCCCTGTGGGGGACAATAAAGTAAAGTCATGTGTCCCAACAGAAGTGGCAGGAGAAGACCAAGAGTCAATGAGATCTAAAACACTGTGCTGTAATGTTTGAAGGAACACATGATGAGGATAACAATAATAATATCAACAAAATAAGTTGTTAAATTTGTTAACATGATATCAAGAATATTACACTTTCAATCAGGTCATTAGTTTTTCCACTAATTGTATATTATTTTACACACCTGTACAACAGCTGTTTATGTCATAATAAAACTAATTTCATGTAAAATGCCTGCTGTAGACGTCCAACAGGTCTCGTCTAATATTTGAATTAATAATGTTGTATTTTGTAGCATTCTTATGTTCAAGTAACAATTATTGATAATAATAATAATAATAATAATAATAATAATAATAATAATATTATAATGCTAATGCCTTGTTCACATCAAATCCACCACTGACTTAACTAATAGTTTCCGTATAAAAGAAATTATAATATAATATAATAAATTATATTAGTGGTGTAAATCATTTAAACACTATACCAATACTGGAATTTCCCAGTATTATTGTGAGGGGACAGTAATAATAGTGTAGTGTGGTTTTAGGTCTGGCAGACTAGATTATTTTTACTGTACTATAATATCAGAGAGAGAGAGAGAGAGAGACAGACAACATGAGTGAGAGAGAGAGAGAGAGTGAGAGAGAGACAGACGACGTGAGAGAGACAGTGAGCAAGAGAGAGAGAAGCAAGAGACAGACAACATAAGTGAGAGAGAGTGTGTGACAGACGACGTGAGAGAGACAGACAATGTGAGAGAGCGAGCTAGAGAAAGAGTAAGAGACAGACGACGTGAGTGAGAGAGTGAGCAAGAGAGAGAGAGCGAGAGAGAGACAGGCAACTTAAGTGAGAGAGCGAGAGAGAGACAGGCGACGTGAGTGAGAGAGCGAGAGAGACAACGCGAGTGTAAGAAAGAGAGCGAGAGAGAGCCAGACGACGTTAGTGCAAAAGCGAGAAAGAAAAAGACGAGCTAGAGCTAGAGAAAGAGTGAGAGACAGACAACGTGAGTGAGAGCGTGAGCAAGAGAGAGAGAGACGGACAACGTGAATGAGAGAGAGCGAGCAAGAGAGAGAGAGCGCGAGAGAGAGACAGGCGGCGTGAGTGAGAGAGCGAGAGAGAGACAGGCGACGTGAGTAAAAAAAAGGCGAGAGAGAGACAGACGAGAGTGAGAGAAAGAGACAGCGCAAGTGTAAGAAAGAGAGCAAGAGAGAGACAGACGACATGAGTGAGAGAGCGAGAGAAAGAGAGACAACGTGAGTGTGAGAAAGAGAGCGAGACAGGCAGCGTAAGTGAAAGAGTGATAAAGAGACAGACGACGCGAGTGTAAGAAAGCGAGCGAGAGAGAGTACGAGTGAATTGTCTGCATTTCTGCGCTTGCTCTCTGCTTGTGTGCTCCAGTCTGCACTTTTTACAGTCAGGATGTCTGTGTACAGTGTATTCTGCGTGCTCGTGTGTGAACCGAACTGTGACCCCAGTACTGTGGCGGTTCATAAATGATACACTTAGACCCCCACCAGAAGCCCATCAGGAAATGACACGATTACTGCTACATTCTCTGGTTTGAAAACTGAAAAGATGGAGGAGCCAGTCATTAAGACTTAGCTATTAGCTTAGCACAGATACCCGCTAATCAAATCTAGCTTTTTTTTTTTTTTAAGTGGCCAGTGTCTTTTTACAGTGCTGCCACCTTTGACTATTTTGGTTAAGAGAAAACAGTTTTTAAGGTTTATGGTATGTCAGTTTTATTTACTACATTCTCACTATTCAATGTGAATATATATACATTGCTATTCCATGGCAAGTTAAAGTCTCATTTAATTCATTTAATGTATCATGCAGTCTGAAGTCAAAAGTGCAGGATTGTTTTATTTCAATCCTTACAGAGCTCTTTATTTGTTTATAAGGCATGAAGTATCAGTAGCACATTGTACAAATGGAACAAAATCTGACTTACAAAATTAGTGAGGTGAAAAACCAAGCATATAACTGCAAGAACCTACAGGAATATGTAGAGCTAAGAATGAAAGTGCATAACATAAATGTTGTTAAGTGATATTAATATAGAAAAACTGTGAAGCGTGTGCATGGATCTATTATAATTTGGTGTTGCATTGTTTCCAGTGAAGCACTGCAAAAGGAAGATTAATTCCATAAACAAAAACAGCTAATCCAGCAGAACCAGCAATAGAATTAATGATTTAAGGCACATCCAAAGAGAAAAAAATCAAACCAGGAGTTAAAAATCTTAAAAAAATAAAAATGTGATTATACTATATGAATTAGCTGTTTTACTATGTGATCAATAAAAGAAACAGCAAATGTGTTATTTGAGACCAAATAGTGTCCAGATTCGTCCACACAACTGTATTTTAAAAACTTAAAAAAATTATAAAGATACATACCCCTCAGCCTCTTCCACTGATACATGCCTCTCTTTATCCAGATCTATTTTATTACCTAAAATGATAGAGATTGCAAAAAAGTTTCAACTACTTACCTATTAGTCCTAAGATTTTTTATTTAATAAGAAACCATACAAAACAAGAGGGAGCGGGTGTACCAGAAAAAAGTAAGTAAATGAATAAAAACATTCTCTGAAAATGAAGGTGCAAGAAGCTGCAATCACTACAGCACATGCATGCATCAACATGCATCAGGAGTTTATGAAAAATAATAAATAAATAAATAATTGAGGTTATAATCATTATTTGTTGAAACAGCCACATTTAAATCTAGAATTTTAATGATAATCCCCTCAATACAGTGAAGACTGAGCATTTTAATCATCAATTCCTGTCCAATATTCTGTGCATTATGAATCAGAGTAACAGGTTTTTCAGGACATAGCAAGTACAAAAAGAGAGCGACACAGATTATAAAGTTAAAAGTTATATATATATAAAAATACAGGGAAAGAGAGAAGAAATGTGATATATTGCAGTAATCAACTCCTGTGACTGGATGTTACAGTTATCAAACTCATCAAACAGAGTTTGGACAATTTAATGAAGCTGCTTCCTCAATGTTTACCTTTAAACATCTTTAAACACAACAGCACCTTCATTTGCCACTTTTACTCCCTACAGTTCCAAGTGAGGACAAAGAATAACTTACCTACTATACATAAACATATGTCATTCCCCAACATTTTCCTTAATTCTTTGACCCAGTTTTTCACCTTTAAACATAAGAGGAGAAATAATTAAATCACATATTTTAGTTAGGTTGAGATGACCGACTGAAAGCAAACCATTCACTGCACATAATGATCCACCAATGATCCACAATACTACAGAACATGCAGTGAAAGCAGATCAATTACAGGAATACACAGAGCAGTGTTTGTGAGTTTAACAGTAAAAGGGAAACATTTACAGAAGATCAAGGCAAATCAAATATGTTCCAGCTACCTAAACTGCTTTAAAAAATTCTACATAGAACAAGAAGAGTTTTAACTATGTAATATTGTCTTGCTGAACATTGGAAGAAAGCTAAATAATATAAAACACCAAAATTGCAGAGTAGACTAAGGCCCAGGACTAAAAGGTTCAAAAAGTATTTAAATGTTGTGTGAAAACCAAGAAAAACTGTGAAAAAAGAAATTAAAAAGATGTTTAGGCAGTAATAGAAAACTTTAGAATTACAATGGGTCCAGATTACTGGTCAGTACCTTAGGTTGTATTAAAAAACAGCACGCAAGTATAACATGTAAATATATATTAGTTGAGTATGGCATAATCTATTTGGCGATTAAAACAGTCAATCATCACCACTCACTATTGTTACGTAATTAAAGTAAATTCTCTTTGGGTTACATTGTAATATTACCATTACAATGCTGCCCCACACCACGGCTTTTCCACTGTGTACGCAGGTCAGGAGCGCCGCTGCTTTATGGCTTCTCCACTGCGCAAGCCGGCCCTTTAAATAGCTGTTTTTGTGTTTTCGCACTTAGGCTATTTGCTTTAAAAAAAAAAAAAAAAAAACACGTTTGTTCAGAAAGTACATAATAATTGTGCAGTGCTGAGCCATATTACTGATTTTTGTGTTTTTGCACTTGGGCTATAAGCTCAATATAAAATAGTTAGTTTGTTTAGAAATTAGAAGAAGCTGAGCTTCTTGGAATTTTGCCTCTCTTATACCGCTGTTAACCTAAACGGATGTGTGATGTTAGCGTGAGGTGGAGCTAAGAAAAGGAAAAGAAAACAAATATTCGAATACCAAAATTTAAAACTAAATACCTACTCAACAAGCGAATATCCGCATACTCGAATATTCGCGTCCAGCCCTAATTCCAAGACAAACACTTGCTCCTCACAGTAAAATTTTGTGGTTATTCATTACGCTGTGGGGCTGTGTGATTAGTGCAGGTACTGGGAACCGTGTTAAAGTTGAGGGTTCATAGTTTTCAGTCAATATCAGCAGATTATTGAGAACAATGTTCAAGAAGTTGAAGCTGCACCGGGGCTGGATACTTTAACAAGACAACGACAAATACAACATTCTGGAATGATCATCTCAGTCCCCAGACCTGAATATTATTGAAGATCTGTGGTGTGATTTAAAGCAGGCTGTTCATGATCAGAAACCATCAAACCTGACTGAACTGGAGACATTTAGTAAAAAAGACTCTCATTAGAAGCTATAGGAAGCGTATAGCGGCTGTTATTACTGCAAAAGGAGGATAACAGGAGGATAAAGAAACTTTTTGGAAAGCTGAGTTAAATTTCACTAATTACAACTAGGCCGAATTACTGCTAGACCTGTAGATTTAAGAAATCACCTAAATAGAACCTGTCTGACAACAGCAACACATTATGTCAAATTCTCTTCTTTTCATCTACTTTTATCTCTTTATACAAGTTATATTTACCAACAATTCTGAAAAGGACGGTGGAAGATTTTGGATACAAGTTAGCTCCCTGATATTTTTGTGCTGTCTTCAAAAATTTAATTTTGTTGAAGCAAAAATTATCTTCTTCTTTTAATTACTGTGACACTCATTAACTAACTGACTAGATTATATTATATTACTTATTCTGTACGTTTGCCATTGTGGGCGTAATATTTTCAGTGATCCAATACTGCACCGGACATACTAACACAAAGTAAAAAACATGGTCACCACCTTTTAATCACACAGAATTAAGTGGATAACAAAATGTGTAATTGCTTCATTTTCTAGAAGGATTTTTAGGGGTGCAAATACTTTCGGCACGGATGTATAAGGTTTGGGATATACAAATTGCTCCAAAATCAATATAAAGCCTGGAGAAATTTATTGCAGTAAAGCAGGTTAAACTCTCGAATAACCCTCATCTCAGAACAAATATTTTGCCTTTGCATTGGAAAATCATATTCCAAAATGGTTTCCATTGCAATGCTTTAAAAAACTCACATACCAGGTTTAAAAATTCCACTGCAGAGCAACAGACACTAGCATGACTTTGGAAAATCCACAAAGTCCTTACCTTCTGAAAAGAGTCTTCATCTGTGATGTCATACACCAGAATGGCTCCGTTGGAGTCTCTGTAGTAGATTGGCCCAAGAGCATGAAACCGCTCCTGTCCAGCCGTGTCCTGCAAATAAAGACAGGAGCAGGCTAAACACAGATTGCTTTAGAAACTGACCATCATTAGGAACAAGGTAACAACTAAGAAAAAGGTTGTTGTTTTTTTACATACCCATTCATTTAAGTTAGTTGTAAATTGTTCTTACTGCAGTTTTTTGTTAGATTTGTTTTGGGGAATTTTGTTTTACATTGACAGTATATATTAATGACATTTAGAGGAGATCATTATAGAACCCACCTACACATTTCATTACAAAATGTTAAAAATCCTGTTTGAATGGATGTCCAGCAAAAGGCAACTCTAGTTAAGATATTCGCTCGTTGAGTAGGTATTTAGTTTTAGGGGTGTACTCACTTTTGTTTTCAGTGGTTTAGATATTAATGTGTGTTGAAATATATTGAGGGCACTGCAAATTTGCACTGTTATACAAGCTGTACACTGACTACTTTATATTATATCAAAGTGTTATATCTTCAGAGTTGTCTCATGAAAAGTATATTTACAAAAATTTGAGGAGCGTACTAACTTTATTGAGATACTTTATATGTAACCCAAGTGTGGGATTATGTACACTACAGGCAATGACTTAAATACTCTATACAATATCGGATTTACAGTGGTGTGAAAAAAGTAACTGTCCCCTCGCAGATTTCTTTTGTTTTTGCATTTTTGTCATACATTTTCAGATTATCAAACAAACTTCAATTTTAAATCAATATAATCTAAGTAAATATAAAAAACACTTTATCATTTCATGATAATGACATTGTTAATGTCCAATTCCATCAAGTTCCTTGTGACAGTTCGAGAGCCAAACAATGCGAACCAAAAAGAACACAATGGTCCATTTCATATTTGCCAAAAAACATCTTGATGATCCAAATGTGACAAAACAAAAAGAACATCATACTGAACGTAAAACATGGTGGTGGTAATGCGATGGTCTGGTGCTGCTTTGCTGCTTCAGGGCCTGGACAACCTGCTGTAAAAGATGGAACCAGGAATTCTGCTGTTTACCAGACAATCCTGAATAGGGCTACACGATATATGGCTTAAGCATGGTTATCGTGATGTGCGCATGCACAATAGTCACATCACGGGAGGGACAATGTTACCTATGGCAATAAAAACAAACACATCATGTTGCAATGCTTTGATTCTTGACACAAGAAGTAGATACACAGCGTTCTGAGTGAGCAGTGCTGTCTCTGCTTAAGAAGGGCGAGGTGGAGAGGGAGCACAAGGGGGAGGGGGCGTAAACACGAGGTAATCACATGGCCTCCACATGGCTGAACACATGCTTTTTAGCAGTGACAGCCTGTCCAAAGGTTTGCACCTAACTTCTGCACAGTCTTGCGTAGATATTTCCAGTTACAGCTGGAATCACGCTTGTAATCCCAGAAAAACGCTCTTATTTACCTTTTCAAAAGGTTTTCGGTTTCGGTTTTCCTCGGATTTTGAGAGCTTTGCTGACTCTAAAGTGCTGACTCAGCTTTTGGGCGGGGCGGGGCTGGTGCTGTCACAGGTCCTGAATTGTTTAATATCACAATAAATATCACCGAAAACAAAAACAATGCAATGACAGATTTTTTTTTTTTTTTACATAGTGCAGTCTTAATCCTAAAGGAGAATGTCCGGCCATCTGTTTGTGACCTCAAGCTCAGGCTTACTTCGGTTTTGCAGCAGGGCAATGATCCATAGTACCCACCTCCACAGAGATGTAAAAGACTCATTGCCAGTTCACAGTAAAGCTTGTTTGCAGTTGATGCCGCCAAGGGTACCTCAAGTTATTTGGTTTAGGGGCAAACACTTTTTTCACACATTGGTTTGGATAGTTTTCTCTTTAATAAATACAATTGATATTTAAATTATTAAAAAATATATTTATATTTTAAACTCTGTCTTCATGAGAGAGAGTTACCTGGAATAGTTTTCTTAGTCTCCTGGAGGTGCTAAACAATAGTTGCTTATCTCAAATCCCCCATCTTAGTTGGGTTTAGGTCAGGGAATTGTGGAGAACAAACACTTTTGTTTACTGCATGATTCCATAATCGTTTTAATTTATGTAATATTAATCTACAATATATATATAAAAAAAAAAGAAATAAAGAAAAACACTAAATAAAAAAGGCGTGTTCAAACTTTCGACTGGTATTGCAATATCTTAAACTGTCAGGAGAACATCAAAGCTTTTTAAATTTAAACCTGAACAGTGGAGGCTAATAATAATTAGCATTCAGAGTCTGACTAGACCTTGGGGGAAAATAACTTAAGTGGAAAATCCTTACTATATTTCAGGCCTGCGACACATTCCAAAAATGCAGAGAGAGCAAGTAATGAGGCACTAAATAAATGATTTTAAATAGGTGATGAGAACACGTAAACTTGTTACATGAGTGTAATACAGTCTTCAAAAAGCAAAGCTGTTTCTCAAAGACAATATCAGTCAGGTAACTACATGAAAATGTTTTAGCTGCCCCTATAGTGCCTATCATAGCATATTACAGCAAAATATCAACAGGGCAAGGGTGCAAACATAAATATCTAAAGAACACAACTAGACAACTGTGCCCTTACATCTTTATTGTAGAGACAAATTCATGTTTTGTAGAAACAATTCATAAATAAATAAATGTGAAATACTAAAAAAATAAAATATAAAATAAAGAGACAATTCATGTTACATTCATCATAAGTAACCCAATGTATTAAAAAAAAACTAAAATAAAAAAAAGAAATAACATGACTTCATTAATAAATGGAGCACTTAAAAAACCCAAATGGAACTTGTAAAAGGTGCATGTGAGGGAAGACATTTGGCAGACGCTTTTGTCCAAAGCGACTTACTATAGTCAAGTACAAAAGTAAAAGTTAAAGGTAAAAAATTTGAGATAGGGCTTAAAGGAGGTCGAAGGGAAATAATGGGATAGAGGAGTAGAGGAGGGGAAGAAGGAGATGAGGTTAGTAGTAGTTAGCATGTTAGAGGTGTTAGGAGAGTAAGTGCTCTTTGAAGAGCTCAGTCTTCAGGAGTTTCTTAAAGGTAATGAGAGATTCTTCTGATCTGGTAGTGTAAGGTAATGTGTTCCACCATTGGGGAACTCTGTATGAGAACAGTCTGGATTGCTTTGTGTAAATGTTTGTTTGGTAAAGCGAGGAGACGTTCATTGGAGGAGCGCAGCGGCCGGGAGGTAGCGTAAGCCTTCAGGAGTGAGTGCAGGTAGGAAGGAGCTGTTATGTCATCACCTTGTAGGTGATTTGATGCGAGCAGCAACTTGTAGCCAATAGAGCTCAATGAGCAGCAGGGTGACATGTGCCCGTTTTGGCTGGTTGAAGACCAGACGTGCTGCTACATTCTGGATCATTTGGAGTGGTTTTACTACACAGGTCGGGAGGTCAGTTAGCAGGGCATTGCAGTAGTCGAGGCAAGAGATGACGACTGCTTGTACCAGGAGTTGGGTGGCCTGTTGCGTTAGAAACGGTCGAATTTTTCTGATGTTATAAAGCGCAACTGAGGCCACATGGTGCGTGAAGGAGAGAACGATAAAGAAAGCGAGCCTTGTGTTCACAGAGACACTGTGCAGGACTGTCTGGAGAGGCAGTCCCTAAAGAGAGCCAAAACATTAAAACCACTGAGGAACTGATTTTTTTACTGAAAATAGCTGCTTCTGCTAAACTAGCGGGAAATGTGCTAACTGAATGACAAAAATAACTGCAAATCTGCAAAGGTTGTTTTTTTTTTGCTTTTGCAAATAACAGCAAAGCTAGGAACAACCTACAATCTACCTACTGCCCTTTAATCAGCATATTAAAACTGAATTAAAAATTGTAATAATAAAAAGAGAAAATAAATCTGCTTGGTTATTAAGTGAATTCCAGTGAAAGCACAAAGTCGGTTGGTCAATCCCTTTCAAGAGGGTGGAAGCTGCACCGACTTGACTATTAAATCACTTTACAGTGCATACTCTTTTTCTTACTTATTAATATAGAGTTTCATGATCTTTGTTATGCACTTTCTTTTTAACTGTGACAACGACACAGGGCCTTGGCGCTCATTTTTACTTTTTTGGGACAAAAAAAAGGTTCTCAACAACAAAAACACACACATGCTGTTTGAAGAGTGTGGTCCTGGGTGGCAGGGAAGAAGCTTATTTCTGCTGTTCTGCAGCTGAAAGGTGACAATCATGGCTACAGAAGCCCTTTGCGTGATGGTAGCGCTTTTGTGCAGAATATCTTATGGATGAAATAAATTATTAGATGATTATTAGATTATTCTTCTGTTTCTCTGGTCCAGAGAACTGCAGGAGCACCGCCCCGCTTCCTTTTCCCCATGTTTACATCTGTGCGGCACAGAATGCTCCGTCTTCCAATTGGTCAGAGTCAGGAAGCACGTCGTGGAGCATGTCAAACTAGGCGATATAATACAAAAAATTCTAAAATGCTAGTCTTTTTGTCTGACACTCCGACGACGTCCCTCACGTCAAATTACTGCTCTTTTACTGGGTCACACTACACTGACCCCTAAATTTGGATCCGACGCACGAAATTCGTCGGCGCCGACAAAATTGGGTCAAAATCGGGCTAAAATCGTGTAGTCTGTTCCGGGCATAAGCTAATGCTACAGAGGAGTGAACGGACCTCCCAGCGCGGCTGCAGAGATCAGACGGGGAACTTTTGTCGGTGCACTCCGGCCGTAAGGAGCATATTACACACAGCTGATCCCACTAATGAACTAACTGCCCTTAAGCATAAAATCACTAAAACAGGTCAGTGATACTCCAGAACCAGCTGTAACACATTTTAACATTTACCCTCTTTATTATGCAGTGAAATAAATGTGTGTTTCTGGTTTGTTTTTGCCTCAGTGAGGGCAGGTAGTTAGTTGATTAGTTGATTAGTTAGTTGTTAGTTGATTATTTAGGTCAGGTTTTGTAAACTGATGACCGTAATTAAATACTAAAGCTGCAGGGAAGCACTGATCCTGAACTGAGAGCCACTCTCTCTCTTATTATCTGCCTTTTAAAGCTCTATCACAGTCTACACTGTTCACCGTTACACTGCTCTGTGAAGAAGCATAATAATCCAAAATGTGATTTGCCCGGAGTTTGCTGTTGATATGCAGAATCCAGTCCGGAGTCATTTCCAGCCGCTGACGTCAGTTCAGCATTAGCTTAAAGTTAGCATTTTTCTGATTACTCCCCTTAAACCATCTCGAGATTCAGAGGATCCAGTGTTATTTAGGAGGTAAATGTACACAGAATAAAACGTACAGGGTTCTGAACAGATTTATTTACCACAGAATGTGACGGAGACCAGTTTTTGAAAAGCCCATTCAAATCCAGTATTGACTTGAACCGCTTAGACACGGAACCCCAAAGTTAGATTATTATATTTTATACACGTTTTATGTTTAAACGTTTTTTTTTTTTTTTTGGTTGTGTTTATCTAAACTACACTATGCACCCAATCATATGGACGTTAAAAAACAAAAAACATTTATGTTTGTGGGAATTTAACCAAAACTTGACTACCACAGCGGCGTTGCTAAGCTGAGCTTTTAGCCATGGGGGCGTAGACAATAGCTAAGTAAAATAAAATCTACAGACCCCTTACCCTTCACTACATCTTGAGAATCTTGAAAATGGACTGGATGCGTCAATAACGTATGATAATGACATAGCTTGTGACGAATTCATAGAACGCATTGCAGACAACATTAATTTTGATGGTCTTCTTTTGCCTGGAGCCCTGTACCGTCTACAGTCAAATAAAAATAAAACAAAATGTAAAAAAGAAATAATAATACAATTTTTTTCCCACAATGTTCCAACTTCATTACCTGATGATGTGATGTCCGTTTACTCTTTATTCATTCAGTTTACAAAACCCTTTAAATCATAATCTATTTAATCTCTATTATATAGTAAAAGTAGGAATTTCAATAAATAAGTAAATAAAATAATTAAAAAATATATTAAAACTTACCCAAATAGCCAGATTGACTCTCTTGCCTGTGATGTTGAGTTTCTTTGTAAGGAATGATGCCTAAAAAGAAAGAGAAGATTACTGGTCTGATATATATGATTTAATAATTTAGTAAAATGGCACATCTTACTTGGATTACAGCTTTGCATAATGAATGGCTAGTTAATTTAATTTGTTAATTTTCTTGCCTCTTAATTTGTTTTAGAGCATCAATTGTGTTGTGAAGAGGTAGAGTTTGTATACAGTGAACAGCCCTATTTGAGTAATGTTCTAATGCATATTATGACAAAAAACTACTCAACTATGTAAAGAAAAAAAGGCCATAAAAACATTACTGGAAAGCAAGAAAAAGAGTTGCCTCTGTTGTACAGGCTAAGCTCATTTAAGTTACCAGCCTCAGAAGCCTCAAGTTTGCAGCACACAAGATAAGAGCCACCTAAATGCTATTTGGGCTTGTTTAACATTTTTAAGTTACTTCATGATACACGCAAGGTGTGTGGGTGGGACTTGCAGCACATTAGAGAACAGGAGAGAGAGATAGCAGTAGAGACAAACATACAGTATAATAGTAGCGCTGTGTCCATTAAACACAAACACATTTGACTCCACAATACTCCACAGTCAGTTTTTACTAGTTTTATATTACCCGTAGTGAGTTAAACAACTGCAGAGAGCTGCTGAGTTGAGTTTAAACAGGCTTCACACCTTCGTTAACATTGCTAAAATTAGTACTAAGTTGGCTGGGTGTAGGGAGATGATGTACTCTGTCCACATATTAAGATATATGTTATAGTAACTACAGACTTTAATAAAATAACCATTTTCTCATGCCCGAATCAGACTTCACGATTTTATCCCGATTTTGTCGGAGCTGACAAATTGTCTGCGTCGGATCTGAATTTCAGTGTCGCGAGCAACAAAGGTCTGTGTAGTCAAAGAGCAGTAATCTTTACCATACCTCAAGTACAATCTGGAGTAAGTTACACAAAGCATGTAATGTCCTACACACACAAAGCGCTTCTGTAGCTACAATCGTCAGGTTCTATCCTCCTCCCCTGCGATGACCTACAAACTTACACAAGAACGTGGACAATGTTTGGTCGGTGACTAATGTGTAGTGTTGCCAGCTCCAAGAGAATGACACGAAACGAAAATAACTGCTTAATCCAACATAGTGAACATCGTGAGGGACAGCAGAAATGTCACAGATTACAGTGTAATCTGAGCATTGCATTAGACAAAATCATTTCAGGGAGGTATCTCCTTGACAAAAAAAACATAAGTATCCTTTGTTTCATATAATATATTCATTTTTAGTTTAATATCGGTACAACAAATTATCAAAACAAACTGCAAACTGTGTTGGGGTCTAAAAGTTTAGCTCTCCTTACCAGTAGGAAGTACAAATGGAGGGCATGACAAAAAAATGAATCAACTTTTCGAACAAATAATCGGCAGATTAGTCAACTCCTAAAATACACATTAGTTGTAGCCCTACTACAGGTGTGAAAAACATTATAACCATATTTCCATTTCTCCCCAAAGAGAGTCCACAGTTTTGCTTTGAAACACGGTAGGTCAGAAGTAATAACCATGTTTGCACACACCTAACACTTTAATGTAATATAATATGTTTAAATCTCCATGAGTCTAAACTACAAGCAATACAACCAAAAATCCCAGCATACAAGTTTAGCCTAGATGATCAGTCACATCACTTCTATTATCAGTTTAGGTTTTGTTTATAGGCAATAATAGGGGCCAAAGTCTACTCATCATGCACTCAAATCAGAGTTAACATTTGTAAAACACTGCTCGATTAAAAGCAGAACTATGATTCAGTACTACAGTGTGGCAAACAATTTACTCCTCCATCTTTTACAACTCTCAATTGTTTAGAGCTCTGAAGTGATCCTGTAGTTTAGTTACATTAATACAGCAAAAAGAACAAAATAACACAGAAAAGCTCAAACACTTACTGCACTAATACAGATCCTAACCTGTGCAACACAACAGTCAATTTATCTGACTGACATTTTACTGGAACAGCTGTATGTTTAGCTTTCCACTTTGACTTACTAATTTTAATATGTGAAATTCTTAGTAGAAAAATACATTCACAACTATTAAAACATAGACTAAATCCCAAACCCTAAACCCCATTTCCACAATGCAAAGCAACATCTGCCTGAAAAAGTGGAGCTGTGTATCCAGTGGGTAAAATGATCAAATCACTAATGATTTTAGTGAAAAAATAAAACAGAATTAAGCAATCAGGAGCTTTATCTAATAGTAATAGTGTACAGTAGTGCAATGCTACAATTAATTTGTCACATTAAATACAAATATTAATGATTACAAGTAAATTACAAGTAAATGAGCACTGGGTCAGGCAAATACACATTACATTGAACTGAGGTGGAAAAAAGTAAAAATTAATACAACACCCTCAGTGAAAATCTAAATTGGCCAAACGTCCAATTTAATTCTATAAGAAACATAACCAACTTTAATCACTTGTATTTGCAAACTTGTAATGCAAAATGCAGATGAACGGTGTTTAAGCACCTATTATCAAGTATAGTCTTATTACCCACATATACTTAAACCCCACAGAGATGATGTGGCAAACCCTTAAACAGCACCTGGAAGCCTTCTAATGTGTGCGCCACATTTTACTGGCTGGAATTTGAAAAACTGGACTGGTTAAGGGGCAATTACATTACATTATATTTCCTCTGTTTCTCATATGACATTTTGTATAAGGATCTGAAACCATGTTACAAACAGAAGAAATGAGGCAGGGTTTGTTTAGCAATGTTGAATAAGAGTAAAGAGTATTTTAATTAATGAGTTATTTATATAACATTACTAATGCTTGTTATATAGGCATTACATTGAACACTCTAGAAATGAAGACCACAACAAACAGAGTGTAGAAGAAGTGAACAAAGTAACACCAACTTCCAGGGAAGTGAAAGTGATTCAGAAGATGATCCAGGCAAAATGAAACTAAGCTGACTGAACAGGAAAACAATGTGCCAAACCACTGGAGCTAAAACTCCCTTTCATAACAGTGGACTGTGGCTGTGGGGGGACCCGGACGGTGTTCAGTCGAGCAGATCTGATGCCTCTAACCAGGGTTTAATTCACCTCTCAGTCCCGCAGACAAACATGGGAGAGCGGGGCAGGCACGTCATATGTTGACCATACACTACACAACTTTGAAAAGACTCTGAAGACTTTTAACAGACAAAAGTCTGACACCCTCTCACATCTAAAGACTCGTCACAGACTTTTTACTCACAGACTAAGATTTTGCTAAGACTGGGGATCACTATCTGAAGAACTTTCTGAAATTCAGATTCTTTCTGAGTTTATTATACATCATGCTTCTAGTGGACATACAATACATATTACGTATTAAATTACAAATAATGTGTAAATCAATACTGTGATCTATCATAGACTTTTGTCCCCATCAACAGTTTATTTTTCTGCCGCACTGTTAGTTCTTGATATTTTTTAATAGAATATAGAGCTGGGCGATTAATCGATTATATCGATTCATTTGAATTTACAGTTAAGGTCGATGTGTTTTTGTGAAAATCGAATTTCTCTGAGTTTTAATTTTCACCACCGACGCGCCCCTGAACTACCAGGCTAAGCCCCGCCCCTCTCTCCCGCGCGCGCCCCTCTCTCCCGTGAGGGTGCATTGTGTCAGTACCTAAACTATGTTGGAGAAAGCTTTCTAAAAGTTACTAGATGTTCTCACTGTTTACAATAGTTTTTTTTTTTTAGTTTGCTTGTTTCTGGTTGCACTTTAACCACAAAGGGGACATTTAAGTGAAAACTAAATAAATAAAAACTAGTTTGTAACCATTTCTTTATCATCTTTAATTTGATTTTCAGTAGGGGAAAAAATCGATTTAAATCGAAAATCGTTTTTTTTGGGCCATATCGCCCAGCTCTAATAGAATATATTTTGTGTTCAACTATAAGCTTCTTTTCCCCCCTACAACTTTGCTACAACCTAGTAAGTTATAGTAAAGAATCACAGTTTCGCTGCTATAGATTTGTCTTTGTATTAGACAGAATAAACGCAATTAAAAACATAATTCTCGCAAAAGTTTATTTATTAAACTAGTTTGTATCGAAAATAACACTGTACAATAAAGCAAATTACAATAACTAAATATAATGACTTTAAAGTGCTACCTGTGTTTAAAATGCTGTAACTTGTGTTCTTTTTCAAATCGTTTGTAAACAGTCATGTAAAATATGTTCTTGCCTTGCGGCTTCCCGTAGCTCTCCTACAGGTTGTTGACATTGTTCTCGTCACTATTTGCGTGAGCCAAGGCTGAAAGGCTTACGATAATTTTAAACACTGTTGATTTTATCTGAACACAGGACAAGAAAAACACTAAAACTTTCAATCCCAACAACCATATTACATATCCTATCCACCACTGAACTGAAAGACTCTAGTGATTTTAACCCAGAAATGTGTCTACGACAGTAAAATCGCTTGAAAAGGTGTTAGACTATAAAGCTAGCGAACCCTCTCCCGCCCGCCCAACACCAATCCACAGACGGGGGACGGGGGCTGACAGCGCCTTGCTGCTGCTGAACACAGCGCAGCTCCCGCCCAGAGCGTAGCGCGTACCTGCAGGGTGGTGATGTGCTTGTCGTTGAATTTGTTTTCACAGTAGCGAAGCACCAGCGAGGTCTTGCCGACACAGCCCTCCCCCAATAAAACCACCTTGAAGGAGTATGTTTTGTTGCTGCCTGCTGCTCCGCCAGCCGCCATGGCGAAAGAAGAAGCTCGTCTTCAGCTCAGACAGAGGAAAACCGGCCGCTCTCCTCCCGCGGGCTCACATCAGACACCTGCCTGAACGGAGAACGAGGGGTGACGAGCCTCCAAACCGGCGAAAACACCGAAATATGGAGGTATATCTCCCTCCTGTCTGCGGCCCAGGCTAATGGCGTCCTCTGCTACGTCACACACTAGAAATCATATGACAAGCAGGAGTTTCGAGAAGGGGACGCCATGAAATCCCCCCACAGGCGACACACTTCAAAATAAAAGTCCCGAGTGTGATGAATGAGCTGCAACGAAAACATGTATCAACATAAAATTAGGATAATCTACACTCTATAAGGCATATACATCGTATACATAATGTGTGTCCCAATTCAGGGGCTGCATTCTTCGAAGGACGCGGTCTACAAAAGGTGTTTGTGTCCTTCGAAGAACGGGTTGGCTGCAGCAACTTTACTGAAATGGGACAGTCTACCCTACGGAGTATTTTCTGTTTCCTGTTTGAGATTCTACCCGCCACAACCGAAGTCAGAGCTGAGAAATAAGCCAGAGATTTAGATTCTCGTTTTGCTTAAGACCACAAAATACCAAATTAATTAAGTCCAGGTTAATTAACTGTGCAGCTACCTAAATGTTTTAAATGTGAATGGGTGTAACTAAATATAAACAAATACAAGGGCGTTTGAAATTAAGTTGAAAAAAGAGAATGAATGCATATTTATTACTTTCAAAGCATATCAGACATATAAATATAAATAAATATATTAATACGTTCTATGTATTTATATATCTATAAAACACAAAAAAAACCCAACATATTCTACATGACGCCGCTATTTTATTTGCTGAAATAAGCCGGCACGCAATGAATCTTGGAATACTGTAGGCTGTGAAGGATGTACAGTCACTACCCGATCTGTCCTCCCTGCCCGATTTGTGCCGCGCATGCACACTGCAAACAGATCGGGTAGCCACGGATGTCAACAGTTTTCGGCGCTGTGAGATCGCTGATCAATCTTTACTTCCGTTTTCTGAATTCTAGATAGACTGATAGGTGTTTAAACAAATTATAATTCGCAATTAATCTGTTAAAATGTATAAGCCTGTGGTGTTTTTATTTATTATTTATTTTTACATATACCAGTCTAAACGACTTCACATTGTATTAGTTTATCTTTCTGTAATCTAGATAGACTGGGAGATGAATTACAAACAAAATACAAACATCAACCAGAAAATAATTTTCTTTGTCAGTGAGCAGTTGATATATGAATTGTGCATTTTATGCTTTGTCAATTTAGTATTAAGACGTATAAGACATTTTCGAAATTTAATTAGCTTACCATTATAACAAACCTGTTTGGGTTATACCCATCTTATGGGGGTGGTCTTTGACCAGTTTTAGTATTTCTCAAGCTAACAAAGAATTTATGTATAAAATACAAAGCGAAGTATTATAAATAGTAGCTGCCTGGACCTGGTTCTGCATGCGTCAAACAACTAACACCAGTTAATCCCTCACTGAAATTCTGCATGGTACATTTTATCAGCAAGCTCATAAATTTGCCAAAACTCTGTGATTCATGTTTAGAAATGGGAACCAAATACCATATCTCTAAATGTGGTCCTGTATGAATATGCTACTAACCATTAAAAATGAGGTACAACACATTCATCAAAATATCAGTTTATTTTACCCTTGTAAAGTATTGACCACGAATGTCCTTCAGTCGGCTTCTTTATTATTGTTCAGCTCGGGTACACCCGCATCATTACGTACAACTATGGGTGCCTCTTAGGTACACAACATATATCACATCCC
Source organism: Astyanax mexicanus (assembly GCF_023375975.1). NCBI lineage: Eukaryota > Metazoa > Chordata > Actinopteri > Characiformes > Acestrorhamphidae > Astyanax > Astyanax mexicanus. Next base: position 29,527,909 of record NC_064409.1, on the reverse strand, counting down.
CACACTTAAAAGTTTTTTTTTTTTTTTTAGTGAACAAAATGAACATCAACACTTTCATGCCACAATGCGTTGAAGCATAAAGAAAATGTGAGATACAAAGCCCCTGTTTTTACTAACCAATGGAACTGTACATTAAACACTATATTTAAAATAAATTTCTTAACTTTGCAGAATAACATAAACAATTCTACATGCACGAATTACGTTAAACTAAAACTCACTCAGCAGGTGGACAGTAACTTAAACTTGTGTCCCATGTGCGTTTATGAATATTCCAAACGTGCACTGTCTTCCAGACCTTGTGAAGTAGTCCTCTCTCAAATCTGTCTTGTTTAAACCAGATTGTTCTTCAAGCCCGGCTTCTGCAGGTAGGCCGGATTCGCTGACTTGCAGCTCGAAACTGGAATCTACGACCACATGTTTTGAGGCTGATGGGAACTCTTTCTCAGCTGTCTTGAGAAGGTGTTTTCTATTTCTCCTACATGTTCTTCCATCTGATGTCCAGACAATGAATGACCTAGGCTGCTCATGCTCGTTGATCACAACAGCAGGTTGCCAATGCTGCCCTCTCTGAATTCTCATCTTGTCTCCCATGCATATGCTTGGCAGACTCTTTGTCTGTCTGTCATAATATCCCTTCTGCCTGAGTTGCCTCCTTTCTAGCTTGTCTTGAATATGAATTTTGTTTTTTTTCATCAATACTACATTGGAGGTGGGGAGTTTGGATTTCAGCCTATGGCCCATTAGCAGCTGTGCTGGTGAGTAACCTATGCCCTCTAGTGGTGTGTTACTATATTCCAACAGTGCAATGTATTGATCACCTTTACCATCACTTGCTGTCTTGAGTTGATTCTTTCTGCTTGCCCGTTTGATTGTGCATGTCCAGAACTCGATGTCACGTGTTTGAACTCCCAGTCTCTTGCAAAGTTGATGAATTCTGCACTGGCATATTGCAGACCATTATCAGACACAACAATGTCTGGTATGCCATGTCTGGCGAACATTGATTTCAGAGACGTGATGACACTTTGGGAAGTTGTGTTTGAAAGTTTGCTGATTTCAGTGAACTTGGAATAGTAGTCAACGCATAGGAGGTACTCTGCTCCACTGTAGTGGAATAAATCAGTTCCTATTTTGGACCATGGTCTTCCTGGCAGTGAATGGGACAGGAGAGGCTCTCTTGGATTGCTGTTTCTATTGGCACTGCACACAGCACATTGTGACACAAAGTCTTCTATTTGAACTGACATGCCAGGCCAATACAAGATATCTCTTGCTCTTTCTTTGCATTTCACCATTGCAAGATGTGATTCGTGGATTTTGTTCAGCATTTCTTGTCTTAGCTGATTTGGCACAATGATTTTTGCAGCTTTGAACAGCAGTCCTGATGTGTAGCTTATTTCCTCTCTCAGTGTCCAATATGCTTGGACTTCCTTTGGGACTGTATTTTTCTCCTTAGGCCATCCGTCCAATGTCATTGTGTGCAATAGCTGCATCTCTACATCATTTGCTGTTGCCTTGTGGAATGTGATTAGTTTCTCTTCGGATATGGGCAGCTCTGGTCCACTACTAGATCTTCACCTAGCAAGTCTTCAGTCTGCTCATTCAGATGTGCACGACTCAGGGCGTCTGCTATGTGCATTTCTTTGCCCGGTTTGTATTTGACACAGAGTGTATTTTTGAAGCCTGAGTAACATTCGCTGTAACCTTGGTGGGGCCTTATGCAGCGGCTTTTTGAATTTGGTCTCGAGAGGATTGTGGTCACTTTCAACCTGAATTTCTTTGCCATACACATACTGGTGGAACTTTTCACAACCATAGACAATGGCCAATAGTTCCTTCTCTATCTGTGCATAGCTGCATTGCGCATCAGTAAGTGCACACAACCCATAAGCCACTGGCTTTCCATCCTGGAGAACTGCTGCTCCAATGCCTTCTGAGCTCGCATCTACAGTTAGTGTCACAGGCTTCCTTACATCATAGAGCTTTAGTGTGGGTGCATTTGTCAGTAGAGATTTCAGCTTTTCATAGCTTTGCGCTTGATCTTCATCCCATTGCCACTCAGTGTCATGCTCGAGTAGTTTTCTGAGAGGTGCACTGACTCCTGACAGGTTGGGTATAAACTTGGAAAGATACTGGATCATGCTCATGAGTTTTCTGGTGTAGGCATGTGTGTTACAGCTCTCACTTTCTCTGGATCTGGCATGAGACCTTCTGCAGAGAGTATATGTCCAATGTACCGGATTTGTGATGTTCTGATTTGCACTTGTGTTTGTTCAGTTTCAGATTCCACTGTCTTGCCCTTGTCAGCACCTGTGTGAGCCTGCGGCCATGCTCTTCGACTGTTTCACCCCAGACCAAGATATCATCCATAACATTGACAACACCTTCCAGGCCTTCAATCATCTGTGCAATAGACCTTTGAAATACCTCTGAGGCTGAAGTCACCCCAAAGGGAAGTCGGAGGAATCTGTATCTTCCAATGGGTGTGTTAAATGTGCTGAGCTTGGAGCTCTCATCAAGTTTGATCTGCCAAAATCCTTAATTCGCATCTAGCAAAGAAAATATTTTTGCATTTGGCATGCTGGAAACCACCTCTTCCACTGTGAGCAGTGCTCTCGCTTAATTGCTTTATTTAGGTCTTGGGGATCAATACATATCCTGATCTTGTGTGGCTTCACCACTGTGACCATGCTGTTTACCCAGTCAGTCGGTTCATGTTGTCTGATGATTACACCCATTTTCTCCATTTTGTGCTGCTCATTGATGATATTGTCTTTCAAAGCAATCGGGACTTTTCTTGGTGGGTGAATCACAGGTGAGCTTTTTGGATCTACTTGAATGTGGTGATGCCCTGGTAGACATCCGAGACCAGTGATTAGATCATCAAAGTCTTTCAGAATGTCATTTTAAGTTGTGATTTCGTGCACTCTTTTAACCACACCTAACATCTCCCATGTCTGACGTCCTCGTATTGCTGGTACATTACTGTCAACTATGTGAAATACAATTTCACATTTTTTTCCTTTGTGCTCACCGGCCTGGGTTCGATTCCCGGCTGGGGCGACCCGGGTCTTTCTGTGTGGAGTTTGCACGTTCTCCCCATGTCTGCGTGGGTTTCCTCCGGGTTCTCCGGTTTCCTCCCACAGTCCAAAGACGGCACGTTCAGGCTAATTGGAACTTGATTGAAATTGCCCCTTAGGTGTGAGTGTGTGAGTGAATGTGTCTGTTTGTCTGTCTGTGTCTGTCTGCCTTGCGATGGCTTAGATCGTAGAACCTTGTGATTAGACAGTACCTTTCCTGCCGCGAAATAGCCGACGAGCTGATGTGGCGTTAAACTCGACTACCCAACCCAACCCTTTGTGCTCACAGGTAAGTGTCAGCTTTTCCAATGGTAACATGTGATGGCCAGAATATGTGAGCAGCTTGCAAGCTGATTTTTAGAGCTTTGCTTCGTGCCGGAGCGACTTGTAGATTTTTGCTGAGATGACTTTACATTCAGCACCAGTGTCCAACTTGAAGACTATGTTTTTGTTGTTTATTTTGAGATTTTCAGTCCAATTATTCTTTCCACTTTGTGCATCTGTTGTAACAGTGTCAATGTTTTCTGATTCTCTGTTCTTTTAATTTCAACTGTTCCAATGAACAACTCTTCCTGTTCTGCCCTTTGTTCAACTGTATGCATGTTTCTCATCATACTGCTCTGATGTTTGGTTTTGCACATTTTGGCAAAATGATTAATTTTGTTACAGGATTTGCACACTTGGCCATAGGCAGGACATTGTTTCTGCTTATGTTCATAGCCACATCTGGAGCACTTTGCTTCTGTTGCTCGTTCATTTTTAGATGGCTTGGATTTGCTCTTGTGTTCAAACCCGACTGTTTTTGCTTTGTTTCTGTCATTATGTCTTGTGTGTCTGACTCATTTGACCTTGTTTATTTCAGCTTCTTAATTGAGTACTTTCACTTGACAGAATGTCACTTCATTAGCTCGACAGATATCTATAGCCTTTGTCAGTGTCAGGTCAGTTTCTCTTAATAACCTTGCTCGCACTTGGTCTTCCTTTATACCACAAACAATTCTGTCTCTGATTAATGAGTCACGCAACTCACCTAATTCACAGTCTTTTGCTTTATTCTTCAGGTCTGTGACGTACACGTCAATGCTTTCAGCTGTACCCTGAGCTCTCATGAAGAACAAATGGCGAATGTAGGGCAGATTCTTTCTTGGCTCGCAGTAATCCTTGAACTTGTTTTTCAGCGCGTCTATTTTGTCAGCTTCTCCCTCACCGAACTGGAACGTGTTGTATATTTTCACCTCATCTTCTCCCGTGACGTGCAGAAAGGTGGCGCATTGCACTTTTTCAGACTTTTCAGCAATGCCACTCGCGATGAGAAATAGGTCAAACTTTTGCTCCCACAGTCTCCAATTTTCGGCGAGATTGCCTTGTAAACACAGCGCTAAAGGCGGCTGCAGTTGTGCCATTTTAGTTCCTTAGTTTGTGCTTTATTCTGACACCATGTAAAGTATTGACCACGAACACATGTCGTTCAGTCAGCTTCTTTATTATTGTTCAGCTCTGGTACACCTGCGTCATTACGTACATGCGTGAGTTTTCAACTACGGGTGCCTCTTTGGTACACAACATATGTCACAACCCTCAGAGAGAGCATGAGCGCGAACCCCCATTCCTCTCAACACAGACACACACTGTCACGGTGCAGCAAGGAAGGACGAGGAGAGCGGACGCAAATGCGAATTAATTTATTACACAAATAACAAAAGACAAATATAAACAAATAAACTGAAACTAGACTGAAAACAAGAAATAGAGGGAACAGAGACGCAACCATAACAGGCTAACAAAGCACAAGAACCGACACGAGAGAAAGGGAACACAGACTATAAATAGAGTAACACACACACGGGAAACAGACAACACCTGGGGCTAAGAGGCGGAGTTACAAATGCACACAGAAACACGAGAACAGACAGGGACCACGTGACACACACACTGCATTTCCTTGTCCATTCCTTTGTTGCAGGATGGCGTAAATGCTCAATTTAAAATGTACTCTTCACAGCTCTGTAAAACTTAAAATCCTTCATTTTGACACACGGTGTAAAAGCTGTTTGCGACAGTGTGGGCGGAAGTACAACTTGGCATTGCCTACCTGATCTGTGCCCCTGTTCATTTTGCAGTGCGCATGCATGCACATGCACGGCACAAATCAGGCAGGGGGCACAGATTGGGTAGTGTGTCCTTTGAAGGATGGGTAGGCTGCGATGGCAGTACTGAAATGGGACAGTCTACCCTACGGAGTATTTCCTGTTTCCTGTTTGAGATTCTACCCGCCACAACCAAAGTCAGAGCTGAGAAATGAGCCAGAGATTTAGATTCTAGTTTTGCGTCAGACCACAAAATACCAAATTAATTAAGTCCAGGTTAATTAACTGTGCAGCTACCTTTAATATTTTAAATGTGAACGAGTGAAACTGAACATAAACAAATAAAAGGGAGTTTAAAATGAAGTTGGAAAAAAGAGAATAAATTAGAATAAAGTATTATGTTGTAATATTTATTATATATATATTATATATTATATAATATTATTTATTGTATATATATATATATAAATACTATATATATATATATATATATATATATATATATATATATATATATATATATATATATAAAATAAAAATACTTATAAATAAACTAAATAATAAACCCCAAAAGTGTCTCCTTTTTCCTACCGATCCTCCTCCTCTCCTCCGTTACCCGGAAACTGATTTTGTGACTCCATCTTGCCGCCTGTCCGAATACCGTAGGAGACGAAAGAAGCCGCTTAAAATCCGCCTTGAGTAGGCTTCCAACAGAGGGTACATGAGAGCATCCTACTCTGGAAGACTTTTAGGGATTATTGAATGACATCACTGCATCCACGCCCACAGAGCATGCGGGAATGGAGAAGGCAACGCACAAATATATGTCATAAGCATATTAATTAACTAGGTTCCTTATCTAATTATACAGCCACTAAAGCAGTAATATAATGTGTAGTTTAGGTAAGCTGTATGTTCAGTAAAACTATATTAATGACCCTATATGTAACATGTTGTTGTACATGTACACATCACTTCAACATGTATGAAAAATATAATATTTATTATTATATTAATTATTTATTTATATTTGTTTTTTGTTTTATTACATTCAATGTAATCATTTTTCACTATTAAATAATTTAATATTTACATATGCAACCTTTATCAATAGCAAATCAGGCTGTACTTTGAAGCTTAATATGCTTGTCAAAGTTATGATCTCTAGATTTTGGAGTTGTGTTTATTGATTTCTCGTTTTTATTTTTATATTCATAAGCTGTGATTGGCTGGGCAGTATCCGGCATGTGCTGAAATTGAGTGTTGTGATTGTCTCAGTTCATCGGTAGTCAACATCTTATCTAAAAGGGGTCAGCAGTCCCATTTCCCCAATTACAGCTCCTTCCCTCCATTCCTCCTCCTCCTCTCCTCGATTCCTCCACCTTCTTCCGGGGTAGGAGAGGAGGAGTAGGAAAGGAGGAGTAGGAGAGGAGGAGTAGGAAAAGTTTCTGGACTATTCGTCAGCCGCATTCGAAGGAGTCTTCGAAATGGGACAGCCTAGTCGCACTGTGGTGACGTAATCGTTCTTCAAATGAGTTCACTCAGTGATCGGGAAGCAAAAGCTATAGGCTATTCTTTGCCATCCTCCATTGTGTGTGAAATGACCGCTCCCAGTCCATACGGTGAAGCATCACACGGCTTATGGGCTTTTGTGTGTCATAGTGTACTACCAGCGAACTGTGCAGTAGCTGTTGCTTTGGTTTTTGGAATGCAGTGTCGCACTCTGGAGACCATGTCCATTGAGCGTCTTTCTTGAGCAACTGATGCAATGGTTGTAACAATGTAGGCAAGTCCCTTAGAAAGCGTCCATAGTAGTTCAACAGCTCTAAGAATGAGTGTAACACCGTAACGTTGGATGGCCTGGGAGCATTTAGAATAGCGGACACCTTTGTCTCAGGAGGGTGAAGTCCCTCTTTGTCTATCAGATGCCCCAGATACTCCACTTTGTCTTGCATGAACTTACACTTCGCTCTCTTAACCCTCATTCCATATCAGTCCAACCGACTCAACACTTCCTCCAGCTTTCGCAAATGATGTTTTCTTGTTTTTGCCATTATTAGAATATCATCTAGGAAGCAAGTAACCTGATCAAGGCCTTGGAGGATCTGATCCATGACATTTTGAAAGATTGAAGGAGCTGTAGACACTCCATATGACAATCGATGGTAGACATACAATTTGCGATGTGTATTGATAGTCAGAAATTTTTCTGAACGTTTCTCCAGCTCCAACTGCTGGTAGGCATGGGATAGGTCCAGCTTGGGAAAGAAAGTGCCACCTGCTAATGTTGCAAACAGGTCTTCTGTGTTGGGCACAGGTATTTACCGTCACCTTGTAATCCCCACAGATGCGAATTGATTTATCTGCCTTGGGTACAACCACGATAGGTGCAGCCCACTCACTTCTGTCAATTTTTGAGATGATGCCCAGTTTTTCTAATCAGTCCAGTTCCTTCTCCACAGCCTCTTTACGCGCATAAGGTACTGGTCTTGCCTTTTTGATTATGGGCATCGCATTCGGCTTGATATTGATGCATGCTTTGAACTCACCAATGGTGCCTGGCCCCTCAGCAAACATGTTCTGTTGCTGCTGTAGCACTGCCTCTACCTCTGGATCAACTGCTTCATTGGTTGAAACAACTGAGAAAATACTTTTCCAATTGAGCTTCAAATGAGATAACCAGTTTCGTCCCAGAAGTGCAGGACAATCACCCTTCACAATCACTAGGGGTAAATTCTCCTGTTGTTCTTCATATTTAACACTTACAGTGACGTGACCCAGAAGAGGAATATTCTCTCCTGAAAAGGTAGACAGTTTCATTTTGCAATCTTTCAGTGGCAAATGAGAGAGAGCTGTATTGTACACTCTCTCTGTCACTAGTGTCACAGCCGCTCCAGTGTCCAACTGCAAGCTCACTGGTTTTCCCTCAACTTCAACGTCAACTATAATGCCTTTTTGTCCGCTGCAGGTGGTGTAAACTGAATACATTCCAAACAATTCACTTTCATCACCAGCATTTTTTTCTTCTGACACATATTGTGTCTGTCCTGACTTTTTCTTCTCTCTGCATGCACGAGCAATGTGTCCCACTTTTGAACAATGGTGGCACTTCTCATTTTTGAATCTGCACACATGTGCTGCATGACTACCACCACACCTATAACAGGTCTGGTGTGGTTTGGGCCATGAAGTTTTAGAGTACTCCGCATTTGTTTTTTTTTTATTTGGACTCTTGTTCCACCTTGTGTTGCCAACTTTATGTACAGAACCAGTCTCTTTTACTTTACCCGCAAACTCAAGAATGTTTTGGGATGCCATTTCCATCGACAAGACAATTTCACAAATGCACTCTTGAATGTAAGAGCTCGCTCCGCCAGTAATTTTCTCTGGATAACTTCTACTTTTATCACACTAACAAATGGGTCTCTGATCGCTTCATCCAAGTGATTTCCAAAATCACAGTGTGTAGAAAGCTGTTTCAGTGCCACCATGTACTCTGACACTGTCTCCGGTTCTGAAAATGGAACCGCTCTGCAATAATCAGGGGTTTAGGCTTATAATGGGCAGCTAACTTTTCGCTAAGGTCTTTGTAGGGCAGACTACTTGGCTTGTCTGGCATTGTGAGGTTTTTTTAACAGCCGATTAGCTTCAGCTCCAATGACTGACAGGAACACACTGACCTTTTTCCCGTCTTCCAACTCATTTGCACTCTGATATAAATCTGATATTTGTCCTATCCGGAACACCGCCATCCTTGTCTCCCTTTCTCTTAGCTTCTTAGCTAAGTTACTCCTGCCGTGTAAACTCGCCTGTCATTTTCCCTCTGGGCTCTTTTTACTTCGTTCAGTCTCTCCTTCTGAAGATATCCCATCCTCGTCACCACTGTGATATATTTGGAGTGACTTACTAGGAATAATCCCAGGAAACACGAAATATAGTGCAATAACAGACAGCTACTTTATTACATGTCTCCAGAGCAACACCGGAGCTCTCACACACGGGTGTTCATTTTATGTAAAACAAACAGTACAGGGGCATTATGGGTGCACTACCTGAAAGGGCCCACAAGAGGGTGCTAACTACCCATATATCTAGACAACAAACCCCAATACATAACAGTGCCATTCCAGAAAATATTTTAATCTTTGATTTAAAAATATCTAAAGTCAGGGCTTTTCTAACGTTTTCATTCAGTTACTTCTGTTGAAGAGCGGCATATAGGCAGGACTAACGTCAGAGCGAGCGACCGAGAGAGCGCATCAGAGCGAGCGACCGAGAGAGCGCGTCAGCTAGCTTAGCTAAACACGAGGCTGAATAGCCCATTGACTTTTAACTACATTTATTTATTTTTTATTTCATTTAACCTATTTATTTTATTTTAATTAACTAAATTACTTCATTTGATCTATTTATTTATTTTATTTTTTAACCTCCGGACTATTTGATATGGCCCCACTTAGCTCTCCAACCGGTTGCAGCAGCTGTTTATGGCTGAGCCAGAAGCTCTCTGAACTGGAGGGAAGAATCTCTGTGCTCCACCAGATTAGAGACGATGAGGATCTCCTTGACTCCATGCTGGCGACATCTCAGGCGATTAGTGCGGGTTTAGACGGCAGTTTACCTCGAACGGCTGCTTCGGCTGCGAGGGAGGAGGAGCACTGGCCTCGTATGGCAAGCCAAAGTAGTCACATCCACACGTTGTCCTCGCGCATAGTATAAGCCTAGACCACGCGTGCTATTGTTTTGCATCACGTTCGATAAGGATACTCGTCAAAAGCGGACCTTACAGCACGCGTCGTGTTAGTACAGCTCGCGTCGTATTGTTTTACACGACGCGTTGTGTTAGTACAGCACGCGTCGTATTCTTTACACTACGTGTGATGTAACTGGTGCAAAAAACGCCCGTTGTTCGTATGGTAATGATCTCCTCCTACTTATTTTCCCAGTCAATGAATTTAAAGTGCTGTCAGCCAACCACTGGCCAGCACAAAAAGTCCAGAATAGCCCAGCACCTATCTCCCTCAGCACCGATCTGCTCCTCTGTGAGCAAAGCGCAACAGTAGCCTGCCGTGGGCCTACGAGATTCTGATATCTGTCAGCTTGAGCACGAATAAAACCTCGCTCACTCCCTGACCTTTGCTTTAGTTTTTCTTGAAAAAGAAAACGAAGCGGACATCAACATTTCCGTGTTATCCTTAAAAGCCTGCCTGAGAAAAAAATAGCTTTGACTATCAATACCGATGGTCCAGTGGTAAGAACTGTTGACTCCTGGCGAAACAAGCTGTGCTTGCAGGTTCGAATCCCCTGTGGCGCAATATTTTCTCTTTTTATGCCAATGTTGTGTTGTTCTTTGAAATGGATGATTTATGTGAACCATTTGTCTTTATGTTTAATCTTTTTTATTGTTTTGGGGAAATACCACGTACATAAATAGGGGAGGAGGAAACCCTCATTTGCTGTTTTTAAAAATGAGATCAAATTTGACTGAAAATCTCTTGAAGGACGAACAGCCACAAAGCCCAAAGGACAATTATTTTAATGTCAACCTATAATTTTCTTACCTATTTCAATTAATTTTTACACTGTACCCCATCTTTCCACTGTTTTGCTTGATGTTTTAATTATAATTTATTTTATTTTTTTGTGACGCACATTGAATTACATCTGTGTTTAAAATTATAGACCAATCTCAACTGTCATGTTTAGCAAAGATTTTAGAATCTCTAGTGAACCAACAATTGAAATCATTTCTTCTAGAAAATTCTATTTTAACTAAATATCAGTCTGGTTTTAGAGAAGCACACAGCACTATCTCTGCTACAACATTGGTTTTAAATGATCTCTATTCAGAAATGGACAAGAAGAAACATTGTGCAGCTATTTTTATTGACTTAACAAAAGCCTTTGACACAGTTGATCACTCTCTTCTTTTAAGGAATTTAGAAATTATTGGCTTCGATGAATCTGTTCTGGAATGGACCCAAAACTACCTCACTGACAGAAAACAGTCCATTGAATAATTTTAAATCAGATTTGGTATCTGTGACAAAAGCCATCCCACAAGGTTCAATTTTGGGTCCAGTTCTATTTAATATATACATAAATAATATTGCTGCCTCTGCTTCTACCTCAGACTGCAAAATCCACCTTTATGCAGATGACACAATTTTATATTGCTCAGCTGATTCTGTTCAGGCTGCCACAAAAAATTACAAAGCTCATTTAATGACTTACAAGTTGCATTGTATAAGCACAAACTAGTTTTAAATGCCATGAAAACTAAGTTTATGTTGTTTTCCAGATCTCTTAATACTGATTTTAGTACTGTAAATATTACAACCCTGGAAGGATCCAGCATTGAGAGAGTCACAGAATATAAATACCTTGGCATATGGTTGGATGATAAACCCAGTTTTAAACCACACATAAGTAAACTAATCAGTAAATGCAGACAGAAGCTGGGTTATTTTTATAGACACAAGTCCTGTTTCCCCATGCACGCCAGAAAAAGAATAGTTGAGGCAACTTTACTGTCAGTGCTGGACTATGGCGACATTATTTATAAACTTTCTCCCTCCAGCTCCCTCAAATTATTGGACCCAGTGTATCACTCTGCACTGAGGTTCATTACTGGAGATCCATACAGAACTCATCACTGTGAGCTGTATGCAAAAGTTGGTTGGCCATCTTTAACGGTACGAAGGGAAACACACTGGTGGATTTTTATTTATAAGACACTCTCCGGTCATTTGGCAGAATACATCACTTCATTGATGAAATGTAAAAAAACAGTAATTATCAGACTCGCTCAAGTGATTGGATCAGCTGCCAGGTTCCGAAAGTTTTTAGTGAACTGGGAAAATCTGCTTTTAGCTACAGAGCACCAGTGAGCTGGAATTCACTGGTGTCACCCAATCATTTTAAACTATTAATGTCTAACCACCTTCAGACAGCCTGTTCCTGTTTTACTTAATCTTATTTACTTATTTACTTAAACTTTTATTTTAGTTCTTCTTTTAGTTTTCTTTTCTTTTTTTAAATTTTGTTTCCTTATTTTATTTTCATTTTATTAATTTTTTTATTATTATTATTCTTATAGTTATTATATTATTATTTTTATGATTCTAATAGTTTTGTATGTTTGCTTTTTATCTTATTTTGATTTTCTTTTATTGTTATTATTATTTTTATTATTATTGCTTTTATTTTTGTTAGTTCATTTATTTACAAGTTAGTTTTAGCTCATTTTAACCCATTTTTGTTGTATTAGTCTTCCTAGCTTTAGATTTTAATTTTTGTCAATTAAACCATACTTAATTATAATCATTAATTTTATTTTTTTATTTTCTTTTATTTTTTTATTATTATTATTATTTATTTTCTCTGTTATGTCAATCCCTGTTTCTGTAAATGCTCGGCTACATTGAAAATGAGGGCTGCCCTCAATGTACATCCGAGTTAAAATAAAGGTTGATTATACAACAGTTAGTTCCGACCTCACAATCTGATTGGTTGAGAAGTGATCTATCTGTGCTGATATTTGCATCTATGTAATGCTGCAGGCCGGAGCCCAAGTGGGCGTGGCTAAAGGGCGGAGCATGTGTCAATCGTTTTCGACTGCAGCCAATCAGATACTACACTTTCGTTGTCAATCACTTTTTATTAAGCCAATCCTCAGATAGACCAAGCTGTCCATAATTTTTTACTGCAGCCAATCACGTTAACAGATCTGTCAAAAGAAGGCGGAAACTGCGTTGCTACCGGTTAAACGTAGCGCGATTTAAGCTTCTGAACAGCGGTGAAGCTGAATGTGTATAAGTATTTTACAAAATACTATATTTAAGCAATAGAACACGAGAGGGAGTGTGTTATCACGAATAACATCACGGCTGTGATTCGGTCGCAGGCACGAGCTGAAGGCGAGTGCTGTAGATCATCACAGCCGTGATGTTATTCGTGATAACACACGACCTCGAGTGTTCTATTGCTTTTATACACCAGTTTATTTTTACAAAATAATTAAAGAAAATAAATCAAAGAACTTTAAGAATAATCCTTAATAATATAATAATAATAATAATAATAATAATAATAATAATAATAATAACTTTAGATATTTTTAAATCAAAGATTAAAATACTCGTTTTTCTGGAATGGCACTTTCGTGTTTTTTAATCGTGTATGTGTGTGTGTGTGTGTGTACACACACACACACACATATATATATATATATATATATATATATATATATATATATATATATATATATATATATATATATATATATATATATAATTACTGCAATGAAGGAAAAAAAACCCACAAAAGTGCCATTCCAGAAAAACGAGTATTTTAATCTTTGATTTAAAAATATCTAAAGTCAGAGCTTTTCTAACGTTTTCATTCAGTTACTTCTGTTTAAGAGCGGCATATAGGCAGGACTAACTACAGTAGCACATAAATGTTTTTAAACTGTTAATATAGTATTTTGTAAAATACTTATACACATTCAGCTTCATCGCTGTTCAGAAGCTTAAATCGCGCTACGTTTTACATAGATGGAATTTCACGCCCTTTTTTGTGCGTATGTATTGTGTTTTTGTCATTTGGCGACACTTAGAGGCAATGCATTGAAATTACAACTATTAAGATATCCTCTATGCACACATTGTAGTAAGCATTATTGGGTAAAATAAAGTCAATTAATCAGACAATTTCATTGGCTTACAGAAATAATCATTCAACGTGTTTCCATCTAGCCTAGATTATATAAACATGCATAAAAGTTTGCACTGGAGTTGTTGGAGATGGCATTGTTGGCATTATTGGAATATATTGCTAATTCTTCGAGAGCGCATTTTCCGTGACCATTATGATGACTGGCTTATAAGCCGTTTTAGATTTCAAAGAGCATAAGAGGATAAGAAAACAAGCTGAGTGAGTGACGTGTGGCTTCTTGGTAAGCAACTCATTAAAAGCATTTAAATGAAAGCATTTATTATCCATCTTAGAATAATACAATTTAAAACATGGGTAAATATACACTACACGTATATGATACTACTAATAATAATTATTATTATTATCATTATAACGTTATACTCTGCGTAATTGAGGGAGGAGACATGGCAGGTGTGATGTTTTCGTGCATTTGCGCTTGATTTCAAGTTGATTGCGATGTACTAAGAGAAAGTACTTGGAATTCTGCCTACACACGGTTTGATAAATCTGGATTTTTTTTGTGCGTACGGAACTTTTCAGGTCTGAGCATACAGAACATTTTAGTAGGAAGTCCACGCAAGTCTTAGTAGATGAGGCCCCTGGTGTCTGGAAAGAGGGAATGAGACAATAAATATACAGTAAAGGCCAAAAGTTTGGACACACCTTCTCATTCAATGCGTTTTCTTCACTTTCATGACTATTTACATTGTAGATTCTCACTGAAAGCATCAAAACTATGAATGGACACGTGGAGTTATGTACTTAACAAACTTTTTTTTTAATTTTAAACAATTCCCCAACAGTGTCACCAGCAAAACACCCATACACCATCACAACTCCTCCTCCATGCCAGGCATGTGGACTTTATCCATTCACCTTTTCTGCTTCTCACAAAGACCAGTTGGACCAAAGATCTCAAATTTGGACTCATCAGACCAAAGCACAGATTTCCACTGGTCTAATGTCATTCCTTGTGTTTCTTGGCCCAAATAATTCTCTTCTGCTTGTTGCCTCTCCTTAGCAGTGGTTTCCTAGCAGCTCTTTGACCATGAAGGCCTGATTTGTGCGTCTCCTCTTAACAGTTTTTCTAGAGATTCTGCTGCTGGAACTCTGTGTGGCATTCAACTGCTCTGATCTAAGCTGCTGTTAATTTGTGATTTCTGAGGATGGTGACTCAGATGAACTTGTCCTGAGAAGCAGAGGTGACTCTTGGTCTTCTTTCCTGGGTCGGTCCTCATGTGTGCCAGTTTCGTTGTAGCGCTTGATGGTTTTTGAGACTCCACTTGGGGACACATTTAAAGTTTTTGCAATTTTCCGGACTAACTGATCTTCATTTCTAAAAGTAATGATGGCAACTCGTTTTTTCTTTGGTTAGCTGATTGGTTCTTGCCATAATATGAATTTTAACAGTTGCCCAATAGGGCTGTCGGCTGTGTAGTAACCTGACTTCTGCACAACACAACTGATGGTTCCAACCCCATTGATAAAGCAAGAAATTCCACTAATTAACCCTGATAAGGCACACCTGGTGGCCATCTCTTGAAGATCATTGAGAGAATGCCAAGAGTGTGCAAAGCAGTGATCAGAGCTGGGTGGCTATTTAGAAGAAACTAGAATATAAAACATGTTTTCAGTTATTTTACCTTTTTTTGTTAAGTACATAAGTCCACATGTACATTTGATCTACAATATACAGGTGCTGGTCAACGAATTAGAATAATTTGAAATAGTGCAATCATGAAATTCTTTGAATGCATTTTTTGTGCAGAAAGCAAATCAGGTGTTCACCGCACCTGTCCTACTCTTTAGACTAATCACAGAACTCGTTACCTGGAAAAAAATTTGCTCAGCTGAGTTTTCCAAAAGGCCCATTTAGGCCATTTAACTGTGACACTGTTGTTTTATTGAATTAGAATAATGGAGCCCCCTTGGCTTGTATGACTGCCTGAAGTCTCCGCGGCATCGATTTGACCAGCTTGTCGCAAGTTTCCGCACTCACAGCTTCTCAGGCAGTGGCGATGTTCTGCTTCAGTTGGTCCAGCGTAGTAGGCTTTCTGTCGCGAATTTTCCGCTTGACGATGGCCCAAAGGTTTTCAATGACATTGAGGTCAGGCGAGTTGGCCGGCCATGCCAAAACTTCAAGCTGTTTTTTAGTGAACCAATCTTTGGTCGACTTTGCCGCATGAGCCGGTGCAAGATCCTGTTGAAATATGAAGTCTTCTTCGCCGAACTGTTCCTCAACAGTCGGAATCAGGAACGTTTCAAGAACATCTTGATATACGGCAGCATTGACAGTCTTCTTGAGGAAGCAGAGTTTCCCTACACCTCGAGCGGACATGCATCCCCAGACCATAACGCTCTGGGGAAACTTGACGGATCTTTTCACGCACTCGTGATTGTAGGTTTCGCCACCACGACGCCAGACACGAGGACCTTGGTCACCGAAGGAGATGCAGAAGCGTGATTCGTCACTGAAGACCACTTTCTGCCAGTCTTCAGCAGTCAACTCGCCGTATTCTTTGGCCCACTTCAGCCGTTTCTCCATTTGTTTCTTGTTCAGCATCGGTTTTACTGCTGGAACGCGAGATTTGAAGCCGAGTTCGCGCAGACGACGGTAAGTGGTTGATCTGGAGACGTCAGCGCCGGTCTGCTTGTTCCACAAGTCGGTGAGCTCGGAAGTGGACTTGAACCGGTTGCTGACTGCGATCTTTCTCAGCTGCTTGTTGTCGCGAGCAGAAGTTTTTCGGACGCCGGAACAGTTGGTGCGCTTGCTGCAGTTTTTCTTGAGAGCTTTGCAGACGGAAGACTGGCTGATGCCGAGCTGCTCAGCAATTTTAGTTTGGGTCAAGCCTTGTTGGCGAAGGGCTTGAATTTGAGCCACTATTCCGGTTGAGAGGTCGCGCTGCTTACCCATGATTGATTTTACAACTTAGAAATTCTACTCAACCCTGCACAGTGAACACTCTTCACAGAAAACAAAAATTCGAGCATTTATTCTAATTCAATGAAACGGTTTCTCCATTATTCTAATTCAATAAAACAACATTGTCACAGTTAAATGGCCTAAATGGGCCTTTTGGAAAGCTCAGCTGAGCAAATTTTTTTCCAGGTAACGAGTTCTGTGATTAGTCTAACGAGTAGGACAGGTGCGGTGAACACCTGATTTGCTTTCTGCACAAAAAATGCATTCAAAGAATTTCATGATTGCACTATTTCAAATTATTCTAATTCGTTGACCAGCACCTGTAAATAGTCATGAAAATAAAGAAAACGCATTGAATGAGAAGCTGTGTACAAACTTTTGGCCTGCACTGTGTATATGTGTGTGTATATATATACACTGCTCAAAAAAATAAAGGGAACACTCAAATAACACAATATAACTCCAAGTAAATCAAACTTCTGTGAAATTAAACTGTCCACTTAGGAAGCAACACTGATTGACAATTAATTTCACCTGCTGTTGTGCAAATGGAATAGACAACAGGTGGAAATTATTGGCAATTAGCAAGACACACTCAATAAAGGAGTGGTTCTGCAGGTGGGGACCACAGACCACGTCTCAGAACCTATGCTGTCTGGCTGATGTTTTGGTCAGTTTTGAATGTTGGTGGTTCTTTCACACTCGTGGTAGCATGAGACGGACTCTACAACCCACACAAGTGGCTCAGGTAGTGCAGCTCATCCAGGATGGCACATCAATGCGAGCTGTGGCAAGAAGGTTTGCTGTGTCTGTCAGCGTAGTGTCTAGAGGCTGGAGGCGCTACCAGGAGACAGGCCAGTACACCAGGAGACGTGGAGGAGGCCGTAGGAGGGCAACAACCCAGCAGCAGGACCGCTACCTCCGCCTTTGTGCAAGAAGGAACAGGAGGAGCACTGCCAGAGCCCTGCAAAATGACCTCCAGCAGGCCACAAATGTGCATGTGTCTGCACAAACGGTTAGAAACCGACTCCATGAGGATGGTATGAGGGCCCGACGTCCACAGATGGGGGTTGTGCTCACAGCCCAACACCGTGCAGGACGCTTGGCATTTGCCAGAGAACACCAGGATTGGCAAATTCGCCACTGGCGCCTTGTGCTCTTCACAGATGAAAGCAGGTTCACACTGAGCACATGGCAGACGTGACAGAGTCTGGAGACGCCGTGGAGAGCGGTCTGCTGCCTGCAACATCCTTCAGCATGACCGGTTTGGCAGTGGGTCAGTAATGGTGTGGGGTGGCATTTCTTTGGAGGGCCGCACAGCCCTCCATGTGCTCACCAGAGGTAGCCTGACTGCCATTAGGTACCGAGATGAGATCCTCAGACCCCTTGTGAGACCGTATGCTGGTGCGGTTGGCCCTGGGTTCCTCCTAATGCAGGACAATGCTAGACCTCATGTGGCTGGAGTGTGTCAGCAGTTCCTGCAAGATGAAGGCATTGAAGCTATGGACTGGCCCGCCCGTTCCCCAGACCTGAATCCGATTGAGCACATCTGGGACATCATGTCTCGCTCCATCCACCAACGTCACGTTGCACCACAGACTGTCCAGAAGTTGGCGGATGCTTTAGTCCAGGTCTGGAAGGAGATCCCTCAGGAGACCATCCGCCACCTCATCAGGAGCATGCCCAGGCGTTGTAGGGAGGTCATACAGGCACGTGGAGGCCACACACAATACTGAGCCTCATTTTGACTTGTTTTAAGGACATTACATTAAAGTTGGATCAGCCTGTAGTGTGTTTTTTCACTTTAATTTTGTGTGTGGCTCCAAATCCAGGCCTCCATTGGTTAATAAATTTTATTTTCATTGATGATTTTTGTGTGATTTTGTTGTCAGCACATTCAACTTTGTACAGAACAAAGTATTCAATGAGAATAGTTCATTCATTCAGATCTAGGATGTGTTATTTGAGTGTTCCCTTTATTTTTTTGAGCAGTGTGTATATATATATACACACACACACACATGCACACACACACATATATACCATCTATAGGTCAGTGGCATCGCTCTCCAGTGGACAACAGCTTGCATGAGTTGAGGGGCTACCACAAACTCAGTATACAGTTGCAAGAAAAAGCATGTGAACCCTTTGGGATTACCTGGATTTCTGCATGAATTGGTCATTAAATGTGTTCTGATCTTCATCTAAGTCACAAACACAGTCTGCTTAAAGTAATACAACACAAATTCAAGTAATCCCAAAGGGTTCACATACTTTTTCTTGCAACTGTATATAAATATAGAAAATTAAAAAATGACAAATAATAGAAGGCACAAATTCACAAACTATAGATAGATATTCCTATAAGTACAGTATTCTCAATCTGCAGTACTATTATTTAGATTATTCCCTGAGAGCAGAACATGGGACCATTCAGAAACATGCTTATACTATTTATTGAATAAATGAGATTAAATACTGAAAGATCATTTCGCTGCATAAAGCACACAGGCAGACTTTCGCCTTGTTTTTACATGCCCAAATCACAAAAAGGTTAAATATGTACATTATCTTTATTTAATTACAGACATTATGAATCCAAAATACTTACCAAAACATAATTTTCTACTTTTTCGGAAATAGTGGCTCAATGTTGGGGGTTCCCCAAGCTGGCATGATGCCCATTAGGCATCATGCCACTAGGTTCATGTACATGTAAACTCAGATAGGTATGTTTAAGGAATAGCACCTTTTTTTCTGAAATCATCACCCTTCACTGCTTGGTATGTTATAAAAACAACCCCAAATCAGAACACGGTGAGACAATATGCAAAATGCAATTTTGCACAGTGTTTCTTACATTTCCTTTGACTTTTGTTTGACTGCAGACAGTATGAACCCAACATATATGTTTATCTAGTCAACTTAATATTATGAGTCTAAAGCCACAGAAAACAATTTTATTTCAGAAATAAAAATAGGGCTGCTTTTAAAACGGACGCCATGTTCTGAACATAGCCTAAAAGATTGGTCTCCTAACTGATACTTGCTGGGGAATTCAGATATATTTAATTTTCCCTTTCATTTTATCTCCTTTTCATTTCTAAACCACTTTTTAATGTTGCCATTCTTTCTCACATCTAAATGTTTTGGCACTAAAAGCATGAATGATCTTCTCTGTATCCTGAAATGAAAACATTTGTCTAATTTCTCAATTGGAAGCCTGTATAAGTTGGGTTTGAGACCCATTCAATTGTCCTCAGAACCAAAGGTTCTTACACAGTATGTAGCCATAAATCAGGTTTCCTGATATTTTATGTATCTGATTTTAACACTGGAGAAACACACTAAGCTAGTGGTTCTCAGTCCTTGTCCAGCAGTACCAATTTGCTGCTTGTTTTGGTGTGTTCCTGCTGTACCAATCCAAGTTTACCACAGCAAGAGCTGGTGAGTTAGTTCATTAATTGGATGACGTGTGCTGTTATTAGTATAAACTTTGATTCAAAATCAAAACATTGTAAAGACAAAGGAAATATAACAAACCCTGCTCCTTTTTTCTGACCTTTATTATATTAATATGTTGTGGAAAGACCTGAAGGGAGCAGTAAATGTGAGGAAACCCACCAACAGTTACCAGAAATGTGTAGTTGCAGCAAAGGGGGGCATTTTTTTTAAATGCCCACTACATATAAAGTATTTTGCTGTATTAAGAACCATTTATTAAGAAAACAAGATATTTAGAACAGTTTTTTGCAATCATTACAGAAGATTTTCTTTCCACAAATTATGTCTACAAGTAAATAAACAACAAGTGTTGTGAATAGTAAAATTTAGTAAGCTCTTAATTTAGCATACTTTGCTTTTAACATATCATTACAGGCATGATATCAGCATTTGCACATAAATCTGCACAGTGGCAACTATAAAATAAACTGTAAAGATGTATATTTCCGTGTCTAACTGAAATATTTGTTACTTGTGCATAAAAATGTAAAACAATTGTGATAAAACATATTAAAAGATAAACACTTGAAGATTTCAACTAACATTTACAATTAAAATGTCTTCCATGCCAGATCCACACATCCATCTAAACTTAAAATATCAAAATTCAGTGCCTTGGCCAGAATCCCCATGCAAATCCTGGCAGGAACAAGGCTATGAGGATAGAGGAGAAAAGGTTTACACCGTTGTTATCCAGAATGGGTTTTCCACATATTCTCTTGACTGTTGGCGACTCATAATTTACAACTTTTCCAGTGCTTTCATCATACCCTAGATAGAAAGAAAAAGTGTTCATGTTGATTATTATGAAAAACAACCCTAAATCAATAAAATATAGACGATACGTAATTAAAAAAAAAAAAAAAACAATAAAATGAATAAAAAAATAAATAAAAAAAAAGCAGTGTTACTAAAGTTTACATTTACATTACTGCAGACAAATGAACCATGTTCTGTCTGGTCAACTTTTATTTCATGTGATGCATTCAAGTAATGCTTATAAGAAGCAGCTACAGTAGAAGCAATTTACAACTAATTCACATGACGGAGTATAAAAAGAACATTTAAGAGGCACAATCTCTCAGATGCAACGATGGGCAGAGCTTTGCCAATCAGAAGAAAACTGGCAAAAAATTACTAAACAATTTTAGAAAACATTTTTTAATATTAAAAAAGCTTCAGGTATCCACCATCCACAAAACATATCATCAATATATTGAGAAAATCAGGAGAAATTTCAGTGTAAGAGACGAGACCAACAATCAGTATTGGATGCTGGTGATCTTCAGACCTTGTCTCTTGCAGAAAGGGATTTCTCCAGATTCTCTGAATTTTCAGTTGATATTATGTGTTGCAAAGTCTTTGCAACACAGCGCCTCTGCTAATCTGTATATATTTAATATAAAAACACTTATTATACTGGTGTGTATATAACCTACCTGAATACTGCATGTTTGCTCCTAGGAAAGAGTCAAGCATTGAGCCAAGTAGGCCAGACATAGCTCCGTAAACAATGATGGGCCACTGAGGAACAGCTAAATGCAGTTCATTAACCAGCAGCAGCTGAGTAATGAAGTAAGCTGTGCCCACTGTGGCTCCACCAAGAAAGCTGGCTATAAGACCTATTGTGGTGACTCCTCCATTGGTACCTACAGTATGAATATACAACATAAATGACAATATGATCATAAGAAATAGCATAGATATACAGTGTACTGTATAAATCATAACCAATTTTTTTTTTAGCTAATGCAACTAACTCTTAGAAACACTGGTCATATCAGGTGTATACCAGCAACAAAGTAAATAATAATGGTATTGCTACAGTAACCTTGTATATCATTTTCTAGGGAAGACTGAGAGCGTCTTAAATCTGACACGTACTCTAAAATCCGAAGCATGGTGGATGTACAGGAACAAAGTTGGTGAAAATTAGCAGCAGTCTTTACAGTATACAATTAATGATCAAATTGGTGTTTATATAACAGTGAACTGTATTTTAGCCAGTTAGGCTTACTCTGCAGTAGGTAAAGGAAACAGTATATTGATTATTTAAAATGTGCTGTCTATAAAAAGGTATGAATGCTATTCTATTATCATTGTCAGTTGGATTTAAAAAATACAATATTGATTATCTCCTATATTGATTAGTTCCTAATTGTACTGATGAGCGGGAAATACAAAGTTCCTTACCTGGTGGGACCTTCTTCCAGGTGGTAATGAGCCTAGGTTTGCACTTACTAAGAACTGGACCTACTTCTGAAGCCCATGTATCCCCTGTGCTACAAGCCAAAGCTCCTAGGAGTGACAGACACATCCAGGAAGCAGAATACTGCTTTTCAAAATCCACAGGCATCTCCCCTGGACCAACTTCGATCATATAGAGCAAAGCTAGTTCTGTGGGCACACCCCCATTACAGAAAACCTGAACCCAGTTTCTCTGGCCACCTGCAAAATGATGCACATGTAGGAATTCAGAAAAGAATCAGTTATATTAATAATAATAATATAATTATTATTATTAATAATAATAATAATAATAATAATAATAATAATAATAATAATAATAATAATAATAATAATAATAATAATAATATTGGTTCAACCTGTGATCAACTGTCCTTTTAAACTCAAATATTTTGAAAACCCAAGACATATGGACCAACAAAAAAAAAGTATAATCCCAAAAAATATTTTGTTTCTGAACATGTTTATAGCTTGTTTACAATATATTTTGTTTGATAGAAACACACTCATTTAATTGGTATTAAAACAAATTAAAAACATTTTGACAAGTTGGATGTCTAAACCTTTGATGGGCAGCCGTTTATTCTCTATATTGAGACTCAAATTATCTTTCAAGAATTTAAATACCTTCTTTATATTCTGAGTCAAAGCGCTTCTTGACATCACCCTTCCATCTTGTCAATTTGCTGGAGGTAATGAAAAATGCAAGCAGAGCTGAAAAGAAGCTCATGTTGGCAATGGTGAGAATAAAGCCAACCAGCAGTGCTGCAACAAACACAAATGTTAAACAAAAAAAAAAGTTGACATATAAAACTCAAGCATTAAAATAATATATATATTTTTAGATTTTCTTAAGCTAGTGTTAACTATTTTTCTGATAAACTCTGAGTTCATTTTAGCATACACACACAATTATGACAGTCCACATTTGCTAGTGAATAACACAACACGTGTTGTTAAAACCTCTTTGACTTTATGTTAAGGAATACAGGCAGTATATGAGTAAATAATATAGCTTTGGGAAAAAAAAAAAATAAGAGACCACTTCAGTTTCTAAATCAGTTTCTCAGATTTTGCTATACATACATATATATGCCACTCCTGGTGCAAAAATCTTGATTATATTCCAGAGGTTTTCAATTTGGTAAAATCAAAGAAACCCATAATTTTTATGTGGTCTCTTTTTTTTTTTTTTACAGAGCTGTATATGAATACATCATGTTGTTTCATAAATATTGCACACCATGAAAAGCTCTCAGTTTAAAAAGTCATGCATTATTTCATGCTAATGTTTGGTCAGTGGTGTAGTGAATCAATTCTACAGTCTCACATATTAAATTTTCTGTCTCTAGAGACTACTCGGAGCCAATGACGTCAAAGAAAATGTGTCCATCTCCAAGAAGGACCAACGGCTAAAAAATGTCTATTAAAAAAAAAAAAGGATGTAAATGTATCATGTGAAAGTCATCCAGATAAATTTCCTACGCCTATAATATGGTGTTTTCTTATCCCATTTCTTGTGCTGAATTGCAATGCAGGTTTCTCTGAATTAACAAACATGTTTTTATATTAATGTACCATAAAGATGTTTAGGAATCATTATTTGGGTTCAGACACACATTTATTGTATTTTTAAAAATCTAAAAACTTATTGGACAATTCTGTAATAAAGGTTCAAATGGTAAAAATTCACTATGTCCATTAATGAATTATTATTAACTGCTCCACAGATCAAAGAATAGCCCACTGAAATTGAAGAAATATTGTGAAAAGTAATAGTCTAGCAGAAATAAAGTTTGCACTTTAATTATTCTGTTCTATAGCAGTCAAAATAGTAAAGCCATATTTTATTCTACATGTCAGACCAAGCGTAATATTTTGGAGACTACATATTTAGAACAATCACAAATGTTTTTAATTAATGGATGGTCATTCAGGACATACTTTACTACACAATCTAATAGTCTGTAAGTCTGGCTCTCTATTATGTCTTATAATAGTAATGTAAATTGCCTGACCTCCCAGTGCACCACCATGATCAAGACTCTTTTTCCTTAAAGCACGAGAAGTGAGAATTAGGGGTACCAGAACAGAGAAGAGCCACCTCCATGGAGATACAGGCTGCAATGTACCTGCAAAATATTAAATATAGCCCGGTGTATTAGTATTTACAGATCACACACAAATAATTTTTTTTTAGCTCAGTTCATAGACTGAGAATATAAATATACATATAGAAGTAAAAAGGTGAAATGTATAGAGGGGAAAACTCACCATAGTATGTGCTAGCAGTTATAGATATGACCCAGAAGGACAGTGAAATAGCCAAAGTAAAACACAACACTATCATATCAGTCATCATATTGACGTATTCCTTCACTAACAGCTCATCTTCAAAATGCATTATTCTTCGTGTGAGGTGAACCTGTGAAGCAGAATCCACAAATTATTAACAAACAAACAGTAAAAACAAATGTGACCATCATATTTTTATTTCAACCTTTAGGACTGCACTGCAGTAATCATGACTTCATACTTCACAGTCTATTGTAGTGTAACATGTATCGGATTTTTGTGGAAGAAACAAAACACCTGTGGCAAATTAAGTTCACCTGCAGCTGCTTGTGTAAAAAAGGGAATTAATGAATTTAAAGTCTAAGGAATGTATGAACCAATTAAGTGCCTAATTCAGTATAACAGTTTAAAAATGCTGTAATTAAAAACAGTATATGGACAAAAGCATTGGGACATACTTCTTAATCATAAAACTCAGGTGTCTCATTCAGTACGGTTACAACAGGTGTATAAAATCAAACACTTAGCCTTGCAGTCTGCCTCACAAACATTAGTGGAGAAATGGGTGAAACTTAAGCTTATTAAGCTCCAGCGTGGTGCTCTAACATTTTACTAATGTCTTAATATAATAATATATAATAAATATTCCACCATCCACTGTGAGTTGTATTATTGGGAGGTGACTGCATTTAGGGATCACAAAAACTCAGCCATGAAGTTTCCGCAGCCTAATACAGCCTATATAAGATACAGCTAATCAAAAAAAAAAAAAAAAAAAAAAAAAGCTTTCAGCTCACATTAATAGCCAGGCCTGAGCAGAATAATGAAGCTAGTCTGCTACAGTTAACTGAGTGTACCTTTACCTGTGAACATTTTCACAGCGACTCTGCGGCCCTGGACCCATACTGACACTCGGACACTCACACTCAAACACTGTCCAATAAATAAGAAAAGCCGCGTTTATAGAAGACGGAGCTGCAGCACCGCGTTGGGAGCCGCCTGTGTTCCTCGGACTCTGTCAGCGCTGTGGGCAGGAGTGAGTCTGGATCCAGTGCTGCCACCCACTGGCCCACTGCTGCCTGTCTGCTGCTGTTTTCAGAAACTGGGTCAGGGTTTCTCTGGTTGTGCTTTAAAACAAACACTGCAGATCTGAAGGGGCTTGTGAAAGAACAGAGTAGTGGAAAGCCCAACTTACACTTAAGCTACAGTGGAGTTACATAATAGATTGCTAACATGGCTGGGTTTTATAGAAGGTTCTGATCGAGCGAGCTTCACACTGAGCTCTCTCTCTCTCTCTCTCTCTCTCTCTCTCTCTCTCTCTCTCTCTCTATGATAAGATGCACAACTGCTGCACTACATTTTTTTCTGACACTGTCACTGGATTATTTCTAGATAGCCAAAATAATCTTCATACCATTTATCTCTTTATTTATGTAGGAGTGGGACATTTTCTCTCCGTATTATGGTTATTTTAGAGCGTTTTGTAATGGTTACTTAGTGACTGTTGTAATAAAGAATGTTAAAATGGTAAATAATAGTGAATTAATTAAAGGACCAATATGTATTTTTTTCCGTAGTATCTGTGTTTGTTTTGTCCTCTGTCTCCGCCTGCTGCTCATTCCCCAACAAATACCCCACCCCCAGGTGGCCAGTACATACTCAACAGTGAGCGCAGTGTTGCCAACTTAGCGACTTTGTCGCTATATTTAGCGACTTTTCAGACCCTCTAGCGACTTTTTTTTTTTTAGCTCTTCAGTTACTGTCCTCCGCGCTGCAGCGGGCGCTGCCGTCAGCCCCGCCCCACACCACTCACAGTGCAGTCTGACTGTCAGAGCACACACACACCGCTCCACCAACACAATGCAAATGAATCGCGCGTGCCCACAGCCACCGCTGACTGACCCCGCTCTGTATTTACAGAGCAGAAGTATAAATATAACTGTGTCTTCAGTGTGACACGAAAACAAATCCCTTAATTTAACTCACACAGTCTCATTCACTCACCTCATTCACCACATAGCCTGTCACTCACCTCCTCCACAGTGTCTGCCTCTTTATAAAAAGCTAAATATCTATTAAACCATTCAACAATATGTCTATGATAGGTTTAAAAATAAAGAAAACTTAAGAAAAACGTAAAAAAAAAAAATAATAAAACAAACAAATAAAAAAAATAAATAAATAAATAAAAAAACATAGAATAACAGTTCCGGCTGCTCTTTTAATAACATTTAAGAACATGGCAAAAAACTAATTAATGTAATTCACGTAAAAATTAAGTTAATGTAAAAAAAGTGACGTCCTATTTAAAAAACAACAGAAGTTGTTCCTTTATAACATTTCTAACACATTTATGGTGTTTTTTACTCACTTTTTTCTCTCCCACAACCCTAATCTTCCTGTCAGCGGTGCGAGCAGTCGCAGCGGCTACTCCGGAAGCAAAACACGGTGCTTTTGTTTGTTTTTCTGTGTAAATAATCCGATATGAACTCGCAATCATGCAAAAGTTCGCTATGGGAACAACTTACGACCGACAGACCCTGCTAGACCTGCAAAATCAACAAAAATCTGTACTTACAGACGGTCTACGAGCGGAGCTACGCGCGCTAGGCCCGCTAAGATCCGCGGCGTTTCCTGAGCCTGCTATCCGGAAGCGGTCTCTCCGCAAGCGTTGCGCGAGGAGCCGAAAGCGCGGTAAGAGAGCCGGTGTCCGCGCTAAGCTAATGGCTAACTCCAGCCGGCCAGCGGTTCCATCTCTCCTTCTCTCCAACGTTTGCTCCCTGCCGAACAAGATTGACTATCTCCGGCTCCAGCGGACATCCCAGCGTGAGTTCAGAGACTGCTGTGTGTTCGTTTTCACGGAGACGTGGTTAACGAACTCCATCCACTCCGCGATTGAGGTGAGCGGCATGCTATGCTACCGCGCGGACCGCGACGCCGGCCTCTCGGGCAAGGTACGTGGAGGTGGGGTGTGTGTTTACATCAACACAGCATGGTGTAACAATGCTGCGCTGATCTCCAGCTACTGCTCGCCGCTGGTGGAGTTTGCTGTAGTCAGAGCCAGGCCATTCTACCTGCCCAGAGAGCTTAGCAGCGTGTACATAATAGCAGTGTATGTAGCACCCAGTGCTAATGCTAATGCTAACGGTGCACTGTTATCTCCAAACTCCAGAACTCACACCCCGACGGACTGTTTATTGTTGCTGGTGATTTCAATCACAGTAATCTGAAGGCTCTGCTGCCCAGCTTTCACCAACATGTGGATTTTCCAACCCGTGGAGCTAACCTGCTCGATTGTGTGTATACTAACATTACCGGTTCGTACAGAGCAGAGCCCCGCCCCCACTACGGCTACTCTGATCATATCACTGTCATGCTCATCCCAGCATACAGACAGCTCATCAGACGTGCCAAATCAGAGAAGAAGCAAGTTACAACCTGGCCTCCAGGAGCCATCTCTGCTCTTCAGGACTGTTTTGAGCACACTGACTGGGACATTTTCAGAGAAGCTGCTACCTCTGATGACTCCATCAACCTGGAGGAGTACACAGACTCAGTGACTGGCTACATCAGCAAGTGCATTGAGGATGTTACTGTCTCCAAAACCATCACAACCCGCCCCAACCAGAAGCCGTGGATGACTGCAGAGGTGCGTGTGCTGCTGAGATCCCGAGACAAGGCCTTTAAGTCAGGGGACAGGGCTGGCCTCCGAACAGCTAGAGCCAAGCTCTCCCGGGGGATCAGAGAGGCAAAGCGCACCTACACAAAGAAAATCCATGCCCACTTCCAGGACACTACTGACACTCGGCGCATGTGGCAGGGCATCCAGACCATCACCAACTACAAGTCACCCCCCCCTGCTTGTAACAGTGATGCCTCCCTTCCAGATGCACTGAACTCCTTCTACGCAAGGTTCGAAGCACAGAACTACACGACAGCATGGAAGACTACACCTCCTCCAAACGATCAGGTACTGTGCCTGTCCTCAGCTGATGTGCGGAAAACTCTACTCAGAGTCAACCCACGGAAAGCCCCAGGACCAGACAGCATACCTGGCAGAGTGCTCAGAGGATGTGCAGAACAACTCACGGATGTTCTCACGGACATTTTCAACATCTCTCTGAGTACTGCAATCGTGCCGACGTGCTTCAAGACGACCACCATCGTCCCTGTGCCGAAGAAGTCTCAAGTGTCCTGCCTTAATGACTACCGTCCCATTGCACTTACTCCCATCATCATGAAGTGCTTTGAGAAGCTGGTCATGAGGCACATCAAAAACCAGCTCCCGTCCTCACTGGACCCTCTGCAGTTTGCGTATCGTCCAAACAGATCAACAGACGATGCCATCTCTACTGCGCTCCACCTGGCTCTCACCCACCTGGACAACAAAGACTGCTATGTTCGAATGCTGTTCATCGACTTCAGTTCAGCATTCAACACCATCATCCCTCAGCATCTGATCGGAAAACTGAGCTTGCTGGGCCTGAAC
This sequence comes from Astyanax mexicanus, assembly GCF_023375975.1. Classification (NCBI taxonomy): domain Eukaryota; kingdom Metazoa; phylum Chordata; class Actinopteri; order Characiformes; family Acestrorhamphidae; genus Astyanax; species Astyanax mexicanus. Next base: position 29,498,560 of record NC_064409.1, on the reverse strand, counting down.
TCCTCCCTCTGCAACTGGATTTTAGACTTCCTGACTGAGAGACCACAATCAGTCAGGATTGGAAACAACACCTCCAGCACCACCATACTGAGCACTGGCGCCCCCCAGGGCTGTGTGCTCAGCCCACTGCTGTTCACTCTGCTGACTCATGACTGTACTGCAAAGTACAGCTCAAACCACATCATCAAGTTCGCTGATGACACAACTGTAGTTGGCCTCATCAGCAAGAACGACGAGTCAGCATACAGAGAGGAGGTGCAGTGGCTGACGGACTGGTGCAGAACCAACAACCTGTCTCTTAACGTGGATAAAACCAAGGAGATGGTTGTTGACTTCAGGAGAGCTCCAGGTGTCCACCACCCGCTGAACATCAACGGCTCTGCTGTGGAAATTGTGAAGAACACCGAGTTCCTCGGTGTTCACATTGCAGAGAACCTCACCTGGTCCCTCAACACCAGCTCCATAACCAAGAAAGCCCAGCAGCGCCTCTACTTCCTGCGGAGACTGAGGAAAGCACATCTCCCACCCCCCATCCTCACCATGTTCTACAGAGGGACTGTAGAAAGCATCCTGAGTACCTGCATTACCGTCTGGTTTGGGAATTGCAACACCTCAGACTGCAAGACCCTACAGCGGATAGTGCGGACAGCTGAGAAAATCATCGGAGTCTCTCTTCCCTCCATCGCCAAGATCTACACCACACGCTGCATCCGCAAAGCCACCAGCATTGTGGACGACCCCACCCATCCCTCACACGGACTCTTCGGTCTGATGCCGTCTGGCAGAAGATACAGGAGCATCCGAGCCTCCACTACTAGATTCTGCAACAGCTTCATCCACCAGGCAGTCAGACTTCTCAACGCACAGAGACAGAACTGAACCCCCACCCCACCCACCACTCACCCAACACACTCACACAAAACTAAACTGTACACCCCCCCCCCCCCCCCCCCTTTACACTCACAAGAACTGAACTTCACCCACACACACACCCAGTCAGCACACAGAGGCTGACATGACTTTATTTGCTGCACTCTTAAAAACTATAAACTCTACCTCAGTAACTGCTGTGATTATATATGTTCTATATGTTACAGTATGTCACACATCTCTGCACCTTATCCCCACTATACACTTATTATACCGTATCGGTACTGCACTGTCCTGTCTTTAAATTGTCTCGTCCTTTGTATTTATTGTATTTATTGTTATTTAGTGTTATAATTTTATAATTTTATAATTTTATGTTGCACTGTCGTCACTCCTGCACTTTATGTTGTCTATTGCTTGTTGTTCTATGTTGCACCATGGTTCCGGAGGAACGTAATTTCATCACACTGTGTACCTGTACTCAGATGTAATGACAATAAAAGCCTCTTGACTCTTGACTCCTTTACAGCTTCAAAAACATGTATTATGCAAATTAGGCGATGACGTCATTTAGCGACTTTTAGGACAGCCAATAGCTACTTTCCTTACTGAGGAGTTGGCAACACTGAGTGAGCGAGCACAGCACGGAGCCAGCCCGGCGTAACTGTCTCTCAGGTGGCTAAGCTCCCTCTCAGGTGGAGCAGCACAACGCAGAGCCGGTGTAATTGTCTCTCAGGCACAGCGAGCCGCCTGTCGTGTAACATACAGTCAATACAATGCTAGATACAGGTTTAGAATGGCTGTATTTCTTCGTACTCTCCGTTCTCTGCCTCTCCTACGACTCTAAAATTTGTGTCGATTTTATAGATTCAGCCTCCTGAAGCTATAATACACCAAAAGGAAGTGGTACAATGTGCTTTAACGGCCTTGTGCCTACGACCGCAGCACGGCAGTGCCAATATTACAGGTTAAGCAGGAGACTTGTGTTTATTATTACGATTATACCACAGTTACAGTATAGCTGTTTATTGAAAGATTTTGAGTTAAAGAGAATAAGAAAATATGACCTGTTTGGTTATAAAAACTCTGAGTTAAAATAGATGCTCTGTTTATAGCTGCACTGTTTGGATGGTAAGTGCTGTTTTATGCGAAACTCAGACTACACAACATTTTTGTCCCTCACAATGTTCACTATGTCAGATTATGGTATTTTCATTTTGCGTCGTTCTCGGGGGACTGGCAACACTACACGTTAGTCACCGACCATTCATCGTCCGCGAGTTCGTAGGTCATCGCGGGGGAGAAGCAAAGAATCTGAGAATCACGGCTACAGAAGCCCTTTGCGTGTTGGAAGCGCTTTTGTGCTGAAAAAAACTTAAAAAAAAAAAAAAAGAGGAAAAAGCGACTTTGGGCTCATTCCTGAGTGACCCAAATGGACATTACATGCTTTTTGTACTCCAAAGAGAATTTAAGGTATGTTAAAGATGTAGCTACTTATGTTTCAGTGGTTAGGTTTTAGAATATCTCATGGATAAAGTAGATTATTAGATGGTTATTAGATTATTCTTCTGTTTCTCTGGTCCAGTGAACTGCAGGAGCACTGTGCCGATTTCTTTTCCTGTGTTTACACCTGTGCGCCACAGAACGCTCCGTATTCCTATTGGTCAGAGTCAGGGAGCTCGTCACGGAGCAGCATGTGTCAAACTAGACGAAAAAAAATACAAAAAATTCTAACATGCTAGTCTTTCCGTCGGACGCTCCGACGGCGTCGCTCATGTCAAATTACTGATCTTTTTTTTTTTTTTTTTTTTTACAGGAGGGGGGTACAAGAAGAAGAAAAAGAAAAGAGAAGAAAAAAAAACTAAACAAAAAACAAACAAACAAACAAAAAAATAATAATAATAAAATAAAATAAACATAAAATAAACAAACATACATATATACACATACTCACATATCTAACTATACATATGCTTATACATATACACACATACATAAATATACATACATATTAATACATACACATAAATACATACACACACACGCACAGTTACTTCTATTCTATTGTTTTTTGCAAAAATATGTCATGTGTTACGGATTATGTCATGAAATGCCTACCACAATGGAGGCAAGAAACCGCCACCATGCCCCTGCGATCCAGAGGCAGATAGGGAAGAACCCAGTGGACCCAGACCATCCACAGCCCATTAGGAGCCCAGAAGACCCGCGGCCACACATCCCGATGGTAACCATGTGCACACCCCAGATGAGGACGGGGGAGACTCCAGACGAAGCCCCCATGGCAAAGAGCAAGAGTCCAGAGAGCCAAAGGAAGCGAGCAGCCCACCCCTCCGGCAGGCCAGCACCCCCTGCACGAGCCGAGCATGCGCCCCCCGAGATCCCAAGCACCCGGGAACAGCCCGACACCCGACAGGCCCCCCCTCCCACGCCAAGGGGGCCCAAGCCACCCCCAGGCCACGGCCACCAAGGGGGCGGGCCAGAGACCACATTAGGGCATCCGGCCATGCACCCATGGACCCACGGACGCCCACCCCCCCAAGAACGGCAGTGACGATCGGCGGAGAGCAGCGTGGAGCGGTAGGGAGGGCAAAAACCCGCCCTACGCAACCATGTCCCACAGGTGTCCATGCTCAGTCAGCCCCAAACCCAGGACCAACTGTTCACGCACACATGCACATTCACACACCCGTCACACACACATCCGTCACACATACACCCGTTGCACACGTGCACATTCACTCACAGACCAGTCACACACACCAGTCACACACACCAGTCACACACACAGAACATACATAGACACCTAATGCGGGCATGCGGGCACCAGTACCGAGCCAGCGGCAACCTAGGGAAGCAGCCAGCCCGGCCCCGAACAACCACCCGACCCACACCCCAGGCAGGGTGCACGAAACCAGGGTGTGAGAACACCTGACCCCCCTCCTTCCCCCACCCAGCATGTTGCAGTGATATGAATGTGTATAATGAGAAGAATGAATGAAAGCTACAGTGCTATTGTAATTGGAGGGACAGCTGTAATATGAGAACTGAATAACAGCACCCAACCACACTGCCCCCCCAAAGGCCCTCAATGTCTAAAATGCAAAAATAAAATTGAGGAGCAGGGAGCACCTGCCCCCCAAAACCCTATGTGTAGTATGATGTGTGTAAGCTGTATGATGAGATTGTATGTGTAATGCGATGTTAGACTGAGTAGGAGTCGGGGAAGGGCCAGGAAAGGACCGAGGGGCAGAGGACTACCCCCCGGAGGAAGAGAGCCAACTACTGCTGGCTCACTAGGCACCCAGTTCCATACACCCAACCGCAGTACAGGGAAGGCAAGTCCAGGGTGTAGAGCGGCTACGGCCCCAGGACACCGCCGCTCTGCAAGACAGCGCCCCCATCCCCACACTGCAATACAACATAAATACACACCCCACTCACATACAAAAGACAACAGATATTACACACACACACACACACACACACACACACACACATTTACACTCAACATCCCACTCTTTCTCATACACACACAGTGGTCCTGAGCCCAGGACCAACCGGAGCGCCCCTACCTCCCCACAGGGAGGGCACCCAGAATCCCGGAATGCCAACCAGACACCCCAACACGGACCAAACCACCACCCCCCACGACGGCGCGCCCAAGAGAGGCATAGACCCTCCCCAGCGCAGGGAGGGACCCAAACAGGCGACAGACGCCCACGGGCACCAGGGCCCCGGACTCCGCACCCCGACCGCCACAGGGGAACCCAGCCAACCGGACAGGGCCAGCACCCACCACCATGGGCCCCCCAGACCCACACCCCAAGACCACAAGAGCATACATCCAGCCCCCCCCCCACCAACAACCAGGGCCCGCACACAGAAATCACCAAGCGGCAGCCACCGTCCCCAGTCCAAGGGCCATCAGACACCCGAATCCCCCGATTCCCCCCCAGCCACCTGCCGGACGCACCAGGAGACACAACTACAGCCGCCCACCCCCATCATGTGATGGAGCTGATCAGTGGGAACCAGAGAGATTCAAATGTAGCCAATTGGTTTTTTGAGGTTGCAGACATTCTTTCTATAGTGATTTATGCATAAATCATTTTTTGATTTCCACTTCATGAGGATAGTTTTCTTAGCGATGCATAAGACAGTGAGAACTATGTGCAATATATTTGTTTCCATGTTTAGTTCACTTACATCACCTAAAATGCATAGTTTGGGTGAAGCTGGGATATTGCAATTAAACCAGGTAGATAAGTCTTCACATATCATCTGCCAGAATCTCTGAACAGGCATGCAAAACCATATAGCATGTATATAATTCTCAATATGATTGCCCGAACAGTTAGTGCATATATTTGTTTCTCTAAGGCCCATTTGGAACATTCTATGCCCTGTATAATGTGTTCTATGGAGAATTTTGTATTGTATGAGTTGTAAATTTGGACTTTTCGTCATTTTGAAATTGTTTAAACATATCTGTGTCCAAAAGTTCTTATCTGGGTTCATGGAGAGATCTCGATCCCATTTTGTAATTGGGAGGGATATTGAATCATTAATTTTGGATAATAACTTATATATTTTTGATAACAATTTAGGAGTATAGAGATTCATGAACTCTTTTATCAATACTGGGATTTCTAATGTTAGATTATTTAAATTAAATCTTGCTTGTATAATGGACTTTAATTGTAGATACTCCAGAAATTTGCTACTGCTAATTTCGTATTTTGAAATAAGATCTTCAAATGACATAAAGGTCCCCTCCTGTATAACATGTTCTAAATTCTTAATTCCTTTCTCTTGCCATTGCGAAAAATTAATAACTGTTTTTTTTCTGACATATATCTGGGTTGTTCCAAATGGGTGTCCTTTTACATGGTATTAGTGAAGACTTAGCTATCTTTAAAAACTCCCACCAAGCTGTCAGAGTGGTGATCTTTACTTTAATTACTGATCTTTCACTGTGTCACACTAATGCAGCCTGTAGGCAAAAAAAACAGGCCAGAACCGACCCGATTCCGCATGGTCTGCCAGACCCGCCCCCAGCCTGAGCCCCTTTTAAATCTACATTAATTTAGTGGAGCATTAATCTACAAATCTGAGATATACGTGCCATACTTCATCATCTCCGCCCCCAAAACTGTCCAATATCAGACGCGCCAAATCCGAGATGCCTAGCGCACCGATTAATTCATGCGTTGAGCTTTAATGGCGCAGATAAGCTGTAATTGGTGGAACATCACAAAAATGTTTGATTTGTTACATTAAAACACAGACCATTTTCTTCTGCCAAACCTGACAGCCCTATTATTTTTATAGCGGTAAATAGTGTGACAGGGTTGAAAAAGAACTAGGGGATGTGTGTTGAAATACAATGAATTATAAAATTCATTATATAAAGTTTCTTTTGAAAAAATGAAAAAAAAAACAAAAACGTTGTTACATAAAAAATGTGGCATTAACTGCAATGTTTAAATGTAATGATGTTCAGTGGGAACATGCAGAATATTTGCTGTGTACCACTAAACACATTTCTAAAAAAAATATAGTAATAATTTGTTTCTAATGTGTTTTACATCATAATACAAAAACACTTGGTTCTGTTAAATTATTACTTTAAAATACATTTTGTGCTTTCAGTTCATTTTCACGTATCCACAAAATGAAGTAATGATGGGGGATTCAGAGAATCAGCCATTCATAGATTAATGGATGTTATAAAGCTTGTTAGTTCATTAGTGGCTGTTGTAAAGTGTGTGTTAATGATTAATTAATGCTGTAATAGTTCATTTTAAATGTTATTACTAAATATGTGATGCAACTAAACTGATAAACCTAAATAGCAATAGCATTTAAGAAGGAGCAAACAAAGCGTACCTACCGAAACAATGAATGCTCTCTTCAGGAACACAGTGTGAATCCTAGCATGTCCTGCGCTCTTACACCACACTTTATAGCTTATACCAAAAGTGGGTCCACCCTGTTTAGATAAGCAGGGCAAATGTGAGGAATCACATGATATAAAGAACGTCTCTTACAGTGAAAACTCTTTTTGATTCTTTCTTCACAGTAATTTCCACAGCTATGTAACACTTTATTAGCCCATTTTAGTTTTAGGAACTAGTTTTCAGCTGATTTCTAAGAATAAGGAAAAATGTTCAGCTGTTATTTTTTTTGTTAACCATGTGAAACAATCAATTGGTTGTTAGGACAAATATCAGTGATGAACAAGAAAGAAAACTTCCGATATACTCTGGTTACATTTGAAAATAAGCAAGACCTTAGAAACTGGCATATGAAAGAGATCATTAACTTAAATATAACAATAACTCAAATCTAATAATAATATGACAGAGAGCATTAACTTAAATATAACAATATTAAGAAAAGGAAATGTTTTGATAGTAAAATAAGTTAATAGTTTTTTTTAAGTATGCTATGTAACTGTATTTCTATAATGTTTTGTTCATACAACAGTATGTAACAGAAATTATATTGTTTTGCATATTTAACATACAGTTTGTATGAAATGAATAATGAGTGCACGAATACTGTCATGCATTTTCTATATGTCTGTCATATGTCATATGTCTGTCATGCATTTTCTGTAAAGCTTTTCTATATGAACTTACAAAAAATTGTATCTGTATTGTTCAGAGGTGGGTTTCCCGAAAACAATCAATCTTAGCTAATAATGAACGAGTCTTTATTGACTCCTCCCCTGAAACAGCGCGCTCAATCCATCCACAAATGTAACACTTCCAAATATAGAGTATTTTTCAACAATTACAACTGAAAACCATTGAAATGTGCTGGAATCAACATAATTATACATATTCTTAAATGCAAGGAACAAAAGGACTGTGAATTAAAAATAAATAAATAAATAAATCCGGAAAGATGGCTAACACTGCACGAAAGCGAAAACAACACTTCAGCAAAGATTAAATAAACCTCTTATTGGCAGAGGTGGAGAAGAACCAAGAAGTGTTGTTCTCCAAAGCCAGAGGAAGCCTCACAAATTTAGAAAAAAAAGAAATGGGACCAAATTGCAAACAGTCTTAGTGCATGCAATAGTTTTAAAAGAAGTGGCACTGAGGTCAGAAAGAAATGGAATGACTTCTCAAGCTTAGCTAAAAAAAGGGGGGCTGAGCTTAGGAGAGAGAGGTCCGAAACTGGTGGAGGGCAACTGCTGACAGTGCCCCTCACCTCGGAGGAGGAAAGGGTCCTGGCCATACAGCCTGCCTCTCCAGTGCTCCCCATGCTCCAGTTCTGCCTCCTCTGCAGGACCCTCACACAAAGGGCCATCACTCACAGGACCATGTGCAAGGCCTCGATCAGTGAGGAACAAAAGGCCCAGTGCTTGTGGGTGCAGTGAGGAATTGATTGCACTGGAAAAGGAGAGGCTGCAGACTGACAAAGACCAGGTCCAACTCAAACGTGAAGAGCTTCAGTTGCGGCGCGAGGAACTGCAACAGCGGGAGAGACACCATCAGGAGCTACTAAGCATAAAAAAGTCAAAGCTTTAAATCCTGGCCAAACAGTTGGAACTGGCTGAGGCTCAGTTTAGCAGACCCTCTATTTCCGTGCCAATATTTTTCCCTTCAGCACAAGGTAAGTTTAAAGACAGAAAACACACAAGCTTGATGTGTCTGCATATCATGACTATGTTTATAACCCTTATTCACATTTATGTTTCAGACCCAGGCACAACAGATGAGCCTCCTGATGTCTGACCGTGTCACACCATGTTGTTTATTGTGTTTTTATTTTACTTTGATTGTATTGATTTAATTTGCTTTTGTTTTTCTGGCTGTATAAGAAACACAATAAAAAGGGAAAAGAGCACGACTGAAATGTCTTTACGTGTATTTTAATGGTTTACAATAAACTGAAATAATACCATCTTAACTAAGGCACATACTTCAAACATAAATTAACATTTATTCAAACACATTTGTAATTATATTTTCACGGGCATTCAACCCCGCCTGGTGAACACCCTCTCTCTGTTCTCCGGGCAGTTCAATTATGCCCAGACGAACGCGTCATGCGTGCTCCCTGGCCACTTGGCTACAATGTCAGTAAAGAGCCCCTGATGGTTGCATATGACCTGCACATTTAATGCAGAGTACCCTTTACGAGAGGTGTAGATCGGATTTAACAGGCTGGGAGTGTGTATAGGAATGAGTGTTCCATCCACTGCACCCACAACACCAGGGACATTTCCAGTCAGATGAAACCCTATCTTGGTGGTCTGTAATTCCCTGCCTGTTGGGAATTGAATATAGGTGCATGCATGGTGGTAACACAATGCACACACTTGGACACAGCAGCCTAGCTAAGCCCATGACCATCACCAATAGTCTGCAGAAATCCACATGTTGAGTTATTTCACTCCTGGGCAGCCTGTATTTGTCGATTAGCTTTGAGACCAACGGCTCTACCTCTTGGACGGCGCAGTCTTCTCAAACAGCGACGCTGATTTAAGCCAATATTCTTTGGATGGCCGCCATCTTCAGTATTTTTTGATCTATTGCCGGTCTTCCCGGGGACTGTTCAAGGATTTTATTGATTTACGTCTGCGCTTGATTGGTTATTTCATAGAGGGCCCAATTAGACTGCAAGCTGGTATTATTTGGACTGTAATGAGGGTCTATATACAATACAATATAATATAATATAATATAATATATAATATAATATAACGTAGCATGACATAACATATTACTTGAATAATAATGATTAATTTTTCGCCCTCAGAATTGGCGGTCTCTGGTGTTTAAGTTGCTGAACTGCAAGCAGAATTGCCTTTAAGATGTTCTTCAGAAATAACGTCTGGGTCAGGGCAGTCATTAATCTGCGAGCGAGGTTACGTTGTGCTTTAGTTACGCACGGGTTTGGGAAACACTCTTTAATTAACGATCAATCTTAAGTACGAGTTAACGAAATTCTTAGCGTTACGAAGCTTTCGGGAAACCCACCCCAGTCCTATTAAATATTTTTCTCAAAAAATAATCTGTGTTTTTATTTTTCATGTGAGAAAGCCCTTTTTCGTTTATTATTTTGGTAATTCTTTATGCTTTTTCTGGCAGATATGGGCTTCTATATCCAGAAAATTGGGATGCAAGGATTATTGTTTTTGATGAGCAAATAGATGACGCCAGAGATGATTGCTGACCCTTACAGGTGAGATAGTGCTTGTGTGCCTCGACTGTACTGGACACATTCTTAAGTTAATTGCTGTTTGTCTAATGGTTTAATTTTTGTTTACCTTTGGGTACATTTTAAAGTAAAATGAATTAAATGATCTGTAAAAGTCTTGCAATCCTCCACATACAAGTAACATTTTAGTAAAGCAAGGTTCAGGTTTGAGGTTTAGAATGTTTTACAGCCTCACAAAAGCCTCCCCAGACCACCATGACCCGGATCTCTGCCACATGTGCTCAGTGTGAACCTGCTCTCATCTGTGAAGAGCACAGGGCACCATTAATGTTAATTATTAGGTTGACCAGGTTGAAGTCTGTGAGCTTCTTACAACACCAATAAAAAACAAGAATTAATATTGGAAGTGTTTGCATTGATGATGTAAGGTTTGGATGGAGCTGCTTTGCCATGAAAACCCATTCATGAAGTTCACTACACATTGTTCTTGAGCTAATCTGAATGCTTCATGAAGTTTGGGGGTCTGTAGTGATTTACTCTGCAGAAATACTCCTTAGCACTATACTCCTTAGCATCCACTGACCCCGCACTGGTATTTTGGCTTACACTTTTTTATGATAGCACTGACAGTTGCTACTGACAGAGGAATATTTAGTGTTGAGGAAATTTTACGACTAGACTTGCACTGTAGGTAACCAATCACAGTACCATGCTGGAATTCACTGAGCTTCTGAGAGCGACTCATTCTTTCATTAATGTTTGTAGTTGGTTGACCAGACGTCCTCTTTTTCCCGGACACGTCCTACTTTTGAGACCTAAAAAAATGTCAGAGGGGAATTTTAAAATCATCCGGGATTTTGTTTAACTGCCTTAAACATAATACATATACAGTGCATTGTGATTAGAATTGCCACGCCATTCTATTCCACTCCATTCCACTCCATTCCAGGTTTCTCTGTATCGCAAATTAGTCACGCCCTTCTCCTTAAACCTATCTACTCTGCATTGTGTGTGTGTGTGTGTGTGTGTGTGTGTGAAGAAAGCGTGGGCTTGCTAGTGTACCCCCTGAATGTTCACAAGCGAAATCACATGTGTGATAAAATAGCAAACGGTCAAGACTGAGAAGTGTTGGGTGAGCAGCAAGTGTGTATTTTAATGATGAAGTGATTATAGTAGGAGACTTCAACATTCATTTTGAAAAATTGGATGATCCATTCACATCGATTTTAGACTCAGTTTGTCACGAATGACCCAGGCAGGGAGACGAGGAGGCGGACACAAGTGCAGGTAGGGATGAAACGAATAATTTAATAAATATATATAAATAACAAAGATAAACAAATAACAAAGAACACGTAATAATAAAGTAAACCAAAATAAACGAGAGGAACTAGTGAACATAAACTAAACAAACAAGAAGTACTAAATATATTTATATACAAACAGGGAGTAAATAAACAAGAAACAAACAAAGCTAAGAACATAAACAAGGAATAAACAAGAAACTAGAAACTACCAAAAATAACCAAGAAATAACCAAAACTAAACAGGGCAGGGATATAAAAATATACAAGGAATATACTAGAAACAAAACACTAAGCAGAGGACTGGGAAACAAGGAAATAAACAAGAAACTAGAAAACATACACAAGAGAATAACTGAGGTAAACACGGGCAATGACTAGGGCTATGAAACATGGAAGAACACGGAGAGACAAAACAACAGGGGAAGGTGCAAAGACCGACGGAGACAAAGTGGTAGACGAGGGCTATATAAGGAAACAGGAAACACTATAATAGAAACACCTGGGGCAGGGGCGGAGCTACAAATGAGAAACACATGGAAAAGTACTGAGACACAGGGGCACAGGTCACGTGGGACACACACAGAGACATGAGACAGGGCCAAGACATGACAGAAGCCTCCCCCTAAACGCGCAGCTCCCGAGGCGCGGAAAAACGAACCCCGGGGGCTGGCGGCAGGGAGAGGCCAGGGAAAACAGGAGTCGAGACCGGGGACTGAAACGGAGACAGGACAGAGGACAGAGACTGGACGAGAGACTGGACAGAGGACAGAGACTGGACGAGAGACTGGACAGGGCTAGGAGACTGAACGGGGAACTGGAGAGGGGATGGAGACTGGACGGGGAACGGAGACAGAACGGGAGACTGGACGGGGAACGGAGACAGAACGGGAGACTGGACGTGAGACTGGACAGGAGACGGAGACTGGACGTGAGACTGGACAGGAGACGGAGACTGGACGGGAGACTGGACAGGAGACGGAGACTGGACAGGACTAGACAGGGGAACAGGGACGAAGACATTAACAGGGACAGAAACAAACACGGTGACTGGGACAGGAACGGAGAAACGACCAGGGACAGGAACAGGAACAAACACAGACACGGGGACCAAGACAGGGAGAGACACAGGGACCAAAAACATGGGTGGATGCCCAGGACTGGCAAAAGTCTGAGGGGATAGCCTGGGCACATAACTGGAATGAAAGTCCGGGGGCCTCGGTGCCTGCCTGGGTAAATGGGCCCTGGGGCCAAACAAAGTTCTGGGAGCAGGAACCGGCGGGGTAGTGACACTGGCAGCGGGAGCTGGTGCTGGCGGCGCGGCGACTCTGGCAGCGGGAGCTGGTGCTGGCGGCGCGGCGACTCTGGCAGCGGGAGCTGGTGCTGGCGGCGCGGCGACTCTGGCAGCGGGAGCTGGTGCTGGCGGCGCGGCGACTCTGGCAGCGGGAGCTGGTGCTGGCGGCGCGGCGACTCTGGCAGCGGGAGCTGGTGCTGGCGGCGCGGCGACTCTGGCAGCGGGAGCTGGTGCTGGCGGCGCGGCGACTCTGGCAGCGGGAGCTGGTGCTGGCGGCGCGGCGACTCTGGCAGCGGGAGCTGGTGCTGGCGGCGCGGCGACTCTGGCAGCGGGAGCTGGCGCTGGCACGGAGACTTGGGCAGCTGGCTCTGGCACGGAGACTTGGGCAGCTGGCTCTGGCACGGAGACTTGGGCAGCTGGCTCTGGCACGGAGACTTGGGCAGCTGGCTCTGGCACGGAGACTAGAACAGCTGGAGCAGACTTGAAGGCTTGAACAGCTGGAGCAGACTTGAAGGCTTGAACAGCTGGAGCAAACACGGAGGCTTGAACAGCTGGAGCAAACACGGAGGCTTGAGCATTTTCAGCAGACACGGAGGCTTGAGCATTTTCAGCAGACACGGAGGCTTGAGCAGCTTCAGCAGAGACGGAGGCTTGAGCAGCTTCAGCAGAGACGGAGGCTTGAGCAGCTTCAGCAGAGACGGCAGGAGTCCGGGGGCGTGGCTCAGCAGCCGAAGACACCTCGGAGATGGGCGTGGCCGCCGAGAGAATTTCGGAGCTGGGTGTGTGCAGATCCAGCGGAGCAGCAGCAGGGCTTGAGACTGCGGTTGAAATAAAAACCCGGACCGGAGCAGTACTCTCTCCAGCTGAGTCAAGCGCGGGGAAAGTCTCTGCTCGCGGCTGGCTCGCTGGGCAGGAGTTCCTGTAGCGCGGCTCGGCTGCTACCGCGGAAATCACGGGGCACGGTTCGGCAGCTACCGCGGGGATCTCGGGGCGCGGTTTCACAGCAGTCACGGAGCGTGGCTTAGCCGCTGAAGAGGAGAGTGTCTTGGCCGCGGGAGGAGCTAGCTTTGGAGGCGCTGGGGAAGCTAACGCCTTAGCCACCGGGGAAGCTAGCTCTGGAACCGCCGGTGAGGAGCGCACCTTGGCTGCAGGGGATCGGACGGGAGTCGGAACGGCCTCTGGAGCTGTGCGGCCGAGAGCCGGGTAGAGCACCGCCCCTGGGGGAAACGGTAACGGAGCACGGACTGGTGCAGGGTAGAGCTCCTCTTCGTCCTCGGAGCTACTGGGAGCGCACCCGAGAAAGTCCCACGGATCCCGCTCCTTTAGCCTCGGGTACACGGAGGCACCGAGGCTAACCGCACCAGCCCTTAGCGCCCCCCCAAGAAAATCCTCCCCGGAAAAGGGGTCTTCTTCCGGCTGGCGGGACCCCTTAGAGCGCCTACCCCGAGGCCTGCGGCGTCCTTGAGGCCTCGAGGTGTCCTGCGCCGGGGTCCCGCAAGGAGCACGACGAATCGCCATTCTGGTGCCAGTCCAGGCAGAACCTGCTGTGTCCATGTTCGGTCGGTCTTTCTGTCACGAATGACCCAGGCAGGGAGACGAGGAGGCGGACACAAGTGCAGGTAGGGATGAAACGAATAATTTAATAAATATATATAAATAACAAAGATAAACAAATAACAAAGAACACGTAATAATAAAGTAAACCAAAATAAACGAGAGGAACTAGTGAACATAAACTAAACAAACAAGAAGTACTAAATATATTTATATACAAACAGGGAGTAAATAAACAAGAAACAAACAAAGCTAAGAACATAAACAAGGAATAAACAAGAAACTAGAAACTACCAAAAATAACCAAGAAATAACCAAAACTAAACAGGGCAGGGATATAAAAATATACAAGGAATATACTAGAAACAAAACACTAAGCAGAGGACTGGGAAACAAGGAAATAAACAAGAAACTAGAAAACATACACAAGAGAATAACTGAGGTAAACACGGGCAATGACTAGGGCTATGAAACATGGAAGAACACGGAGAGACAAAACAACAGGGGAAGGTGCAAAGACCGACGGAGACAAAGTGGTAGACGAGGGCTATATAAGGAAACAGGAAACACTATAATAGAAACACCTGGGGCAGGGGCGGAGCTACAAATGAGAAACACATGGAAAAGTACTGAGACACAGGGGCACAGGTCACGTGGGACACACACAGAGACATGAGACAGGGCCAAGACATGACACAGTTGGTATTATTCAAAATATAACAGGACCTACTCATTACTGTAATCATACTCTGGATTTAGTTTTGACCCTGGGTGTGAGCATAGATAACCTGAATATTCGTTCTCAAACCTCCGCAATTTCAGATCATTTTCATTATTTCATTGAAATTACATCTAATAAATATACGTACATTCCCTAGCTACTCTATAAAACGTTCAATTACGCCTTTTACAGCCCAACAATTTACAGATAAGCTTCCCGATTTATCAACGATAATATATTCTCCTGTAGACCCAGTAGAACTAGACACACTAACCGAAGGTTTAGAAAATACCTTTCGCTCTACCTTAGATGTTGTAGCACCCCTTAAACACAAAATAGAGAGACAGAAAAAGCTCGCACCGTGGTACAATGATCAAACTCTTAATTAAGATTAATAAAAATAATCCTAGAGTTCTCTTTAGAGTTATTTCCAAATTAACTAAAAGCCAGGCAGGTACTGAACCTCAGATCCCAGCCATTCACACCAGCAATGCTTTTATGGACTTCTTTGATAGTAAAATTGAAAACATTCGGAATAAAATTAAACAGATAAATAGCACATCCTCTCTGTCATCTGGTGTAGCTGATCTAGAACAAAACCCTGTTACCGAAGTTAGGTTGGAAGTCTTTTTTTTTTCCTTCAATATTTTATTGGGGAAAATATATAATGCATCCAATTACAAAAATATTTTTTCCTTTTCCTTCCTTTACTTTTTTTTTACATAACAGAACATATGTATATGTGAACACATACCACATACACACAAACAAAAATGTGGGGGAAAAAAACAACAAAACTTTTTTAGAAAAAAACATGAGATCCTTGAGCCATCGGGAAATAGAAGGATATTTTGCAGACTTCCAATGCAACAATAAGGAACGTATTGCTAACAGGGAAGTGAAAGCTATAATGTCCACTTGTGTAGAGTTAAGTATAAGTGAAGGGACAAGGTTGGAGTGTTACCTCAAGAACAGTGGACATAATAGTGAAATAAGCCTCCCAGAAAGCTTTTAGATCTGGACAGAGGAAAAACGTGGCTTAGGTGACAAGGGGAGCCATGGCATTTATCTTCTACTTCTGAATACAATTCAGATAGCCTATCTATTTGTATTCCCAATTCCCTTTCCCATTTTGTACACCTAAGTTTATCATTTGAGTTGTTACCAAATGCCAAGATAGTTTCATACAACTCTGAAATAATTCCTTTATTATAAGTGACAAAGGAAAGCATTGTTTCCCACCTTTGTTCTGCAGGCAAATTGGGGAAATTAGAAAAACTTTTAGCCACAAAATTTCGAGTTTGAAAATAGCGAAACAGATGAGTAACAGGGAGGCCATAGCAATATGATGAATTAGCAAAACTATCAAAAACACTGTCTACATATAAATGTTTAAAACTGCGTAATACCCTTGTCATGCCACACTAAAAATGATTGTTACTTAAAGGACCCAATGGAGATACAGCTACAAAATTGAAGTGCCATCTAAATTGATACCAAAATTTGAGTGTGTTGAGAACCACTTGGTTATCCATATATAGAGAGGGTTTTGTAGGTAAAGAGGAATAAAGTAGAGCAGAAGCAGAAGATCCTCTCAAAGATGAAAGCTCAAATTTGCACCAGGAGGATCCAGGAGATTTAACCAATAACAGAGTTTATGTATGTGGGCAGCCCAATAATAACAATAAAAAATTGGTAATGCAAGTCCTCCACTAAGTTTACATCTCTACAATAAATGTTTGTGAACCATAGGTGGTTTCCCATCCCAAATAAAAGAACAGATTATCTTATCTAGTGAGTCAAAAAATGTTTCAGCAGAAAAAAAGGAATTGACTGAAATAAAAATAGAAATTTTGGTAGAATATTAATTTTAACAACATTGATCTTGCCGATTAATGAAAAGAGAAGGTTACCCCATCCTTGAATATCAGCGGTAACCTTTGAAATAAGGGGAGTGAAATTAGCAGATGCAAGGCTAGACAAAGAACGAGTCACATTAATACCTAGGTATTTAAAACCAATGTTAATGGGAATACATACACTTTTCCCCAAATTTTGTTTATAACCTGAAAAAGGTTGCAACCCTGGCAACATCCACGTCTATGGGTAAAATAATCTGAATAAATGGCATTAGTGTGGACACTGGCCTTAGGGGATGAATAAAGGAGGTGAATCACAGAAATACATTCATCAGCGAATTCGAATTTCTGTAAAACTGCCAACAAATACTCCCACTCAACCCTTTTGAATGCCTTTTTAGTGTCTAAAGAAATCACAAGTTCAGGAAGTTACGTTGGATGTTTTGAGTAAATTATATTAAAAAGTGTATGGGTATTAAAAAATAGTTGACGACCCTTAATAAAACCGTTTTGCTCTTCGGATATAATATAAGGAGCACTTCCTCTAAACGGGATGCAATTACTTTAGCCAACACCTTTACATCAACAATAAGCAGCGACAACGGTCTGTAGGAGCCACAGGAGGTTGGATCTTTGTCCCTTTTGAGAAGAAGCGCGATAGTAGCTTGTGTCTTGGTTTGTGGTAGTAAACCGCTTTCTAAGGATTCAGTGAATACAGATATAGACCTATAAATGTTTTGAAAAATTCAATCGGAAACCCGTCAGGGCCTGGGGCTTTATTAGATTGCTTCTTCAAGGGTGAGTGGGGAGTCCAACTGCATAGCAGTACTAGTATTAATGACAGGATTTGAAAGGTTCTCAAGAAACTTGTTCATTTTAGTGACGTCTGTAGGAAATTTGAATTTGTAATTTAGAGTAGAAAGACTTAAAAATAGCATTGATTTCCAAAGGATCTGTAGTAATAATGTCATGAGTATTTGTAATACTAGGTGTCAATCGGGAAGCAGCCTGTCGTCTTAACTAATGTGCCAGTAAACAACTAGCCTTGTCACCATGTTCATAATACGTGCCACGGTTCCGTAAACTCTCTGAATCTTTTGTTGAAATGAGATTGAATCTGCTTGCAGATCAAGACGTCGTTTAAGCAATTCTGGAGAAGGGTTCAGTGCATATCTCTGATCAAGGCTACTTGGGTGCCCTTTCTTCAGGTTAGAGCAACTGCCCTTTAAGATTCCTGTGCACATCCCTGAATGAATATGAAGAGGACTCCTTTTGATTAAAGAACAAAAAATCGTCAATAGAACTAGAAATTAATTTGCAAAAATTCTTTGTCTGCCAAAAGAAGTGGGTTTCATCTCCAAAGTGGCGGGCTACGTTTGTGGGTGAAAAATGTAATATCCAATAATAAAGGTAAATGATTGGATATTACGATGCCTAAACAATTGGAAGAAATTACAAAAGAATTAAGTGTACAATCAATAAAAAAAGTAATCAATCCTAGAATATGAACGGTGCACCTGGGAAAAGAAAGACAAATTTTTGACAGAAGGATTACGATATCTCCAAGGATAAACAAGACCATTTTGTTTCATGAAATCAGCGAATGTGTTGGACATAGCAGATTGAACTAGATTACGAGGATTAGACCGATCCAAACTTGGGTCAAAAACACAATTTAGATCCCCTCCGAGAATCAGCAAATGAGTGATCAAAATTCAACATCAAAATTTGGGGCATAAACATTTACCAAAACAACTTTTTCTCGCATCAGAGTACCAGCAACTATTAGAAATCTGCCATTCCTATCAGAAATAACATTGGTACATGAGAACTGAACTTTTTTGTTAATTAGAACTGCGACTCCTCTAGCTTTTGAATTAAAATTTGAGTGAAAGATTTGACCCACCCAAGAGCAAATTAACCTACTGTGATCTTTAATTCAAAGGTGGGTCTCCTGTAAAAATGCTAAACCAGAATTTAAACGTTTCAAGTCTGCAAATATCTTAGACCTCTTAACAGGATTACCTATTCCTCTGATATTACAGCTAATAAATCTGAGAGGTGTGCTTGTCCCAGCAGTGCTGGGATCTAAGTTACCACTAACCATTTATTCACATGCAACAAAAAACACAAATGGTAATAAGGAACTGAAGTGGGATACACTCCCCTCAACATACCCCCAAACACAAATACACCCAAAATCCCCATATAACCACAGAACAAAGGAGACAGCAGTGTTCCCCCACAGTATCATATAAAAATTATATGTTATTGAAATTATATCATATAAAATCAATGTAGTATCTAGTAGACGGAATTAATCAAATCAAATGTATTTGTATAGCGCTTTTTACAACTGGTGTTGGCACAAAGCAGCTTTACAGAAACATGATTACAGGACAAAGAATCAGGCAAAACATTAAACATAGAAAATACAGAATACAGAACCCCCAGTGAGCGCGGAGGCAAGGAAAAACTCCCTCAGAGCTGCAGGAGGAGGAAACCTTGGGAGGACCAAGACTCACCTTTAAGGGGGGACCATCCAACCACTGGTCAAACGGCTTTTAAATTAAAATTTAAAAAGTCTTTTATACATCCACACAGGTTTTATATATTCAGGAGTATAATAGCGCCATTAATGGCTTGGATGTAGTCTGTAGTGGAGAGTAAGATGGATGATGAGCAGCTTTTTCTAAAATCTTAGAAATAAAGGGTAAGTTTGAAATAGGTCTATAGTTAGACAGTACAGTAGGATCAAGATTTGGTTTCTTGATCAGATTTAATTACAGCTGTTTTAAAGGCTTTGGGTACATGGCCCAGGGTGAGCGATGAGTTTACTATCATTAACAGAGGTTTAATTATATCTGGCAGTACCTGTTTTAGTAATTTTGTGGGAACTGCATCAAGTGTGCAGGTTGTGCTGTTTGAAGAGGAGATAATTTTCTCTAGTTCTAGCTGTGGAAGTGGGTTAAAGACTTCCAACCTAACTTCAGTAACAGGGTTTTGTTCTAGATCAGCCAGACCAGATGACAGAGAGGATGTAATATTTATCTGTTTAATTTTATCCCGAATGTTTTCAATTTTACTATCGAAGAAGTCCATAAAATCGTTGCTGGTGTGAATGGCTGGAATCTGAGGTTCAGTACCTGCCTGGCTTTTAGTTAATTTGGAAATAACTCTAAAGAGAACTCTAGGATTATTTTTATTAATCTTGATCTGTGCTTGATCTATAATCACTTTATCACTACTTACTGCTAAGTCTGTGAGAAAATCACTAAATTCTTTTAAAAATTCTAAATAGGGCCCTGGTGGTCTGTAGATATTAATGATGGAAAATGCATTCTTTTTACAACTGGATTAATTATACTGGTATAAAGAAGCTCAAAAGAAGTAAAATTATCATAGTGTTTCTGATTGCTAACTAAGGTACTTCGGAAAAGTATGCAGACCCCACCTCCTCTACCGGACAATCTCGGATTGTGTATATAATTATAGCCTGCAGGGGTGACTTCATTTAATGCTACATATTCATTTGGCCTAATCCAGGTTTCTGTCAGACACAGAATATTGAATTTCTGATCAGTTATCATTTCATTCACTAGAACTGCTTTTGAATTTAGAGATCTGATATTTAGTAAACCAATCTTTAGCTTTGAAGTGTTAGTACTACAGTCTGGATATGATTGTTTAATATAAGTTAAGTTATTTGGATTGACTGTTTTAGTTTTTTGACGTTGCCTGCTATGCACAGACAATAATACAAAAAAAAATAATAGCCTAATTAGTGCAGCAAGCCCGAAGACCACTTAACAGCATAGGTGAATAGATTTAAGCTATATAACCTTCGTGCGATAACAGGACACAGATCTGAAAAAAATAAAATACAAATTCCTTCTCGAACCGGCTGTATGTGATGCGAAGGCGCGCTGCATGAATCAGACCATACCGAGCACCATCTATACCGCAGAGTTGGCGCCTGACCTCATTGAATGCAGCCCGAGCCCAAGCTATCTTAGCAGTGTGGTCAGGGAAGACTGAGATGGCCATGTCCCTGATTTTAATCTGTCGGAGCTCTCTAGCGCAGCGTAAAATGTCAACACAGTCACCATAACAATGAAATCTGCACCCAATGGTGCGTGGGTTTGGGTTAGAGGCACAGAGGTAATTTGGGGAGGGATGGGGGGACATGTCCCCTGCAGTTTTTATGGTTAAGAACCAGTCACGCTATATTAAATAGAGACAGATCAAGCGCTAGGACCCAGCAGAAAATGACCCCTCAAGCGGATCCAGTTTCCCTTTAGACCGTCCACAAACTCATCCACCGGCTCTGCCGTTTCTTGCTATGGTATCATTGGCCGCCGCGGCTGTCACTCCATCTGGTTCTAGAGAGCGTGTGGGCTTCAAAATGTTCTGCGTTGTCAGAATCCGCAGAATCCGCGTTCGCCCGCGGCTGTAAGTTCTTAAAATGTTGTTAATGTATTCTGCCTGGTTCATGTCAGCTAGACATATTTAATATTAGAGGTTTAATTTACCATTCGAATATGTGTCTGTGTCACACACACACGCGCACACACACATTCACTCACACCTCATAATTTCAGCATGTTTAATTGTTCATTTTTTTATAACGAAAATATGATTTTCTTTCCGGTTCTCTGTTACACTCATTTAAAATAAAATGTATGATCAGCACTTGCATAGAATTATGGATATTTCATTTATTTTTTTCCATTCTCTTGTCAAAATAATACAATTTCTGCTTTTTTACTCAGAAATCAGGTTATGTAATGTTATGTAAGGTAATGCAATGTTATAATGTTATGTAAATGAGGATGAAAAAGAAAGCTTCTAGGTTGTAGTTTAGCTGTAATATAGCTTTGAGGTCAATATTACACAAATGGCTTGAGGACACGAGAGCGGTGATGTCAGGGTTAGCGTGCACTCATCGCTCACCCTGGGCCATGTACTCAAAGCCTTTAAAACAGCTGTAATTAAACCTCTAATCAAGAAACCAAATCTTGATCCTACTGTACTGTCTAACTATAGACCTATTTCAAACTTACTGTTTATTTCTAAGATTTTAGAAAAAGCTGTAGCCCAACAACTTTACTCTTACCTGCAAAGAAACCAAATCTATTAAAAATTTCAATCTGGATTTAGGCCTCATCACAGCACTGAGACAGCTTTAGTTAAAATAACAAACGATCTACTTACAGCTGCCGACCAAGGCTGTGTTTCCCTATTGGTACTTCTCGATCTGAGCGCAGCCTTTGATACAATAGATCATACTATCCTTTTAGAAAGACTAGAGAACATGGTCAGTGTAACTGAACATGGTTTAAATCATACTTAACCGATCGCTATCAGTTTGTGAGGATAAATGATATGTCTTCCAGTTATACCAAGGTAAGATATGGAATTCCACAAGTGAAATTGTGGATGTCACACAACTTCCTCCTATTAAATAGTGATAAAACAGAAGTTCTCCTATTAGGCCCTAAAGCTGCTAGAAATAAATTATCAGACTTAATGCTAAATCTGTACGACTTCTCCGTCACCCCTGGTTCAGCAGCTAAAAATCTTGGAGTTATTATAGATTCAGATCTAGCATTCGATAAACACATATCTAATGTTACTAGAACAGCTTTTCTACACCTCCGTAATATTGCCAAGATAAGAAATGCCCTATCACTGCATGACGCAGAAAAATTAGTCCATGCCTTCATTACCTCAACGCTAGATTATTGTAATGCGCTACTGTCTGGATGTTCCGGCAGTAACTTAAATAAACTTCAGCTAGTTCAAAATGCTGCAGCCAGGGTCCTTACTAAAACGAGAAAATTTGACCATATTAGTCCAGTCAGCACTGCACTAGCTTCCAGTCAAATTCCGCATAGACTATAAAATTCTCCTGTTAACGTATAAAGCCCTACACGGGCTCGCTCCTGATTATTTACGAGACCTCATCTCCTATTATGAACCACCGCGATTACTTAGATCTCAGGGTGCTGGTTTCTTAGTAGTTCCTAAAATTCAGAGGAGCTCTGCAGGAGGAAGAGCTTTCTCTTATAAAGCGCCTCAACTCTGGAATAATCTCCCCGAATATGTTCGGGACTCAGACACTGTTTTCAATCTTTAAGTCTAGACTGAAAACTTACTTGTTTAGTTTAGCTTTTGGTAATTAATGTTTTTTTCCTTTAGATAAGGCTGCAGATCCAGGGGTTCATGGACAGAGGGAATTGTGGGTAAACTGAGATGCTGGTGCTGTTGTTCTCCCACAGCACACGGTCACTCAGGTTTGTGGACGGTGGAGTGGGTGGATGCCAGTGTTTCAGGGAGCCTCCATGTCTATGTTACCTTCTGGCTCTCTGCCTTTAGTTAGGCTGTTTTATTCAGTTCTGCCGGAGTCATTAGCCACACTCTGATAATGTTTTATATTCTCCCTTTTACATAAATCCAGTCAAAACTAATTCCATCTCTCTGCCTTCCTCCGAGTTACTGACCGTCCACCTGTCTGACCCGATACCGATGGATGTTGGACCCTCAGGCTCTCTCAGGGCAAATGTTACTGATAAATACAGTGGTGAAAAATGTAAATATCAGTCAAAGACAACAGAAGTAAATACAAAATGCAGTTTTTAAAAGAAGGTTTTCATAATTGAGGGAGAAAAAAAAAACCTACATGGCCTTGTGAGAAAAAGTGTCTAATCCTAATAACTGTATGCGCCACCCTTAGCAGCAACAACTGCAATCGAATGTTTGTGGTAACTTGCAGGTAGGTTTCTTACAGCTCTGTGGAGGACTTTTGTTTCTTTACAGAATTGTTGTAATCTGCCACATTGGGGGGGTTTTCCATGCAAAATATAAGTAGAATGGATATCAGTTTTTAAACGTTTAAAGCAATCATCACTATTCCCACAGGTTTTTACTTGGCTGCATAAAGATTTGTGTGTTATGTGTCTAAATGCAGGAGTCTTACATGATTAAAACTGTACCATTTTAACTCTCCAGTAAATCACACTAAAATATGCAAAAAAAAAATATGACAATCAACAGAACAACTAAAATTATACATAATTATCACAGGATAGAGGACTTAAAAGTAGTCGTTTCTACACTTATCTGAAAAAGTCTTTAATTAAATTTGACAGAGGAGTTCTTATCACTGGAAATTCCTTTTGGTGTGGATGAGATCTGCTAGAGCACGGAAGTAATTTTAGTAATTATCTTCTGTCTAAACTCTACTGCCTTCCTGAAAGCTTGGAAGGAATGGAATGCATGCAATAATATGATGACCAGAAAAGAATATTCAGAAATACAGAAATTGTTACTGATGATTTCTTATTGACAGTTACCAGGGTTAAGAAACTGCTTTAAACTGCCAACATTACCCAGTGTTGTACTAAATACTAGCTATCCTCTACATCCGGCTTTTAACTAGTTAGCTAAATGGATTTTCATTCATTATAGCTTACAAGTCCTGCAATCCTAAATTAATAAACACAATTTAAAAAATGAAATAGTTATTGGCTGATCAGGCACATCAGGGAAAGTTAAACATTACATTTATATATATTTTTTCTAATTCCAAAGTTATGCGAACTAACTAGAAACAAGCTGCATTTTATTAAGCACACATCGGGTTTGATCTGTGTGTTTTGATTCAGACCTGTATTTTTACCAGCTATCAGAAAACGTGTCATCACAGTTTACATGGTTAGCCTACCGTTACCTTTCTTTTAGAAAAATCCCCGTATGTCCATATGTGTTTTAAGGTCAGCTGCCGCTGCTGCTGCTGTTAAATCTCACAGCGAGAGTAGGGGGGGCGGGGCTGCTTTCCTCCGCGCACCGCAAAACCAGCAAGCTGATTGTCCGTTTCTCCTGAAAGGCGGGACTTTATCTGTGAACCGGCTCCATGATTGGCGTTGAGAGCTTTCCTACTCACACAGCGGTCTCCTGATTAATACTGTTTTTCCCAGTAGTTTCAAGGCCAAAACAGGTATGACTTTCACACAAACTTACAAAAAAAAAAAAAAAAATTGACAAAAGGGCACTTTGGGCAGTAAGAGCAAAAAGGGGCAGGTGCTTCAGCCCCCTCTGCCTACACCTCTGCACATGCCTGAACATCAGTGTACTAATGCTTCACTAAACTGAATTATTTTCAATGCTAGGTCTAATCCGCTCACGTTATACTACATCTGTGCTGGCAGAATTAAGGCTACCACATGGTTCCCTTAAAAACTCTGAGATTAAGCCATTCAACCACATGCAGCATCATTGGACAGCTGGACACACCCAAGGTATACAAACTGCAAGTTCTGTTTCATCAGCTAGAGACACACATGTGCATCAAGGTGGAGGAAGGACCATCCTACTCACCCCAAGAGAGCAGGGCCATTACTGATCTCTTGGACTCAGATATAACTCAGCATGTCCCAAAGATAGGGACAATTCCTGCACAGCTCAGGAGCCCTTCAACAAACCTTTTGAAGTGTTAATATTTTTTGTGAAAAACATTTTTCCTGAACAATAAATATTGAATATTTATGTGACCAACACAAATTAGCAAGCAAGGGTGAAGTAAAAAGGAAATGAAAGAGTTTTTGAAATATTGAATAAATAAAAATATGAAAAGTGTTGCGTGCATTTGTATTCTGCCCCCCTCTAGAAGTCACTCAGTCATTAGTTAATAGAGTCCACCATTGTGTTTTGTAAAGGTCTCAAATGTTTGTAACACAAAATCCCAAACTATCAACATCTTATAGACTGAGGTGGAGATTTAAATTCCTACAGCCAGAGCTATGGTAAAATGGTTCAGATCACAGTATATCCATGTGTTAGAATGACACAGTCAAAGTCCCAGTCTGCATCTGTGGTTAAGAATTGAAAATCGTTGTTCACAGATGTTCTCCATCCAATCTGGCTGAGCTTGAGCTTTTTTCCTTGCCTCTATTGCTCACTGGGGGTCCTATGTTTTATGCTCAATGCTTTGTCAGATATAAAGCACTCCATGAATAATTTTGATTTGATTTGATTATTTGTAGCATGAAAAATGTGGAAAATGTGACCTTGAGTCTGCACCAGCTTACATGTTGGGATGTCAACACTGTAATGCGCACAGAGACCTTATTGTTTTTCTTGACTATTTACACACAAATACTGGCACTTGAGACACAATGACCACAACATGAAACTTGTAGTATCCATTATCCAGACCTTCTGACATGAGAATAAGTAAGAAATCTACTCTCACTGGAAAACTACAGTACTGCATATCAATACATACAGTATATATCAATATCAGTGGTACAGTACTGCCTGTGGACTGTTTATAGTATTTTACTATTTGTACAGTTAATTTTTTTTGCTAGGGGACATTTTACTGTTGCTTCTTCAGGGAAAACAGTGTCTGTGAGGTGAGGTGCAGTGGCCCTATCGAAACACATGCAGCATAGTTATTTTATTTTTACTGTAACTGTTTACAGTTAATTTATCTGTTGTTTTGCACTTTCCATGCAACTGTGGGTTGGGATGTACACTATGTACGTTGTTTTTGTGGGGGGAAAAAAATGCTGTTTATTTGTGTGTTTTGATTATAAAAACAATATTTTCAAATATTTTAGTCATTATGGTGAATGGAGAAGACGTTTTTTACATTGAGCTCATCAGTGTTGAACTGGATCCTATTTCATGTAATGTTTTTTAATTGATGGTTTGTGTGTCTCATTTGAACACAAAACACCATTTTGAGAAGAGAAAACATTGTTTTGATTGTAAGGTTTAATTTAGCAGGAGAATCGAGATGTTTTGCCCATTGTGTGTGTGTGTGTGTGTGTGTTTTATTTTTGTGTAGAGTTCTGAGAGTATGAGGCATGCTTTCAGAAAATGTGTGTAAACAATCCAACAAAAACTGTGAGATCTCCAGAGATTAACTTGCTGCCTTGTTTTGGTTCTCACATTCTCAACAAAAGAAATAAATAAATAAGTATACCAAAGCTGATATTTGGTCATACCAAAGACATAGTTCCCCTTCCCACTGTGAGACTGTGAGAAAGTTTTTATTAAAATCTATAATGTTTAATGTCTGTTTTAATTACGCTGTTGTAAACTACACTTACATTTTAGAAAGTGTGTGTGTGTGTGTGTGTGTGTGTGTACATGCACACACACGATGATATTTGTCTTAGAAAGGGAAATGCCAGCCATTTCCACAATACTCTGTGTGTGTGTGACTACATAATGACTGAGAGATTGTTTATGCTCCAGTGGTCTTAAGAGTTTCTCAAAATTTAAGGAAATGCCCCAACCCCGACTGACCACTGATACCAATAAAACAAACTTCTTTGTCTACCAGAGGCAGATCAGCCATGCTGTGAGATGCATCCAGTCGACACAGTCTTTCTTGTGGCCAAGAATGTCATGGAGATTTGCTCGAGGGTCCAGTAATGGCATTCGGGATACCAAATTTGGTCATTTTCCACTGCTGTAACCAAAACATTTTGATGAGGTATCTTTAAACAGTGCTAAATCATCTCTGCCTCTGCCAAGAACCACATTAAAACACTGCCTGGACCTCTGCTTATTTATCATAAGAGCTGGATCCCAAGTGCCCTCTCTTTGTTCAGAATGGCTAAAGGGAGCACCTACATGAGAGGATTATGCATCATTCTCAACTTTCTTCTCATGGTAAGGTGTTATCTGAGGTATCCTTAATACATTTTATTAGTTGAGATGATTGTAGAGATGTTTTTACTTTGTATCATAGAATTGGACATTCTTTCTTGTTTCCCTTTTACTTTTAGATCTTTGGAGTGATCTTGCTTCTGTTTGGTATAGTGGTAAACAGTGTTAAAGCTGCCCCTGTACAGGCAAGTAACGTCCTGTTATAGTGAGCAATATGTAATATTACATTTTTAATATATTAAATTATAATTAAATATTAAAATTTTACTGCTGGTAGCTCAGAGTTCTTCCTTATTCTGTTAAGCAGCTGTACATTGGTTGCTACCCTTGCTTTAAAACCTCTCTTTGCTTTTGAACTGATCCAGTGCAGGAAAAAGATTCTAGCACATGGACTGATGAATACTCTGATTTAGCACGTATACATTCAGTTTCAGGTTTCCGTTCCTGTAGTGTGCAAATGTTTAATTTTAACTGGTGCTGTTTTTCCTTTTATGTTCCTGGACAGAATGTCTAGTGGGCTGTAAGCTGCTGTGTTTTTGTTTGTTTTTAGGACTGGACTCCTCAGGTTGTGCTCCTTAGTGTTGGATTTGGCTTGGCCACCTTCCTGCTCTCGGTTCTAGGAGTGTATGGAGCTTACAGAGAGCAAGTGTTGCCTCTCCTTTTGGTTGGTCAGGTTTTCACATTTACTTTAGATATATCTAACTTACATTAATATAACTCAATTAAATCCTTAAATAGATAATTTATGTAAATATCCCAATACTATTTGTAGGCTTTTCATATTGCACACAAGAAAAAATTGCTATAGACAATTTAAGACACTGTAATAAAAATAAAATTATTATGGTAATTTTTTTTAAACCTTTCAGATCTGAATTTATTCCATTTCTAGTGATGGAATACAATGTAAGAATGCTGTTTTCTGTCTGTAATGCACAGCAAAGAAGTCTCTAATATTCTCCCACTCACCAACTGAGTGTAGTTATTCTCCACAGGTTGCCTTCTCTTGGGATTTATATATGTGCTGAATAATAGTTAATTGCATGGTCTCAGTGTTCGGGGCTATAAGAGCAAGTTGCTGTGTTCTGTGTTGCTATATAGTGTGATTATATTCTGGCTGGGTCCAGCTGGTCACGTTTGCAAATTTCAATAATGCAAACTGACAATAAATACAGGTATATCATTTTTTTTGCTGATCATAAAGTCAGAATAACAGAATAACTAGTTGTACACAACTAAAACAAAGTGAATTTCTAAGTTTGTGAGATTAAATATTTGAAGTTTTTAAACATATGAAAAATGAATTACCTAAACTAAAGCTTTCTAGTTAGCAAAACAGGTGGTGCTATTCATGACAACTGTCATGAATTCATGAAAAGATCTATTCCAATGTAGTTTTGGCTATTAATGTCAAGGTTAATGTTAAGTTGACATACATACATGCATAATTCATTAAACAAGCTTGTTTCCACTTAGGGAAAATAAATATACTTCTATGCGAACAATCATTTTAAATGTTTTTTCATAAACAATGATTACTATTACAGTGGCACAGTGGTGCCACCAGTGATGTGTGTGTCCTGGGATTGTAAGTTAGATTCCAGTTCCAGTCACTGGTTGTGACAAGTTTGGTGTATCCTCCCTTTTTTTCCCCCAGATATTCTCAAAATACAGGTTGTAGGTGAACTGGAAGTTGAATTGGTCATAGTAAATTGTAAATTAGATGTCTTTTAGACATCTCCATATACACATCAAAATATGATGTCTTATTGGCATGTCTTTGGCATGGCAAAACTTAAAAACTGAACAATAATTATTTTAAGACTGAATTAAGCAGCTAGCGGTTATCGGTTAGCATTGGCTAGCGGTTTGCATCACCTAGCTATTAGCATCGGCTAGCTATTAGCATCGGCTAGCTATAAGCATCGACTAGCTATAAGCATCTGCTAGCAATTGGCACTGGCTAGCAGTTAGCACCACCTAGCGGTCAACATTGGTTAGTGATTAGCATCGTCTAGCGGTTAGCATCACCTAGCCATCAGCATCGGCTAGTGATTAGCATCAACTATCACTTTAGTGCATTCCTACAAGTGGTAAAACATTTCTTTAAAACTGGTTATTTATTTCCCTCATTTCTCTTCCAAAACATCTAAACCTAAACACAGCAGGGGGAACTCCCCCCTAATAGAGATTAAGCTAAGCTAGCAGAACACAGGAGCTTCTGCTCTGACTCACCGGAGCTCGCTTTAAACACTTCAAATACTCACTGAAAACTGCTTCTCTTCAGGGTTTACAGCTGTATTACTGATATAAGAACAGCTTATTAGTCTTAATGTATGGCTATATTAAAAAATTTAGGGCTATTTTTGGCACGTTTAATGTGGTGTTTTGCTGCACTCTAGTGGTCATTTGGTGAAACAACTTCAGGTTCTTAATAATATAAATAATACTAACTACAAAATGTTACATATCAAATTTTCCTTTGGTGGAGTCACGTGACGCCGTACATGGACTCGGTTGCAGCTAGCTAGAGCTCTCGGCGCAACACCTCATTTTTATGCTTTTTTGATTTGGGTCCTGCTTTTATTGCTGTATTTAAGTCACCAGCAGAATTAATGATGTCTTTGAGCAGGAAGTAGCTGCCTTTTTCCCTGAATTCATCGGCAACAAAAAAGGTGAAATCTGACTCACTCTCACCTCAGTACAACATGGTGGATCCCCGCATGCGGCTAGAGCAGACGACACTGGCGGAGTTTTCTGCTATGCGGGAAGAGTTCTCTACGAACATGACTACTTTTTTAAGTGGGTGTTCTAAGTTAGACTACCTCACAGGCGAGCAAATAGAGCAGAAGAAACTTCTGTTGGAGCACTCTGAGCGTCTAGTCACCCTTGAATGGATGTTGGTTGATCTGCCACCAGAACAACCTGCACATTCTCAATCTCCCAGAGGGAGCAGGGAAAGATGACCCTATCAGCTTCGTCAAGAAACATCTGCAGGTCTGGCTACTAGGGTTGTCCGGCCGGGAGTTTGATGTTGAGCGTGCCCATCGTATCTACTCCAGGGTCTCAAAGGATTGCGGAAAACCCCACGCCTTGATATTCCGTCTGCTCAGGTACAACGACCGAGACCTCATACTTAAAGAAAGTAGGAGCATCCGACCTGGAACTGCACGCATCTGAGTTTTTTCCCAGACTTCTCTCCGACGACAGCCAAGAAACTCAGTGCTTTCACCAAAGTGAAGGAAGGCTCTGAGGGAGGCAGGAGTTCAGTCTTTCAGGAGTTTAGGGTGGGTATGTTTGCTATTTGTTTTGTTTTTTGTGATGTTGAATTATTGTAAAATTAATAATGGTATCAAAACTAATAAAAAATTGGTTACAAAAAAATATATATTTGTTGTACCATTATTACATGGGCCATAGATGATAATGGCTGAGCTTGATAGCTTCTAGAGAAACAGTTATCTAGCATTGGCTCCGCCCCCTGTGATTTATGTCTACATAAACTGACAGGGTATCAGAGAATCATGTTGTGATCATAGGTCTGAAGTGGTATTAATGTCAGGTTAACTATTCAAAAGTTGAGTGTAAGAAGAAATTTTACTGCACCATGGTAGGTCTAATTTGCATATGGCGGCCATTTTATTTACAAATTTCGAATATTTTTTTTTACAATTATTGAGGCTTATGCTCTACTGAACTGTTTCACACCAAACATGTCATGATTGGTCAATGAGCAAAGGACAAGTTCTCAAAAGTAGGTTTTGCATATTAAGCAAATTTGCAAAAAAAAGTGGTTGCAGTATGAACAAGAATGACCAAGGTGTTTAACCAGCAAGATCAAATGAACTATAGTGTTCAGCAGGGCATTATTTTAAAACCTGGAGTTGTTTCACCAAATGACCACCAGAGTGCAGCAAGAGACCACATATAACCTGCTGAAAACCTTGCAGTGAGGGATAAATATGCCTTTACTGATAAATCAGTAGATTTTTAATAATTGTAGAGAGCAGGAAAGTCAAATAAGGCTCAAAACTGGCAATCAAGGGTTGGTAATCAAGTTGTCTGTATACATATGTATTTAAATTTGTGTGTTGATAGGGTCAAAGGTTCTTGTCGTGTGTCCATTTAGGTTTGAAAAAAGTGATAAATTAGGCCTTAGGCCTTTACAATTACAGTCATTTTTGGGTGCTGTAGAGAGAAAAAATGTCCAATTTGCTCCAAATATGGAATCAAGATCATATTTTCAGTATATATATATGTTCTTAAATTTGTGTGTTGATGGGGTCAAAAGTTCCTGTGTTGTGACCATTAAGGTTGGAAAATAGCGATAAATGGTTTAAATGCACAATAGTTAATTTGTCACTGTAGAGACTCCTAAAGACTCACTTGGCAGATCTGCTTGAGATGTCACTGTAATTGAGTGTGTTCAAAATTTTTGACATGCCACAAACTTTGCAGAGTTTGTCAATTTTGGCATTTACATACCTGTTTGATCAAGGTGTTGGGGCCACAAATAGTTAAAATGTCAAGATTTTTAGGATAATTATTTACCTTCAGGGTCTACAGACCAACTAGACCAAAGTTAATTTCATTAGTTGAATATCCAAAGACTAGTTTGAAAAGCACAATTTCTACACTACCCCCAGCGCCCCCAAGAGGCCAATCAATGCAATATTTTATAGGATGATAGGAGGCCCTCATATACATGTAGGGTATAAGTTACGTCCTCCACCCCCTGGGGGCATATGTCTACACAGATTGAGAGGCTACCTGAGAATGAAGATAAGATCAAAGATCTAAATTGGCATTAGTGTCGGTTTAAGCCTTCAAAAGTTATAGCTGTTAGAGTAAATTTGGGTGTGCCATGGTGTGCATATATCCAGAGTTTTGAAAGTAGCTCTTATGGTTCTTACTTGCAGTCTTGGCTGCAGATATGCTTTTTCAGGAGAAAAAGAACAATAACAACAAGTTGTCCCCCTGTCACAGTGGGACGTAGGGCCCTGCACAACAGTGCAAATTATACCGGGCCAAACCGAGATACCGGTGAAAGTTGGAGTTTTTCAGCAAAATATGCATTGAAACCTAGCTGGTGCTGTAGAGCCAATGAAATATGTATATATGAAATTTAAATTTCAGATTAAAGGACAGCGTAAGTCAAGCAGGCCTGTAAAGTTTCGTGAGTTTTCATCCATTGTAACCTCCTCAAACACCTACCAACACCAAGATGTCTTCACTTCACTTTTTTGATGGGGCATCTCAAGCAATTTAACTGTCCGCCATTTCGTCCTCGTTTAAGATATTGACTACTCCTTCGCAATTTATCATCAGGTATGTCAGTAGTTTATTGCTGCCAAATATCAAAACGTGTATAATTATGTCTTTTATGTTTTTGCCAAGTTTTATGAATTTCCAGGCCACGTCTAATTTATTGGCCGATCCAAATAGGGGGCGCTGTAGAGACATCTAACAAAAATGACAATATGTCTCTACAGCGCCCCCTATTTGGATCGGCCAATAAATTAGACGTGGCCTGGAAATTCATCATTTCGAGGCCTTATTGAATCTGCCAATTATCAAGAGGCTGAGCGCGTCCCATAAAGGTCATATAAAATTGGTGGCGCTAGAGAGCTGATGAAAAACAAAGGTGCGAAATACGATTTGACCATCAAAGTATGGCCTAAGCCAAATAGGTCTGTAAAATTTTAGTTTTCAAACATCTTAACTCCTCCGAAACCCAGCGGGAAACTTTTGAATGGCCGACTTTCTGTTGGGCGGAGCCAAATAAAAACAAGTGATCCTTGTTCTTTATGAGGAGGTCGATGAGCGTACCAAAGTTGGTGCACACTGGACAAACTTCATCCCGGCCAATGCAGACATTTGGGGGCGCTATGGAGCTCCTGAACCACGCCAAGGTCCAGGCTCTATGAAATTTTTAAGGCCTTTGCCAAAATGCGTGAGTTCTCGAGTATCGGAAAGTCCTCAAAAATTAACGAAAGTGTCAAGAAGCGTAATAATAATAAAAACGAGGTGTCCCCCTGTCACAGGGGGACCTAGGGCTCTCGCACAACAGCTCAAATCGTACCGGGCCAAACTGAGAAACCGGTGAAAGCAATTTTGAGGTCTTATTAAGTGTGCCAATTTTCAAGAGTTTTCTATCCTGTTAAACATGCGAAATATCCATTTAAAATACAGGTGGCGCTATAGCACTGTTAAAACATATGTATTTGAAATGCGTTTGACAACAAACGCATTTCAAAATGGCCGACTTCCTGTTGGGCGGAGTCAGTCCTACCAATACTGAAAACGTGTCTAATGACGTCTTTTGTGGTTATGCCAAGTTTCAGGAATTTTCAATCATCTGTGTTCTGACCGTGTCATTGTTTCACTTTGGTTTAGTGTTGCACCTCTAGTAAATCAAATTTGTCTGATGTTCATTCACAGCTAATTTAAAGGCAATCTGACAACGACTTTAGGAGCAGTTTAAATGATTTTGTGAAAAATGTGTAAAAATATTACAAATTCCAATATGGCCGACTTACTGTTCGGTGGAACAAAAACAATATGTGCAGACAGTATCTACATTCCTACCAAAATTTGAGAAGATTAGACCAATTTTGACACATCCACAGCTAATTTATAAACAGAACAAATTAGGGGGCGCTGTAGAGTCCGCTAACTACTCGTGAAAAAATTATCACAATATTTTTAAAGTGTTTTTAGGTCTTACAGAATCTGACAATTTTCAAGAGTTTTTGAAACCTAGGTGGCGCTATAGCGCCATTTCGTCCTCGTTTAAGATATCGACTATTCCTTCGCAATTTATCATCAAGGATGGTAGTAGTTTCAACAAATTCCCTAGGAGCAGTTTGACAAAGTATGCAAAAAAATGTGTGTAAAATGCACATATTTCAAAATGGCACCTGTTGGGTGGAGTCAATCATACCAATCCTGCAAACGTGTGTAATGATTTCTTTTATGTTTTTGTAAAGTTTCATGAATTTTCAAATACCCGTGTTCTGACCGTGCTCATGTTTCTATTTGGGCTGGTGTTGCGTCTCCATTAAATCAATTGCCCGCCACTACGTCATTGTTTTAGCTACCGACTATTCCTTCGCAATTTAGCAACATATATGTCTGGAGCCTATGAAGGCCCAATTTAGAGATAATCTGACAAAGACTCTTGGAGGAGTTCGAATGAGTTTGTGAAAAATGTGTACAAATTTCACAAATTCCAATATGGCCGACTTACTGTTCGGTGGAACAAAAACAATATGTGCAGACAGTATCTACATTCCTACCAAAATTTGAGAAGATTAGACCAATTTTGACACATCCACAGCTAATTTATAAACAGAACAAATTAGGGGGCGCTGTAGAGTCCGCTAACTACTCGTGAAAAAATTATCACAATATTTTTAAAGTGTTTTTAGGTCTTACAGAATCTGACAATTTTCAAGAGTTTTTGAAACCTAGGTGGCGCTATAGCGCCATTTCGTCCTCGTTTAAGATATCGACTATTCCTTCGCAATTTATCATCAAGGATGGTAGTAGTTTCAACAAATTCCCTAGGAGCAGTTTGACAAAGTATGCAAAAAAATGTGTGTAAAATGCACATATTTCAAAATGGCACCTGTTGGGTGGAGTCAATCATACCAATCCTGCAAACGTGTGTAATGATTTCTTTTATGTTTTTGTAAAGTTTCATGAATTTTCAAATACCCGTGTTCTGACCGTGCTCATGTTTCTATTTGGGCTGGTGTTGCGTCTCCATTAAATCAATTGCCCGCCACTACGTCATTGTTTTAGCTACCGACTATTCCTTCGCAATTTAGCAACATATATGTCTGGAGCCTATGAAGGCCCAATTTAGAGATAATCTGACAAAGACTCTTGGAGGAGTTCGAATGAGTTTGTGAAAAATGTGTACAAATTTCACAAATTCCAATATGGCCGACTTCCTGTTGGGCGGAGCTAATGCATGGCAATTGCTAATATATGCGGAATCATATTGTCTATGTTTATGCCAAAAATCGATATTATCAGAGAATTTTTAAGGCCACAAAAATGGGCGAAACTGACTATAACGAGATGTCCCACTGTCAC
This sequence comes from Astyanax mexicanus, assembly GCF_023375975.1. Taxonomy (NCBI): domain Eukaryota; kingdom Metazoa; phylum Chordata; class Actinopteri; order Characiformes; family Acestrorhamphidae; genus Astyanax; species Astyanax mexicanus. The sequence continues at coordinate 29,462,974 of NC_064409.1, read as the reverse complement.
AGGGGGATGTAGGGCCCTCGCATAACAGCACAAATTGTACCGGGCCGGTAAAAATTAATTTTGAGGTCTTATTGAGTGTGCCACTTTTCAAGAGTTTTCTATCCTGTAAACATGTGAAATATCCATTTAAAGCACAGGTGGCGCTATAGCGCTGTTAAAACGTGTATTTGAAATTCTAATTCTAGATCAAACAACAGCTTCAAAAAAGCAGGCCAAATTTTGTGAGCTTTTCTCCGTTATGATTTCCTCAAAACACCTACATTACCTAGGTGTCAACCTCCTGTTATTATGTGGCATCTTAAAAATTCAACCGTCTGCCATTTTCTCCTCGTTTGAGATATCGACTATTCTTTCACAATTTATCATCAAATATGTTCAATGTTTATTTTTACCAAATACCAAGAGAATTCAACAAATTTCCTAGGCAGAGTTTGAGTTTGTTGGGTGGAGTCAGTCCTACCAATACTGAAAACATGTCTACTGGTGTCTCTTGCGTTTTTGCCAAGTTTCAGGAATTTCCAATCATCTGTGTTCTGACCGTGTCATTGTTTCACTTTGGTTCAGTGTTGCGTCTCTAGTAAATCAATTACCCGCCATTATATTACCGTTTTAGCGATCAACTATTTTTTTGGCAATTTTCATCAAATGTGTCTAATGTTCACAGCTAATTTAGAAGTAATCTGACAAAGACTTAAGGAGCAGTTTAAATGAGTTCGTGAAAAATGTGTAAAATAATTACGAATTTCAAAATGGCCAACTTCCTGTTGGGCGGAGCTAATACAAGCCAATTGCAAATATGTGCAGAGTCAGAGTATCTACATTCCTACCAAAATTTGAGAAGATTAGACAAATTGACATATCCACAGCTATTTTATTAACCAAACAAATTAGGGGGCGCTGTAGAGTCCGCTAGCTACACATGAAAAAATGTTTAGGTCTAAGGGAATCAGACAATTTTCAAGAGTTTTTGAGCATTACTGTAATGTCAAATATGCATTGAAACCTAGGTGGCGCTATAGAGCCAATGAAATACATGTATTTGAAATTTCAATTTCCGATCAAAGGACTGCGTAAATCAAGCAGGCCTGTAAAGTTTCGTGAGTTTTTATCCATTGTAACCTCCTCAAACACCTACCAACACCAGAATATATTTACTTCCCGTTTTAATGGGGCATCTCAAGAAATTCAACTGTTTGCCATTTTGTCCTCATTTAAGATATCAACTATTCCTTCGCAATTTTTCATCAGTTTTGTTAGTAGTTTATTACTGACAAATATCAAGAGTATTCAATAAATTCCCTAGGAGGAGTTTGACAAAGTATGCAAAAAATGTGTGTAAAATGCACTTATTTTAAAATGGCCGACTTCCTGTAGGGCGGAGTCAATCAAACCAATCCATGTATAATGATGTCTTATGTTTTTGCAAAGTTTCATGAATTTTCAAATACCCGTGTTCTGACTGTGCTCTTGTTTCTATTTAGGCTAGTGTTGCACCTCCATTAAATCAATTGCCTGCCATTATATCATTTTTTCAGCTATCGACTATTCCTTTAGCACCATGTATGTCTTGAGGTAATCTGATGAAGACTCTAGGAGGAGTTCGAATGAGTATGTGAAAAATGTGTTAAAATTTCACTAATTCCAATATGGCTGACTTCCTGTTGGGCGGAGCTAATGCATGCCAATTGGTAATATGTGCGGGATCATATTATCTATGTTTCTACCAAATATCGACAATAATCATAGAATTATTGAGAAGGCCACAGCTAATTAATTAGCCAAAAGATAAAGGGGGCGCTGTAGAGTCACTTAGCTACATACAAAAAAAATGACAACATGGTTCTAAATCATTTTGAGGCCTTATTGAGGCTGAGCGCTTTCCATAAATGTCATAAAATTGGTGGCCCTAGAGAGCTGATGAAAAATGAAGGTGCGGAATTCAAAATGACTATAAAGTACAGCCTATGCCAAATAGGCATGTCAAGTTTTAAGAGTTTTTGGACATCATAACCCCGCCGAAACCCAGCGGAAAACTTTTTATTTTGCTATGCCTGCCAAAATGGCAGACTTCCTGTTGGGCGGAGTCAGATAAAACATAGTTATTCTTATTCTTTACGAGGAGGTCAATGAGCGTGCCAAAGTTGGTGCACATTGAACAAACTTTATCCCGGCCACTGCCGACGTTTGGGGGCGCTATAGAGCTCCTGAACCACGTCAAAGTCCAAGCTCTATGGAACTTTACTCGGGCTCTAATAAACGGACCAAAAGCGGCTAGCGGTTAGCCTTGACTAGCAGTTAGCATTGGCTAGTGATCAGCATTGCTTAGTGGTTAGCATTGGATAGCAATTAGAATCGCTTAGGGATTAGCATTGCCTAGCGATTAGCATCTCCTAGCGTTTAGCATTGGCCAGCGATTAATTTTTGCTAGCGGCTAGCATCGCCTAGCTATTAGCATCGCCAAGTGGTTAGCAGTGGCTAACCATTAGCATTTACAATCACTTTAGTGCATTTCTTCAAGTGTTAAAACATTTTCATAACTCAAAACTGGTTATTTATTTCCCTCATTTCTCTTCCAAAACATCTAAACCTAAACACAGCAGGGGGAACTCCCCCCTAATAGAGATTAAGCTAATCTAGCAGAACACAGGAGCTTCTGCTCTGACTCATCGGAGCTCGCTTTAAACACTTCAAATACTCACTGAAAACTGCTTCTCTTCAGGGTTTACAGCTGTATTACTGATATAAGAACAGCTTATTAGTCTTAATGTATGGCTATATTAAAAAATTTAGGGGTATTTAGACAGGTTTAATGTGGTGTTTTGCTGCACTCTAGTGGTCATTTGGTGAAATAACTTCAGGTTCTTCATAATAAAAAAAACAATACTGACTACATGTTACATATCAAATTTTCCTTTGATGTACCATTATTATATGGGCCATATATGATAATTGCCAAGGCTGAGCTTGATAGCTTGTATGGTTCAAGAAAAACAGTCATCTAATACTGGCTCCGCCCCCTGTGGTGTATGTCTACATAAACAGTCATGTTATGATCAAAGTACTGAAGTAGCATTATTGTCAGGTTAAGCATTCAAAAGTAATAAGTGTTAAAATAATTTTTGCTGCACCATGGTAGGTCTAATTTGAATATGGCGGCCATATTGTTTACAAATTTCAAGATTTTTTAAATAATTATTGAGGCTTATGTTTCACACCAAACATGTCATGATTGGTCAATGACCCATATATATGTATGTAAATTTGTGTGTTGATAGAGTCAAAGATTCTTGTCTTGTGTCACTAACATACAGTTAACACTTATATACAGTACAGATATAAATGCAGAAAACACAAAAAAGGCATCGAGTCATTTCAGTTTAGCTTCCCAAAGAGACTTAATTTGGTCAGGGGCAGGCATGCGAAGCTGGTGAATCTGTCCGTAAAACAAGCAAATAAACCCCGTGTAGAGGAGGTCTGTGATAGAAAAATGGAAAACTTCAGGCATATTAGGAAATTGTGAGATTGTGTTCCGAACAAAATTACGAACCTGCTAAAGAAGTGTGTTTTGGGTAAAGAATATTTATCTACTAGCTGCTGAAAAGAAGCAAAAATATCCTCAATATAAAAATCTTTAATTGATCTAATACCACGAGAGGACAAAATCTTGAAAGTATTGTCAATCAGCGATGGCGGAAAACAAGGATTGGGGTCAGTGTAGAAAAATATTAAAAGCCGAAATTTAAAAAAAAAAAAAGCCGAATAATTTTTTAATTGGTTCCAAATTTTTAAGGTGGATTTAGTAATAGTGTTTTTTCATGAATTCTGAGTTTGAGCGCTTAGTTGTTGAGCAAGCAAGAGCAGCTAAAGATGCAGGTGTAGAAGAACGAGACTAATTGAAGCCAGAAGAGGGATGAAGAGGAAGAATCATCTACAAGCCAATACTGTATAATCCATATATTTGCCGCCCAATAATAAAATCTGAAACTAGGTAGTGCCAAGTCCCAGGTGTTTAGGTCTCTGTAGAAGCTGTCTGTGTAATCTTGGTCTTCTTTTATTCCAAACAAAATCTAGAAGAATGGAATCTAGATGGTGAAAAAAACTCTGTGGTAAAAAAAGAGGTAAAACTTAGAAAAAGAAAAGAAATTTAGGGAGGATTGTCATCTTTATCACATAAATTCGGGCTGATAGGGTCAAATTTAGAATCGACCAGCAAGACAGCATATCTTTAAGTCGTGACATCAATGGAATAAGATTAGCACCATGAAGGTCTTTAAATTTGAGTGTCACTTGAACCCCTAAATACCTGAAATTTTGTTGTGCTATTTTAAAGGGCACAGAGCGAGCACGCTCACTTGCTGCAGCATTAAGGGGAAGTAACTCGTTTTTTGGAGATTTAGCTTGTAGCCTGAGATAGCAGCAAATGCACCGAGAGTGGAAAGGGCAGCTGGTACTGAGGAGCTAAGATCAGAGACAAGAAGTAGCAGATCATCTGCATAGAGCATAGCCTTTTGTTCTAGACCATATCTAACTATTCCGTTGATTTGAGGGTTTGACCTAAAAGCTATAAACAAAGGCTCAATCGCAAGGGCAAATAATAGAGGGCTTAAGGGACATCCCTGACGAGCACACCGTTGTAGAGGAATAAAATCTGACTGAACATTATTAGTCCTGACAGATGCTACAGGTGAGGCATAAATTAAATGGACCCATGAAATAGACAATCCCACTCCACCCTATCAAATGCCTTTTCTGCATCCATGGAGATTACTGCTTCAGATGAACCTGAGTTAGATGGTGTATATAAAATGTTAAACAGACGTCTCAAGTTAAAAAAAGAGGTCTGTTTTTCATATAACCTGTTGGTCAGGAGATATGATTACAAGTAAGACTGATTCAAGACGCAAGGCCAGGGTTTTAGATAGGAGCTTGAGATCTGCATTAAGTAAACTTATGGACAGTAAGAAGAACAGTCCAGAGCCTCTTTATTTTTAAGAATAACACAAATGTATTATTATGATTAAGCAATGTCGGTAATTACCCAGCCTTTAATGATTCATTAAACATATCCAGTTAAAGAGCAGCTAATTTATAAAAAACATAGGATAAAATTAAATTGGGAAACCGTCCGGGCCAGGAGACTTCCCTGCTTGCATTGACCCAATTGCTGAGGTGAGATTCTTCAAAGAAATGGGGTGATCAAGCATTGCAACTGAATCAGAATCTAACTAAGGTATCTCAAGCGTCTCAAAAAATGGTCAAAGTCGTTAACTCTGGTTTTTAGCTCAGAGGTATACAGGAATTTATAGTACTGTATAAATTCGTTATAAATTTTTAGGGAATCAGCTGTGATACCAAACGAAGTCCGAATTTGAAGAATTTGGTGTAATGAAGTGATTTGTCTCAGCTGGTGAGCTAATAATTCCCCTGTCTTATCCCCAGATTCAAAGAAATCAGATCTGCCTGATCTGACATTAGGGCAGCAAACTCAGTTTGGGCAATAAGACGTTTCTTATAGACATCTGCAGAAGGGGACAAGGCATGAGTTTTGTCGCGTTCAGAAATAAGTTTAGTTAGATCAGCCAGTCTCATCCTCCTCAGGTGTCTTTTGTGAGTTGAATATGAAATAATAATACCTCTTAAATATACTTTAAACGTTCCCCACAGTTTAGATGCAGAAATTTCACTAGAAAAATTTGTATAAAAAAAAAAATCTATATGAGCTGAGATGTGACTAATGAATGCCTAGTTAGATAATAAGCGAGTGTTTAGTTGCCAGGGAGCTCTGTTACTAACTGCTTCCTCAAAGAAAAAAATTGATCAGAGATGAGGATAGTGTCATATGTACAAGAAGATAAAGTGTGAACTCTTCTATTGTCTACAAAAAAATAATCGATACGTGTATATACTTAATGTACTGATTAATAAAAAGTTTAAGCACTAGCTCGCTAATGTAGGTGGCGCCATGGATCTGTTATGGCAAACACTTCCATGAATTGTTTTATTGCAATCGCAGATTTAGATGGAGAGACTGATTTATTAGAGGAACGATCTAGGTCTGGGTCTAGCCAGCAATTCAGATTGCCCCCTAACACAAGTGAATGCGAGGACAGATCTGGAATAGCAAGAAATAGCTGTCTAAAAATCATCATTATCCCAGTTTGTAGCATAAACGTTAACTAGATGTAGAGGGATATTGTAAAGAGATCCTGTGAGTATAAGATAGCGACCATTGGGATCAGCAGTTACCTTGGAACAAATAAAGGGCACTGATTTATGGAATAATATTGCCACTCCCCTTGATTTTCAACAATCCAGTTTGTTTTAATCTTAGCTGTATCAGATTTTAATAAATGAGTTTCCTGTAAAAAAAAATCACTTGGGCACCAAGGGACAGAAGATACTGAAAAACCTTTGTTGGTTTCACTGGAGAATTAATACCCCTACAGTTCCATCTAACAAATTTAAGTGTGCTTCCCTGCGGACCCGTTTTTACTGCGGACCCGTTTTTAAAGTAGATCGTATCAATAAATATGGAAAAACAAGAGTAGACATTAAACATAAAGGAATGGACCGTTTATATAGTTTGAAGTCCTTAAAGAAAGACTGCTTAAATAAAAATGCCAGAAAGAATAATACAACTCCCGGACCATTAATAAACCTGATTGTACCCCAACATCTACCCCCTCCCCCCTGACCACCATCTCCCCAACTCAGATGAGAGTATTTAGACTCACTGACGAATCCAGTGTTAACTGCTGCATAGAAATTCCTTCACAACAGAAATTCTATGAGACTAAGGCCAATCAAACAACGTATTTACAAAAAAAGGAAAAAAAAAACAACAACTGCACAGCGTTTATAATAAAAGTTTACAACATGAACTAACAAATCAGACTCTGCTTATCTAAACAGTCCCAAGTTGTTCGTTGGGAGTTCGCACAGCTCAAGTTCACTCACCTCTCTCTAAACAGCAGGTGAACTCTTTTTGAGTAAGTCATTAACAAAGAACGTTGTGTCTTGTGCTCAAAGCTGATGGACTGCCCGTCTTGTAGGAAAATCCTCAATGTAGCAGGGTATCTCAAACCAAACTTAGCCCTTTGGATGGTACAGAGCTGACGTTTAACATTTCCAAAGGTGGCTGCCCGTTTGGCGACCGATGATGTGTGGTCTGGTGAAATAAACACGCTCTTGTCTCTGTAGTGAAGTGGATTGGTCTTCCCTGCACGCTGTAGTATATTCGTGCAGACATGAAAGAAGTAGACTCTGACACTAAAGGGGCGAGGGGGTGGTACGCCTTTAGGTTTCTCCCGTAATGCTCTGTGGGCTCTGTCCGGTACTGGTTTATCCTTAAACTCGCTGAGAGGGCATCCATTTTCATACAAATGTCTGTACTTTGCGAGTCCAACATGCTTTGCAGAAGCGCGGCGTTCAACTCTTTCTTCCGGCCCGGCCGACTTTGCCAACACTGAGGCTTTACGGCCCAGTTTCTGGGCGTCTGACTTGCTGCGAGTTGCGGACACTGTAAGCGATGAAAGGGATGAGCGAAAGAGACCAAAGTGTCTTGAAAGTAAAATAAAGCAGCAGAGACTATAATAAATTAGCTGTGGTGAAAGCGTCATCATCCTTTTCGCACCACAACACCCCCCCCATGCCCCCCTTTGCCTTTTTTTAAGTTATTTGGCCAAAATTCTGTCATTCACGTACCTGTTTGATCAAGGTGTTGGGGCCACAAATAGTTAAAATGTCAAGATTTTTACGATGATTATTTACCTTCAGGGTAGATTGCAACAAAAGCAAAGTTGATTTGATTGGTTGAATATCCAAAGACTAGTTTGAAAAGCACAATTTTTACACTACTTTCCGCTGATGAAAAACAATGCATTTTTGTTAAAGACATGTAATAAAGTTATAAAGGTTACAGAAAAGCATACAAATAAAAAAGAATCATATGCCTAGGCCACATGTACATTTAGATATAACTGATTTTCTGCTATAGCGCCCCCTAGAGGCCAATCAACGCAATATTATAATGGATGATAGGAGGCCCTCATATACGTGTAGGGTATAAGTTACGTCTTGATTGGTAATTGTTTAGCCTGTCAAAAGCTTGCTGAAATCTGGTTGGCTAATAGCGACCACAAAAATGTACATATCAAATTTTCTTTCAGTATACTATTAGGACCTAGGCCCAAGATGCTACCTGCCAATCAGGAGCTTGATATGGTTCTTGAGAAACAGATTTCTCAAGATTTCTCAAGCGACAACTCATTTGGTCAAGAGGTTGTTAAACAGATTTTTAGGTTCTATAGCACCACCTATGCTTCATTTGAAACGCCGTTAGGATGCCTTCCACAGAATCATGTCCCCAACATAACTGCTAAATATCACTAGAATACAAGTTAACTGTCCTGATACTTATCCATTTATGTGAACTAAGCTCTACTCCAGGAGGACAGTTTTGTACATGGCCGCCATCTTGTTTACAAATATTCACATTTTTATATGATTCTTGACCAGGAGACTCTGCTGAACATTTTGATACCTATACTGTAGGCATATTTGCAAAAACCTATGACTAGTTTAAAAATGTAAGTTTTCTGTTTTTTGCCAAAGGGGCAGTGGTGATTTGTTTGAAAAAAGCGATAAATGGTGTAAATGCACTATAGTTAATTCATCACCTACTGAAGACTTAGTTCATACTTGGCACATGTGCTTGAAATGTTATTTTTAACGAGAGTCTTCAATATTTTTCACATGCCTAAGGAGTTTTGGCCAAATAACTCGGAAAAGGCTTTCACGTACCTGTTTGAAAATCTCAAGATTTAAAAAAAAAAATTTACCCACCCAGTCTCAAGATTGCATCAAGCCCAAAGCTAATTTGTTTGGTGGAATATCCAAAGACTAGTTTAAAAAGTGCAATTTTTACACTATATCCACTGAAGAAAAACTATTTTCAGTAAAGACATGTAATTAGAAGGTTGTAAAGGCTAGAACAAAGCATACAAATCAAAAAGAATCATGTGCCTAGGCCAGATGTACATTTAGATATAACTGATTTTCTGCTATAGTGCCCCCAAGAGGCCAATCAACACAATATTTTAATGGATGATAGAAGGCCCTCACATACCTTTAGGGTATAAGTCATCCTGATTGGTGATTGTTTAGCCTGTCAAAAGCTTGCTGGAAACTGATTGGCTAATAGCAACCACAAAAATTTACATATCAAAATTTCGGTATATCATTAGGACACAGGCCCAAGATGATAACTCCCAATCCAGAGCTTGATAGAGCTTGTATGGTTCTTGAGAAACAGATGTCTTGCATTGTCTACATAGATTGACAGGCTACTTTAGAATCATGTTGTGATCAAAGATCTTAAGCATTAGTGTCAGTTTAAGCTTTCAAAAGTTACAGCTATTAGAGTGCATTTGGGTGTGCCACGGTAAGACTAATTTGCATATGGTGGCCATATTGTTTACAAATTTCAAGATTTTTTTCAAAAATAAAGGTTTACATTCTGCCGAGTTGTGCGACACCAAACATGTCAGGATAGTTAAAAAATCCACAGACTAGTACGAAAAAGTGGGTTAATGTGGGTTAATGTGGGTAACCACATTAATCGTGCTGAGAGCCAAGTACTGAGGCATAAAAAGGTAACAGATAAATAGCCCACATATAGTGTATAAGTTTAGACCTGATTAACATTCAGCCTGTAAAAATCTTGATGGAATGTGATAGGCTAATAGTGACCACAAAAATGGACATATTTGTTCCTTTGGTGTACCACTAGTGCATGGGCCGTAGATGATAATTGCCAAGGCTGAGCTTGATAGCTTGTATGGTTCTGAAGAAACAGCTCTCTAGCCTTGGCTTCCCCCCCTGTGGTGTAGGTCTACATATACTGACGGGGTATCTGAGAATAATGTTATGATCAAAGGACTAATGTGGTATTAATGTCAGGTTAAGCATTCAAAAGTTGTAAAGTGTTAGAAGACATTTAGCTGCACCATGGAAGGACTATTTTGCATATGGCGGCCATATTATTTACAAATTTTAAGATTTTTTAAAATAATTATTGAGGAGTAAGCTCTGCTGAACAGTTCGACACCAAACATGTCATGATTGATCAATGAGCCAAGGACAAGTTTTCAAAAGTAGGTTTTGCATATTATGCAAATTTGCAAAAAACCTAAGTGGGCGGAGCATGACCAATAATGATAAAGATGTTTCTCCATCAAGACCAGCCAGATCAAATGAGCTTTAGAGTTTACCAGGGCTTTATTTTTAAAATTTAAAACCTGTAGTTGTTTTACCAAATGACCACCAGAGTGCAGCAAGAGACCACATATAACCTGCTGAAAGCCTAGAGGAGTAAGAAATTCTAAGGTTCTTGTCTTGTGTCCATTTAGGTTTGAAAAAAGCGATAAATTAGGCCACAGGCCTTTCCTATCACAGTACATTTCTGGCCACTGAAGAGGTAAAAAAAATATCTGATTTGGCTCAAAATGTTTAAGATAGATCATATTATCATATTACCAGCAAGCTTTATAAATTTATAGAAACAATTTTAAATGAAACGCCACATGAACAGATTGATTCATGTACTTTAGTCAAAAGACAAAAATCTCCATGATTCTTATATAATTATTTACTTTGAGATTCCATAGATTATTTTGAGACCTGTTTGGGATGAAATGTAAAATTTTTAAACTTCTAAATCACAATAACTGTGCTCTTTTCTAACAGATTTTCTTTGGAAAAATGTCAAGCTTAGTGTGCTCTATAACACGTTTTTTGCACAAAGTAAAGGGAGAAAGACTTATTCTCAGTTGTTAGAAATAGTGCCACCATGGGGCCAATTAACATAAAAATTTATAGGCAATTAAATAATGTCTTTGTATACATATTTGTCAAATTTCATGACGATCATTGAATGTTAAGCCTTCCAAATTCCACTTTGAATCTAATTGGCCAATGGTGGCCATATTTTTACAAATATAGATATGATCTTAACTATTCACTTATAGAATGTGCCTCACATGCACCGTGCAAAGCGACAACTCATTTGGTCAAGAGGTTGTTGAGAAACAGATTTTTGGGTTGTATAGCACCACCTATGCTTCATTTGACACACCGCTTCGATGCATTCCACAGAATCATGTCCCCAACATAACTGCTAAATATCACTAGAATACAAGTTAACAGTCCTGATATTTTCCCACACAGAAATATAAGTACAGATTTGTTATTAAAAGAGTACAAAGCTTGTTGCTGGGGCTGTACCTTATATTGAAGTACAAAAAGGTATACTGTAAAAATAAAAAAGTTGAGAAAACTCAGAATATTAAGGCAACTTACTGCACTAGATTTTTGAGTTTTGAGACCAACTCAGTTTTTTAAGTTTTGAAGAAAACCACATGCAGTTGTGCCAACCAGAAATCTTTAGCTCAGATCATTCATTTTTCACAAGTTTTGCTGACTATCCTTTAGGACCAACTAAAAAAATAAGTTACACCAATTAAATGTTTTACATAAATCAAAAGCAGGTGCAACACTGTATTTTTATGATTATTACATAACCACCTTGTTGTCAGGCATGTAAAACAATTGCAATTAATGCAAATGTAACCAGATGGCCTCAGCAACACAAAATATAGTAACTTGCTCTTACAGCCTTCAACACAGAGGCCAGGCAGTTACCATTATATAGCACATATGCAAATTTCAAGTGAAGGCAGCTTGTGGAAAATGCTTACACACTGATGGTGAGTGAGAAGTGGAAGGACACACCCAATATGCAAATAGCATGATTAACATCAAGTGCAAAACCCCTGCAGAATTGCTCCGTAGACCCCAATCAAAAAAAAGTGTCAAACTGAGCATGTGCAGTAGTGCAGAGTGGTTGGTTTGGCCTTGACTAGGGTTCAACTACAATTAGTACATTTTGGTAACACAGATTTTTTAGTTAGACCAACTTTTAACAAGAAACTTAATAAAGTACGTTGAGGTGATTAGTTTGCAGTATTTTAGGGTGCAATTCAGTATTTCTCATTCAGCTGACTTAAAAATCACAATAAGCAGAACATTTTTAAGTTTTATTTTTTACAGTGATACCTTTCAGTGAAAGTCCTTTTTTGTACCCATGGTTTTTGTGCCAATAAAGATTATAAAAATTATAAACATTATCATCAACTAAATATTTGTCAAGAACTTGATAATCCAAAATTGTCTGGTTTTCAAATAAAAAATGTGCAATTAAAGTATATATTGTGTATTAGTACAGTGATACAGAATACTGAACGTACCTTTTGGCCGAATAAATGGTACAATTTTGTACTTATTGCTGTTAGGAATGACTTTGTACTTCAGAGGGAACAAATCTGACCAATATTATACCTTTAAGGGTACAATAATGAAGAGTGTACCCTTGAGTACAAAAAAGTACTCATATCGTACCTCTGTTTTTTAGAGTGCATTTATGTGAACTAAGCTCTACTCCAGGAGGACATTTTTGTATGTGGCCGCCATCTTGTTTACGAAAAATAATTATTTTTATATAATTCTTGACCAGGGGACGGAACATACCTACCCTAATAATAATAATAATAATAATAATAATAATAATAATTTCACACCCCAAAGTGGTCGAATGCTGCACTCTCTAGCTCAGCGTTTCTCAACCTTTTTTCTATCACGACACCCTTCAAATATATGCGAGATGTCACGGCACCCCAGTTTACCGGGGTGGGGGGGGGGGGTGCTGGCGCAGTACTTCAGGTGAGAACGGGGGGGGTGGGGGGATTGGGGGGGGTGCTGGCGCAGTACTTCAGGTGAGAAGGGGGGGGGGGGGTGCTGGCGCAGTACTTCAGGTGAGAACGAGGGGTGTTGCTGGCGGAATATGAAATAAAATAGCGCGTGCATCGCGTGGGGGACAAAAACTTTACAGTGTGTCCCAATTTAGGGGCTGCATCCTTCAGAGGCTGTATTCGAAGACAGATTGCGTCACAGCTGCGCAGTAATACACCGCCTCTGTGGGTCGCATCCTTCAGAGTATGCTGCCTGTGAATTGGGACACACCCCGACACGAGCTGACTCTGGAAAGGAAATATGCACGTGAGGCGCAATATTTTGACGGCACCCCCGATGAAGCCAGACGGCACCCCAGGGTGCCGCGGCACCCTGGTTGAGAAACACTGCTCTAGCTCCATCTCCTTTTGTCCCACATCAGAACAGCGACTACAATATAATTAGAAATGTAGTAATAAAACATTTAATGTCCAATTCCAGCAAACGAACAGAAGAACAGCAACCTATGGCATAAGCTAGCCAAGCTACTAGTCTGCTTTTCTACATGTCCACAATTGCTAAGATACTGCTTAGAAAACAGTGTTTTAGTAAATGTATCTTTTAGTTTCATATGTCCTGCCATCTATGACATTTGAAACCATCTATGAAGTGTAAAAAAGGTCAGTGGCTCTTTATGAAACACTAAAATCCATATTGCTCCTTTTTGTATAACCTGTTGTGCTTCCTGACTTTGTTTGCATTTATACCAATAAATGTTACTTTACAGTGTCCAGGAAACAACAGCTTGACTTGACACAGCATTACAGTGAGGCATAATGTGGGTCTCAAACTGGAGCATAATGTGCTGCTTTTTTCCGGAGATTTGATTGTGGCTAGTGAAATTAAACTAGATTGATTTGGATAGTTTTTCTCCTTAATAAATTAAATTATCGTTTAAAAAGTGCTTTTTATATTTCTATTATATTTGTGATATTAAAGTTTGTTTGATAATGTAAGCATGACAAAAATGCAAAAAAACAAAACAAAAAAAAGATCTGTAGGGGGCAAAAACTTTTACGCCACTGTATGTTGGCGTGTTTTCCACCCATTTTTCCATCAAATGTTACTGTTAAATATACAGGTGGTAGTTGTTTTCAAAGGGCATTCTAAGATGCAGTCTTACTCCTATGTTCTTAGTTTATTGATATAAATTTGATTATTTCTTTTCATTCTCATCATTTTACTTTACATCACTACTATTATTTTTATCTTCTCAAGATATAAATTCTTTATTTTATGTATCAATTTTTATGATCTTTCTAAAATGTCCTATTTTTCATTTTTTTACGTATATATTTTATTAGTCTATAGGAAATGTCAGTTTTTTTTTCTATTTTTATTTTTTTTTTTATCCCTTTTTAACTGTAAACGCTCTGTGGCATAGTAAATGGGGGCTCCATCCAGTGTAGATAATTGATTGCTTGATTAATATTCAATGTTGCAAACCCAAACAACAGAATAAAGAATAAAATAACATTACTCTTTCGCTATATGAGCTGCTGGTGTATATTCACAGTGTGACACGCAGTTAGTTTATGAGCTCTTAAGGAATGAACAGAAGTCAGAGCGCACGTGCGTCTTAAAGGGAATGGATTCCGACATACTGTTTATTTCAGGTTACGCCCAAAACACACCCATGAATAATACAGAGACACCGGACACGCCCCTAAATCCAGCTGCTCAGAGCACAATTAACTAGTGTGCTATAGATTGCTAAAATAGGGCCCCTAGATCTAGCTTGCTTGGTATTAAACTTGTGCACGTTCAGCCCATGTCCATGAGTGCACCAGACTGGTTGGATTATGCTTTTACATCACTGGGCCTATTTATCAGCTGGGGGACGACCCACTGGCCATAGTGGTTTTCCCCCAACAGAAGAGGAAAGGGGCCTAAGACATGGCATGCCCTAGCGCTGCCCCATTATTTTATGTGTTTATCCACAGTCACTAAATGCTACTTATAGCAACATGGTTTCCTGCCAGTGCATCTTTTTGTTTCCTTCTATACTCCAACAGACCTTCGGTGATAAACACTCAATAGACAAGGTAGAGTTCATTCCAATAAGCTACTGCACGCTACAGGGGATATCTTTCATAGGGTTAGTCCAGCACCTGTTTGACTACGGTCATTTCCTTTCACTAATTAAATGTTATGGCTATTTTAACGGACCAAACTGGCATCAGTGCCTTCTGGTATCTGCATTTGTCACACTTTACTTCAGTGTTATTTAAAGTCAACACATGCTATGCAGGGAGTTGGCATTCAGTACCTAACCATTTTGCATCATGTTTTTTTCCCAAGTCACTGCAAGAAAAATGCTAGTTAATGCTAGTGTAACTGTACATGACATGATCTTAATGTATATATGACAACTTATCCACAAAACCTACTAATATTTTATTTAATTTAGTGTATTTATTCTGAGCTTACATTCAGTTGTCAAGTAAACTCTAAGTCAGGTAGTCCAAGTCACTGCATATCACTAGTTTTATGTCAGTCAAATTAAAGAGATACTCCAAATGTAATCAGAGTTTCAACTCACTTCTAATGAAAGCTCTTAGGTTTACTAACAATACTTAAAGTATTTTGTGCATTTGCTTTTTCTCCACAGTACAGTGTTTTTATGGCCATTAAGTTCACTGTGCTCATGGTGCTGGCAATCATAGCAACCCTTGCTCAGCCTCAGGTAACAGCAGTTTTAAAGCATTTAAAAGCTAATTTAAAACTGTCAAGTTTTCATGAGTTTTTTTTTTTTAAATATTAATTTCTATTGGTCACTCAGATGGAGAAGATGATTGAACAGAGCTTCAGAAGAATGACCTCACTGTACAATGTAGATGAAGTATTTCAGAGAGAACTCAACAAACTACAAAAAGAGGTAAACATTACTACTGCTGCCGCCCTCCTACTGAAATTACGGCTGCTACCAGTATAGTACTGCTGCTGCTGCCACTACTACAAAAACTATTGCTCCCACCAGTATACTACTAGTGCTGCTGCTGCTGCCACTACTACTGAAATTACTGCTGCTACCAGTGTACTAAATACTAGTACTGCTGCTGCCACTACTACTGAAACTACTGCTGCTACCAGAATACTATTAGTACTGCTGCTGCCACTACTACTGAAATTACTGCTGCTACCAGTGTACTAAATACTAGTACTGCTGCTGCCACTACTACTAAAACTGCTGCTGCTACCAGAATACTATTAGTACTGCTGCTGCCACTACTACTGAAATTACTGCTGCTACCAGTGTACTAAATACTAGTACTGCTGCTGCCACTACTACTAAAACTGCTGCTGCTACCAGTATACCACTAGTACTGCTTCTACCAGTATACTACTAGTGCTGCTGCTGCTGCTGCCACTACTACTGTAAGTACTGCTGCAACCAGTGTACTAAATACTAGGACTGCTGCTGCCACTACTACTGAAACTACTGCTGCTACCAGTGTACTAAATACTAGTACTGCTGCTGCCACTACTACTGAAACTACTGCAGCTACCAGAATACTATTAGTTCTGCTGCTGCCACTACTACTAAAACTGCTGCTGCTACCAGAATACTATTAGTACTGCTGCTGCCACTACTACTGAAAGTACTGCTGCAACCAGTGTACTAAATACTAGGACTGCTGCTGCCACTACTACTGAAATTACTGCTGCTACCAGTGTACTAAATACTAGTACTGCTGCTGCCACTACTACTGAAACTACTGCAGCTACCACAATACTATTAGTTCTGCTGCTGCCACTACTACTAAAACTGCTGCTGCTACCAGTATACCACTAGTACTGCTTCTACCAGTATACTACTAGTACTGCTGCTGCCACTACTACAAACACTTACTTACGATAAACAATAATATTGTCATTTTAAAGCGTCACTATAGAAAATTCTATTTTTCCTGTTTCTAGGCTTGCAAAGGAGCTTTAAGACAGTCTGCCACAGTAATAATATACTAGCGTAATAATACTATTACACAATTTTTTATTATTAAGAACATACATTGGGCTTCCAATATAAAAATATTTTAATATACTAAATAAATAAAACAAATAAAGTACAACCACCTTGGTACCCTATTTTGTTTTATTAAAAAAAAATAAAGTAACGACAAATAGATGAAAGTAACATTTACATGAATTGATTTTTTAACTCTAGATATAACACAAAGGAACTTGCAGATTATTTTTTCTGATCATATATGCATATGCTGTAAAATACACATTAGCTCAAAAATACACGTGTCCATATGATCAAAGACACAGATGGCTCAGCCATAGCTCTTGCTATAAATGTATTTTTTTAATATAACTGTCTCTCGAATACACTCGAATACATTCGCCAGCAAACACATCTCCACACATCCTCCGCTGTGTGTGTGTGTGTGTGTGTGTGTGTGTGTGTGTGTGTGGAGGCACCGTTACTAGTGCAGCCATGCGTGCACTACCCTCATTAACCGATAGATGTCGCTGTCTTACAGATTCGACTTTGCCTCAGACAGAGAGACGGTGAGAAAGAAGCACTAGAAATCTAGCGTTCTAATGTAAATAAACTCGCGCGGAGACCCAATGGCTGTGACTGTACGTTCACACCTATGGCATATGGCAAGCCAACTAAGCCAAAACGTGTGGGAAAGAAACGCCTCCACGCGTAAAAATATGACGTGTCCACACGTAAAAAAATCACGTGTACAGGCGGTAAAACTGTTCGTGTATACACGTTTTGGCATCTAACATCCAAAAAAATGCATACACGCACGCAAAATTAAACAGCGCTTTTTAAAGCTAATGATCCAGGCTGTCCAGCATTTAGACTGGAGTGAGTTAGGCTAGCTGTGGTGCTGTTGGTCAGTTTGTGTGTTTTTATTAAATACAGTGTATTGTACTGCCTGTATGTGTATCAGCTAATTGATGTTACATAATAATAGAATATGATGAGATAATGTGCGTGGGGCTTGCCAATGAGTTTGGATATTGAATAGATTTTCCAAAGTAAAGAGCCAGATTAATAATTTAATGAAGGTTTCTAAGCGACTGAAGTAAATATAATATAATAATAAATATAAATATAATAAATATGTAACTTGTAAGTCTATGTCTGTAAATGACATTACTTATTTCCTTATGGAAATAGAAAAATTACCGGATCTGCTGAAGCATAAAAATTAATATTAATAATATTATGCTTAAACAACAACAAAACAATAATATTCATAGTAAATTAAAAGTAATTTACATCTTATAATAATAATAATAATAATAATAATAATAATAATAATATATAATTATAATAAATAATTGAATATAATATAATATATATATATAATATATTATAATTATACTGTATAAATATAATATTATAATAAAAATTAAAATAAGAAGAATCAGCTTCCTAATATAATTTGTAACTAATTTAATAAATTAATAAATTCATTTATTGAAACCCTGATGTTTTTGCAACAATAGGGTTCTTCATGTGTGATATACTGACAAGGTGATGTGATTTCCGTCTGGATAAAAAAAAGTGGGGAGCTGCACAGCATTTTGGTTTCACCTAAACCTAGAGTTTATTTTTACATTGATACAGCATAAATATTAGACTAATAAAAGGCATGAGCACCAGCGGGAATGTCTATAGATGGTATATTGTTAATTGTGTCTAAGAAACTGTGTCTGAAGAGCTCAGGAGCTCGGATCTGCAGTGAATTGCTTTAGACTGAGTCTCTCTGTAGGAGCATTGGCTGAACAGAGTTTAAATGTATTGGCTTTCAAAACTGGAAGGTGGAGCTCATTATCTTATTATTAAACGCCGCTTTTTACGCCGCTTATTACGGCGTCAAGAGAGACACTAAAACGCCGCTTTTTACGCCGTCTTATTGCACTGAGACGGCGCTCTGTACGGCGCGCCAAAAGGGTCGAAAAACGCCGGGGGAAAAAATTTTGATTTTTTTACGCGTGGAGGCGTTTCTTTCCCACACGTTTTGGCTTAGTTGGCTTGCCATATTTTTTTCACCTGTACAGACGTGGATATATTAGGAAGCTGATTCTTCTTATTTTTATTTTTATTATAATATTATATTTATACAGTATAATTATAATATATTATATATATATATTATATTCAATTATTTATTATAATTATATATTATTATTATTATTATTATTATTATTATTATTATTATTATTATAAGATGTAAATTATGCTTAATTTACTATGAATATTATTGTTTTGTTGTTGTTTAAGCATAATATTATTAATATTAATTTTTATGCTTCAGCAGATCCGGTAATTTTTCTATTTCCATAAGGAAATAAGTAATGTCATTTACAGACATAGACTTACAAGTTACATATTTATTATATTTATATTTATTATTATATTATATTTACTTCAGTCGCTTAGAAACCTTCATTAAATTATTAATCTGGCTCTTTACTTTGGAAAATCTATTCAATATCCAAACTCATTGGCAAGCCCCACGCACATTATCTCATCATATTCTATTATTATGTAACATCAATTAGCTGATACACATACAGGCAGTACAATACACTGTATTTAATAAAAACACACAAACTGACCAACAGCACCACAGCTAGCCTAACTCACTCCAGTCTAAATGCTGGACAGCCTGGATCATTAGCTTAAAAAAGCGCTGTTTAATTTTGCGTGCGTGTATGCATTTTTCTTGACGCGGCTCCGAGACAAAGTGGATCAGATCTTTCGCGCTGCGTGGGGAGATTAATTTCGTTACTAAAATTCTTTAATTGTGGTATACTTTAAGATTTGAACATTTTTAACATATTAGAGAGACACTTCTGTAAAAACAATCAAAACATCCCTAAAACGGGGCTATAGCGACGTTCCTGTGTATAGACACCTATTCACGGTTTGCGGATGTCTTATCAAGTCTTGTCATTTATTTACCCTAAAAAAAGGCCTTCAAATCTTACTGTAAATCCTTTGAATTTAACATTGTTGTGTGCTTTTTGCAATTTTCATATTTTCATAATTTTGTCTCTGGTGGTCTTAAAAATCATTTATTTGCACAAACAGGGGCAAAGCAGCCTGGCATTATATATATATATATATATATATATATATATATATATATATATATATATATAATTTGTTCTCATTTATTCTTATTAATTCTATTTTCTTACTTTCTATTTTCTTTTAAATTGTAAATGCTCGGCTACACTGGAAATGATGTATTCCCGAGAGAAAAAAAAGGTTTATTGATTGAATGATTGCATGATTGGTAAGTTGAGCTATCCAGTGATCAAGAGTGTTCTTCGTGGAGTATAAATTTAGCCGCCATCCTTCTCTCTACCACCACCTCCGTGTCCTTGAATATTCAGCTGTTGGGGTGTTTTTTTTAAGTGTTTTTTAGTTTATCACTGTATATCTTATAAACATTTACGTTTCCTTACATTTTATGATTACTAACACTCCTGTTATTTAAATCCTTCAAATAATATAAATACTGATACAGTACCTGGCCAAATATTTATGAGCTAATAAACCAAGAAACTCTTGAAATATAGCAAAATGACCCTATTAGCTACCATTTACCAAACGTAGCCTAAAAAGAAACACACTATTAATTAATAAAATTCATGCACAAGGGGCGTCCCTACTACTATTAATTTTATTTAAAATACATTGAACAGCATAAATATTAGACTAATAAAAGGCATTGAGCACCAGCGGGAATGTCTGAAGAAGGTATATTGTAAATTTGTATTTAAAAACTGAAGAGCTCTGGTTCAGGAGTTCGGATCTGCAGTGAATTGCTTTAGACTGAGTCTCTCTGTAGGAGCATTGGCTGAACAGAGTTTAAATGTATTGGCTTTCAAAACTGGAAGGTGGAGCTCATTATCTTATTATTAAACGCCGCTTTTTACGCCGCTTATTACGGCGTCAAGAGAGACACTAAAACGCCGTCTTATTGCACTGAGACGGCGCTCTGTACGGAACGCCAAAAGGGTCGAAAAACGCCGTGGGAGACGGCGTCTTCTGTGCTTTTAGCGGCGTTTTTAACGCCGTCGTGAAATCATACGGCGTATATTACGGCTTCTTGAAATCATACGGCGTATATTACGGCGTAAAACCCACACAGAACGGCGTATTTTAAGCCGTTCTTTTCGATAAAAGGCGTCTGGTCCAGGCGTTTTTTGGGCCTTTTGGCGTTCCATAGTCCAACAGGCGATGAGTCGCTTGGGGGCGTGTCTCACTCAGAACGAGCTGTCGCTGGTGGGCGTTTTCCTAACGGCACGTACAGAAACAAGGGTTCAGCCTATCTACACAATTCCTAAACCATAAACAGTCATACAGACGTTTCACAAACAATAAATCTTTATATATTTTATAACTATTATTAAGTACAATTATTTAACAAAAATATTTCATATTACAATAAATGGGTTTACTTAAATATAATACATTATTTTCCTTAATGTAGTAAATCATTCTCTTAATATATATTATATAGTATAAATATATTTGTCCATCATTTAAAATATTGTTAACTTAATGTAATAAATAATTCCTTGGATGTAATTAATATGGTTACTTAAATATATTAAATAATCCTCTTGATTTAATAAACAGTCTTTCTCTTAATTTAATAAATAAGTCCCTCAGTTTTAATAAATCTTTCTGTAAAATGTAATAAATAATTCCCTCAGTTTTAACTAAATCGTTCCAAATTCCATACCTGTTTGAATAAATCGTTGCGTTAAATGTATTAAATACTTTCTTCAGTTGTAATAAATCGTTAACTTAATAAATAATTCCCTTTGTTTCAATAAAAGGTTCTGTTAATTAAAAAAATATTCCCTTCTTGTCATAAATCTGTTAATTTAATAAATAATTTCCTCAGTTTTAATATATAGTTTTCTATTAAATAAGGTAATTCTGTAAGGATAGTACTATACTGGGGTAGCTGCTGGTGTAGTGGAGTATTTTACCTCAGATCAGCTCAGTTCAGTTCTGTTCTCTCCGTTTTGCTGGCGGAATAAATCTTCAGTAGGAACCGAAAATCAGAGCAGCGATTTCAGGCCGAACATATGAGAATCTGTTTTTGATTGGTAGTCGCCGCCGCGCGTCGCTGCTCATTTGCATAAAGTTAAGTTCTGGTCAACTCTCTCGCGTCACTCAAACCGCCCGCTTCGCATCGCGTCACGCCGCGTCGCTGCCTGTCGCCCAGTGTCGCTCACTCTCATTGAAAATGAATGACTTCCGGCTGCTTTGTCGCTCGCGTCGCGTTCGGTGTGGACGCACGGTTAGACGTTGGCAAAAATGATTGCGGTTAAAAAAATTATCGTACGATAAGTCAATAACTTAATTATCCCGAAAGGCCTTACTACTACAAAAACTATTGTTTCTACCAGTATACTACTAGTACTGCTGCTGCCACTACTACTAAAACTACTGCTTCTACCAGTATACTAGTAGTACTACTGCTGCCACTACTACTAAAATTACTGCTTTTACCAGTGTACCACTAGTACTGCTGCTGCCACTACTACTAAAACTACTGCTTCTACTAGTATACTACTAGTACTGCTGCTGCCACTACTACTGAAACTACTGCTTCTACCAGTATACTACTAGTGCTGCTGCTGCTGCCACTACTACTAAAATTACTGCTTTTACCAGTGTACCACTAGTACTGCTGCTGCCACTACTACTAAAACTACTGCTGCTAACACTATACTACAAGTATTGCTGCTGCTGCCGGTATACTACTAGAACTGACACTGCCACTACTATTAGAAATACTGCTTCTACCAGTATACTACTAGTACTGGTGCTAAAGTATACTACTTGTACTGCTGCTGCCACTACTTCTTAAACTAATGCTGCTACCAGTTTAGTACTAGTACTGCTACTGCCAGTATTACTAAAACTGCTGCTGCTACCAGTATACTACCAATAGTGCCCGCTTCCATTATTACTAAAATTACTGCTTTTACCAGTATACCACTAGTACTGGTGCTACCAGTATACTACTAAGACTGCTGCTGCCATTACTTCTAAAACTACTGCTGCTATCAGTATACTACAAGTATTGCTGCTGCCAGTATACTACTAGAACTGCCACTGCCACTACTATTAGAAATACTGCTTCTACCAGTATACTACTAGTACTGGTGCTACAGTATACTACTTGTACTGCTGCTGCCACTACTTCTTAAACTACTGCTGCTACTAGTATACTACTAGTACTGATTCTGCCACTACTACTGAAACTACTGCTGCTACCAGTATACTACTAGTACTGGTGCTGCCACTACTTCTGAAACTACTGCTTCTCCCAGTATACTACTAGTACTGGTGCTGCCACTGCTTCTGAAACTACTGCTTCTCCCAGTATACTACTAGTACTGGTGCTGCCACTGCTTCTGAAACTACTGCTTCTCCCAGTATACTACTAGTACTGGTGCTGCCACTGCTTCTGAAACTACTGCTTCTCCTAGTAAACTACTAGTACTGGTGCCATCAGTATACTACTAGTACTGCTGCTGCTGCCACTACTATTAAAACTACAGCTGCTACCAGTATACTACTAGTACTGCTGCTACCAGTGTACTAGTATTACTACTGCCATTACTACTGAAATTACTGCTGCTACCAGCAGTGTTGGGCACGTTACTAACTACAGAATACTGTCTCCCTCTGAGGATGAGCCTGCGGACCTCCAACCTCAAAACACACTATAGTGATGCCCAGAGGTGGAAAGTAACTAATTACAATTACTCACATTACTGTAATTAAGTAGATTTTATGAGTAATTTGTAATTTTTAAAGTAGTTTTTAAAATAGGTAATTTTACTTTTACTCAAGTACATTTTGACACAAGTAATTTACTTCGCTACATTGGAAAACTCCCCATAACTGAGTAAAAAATAAAATGCTGAAAAAAAAAACAATTGTCTGAATTAAAAAAAATAATAGTAATAATAATTGCCACGGATGCTCGAGTGTGGAATAACGAGGCAATAACGTCCTTATGCAATGCAAAATGTGCCCCGCTGGACAGAACTGTCAGCTTTTAAAACTTCCACATCAAACCTGTGAAAGCATGTGGTGGTAAGTTATATGTATATTTTAAATTCACTGGTTAACTGTGGATTTACTTTATAAAGAACAGTAATTCCCGTTCATATGCAGCTACACACAATTGTACAACCTAAGCAAATTCTTTGACAGATTTCTGCCTTTACGTTTTTTTTAAAACAGGTTAATGGAGACGAAAGGTGTTTGTTATCCTGTATTTTAATTAATCAAGTTTAATTAAACGTGTGTTAACGCCTAAATTAATAGTATATTAAATTCACTGAAAGCTGTATGTAATGAGTCTATCGGCGCAATGTTAACAGGAGATTGAGGCGAATACAATCTAAATAGGTTTTACCTAATGATCATGGATTACATAGATCCCTTTTAGACATTAAACAACACTGAACTAAACTGGAGACATATCAAACTGCTTTGGTTAGTTAACAAGTTAGTTAGCTAGCTAATCTAGCTAACGAAGCTGCGCTACGTTTTGTGCTTAACCTGTGTCCACAAATTGAGTTCATGTTTCTGAAAGTCTTTGTGTGGAGAGAAATGCCTCATAATGTTCGCTGTGTTTATGTTCCGGTGATTTTATCACACATAGTTTGCCCTGAGTTTTGTTCTCCATGATAGCGAAGCTAAACTTTTATCAGCAGTGTTTATTACGGTTAGCGGGAGAGACGTTGTGTAGCCTGAGGTCTGTGTGCGTGGCTCAGGGGACCCGGTGTTCTGCCGAATAATGCTACCCATCGATATATGCTTCTGTACGGCACTGCGCATGCTCCGACAAACAGTTTTTTTGTATGATTTCATGTTTTAAATGATAATTCCTCAATTTTTTTTAGGGAACATTAAACAATCTACTTGAATTTTAAAAATAAAACATATAAATAGCAGTTAAAGCATAGCAGTGGCAAGTTAAAAAATGAACTGTAAAACTATAAAAATACGGTTTATAGTCGCATATATGATCATAACTTTTTAACAGTAAAGAAAAAAAAAATGAATCATAGAAACCTATTCCACTTGTTCCTGAAAATGTTCTATGGGGTGCTCTGAACAAATACTGCCTGAAAGGTCCAAATTATTATGAGGATTCATGGTTCATTTAAAAACGATTTAATTTATGATTTGTTGTACTTTTTTACATTAAATAATACTCAAAGTACATTTTAAATTGAGTACTTTTTTACTTTTACTCGTGTAGATTTTTAGATGGATACTTTAACGTTTACTTGAGTATAATTTTAGTGAAGTAAAGGTGACGTGCAGGTCATGCATCAAATACAAACCAATAGAGGGTCTGAATGGTATATGTTTATACTTGTTATCCAACCAAGCTTTCTGGATGGCGCAATTTCTGTTTTTTTATGTTGCCAGAATGAAATATGAGTAACGAGGCTATTTTAATTTAATTTAATTATTAGGGCCCGAGCACCGAAGGCGCAGGCGAAGCCTGCACCGGAGGTGCAAAGCCCTATTGTTTTTGGTCCGTTTATTATTAGGGCCCGAGCACCGAAGGCGCAGGCGAAGCCTGCACCGGAGGTGCAAAGCCCTATTGTTTTTGGTCCGTTTATTATTATTATTATTAGGGCCCGAGCACCGAAGGCGCAGGCGAAGCCTGCACCGGAGGTGCAAAGCCCTATTGTTTTTGGTCCGTTTATTAGGGCCCGAGCACCGAAGGCGCAGGCGAAGCCTGCACCGGAGGTGCAAAGCCCTATTGTTTTTGGTCCGTTTATTAGGGCCCGAGCACCGAAGGCGCAGGCGAAGCCTGCACCGGAGGTGCAAAGCCCTATTGTTTTTGGTCCGTTTATTATTATTAGGGCCCGAGCACCGAAGGCGCAGGCGAAGCCTGCACCGGAGGTGCAAAGCCCTATTGTTTTTGGTCTGTTTATTATTATTATTATTATTTATTATTTTTAAACTTTGCGCCCATTTTTGAGGCCTTTCCAATACACGAAAACTCAGGCATTTTTGCATAGGCCTCAAACTCGGCGAAAATTTTAAAGTTCCATAGAGGCTGGACTTTGGCGTGGTTCAGGAGCTCTATAGCGCCCCCAAACGTTGACATTGGCCAAGATAAAGTTTGTCCAATGTGCACCAACTTTGGTATGCTCATTGACCTCCTCATACATAACAAGAATCACTTGTTTTAATCGGACTCTGCCAAACAGGAAGTCGGCCATTTTGGCAGGAAGTCGCAAAATAAAAAGATTCCCGCTGGGTTTTGGGGGGGTTATGATGTTCAAAAACTCATAAAACTTCACACACATACTTGGCTTAGGGTGACATTTGAAATAAAATTAAAAATTCTTACATTCGTATTTCATCAGCTCTCTAGCGCCACCTTTTTTGTATGTCATCTATAGAATGCTCGAAAATTTTGACAATTGGCAGACTCAGTAATGCTTTCAAATCATTTCGAAAAATGTAATCGTTTTTCGAATAAGTAGCTAGATGACTCTACAGCGCCCCCTATTTGGTTTAGGCTAATAAATTAGCTGTAGCTGTCTCAAAATTTCTCCAATGTTCTCGATTTTTGGTACAAGCATAGATACTACGATGCCACACATAATACCCATTGGCATGTATTAGCTCTGCCCAACAGGAAGTCGGCCATATTGAAAAATAAGACATTTTTACACATTTTTCACGAACTCATTCGAACTCCTCCTAGAGTCTTCGTCAGATTACCTCTAAATTGGGTCTGGAAATGCTCCAGACATACGTGGTGCTAAATTGCGAAGGAATAGTCGATAGCTGAAACGATGACGTAATGGCGGGCAATTGATTTAATGGAGACACAACACTAAACCAAATAGAAACATTAGCATGGTCAGAATACAGCTGCTTGGAAATTCATGAAACTTGGCAAAAACATAAAAGACATCATTAAACACAGTTTCAGTGTTGATATAATTGACTCCGCCCAACAGGAAGTCGGCCATTTTGAAAAACGTGCATTTTACACACATTTTTTGCATACTTTGTCGAACTCCTCCTAGGGAATTTGTTGAATACTCTTGATATTTGTCAGCAATAAACTACTACCATCCGTGATGATAAATTGCGAAGGAATAGTCGATATCTTAAACGAGGACGAAATGGCGGACAGTTGAATTGCTGGAGATACCCTATTAAAATAGGAAGTAAATACATTCCATAAGATCTAAAAACACTTTACAAATATTGTGATAATTTTTTCATGTGTAGCTAGCGGACTCTATAGCGCCCTCACGCATTTTGGCACAGACCTCAAGCTCGGCGAAAATTTTAAAGTTCCATAGAGGCTGGACTTTGGCGTTGTTCAGGAGCTCTATAGCGCCCCCAAACGTCGGCAGTGGCCGGGATGAAGTTTGTCCAACGTGCACCAACTTTGGTACGCTCATTGACCTCCTCATAAACAACAAGAATCACTAGGTTTTATTTGACTCCGCCCAACAGGAAGTCGGCCATTTTGACAGGAAGTTGCAAAATAAAAAGTTTCCCGCTGGGTTTCGGAGTGGTTAGGATGTTTGAAAACTCCTAAATTTTTACAGAGCTATTTGGCCTTGGCCATACTTTGACCGTAAGTTGGAATTTCGTAAATTCGTCTTTCATCAGCTCTCTAGCGCCACCTATTTTATATCATATTTATGAAAAGCTCTCAGCCTCTTGATGATTGGCAGATTCAATAAGTCTTTGAAATGATTTAGGAATATTTTGTCATTTTTCTCATGTATAGCTAGAGGACTCTACAGCGCCACCTATTTTGTTTAGGCCATTAAATTAGCTGTAGCTGTCTCAAAATTTCTCCAATATTCTCGATTTTTTGCAACAACATAGAAACTATCATCCCGCACATATTACCCTTTGGCTTGTACCAGCTCCGCCCAACAGGAAGTCGGCCATTTTGAAATTTGTGGAATTTTTACACATTTTTCACGAACTCATTCAAACTCCTCCTAGAGTCTTTGTCATATTACCTCTAAATTTGGTATGGATAGGCTCCAGACATACATGGTGATAAATTGCGAAGGAATAGTCGATAGCTGAAACGATGACGTAATGGCGGACAATTAATTTAATGGAGACGCAACACTAGACCAAAGTGAAACCATGACACAGTCATAAAACAGATTATTGAAAAATCATGAAACTTGGTAAAAACACAAGAGACATCATAAGACACGTTTTTAGTATTGGAATGATTGACTCCGCCCAACAGGAAGTCGGCCATTTTGAAATATGTGCATTTTACACACATTTTTTGCATACTTTGTCGAACTCCTCCTAGGGAATTTGTTGAATACTCTTGATATTTGTCAGCAAAAAACTACTTCCATCCGTGATGATAAATTGCGAAGGAATAGTCGATATCTTAAACGAGGACGAAATGGCGGACAGTTGAACTGCTTGAGATGCCCCATTAAAACAGGAAGTGAAGACATTCTGGTGTTAGTAGGTGTTTGAGGAGGTTAAAAAGGTTGAAAACTCTCAAAAATTTACAGGCCTGCTTGAATTAAGCAGTACTTTCATCTGAAATTAAAATTTCTTGTATACATATTTCATTGGCTCTATAGCGCCACCTAGGTTTCAATGCATATTTGACATTACGGAAATACTCAAAACCTCTTGAAAATTGACAGATTGCATAAGACCTAAAAACACTTTACAAATATTTTGACAATTTTTTCATGTATAGCTAACAGACTCTACAGCGCCCCCTAATTCGTTTGTTTAATAAATTAGCTGTGGATGTGTCAAAATTTGTCTAATCTTCTCAAATTTTGGTAGGATCGTAGATAGTATGACCCCGCACATATTTGCAATTGGCTTGTATTAGCTCCGCCCAACAGGAAGTCGGCCATATTGGAATTTGTAATATTTTTACAAATTTTTCACAAACTAATTTAAACGGCTCCTAAAGTCTTTGTCAGATTACCTCTTATTTCGCTGTAAATGAACAACAGACATATTTGATGATAATTGCCAAAGGATTAGTTGATCGGTAAAACGGTGACCCAATGGCGAGCAATTGAGTCACTAGAGACGCAACACTAAACCAAAGTGAAACCATGACACGGTCAGAAAACAGATTATTGAAAATTCATGAAACTTGGCCAAAACACAAAAGACATCATTACACACATTTTCAGCATTGGTAGGACTGACTCCGCCCAACAGGAAGTCGGCCATTTTGAAATATCTGCATTTTACACACATTTTTTGTGTACATTGTCAAACTACTCCTAGCAAATTTGATGAATTCTCTTGGTATTTGGTAAAAATAAACATTGAACATATCTGATGATAAATTGTGAAGGAATAGTCGATATCTCAAACGAGGACGAAATGGCAGATGGTTGAATTTTTGAGATCCCACATCAAAACAGGAGGTGCAAACCTAGGTAATGCCAGGTGTTTTGAGGAGGTTATAACGGAGAAAAACTCACAAAATTTGACCAGCCTGCTTATCTAAGGCTGTTGTTTGATGTAGAATTAGAATTTCAAATACATGTATTTTAACAGCGCCATAGCGCCACCTGTATTTTAAATGGATATTTCACATGATTAACAGGATAGAAAACTCTTGAAAATTGGCACACTCAATAAGACCTTAAAATTACTTTTACCGGTTTCTCAGTTTGGCCCGGTACGATTTGCGCTGTTTTGCGAGGGCCCTACGTCCCCCTGTGACAGGGGGACAACTCGTTATTTTTATTTTTAAACTTCGCGCCCATTTTTGAGGCCTTTCTGATACTCGAAAACTCTTGAATTTTGGCACAGACATCAAAGCCCGTGAAAAATTTGAAATTTCACAGTTCCTGGGCTTGGGAGTTGATGGTGCAAAGCCCTATTGTTTTTGGTCCGTTTATTATTATTATTAGGGGTTCGAGCACGTAGTGCTAGAAACCCTATTGTAATTGTTCTGATTATTAGGGGTTCGAGCACGTAGTGCTAGAAACCCTATTGTAATTGTTCTGATTATTAGGGGTTCGAGCACGTAGTGCTAGAAACCCTATTGTAATTGTTCTGATTATTATTATTAGGGGTTCGAGCACGTAGTGCTAGAAACCCTATTGTAATTGTTCTGATTATTAGGGGTTCGAGCACGTAGTGCTAGAAACCCTATTGTAATTGTTCTGATTATTATTATTATTATTATTATTATTAGGGGTTCGAGCACGTAGTGCTAGAAACCCTATTGTAATTGTTCTGATTATTATTATTATTATTATTATTATTATTAGGGGTTCGAGCACGTAGTGCTAGAAACCCTATTGTAATTGTTCTGATTATTATTATTATTATTATTATTATTATTATTATTATTATTATTATTATTATTATTCTTTTTCTGCCATAGAAGTGATCGGGCAGAAGAAACCGTAAGGCCTACAGGGCTGAGACTTGGTCATATGGTAGTACTTCTCACCGCTACTCAGATTCAAAAGATGAGCCCGATCGGCCTCAAGGGGGCGCTATGGCGAAGGTCAACGCGTTAGGCCTCGTAACTGCCACGCCCTGATAGCTAGAGCAAAAATTCTTGCATTATATGATTCCTTGGTTAATGGCAAATCAAAAAGGTCAATAGAACCACTAAGCTCCGCCCACTTAGATTTTTTGCTATTTAGCATAATATGCAAAACCTACTTTTGAGAACTTGTCCTAGGGTCATTGACCAATCCTGTCATATTTGGTGTCAAACAACTCAGCAGAGTCCAAACCTCAATAATTATCAAAAAAATTGTGAAATTTGTAAACAATATGGCCGCCATATGCAAATTAATCTTACCGTGGCACACCCAAATTTACTCTAACAGCTGTAACTTTTGAATGCTTAAACCTACACTAATGCCACTTTAGACCGTTGATGCCAACATGATTCTGAGGTAGCCCGTCAATCTGTGTAGACATACGCCCCCAGGGGGCGGAGCCAAAGCTAAAAATCTGTTTCTCAGGAACCGTACAAGCTATGAAGCTCTCCTTTGGCATGTATCATCTATGGCCTATGTCCTAATGTTTTACAGAAGGAAAATTTGATATGCAAATTTTTGCGATCGTTATTAGCCAATCAGTTTCCAGCAAGCTTTTGACATGCTAAACAATGACCAATCAGGACGATACTTATACCCTACATGTATCTCAGGGCCTTCTATCATCCATTAAAATATGGCGTTGATTGGCCTCAAGGGGGCGCTATAGCAGAAAATCAGTTATATCTAAAGGTACAAGTGGCCTAGGCTTGTTATTCTTTTTTAATTGT
The DNA here is from genome assembly GCF_023375975.1 of Astyanax mexicanus. NCBI lineage: Eukaryota > Metazoa > Chordata > Actinopteri > Characiformes > Acestrorhamphidae > Astyanax > Astyanax mexicanus. The sequence goes on along the minus strand of NC_064409.1, from coordinate 29,431,799 downwards.
ATACTTTGCTGTAGCCTTTACAACTTTGTAATTACATGTATTTACCAAAAATGGAAAGATTTTCATCAGTGGCCAAAAGAGTAAAAATTGCTCTTTTCGAACTTGTCTTTAAGTCCTTAATCAATCAAAATAACTTTGGTCTTGATGCAATCTTGAGACCCTGTAGGTAAATAATTATCAAAAAAATCTTTACATTTTAACTATTTGAGGCCCATAAACCTTGATCAAACATGTACGTGAAAGCCTTTTCAGAGTTATTTGGCCAAAACTCTGTCAAAGTTTAAAACATGCCAAAACTGTTGAAGCTACTAATTAACAATGACATTTGAAGCACATTTGCCAAGTATGAGCCAAATAAGTCTTCAGTAGGCTCTACAGTGAAAAAATAACTATTTTCAATTTATTCTATTTATCGCTATTTTCCAACCTAAATGGACAGAAGACAGGAACCTTTCACCCTATCAACACACAAATTTATACACATATATAGACTGATAATCTGATCTTGATTGCAAATTTTCAGCCAAATCGGACATGTTTTGCCTCTACAACGGCTGGAAAACTACAGCGATTTTGTAGGCCTCAAGCCTGTATTATCGCTTTTTTCAAACCTAAATGGACATAAGTCAGGAACCTTTGACCCTATCGACACAGAAATTGACATACATATATAGACTGATATTGTGATCTTGATTGCAAATTTTGAGCCAAATCAGATATTTTTTGCCTCTAATATGGCCAAAGAGCAACAGCCATTTTGTAGGCCATAAGCCTGTATTATCGCTTTTTTCAAACCTAAATGGACAGAAGTCAGGAACCTTTGACCCTATCAACACACAAATTTACACACATATATATGCAGACCACTTGATCATGAGTACCAATTTGGAGCCCAATCGGACTTTTCTTCTCTTTTTAATAAATAGAAACACACTGATAGGGAATGTTCTGTCTTACTTATAGAGTGATAGATTTCCAGCAGGTTATATGTGGTCTCTTGCTGCGCTCTGGTGGTCATTTGGTGAAACAGCTACATTTGAATTATTCTAAATTAAAGCTCTGCTGAACTTATTTAATCATTTTTGTCTTGTTTAATTGAACATATTTATCCTTCTTGGTCATGCTAGTCAGCCACCTGGGTCATTCTTATTTATGCTCCACCCACTTAATTTTTTTTTAATTTGCATAATATGCAAAACCTACTTTTGAGATCTTGTCTTTGCCTCCTTGACCAATCATGACATGTTTGGTGTCAAACAGTTCAGCAGAGCTTACTCCTCAATAATTATAAAAAAAATCTTTACATTTATAAACAATATGGCCGCCATATGCAAATTAGTTTTACCATGGTGCAGTAAAATGTCTTTAACACTTATAACTTTTGAATGCTTAACCTGACACTAATACCACTTCAGTCCTTTGATCATTACATGATTCTCAGATACCCTGTGGGTTTAAGTAGACATACACCGCCCCAGGGGGCGGGGCCAATGCTCGATAGCTGTTTCTCTACAACCATACAAGCTATCAAGGTCATCCTTGCCAATTATCATCTATGGCCCATGCACTAATGGTACACCAAATGAAAATTTGATATGGACACTTTTGTGGTCACTATTAGCCAATCACATTCCAGCAAGCTTTTGACAGGCAGAATGTTTATCAGGTCAAAACTTATACACTATATATGGGTTATTTATATGCCCTTTTTATGCCTTGTGTTTTTTGAATTTAAGAACTGAAGTTGTTTCACCAAATGCCCACTAGAGTGCAGCAAGACACCACATAAAACCTGATGAACACTACAGCTCAATTTATCAATGCTTTTCAACTAGTTTACTCACACCACTCATCTAGCATTGTCATTTTGGTCTTTATGGTCACGCTGGTTACCCAGCTTGGTTATCCAGTTTGGTGATGACGGTCAACCAGCAACAGGTTTTAAGCCTAACTGGCCTCCAGGGGCCTCTTTGCCTGTGACGCTCGAACCCCGTAAATCGCCGCTTGCGGCTATATTTAGGGGTTCGAGCACGTAGTGCTAGAAACCCTATTGTAATTGTTCTGATTATTATTATTATTATTATTATTCTTATTCTTTTTCTGCCATAGAAGTGATCGGGCAGAAGAAACCGTAAGGCCTACAGGGCTGAGACTTGGTCATATGGTAGTACTTCTCACCGCTACTCAGATTCAAAAGATGAGCCCGATCGGCCTCAAGGGGGCGCTATGGCGAAGGTCAACGCGTTTGGCCCCGTAACTCCTACGCCCTGATAGCTAGAGCAAAAATTCTTGCATTATATGATTCCTTGGTTAATGGCAAATCAAAAAGGTCAATAGAACCACTAAGCTCCGCCCACTTAGATTTTTTGCTATTTAGCATAATATGCAAAACCTACTTTTGAGAACTTGTCCTAGGGTCATTGAGCAATCCTGTCATATTTGGTGTCAAACAACTCAGCAGAGTCCCAACCTCAATAATTATCAAAAAAATTGTGAAATTTGTAAACAATATGGCCGCCATATGCAAATTAATCTTACCGTGGCACACCCAAATTTACTCTAACAGCTGTAACTTTTGAATGCTTAAACCTACACTAATGCCACTTTAGAGCTTTGATGCCTACATGATTCTGAGGTAGCCCGTCAATCTGTGTAGACATACGCCTCCAGGGGGCGGAGCCAAAGCTAAAAATCTGTTTCTCAGGAACCATACAAGCTATGAAGCTCTCCTTTGGCATGTATCATCTATGGCCTATGTCCTAATGTTTCACAGAAGGAAAATTTGATATGCAAATTTTTGCGATCGTTATTAGCCAATCAGATTCCAGCAAGCTTTTGACATGCTAAACAATGACCAATCAGGACGATACTTATACCCTACATGTATCTCAGGGCCTTCTATCATCCATTAAAATATGGCGTTGATTGGCCTCAAGGGGGCGCTATAGCAGGAAATCAGTTATATCTAAAGGTACAAGTGGCCTAGGCTTGTTATTCTTTTTTAGTTGTATACTTTGCTGTAGCCTTTACAACTTTGTAATTACATGTATTTACCAAAAATGTAAAGATTTTCATCAGTGGCCAAAAGAGTAAAAATTGCTCTTTTCGAACTTGTCTTTAAGTCCTTAATCAATCAAAACAAATTTGGTCTTGATGCAATCTTGAGACCCTGTAGGTAAATAATTATCAAAAAAATCTTGACAATTTAACTACTTGAGGCCCATAAACCTTGATCAAACATGTACGTGAAAGCCTTTTCAGAGTTATTTGGCCAAAACTCTGTCAAAGTTTAAAACATGCCAAAACTGTTGAAGCTACTAATTAACAATGACATTTGAAGTACATGTGCCAAGTATGAGCCAAATAAGTCTTGAGTAGGCTCTACAGTGAAAAAATAACTATTTTCAATTTATTCTATTTATCGCTATTTTCCAACCTAAATGGACAGAAGACAGGAACCTTTCACCCTATCAACACACAAATTTATACACATATATAGACTGATAATCTGATCTTGATTGCAAAGTTTCAGCCAAATCGGACATGTTTTGCCTCTACAACGGCTGGAAAACTACAGCGATTTTGTAGGCCTCAAGCCTGTATTATCGCTTTTTTCAAATCTAAATGGACAGAAGTCAGGAACCTTAGACCCTATTGACACAGAAATTTACATACATGTATAGACTGATATTGTGATCCTGATTGCAAATTTTGAGCCAAATCAGATATTTTTTGCCTCTAATATGGCCAAAGAGCAACAGCCATTTTGTAGGCCATAAGCCTGTATCATCACTTTTTTCAAACCTAAATGGTCAGAAGTCAGGAACCTTTGACCCTATCAACACACAAATTTACATACATGTATATACAGACAACTTGATCATGAGTACCAATTTGGAGCCCAATCGGACTTTTCTTCTCTTTTTAATAAATAGAAACACACTGATAGGGAATGTTCTGTCTTTTTGATAGAGTGATAGATTTCCAGCAGGTTATATGTGGTCTCTTGCTGCGCTCTGGTGGTCATTTGGTGAAACAGCTACAGGTGAATTATTCTAAATTAAAGCTCTGCTGAACTTATTCAATCTTGCTTGTCTTGCTTAATTGAACATATTTATCCTTCTTGTTCATGCTGGTCAGCCGCCTGGGTCATTCTTGTTTATGCTCCACCCACTTAATTTTTTTTTAAATTTGCATAATATGCAAAACCTACTTTTGAGATCTTGTCCTTGGATCCTTGACAAATCATGACATGTTTGGTGTCAAACAGTTCAGCAGAGCTTACTCCATAATAATTATTTAAAAAATCTTTACATTTATAAACAATATGGCCGCCATATGCAAATGAGTTCTACCATGGTGCAGTAAAATGTCTTTAACACTTATAACTTTTCAATGCTTAACCTGACACTAATACCACTTCAGTCCTTTGATCATTACATGATTCTCAGATACCCTGTCAGTTTAAGTAGACATACACCCCCCAGGGGGCGGGGCCAATGCTCAATAGCTGTTTCTCTAGAACCATGCAAGCTATCAAGGTCATCCTAGCCAATTATCATCTATGGCCCATGCACTAATGGTACACCAAATGAAAATTTGATATGGACACTTTTGTGGTCACTATTAGCCAATCACATTCCAGCAAGCTTTTATCAGGCGGAATGTTAATCAGGTCAAAACTTATATACTATATACGGGTTATTTATATGCCCTTTTTATGCCTTGTGTTTTTTCAATTTAAGAACTGAATTTGTTTCACCAAATGCCCACTAGAGTGCAGTAAGACACCACATAAAACCTGATGAACACTACAGCTCAATTTATCAATGCTTTTCTACTAGTTTACTCACACCACTCATCTAGCATTGCCATTATGGTCTTTATGGTCAGGCTGGTCACCCAGCTTGGTTATGCTGGCCATCCAGCTTGGTCATGCTGGCCATTCACATTGGTCATTATGGTCCTGCTGGTCATTCAGCTTTGTCCTCATAGTAATGGTGGTCTTCCAGCTTGGTCATACTGGCCAACCACCTTTGCCATGCTGGTCATCCAGTTTGGTCATTATGGTCTTCCAGCTTGGTCAATATGGTCAACAAGTTTGTCATCCAGATTAGTCATGCTGGTAATCTAGCTTGGTCTTCACGGTCATGCTGGTCATCCTCATCCAGTTTGGCGATGCCGGTCAACCGGCAACATGTTTTAAGCCTAACTGGCCTCCAGGGGTCTCTTTGCCTGTAACGCTCGAACCCCGTAAATCGCCGCATGCGGCTATATTTCTTATTCTTTTTCTGCCATAGAAGTGATTGGGCAGAAGAAACCGTAAGGCCTACAGGGCTGAGACTTGGTCATATGGTAGTACTTCTCACCGCTACTCAGATTCAAAAGATGAGCCCGATCGGCCTCAAGGGGGCGCTATGGCGAAGGTCAACGCGTTTGGCCTCGTAACTCCTACGCCCTGATAGCTAGAGCAAAAATTCTTGCATTATATGATTCCTTGGTTAATGGCAAATCAAAAAGGTCAATAGAACCACTAAGCTCCGCCCACTTAGATTTTTTGCTATTTAGCATAATATGCAAAACCTACTTTTGAGAACTTGTCCTAGGGTCATTGACCAATCCTGTCATATTTGGTGTCAAACAACTCAGCAGAGTCCCAAGCTCAATAATTATCGAAAAAATTGAGAATTTTTTAAACATTATGGCCGCCATATGCAAATTAATCTTACCGTGGCACACCCAAATTTACTCTAACAGCTGTAACTTTTGAATGCTTAAACCTACACAAATGCCACTTTACAACTTTGATGCCAACATGATTCTGAGGTAGCCCGTCAATCTGTGTAGACATACGCCCCCAGGGGGCGGAGCCAAAGCTAAAAATCTGTTTCTCAGGAACCGTACAAGCTATGAAGCTCTCCTTTGGCATGTATCATCTATGGCCTATGTTCTAATGTTTTACAGAAGGAAAATTTGATATGCAAATTTTTGCAATCGTTATTAGCCAATCAGATTCCAGCAAGCTTTTGACAGGCTAAACAATGACCAATCAGGACGATACTTATACCCTACATGTATCTCAGGGCCTTCTATCATCCATTAAAATATGGCGTTGATTGGCCTCAAGGGGGCGCTATAGCAGAAAATCAGTTATATCTAAAGGTACAAGTGGCCTAGGCTTGTTATTCTTTTTAAGTTGTATACTTTGCTGTATTCTTTACAACTTTGTAATTACATATGTTTACCAAAAATACAAAGATTTTCATCAGTGGCCAAAAGAGTAAAAATTGCTCTTTTCGAACTTGTCTTTAAGTCCTTAATCAATCAAAACAAATTTGGTCTTGATGCAATCTTGAGACCCTGTAGGTAAATAATTATCAAAAAAATCTTGACATTTTAACTATTTGAGGCCCATAAACCTTGATCAAACATGTACGTGAAAGCCTTTTCAGAGTTATTTGGCCAAAACTCTGTCAAAGTTTAAAACATGCCAAAACTGTTGAAGCTACTAATTAACAATGACATTTGAAGTACATGTGCCAAGTATGAGCCAAATAAGTCGTCAGTAGGCTCTACAGTGAAAAAATAACTATTTTCAATTTATTCTATTTATCGCTTTTTTCCAACCTAAATGGACAGAAGACATGAACCTTTCACCCCATCAACACACAAATTTATACACATATATAGACTGATAATCCGATCTTGATTGCAAATTTTCAGCCAAATCGGACATGTTTTGCCTCTACAATGGCTGGAAAACTACAGCAATTTTGTAGGCCTCAAGCCTGCATTATCGCTTTTTTCAAATCTAAATGGACAGAAGTCAGGAACCTTTGACCCTATTGACACAGAAATTGACATACATATATAGACTGATATTGTGATCCTGATTGCAAATTTTGAGCCAAATCAGATATTTTTTGCCTCTAATATGGCCAAAGAGCAACAGCCATTTTGTAGGCCATAAGCCTGTATTATCACTTTTTTCAAACCTAAATGGTCAGAAGTCAGGAACCTTTGACCCTATCAACACACAAATTTACAAACATGTATATACAGACCACTTGATCATGAGTACCAATTTGGAGCCCAATCGGACTTTTCTTCTCTTTATAATAAATAGAAACACACTGATAGGGAATGTTCTGTCTTTCTGATAGAGAGATAGATTTCCAGCAGGTTATATGTGGTCTCTTGCTGCGTTCTGGTGGTCATTTGGTGAAACAGCTACAGGTGAATTATTCTAAATTAAAGCTCTGCTGAACTTATTCAATCTTGCTTGTCTTGCTTAATTGAACATATTTATCCTTCTTGTTCATGCTGGTCAGCCGCCTGGGTCATTCTTGTTTATGCTCCACCCACTTAATTTTTTTTTAAATTTGCATAGTATGCAAAACCTACTTTTGAGATCTTGTCCTTGGATCCTTGACCAATCATGACATGTTTGGTGTCAAACAGTTTAGCAGAGCTTACTCCTCAATAATTATTAAAAAAATCTTTACATTTATAAACAATATGGCCGCCATATGCAAATGAGTTCTACCATGGTGCAGTAAAATGTCTTTAACACTTATAACTTTTGAATGCTTAACCTGACACTAATACCACTTCAGTCCTTTGATCATTACATGATTCTCAGATACCCTGTCAGTTTAAGTAGACATACACCCCCCCAGGGGGCGGGGCCAATGCTCGATAGCTGTTTCTCTAGAACCATACAAGCTATCAAGGTCATCCTAGCCAATTATCATCTATGGCCCATGCACTAATGGTACACCAAATGAAAATTTGATATGGACACTTTTGTGGTCACTATTAGCCAATCACATTCCAGCAAGCTTTTAACAGGCGGAATGTTAATCAGGTCAAAACTTATATACTATATACGGGTTATTTATATGCCCTTTTTATGCCTTGTGTTTTTTCAATTTAAGAACTGAATTTGTTTCACCAAATGCGCACTAGAGTGCAGTAAGACACCACATAAAACCTCACTGTAAAAAATAAAACCGTAAAAAAACGGTCAAATTACTGGCAGCAGCGGCTGCCAAACAAAAACCCTAAAATTAAAGTAAAATACTTTCATTCATATGAAGTGCAAAACCAGTAGATTCACATGCATTTTCATTAAATGTTTCACACACATACACCAGTATTTTACAGTTTTTCAGAGCATATTTACAATTAAATTTCTTCAATAAAGTGATTTTGATCAACGTTCTGCAGGGAAAAAAACTGTTATTTTACAGTTTTTCAGAGCATATTTACAATTAAATTTCTTCAATAAAGCAATTTCAATCAATGTTCTGCAGGGAAAAACTGTTATTTTACCTTTTTTTAACTAACTTCATTGTCTTTCAAGTTGTGAGCTGTATGATTCACAAATTAATGTGTATTTGATTCATTCAGTGACATTCAGTGACAAACTGTATGATATTTTCAGAATTTCTTTATTAACAGGCTCTCTGCTCATTTAAAGCAATAAAAAGTGCTCAGAGAGTGAAACCACTTATATTAGCACAGTCTAAAACCCAGCCAGGTGGATAAAACTGCTATGAAACTACATCATGGTGAGCCCTCTAAACTGAACATCTAATTAACATAGCCACGCCCCACAGACAGTTGTTTTTTTTTAAGGTATATTTTCTTTTACATAAAAGAAAGAAAAAAACGTTTTATTTCTATGGTTATTTTCTGTTTGTTTTTTTTGTTTTTAACAATGAATAAAAAATAAATAAATAAATAAACCTTACAATTATGAAGAAAAACACTGAGTTGTTGGGAAAGAAATAAACCTTTAAATAATAACACACACATATAATTACATATAATAATAAGTAATTTTACATACATATCTATATAACTTAAGAACATGGAAAAATACCATAAAAATAATATAGCAATATAGCCCTAAAAATAAGAGTTTTAACCGTAATCTCTCATTAATGTCATAATATGTAAAATTAGAACAGGGGCTTGTAATTAACAGAAAATGTCTGTAATTTGACAGAATTAGACTGCAGTAAAAGAAAAGGGATAAATAGTGTAAACATTTAGAGTTATTTTCTGTAAAAATATGATTTTTTTTTACAGTGCTGATGAACACTACAGCTCAATTTATCAATGCTTTTCAACTAGTTTACTCACACCACTCATCTAGCATTGCCATTATGGTCTTTATGGTCACGCTGGTCACCCAGCTTGGTTATGCTGGCCATCCAGCTTGGTCATGCTGGCCATTCACATTGGTCATTATGGTCCTGCTGGTCATTCAGCTTTGTCCTCATAGTAATGGTGGTCTTCCAGCTTGGTCATACTGGCCAACCACCTTTGCCATGCTGGTCATCCAGTTTGGTCATTATGGTCTTCCAGCTTGGTCAATATGGTCAACAAGTTTGTCATCCAGATTAGTCATGCTGGTAATCTAGCTTGGTCTTCACGGTCATGCTGGTCATCCTCATCCAGTTTAGCGATGCCGGTCAACCGGCAACATGTTTTAAGCCTAACTGGCCTCCAGGGGTCTCTTTGCCTGTAACGCTCGAACCCCGTAAATCGCCGCTTGCGGCTATATTTAGGGGTTCGAGCACGTAGTGCTAGAAACCCTATTGTAATTGTTCTGATTATTATTAGGGGTTCGAGCACGTAGTGCTAGAAACCCTATTGTAATTGTTCTGATTATTAGGGGTTCGAGCACGTAGTGCTAGAAACCCTATTGTAATTGTTCTGATTATTAGGGGTTCGAGCACGTAGTGCTAGAAACCCTATTGTAATTGTTCTGATTATTATTATTATTATTATTATTAGGGGTTCGAGCACGTAGTGCTAGAAACCCTATTGTAATTGTTCTGATTATTATTAGGGGTTCGAGCACGTAGTGCTAGAAACCCTATTGTAATTGTTCTGATTATTATTATTATTATTATTATTATTATTATTATTCTTATTCTTTTTCTGCCATAGAAGTGATCGGGCAGAAGAAACCGTAAGGCCTACAGGGCTGAGACTTGGTCATATGGTAGTACTTCTCACCGCTACTCAGATTCAAAAGATGAGCCAAATCGGCCTCAAGGGGGCGCTATGGCGAAGGTCAACGCGTTAGGCCTCGTAACTGCCACGCCCTGATAGCTAGAGCAAAAATTCTTGCATTATATGATTCCTTGGTTAATGGCAAATCAAAAAGGTCAATAGAACCACTAAGCTCCGCCCACTTAGATTTTTTGCTATTTAGCATAATATGCAAAACCTACTTTTGAGAACTTGTCCTAGGGTCATTGAGCAATCCTGTCATATTTGGTGTCAAACAACTCAGCAGAGTCCCAACCTCAATAATTATCAAAAAAATTGTGAAATTTGTAAACAATATGGCCGCCATATGCAAATTAATCTTACCGTGGCACACCCAAATTTACTCTAACAGCTGTAACTTTTGAATGCTTAAACCTACACTAATGCCACTTTAGAGCTTTGATGCCTACATGATTCTGAGGTAGCCCGTCAATCTGTGTAGACATACGCCTCCAGGGGGCGGAGCCAAAGCTAAAAATCTGTTTCTCAGGAACCATACAAGCTATGAAGCTCTCCTTTGGCATGTATCATCTATGGCCTATGTCCTAATGTTTCACAGAAGGAAAATTTGATATGCAAATTTTTGCGATCGTTATTAGCCAATCAGATTCCAGCAAGCTTTTGACATGCTAAACAATGACCAATCAGGACGATACTTATACCCTACATGTATCTCAGGGCCTTCTATCATCCATTAAAATATGGCGTTGATTGGCCTCAAGGGGGCGCTATAGCAGGAAATCAGTTATATCTAAAGGTACAAGTGGCCAAGGCTTGTTATTCTTTTTTAGTTGTATACTTTGCTGTAGCCTTTACAACTTTGTAATTACATGTATTTACCAAAAATGTAAAGATTTTCATCAGTGGCCAAAAGAGTAAAAATTGCTCTTTTCGAACTTGTCTTTAAGTCCTTAATCAATCAAAACAAATTTGGTCTTGATGCAATCTTGAGACCCTGTAGGTAAATAATTATCAAAAAAATCTTGACAATTTAACTACTTGAGGCCCATAAACCTTGATCAAACATGTACGTGAAAGCCTTTTCAGAGTTATTTGGCCAAAACTCTGTCAAAGTTTAAAACATGCCAAAACTGTTGAAGCTACTAATTAACAATGACATTTGAAGTACATGTGCCAAGTATGAGCCAAATAAGTCTTGAGTAGGCTCTACAGTGAAAAAATAACTATTTTCAATTTATTCTATTTATCGCTATTTTCCAACCTAAATGGACAGAAGACAGGAACCTTTCACCCTATCAACACACAAATTTATACACATATATAGACTGATAATCTGATCTTGATTGCAAAGTTTCAGCCAAATCGGACATGTTTTGCCTCTACAACGGCTGGAAAACTACAGCGATTTTGTAGGCCTCAAGCCTGTATTATCGCTTTTTTCAAATCTAAATGGACAGAAGTCAGGAACCTTAGACCCTATTGACACAGAAATTTACATACATGTATAGACTGATATTGTGATCCTGATTGCAAATTTTGAGCCAAATCAGATATTTTTTGCCTCTAATATGGCCAAAGAGCAACAGCCATTTTGTAGGCCATAAGCCTGTATTATCGCTTTTTTCAAGCCTAAATGGACAGAAGTCAGGAACCTTTGACCCTATCAACACACAAATTTACACAAATATATATACAGACAACTTGATCATGAGTACCAATTTGGAGCCCAATCGGACTTTTCTTCTCTTTTTAATAAATAGAAACACACTGATAGGGAATGTTCTGTCTTTTTGATAGAGTGATAGATTTCCAGCAGGTTATATGTGGTCTCTTGCTGCGCTCTGGTGGTCATTTGGTGAAACAGCTACAGGTGAATTATTCTAAATTAAAGCTCTGCTGAACTTATTCAATCTTGCTTGTCTTGCTTAATTGAACATATTTATCCTTCTTGTTCATGCTGGTCAGCCGCCTGGGTCATTCTTGTTTATGCTCCACCCACTTAATTTTTTTTTAAATTTGCATAATATACAAAACCTACTTTTGAGATCTTGTCCTTGGATCCTTGACCAATCATGACATGTTTGGTGTCAAACAGTTCAGCAGAGTTTACTCCTCAATAATTATTAAAAAAATCTTTACATTTATAAACAATATGGCCGCCATATGCAAATGAGTTCTACCATGGTGCAGTAAAATGTCTTTAACACTTATAACTTTTGAATGCTTAACCTGACACTAATACCACTTCAGTCCTTTGATCATTACATGATTCTCAGATACCCTGTCAGTTCAAGTAGACATACACCCCCCCCCAGGGGGCGGGGCCAATGCTCGATAGCTGTTTCTCTAGAACCATACAAGCTATCAAGGTCATCCTAGCCAATTATCATCTATGGCCCATGCACTAATGGTACACCAAATGAAAATTTGATATGGACACTTTTGTGGTCACTATTAGCCAATCACATTCCAGCAAGCTTTTAACAGGTGGAATGTTAATCAGGTCAAAACTTATATACTATATACGGGTTATTTATATGCCCTTTTTATGCCTTGTGTTTTTTCAATTTAAGAACTGAATTTGTTTCACCAAATGCCCACTAGAGTGCAGTAAGACACCACATAAAACCTGATGAACACTACAGCTCAATTTATCAATGCTTTTCAACTAGTTTACTCACACCACTCATCTAGCATTGCCATTATGGTCTTTATGGTCACGCTGGTCACCCAGCTTGGTTATGCTGGCCATCCAGCTTGGTCATGCTGGCCATTCACATTGGTCATTATGGTCCTGCTGGTCATTCAGCTTTGTCCTCATAGTAATGGTGGTCTTCCAGCTTGGTCATACTGGCCAACCACCTTTGCTATGCTGGTCATCCAGTTTGGTCATTATGGTCTTCCAGCTTGGTCAATATGGTCAACAAGTTTGTCATCCAGATTAGTCATGCTGGTAATCTTCACGGTCATGCTGGTCATCCTCATCCAGTTTGGCGATACCGGTCAACCGGCAACATGTTTTAAGCCTAACTGGCCTCCAGGGGTCTCTTTGCCTGTAACGCTCGAACCCCGTAAATCGCCGCTTGCGGCTATATTTATTATTATTATTATTATTATTATTATTCTTATTCTTTTTCTGCCATAGAAGTGATTGGGCAGAAGAAACCGTAAGGCCTACAGGGCTGAGACTTGGTCATATGGTAGTACTTCTCACCGCTACTCAGATTCAAAAGATGAGCCCGATCGGCCTCAAGGGGGCGCTATGGCGAAGGTCAACGCGTTTGGCCTCGTAACTCCTACGCCCTGATAGCTAGATCAAAAATTCTTGCATTATATGATTCCTTGGTTAATGGCAAATCAAAAAGGTCAATAGAACCACTAAGCTCCGCCCACTTAGATTTTTTGCTATTTAGCATAATATGCAAAACCTACTTTTGAGAACTTGTCCTAGGGTCATTGACCAATCCTGTCATATTTGGTGTCAAACAACTCAGCAGAGTCCCAACCTCAATAATTATCAAAAAAATTGTGAAATTTGTAAACAATATGGCCGCCATATGCAAATTAATCTTACCGTGGCACACCCAAATTTACTCTAACAGCTGTAACTTTTGAATGCTTAAACCTACACTAATGCCACTTTAGACCTTTGATGCCAACATGATTCTGAGGTAGCCCGTCAATCTGTGTAGACATACGCCTCCAGGGGGCGGAGCCAAAGCTAAAAATCTGTTTCTCAGGAACCGTACAAGCTATGAAGCTCTCCTTTGGCATGTATCATCTATGGCCTATGTCCTAATGTTTTACAGAAGGAAAATTTGATATGCAAATTTTTGCGATCGTTATTAGCCAATCAGTTTCCAGCAAGCTTTTGACATGCTAAACAATGACCAATCAGGACGATACTTATACCCTACATGTATCTCAGGGCCTTCTATCATCCATTAAAATATGGCGTTGATTGGCCTCAAGGGGGCGCTATAGCAGAAAATCAGTTATATCTAAAGGTACAAGTGGCCTAGGCTTGTTATTCTTTTTTAGTTGTATACTTTGCTGTAGCCTTTACAACTTTGTGATTACATGTATTTACCAAAAATGCAAAGATTTTCATCAGTGGCCAAAAGAGTAAAAATGGCTCTTTTCGAACTTGTCTTTAAGTCCTTAATCAATCAAAACAAATTTGGTCTTGATGCAATCTTGATACCCTGTAGGTAAATAATTATCAAAAAAATCTTGACAATTTAACTACTTGAGGCCCATAAACCTTGATCAAACATGTACGTGAAAGCCTTTTCAGAGTTATTTGGCCAAAACTCTGTCAAAGTTTAAAACATGCCAAAACTGTTGAAGCTACTAATTAACAATGACATTTGAAGCACATGTGCCAAGTATGAGCCAAATAAGTCTTCAGTAGGCTCTACAGTGAAAAAATAACTATTTTCAATTTATTCTATTTATCGCTATTTTCCAACCTAAATGGACAGAAGACAGGAACCTTTCACCCTATCAACACACAAATTTATACACATATATAGACTGATAATTTGATCTTGATTGCAAATTTTCAGCCAAATCGGACATGTTTTGCCTCTACAACGGCTGGAAAACTACAGCTATATTGTAGGCCTCAAGCCTGTATTATCGCTTTTTTCAAATCTAAATGGACAGAAGTCAGGAACCTTAGACCCTATTGACACAGAAATTGACATACATGTATAGACTGATATTGTGATCCTGATTGCAAATTTTGAGCCAAATCTGATATTTTTTGCCTCTAATATGGCCAAAGAGCAACAGCCATTTTGTAGGCCATAAGCCTGTATTATCACTTTTTTCAAACCTAAATGGTCAGAAGTCAGGAACCTTTGACCCTATCGACACACAAATTTACATACATGTATATACAGACCACTTGATCATGAGTACCAATTTGGAGCCCAATCGGACTTTTCTTCTCTTTTTAATAAATAGAAACACACTGATAGGGAATGTTCTGTCTTTCTGTTAGAGTGATAGATTTCCAGCAGGTTATATGTGGTCTCTTGCTGCGCTCTGGTGGTCATTTGGTGAAACAGCTACAGGTGAATTATTCTAAATTAAAGCTCTGCTGAACTTATTCAATCTTGCTTGTCTTTCTTAATTGAACATCTCTATCCTTCTTGTTCATGATGTTCAGCCGCCTGGGTCATTCTTGTTTATGCTCCACCCACTTAATTTTTTTTTAAATTTGCATAATATGCAAAACCTACTTTTGAGATCTTGTCCTTGGATCCTTGACCAATCATGACATGTTTGGTGTCAAACAGTTCAGCAGAGCTTACTCCTCAATAATTATTAAAAAAATCTTTACATTTATAAACAATATGGCCGCCATAAGCAAATGAGTTCTACCATGGTGCAGTAAAATGTCTGTAACACTTATAACTTTTGAATGCTTAACCTGACACTAATACCACTTCAGTCCTTTGATCATTACATGATTCTTAGATACCCTGTCAGTTTAAGTAGACATACACCCCTACGGGGCGGGGCCAATGCTCGATAGCTGTTTCTCTAGAACCATACAAGCTATCAAGGTCATCCTAGCCAATTATCATCTATGGCCCATGCACTAATGGTACACCAAATGAAAATTTGATATGGACACTTTTGTGGTCACTATTATCCAATCACATTCCAGCAAGCTTTTAACAGGCGGAATGTTAATCAGGTCAAAACTTATATACTATATACGGGTTATTTATATGCCCTTTTTATGCCTTGTGTTTTTTCAATTTAAGAACTGAATTTGTTTCACCAAATGCGCACTAGAGTGCAGTAAGACACCACATAAAACCTGATGAACACTACAGCTCAATTTATCAATGCTTTTCAACTAGTTTACTCACACCACTCATCTAGCATTGCCATTATGGTCTTTATGGTCACGCTGGTCACCCAGCTTGGTCATGCTGGCCATTCACATTGGTCATTATGGTCCTGCTGGTCATTCAGCTTTGTCCTCATAGTAATGGTGGTCTTCCAGCTTGGTCATACTGGCCAACAACCTTTGCCATGCTGGTCATCCAGTTTGGTCATTATGGTCTTCCAGCTTGGTCAATATGGTCAACAAGTTTGTCATCCAGATTAGTCATGCTGGTAATCTAGCTTGGTCTTCACAGTCATGCTGGTCATCCTCATCCAGTTTGGCGATGCCGGTCAACCGGCAACATGTTTTAAGCCTAACTGGCCTCCAGGGGTCTCTTTGCCTGTAACGCTCGAACCCCGTAAATCGCCGCTTGCGGCTATATTTATTATTATTATTATTATTATTATTATTATAGTTCTTATTCTTTTTCTGCCATAGAAGTGATTGGGCAGAAGAAACCGTAAGGCCTACAGGGCTGAGACTTGGTCATATGGTAGTACTTCTCACCGCTACTCAGATTCAAAAGATGAGCCCGATCGGCCTCAAGGGGGCGCTATGGCGAAGGTCAACGCGTTTGGCCTTGTAACTCCTACGCCCTGATAGCTAGAGCAAAAGTTCTTGCATTATATGATTCCTTGATTAATGGCAAATCAAAAAGGTCAATAGAACCACTAAGCTCCGCCCACTTAGATTTTTTGCTATTTAGCATAATATGCAAAACCTACTTTTGAGAACTTGTCCTAGGGTCATCGACCAATCCTGTCATATTTGGTGTCAAACAACTCAGCAGAGTCCCAACCTCAATAATTATCGAAAAAAATTTGAAATTTGTAAACAATATGGCCGCCATATGCAAATTAATCTTACCGTGGCACACCCAAATTTACTCTAACAGCTGTAACTTTTGAATGCTTAAACCTACACTAATGCCACTTTAGACCTTTGATGCCAACATGATTCTGAGGTAGCCCCTCAATCTGTGTAGACATACGCCCCCAGGGGGCGGAGCCAAAGCTAAAAATCTGTTTCTCAGGAACCGTACAAGCTATGAAGCTCTCCTTTGGCATGTATCATCTATGGCCTATGTCCTAATGTTTCACAGAAGGAAAATTTGATATGCAAATTTTTGCGATCGCTATTAGCCAATCACCTTCCAGCAAGCTTTTGACATGCTAAACAATGACCAATCAGGACGATACTTATACCCTACATGTATATGAGGGCCTTCTATCATCCATTAAAATATGGCGTTGATTGGCCTCAAGGGGGCGCTATAGCAGAAAATCAGTTATATCTAAAGGTACAAGTGGCCTAGGCTTGTTATTCTTTTTTTGTTGTATACTTTGCTGTAGTCTTTACAACTTTGTAATTACATGTGTTTACCAAAAATGCAAAGATTTTCATCAGTGGCCAAAAGAGTGAAAATTGCTCTTTTCGAACTTGTCTTTAAGTCCTTAATCAATCAAAACAAATTTGGTCTTGATGCAATCTTGAGACCCTGTAGGTAAATAATTATCAAAAAAATCTTGACATTTTAACTATTTGAGGCCCATAAACCTTGATCAAACATGTACGTGAAAGCCTTTTCAGAGTTATTTGGCCAAAACTCAGTGAAAGTTTAAAATATGCCAAAACTGTTGAAGCTACTAATTAACAATGACATTTGAAGCACATGTGCCAAGTATGAGCCAAATAAGTCTTCAGTAGGCTCTACAGTGACAAATTAACTATTTTCAATTTATTCTATTTATCGCTATTTTCCAACCTAAATGGACAGAAGACAGGAACCTTTCACCCTATCAACACACAAATTTATACACATATATAGACTGATAATCTGATCTTGATTGCAAATTTTCAGCCAAATCGGACATGTTTTGCCTGTACAACGGCTGGAAAACTACAGCGATTTTGTAGGCCTCAAGCCTGTATTATCGCTTTTTTCAAATCTAAATGGACAGAAGTCAGGAACCTTTGACCCTATTGACACAGAAATTGACATACATATATAGACTGATATTGTGATCTTGATTGCAAATTTGGAGCCAAATCAGATATTTTTTGCCTCTAATATGGCCAAAGAGCAACAGCCATTTTGTAGGCCATAAGCCTGTATTATTACTTTTTTCAAACCTAAATGATCAGAAGTCAGGAACCTTTGACCCTATCAACACACAAATTTACATACATGTATATAAAGACCACTTGATCATGAGTACCAATTTGGAGCTCAATCGGACTTTTCTTCTCTTTTTAATAAATAGAAACACACTGATAGGGAATGTTCTGTCTTTCTGATAGAGTGATAGATTTCCAGCAGGTTATATGTGGTCTCTTGCTGCGCTCTGGTGGTCATTTGGTGAAACAGCTACAGGTGAATTATTCTAAATTAAAGCTCTACTGAACTTATTCAATCTTGCTTGTCTTGCTTAATTGAACATATTTATCCTTCTTGTTCATGCTGGTCAGCCGCCTGGGTCATTCTTGTTTATGCTCCACCCACTTAATTTTTTTTTTTAATTTGCATAATATGCAAAACCTACTTTTGAGATCTTGTCCTTGGATCCTTGACCAATCATGACATGTTTGGTGTCAAACAGTTCAGCAGAGCTTACTACTCAATAATTATTAAAAAAATCTTTACATTTATAAACAATATGGCCGCCATATGCAAATGAGTTCTACCATGGTGCAGTAAAATGTCTTTAACACTTATAACTTTTGAATGCTTAACCTGACACTAATACCACTTCAGTCCTTTGATCATTACATGATTCTCAGATACCCTGTCAGTTTAAGTAGACATACACCCCCAGGGGGCGGGGCCAATGCTCGATAGCTGTTTCTCTAGAACCATACAAGCTATCAAGGTCATCCTAGCCAATTATCATCTATGGCCCATGCACTAATGGTACACCAAATGAAAATTTGATATGGACACTTTTGTGGTCACTATTAGCCAATCACATTCCAGCAAGCTTTTAACAGGCGGAATGTTAATCAGGTCAAAACTTATATACTATATACAGGTTATTTATATGCCCTTTTTATGCCTTGTGTTTTTTCAATTTAAGAACTGAATTTGTTTCACCAAATGCCCACTAGAGTGCAGTAAGACACCACATAAAACCTGATGAACACTACAGCTCAATTTATCAATGCTTTTCAACTAGTTTACTCACACCACTCATCTAGCATTGCCATTATGGTCTTTATGGTCACGCTGGTCACCCAGCTTGGTTATGCTGGCCATCCAGCTTGGTCATGCTGGCCATTCTCATTGGTCATTATGGTCCTCCCGGTCATTCAGCTTTGTCCTCATAGTAATGGTGGTCTTCCAGCTTGGTCATACTGGCCAACCACCTTTGCCATGCTGGTCATCCAGTTTGGTCACTATGGTCTTCCAGCTTGGTCAATATGGTCAACAAGTTTGTCATCCAGATTAGTCATGCTGGTAATCTAGCTTGGTCTTCACGGTCATGCTGGTCATCCTCATCCAGTTTGGCGATGCCGGTCAACCGGCAACATGTTTTCAGCCTAACTGGCCTCCAGGGGTCTCTTTGCCTGTAACTCTCGAACCCCGTAAATCGCCGCTTGCGGCTATATTTAGGGGTTCGAGCACGTAGTGCTAGAAACCCTATTGTAATTGTTCTGATTATTAGGGGTTCGAGCACGTAGTGCTAGAAACCCTATTGTAATTGTTCTGATTATTATTATTATTATTATTATTAGGGGTTCGAGCACGTAGTGCTAGAAACCCTATTGTAATTGTTCTGATTATTATTATTATTAGGGGTTCGAGCACGTAGTGCTAGAAACCCTATTGTAATTGTTCTGATTATTATTATTATTATTATTATTATTATTATTATTCTTATTCTTTTTCTGCCATAGAAGTGATCGGGCAGAAGAAACCGTAAGGCCTACAGGGCTGAGACTTGGTCATATGGTAGTACTTCTCACCGCTACTCAGATTCAAAAGATAAGCCAAATCGGCCTCAAGGGGGCGCTATGGCGAAGGTCAACGCGTTAGGCCTCGTAACTGCCACGCCCTGATAGCTAGAGCAAAAATTCTTGCATTATATGATTCCTTGGTTAATGGCAAATCAAAAAGGTCAATAGAACCACTAAGCTCCGCCCACTTAGATTTTTTGCTATTTAGCATAATATGCAAAACCTACTTTTGAGAACTTGTCCTAGGGTCATTGAGCAATCCTGTCATATTTGGTGTCAAACAACTCAGCAGAGTCCCAACCTCAATAATTATCAAAAAAATTGTGAAATTTGTAAACAATATGGCCGCCATATGCAAATTAATCTTACCGTGGCACACCCAAATGTACTCTAACAGCTGTAACTTTTGAATGCTTAAACCTACACTAATGCCACTTTAGAGCTTTGATGCCTACATGATTCTGAGGTAGCCCGTCAATCTGTGTAGACATACGCCTCCAGGGGGCGGAGCCAAAGCTAAAAATCTGTTTCTCAGGAACCATACAAGCTATGAAGCTCTCCTTTGGCATGTATCATCTATGGCCTATGTCCTAATGTTTCACAGAAGGAAAATTTGATATGCAAATTTTTGCGATCGTTATTAGCCAATCAGATTCCAGCAAGCTTTTGACATGCTAAACAATGACCAATCAGGACGATACTTATACCCTACATGTATCTCAGGGCCTTCTATCATCCATTAAAATATGGCGTTGATTGGCCTCAAGGGGGCGCTATAGCAGGAAATCAGTTATATCTAAAGGTACAAGTGGCCTAGGCTTGTTATTCTTTTTTAGTTGTATACTTTGCTGTAGCCTTTACAACTTTGTAATTACATGTATTTACCAAAAATGTAAAGATTTTCATCAGTGGCCAAAAGAGTAAAAATTGCTCTTTTCGAACTTGTCTTTAAGTCCTTAATCAATCAAAACAAATTTGGTCTTGATGCAATCTTGAGACCCTGTAGGTAAATAATTATCAAAAAAATCTTGACAATTTAACTACTTGAGGCCCATAAACCTTGATCAAACATGTACGTGAAAGCCTTTTCAGAGTTATTTGGCCAAAACTCTGTCAAAGTTTAAAACATGCCAAAACTGTTGAAGCTACTAATTAACAATGACATTTGAAGTACATGTGCCAAGTATGAGCCAAATAAGTCTTGAGTAGGCTCTACAGTGAAAAAATAACTATTTTCAATTTATTCTATTTATCGCTATTTTCCAACCTAAATGGACAGAAGACAGGAACCTTTCACCCTATCAACACACAAATTTATACACATATATAGACTGATAATCTGATCTTGATTGCAAAGTTTCAGCCAAATCGGACATGTTTTGCCTCTACAACGGCTGGAAAACTACAGCGATTTTGTAGGCCTCAAGCCTGTATTATCGCTTTTTTCAAATCTAAATGGACAGAAGTCAGGAACCTTTGACCCTATTGACACAGAAATTTACATACATGTATAGACTGATATTGTGATCCTGATTGCAAATTTTGAGCCAAATCAGATATTTTTTGCCTCTAATATGGCCAAAGAGCAACAGCCATTTTGTAGGCCATAAGCCTGTATCATCACTTTTTTCAAACCTAAATGGTCAGAAGTCAGGAACCTTTGACCCTATCAACACACAAATTTACATACATGTATATACAGACAACTTGATCATGAGTACCAATTTGGAGCCCAATCGGACTTTTCTTCTCTTTTTAATAAATAGAAACACACTGATAGGGAATGTTCTGTCTTTTTGATAGAGTGATAGATTTCCAGCAGGTTATATGTGGTCTCTTGCTGCGCTCTGGTGGTCATTTGGTGAAACAGCTACAGGTGAATTATTCTAAATTAAAGCTCTGCTGAACTTATTCAATCTTGCTTGTCTTGCTTAATTGAACATATTTATCCTTCTTGGTCATGCTGGTCAGCCACCTGGGTCATTCTTGTTTATGCTCCACCCAATTTGTTTTTTTTTAATTTGCATAATATGCAAAACCTACTTTTGAGAACTTGTCTTTGCCTCCTTGTCCAATCATGACATGTTTGGTGTCAAAAAGTTCAGCAGAGCTTACTCCTCAATAATTATTAAACAAAATCTTTACATTTATAAACAATATGGCCACCATATGCAAATTAGTTTTTCCATGGTGCAGTAAAATGTCTTTAACACTTATAACTTTTGAATGCTTAACCTGAAACTAATACCACTTCAGTCCTTTGATCATTACATGACTCTCAGATACCCTGTCAGTTTAAGTAGACATACACCCCCAGGGGGCGGAGCCAATGCTCGATAGCTGTTTCTCTAGAACCATACAAGCTATCAAGGTCATCCTTGCCAATTATCATCTATGGCCCATGCACTAATGGTACACCAAATGAAAATTTGATATGGACAATTTTTGTGGTCACTATAAGCCAATCGCATTCCAGTAAGCTTTTGACAGGCTAAATGTTAATCAGGTCAAAACTTATACACTATTATTGATATTATTGGTTATTGATATGTGCCCTTTTATGCCTCACTGCTAGGCTCTCCGAATGCCCACTAGAGTGCAGCAAGAGACCACATAAAACCTGCTGAACACTACAGCACAATTTATCAATGCATTTCAACTAGTTTACTCACACCACTCATCTAGCATTGTCATTATGGTCTTTATGGTCACGCTGTTCACCTAGCTTGGTTATGCTGCCCAACCAGCTAGGTAATTCTGGTCATTCACATTGGTCATTATGGTCCTGCTGGTCATTCAGCTTTGTCATTATAGCAATGCTGGTCATCCAGCTTGGTCATACTGGCCAAACACCTTTGCCATGCTGGTCATCCAGTTTGGTGATGCCGGTCAACCAGCAACATGTTTTAAGCCTAACTGGCCTCCAGGGGCCTCTTTGACTGTAACGCTCGAACCCCGTAAATCGCCGCTTGCGGCTATATTTATTATTATTATTCTTATTCTTTTTCTGCCATAGAAGTGATCGGGCAGAAGAAACCGTAAGGCCTACAGGGCTGAGACTTGGTCATATGGTAGTACTTCTCACCGCTACTCAGATTCAAAAGATGAGCCCGATCGGCCTCAAGGGGGCGCTATGGCGAAGGTCAACGCGTTAGGCCTCGTAACTGCCACGCCCTGATAGCTAGAGCAAAAATTCTTGCATTATATGATTCCTTGGTTAATGGCAAATCAAAAAGGTCAATAGAACCACTAAGCTCCGCCCACTTAGATTTTTTGCTATTTAGCATAATATGCAAAACCTACTTTTGAGAACTTGTCCTAGGGTCATTGACCAATCCTGTCATATTTGGTGTCAAACAACTCAGCAGAGTCCCAACCTCAATAATTATCAAAAAAATTGTGAAATTTGTAAACAATATGGCCGCAATATGCAAATTAATCTTACCGTGGCACACCCAAATTTACTCTAACAGCTGTAACTTTTGAATGCTTAAACCTACACTAATGCCACTTTAGACCGTTGATGCCAACATGATTCTGAGGTAGCCCGTCAATCTGTGTAGACATACGCCCCCAGGGGGCGGAGCCAAAGCTAAAAATCTGTTTCTCAGGAACCGTACAAGCTATGAAGCTCTCCTTTGGCATGTATCATCTATGGCCTATGTCCTAATGTTTTACAGAAGGAAAATTTGATATGCAAATTTTTGCGATCGTTATTAGCCAATCAGTTTCCAGCAAGCTTTTGACATGCTAAACAATGACCAATCAGGACGATACTTATACCCTACATGTATCTCAGGGCCTTCTATCATCCATTAAAATATGGCGTTGATTGGCCTCAAGGGGGCGCTATAGCAGAAAATCAGTTATATCTAAAGGTACAAGTGGCCTAGGCTTGTTATTCTTTTTTAGTTGTATACTTTGCTGTAGCCTTTACAACTTTGTAATTACATATGTTTACCAAAAATGCAAAGATTTTCATCAGTGGCCAAAAGAGTAAAAATTGCTCTTTTCGAACTTGTCTTTAAGTCCTTAATCAATCAAAACAAATTTGGTCTTGATGCAATCTTGAGACCCTGTAGGTAAATAATTATCAAAAAAATCTTGACATTTTAACTATTTGAGGCCCATAAACCTTGATCAAACATGTACGTGAAAGCCTTTTCAGAGTTATTTGGCCAAAACTCTGTCAAAGTTTAAAACATGCCAAAACTGTTGAAGCTACTAATTAACAATGACATTTGAAGCACATGTGCCAAGTATGAGCCAAATAAGTCTTCAGTAGGCTCTACAGTGAAAAAATAACTATTTTCAATTTATTCTATTTATCGCTATTTTCCAACCTAAATGGACAGAAGACAGGAACCTTTCACCCTATCAACACACAAATTTATACACATATATAGACTGATAATCTGATCTTGATTGCAAATTTTCAGCCAAATCGGACATGTTTTGCTTCTACAACGGCTGGAAAACTACAGCGATTTTGTAGGCCTCAAGCCTGTGTTATCGCTTTTTTCAAACCTAAATGGACAGAAGTCAGGAACCTTTGACCCTATTGACACAGAAATTGACATACATATATAGACTGATATTGTGATCTTGATTGCAAATTTTGAGCCAAATCAGATATTTTTTGCCTCTAATATGGCCAAAGAGCAACAGCCATTTTGTAGGCCATAAGCCTGTATTATCGCTTTTTTCAAGCCTAAATGGACAGAAGTCAGGAACCTTTGACCCTATCAACACACAAATTTACACACATATATATACAGACCACTTGATCATGAGAACCAATTTTGAGCCCAATCAGACTTTTCCTCTCTTTGTAATAAATAGAAACACACTGATAGGGAATGTTCTGTCTTACTTATAGAGTGATAGATTTCCAGCAGGTTATATGTGGTCTCTTGCTGCGCTCTGGTGGTCATTTGGTGAAACAGCTACAGGTGAATTATTCTAAATTAAAGCTCTGCTGAACTTATTTAATCTTGCTTGTCTTGCTTAATTGAACATATTTATCCTTCTTGGTCATGCTACTCAGCCACCTGGGTCATTCTTGTTTATGTTCCACCGACTTAATTTTTTTTTTATTTGCATAATATGCAAAACTTACTTTTGAGATCTTGTCCTTGGATCCTTGACCAATCATGACATGTTTGGTGTCAAACAGTTCAGCAGAGCTTACTCCTCAATAATTATTAAAAAAATCTTTACATTTATAAACAATATGGCCGCCATATGCAAATGAGTTCTACCATGGTGCAGTAAAATGTCTTTAACACTTATAACTTTTGAATGCTTAACCTGACACTAATACCACTTCAGTCCTTTGATCATTACATGATTCTCAGATACCCTGTCAGTTCAAGTAGACATACACCCCCAGGGGGCGGGGCCAATGCTCAATAGCTGTTTCTCTAGAACCATACAAGCTATCAAGGTCATCCTAGCCAATTATCATCTATGGCCCATGCACTAATGGTACACCAAATGAAAATTTGATATGGACACTTTTGTGGTCACTATTAGCCAATCACATTCCAGCAAGCTTTTAACAGGCGGAATGTTAATCAGGTCAAAACTTATATACTATATACGGGTTATTTATATGCCCTTTTTATGCCTTGTGTTTTTTCAATTTAAGAACTGAATTTGTTTCACCAAATGCCCACTAGAGTGCAGTAAGACACCACATAAAACCTGATGAACACTACAGCTCAATTTATCAATGCTTTTCAACTAGTTTACTCACACCACTCATCTAGCATTGCCATTATGGTCTTTATGGTCACGCTGGTCACCCAGCTTGGTTATGCTGGCCATCCAGCTTGGTCATGCTGGCCATTCACATTGGTCATTATGGTCCTGCTGGTCATTCAGCTTTGTCCTCATAGTAATGGTGGTCTTCCAGCTTGGTCATACTGGCCAACCACCTTTGCCATGCTGGTCATCCAGTTTGGTCATTATGGTCTTCCAGCTTGGTCAATATGGTCAACAAGTTTGTCATCCAGATTAGTCATGCTGGTAATCTAGCTTGGTCTTCACGGTCATGCTAGTCATCCTCATCCAGTTTGGCGATGCCGGTCAACCGGCAACATGTTTTAAGCCTAACTGGCCTCCAGGGGTCTCTTTGCCTGTAACGCTCGAACCCCGTAAATCGCCGCTTGCGGCTATATTTATTATTATTATTATAGTTCTTATTCTTTTTCTGCCATAGAAGTGATTGGGCAGAAGAAACCGTAAGGCCTACAGGGCTGAGACTTGGTCATATGGTAGTACTTCTCACCGCTACTCAGATTCAAAAGATGAGCCCGATCGGCCTCAAGGGGGCGCTATGGCGAAGGTCAACGCGTTTGGCCTCGTAACTCCTACGCCCTGATAGCTAGAGCAAAAATTCTTGCATTATATGATTCCTTGGTTAATGGCAAATCAAAAAGGTCAATAGAACCACTAAGCTCCGCCCACTTAGATTTTTTGCTATTTAGCATAATATGCAAAACCTACTTTTGAGAACTTGTCCTAGGGTCATTGACCAATCCTGTCATATTTGGTGTCAAACAACTCAGCAGAGTCCCAACCTCAATAATTATCGAAAAAATTGTGAAATTTGTAAACAATATGGCCGCCATATGCAAATTAATCTTACCGTGGCACACCCAAATTTACTCTAACAGCTGTAACTTTTGAATGCTTAAACCTACACTAATGCCACTTTACAACTTTGATGCCAACATGATTCTGAGGTAGCTTGTCAATCTGTGTAGACATACGCCCCCAGGGGGCGGAGCCAAAGCTAAAAATCTGTTTCTCAGGAACCGTACAAGCTATGAAGCTCTCCTTTGGCATGTATCATCTATGGCCTTTGTCCTAATGTTTTACAGAAGGAAAATTTGATATGCAAATTTTTGCAATCGTTATTAGCCAATCAGATTCCAGCAAGCTTTTGCCAGGCTAAACAATAACCAATCAGGACGATACTTATACCCTACATGTATCTCAGGGCCTTCTATCATCCATTAAAATATGGCGTTGATTGGCCTCAAGGGGGCGCTATAGCAGAAAATCAGTTATATCTAAAGGTACAAGTGGCCTAGGCTTGTTATTCTTTTTTAGTTGTATACTTTGCTGTAGCCTTTACAACTTTGTAATTACATATGTTTACCAAAAATGCAAAGATTTTCATCAGTGGCCAAAAGAGTAAAAATTGCTCTTTTCGAACTTGTCTTTAAGTCCTTAATCAATCAAAACAAATTTGGTCTTGTTGCAATCTGGAGACCCTGTAGGTAAATAATTATCAAAAAAATCTTGACATTTTAACTATTTGAGGCCCATAAACCTTGATCAAACATGTACGTGAAAGCCTTTTCAGAGTTATTTGGCCAAATCTCTGTCAAAGTTTAAAACATGCCAAAACTGTTGAAGCTACTAATTAACAATGACATTTGAAGTACATGTGCCAAGTATGAGCCAAATAAGTCTTCAGTAGGCTCTACAGTGAAAAAATAACTATTTTCAATTTATTCTATTTATCGCTATTTTCCAACCTAAATGGACAGAAGACAGGAACCTTTCACCCTATCAACACACAAATTTATACACATATATAGACTGATAATCTGATCTTGATTGCAAATTTTCAGCCAAATCGGACATGTTTTGCCTCTACAACGGCTGGAAAACTACAGCGATTTTGTAGGCCTCAAGCCTGTATTATCGCTTTTTTCAAACCTAAATGGACAGAAGTCAGGAACCTTTGACCCTATTGACACAGAAATTGACATACATATATAGACTGATATTGTGATCTTGATTGCAAATTTTGAGCCAAATCAGATATTTTTTGCCTCTAATATGGCCAAAGAGCAACAGCCATTTTGTAGGCCATAAGCCTGTATTATCGCTTTTTTCAAGCCTAAATGGACAGAAGTCAGGAACCTTTGACCCTTTCAACACACAAATTTACACACATATATATACAGACCACTTGATCATGAGAACCAATTTTGAGCCCAATCGGACTTTTCCTCTCTTTGTAATAAATAGAAACACACTGATAGGGAATGTTCTGTCTTACTTATAGAGTGATAGATTTCCAGCAGGTTATATGTGGTCTCTTGCTGCGCTCTGGTGGTCATTTGGTGAAACAGCTACAGGTGAATTATTCTAAATTAAAGCTCTGCTGAACTTTTTTAATCTTGCTTGTCTTGCTTAATTGAACATATTTATCTTTCTTGGTCATGCTACTCAGCCACCTGGGTCATTCTTGTTTATGTTCCACCCACTTATTTTTTTTTTTATTTGCATAATATGCAAAACTTACTTTTGAGATCTTGTCCTTGGATCCTTGACCAATCATGACATGTTTGGTGTCAAACAGTTCAGCAGAGCTTACTCCTCAATAATTATTAAAAAAATCTTTACATTTATAAACAATATGGCCGCCATATGCAAATGAGTTCTACCATGGTGCAGTAAAATGTCTTTAACACTTATAACTTTTGAATGCTTAACCTAACACTAATACCACTTCAGTCCTTTGATCATTACATGATTCTCAGATACCCTGTGAGTTTAAGTACACATACACCCCCAGGGGGCGGGGCCAATGCTCGATAGCTGTTTCTCTAGAACCATACAAGCTATCAAGGTCATCCTAGCCAATTATCATCTATGGCCCATGCACTAATGGTACACCAAATGAAAATTTGATATGGACACTTTTGTGGTCACTATTAGCCAATCACATTCCAGCAAGCTTTTAACAGGCGGAATGTTAATCAGGTCAAAACTTATATACTATATACGGGTTATTTATATGCCCTTTTTATGCCTTGTGTTTTTTCAATTTAAGAACTGAATTTGTTTCACCAAATGCGCACTAGAGTGCAGTAAGACACCACATAAAACCTGATGAACACTACAGCTCAATTTATCAATGCTTTTCAACTAGTTTACTCACACCACTCATCTAGCATTGCCATTATGGTCTTTATGGTCACGCTGGTCACCCAGCTTGGTTATGCTGGCCATCCAGCTTGGTCATGCTGGCCATTCACATTGGTCATTATGGTCCTGCTGGTCATTCAGCTTTGTCCTCATAGTAATGGTGGTCTTCCAGCTTGGTCATACTGGCCAACCACCTTTGCCATGCTGGTCATCCAGTTTGGTCATTATGGTCTTCCAGCTTGGTCAATATGGTCAACAAGTTTGTCATCCAGATTAGTCATGCTGGTAATCTAGCTTGGTCTTCACGGTCATGCTGGTCATCCTCATCCAGTTTGGCGATGCCGGTCAACCGGCAACATGTTTTAAGCCTAACTGGCCTCCAGGGGTCTCTTTGCCTGTAACGCTCGAACCCCGTAAATCGCCGCTTGCGGCTATATTTATTAGGGGTTCGAGCACGTAGTGCTAGAAACCCTATTGTAATTGTTCTGATTATTATTAGGGGTTCGAGCACGTAGTGCTAGAAACCCTATTGTAATTGTTCTGATTATTATTATTATTATTATTAGGGGTTCGAGCACGTAGTGCTAGAAACCCTATTGTAATTGTTCTGATTATTATTATTATTATTATTATTATTATTATTATTCTTATTCTTTTTCTGCCATAGAAGTGATTGGGCAGAAGAAACCGTAAGGCCTACAGGGCTGAGACTTGGTCATATGGTAGTACTTCTCACCGCTACTCAGATTCAAAAGATGAGCCCGATCGGCCTCAAGGGGGCGCTATGGCGAAGGTCAACGCGTTAGGCCTCGTAACTGCCACGCCCTGATAGCTAGAGCAAAAATTCTTGCATTATATGATTCCTTGGTTAATGGCAAATCAAAAAGGTCAATAGAACCACTAAGCTCCGCCCACTTAGATTTTTTGCTATTTAGCATAATATGCAAAACCTACTTTTGAGAACTTGTCCTAGGGTCATTGACCAATCCTGTCATATTTGGTGTCAAACAACTCAGCAGAGTCCCAACCTCAATAATTATCAAAAAAATTGTGAAATTTGTAAACAATATGGCCGCCATATGCAAATTAATCTTACCGTGGCACACCCAAATTTACTCTAACAGCTATAACTTTTGAATGCTTAAACCTACACTAATGCCACTTTAGACCGTTGATGCCAACATGATTCTGAGGTAGCCCGTCAATCTGTGTAGACATACGCCCCCAGGGGACGGAGCCAAAGCTAAAAATCTGTTTCTCAGGAACCGTACAAGCTATGAAGCTCTCCTTTGGCATGTATCATCTATGGCCTATGTCCTAATGTTTTACAGAAGGAAAATTTGATATGCAAATTTTTGCGATCGTTATTAGCCAATCAGTTTCCAGCAAGCTTTTGACATGCTAAACAATGACCAATCAGGACGATACTTATACCCTACATGTATCTCAGGGCCTTCTATCATCCATTAAAATATGGCGTTGATTGGCCTCAAGGGGGCGCTATAGCAGAAAATCAGTTATATCTAAAGGTACAAGTGGCCTAGGCTTGTTATTATTTTTTAGTTGTATACTTTGCTGTAGCCTTTACAACTTTGTAATTACATGTATTTACCAAAAATGGAAAGATTTTCATCAGTGGCCAAAAGAGTAAAAATTGCTCTTTTCGAACTTGTCTTTAAGTCCTTAATCAATCAAAATAACTTTGGTCTTGATGCAATCTTGAGACCCTGTAGGTAAATAATTATCAAAAAAATCTTGACATTTTAACTATTTGAGGCCCATAAACCTTGATCAAACATGTACGTGAAAGCCTTTTCAGAGTTATTTGGCCAAAACTCTGTCAAAGTTTAAAACATGCCAAAACTGTTGAAGCTACTAATTAACAATGACATTTGAAGCACATTTGCCAAGTATGAGCCAAATAAGTCTTCAGTAGGCTCTACAGTGAAAAAATAACTATTTTCAATTTATTCTATTTATCGCTATTTTCCAACCTAAATGGACAGAAGACAGGAACCTTTCACCCTATCAACACACAAATTTATACACATATATAGACTGATAATCTGATCTTGATTGCAAATTTTCAGCCAAATCGGACATGTTTTCCCTCTACAACGGCTGGAAAACTACAGCGATTTTGTAGGCCTCAAGCCTGTATTATCGCTTTTTTCAAACCTAAATGGACATAAGTCAGGAACCTTTGACCCTATCGACACAGAAATTGACATACATATATAGACTGATATTGTGATCTTGATTGCAAATTTTGAGCCAAATCAGATATTTTTTGCCTCTAATATGGCCAAAGAGCAATAGCCATTTTGTAGGCCATAAGCCTGTATTATCGCTTTTTTCAAACCTAAATGGACAGAAGTCAGGAACCTTTGACCCTATCAACACACAAATTTACACACATATATATGCAGACCACTTGATCATGAGTACCAATTTGGAGCCCAATCGGACTTTTCTTCTCTTTTTAATAAATAGAAACACACTGATAGGGAATGTCCTGTCTTACTTATAGAGTGATAGATTTCCAGCAGGTTATATGTGGTCTCTTGCTGCGCTCTGGTGGTCATTTGGTGAAACAGCTACATTTGAATTATTCTAAATTAAAGCTCTGCTGAACTTATTTAATCATTTTTGTCTTGCTTAATTGAACATATTTATCCTTCTTGGTCATGCTAGTCAGCCACCTGGGTCATTCTTATTTATGCTCCACCCACTTAATTTTTTTTAATTTGCATAATATGCAAAACCTACTTTTGAGATCTTGTCTTTGCCTCCTTGACCAATCATGACATGTTTGGTGTCAAACAGTTCAGCAGAGCTTACTCCTCAATAATTATAAAAAAAAATCTTTACATTTATAAACAATATGGCCGCCATATGCAAATTAGTTTTACCATGGTGCAGTAAAATGTCTTTAACACTTATAACTTTTGAATGCTTAACCTGACACTAATACCACTTCAGTCCTTTGATCATTACATGATTCTCAGATACCCTGTGAGTTTAAGTAGACATACACCCCCCCAGGGGGCGGGGCCAATGCTCGATAGCTGTTTCTCTACAACCATACAAGCTATCAAGGTCATCCTTGCCAATTATCATCCATGGCCCATGCACTAATGGTACACCAAATGAAAATTTGATATGGACACTTTTGTGGTCACTATTAGCCAATCACATTCCAGCAAGCTTTTGACAGGCAGAATGTTTATCAGGTCAAAACTTATACACTATATATGGGTTATTTATATGCCCTTTTTATGCCTTGTGTTTTTTGAATTTAAGAACTGAAGTTGTTTCACCAAATGCCCACTAGAGTGCAGCAAGACACCACATAAAACCTGATGAACACTACAGCTCAATTTATCAATGCTTTTCAACTAGTTTACTCACACCACTCATCTAGCATTGTCATTTTGGTCTTTATGGTCACGCTGGTTACCCAGCTTGGTTATCCAGTTTGGTGATGCCGGTCAACCAGCAACAGGTTTTAAGCCTAACTGGCCTCCAGGGGCCTCTTTGCCTGTGACGCTCGAACCCCGTAAATCGCCGCTTGCGGCTATATTTATTAGGGGTTCGAGCACGTAGTGCTAGAAACCCTATTGTAATTGTTCTGATTATTATTATTATTATTATTATTATTATTATTATTCTTATTCTTTTTCTGCCATAGAAGTGATCGGGCAGAAGAAACCGTAAGGCCTACAGGGCTGAGACTTGGTCATATGGTAGTACTTCTCACCGCTACTCAGATTCAAAAGATGAGCCCGATCGGCCTCAAGGGGGCGCTATGGCGAAGGTCAACGCGTTAGGCCTCGTAGCTGCCACGCCCTGATAGCTAGAGCAAAAATTCTTGCATTATATGATTCCTTGGTTAATGGCAAATCAAAAAGGTCAATAGAACCACTAAGCTCCGCCCACTTAGATTTTTTGCTATTTAGCATAATATGCAAAACCTACTTTTGAGAACTTGTCCTAGGGTCATTGACCAATCCTGTCATATTTGGTGTCAAACAACTCAGCAGAGTCCCAACCTCAATAATTATCAAAAAAATTGTGAAATTTGTAAACAATATGGCCGCCATATGCAAATTAATCTTACCGTGGCACACCCAAATTTACTCTAACAGCTGTAACTTTTGAATGCTTAAACCTACACTAATGCCACTTTAGACCGTTGATGCCAACATGATTCTGAGGTAGCCCGTCAATCTGTGTAGACATACGCCCCCAGGGGGCGGAGCCAAAGCTAAAAATCTGTTTCTCAGGAACCGTACAAGCTATGAAGCTCTCCTTTGGCATGTATCATCTATGGCCTATGTCCTAATGTTTTTCAGAAGGAAAATTTGATATGCAAATTTTTGCGATCGTTATTAGCCAATCAGTTTCCAGCAAGCTTTTGACATGCTAAACAATGACCAATCAGGACGATACTTATACCCTACATGTATCTCAGGGACTTCTATCATCCATTAAAATATGGCTTTGATTGGCCTCAAGGGGGCGCTATAGCAGAAAATCAGTTATATCTAAAGGTACAAGTGGCCTAGGCTTGTTATTCTTTTTTAGTTGTATACTTTGCTGTAGCCTTTACAACTTTGTAATTACATGTATTTACCAAAAATGTAAAGATTTTCATCAGTGGCCAAAAGAGTAAAAATTGCTCTTTTCGAACTTGTCTTTAAGTCCTTAATCAATCAAAATAACTTTGGTCTTGATGCAATCTTGAGACCCTGTAGGTAAATAATTATCAAAAAAATCTTGACATTTTAACTATTTGAGGCCCATAAACCTTGATCAAACATGTACGTGAAAGCCTTTTCAGAGTTATTTGGCCAAAACTCTGTCCAAGATTAAAACATGCCAAAACCGTTGAAGCTACTAATTAACAATGACATTTGAAGCACATTTGCCAAGTATGAGCCAAATAAGTCTTCAGTAGGCTCTACAGTGAAAAAATAACTATTTTCAATTTATTCTATTTATCGCTATTTTCCAACCTAAATGGACAGAAGACAGGAACCTTTCACCCTATCAACACACAAATTTACACACATATATAGACTGATAATCTGATCTTGATTGCAAATTTTCAGCCAAATCGGACATGTTTTCCCTCTACAACGGCTGGAAAACTACAGCGATTTTGTAGGCCTCAAGCCTGTATTATCGCTTTTTTCAAACCTAAATGGACATAAGTCAGGAACCTTTGACCCTATCGACACAGAAATTGACATACATATATAGACTGATATTGTGATCTTGATTGCAAATTTTGAGCCAAATCAGATATTTTTTGCCTCTAATATGGCCAAAGAGCAACAGCCATTTTGTAGGCCATAAGCCTGTATTATCGCTTTTTTCAAACCTAAATGGACAGAAGTCAGGAACCTTTGACCCTATCAACACACAAATTTACACACATATATATGCAGACCACTTGATCATGAGTACCAATTTGGAGCCCAATCGGACTTTTCTTCTCTTTTTAATAAATAGAAACACACTGATAGGGAATGTTCTGTCTTACTTATAGAGTGATAGATTTCCAGCAGGTTATATGTGGTCTCTTGCTGCGCTCTGGTGGTCATTTGGTGAAACAGCTACATTTGAATTATTCTAAATTAAAGCTCTGCTGAACTTATTTAATCATTTTTGTCTTGCTTAATTGAACATATTTATCCTTCTTGGTCATGCTAGTCAGCCACCTGGGTCATTCTTATTTATGCTCCACCCACTTAATTTTTTTTTAATTTGCATAATATGCAAAACCTACTTTTGAGATCTTGTCTTTGCCTCCTTGACCAATCATGACATGTTTGGTGTCAAACAGTTCAGCAGAGCTTACTCCTCAATAATTATAAAAAAAAATCTTTACATTTATAAACAATATGGCCGCCATATGCAAATTAGTTTTACCATGGTGCAGTAAAATGTCTTTAACACTTATAACTTTTGAATGCTTAACCTGACACTAATACCACTTCAGTCCTTTGATCATTACATGATTCTCAGATACCCTGTGGGTTTAAGTAGACATACACCGCCCCAGGGGGCGGGGCCAATGCTCGATAGCTGTTTCTCTACAACCATACAAGCTATCAAGGTCATCCTTGCCAATTATCATCTATGGCCCATGCACTAATGGTACACCAAATGAAAATTTGATATGGACACTTTTGTGGTCACTATTAGCCAATCACATTCCAGCAAGCTTTTGACAGGCAGAATGTTTATCAGGTCAAAACTTATACACTATATATGGGTTATTTATATGCCCTTTTTATGCCTTGTGTTTTTTGAATTTAAGAACTGAAGTTGTTTCACCAAATGCCCACTAGAGTGCAGCAAGACACCACATAAAACCTGATGAACACTACAGCTCAATTTATCAATGCTTTTCAACTAGTTTACTCACACCACTCATCTAGCATTGTCATTTTGGTCTTTATGGTCACGCTGGTTACCCAGCTTGGTTATCCAGTTTGGTGATGACGGTCAACCAGCAACAGGTTTTAAGCCTAACTGGCCTCCAGGGGCCTCTTTGCCTGTGACGCTCGAACCCCGTAAATCGCCGCTTGCGGCTATATTTATTATAGTTCTTATTCTTTTTCTGCCATAGAAGTGATTGGGCAGAAGAAACCGTAAGGCCTACAGGGCTGAGACTTGGTCATATGGTAGTACTTCTCACCGCTACTCAGATTCAAAAGATGAGCCCGATCGGCCTCAAGGGGGCGCTATGGCGAAGGTCAACGCGTTTGGCCTCGTAACTCCTACGCCCTGATAGCTAGAGCAAAAATTCTTGCATTATATGATTCCTTGGTTAATGGCAAATCAAAAAGGTCAATAGAACCACTAAGCTCCGCCCCCTTAGATTTTTTGCTATTTAGCATAATATGCAAAACCTACTTTTGAGAACTTGTCCTAGGGTCATTGACCAATCCTGTCATATTTGGTGTCAAACAACTCAGCAGAGTCCCAACCTCAATAATTATCGAAAAAATTGTGAAATTTGTAAACAATATGGCCGCCATATACAAATTAATCTTACCGTAGCACACCCAAATTTACTCTAACAGCTGTAACTCTTGAATGCTTAAACCTACACTAATGCCACTTTACAACTTTGATGCCAACATGATTCTGAGGTAGCCCGTCAATCTGTGTAGACATACGCCCCCAGGGGGCGGAGCCAAAGCTAAAAATCTGTTTCTCAGGAACCGTACAAGCTATGAAGCTCTCCTTTGGCATGTATCATCTATGGCCTATGTCCTAATGTTTTACAGAAGGAAAATTTGATATGCAAATTTTTGCGATCGTTATTAGCCAATCAGATTCCAGCAAGCTTTTGACAGGCTAAACAATGACCAATCAGGACGATACTTATACCCTACATGTATCTCAGGGCCTTCTATCATCCATTAAAATATGGCGTTGATTGGCCTCAAGGGGGCGCTATAGCAGAAAATCAGTTATATCTAAAGGTACAAGTGGCCTAGGCTTGTTATTCTTTTTTAGTTGTATACTTTGCTGTAGCCTTTACAACTTTGTAATTACATGTATTTACCAAAAATGCAAAGATTTTCATCAGTGGCCAAAAGAGTAAAAATTGCTCTTTTCGAACTTGTCTTTAAGTCCTTTATCAATCAAAACAAATTTGGTCTTGATGCAATCCTGAGACCCTGTAGGTAAATAATTATCAAAAAAATCTTGACATTTTAACTATTTGAGGCCCATAAACCTTGATCAAACATGTACATGAAAGCCTTTTCAGAGTTATTTGGCCCAAACTCTGTCAAAGTTTAAATCATGCCAAAACTGTTGAAGCTACTAATTAAGAATGACATTGGAAGCACATGTGCCAAGTATGAGCCAAATAAGTCTTCAGTAGGCTCTACAGTGAAAAAATAACTATTTTCAATTTATTCTATTTATCGCTATTTTCCAACCTAAATGGACAGAAGACAGGAACCTTTCACCCTATCAACACACAAATTTATACACATATATAGACTGATAATCCGATCTTGATTGCAAATTTTCAGCCAAATCGGACATGTTTTGCCTCTACAACGGCTGGAAAACTACAGCGATTTTGTAGGCCTCAAGCCTGTATTATCGCTTTTTTCAAATCTAAATGGACAGAAGTCAGGAACCTTTAACCCTATCGACACAGAAATTGACATACATATATAGACTGATGTTGTGATCTTGATTGCAAATTTTGAGCCAAATCAGATATTTTTTGCCTCTAATATGGCCAAAGAGCATCAGCCATTTTGTAGGCCATAAGCCTGTATTATCACTTTTTTCAAACCTAAATGGTCAGAAGTCAGGAACCTTTGACCCTATCAACACACAAATTTACATACATGTATATACAGACCACTTGATCATGAGTACCAATTTGGAGCCCAATCGGACTTTTCTTCTCTTTTTAATAAATAGAAACACACTGATAGGGAATGTTCTGACTTGCTTATAGAGTGATAGATTTCCAGCAGGTTATATGTGGTCTCTTGCTGCGCTCTGGTGGTCATTTGGTGAAACAGCTACAGGTGAATTATTCTAAATTAAAGCTCTGCTGAACTTAATTAATCTTGCTTGTCTTGCTTAATTGAACATCTTTATCCTTCTTGGTCATGCTGCTCAGCCACCTGGGTCATTCTTGTTTATGCTCCACCCACTTAATTTTTTTTTAAATTAGCATAATATGCAAAACCTACTTTTGACATCTTTCCCTTGCCTCCTTGACCAATCATGACATGTTTGGTGTCAAACAATTTAGCAGAGCTTGCTCCTCAATAATTATTTAATAAATCTTTACATTTGTAAACAATATGGCCGCCATATGCAAATTAGTTCTACCACAGTGCAGTAAAATGTCTTTAACACTTATAACTTTTGAATGCTTAACCTGACACTAATACCACTTCAGTCCTTTGATCATTACATGATTCTCAGATACCCTGTCAGTTTAAGTAGACATACACCCCCCCAGGGGGCGGAGCCAATGCTCGATAGCTGTTTCTCTAGAACCATACAAGCTATTAAGGTCGTCCTTGCCAATTATCATCTATGGCCCATGCACTAATGGTACACCAAATGAAAATTTGATATGGACACTTTTGTAGTCACTATTAGCCAATCACATTCCAGCAAGCTTTTAACAGGCTGAATGTTAATCAGGTCAAAACTTATGTACTATTATTGATATTATTGGTTATTAATATGTGCCCTTGTCATGCCTCACTGCTAGGCTCTCCGAATGCCCACTAGAGTGCAGCAAGAGACCCCATAAAACCTGCTGAACACTACAGCTCAATTTATCAATGCATTTCAACTAGTTTTCTCACACCACTCATCTAGCATTGTCATTATGGTCTTTATGGTCACGCTGGTCACCTAGCTTGGTTATGCTGCCCATCCAGCTAGGTCATTCTGGTCATTCACATTGGTCATTATGGTCCTGCTGGTCATTCAGCTTTGTCATCATAGCAATGCTGGTCATCCAGCTTGGTCATACTGGCCAAACACCTTTGCCATGCTGGTCATCCAGTTTGGTGATGCCAGTCAACCAGCAACATGTTTTAAGCCTAACTGGCCTCCAGGGGCCTCTTTGTCTGTAACGCTCGAACCCCGTAAATCGCCGCTTGCGGCTATATTTAGGGGTTCGAGCACGTAGTGCTAGAAACCCTATTGTAATTGTTCTGATTATTATTAGGGGTTCGAGCACGTAGTGCTAGAAACCCTATTGTAATTGTTCTGATTATTATTATTATTATTATTAGGGGTTCGAGCACGTAGTGCTAGAAACCCTATTGTAATTGTTCTGATTATTATTATTATTATTATTATTATTATTATTATTCTTATTCTTTTTCTGCCATAGAAGTGATCGGGCAGAAGAAACCGTAAGGCCTACAGGGCTGAGACTTGGTCATATGGTAGTACTTCTCACCGCTACTCAGATTCAAAAGATGAGCCCGATCGGCCTCAAGGGGGCGCTATGGCGAAGGTCAACGCGTTAGGCCTCGTAACTGCCACGCCCTGATAGCTAGAGCAAAAATTCTTGCATTATATGATTCCTTGGTTAATGGCAAATCAAAAAGGTCAATAGAACCACTAAGCTCCGCCCACTTAGATTTTTTGCTATTTAGCATAATATGCAAAACCTACTTTTGAGAACTTGTCCTAGGGTCATTGACCAATCCTGTCATATTTGGTGTCAAACAACTCAGCAGAGTCCAAACCTCAATAATTATCAAAAAAATTGTGAAATTTGTAAACAATATGGCCGCCATATGCAAATTAATCTTACCGTGGCACACCCAAATTTACTCTAACAGCTGTAACTTTTGAATGCTTAAACCTACACTAATGCCACTTTAGACCGTTGATGCCAACATGATTCTGAGGTAGCCCGTCAATCTGTGTAGACATACGCCCCCAGGGGGCGGAGCCAAAGCTAAAAATCTGTTTCTCAGGAACCGTACAAGCTATGAAGCTCTCCTTTGGCATGTATCATCTATGGCCTATGTCCTAATGTTTTACAGAAGGAAAATTTGATATGCAAATTTTTGCGATCGTTATTAGCCAATCAGTTTCCAGCAAGCTTTTGACATGCTAAACAATGACCAATCAGGACGATACTTATACCCTACATGTATCTCAGGGCCTTCTATCATCCATTAAAATATGGCGTTGATTGGCCTCAAGGGGGCGCTATAGCAGAAAATCAGTTATATCTAAAGGTACAAGTGGAC
Source organism: Astyanax mexicanus (assembly GCF_023375975.1). NCBI lineage: Eukaryota > Metazoa > Chordata > Actinopteri > Characiformes > Acestrorhamphidae > Astyanax > Astyanax mexicanus. The sequence goes on along the minus strand of NC_064409.1, from coordinate 29,392,172 downwards.
TAGGCTTGTTATTCTTTTTTAGTTGTATACTTTGCTGTAGCCTTTACAACTTTGTAATTACATGTGTTTACCAAAAATGCAAAGATTTTCATCAGTGGCCAAAAGAGTAAAAATTGCTCTTTTCGAACTTGTCTTTAAGTCCTTAATCAATCAAAACAAATTTGGTCTTGATGCAATCTTGAGACCCTGTAGGTAAATAATTATCAAAAAAATCTTGACATTTTAACTATTTGAGGCCCATAAACCTTGATCAAACATGTACGTGAAAGCCTTTTCAGAGTTATTTGGCCAAAACTCTGTCAAAGTTTAAAACATGCCAAAACTGTTGAAGCTACTAATTAACAATAACATTTGAAGTACATGTGCCAAGTATGAGCCAAATAAGTCTTCAATAGGCTCTACAGTGAAAAAATAACTATTTTCAATTTATTCTATTTATCGCTATTTTCCAACTTAAATGGACAGAAGACAGGAACCTTTCACCCTATCAACACACAAATTTATACACATATATAGACTGATAATCTGATCTTGATTGCAAATTTTCAGCCAAATCGGACATGTTTTGCCTCTACAACGGCTGGAAAACTACAGCGATTTTGTAGGCCTCAAGCCTGTATTATCGCTTTTTTCAAACCTAAATGGACAGAAGTCAGGAACCTTTGACCCTATTGATACAGAAATTGACACACATATATAGAGTGATATTGTGATCTTGATTGCAAATTTTGAGCCAAATCAGATATTTTTTGCCTCTAATATGGCCAAAGAGCAACAGCCATTTTGTAGGCCATAAGCCTGTATTATCACTTTTTTCAAACCTAAATGGTCAGAAGTCAGGAACCTTTGACCCTATCAACACACAAATTTACATACATGTATATACAGACCACTTGATCATGATTACCAATTTGGAGCCCAATCGGACTTTTCTTCTCTTTTTAATAAATAGAAACACACTGATAGGGAATGTTCTGTCTTACTTATAGAGTGATAGATTTCCAGCAGGTTATATGTGGTCTCTTGCTGCGCTCTGGTGGTCATTTGGTGAAACAGCTACAGGTGAATTATTCTAAATTAAAGCTCTGCTGAACTTATTCAATCTTGCTTGTCTTGCTTAATTGAACATATTTATCCTTCTTGTTCATGCTGGTCAGCCACCTGGGTCATTCTTGTTTATGCTCCACCCACTTAATTTTTTTTTTAATTTGCATAATATGCAAAACTTACTTTTGAGATCTTGTCCTTGGATCCTTGACCAATCATGACATGTTTGGTGTCAAACAGTTCAGCAGAGCTTACTCCTCAATAATTATTAAAAAAATCTTTACATTTATAAACAATATGGCCGCCATATGCAAACGAGTTCTACCATGGTGCAGTAAAACGCTTTAACACTTATAACTTTTGAATGCTTAACCTGACACTAATACCACTTCAGTCCTTTGATCATTACATGATTCTCAGATACCCTGTCAGTTTAAGTAGACATACACCCCCCCAGGGGGCGGGGCCAATGCTCGATAGCTGTTTCTCTAGAACCATACAAGCTATCAAGGTCATCCTAGCCAATTATCATCTATGGCCCATGCACTAATGGTACACCAAATGAAAATTTGATATGGACACTTTTGTGGTCACTATTAGCCAATCACATTCCAGCAAGCTTTTAACAGGCGGAATGTTAATCAGGTCAAAACTTATATACTATATACGGGTTATTTATATGCCCTTTTTATGCCTTGTGTTTTTTTCAATTTAAGAACTGAATTTGTTTCACCAAATGCGCACTAGAGTGCAGTAAGACACCACATAAAACCTGATGAACACTACAGCTCAATGTATCAATGCTTTTCAACTAGTTTACTCACACCACTCATCTAGCATTGCCATTATGGTCTTTATGGTCACGCTGGTCACCCAGCTTGGTTATGCTGGCCATCCAGCTTGGTCATGCTGGCCATTCACATTGGTCATTATGGTCCTGCTGGTCATTCAGCTTTGTCCTCATAGTAATGGTGGTCTTCCAGCTTGGTCATACTGGCCAACCACCTTTGCCATGCTGGTCATCCAGTTTGATCATTATGGTCTTCCAGCTTGGTCAATATGGTCAACAAGTTTGTCATCCAGATTAGTCATGCTGGTAATCTAGCTTGGACTTCACGGTCATGCTGGTCATCCTCATCCAGTTTGGCGATGCCGGTCAACCGGCAACATGTTTTAAGCCTAACTGGCCTCCAGGGGTCTCTTTGCCTGTAACGCTCGAACCCCGTAAATCGCCGCTTGCGGCTATATTTAGGGGTTCGAGCACGTAGTGCTAGAAACCCTATTGTAATTGTTCTGATTATTATTATTATTATTATTAGGGGTTCGAGCACGTAGTGCTAGAAACCCTATTGTAATTGTTCTGATTATTATTATTATTATTATTAGGGGTTCGAGCACGTAGTGCTAGAAACCCTATTGTAATTGTTCTGATTATTATTATTATTATTATTATTATTAGGGGTTCGAGCACGTAGTGCTAGAAACCCTATTGTAATTGTTCTGATTATTATTATTATTATTATTATTATTATTATTATTCTTATTCTTTTTCTGCCATAGAAGTGATCGGGCAGAAGAAACCGTAAGGCCTACAGGGCTGAGACTTGGTCATATGGTAGTACTTCTCACCGCTACTCAGATTCAAAAGATGAGCCCGATCGGCCTCAAGGGGGCGCTATGGCGAAGGTCAACGCGTTAGGCCTCGTAACTGCCACGCCCTGATAGCTAGAGCAAAAGTTCTTGCATTATATGATTCCTTGGTTAATGGCAAATCAAAAAGGTCAATAGAACCACTAAGCTCCGCCCACTTAGATTTTTTGCTATTTAGCATAATATGCAAAACCTACTTTTGAGAACTTGTCCTAGGGTCATTGACCAATCCTGTCATATTTGGTGTCAAACAACTCAGCAGAGTCCCAACCTCAATAATTATCAAAAAAATTGTGAAATTTGTAAACAATATGGCCGCCATATGCAAATTAATCTTACCGTGGCACACCCAAATTTACTCTAACAGCTGTAACTTTTGAATGCTTAAACCTACACTAATGCCACTTTAGACCTATGATGCCAACATGATTCTGAGGTAGCATGTCAATCTGTGTAGACATACGCCCCCAGGGGGCGGAGCCAAAGCTAAAAATCTGTTTCTCAGGAACCGTACAAGCTATGAAGCTCTCCTTTGGCATGTGTCATCTATGGCCTATGTCCTAATGTTTTACAGAAGGAAAATTTGATATGCAAATTTTTGCGATCGTTACTAGCCAATCAGATTCCAGCAAGCTTTTGACAGGCTAAACAATGACCAATCAGGACGATACTTATACCCTACATGTATCTCAGGGCCTTCTATCATCCATTAAAATATGGCGTTGATTGGCCTCAAGGGGGCGCTATAGCAGAAAATCAGTTATATCTAAAGGTACAAGTGGCCTAGGCTTGTTATTCTTTTTTAGTTGTATACTTTGCTGTAGCCTTTACAACTTTGTAATTACATGTATTTACCAAAAATGGAAAGATTTTCATCAGTGGCCAAAAGAGTAAAAATTGCTCTTTTCGAACTTGTCTTTAAGTCCTTAATCAACCAAAAAAAATTTGGTCTTGATGCAATCTTGAGACCCTGTAGGTAAATAATTATCAAAAAAATCTTGACATTTTAACTATTTGAGGCCCATAAACCTTGATCAAACATGTACGTGAAAGCCTTTTCAGAGTTATTTGGCCAAAACTCTGTCAAAGTTTAAAACATGCCAAAACTGTTGAAGCTACTAATTAACAATGACATTTGAAGTACATGTGCCAAGTATGAGCCAAATAAGTCTTCAGTAGGCTCTACAGTGAAAAAATAACTATTTTCAATTTATTCTATTTATCGCTATTTTCCAACCTAAATGGACAGAAGACAGGAACCTTTCACCCTATCAACACACAAATTTATACACATATATAGACTGATAATCTGATCTTGATTGCAAATTTTCAGCCAAATCGGACATGTTTTGCCTCTACAACGGCTGGAAAACTACAGCGATTTTGTAGGCCTCAAGCCTGTATTATCGCTTTTTTCAAATCTAAATGGACAGAAGTCAGGAACCTTTGACCCTATTGACACAGAAATTGACGTACATATATTGACTGATATTGTAATCCTGATTGCAAATTTTGAGCCAAATCAGATATTTTTTGCCTCTAATATGGCCAAAGAGCAACAGACATTTTGTAGGCCATAAGCCTGTATTATCACTTTTTTCAAACCTAAATGGTCAGAAGTCAGGAACCTTTGACCCTATCAACACACAAATTTACATACATGTATATACAGACCACTTGATCATGAGTACCAATTTGGAGCCCAATCGGACTTTTCTTCTCTTTTTAATAAATAGAAACACACTGATAGGGAATGTTCTGTCTTACTTATAGAGTGATAGATTTCCAGCAGGTTATATGTGGTCTCTTGCTGCGCTCTGGTGGTCATTTGGTGAAACAGCTACAGGTGAATTATTCTAAATTAAAGCTCTGCTGAACTTATTCAATCTTGCTTGTCTTGCTTAATTGAACATATTTATCCTTCTTGTTCATGCTGGTCAGCCGCCTGGGTCATTCTTGTTTATGTTCCACCCACTTAATTTTTTTTAATTTGCATAATATGCAAAACTTACTTTTGAGATCTTGTCCTTGGATCCTTGACCAATCATGACATGTTTGGTGTCAAACAGTTCAGCAGAGCTTACTCCTCAATAATTATTAAAAAAAATCTTTACATTTATAAACAATATGGCCGCCATATGCAAATGAGTTCTACCATGGTGCAGTAAAATGTCTTTAACACTTATAACTTTTGAATGCTTAACCTAACACTAATACCACTTCAGTCCTTTGATCATTACATGATTCTCAGATACCCTGTCAGTTTAAGTAGACATACACCCCCAGGGGGCGGGGCTAATGCTCGATAGCTGTTTCTCTAGAACCATACAAGCTATCAAGGTCATCCTAGCCAATTATCATCTATGGCCCATGCACTAATGGTACACCAAATGAAAATTTGATATGGACACTTTTGTGGTCACTATTAGCCAATCACATTCCAGCAAGCTTTTAACAGGCGGAATGTTAATCAGGTCAAAACTTATATACTATATACGGGTTATTTATATGCCCTTTTTATGCCTTGTGTTTTTTCAATTTAAGAACTGAATTTGTTTCACCAAATGCGCACTAGAGTGCAGTAAGACACCACATAAAACCTGATGAACACTACAGCTCAATTTATCAATGCTTTTCAACTAGTTTACTCACACCACTCATCTAGCATTGCCATTATGGTCTTTATGGTCACGCTGGTCACCCAGCTTGGTTATGCTGGCCATCCAGCTTGGTCATGCTGGCCATTCACATTGGTCATTATGGTCCTGCTGGTCATTCAGCTTTGTCCTCATAGTAATGGTGGTCTTCCAGCTTGGTCATACTGGCCAACCACCTTTGCCATGCTGGTCATCCAGTTTGGTCATTATGGTCTTCCAGCTTGGTCAATATGGTCAACAAGTTTGTCATCCAGATTAGTCATGCTGGTAATCTAGCTTGGTCTTCACGGTCATGCTGGTCATCCTCATCCAGTTTGGCGATGCCGGTCAACCGGCAACATGTTTTAAGCCTAACTGGCCTCCAGGGGTCTCTTTGCCTGTAACGCTCGAACCCCGTAAATCGCCGCTTGCGGCTATATTTATTATTATTATTATTCTTATTCTTTTTCTGCCATAGAAGTGATCGGGCAGAAGAAACCGTAAGGCCTACAGGGCTGAGACTTGGTCATATGGTAGTACTTCTCACCGCTACTCAGATTCAAAAGATGAGCCCGATCGGCCTCAAGGGGGCGCTATGGCGAAGGTCAACGCGTTAGGCCTCGTAACTGCCACGCCCTGATAGCTAGAGCAAAAATTCTTGCATTATATGATTCCTTGGTTAATGGCAAATCAAAAAGGTCAATAGAACCACTAAGCTCCGCCCACTTAGATTTTTTGCTATTTAGCATAATATGCAAAACCTACTTTTGAGAACTTGTCCTAGGGTCATTGACCAATCCTGTCATATTTGGTGTCAAACAACTCAGCAGAGTCCAAACCTCAATAATTATCAAAAAAATTGTGAAATTTGTAAACAATATGGCCGCCATATGCAAATTAATCTTACCGTGGCACACCCAAATTTACTCTAACAGCTGTAACTTTTGAATGCTTAAACCTACACTAATGCCACTTTAGACCGTTGATGCCAACATGATTCTGAGGTAGCCCGTCAATCTGTGTAGACATACGCCCCCAGGGGGCGGAGCCAAAGCTAAAAATCTGTTTCTCAGGAACCGTACAAGCTATGAAGCTCTCCTTTGGCATGTATCATCTATGGCCTATGTCCTAATGTTTTACAGAAGGAAAATTTGATATGCAAATTTTTGCGATCGTTATTAGCCAATCAGATTCCAGCAAGCTTTTGACAGGCTAAACAATGACCAATCAGGACGATACTTATACCCTACATGTATCTCAGGGCCTTCTATCATCCATTAAAATATGGCGTTGATTGGCCTCAAGGGGGCGCTATAGCAGAAAATCAGTTATATCTAAAGGTACAAGTGGCCTAGGCTTGTTATTCTTTTTTAGTTGTATACTTTGCTGTAGCCTTTACAACTTTGTAATTACATGTGTTTACCAAAAATGCAAAGATTTTCATCAGTGGCCAAAAGAGTAAAAATTGCTCTTTTCGAACTTGTCTTTAAGTCCTTAATCAATCAAAACAAATTTGGTCTTGATGCAATCTTGAGACCCTGTAGGTAAATAATTATCAAAAAAATCTTGACATTTTAACTATTTGAGGCCCATAAACCTTGATCAAACATGTACGTGAAAGCCTTTTCAGAGTTATTTGGCCAAAACTCTGTCAAAGTTTAAAACATGCCAAAACTGTTGAAGCTACTAATTAACAATGACATTTGAAGTACATGTGCCAAGTATGAGCCAAATAAGTCTTCAGTAGGCTCTACAGTGAAAAAATAACTATTTTCAATTTATTCTATTTATCGCTATTTTCCAACCTAAATGGACAGAAGACAGGAACCTTTCACCCTATCAACACACAAATTTATACACATATATAGACTGATAATCTGATCTTGATTGCAAATTTTCAGCCAAATCGGACATGTTTTGCCTCTACAACGGCTGGAAAACTACAGCGATTTTGTAGGCCTCAAGCCTGTATTATCGCTTTTTTCAAATCTAAATGGACAGAAGTCAGGAACCTTTGACCCTATTGACACAGAAATTGACATACATGTATAGACTGATATTGTGATCCTTATTGCAAATTTTGAGCCAAATCAGATATTTTTTGCCTCTAATATGGCCAAAGAGCAACAGCCATTTTGTAGGCCATAAGCCTGTATTATCGCTTTTTTCAAGCCTAAATGGACAGAAGTCAGGAACCTTTGACCCTATCAACACACAAATTTACAAACATATATATACAGACCACTTGATCATGAATACCAATTTGGAGCCCAATCTGACTTTTCTTCTCTTTTTAATAAATAGAAACACACTGATAGGGAATGTTCTGTCTTACTTATAGAGTGATAGATTTCCAGCAGGTTATATGTGGTCTCTTGCTGCGCTCTGGTGGTCATTTGGTGAAACAGTTACAGTTGAATTATTCTAAATAAAAGCTCTGCTGAACTTATTTAATCTTGCTTGTCTTGCTTAATTGAAGATCTTTATCCTTCTTGGTCATGCTAGTCAGCCGCCTGGGTCATTCTTGTTTATGCTCCACACACTTAATTTTTTTTTTAATTTGCATAATATCCAAAACCTACTTTTGAGATCTTGTCCTTGGATCCTTGACCAATCATGACATGTTTGGTGTCAAACAGTTCAGCAGAGCTTACTCCTCAATAATTATTTAAAAAATCTTTACATTTATAAACAATATGGCCGCCATATGCAAATGAGTTCTACCATGGTGCAGTAAAATGTCTTTAACACATAACTTTTGAATGCTTAACCTGACACTAATACCACTTCAGTCCTTTGATCATTACATGATTCTCAGATACCCTGTCAGTTTAAGTAGACATACACCCCCAGGGGGCGGGGCCAATGCTCGATAGCTGTTTCTCTAGAACCATACAAGCTATCAAGGTCATCCTAGCCAATTATCATCTATGGCCCATGCACTAATGGTACACCAAATGAAAATTTGATATGGACACTTTTGTGGTCACTATTAGCCAATCACATTCCAGCAAGCTTTTAACAGGCGGAATGTTAATCAGGTCAAAACTTATATACTATATACGGGTTATTTATATGCCCTTTTTATGCCTCATGTTTTTTCAATTTAAGAACTGAATTTGTTTCACCAAATGCGCACTAGAGTGCAGTAAGACACCACATAAAACCTGATGAACACTACAGCTCAATTTATCAATGCTTTTCAACTAGTTTACTCACACCACTCATCTAGCATTGCCATTATGGTCTTTATGGTCACGCTGGTCACCCAGCTTGGTTATGCTGGCCTTCCAGCTTGGTCATGCTGGCCATTCAGCTTTGTCCTCATAGTAATGGTGGTCTTCCAGCTTGGTCATACTGGCCAACCACCTTTGCCATGCTGGTCATCCAGTTTGGTCATTATGGTCCTCCAGCTTGGTCAATATGGTCAACAAGTTTGTCATCCAGATTAGTCATGCTGGTAATCTAGCTTGGTCTTCACGGTCATGCTGGTCATCCTCATCCAGTTTGGCGATGCCGGTCAACCGGCAACATGTTTTAAGCCTAACTGGCCTCCAGGGGTCTCTTTGCCTGTAACGCTCGAACCCCGTAAATCGCCGCTTGCGGCTATATTTATTATTATTCTTATTCTTTTTCTGCCATAGAAGTGATTGGGCAGAAGAAACCGTAAGGCCTACAGGGCTGAGACTTGGTCATATGGTAGTACTTCTCACCGCTACTCAGATTCAAAAGATGAGCCCGATCGGCCTCAAGGGGGCGCTATGGCGAAGGTCAACGCGTTTGGCCTCGTAACTCCCACGCCCTGATAGCTAGAGCAAAAATTCTTGCATTATATGATTCCTTGGTTAATGGCAAATCAAAAAGGTCAATAGAACCACTAAGCTCCGCCCACTTAGATTTTTTGCTATTTAGCATAATATGCAAAACCTACTTTTGAGAACTTGTCCTAGGGTCATTGACCAATCCTGCCATATTTGGTGTCAAACAACTCAGCAGAGTCCCAACCTTAATAATTATCGAAAAAATTGTGAAATTTGTAAACAATATGGCCGCCATATGCAAATTAATCTTACCGTAGCACACCCAAATTTACTCTAACAGCTGTAACTTTTGAATGCTTAAACCTACACTAATGCCACTTTAGACCTTTGATGCCAACATGATTCTGAGGTAGCGTGTCAATCTGTGTAGACATACGCCTCCAGGGGGCGGAGCCAAAGCTAAAAATCTGTTTCTCAGGAACCGTACAAGCTACGAAGCTCTCCTTTGGCATGTATCATCTATGGCCTATGTTCTAATGTTTCACAGAAGGAAAATTTGATATGCAAATGTTTGCGATCGCTATTAGCCAATCAGCTTCCAGCAAGCTTTTGACAGGCTAAACAATCACCAATCAGGACGATACTTATACCCTACATGTATATGAGGGCCTTCTATCATCCATTAAAATATGGCGTTGATTGGCCTCAAGGGGGCGCTATAGCAGAAAATCAGTTATATCTAAAGGTACAAGTGGCCTAGGCTTGTTATTCTTTTTGAATTGTATACTTTGCTGTAGTCTTTACAACTTTGTAATTACATGTATTTACCAAAAATGCAAAGATTTTCATCAGTGGCCAAAAGAGTAAAAATTGCTCTTTTCGAACTTGTCTTTAAGTCCTTAATCAATCAAAACAAATTTGGTCTCGATGCAATCTTGAGACCCTGTAGGTAAATAATTATCAAAAAAATCTTGACATTTTAACTATTTGAGGCCCATAAACCTTGATCAAACATGTACGTGAAAGCCTTTTCAGAGTTATTTGGCCAAAACTCTGTCAAAGTTTAAAACATGCCAAAACTGTTGAAGCTACTAATTAACAATGACATTTGAAGCACATGTGCCAAGTATGAGCCAAATAAGTCTTCAGTAGGCTCTACAGTGAAAAAATAACTATTTTCAGTTTATTCTATTTATCGCTATTTTCCAACCTAAATGGACAGAAGACAGGAACCTTTCACCCTATCAACACACAAATTTATACACATATATAGACTGATAATCTGATCTTGATTGCAAATTTTCAGCCAAATCGGACATGTTTCCCCTTTACAACGGCTGGAAAACTACAGCAATTTTGTAGGCCTCAAGCCTGTATTATCGCTTTTTTCAAATCTAAATGGACAGAAGTCAGGAACCTTTGACCCTATTGACACAGAAATTTACATACATATATAGACTGATATTGTGATCTTGATTGCAAATTTTGAGCCAAATCAGATATTTTTTGCCTCTAATATGGCCAAAGAGCAACAGCCATTTTGTAGGCCATAAGCCTGTATTATCGCTTTTTTCAAACCTAAATGGACAGAAGTCAGGAACCTTTGAACCCTATCAACACACAAATTTACACACATATATATGCAGACCACTTGATCATGAGTACCAATTTGGAGCCCAATCGGACTTTTCTTCTCTTTTCAATAAATAGAAACACACTGATAGGGAATGTTCTGTCTTACTTATAGAGTGATAGATTTCCAGCAGGTTATATGTGGTCTCTTGCTGCGCTCTGGTGGTCATTTGGTGAAACAGCTACAGGTGAATTATTCTAAATTAAAGCTCTGCTGAACTTATTCAATCTTGCTTGTCTTGCTTAATTGAACATATTTATCCTTCTTGTTCATGCTGGTCAGCCGCCTGGGTCATTCTTGTTTATGCTCCACCCACTTAATTTTTTTTAAATTTGCATAATATGCAAAACCTACTTTTGAGATCTTGTCTTTGCCTCCTTGACCAATCATGACATGTTTGGTGTCAAACAGTTCAGCAGAGCTTACTCCTCAATAATTATAAAAAAAAATCTTTACATTTATAAAAAATATGGCCGCCATATGCAAATTAGTTTTACCATGGTGCAGTAAAATGTCTTTAACACTTATAACTTTTGAATGCTTAACCTGACACTAATACCACTTCAGTCCTTTGATCATTACATGATTCTCAGATACCCTGTGAGTTTAAGTAGACATACACCCCCAGGGGGCGGGGCCAATGCTCGATAGCTGTTTCTCTACAACCATACAAGCTATCAAGGTCATCCTTGCCAATTATCATCTATGGCCCATGCACTAATGGTACACCAAATGAAAATTTGATATGGACACTTTTGTGGTCACTATTAGCCAATCACATTCCAGCAAGCTGTTGACAGGCAGAATGTTTATCAGGTCAAAACTTATACACTATATATGGGTTATTTATATGCCCTTTTTATGCCTTGTGTTTTTTTAATTTAAGAACTGAAGTTGTTTCACCAAATGCCCACTAGAGTGCAGCAAGACACCACATAAAACCTGATGAACACTACAGCTCAATTTATCAATGCTTTTCAACTAGTTTACTCACACCACTCATCTAGCATTGTCATTATGGTCTTTATGGTCACGCTGGTTACCCAGCTTGGTTATCCAGTTTGGTGATGACAGTCAACCAGCAACAGGTTTTAATTATTATTATTATTCTTATTCTTTTTCTGCCATAGAAGTGATCGGGCAGAAGAAACCGTAAGGCCTACAGGGCTGAGACTTGGTCATATGGTAGTACTTCTCACCGCTACTCAGATTCAAAAGATGAGCCCGATCGGCCTCAAGGGGGCGCTATGGCGAAGGTCAACGCGTTAGGCGTCGTAACTGCCACGCCCTGATAGCTAGAGCAAAAATTCTTGCATTATTTGATTCCTTGGTTAATGGCAAATCAAAAAGGTCAATAGAACCACTAAGCTCCGCCCACTTAGATTTTTTGCTATTTAGCATAATATGCAAAACCTACTTTTGAGAACTTGTCCTAGGGTCATTGACCAATCCTGTCATATTTGGTGTCAAACAACTCAGCAGAGTCCCCACCTCAATAATTATCAAAAAAATTGTGAAATTTGTAAACAATATGGCCGCCATATGCAAATTAATCTTACCGTGGCACACCCAAATTTACTCTAACAGCTGTAACTTTTGAATGCTTAAACCTACACTAATGCCACTTTAGACCGTTGATGCCAACATGATTCTGAGGTAGCCCGTCAATCTGTGTAGACATACGCCCCCAGGGGGCGGAGCCAAAGCTAAAAATCTGTTTCTCAGGAACCATACAAGCTATGAAGCTCTCCTTTGGCATGTATCATCTATGGCCTATGTCCTAATGTTTTACAGAAGGAAAAGTTGATATGCAAATTTTTGCGATCGTTGTTAGCCAATCAGTTTCCAGCAAGCTTTTGACATGCTAAACAATGACCAATCAGGACAATACATATACCCTACATGTATCTCAGGGCCTTCTATCATCCATTAAAATATGGCGTTGATTGGCCTCAAGGGGGCGCTATAGCAGAAAATCAGTTATATCTAAAGGTACAAGTGGCCTAGGCTTGTTATTCTTTTTTAGTTGTATACGTTGCTGTAGCCTTTACAACTTTGTAATTACATATGTTTACCAAAAATGCAAAGATTTTCATCAGTGGCCAAAAGAGTAAAAATTCCTCTTTTCGAACTTGTCTTTAAGTCCTTAATCAATCAAAACAAATTTGGTCTTGGTGCAATCTTGAGACACTGTAGGTAAATAATTATCAAAAAAATCTTGACATTTTAACTATTTGAGGCCCATAAACCTTGATCAAACATGTACGTGAAAGCCTTTTCAGAGTTATTTGGCCAAAACTCTGTCAAAGTTTAAAACATGCCAAAACTGTTGAAGCTACTAATTAACAATGACATTTGAAGCACATTTGCCAAGTATGAGCCAAATAAGTCTTCAGTAGGCTCTACAGTGAAAAAATAACTATTTTCAATTTATTCTATTTATCGCTATTTTCCAACCTAAATGGACAGAAGACAGGAACCTTTCACCCTATCAACACACAAATTTATACACATATATAGACTGATAATCTGATCTTGATTGCAAATTTTCAGCCAAATCGGACATGTTTTGCCTCTACAACGGCTGGAAAACTACAGCGATTTTGTAGGCCTCAAGCCTGTATTATCGCTTTTTTCAAACCTAAATGGACATAAGTCAGGAACCTTTGACCCTATCGACACAGAAATTGACATACATATATAGACTGATATTGTGATCTTGATTGCAAATTTTGAGCCAAATCAGATATTTTTTGCCTCTAATATGGCCAAAGAGCAACAGCCATTTTGTAGGCCATAAGCCTGTATTATCGCTTTTTTCAAACCTAAATGGACAGAAGTCAGGAACCTTTGACCCTATCAACACACAAATTTACACACATATATATGCAGACCACTTGATCATGAGTACCAATTTGGAGCCCAATCGGACTTTTCTTCTCTTTTTAATAAATAGAAACACACTGATAGGGAATGTTCTGTCTTTCTGATAGAATGATAGATTTCCAGCAGGTTATATGTGGTCTCTTGCTGCGCTCTGGTGGTCATTTGGTGAAACAGCTACAGGTGAATTATTCTAAATTAAAGCTCTGCTGAACTTATTTAATCTTGCTTGTCTGGCTTAATTGAACATCTTTATCCTTCTTGGTCATGCTGCTCAGCCACCTGGGTCATTCTTGTTTATGCTCCACCCAATAATTTTTTTTTTAATTTGCATAATATGCAAAACCTACTTTTGAGATCTTGTCTTTGCCTCCTTGACCAATCATGACATGTTTGGTGTCAAACAGTTCAGCAGAGCTTACTCCTCAACAATTATAAAAAAAATCTTTACATTTATAAACAATATGGCCACCATATGCAAATTAGTTTTACCATGGTGCAGTAAAATGTCTTTAACACTTAGAACTTTTGAATGCTTAACCTGACACTAATACCACTTCAGTCCTTTGATCATTACATGATTCTCAGATACCCTGTCAGTTTAAGTAGACATACACCCCCAGGGGGCGGAGCCAATGCTCGATAGCTGTTTCTCTAGAACCATACAAGCTATCAAGGTCATCCTAGCCAATTATCATCTATGGCCCATGCACTAATGGTACACCAAATGAAAATTTGATATGGACACTTTTGTGGTCACTATTAGCCAATCACATTCCAGCAAGCTTTTAACAGGCGGAATGTTAATCAGGTCAAAACTTATATACTATATACGGGTTATTTATATGGCCTTTTTATGCCTTGTGTTTTTTCAATTTAAGAACTGAATTTGTTTCACCAAATGCGCAATAGAGTGCAGTAAGACACCACATAAAACCTGATGAACACTACAGCTCAATTTATCAATGCTTTTCAACTAGTTTACTCACACCACTCATCTAGCATTGCCATTATGGTCTTTATGGTCACGCTGGTCACCCAGCTTGGTTATGCTGGCCATCCAGCTTGGTCATGCTGGCCATTCACATTGGTCATTATGGTCCTGCTGGTCATTCAGCTTTGTCCTCATAGTAATGGTGGTCTTCCAGCTTGGTCATACTGGCCAACCACCTTTGCCATGCTGGTCATCCAGTTTGGTGATGCCGGTCAACCAGCAACATGTTTTAAGCCTAACTGGCCTCCAGGGGCGTCTTTGCCTGTAACGCTCGAACCCCGTAAATCGCCGCTTGCGGCTATATTTAGGGCCCGAGCACCGAAGGCGCAGGCGAAGCCTGCACCGGAGGTGCAAAGCCCTATTGTTTTTGGTCCGTTTATTATTATTATTATTATTCTGCCTCTTTGCGTCCATTTTTGAGGCATTTCCGATACTCGAAAACTCACGCATTTTGGCACAGACCTCAAGCTCGGCGAAAATTTTAAAGTTCCATAGAGGCTGGACTTTGGCGTTGTTCAAGAGCTCTATAGCGCCCCCAAACGTCGGCAGTGGCCGGGATGAAGTTTGTCCAACGTGCACCAACTTTGGTACGCTCATTGACCTCCTCATAAACAACAAGAATCACTAGGTTTTATTTGACTCCGCCCAACAGGAAGTCGGCCATTTTGACAGGAAGTTGCAAAATAAAAAGTTTCCCGCTGGGTTTCGGAGGGGTTAGGATGTTTGAAAACTCCTAAAATTTTACAGAGCTATTTGGCTTAGGCCATACTTTGACCGTAAGTTGGAATTTCGTAAATTCGTCTTTCATCAGCTCTCTAGCGCCACCTAGTTTATATCATATTTATGAAAAGCTCTCAGCCTCTTGATAATTGGCAGATTCAATAAGTCTTTGAAATGATTTAGGAATATTTTGTCGTTTTTCTCATGTGTAGCTAGAGGACTCTACAGCGCCCCCTATTTTGTTTAGGCCATTAAATTAGCTGTAGCTGTCTCAAAATTTCTCCAATATTCTCGATTTTTGGCAACAACATAGAAACTATCATCCCGCACATATTACCCTCTGGCTTGTACTAGCTCCGCCCAACAGGAAGTCGGCCATTTTGAAATTTGTGGAATTTTTACACATTTTTCACGAACTCATTCAAACTCCTCCTAGAGTCTTTGTCATATTACCTCAAAATTTTGTATGGATAGGCTCCAGACATACATGGTGATAAATTGCGAAGGAATAGTCGATAGCTGAAACGATGACGTAATGGCGGACAATTAATTTAATGGAGACGCAACACTAGACCAAAGTGAAACCATGACACAGTCATAAAACAGATTATTGAAAAATCATGAAACTTGGTAAAAACACAAGAGACATCATAAGACACGTTTTTAGTATTGGAATGATTGACTCCGCCCAACAGGAAGTCGGCCATTTTGAAATATGTGCATTTTACACACATTTTTTGCATACTTTGTCGAACTCCTCCTAGGGAATTTGTTGAATACTCTTGATATTTGTCAGTAATAAACTACTAACACACCTGATGATAAATTGCGAAGGAATAGTCGATATCTTAAACGAGGACGAAATGGCGGACAGTTGAATTGCTTGAGATGCCCCGTTAAAACAGGAAGTGAATACATTCTGGTGTTAGTAGGTGTTTGAGGAGGTTAAAAAGGTTAAAAACTCTCAAAAATTTACAGGCCTGCTTGATTTAAGCAGTACTTTGATCTGAAATTAAAATTTCGTATATACGTATTTCATTGGCTCTATAGCGCCACCTAGGTTTCAATGCATATTTGACATTACGGGAATGCTCAAAACCTCTTGAAAATTGACAGATTGCATAAGACCTAAAAACACTTTACAAATATTTTGACAATTTTTTCATGTATAGCTAGCGGACTCTACAGCGCCCCCTAATTGGTTCGTTTAATAAATTAGCTGTGGATGTGTCAAAATTTGTCTAATCTTCTCAACTTTTGGTAGGATCGTAGATAGTATGACCCTGCACATATTTGCAATTGGCTTGTATTAGCTCCGCCCAACAGGAAGTCGGCCATATTGGAATTTGTAATATTTTTACAAATTTTTCACAAACTAATTTAAACTGCTCCTAAAGTCTTTGTCAGATTACCTCTTATTTCGCTGTAAATGAACAACAGACATATTTGATGATAACTGCCAAAGGATTAGTTGATCGGTAAAACGGTGACCCAATGGCGAGCAATTGAGTCACTAGAGACGCAACACTAAACCAAAGTGAAACCATGACATGGTCAGAAAACAGATTATTGAAAATTCATGAAACTTGGCAAAAACACAAAAGACATCATTACACACATTTTCAGCATTGGTAGGACTGACTCCGCCCAACAGGAAGTCGGACATTTTGAAATATCTGCATTTTACACATTTTTTTGTACATTGTCAAACTACTCCTAGCAAATTTGATGAATTCTCTTGGTATTTGGTAAAAATAAACATTGAACATATCTGATGATAAATTGTGAAGGAATAGTTGATATCTCAAACGAGGACGAAATGGCAGATGGTTGAATATTTGAGATCCCACATCAAAACAGGAAGTGAAAACCTAGGTAATGACAGGTGTTTTGAGGAGGTTATAACGGAGAAAAACTCACAAAATTTGACCGGCCTGCTTATCTAAGGCTGTTGTTTGATGTAGAATTAGAATTTCAAATACATGTATTTTATCAGCGCCATAGCGCCACCTGTATTTTAAATGGA
Source organism: Astyanax mexicanus (assembly GCF_023375975.1). Taxonomy (NCBI): domain Eukaryota; kingdom Metazoa; phylum Chordata; class Actinopteri; order Characiformes; family Acestrorhamphidae; genus Astyanax; species Astyanax mexicanus. Next base: position 29,374,822 of record NC_064409.1, on the reverse strand, counting down.
TATTTCACATGTTTAACAGGATAGAAAACTCTTGAAAATTGGCACACTCAATAAGACCTCAAAATTACTTTTACCGGTTTCTCGGTTTGGCCCGGTACGATTTGCGCTGTTGTGCGAGGGCCCTACGTCCCCCTGTGACAGGGGGACAACTCGTTATTAGGGCCCGAGCACCGAAGGCGCAGGCGAAGCCTGCACCGGAGGTGCAAAGCCCTATTGTTTTTGGTCCGTTTATTATTATTATTATTATTCTGCCTCTTTGCGTCCATTTTTGAGGCATTTCCGATACTCGAAAACTCATGCATTTTGGCACAGGCCTCAAGCTCGGCGAAAATTTTAAAGTTCCATAGAGGCTGGACTTTGGCGTTGTTCAGGAGCTCTATAGCGCCCCCAAACATCGGCAGTGGCCGGGATGAAGTTTGTCCAACGTGCACCAACTTTGGTACGCTCATTGACCTCCTCATAAACAACAAGAATCACTAGGTTTTATTTGACTCCGCCCAACAGGAAGTCGGCCATTTTGACAGGAAGTTGCAAAATAAAAAGTTTCCTGCTGGGTTTCGGAGTGGTTAGGATGTTTGAAAACTCCTAAAATTTTACAGAGCTATTTGGCCTTGGCCATACTTTGACCGTAAGTTGGAATTTCGTAAATTCGTCTTTCATCAGCTCTCTAGCGCCACCTATTTTATATCATATTTATGAAAAGCTCTCAGCCTCTTGATGATTGGCAGATTCAATAAGTGTTTGAAATGATTTAGGAAAATTTTGTCGTTTTTCTCATGTGTAGCTAGAGGACTCTACAGCGCCCCCTATTTTGTTTAGGCCATTAAATTAGCTGTAGCTGTCTCAAAATTTCTCCAATATTCTCGATTTTTGGCAACAACATAGAAACTATCATCCCGCACATATTACCCTTTGGCTTGTACTAGCTCCGCCCAACAGGAAGTCGGCCATTTTGAAATTTGTGGAATTTTTACACATTTTTCACGAACTCATTCAAACTCCTCCTAGAGTCTTTGTCATATTACCTCTAAATTTGGTGTGGATAGGCTCCAGACATACATGGTGATAAATTGCGAAGGAATAGTCGATAGCTGAAACGATGACGTAATGGCGGACAATTAATTTAATGGAGACGCAACACTAGACCAAAGTGAAACCATGACACAGTCATAAAACAGATTATTGAAAAATCATGAAACTTGGTAAAAACACAAGAGACATCATAAGACACGTTTTTAGTATTGGAATGATTGACTCCGCCCAACAGGAAGTCGGCCATTTTGAAATATGTGCATTTTACACACATTTTTTGCATACTTTGTCGAACTCCTCCTAGGGAATTTATTGAATACTCTTGATATTTTTCAGTAATAAACTACTAACACTCCTGATGATAAATTGCGAAGGAATAGTCGATATCTTAAACGGCGACGAAATGGCGGACAGTTGAGTTGCTGGAGATACCTCATTAAAACAGGAAGTGAATACATTCTGGTGTTGGTAGGTGTTTGAGGAGGTTAAAAAGGTTGAAAACTCTCAAAACTTTACAGGCCTGCTTGATTTAAGTGGTACTTGGATCAAAAATTCAAATTTCATATATACGTATTTCATTGGCTCTATAGCGCCACCTAGGTTTCAATGCATATTTGACATTACGGGAATGCTCAAAAACTCTTGAAAATTGTCAGATTCTATAAGACCTTAAAACACTTTACAAATATTGTGATAATTTTTTCATGTGTAGCTAGCTGACTCTAGAGCGCCCCCTAATTTGTACGGTCAATAAATTAGCTGTGGATGTGTCAAAATTTGTCTAATCTTCTCAAATTTTGGTAGGAGCGTAGATACTTTGACTCTGCACATATTTGCAATTGGCTTGTATTAGCTCCGCCGAACAAGAAGTCGGCCATATTGGAATTTGTAATATTTTTACACTTTTTTCACAAACTCATTTAAACTGCTTCTAAAGTCTTTGTCAGATTACCTCTAAATTAGCTGTGAATGAACATCAGACACAGTTGATGAAAATCGCCAAAGGAATAGTTGATCGCTAAAACAGTGACGTAATGGCAGTCAATTGATTGACTAAAGACGCAACACTAAACCAAAGTGAAACCATGACACGGTCAGAACATAGATGATTGAAAATTCCTGAAACTTGGCAAAAACACAAGAGACATCATTAGACACGTTTTCAGTATTTGTAGGACTGACTCCGCCCAACAGGAAGTCGGCCATTTTGAAACATCTGAATTTTACATACATTTTTTGCGTATGTTGTCAAACTACTCCTAGAAATTTTGTTGAATTCTCTTGGTATTTGGTAAAAATAAACATTGAACATATCTGATGATAAATTGTGAAGAAATAGTCAATATATTAAATGAGGAGGGAATGGCGGACGGTTGAATGTTTGAGATGCCACATCAAAACTGGAGGTTGACACATAGGTAATGCTAGGAGTTTTGAGGACGTTATAAGAGAGAACAGCTCACAACCTTTGACCGGCCTGCTTATCAGAGGCTGTTGTTTGATCTAGAATTATAATTTCAAATATATGTGTTTTAACAGCTCTATAGCGCCACCTGTATTTTAAATGAATCTTTGACAGGATAGAAAACTGTTGAAAATTGCCACACTTAATAAGCCCCTAAAATTACTTGCACCGATTTCTCGGTCTGGCCCGGTACGATTTGCGCTGTTATGCGAGGGCCCTACGTCCCCCTGTGACAGGGGGACAACTCGTTATTATTATTATTATTATTATTATTCTGCCTCTTTGCGTCCATTTTTGAGGCATTTCCGATACTCGAAAACTCACGCATTTTGGCACAGACCTCAAGCTCGGCGAAAATTTTAAAGTTCCATAGAGGCTGGACTTTGGCATTGTTCAGGAGCTCTATAGCGCCCCCAAACGTCGGCAGTGGCCGGGATGAAGTTTGTCCAACGTGCACCAACTTTGGTACGCTCATTGACCTCCTCATACACAACAAGAATCACTAGGTTTTATTTGACTCCGCCCAACAGGAAGTCGGCCATTTTGACAGGAAGTTGCAAAATAAAAAGTTTCCCGCTGGGTTTCGGAGGGGTTAGGATGTTTGAAAACTCCTAAAATTTTACAGAGCTATTCGGGTTAGGCCATACTTTGACCCTAAGTTGGAATTTCGTAAATTCGTCTTTCATCAGCTCTCTAGCGCCACCTATTTTATATCATATTTATGAAAAGCTCTCAGCCTCTTGATGATTGGCAAATTCAATAAGTATTTGAAATGATTTAGGAATATTTTGTCGTTTTTCTCATGTGTAGCTAGAGGACTCTACAGCGCCCCCTATTTTGTTTAGGCCATTAAATTAGCCGTAGCTGTCTCAAAATTTCTCCAATATTCTCGATTTTTGGCAACAACATAGAAACTATCATCCCGCACATATTACCCATTGGCTTGTACTAGCTCCGCCCAACAGGAAGTCGGCCATTTTGAAATTTGTGGAATTTTTACACATTTTTCACAAACTCATTCAAACTCCTCCTAGAGTCTTTGTCATATTACCTCTAAATTTGGTGTGGATAGGCTCCAGACATACATGGTGATAAATTGCGAAGGAATAGTCGATAGCTGAAACGATGACGTAATGGCGGACAATTAATTTAATGGAGACGCAACACTAGACCAAAGTGAAACCATGACACGGTCATAAAACAGATGATTGAAAAATCATGAAACTTGGTAAAAACACAAGAGACATCATAAGACACGTTTTTAGTATTGGAATGATTGACTCCGCCCAACAGGAAGTCGGCCATTTTGAAATATGTGCATTTTACACACATTTTTTGCATACTTTGTCGAACTCCTCCTAGGGAATTTGTTGAATACTCTTGATATTTGTCAGCAATAAACTACTAACACACCTGATGATAAATTGCGAAGGAATAGTCAATATCTTAAACGAGGACGAAATGGCGGACAGTTGAATTGCTTGAGATGCCCCGTTAAAACAGGAAGTGAATACATTCTGGTGTTAGTAGGTGTTTGAGGAGGTTAAAAAGGTTAAAAACTCTCAAAAATTTACAGGCCTGCTTGATTTAAGCAGTACTTTGATCTGAAATTAAAATTTCATATATACGTATTTCATTGGCTCTATAGCGCCACCTAGGTTTCAATGCATATTTGACATTACGGGAATGCTCAAAACCTCTTGAAAATTGACAGATTGCATAAGACCTAAAAACACTTTACAAATATTTTGACAATTTTTTCATGTATAGCTAGCGGACTCTACAGCGCCCCCTAATTGGTTCGTTTAATAAATTAGCTGTGGATGTGTCAAAATTTGTCTAATCTTCTCAAATTTTGGTAGGATCGTAGATAGTATGACCCTGCACATATTTGCAATTGGCTTGTATTAGCTCCGCCCAACAGGAAGTCGGCCATATTGGAATTTGTAATATTTTTACACATTTTTCACAAACTTATTTAAACTGCTCCTAAAGTCTTTGTCAGATTACCTCTTATTTCGCTGTAAATGAACAACAGACATATTTGATGATAACTGCCAAAGGATTAGTTGATCGGTAAAACGGTGACCCAATGGCGAGCAATTGATTCACTAGAGACGCAACACTAAACCAAAGTGAAACCATGACACGGTCAGAAAACAGATTATTGAAAATTCATGAAACTTGGCAGAAACACAAAAGACATCATTACACACATTTTCAGCATTGGTAGGACTGACTCCGCCCAACAGGAAGTCGGCCATTTTGAAATATCTGCATTTTACACACATTTTTTGTGTACATTGTCAAACTACTCCTAGCAAATTTGTTGAATTCTCTTGGTATTTGGTAAAAATAAACATTGAACATATCTGATGATAAATTGTGAAGGAATAGTCGATATCTCAAATGAGGACGAAATGGCAGATGGTTGAATTTTTGAGATCCCACATCAAAACAGGAGGTGCAAACCTAGGTAATGCCAGGTGTTTTGAGGAGGTTATAACGGAGAAAAACTCACAAAATTTGACCAGCCTGCTTATCTAAGGCTGTTGTTTGATGTAGAATTAGAATTTCAAATACATGTATTTTAACAGCGCCATAGCGCCACCTGTATTTTAAATGGATATTTCACATGATTAACAGGATAGAAAACTCTTGAAAATTGGCACACTCAAAAAGACCTCAAAATTACTTTTACCGGTTTCTCGGTTTGGCCCGGTACGATTTGCGCTGTTTTGCGAGGGCCCTACGTCCCCCTGTGACAGGGGGACAACTCGTTATTTTTATTTTTAAACTTCGCGCCCATTTTTGAGGCCTTTCTGATACTCGAAAACTCTTGAATTTTGGCACAGACATCAAAGCCGGTGAAAAATTTGAAATTTCACAGTTCCTGGGCTTGGGAGTTGATGGTGCAAAGCCCTATTGTTTTTGGTCCGTTTATTATTATTATTAGGGCCCGAGCACCGAAGGCGCAGGCGAAGCCTGCACCGGAGGTGCAAAGCCCTATTGTTTTTGGTCCGTTTATTATTATTATTATTATTATTATTATTCTGCCTCTTTGCGTCCATTTTTGAGGCATTTCCGATACTCGAAAACTCACGCATTTTGGCACAGGCCTCAAACTCGGCGAAAATTTTAAAGTTCCATAGAGGCTGGACTTTGGCGTTGTTCAGGAGCTCTATAGCGCCCCCAAATGTCGGCAGTGGCCGGGATGAAGTTTGTCCAACGTGCACCAACTTTGGTACGCTCATTGACCTCCTCATAAACAAGAAGAATCACTAGGTTTTATTTGAGTCCGCCCAACAGGAAGTCGGCCATTTTGACAGGAAGTTGCAAAATAAAAAGTTTCCCGCTGGGTTTCGGAGTGGTTAGGATGTTTGAAAACTCCTAAAATTTTACAGAGCTATTTGGCCTTGGCCATTCTTTGACCATAAGTTGGAATTTCGTAAATTCGTCTTTCATCAGCTCTCTAGCGCCACCTATTTTATATCATATTTATGAAAAGCTCTCAGCCTCTTGATGATTGGCAGATTCAATAAGTCTTTGAAATGATTTAGGAATATTTTGTCGTTTTTCTCATGTGTAGCTAGAGGACTCTACAGCGCCCCCTATTTTGTTTAGGCCATTAAATTAGCTGTAGCTGTCTCAAAATTTCTCCAATATTCTCGATTTTTGGCAACAACATAGAAACTATCATCCCGCACATATTACCCTTTGGCTTGTACTAGCTCCGCCCAACAGGAAGTCGGCCATTTTGAAATTTGTGGAATTTTTACACATTTTTCACGAACTCATTCAAACTCCTCCTAGAGTCTTTGTCATATTACCTCTAAATTTGGTGTGGATAGGCTCCAGACATACATGGTGATAAATTGCGAAGGAATAGTCGATAGCTGAAACGATGACGTAATGGCGGACAATTAATTTAATGGAGACGCAACACTAGACCAAAGTGAAACCATGACACGGTCATAAAACAGATGATTGAAAAATCATGAAACTTGGTAAAAACACAAGAGACATCATAAGACACGTTTTTAGTATTGGAATGATTGACTCCGCCCAACAGGAAGTCGGCCATTTTGAAATATGTGCATTTTACACACATTTTTTGCATACTTTGTCGAACTCCTCCTAGGGAATTTGTTGAATACTCTTGATATTTGTCATTAATAAACTACTACCATCCGTGATGATAAATTGCGAAGGAATAGTCGATATCTTAAACGAGGATGAAATGGCGGACAGTTGAATTGCTTGAGATGCCCCATTAAAACAGGAAGTGAATACATTCTGGTGTTAGTAGGTGTTTGAGGAGGTTAAAAAGGTTAAAAACTCTCAAAAATTTACAGGCCTGCTTGATTTAAGCAGTACTTTGATCTGAAATTAAAATTTCATATATACGTATTTCATTGGCTCTATAGCGCCACCTAGGTTTCAATGCATATTTGACATTACGGGAATGCTCAAAACCTCTTGAAAATTGACAGATTGCATAAGACCTAAAAACACTTTACAAATATTTTGACAATTTTTTCATGTATAGCTAGCGGACTCTACAGCGCCCCCTAATTGGTTCGTTTAATAAATTAGCTGTGGATGTGTCAAAATTTGTCTAATCTTCTCAAATTTTGGTAGGATCGTAGATAGTATGACCCTGCACATATTTGCAATTGGCTTGTATTAGCTCCGCCCAACAGGAAGTCGGCCATATTGGAATTTGTAATATTTTTACACATTTTTCACAAACTCATTTAAACTGCTCCTAAAGTCTTTGTCAGATTACCTCTTATTTCGCTGTAAATGAACAACAGACATATTTGATGATAACTGCCAAAGGATTAGTTGATCGGTAAAACGGTGACCCAATGGCGAGCAATTGATTCACTAGAGACGCAACACTAAACCAAAGTGAAACCATGACACGGTCAGAAAACAGATTATTGAAAATTCATGAAACTTGGCAGAAACACAAAAGACATCATTACACACATTTTCAGCATTGGTAGGACTGACTCCGCCCAACAGGAAGTCGGCCATTTTGAAATATCTGCATTTTACACACATTTTTTGTGTACATTGTCAAACTACTCCTAGCAAATTTGTTGAATTCTCTTGGTATTTGGTAAAAATAAACATTGAACATATCTGATGATAAATTGTGAAGGAATAGTCGATATCTCAAACGAGGACGAAATGGCAGATGGTTGAATTTGTGAGATGCCACATCAAAACAGGAGGTGAAAACCTAGGTAATGCCAGGTGTTTTGAGGAGGTTATAACGAAGAAAAACTCACAAAATTTGACTGGCCTGCTTATCTAAGGCTGTTGTTTGATGTAGAATTAGAATTTCAAATACATGTATTTTAACAGCGCTATAGCGCCACCTGTATTTTAAATGGATATTTCACGTGTTTAACAGGATAGAAAACTCTTGAAAATTGGCACACTCAATAAGACCTCAAAATTACTTTTACCGGTTTCTCGGTTTGGCCCGGTACGATTTGCGCTGTTGTGCGAGGGCCCTACGTCCCCCTGTGACAGGGGGACAACTCGTTGAAATTCTAATTCTAGATCAAACAACAGCCTCAGATAAGCAGGCCGGTCAAAGTTTGTGAGCTTTTCTCTCTTATAACGTCCTCAAAACTCCTAGCATTACCTATGTGTCAACCTCCAGTTTTGATGTGGCATCTCAAACATTCAACCGTCCGCCATTCCCTTCTCGTTTAAGATATCGACTATTTCTTCACAATTTATCATCAGATATGTTCAATGTTTATTTTTACCAAATACCAAGAGAATTCAACAAAATTTCTAGGAGTAGTTTGACAACATACGCAAAAAATGTATGTAAAATTCAGATATTTCAAAATGGCCGACTTCCTGTTGGGCAGAGTCAGTCCTACCAATACTGAAAACGTGTCTAATGATGTCTCTTGTGTTTTTGCCAAGTTTCATGAATTTTTAATCAACTGTGTTCTGACTGTGTCATGGTTTCACTTTGGTTTAGTGTTGCGTCTCTAGTCAATCAATTGCTCGCCATTACGTCACCGTTTTAGCGATCAACTATTACTTTGGCAATTTTCATCAACTGTGTCTGATGTTCATTCTCAGCTACTTTAGAGGTAATCTGACAAAGACTTTAGGAGCAGTTTAAATGAGTTTGTGAAAAAAAGTGTAAAAAAATTACAAAATCCAATATGGCCGACTTCCTGTTGGGCGGAGCTAATACAAACCAATTGCAAATATGTGCAGAGTCATAGTATCTACGCTCCTACCAAAATTTGAGAAGATTAGACAAATTGTGACACATCCACAGCTAATTTATTAAACGAATGAATTAGGGGGCGCTATAGAGTCCGCTAGCTACACATGAAAAAATTATCACAATATTTGTAAAGTGTTTTTAGATCTTATGGAATCTGACAGTTTTCAAGAGTTTTTGAGCATTTCCGTAATGTCAAATATGCATTGAAACCTAGGTGGCGCTATAGAGCCAATGAAATATGTATATATGAAATTTAAATTTTTAATCAAAGGACCGCTTAAATCAAGCAGGCCTGTAAAGTTTCGTGAGTGTTCAACCTGTTTAACCTCCTCAAACACCTACTAACACCAGAATGTATTTACTTCCTATTTTAATGGGGTATCTCAAGCAATTCAACTGTCCGCCATTTCGTCCTCGTTTAAGATATCGACTATTCCTTCGCAATTTATCATCACGGATGGTAGTAGTTTATTGCTGACAAATATCAAGAGTATTCAACAAATTCCCTAGGAGGAGTTCGACAAAGTATGCAAAAAATGTGTGTAAAATGCACGTTTTTCAAAATGGCCGACTTCCTGTTGGGCGGAGTCAATCATATCAACACTGAAAACGTGTGTAATGATGTCTTTTATGTTTTTGCCAAGTTTCATGAATTTCCAAGCAGCTGTGTTCTGACCATGTTCATGTTTCTATTTTGTTTAGTGTTGCATCTCCATTAAACCAATTGACCGCCATTACGTCATCGTTTCAGCTATCGACTATTCCTTCGCAATTTAGCACCACGTATGTCTGGAGACTATCCACAGACCATTTAGTTGTAATCTGACAAAGACTCTAGGAGGAGTTCGAATGAGTTCGTGAAAAATGTGTAAAAATTTAACATTTTTCAAAATGGCCGACTTCCTGTTGGGCGGAGCTAATACATGCCAATGGGTATTATGTGTGGCATCGTAATATCTATGTTTCTACCAAAAATCTTGAACATTGGGGAAAATTTGAGACAGCTACCGCTAATTTATTAGCCTAAACCAAATAGGGGGCGCTGTAGAGTCATTTAGCTCCACATTAGAAAAACGATTACATTTCTCAAAATCATTTAAAGGCATTATTGGGTCTGCTTATTTAGAAGAGGCTAAGAGCTTTCTATAAATGTCATATAAAATAGGTGGCGCTAGAGAGCTGATAAATTATGAATATGAAAAATTCCAATTTTACATCAAAGTACAGCCTATGCCCAATATGCCTGTGAAATTTTATGAGTTTTCGAACATCGTAACCCACCCAAAACACCACGGGAAACTTTTTATTTTGCGACTTCCTGCCAAAATGGCCGACTTCCTGTTAGGCAGAGTCAAATAAATCCAAGTGATTCTTGATCGGTATAATGAGGTCAATGAGCGTACCAAAGTTGGTGCACATTGGACAAACTTTATCCCGGCCACTGGCAACGTTTCCGTTTATTATTAGGGCCCGAGCACCGAAGGCGCAGGCGAAGCCTGCACCGGAGGTGCAAAGCCCTATTGTTTTTGGAATGTTTATTATTATTATTATTATTATTATTATTTTTATTTACAAACTTCGCGCCCATTTTTGAGGCCTTTCCGATACTCGAAAACTCATGCATTTTGGCACAGACATCAAAACCCGTGAAAAATTTTAAATTCCATGGTTCATGGGTTTGGGCGTGGTTCAGGAGCTCTATAGCGCCCCCAAACGTTGCCAGTGGCTGGGATGAAGTTTGTCCAATATGCACCAACTTTGGTACACTCATTGACCTCCTCATGCAGAACAATAATCACTCGGTTTTATCAGACTCCGCTCAACAGGAAGTCTGCCATTTTGACAGGAAGTCGCAAAATAAAAAGTTTCCCGTGCTGGTTTGGAGGGGTTATGATGTTCGAAAACTCATAAAACTTGACAGGCCTATCTGGCTTAGGCCGTACTTTGAGAATTAATTCGAATTTTGTAAATTCATCTTTAACCAGCTCTCTAGCGCCACCTTTTTTACATCACATTTATGGAAAGCACTCAGCCTCTTGATAATTGGCAGATTCAATAAGGCCTCAAAATTATTTAGAAACGTTTTGTCATTTTTTTTGTGTGTAGCTAAATGACTCTACAGCGCCCCCTATTTATTTTAGCTGATTAATTAACTGTGGCCTTCTCAAAAATTCTCCAATATTCATGATATTTGGTAGAAACATAAACAACATGATCCCGCACATATTACCAATAGGCATGCATTTGCTCCGCCCAACAGGAAGTCGGCCATATTGGAATTTGTGACATTTTTACACATTTTTCACATACTCATTCGAACTCCTCCTAGAGTCTTTGTCAGATTACCTCAAAATTGGGCGTGGATAGGCTCCAGACATAAGTGGAGATAAATTGCGAAGGAATAGTCAATAGCTGAAACGGTGTCGTAATGGCGGGCAATTGATTAACTAGAGACGCAACACTAAACCAAAGTGAAACCATGACACGGTCAGAACACAGATGATTGGAAATTCCTGAAATTTGGCGAAAACACAAGAGACATCATTAGACACGTTTGCCGTATTGGTAGGACTGACTCCACCCAACAGGAAGTCGGCCATTTTGAAATATGTGCATTTTACACACATTTTTTGCATACTTTGTCGAACTCCTCCTAGGGAATTTGTTGAATACTCTTGATATTTGTCAACAATAAACTACTACCACACCTGATGATAAATTGCGAAGGAATAGTCGATATCTTAAACGGGGACGAAATGGCAGACAGTTGAATTGCTTGAGATACCCCATTAAAACAGGAAGTGAATACATTCTTGTGTTGGTAGGTGTTTGAGGAGGTTAAAATGGATGAAAACTCACAAAACTTTACAGGCCTGCTTGTTTTATGTGGTCCTTTGGTCTGAAATTGAAATTTCATATATATGCATTTCATTGGCTCTATAGCGCCACCTAGGTTTCAATGAATATTTGACATTACGGGAATAATCAAAAACTCTTGAAAATTGTCAGATTGCATCGGACCTAAAAACACATTACAAATATTGTGATAATTTTTTCATGTGTAGCTAGCTGACTCTACAGCGCCCCATAATTTGTTCAGTTAATACATTAGCTCTGGATGTGTCAAAATTGGTCTAATGTTCTCCAATTTTGGTAGGAATGTAGATACTGTGACCCTGCACATATTTGCAATTGGCTTGTATTAACTCCGCCCAACAGGAAGTCGGCCATATTGGAATTTGTAAGATTTTTACACTTTTTTCACAAACTCATTTAAACTGCTCCTAAAATCTTTGTCAGATTACCTCTTATTTCACTGTAAATGAACAACAGACATATTTGATGAAAACTGCCAAAGGATTAGTTGATCGCTAAAACAGTGACGTAATGGCGGGCGATTGATTGACTAGAGACGCAACACTAAACCAAAGTGAAACCATGACACGGTCAGAACACAGATGATTGAAAATTCATGAAACTTGGCAAAAACACAAGAGTCATCATAAGACACGTTTTTAGTACTGGGAAGACTGACTCCGCCCAACAGGAAGTCGGCCATTTTGAAAAAAGTGTGTTTTACACACATTTTTTACATACTTTGTCGAACTCCTCCTAGGGAATTTGTTGAATACTCTTGATATTTGTCAGCAAAAAACTACTACCATCCGTGATGATAAATTGCGAAGGAATAGTCGATATCTTAAACGAGGACGAAATGGCGGACAGTTGAATTGCTTGAGATGCCCCATTAAAACAGGAAGTGAATACATTCTGGTGTTAGTAGGTGTTTGAGGAGGTTAAAAAGGTTGAAAACTCTTGAAAATTTACAGGCCTGCTTGAATTAAGCAGTACTTTCATCTGAAATTAAAATTTCTTGTATACGTATTTCATTGGCTCTATAGCGCCACCTAGGTTTCAATGCATATTTGACATTACGGGAATGCTCAAAACCTCTTGAAAATTGACAGATTGCATAAGACCTAAAAACACTTTACAAATATTTTGACAATTTTTTCATGTGTAGTTAGCAGACTCTACAGCACCCCCTAATTCGTTTGTTTAATAAATTAGCTGTGGATGTGTCAAAATTTGTCTAATCTTCTCAAATTTTGGTAGGATCGTAGATAGTATGACCCTGCACATATTTGCAATTGGCTTGTATTAGCTCCGCCCAACAGGAAGTCGGCCATATTGGAATTTGTAATATTTTTACACATTTTTCACAAACTCATTTAAACTGCTCCTAAAGTCTTTGTCAGATTACCTCTTATTTCGCTGTAAATGAACAACAGACATATTTGATGATAATTGCCAAAGGATTAGTTGATCGGTAAAACGGTGACCCAATGGCGAGCAATTGAGTCACTAGAGACGCAACACTAAACCAAAGTGAAACCATGACATGGTCAGAAAACAGATTATTGAAAATTCATGAAACTTGGCAAAAACACAAAAGACATCATTACACACATTTTCAGCATTGGTAGGACTGACTCCGCCCAACAGGAAGTCAGCCATTTTGAAATATCTGCATTTTACACACATTTTTTGTGTACATTGTCAAACTACTCCTAGCAAATTTGATGAATTCTCTTGGTATTTGGTAAAAATAAACATTGAACATATCTGATGATAAATTGTGAAGGAATAGTCGATATCTCAAACGAGGACGAAATGGCAGATGGTTGAATTTTTTAGATCCCACATCAAAACAGGAGGTGAAAACCTAGGTAATGCCAGGTGTTTTGAGGAGGTTATAACGGAGAAAAACTCACAAAATTTGACCCGCCTGCTTATCTAAGGCTGTTGTTTGATGTAGAATTAGAATTTCAAATACATGTATTTTAACAGCGCCATAGCGCCACCTGTATTTTAAATGGATATTTCACATGTTTAACAGGATAGAAAACTCTTGAAAATTGGCACACTCAATAAGACCTCAAAATTACTTTTACCGGTTTCTCGGTTTGGCCCGGTACGATTTGTGCTGTTGTGCGAGGGCCCTACGTCCCCCTGTGACAGGGGGACAACTCGTTAGGGCCCGAGCACCGAAGGCGCAGGCGAAGCCTGCACCGGAGGTGCAAAGCCCTATTGTTTTTGGAATGTTTATTATTATTATTATTTTTTTTATTTACAAACTTCGCTCCCATTTTTGAGGCCTTTCCGATACTCGAAAACTCATGCATTTTGGCACAGACATCAAAACCCGTGAAAAATTTGAAATTCCATGGTTCATGGGTTTGGGCGTGGTTCAGGAGCTCTATAGCGCCCCCAAACGTTGCCAGTGGCCGGGATGAAGTTTGTCCAATATGCACCAACTTTGGTACACTCATTGACCTCCTCATGCAGAACAATAATCACTCAGTTTTATCAGACTCCGCTCAACAGGAAGTCTGCCATTTTGACAGGAAGTCGCAAAATAAAAAGTTTCCCGTGCTGGTTTGGAGGGGTTATTATGTTCGAAAACTCATAAAACTTGACAGGCCTATCTGGCGTAGGCTGTACTTTGAGAATTAATTCGAATTTTGTAAATTCATCTTTAACCAGCTCTCTAGCGCCACCTATTTTACATCACATTTATGGAAAGCACTCAGCCTCTTGATAATTGGCAGATTCAATAAGGCCTCAAAATTATTTAGAAACGTTTTGTCATTTTTTTTGTGTGTAGCTAAATGACTCTACAGCGCCCCCTATTTATTTTAGCTAATTAATTAACTGTGGCCTTCTCAAAAATTCTCCAATATTCATGATATTTGGTAGAAACATAGACAACATGATCCCGCACATATTACCAATAGGCATGCATTTGCTCCGCCCAACAGGAAGTCGGCCATATTGGAATTTGTGACATTTTTACACATTTTTCACATACTCATTCGAACTCCTCCTAGAGTCTTTGTCAGATTACCTCAAAATTGGGCGTGGATAGGCTCCAGACATATGTGGAGATAAATTGCGAAGGAATAGTCAATAGCTGAAACGGTGTCGTAATGGCGGGCAATTGATTAACTAGAGACGCAACACTAAACCAAAGTGAAACCATGACATGGTCAGAACACAGATGATTGGAAATTCCTGAAATTTGGCGAAAACACAAGAGACATCATTAGACACGTTTGCCGTATTGGTAGGACTGACTCCACCCAACAGGAAGTCGGCCATTTTGAAATATGTGCATTTTACACACATTTTTTGCATACTTTGTCGAACTCCTCCTAGGGAATTTGTTGAATACTCTTGATATTTGTCAACAAAAAACTACTAACACACCTGATGATAAATTGCGAAGGATTAGTCGATATCTTAAACGGGGACGAAATGGCAGACAGTTGAATTGCTTGAGATACCCTATTAAAACAGGAAGTGAATACATTCTTATGTTGGTTGGATGTTTGAGGAGATTAAAATGGATGAAAACTCACAAAACTTTACAGGCCTGCTTGTTTTACGTGGTCCTTTGGTCTGAAATTGAAATTTCATATATACGCATTTCATTGGCTCTATAGCGCCACCTAGGTTTCAATGAATATCTGACATTACGGGAATAATCAAAAACTCTTGAAAATTGTCAGATTGCATAGGACCTAAAAACACATTACAAATATTGTGATAATTTTTTCATGTGTAGCTAGCTGACTCTACAGCGCCCCCTAATTTGTTCAGTTAATTAATTAGCTCTGGATGTGTCAAAATTGGTCTAATGTTCTCCAATTTTGGTAGGAATGTAGATACTGTGACCCTGCACATATTTGCAATTGGCTTGTATTAGCTCCGCCCAACAGGAAGTCGGCCATATTGGAATTTGTAAGATTTTTACACTTTTTTCACAAACTCATTTAAACTGCTCCTAAAGTCTTTGTCAGATTACCTCTTATTTCACTGTAAATGAACAACAGACATATTTGATGAAAACTGCCAAAGGATTAGTTGATCGCTAAAACAGTGACGTAATGGCGGGCAATTGATTGACTAGAGACGCAACACTAAACCAAAGTGAAACCATGACACGGTCAGAACACAGATGATTGAAAATTCATGAAACTTGGCAAAAACACAAGAGAAATCATTACACACGTTTTCAGTATTGGTAGGACTGACTCCGCCCAACAGGAAGTCTGCCATTTTGAAATATCTGCATTTTACATACATTTTTTGCGTATGTTGTCAAACTACTCCTAGAAATTTTGTTGAATTCTCTTGGTATTTGGTAAAAATAAACACTGAACATATCTGATGACAAATTGTGAAGGAATAGTCGATATCTTAAACGAGGACGAAATGACGGACGGTTGAAAACAGGAAGTTGACACCTAGGTAATGCAAGGTGTTTTGAGGAGGTTATAACTGAGGAAAACTCACAAAATTTGACCGGCCTGCTTATCTGAGGCGGTTCTTTGATCTAGAATTAAAAATTCAAATACATGTGTTTTCACAGCTCTATAGCGCCACCTATATTTTAAATGAATATTTGACATTTTTGGCAGAATAGAAAACTCTTGAAAATTGGCACACTCAATAAGACCTCAAAATTACTTTCACCGGTTTCTCGGTTTGGCCCGGTACGATTTGCGCTGGTGTGCGAGGGCCCTACGTCCCCCTGTGACAGGGGGACAACTCGTTATTATTATTATTTTTATTTTTAAACTTCGCGCCCATTTTTGAGGCCTTTCTGATACTCAAAAACTCTTGAATTTTGGCACAGACATCAAAGCCGGTGAAAATTTTGAAATTTCACAGTTCCTGGGCTTGGGCGTTGATCAGGAGCTCTATAGCGCCCCCAAACGTTGCTAGTGGCCGGGATAAAGTTTGTCCAATGTGCACCAACTTTGGTACGCTCATTGACCTCATTATACCGATCAAGAATCACTTAGATTTATTTGACTCCGCCTAACAGGAAGTCGGCCATTTTGGCAGGAAGTCGCAAAATAAAAAGTTTCCTGTGGTGTTTTGGGTGGGTTACGATGTTCGAAAACTCATAAAATTTCACAGGCATATTGGGCATAGGCTGTACTTTGATGTAAAATTGGAATTTTTCATATTCATAATTTATCAGCTCTCTAGCGCCACCTATTTTATATGACATTTATAGAAAGCTCTTAGCCTCTTCTAAATAAGCAGACCCAATAATGCCTTTAAATGATTTCGAGAAATGTAATCGTTTTTCTAATGTGGAGCTAAATGACTCTACAGCGCCCCCTATTTGGTTTAGGCTAATAAATTAGCGGTAGCTGTCTCAAATTTTCCCCAATGTTCAAGATTTTTGGTAGAAACATAGATATTACGATGCCACACATAATACCCGTTGGCATGTATGAGCTCCGCCCAACAGGAAGTCGGCCATTTTGAAAAATGTTAAATTTTTACACATTTTTCACGAACTCATTCGAACTCCTCCTAGAGTCTTTGTCAGATTACAACTAAATTGTCTGTGGATAGTCTCCAGACATACGTGGTGCTAAATTGCGAAGGAATAGTCGATAGCTGAAACGATGACGTAATGGCGGGCAGTTGATTTAATACAGACACAACACTAAACCAAATAGAAACATTAGCATGGTCAGAATACAGCTGCTTGGAAATTCATGAAACTTGGCAAAAACATAAAAGACATCATTACACACGTTTTCAGTGTTGATATGATTGACTCCGCCCAACAGGAAGTCGGCCATTTTGAAAAACGTGCATTTTACACACATTTTTTGCATACTTTGTCGAACTCCTCCTAGGGAATTTGTTGAATACTCTTGATATTTGTCAGCAATAAACTACTACCATCCGTGATGATAAATTGCGAAAGAATAGTCGATATCTTAAACGAGGACGAAATGGCGGACAGTTGAATTGATTGAGATACCCCATTAAAATATGAAGTAAATACATTCTGGTGTTAGTAGGTGTTTGAGGAGGTTAAACAGGTTGAAAACTCTCGAAACTTTACAGGCCTGCTTGATTTAAGCGGTCCTTTGATTAAAAATTAAAATTTCATATATACATATTTCATTGGCTCTATAGCGCCACCTAGGTTTCAATGCACATTTGACATTACGGAAATGCTCAAAAACTCTTGAAAATTGTCAGATTCCATAAGATCTAAAAACACTTTACAAATATTGTGATAATTTTTTCATGTGTAGCTAGCGGACTCTATAGCGCCCCCTAATTCATTCGTTTAATAAATTAGCTGTGGATGTGTCACAATTTGTCTAATCTTCTCAAATTTTGGTAGGAGCGTAGATACTATGACTCTGCACATATTTGCAATTGGTTTGTATTAGCTCCGCCCAACAGGAAGTCGGCCATATTGGATTTTGTCAAATTTTTTACACTTTTTTTCACAAACTCATTTAAACTGCTCCTAAAGTCTTTGTCAGATTACCTCTAAATTAGCTGAGAATGAACATCAGACACAGTTGATGAAAATTGCCAAAGGAATAGTTGATCGCTTAAACGGTGACGTAATGGCGAGCAATTGATTGACTAGAGACGCAACACTAAACCAAAGTGAAACCATGACACAGTCAGAACACAGTTGATTAAAAATTCATGAAACTTGGCAAAAACACAAGAGACATCATTAGACACGTTTTCAGTATTGGTAGGACTGACTCCGCCCAACAGGAAGTCGGCCATTTTGAAATATCTGAATTTTACATACATTTTTTGCGTATGTTGTCAAACTACTCCTAGAAATTTTGTTGAATTCTCTTGGTATTTGGTAAAAATAAACATTGAACATATCTGATGATAAATTGTGAAGAAATAGTCGATATCTTAAACGAGAAGGGAATGACGGACGGTTGAATGTTTGAGATGCCACATCAAAACTGGAGGTTGACACATAGGTAATGCTAGGAGTTTTGAGGACGTTATAAGAGAGAAAAGCTCACAAACTTTGACCGGCCTGCTTATCTGAGGCTGTTGTTTGATCTAGAATTAGAATTTCAAATATGTGTTTTAACAGCTCTATAGCACCACCTGTATTTTAAATGGGTATTTCACATTTTTGGCAGGATAGAAAACTCTTGAAAATTACCACACTTAATAAGACCTCAAAATTACTTTCACCGGTTTCTCGGTTTGGCCCGGTACGATTTGCGCTGTTGTGCGCCTCTTTGCGTCCATTTTTGAGGCATTTCCGATACTCGAAAACTCACGCATTTTGGCACAGGCCTCAAGCTCGGCGAAAATTTTAAAGTTCCATAGAGGCTGGACTTAGGCGTGGTTCAGGAGCTCTATAGCGCCCCCAAACGTAGGCAGTGGCCGGGATGAAGTTTGTCCAATGTACACCAACTTTGGTACGCTTATTGACCTCCTCATAAAGAACAAGGATCAATTTGATTTATTTGACTCCGCCCCACAGGAAGTCGGCCATTTTGACAGGAAGTTGCAAAATAAAAAGTTTCCCGCTGGGTTTCGGAGGGGTTAAGATGTTTGAAAACTCCTAAAATTTTACAGAGCTATTTAGGTTAGGCCAAACTTTGACCTTCAGTTGGAATTTCGTAAATTCTTGTTTCATCAGCTCTCTAGCGCCACCTATTTTATATCACATTTATAAAAAGCTCTCAGCCTCTTGATAATTGGCAGATTCAATAAGTCTTTGAAATGATTTAGAAATATTTTGTCGTTTTTCTCATGTGTAGCTAGATGACTCTACAGCGCCCCCTATTTTATTTAGGCCATTAAATTAGCTGTAGCTGTCTCAAAATTTCTCCAATATTCTAGATTTTTGGCAACAACATAGACAGTATCATCCCGCACATATTACCCATTGGCTGGTATTAGCTCCGCCCAACAGGAAGTCGGCCATTTTGAAATTTGTGGAATTTTTACACATTTTTCACGAACTCATTCAAACTCCTCCTAGAGTCTTTGTCAGATTATCTCTAAATTGGGCGTGGGTAGGCTCCAGACATACATGGTGATAAATTGCGAAGGAATAGTTGATAGCTGAAACGGTGACGTAATGGCAGGCAATTAATTTAATGGAGAAGCAACACTAAACAAAAGTGAAACCATGACACGGTCATAACACAGATGATTGAAAATTCATGAAACTTGGCAAAAACACAAGAGGCATCATAAGACACGTTTTTAGTATTGGTAAGACTGACTCCGCCCAACAGGAAGTCGGCCATTTTTAAAAAAGTGTGTTTTACACAAATTTTTTGCATACTTTGTCGAACTCCTCCTAGGGAATTTGTTGAATACTCTTGATATTTGTCTGTAATAAACTACTAACATACTTGATTGTAAATTGCGAAGGAATAGTCGATATCTTAAACGAGGACGAAATGGCGGACAGTTGAATTGCTTGAGATGCCCCGTTAAAACAGGAAGTGAATACATTCTGGTGTTGGTAGGTGTTTGAGGAGGTTAAAAAGGTAGAAAACTCTTGAAAATTTACAGGCCTGCTTGATTTAAGCAGTACTTTGATCTGAAATTAAAATTTCATATATACGTATTTCATTGGCTCTATAGCGCCACCTAGGATTCAATGCATATTTGACATTACGGGAATGCTCAAAACCTCTTGAAAATTGACAGATTGCATAAGACCTAAAAACACTTTACAAATATTTTGACAATTTTTTCATGTATAGCTAGCGGACTCTACAGCGCCCCCTAATTTGTTCATTTAACAAATTAGCTGTGGATGTGTCAAAATTTGTCTAATCTTCTCAAATTTTGGTAGGAGTGTAGATAGTATGACCCTGCACATATTTGCATTTGGCTTGTATTAGCTCCGCCCAACAGGAAGTCGGCCATATTGGAATTTGTAATATTTTTACACATTTTTCACAAACTCATTTAAACTGCTCCTAAAGTCTTTGTCAGATTACCTCTTATTTCGCTGTAAATGAACAACAGACATATTTGATGATAACTGCCAAAGGATTAGTTGATCGGTAAAACGGTGACCCAATGGCGAGCAATTGATTCACTAGAGACGCAACACTAAACCAAAGTGAAACCATGACACGGTCAGAAAACAGATTTTTGAAAATTCATGAAACTTGGCAAAAACACAAAAGACATCATTACACACATTTTCAGCATTGGTAAGACTGACTCCGCCCAACAGGAAGTCGGCCATTTTGAAATATCTGCATTTTACACACATTTTTTGTGTACATTGTCAAACTACTCCTAGCAAATTTGTCCCCCTGTGACAGGGGGACAACTCGTTATTAGGGCCCGAGCACCGAAGGCGCAGGCGAAGCCTGCACCGGAGGTGCAAAGCCCTATTGTTTTTGGTCCGTTTATTATTATTATTACGCTTCTTGACCCTTTCGCCCATTTTTGAGGCATTTCCGATACTGGAAAACTCACGCATTTTGGCACAGGCCTCAAACTTGGCGAAAATTTAAAAGTTCCACAGAGCTTGGACTTTGGCGTGGTTCAGGAGCTCTATAGCGCCCCCAAACGTCGGCAGTGGCCGGGATGAAGTTTGTCCAATGTGCACCAATTTTGGTACGCTCATTGACCTCCTCATAAAGAACAAGGATCACTTGGATTTATTTGACTCCGCCCAACAGGAAGTCGGCCATTTTGACAGGAAGTCGCAAAAAAAAAAAGTTTCCGGCTGGTTTTCGGAGGGGTTGAGATTATTGAAAACTCCTAAAATTTTACAGACCTATTTGGCTTAGGCCATACTTTGACCTTAAATTGAAATTTAGTATATTCGTGTGTCATCAGCTCTCTAGCGCCACCTATTTCGTATGACATTTTTGGAAAGCGCTCAGCCTCTTGACAATTGGCAGATTCAATAAGGCCTCGAAATGATTTAGATATATATTGTCATTTTTGTTGTGTGTAGCTAGATGACTGTACAGCGCCCCCTATTTAATTGGGCTAATAAATTAGCTGTGGCCTTCTCAAAAATTCTCAGATATTCTCGATTTTTGGCAGAAACATAGACAATATGATTCCGCACATATTAGCCATTGGCATGCATTAGCTCCGCCCAACAGGAAGTTGGCCATTTTGGAATTTGTGAAATTTTTACGCATTTTTCACGCACTCATTCAAACTCCTCCTAGAATCTTCGTCAGATTACCTCAAAATTATCTGTGGATAGGCTCCAGACATACTTGGTGATAAATTGCGAAGGAATAGTCGATAGCTGAAACGTCGACGTAACAGCGGGCAATTCATTTAATGGAGACGCAACACTAGCCCAAATAGAAACCTTAGAATGGTAAGAACACAGGTGTTTGAAAAATCATGAAACTTTACAGAATCATAATAGACATCATTACACACATTGTCACTGTTGGTATGATTGACTCCGCCCAACAGGAAGTCGGCCATTTTGAAATATGTGCATTTTACACACATTTTTTGCATACTTTGTCGAACTCCTCCTAGGGAATTTGTTGAATACTCTTGATATTTGTCAGCAATAAACTACTAACATACCTGATGATAAATTGCGAAGGAATAGTTGATATCTTAAACGAGGACGAAATGGCGGACAGTTGAATTGCTTGAAATACCCCATTAAAACAGGAAGTGAATACATTCTGGTGTTGGTAGGTGTTTGAGGAGGTTACAATGGGTGAAAACTCACAAAATTTTACAGGCCTGCTTGATTTACGCAGTCCTTTGATCTAAAATTTAAATTTCATATATACGTATTTCATTGGCTCTATAGTGCCACCTAGGTTTCAATGCATATTTGACATTACAGTAATGCTCAAAAACTCTTGAAAAGGGTCAGATTCCATAAGACCTAAAAACACTTTACAAATATTGTGATAATTTTTTCATGTGTAGCTAGCGGACTCTACAGCGCCCCCTAATTTATTCTGAAAATAAATTAGCTGTGGATGTGTCACAATTTGTCTAATCTTCTCAAATTTTGGTAGGATTGTAGATAGTGTGACCCTGCACATATTTGCAATTGGCTTGTATTAGCTCCGCCCAATAGGAAGTCGGCCATTTTGAAATTTGCCAAAAATTTACAAATTTTTCACAAACTCATTTAAACTGCTCCTAAAGTCTTTTTCAGATTACCTCTAAATTAGCTGTGAATGAACATCAGACATATTTGATGAAAATTGCCAAAGGAATAGTTGATCGCTAAAACGGTGTCGGAATGGCGGGCAATTGATTTACTAGAGACGCAACACTAAACCATAAGTGAAACAATGACACGGTCAGAACACAGATGATTGAAAATTTCTGAAACTTGGCAAAAACACAAGAGACATCATTAGACACGTTTTTAGTATTGGTAGGACTGACTCCGCACAACAGGAAGTCGGCCATTTTGAAATAATTGCATTTTACACAGTTTTTTTGCATACTTTGTCAAACTCCTCCTTGTGAATGTGTTGAATACTCTTGATTTTTGTCAGTAATAAACTACTAACATACCTGATGATAAATTGTGAAGGAATACTCGATATCTTAAATGAGGACGAAATGGCGGACAGTTGAATTGCTTCAGATGCCCCATTAAAACAGTAAGTGAATACATCTTGGTTTTGGTAGGTGTTTGAGGAGGTTACAATGGATGAAAACTTATAAAACTTTACAGGCCTGCTTGACTCATGCTGTCCTTTGATCTAAAATTGAAATTTCGTATAAATGTATTTCATCGGCTCTATAGCACCACTGAGGTTTCAATACATATTTGACATTGCAGGAATGCTCAAAAACTTTTAAAAAATTGGCCTCTACAATATAACTGCACATTTCATGAGAAATCGCATATGGGTCCAACTTTCACCGGTTTTTCAGTTTGGGCCTTTACGATTTGCGCTGGTGTGCGAGGGCCCTACGTCCCCCTGTGACAGGGGGACCCCTCGTTATTATTATTATTCTGCCTCTTTGCGTCCATTTTTGAGGCATTTCCGATACTCGAAAACTCACGCATTTTGGCACAGACCTCAAGCTCGGCGAAAATTTTAAAGTTCCATAGAGGCTGGACTTTAGCGTTGTTCAGGAGCTCTATAGCGCCCCCAAACGTCGGCAGTGGCCGGGATGAAGTTTGTCCAACGTGCACCAACTTTGGTACGCTCATTGACCTCCTCATAAACAACAAGAATCACTAGGTTTTATTTGACTCCGCCCAACAGGAAGTCGGCCATTTTGACAGGAAGTTGCAAAATAAAAAGTTTCCCGCTGGGTTTCGGAGGGGGTAGGATGTTTGAAAACTCCTAAAATTTTACAGAGCTATTTGGCTTAGGCCATACTTTGACCTTAAATTGGAATTTCGTAAATTCGTCTTTCATCAGCTCTCTAGCGCCACCTATTTTATATCATATTTATGAAAAGCTCTCAGCCTCTTGATAATTGGCAGATTCAATAAGTCTTTGAAATGATTTAGGAATATTTTGTCGTTTTTCTCATGTGTAGCTAGATGACTCTACAGCGCCCCCTATTTTGTTTAGGCCATTAAATTAGCTGTAGCTGTCTCAAAATTTCTCCAATATTCTCGATTTTTGGCAACAACATAGAAACTATCATCCCGCACATATTACCCATTGGCTGGTATTAGCTCCGCCCAACAGGAAGTCGGCCATTTTGAAATTTGTGGAATTTTTACACATTTTTCACGAACTCATTCAAACTCCTCCTAGAGTCTTTGTCATATTACCTCTAAATTTGGTGTGGATAGGCTCCAGACATACATGGTGATAAATTGCGAAGGAATAGTCGATAGCTGAAACAATGACGTAATGGCGGACAATTAATTTAATGGAGACGCAACACTAGACTAAAGTGAAACCATGACACGGTCATAAAACAGATGATTGAAAAATCATGAAACTTGGTAAAAACACAAGAGACATCATAAGACACGTTTTTAGTATTGGAATGATTGACTCCGCCCAACAGGAAGTCGACCATTTTGAAATATGTGCATTTTACACACATTTTTTGCATACTTTGTCAAACTCCTCCTAGGGAATTTGTTGAATACTCTTGATATTTGTCAGCAAAAAACTACTACCATCCCTGATGATAAATTGCGAAGGAATAGTCGATATCTTAAACGAGGACGAAATGGCGGACAGTTGAATTGCTTGAGATGCCCCGTTAAAACAGGAAGTGAATACATTCTGGTGTTAGTAGGTGTTTGAGGAGGTTAAAAAGGTTGAAAACTCTCGAAAATTTACAGGCCTGCTTGAATTAAGCAGTACTTTCATCTGAAATTAAAATTTCTTGTATACGTATTTCATTGGCTCTATAGCGCCACCTAGGTTTCAATGCATATTTGACATTACGGGAATGCTCAAAACCTCTTGAAAATTGACAGATTGCATAAGACCTAAAAACACTTTACAAATATTTTGACAATTTTTTCATGTATAGCTAGCAGACTCTACAGCGCCCCCTAATTCGTTTGTTTAATAAATTAGCTGTGGATGTGTCAAAATTTGTCTAATCTTCTCAAATTTTGGTAGGATCGTAGATAGTATGACCCTGCACATATTTGCAATTGGCTTGTATTAGCTCCGCCCAACAGGAAGTCGGCCATATTGGAATTTGTAATATTTTTACACATTTTTCACAAACTCATTTAAACTGCTCCTAAAGTCTTTGTCAGATTACCTCTTATTTCGCTGTAAATGAACAACAGACATATTTGATGATAATTGCCAAAGGATTAGTTGATCGGTAAAACGGTGACCCAATGGCGAGCAATTGAGTCACTAGAGACGCAACACTAAACCAAAGTGAAACCATGACATGGTCAGAAAACAGATTATTGAAAATTCATGAAACTTGGCAAAAACACAAAAGACATCATTACACACATTTTCAGCATTGGTAGGACTGACTCCGCCCAACAGGAAGTCGGCCATTTTGAAATATCTGCATTTTACACACATTTTTTGTGTACATTGTCAAACTACTCCTAGCAAATTTGTTGAATTCTCTTGGTATTTGGTAAAAATAAACATTGAACATATCTGATGATAAATTGTGAAGGAATAGTCGATATCTCAAACGAGGACGAAATGGCAGATGGTTGAATTTTTGAGATCCCAAATCAAAACAGGAGGTGAAAACCTAGGTAATGCCAGGTGTTTTGAGGAGGTTATAACGGAGAAAAACTCACAAAATTTGAGCAGCCTGCTTATCTAAGGCTGTTGTTTGATGTAGAATTAGAATTTCAAATACATGTATTTTAACAGCGCCATAGCGCCACCTGTATTTTAAATGGATATTTCACATGTTTAACAGGATAGAAAACTCTTGAAAATTGGCACACTCAATAAGACCTAAAAATTACTTTTACCGGTTTCTCGGTTTGGCCCGGTACGATTTGCGCTGTTGTGCGAGGGCCCTACGTCCCCCTGTGACAGGGGGACAACTCGTTATTATTATTATTATTAGGGCCCGAGCACCGAAGGCGCAGGCGAAGCCTGCACCGGAGGTGCAAAGCCCTATTGTTTTTGGTCCGTTTATTATTATTATTATTATTATTATTATTATTTTTATTTTTAAACTTCGCACCCATTTTTGAGGCCTTTCTGATACTCGAAAACTCTTGAATTTTGGCACAGACATCAAAGCCTGTGAAAAATTTGAAATTTCACAGTTCCTGGGCTTGGTCGTTGATCAGGAGCTCTATAGCGCCCCCAAACGTTGCCAGTGGCCGGGATAAAGTTTGTCCAATGTGCACCAACTTTGGTACGCTCATTGACCTCATTATACCGATCAAGAATCACTTGGATTTATTTGACTCCGCCTAACAGGAAGTCTGCCATTTTGGCAGGAAGTCGCAAAATAAAAAGTTTCCCGTGGTGTTTTGGGTGGGTTACGATGTTCGAAAACTCATAAAATTTCACAGGCATATTGGGCATAGGCTGTACTTTGATGTAAAATTGGAATTTTTCATATTCATAATTTATCAGCTCTCTAGCGCCACCTATTTTATATGACATTTATAGAAAGCTCTTAGCCTCTTCTAAATAAGCACACCCAATAATGCCTTTAAATGATTTTGAGAAATGTAATCGTTTTTCTAATGTGGAGCTAAATGACTCTACAGCGCCCCCTATTTGGTTTAGGCTAATAAATTAGCGGTAGCTGTCTCAAATTTTCCCCAATGTTCAAGATTTTTGGTAGAAAAATAGATATTACGATGCCACACATAATACCCATTGGCATGTATTAGCTCCGCCCAACAGGAAGTCGGCCATTTTGAAAAATGTTAAATTTTTACACATTTTTCACGAACTCATTCGAACTCCTCCTAGAGTCTTTGTCAAATTACAACTAAATTGTCTGTGGATAGTCTCCAGACATACGTGGTGCTAAATTGCGAAGGAATAGTCGATAGCTGAAACGATGACGTAATGGCGGGCAATTGATTTAATGGAGACACAACACTAAACCAAATAGAAACATTAGCATGGTCAGAATACAGCTGCTTGGAAATTCATGAAACTTGGCAAAAATATAAAAGACATCATTACACACGTTTTCAGTGTTGATATGATTGACTCCGCCCAACAGGAAGTCGGCCATTTTGAAAAACGTGCATTTTACACACATTTTTTGCATACTTTGTCGAACTCCTCCTAGGGAATTTGTTGAATACTCTTGATATTTGTCAACAATAAACTACTACCATCCTTGATGATAAATTGCGAAGGAATAGTCGATATCTTAAACAAGGACGAAATGGCGGACAGTTGAATTGCTTGAGATACCCCATTAAAATAGGAAGTAAATACATTCTGGTGTTAGTAGGTGTTTGAGGAGGTTAAACAGGTTGAACACTCACAAAACTTTTCAGGCCTGCTTGATTTAAGCAGTACTTTGATTAAAAATTGAAATTTCATATATACATATTTCATTGGCTCTATAGCGCCACCTAGGTTTCAATGCATATTTGACATTACGGAAATGCTCAAAAACTCTTGAAAATTGTCAGATTCCATAAGATCTAAAAAACACTTTACAAATATTGTGATAATTTTTTCATGTGTAGCTAGCGGACTCTACAGCGCCCCCTAATTCGTACGGTTAATAAATTAGCTTTGGATGTGTCAAAATTTGTCTAATCTTCTCAAATTTTGGTAGGAGCGTAGACACTATGACTTTGCACATATTTGCAATTGGTTTGTGTTAGCTCCGCCCAACAGGAAGTCGGCCATTTTGAAATTTGTGTAATTTTTACAATTTTTTAACAAACTCATTTAAACTGCTCCTAAAGTCTTTGTCAGATTACCTCTAAATTAGCTGAGAATGAACATCAGACACAGTTGATGAAAATTGCCAAAGGAATAATTGATCGCTAAAACGGTGATGTAATGGCGGGCAATTGATTGACTAGAGACGCAACACTAAACCAAAGTGAAACCATGACACAGTCAGAACACAGATGATTAAAAATTCATGAAACTTGGCAAAAACACAAGAGACATCATTAGACACGTTTTCAGTATTGGTAGGACTGACTCCGCCCAACAGGAAGTCGGCCATTTTGAAATATCTGAATTTTACATACATTTTTTGTGTATATTGTCAAACTACTCCTAGAAATTTTCTTGAATTCTCTTGGTATTTGGTAAAAATAAACATTAAACATATCTGATGATAAATTGTGAAGGAATAGTCGATATCTCAAACGAGGACGAAATGGCAGATGGTTGAATTTGTGAGATGCGACATCAAAACAGGAGGTCAAAACCTAGATAATGCCAGGTGTTTTGAGGAGGTTATAACGGAGAAAAACTCACAAAATTTGACCGGCCTGCTTATCTGAGGCTGTTGTTTGATGTAGAATTAGAATTTCAAATACATGTATTTTAACAGCGCCATAGCGCTACCTGTATTTTAAATGGATATTTCACATGTTTAACAGGATAGAAAACTCTTGAAAATTGGCACACTCAATAAGACCTTAAAATTACTTTTACCGGTTTCTCGGTTTGGCCCGGTACGATTTGCGCTGTTGTGCGAGGGCCCTACGTCCCCCTGTGACAGGGGGACAACTCGTTATTTTTATTTTTAAACTTCGCGCCCATTTTTGAGGCCTTTCTGATACTCGAAAACTCTTGAATTTTGGCACAGACATCAAAGCCGGTGAAAAATTTGAAATTTCACAGTTCCTGGGCTTGGGAGTTGATCAGGAGCTCTATAGCGCCCCCAAACGTTGCCAGTGGCCGGGATAAAGTTTGTCCAATGTGCACCAACTTTGGTACGCTCATTGACCTCATTATACCGATCAAGAATCACTTGGATTTATTTGACTCTGCCTAACAGGAAGTCGGCCATTTTGGCAGGAAGTCGCAAAATAAAAAGTTTCCCGTGGTGTTTTGGGTGGGTTACGATGTTCGAAAACTCATAAAATTTCACAGGCATATTGGGCATAGGCTGTACTTTGATGTAAAATTGGAATTTTTCATATTCATAATTTATCAGCTCTCTAGCGCCACCTATTTTATATGACATTTATAGAAAGCTCTTAGCCTCTTCTAAATAAGCAGACCCAATAATGCCTTTAAATGATTTTGAGAAATGTAATCGTTTTTCTAATGTGGAGCTAAATGACTCTACAGCGCCCCCTATTTGGTTTAGGCTAATAAATTAGCGGTAGCTGTCTCAAATTTTCCCCAATGTTCAAGATTTTTGGTAGAAACATAGATATTACGATGCCACACATAATACCCATTGGCATGTATTAGCTCCGCCCAACAGGAAGTCGGCCATTTTGAAAAATGTTAAATTTTTACACATTTTTCACGAACTCATTCGAACTCCTCCTAGAGTCTTTGTCAGATTACAACTAAATGGTCTGTGGATAGTCTCCAGACATACGTGGTGCTAAATTGCGAAGGAATAGTCGATAGCTGAAACGATGACGTAATGGCGGGCAGTTGATTTAATACAGACACAACACTAAACCAAATAGAAACATTAGCATGGTCAGAACACAGCTGCTTGGAAATTCATGAAACTTGGCAAAAACATAAAAGACATCATTACACACGTTTTCAGTGTTGATATGATTGACTCCGCCCAACAGGAAGTCGGCCATTTTGAAAAACGTGCATTTTACACACATTTTTTGCATACTTTGTCGAACTCCTCCTAGGGAATTTGTTGAATACTCTTGATATTTGTCAGCAATAAACTACTACCATCCCTGATGATAAATTGCGAAGGAATAGTCGATATCTTAAACGAGGACAAAATGGCGGACAGTTGAATTGCTTGAGATACCCCATTAAAATAGGAAGTAAATACATTCTGGTGTTAGTAGGTGTTTGAGGAGGTTAAACAGGTTGAACACTCACGAAACTTTACAGGCCTGCTTGATTTAAGCGGTCCTTTGATTAAAAATTTAAATTTCATATATACATATTTCATTGGCTCTATAGCGCCACCTAGGTTTCAATGCATATTTGACATTACGGAAATGCTCAAAAACTCTTGAAAACTGTCAGATTCCATAAGATCTAAAAACACTTTACAAATATTGTGATCATTTTTTCATGTGTAGCTAGCGGACTCTATAGCGCCCCCTAATTCATTCGTTTAATAAATTAGCTGTGGATGTGTCACAATTTGTCTAATCTTCTCAAATTTTGGTAGGAGCGTAGATAATATGACTCTGAACATATTTGCAATTGGTTTGTATTAGCTCCGCCCAACAGGAAGTCGGCCATATTGGATTTTGTAATTTTTTTACACTTTTTTTCACAAACTCATTTAAACTGCTCCTAAAGTCTTTGTCAGATTACCTCTAAAGTAGCTGAGAATGAACATCAGACACAGTTGATGAAAATTGCCAAAGGAATAGTTGATCGCTAAAACGGTGACGTAATGGCGAGCAATTGATTGACTAGAGACGCAACACTAAACCAAAGTGAAACCATGACACAGTCAGAACACAGTTGATTAAAAATTCATGAAACTTGGCAAAAACACAAGAGACATCATTAGACACGTTTTCAGTATTGGTAGGACTGACTCCGCCCAACAGGAAGTCGGCCATTTTGAAATATCTGAATTTTACATACATTTTTTGCGTATGTTGTCAAACTACTCCTAGAAATTTTGTTGAATTCTCTTGGTATTTGGTAAAAATAAACATTGAACATATCTGATGATAAATTGTGAAGAAATAGTCGATATCTCAAACGAGGACGAAATGGCAGATGGTTGAATTTTTGAGATCCCACATCAAAACAGCAGATGAAAACCTAGGTAATGCCAGGTGTTTTGAGGAGGTTATAACGGAGAAAAACTCACAAAATTTGACCAGCCTGCTTATCTAAGGCTGTTGTTTGATGTAGAATTAGAATTTCAAATACATGTATTTTAACAGCGCCATAGCGCCACCTGTATTTTAAATGGATATTTCACATGTTTAACAGGATAGAAAACTCTTGAAAATTGGCACACTCAATAAGACCTCAAAATTACTTTTACCGGTTTCTCG
Organism: Astyanax mexicanus; assembly: GCF_023375975.1. NCBI lineage: Eukaryota > Metazoa > Chordata > Actinopteri > Characiformes > Acestrorhamphidae > Astyanax > Astyanax mexicanus. The sequence continues at coordinate 29,343,640 of NC_064409.1, read as the reverse complement.
GTTTGGCCCGGTACGATTTGCGCTGTTGTGCGAGGGCCCTACGTCCCCCTGTGACAGGGGGACAACTCGTTATTATTATTATTCTGCCTCTTTGCGTCCATTTTTGAGGCATTTCCGATACTCGAAAACTCACGCATTTTGGCACAGACCTCAAGCTCGGCGAAAATTTTAAAGTTCCTTAGAGGCTGGACTTTGGCGTTGTTCAGGAGCTCTATAGCGCCCCCAAACGTCGGCAGTGGCCGGGATGAAGTTTGTCCAACGTGCACCAACTTTGGTACGCTCATTGACCTCCTCATAAACAACAAGAATCACTAGGTTTTATTTGACTCCGCCCAACAGGAAGTCGGCCATTTTGACAGGAAGTTGCAAAATAAAAAGTTTCCCGCTGGGTTTCGGAGGGGTTAGGATGTTTGAAAACTCCTAAAATTTTACAGAGCTATTTGGCTTAGGCCATACTTTGACCGTAAGTTGGAATTTCGTAAATTCGTCTTTCATCAGCTCTCTAGCGCCACCTATTTTATATCACATTTATGAAAAGCTCTCAGCCTCTTGATAATTGGCAGATTCAATAAGTCTTTGAAATGATTTAGGAATATTTTGTCGTTTTTCTCATGTGTAGCTAGAGGACTCTACAGCGCCCCCTATTTTGTTTAGGCCATTAAATTAGCTGTAGCTGTCTCAAAATTTCTCCAATATTCTCGATTTTTGGCAACAACATAGAAACTATCATCCCGCACATATTACCCATTGGCTTGTACTAGCTCTGCCCAACAGGAAGTCGGCCATTTTGAAATTTGTGGAATTTTTACACATTTTTCACGAACTCATTCAAACTCCTCCTAGAGTCTTTGTCATATTACCTCTAAATTTGGTGTGGATAGGCTCCAGACATACATGGTGATAAATTGCGAAGGAATAGTCGATAGCTGAAACGATGACGTAATGGCGGACAATTAATTTAATGGAGACGCAACACTAGACCAAAGTGAAACCATGACACGGTCATAAAACAGATGATTGAAAAATCATGAAACTTGGTAAAAACACAAGAGACATCATAAGACACGTTTTTAGTATTGGAATGATTGACTCCGCCCAACAGGAAGTCGGCCATTTTGAAATATGTGCATTTTACACACATTTTTTGCATACTTTGTCGAACTCCTCCTAGGGAATTTGTTGAATACTCTTGATATTTGTCAGCAAAAAACTACTACCATCCGTGATGATAAATTGCGAAGGAATAGTCGATATCTTAAACGAGGACGAAATGGCGGACAGTTGAACTGCTTGAGATGCCCCATTAAAACAGGAAGTGAATACATTCTGGTGTTAGTAGGTGTTTGAGGAGGTTAAAAAGGTTGAAAACTCTCGAAAATTTACAGGCCTGTTTGATTTAAGCAGTAGTTTGATCTGAAATTAAAATTTCTTGTATACGTATTTCATTGGCTCTATAGCGCCACCTAGGTTTCAATGCATATTTGACATTACGGGAATGCTCAAAACCTCTTGAAAATTGACAGATTGCATAAGACCTAAAAACACTTTACAAATATTTTGACAATTTTTTCATGTATAGCTAGCAGACTCTACAGCGCCCCCTAATTCGTTTGTTTAACAAATTAGCTGTGGATGTGTCAAAATTTGTCTAATCTTCTCAAATTTTGGTAGGAGTGTAGATAGTATGACCCTGCACATATTTGCAATTGGCTTGTATTAGCTCCGCCCAACAGGAAGTCGGCCATATTGGAATTTGTAATATTTTTACACATTTTTCACAAACTCATTTAAACTGCTCCTAAAGTCTTTGTCAGATTACCTCTTATTTCGCTGTAAATGAACAACAGACATATTTGATGATAATTGCCAAAGGATTAGTTGATCGGTAAAACGGTGACCCAATGGCGAGCAATTGAGTCACTAGAGACGCAACACTAAACCAAAGTGAAACCATGACATGGTCAGAAAACAGATTATTGAAAATTAATGAAACTTGGCAAAAACACAAAATACATCATTACACACATTTTCAGCATTGGTAGGACTGACTCCGCCCAACAGGAAGTCGGCCATTTTGAAATATCTGCATTTTACACACATTTTTTGTGTACATTGTCAAACTACTCCTAGCAAATTTGATGAATTCTCTTGGTATTTGGTAAAAATAAACATTGAACATATCTGATGATAAATTGTGAAGGAATAGTCGATATCTCAAACGAGGACGAAATGGCAGATGGTTGAATTTTTGAGATCCCACATCAAAACAGGAGGTGAAAACCTAGGTAATGCCAGGTGTTTTGAGGAGGTTATAACGGAGAAAAACCAACAAAATTTGACCAGCCTGCTTATCTAAGGCTGTTGTTTGATGTAGAATTAGAATTTCAAATACATGTATTTTAACTGCACCATAGCGCCACCTGTATTTTAAATGGATATTTCACATGTTTAACAGGATAGAAAACTCTTGAAAATTGGCACACTCAAAAAGACCTCAAAATTACTTTTACCGGTTTCTCGGTTTGGCCCGGTACGATTTGCGCTGTTGTGCGAGGGCCCTACGTCCCCCTGTGACAGGGGGACAACTCGTTTTTTTTTTTTTTTAGTTCAGACAGTAATTTCCCAGCATTTAATTTTTTACTCAGTAACTGAAGCAAAGTAAATTACTTGTGTCAAAATGTAGTTGAGTAAAAGTAAAATTACCCATTTTAAAAACTACTTAAATTACAAATTACTCATAAAATCTACTCAATTACAGTATGTAAATGTAATTCGTTACTTTCCACCTCTGATCGGGTCAGACAGGTGGGCAGTCAGTAACTCGGAGGGAGGCAGAGAGATGGAATTAGTTTTGACTGGATTTAAGGAGAATAGAAAATATGAAATATTATCAGAGTGTGGCTAATGACTCAAGGCTGAATAAAACAGCCTAACTAAAGGGAAAGAGATAGAAAGTAACATAGACATGGAGGCTCCCTGAAACACTGGCATCCACCCACTCCACCGTCCACAAACCTGAGTGCAGTGAGTAAACAACAGCCTCCACTCAGTTTACCGCAATTCCCCATGAACCCCTGGATCTGCAGTTTTATCTAAGAGGAAAAAAAATAATTACCAAAAGCTAAATTAAACAAGTAAGTTTTCAGTCTAGACTTAAACATATTCGGGGAGATTATTCCAGAGTTGAGGCGCTTTATAAGAGAAAGCTCTTCCTCCTGCAGAGCTCCTCTGAATTTTAGGAACTACTAAGAAACCAGAACCCTGAGATCTAAGTAATTGCGGTGGTTCATAATAGGAGATGAGGGGCCCTATCGTACACCCCGGGCAAGGCGTGTAGCGTGACACCTTACCATCGTACACCCAGTCAACAGTCTATTTTTACGCCTTGGGCACACGTCCTTAAAATAGCGTTGGACTTTTGTCATATATATACGCTGATCGGTGTGGTGGTCTGGAAATGACGTGTTTTCAGGTAAATTTCTGGCGTGTTTCTATCTTGGTGGCGGAAAAACGGATTGCGCGATTGATCCCCCAAAAGGACGTCGAAATTCAGCTGTCACTGGTGCGCACCCAGAGCTGAATCACAATCACCCTGCGCTCCAATATACCCCATACCATCACTTCCTTACCCACAGCCTTCAGCAATCAATTATAAAAATAAAATATACTTTAAAATCTGCACAGCAACTATGAATTATTATTAGGTATATTTGTCAGTTATAAGGATTTATATTTATGTTTAGTACACAGACTAAATAACTGTAACTTAAAATATAGCAGACACAGGCATTCTGCTGTTTAAGAATTTTAACAGATGCTTATTCTCACTCAAATGCTGGAGTTTTTGAAATAGAAAATTAAAAGATAAAAGAACTTTGACTAAACATACATTTATTTTATTTAACTTTGCTATTATTTAACTGAAATTCACTTTTATATCTGAAAAATAAAGCACATTGTCACCCAGGCTTGTGGTGCTGCCCGTCAGTTATATAAAACTTAAAACATTTGAAATACACAGAAATATAAAGCTATACATTAGAATTCAATTAAATTAAATTCAATTAAAATCACGTCCAGCGCTCTAAAATGTTGCAGGAGGGCAAGGTGGAACTTGGTGCAGTGCGCACGGCATTGCGCGCAGAAAAACCTCCATCTTCAAAAAAAAAAAACACGTTTTAATAAATAAGGTCGGACAAGTGTAGTAAAATTCATGTAAATAAACTCACTAAAGCCAACAAATGTACTGATAATTAATCAAGAGAAATCAAGCAAAATACGCTGTGTCTGTGTGTGTGTCTGTGTGTGTCTGTGTGTGTGTCTGTGTGTGTGTCTGTGTGTGTGTCTGTGTGTGTGTGTGTGTGTGTGTTTGTCTGTGTCTGTCTCTCTCTCTCCTGTTAGAACTACTACTACTACTATAACTTCTATGACAACTACTACTACTACTACAACTATAACTACTACTACCACCACTATAACTTCTACTACAACTAGTACTAGTACTACTACTACAACTATAACTACTACAACTATTGCTACAACTACAACTGCGACTACAGTTACTACTTCTACAACTGCTACTACAACTAGTACTACTACAACTACAACTATTACTACTACAACTACTACTACTGCCACTATAACTTCCACTACAACTATAACTACTAGTACTACTAGTACTACAACTACTTCTACTACAACTATTGCTAGCCTTTTAACTGCTACTACTACAGTTACTACTTCTACAACAACTACCACCACCACAATAACTACTACAGCTACTACTGCTGCTATTATTACTACAACTACTGCTGCCACTACTACTACAACTGCTACAGCTACTACTCCTACTGCTACAACTACTACTACTCCTACAACTGTTACTACTACTATTACAACTGCTACAGCTACTACTACTGCTACAACTACTACTACTGCCACTATAACTTCCACTACAACTATAACTATTACTACTAGTACTACAACTACTTCTACTACAACTATTGCTAGCCTTTTAACTGCTACTACTACAGTTACTACTTCTACAACAACTACTACCACCACCACAATAACTACTACAGCTACTACTGCTGCTATTATTACTACAACTACTGCTGCCACTACTACTACAACTGCTACAGCTACTACTCCTACTGCTACAACTACTACTACTCCTACAACTGTTACTACTACTATTACTACCACAATAACTTCCACTACAACAACAACTATAACGACTACTACAACTGCTACTACAACTATAACTTACACTACAACAACAACTATAACGACTACTACAACTATAACGACTACTACAACTATAACGACTACTACAACTGCTACTACAACTACTACTACAACTACTATTACTACTAGTACTATCACTACTACAACTATTGCTACAACTACAACTGCTACTACAGTTACTACTTCTATAACACAACCACCACAATAACTACTACTGCTGCTATTACTACTACTACTGCTGCCACTACTACTACTACTACTGCTGCTACTACTACTACAACTGCTACAGCTATGTCGTTTATCACTGTCTCTTTGTTGCTAAGATGCTTGAAGATGAGAAAGAAGACACCGCAGACATTTGTGTAATACAATTATTTATTACAAAGACTAAAACTATATAAGAGTATCTTAAAGGCGGTCCTAGGCCTGCCCTGGAGAGAGATGTTGCCCAATTCGATGTTCCTGCTCTCTCCCCTCCCCAGACTTGGGGACCTGCCTAAATAGGGTGTTATGGTATACATCTGGAAACACTTAAACATATTCTAGGCATAGACAGCCATAGGAGGAGTCTACCTAGAAGAATGGTTACATACATTAGTGAAGGGAAATAAAGAGAATACATACGCTGAAAATATACTTCAGCTGCTACTACAACTACTACTACTACTACTACTGCTGCTGCTACTACAACTACTACTACTGCTGCTACAAATACTACTACTACTGCTACTACTGCTATTACTACTGCTACTACTACTATTGCTGTTACTACTACTGCTACTACAACTACAAAAACTACTATTACTACTACTACAGCTACTACTGCGTTTACTAGTTCAACTACTACTACAACTACAGCTACTACTTCTACTGCTATAAACACTACTACAACTATTACTACTACTAATGCTATTTCCACTGCTTCTACTACTACTACTACTACTATTGGTGTTACTACTACAACTACAGCTTTCACTACTTCTACTACTGCTGGCTGCCACTACAACTACAGCTGCTACTACTACAACAACTGCTACAACTACTACTACAAATACTATTTCTACTGCTACTACTACAACTGCTTGTACTACTACTACTGCTGTTACTACTATTACTGCAACTACTACTACAACTACACTGTAAAAAAGTGCTCTGAAATTTACAGTAAATAACTGCCAGTAATTGCCAAGTAATTTACTGTGAAATAAAACTGGCAATAGTTAAACGGTAATTTACAGTGAACCAAAAGCAAATCACAGTAACTAACTGGCAAAAACTTAACAGTAAGTTACTGTAAAAACAAAAAAAAAAAAAACGGGCAGCAGCTCAATAGTAAATTAGTCTGTAAAAATGATTCATGCATACTGTAATTTTGTGTATAGTTGTATTGATCAGACTTTACAAAAATAACTGTGTATTGTTTTTTCATTTACATAAGTGTTTTCACAACAAAATAATACCCTGATATCTATATAGATAGATAGTAGTGGGATTATTACTGTGATTTTCTACAGTAGTAGGAATATTACTGTGATTTTCTACAGTAGTAGGATTATTACTGTGATTTTCTACAGTAGTAGGACTATTACTGTGATTTTCTACAGTAGTGGGATTAATACTGTGATTTTCTACAGTAGTAGGACTATTACTGTGATTTTCTACAGTAGTAGGATTATTACTGTGATTTTCTACAGTAGTAGGAATATTACTGTGATTTGCTACAGTAGTGGGATTATTACTGTGATTTGCTACAGTAGTGGGATTATTACTGTGATTTTCTACAGTAGTGGGAATATTACTGTGATTTTCTACAGTAGTAGACCTATTATTGTGATTTTCTGCAGTAGTAGGATTATTACTGTGATTTTCTACAGTAGTAGGATTTTTACTGTGATTTTCTACAGTAGTAGGAATATTATTGTGATTTTCTACAGTAGTAGAATTATTGCTGTGATTTTCTACAGTAGTAGGACTATTATTGTGATTGTCTACAGTAGTAGGAATATTACTGTGATTTTCTACAGTAGTAGAATTATTGCTGTGATTTTCTACAGTAGTAGGACTATTATTGTGATTGTCTACAGTAGTATGAATATTACTGTGATTTTCTACAGTAGTAGGATTATTATTGTGATTTTCTACAGTAGTAGGATTATTACTGTGATTTTCTACAGTAGTAGGAATATTATTGTGATTTGCTACAGTAGTGGGATTATTACTGTGATTTTCTACAGTAGGGGGCAGATCCGTGGGTTGCTACTGGGACGCAAGTTGGGGCCTGATCACCCCCGGCTGGGTCGCCTGGGTGAGGGTGTATGATGTTGCAAGACCCGAAACACCCAATGACCTCAGGATACATCACTGATGATGCGTCCCAGTGCATCCATGAGGTGTATTTTAAATATTCAACATCTGGCACAGCCAGTGACCCCTAGGAATAGGCTAGGTGACAACCAAGAACAGTTTGGTCGACCACTGGAGAGACAGTTGGCAGCACAGAAAGACGGCACCTGGGGCAGGTTGGGGTAGCATCCCAACCTGCATCTCTCGTGAGAGAGGACCCAATCAAGCTACGGAAAGCCCGACAGAGAGATACCCCCAGGAGATCCCGAGAGGGGGGGAGGATGAGATCTTCAATCGGATGGACTACAGGACTACAGACTACAGACGACCCAGGCAAACGGACAAACGACGAACGTTATATGCATTTGTGGAAAGCTGTGCAAGAACCATCGTGGCCGGAAGATCCACAAAGCTAGAATGAAATGCCTAGACAAAGAAAATGAGGTACAACGCTCAGGTCTTGTACCTGGTGAGACGCAGGAGGAGCCCGGCCAGGAGGCAACCCACAGAGCCCAGTCCCTCCATGTACCTCAGACTCTTAACCCTAGCAGAGTAATTCCACAGCAGCGGATTAAGTGGCCCCCAGCCAGCAAGAGGAGCGAGTGGCAGCAGTTTGACGAGGATGTGTCCAAGATCATCCAGGCTACAGCCAAGGGAGACGTGGACAGCCGACTCACATCAATGACTACAATCATCATCAGCTATGCCTCAGAAAGATTTGGACAGGTGGATAAAGGAAAATCAAAACCCACTCCCTACACAACGAGCCGTAGGGCCACCTGGATACATCATTTGCGCCAGGAGCTTCGCACCCTCAAGAGACAGTATAAGGCTGCAGTGGAGGAGGAGAAGAAACCCTTGTTGGAACTGAAAAACATCCTGCGCAAGAAGCTGATGACTCTTCGCAGAGCAGAGTGGCACCGGAGACGGGCGAAAGAGAGGGCAAGGAGGCGAGCAGCTTTCATCGCAAATCCCTTTGGCTTTACCAAACAACTCCTCGGGGACAAGCGCAGCGGCCAGCTTGAGTGCTCTATAGAGCAAGTAAATCACTTCCTCAAGGACACTGTGAGCGATCCTCAGAGAGACTTGGAGCTGGAGCCCAATAAAGCTCTCATCAGGCCAGATCTCCCTACAATGGAGTTCAACCTGAAGGAGCCAAGCCTGAAGGAGGTGGAGGAGGTCGTCAAGGCGGCCCGTTCAGCGTCAGCCCCAGGCCCCAGTGGAACCCCTTATCTGGTCTACAAGCGCTGCCCAGGGCTTCTACGTTATCTGTGGAAGATCCTGAAAGTAATTTGGAGAAGCGGGAAAGTGGCCGACCAGTGGAGGCATGCTGAAGGAGTTTGGATCCCCAAAGAGGAGAACTCGCGAGACATCAGTCAGTTTCGAACCATCTCACTGCTGAGTGTGGAAGGGAAGGTGTTTTTTAGCATCGTCTCTCGAAGACTGACAGAGTTTCTTCTCAAGAACAGCTATATAGACCCATCAGTACAGAAGGGAGGGATCTCTGCTCCTGGCTGCCTGGAACACACTGGAGTCGTTACGCAACTCATCCGGGAGGCCCATGAGAACAGAGGCGACCTAGCTGTGTTGTGGTTACTGTGATTTTCTACAGTAGTAGGAACATTACTGTGATTTTCTACATTAGTAGGAATATTACTGTGATTTTCTACAGTAGCAGGGTTATTACTGTGATGTTCTACAGTAGTAGGATTAATACTGTGATTTTCTACAGTAGTGGGATTAATACTGTGATTTTCTACAGTAGTAGGATTATTACTGTGATTTGCTACAGTAGTGGGATTATTACTGTGATTTTCTACAGTAGTGGGATTATTACTGTGATTTTCTACAGTAGTAGGGTTATTACTGTGATTTTCTACAGTAGTAGGAATATTACTGTGATTTTCTACAGTAGTAGGAATATTACTGTGATTTTCTACAGTAGTAGGAATATTACTGTGATTTTCTACAGTAGTGGGATTATTACTGTGATTTTCTACAGTAGTGGGATTATTACCGTGATTTTCTACAGTAGTAGGATTAATACTGTGATTTTCTACAGTAGTAGGAATATTACTGTGATTTTCTACAGTAGTAGGAATATTACTGTGATTTGCTACAGTAGTGGGATTATTACTGTGATTTTCTACAGTAGTAGGGTTATTACTGTGATTTTCTACAGTAGGAATATTACTGTGATTTTCTACAGTAGCAGGGTTATTACTGTGATGTTCTACAGTAGTAGGATTAATACTGTGATTTTCTACAGTAGTGGGATTAATACTGTGATTTTCTACAGTAGTAGGATTATTACTGTGATTTTCTACAGTAGCAGGATTATTTCTGTGATTTTATTATTTTCAAGTTAATTGCTGTGATTCTGGCTGCATTCAGAGTATAATACTGTACAATTATTTACAGTAGTTAATTGTGCAGGAACAGTATACGACTGTGGATTTCACAGCATTTTTTATAGTGTATAAAAACTACTACTACTACAAAAACTACAAATACTACTACTACTACTACAAACCTAATTCTAGTCCAACTGGTATCACTGCTACTACTACAACTACTATTACTACCACTACAACTTCTACTACTACTATTACTACAACTACTACAACTGCAATTACTACCACTACAACTTCTACTACTACAACTACTACTACTACTATTGCTGCAACTGCTACTACAATTACTACTACTACCACTGCTACTTCTACAACTAGTACTACTGCTACAACTACAACTACTACTACCACAATAGCTACGACTACTACAGCTACTTTACTATTACTATTACTACTACTTTTACTTTTACTATTATTACTACAACTATTACAACTACTACTGCTGTTACTACTACTACTATTACTACAAAAAATATGTCTACTACAAAGACTACTACTACAACTGCTACTGCTACTACTACTAAAATTACTACTATTACCACTGGTACTTCTACAACTAGTACTACTGCTACAACTACTAATACTACTGCTACTTCTACAACTACTACTACCACAATAGCTACTACTACTACAGCTAATACTGATGCCATTACTACTACTACTAGTACAACTACTACTGCTGTTACTACTACTACTTCTACTACTACTACTACTACAACTGCTACCACTGCTACTACTACACCTACTATTACTACCACTACAACTTCTACTGCAACTACTTTACTACTACTACTAAATCTACTACTACTATTACTACTACAACAACTACTACTACACCTACTTCTCTGAATACTACTACAACTATTAATACTATTACTAATACTACTGCTGCCACTATGACCACTGCTGCTACTACAACAAGTACTTCTACTGCTACAACTACTACTTCTGTTATTACTACTACTACAAAAACTACTGCTGCTGCTACTACTACTACTACTTCTACTACTACTACAACTGCTGGTACTACTACTTCTGCTACTACATGTACTACTACAACTACTACTGCCGATACTACAACTGCTAATACTACAACAACAACAACTGGTATTACTACTACTGCTGTTACTACTACTACAAAAACTACTTCTACAACTACAAAACAAATACTGCTACTACTATTTCTAAAACTATAATTTCTACTACCACTGCTACTATTGCTATTACTACCACTACAACTTCTACTACAACTACTACTACTATTGCTGCAACTACTACTACAAAGACTACTACTATAACTGCTGGCACTGCTACTACTACAACTACTATTACTACCACTACAACTTCTACTGCAACTACTTTACTACTACTACTAAAACTACTACTACTATTACTACTACTATTGCTACAACTACAACTGCTACTACGATTACTACTACTATCACTGCTACTTCTACAGCTAGTACTACTGCTACAACTACTGCTGTTACTACTACTACTACTACTACAACTACTACTACCACAATAGCTACTACAGCTACTACTGATGCTATTACTACTAATAGTACAACTACTACTGCTGTTACTACTACTACTACTACTACTACTACAAAAACTACATCTACAACTACTACTACAAATACTACTACTACAACTGCTACTACTACAACTACTATTACTACCACTACAACTTCTACTGCAACTACTTTACTACTAAAACTACTACTACTATTACTACTACTAGTACAACTACTACAACTACCACTACAGCTACTTCTATGAATATTACTACAACTATTAGTACTACTACTACTCCAATAAATACTACTACAACTATTAATACTATTACTACTGTGAATTCCAGTTTCGAGTCAATCAAATCTTTAAAAAGGTAAATGTAGTATAGTGGTTGTCACGCGCTTATCTTTAAACACTGTGTACAGCTGTTGTTCATACCTTGGTCCAGATGAATGAAGATGTTGAAGATGGAGGTAAGTCGGCCACAAGCAGGTAAGTAGCAGGCAGGCAGAGGGAAAGGGCAATGGCATGCAGGCAGGCAGGCAGGCAGCAGCAGGGAGAAGGGAGAGGGGAGAGGGTATAGGCAGCCAAACAGGTGCTACACAGTGAAGCAATCCAAATGGTTTGTTATCCAACTAATGCAAAGTAAACCAAATATAAAGACTCAACATAAAGAAGTTTAAAGAATAAACTTAAGTAATTATTTTTCCAAGTTCAAAGGCTTCCAAATATTCAAGCTTAAAGTGGTTAAAGCGGTAAAAAACTATATCACTACAACCCTTTTCTTTGTCTAACTGAGACTGTCTACTAAGTGAGAGGCAGCCATCTTTACCTGGTCAGGTGACCAAAAACTGTGTCAAAATAAAAGTCCGTGGCCTGAGGCCAGCAAACCAAAGTAAGTTAACCAAAATAAGAATTTAATCTAAGGAAACTAAAACTGGCTCCAACAACTACTACTGCTACTACTACAAGTACTACTACTACTGCTATTACTGCTACTACTACAACTACTACAACTACTGCTACAAAAACTACTGCTGCTACTACTACAACAACTACTACTGCTGCTACTACTACTACAACTGCTGGTACTACTACTTCTGCTACTACATGTACTACTACAACTACTACTGCTGCTACTACTACTGCTAATACTACTACAACAACTGGTATTACTACTACTGCTGTTAGTACTACTACAAAAACTACTTCTACAACTACAAAAAATATTACTGCTACTACTATTTCTACAACTATCATTTCTACTCCCACTACTACTGCTACTATTACTACCACTACAACTTCTACCACAACTACTACTACTATATCTGCAACTGCTACAACAATTACTACTACTACCACAATAGCTACTACTACAGCTACTACTGATATTACTACTACTAGTACAACTACAACGACTGTTACTACTACTACTGCTACTACTACAACTACTACAAAGACTACTACAACAACTACTATTACTACCACGACAACTTCTACTACAACTACTTTACTACTACTATTAAAACTACTATTACTACAACTACTATTACTACTACTACTGCTATTACTACCTCCACAACTGCTACTACAATTACAGCTACTACCACTGCTTCTTCTACAACAACTGCTGCTATTACTACTTCTACAGCTACTACTGCTGCTATTGCTACTACTTCTATTACAACTACTACAACTACTACTACACCTACTTCTATAAATTCTACTACAACTATTAGTACTACTCCTCCTCCTATAAATACTACTACAACTATTAAAACTACTACTACTACTGCTGCTGCCACTAAGACTACTGCTGCTACTACTACAGCTGCTACATCTACTACTACAAGTACTTCTACTGCTACAGCTACTACTACTGCTATTACTACTACAACTACTACTACAAAAAAAACTACTAATGCTACTACTACTACTTCTACTGCTGGTACTACTACTTCTGCTACTACAACTACTACTACAACTACTATTGCTACTACTACTACTACTGCTACTACTACTACAACTGGTATTACTACTACTACTGCTATTACTACTACTACTGCTGCTACTACTACTGCTACTACTACTACAACTGGTATTACTACTACTGATGTTACTACTACTACAAAAACTACTCCTACAACTACAAAAACTATTACTGCTACTATTATTTCTACAACTATCATTTCTACTACCACTACTGGTTAGTATGTGTCTGGTTACGATCTTTTCTTGTTAACAGGCTCAGTGTTGTGGTTTGAATCATTACACTGACTGGAAAAACGAAACACCACCTTCATGTCGCTGTTCGCTAGTCAACTCAGAGAGAGAAGAAAAGTGTGTAATTGCAACAGCCCCCAACTTTGAGGTATCAGTAAAACATATTGATGACATTTTATGTTTTCCAGTACATTACAGATGCAACAACACTATAATGGTAAACATATTAAAATGCTTTATTGTTTTTGTTCTTATGTGAAACTGTGGTTGTCTGGGGCCTGGAAGTTTGCATACAGTACTCTCAAATGCATGTTACATCTATGGATTTATATAGATTTATATAGATACCAAATAAACTTGATAAAGGCATTTGGTAAAGCAAAGGAGCACACTGTGATTTAAATAACATCTTGTTCATGTGAATTATGTTGTTTTGAAATGCACGCCATTTAACTCTGATGTTTGCATATTTGCTTTGTTTATGCAGTGGATCAGAAATCCACACAGTGAACCACCATCAGAACAGTACTATGTTTATACAAAGGTAAGAGATCACAGGTACATTGTGCAGTTTCTTAAGACCTCCCAGCAGTGTCTGCCTTAACATTAAATATTTCCACAGATTAGTATCAGTCAATAAATTACGACACATTGTACAGTAAATTACATTTACATTTACCTTTAGGCACCTAAATGAAACCAAGTAAACCATTATTGGCATTTTTTGCCACTGGGCTTTTGCTTTAGTTGGGGAATGAAATTCCCTTTAACACTACTGTGATAAAAGAATCACACTTTTTTGATTAACTGAACATGTTTATACTACACTGCTTTTGATATACTTCTGTGTGTTTAACAAGTTTCTTCACTTGATTTAATATGCTTGTCCAAATATATATTATGCTTAATATAATATGCTTAAAGTCCAAATCTCTAAATTATGATATATTTGAGTATCACCATATCAAATAATATGTCTCATCAGCACTAACCAGAAAATATTGATAATATAATGCAGCTCACAAAAAGATTTTCTTCCTCAGAAATGTGGACCAATCTTAATAGAATATGCAAAGAATGGCTGGCGGATCTTACTTGGAATACTCTTTACATTGGCAACTATTGAGGTGAGAAAATATTTCTTACCAATAATTTACAATAATAACACATGTGCAAATGTACTAGAATGGCTGAACAGTTGCATTTAATCATTTCACAATTACTTTTAATTATAGCAACTATACACAAAATTAAAAAATTAAAAACAAAAAGATGGCATTCAATGTAAACACACTTCTCAAAGATTTGGGAATGACAATTTTGCAATAACAAAATTTGACAGGTGATGGATTAATACATTATTAAGAATTAAGTATTATTAAGTTTCCAAATGCCCCAAAACACTGAGAGAAAATGACAGAAAACAAAGCCTCTGGAGCAGATTTGATATTAACTGATTAGTCTTTAATAATTTACTTCTGTGAAGTAAATATAAAAGGTTCATCTGAGATCCACTGGCTAAATGCCAAGAGCTGAAATGCACCATTTTGCTTGAAAGATGCTTTATTAAAATACTTATATATGCTTGTCTTAACTATGAATTATTTGTAATTAAACAGGTTGCAGCTGTTGTAGCTGCCTTGTTGCTTTGGTATAAACTTCACACGCGGTCACCAGGTACAAGTCTGTCTGAGGATAACAACAGCAGGATGAAGTATGAGCTCCAGCCGGAAAAAAGGCTCTGACAGGATCTAATCCTAAGCACATAACCTCGTCCCTGCATGAGTGAGCTCTATAACCTCAACATAACAAAATTATGTGACATTTTAAATGCAAGTAGGCTAACACTTTGTGGGGCAGTTACCCACCTTGTGCTGGCAAACATACAGTATAAGGAAGTTCCACTAATAGTGCAGAAAAAAAAATCACATTTTTACTCACAGATAAATGAACAATCATTCAGCAATCACATTGCAGCTAGTTTTATTTCTACAGTTTGTGGTGCATATCTGCTGAACCAAAAGGTAGCCCGAAAAAAAAAAAACGTAGGCTACAAAACACCTGACTTAAACTGACTTATTGGAACTAAAGAGGTTTTTTAAATCCGTGTAAATACTGAACAAACCAAATTTGTTAGTGTTCTACTAATCTAATCTTAGCACTGAAGAAACACTGTAAAGCATGATTAACACTATGAACTGCTACGTTTAAAGTCATTAAGATCTTTCATCTCTGCACTCAAAATCTCCAGCCCATGTTCTACTTTCACGCAGTCTATTTACATCAAACGTGTTCAAAGAATTCTAAAATTGATAAAGGATACTAGTTGTACTCTAAATGAGAAGAAAGAAAGAAAATAACATTCAGTGCAAACATACAAAGATCTGGAAAGATTTTGAATATGTTTTAATTCAAATGACAAAACGTTTCATGTGATTCTGTGTAGTTATCATGTGCCAAAATTGGAGTTGTTTTATATTTCATGAAGATAATTTCAGTTTAAATTAGACTCAGATAAAAATGTCCAGGAATAATAATAATGATCTGTGACTATGCGTGTAATGGTATACATGTCATACATGTTTATTGTTCCTTCTCATAGCACTAATAATAAGCAGCAGCAGCGTGAAGTACCACTACTAAACTAAACACTACCATGAACTGAAGGCTCACCAATCAGCTCTTTCACCTGTGTATTGGAATAGACCTGACACCGTTTCAGCCCAGATTTAAAGAACAAGTGAAACTCAAACCACACTTTGTGTTAATGCTTTTAATGATTAAGCAATTCAATTTAAATGTATATTTCCAAAGCACTCTTGTTATATATTTTTATATTAATATATGCTTTGTTTTTACTTAAAGTAAAGTCTGTTTTTTGTCTGCCCACTGTACCGAAATCATGTTAAACAGTTGGCGTATACCAAGATGTGAACCAAACCATTTTTTTTACTTTTACACCCTGTTACATTATATGTTATATAATGTTTCATCTGTAGATATTTGGGGAAATTATGGTACTCCAGAACCATGGTTAAGAAAAAAAAATACAGAACTGAAAAACTTAAGATGAATTGCACTAATACTACGGTTAGTGTGTCAAAAAGCATAGATGACACTACATCTGCTGTGAGTAATGGTACAGAGGTGCAGAGAGCTGAAAAGCACATTAAAATGTGTCCAACAAATCTCAAAATAAGGTACAGCAAGAAAACTGTATACATGTATTTGTACTACTGTAATCCTACACTGCTGTAATTGTATTTTTATAATGGATGAGGTACATTTGCGACTATTAACTGAAATAAAAACAGCTGCCATGATTCCATTTTTACTGAATTTTAAAAATGTTTGAGCAAAAATGTAATATTTTTTCTGCAATACAGGTCAGTTTCACTTAAATAATTAAATTGTTTTGTTTGTTTTTTGTTTTGCAATCAACATAGATCATACTGTACATGGTCCTTATTAAGTTTCAATATATTTAAGATACATACCTTGTAATGCTATTACTTAAGCTATTGATGTGTACAAAACTCAATGCCATGTCAAGTATGTATGTTCACTGTGAATGGGACAATTTTTTGCTTTTAAATGCAAATAGAATTAATATAAACTTAGGCAGTTTGGTAGTAGCAACGATTGAGAGACTAAATTCTATACGTAGTGTAACTGCATCTGCACACTTGGGGAACTCAGGCAGGGGTAATGCCTGATATGGCATAGGGGTAAGGTCTCATCAGCACGCTCATCAAGTTAACATGCACAGTGTTAATTGCCTTCATCCATTATTATCCAAATTACGTTAGCCAAAACCCAGTATTTATAACTGTGAGGCTTAAAGTTTGCTGTGTAATCTTACAAACCGCAGCAGGATATGAGTATTTAAAACTTTCTTGAAAACAATTTACTTTGTCTTTGATTATCAAAAGAAGTGAATTTAGTTTAACCTAAAGGGTACCTTGCAAAATAAAACTAAAAGTTTACATCCTAATTATAGCGAGATAAAAAAATTGGGCCCTTGCATGAATGCAGAAAGTATTTATTATCAGCTGTACAATGTATGTTTTAAAAGGAAACAGCATTTGAGAGGTAAAATCAAAATGTTATCCAAACGATTTAATGGGGAAGCCTGCCCAATTTTCCAGTTTTGACAATACCTATAGAGCATCATATCACATTTACTAGACACACTGCATCACATGCATGTTTCATTAAAGGAAAAGCTAATTGGGCATTTTGTCATGAATTCTCATCTGTAGGAGAATCCTATAAAGCACTCCATCCTATTTCCTCCACTGGAAAAGGCACCCTTTGGGATGGTTCAGAGGGCACTTTATAATGGTACACTTTTCTGGCATTAACAAGCATTAAGACACAGTATCAAATTTTGGGCACATCGTTATAATTTATTGCAACGTTTACACTCTAAAAAACAGAGGTACGAAACGAGTACTTTTTTGTACTCAAAGGTACAGACAATTTTGCATCATTAAGTTCTTGACACATATTTAGTTGATGATAATGTTTATAATCTATATGATCTATATTTGCATAAAAACCATGGGTACAAAACAGGACTTTCACTGAAAGGTACTTTTTTGTACCTCAATATAAGGTACAGCCCCAGCGACAAGCTTTGTACTCTTTTAAGTACAAATCTGTACTTACTTTTCTTAGTGTGTAGGATGGATATCCTATCCTGTATGCAGTGGTCAGTACCTTCCAAAAATGGTTCAAGGAAAGGCAAGTGTACCCAAGACACTCATTGAAGCTGTTTTCAAGGGTGTTTTAAAGGGAATCTCTACCCAGTTTTAGTATAGTCTTTTTAATATATTGCTTGGTGAGTGTATAATTTCATGATTACACATATAGTGCTTCTCTGTTGTCAAGGAGCCATATTTACATGATGTCACATGCGAGTACATATTATTCAGCTGATGTCACATGTTGCCATGCTGTAATATCGAAATTGTGTTATAGGCTAATATGTGTATTTTACACTTAACATTAAATAAAATAAAATATGTGTGGCTTTGGAAAGTGTAAAGTTTCTTCAATTGTTTTCTCAGTCTTATCAATATTTAAGTCATTTTCTCCTGCTACTGAAAAACAACACATATTTTCTAACTTGGATTTTCTAACCTTTCTCAGTGAAACTGAGCTCACTTTAGTTTGAGCTGAATAAAATTCATAGAAGACAACTGAAATGTCTGCTCATGTATAATAAAGCTCTCTCTTCTATATCCCAAAATATTTCTCTCTGTACATAACCTCATAAAAGTTTGTTGTTGTTTTTATAAAAACAAATGTTTGCCTCTGATGTGAAAATCTGTCAAATGTTTTAGAATACCCAGTATTTCCAGTATTTCATGGCCTAGAAAAGCTCAATTTTATTTTCTGTCCATGTTACTATATATAGTGCTGTAGAGTGTGCAGGAAGGCCCTGACCCTTGTAGTGGATTAACCAGAGGATTTCTTCATTGCTTGGACACAAACACACACTACCCCCACTTTACGGCCTATAAGGAAACTTCGAACCCAGAACACTCTAAAAAAACCTTGGAGTAATCTTTTTTTTCAAACAACCTTAAATTTCAAAATGACATTTACTGACTATTTCTTCACTCAGCCTCGCTCAAGAGCCCTAAATGCGAGTTTAGGGTAAAATTCTGTTTACATTCCTCCAAGTCATAAACCTCGGAGTTAATGTAAACATTTGGAACATTTGCAACACCATCACTAGGACGGGACTGCGGACTTAAGAGAGTGTCAAAACTTAATTAATGCCTTGGAAATTGTTAATTCACCAAATGTTGTACCAATTTAGGGGTTTGTGCCTAGTTATTTCTGCAATCACTTAGAAATAAGATTAATGAAATTAAGAGAAATGTTCTAAGCTTGGGATTCCATTTTCAACATTGCAGGCTCAAATTCTGTGGGGTGCAGAAAGAGCTCCTTCCCCCACCATCGTAAATTCCGATGCCAACCGCTTATCTAAACTCAGCAAAGGGGAGGAATTTCTCACTCAGAAGATTTTGCTTAAAATACATATATATTGACTATATAAAAAAAGGTGTTTTATAGAATGTTTACTAAATAATGGTATATGTGTCTGGTATATGGTATATGTGTTTGGATGTGTCCTGATTGAATTCTCCTACACATTCAAGTCTGAATCAACAAGGTTTAATTAGCATTTGATAATTTAGCTTTATTTGGTTATCAGTGGTTTAACCATGTATTATCTTTTAAGTGATTTAATTGGGTTTAAATAATAACATGACTCTTGATCTCTTTCTGACAGAGTACCATCCATCGTTGTATTTCTAAGATTATCTTGAATATTACATGTTTGTGGGCAATATATATATATATTACATTTATTGTGATTCAATTGTAAGATTGTTTGTTTCCTGAATTTATCCTCACAAACTGATATGCTGAAAAATGTATTTTGATCCACTGTTTAATTGAGTTTTCTTTTGGTTTGATCTATTAGAAAAATGCTGAAGCATGCTGACCATGTGAGCGAGGGGGGGTTTATGGCCCTTTGTGAATCCCCACCAAAGTTTGAAATTGCTCCTAGACCAGGGGTCTCAAACTCATTTTTGCCGAGGGCCACATTGGCATATTGGCTGTCCTCTGAGGGCCAGATGTAACTTATAAATATAAGAAAATGTAACCAGATGTAATACAAAATGAATGTAATTACTCCTTAATGTTAAATAACTCTCAATATACTATTTATTCAATCAAATATTACAGTTGCATGGAAAAATGGTTGCTTGTTGCTCTATTAACATAAATCCTTTTAATTTATAAGTTATATTAACTTTGATCAAAACGTTTGATACTGAAATAAGGCTTAATAAATATAAAATCAAAAATTGTGAGCTGTGACAGATTTAGCATTTCCTCAGATTTAGCAGTTCCTCATCCAACCACTAGTCGGAGCTGCAGCTGCAGCACCACAAGCCCGCAGTCTTTGCTTAGTCAGAGCTACAGCCCAGCCACGGGCTACAGGGCTCAGCTGAGCCAGTCTGGAGCGTTTTTAAAAATTTGTAAGTTCTTCTGTGTATGAAATAAAATAACCCCACTAACCGGATAATACAGCTCTCTACAGTTCATCTTTCAGCCCAAGCAGCTAACAGCAGCAGTTTAGAGCAGCGTCACGGAGTCACTGCTCGGATTACATTATAAACGCGCTGCTCACCTCAGGATGTTTATAACTACGGAGTTTAGTGGACACACCACGGCTGCAAGGTTAGACTGTTGAAGGCTACTGAAGACTACTAAAGCAGGCAACGCAGCATAAGCAAAAAAAAAAACAAAAAACACACACACACACCAAAATAAGTTAAGATAAAATATGAAAACGAAAATAATAAAGCATAAATAATTAAATTGAATTGCGGGCCAGATGTATGTTTATTTTGTTAACCCGTGAGGGGCCGTATGAAACCGCGTCGCGGGCCGCATGTGGCCCGCGGGCCGCTACTTTGAGACCCCTGTCCTAGACCAATCAAAACACAGACATTTGGGCCACAGGGCCAATCATAGCTCAGGGGCCAAACAGGCCACAGAGACTAATAGTAAAACTGGGCAGACACAGTTCAGTTTCCAGTTTTAGAGTTTGCCAGTTTGGAGTTTTCCAGTTGAGTTTAGAGTTTGCAGTTCGGAGCAGTGGGAGTTAGAGAAGGAGTGGAAGAAGATGAGTTGAGGAAAACAGTTAGAGGAGAGAGGTTAGGGAGCCCAGAGATGGAGAAAGGATATACTATTAGTGTAGTCATCTTAAGTTAGTTTTCTTAGACTAGTGCATTTAATCTTCAAGTATATTAATATTAGCTATCCTAGTTTAAATAACTAGGCTATTTTATGATCTACAGAGTTCTCCTGCTTGCCAAGATAGTTAATATAGTTCAGTAAACCAACTAGACCAACCGACGGATCACCGAGAGGGTACGCCAGCCGAGCCAGCTCCAGGGAAGGCCTTCCCTGTGCAGAGACTAGAAGCGGGTGTCGTCCAGGTGCGCCGCTGGCCCACAGAGCACCATCTTTACCCTGCGGATGGGTCCACACCGGACCTTCTAGGGGTGCAGGATGTCAGCCGAACAAGAGGTTTAAACAGCGGACCGAACCGATGGGGACCCCCCTTTGTAGACGTCTCAGAGTAAGGCAGTTTGGGTATTTCTCTCAGCAATTGGTGTTTTGGTTGGTCAAGTCTAGTTTGGTTATTGTTCTTAACTCTCTTCGTAGTATAGATTAATTTTTAGTTATTTGGCGAAAGGGATGATCTTTGTAGGCCGTAAAATATCTTACTTATCTACTTATTTTAGTGTTCTCATTTGATTAGTTTGACCTCATTACATTTAGACCCTTATTTAGAAATATTCACTTAATAGTTCTATTAATCTTTATTCCTTTCATATCAGCATTATAACGTGTTTGTTGTTTATTTCTCATTTATCATTCTACACTATGATTTGATATCTAATGGCTACATTTATGACTTTTTAATGAATTATTTACTCATATATGTGTGATTTAATAAATACTTTTATTTTACAAAACCTGTCATTTCAGTGTGTTTTTCTGGATAACTTGGTTATGAAAATTTCTGTCACCTGTAGAAACCACACCCTGAGATGTCTTGTGTTATTAATTAATTTGATTAATTAATTAATTAATTAATTAATCTAATTAAATTAATTTAATAACTGGCGCCCAATTAAAAAATATTTCAACATCTCAATTAGCACCAGGTATTAAACCACTGAGCCCGCTACATAATTGGCGCCCAACGTGGGGCAGGATTATTATTGGCTCTCCGCCGCGAGACCAGAATATACACATTTCATAACCAGTTCCAGAAAATAGCGCTGTAAGTTGCAGAATAAAGTGTATTTTGTTTTATTGCTAAATGCGTTAGCTGCTGGCTAGCTGGCCTAGCTGGAGTTAACTGCATAAACCCAGCGTGTTAGAAACACACGCACATGTTCTACACGTGTTTTTTGTTTACAATTCAGGACTGGCCAGTCCCCTGTGTGTGTGCGTGTCACGCGCACGGTCCCCTGTGTGTCTGTATAACGTGTACAGTTGTGTGTGTGGTATGCGAGCGCTCTTGAAAACATTACTCTTATTTGTAAAATAAGCTTGGTTGACACACCGCCGTGTGTGGGTAACCTTAAACCCGGGTGTATATACGTGTATATACGTGTGTACTTACATAAAGTTCGAACTGTTTCCGGTAAAATAGACATATTTTGCCAGTGTTGATCTGATAAGGCCTTCGCGCAGCTATGAGTCGCGGATCCCCGGCTCATTGACTCCGCGCTCCAGTTAAAACTGCCGGTTTTTGCGCGAAATCCGTAAAATCCTGCAGTACTGGACACTTCCACGTGCGTAAAAGAGTAGCTAACTTTTACGTAACACCACCCTGAGTGGCAGGAAGTTTATTGTGTGCGGGATTAAACTAACCACGCCAGGATGTAAATCCTCTTTGCTCATCTTGTGAAGTCAGTGTGTTGCTGCTGTGTTAAACTTTCGGACAGCCGTGTCCTTCTCCTCTGCTATTCACAGTCGACTGAGTCAGTCAAATCTGCTGACCAGGTCCCAGACCCAAGGGGCGGTCCTTAACGTGGCATCATCAGTGGGCGTGACCACTCCCACCAGTCGGCCTCTGCCACCATCTGGTGGACAGCCTGACTATTTACACTCAAACTCAAAGGGTGTTTTACTACCCCTCACCACTAGGGGGGGTACACTGCCACATCGCCATCTGGTGTTTGATTTGGGTAACTGCATACAGTGCAGAAAGGTGCATCTCATTTGTTTGACCACCAGAGGGAGCCACTTAGCCACATAGCTGTGTCGCCACCTGGTGTTGTACTTGTGTAATTGCTATCATCCTGTAGAGTGCATTTAGAGTTTCTGTCGCCAGAGGGTGCCAATTTCAAACAAACTTTTCGTTAAGTTAATAAAGGGAATTTGCATTGTGGTTTGGTTAAATGGTATGTGAATAAGTAAACAAATAACTGCATTCATTTAATCGGTTAGTATTAAATAGTTAAATTTAAGTTTCAGGTCTGCTCTCTCAAACATTACTCTTTATGTTACATTGAACCAAGCTAAATAGCAATCTCCATTGAGTAACTAATCACAACATAAAATAATTAACTGGTCATTTTCATCAATTTGATTAAGTAAAGTTAATGAAATTTTTGTTAATTAATTATTTTCAATTTAATTCAACCATCTTCAAATAAATTAAGATTAATTATTGATCGATTAAGATCAATTATTAATAACTGATTGAAATTAATTAATTAATTAACCATTAAAAAAAAAAAAAAAAAAAAAAAACCTATCCAGTTATCAGTTACTCAACCATATACCCAGCACACCTGTGCTTAATACATAGTTAAATTCTCCCATCCTGTACATAGTTAATAACTATACTCATATTTAGACATATTGCATATAGTGGCCTACAGTTATTAAACTGTTCACTAGCACCACTGACGACAAATCTAACTATCCTTTTAAAATTAATCTGCTAATTGTAACCTTAGGTCACCCACTTTTACAGATTTTCTTCTTAGAAAAGGCACAATGCTAATTAACTCGTACATAAAATAAACTTGTTTGTCACCAAAATTGTTTGATTCCACGTGCTTTACGTAAATCAAAATGTGTGTCACTGAAAAAGCTCTTTTAGAGCTTACAGCTGGTTTACCCCCAGGACTTACCGTCCCAGTCCAACAAATGGACAGTGGGGGTCTCCATGCACTAATTGCCAAAAGCCTCAATGAGTGTGTATCTAAAATCCTTGAGGGCAAGCAACAAGTGGATCCGATTTCCCTAATACTGTGGAAACAACTGCTGTTGTCACAGGATCAACTTGCTGCTTCCTCCAAAACCATTCAAAATCTCCAAGCAGAGATTGTGACTTTAAATGATAGAGTTGCAGACCTAGAGAACAAAACTGTACAGTCTGAAATGAACCAAAGAGACCTCAAAACCGAAGTGCAGCTGCTTCAAAAGGAAGCCAACATAGCTACCCAACTTGCAGCTCAGTCACAGGAAAAACTAAAACATGCTATTGCAAGACAGGTTGAGCTACAAACTGAATTAGCACATGCTAACAATGCAGTCAAATTAACTCGAGACCAAACAGAGTTAACATTTGAGCTGATGATGGAGGGAGACTCCCCCATCAATCCAGCTGGTAAATCAGGAACCCCTGGGGTTCCGGATCCTAAGCAACAACCATCCACAAATACAATCCCTCTAGTCTCCCTTAAAGGTGCTGAAGCGCCAGTAGAACCAAGGTTCACTCAGCGTTCCCAGCCACATGGGACCTCTGTGCAACCTCAAGCACCCTCTGATAGAGATTTGGACAAAATTGCGCGTAACATCCCACGCTTTGAACCAGAACCGGACGGTTCTAATGATGTCCACCAGTATCTTCGCGACATTGACTTCTTCTTACGCCGTTTCCCCAAGGCCACGGTAGATGATAAAATCTACCTCATTAAGGTGTCCTCTAGTCGGGAAGTTGGACGTTTCATTGAGCGCCAACCACCCCAGGTTAAGAGAGATTATCCTGCTCTTTGCAAGGCTTTGGAGAATGAGTTCTCCAACCACCTTGTTCAAACCGGCCTTGCTGCAGCTCTTGCAATTAAGCAGAGCCGCCAGGAAACACCCCTACAGTACTATCACCGCCTCAGGCTAGCTTATTTCGGCTATAGAAATGAGCCTGGAATGGAGGAAGAGGAAGTTTTCAAAACATTGTTCGTGAGAAACCTCCATCCCTCCACCAGTCACTCTTTTGGAGTCGCAGCCTGCCCTCGTACGCTAACAAGCCGGCAGCTGCGTGATTTGGCTCTCAGAGGATTTGCTAAGTTCCAACAAAACATTAATAAAAAATCAGAGTCAAATGACGTCCTGATAATTAATGAGCAGTCCTCCCACGTCAAGCAAAAAGGGGCACACAAGGCTCCAATGCCACCTAAGACCCAGTTAAACCACAAAAACCAGAGAGTGTTCCACTCTTGGCGTCGCTCGTCCCTACATTGGGCCGAGCAAAGTGACCAAAGGCCCTCCTATCGAAGGAAAGGTAGGATAAAACGCAGTTGGAATGGCAAACACTCACAGCACCATGCTCGAGCACAGAGCTCCAGCAAACTTCAATCTCCGCTCAGGAGAAAGAGCCCAAAGCACCACAAACGTTGGTGTCCACCTAAAGGGCACAAGCATGAGAGATATCCAACTAACCTGAGCACTAAAGACGGCAGTCTGCTCAGACAATTTCGTGACGAAATACGCAAGCAGGACAATGCTGAATCTGAATTCTTGCCAATTGTCCAAGCTCCTGATCAACCTGCTTGGGGGGGTGCGAAATCCATCCACCCCAATGCAGCCTGGGTTGTACAGCCAGACGCTGAAAACAACCACACTGAGGAAGCTCCTTCCCTCAGCCTGGAGGACCCACCACCTAAACAATTCTTGGGTTTCTTAACCGAGAAAGGTTCAACACCAAAATTCTATCTAGCCACCAGGCTGGAAGATGTGTTCGGGTATGAAGCTCTTTTGGACACAGGGTCAGACATTTCTTTGATGTCAAATTCACTTTTTGACCAGCTGAGGGCGACAGCCCGCCGAAACAACAAAGAGATACCTCTGAAAAAGTGTGCTCTTCACCTTCAACCATATTCGCACACTGGTATCACTCTGCATTCTGCAGCCCTGGTGCACGTTGCCATCGGTCCAATGAGCCTCACCCATCCAATTCACATTTCTCCATTGGAGAACGTCCCATTGCTCTTTGGCAAAGACCTCCTTGACCGGTTCAAACCATTGATTGACTTTCAGCATCATAGAATCTGGGCACAGGTTTGCGAACCCCTGCCCTGTCCTAAGGCACAGGATAGAGTTCAATGCTATCATGTTGCTAGCAACATTGAGCCACACAAGCTCATTGAACCTTCAAATTCCACGGGAATCAATGAGAAGCTCACTGTCAGGGTTCTGAAACCACCATCCTCAGAATCCCCTACCATGATTCTAAAACAAAACACCTGTTCATGGGCATTGACTCCCTCTACGGCTGTAGATGAGTACAACCCAAAAGCTGGAAAGTCATTCACTCTTAACACAACGGTCAACGGTGAAATCTTTGTTCCATGGGCTGACAAGTCAGCTGTTCACAGAACACCTGCAGGTTCCTTGCCACGGACTAACTGTGATCCTCTGTTCGTGCACCAAAAGGATTGTTCTCTTCTTGTTCCTGCACCAGTGGTTCCAGACAAACACAGTCCCTTGGATTCTTATGAATGTAAAAACATTCCCACCATCTACACAGATGGATGTGCTTTTCGGAATGCTCAAATCAAATGGAAAGTTAACATGACAATTGGTGCATGTGGCAACACTTCTTTCAGAACACTGGCATTTCAACTTGATCCACTTGCCACTTACTGTGCGTCTTTCAGGATGCTCAAGGGCCTGTTTGTTTATGCCCCAGATACACACGCTTCATCTTCATTCGTGGTGCCTCAGCGCCATGGGGGGGAGAGCCTAGCCCAGGCCCTCGATCACCCATGGGTGGACCACAAAATGATGGGGGAAACACACCGAGCATTCCCACAATTGACATATCTGCCACTTGTTGGAAAAAGGCTAGTGTGTTTTCAGCCCCAATCTTCAGAAGATCTGTGTGGTGTATGGCCAATTCCACAAATGGATTGGGTTGAAAGACTCATGAAATTTGTTCGAAGGAACAAACATCTCATCACTGTGGCAGGTGTATTTGCCAGATGGGGGGGACGTCCCCCAGACCCTATTGAAATGGCTCAGGCCACAACTTTTTCGCTGAACCACACTTTCTCAGGTGTTGGTATATCTCACCGTTCTAGCGGTGAACTGCGGAAACACCCAAAACTGGGAAAAAGCACGCTTGGATACCAACCATTGTGCTACACTGCTGACAAGCTACTGGTGAGGTCCCAGCACAGCACTGGCAAAACAATTCGTGAGCTCAGGTCTCATTGGTTTGGTCCTCATGCAGAGGCAGACAAACTGCCTCGCATCTGGAACCAGATCCCGCATCGTCAGTGTTTTATTAAACCGATTCTCAAACAAGTTCACTGTAACCCAATCAAACTATGCAAAAGCCCCATGGGACAAGTCGGGACCAATAATGCCCTAGGTTAAATCATAATACGGGGCCACACACTGAGTGTTCATTGTCCACCATTTTCTGGCCTGACGCAATTGTTAAATTGAGAACGTACCACACATTCATTGTCTGGAACTCACCTATCCAAGTAGCATAACTCACAACAAATTGGATATTTTGTTAAACCTAGTGTTTGAATCACCATTTCAAACCATTAGCATAGCAGTATAATAAATACGTGGAGAGGGGGGGTGCCAATTTTTTTTTTCTTTCTTTCTCCTCTCTTCAGGTGCCCAAAACATATTTTGTTTCCCTTCTGACTACGTTTGCTCCGCTATATTGTTCTCAATTGTTGACTAAGTAGTGGCTAATTATTGAAGCATACCTTATGGGTAGGTTGTCTTGATAAAGTTATAAAGGAACAAATAGCTAGCAAACTATTTGTGACCCTTTCCTATGCTTGTTGCCACACTATCACATTAAATTAACTATTTTATTCAGAACCAAAAGCCAATAGCTACAAAAAAAAAAAAAAAAACTGACAGATACCTCAAAAGAGAAATTGTATACCCATTAGACCAAAAACTCTGTCAGCGACCTTGTAGTAGATTGTCTTAAGAAAGCATGACCAACAAGACACCAATTGCATGAAAGATGTACCCTAACATGCTCTGTCTACAGAAATCCACGTTGACATCGACCGATGACCCAACGTCCAGTGGCCCATCGATCGATGGGGGGGGAATGTAGTGGATTAACCAGAGGATTTCTTCATTGCTTGGACACAAACACACACTACCCCCACTTTACGGCCTATAAGGAAACTTCGAACCCAGAACACTCTAAAAAAACCTTGGAGTAATCTTTTTTTTCAAACAACCTTAAATTTCAAAATGACATTTACTGACTATTTCTTCACTCAGCCTCGCTCAAGAGCCCTAAATGCGAGTTTAGGGTAAAATTCTGTTTACATTCCTCCAAGTCATAAACCTCGGAGTTAATGTAAACATTTGGAACATTTGCAACACCATCACTAGGACGGGACTGCGGACTTAAGAGAGTGTCAAAACTTAATTAATGCCTTGGAAATTGTTAATTCACCAAATGTTGTACCAATTTAGGGGTTTGTGCCTAGTTATTTCTGCAATCACTTAGAAATAAGATTAATGAAATTAAGAGAAATGTTCTAAGCTTGGGATTCCATTTTCAACATTGCAGGCTCAAATTCTGTGGGGTGCAGAAAGAGCTCCTTCCCCCACCATCGTAAATTCCGATGCCAACCGCTTATCTAAACTCAGCAAAGGGGAGGAATTTCTCACTCAGAAGATTTTGCTTAAAATACATATATATTGACTATATAAAAAAAGGTGTTTTATAGAATGTTTACTAAATAATGGTATATGTGTCTGGTATATGGTATATGTGTTTGGATGTGTCCTGATTGAATTCTCCTACACATTCAAGTCTGAATCAACAAGGTTTAATTAGCATTTGATAATTTAGCTTTATTTGGTTATCAGTGGTTTAACCATGTATTATCTTTTAAGTGATTTAATTGGGTTTAAATAATAACATGACTCTTGATCTCTTTCTGACAGAGTACCATCCATCGTTGTATTTCTAAGATTATCTTGAATATTACATGTTTGTGGGCAATATATATATATATTACATTTATTGTGATTCAATTGTAAGATTGTTTGTTTCCTGAATTTATCCTCACAAACTGATATGCTGAAAAATGTATTTTGATCCACTGTTTAATTGAGTTTTCTTTTGGTTTGATCTATTAGAAAAATGCTGAAGCATGCTGACCATGTGAGCGAGGGGGGGTTTATGGCCCTTTGTGAATCCCCACCAAAGTTTGAAATTGCTCCTAGACCAATCAAAACACAGACATTTGGGCCACAGGGCCAATCATAGCTCAGGGGCCAAACAGGCCACAGAGACTAATAGTAAAACTGGGCAGACACAGTTCAGTTTCCAGTTTTAGAGTTTGCCAGTTTGGAGTTTTCCAGTTGAGTTTAGAGTTTGCAGTTCGGAGCAGTGGGAGTTAGAGAAGGAGTGGAAGAAGATGAGTTGAGGAAAACAGTTAGAGGAGAGAGGTTAGGGAGCCCAGAGATGGAGAAAGGATATACTATTAGTGTAGTCATCTTAAGTTAGTTTTCTTAGACTAGTGCATTTAATCTTCAAGTATATTAATATTAGCTATCCTAGTTTAAATAACTAGGCTATTTTATGATCTACAGAGTTCTCCTGCTTGCCAAGATAGTTAATATAGTTCAGTAAACCAACTAGACCAACCGACGGATCACCGAGAGGGTACGCCAGCCGAGCCAGCTCCAGGGAAGGCCTTCCCTGTGCAGAGACTAGAAGCGGGTGTCGTCCAGGTGCGCCGCTGGCCCACAGAGCACCATCTTTACCCTGCGGATGGGTCCACACCGGACCTTCTAGGGGTGCAGGATGTCAGCCGAACAAGAGGTTTAAACAGCGGACCGAACCGATGGGGACCCCCCTTTGTAGACGTCTCAGAGTAAGGCAGTTTGGGTATTTCTCTCAGCAATTGGTGTTTTGGTTGGTCAAGTCTAGTTTGGTTATTGTTCTTAACTCTCTTCGTAGTATAGATTAATTTTTAGTTATTTGGCGAAAGGGATGATCTTTGTAGGCCGTAAAATATCTTACTTATCTACTTATTTTAGTGTTCTCATTTGATTAGTTTGACCTCATTACATTTAGACCCTTATTTAGAAATATTCACTTAATAGTTCTATTAATCTTTATTCCTTTCATATCAGCATTATAACGTGTTTGTTGTTTATTTCTCATTTATCATTCTACACTATGATTTGATATCTAATGGCTACATTTATGACTTTTTAATGAATTATTTACTCATATATGTGTGATTTAATAAATACTTTTATTTTACAAAACCTGTCATTTCAGTGTGTTTTTCTGGATAACTTGGTTATGAAAATTTCTGTCACCTGTAGAAACCACACCCTGAGATGTCTTGTGTTATTAATTAATTTGATTAATTAATTAATTAATTAATTAATCTAATTAAATTAATTTAATAACTGGCGCCCAATTAAAAAATATTTCAACATCTCAATTAGCACCAGGTATTAAACCACTGAGCCCGCTACACCCTAAAATTGCCCCTGTTGACATGCCCCTGCTGACCCAAACTATTCCTCTCCCTTATACTGACCCAACTATTCCTCTCCCTTATCCTGACCCAACTATTCCTCTCCCTTATCCCAGACTAACTATTCCTCTCGCTTATCCTAGATTACGTATTCCTCTTCCTTATCCTAGAAAAATGATTCCTCCCCCTTATCATAGACTAACTATCCTCTCACTTTTACTAGACTAATTATTCCTCTCCCTAATCCTGGAATAACTATTCCATCTCTCTTATCCTAGACAAACTATTCCTCTCCCTTTTCCTAGATTACCTATTCATCTCCCTAATCCTAGACTAACTATTCCTCTCACTTATGCTAGATTACCTATTCCTCTCCCTTTCCCTAGACTATTCGTCTCCCTTTTCCTAAAATAACTATTCCCCTCCCTTATCCTAGACTAACTATTTATATATATATATATATATATATATATATATATATATATATATATATATATATATATATATATATATATATACATATATATTATACTATTTATTTAAATTACATCTCAGCCACAATATACGTACATTCCCTAGCTACCCTATAAAACGTTCAATTATGCCTTTTACAGCCCAACAATTTACTGATAAGCTTCCCAATTTATCAACGATAATATATTCTCCTGTAGACCCAGTAGAACTAGACACACTAACCGAAGGTTTAGAAAATACTTTTGGCTCTACCTTAGATGTTGTAGCACCCCTTAAACATAAAATAGAGAGACAGAAAAAGCTCGCACCATGGTACAATGATCAAACTCGTACCTTAAAGCAGTTAGTACGAAATTTAGAGCGTAAATATCGATCAACTAAACTGGAAGTGTTTCACTCTGCGTGGAAAGACAGTCTTGTTAAATATAATAATCCTAGAGTTCTCTTTAGAGTTATTTCCAAATTAACTAAAAACCAGGCAGGTACTGAACCTCAGATCCCAGCCATTCACACCAGCAACGATTTTATGGACTTCTTCGATAGTAAAATTGAAAACATTCGGGATAAAATTAAACAGATAAATATTACATCCTCTCTGTCATCTGGTGTGGCTGATCTAGAACAAAACCCTGTCACTGAAGTTAGGTTGGAAGCATGGGCGCAGATGGCACTGGGGACGGGGGGGACCCAGATTTCCGAAATCTAGCATCTACAAGCATAAACGTTGGGGTTTTAATTTAATTAACTGTACGTTTGTGGAGTTCTGTGTTCCACAATGCCCTCGTTTTTAAACTAGGAAGCGTTCAGTTCAGAGGTTACATTGTTCGGAGCTCCGTGTTCCAGTTCCAATGTAAATTTAACGCACCTTCTCAAGTCCGGGGTTCTAAGGAGCTGGTAACTGCCTGTACAGACTACAGACACCGGCAGTTACCAGCTCCTTACGGTACGTGTCCACTGGCACTTTTTTTTTCAACGCAATCCGCTGCGCTGGATCTCCTTGCTCGTTTTTGAATTAAAATGAAGCAACAGAAGTAGACAGTCATAAGTTTAATATTTTTATTTTTTTTACCAACCTCACTGTAACCTAAGCTCTATAAATCCATATTCTGCCGCTTTCAGCTTCTCTTCTGTGGTTGAAAGGCGCCTGTTCTGTGTGTGTGTGTGTGTGTGTGTGTGTGTGTAAGAGGCTTGTGTGTGTGTGAAGACGCAGCCTGCTCTTCCCTCATTGGCTGGACGCAGCCTGCTTTTCCCTGATTGGCTGGACTGGACACAGTGCGGCGGCCGGATTTATTTGAATAAAGTTGAGCCGGAGGGCGGAGCTGCGTTAAACGCAACGCAAGCCGGCATGCACCGAGGCATGCAGCGGCTCTCTCCATTGATTTTATGTATGATGTTATTATGATGTTATTTTAGTAAGCAGTCGCTGTTAACTGTAATTATAAGATGTAAAATGTTAACATTGTCAATGAAGAAACAAAAAACCATAACAGCTTTTTTTTCAAAAACCAAACAATGTAAGTATCATAGGCCGATTGTCTGTTAACTTCCCCAAATGTGCTATATATATATATATATATATATATATATATATATATATATATATGATTTTACAGCTTGGTCCCCCCAGTTCAAAATTTCCATCTGCACCCCTGGTTGGAAGTCTTTAACCCACTTCCACAGCTAGAACTAGAGATATTTATCTCCTCTTCAAACAGCACAACCTGCACACTTGATGCAGTTCCCACAAAATTACTAAAACAGGTACTACCAGATATAATTAAACCTCTGTTAATGATAGTAAACTCATCGCTCACCCTAGGCCATGTACCAAAGCCTTTAAAACAGCTGTAATTAAATCTGATCAAGAAACCAAATCTTGATCCTACTGTACTGTCTAACTATAGACCTATTTCAAACTTACTGTTTATTTCTAAGATTTTAGAAAAAGCTGTAGCCCAACACACTTTGCTCTTACCTGCAAAGAAACCAAATGAAACATTTCTATCTGGATTTAGGCCTCATCACAGCACTGAGACAGCTTTAGTTAAAAAAACAAACGATCTACTTATACCGACCAAGGCTGTGTTTCCCTACTCGTACTTCTCGATCTGAGCGCAGCCTTTGATACAATAGATCATACTATCCTTTTAGAAAGATTAGAGAACATGGTCAGTGTAACTGGAACTGCATTATCATGGTTTAAATCATACTTAACCGATCGCTATCAGTTTGTGAGGATAAATGATTTGTCTTTCAGTTATACCAAGGTATTTTTTCCCGTTCTTTCCTTTCTGTTTTCTCAATCTGTCTCTTCTGCCCTTTTCCTGATGTTCCCAGCCTGGCTCTCCACTGCCCACTGTGTTGTACTGCAACCCTGCACTGATCAACATTAACACACTCAGAATTGCTCTATAGTTTGTGCCCATCACATTTTTATATTCATAAATTAATACCTGTTACCTTAGCTATAGCTCACATTAATTCTCTGTACATTAGCTACAGCTTATTCTCTGTACTGTTTTGTTCTGTTATTTGTTATTTGTTTGTTATTTGTTTGTACTGAGCGGGACAACCCGATCGAGTAGGATGGGTTCTTCTGGGGTTGGGTTGGTTATGATCTTGATGTCTATATTCTTTGCGGTCGGTTGGTGGCGCCCTGCTGGAGAAAACCCGACGGCTTGCTGCTCTTCTTCTGCTGCAGATATTGAGATACAATGGCGGCGTCCATGAGGACAGCGGGTGCAGCGCTCTGGTCAAAGGCAGTGCGGGATTTCGACTCTAAGGTACAGTAGTACTGAGTTTTTTGAGCAGCAGTCCGCCGCTCTGTGCTCCGTCTGAACTCTGTTAACCCTGCTCTGTTCCTCAGGCTGCTGCTGCTGCTGCTGCTCGGCCTGGTGTCCCCCCGCTCCCCCTTCAACACTCAGCGTTAACACGGTCAGTGTCTGTGGGCTGGGGAAACAGATTCAATACATATAACGTATATACAGCTAGAAGAGTAAGGGCGCCACTGCTAAAAAAAAAAAAAAAAAGACGCTTACAAAAAATGTAATCTTATCAGGTATGGTGCAAGAGTGATATTTATGTTACAAATTTTAATGAATCCAAAGCAGATAGAGGGCAACATGTACGATGAGCAGCATCGAGTTAATTCTAATGTGGAGGAATCTAGTGTATGTGTTTGTTCAATGGTCATGGTCTGTATTGGAATCGAAGTTAATAAATCCAAGACCATTTAATCAGCCTTTATTGTTGCAGCAGCAGTGTTTATATGGTTCCTGCAGTCTTCCTTCACACAGGACGTGTTCGTCAGACCCAGACATCCCGTTCTGTAAGTTACATTTTTATTTTAGAACATGTTTGCGTTTTACACTTAAAACTTTCAGTATGAATTGTTCATGAATTTCTCCCTGACCATTTGACTGCTCTTGCTTAAATGCATGCTGCTGAATATTGTAGTAAGATAACATTTATTGGGTAAATAAACAAACAAACAAAAAACTTCTAAAATGGGTGAAACCCATGGAAGCCCATTCCCGCCACCTAAAAAAAAATAATCCAGCACATTCTTTTTTTTATTATTATTAAGTAAATTGCTATCTCAATATTTCGAAGTAGTAAGTCATTATTTTGAGATAGTATCTCAAAATAATGACTTACTATCTCAATATTTTTGAGATACTAGTAGACTGTACAAAGACAGAAGCAGGTGAGGCAAAGACAAAAAAATAATGCTGCTTTTAGAGGAATCACACTGTCAAAATAAGCCTCCAGACCTTGGAGAGAAATTCATTTAATAACACACTGGACTTTTATTTAAGTGTGTAGAAGAGTGTGGCTGTGGCTCCAACTGAGCTGTATGTTATGTATGTGCTGTGTCACCACTTGAATAATTAGGCCGAACAATGATGTGAAACAAAATTAGTCAACTCTTTACTGTTACAGCAGAAAACAGTTCACCCATAGACATCTTATACGTAGACGCCACATAGTCTGCCTCCTGGCGTGTCAGCGTGGCCGCCATATTGGAGGAGGCAACCCTGCGCCCCCAGTGCATTAATTTACACTGAGGAAGGTGTAAAATACACTTTTAATAATCACAACTCTAACAGTTTACACACGATTTTCATACGGTTTGGTTTGTTACAAACAGCAGAGATGTAGCAATTATACAGGACGCTGTCACATATTACAAATAGAAGCTTTCATGCTGAAATACTTTATATTATGCTCTCTAACAAAGACAGACATATAGCATATTAATAATATATAAAAACTTCATTTTCTGAACTAGGTTCTCTGATTTTGCTATTTATAGGTATATGAACGTTGTCTTTATGCTGACATGGCCAAACTCTTCGTTAGCTGTCATTAATCAGGACAACATGTGATCCACTCCACAAATTCACACTCAGTAATTAGCAGCACTGATGCTCCCTCTAGTGGGAAATAGACTATTAGGATGGTGTAGGATACCATAAATTGTGCATGGTGCATGTAAAAGTGTGTAAAAAGTAATACTAACTACAATGTACATAACCTTTTTTTAATGTGTGGTGATTAAAATGATTTTTGCTGCCTCCACATGGCCAAAACATAAATGAAAATAATAATTGTTCTTGTTTCTTGTGTGTGTGGAAGCGGGCTAATCAACATTTATTGTTGTTCATATATCATTACAGTGTGACATACACTGTTTATTATATTATATACATATATGGGCCATTTCACGTAATGGGTGCCAGCTGCTTGTAGGAACTCCATTTTTTATCTTTTTTAAACTCTGAACCAATTTTAACATAAATATTATGGATTCATAATAAAACAATGTATATTTTGAAAAAGTTTGAATGGATTTTGGACTCGCACGTCAATGCAAAAAAAATATCTGAAGGATTTTAATAATTGTATTTTATGGTAAAGTTTATAGTTAAGAGAGTGGAGATATGTAACAAATGATTTTTTTTCAATGTTCTAAGTAGTTCTTAGTAGTGCTTTTAATTACATATCTAACTTTTGCAATTAGTTCAATGTACAAGACTCTGTGTAATAATAATGCATTTTAAAGTATTTTGTATATGTAACATATGTATGTATGTATGTATGTATGTGTGTATGTGTGTGTGTGCGTACGTGTGTGCGTGTGTGTATGTAGTATATATAAATATAAAATGAATTCATTCATACACATATTTGAAGTCACACAACAATGCCAAAAATGCATCTCTGAAGGATTTTAATATATAGATTTCATAATAAAGTTTATAATTAAGAGAGTGGAGACAGGCTATTTTTTCAGAATATATATATATATACCATATGTCTTTGTTAAAGAGCATAATATAAAATATTTCAGCATGAAAGCTTATATTTGTAATGTGTGACCGCGTCCTGTATCATTGCTAAATCTCTGCTGTTTGTAACAAACCAAACCGTGTGATCATGTGTTAACTGTTAGAGTTGTGATTATTATAGGTGTATTTTACACCTTCCTCAGTGTAAATTAATGCACTGATGATGCAGGGATGCCTCCTCCAATATGGCGGCCGTGCAGGCATGCCAGCGCCAATAGACGGCATCAGCCGATGCGGCGTCTATAGGTATGTCCCAATTCAGGGGCTGCATCCTTCGAAGGACTCATTTGTTGGCCGATTACGTCACAGCGGATGAAGGATGCACCGGGTGTATCCTTCACACATTGGCGTAGGAACCGGGTGGATTTGTCCCCCCCAAAAATGGTATCGCTTTGCTCAGATCAGCTGTACTATTAAAGAGGAGACAGACCGGACCAATCACGGAGCCGATTCAGGTATTAAGTCCCGCCTTCCATTAGAAACAGCCAATCAGCTTGCTGGTTTTGCGTTGCGCGGAGGAGAGGCAGTGTGCTGGTGGTGGTAAGCCCCTCCCTCGCTGTGACATTTAGCAGCGGGATCGGTGTGCGGCAGTTTCAGCTGATTTTAAAACAGATCTGGATATACGGAGACTTTTCTAAAAGGAAGGTAACGATAGGCTAACCACGTAAACTGTGATGATATGTTTCTGATAGCAGGTTAAAAATACACGTCACTGAATCAAAACACAGATTAGACCCACTGTGATTAATAAACTGCAGCTGTGTTAGTGGGTTAGTTTAACTTTGGAATGAGCTAGATTGGGAGTCAGGGTTAAAGAAAAAAATAAACTATAAATGTAATGTTCAACTTGCCCTGTACCTGATCAGCTACTCACTATTACATTTTCAAACTGTGTTTATTCATTTAGGATTACAGGACTTACTGTGAGCTATAATGAACGGAAATTCATTTAGCTAACTAGTTATCTAGAAGCTGGATGTAGTGGATAGCCAGAATTTAGTACAGTACTTTATGTTGGTAGTTTAAAGCAGTTTCTTAACCCTGATCTCTGCCCTAAAATTGTGTTTTCCACCTGATCCAGCTGATCAGCTAATAAACAGTCATTTACTGAGTTTACCTGTTAAAATCTTTTAGCCCACTATAGAGCCTAAATGAATCATACCACCTATTACTGTATTACGTGTCTTGAAAGCAGAGGAAGTTGTAGAATATGCAGAACAGTGTTAATATGCAGTAGACGTGACTTCTGTTCATTTGTAGTTCACGGTAAGACCACATGTCCTGACATTTATAAAAATCGCTATGAAAGGTTACATTCTTTTACATAAAAGGACACCATCTTAAGAAGAGCTCTCAGTAGAAAA
Source organism: Astyanax mexicanus (assembly GCF_023375975.1). NCBI lineage: Eukaryota > Metazoa > Chordata > Actinopteri > Characiformes > Acestrorhamphidae > Astyanax > Astyanax mexicanus. Next base: position 29,305,373 of record NC_064409.1, on the reverse strand, counting down.
AAAATAAAAGTGCAGGAGAAAATGTAAATATATAACAGAATTGACATGCCAATACATAATAATAACAATAATAATAATAATAATAATAATAATAACCAAATCTGTTATTATTTTAAATATTAGGTGATAACTGATCATTTTTGTCATATGTATATAATTCAGACATGGCATGCATAATTTTTTCTAACAGCAGTAACTGTAACGTGGAGTGACCTGTTTGGGTTGTAAAATCACCTTTACTTTGATGTTAACTAATAATAAACAAAATACAGAAAACATTTTTTATTTGTGATTTAAACGTAATTTCCACAAATGTTGTTCTAGGAAACTATAGGGTGGGCTTGGGTTTATATTGGCAAATTTGTCCCCCCAATATCAAGCCCGCTCTTACGCCCTTGCCTTCACAGCCTACAGTATCCAAAGATTCATTGCGTGCCGGCTTATTTCAACACGAAAAGAGCTCAGCAGAGGAGAAGGCTGTATTATGTAGTATATGTAGTTTATAGATTTATAAATACTTATAGATAAATATTTTATTTATCATGTTTATGTTGTTATATGTTAATAGTTTAAAGATAAATACATATATATATATATATATATATATATATATATATATATATATATATATAAATTTAGTTTATGTAAATATATATATATATATATATATATATATATATATATAAATTTAGTTTATGTAAATAAATATATATGTGTGTATGTAGTAATGTAATATTTAGGTTTATATATATATATATATATATATATATATATATATATATGAATTATTCTAATTTATATATATATATATATATATATATATATATATATATATATATATATATATATATGAATTATTCTAATTTATTCTCGTTTTTCCAACTTCATTTCAAACGCCCTTATTTGTTTATGTTCAGTTCCACCCGTTCACATTTAAAATATTTAAGTAACTGCACAGTTAATTAACCTGGATTTAATTAATTTGGTATGTTGTGGTCTGAAGCAAAACTAAAATCTAAATCTCTGGCTTATTTCTCAGCTCTGACTTTGGTTGTGGCGGGTAGAATCTCAAACAGGAAACAGGAAATACTCCCATTTTAGAACTGCCATTGCAGCCTACCCGTTCTTCGAAGGATGCAGCCCCTGAATGCACTCTTTGCACAACTACTTCCGCATTCTCATCAGTGCTGCTCCAGCATTTCCTGTTTGGCTTTTCCAATACACTCGTTATGGCAGTATTTTCAGCTGGTGTTTACAAGAGCTTCTAAAAATGAACCTCAACATCAAGGAGACCAGTAAAGCCCACCACTAGAAAGCTAGAGAAAGGCTTTAAACTATATGCATCTTCATACCTACACACTACGAAGATTTTTTCTTATATTTTACGTTAGCCCACACAGCTCAGCATTAGCTAGTATAGGCTAGCTATAGTATAGCTAACTAGCTTGCTAGGTTCATTATTGATAGTTGTTAGTTTCTCCTGTTATCAAATGGAAGTCTAATAAAATGTTAGTAATAATAATAATGCTAACTGTAATAATCATCATAAAAATAATTAGACAAATGCTAGCAATAATAATATTAATAATAATAATATCTAGCTATAATAATAATAATATCTAGCTATAATAATAATAATGCTATCTATAATATTAGTAAAAAATAAGAATACAAATGATACTAATAATAATAATAATAATAATAATAATAATAATGATAATAATGCTAGCTGGTGGATCATTCAGGCAAGTGACCTCTCACTAGTAAAAAAAAAAAAACGTTTTGCCTATACAGGCGAATGTTAACAATACAACCGGAATTTTCACCTAGCCGCTTTCTTAACAAATAAACCACATATCTGAAGTCTAAACCCCTACAATCTCGCCTCAAAATAACTTGTTGTTTTAGCCCACAGCAGTACTGTTTTGAAAACGTACTGGTGCTTACAGTTATGTACCTTCTCATCCTGCATTACGCTGATACTGCTGCGAGGTGCATTCTGGGTTATCGGGCTGTAAGAAGTTCACCTTCCATGCATCCTCGATAAAGTGGGAGGAGCAAGAGCACATCCGGGTATTAGTTGTGTACTTGGCTAACTGTTGATCTTCTGAATTGGAACAGTACTTGGGCTGCGACTGATGACGTTTCACAAGTCCACAAGAACACAAGTACAGACAAGAACGCAGATTGAGAAACGGCCGTCTGAGTTCACCCCCACACTGCTGTCTTACCTGCCCCTCTCTACTCTCTTCACCCACTTAGCTTCCCCTAGTGGTTCTCTACACAGCACACTGGAGGCACCATAACCTCTTAGCTTCAAATAATGACTTAGTGTCTCACTATTTTGAGATGCTATCTTAATATTTTAAGATACTATCTCAAAATAATGACCTAGTATGTCAAAATATTGAGATTTTACTTAAAGTAAAAAAATAAAAAATGTGCTGGATTATTTATTTTTTTTAAGCTGGCGGGAATGGACTTCTATACAAACCATCGATGATTTGGTATGCATTTCTGTGCTGCATGAAACTACCTCTTACACTCATGCTGTTTTCTCTAGATCACAGTCATTGAGGAGCCAGACACACTATTTCAGAAGCTTACTGTGTTGGTTAAAGGCCACGATAAGGCTGTTCTTGACAGTTATGAGTTCTTTGCCTCAATGACTGCAAAGGAACTTGGCTTAACTCTGGCAAAAGTGTGAGTCACACAGTTCACATTCTGACAGTAGGCCTTCACATTACAGCTTGCTGGCGAAGATAATTGTGAAATGTATTGTGTTTTTATTGTAGATCTGAACCTCCAAAGAATATAGAGAGACTTACGCTTCTTAAGTCTGTGCATATATTTAAAAAACACAGAGTCCAGTATGAAATGAGAACACATTTCAGATGCATTGAGGTAAGACCATTTGGTATTTGAATGAGTGAATGTCCTAAATGAGATTTAGACTGTTTTATATTTCATTGCATTAAAACCTTTTTACTTTCAGATATCCAAAGTAACAGGCTCTACTGCACAGGTGTATCTGGAGTACATTCAGCGCAACCTTCCAGAGGGAATGGCCATGGAGGTTACTAAGGTAACATAAAAATAAATTGAGTATATTGGAACTAGGGTTGCAGCGGTAACCGGTTTCACGGTATACCGTGGTATTAAAATGCACGCTTATCATACCGTGTGCGTTTGCTTATTACCGGTAAAACGCAAGCCAGCGGAGAAACTCACCCGCGCATGCGCAACTCTGCTCCGTTTCAGCTCCTCAGCACACAGCGGTGAGAACGGCAGAAAGTGCATCAGACTAAACAAATCTCCGTCCGCCTAAAAAAAGGCTAAACTAAAATCAGCAAAGTGGGACTATTTCGGATACCTGCTGAACGCACCCGAGGATGGTTATCCGATTTGTAATCAATGTGGCCGTAAAGTCACAGCTAAAGGTGGACATACGTCAAACCTGTTCTCCCATCTCCGAGAACACCACCCCGCTGTGCAGCGCAAAGTATGTGTTTAGTTTATAATTTTAATCTGAACCTAAATAAAACCTCTTTGTAGTCGTGCACAACCCATGCGGTAAGCGCCCGCAAAAGCGCTGAGTTATCCGAAATTTGGGCACGCAGGTACAGGCGTGAAGTGCGTGCTATGATGGATTCATGTGTCCGTGTAAAGGTCCTGGCCGGACTGGATGTGAAAGACGCCATTCATTTACATGCGTTCATTTTCAAATTCTGACGTGCCTGTTTTTCATATGTTAAAACCAGACTCGGTGTGAAAGCCTTAAAATAGAATTCTCTATTGTGAGGATCATGTCAGAAATAAATCCCCTCTTTCTGCAGTATCTGGTTATATACCAACTTGGCAGTAAAATGGACATTTACAACAGTTGTTGATCAGACACTGACCCAGGCTCAGTTTATCAGATATTAAATAATTTAAACTTAAATAATTGTACTGAATATTTTAAATACAGGATCTTTACTTCTTAGAGGACATGTAATGTGTGTAACGTGTGTTTGTGTGTGCATGTGTGTATGTGTATATATATATTTATATATATATATATATATATATTTTTTTTATATACACTCTTAATGCCCTTAAGAGTAGTGGAAAAACCTGGTTTCCTTCACCTGATGGTGTACAGCTTATTTTTTTTTTTATCTATATAATTGTTCCAGGTTTCTACAATAAATGGTTAATTGAACAAAAATTTCTTTAAGGGTCAGTTTAATAATATATGTAACAAACTGTGATACCGTGATAACCGTGATACCGCGGTATTTTCTGGGACTGTTATCATACCGTGAAAATCTCATACCGTTGCAACCCTAATTGGAACATATGGTGTGAATGCCACTTTCTTAATTTTCATGACATGAGCTGTTCTGATAAAATGTTTGTAAAATGCATTTTTCTCTAATTAATATATTTCTCCTTCTAGACTGCTATTGAGAAAGTTCCAGAGCATATCCGGACACCCCTCTGGGGTGACCAAAGCCAGGCAGAGAAAACCAGCCAATAAGATTGTATTATGTCTTTATTGTGTCTTTTTAAATGCATCTTATTTAATTGATTGAAATGGTCAAGCATTGTGTGCATGAATTATTGTAAGTTTATATTGAATTGCTAAAATTACACTTGTTGTTCTTTAACATCTTGGTACAAGGGAAGTATGAAAGACAGAGCTTAACTTTAACAAAACTGTTAAGATGATGTCAATAATAAAAAATTGTCTGGCTCCTAATATGGTTGTAATTAAAATTTGTAGCATTTATTTGTATAACTACTACAGTTAATAAGTAAGACTGTGTAAGATTACAGGGTGCATATGTCTGTGGAATACACACTTTTTTCTTTAAGAAGTTATGGGCAAACTAATTGTAATAATGTTGTACTTTACAGTGCCACGCTCAAGTCATGGGGTAGCAGTATGTAAATTGATTATGAAGTGCAACATAAGGTGACAGCTTGTGAATGCCCATACCTGTATACATTTTGAGGTGTTATTGAAAAGATTTAAGATGTATGCAAACAAGGACACTAGGTTCAATAAATGTGCAGAAAATGGATGGCAGATCACAAAATGCACCACAGCCTTTTTTATAGAAGCAAACCTTTAATAAACCGTATATTACAGAGTAACAGCTAACCTCACTGACAAGTTTCTTAGAATCTGCATCTGTGCTGTGTTTTCCTTTCATTGGAAAACTCATTCAGAATGTTGAGTAGTCCAAGAAACAAGGCTTAATCCCTCTTAGGAAACTGTCCTTTTTTAAAACCTTGGTCTAAATCGTAAAGCCATGATTGGCTGGCTTGGTGGTTCGTGGCCACATAATTCAGAGTGCACAGAAGCAACACACAATCCACAAATCAGAGTGCTCTCCAAAACAACCTGACGGCAAAGGAAAACAGTTATTCCTGCCATATGCTGTACTATTGCTACGGGATAGAAAAGATAACTAGAAGGCAAAATAATAATGCACCTTTTATGTCCTTGTACGCCCTGGAGAACAAAATCATTAGCACTAAGCAAGTAACCTAAAGAAAACAAGTGTAAAACAAGTGTAGTTGAGGTCTAGTAAATGGATCGGCCTTTAACTATGTAGAAGTGGACATAGACAACCTAAAAGCATTATTTAACTGATTATACTCACCAACATAGACATTTTGTAACAGAGCTATATAAGCTCAGCTGAAAGAGGCAAACTTCTCACTTTAAGAAATAGAAAGGCCAGACTACACTTCAAATCCTAAAGCTAAAAGTAACATTGCAGATTTAAAAAATCCTGCAAATTGTCCTTTAAAAAACAGCACTGTTTGGGGAATGCCTGCTGCATATGGTTGTGTGTGGTGGCCTTAAGCTTGATTAAGTTGAGAGAAGGAGAATAAAAATGTATTTATTTGGAGCAAATTTACCCAATACCAGAGTAATCTGATCTAAACCACAAAAACTAAAATTGTCAAAAACAGACAAGAAAGATGTACAATGACATCAAATTTGACTGATTACATTAAATTAAATCTCCACATCAGAAACCTAATGTATGTAATCTAATGTTTGAGTGGTACTTATTGTCCCCTGGAAGACACTTTTTGTCATGCTGCTTTACTAGCAACCACCACCTTGTGTGAGAAAACCACATTTTAGTCTAATTTCACACATAAATGCAAAGTCCACTGTTTAAGTATTTCTAAATGGTGGAAACTGACAGGTTAAATCTCTAAGACAACTTTTTGTATCCTTCCCCTGAACAACTATGTTGAACAATCTTTGTTTTTAGATCATTTAAGAGTTATTTTGATGAGCCCATGATGCCATTCTTCAGAGGAGATTCAAATAGGAGAACAACTTGCAATTGGTCACCTTAAATACCTTTTCTCATGATTGGATACACCTGGCTATGAAGTTCAAAGCTCAATGAGGTTAACAAACCAATTTTGTGCTTCAGTAAGTCAGTAAAAAGTAGTTAGGAGTATTCAAACCATTTTCTGTTAGTACAATAAACCTCATTTTAATCCTGAAATATTACTGTGTGCATCAGTTATTAGATATATCAAACAGAAATGACTGTTGCAAACACCCAAATATTTAAGATTTATTTAAAAATGATTAAGATTAATATGGATGCCCAAACTTTTTCATATGACTGTAAATGTTACATTACATGTAAACGTAATATAACAATATTTTTATTTGAAATTTAGGAAAAATGTCTTCAGTATTTTATGGAATAAAACCACAATGTTCATTTTACTTAAACATATACAGTGGCTTGCAAAAGTATTCATACCCCTTTAACTTTTTCACATTTTGTCACCTTACAACCACAAACTTAGATGTATTCATTGAGATTTTAAGTGTTAGACCAACCCAAAGTATTGCATAAGTGTACGAAAGTGGAACAAAAATGATACATGGTTTTCAAAATTTGTATCAAATAAAAGTCTGAAAAGTATGCAAAAGTATGCAAAAATATTCAGCCCCCTTTACTCTAAAACCCCTAAATAAACTCCAGTGCAATCAGCTGCCTTCAGAAGTCACTTAATTAGTTACTATAGTGCAGCTTTGTGTAATTTAGTCTCAGTATAAATACAGCTGTTCTGTGAAGGCCTCAGTGGTTTGTTAGAGAACATTAGTGAACAAACAGCATAATGAAGACCAAGGAACTCACCAGACAGGTCAGAGATAAAATTGTGAAGAAGAAGTTGTTTAAAGCTGGGTTAGGTTATAAAAACATATCCTAAGCTTTAAGCATCTCAAGAAGCACTGTTCAATCCATCATCCAAAAATAGAAAAGGCATTCTAACCTGCAAATCTGCTAAGTCATGCCAATTCACCCAACCTGACAGATCAAGCAAGGAGAAAGGAAGAAAGCTGGTCAGAGTAAATAGAAAGATAGACAGAGATAAATTTGGACAATCCTGTAAAAAAATCTGTTGAAGGCTGCAAAAGACTTGATACTGGGAAGGAGGTCCACCTTCCAGCAAGCCAATGACCCTAAACATATAGCCAGAGCGGCAATAGAATGGTTTAGATCAGAGAATATTCATGTGTTAGAATGGCCCAGTCAAAGTCCTGACCTATATCCCATTGAGCTTCTGTGGAGACATGAAACTGCTGTTCACAGACACTCTCCATCTAACCTGGCTGAGCTTCAGATGTTTTATAAAGAAGAATGGGGTCTAGAATATCAGTCTCTAGATGTGCAATGCTGGTAGAGACTAACCCCAAAACACTTGCAGCTGCAACTGCAGTGAAAGGTGACTCTACTAATTATTGATATAGAGGGACTGAATACTTTACCAATCACACTTTTCAGATTTGTATGTGATAAAAAAAAAATCTTAAAAAAAACATGTAGAATTTTTGTTCCACTTCATCCTTATGCAATACTTTGTGTTTGTCTATCACTTAAAATCTTAATAAAATAAATTTTGTTTGTGGTTGTAAGGTGACAAAATGTAAAAAAGTTCAAGGGGTATGAATACTTTTGCAAGCCACTGTACCTATAATATAGAAATAAATAGATAAATCTGAGGAACTGATTATTTGGAAGTGGTCTCTTAATTTTTTCCAGAGCTGTATAACATCATGATATACCCAATATGACTACCATTTAGCAGATATAGATGAACAGCAGTGTTTTTCACCTCACCTGTAAGTGATGTTAGTGTTATGGCTCATTAGTGTTTCAGGATGAAAACCAAAAGCTTGGTACATTTGGAGAGGGTAGGTAGAGAGCATTCTGCCATAAACACACCTTGTTTGGATAAGCATTTTGTAATCCAACTCAAAACACAGCATACTTAATTTAACTTTAATGTAATGTTTTACTATTTGTCAGAGTACTAAAATTTAATCAAAAATTTGCCATGAGTTGTAACAAGGTCCTCTTATCCACTTCAGACAAAATACTGTTACAGATTTTTTAATGCACCTGATGTTTCAGTATATTTCTCCTATTTGTGGAGGTTTGCTTCATCATTCTGTACACGCTTAACTCATATATGAAGATTTAGTGGCATTTTATCTATATATGATACACATTTTTGCCACAGTGCTTACTAAAGCATAGCTGTTGTCCAACTATACACAAGTGTTTTTATGACAGGTTGAATATCATGATAAAGCTTGTTTGATTCGTTTTTGTGTCAGACTAGAGTGACCTGTAACTTTTTTCTTACTGGAAATGCTGTTGATAACCAATAAACCTGAAATGCGTTCCTTATAAGATCCACAAGCATTTGTGCAACATGTTCGCATGCTTCTTTTTTTATCTGCAAGACATTCTTGGATAGGGACGGATGGGGAAAGGAAGAGTTTTAGGAAGTGCAGGGTGTCTGGGCACAAAACAAGACTCACCTTGATTATTAGGGAGGGTGCAGGGGCAGGGTGCACTTCACTGGGACAGGGGGATCTGGGGGAGCTTTCTGCCTCCAAGTCCAGCTGTCCTCCAAAAAGGGTGACTATGTGCTTTTTCAGGAGACAATCAGTCCAGCATCAACAGCACAGGCTAGCAGCAGAAGAAGCAAAGGCAGAAGAAGAGAAGCACTTAACCCTCAATTTATTACTATATCAGGTTCAACATATCAGCTGCCGACCATCGTTATACACTGACATCTTTTTATTACATTATACAATGTATGTTTATGTGAAAGTATAATAATTATATATTATAACAAACATTTTCACATTAGACAGTAAATGTAGTGCTATCCTAATATCACTTCATCACTCTCCATGAATATCAACTTATTCAACAGAATAAATTGCTGAACACAAATATGAAGGGTTTCTGACAGCAACATTTTTATTTAGCTGCACATTTATGATATGAAATATTGATTGTAAATGAATACATACAAAAAGTTATTTTTACTGTAAATGTTCACAAAGCAGTTTTTACAGCATGAACTGCTTTTCATAAATACTGATTTAATCTAAAAATAATAATTTAAAAAAGCTATTGAACAAAAGGAAACGTCTGAAAGGCCCACAGAGTCCAGGAAAATGAACTACTTTTACAATGATACGTAAGGGCTACAGTGCATTCCCATTGTATTTTCTCCTTTTGTTTCTCTCTTATTCTCTCAGATCCACAATTATTCTCTTAATGATTCATAGAAAAACACAAATTAAGGCTTACAGGGTTAGCACCAGTCAGTTTACAATGTTCAGGTGAATACAAAATTAACTTCTTTTAGCATACAGTTAAATAAAAACACTACAAGGATCTGGGGCTTTCTTTCAAATAATATTCTAGAAAACGAAGTGTCAATTGGAACATGAATTAGGGCAACTGCTGGCAACACCCTGCACTACAAATTGAAAGTTGATTTAAAACCGTCGGGAACCTAGGGGCCCCGGCCAGCGTAGACTTCTGCCTGGGGGCAGATGGGGAGGAAGAGGGGGTAGTCTATTGTAGTAGCTGCATGAAAGGATAAAATTACACATGTGGACTCATGTGTGCTACATTAAAAGCGGGCCCGTGCTAAAAAAAGAAGAATCATTTGTGGTTTAAATCCCAATATAGCATTTACTATAAAACAGAAACCCATACATTATTCAGTTCTACATCTACTTGTCCAAAGCTACATATTCTTTTTTTTTGCAACAGTTTTGCTATTGTCATTTGTAGTTTTCTCTCTTTTTAGTAATCAACTATGTATTTAGGTTTACTTTGTCAAAAAAAACATAAAACATGATGCTAAGATGTAAAGATGCAATCAAATGAGTTTGTGAAATGGGAAAAGAGAAGCAGGAGATGAAATTAGAGTTCTACTATTACGACTCCGGAAGAAATGTTGTTAGTTGAACAATTTAATGTTTTAACATTTTTAGCAAAACAAAGATACATATTATAAAGAGGATATAAATATCAGTCTCTTTTAGTAGAATCTTTGGCGTAGGCCCCGTCATCGGCCCAGGATTGATACATCTGGGCTCTTCAGGTCCTGTTGTACGTTGGAGACAGGGACGGAGCTAACCCCCCGGCCAACCAAACGGGACCAACCTGCAGGCGGTGGGGAAGGAGGAGGGTAAGAACAACCATCAGCGTCTGAAAGGCAGCAAAGGTACTGAATGAGTGATCTTATTTAAAGGCAGAGGGAACAGCTGATTGGATAGGTAATTAGGTGACATAGCATTGGAGTCTTTAGTAGAACTTTCGCTGCGCTTTCATTGCTGGTCTTACCCTCTCTGGAGAAAGTGGCAGGAGGAGCCTGCCAGGATCATGCCCCATGCTCTATGGGGAAATGCAAGCCCTCTAAAACCTGGGTGTCCTGGGGGAGGTGGGCCATGCCTGAAACAAAAAAACTTCAAAGTTGGGACGCCAACAAACTAGATTTCTAAGCTACTGCTCCCAGGTTCAGCCTAAATAAAGTTCAGGGTTCTTGCACCATTTTAAAAGTCAAATTTAATGCTTTGTAAGACCATTTATTGACCTCGATAAATATAATTTAAAACCCCAAAATGTAGTCATAATTTCTTTGGGAGAAAATAATTTATTGTATTGGAAATCAAAACTTAATGTTTCCCATTTATGATTTTTTTCCAAATTTGCTCCATTGTGGTGCAGAACAGCGCCAACATAAAATGTCATTTAAATGAGCTCTTTTGTAGCTTCCTGCACATATGGAAAAAAAGAGGAAAATGATTAATTAAATTGTAGTGATAATGTTTATAATATCAATACTACTACTAACACTATTGCTACTTCTACTACTACTACTGATAACAGTAATAATAATGATAATTATAATAATAATAATAAACACTAAAGTATCTTTTCTATAAGTAATTATTAGTGTATCAAAGTAATGTCATATGTGTGTTAAACTAATAAAGCGTGCGGATTTTGGTTTGTACCCTGGGTAGGGTGGAATGCCACAGTGGCATTTACCATTCACAAAGGGGTCTCCAACTGACACGTTCCAGAACCGTAGTTGTAAAATCCAGCCTAAAAATATTTATTTATTTATTTTAGTCTTAGTCAAGCCTTATTTAGACCTTCCAGTTAGCTAGCTCGCCACTAACGTTCATATGTTAGCATGTTAGCTAGCCCGTCGCTAGTTCTAGGGTTGCTAGCTGTTTAAAAAAGTTCTCTTATCTCCCTGTGTTCTTTTCTTTCCCTGTGTTCTCCTCTCTCTGTGTTCTCCTCTCTCTGTGTTCACATCTCCCTGTGTTCACCTCTCCTGGTGCTCTATTCTCTGTATTCTCCTCTCCCTGTGTTCTCCTCTCTGTATTCTCCTCTCTCTGTATTCTCCTCTCCCTGTGTTCTCCTCTCCCTGTGTTCACCTCTCCCGGTGCTCTCCTCTCTGTATTCTCCTCTCCCTGTGTTCTCCTCTCTATATTCTCATCTCTCTGTATTCTCCTCTCCCTGTATTCTCCTCTCTCTGTATTCTCATCTCTCTGTGTTCTCCTCTCCCTGTGTTCTCCTCTCTGTATTCTCCTCTCCCTGTGTTCTCCTCTCTGTATTCTCCTCTCCCTGTGTTTTCCTCTCTCTGTATTCTCCTCTCTCTGTGTTCTCCTCTCCCTGTATTTTCCTCTCTCTGTGTTCTCCTCTCCCTGTGTTCTCCTCTCTCTGTATTCTCCTCTCCCTATATTCTCCTCTCGCTGTATTCTCATCTCTCTGTATTCTCCTCTCCCTGTGTTCTCCTCTCCCTGTATTCTCCACTCTCTGTGTTCTTCTCTCTCTGTGTTCTCCTCTCCCTGTGTTCTCCTCTATCTGTATTCTCCTCTCCCTGTGTTCTCCTCTCTCTGTATTCTCCAATCTCTGTATTCTCCTCTCCCTGTGTTCTCCTCTTTCTGTATTCTCCTCTCCCTGTATTCTCCTCTCTCTGTGTTCTCCTCTCTCTGTATTCTCCTCTCCCTGTGTTCTCCACTCTCTGTGTCCTCTCTCCGTGTCCTCCTCTATCTGTGTGTTCTGCTCTCCCTGTGTTCTCCATTCCTTGTGTTCTCCTCTCTCTGTATTCTCCTCTCCCTGTATTCTCCTCTCTCTGTGTTCTCTAGTCCCTGTGTTCTCCATTCCCTGTGTTCTCCTCTCTCTGTATTCTCCTCTCTCTGTATTCTCCTCTCTCTGTGTTCTCTAGTCCCTGTGTTCTCCTCTCCGTGTATTTCCACTCTCTGTATTCTCATCTCCGTGTATTCTCCACTCTCTGTATTCTCCTCTCTCTGTATTCTCCTCTCTCTGTATTCTCCTCTCCCTGTATTCTTCACTCTCTGTGTTCTCCTCTCTCTGTATTCTCCTCTCCCTGTGTTCTCCTCTCTCTGTATTCTCCTCTCCCTGTATTCTCCACTCTCTGTGTTCTCCTCTCCCTGTATTCTCCACTCTCTGTGTTCTCCTCTCTGTGTATTCTCCTCTCCCTGTATTCTCCACTCTCTGTGTTCTCCTCTCCCTGTATTCTCCACTCTCTTTGTTCTCCTCTCTCTGTATTCTCCTCTCCCAGTGTTCTCCTGTCGGTGTGTTCTCCTCTCTCTGTATTCTCCTCTCCCTGTATTCTCCACTCTCTGTGTTCTCCTCTCCCTGTATTCTCCACTCTCTGTGTTCTCCTCTCTGTGTATTCTCCACTCTCTGTATTCTCCTCTCTCTGTGTTCTCCTCTCCCTGTATTCTCCTCTCTCATTGTTCTCCTCTCTGTATTCTCCTCTCCCTGTATTCTCCACTCTCTGTTCTCCACTCTCTGTGTTCTCTTTCTGTATTCTCATCTCTCTGTATTCTCCACTCTCTGTGTTCTCCTCTCTCTGTATTCTCCTCTCCCTGTATTCTCTTCTCTCTGTGTTCTCCTCTATCTGTGTTCTCCTCTCCCTGTGTTCTCCTCTCCCTGTATTCTCCACTCTCTGTGTCCTCCACTCTCTGTATTCTCCTCTCTCTGTGTTCTCCTCTCCCTGTATTCTCCTCTCTCGTTGTTCTCCTCTCTGTATTCTCCTCTCCCTGTATTCTCCACTCTCTGTGTTCTCCACTCTCTGTGTTCTCATCTTCCTGTATTCTCCTCTCTCTGTATTCTCCTCTCTCTGTGTTCTCCTCTCTCTGTATTCTCCTCTCCCTGTATTCTTCACTCTCTGTGTCCTCCACTCTCTGTATTCTCCTCTCTCTGTGTTCTCCTCTCTCTGTGTTCTCTAGTCCCTGTGTTCTCCATTCCCTGTGTTCTCCTCTCTCTGTATTCTCCTCTCTCTGTATTCTCCTCTCTCTGTGTTCTCTAGTCCCTGTGTTCTCCTCTCCGTGTATTTCCACTCTCTGTATTCTCATCTCCGTGTATTCTCCACTCTCTGTATTCTCCTCTCTCTGTATTCTCCTCTCTCTGTATTCTCCTCTCCCTGTATTCTTCACTCTCTGTGTTCTCCTCTCTCTGTATTCTCCTCTCCCTGTGTTCTCCTCTCTCTGTATTCTCCTCTCCCTGTATTCTCCACTCTCTGTGTTCTCCTCTCCCTGTATTCTCCACTCTCTGTGTTCTCCTCTCTGTGTATTCTCCTCTCCCTGTATTCTCCACTCTCTGTGTTCTCCTCTCCCTGTATTCTCCACTCTCTTTGTTCTCCTCTCTCTGTATTCTCCTCTCCCAGTGTTCTCCTGTCGGTGTGTTCTCCTCTCTCTGTATTCTCCTCTCCCTGTATTCTCCACTCTCTGTGTTCTCCTCTCCCTGTATTCTCCACTCTCTGTGTTCTCCTCTCTGTGTATTCTCCACTCTCTGTATTCTCCTCTCTCTGTGTTCTCCTCTCCCTGTATTCTCCTCTCTCATTGTTCTCCTCTCTGTATTCTCCTCTCCCTGTATTCTCCACTCTCTGTTCTCCACTCTCTGTGTTCTCTTTCTGTATTCTCATCTCTCTGTATTCTCCACTCTCTGTGTTCTCCTCTCTCTGTATTCTCCTCTCCCTGTATTCTCTTCTCTCTGTGTTCTCCTCTATCTGTGTTCTCCTCTCCCTGTGTTCTCCTCTCCCTGTATTCTCCACTCTCTGTGTCCTCCACTCTCTGTATTCTCCTCTCTCTGTGTTCTCCTCTCCCTGTATTCTCCTCTCTCGTTGTTCTCCTCTCTGTATTCTCCTCTCCCTGTATTCTCCACTCTCTGTGTTCTCCACTCTCTGTGTTCTCATCTTCCTGTATTCTCCTCTCTCTGTATTCTCCTCTCTCTGTGTTCTCCTCTCTCTGTATTCTCCTCTCCCTGTATTCTTCACTCTCTGTGTCCTCCACTCTCTGTATTCTCCTCTCTCTGTGTTCTCCTCTCCCTGTATTCTCCTCTCTCGTTGTTCTCCTCTCTGTATTCTCCTCTCCCTGTATTCTCCACTCTCTGTGTTCTCCACTCTCTGTGTTCTCCTCTCTCTCTGTATTCTCCTTTCCATGTATTCTCCTCTCCCTGTGTTCTCCACTATCTGTGTGTTCTCCTCTCTCTCTGTGTTCTCCTCTCCATGTATTCTCCTCTCCATGTATTCTCCTCTCTGTGTTCTCCTCTCCCTGTGTTCTCTTCTATCTGTGTGTTCTCCTCTCTCTCTCTGTTCTCCTCTCCATGTATTCTCCTCTCCATGTAGTCTCCTCTCTGTGTTCTCCTCTCCCTGTGTTCTCTTCTATCTGTGTGTTCTCCTCTCTCTGTGTTCTCCTCTCCCTGTATTCTCCTCAACCTCTCGTGCTGTTTATCGTCATATGTTAGTGTATGGTAATGTGTTTCTCTGTGTTCGAAATCACTCCCAATCACAGGAAAATTGCAGTATTATTGTGTATTAACTAGGGGCGTAAATGTTAACGCAAATTAACAGCGTTAACGCACGCTGTTAATTTGGAATCAGTAACGCATTACTATTTTTTTTAACGCAAGTTAATTAGGGCACCAAGTTTGACCCCTACTTCCACTGTAATCTGCCCCGCCCCCGCCTAACGTACTGATCTATTCTCTGGCTGAACGACTGAACGGCGCGCTCATGCAGTGTCCAGCAGTTACACTCCGCTTCAGGCTTTCAGTTTCGACCCAGTTAGAGTTCGTTCTCTCTCTCTCTCTCTCACTCATACACACACACCTGCATGCACACACACACGCACCACACACCCGCGTGTGTGTGTGCAACTGAACCTAATCTCTGAACCTAATCTCTGATATTTTTTCAATATTCAAATCAAGTTTGAATTCAGAAATCCTCACCACCAATTTTACAGTCCAATTTATGATGCATTCTTTATTCCAGAACCCTATTTTGATTTTATTTTCCCTCAAACATACAAGTATATACTAGTATTTTATTTGACACCACTAATATACATATAATTGCATTTTACATATATTACATTCATTCTTTTATTTACATTTAAACATCCAGTATAATAATTTACATCTGAAGAAAAACAAATGCGATTAATCTCAGTTAATCACAGAATTTTGTTGGGATTAAACGGATTAAATTTTTTAATCGATTGACACCGCTAGTATTAACCACTGGTAAATAGTGCACTATTTCTGGAATAGGGAGTAATTTAGAACTTATTACAGACACTGCTGACCTCCCTCCGCTGGCGAACAGCCACTCCAGAACAGAGGCTGCAGTGAGTCAGTGGCAGTGAGTCTCCGTGTCATGACCAGTGAGAAGCTTAGCCTCTGTTAAGGAGTAGTGCCTGTTCTCCAGCGGTGAGAGGCAGCGCCACTGCTGTGACAAACTGCCACTGTCTGAAACAAATCCCCCGTCTTAATTAATTAACCTTAGAAAAACGGGACAAAGCACGGCATGGATCAATTTAATACGGAACGCGTAATTTACTGCCCAAATACAGGACGTTTCCGGATTTTATGGGACGGTTGACAACCCGATCTATTTCTCTCCCTGGTAGCGTTAGTTAGCTTGTCGCTAAAGTAAAGTGTGATAGCTAACTCACCACTAAAGTTAGTGGACATTTTAGATGCAGAGCTGAGCTGAGCTTAACCAAGCTCCAGTGCGGGACATTTTCGATGCAGAGCC
This sequence comes from Astyanax mexicanus, assembly GCF_023375975.1. Classification (NCBI taxonomy): domain Eukaryota; kingdom Metazoa; phylum Chordata; class Actinopteri; order Characiformes; family Acestrorhamphidae; genus Astyanax; species Astyanax mexicanus. Next base: position 29,288,942 of record NC_064409.1, on the reverse strand, counting down.
GAGGTGAGCCTAACCGAGCTCCAGTGCGGGACATTTTAGATGCAGAGCCGAGGTGAGCCTAACCGAGCTCCAGCACGGGACATTTTAGATGCAGAGCCGAGGTGAGCCTAACCGAGCTCCAGCACGGGACATTTTAGAGGCAGAGCTGAGCCAAGCCTAACCGAGCTCCAGCACGGGACATTTTAGAGGCAGAGCTGAGCCAAGCCTAACCGAGCTCCAGCACGGGACATTTTAGAGGCAGAGCTGAGCCAAGCCTAACCAAGCTCCAGTGCGGGACATTTTAGATGCAAAGCTGTGGTATGATCAGCAGTTCTTTTTCAGGAATTATATAATTAGGGACTTATATCTGACTGTCAGATTTGGGAAATTTTGCGAATCCATAAAGCCCTATGAGATATGACAAAATTTTAACACACACATTACATTGCCTTTAAAGGGGACATGAAACACTTCAAGTATTTAGTAAAATTCACAAGATGTATTTTCACTCTTAAAAATCTGATAAGTTTAACAGTTGTCAGTGAAGCAGAATTAAAATAATGAGATATCTAAATGTCATTTTTTAAGTAAGGGCAGCGCCATCTTGTCCCAGCGTTGAAAGTGACGTCACGAGGTTGGTTCTCGAACGGCTCTCTACTATAATCTATGAGTCTAGCGTAACTTAGCTCCTCAATAGATAACAAAAAAACAAACCAAAAATCTATGCAGAGCGGGGGGGCACTTTTGTATTGCCCCTTTGTGTAGTAATACTGGGAGTAGTGAAATTTAATAGGGTGAAGAATGAGCGCTTGCAGCGCTGAAGAATCCTCCGGTTAGCTGCAATGCTAGGGGTTAGTGGCGAGCACTTTCTAGACCACTACTATATGATGGAGAGGGGTTTGAGTCAGGAGCATTAGCGCCGGATAAATAAGCTGGAGTCCGAGGCTTTTTTCCTCCGTTTTTATTCTTCCTCTGAACAACTGGGATGTACAGACCGTCCGATTGGAGGTACTGTACCAGCAGCAGCTGTAGCCGCACGAACGAGTCAAACAACACGCTCACCCAGCAGAGCACCGAGAGGTACCGTTACCGAAAGTCTAGATAAACTGACATTTTAAAGATAACATAGCTAGCGTTAGCTACTTAGCTAGCTATCTTACCATAGTTAGCCAATGCTAGCTAACTAACTAACGCTAACTAGATGAAGCTAAGTACCCAGTAAGCCTTCTAACTTCTAAACTGAACATTTTATCAACCAAACAGCGCCTTGGTGTTATTTTTTTAATATCCATTTAAACCATGTTCATTTCATTCAGTGTTAATGAACTTTGGACTTTACATGTTAAATAGCTAAATGTATATAAAATAGCTGGTTAACTGGATGGCAGTACCTGCTGTTGACGGGCTGCAGGGTTTCTGCACGGCTCCACGTAGAGAGAGAATAAACACTCCCAAAACTCCTTGCTCTCAGAAAAGCCTCTGAAAAGTTCTCCTCAGGGTTATACAGGAAAGATCTCTGAGCAAATGTTAGCCTAGTTCAGCTTCGTCTTCATCCATAATCTCCACAAAAAATAAACTCTTTTCCTCTAGCTATATGCCTGGGATCTTAAACCAACCAACCTCCTGACCTCACCAGTGCTGCACGGGCAACATGGCGGCGCCCTAGCTCAAACGTAACAACCATAAATATATTATAATTTAGTGTGTAAACATTTTATATAACCCCCCCCCCCAATAAATTCCATTATATTTAATCCCTTAGAAAACTTGTACAAACTGAAATGTTTCATGTCCCCTTTAATGCCATGTTCACAGGATGATTATTTAAAAAAAAAATCACAGTAAAAATGTATACAGTTAGATTAATAATTGATACTGGATGGTTAGATTGTTGTGATGTATTGAGAGCTAGGAGATAGGTCCCCATAAAATGTTCTGATCAGATTTTTTGATGTTTTGAAAATCAGGAGATTAGCATTGTGAATTAAGACATTAATATCCAGAATCTTGTTAAAAAATTCTATTCTAGCAGGGGAAAAGTAAATGTGCTGCGTTTTGTCACGTGACATGCCGGCAGTCAGCTAAGGCACGGCAAAATGGAAAATAGACTAGGAATTTTTTACATTTTGGATTTTTTACAATAATGTTAAAATATATAAATGAGAGCAACACATGTAACAGTTTTTATGAATTGATGAAATGTGATTATAAAATATTTAGCTGTAATGTCTTACATTTCTTCATTAAGAGTAGCAAACTAAGCAAACTACTAGTAAGCAAACTACTGTAATGCGTTACTTCATACTGTATTACCACCAACATGCTGGTATACTCTTATGGTATATGAAACTCTTATTTGTTTTATTTAATTTAACAGTATAGTTTGTTGTACCCATTGTAGTGATCTATTTGGTATTTAAATAAATTGCTGAAGTGCTTCATTCATTTGAATGAAGAGACTGTTTTTGAATGTGACCTGAAAGTTTTTATTTTTATTGTCTGTTTTTAGCTGCAGCCCACCTTTACATCAAGATATAACATTGATGACATCTGCATCACTAAAGCCAAGTTCAAAAAAAAAATTTCCCGTTGAGCTCAAATGTGAAACTCGTGAGCAAAAAAAGGGGGTAATTGTGTGCGCACTGAACAAAATATCGCTCAAGTTTTTTGCGCTGAAGTTTTGAAAGGGGTGGTTTTGACAGTTTGGGGGCGGGGTCAGGGTCCCTTCCCTCAGTGAATGCTATTGGCCGATATCTCCAGGGTTTGTGAAGGACCACCTACCTCCACGAGCCGGAGGAGGGCGGGGACAGAAGGACAGCAGGAGAGTTAGCTAACTGGCTATGCTAATATCAAAACAACCCGCTCTCCAGCACGCCGGCTCTGTCTGCACAGGTTAGTGCCAGGAGCGACCAGGCTTCAGTGATTGGAGCGACTGGCTTTATGGTGCTGTTTGCTCAGAGAGCTGGTCGCTTCAGATGCTAACCTGTGCAGACGGAGCCGGCGCGCCGGAGATGTTCGGATGTTAGCATAGCCGGTTAGTTAACTCTCCTGCTGCCCTTTTTTCTCCGCCCTCCTTCGGCTGTTGGACGTAGGCGGTCCGTCACAAACCCTGGAGATATCGGCCAATAGCATTCGCTGAGGGAGGCGACCCTGACCTCGCTCCCAAACTGTCAAATCCACCCCTTTTAAAACTTGTGTGCAAAAAACTCACTTGAGCAAAAACAGCAGCTGCAGGTAATTTGCATGGGACGCGAGGAGAACTGTGAATTTGATAGGGGAAATTAGAGAAAAATTAAGCTTGAGAGCGATATTCTGTTCAGCGCGCACACAAGTTTCACATTTGTGCTCACAAGAAATTAATTTACACACGCAAAACGTAAAAATATGCTGATTAATTTTTTTCTTCTGTTATTTTTGCGCCCCTGACTCTTGACATCGATGTGACGCCATACAAAACACGAAGGTTCATTTGTTTTATTCTGTTATATAAATTTGGTTTGGTTGGTTTTTACCATTTTCATGTTGCAGTTTACTTTTATGTTGTCATAACCAGTATGGATTGTACCCTAAACTGCTAAATCAATTCAAACATTAAAATACATTTTTAATGTTAAGTAATTTTGTGAAATAAAGTAATGTAACTAAATTTAATTATGCTTTGAGTTTTATTTTGTGGAGTAAAGGGTAATTTTATATATTAAGTTGTTTAAATCAACACTGAATCAACTACAAGTTTGTAATAATTTTTACTGCATTTAACTTTTGAATGAAAGAGTTGATTTTGTTTTGGTTGGTTATTTATTTATTCAATGTTGGACAAATTGAGCAGTTTCAACATCAGAAATCAATGTTGATACAATGATTATTCCTGATGGTAATTCAATGTTGAATGAGTGTTGATTTTGGGTTGGCCTTGGTTGTTTATTCAACATTTATTCCATGTTAGACATAACGAGCAGTTTCAATGCTGAATCAACATCAGAAATCAATGTTGATTGAATATTTTTCCTGATGGTAGTTTAATGTTGAATCAATGCAATTTTGCTATCTGGGTGATATTGTGTATTAAATTAAAAATGGGTATAATGTGATAAAGTCAATTTATCCTGATTATTTATCATTACTATATAAAAGTATAGCATTGTTTACGTGCAAATGTGTTACCTTTTTGAATGATTTTTCATTAGCTTAACACATAGGAAGATGTTTCATCGAATTCTTTCAATATACTTAAGCAATAATACATGAGGCAATACAATAAGGCATGAGGCCGAAGAAAGCAGAGTGCCAAAGATCAATACAGTAGTGCCAATATGAAATGTTATAGCAAGAACCTCGAGTGTAATACGAAAATTCAAAATACGAAATTAGCAGTAGCAAATTTCTGGAGTATCTACAATTGAAGTCCATTATACAAGCAAGATTTAATTTAAATAATCTAACATTAGTATTGATAAAAGAGTTCATGAATCTCTATACTCCTAAATTGTTATCATAAATATATAAGTTATTATCCAAAATTAATGATTCAATATCCCTCCCAATTACAAAATGGGATCGAGATCTCTCCATGAACCCAGATAAGAACTTTTGGACACAGATATGTTTAAACAATTTCAAAATGACGAAAAGTCCAAATTTACAACTCATACAATACAAAATTCTCCATAGAACACATTATACAGGGCATAGAATGTTCCAAATGGGCCTTAGAGAAACAAATATATGCACTAACTGTTCGGGCAATCATATTGAGAATTATATACATGCTATATGGTTTTGCATGCCTGTTCAGAGATTCTGGCAGATGATATGTGAAGACTTATCTACCTGGTTTAATTGCAATATCCCAGCTTCACCCAAACTATGCATTTTAGGTGATGTAAGTGAACTAAACATGGAAACAAATATATTGCACATAGTTCTCACTGTCTTATGCATCGCTAAGAAAACTATCCTCATGAAGTGGAAATCAAAAAATGATTTATGCATAAATCACTATAGAAATTTACTTTTAGACCACATTAGTCTGGAAAGAATGTCTGCAACCTCAAAAAACCAATTGGCTACATTTGAATCTCTCTGGTTCCCACTGATCAGCTCCATCACATGATGGGGGTGGGTGGCTGTAGTCGTGTCTCCTGGTGCGTCCGGCAGGTGGCTGGGGGGGGATCGGGGGATTCGGGTGTCTGATGGCTCTTGGACTGGGGACGGTGGCTGCCGCTTGGTGATTTCTGTGTGCGGGCCCTGATTGTTGGTGGGGGGGGCCTGGATGTATGCTCTTGTGGTCTTGGGGTGTGGGTCTGGGGGGCCCATGGTGGTGGGTGCTGGCCCTGTCCGGTTGGCTGGGTTCCCCTGTGGCGGTCGGGGTGCGGAGTCCGGGGCCCTGGTGCCCGTGGGCGTCTGTCGCCTGTTTGGGTCCCTCCCTGCGCTGGGGAGGGTCTATGCCTCTCTTGGGCACGCCGTCGTGGGGGGTGGTGGTTTGGTCCGTGTTGGGGTGTCTGGTTGGCATTCCGGGATTCTGGGTGCCCTCCCTGTGGGGAGGTAGGGGCGCTGAGGTGGGGAAGCGGCAGTCTCCCACTTAAGACCGGTTGGTCCTGGGCTCAGGACCACTGTGTGTGTGTATGAGAAAGAGTGGGATGTTTATTGTAAATGTGTCTGTGTGTGTGCGTGTGTGTGCGTGTGTGTAATATCTGTTGTCTTTTGTATGTGAGTGGGGGTGTGTATTTATGTTGTATTGCAGTGTGGGGGGGGGGGGCGCTGTCTTGCAGAGCGGCGGTGTCCTGGGGCCGTAGCCGCTCTACACCCTGGACTTGCCTTCCCTGTACTGGGGTTGGGTGTATGGAACTGGGTGCCTAGTGAGCCAGCAGTAGTTGGCTCTCTTCCCCTCGGTCCTTTCCTGGCCCTTCCCCGACTCCTACTCAGTCTAACGTCGCATTACACATACAAACTCATCATACAGCTTACACACATCATATTACACATAGGGTTTTGGGGGGCAGGTGCTCCCTGCTCCTCAATTTTATTTCGCATTTTAGACATTGAGGGCCTTTGGGGGGGCAGTGTGGTTGGGTGCTGTTATTCAGTTCTCATTTTACAGCTGTCCCTCCAATTTTAATAGCACTGTAGCTTTCATTCATTCTTCTCATTATACACATTCATATCACTGCAACATACTGGGTGGGGGGAGGAGGGGGGTCAGGTCTTCTCACACCCTCGTTTCGTGCACCCTGCCTGGGGTGTGGGCTGTGAGTGAATGTGCACATGTGCGACGGGTGTATGTGTGACGGATGTGTGTGTGACGGGTGTGTGAATGTGCATGTGTGCGTGAACAGTTGGTCCTGGGTTTGGGGCTGACTGAGCATGGACACCTGTGGGACATGGTTGCGGAGGGCGGGGTTTTTGCCCTCCCTACCGCTCCACGCTGCTCTCCGCCGATCGTCACTGCCGTTCCTGGGGGGGTGGGCGTCCGTGGGTCCCTGGGTGCGTGGCCGGATGCCCTAATGTTGTCTCTGGCCCGCCCCCTTGGTGGCCGTGGCCTGGGGGTGGCTTGGGCCCCCTTGGCGTGGGGGGGGGGGCCTGCCGGGTGTCGGGCTGTTCCCGGGTGCTTGGGATCTCGGGGGCCGCATGCTCAGCTCGTGCAGGGGGTGCTGGCCTGCCGGAGGGGTGGGCTGCTCGCTTCCTTTGGCTCTCTGGACTCTTGCTCTTTGCCATGGGGGCTTTGTCTGGAGTCTCCCCCGTCCTCATCTGGGGTGTGCGCATGGTTACCATCGGGATGTGTGGCCGCGGGTCTTCTGGGCTCCTAATGGGCTGTGGATGGTCTGGGTCCACTGGGTTCTTCCCTATCTGCCTCTGGATCGCAGGGGCATGGTGGCGGTTTCTTGCCTCCATTGTGGTAGGCATTTCATGACATAATCCGTAACACATGACATATTTTTGCAAAAAACAATAGAATAGAAGTAACTGTGCGTGTGTGTGTATGTATTTATGTGTATGTATTAATATGTATGTATATTTATGTATGTGTGTATATGTATAGTTAGATATGTGAGTATGTGTATGTATGTATGTTTGTTTATTTTATGTTTATTTTATTTTATTATTATTATTTTTTTGTTTGTTTGTTTGTTTTTTGTTTGTTTTTTCTTCTTCTTGTACCCCCTGTACCTCACACTCCGATCCTTCCAACCCTGAACTCCCACAACTATATCCACACAAAATATATATATATATATATATATATATAAAAAAAATAATAATAATAATAAAATATATATATATATAAAAAAATAATAATAATAATAATAATAATAATAATAATAACAATAAATAAAATAAATAAATAAAAATAAAGTATTAATTGTCCTCCGAAGAGGGGGGGTGGTGGTTGGGCCAAAAAAAAAAAAAAAAAAAAAGGAACCTCCAGTGTATTATTGTGATTATACCACAGTTCCATTACCACTGTTTATTGAAAGATTTTAAGTTAAACAGAACGAGAAAATGCGATCGGTTTGGTTATAAACACTCCACCAGTTAAAATAGTTCTATTACTGCTCTGCTTTAGCTGCATGTAAGCTCTTTACCATGTTGTTTACTTCGGCGCCCCCCAGCGGCGAGACATACGGAATGACAAGAGTCCACCTTACATTCAGCTTAAAATACCCTATATTCAGGGCTGGACTGGGACCAAAAAAATCAGCCCTGGCATTTTTGGTTTAGACCGGCCCCTCATAATTAGCAGAGCACAACCGACTTGTAATTTAAGTACATAAGATGCATAATGTATCATAAACATATTAAATATAATAAGTTTTGTGTCTATTGTTAACTCCACCATTTGTGTCTGCTCTGTGTAGTTCAGCTGATTTTTTATCCTTATATTGAAATCATCTCTAATATGTATTTTCTGAATTTCTCTGATATAACAGCTCAATTCTGATTCTTCAGATTAAGAGTGCTTCCTCCTTTAAACAGCTATAACATGTATTTACATGTATTTGTATCAGGCTACACACAGGGCTGCTTTATGAACTATGTCTTTAAAGCATTTGACACTAATGCTAATATTACTTGTATATATATTTTTACACTTACTTTAGTCATGCTTAAATTGCAAAGCTTTTATTTATCATTTATCAGTTTTAAAATCTGTTATTTCACTTGTTTGAGTGCTTTTTAAAACATGTTGAACCACAGCATGGAGGCTACAAATTCAAACTGCAGCCTTTCAGCACACCTTTAACCTAAATATCTAAAATGCTATGATGCAGCCTAAAATGGACACTTGCTGCTTATCCAACACTTCTCAGTCTTGCTATTTTATTAGAATAAGGGGGCGTTGATGCCAGGTTTTGGGAAGTATGTAAAGACCCCATACATAGATCCCCATACAGTTGCAGCGCCTGAGTCAGGAGACTTGCAGCCGCGATGTCATCAATATAACGCCGGATGTCATGGTCACGTGCTGAAGGCGCAGACAAAAAAAATTACCACCATGCACCGTACCGAGCCAGGCAGCGCCGGGTTAAGTCTAGAAGGTCTAGAAAGCCTAGGTGGTCCGCGGACACGTGTGACTCTTTCTTTTTTTTTGTAAAATATATATATCCTCTAAAACCCCTTAAAGACCCAATATTTACACGGTTATATCTTGGAGCAAGACAGTTAATTTTTATGCAGTGTTCAACATATTTATTTGATAATAAATAAAGCATTTGTGGTAGTGTGGGTGGTGTGGTCAGGAGGTACCGCTGTTGAATAGCGACTTAATGGCAAAAGGAGGTGCTTGGAGCAGTTGTAAGCTGTTCAGCTGACGTAAGTTTATTGACAAAAAAAATTAATAAAAAAATACAATACACTATATACACTTATTAGGAGAAGGCAGAGGTAAGTGGAATATGCTACCACTAGTTAAGACTATAAAGGTAAAAACAGTAACCCAGTCCTTAATAGAGTTCTTAAACTCTTTAGCTCCAGCGACCATGTCTGTCCCACAGAACTCAATCTACCTCTCCTCATGTAATGCTCACCCTATACCCTTTAAATACCCCCCCTCCCCCCCCCCCCCGGCTAAACCAAAAGAGTACATGGGTGAGACAGCTACCAACAATTACACATGTAACAAATATACACATAACCGGTTATTTTCATTCATACAACATACTAGGACTAATAGGACAGGTAAATATAATACACACACATATATATACACATTTAATTAACAATTCTGATTTTTCCCCCACAGATAATCTGGAACCCCCCAGCACCAAAGGTTTCTTCCCACCCCATTAAGGGTATAAAAGCTGGGTGACCCGCGCGCTGCCACTCCCTAAGGAAGCCGGTAAGTAGCAGGGGTAACCTGCTTAACTGAATACTTAAAATTGTCTTTTAGGATGATTGGTGATTGGTGTGGGGACCCACCATATCACAGCATTTTATATCATAAAAAGCTCAACTGCTGTACATTTTCAACTGTTTTATAAAGTTGTTGTGAAATGTGCTAAACAATGGGTCTAGGTAAAACGCGGAATCCAGCGGATTTCCACCGGAAATATAAGAGAATAAATAAATAATGGCTCAAATTACAATGTGTCAAAAGAAAACAAAACTCAGATCGAACGTACTAAAAACGGACAACAAACAAGAGATTTTAGTGTTAAGTTCCAGCAACAATTCTGGGTAAACACGCTTTATACTCTGCCTATCCCCAGTTGGGACGGGTAAAACGCGGAATTCGAGTTAAAAAAAAAAACAGGTAAAATCAACCCCTTCCGGCGATTTCATGACTACCAAATAAATCACTGGGACAATGAGCTACTGTAACTATCTACACGTTTGATTAGATGCTCCTAATGTAACTGTGGTTATTATAAACAAACCTGGATTTTCTAAATTCCTCACTTGGTTCAGCAGCAGCTCTTCCACTTCTTCTGAAGGCTGATAATTCTGTCCGCAACAAAACACCGCTGTACCTTTTTCAGTGTTTGTTGGAGTACTATCGCATACCCGCGAGGAACCGGTCGCGGTGGGTCTACCTTCTTTACTAGCGCCCTCTCTGCGCGAGGCACCGAACGAGCTGAAACAGGTTTAATTCAGTCTGTTTTGTGTATTTATACAGTGTCCTAAAGGTGGTTCTTCACCCTCCGAACTAATAATAAAAACAATGAAGCGATTTATTTACGCAGATGTATCGCATAAAGGTGTTTGATCTGACGTATTGTTTTACTTGAGCGTTTAATAAAAATGCCGTAAGTCTTGGAAATAATAGTTACACCATCCATGTGTGGGAAATATGAAGCCTATAGCTCCACAGTATTTTTATGAGCAAACACTCCATACAGTTTAATTCACAATACTTATGAAAATCTATTGTTTAAGGCTGTGTAAATATATTAGACATTATTAAAAAAAATGCTACGCTTTATATTTCATTGGACAGAGAAAACATTTTGGTTCATTTTGAATATAGAAACGTATGTGATGAGTACATCAGTTTGGGGCACTGTAATTCAATTAAACACCAATCAATGAGGAAAATCTGCCTTTACGGCTGTATAAATAGTATGAGCCATTATAAAAAAATACGAATTTTATTTTATTGGAAAGAGAAAACATTTTAGGTAATTTTGAATATAGGAAAGTATGTGATGAGTACTTCATAACATCAGTTTGGGGCTCTGTAATGCAATTGTACAACAAATTTATAATGAAAATCTGCTTTTACAACTGTGTAAATTGTATTAAATATTATAGAAAAATAAGATTAATATTGTATTGGAAAGAGGAAACATTGTAGGTAATTTTGAATATAGACAAGTATGATGAAGACCTTGTAACATCAGTTTGGGGCACTGTAATTCAATTATCCACCAATCAATGAGGAAAATCTGCCTTTGCAGCTGTGTAAATAGTATGATCCATTATAAAAAATTAAGATTTTTTTTTATTGGAAAGAGAAAACATTGTAGGTAATTTTGAATATAGACAAGTATATGATGAAGACCTTGTAACATCAGTTTGGGGCACTGTAATTCAATTATACAACAAATGAATAAGGAAAATCTGCCTTTGCAACTGTGTAAATTGTATGATCCATTATAAAAAATTAAGGATTTTATTTTATTGGAAAGAGAAAACATTTTAGGTAATTTTGAATATAGACAAGTATGTGATGAGTACCTCGTAAAATCAGTTTGGGGCACTGAAATTCAATTAAACAATTAATAAGGAAAATCTGCCTTTACGTCTGTGTAAATAGTATGAGCCATTATAAAAAAAATAAGAATTTTATTTAATTGGAAAGAGAAAACATTGTAGGTAATTTTAAATATAGGAAAGTATGTGATGAAAACCTCGTAACATCAGTTTGGGGCACTGTAATTCAATTATACACCAATTAATGAAAATATGCTTTTAAGGCTGTGTAAGTTGTATTAGATACTATAGGAAAATAAGATTAATATTGTATTGGAAAGAGAAAACATTTTAGGTAAGTTTCCCAAAAAACCTTCGACAGTAACATAGTTATTTAGGTCGTTCTTCATCTAAAAGAATTCTGATCCACTCATCATTGACTTCTAACGTATTTTTTGCGTAGTTCCACTTAGAAAACGACAGGTGCCGCCAATGTTGCTTTACAAATGTACAGACGCATTTGATCTCCGCTCGTAAAAAGGAAATTTATTATAATGTTTCTTTATTTTTAGAAAAACTCATCAAATCACATAAACTACATCCAGTGCTAACAAAAATAAAATCTACAGCATTTGCGTTTGTGATTTCAGTATTTCAGTCCTCCTGAACGGCAGAGACGGTCATTTATTATTGACACAATAAACCACCTGTGTAAGTAGATGTGTTTCCTTTAGCCTAACATTGTTATGATTATAATACTATAAAGCACTCTTTAGAAGAAGGATATATATATATATACATATATTTTTTTCTTTTTTTTAATGAGAATTTTACTGCTGGCAAAGACTAGAATCTCACACTGTCTAAACTTCTAAAGTACTTTTGTTCCGCTTGTTCATTCTTCCATCTTATAATGTGTTAAACTAAGCTGATATATAATTGATTATTAATTGTTTGTATATTATTTTACTCAAATTATAAATGTAAGTGTTGTGTACTGTGTTCTTGCAGTCTGGATGCAAGATGTATGCTACCAAAAAAAAAAATATATAATAATAATTATAATAATAATTATTATTGTTATTATTATTATTATTATTATTATTATTATTATTATTATTAATATAATAATAATAATAATAATAATAATAATAATAATAATAATAATAATAATAATAATAGTATGCTAAATTGCAGTATTTGTTGTACACAAAACAACGGTGTGCAAACATTTGTGGACCCTTTATTCCATTGAGCTGTGGAGTAGAACTGTATTCTCTGGAATGGTATTGCTGCATACAACACTTCTAGGTTGATTTGGGGATGAGGTGGGAATGAGGTGGGGCATGAACATCCAACGTCCTGACGTTACTTACGCTTTTGTAACTGAATAAAATTAGATCCTCAAAGCAATCCTCCACAAATGTAGAGTCTTCTCTAGACAGTAGAGACCGTTACTCAAACAAAGGCAGGATGAACTCGGATCATAAACAGCAACCTAGCTGTTAGGTGATTGTCATGTTGTTTAAGGTGACTGAGTGAGAGAGTATAGTAAAGGGGAAGGGAATGGGCCCTATGTATAACTCCAGTTATGTGCTGGATCATCTTCCTCTATTTTATGTTTCTAGTGTCTGGATCTGTATACTTTGGTCAAGTTTTTTCTTCTTCTTTTTTTGCATATATGGGGTTTATAATGCTCACTGGTCTTCTGTGGAACTTCAACTCAGAAGGGTTCCATCCCTAATCTCAGATTAATAAAGTTCCCCTGATTTATTTAATACCAGCTTGAGCAACTTGACCAAGCTTTATTTTGGTGTATCTTTACTGAAGTACTGGGAGGAGCACTTTTACTTTAACTCCACTACATTTCCTAAATGGTCTCTGCTTTATTCTGATAGCATGTTTTGGGCTCTAGGCTGAGTCCTGAATGTATTTTTCTCTAGACTCATTGTAGGGGTCTGTGGGGGAGTTTGGCAGTGTCATTTTTTGGCAGTGTCGCACTGTCAAAATCCTACTTCCCCTAGTAAGCCCCTTATGTTGAGTAAAATACATTTCAGGACTAGTGCCCAAGACATGCTATCAGAATAAAGGAGAGCCCCTCAGACCTTTGGGTGCTGAAATCAGAGGGTAGACAAGTTTAACATTTTCTCTCTGATGAAGGTAAACAAAACATAAAATATGTGGATTTCCATTCATATTCAGTAAATGAAAAAGACTTAGAACATGTAAAGTCGGACCATTTTAAATGCCATCATATTAGCTAAAAGCTCCATAAAAATTAAAACATTGTTGGGTGTTTTAATTGTATATTGTGGTTTAACATCTTTTATATTCGTAATTGCACCCTAATTACTTTGCCATTAATAGTTATACGGAAGGCTTTGTAACCATGCTCTAAAGTAATTGGTTTATTTTGTATTTGAAAAGGGGTTTTCGAAATGTATTATTCTGTTTTTGGCAAACTGTACATTTGTACATATGTTTATAGACTATGTTAATATACTGTGCAAGTGCATACTAACTGTGGCATGTGATACCTCTAACTGCTGTAGTGGATTAACCAGAGGATTTCTTCATTGCTTACACACACACACACACACTACCCCCACTTTACGGCCTATAAGGAAACTTCAAACCCAGAACACTCTAAAAAACCCTTGGAGTAATCTTTTTTTCAAACAACCTTAAATTTCAAAATGACATTTACTGACTATTTCTTCACTCAGCTTCGCTCAAGAGCCCTAAATGCGAGTTTAGGGTAAAATTCTGTTTACATTCCTCCAAGTCATAAACCTCGGAGTTAAGGTAAACATTTGGAACATTTGCAACACCATCACTAGGACGGGACTGCGGATTTAAGAGAGTGTCAAAACTTAATTAATGCCTTGGAAATTGTTAATTCACCAAATATTATACCAATTTAGGGGTTTGTGCCTAGTTATTTCTGCAATCACTTAGAAATAAGATTAATGAAATTAAGAGAAATGTTCTAAGCTTGGAAATTCCATTGACCGTTTGTAAGTGAGTCTCTCTGCTCTCTGTTCACCAACCTCCCCCACCGTCGTAAATTCAGACAGGCAAGGACCAAGCCTTATCTGAACAATCAGCAAAGGGGAGGAATTTCTCACTCAGAAGATGTTGCTTAAAATACATATATATTGACTATATAAAAAAGGTGTTTTATAGAATGTTTACTAAATAATGGTATATGTGTCTGGTATATGGTACATGTGTTTGGATGTGTCCTGATTGAATTCTCCTACACATTCAAGTCTGAATCAACAAGGTTTAATTAGCATTTGATAATTTAGCTTTATTTGGTTATCAGTGGTTTAACCATGTATTATCTTTTAAGTGATTTAATTGGGTTTAAATAATAACATGACTCTTGATCTCTTTCTGACAGAGTACCATCCATCGTTGTATTTCTAAGATTATCTTGAATATTACATGTTTGTGGGCAATATATATATATATATTACATTTATTGTGATTCAATTGTAAGATTGTTTGTTTCCTGAATTTATCCTCACAAACTGATATGCTGAAAAATGTATTTTGATCCACTGTTTAATTGAGTTTTCTTTTGGTTTGATCTATTAGAAAAATGCTGAAGCATGCTGACCATGTGAGCGAGGGGGGGGGTTTATGGCCCTTTGTGAATCCCCACCAAAGTTTGAAATTGCTCCTAGACCAATCAAAACACAGACATTTGGGCCACAGGGCCAATCATAGCTCAGGGGCCAAACAGGCCACAGAGACTAATAGTAAAACTGGGCAGACACAGTTCAGTTGCCAGTTTAGAGTTTCCAGTTCAGTTCGGAGGAGTTGGAGGAGAAGCAGTTGGAGTTAGAGAAGGAGTGGAAGAAGATGAGTTGAGGAAAACAGTTAGAGGAGAGAGGTTAGGGAGCCCAGAGATGGAGAAAGGATATACTATTAGTGTAGTCATCTTAAGTTAGTTTTCTTAGACTAGTGCATTTAATCTTCAAGTATATTAATATTAGCTATCCTAGTTTAAATAACTAGGCTATTTTATGATCTACAGAGTTCTCCTGCTTGCCAAGATAGTTAATATAGTTCAGTAAACCAACTAGACCAACCGACGGATCACCGAGAGGGTACGCCAGCCGAGCCAGCTCCAGGGAAGGCCTTCCCTGTGCAGAGACTAGAAGCGGGTGTCGTCCAGGTGCGCCGCTGGCCCACAGAGCACCATCTTTACCCTGCGGATGGGTCCACACCGGACCTTCTAGGGGTGCAGGATGTCAGCCGAACAAGAGGTTTAAACAGCGGACCGAACCGATGGGGACCCCCCTTTGTAGACGTCTCAGAGTAAGGCAGTTTGGGTATTTCTCTCAGCAATTGGTGTTTTGGTTGGTCAAGTCTAGTTTGGTTATTGTTCTTAACTCTCTTCTTAGTATAGATTAATTTTTAGTTATTTGGCGAAAGGGATGATCTTTGTAGGCCGTAAAATATCTTACTTATCTACTTATTTTAGTGTTCTCATTTGATTAGTTTGACCTCATTACATTTAGACCCTTATTTAGAAATATTCACTTAATAGTTCTATTAATCTTTATTCCTTTCATATCAGTATTATAACGTGTTTGTTGTTTATTTCTCATTTATCATTCTACACTATGATTTGATATCTAATGGCTACATTTATGACTTTTTAATGAATTATTTACTCATATATGTGTGATTTAATAAATACTTTTATTTTACAAAACCTGTCATTTCAGTGTGTTTTTCTGGATAACTTGGTTATGAAAATTTCTGTCACCTGTAGAAACCACACCCTGAGATGTCTTGTGTTATTAATTAATTTGATTAATTAATTAATTAATTAATTAATCTAATTAAATTAATTTAATAACTGGCGCCCAATTAAAAAATATTTCAACATCTCAATTAGCACCAGGTATTAAACCACTGAGCCGCTACATAATTGGCTCGCCAACGTGGGGCAGGATTATTATTGGCTCTCCGCCGCGAGACCAGAATATACACATTTCATAACCAGTTCCAGAAAATAGCGCTGTAAGTTGCAGAATAAAGTGTATTTTGTTTTTATTATTAAATGCGTTAGCTGCTGGCTAGCTGGCCTAGCTGGAGTTAACTGCATAAACCCAGCGTGTTAGAAATACACGCACATGTTCTACACGTGTTTTTTGTTTACAATTCAGGACTGGCCAGTCCCCTGTGTGTGTGCGTGTCACGCGCACGGTCCCCTGTGTGTCTGTATAACGTGTACAGTTGTGTGTGTGGTATGCGAGCGCTCTTGAAAACATTACTCTTATTTGTAAAATAAGCTTGGTTGACACACCGCCGTGTGTGGGCAACCTTAAACCCGGGTGTATATACGTGTATATACGTGTGTACTTACATAAAGTTCGAACTGTTTCCGGTAAAATAGACATATTTTGCCAGTGTTGATCTGATAAGGCCTTCGCGCAGCTTTGAGTCGCGAATTTCCGGCTCATTGACTCCGCGCTCCAGTTAAAACTGCCGGTTTTTGCGCGAAATCCGTAAAATCCTGCAGTACTGGACACTTCCACGTGCGTAAAAGAGTAGCTAACTTTTACGTAACACCACCCTGAGTGGCAGGAAGTTTATTGTGTGCGTGATTAAACTAACCACGCCAGGATGTAAATCCTCTTTGCTCATCTTGTGAAGTCAGTGTGTTGCTGCTGTGTTAAACTTTCGGACAGCCGTGTCCTTCTCCTCTGCTATTCACAGTCGACTGAGTCAGTCAAATCTGCTGACCAGGTCCCAGACCCAAGGGGCGGTCCTTAACGTGGCATCATCAGTGGGCGTGACCACTCCCACCAGTCGGCCTCTGCCACCATCTGGTGGACAGCCTGACTATTTACACTCAAACTCAAAGGGTGTTTTACTACCCCTCACCACTAGGGGGGGTACACTGCCACATCGCCATCTGGTGTTTGATTTGGGTAACTGCATACAGTGCAGAAAGGTGCATCTCATTTGTTTGACCACCAGAGGGAGCCACTTAGCCACATAGCTGTGTCGCCACCTGGTGTTGTACTTGTGTAATTGCTATCATCCTGTAGAGTGCATTTAGAGTTTCTGTCGCCAGAGGGTGCCAATTTCAAACAAACTTTTCGTTAAGTTAATAAAGGGAATTTGCATTGTGGTTTGGTTAAATGGTATGTGAATAAGTAAACAAATAACTGCATTCATTTAATCGGTTAGTATTAAATAGTTAAATTTAAGTTTCAGGTCTGCTCTCTCAAACATTACTCTTTATGTTACATTGAACCAAGCTAAATAGCAATCTCCATTGAGTAACTAATCACAACATAAAATAATTAACTGGTCATTTTCATCAATTTGATTGAGTAAAGTTAATGAAATTTTTGTTAATTAATTATTTTCAATTTAATTCAACCATCTTCAAATAAATTAAGATTAATTATTGATCGATTAAGATCAATTATTAATAACTGATTGAAATTAATTAATTAATTAACCATTAAAAAAAAAAAAAAAAAAAAACCTATCCAGTTATCAGTTACTCAACCATATACCCAGCACACCTGTGCTTAATACATAGTTAAATTCTCCCATCCTGTACATAGTTAATAACTATACTCATATTTAGACATATTGCATATAGTGGCCTACAGTTATTAAACTGTTCACTAGCACCACTGACGACAAATCTAACTATCCTTTTAAAATTAATCTGCTAATTGTAACCTTAGGTCACCCACTTTTACAGATTTTCTTCTTAGAAAAGGCACAATGCTAATTAACTCGTACATAAAATAAACTTGTTTGTCACCAAAATTGTTTGATTCCACGTGCTTTACGTAAATCAAAATGTGTGTCACTGAAAAAGCTCTTTTAGAGCTTACAGCTGGTTTACCCCCAGGACTTACCGTCCCAGTCCAACAAATGGACAGTGGGGGTCTCCATGCACTAATTGCCAAAAGCCTCAATGAGTGTGTATCTAAAATCCTTGAGGGCAAGCAACAAGTGGATCCGATTTCCCTAATACTGTGGAAACAACTGCTGTTGTCACAGGATCAACTTGCTGCTTCCTCCAAAACCATTCAAAATCTCCAAGCAGAGATTGTGACTTTAAATGATAGAGTTGCAGACCTAGAGAACAAAACTGTACAGTCTGAAATGAACCAAAGAGACCTCAAAACCGAAGTGCAGCTGCTTCAAAAGGAAGCCAACATAGCTACCCAACTTGCAGCTCAGTCACAGGAAAAACT
Source organism: Astyanax mexicanus (assembly GCF_023375975.1). NCBI lineage: Eukaryota > Metazoa > Chordata > Actinopteri > Characiformes > Acestrorhamphidae > Astyanax > Astyanax mexicanus. The sequence goes on along the minus strand of NC_064409.1, from coordinate 29,270,586 downwards.
AAAACATGCTATTGCAAGACAGGTTGAGCTACAAACTGAATTAGCACATGCTAACAATGCAGTCAAATTAACTCGAGACCAAACAGAGTTAACATTTGAGCTGATGATGGAGGGAGACTCCCCCATCAATCCAGCTGGTAAATCAGGAACCCCTGGGGTTCCGGATCCTAAGCAACAACCATCCACAAATACAATCCCTCTAGTCTCCCTTAAAGGTGCTGAAGCGCCAGTAGAACCAAGGTTCACTCAGCGTTCTCAGCCACATGGGACCTCTGTGCAACCTCAAGCACCCTCTGATAGAGATTTGGACAAAATTGCGCGTAACATCCCACGCTTTGAACCAGAACCGGACGGTTCTAATGATGTCCACCAGTATCTTCGCGACATTGACTTCTTCTTACGCCGTTTCCCCAAGGCCACGGTACATGATAAAATCTACCTCATTAAGGTGTCCTCTAGTCGGGAAGTTGGACGTTTCATTGAGCGCCAACCACCCCAGGTTAAGAGAGATTATCCTGCTCTTTGCAAGGCTTTGGAGAATGAGTTCTCCAACCACCTTGTTCAAACCGGCCTTGCTGCAGCTCTTGCAATTAAGCAGAGACGCCAGGAAACACCCCTACAGTACTATCACCGCCTCAGGCTAGCTTATTTCGGCTATAGAAATGAGCCTGGAATGGAGGAAGAGGAAGTTTTCAAAACATTGTTCGTGAGAAACCTCCATCCCTCCACCAGTCGCTCTTTTGGAGTCGCAGCCTGCCCTCGTACGCTAACAAGCCGGCAGCTGCGTGATTTGGCTCTCAGAGGATTTGCTAAGTTCCAACAAAACATTAATAAAAAATCAGAGTCAAATGACGTCCTGATAATTAATGAGCAGTCCTCCCACGTCAAGCAAAAAGGGGCACACAAGGCTCCAATGCCACCTAAGACCCAGTTAAACCACAAAAACCAGAGAGTGTTCCACTCTTGGCGTCGCTCGTCCCTACATTGGGCCCAGCAAAGTGACCAAAAGCCCTCCTATCGAAGGAAAGGTAGGATAAAACGCAGTTGGAATGGCAAACACTCACAGCACCATGCTCGAGCACAGAGCTCCAGCAAACTTCAATCTCCGCTCAGGAGAAGGAGCCCAAAGCACCACAAACGTTGGTGTCCACCTAAAGGGCACAAGCATGAGACATATCCAACTAACCTGAGCACTAAAGACGGCAGTCTGCTCAGACAATTTCGTAACGAAATACGCAAGCAGGACAATGCTGAATCTGAATTCTTGCCAATTGTCCATGCTCCAGATCAACCTGCTTGGGGGGGTGCGAAATCCATCCACTCCAATGCAGCCTGGGTTGTACAGCCAGACGCTGAAAACAACCACACTGAGGAAGCTCCTTCCCTCAGCCTGGAGGACCCACCACCTAAACAATTCTTGGGTTTCTTAACCGAGAAAGGTTCAACACCAAAATTCTATCTAGCCACCAGGCTGGAAGATGTGTTCGGGTATGAAGCTCTTTTGGACACGGGGTCAGACATTTCTTTAATGTCAAATTCACTTTTTGACCAGGTGAGGGCGACAGCCCGCCGAAACAACAAAAAGATACCTCTGAAAAAGTGTGCTCTTCACCTTCAACCATATTCGCACACTGGTATCACTCTGCATTCTGCAGCCCTGGTGCACGTTGCCATCGGTCCAATGAGCCTCACCCATCCAATTCACATTTCTCCATTGGAGAACGTCCCATTGCTCTTTGGCAAAGACCTCCTTGACCGGTTCAAACCATTGATTGACTTTCAGCATCGTAGAATCTGGGCACAGGTTTGCGAACCCCTGCCCTGTCCTAAGGCACAGGATAGAGTTCAATGCTATCATGTTGCTAGCAACATTGAGCCACACAAGCTCATTGAACCTTCAAATTCCACGGGAATCAATGAGAAGCTCACTGTCAGGGTTCTGAAACCACCATCCTCAGAATCCCCTACCATGATTCTAAAACAAAACACCTGTTCATGGGCATTGACTCCCTCTACGGCTGTAGATGAGTACAACCCAAAAGCTGGAAAGTCATTCACTCTTAACACAACGGTCAACGGTGAAATCTTTGTTCCATGGGCTGACAAGTCAGCTGTTCACAGAACACCTGCAGGTTCCTTGCCACGGACTAACTGTGATCCTCTGTTCGTGCACCAAAAGGATTGTTCTCTTCTTGTTCCTGCACCAGTGGTTCCAGACAAACACAGTCCCTTGGATTCTTATGAATGTAAAAACATTCCCACCATCTACACAGATGGATGTGCTTTTCGGAATGCTCAAATCAAATGGAAAGTTAACATGACAATTGGTGCATGTGGCAACACTTCTTTCAGAACACTGGCATTTCAACTTGATCCACTTGCCACTTACTGTGCGTCTTTCAGGATGCTCAAGGGCCTGTTTGTTTATGCCCCAGATACACACGCTTCATCTTCATTCGTGGTGCCTCAGCGCCATGGGGGGGAGAGCCTAGCCCAGGCCCTCGATCACCCATGGGTGGACCACAAAATGATGGGGGAAACACACCGAGCATTCCCACAATTGACATATCTGCCACTTGTTGGAAAAAGGCTAGTGTGTTTTCAGCCCCAATCTTCAGAAGATCTGTGTGGTGTATGGCCAATTCCACAAATGGATTGGGTTGAAAGACTCATGAAATTTGTTCGAAGGAACAAACATCTCATCACTGTGGCAGGTGTATTTGCCAGATGGGGGGGACGTCCCCCAGACCCTATTGAAATGGCTCAGGCCACAACTTTTTCGCTGAACCACACTTTCTCAGGTGTTGGTATATCTCACCGTTCTAGCGGTGAACTGCGGAAACACCCAAAACTGGGAAAAAGCACGCTTGGATACCAACCATTGTGCTACACTGCTGACAAGCTACTGGTGAGGTCCCAGCACAGCACTGGCAAAACAATTCGCGAGCTCAGGTCTCATTGGTTTGGTCCTCATGCAGGGGCAGACAAACTGCCTCGCATCTGGAACCAAATCCCGCATCGTCAGTGTTTTATTAAACCGATTCTCAAACAAGTTCACTGTAACCCAATTAAACTATGCAAAAGCCCCATGGGACAAGTCGGGACCGATAATGCCCTAGGTTAAATCATAATACTGGGCCAAATACTTAGACACACTGAGTGTTCATTGTCCACCATATTCTGACCTGACGCAATTGTTAAATTGAGAAAGTACCACACATTCACTGTCTGGAACTCACCTATCCAAGTAGCATAACTCACAACAAATTGGATATTTTGTTAAACCTAGTGTTTGAATCACCATTTCAAACCATTAGCATAGCAGTATAATAAATACGTGGAGAGGGGGGGTGCCAATTTTTTTTTTTTTCTTTCTTTCTCCTCTCTTCAGGTGCCCAAAACATATTTTGTTTCCCTTCTGACTACGTTTGCTCCGCTATATTGTTCTCAATTGTTGACTAAGTAGTGGCTAATTATTGAAGCATACCTTATGGGTAGGTTGTCTTGATAAAGTTATAAAGGAACAAATAGCTAGCAAACTATTTGTGACCCTTTCCTATGCTTGTTGCCACACTATCACATTAAATTAACTATTTTATTCAGAACCAAAAGCCAATAGCTACAAAAAAAAAAAACTGACAGATACCTCAAAAGAGAAATTGTATACCCATTAGACCAAAAACTCTGTCAGCGACCTTGTAGTAGATTGTCTTAAGAAAGCATGACCAACAAGACACCAATTGCATGAAAGATGTACCCTAACATGCTCTGTCTACAGAAATCCACGTTGACATCGACCGATGACCCAACGTCCAGTGGCCCATCGATCGATGGGGGGGGAATGTAGTGGATTAACCAGAGGATTTCTTCATTGCTTACACACACACACACACACTACCCCCACTTTACGGCCTATAAGGAAACTTCAAACCCAGAACACTCTAAAAAACCCTTGGAGTAATCTTTTTTTCAAACAACCTTAAATTTCAAAATGACATTTACTGACTATTTCTTCACTCAGCTTCGCTCAAGAGCCCTAAATGCGAGTTTAGGGTAAAATTCTGTTTACATTCCTCCAAGTCATAAACCTCGGAGTTAAGGTAAACATTTGGAACATTTGCAACACCATCACTAGGACGGGACTGCGGATTTAAGAGAGTGTCAAAACTTAATTAATGCCTTGGAAATTGTTAATTCACCAAATATTATACCAATTTAGGGGTTTGTGCCTAGTTATTTCTGCAATCACTTAGAAATAAGATTAATGAAATTAAGAGAAATGTTCTAAGCTTGGAAATTCCATTGACCGTTTGTAAGTGAGTCTCTCTGCTCTCTGTTCACCAACCTCCCCCACCGTCGTAAATTCAGACAGGCAAGGACCAAGCCTTATCTGAACAATCAGCAAAGGGGAGGAATTTCTCACTCAGAAGATGTTGCTTAAAATACATATATATTGACTATATAAAAAAGGTGTTTTATAGAATGTTTACTAAATAATGGTATATGTGTCTGGTATATGGTACATGTGTTTGGATGTGTCCTGATTGAATTCTCCTACACATTCAAGTCTGAATCAACAAGGTTTAATTAGCATTTGATAATTTAGCTTTATTTGGTTATCAGTGGTTTAACCATGTATTATCTTTTAAGTGATTTAATTGGGTTTAAATAATAACATGACTCTTGATCTCTTTCTGACAGAGTACCATCCATCGTTGTATTTCTAAGATTATCTTGAATATTACATGTTTGTGGGCAATATATATATATATATTACATTTATTGTGATTCAATTGTAAGATTGTTTGTTTCCTGAATTTATCCTCACAAACTGATATGCTGAAAAATGTATTTTGATCCACTGTTTAATTGAGTTTTCTTTTGGTTTGATCTATTAGAAAAATGCTGAAGCATGCTGACCATGTGAGCGAGGGGGGGGGTTTATGGCCCTTTGTGAATCCCCACCAAAGTTTGAAATTGCTCCTAGACCAATCAAAACACAGACATTTGGGCCACAGGGCCAATCATAGCTCAGGGGCCAAACAGGCCACAGAGACTAATAGTAAAACTGGGCAGACACAGTTCAGTTGCCAGTTTAGAGTTTCCAGTTCAGTTCGGAGGAGTTGGAGGAGAAGCAGTTGGAGTTAGAGAAGGAGTGGAAGAAGATGAGTTGAGGAAAACAGTTAGAGGAGAGAGGTTAGGGAGCCCAGAGATGGAGAAAGGATATACTATTAGTGTAGTCATCTTAAGTTAGTTTTCTTAGACTAGTGCATTTAATCTTCAAGTATATTAATATTAGCTATCCTAGTTTAAATAACTAGGCTATTTTATGATCTACAGAGTTCTCCTGCTTGCCAAGATAGTTAATATAGTTCAGTAAACCAACTAGACCAACCGACGGATCACCGAGAGGGTACGCCAGCCGAGCCAGCTCCAGGGAAGGCCTTCCCTGTGCAGAGACTAGAAGCGGGTGTCGTCCAGGTGCGCCGCTGGCCCACAGAGCACCATCTTTACCCTGCGGATGGGTCCACACCGGACCTTCTAGGGGTGCAGGATGTCAGCCGAACAAGAGGTTTAAACAGCGGACCGAACCGATGGGGACCCCCCTTTGTAGACGTCTCAGAGTAAGGCAGTTTGGGTATTTCTCTCAGCAATTGGTGTTTTGGTTGGTCAAGTCTAGTTTGGTTATTGTTCTTAACTCTCTTCTTAGTATAGATTAATTTTTAGTTATTTGGCGAAAGGGATGATCTTTGTAGGCCGTAAAATATCTTACTTATCTACTTATTTTAGTGTTCTCATTTGATTAGTTTGACCTCATTACATTTAGACCCTTATTTAGAAATATTCACTTAATAGTTCTATTAATCTTTATTCCTTTCATATCAGTATTATAACGTGTTTGTTGTTTATTTCTCATTTATCATTCTACACTATGATTTGATATCTAATGGCTACATTTATGACTTTTTAATGAATTATTTACTCATATATGTGTGATTTAATAAATACTTTTATTTTACAAAACCTGTCATTTCAGTGTGTTTTTCTGGATAACTTGGTTATGAAAATTTCTGTCACCTGTAGAAACCACACCCTGAGATGTCTTGTGTTATTAATTAATTTGATTAATTAATTAATTAATTAATTAATCTAATTAAATTAATTTAATAACTGGCGCCCAATTAAAAAATATTTCAACATCTCAATTAGCACCAGGTATTAAACCACTGAGCCGCTACACTGCATAGATCCACTGGGAAGTCAAATGAAGTACAAATTCTTATGTATTCAAGGTATATGTTTTAAGTGATATTACTGTATCATTTTGAAGTAATGGGATACCAAATAAAAAAAAAGTCTATTCAGTTTCCATAAAACAGATTTTGCAGTCCTATAAAACCGAATAGACTTTTTGTTTAGTTTGGTACCCATTTACTCCAAAATGATACATTAATATAATTTGATACTTACATTATTGAAACATGGAATGTATTCTGCAAGGATTACATGGTGTTATTGGATAACTATTCATTTGTGTTGTGGAAAAATATGTTGCATCAAAACCCTATAGTCAATTTTGAATAAGACAGAGTCAGAGTGGTTTGCAAAATTATTCATACCCCCTTTTGTCACTTCGCAACCACAAACTTAAATATATTTGATTGAGATTTTAAGTGACAAACCAACACAAAGTAGCACATAATTGTGAAGTTGAAAGAAAATGATACATGGTTTTCAAATTTTCAATCAAATAAAAATCTAAATGTGACCTTCAAAAATATTCATCCCCCTTTACTCTGAACCCCCTAAATAAAATCCAGTGCAATCAATTGTCCTCAGAAGTCACTTAATTAGTTAATAGAGTCCAGCTGTGTGTAATTTAGTCTCTGTAATCACTAGAATTCCTTTTGTATATCATATTTTTTTACTTACTTTCTATTTCTCCCTAAATTCTCTCAAACTGTTGCTTTGTTGTTTTAAAAAGCTTGTTTTATCACCAATACTGTTATTATTATTATTGTTGTTGTTATTGTTAGACAAGGGGAAATACCTGCATTAATCTATATCTATAATAATAAATACTACAATTTAAATATTGAGCAGGCCAGGTAGGTTTAAATTTTTTTCGTTTCTACTAAATGTTTTAAACTGTTATACTATATAAAACTATAGTATTTATTGTGTTTCAAAAGTTTATTTATTTAAATTCTTTAAAATATTTAATTTATTGTCACCAAGAATATCATTATCACAAAAATACCCTGCAGCTAAATGACCTACCAATTTATCATTAAAAAAAACTAAATACACATAAAGACCTAAATTATGCCAATTTTGAGAGAGAAAAAAGAATGAATACAATAACACACCTAAAAGGAAAAAATAATAACAAAAGCAGGATTTGTATCAGTCTTTATTTATGTAGACATAATGCTTGGGTGTATGTTTAATTCCAATTAGTTTGGGTGAAATGTAGAAAAATGTAATGATGATCAGACATAATTACGTTTGATTTTTATTAATAACAAAAAATAACAATAACAAACAACAACATATTCCAGAGTAGAAATAGTATATTTCATGGTAAAGGTCTGGGTCCTGTTTCCCTCTTAGCATTAAGAACATTTAAACATGGAGAGAGAGCTCAGTGTGAAGCTCGCTCAACCATCTCAGACTTGTCTTAGTGCTACGAAACATTTGGGAAACTGGTCCTAGACTGTTTTGTAACCCGAAAAAACAGGCTGGATGGCTCCCTCCTCAGTAATTGAACGATAGGTGGCAGTATGCATCTAATTAGCGATAAGAAAAAAACGCAGAAAAAGGCAATTGAGCTTCATGAGGTGAGCTTTCAGCTCAGGAGTCTATAAACAGTTTACACAGTTCCACTTTTCACTGTGGATATCAGCGGCGTCCATTCTGAAAAAAGAAATAATATTCCAGTTAAATGGTGAGTCTTTTTCCGAGCACTCAAATAGGCAGTCGCCAGTTGCTGAAAAGGCTAGTCGTTTAGGCAAGATCCCATATGTTCCGCGTTTTACCGTGTCCCCTAAACAATAAAGCAGTGTCAATGAGCATGATGTTGGCTGCGTCCAGAAACCCCAAAAGTGTCTCCTTTTTCCTACCGATCCTCCTCCTCTCCTCCGTGACCCAGAAACTGATTTCGTGAGGCCATCTTGCCGCCTGTCCGAATACCGTAGGAGACGAAAGAAGCCGCTTAAAATCCACCTGTAGTAGGCTTCCAACGGAGGTTACATCAGTGTATCCTACTCCGGAAGACTTTTAAGGATTTTCCAATGACATTACTGCATCCACGCCTATATTTATGATCCTATGTGTATCATGTTATACATATAAAAACATTATTTATAATATATATAATTTTAATTAATTCATTTATTTACTTATTTATTTTAACTTAGGGACTGATGAGGAAACTGAATCCCTCATAAGGCTGAGGTCAGACAGGGCTGCCAGAGTCACTGGTCAGAGATGCGGCCTAAAATGCGGCTGGGAGTAAACAGGATTTTATTGGAATATCTGAATTTTTGGCTGTGTGTGATAGAAATGTTCTGAAACGTGCTGAAAGTGAGCGTTGTGATTGGCTCAGTTCAACGGTAGTCAACATCCTATCTAAAAGGGATCAGCTGTCCCATTTCCCCAATTACAGCTCCTTCCCTCCATTCCTCCTCCTCCTCTCCTCTCCTCGATTCCTCCACCTTCTTCCGGGGTAGGAGAGGAGGAGTAGGAAAGGAGGAGTAGGAGAGGAGGAGTAAAAGTTTCTGGACGCAGCCGTTGTATTTATTTCCAAGAACAAAGCACAGAAAAGCTGGTCTGCAAATAAAAAACATGTTCTAAATGTTCTAAAGCAATTTGCGAGATCTTAGGCTTGTTAAGATCTCGCACTATAATCTTGCGATTGTGCGCGGCTGCAAGGCTCCTGACTCAGGCGCTGCATTTGCTCTGAGGAGGAGGAATGGAGGGAAGGAGCTGTAATTGGGGAAATGGGACTGCTGACCCCTTTTAGATAGGATGTTGACTACCGATGAACTGAGCCAATCAAAACGCTCACTTTCAGCACATGCCGGATACTGCCCAGCCAATCACAGCTTACGCATATAAAAATAAAAACGAGAAATCAATAAACACAACTCCAAAATCTAGAGATCATAACTTTGACAAGCATATTACGCTTCAAAGTACAGCCTGATTTGCTATTGATGAAGGTTGCATATGTAAATATTAAATTATTTTAATAGTGAAATGTGATTTCATTGAATGTAATAAAACGAAAAACGAATTAATAAATAATAAATATAATAATAAATATTATATTTTTCATACATGTTGAAATGATGTGTACATGTACAACATGTTACATATAGGGTCATTAATATACATACACACACGATTTAATGCAATTACTGCAATAAAGGAAAAAAACACGAAAGTGCCATTCCAGAAAAACGAGTATTTTAATCTTTGATTTAAAAATATCTAAAGTCAGAGCTTTTCTAACGTTTTCATTCAGTTACTTCTGTTTAAGAGCGGCATATAGGCAGGACTAACTACAATAGCACATAAATGTGTTTAAACTGTTAATGTAGTATTTTGTAAAATACTTATACACATTCAGCTTCACCGCTGTTCAGAAGTTAAAAAAAAAAGTTTAAAATAAAAAATGATAAACAGCGTAGTCTGTCTGAGGATTGGCTTAATAAAAAGTGATTGACAACGAAAGTGTAGAATCTGATTGGCTGCAGTCGAAAATGATTGACACATGCTCCGCCCTTTAGCCACGCCCACTGGGGGCTCTGGTCTGCAGCCCCCAACTGCGCGAGCCTAGAGACGCCCTGATGACGACAGAGCTTAATATCCATTGGTTAGAAGATCCGCGGACACCTATCACGTTTAAGTCTTTTCTTTGTAAAATATATATCTTTCCTCTAAAACCCTCTAAAGAGCAAATATTTACACTATCATATCTAGTAGTGAGACACTTCATTTTCACGCAGTATTCAACATATTTATTTGTTCATAATCAGCATTTTATATCATCAAAATAAGGCTCAAATATTTTAATTTTTAACTGTTTTATAAAACGTTCTGAACTGCTCTTATTAATTGTCTTTAAAAGCACTACATTACTATTTCACTGAGATCTACGTTTCTTTCCTTCTATTATTTTCTGTTGTGAATGCGCTAAACAATTAAAGCTGTGTCAATGACATGATGTATTTATATTCAAGAACAAAGAACAGAAAAGCTGGTCTGCAATAATAAAAGAATGTTCTAAAGCTAATTGTGTTGATTCATCTTCAGTGTCTGAAAATGTACTTTTCTGTGTCTGTGTCTTTTGAATTATGCACAATTAAATCGCATTCATTATTTAGTGCTACACAATACATTTTAAAATGCCAGTATGTTTTGTGAATACTTATAACATGTTTTTTTTATCTCAATTTAATACCATGCATGTCATCCCCTTTTCACTAATAAACTTCCGTTTTATTCACAACAGAAGTAAACAAACCGCGTGCTCATTGCGAGATCCGCTATTGTTCACGTGGGCTGCAGGTGGAGACCAACTTGACTTCTCCGCTCCTACACAGCTGCCATATAGCAGTAAAAAATCAAACTGTGTTTAAAAAAATCCACAAGTTAGAATGTTTTAATCACGCAGCTCTGGAACTGCAGTGAGCACTGCGCCCACATCAGCTCCTCTTTTTGTCACCACATAGCCTTAAAGCTATTTTATGTGTTTTGTACTGAGGCTATATGTTTAAAAAAAAGTTTGTTCAGAAAGTGCTTTATATCCTTAAATATTGTTAATTATATTAGAGTGGACGAAAGTAATTGTAAATTATGTTATTGTACTTGGTCTAAAATTCGTTTGATTAGAAATTGTTTTATATTCTTAGACATTGTTTATTATGTTAGAGTAGACGGAGAGGTCGGTTTTTAATTAAAATAAATAGGGTTTTTTTTATTAAATAATAGGTTTGAATGAGCGAAATGCTCATGCTTTTGTCACGTGGTCCCTGTCTGTTCTCATGTTTCTGTTTATTTACCTTTTCTGGCCCTGCCGCATGTCTGTGTTATATTCACACGTGACCTGTGCTCATTTGTAGCTCCGCCCCTTAGTCCTAGGTGTTTCCTGTTTCCCGTGTGTGTCCACCACTATTTATAGTCCGTGTTCCCTTTCTCTTGTGTCGGTCCTTTGGTCTGTTATGGTTGCGTCTCTGTTTCCCGTGTTTTCAGTTTAGTTTCAGTTGTTTATTTGTTTATTTTTGTTATTTGTTATTTGTTTAATAAATATACTCGCATTTGCGTCCGCTCTCCTCGTCATTCCTTGCTGCACCCTGATAGCTCCTTCAGTGTTACAATGTTAATTAACAGCATTCTGAACGGATTACGCTCATTCAAAAAGTCCTAAAAAGCCCAGTTTTAACATTTTACTTACTAACAAAATGTTTTGTTTAAATTGGGCTCGGGCTCGGGCTGAACGTGCACAGGCTCAGGCTGGATTTTTTTGGACTCGATCTAACCTCTACTGCTGCGTAGTAATGCTTTACTGTAACAATTTATAATCTGTCATTTTGCTTTGGGAACTGAAATGTCTTAAAATGGTCCTTTATCTGCCGAACCGAGTGCTTAAACACATGGGTGTGGTAGTGGGGAAAAAGTGGACCTGACTTCCCAGGGCCCGAGTAGGGAGAGGGGCCCATGATATTCCTGATTTTTTTTTTACTCACATTCCTTGTGTACTGGCATGCATAGTGGCCCACTGACATTGAGAGTGTACAGGGACCAGAATTTGCTGCTACGCCCCTGCTTATACACAGAAAGCACTGTGAATTAGAATTGTTGAAATCATACACTAAGTAGTGTATTTAATATACAGATATATATTAAAAATTTTACATTTTGCTAAGGGTTCAGGCTTCAGAGGTCCACACCCTGCAATCAAACCAGGAGAATACAGACAACTGTGTTGTCCTGTACCTCCACCAAGCTGTAAAGTGGGGGTACAAGTCCAGCGTAATGAGGACCCCGAACACAGACATATTACTAAACCACCTTTATCATACCAGTAGGGTCAACCTGACCCTATTTCTTAACCATGGAACTGGCTTGCATTGTAAGCTAGTGAATGTCTCTGAGCTAGCTGAATCTCTGGGATCTGAGTACTGCAGCACTCTTCTAAGTAATGTAGTTTCTAATGAAGACTGCAGCAGTGCTTTCAAGGGCAAAGAGAAAGTTGCTCCCTTAGAAACTGCAGCAAAACACACAATTTCAGATGACTTCCAGCGAGCTTTGTGGCATTGTGTCAGCAGTGAGCTCAAACCAGAGATGGAATCCTTCACATGTGTTATGTATGTCCATGGTCAACTGATTCATGGTCAACGTCATTATTACTGTGGGAACCAAGATGCTGCAAAAGATGGTGGGTGTTAACAGAGCCCTGGATGCAAGTTCCAAATTAGACCTAAACGCATGCCTCCCCAAGGTCTGTTTTATCCCATACACACACAAAGTAAATTGCCTGCTACAAAAGGGCAGATCAGCCAAAATTTGAAAGGCCAAACTCTTACCGTCAGGGCACGGGTTGGGAGAAGACAATGGAAGAGGGGGGTGTTAGAGCCGGTCTAGGCAGTTAGCTCCATCTTCCCTACTTCTATTGTTGACATTTTTGCAAAAACAAAAGAGACAGATGAGCATAAAAATTATTAGAACCACACTACACTATTATTCATTTTTAGTACATTATTGGATTTCATCAACAATTAGTTCTGCAGTTAATTAAATACACATGTGATCTATTAATTTTTTCAGCTATATAGAGTTAAACAATTCTATTGAACTCATTGGCCTAGAGTTGTGTAGAAAAGTGTGCTCCTTTCTCTCTGGAAGTTTTTAAACTAAAAGGCGGTTCTTTAATTTTCAGTTCTTTTAAATTTTTTAGGTGTAGTAAAGGGATAAAAAATAAGCCCCACAGGACATTTTTCATCCTGGTATCTGTTCGAATCTAAAAGTAGACTCTTCATTATGTGAATATAATGTATAATGTGAAAACATACATGCAACCTTAAAATTTTGCTTAATTCCTGATATTTTTCTCCCAGAATTTAGTCAAAATGTGTTAAAAATAACCATTCTGTGTTAAAAATCTAGACTAAGGTTTTAGTGAGTCTTTTTCTCAGCCCGAGCTTGCCTTGCGGCTTTCCGTAGCTCTCCTATTGGTTGTTAACATTGTTCACGTCTGTATTTGCATGAGCCAAGTCTCAAACCTCTGATAATATTAAACACGGTTAATTTGATCCGAATGCCAGAATGAGAAAAAGACTCACTAAAACCTTAGTCTAGATTTTTAACACGGTTGCGGAACTGGACGTGGATGAGACTCAGGTGATGGCTCAGAAACCACTATTCTCCTGAAGTGTACAAAAAGAGGAGAAACTGGTGGACAGAGTGGAACAGATAATAATCTTTTATAAATAATAACAATTTTATTTATGAATAATCTCAGAAAAAATCTAGTTGCAGACTGATCAGCGACACAGGGTCACAAATTACATAATTGTTTTGCTTTGGGGAAACAACTAACTCACCTGGCGCCTCTCCATTACCATGTTTTATCATGAGAACATGCCAGAACATAGGAGAATTAGTCATGTCATGCCAGAGAGTCTCTATAGTATCTATTCATAATACTGAAATCTGTACTTATGTCCTCAACACAGAACTATATCAAATGTTTTAGTACAACAGGGGGCTATGGCTCTAAAATAAAATCACAATATTTCATGGTATTTTCGTGATAACGATAGTCTCAGCAATATGACAAAACATTGAATTAAAAATATTATTTTAACAAAATGAAACAAACAAAATGAAAATTACATTTTACTATTACATACGATATCAATCAATCAATCAATCAATCAACCTTTATTTTCACTCGGGGGAAAAAAAACGTTGAGGGTGACCCTCATTTACAATGTATACAAAAATATACAAAATAAAAGAAGTACTCATTTGAAATCAACATTAATTAAAAATATATATGTAAAACAGAAAATTCTAAAAGAACCATAAAAAAAAAACTAATTTGACATAAAAAGTAAAAAAATATATAAAATAAGTGAATAGATAGTAGTAAAAATAAAGTAAAATGATAAGTGATTAAATGAATAATAGAACTAAGAACAAGAATGAAAAATTGACATAAAAAAATAATAATAAAAAATAAAAAAGTCATAATTAATAAACAAAAAATAAATGAAATAAAATAAAAAAATAATAAGAATATAAAAAATAAGAAAAAAGATAAACTAATAAAAAAGTAATTTAAAACAGTCACAGGCTTTCTGATGGTAATTAGAAACTAAAAGTTTAAAATGATTCAGTGATTCCAGCGAGCTGAGCTTCAACGTTTCCTGTAGCGAATTCCAGCTTGCTTGTGCACTGAAGCTAAAAGCAGATTTTCCCAGTTCACTAAAAACTCTGGGTACCTGACAGGTGATCCAGCTACTGAAGCGAGTCTGATATACATTATTATTAAGTGAGATCATTGAAGAGATATAAGATGGCAAATGCCCAAAGAGTGATTTATAGGTAAAAATTAGCCAATAAGACTCTCTTCGTGCAGCTAGTGAAGACCAACCAACTCTATCATATAGTGTACAGTGGTGAGTAGTGTTAGGGTCACCAGTGTAAGGGTAATAAATCTCAGAGCAGAATGGTAGATTAAATCTAATGGTCTGAGAACACTGGCGGACACTTTTTTATAAATTACATCACCATAGTCCAGGACTTCCAGTATGGTTGCCTCCACTATTCTTTTTCTAGTGTGCACGGGTAAACAGGATTTATTTCGATAAAGGAATCCAAGCTTTTGTCTGCACTTAATGGCGAGTTTGTTAATGTTGGATTTAAAAGAAAGTTTTTCATCGAGCCAGATGCCGAGATACTTATATGCTCTAACTTGTTTAATGGTGGATCCTGTCAGAGTAGTAATAGTTCTACTATTACGACTCCGGAAGAAATGTTGTCAGTTGAACAATTTAATGTTTTAACATATTTAGCAAAACAAAGATACATATATAAAGAGGTTATATTAACAGTCTATTATAACAGTCTTCTAGTAGAGTCTTTGGCGTAGGCCCCGTCATCGGCCCAGGGCTTGATTCATCTGGGCTCTGCAGATCCTGTTGTACGTTGGAGACAGGGGCGGAGCCAACTCCCGGGCAACCAAACGGGACCAACCTGCAGGCGGTGGGGAAGGAGGAGGGTAAGAACGACCATCAGCGTCTGAAAGGCAGCAAAGGTACTGAATGAGTGATCTTATTTAAAGGCAGAGGGAACAGCTGATTGGATAGGTAATTAGGTGACGTAGCATTGGAGTCTTTAGTAGAACTTTCGCTGCGCTTTCATTTCTGCTATTATGACTCCGGAAGAAATGTTGTCAGTTGAACAATTTAATGTTTTAACATATTTAGCAAAACAAAGATACATATATAAAGAGGTTATATTGAAACAGTCCTCTAGTAGAGTCTTTGGCGTAGGCCCCGTCATCGGCCCAGGGCTTGATTCATCTGGGGTCTGCAGATCCTGTCGTACATTGGAGACAGGGGCGGAGCAAACCCCAAAAGTGAAAGAATTAATATATATATATACCCACCAGTAAATCTTTACTTTATTCTACATCCTGTAATAAAAGAAACGATTGATTAATAATTAGCATAATAATAAACGATACCGTACTTTTAAACGATAGCTCTTTAGCACCGGTGACTGTGGACAGTGAAGTATTTCCTTTTATACCTCGGATATCCCCACGCATAAGTGAGTTTATTAGCATTTAACTCGTGGATTGTGTTAAGTGAGCACATGCTTGATGCATCTAAATGTGGGTGCCCTGTGCAGTAACAAGCAGAGTTAACGTGGGTGTAAGTGTCCAGTGATGCGCTTGCATTGCGCCAACTTTCCATGCTGTTAGTATGGGCCGATGCCCTCATTCATACATACGCTTGCTACGGGCCTGAGCGGGGTGCGCCCCCAAAGCGTACGGCGCGAGTCCTTCACTCATACATACGCTTGCTACGAGCCTGAGCGGGGTGCGCCCCTGAAGCGTACGGGCAGCGAGCCCTTCACTCATTCTTTTCTTCATTAGATCATTACATATTCATTCATTCAGTTATCCATTCATCCGAGCATGCGCGGGGAATGCCCCCAAACATACAGGCCATGTGCCTACATTCAAACATTTAATTCTTTCATTCTTTATTTATTAGGGTTCAAGCACCGAAGGTGCGTAGAACCCTATTGTTTTTGCTAAGATTTTTCTTCTTCTTCTTCTTATTAGGGGTTCGAGCACGTAGTGCTAGAAACCCTATTGTAATTGTTCTGATTATTATTAAGTTGGCTTGGAAAAGCCAACTTCTTGTTCTTCGTAATCTTCTTATTATTAAGTTGGCTTGGAAAAGCCAACTTATTGTTCTTCATAATCTTCTTATTAAGTTGGCTTGGAAAAGCCAACTTATTGTTCTTCGTAATCTTCTTATTATTATTATTAAGTTGGCTTTGGAAAAGCCAACTTATTGTTCTTCGTTTTCTTCTTATTATTATTATTCTTACGCCTTTTTTTCTGTACGCTACTCCTCCTAGAGCTTTTATCGTAGAATCACGAAACTTTCACGGATCGTAGGACCTATAGTGAATTACGTTGCTTGTGCTTTTTGGAGCGATTTATCGTACGGTTTTCGTAAAAACTTCGTAAACGTACGCATTTTTTCCCCATAGGAATGAATGGGAGAGAATTTTGAACGTCCGTGACGGTCACAATTTTTGAGATACAAACACCAAATTCGGCGAGCTTATAGATCTTATCGAGATCTTTAAATTAATAGGAGGTTGCGAAGCGATACGACGTACGGTTTTCGTACAATTGTCGTACGAAGTTTTCCCATAGAAATGAATGGGGGGCCCAGAGTTCCATCTCACACACGAGCAGCTCTGCGCACGGAACCCCTTCTCTCCCCTGCTCCTCCAGTACTGTGAGTGTATGGAGGAGCTGCTGTATGGAGCAGCTATCAGTCAAAAGTTTGGACACCACAGCCAGGGCTTTGCAACCACCTATTACCTGTTTAGCAACCACTCTCTCTTTCTCACTCTCTCTCTACTTCTCTCACTCTCTCTTTCTCACTCTCTCTCTACTTTTCACTCTCTCTTTTGCTCTCTACTTCTCTGTTTCTCACTCTCTCTTTTGCTCTTGTGGGGCCTAATTTAGGATATTGAAGAGCAAATGTGTACATTTCATATACTTGTTACGATGGAGACGGAGGGGTGTGAAGGAGGAGGAGGACGTAAGTGCAAAGATAATTATTTATTAAATAAACAAAACAAACACAGAAACGAAAACGGAATATATAAACTAAGGCTAAGACTAAGGTAAAGACTGGGATACAAACACTAAGATACAAGGCTGGGATACTGAGGCTAAACACTATAAACAGGAAACACGGTTAGATTTACAGACTAGAAAACACAAAAGACTCGACACAGCACGTACAAACAGAGGGGCTAAAATACAGGAGGAACACCTGGGCAGGGCTGATGAGGGGGCAGGGCTACAGATAAGACACAGGTGAGAACACTGATGGTTAGGGCAGGGCTAAGACGTGACAGATACACAACAGAAACACGTGGCTGTGAACACATGACAGGAAAACAGAGGGGAGGAGCACTAGGGAACAAATGAGGGAGAAACATAACACAGACATGGGCTAAGGTGTAACATAACCCCCCTTCAACGGCGCCACTACCAGGGGCGCCGAGAGAGAGAGGGAACAGAGGAAGGGAACAGACGGGACTAACGACCGAACAGGGGCTGAGACTGGACACGAGACTGGACACGAAACGGGGACAGGACCTGGAACGGAGACGGGATAGGGGACTGGACAGGAAATGGAAACTGGACAGGAGACGTAGACCGGGCAGGGAACTGAGACTGGGACTGGACAGGGGGTTCAGACTGAACAAACGACTGGACTGGGGACTGAGACTGGACAGGGAACAGAACACAGGGCTGAGACTGGACAGGGGGCTGAGACTGGACAGGGGGCTGAGACTGGACAGGGGGCTGAGACTGGACAGGGGGCTGGACACTAGACAGGGACTGGACAAAACTGGACAGGGGAACTGGAACCATGACAGAGACGGGGACAGAAACAAATACAGTGACTGGGACGGGAACAGAAACACCACCGGGGACAGGAATGGGAACAAACACAGACACTGGGACCAGGACAGGGAGAGACATGGGAACAAACATTGGTGGGTGCCCAGGACTGGCAAAAGTCTGTAGGGAAGTCCAAGGAGCCAGCCTGGGCACAGTTCTGGGGGCAAAGACAGGAGGCCTCGGAGCAGGCCGGGAATAACGGGGCTT
Organism: Astyanax mexicanus; assembly: GCF_023375975.1. Taxonomy (NCBI): domain Eukaryota; kingdom Metazoa; phylum Chordata; class Actinopteri; order Characiformes; family Acestrorhamphidae; genus Astyanax; species Astyanax mexicanus. The sequence continues at coordinate 29,252,138 of NC_064409.1, read as the reverse complement.
GGGACCAAACAAAGATCTGGGAGTAGGCTTGGGGGTGTACAAAGTTCTGGGAGCAGGTACCGGGTCAGGGGCAGTGGGTACCACATGGGTGGCAGGCACTGCTGGTGCTGGAGCTGAGGCTGTAGCAGCGGGAGCTGCTGGTGCTGGAGCTGAGGCTGTAGCAGCGGGAGCTGCTGGTGCTGGAGCTGAGGCTGTAGCAGCGGGAGCTGCTGGTGCTGGAGCTGAGGCTGTAGCAGCGGGAGCTGCTGGTGCTGGAGCTGAGGCTGTAGCAGCGGGAGCTGCTGGTGCTGGAGCTGAGGCTGTAGCAGCGGGAGCTGCTGGTGCTGGAGCTGAGGCTGTAGCAGCGGGAGCTGCTGGTGCTGGAGCTGAGGCTGTAGCAGCGGGAGCTGCTGGTGCTGGAGCTGGGGCTGTAGCAGCGGGAGCTGCTGGTGCTGGAGCTGGGGCTGTAGCAGCGGGAGCTGCTGGTGCTGGAGCTGAGGCTGTAGCAGCGGGAGCTGCTGGTGCTGGAGCTGAGGCTGTGGCAGCGGGAGCTGCTGGTGCTGGAGCTGAGGCTGTGGCAGCGGGAGCTGCTGGTGCTGGAGCTGAGGCTGTGGCAGCGGGAGCTGCTGGTGCTGGAGCTGAGGCTGTGGCAGCGGGAGCTGCTGGTGCTGGAGCTGAGGCTGTGGCAGCGGGAGCTGCTGGTGCTGGAGCTGAGGCTGTGGCAGCGGGAGCTGCTGGTGCTGGAGCTGAGGCTGTGGCAGCGGGAGCTGCTGGTGCTGGAGCTGAGGCTGTGGCAGCGGGAGCTGCTGGTGCTGGAGCTGAGGCTGTGGCAGCGGGAGCTGCTGGTGCTGGAGCTGAGGCTGTGGCAGCGGGAGCTGCTGGTGCTGGAGCTGAGGCTGTGGCAGCGGGAGCTGCTGGTGCTGGAGCTGAGGCTGTGGCAGCGGGTGCTGGAGCTGGAGCTGTGGCAGCGGGTGCTGGAGCTGGAGCTGTGGCAGCGGGTGCTGGAGCTGGAGCTGTGGCAGCGGGTGCTGGAGCTGGAGCTGTGGCAGCGGGTGCTGGAGCTGGAGCTGTGGCAGCGGGTGCTGGAGCTGGAGCTGTGGCAGCGGGTGCTGGAGCTGGAGCTGTGGCAGCGGGTGCTGGAGCTGGAGCTGAGGCAGCGGGTGCTGGAGCTGAGGCTGAGGCAGCGGGTGCTGGAGCTGGAGCTGAGGCTGGAGCAGTGGGTGCTGCTGGTGCTTGAGCTGGAGCTGAGGCTGGAGCAGTGGGTGCTGCTTGAGCAGGCGCGGCGGGTGCAGCTTGAGCAGGCGCGGCGGGTGCAGCTTGAGCAGGCGCGGCGGGTGCAGCTTGAGCAGGCGCGGCGGGTGCAGCTTGAGCAGGCGCGGCGGGTGCAGCTTGAGCAGGCGCGGCGGGTGCAGCTTGAGCAGGCGCGGCGGGTGCAGCTTGAGCAGGCGCGGCGGGTGCAGCTTGAGCAGGCGCGGCGGGTGCAGCTTGAGCAGGCGCGGCGGGTGCAGCTTGAGCAGGCGCGGCGGGTCTAGGAGCTCGTGACCTGGGAGTAGGCACAGGAGCAGAGGCTGGACCCCCATGCACATGAACTGGGGTAACAGCGGGCACAGAGTCAGAGGCGGCCGGGGCCGCGGGAACTGGGTCAGAGGCGGCCGGGGCCGCGGGAACTGGGTCAGAGGCGGCCGAGGCCGCGGGAACTGGGTCAGAGGCGGCCGGGGCCGCGGGAACTGGGTCAGAGGCGGCCGGGGCCGCGGGCACAAAGTCAGAGACGGCCGGAGCCGCGGGCAGCGCAGAAACAGAGGCGGTGGGTCCTGCTGGCGTGAGCGCGGCAGGCACCGCTGACGTGGAGGCGGCTGGCACCGCTGGCGAAGAAGCCGCTTCAGCGGGAGCTGAGAGTGCGGCTGCCGCCAAGATCCGGACAGGAGCTGCAGATTCAGCAGTGGGCGTGGCTGTGAACACCGGACCGGAGCTTGCTTCCGGAGCCGGAGTCGAAGATCTGGAAGCCAGCCGCGCTGGAGAGCTGGAAGCCGGCCGCGCTGGAGTGCTGGAAGTCGGCCGCGCTGGAGAGCTGGAAACCGGCCGAGCTGGAGTACTGGAAGCCGGCCGAGCTGGAGTGCTGGAAGCCGGCCGCGCTGGAGTGCTGGAAGTCGGCCGCGCTGGAGAGCTGGAAGCCGGCCGAGCTGGAGAGCTGGAAGTCGGCCGGGCTGGAGAGTGCGGTGGAGCTAACATGCTAGTTAGCTTAGCTGGAGCTGGGCCGACACTCTCCACCCCGCGGAGAGGCGCCGGGAGCGGTTCATCCCCCCGAATTAGCTCCGCGAGGAACCGGAGATATTCCAGGTCCGCCTTCCTCGTGGCATTCCACTTTGCTACGTCCATATTTCGGTCGAGTCTTATGTTACGATGGAGACGGAGGGGTGTGAAGGAGGAGGAGGACGTAAGTGCAAAGATAATTATTTATTAAATAAACAAAACAAACACAGAAACGAAAACGGAATATATAAACTAAGGCTAAGACTAAGGTAAAGACTGGGATACAAACACTAAGATACAAGGCTGGGATACTGAGGCTAAACACTATAAACAGGAAACACGGTTAGATTTACAGACTAGAAAACACAAAAGACTCGACACAGCACGTACAAACAGAGGGGCTAAAATACAGGAGGAACACCTGGGCAGGGCTGATGAGGGGGCAGGGCTACAGATAAGACACAGGTGAGAACACTGATGGTTAGGGCAGGGCTAAGACGTGACAGATACACAACAGAAACACGTGGCTGTGAACACATGACAGGAAAACAGAGGGGAGGAGCACTAGGGAACAAATGAGGGAGAAACATAACACAGACATGGGCTAAGGTGTAACAATACTAAAGCACACTTGGCCTCATATGAGCAAGTTCATTAAGTTCGCTCATCCTCTGTTTGCTCTCTCCCGTAACAGGTCTAGGCCTGTACCTAATATATCTCAAAGAGAGACAGCTGTTATAAGATAACAGGACATAATTGGCTAGCTCCCCGGAAAATGCTATATGATGACTGGGGAGCTTATCTCTAAACTCATTAGGTAGAGGCCAGCATATCTCTAAATTCATTAGATAGACCAGATGGCCACATAGACTCCCACTCCATGGGAACATCAAACAAAGTGAAGGTCAACATTTTTAAAAAAACTATACCATGTTGACTTGGTCACAATTAAATTCAATTATGGGACTGATGGCATAATGCCCATAACCTTGACCGGGAAAAAAACCCTCCTGTTTGGGAACAATTATGTTCAACCGATATATGGTTATATAACGGTAAAAGGCGGAGCCTAAAGCCCCCACCTTTGGTTTGCCCAAATACTGTATAAAAGAGCATGTAATCCTTTGTCTCATCAGAAGACTGGATCCTTCTGATTAAAACTGGCTGACTTCAAGACAATAAAGAACATCTTAAAGAACTTCGAAGACCTCCATCTTCTCCTTTCTTTAACTTAAGGCACTCGTCTGTTGATTATTTTATTTCCTTTGAATTTAACGCTGTGTAGTGATGCATGACTAGATAACTTTTAAAGAGTCTATTTTAAGCTAGCCCAAGGCTTCCCTTTAAGGGAGGCCAAGAGTCGTCAGATTACGAACGGCATTTTGGCGCCCAAGACGCGGGGCCCCGAAAAGAGCCCATACGCAGTAACGATTAGAGACAAGCAGCCGTGACATCGTGTGGCGAAGAAGACAATCCTCTTCAAGGAACGGTGAGCATTACACCTTTTTCAATTTAATTACTGAAAAAGAACTAGTGTGTTTTTGCTCACAAAAGATGTCATTGCTTTAGAAGTTAAAGACAAAAACTAAAACTTCATAAAAGATAAAGTAACATTTAATTGAATGACAAGCAGACGAGCGCTATGACTTAAAGAAAGATATATACATGTTTTTAGAAATATGTGTATAGCAAAACAAATTGAAATCAATTGACCAAATATAATGAAATACTTGATGAGTACTTCTAGCGTCTAGACGCCTAAATCCAAGTAAAATTAACCAAAATTCAAGTAAATTACAATAAAATAATCGTATGTTAACTGTCTGTCTAATATATGTTGTATGTTTATCTCCCGGGCGTTAAAGACGGGAAACGTCATAAGGTGCGATCTAGAAAGCACGACGTTAGATTTAATATAAGCACATGAGAAAAAGAGAATAAGTACAGGAAAAAGAGATATAAATAAGAGCGACGCCAGAAAGTGAAGCGTGCGCCAAAAGAGATATAAGTAAAAGCGACGCCTGAGAGAGAGCGTGCGCTGGAAAAAGGCCTAAGAGAGTAAGAGATAGATGGGAAAAGACTTGGACACCCGTCTGTTTAACAGAGGGTCTTAAGAAAACCAAGTCCGTCTTTTTGTTCCATGAGCGCAAGTTGAGACACTCTATCCTGACTGTTTTTACAGCGGAGATTGATTCTCACTCGGAGAAAAACGCTTAGTGCAGAATACCACTGTAACTGACAGAGAGACGAGGGAATAACTATTCAATTCTGACTAGTGGGGTATATTTTTTGTGTTGTCTGTTAAAATCTGTGTTAGTATTGTCTGAGATCTCTAGCTTATTTTAATAACTGCTTAAATTGTGTTAGAACTTAAGTGAAATGTTTAAAATGACTGTGACTTTATAGATAACCTGTTTAGATGTTGTTAGTGTTATTTGAAGTTGTTTAGTGATGAGCCCACCCAGAAAAGTATTGAGAATTTGTAATAGAGTGATAATCTCCTGTTTAGTGACTGTAACCGTACACCATAGGCGTGGCATTTTTCGTAGAGTGGACTTTCGTGTTGTCCTTGTAAGGAGAGTTGGTCGTGAGGTGGTTAAGGGCGTAAAACGGCTGCAGACGTTTTTAGAACCTGAGACCTATAGAAGAGTGTTAGAATGCATCCGCCAACTACAAGATTGGAGTCGGTAAAGCAATATGCTAAATTACAGTACAGAAATTTGATAATAACCATAACCACAGTAACAGTGGTTTATCAAAAGTTCCCAATTGATTTAGAAGCCAGCGAAAGAGCTGACAGAACCATGAGGTACTGCAAACAGTACCGACCAAGTAATTGGAAACTGTTTGAAGTATGGATTGGTGAAATTATGGTCTTCACATCCAAATTATGGCTCTCCTCCCTATTGAGCGGCCAAAGTAGATTCAAGGGTATGACTCACTTACAGATGCGTCTGCAGGGCTTAACAGCCCCAGGACCATCAATTGCAATTGACATCGCACAGACACGTAGAATTCGGAGAAGAGTAAACAGAGCCCGAATTAAAGCTCACCGAAAACAGCGTAGACGAGAAGAAGCTAGAGAGATGAAGCTAATTAAGAAATGGAGTGCGTCGCGAGCACCAGAGCAAGAAGAGGAGTATCTAGTGTAAATATTTACCTAAGGTGTACAGGCTGTATATGCGCTGGCTGTAAAACATGCACACACTCACATACGCTTGTGTAATCTCACACACACACATAATGACCTGCCCATATATGGACATGCACGCACATACATAGATTCACAGGCACACACACATCCACACACTATAACATGTAAGTACTGTATTAACTCCTGAGCTAAACCAAAGACAATTATGGTTGTGGTTCCTCAATAAATTAACAAGGGTGCAATATACTAATTTTGATCTTGAAATCTATTTTTGAAATATAAATATATTCTCTCAGTTTCCTTTTAGAAAGCCTCAATCAACTGGACACAGTCCCACTTGAGGAGAAAACGAGAGACTAACGTGGCGACACCCTTCACGCAGAAACAGATAAGAATATATTTTACTCCTTCTTGACTCATTCATCATGGGTGGTAAAAATACCAAGACTTGCAAAAATGAAGTAGACCCAGTACAGCTCCTTATTGAAAAAGGGGTTGGCACTTATGCTGAACTTACTCAGTGTATGGCTAGGTGGCATAAACTGACAGCTAAGGCTGATAAACAATGGCCCCTTGCAGGGACTTTTGACACAGAGCTGTGCAACATGATACATGCCTTAGAGCAAGAATCCTATGTATGGAATAGCCGACAGAGAATTAAGCAGCAGCGTAGGCTGATTTTGCTGAGAGCATTTATGGACCATGGCCCTAAGCCAACTAATGCCCCGGCAAGCCCTACCAGTCCCATTCCAATTCCAGAGAGACCTCCACCATATGCCTCTGAACGCACACCGACTACAGGGATTTACCCTGCAATGGAACTGGGCTGGCCGGATGCTTCAATTGAATTAAAAGGAACCCTGAGTTTTGAGAGAACATCAGATGAAACAAGTGACCCACCAACTACCACACCTGCGACCACACAAGAAGCTGGAGAAGGTTGCAGTAAATACACACCCAGAACGCTAGCACCAACCTGGACAAGACCAAGCCCCGCCCAAGCCATACCCACTGCAGGTGGCCCCTCGATGCACGAGGAACAGATGAGTGGTGAGACCACACCAAAGAGCAACTATGAAAGCAGCATGCACGAGCCCTCTGTTAGAGCCAAAGAACCAAGATCACGCACCCCAGCTGATGAAGAACATCCTTCAGATATAGAAGACCAATGTCCTCAAGTGCGATTCCTAACAGCTCCATTACAGCGGAGGGTTACTGGCGTATTGGAAATAGAGCCTGAAGCGAGCGCCAGACAGCGACGAGACAACTTTGAGGACACATATAACAAAACGGAGAAGGCTATAGAAGAAGAACTCAAAAAACTAATTAATAAAGGTGTCCCAAAGAACTCAACAACCTCACACGTTGCACACGGTCTGCGTAGAAGCCGATCTATTGAGCTTCAAAGTCCAGTAATGCAGGATGAACTTGCTGACTCAGATTTCCCTCGCACGGACTCTGAAGAGGATGAGGACCTAATTGGCTGGACAGCGACTCTTGACCGAACACCAACCCAAGGTCCAAGACGCTCTGAACGTATAAGACAGAGACTGAGGTCCCACCAGCTTAGACCGTCCAAGTCATCCCATTTCTTCCCCATCATTGCCCAGGCCCAGGGTAGTAGTTCATATGTGCCCTGGTCCTTTATGGACTTGAAAGGCCTGGTTGAGCAATTACCCAACATAACCACAGGAGGACAGAAGTGGATCACTGCTTTTGAAGATAAGACATCAGGCTACACTATAGCCATTGGAGATATAAAGGCTATCCTGTCACACTCCGTTGGAAAAACCAAAATGGAGGACATATTTTCACTGGCCAAGTACAGAAACCTGGCAACAAAACAATGCTTTGAAGACATACCTTTCAACGCCTACCGAAACAAAATCTGGGATGCCATTCGTGAAGAATTCCCAACTGACATGGATCCAAGTCAACTGGATTCACTTGAACTGAAACCTGACACCCCTGCCATTGAATACATCACCAATTTTCAAAAGAAATGGCTAGAAGAAACGGGTACTGCTTGGAACTCCTCCAACCAGTGTCTGTTTAAGATGATGCTGAGAAAGAGCTTGCCCAAGGAAGTGCAAGATGCACTTGATGAGGTCGTGGGTCTAAATAATATGGATTGGAACATGTTTAAAGATCACATCGTCCATCATGCGGAGCGATACAAGAAAAAGAAGGCTCAGAATAAAGAAGAGTTGGAGAAAATAGCCTTGCAGCTACAAAGAGCACAGCTGACAGAGTTGAAAAAGAAAGATAAGAAACTAGCTGACCTCATGGCAGTGGTGGCCTCTGATAAACCCAAAGCACCAAGTGCGACTGACCAGATTTTGCCTGTACTGACCACGCAAGCACCTGTACAACAACCAATGCAAAACCCACAGGGGATGCAGCCACAACAAGTTGTTCCTGCACCGCAGACGTTTCCTGCACCTACAACTCCAATGATGCCGATCAATGCAATGCCACAAAACCAAAGCATGCAGCCCAATGCTGTCCCGATTGCCAACCCCAATCTTAACCCACTCCAACAACCTGTGCCACCTGTTAATGTTTATGTTAACACAGGATCGGGAAACAGGGGAGGACTCAGAGGAAGAGGAAGAGGTAGAGGCCGTGGGATGCCAAGGCCTAATAACAACCCATTCCGCATGCCTAATGCGCAGACCCTGGATCAATTAGACACATTTGACATTTCAGGCCAAAAATTCCAACAAGGTCAAGGATACCAGCAAGGTCAAACCTACCTACAAGGCCAAGGCTATCGACAGGCTGGAGCTTCTCCTGTTTGTTACACATGTCACCAACCTGGCCATTACTCAAGAAACTGTCCGAATGCTGGATGGTTCTGAAGATGCCCGGAAAGCCTTGAGGGGGAGAATATTCAATTGGCAGTATCAAATTCATCTAGCAGTGACCCAAAAGTACAGGTTAAAATTAATGGTGAGAAAAACATATTGTTCTTAATTGATACAGGAGCCACCCACTCCGTAATTGGTCCAGAAGGAGTAAATCTTCCCCTGTCCTCTCATCAACTAAGGGCACAAGGCTTTTCAGGGAAAACACAAACATTAAGATTTACAGAACCTGTACACTTAACCATAAATGAGCAAACTGTGGTAGCTCCCCTATTATATTCAGAAGCATGCCCAGCTAATCTCCTAGGTAGAGATATACTATGTAAATTGAGGGCAGATATCAGATGTTCACCCACTGGATTGTGTATAGACTTCCCAACCCCAGTATACCAAATGTACATAAAAGCAAAAGAGGGAAGACCTATCAAAGACTTGCCAACAGTTTATTGGCTAAGGCTAGTAGATAGCCTACTCGACAGGCTCTACCACAAGTGGGAGCCTTGGATCGAGAGCCATAGACCTGACATGAAAAAGGTGTCAGATGATCTGCACTGTACTCTTTTGTACGATCATGATAACTCACAGACTGAATATGATGCATGTTGGCAACAGTGCCTACAGGGCAAATCAATCACATTAAGGACAGGAGATATGATCATAGGTCCCCAAGGAGTCGCTGTAGAAGCTATTCTGGATGACAACTTGTTACAATGGTACAAGGTTGAGAATTCTGTACCACATGTGTCTCTTATGGTTGCTAAATACAATCAACCAATGGACTTAGGTCCGATGGTGTTGGCTAGCAAAAAGATGACATGGATTGAAACAGATGATCAGTGTGTTTTCGAATCGGCTGATCGAACATACTATAAAATAACCACCAAGTCTGTTAATAGAACAATAGCTGAAAAGGTTGCTGTGGATAGATTAGCACCATATATTCAAGCTAAACTAACCCAGGAGCAGGAAGAACTGTTAAAGGCGGTACCTGAGCAATTGTGGACCAAACACCACACTGATGTAGGCTTTATTAGATCTGTAGAGCCAGTCCAAGTGACTCTAAAGCCAAACGCCAGATTACCTTACCAAAGACAATACCCACTGAGTAAGGCTGCGTTTGAGGGTATTAAGCCAACAATTGAGGGCTTGTTACAGGCAGGAGTCCTAGTACAAACAACCAGTCGATGCAATACTCCAATTTACCCTGTGAAAAAACCCAACTCTGATAAATGGCGCTTAGTACATGACTTGAGAGCTGTAAATGCTGTTGTGGAAGGCGAAACTCCTGTAGTGCCTGACCCACACACCCTACTCTCAAATATCCCTTTTGATGCTACGTTTTATAGTGTCATTGACCTCTGCTCTGCATTTTTCAGCATTCCACTCGATGAGCAATCCAGATTTTTGTTCGCATTTACATATGGAGGCAAACAATACACGTACACCCGCATGCCACAAGGCTTTAGTGAAAGCCCCAGCATATTTAACAAAACAGTAGCACAAGACCTAGGTGACATCGAAATCAACAGTACATTGATTATGTATTTTGACGATCTGCTAATTGCTTCCAAAACTAAACAGGAATGTGAACAAGATACAATAACAGTCTTAACCAAATTGGCAGAGAAAGGCCACAAGGTTAGCAAGGCCAAGTTGCAATTTTGTGCTGAAGAAGTAGACTACCTTGGCAGACGCTTAAAAGGAAACAAGCGCACAATTATGCCAGCACACATTAAAACCATCCAATCTGCTCCTAAACCAATTACTGTTGGCCAAATGCTCACATTTTTAGGAATGGCTGGGTACAGTCGCCAATGGATTTGTGACTTTGCACTTAAAGCCGCCCCCCTCAGGAGATTGGTAAAAGCAGCCGGACAGAGAAACCTTAAAGGAATCTTGGTTTGGGATGAGGAAGCTGAACAAGTTTTTATGCAGATCAAGCGTGATCTGTGCAGTGCTCCTGCACTGGCCAACCCAGATTACTCAAAACCTTTTGAACTCTTTGTGTCTGTAAAGAAGGGGTTCGTTAATGCTGTCTTAAGACAACTGTCAAACCCCATACAGGGCTACACTCAAGCGAACATCATAGCCTACTTTAGTACACAGCTTGACAAAATTGAACAAGGCATGCCGCCTTGCTACCAAGGTTTGGCAGCAGCAGCATATGCCTTTGAAAAGGCTACTACAATCACCATGGGATACCCAGTTACCATGTACACCAACCATTGCCTACATACCTTGTTAACATCTAATTCTTTCGTGCTGACAAATGCCAGACGCACAGGCTACGACGTTATCCTGTCTGCACCTGAACTAACCATTAAACGATGCAACAAAATTAATCCAGCTGACAAGATACCACTCCCAACGGAGGGAACTCCACATGACTGCGAACAACACACTTCAGATTTCTTGAAGCCTAGGCATGACTTAGCAAGTGAGCCCTTGACGTACAATGACTTGATTCTATTTGTTGATGGTTCCTGCTTTAGGGGACCAGATGGCAACCTAGCTGGCTTTGCCGTAGTAAATTACGATCAGGCCACTAATCAATTTGTGACTCTTTTTAAAGCTAGTGTACCACAACCATGCTCAGCCCAATTGGCAGAGCTCAAAGCTTTGACAACTGCTTGTCAATTAGCTAAAGATAAACAAGCGACTGTGATGACCGATTCGGCGTACGCCCACGGGGTGGCGCAAGTGTACGGATCTATCTGGGCCCAGCGCGGGTTCGTACGAGCTGACGGTACCGAAATTGCACACGGACAGGCCATTTCAGACCTCTTAGAAGCTATCTTGCTTCCTGACAGACTTGCCATTGTTAAATGTGCTGCTCATAGACATGACGATTCTCTGATTACCCAGGGCAACAATATGGCTGACCAGGAGGCTAAAGATGCTGCTACCGCAACATTGCAGTGCCCTGCCCATTCCCCAGACAGACTCCAATTGGCTGAGGAACACCTGACTGAGCTTACACCAGACTTAACTAGCTTAAGTGAGTGCCAAGAGAATGCAAGTATCTATGAGAGAAATGTTTGGATTAAAAGAAGAGCTAAACCAGAAAATGGTGTCTGGTACGGCCCAAATGGCCTGCCAGTAGCTCCCATATCCTTATTAAATATCCTGATTGCTGATGCACATGGCATATCTCATGTCCACCGGAAAGAAATCATTAAACAAATTAAGGCTGAATGGTGGACCCCATATTTGGTTCTCACTGTAGACCAATTCCTTAACCATTGTGCTGTCTGTATACAGTACAATTTCAGGAAATCTTTGACTGCTCCATTAGGACACATCCCTGTTCCTGATGGCCCCTTCAGACACTTGGTAATGGATTACCTAGATATGGGAAAACCCGTTAGAGCATTCCGCTACATTATAGTAGTCACCGACAGATTCAGTAGATGGACTGAAGCTCAGGCAACTCAAAAAGAAACAGCCACTGCAGCTGCTAGATTCCTGATTCGAGAGGTGATTCCTAGATTCGGAGTACCGGATACAATTAGTTCAGATAACGGTTCGCATTTTGCCAACAAAGTTATCGCAGCCATAGCCAGATCACTTGGCATCAAACGTAGGCTTGGCTGTGTCTACAGACCACAGAGCCAAGGCATTGTTGAAAGGCAGAATGGAGTCTTAAAAGCAAAAATTGCTAAGATCATTGCGCACAGTGAAGGAAAAATCAATTGGCTAGATGCCCTACCGCTAGCTTTGATGAGCATGAGAATGACCACAAATAGAGTGACCAACCTAACACCACATGAGATGGTGACAGGCAGACCAATGCCAGTCACGTACCTTAGAGCACCATATCAAGGCCCTAGTCTTGAACAGCTCCAAGCTGAACTTCATGATTATGTCACATGCCTTACCAAAATTCACAGAGACTTATTTGCCCAAGCAAAAGGAGCTAGTGTTAACAGATCTGCTGAGATTGACAGCTCGCTGACTGAACTGCTCCCTGGAGATTATGTATATGTCAGAGTACACAAAAGGCAGTGGGATCAACCCAGGCGAGAAGGCCCTTATAAGGTAGTTTTGGCCACACCCACTGCTGTAAAAGTGGAGGGAAAGACTGTTTGGTTCCATCTGAACCATTGCTCGAGAGCCCCTCCATTTTACCGACCCCCACAACAATCTGATGTGCAACCACCACAGCAAACTGATGAGCGACCTGCTGAACAAACACAAGGTGACCCTGCTCCTGTCTCACCTAGGGCAGGACCAAGTGGATACCAAATCCTGACTCGACAACGTGCACGTCTAACTCCTCCTGACCCTGGCTCAGAATCTGATTAAAGCCACATCACTGCCAACTTTAAACATCAGATACCCTGCAACTGACATCATTCGAGGAAGAAATGCCTCCATGGCATCCTTTTAGGCATCCTGGTCTTTGCGGACTAAAAGGTACCACCCTTATCTTCATCATCATCTCTTGCATCATTGTTTTTACTATTCTTTTCACGGAACAATCTGCACCTACACCTTCCACGGAATTTGAACTTTGTGCTAACTGTTCCATTGAACCAAATACTACTGGACAGTACTGATTAAGTACTTGGACCTTTTTCTTGTTTTCTTTCGTATATTTGTTGTGTACACTAACTTTCATTGTGTGATTTGTGTATGCTTTTAACCGAATTCCACCTGATGAACCCCTGTCCAGCTTTTCATATTCCGACTCTCCCCTATCCATTACCTGTCTTTTCCTTTTTCAAAGACCTGCCTTTATATTTGATCAAAGCAGACATCTCTGTAGCGCACACATTCATAGCGCAATCCTCTAACCATTCCGGACCAAATGGTATGGTAGATACTGGTTTGGAAACATACACTGCTTTTATCCCTTTTCTGGAATCAACCCTATTGATTAACCCTGAACACCTTTTAGTTGCTGAAATAATTAGACCAAACTTTACTACCGCCATTGTCTGGTATTTTGCCACTCCAGGTGATAGCACATCTTTAAGCCGCAGACAATACTTTCGATCATTCGCAACAAGCAAGTCCTCACTACTAGAGTACTGTTGTCATTGGATTGCGTCCTAACTATGCTACTCACACAAATCCAGACTAAGAGTCTTGACCTTTGGAGGTCCCATAAAGACCACTTTTTACTTGGGTTGACAGTAATAATGGCAGCCTTTATCACCTCTGCCTTAGGTGCTCTACTCATAGCTATGCTATGTAACACTTACCAAACTACGATTCCCATCCAAAAGGTTGACGATTCTACTCGAACTATCTTTAAACGCTCACTTGACACCAACAAATACAGACGTTCCATTGTCCATCAGACTTGGTCTGAATTGGGCAATCGCACGTGTGAACGATACTGTCCCTATGTCGACCCAACAGTTTGTATGTCCACTTCCAACCTGTCCCCATCCTTTTCTTACGCGAATATTTACTTCGAATGGACACAATATCGCCAATCCGACTACAAAACAATTAAAAAACGCTGTTTGGCATCACCTGCCAATATCTGTGACCAACCTGCTAACTGTTTCAATTCTGCGCGCCTTAGAAGACGCCCATCTAAGCCTTTGCATTGCAGCCTAGCTTTATTAATGTCATACTTCCTGACTACTACTCCCTCCATGCACAACAGATACACCTACTTCCAAGTTGAATATCGGTCTATGACCTCAGTAGCATTCCTAATTGACACCAAAGGTAAATTTTCCCTAAAGGCTTATCCAATTGGCTCTAACTGCTCACATCAGGCTCAATATACTTTAAATGCCTTCTGCGAGCCTCTAATCTGCTACGAACAAGCCCGCCTGAACAGGACTCCACGAGCTGTGGTACATTCCTGGGAGGCACAGAGATTGTTTACATTTGATTCCTTAGACCCTAATGACTTACCTGATCCAGATAATGACCCTGGTGTTGTGATTTCCCAATATGCTGATCAGAATATGTTCTATCAATATTTGACCTACACAGCCCAATCAGTTGCTTCAACTGACTGCTTTGCTTGTCACAATGGTAACAGTGTCCCAACTATCACCCCAATAGATGGTTTAGATATTGTCACTAACACAACTGTTCCCTCTCCTCTGCAATGCTTGATGTCTTCATTGACCATTCCCAACCAACATTCCGCCATTGATCCAAGATGTACTGATGTTGATGGTCCAATTGTTCCACCACCTCCAGTTATACGTGATACTGGAGCTCAGTATCCATTTTGTTTTTGCAGGGCCAATGCACGACACAACCTTCCTGAACTTGACAACAGGTGTCGTATTAGACTTAATCCTACTGGTACTGATATACTCACAGGATATAGATATCTTAGGGTTAACTTAGCTAACGGTACCCTCCCCCTAGCTGATCTTTTCTGGATATGTCATTCAGACACTAAACTGCTCCAGTCCCTTACTAACTCGTGGACTGGCTGTTGTGCACCTGTCACTTTAACCGGTTCTGTTTCAGTTATGACCTTCGATGATGCTTTACCCAGGCACAAACGTGACCTGTATTCGGACATTTCAGACGTACAGAATGTTCCTGAGCTCAATTACCTAGGCATCCCTGTAAAAATTCCTAAAGAACACTTAGTTATGAGTGATGGTAGCATTGGAGCCACAGGTATATTGTTTGCTGGACTGCAAGCCTATAGAAATGGCCACTGGATTAATTACATTTGGTACAACCAACAGAGATTTCTTAACCACACCATTACTGCTTTAGAGGCTCTTGGTGAGCAATTGGACGCTACTTCAAAAATGACCCTTCAAAATAGATTCGCTATTGATCAAATGAGAGCACCTGATGATGGTGTCTGTGTTTTGATTGGCGACGAATGTTGTTCCTATATTCCCTTACATACTGGTCCTGATGGTAATTTTACTAAGGTAATGTCCAACCTTAGAAACCTGCGTGATGAACATGTTAGAAACACACAAGCTGCACAAGACTCCTGGTTTAACTGGTTATTTTCTGGTCAATGGAAAGCTCTTTTAATGAGATTGGCTATGATGCTTTTATATGTCATCTTGATTTTGATGTTTGTGGCATGTTGTGTTGTACCTTGTTTGAGATTGTTGATTGAACGAACTGTTTCATCTATCTCTGGACAATATGCTGTTTTCCATGCGTCTGTTGACTCATCAGCGGGACTTGAAGTTATTTGTCAAATGGGCCAGGGCATGGCCCCGGACAAATAATGCAACTGCGCCCTCCGGGTCAAGGTGAAGTGCTAGTAACCTCTCCCTTGACCTACACCGTGCCTTTCCACGTGGCGCAAAGTCACAAAAGGCAGAAGACGTCTTCAGCTACCATTTGGTTTTGTGTTTTTATCCCTTTGCCTTTGCATGTTTCTCCATGTAAATGGACTATTTAATCCTACACCCTTGTTTCTCACCTGTCCCAAGGTTCCATAATAATTGGTTGTGTTTATACCTTTACAAGCGTGCCTTTCACTGTCTGGTGAAATGTTTTACAGTTACATATGTGTATTGTGCCTAAGGGGGGACAGGCTTATTTGAATCTTTCTTACCTACTGCTCGTGTTCCCAAATTCCTCTGAAGAGGCGGAGCCCCTTGACTGTGCATTGTCTTGGTAACGCTACACATTCCCATAGGGGACCTATCAGGTAGCTTTTCCAGGCAGCGACCAAACTGACTGGTATTTCCCCATCAGTATAGCACCTTGGCTCTAGGGGGGTTTGCCATCCTTGCCTTTGTGCTGGGGTGGTATGCCTTAACCCTTGGATCTTGAGGTAGGCGACTGAATGTGGGGCCTTGTCGGGTTGCTTTGCCAGGTGCCATGGTTGACGTGCCTTTCTATGCTCAATTATTCGCCAGTTACCAGCGAGGAGACAAGGGGAATGTGGGGTTGTTTAATCAGATAATTATGTCACTTTTGACAAAAGCATTTCAATACTTGAGATGCGTAATTCGGACCTGTTTGACCCTCCTTGTGGACAATATATTAATATGGAACTTAACTATGTATTCGACATATCTATCATATGTAATCCAATCATGCTATCTATTATGTAATCCATTTAAGAGTGTGCATTTTCATACCTTTTGTAGTAGTTACACCACCTGTATTCATTTGTCTTGGTGTCATGTAGCAGAACATATAACCATGTATTTCTTACTATTCTGTCATGTTTACTCACCTATATGCAAAAGATTGTGCTAAATTAATGTGGTTTAAAATGGACTTGGGACTTAAACTATTTACGAGCACGTAACTCACATATATAATAAAATAACTTTAACTACACTAAAAATCTTTATGCTCTGGAAACTAGCCTGAGATACCAAATTATCTCATCATTGTTCCGTGGGACTAAATCCCACGGAAGGGGGGAATGTGGGGCCTAATTTAGGATATTGAAGAGCAAATGTGTACATTTCATATACTAAAGCACACTTGGCCTCATATGAGCAAGTTCATTAAGTTCGCTCATCCTCTGTTTGCTCTCTCCCGTAACAGGTCTAGGCCTGTACCTAATATATCTCAAAGAGAGACAGCTGTTATAAGATAACAGGACATAATTGGCTAGCTCCCCGGAAAATGCTATATGATGACTGGGGAGCTTATCTCTAAACTCATTAGGTAGAGGCCAGCATATCTCTAAATTCATTAGATAGACCAGATGGCCACATAGACTCCCACTCCATGGGAACATCAAACAAAGTGAAGGTCAACATTTTTAAAAAAACTATACCATGTTGACTTGGTCACAATTAAATTCAATTATGGGACTGATGGCATAATGCCCATAACCTTGACCGGGAAAAAAACCCTCCTGTTTGGGAACAATTATGTTCAACCGATATATGGTTATATAACGGTAAAAGGCGGAGCCTAAAGCCCCCACCTTTGGTTTGCCCAAATACTGTATAAAAGAGCATGTAATCCTTTGTCTCATCAGAAGACTGGATCCTTCTGATTAAAACTGGCTGACTTCAAGACAATAAAGAACATCTTAAAGAACTTCGAAGACCTCCATCTTCTCCTTTCTTTAACTTAAGGCACTCGTCTGTTGATTATTTTATTTCCTTTGAATTTAACGCTGTGTAGTGATGCATGACTAGATAACTTTTAAAGAGTCTATTTTAAGCTAGCCCAAGGCTTCCCTTTAAGGGAGGCCAAGAGTCGTCAGATTACGAACGGCACTCTCTACTTATCTACTTCTCACTCTCTCTTTTGCTCTCTACTTCTCTACTTCTCACTCTCTCTTTTGCTCTCTGCTTCTCTATTTCTCACTTTCTCTTTTGCTCTCTACTTCTCACACTCTCTTTTGCTCTCTACTTCTCTATTTCTCACTCTCTTTTGCTTTCTACTTCTCTATTTCTCACTCTCTCTTTTGCTCTCTACTTCTCGCTCTCTCTTTTGCTCTCTACTTCTCACTCTCTCTTTTGCTCTCTACTTTTCTATTTCTCACTCTCTCTTTCTCACTCTCTCTCTACGTCTCTATTTCTCACTCTCTCTTTTGCTCTCTACTTCTCTATTTCTCACTCTCTTTTGCTCTCTACTTCTCTATTTCTCACTCTTTCTTTCTCACTCTCTCTTTACGTCTCTATTTCTCACACTCTCTTTCTCACTCTCTCTACTTCTCTATTTCTCACTCTCTCTTTTGCTCTCTACTTCTCTATTTCTCACTCTCTCTACGTCTGTATTTCTCACTCTCTCTTTTGCTCTCTACTTCTCTATTTCTCACTCTCTTTTGCTCTCTACTTATCTCTTTCTCACGCTCTGTCTCTATATCTTTTTCTCTCTACTTCTCTATTTCTCACTCTCTCTTTTGCTCTTTACATTTCTTTATTTCTCACTCTCTCTTTCTCTCTTTCTCACTCTCTCTCTACTTCTCTATTTCTCACTCTCTTTTGCTCTCTACTTCTCTATTTCTCACTCTCTTTCTCACTCTACTTCTGAATTTCTCACTCTCTTTCTCACTCTCTCTCTACGTCTCTATTTCTCACTCTCTCTTTTACTCTCTACTTCTCTATTTCTCACTCTTTCTTTCTCTCTTTCTCACTCTCTCTCTCTACGTCTCAATTTCTCTTTCTCGCTACTTTTCTATTTCTCTATTCTCTCTTACTCTTTCTTTATTTCTCGCTCTTCTCTACTTCTCTTTCACTCTACTTTTCTATGTCTTGCTTTCTCTTTCTATCTATCTCTCTACTACTTCCTCTTTCTTTCTCTACTTCTTTATTTCTCGATGTCCCTTTTTCTCTAATTCTCTTTTTCTCGCTCAATATTTCTCTCAACTTGTCACTCTTTTTCTCACATTCTCGCGTGTTCTTTCTCTTTTTCTCGCAATTTTCTCCCTACTTCTTTATTTCTTGCTCTCCCTTTTTCTGTACTTCTACATTTAACACTCTCTTTTTCTCTACTTCAACCATTTTAGAAATGATAGCAACAAACTAGCAACCAGTTATCAACACCTTAGCAACCACCTGGTAAACATTAGCAACTGCCTAGCAACCACTTTAGAAATGATCACAACCGCTCAGCAACCATCTGGAATATGTTAGCAACTGCCTAGCAACCAGTTAGCAACACCTTAGCAACCACCTGGAAAATGTTAGCAACTGCCTAGAAACCACTTAGCAACCACTTTAGAAATGATCACAACTGCCTAGCAACCACTTAGCAACCATGTGGAATACGTTAGCAACTGCCTAGCAACCAGTTAGCAACACCTTAGCAACCACCTGGAAAACGTTAGCAACTGCCTAGCAACTGCTTAGCAACCACTTTAGAAAAATTAGCAACTGCCTAGCAACCAGTTAGGTACACCTTAGCAACCACCTGGAAAACATTAGCAAGTGCCTAGCAACCACTTAGCAACCATGTGGAATACGTTAGCAACTGCCTAGTAACCATTTAGCAACCACCTCTGATACCATAGCAACACCTTAGCAACCGCCTAGCAACCACCTAGCAACACCTTAGCAACCACCCCGGATACCATAGCAACACCTTAGCAACCATCTAGCAACACCTTAGCAACCACCTAGCAACACCTTAGCAACCACCCAGCAACACCTTAGCAACCAACCCAGATACCATAGCAACCGCCTAGCAACACCTTAGCAAGCACCCCGGATACCATAGCAACACTTTAGCAACCACCTAGCAACACCTTAGCAACCACCTAGCAACCACCTAGCAACACCTTAGCAACCACCCAGGATACCATAGCAACCGCTTAGCAACCGCCTAGCAACACCCTAGCAACCACCTAGCAACACCTTGGCAACCACCCTGGATACCATAGCAACACCTTAGCAACCATCTAGCAACACCTTAGCAACCACCTAGCAACACCTTAGGAACCACCCCAGACACCATAGCAACACCTTAGCAACCGCCTAGCAACACCTTAGCAACCACCTTGCAACCACCTAGCAGCACCTTAGCAACCACCCCGGATACCATAGCAATACCTTAGCAACCGCCTAGCAACACCTTAGCAACCACCCTGGATACCATAGCAACACCTTAGCAACCGCCTAGCAACACGTTAGCAACCACCTAGCAACCACCCGGATACCATAGCAACACCTTAGCAACCACCACAGATACCATAGCAACACCTTAGCAACCACCTAGCAACACCTTAGCAACCACCTAGCAACACCTTAGCAACCGCCTAGCAACACCTTAGCAACCACCCCAGATACCATAGCAACACCTTAGCAACCACCTAGCAGCACCTTAGCAACCACCTACCAACACCTTAGCAACCACCCCGGATACCATAGCAACACCTTAGCAACCACCTAGCAACATCTTAGCAACCACCCCGGATACCATAACAACACCTTAGCAACCGCCTAGCAACCACCTAACAACACCTTAGCAACCACCCAGGATACCATAACAACACCTTAGCAACCACCTAGCAACACCTTAGCAACCACCCCGGATACCATAGCAACACCTTAGCAACCACCCCAGATACCATAGCAACACCCTAGCAACCACCTAGCAACACCTTAGCAACCACCCCAGATACCATAGCAACACCTTAGCAACCGCATAGCAACACCTTAGCAACCACCTAGCAACCACCTAGCAACACCTTAGCAACCACCCCGGATACCATAGCAACCGCCTAGCAACCGCCTAGCAACACCCTAGCAACCACCTAGCAACACCTTGGCAACACCCCGGATACCATAGCAACACCTTAGCAACCACCTAGCAACCACCTAGCAACACCTTACCAACCACCCTGGATACCATAGCAACACCTTAGCAACCACCTAGCAACACCTTAGCAACCAACCCGGATACCATATCAACACCTTAGCAACCACTTGGACACCATGTGGAATATGTTAGCAACTGCATAGCAACCAGTTAGCAACCACCTGGAAAATATTAGAAACTGCCTAGCAACCACTTAACAACCATGTGGAATACATTAGCAATTGCCTAGCAACCAGTTAGCAACAGCTTAGCAACCACCTGGAATATGTAAGAATCTGCTTAGCAACCAATTAGCAAACACTAAGCAACGATGTGGAATACATTAGCAACTGCCTAGTAACTACCTAGCAACCACTTAGCAACACTTTAATTTATATAGGTATATATAAAGTAAAGTGTTTATATTACTTTATAAGACAATTATTAGCTTTTCACCATGTTAGCCAAAACTTTTTGGACTTTAACATTTAGCTGAAAGTCAACAGCAAAGCAACCACTCGTCACACGCTTTAGACAGAAATATCTTAGCAACCATTTTAATTTTTTCAACGTTATTAACGTACTTTTCCAAGCCAACTTAAAGTTCGTTATCGAACTTTCCTTTTCTAGTTAAGTTGGCTTGGAAAAGCCAACTTCTTGTTCTTCGTAATTAAGTTGGCTTGGAAAAGCCAACTTATTGTTCTTCGTAATCTTCTTATTATTATTAAGTTGGCTTTGGAAAAGCCAACTTATTGTTCTTCGTAATCTTCTTATTAAGTTGGCTTGGAAAAGCCAACTTATTGTTCTTCGTAATCTTCTTATTATTATTAAGTTGGCTTGGAAAAGCCAACTTATTGTTCTTCGTAATCTTCTTATTAAGTTGGCTTGGAAAAGCCAACTTATTGTTCTTCGTAATCTTCTTATTTTTTTTATTATTATTCTCGCCACGTTTTATAAACAACTACTCCTCCTAGAGCTTTCGAGCTAGAACCACGAAACTTCACACGATGGTAGAACTTATAGCCGCGGGGTGTGCTTGTGCTTTTTGGAGCGATACATCGTACGATTTTCGTAAAAACTTCGTAAACGTACGCCCTTTTTCCCATAGACAATGAACTAGGAGAATTTTGAACGGCCGTGAACGTCACAATATTTAAGATATGAAGCTGAAATTCGGATGACCTATAGAACTTTTTGAGATCTTTCCGAAAATATGCTTTACGAAACGATACGTTGTACGGATTTCGTACAAATGTCGTACGAAGTTTTCCCATAGAAATGAATGGGGGGCCCAGAGTTCCATCTCACACACGAGCAGCTCTGCGCACGGAACCCCTTCTCTCCCCTGCTCCTCCAGTACTGTGAGTGTATGGAGGAGCTGCTGTATGGAGCAGCTATCAGTCAAAAGTTTGGACACCCCGGCACCCCAGCCAGGTTTTAGCAACCACCTATTAACACCTTAGCAACCACTAGGAAAACGTTAGCAACTGCCTAGCAACCACTTAGCAACCACTTTAGAAATTATAGCAACTGCCTAGCAACCAGTTAGCAACACCTTAGCAACCACCTGGAAAACGTTAGCAACTGCCTAGCAACCACTTAGCAACACCTTAGCAACCACCTGGAAAACGTTAGCAACTGCCTAGCAACCACTTAGCAACCACTTTAGAAATGATAGCAACTGCCTAGCAACCAGTTAGCAACACCTTAGCAACCACTAGGAAAACGTTAGCAACTGCCTAGCAACCACTTAGCAACCACTTTAGAAATTATAGCAACTGCCTAGCAACCAGTTAGCAACACCTTAGCAACCACCTGGAAAACGTTAGCAACTGCCTAGCAACCACTTAGCAACACCTTAGCAACCACCTGGAAAACGTTAGCAACTGCCTAGCAACCACTTAGCAACCACTTTAGAAATTATAGCAACTGCCTAGCAACCAGTTAGCAACTGCCTAGCAACCACCTGGAAAACGTTAGCAACTGCCTAGCAACCACTTAGCAACCACCTGGAAAACGTTAGCAACTGCCTACCAACCACTTAGCAACCACCTGGAAAACGTTAGCAACTGCCTAGCAACCACTTAGCAACTGCCTAGCAACCACCTGGAATACGTTAGCAACTGCCTAGCAACCACTTAGCAACCACCTGGAAAACGTTAGCAACTGCCTAGCAACCACTGAGCAACCACCTGGAAAACGTTAGCAACTGCCTAGCAACCACTTAGCAACTGCCTAGCAACCACCTGGAATACGTTAGCAACTGCCTAGCAACCACTTAGCAACCACCTGGAAAACGTTAGCAACTGCCTAGCAACAACTTAGCAACTGCCTAGCAACCACCTGGAAAACGTTAGCAACTGCCTAGCAACCACTTAGCAACCACCTGGAAAACGTTAGCAACTGCCTAGCAACCACTTAGCAACTGCCTAGCAACCACTTGGAAAACGTTAGCAACTGCCTAGCAACCACTTATCAACTGCCTAGCAACCACCTGGAAAACGTTAGCAACTGCCTAGCAACCACTTAGCAACCACCTGGAAAACGTTAGCAACTGCCTAGCAACCACTTAGCAGCTGCCTAGCAACCACCTGGAATATGTTAGCAACTACCTAGCAACCACTTAGCAACCACCTGGAAAATGTTAGCAACTGCCTAGCAACCACTTAGCAACTGCCTAGCAACCACTTGGAAAACGTTAGCAACTGCCTAGCAACCACTTAGCAACTGCCTAGCAACCACCTGGAAAACGTTAGCAACTGCCTTGCAACCACTTAGCAACCACCTGGAAAATGTTAGCAACTGCCTACCAACCACTTAGCAACCACCTGGAAAACGTTAGCAACTGCCTAGCAACCACTTAGCAACTGCCTAGCAACCACCTGGAATACGTTAGCAACTGCCTAGCAACCACTTAGCAACCACCTGGAAAACGTTAGCAACTGCCTAGCAACCATTTAGCAACTGCCTAGCAACCACCTGGAATATGTTAGCAACTGCCTAGCAACCACTTAGCAACCACCTGGAAAACGTTAGCAACTGCCTAGCAACCACTTAGCAACTGCCTAGCAACCACTTGGAAAACGTTAGCAACTGCCTAGCAACCACTTAGCAACTGCCTAGCAACCACCTGGAATATGTTAGCAACTGCCTAGCAACCACTTAGCAACCACTTGGAAAACATTAGCAACTGCCTAGGAACCACTTAGCAACCACCTGGAAAACGTTAGCAACTGCCTAGCAACCACTTAGCAACTGCCTAGCAACCAGTTAGCTACATTTTAGCCACCACCTGGAAAACGTAAGCAACTGTTTAGCAACCGCCTTGCAACCACTTAGCAACCATGTGTAATACATTAGCAAATAACTAGCAACCGCTTAGCAACAGCTTAGCAACCACCTGTAAGACGTTAGCAACTGCCTAGCAACCACTTTCAAGATTTTAGCATTTATCCAAATGTTTTTAGATTTCAGGGTTTAACCAAACATTTTTAGTTTTCAGCGTTTAACCAAACATTTTTAGATTTCAACGTTTAACCAAACATTTTTAGATTTCCGTGTTTTTGGCATTTAGCGTTTAGCAACCATTTTAACTTTTTAACGTTATTAGCGTTCTTTTCCAAGCCAACTTAAAGTTCGTTCACGAACTTTACCTTTTCTAGTTAAGTTGGCTTGGAAAAGCCAACTTACTGTTCTTCGTAATCTTCTTATTAAGTTGGCTTGGAAAAGCCAACTTACTGTTCTTCGTAATCTTCTTATTATTATTAAGTTGGCTTGGAAAAGCCAACTTACTGTTCTTCGTAATCTTCTTATTAAGTTGGCTTGGAAAAGCCAACTTACTGTTCTTCGTAATCTTCTTCTTATTATTAAGTTGGCTTGGAAAAGCCAACTTATTGTTCTTCGTAATCTTCTTATTCCATTTTATTATTAAGTTGGCTTGGAAAAGCCAACTTATTGTTCTTCGTAATCTTCTTATTTTTATTATTATTATTATTATTATTATTCTCGCCACGTTTTATAAACAACTACTCCTCCTAGAGCTTTCGAGCTAGAACCACGAAACTTCACACGATGGTAGAAGTTATAGCCGCGGGGTGTGCTTGTGCTTTTTGGAGCGATACATCGTACGATTTTCGTAAAAACTTCGTAAACGTACGCCCTTTTTTCCATAGACAATGAACTAGAAGAATTTTGAATGGCTGTGAGCGTCACAATTTTTGAGATACGAAGACGAAATTCGGATGGTCTATAGAACTTAGTGAGTTCTTTCCGAAAATATGCTTTACGAAACGATATGTCGTACGGATTTTGTACAAATGTCGTACGAAGTTGCCCCATAGAAATGAATGGGGGGCCCAGAGTTCCATCTCGCACACAAGCAGCTCTGCGCACGGAACCCCTTCTCTCCCCTGCTCCTCCAGTACTGTGAGTGTATGGAGGAGCTGCTGTATGAAGCAGCTATCAGTCAAAAGTTTGGACACCCCGGCACCCCAGTCAGGGCTTTGCAACCACCTATTAACTGCTTAGCAACCACCTTAGCAACCACCTGGAAAACTTTAGCAACTGCCTAGCAACCACTTAGCAACCACTTTAGAAATGATGGCAACTGCCTTGCAACACCTTAGCAACCACCTGGAAAATATTAGCAACTGCCTAGCAACCACGTAGCAACCATGTGGAATAAATTAGCAACTGCCTAGCAACCAGTTAGCAACCACCTGGAAAACGTTAGCAACTGCCTAGCAACTGCTTAGCAACCACTTTAGAAATGACAGCAACTGTCTAGCAACCACTTAGCAACCATGTGGAATATGTTGGCAACTGCCTAGCAACTACCTTAAATTGATAGCAACTGCCTAGCAACCAGTTAGCTGCTGCCTTAGCAACTGCCTTAGCAACCACCCGGAAAACGTTAGCAACTGCCTAGCAACCCCTTAGCAACAACTTTAGAAATGATAGCAACTGTCTAGCAACCACTTAGCAACCATGTGGAATACGTTAGCAACTGCCTAGCAACTACTTTAAAAATAATAGCAGCTGCCTAGCAACCAGTTAGCTACACCTTAGCAACCACCTGGAAAATGTTAGCAACTGCCTAGCAACCATTTAGCAACCCCTTTAGAAATGATTGCAACTGCCTAGCAACCAGTTAGCAACACCTTAGCAACCACCTGGAAAACGTTAGCAACTGCCTAGCAACCACTTAGCAACTACTTAGCAACCATGTGGAATACGTTAGCAACTGCCTAGCAACCAGTTAGCTACACCTTAGCAACCACCTGGAAAAGGTTAGCAACTGCCTAGCAACCGCTTAGCAACCACTTTAGAAATGATAGCAAACTGTCTAGCAACCACTTAGCAACTATGTGGAATGTGTTGGCAACTGCCTAGCAACTACTTTAAAAATGATAGCAACTGCCTAGCAACCAGTTAGCTACACCTTAGCAATCACTTGGAAAACGTTAGCAACTGCCTAGCAACCACTTAGCAACCACTTTAGAAATGATAGCAACTGCCTAGCAACCAGTTAGCTACACCTTAGCAACCACTTGGAAAACGTTAGCAACTGCCTAGCAACCACTTAGCAACCACTTTAGAAATGATAGCAACTGCCTAGCAACCACTTAGCAACAACTTAGCAACCACTAGGAAAACGTTAGCAACTGCCTAGCAACCACTTAGCAACACCTTAGCAACCACTAGGAAAACGTTAGTAACTGCCTTGCAACCACTTAGCAACCACTTTATTAATGATAGCAACTGCCTAGCAACCACTTAGCAACACCTTAGCAACCACTAGGGAAACGTTAGAAACTGCCTAGCAACCACTTTAGAAATTATAGCAACTGCCTAGCAACCACTTAACAACATCTTAGCATCCACCTGGAAAATGTTAGCAACTGCCTAGCAACCACTTAGCAACACCTTGGCAACCACTAGGAAAACGTTAGTAACTGCCTTGCAACCACTTAGCAACCACTTTAGTAATGATAGCAACTGCCTAGCAACCACTTAGCAACACCTTAGCAACCACTAGGAAAACGTTAGCAACTGCTTAGCAACCACATTAGTAATGATAGCAACTGCCTAGCAACCACTTAGCAACACCTTAGCAACCACTAGGGAAACGTTAGAAACTGCCTAGCAACCACTTTAGAAATTATAGCAACTGCCTAGCAACCACTTAACAACATCTTAGCAACCACCTGGAAAATGTTAGCAACTGCCTAGCAACCACTTAGCAACCATGTGGAATATGTTAGCAACTGCCTAACAACTGCTTAGCAACCACTTTAGAACCGATAGCAACTGCCTAGCAACCACTTAGCAAAACCTTAGCAACCACTAGGAAAACGTTAGCAACTGCCTAGCAACCACTTAGAAACCACTTTAGTAATGATAGCAACTGCCTAGCAACCACTTAGCAACACCTTAGCAACCACTAGGAAAACGTTAGCAACTGCCTAGCAACCACTTTAGAAATTATAGCAACTGCCTAGCAACCACTTAACAACATCTTATCAGCCACCTGTAAAATGTTAGCAACCATGTGGAATATGTTAGCAACTGCCTAGCAACTGCTTAGCAACCACTTTAGAAATGATAGCAACTGCCTAGCAACCAGTTAGCTATACTTTAGCCACCACTTGGAAAACGTTAGCAACTGCTTAGCAACAGTGTGGAATACGTTAGCAACTGCCTAGCAACTGCTTAGCAACCACTGTAGAAATGATAGCAACTGCCTAGCAACCACTTAGCAACACCTTAGCAACCACCAGGAAAATGTTAGCAACTGCCTAGCAACCACTTAGCAACACCTTGGCAACCACTAGGAAAACGTTAGTAACTGCCTTGCAACCACTTAGCAACCACTTTAGTAATGATAGCAACTGCCTAGCAACCACTTAGCAACACCTTAGCAACCACTAGGAAAACGTTAGCAACTGCTTAGCAACCACATTAGTAATGATAGCAACTGCCTAGCAACCACTTAGCAACACCTTAGCAACCACTAGGGAAACGTTAGAAACTGCCTAGCAACCACTTTAGAAATTATAGCAACTGCCTAGCAACCACTTAACAACATCTTAGCAACCACCTGGAAAATGTTAGCAACTGCCTAGCAACCACTTAGCAACCATGTGGAATATGTTAGCAACTGCCTAGCAACTGCTTAGCAACCACTTTAGAACCGATAGCAACTGCCTAGCAACCACTTAGCAACACCTTAGCAACCACTAGGAAAACGTTAGCAACTGCCTAGCAACCACTTAGAAACCACTTTAGTAATGATAGCAACTGCCTAGCAACCACTTAGCAACACCTTAGCAACCACTAGGAAAACGTTAGCAACTGCCTAGCAACCACTTTAGAAATTATAGCAACTGCCTAGCAACCACTTAACAACATCTTATCAGCCACCTGGAAAATGTTAGCAACCATGTGGAATATGTTAGCAACTGCCTAGCAACTGCTTAGCAACCACTTTAGAAATGATAGCAACTGCCTAGCAACCAGTTAGCTATACTTTAGCCACCACTTGGAAAACGTTAGCAACTGCTTAGCAACAGTGTGGAATACGTTAGCAACTGCCTAGCAACTGCTTAGCAACCACTTTAGAAATGATAGCAACTGCCTAGCAACCACTTAGCAACACCTTAGCAACCACCAGGAAAATGTTAGCAACTGCCTAGCAACCACTTAGCAACACCTTGGCAACCACTAGGAAAACGTTAGTAACTGCCTTGCAACCACTTAGCAACCACTTTAGTAATGATAGCAAATGCCTAGCAACCACTTAGCAACACCTTAGCAACCACCTGGAAAACGTTAGCAACTGCCTAGCAAACGCTTAGCAACCACTTTAGTAATGATCACAACTACCTAGCAACCACTTAGCAACCATTTTAACTTTTCAACGTTATTAGCGTACTTTTCCAAGCCAACTTAAAGTTCGTTCACGAACTTTGCCTTTTCTAGTTAAGTTGGCTTGGAAAAGCCAACTTATTGTTCTTCGTAATCTTCTTATTCTACTTATTATTATTATTATTATTATTCTCTTCGCAAAATTTAATCACTATCTCCTCCTAGGGCTTTTAACGTAGAAACTCGAAACTTTACAGGATCGTCGGACCTATGCCCGATTAGGTTGCTTGTGCTTTTTGAAGCGATATATCGTACGGTTTTCGTAAAAACTTCGTAAACGTACGCTTTTTTTTCCCATAGGAATGAATGGGGGAGAATTTTGAACGGCCGTGAACGTCACAATTTTTGAGATATGAAGACGAAAATCGGACGGTCTATAGAACTTATGGAGTTCTTTCAGAAAATTTCAACGTTTTAACGATTCGACGTACGGTTTTCGTACAATTGTCGTACGAAGTTTCCCCATAGGAATGAATGGGGGGCCCAGTGCTGGATCTCGCTCACCAGCAGCTCTGCGCACGGAACCCTTTCTCTCCCCTGCTCCTCCAGTACTGTGTGTTTATGGAGGAACTGCTGTATAAAGCAGCTATCAGTCAAAAGTTTGGACACCCCAGCACCCCAGCCAGGGCTTAGCAACCACTTATCAACACCTTAGCAACCACCTTAGCAACCACCTGGAAAACGTTAGCAACTGCCTAGCAACCACTTAGCAACTGCCTAGCAACCACTTGGAAAACGTTAGCAACTGCCTAGCAACCACTTAGCAACTGCCTAGCAACCACCTGGAATACGTTAGCAACTGCCTAGCAACCACTTAGCAACCACCTGGAAAACGTTAGCAACTGCCTAGCAACCACTGAGCAACCACCTGGAAAACGTTAGCAACTGCCTAGCAACCACTTAGCAACTGCCTAGCAACCACCTGGAATACGTTAGCAACTGCCTAGCAACCACTTAGCAACCACCTGGAAAACGTTAGCAACTGCCTAGCAACAACTTAGCAACTGCCTAGCAACCACCTGGAAAATGTTAGCAACTGCCTAGCAACCACTTAGCAACCACCTGGAAAACGTTAGCAACTGCCTAGCAACCACTTAGCAACTGCCTAGCAACCACTTGGAAAACGTTAGCAACTGCCTAGCAACCACTT
This sequence comes from Astyanax mexicanus, assembly GCF_023375975.1. NCBI lineage: Eukaryota > Metazoa > Chordata > Actinopteri > Characiformes > Acestrorhamphidae > Astyanax > Astyanax mexicanus. The sequence goes on along the minus strand of NC_064409.1, from coordinate 29,222,635 downwards.
AGCAACTGCCTAGCAACCACCTGGAAAACGTTAGCAACTGCCTAGCAACCACTTAGCAACCACCTGGAAAACGTTAGCAACTGCCTAGCAACCACTTGGAAAACGTTAGCAACTGCCTAGCAACCACTTAGCAACTGCCTAGCAACCACCTGGAATACGTTAGCAACTGCCTAGCAACCACTTAGCAACCACCTGGAAAACGTTAGCAACTGCCTAGCAACCACTGAGCAACCACCTGGAAAACGTTAGCAACTGCCTAGCAACCACTTAGCAACTGCCTAGCAACCACCTGGAATACGTTAGCAACTGCCTACAAACCACTTAGCAACCACCTGGAAAACGTTAGCAACTGCCTAGCAACAACTTAGCAACTGCCTAGCAACCACCTGGAAAACGTTAGCAACTGCCTAGCAACCACTTAGCAACCACCTGGAAAACGTTAGCAACTGCCTAGCAACCACTTAGCAACTGCCTAGCAACCACTTGGAAAACGTTAGCAACTGCCTAGCAACCACTTAACAACTGCCTAGCAACCACTTGGAAAACGTTAGCAACTGCCTAGCAACCACTTAGCAACTGCCTAGCAACCACCTGGAAAACGTTAGCAACTGCCTAGCAACCACTTAGCAACCACCTGGAAAACGTTAGCAACTGCCTAGCAACCACTTAGCAGCTGCCTAGCAACCACCTGGAATATGTTAGCAACTACCTAGCAACCACTTAGCAACCACCTGGAAAATGTTAGCAACTGCCTAGCAACCACTTAGCAACTGCCTAGCAACCACTTGGAAAACGTTAGCAACTGCCTAGCAACCACTTAGCAACTGCCTAGCAACCACCTGGAAAACGTTAGCAACTGCCTAGCATCCACTTAGCAACCACCTGGAAAACGTTAGCAACTGCCTACCAACCACTTAGCAACCACCTGGAAAACGTTAGCAACTGCCTAGCAACCACTTAGCAACTGCCTAGCAACCACCTGGAATACGTTAGCAACTGCCTAGCAACCACTTAGCAACCACCTGGAAAACGTTAGCAACTGCCTAGCAACCACTTAGCAACTGCCTAGCAACCACCTGGAATATGTTAGCAACTGCCTAGCAACCACTTAGCAACCACCTGGAAAACGTTAGCAACTGCCTAGCAACCACTAAGCAACTGCCTAGCAACCACTTGGAAAACGTTAGCAACTGCCTAGCAACCACTTAGCAACTGCCTAGCAACCACCTGGAAAACGTTAGCAACTGCCTAGCAACCACTTAGCAACCACCTGGAAAACATTAGCAACTGCCTAGGAACCACTTAGCAACCACCTGGAAAACGTTAGCAACTGCCTAGCAACCACTTAGCAACTGCCTAGCAACCAGTTAGCTACATTTTATCCACCACCTGGAAAACGTAAGCAACTGTTTAGCAACCGCCTTGCAACCACTTAGCAACCATGTGTAATACATTAGCAAATAACTAGCAACCGCTTAGCAACCACCTGTAAGACGTTAGCAACTGCCTAGCAACCACTTTCAAGATTTTAGCATTTATCCAAATGTTTTTAGATTTCAGGGTTTAACCAAACATTTTTAGTTTTCAGAGTTTAACCAAACATTTTTAGTTTTCAACGTTTAACCAAACATTTTTAGATTTCTGTGTTTTTGGCATTTAGCGTTTAGCAACCATTTTAACTTTTTAACGTTATTAGCGTTCTTTTCCAAGCCAACTTAAAGTTCGTTCACGAACTTTACCTTTTCTAGTTAAGTTGGCTTGGAAAAGCCAACTTATTGTTCTTCGTAATCTTCTTATTTTTTTTATTATTATTATTATTATTAAGTTGGCTTGGAAAAGCCAACTTATTGTTCTTCGTAATCTTCTTATTTTTTTTATTATTATTAAGTTGGCTTGGAAAAGCCAACTTATTGTTCTTCGTAATCTTCTTATTTTTATTATTATTATTATTATTATTATTCTCGCCACGTTTTATAAACAACTACTCCTCCTAGAGCTTTCGAGCTAGAACCACGAAACTTCACACGATGGTAGAACTTATAGCCGCGGGGTGTGCTTGTGCTTTTTGGAGCGATACATCGTACGATTTTCGTAAAAACTTCGTAAACGTACGCCCTTTTTTCCATAGACAATGAACTAGAAGAATTTTGAATGGCTGTGAGCGTCACAATTTTTGAGATACGAAGACGAAATTCGGATGGTCTATAGAACTTAGTGAGTTCTTTCCGAAAATATGCTTTACGAAACGATATGTCGTACGGATTTCGTACAAATGTCGTACGAAGTTGCCCCATAGAAATGAATGGGGGGCCCAGAGTTCCATCTCGCACACAAGCAGCTCTGCGCACGGAACCCCTTCTCTCCCCTGCTCCTCCAGTACTGTGAGTGTATGGAGGAGCTGCTGTATGAAGCAGCTATCAGTCAAAAGTTTGGACACCCCGGCACCCCAGTCAGGGCTTTGCAACCACCTATTAACTGCTTAGCAACCACCTTAGCAACCACCTGGAAAACTTTAGCAACTGCCTAGCAACCACTTAGCAACCACTTTAGAAATGATGGCAACTGCCTTGCAACACCTTAGCAACCACCTGGAAAATATTAGCAACTGCCTAGCAACCACGTAGCAACCATGTGGAATAAATTAGCAACTGCCTAGCAACCAGTTAGCAACCACCTGGAAAACGTTAGCAACTGCCTAGCAACTGCTTAGCAACCACTTTAGAAATGACAGCAACTGTCTAGCAACCACTTAGCAACCATGTGGAATATGTTGGCAACTGCCTAGCAACTACCTTAAATTGATAGCAACTGCCTAGCAACCAGTTAGCTGCTGCCTTAGCAACTGCCTTAGCAACCACCCGGAAAACGTTAGCAACTGCCTAGCAACCCCTTAGCAACAACTTTAGAAATGATAGCAACTGTCTAGCAACCACTTAGCAACCATGTGGAATACGTTAGCAACTGCCTAGCAACTACTTTAAAAATAATAGCAGCTGCCTAGCAACCAGTTAGCTACACCTTAGCAACCACCTGGAAAATGTTAGCAACTGCCTAGCAACCATTTAGCAACCACTTTAGAAATGATTGCAACTGCCTAGCAACCAGTTAGCAACACCTTAGCAACCACCTGGAAAACGTTAGCAACTGCCTAGCAACCACTTAGCAACTACTTAGCAACCATGTGGAATACGTTAGCAACTGCCTAGCAACCAGTTAGCTACACCTTAGCAACCACCTGGAAAAGGTTAGCAACTGCCTAGCAACCGCTTAGCAACCACTTTAGAAATGATAGCAAACTGTCTAGCAACCACTTAGCAACTATGTGGAATGTGTTGGCAACTGCCTAGCAACTACTTTAAAAATGATAGCAACTGCCTAGCAACCAGTTAGCTACACCTTAGCAACCACTTGGAAAACGTTAGCAACTGCCTAGCAACCACTTAGCAACCACTTTAGAAATGATAGCAACTGCCTAGCAACCAGTTAGCTACACCTTAGCAACCACTTGGAAAACGTTAGCAACTGCCTAGCAACCACTTAGCAACCACTTTAGAAATGATAGCAACTGCCTAGCAACCACTTAGCAACAACTTAGCAACCACTAGGAAAACGTTAGCAACTGCCTAGCAACCACTTAGCAACACCTTAGCAACCACTAGGAAAACGTTAGTAACTGCCTTGCAACCACTTAGCAACCACTTTATTAATGATAGCAACTGCCTAGCAACCACTTAGCAACACCTTAGCAACCACTAGGGAAACGTTAGAAACTGCCTAGCAACCACTTTAGAAATTATAGCAACTGCCTAGCAACCACTTAACAACATCTTAGCATCCACCTGGAAAATGTTAGCAACTGCCTAGCAACCACTTAGCAACCATGTGGAATATGTTAGCAACTGCCTAGCAACTGCTTAGCAACCACTTTAGAACCGATAGCAACTGCCTAGCAACCACTTAGCAACACCTTAGCAACCACTAGGAAAACGTTAGCAACTGCCTAGCAACCACTTAGCAACCACTTTAGTAATGATAGCAACTGCCTAGCAACCACTTAGCAACACCTTAGCAACCACTAGGAAAACGTTAGCAACTGCCTAGCAACCACTTTAGAAATTATAGCAACTGCCTAGCAACCAGTTAGCTACACCTTAGCAACCACTTGGAAAACGTTAGCAACTGCCTAGCAACCACTTAGCAACCATTTTAGAAATGATAGCAACTGCCTAGCAACCAGTTAGCTACACCTTAGCAACCACTTGGAAAACGTAAGCAACTGCCTAGCAACCACTTAGCAACCACTTTAGAAATGATAGCAACTGCCTAGCAACCACTTAGCAACACCTTAGCAACCACTAGGAAAACGTTAGCAACTGCCTAGCAACCACTTAGCAACACCTTAGCAACCACTAGGAAAGCGTTAGTAACTGCCTTGCAACCACTTAGCAACCACTTTAGTAATGATAGCAACTGCCTAGCAACCACTTAGCAACACCTTAGCAACCACTAGGGAAACGTTAGAAACTGCCTAGCAACCACTTTAGAAATTATAGCAACTGCCTAGCAACCACTTAACAACATCTTAGCAACCACCTGGAAAATGTTAGCAACTGCCTAGCAACCACTTAGCAACCATGTGGAGTATGTTAGCAACTGCCTAGCAACTGCTTAGCAACCACTTTAGAACCGATAGCAACTGCCTAGCAACCACTTAGCAACACCTTAGCAACCACTAGGAAAACGTTAGCAACTGCCTAGCAACCACTTAGCAACCACTTTAGTAATGATAGCAACTGCCTAGCAACCACTTAGCAACACCTTAGCAACCACTAGGAAAACGTTAGCAACTGCCTAGCAACCACTTTAGAAATTATAGCAACTGCCTAGCAACCAGTTAGCTACACCTTAGCAACCACTTGGAAAACGTTAGCAACTGCCTAGCAACCACTTAGCAAACACTTTAGAAATGATAGCAACTGCCTAGCAACCACTTAGCAACACCTTAGCAACCACTAGGAAAATGTTAGCAACTGCCTAGCAACCACTTAGCAACACCTTGGCAACCACTAGGAAAACGTTAGTAACTGCCTTGCAACCACTTAGCAACCACTTTAGTAATGATAGCAACTGCCTAGCAACCACTTAGCAACACCTTAGCAACCACTAGGAAAACGTTAGCAACTGCTTAGCAACCACATTAGTAATGATAGCAACTGCCTAGCAACCACTTAGCAACACCTTAGCAACCACTAGGGAAACGTTAGAAACTGCCTAGCAACCACTTTAGAAATTATAGCAACTGCCTAGCAACCACTTAACAACATCTTAGCAACCACCTGGAAAATGTTAGCAACTGCCTAGCAACCACTTAGCAACCATGTGGAATATGTTAGCAACTGCCTAACAACTGCTTAGCAACCACTTTAGAACCGATAGCAACTGCCTAGCAACCACTTAGCAACACCTTAGCAACCACTAGGAAAACGTTAGCAACTGCCTAGCAACCACTTAGAAACCACTTTAGTAATGATAGCAACTGCCTAGCAACCACTTAGCAACACCTTAGCAACCACTAGGAAAACGTTAGCAACTGCCTAGCAACCACTTTAGAAATTATAGCAACTGCCTAGCAACCACTTAACAACATCTTATCAGCCACCTGTAAAATGTTAGCAACCATGTGGAATATGTTAGCAACTGCCTAGCAACTGCTTAGCAACCACTTTAGAAATGATAGCAACTGCCTAGCAACCAGTTAGCTATACTTTAGCCACCACTTGGAAAACGTTAGCAACTGCTTAGCAACAGTGTGGAATACGTTAGCAACTGCCTAGCAACTGCTTAGCAACCACTTTAGAAATGATAGCAACTGCCTAGCAACCACTTAGCAACACCTTAGCAACCACCAGGAAAATGTTAGCAACTGCCTAGCAACCACTTAGCAACACCTTGGCAACCACTAGGAAAACGTTAGTAACTGCCTTGCAACCACTTAGCAACCACTTTAGTAATGATAGCAACTGCCTAGCAACCACTTAGCAACACCTTAGCAACCACTAGGAAAACGTTAGCAACTGCTTAGCAACCACATTAGTAATGATAGCAACCACTTAGCAACACCTTAGCAACCACTAGGGAAACGTTAGAAACTGCCTAGCAACCACTTTAGAAATTATAGCAACTGCCTAGCAACCACTTAACAACATCTTAGCAACCACCTGGAAAATGTTAGCAACTGCCTAGCAACCACTTAGCAACCATGTGGAATATGTTAGCAACTGCCTAGCAACTGCTTAGCAACCACTTTAGAACCGATAGCAACTGCCTAGCAACCACTTAGCAACACCTTAGCAACCACTAGGAAAACGTTAGCAACTGCCTAGCAACCACTTAGAAACCACTTTAGTAATGATAGCAACTGCCTAGCAACCACTTAGCAACACCTTAGCAACCACTAGGAAAACGTTAGCAACTGCCTAGCAACCACTTTAGAAATTATAGCAACTGCCTAGCAACCACTTAACAACATCTTATCAGCCACCTGGAAAATGTTAGCAACCATGTGGAATATGTTAGCAACTGCCTAGCAACTGCTTAGCAACCACTTTAGAAATGATAGCAACTGCCTAGCAACCAGTTAGCTATACTTTAGCCACCACTTGGAAAACGTTAGCAACTGCTTAGCAACCGTGTGGAATACGTTAGCAACTGCCTAGCAACTGCTTAGCAACACCTAAGCAACCACCTGGAAAACGTTAGCAACTGCCTAGCAAACGCTTACCAACCACTTTAGTAATGATCACAACTACCTAGCAGCCACTTAGCAACCATTTTAACTTTTCAACGTTATTAGCGTACTTTTCCAAGCCAACTTAAAGTTTGTTCACGAACTTTGCCTTTTCTAGTTATTATTATTATTCTCTTCGCAAAATTTAATCACTATCTCCTCCTAGGGCTTTTAACGTAGAAACTCGAAACTTTACAGGATCGTCGGACCTATGCCCGATTAGGTTGCTTGTGCTTTTTGAAGCGATATATCGTACGGTTTTCGTAAAAACTTCGTAAACGTACGCTTTTTTTCCCATAGGAATGAATGGGGGAGAATTTTGAACGGCCGTGAACGTCACAATTTTTGAGATATGAAGACGAAAATCGGACGGTCTATAGAACTTATGGAGTTCTTTCAGAAAATTTCAACGTTTTAACGATTCGACGTACGGTTTTCGTACAATTGTCGTACGAAGTTTCCCCATAGGAATGAATGGGGGGCCCAGTGCTGGATCTCGCTCACCAGCAGCTCTGCGCACGGAACCCTTTCTCTCCCCTGCTCCTCCAGTACTGTGTGTTTATGGAGGAACTGCTGTATAAAGCAGCTATCAGTCGAAAGTTTGGACACCCCAGCACCCCAGCCAGGGCTTAGCAACCACTTATCAACACCTTAGCAACCACCTTAGCAACCACCTGGAAAACGTTAGCAACTGCCTAGCAACCACTTAGCAACTGCCTAGCAACCACTTGGAAAACGTTAGCAACTGCCTAGCAACCACCTGGAATACGTTAGCAACTGCCTAGCAACCACTTAGCAACCACCTGGAAAACGTTAGCAACTGCCTAGCAACCACTGAGCAACCACCTGGAAAACGTTAGCAACTGCCTAGCAACCACTTAGCAACTGCCTAGCAACCACCTGGAATACGTTAGCAACTGCCTAGCAACCACTTAGCAACCACCTGGAAAACGTTAGCAACTGCCTAGCAACAACTTAGCAACTGCCTAGCAACCACCTGGAAAATGTTAGCAACTGCCTAGCAACCACTTAGCAACCACCTGGAAAACGTTAGCAACTGCCTAGCAACCACTTAGCAACTGCCTAGCAACCACTTGGGAAACGTTAGCAACTGCCTAGCAACCACTTAGCAACTGCCTAGCAACCGCCTGGAAAACGTTAGCAACTGCCTAGCAACCACTTAGCAACCACCTGGAAAACGTTAGCAACTGCCTAGCAACCACTTGGAAAACGTTAGCAACTGCCTAGCAACCACTTAGCAACTGCCTACCAACCACCTGGAATACGTTAGCAACTGCCTAGCAACCACTTAGCAACCACCTGGAAAACGTTAGCAACTGCCTAGCAACCACTGAGCAACCACCTGGAAAACGTTAGCAACTGCCTAGCAACCACTTAGCAACTGCCTAGCAACCACCTGGAATACGTTAGCAACTGCCTAGAAACCACTTAGCAACCACCTGGAAAACGTTAGCAACTGCCTAGCAACAACTTAGCAACTGCCTAGCAACCACCTGGAAAACGTTAGCAACTGCCTAGCAACCACTTAGCAACCACCTGGAAAACGTTAGCAACTGCCTAGCAACCACTTAGCAACTGCCTAGCAACCACTTGGAAAACGTTAGCAACTGCCTAGCAACCACTTAACAACTGCCTAGCAACCACTTGGAAAACGTTAGCAACTGCCTAGCAACCACTTAGCAACTGCCTAGCAACCACCTGGAAAACGTTAGCAACTGCCTAGCAACCACTTAGCAACCACCTGGAAAACGTTAGCAACTGCCTAGCAACCACTTAGCAGCTGCCTAGCAACCACCTGGAATATGTTAGCAACTACCTAGCAACCACTTAGCAACCACCTGGAAAATGTTAGCAACTGCCTAGCAACCACTTAGCAACTGCCTAGCAACCACTTGGAAAACGTTAGCAACTGCCTAGCAACCACTTAGCAACTGCCTAGCAACCACCTGGAAAACGTTAGCAACTGCCTAGCATCCACTTAGCAACCACCTGGAAAACGTTAGCAACTGCCTACCAACCACTTAGCAACCACCTGGAAAACGTTAGCAACTGCCTAGCAACCACTTAGCAACTGCCTAGCAACCACCTGGAATACGTTAGCAACTGCCTAGCAACCACTTAGCACCCACCTGGAAAACGTTAGCAACTGCCTAGCAACCACTTAGCAACTGCCTAGCAACCACCTGGAATATGTTAGCAACTGCCTAGCAACCACTTAGCAACCACCTGGAAAACGTTAGCAACTGCCTAGCAACCACTAAGCAACTGCCTAGCAACCACTTGGAAAACGTTAGCAACTGCCTAGCAACCACTTAGCAACTGCCTAGCAACCACCTGGAAAACGTTAGCAACTGCCTAGCAACCACTTAGCAACCACCTGGAAAACATTAGCAACTGCCTAGGAACCACTTAGCAACCACCTGGAAAACGTTAGCAACTGCCTAGCAACCACTTAGCAACTGCCTAGCAACCAGTTAGCTACATTTTAGCCACCACCTGGAAAACGTAAGCAACTGTTTAGCAACCGCCTTGCAACCACTTAGCAACCATGTGTAATACATTAGCAAATAACTAGCAACCGCTTAGCAACAGCTTAGCAACCACCTGTAAGACGTTAGCAACTGCCTAGCAACCACTTTCAAGATTTTAGCATTTATCCAAATGTTTTTAGATTTCAGGGTTTAACCAAACATTTTTAGTTTTCAGCGTTTAACCAAACATTTTTAGTTTTCAACGTTTAACCAAACATTTTTAGATTTTCGTGTTTTTGGCATTTAGCGTGTAGCAAACATTTTAACTTTTTAACGTTATTAGCGTTCTTTTCCAAGCCAACTTAAAGTTTGTTCACGAACTTTACCTTTTCTAGTTATTATTATTATTCCGCGCTCAAATTTCTATACGCATCTCCTCCTAGGGCTTTTGACGTAGAATCACGAAATTTTGCAGTATCGTAGGACCTATACCCGATTAGGTTGCTTGTGCTTTTTTAAGCGATACATCGTACGGTTTTCGTAAAAACTTCGTAAACGTACGCTTTTTTTTCCCATAGGAAATGAATGGGGGACAACTTTGAACGTTTGTGTAGGTAACAATTTTTGACATACAAAGACAAAAATCGGACGGTCTATAGAACTTACCGCGTTCTTTCCGAAAATTTTAACGTTTCGACGATACGTCGTACGGTTTTCGTACAAATGTCGTACGAAGTTTTCCCATAGAAATGAATGGGGGGCCCAGAGTTCCATCTCACACACGAGCAGCTCTGCGCACGGAACCCCTTCTCTCCCCTGCTCCTCCAGTACTGTGAGTGTATGGAGGAGCTGCTGTATGGAGCAGCTATCAGTCAAAAGTTTGGACACCCCGGCACCCCAGCCAGGGCTTAGCAACCACCTAATAACTGCTTAGCAACCACCTTAGCAACCACCTGGAAAACGTTAGCAACTGCCTAGCAACCACTTAGCAACACCTTAGCAACCACCTGGAAAACGTTAGCAACTGCCTAGCAACCACTTAGCAACTGCCTAGCAACCACTTGGAAAACGTTAGCAACTGCCTAGCAACCACCTGGAAAACGTTAGCAACTGCCTAGCAACCACTTAGCAACCACCTGGAAAATGTTAGCAACTGCCTAGCAACCACTGAGCAACCACCTGGAAAACGTTAGCAACTGCCTAGCAACCACTTAGCAACTGCCTAGCAACCACTTAGCAACCACCTGGAAAACGTTAGCAACTGCCTAGCAACAACTTAGCAACTGCCTAGCAACCACCTGGAAAATGTTAGCAACTGCCTAGCAACCACTTAGCAACCACCTGGAAAACGTTAGCAACTGCCTAGCAACCACTTAGCAACTGCCTAGCAACCACTTGGAAAACGTTAGCAACTGCCTAGCAACCACTTAGCAACTGCCTAGCAACCACCTGGAATAGGTTAGCAACTGCCTAGCAACCACTTAGCAACCACCTGGAAAACGTTAGCAACTGCCTAGCAACCACTTAGCAACTGCCTAGCAACCACTTAGCAACCACCTGGAAAACGTTAGCAACTGCCTAGCAACAACTTAGCAACTGCCTAGCAACCACCTGGAAAATGTTAGCAACTGCCTAGCAACCACTTAGCAACCACCTGGAAAACGTTAGCAACTGCCTAGCAACCACTTAGCAACTGCCTAGCAACCACTTGGAAAACGTTAGCAACTGCCTAGCAACCACTTAGCAACTGCCTAGCAACCACCTGGAATAGGTTAGCAACTGCCTAGCAACCACTTAGCAACCACCTGGAAAACGTTAGCAACTGCCTAGCAACCACTGAGCAACTGCCTAACAACCACCTGGAAAACGTTAGCAACTGCCTAGCAACCACTTAGCAACCACCTGGAAAACGTTAGCAACTGCCTAGCAACCACTTAGCAACTGCCTAGCAACCACTTGGAAAACGTTAGCAACTGCCTAGCAACCACTTAGCAACTGCCTAGCAACCACCTGGAAAACGTTAGCAATTGCCAAGCAACCACTTAGCAACCACCTGGAAAACATTAGCAACTGCCTAGCAACCACTTAGCAGCTGCCTAGCAACCACCTGGAATATGTTAGCAACTACCTAGCAACCACTTAGCAACCACTAGGAAAACGTTAGCAACTGCCTAGCAACCACTTAGCAACCACTTTAGAAATGATAGCAACTGCCTAGCAACCAGTTAGCAACCACTTAGCAACCACCTGGAAAACGTTAGCAACTGCCTAGCAACCACTTAGCAACTGCCTAGCAACCACTTGGAAAACGTTAGCAACTGCCTAGCAACCACTTAGCAACTGCCTAGCAACCACTTAGCAACTGCCTAGCAACCACCTGGAAAACGTTAGCAACTGCCTAGCAACCACTTAGCAACCACCTGGAAAACGTTAGCAACTGCCTAGCAACCACTTAGCAGCTGCCTAGCAACCACCTGGAATATGTTAGCAACTACCTAGCAACCACTTAGCAACCACCTGCTGTATGGAGCAGCTATCAGTCAAAAGTTTGGACACCCCGGCACCCCAGCCAGGGCTTAGCAACCACCTAATAACTGCTTAGCAACCACCTTAGCAACCACCTGGAAAACGTTAGCAACTGCCTAGCAACCACTTAGCAACACCTTAGCAACCACCTGGAAAACGTTAGCAACTGCCTAGCAACCACTTAGCAACTGCCTAGCAACCACTTGGAAAACGTTAGCAACTGCCTAGCAACCACCTGGAATACGTTAGCAACTGCCTAGCAACCACTTAGCAACCACCTGGAAAATGTTAGCAACTGCCTAGCAACCACTGAGCAACCACCTGGAAAACGTTAGCAACTGCCTAGCAACCACTTAGCAACTGCCTAGCAACCACCTGGAATACGTTAGCAACTGCCTAGCAACCACTTAGCAACCACCTGGAAAACGTTAGCAACTGCCTAGCAACAACTTAGCAACTGCCTAGCAACCACCTGGAAAATGTTAGCAACTGCCTAGCAACCACTTAGCAACCACCTGGAAAACGTTAGCAACTGCCTAGCAACCACTTGGAAAACGTTAGCAACTGCCTAGCAACCACTTAGCAACTGCCTAGCAACCACCTGGAAAACGTTAGCAACTGCCTAGCAACCACTTAGCAACCACCTGGAAAACGTTAGCAACTGCCTAGCAACCACTTAGCAACTGCCTAGCAACCACTTGGAAAACGTTAGCAACTGCCTAGCAACCACTTAGCAACTGCCTAGCAACCACCTGGAATAGGTTAGCAACTGCCTAGCAACCACTTAGCAACCACCTGGAAAACGTTAGCAACTGCCTAGCAACCACTGAGCAACCACCTGGAAAACGTTAGCAACTGCCTAGCAACCACTTAGCAACTGCCTAACAACCACCTGGAAAACGTTAGCAACTGCCTAGCAACCACTTAGCAACCACCTGGAAAACGTTAGCAACTGCCTAGCAACCACTTAGCAACTGCCTAGCAACCACTTGGAAAACGTTAGCAACTGCCTAGCAACCACTTAGCAACTGCCTAGCAACCACCTGGAAAACGTTAGCAATTGCCAAGCAACCACTTAGCAACCACCTGGAAAACGTTAGCAACTGCCTAGCAACCACTTAGCAGCTGCCTAGCAACCACCTGGAATATGTTAGCAACTACCTAGCAACCACTTAGCAACCACTAGGAAAACGTTAGCAACTGCCTAGTAACCACTTAGCAACCACTTTAGAAATGATAGCAACTGCCTAGCAACCAGTTAGCAACCACTTAGCAACCACCTGGAAAACGTTAGCAACTGCCTAGCAACCACTTAGCAACTGCCTAGCAACCACTTGGAAAACGTTAGCAACTGCCTAGCAACCACTTAGCAACTGCCTAGCAACCACTTAGCAACTGCCTAGCAACCACCTGGAAAACGTTAGCAACTGCCTAGCAACCACTTAGCAACCACCTGGAAAACGTTAGCAACTGCCTAGCAACCACTTAGCAGCTGCCTAGCAACCACCTGGAATATGTTAGCAACTACCTAGCAACCACTTAGCAACCACCTGGAAAATGTTAGCAACTGCCTAGCAACCACTTAGCAACTGCCTAGCAACCACTTGGAAAACGTTAGCAACTGCCTAGCAACCACTTAGCAACTGCCTAGCAACACCTTAGCAACCACCCTGGATACCATAGCAACACCTTAGCAACCACCCTGGATACCATAGCAACACCTTAGCAACCACCTAGCAACTCCTTAGCAACCACCCTGGATACCATAGCAACACCTTAGCAACCACCTAGCAACACCTCAGCAACCACCCCAGATACTATAGCAACACCTTAGCAACCACCTGGAAAGTTTTTAGATTTCAGCATGTAACCAAAAGTTTTAGATTTCAGCACTTAACCAAAATTTTTTAGATTTCAACATTTAACCAAAAGTTTTTAGATTTCAGCATTTAACCAAAAGTTTCGAGATTTCAACATGAAAACAAACGTTTTAAGATTTCAGCGTTTAACCAAAAGTTTTTAGATTTCAGCTGTTAAACAAACGTTTTAAGATTTCAGTGTTTAACCAAAAGTTTTTGGATTTCAGCATCTTACAAAACATTTCTAGATGTAAGCAATTAACCAAAGGTTTTTAGATTTCAGCGTTTAACCAAATGTTTTTAGATTTAAGCGTTTAACCAAACGTTTTTAGATTACAGCGTTCTTGGTATTTAGCTTTTAGCCAAAAGTTAACAGCATAGCAACGACTCTTCACACTCTTCAGACAGAAACAGCTTTTTAAGTTTCTGTCAACCATTTTAACTTTTCAACGTTATTAGCGCTCTTTTCCAAGCCAACTTAAAGTTCGTTCACGAACTTTGCCTTTTCTAGTTATTATTATTATTATTATTCCGCGCTCAAATTTCTATACGCATCTCCTCCTAGGGCTTTTGACGTAGAATCACGAAATTTTGCAGTATCGTAGGACCTATACCCGATTAGGTTGCTTGTGCTTTTTTAAGCGATACATCGTACGGTTTTCGTAAAAACTTCGTAAACGTACGCTTTTTTTTCCCATAGGAAATGAATGGGGGACAACTTTGAACGTTTGTGTAGGTAACAATTTTTGACATACAAAGACAAAAATCGGACGGTCTATAGAACTTACCGCGTTCTTTCCGAAAATTTTAACGTTTCGACGATACGTCGTACGGTTTTCGTACAAATGTCGTACGAAGTTTTCCCATAGAAATGAATGGGGGGCCCAGAGTTCCATCTCACACATGAGCAGCTCTGCGCACGGAACCCCTTCTCTCCCCTGCTCCTCCAGTACTGTGAGTGTATGGAGGAGCTGCTGTATGGAGCAGCTATCAGTCAAAAGTTTGGACACCCCGGCACCCCAGCCAGGGCTTAGCAACCACCTAATAACTGCTTAGCAACCACCTTAGCAACCACCTGGAAAACGTTAGCAACTGCCTAGCAACCACTTAGCAACACCTTAGCAACCACCTGGAAAACGTTAGCAACTGCCTAGCAACCACTTAGCAACTGCCTAGCAACCACTTGGAAAACGTTAGCAACTACCTAGCAACCACCTGGAATACGTTAGCAACTGCCTAGCAACCACTTAGCAACCACCTGGAAAATGTTAGCAACTGCCTAGCAACCACTGAGCAACCACCTGGAAAACGTTAGCAACTGCCTAGCAACCACTTAGCAACTGCCTAGCAACCACTTAGCAACCACCTGGAAAACGTTAGCAACTGCCTAGCAACAACTTAGCAACTGCCTAGCAACCACCTGGAAAATGTTAGCAACTGCCTAGCAACCACTTAGCAACCACCTGGAAAACGTTAGCAACTGCCTAGCAACCACTTAGCAACTGCCTAGCAACCACTCGGAAAACGTTAGCAACTGCCTAGCAACCACTTAGCAACTGCCTAGCAACCACCTGGAAAACGTTAGCAACTGCCTAGCAACCACTTAGCAACCACCTGGAAAACGTTAGCAACTGCCTAGCAACCACTTAGCAACTGCCTAGCAACCACTTGGAAAACGTTAGCAACTGCCTAGCAACCACTTAGCAACTGCCTAGCAACCACCTGGAATAGGTTAGCAACTGCCTAGCAACCACTTAGCAACCACCTGGAAAACGTTAGCAACTGCCTAGCAACCACTGAGCAACTGCCTAACAACCACCTGGAAAACGTTAGCAACTGCCTAGCAACCACTTAGCAACCACCTGGAAAACGTTAGCAACTGCCTAGCAACCACTTAGCAACTGCCTAGCAACCACTTGGAAAACGTTAGCAACTGCCTAGCAACCACTTAGCAACTGCCTAGCAACCACCTGGAAAACGTTAGCAATTGCCAAGCAACCACTTAGCAACCACCTGGAAAACGTTAGCAACTGCCTAGCAACCACTTAGCAGCTGCCTAGCAACCACCTGGAATATGTTAGCAACTACCTAGCAACCACTTAGCAACCACTAGGAAAACGTTAGCAACTGCCTAGCAACCACTTAGCAACCACTTTAGAAATGATAGCAACTGCCTAGCAACCAGTTAGCAACCACTTAGCAACCACCTGGAAAACGTTAGCAACTGCCTAGCAACCACTTAGCAACTGCCTAGCAACCACTTGGAAAACGTTAGCAACTGCCTAGCAACCACTTAGCAACTGCCTAGCAACCACTTAGCAACTGCCTAGCAACCACCTGGAAAACGTTAGCAACTGCCTAGCAACCACTTAGCAACCACCTGGAAAACGTTAGCAACTGCCTAGCAACCACTTAGCAGCTGCCTAGCAACCACCTGGAATATGTTAGCAACTACCTAGCAACCACTTAGCAACCACCTGCTGTATGGAGCAGCTATCAGTCAAAAGTTTGGACACCCCGGCACCCCAGCCAGGGCTTAGCAACCACCTAATAACTGCTTAGCAACCACCTTAGCAACCACCTGGAAAACGTTAGCAACTGCCTAGCAACCACTTAGCAACACCTTAGCAACCACCTGGAAAACGTTAGCAACTGCCTAGCAACCACTTAGCAACTGCCTAGCAACCACTTGGAAAACGTTAGCAACTGCCTAGCAACCACCTGGAATACGTTAGCAACTGCCTAGCAACCACTTAGCAACCACCTGGAAAATGTTAGCAACTGCCTAGCAACCACTGAGCAACCACCTGGAAAACGTTAGCAACTGCCTAGCAACCACTTAGCAACTGCCTAGCAACCACCTGGAATACGTTAGCAACTGCCTAGCAACCACTTAGCAACCACCTGGAAAACGTTAGCAACTGCCTAGCAACAACTTAGCAACTGCCTAGCAACCACCTGGAAAATGTTAGCAACTGCCTAGCAACCACTTAGCAACCACCTGGAAAACGTTAGCAACTGCCTAGCAACCACTTAGCAACTGCCTAGCAACCACTTGGAAAACGTTAGCAACTGCCTAGCAACCACTTAGCAACTGCCTAGCAACCACCTGGAAAACGTTAGCAACTGCCTAGCAACCACTTAGCAACCACCTGGAAAACGTTAGCAACTGCCTAGCAACCACTTAGCAACTGCCTAGCAACCACTTGGAAAACGTTAGCAACTGCCTAGCAACCACTTAGCAACTGCCTAGCAACCACCTGGAATAGGTTAGCAACTGCCTAGCAACCACTTAGCAACCACCTGGAAAACGTTAGCAACTGCCTAGCAACCACTGAGCAACCACCTGGAAAACGTTAGCAACTGCCTAGCAACCACTTAGCAACTGCCTAACAACCACCTGGAAAACGTTAGCAACTGCCTAGCAACCACTTAGCAACCACCTGGAAAACGTTAGCAACTGCCTAGCAACCACTTAGCAACTGCCTAGCAACCACTTGGAAAACGTTAGCAACTGCCTAGCAACCACTTAGCAACTGCCTAGCAACCACCTGGAAAACGTTAGCAATTGCCAAGCAACCACTTAGCAACCACCTGGAAAACGTTAGCAACTGCCTAGCAACCACTTAGCAGCTGCCTAGCAACCACCTGGAATATGTTAGCAACGACCTAGCAACCACTTAGCAACCACTAGGAAAACGTTAGCAACTGCCTAGTAACCACTTAGCAACCACTTTAGAAATGATAGCAACTGCCTAGCAACCAGTTAGCAACCACTTAGCAACCACCTGGAAAACGTTAGCAACTGCCTAGCAACCACTTAGCAACTGCCTAGCAACCACTTGGAAAACGTTAGCAACTGCCTAGCAACCACTTAGCAACTGCCTAGCAACCACTTAGCAACTGCCTAGCAACCACCTGGAAAACGTTAGCAACTGCCTAGCAACCACTTAGCAACCACCTGGAAAACGTTAGCAACTGCCTAGCAACCACTTAGCAGCTGCCTAGCAACCAACTGGAATATGTTAGCAACTACCTAGCAACCACTTAGCAACCACCTGGAAAATGTTAGCAACTGCCTAGCAACCACTTAGCAACTGCCTAGCAACCACTTGGAAAACGTTAGCAACTGCCTAGCAACCACTTAGCAACTGCCTAGCAACACCTTAGCAACCACCCTGGATACCATAGCAACACCTTAGCAACCACCCTGGATACCATAGCAACACCTTAGCAACCACCTAGCAACTCCTTAGCAACCACCCTGGATACCATAGCAACACCTTAGCAACCACCTAGCAACACCTCAGCAACCACCCCAGATACTATAGCAACACCTTAGCAACCACCTGGAAAGTTTTTAGATTTCAGCATGTAACCAAAAGTTTTAGATTTCAGCACTTAACCAAAATTTTTTAGATTTCAACATTTAACCAAAAGTTTTTAGATTTCAGCATTTAACCAAAAGTTTCGAGATTTCAACATGAAAACAAACGTTTTAAGATTTCAGCGTTTAACCAAAAGTTTTTAGATTTCAGCTGTTAAACAAACGTTTTAAGATTTCAGTGTTTAACCAAAAGTTTTTGGATTTCAGCATCTTACAAAACATTTCTTGATGTAAGCAATTAACCAAAGGTTTTTAGATTTCAGCGTTTAACCAAATGTTTTTAGATTTAAGCGTTTAACCAAACGTTTTTAGATTACAGCGTTTTTGGTATTTAGCTTTTAGCCAAAAGTTAACAGCATAGCAACGACTCTTCACACTCTTCAGACAGAAACAGCTTTTTAAGTTTCTGTCAACCATTTTAACTTTTCAACGTTATTAGCGCTCTTTTCCAAGCCAACTTAAAGTTCGTTCACGAACTTTGCCTTTTCTAGTTATTATTATTATTCCGCGCTCAAATTTCTATACGCATCTCCTCCTAGGGCTTTTGACGTAGAATCACGAAATTTTGCAGTATCGTAGGACCTATACCCGATTAGGTTGCTTGTGCTTTTTTAAGCGATACATCGTACGGTTTTCGTAAAAACTTCGTAAACGTACGCTTTTTTTTCCCATAGGAAATGAATGGGGGACAACTTTGAACGTTTGTGTAGGTAACAATTTTTGACATACAAAGACAAAAATCGGACGGTTTATAGAACTTACCGCGTTCTTTCCGAAAATTTTAACGTTTCGACGATACGTCGTACGGTTTTCGTACAAATGTCGTACGAAGTTTTCCCATAGAAATGAATGGGGGGCCCAGAGTTCCATCTCACACACGAGCAGCTCTGCGCACGGAACCCCTTCTCTCCCCCGCTCCTCCAGTACTGTGAGTGTATGGAGGAGCTGCTGTATGGAGCAGCTATCAGTCAAAAGTTTGGACACCCCGGCACCCCAGCCAGGGCTTAGCAACCACCTTAGCAACCACCTGGAAAACGTTAGCAACTGCCTAGCAACCACTTAACAACACCTTAGCAACCACCTGGAAAACGTTAGCAACTGCCTAGCAACCACTTAGCAACCACCTGGAAAAAGTTAGCAACTGCCTAGCAACAACTTAGCAACTGCCTAGCAACCACCTGGAAAATGTTAGCAACTGCCTAGCAACCACTTAGCAACCACCTGGAAAACGTTAGCAACTGCCTAGCAACCACTTAGCAACTGCCTAGCAACCACTTGGAAAACGTTAGCAACTGCCTAGCAACCACTTAGCAACTGCCTAGCAACCACCTGGAATACGTTAGCAACTGCCTAGCAACCACTTAGCAACTGCCTAGCAACCACTTGGAAAACGTTAGCAACTGCCTAGCAACCACTTAGCAACTGCCTAGCAACCACCTGGAATACGTTAGCAACTGCCTAGCAACCACTTAGCAACCATCTGGAAAACGTTAGCAACTGCCTAGCAACCACTGAGCAACCACCTGGAAAACGTTAGCAACTGCCTAGCAACCACTTAGCAACTGCCTAGCAACCACCTGGAATACGTTAGCAACTGCCTAGCAACCACTTAGCAACCACCTGGAAAACGTTAGCAACTGCCTAGCAACAACTTAGCAACTGCCTAGCAACCACCTGGAAAACGTTAGCAACTGCCTAGCAACCACTTAGCAACCACCTGGAAAACGTTAGCAACTGCCTAGCAACCACTTAGCAACTGCCTAGCAACCACTTGGAAAACGTTAGCAACTGCCTAGCAACCACTTATCAACTGCCTAGCAACCACCTGGAAAACGTTAGCAACTGCCTAGCAACCACTTAGCAACCACCTGGAAAACGTTAGCAACTGCCTAGCAACCACTTAGCAGCTGCCTAGCAACCACTTGGAAAACGTTAGCAACTGCCTAGCAACCACTTAGCAACTGCCTAGCAACCACCTGGAAAACGTTAGCAACTGCCTAGCAACCACTTGGAAAACGTTAGCAACTGCCTAGCAACCACTTAGCAACTGCCTAGCAACCACCTGGAATACGTTAGCAACTGCCTAGCAACCACTTAGCAACCACCTGGAAAACGTTAGCAACTGCCTAGCAACCACTGAGCAACCACCTGGAAAACGTTAGCAACTGCCTAGCAACCACTTAGCAGCTGCCTAGCAACCACCTGGAATATGTTAGCAACTACCTAGCAACCACTTAGCAACCACCTGGAAAATGTTAGCAACTGCCTAGCAACCACTTAGCAACTGCCTAGCAACCACTTGGAAAACGTTAGCAACTGCCTAGCAACCACTTAGCAACTGCCTAGCAACCACCTGGAAAACGTTAGCAACTGCCTAGCAACCACTTAGCAACCACCTGGAAAACGTTAGCAACTGCCTACCAACCACTTAGCAACCACCTGGAAAACGTTAGCAACTGCCTAGCAACCACTTAGCAACTGCCTAGCAACCACCTGGAATACGTTAGCAACTGCCTAGCAACCACTTAGCAACCACCTGGAAAACGTTAGCAACTGCCTAGCAACCACTTAGCAACTGCCTAGCAACCACCTGGAATATGTTAGCAACTGCCTAGCAACCACTTAGCAACCACCTGGAAAACGTTAGCAACTGCCTAGCAACCACTTAGCAACTGCCTAGCAACCACTTGGAAAACGTTAGCAACTGCCTAGCAACCACTTAGCAACTGCCTAGCAACCACCTGGAATATGTTAGCAACTGCCTAGCAACCACTTAGCAACCACTTGGAAAACATTAGCAACTGCCTAGGAACCACTTAGCAACCACCTGGAAAACGTTATCAACTGCCTAGCAACCACTTAGCAACTGCCTAGCAACCAGTTAGCTACATTTTAGCCACAACCTGGAAAACGTAAGCAACTGTTTAGCAACCGCCTTGCAACCACTTAGCAACCATGTGTAATACATTAGCAAATAACTAGCAACCGCTTAGCAACAGCTTAGCAACCACCTGTAAGACGTTAGCAACTGCCTAGCAACCACTTTCAAGATTTTAGCATTTATCCAAATGTGTTTAGATTTCAGGGTTTAACCAAACATTTTTAGTTTTCAGCGTTTAACCAAACATTTTTAGATTTCAACGTTTAACCAAACGTTTTTAGATTTCCGTGTTTTTGGCATTCAGCGTTTAGCAACCATTTTAACTTTTTAACGTTATTAGCGTTCTTTTCCAAGCCAACTTAAAGTTCGTTCACGAACTTTACCTTTTCTAGTTATTATTAAGTTGGCTTGGAAAAGCCAACTTACTGTTCTTCGTAATCTTCTTATTATTATTATTATTATTATTATTATTCCGCGCTCAAATTTCTATACGCATCTCCTCCTAGGGCTTTTGACGTAGAATCACGAAATTTTGCAGTATCGTAGGACCTATACCCGATTAGGTTGCTTGTGCTTTTTTAAGCGATACATCGTACGGTTTTCGTAAAAACTTCGTAAACGTACGCTTTTTTTTCCCATAGGAAATGAATGGGGGACAACTTTGAACGTTTGTGTAGGTAACAATTTTTGACATACAAAGACAAAAATCGGACGGTCTATAGAACTTACCGCGTTCTTTCCGAAAATTTTAACGTTTCGACGATACGTCGTACGGTTTTCGTACAAATGTCATACGAAGTTTTCCCATAGAAATGAATGGGGGGCCCAGAGTTCCATCTCACACACGAGCAGCTCTGCGCACGGAACCCCTTCTCTCCCCTGCTCCTCCAGTACTGTGAGTGTATGGAGGAGCTGCTGTATGGAGCAGCTATCAGTCAAAAGTTTGGACACCCCGGCACCCCAGCCAGGGCTTAGCAACCACCTAATAACTGCTTAGCAACCACCTTAGCAACCACCTGGAAAACGTTAGCAACTGCCTAGCAACCACTTAGCAACACCTTAGCAACCACCTGGAAAACGTTAGCAACTGCCTAGCAACCACTTAGCAACTGCCTAGCAACCACTTGGAAAACGTTAGCAACTGCCTAGCAACCACCTGGAATACGTTAGCAACTGCCTAGCAACCACTTAGCAACCACCTGGAAAACGTTAGCAACTGCCTAGCAACCACTGAGCAACCACCTGGAAAACGTTAGCAACTGCCTAGCAACCACTTAGCAACTGCCTAGCAACCACCTGGAATACGTTAGCAACTGCCTAGCAACCACTTAGCAACCACCTGGAAAACGTTAGCAACTGCCTAGCAACAACTTAGCAACTGCCTAGCAACCACCTGGAAAATGTTAGCAACTGCCTAGCAACCACTTAGCAACCACCTGGAAAACGTTAGCAACTGCCTAGCAACCACTTAGCAACTGCCTTGCAACCACTTGGAAAACGTTAGCAACTGCCTAGCAACCACTTAGCAACTGCCTAGCAACCACCTGGAAAACGTTAGCAACTGCCTAGCAACCACTTAGCAACCACCTGGAAAACGTTAGCAACTGCCTAGCAACCACTTAGCAACTGCCTAGCAACCACTTGGAAAACGTTAGCAACTGCCTAGCAACCACTTAGCAACTGCCTAGCAACCACCTGGAATAGGTTAGCAACTGCCTAGCAACCACTTAGCAACCACCTGGAAAACGTTAGCAACTGCCTAGCAACCACTGAGCAACCACCTGGAAAACGTTAGCAACTGCCTAGCAACCACTTAGCAACTGCCTAACAACCACCTGGAAAACGTTAGCAACTGCCTAGCAACCACTTAGCAACCACCTGGAAAACGTTAGCAACTGCCTAGCAACCACTTAGCAACTGCCTAGCAACCACTTGGAAAACGTTAGCAACTGCCTAGCAACCACTTAGCAACTGCCTAGCAACCACCTGGAAAACGTTAGCAACTGCCAAGCAACCACTTAGCAACCACCTGGAAAACGTTAGCAACTGCCTAGCAACCACTTAGCAGCTGCCTAGCAACCACCTGGAATATGTTAGCAACTACCTAGCAACCACTTAGCAACCACTAGGAAAACGTTAGCAACTGCCTAGCAACCACTTAGCAACCACTTTAGAAATGATAGCAACTGCCTAGCAACCAGTTAGCAACCACTTAGCAACCACCTGGAAAACGTTAGCAACTGCCTAGCAACCACTTAGCAACTGCCTAGCAACCACTTGGAAAACGTTAGCAACTGCCTAGCAACCACTTAGCAACTGCCTAGCAACCACTTAGCAACTGCCTAGCAACCACCTGGAAAACGTTAGCAACTGCCTAGCAACCACTTAGCAACCACCTGGAAAACGTTAGCAACTGCCTAGCAACCACTTAGCAGCTGCCTAGCAACCACCTGGAATATGTTAGCAACTACCTAGCAACCACTTAGCAACCACCTGGAAAATGTTAGCAACTGCCTAGCAACCACTTAGCAACTGCCTAGCAACCACTTGGAAAACGTTAGCAACTGCCTAGCAACCACTTAGCAACTGCCTAGCAACACCTTAGCAACCACCCTGGATACCATAGCAACACCTTAGCAACCACCCTGGATACCATAGCAACACCTAAGCAACCACCTAGCAACTCCTTAGCAACCACCCTGGATACCATAGCAACACCTTAGCAACCACCTAGCAACACCTCAGCAACCACCCCAGATACTATAGCAACACCTTAGCAACCACCTGGAAAGTTTTTAGATTTCAGCATGTAACCAAAAGTTTTAGATTTCAGCACTTAACCAAAATTTTTTAGATTTCAACATTTAACCAAAAGTTTTTAGATTTCAGCATTTAACCAAAAGTTTCGAGATTTCAACATGAAAACAAACGTTTTAAGATTTCAGCGTTTAACCAAAAGTTTTTAGATTTCAGCTGTTAAACAAACGTTTTAAGATTTCAGTGTTTAACCAAAAGTTTTTGGATTTCAGCATCTTACAAAACATTTCTAGATGTAAGCAATTAACCAAAGGTTTTTAGATTTCAGCGTTTAACCAAATGTTTTTAGATTTAAGCGTTTAACCAAACGTTTTTAGATTACAGCGTTTTTGGTATTTAGCTTTTAGCCAAAAGTTAACAGCATAGCAACGACTCTTCACACTCTTCAGACAGAAACAGCTTTTTAAGTTTCTGTCAACCATTTTAACTTTTTAACGTTATTAGCGCTCTTTTCCAAGCCAACTTAAAGTTCGTTCACGAACTTTGCCTTTTCTAGTTATTATTATTATTCCGCGCTCAAATTTCTATACGCATCTCCTCCTAGGGCTTTTGACGTAGAATCACGAAATTTTGCAGTATCGTAGGACCTATACCCGATTAGGTTGCTTGTGCTTTTTTAAGCGATACATCGTACGGTTTTCGTAAAAACTTCGTAAACGTACGCTTTTTTTTCCCATAGGAAATGAATGGGGGACAACTTTGAACGTTTGTGTAGGTAACAAT
Organism: Astyanax mexicanus; assembly: GCF_023375975.1. Lineage (NCBI taxonomy): Eukaryota > Metazoa > Chordata > Actinopteri > Characiformes > Acestrorhamphidae > Astyanax > Astyanax mexicanus. Next base: position 29,198,163 of record NC_064409.1, on the reverse strand, counting down.
TTTTGACATACAAAGACAAAAATCGGACGGTCTATAGAACTTACCGCGTTCTTTCCGAAAATTTTAACGTTTCGACGATACGTCGTACGGTTTTCGTACAAATGTCGTACGAAGTTTTCCCATAGAAATGAATGGGGGGCCCAGAGTTCCATCTCACACACGAGCAGCTCTGCGCACGGAACCCCTTCTCTCCCCTGCTCCTCCAGTACTGTGAGTGTATGGAGGAGCTGCTGTATGGAGCAGCTATCAGTCAAAAGTTTGGACACCCCGGCACCCCAGCCAGGGCTTAGCAACCACCTAATAACTGCTTAGCAACCACCTTAGCAACCACCTGGAAAACGTTAGCAACTGCCTAGCAACCACTTAGCAACACCTTAGCAACCACCTGGAAAACGTTAGCAACTGCCTAGCAACCACTTAGCAACTGCCTAGCAACCACTTGGAAAACGTTAGCAACTGCCTAGCAACCACTTAGCAACTGCCTAGCAACCACCTGGAATACGTTAGCAACTGCCTAGCAACCACTTAGCAACCACCTGGAAAACGTTAGCAACTGCCTAGCAACCACTGAGCAACCACCTGGAAAACGTTAGCAACTGCCTAGCAACCACTTAGAAACTGCCTAGCAACCACCTGGAATACGTTAGCAACTGCCTAGCAACCACTTAGCAACCACCTGGAAAACGTTAGCAACTGCCTAGCAACAACTTAGCAACTGCCTAGCAACCACCTGGAAAATGTTAGCAACTGCCTAGCAACCACTTAGCAACTGCCTAGCAACCACTTGGAAAACGTTAGCAACTGCCTAGCAACCACTTAGCAACTGCCTAGCAACCACCTGGAATAGGTTAGCAACTGCCTAGCAACCACTTAGCAACCACTTGGAAAACATTAGCAACTGCCTAGCAACCACTGAGCAACCACCTGGAAAACGTTAGCAACTGCCTAGCAACCACTTAGCAACTGCCTAACAACCACCTGGAAAACGTTAGCAACTGCCTAGCAACCACTTAGCAACCACCTGGAAAACGTTAGCAACTGCCTAGCAACCACTTAGCAACTGCCTAGCAACCACTTGGAAAACGTTAGCAACTGCCTAGCAACCACTTAGCAACTGCCTAGCAACCACCTGGAAAACGTTAGCAACTGCCAAGCAACCACTTAGCAACCACCTGGAAAACGTTAGCAACTGCCTAGCAACCACTTAGCAGCTGCCTAGCAACCACCTGGAATATGTTAGCAACTACCTAGCAACCACTTAGCAACCACTAGGAAAACGTTAGCAACTGCCTAGCAACCACTTAGCAACCACTTTAGAAATGATAGCAACTGCCTAGCAACCAGTTAGCAACCACTTAGCAACCACCTGGACAACATTAGCAACTGCCTAGCAACCACTTAGCAACTGCCTAGCAACCACTTGGAAAACGTTAGCAACTGCCTAGCAACCACTTAGCAACTGCCTAGCAACCACTTAGCAACTGCCTAGCAACCACCTGGAAAACGTTAGCAACTGCCTAGCAACCACTTAGCAGCTGCCTAGCAACCACCTGGAATATGTTAGCAACTACCTAGCAACCACTTAGCAACCACCTGGAAAATGTTAGCAACTGCCTAGCAACCACTTAGCAACTGCCTAGCAACCACTTGGAAAACGTTAGCAACTGCCTAGCAACCACTTAGCAACTGCCTAGCAACACCTTAGCAACCACCCTGGATACCATAGCAACACCTTAGCAACCACCCTGGATACCATAGCAACACCTTAGCAACCACCTAGCAACTCCTTAGCAACCACCCTGGATACCATAGCAACACCTTAGCAACCACCTAGCAACACCTCAGCAACCACCCCAGATACTATAGCAACACCTTAGCAACCACCTGGAAAGTTTTTAGATTTCAGCATGTAACCAAAAGTTTTAGATTTCAGCACTTAACCAAAATTTTTTAGATTTCAACATTTAACCAAAAGTTTTTAGATTTCAGCATTTAACCAAAAGTTTCGAGATTTCAACATGAAAACAAACGTTTTAAGATTTCAGCGTTTAACCAAAAGTTTTTAGATTTCAGCTGTTAAACAAACGTTTTAAGATTTCAGTGTTTAACCAAAAGTTTTTGGATTTCAGCATCTTACAAAACATTTCTAGATGTAAGCAATTAACCAAAGGTTTTTAGATTTCAGCGTTTAACCAAATGTTTTTAGATTTAAGCGTTTAACCAAACGTTTTTAGATTACAGCGTTTTTGGTATTTAGCTTTTAGCCAAAAGTTAACAGCATAGCAACGACTATTCACACTCTTCAGACAGAAACAGCTTTTTAAGTTTCTGTCAACCATTTTAACTTTTCAACGTTATTAGCGCTCTTTTCCAAGCCAACTTAAAGTTCGTTCACGAACTTTGCCTTTTCTAGTTATTAAGTTGGCTTGGAAAAGCCAACTTACTGTTCTTCGTAATCTTCTTATTATTATTATTATTATTATTATTCCGCGCTCAAATTTCTATACGCATCTCCTCCTAGGGCTTTTGACGTAGAATCACGAAATTTTGCAGTATCGTAGGACCTATACCCGATTAGGTTGCTTGTGCTTTTTTAAGCGATACATCGTACGGTTTTCGTAAAAACTTCGTAAACGTACGCTTTTTTTTCCCATAGGAAATGAATGGGGGACAACTTTGAACGTTTGTGTAGGTAACAATTTTTGACATACAAAGACAAAAATCGGACGGTCTATAGAACTTACCGCGTTCTTTCCGAAAATTTTAACGTTTCGACGATACGTCGTACGGTTTTCGTACAAATGTCGTACGAAGTTTTCCCATAGAAATGAATGGGGGGCCCAGAGTTCCATCTCACACACGAGCAGCTCTGCGCACGGAACCCCTTCTCTCCCCTGCTCCTCCAGTACTGTGAGTGTATGGAGGAGCTGCTGTATGGAGCAGCTATCAGTCAAAAGTTTGGACACCCCGGCACCCCAGCCAGGGCTTAGCAACCACCTAATAACTGCTTAGCAACCACCTTAGCAACCACCTGGAAAACGTTAGCAACTGCCTAGCAACCACTTAGCAACACCTTAGCAACCACCTGGAAAACGTTAGCAACTGCCTAGCAACCACTTAGCAACTGCCTAGCAACCACTTGGAAAACGTTAGCAACTGCCTAGCAACCACCTGGAATACGTTAGCAACTGCCTAGCAACCACTTAGCAACCACCTGGAAAACGTTAGCAACTGCCTAGCAACCACTGAGCAACCACCTGGAAAACGTTAGCAACTGCCTAGCAACCACTTAGCAACTGCCTAGCAACCACCTGGAATACGTTAGCAACTGCCTAGCAACCACTTAGCAACCACCTGGAAAACGTTAGCAACTGCCTAGCAACAACTTAGCAACTGCCTAGCAACCACCTGGAAAATGTTAGCAACTGCCTAGCAACCACTTAGCAACCACCTGGAAAACGTTAGCAACTGCCTAGCAACCACTTAGCAACTGCCTTGCAACCACTTGGAAAACGTTAGCAACTGCCTAGCAACCACTTAGCAACTGCCTAGCAACCACCTGGAAAACGTTAGCAACTGCCTAGCAACCACTTAGCAACCACCTGGAAAACGTTAGCAACTGCCTAGCAACCACTTAGCAACTGCCTAGCAACCACTTGGAAAACGTTAGCAACTGCCTAGCAACCACTTAGCAACTGCCTAGCAACCACCTGGAATAGGTTAGCAACTGCCTAGCAACCACTTAGCAACCACCTGGAAAACGTTAGCAACTGCCTAGCAACCACTGAGCAACCACCTGGAAAACGTTAGCAACTGCCTAGCAACCACTTAGCAACTGCCTAACAACCACCTGGAAAACGTTAGCAACTGCCTAGCAACCACTTAGCAACCACCTGGAAAACGTTAGCAACTGCCTAGCAACCACTTAGCAACTGCCTAGCAACCACTTGGAAAACGTTAGCAACTGCCTAGCAACCACTTAGCAACTGCCTAGCAACCACCTGGAAAACGTTAGCAACTGCCAAGCAACCACTTAGCAACCACCTGGAAAACGTTAGCAACTGCCTAGCAACCACTTAGCAGCTGCCTAGCAACCACCTGGAATATGTTAGCAACTACCTAGCAACCACTTAGCAACCACTAGGAAAACGTTAGCAACTGCCTAGCAACCACTTAGCAACCACTTTAGAAATGATAGCAACTGCCTAGCAACCAGTTAGCAACCACTTAGCAACCACCTGGAAAACGTTAGCAACTGCCTAGCAACCACTTAGCAACTGCCTAGCAACCACTTGGAAAACGTTAGCAACTGCCTAGCAACCACTTAGCAACTGCCTAGCAACCACTTAGCAACTGCCTAGCAACCACCTGGAAAACGTTAACAACTGCCTAGCAACCACTTAGCAACCACCTGGAAAACGTTAGCAACTGCCTAGCAACCACTTAGCAGCTGCCTAGCAACCACCTGGAATATGTTAGCAACTACCTAGCAACCACTTAGCAACCACCTGGAAAATGTTAGCAACTGCCTAGCAACCACTTAGCAACTGCCTAGCAACCACTTGGAAAACGTTAGCAACTGCCTAGCAACCACTTAGCAACTGCCTAGCAACACCTTAGCAACCACCCTGGATACCATAGCAACACCTTAGCAACCACCCTGGATACCATAGCAACACCTTAGCAACCACCTAGCAACTCCTTAGCAACCACCCTGGATACCATAGCAACACCTTAGCAACCACCTAGCAACACCTCAGCAACCACCCCAGATACTATAGCAACACCTTAGCAACCACCTGGAAAGTTTTTAGATTTCAGCATGTAACCAAAAGTTTTAGATTTCAGCACTTAACCAAAATTTTTTAGATTTCAACATTTAACCAAAAGTTTTTAGATTTCAGCATTTAACCAAAAGTTTCGAGATTTCAACATGAAAACAAACGTTTTAAGATTTCAGCGTTTAACCAAAAGTTTTTAGATTTCAGCTGTTAAACAAACGTTTTAAGATTTCAGTGTTTAACCAAAAGTTTTTGGATTTCAGCATCTTACAAAACATTTCTAGATGTAAGCAATTAACCAAAGGTTTTTAGATTTCAGCGTTTAACCAAATGTTTTTAGATTTAAGCGTTTAACCAAACGTTTTTAGATTACAGCGTTTTTGGTATTTAGCTTTTAGCCAAAAGTTAACAGCATAGCAACGACTCTTCACACTCTTCAGACAGAAACAGCTTTTTAAGTTTCTGTCAACCATTTTAACTTTTTAACGTTATTAGCGCTCTTTTCCAAGCCAACTTAAAGTTCGTTCACGAACTTTGCCTTTTCTAGTTATTATTATTCTTCCCCACTTTTGTTAAACGCATCTCCTCCTAGGGCTTTCAACGTAGAATCACGAAATTTTCAGGGATCGTGGGACCTATAGTGAATTACGTTGCTTGTGCTTTTTGGAGCGATATATCGTACGGTTTTCGTAAAACCTTCGTAAACGTACGTCATTTTTTCCATAGACAATGAACTAGAAGATTTTTGAACGGCTGTGAACGTCACAATTTTTGAGATATGAAGACGAAATTCGGATGGTCTATAGAACTTAGTGAGTTCTTTCCGAAAATATGCTTTACGAAACGATACGTCGTACGGATTTCGTACAAATGTCGTACGAAGTTGCCCCATAGAAATGAATGGGGGGCCCAGAGTTCCATCTCACACACGAGCAGCTCTGCGCACGGAACCCCTTCTCTCCCCTGCTCCTCCAGTACTGTGAGTGTATGGAGGAGCTGCTGTATGGAGCAGCTATCAGTCAAAAGTTTGGACACCCCGGCACCCCAGCCAGGGCTTTGCAACCACCTATTAACTGCTTAGCAACCACCTTAGCAACCACCTGGAAAACGTTAGCAACTGCCTAGCAACCACTTAGCAACACCTTAGCAACCACCTGGAATACGTTAGCAACTGCCTAGCAACCAGTTTGCTACACCTTAGCAACCACCTGGAAAACGTTAGCAACAGCCTAGCAACAACTTAGCAACTGCCTAGCAACCACCTGGAAAATGTTAGCAACTGCCTAGCAACCACTTAGCAACCACCTGGAAAACGTTAGCAACTGCCTAGCAACCACTTAGCAACTGCCTAGCAACCACTTGGAAAACGTTAGCAACTGCCTAGCAACCACTTAGCAACTGCCTAGCAACCACCTGGAATACATTAGCAACTGCCTAGCAACCACTTAGCAACCACCTGGAAAACGTTAGCAACTGCCTAGCAACCACTGGGCAACCACCTGGAAAACGTTAGCAACTGCCTAGCAACCACTTGGAAAACGTTAGCAACTGCCTAGCAACCACTTAGCAACTGCCTAGCAACCACCTGGAAAACGTTAGCAACTGCCTAGCAACCACTTAGCAACCACCTGGAAAACGTTAGCAACTGCCTAGCAACCACTTAGTAACTGCCTAGCAACCACTTGGAAAACGTTAGCAACTGCCTAGCAACCACTTAGCAACTGCCTAGCAACCACCTGGAATACATTAGCAACTGCCTAGCAACCACTTAGCAACCACCTGGAAAACGTTAGCAACTGCCTAGCAACCACTGGGCAACCACCTGGAGAACGTGAGCAACTGCCTAGCAACCACTTAGCAACTGCCTAGCAACCACCTGGAATACGTTAGCAACTGCCTAGCAACCACTTAGCAACCACCTGGAAAATGTTAGCAACTGCCTAGCAACAACTTAGCAACTGCCTAGCAACCACCTGGAAAAATGTTAGCAACTGCCTAGCAACCACTTAGCAACCACCTGGAAAACGTTAGCAACTGCCTAGCAACCACTTAGCAACCACCTGGAAAACGTTAGCAACTGCCTAGCAACCACTTAGCAACTGCCTAGCAACCACTTGGAAAACGTTAGCAACTGCCTAGCAACCACTTAGCAACTGCCTAGCAACCACCTGGAATACGTTAGCAACTGCCTAGCAACCACTTAGCAACCACCTGGAAAACGTTAGCAACTGCCTAGCAACCACTGAGCAACCACCTGGAAAACGTTAGCAACTGCCTAGCAACCACTTAGCAACTGCCTAGCAACCACCTGGAATACGTTAGCAACTGCCTAGCAACCACTTAGCAACCACCTGGAAAACGTTAGCAACTGCCTAGCAACAACTTAGCAACTGCCTAGCAACCACCTGGAAAACGTTAGCAACTGCCTAGCAACCACTTAGCAACTACCTGGAAAACGTTAGCAACTGCCTAGCAACCACTTAGCAACTGCCTAGCAACCACTTGGAAAACGTTAGCAACTGCCTAGCAACCACTTAGCAACTGCCTAGCAACCACCTGGAAAACGTTAGCAACTGCCTAGCAACCACTTATCAACCACCTGGAAAACGTTAGCAACTGCCTAGCAACTACTTAGCAACACCTTAACAACCACTAGGAAAACGTTAGCAACTGCCTAGCAACCACTTAGCAACCACTTTAGAAATGATAGCAACTGCCTAGCAACCACCTAGCAACACCTTAGCAACCACCCCGGATACCATAGCAACACCTTAGCAACCACCTAGCAACAAGTTATCAACCACCTAGCAACCACCTAGCAACATCTTAGCCACCACCCCGCATACCATAGCAACACCCTAGCAACAACCTAGCAACCACCTAGCAACACCTTAGGAACCACCTGTAATATGTTAGCAACTGCCTAGCAACCAGTTAGCAACAGCTTAGCAACCACCTGGAAAACATTAGCAACTGCCTAGCAACAGCTTAGCAACCACTTCAGAAATGATAGCAACTGCCTAGCATCAAATTGGCAATCAAAAGATTAACCAGAAGTTTTACGATTTCAGCATTTAAACAAACGTTTTTAGATTTCAGCGTTTAACTAAACGTTTTTAGATTTCAGCGTTTAACCAAACGTTTTTAGATTTCAGCGTTTAACCAAGCGTTTTTAGATTTCAGCGTTTAACCAAACGTTTTTAGATTTCAGCGTTTAACCAAACATTTTTAGATTTCGGCGTTTTTGGCATTTAGCGTTTAGCCAAAAGTTAACAGCATATCCACGACTCTTCACACTCTTCAGACAGAAACAGCTTAGCAACCATTTTAACTTTTTAACGTTATTAGCGTTCTTTTCCAAGCCAACTTAAAGTTCGTTCACGAACTTTGCCTTTTCTAGTTATTATTAAGTTGGCTTGGAAAAGCCAACTTATTGTTCTTCGTAATCTTCTTATTATTAAGTTGGCTTGGAAAAGCCAACTTATTGTTCTTCGTAATCTTCTTCTTATTATTATTATTATTATTCTTCCCCACTTTTGTTAAACGCATCTCCTCCTAGGGCTTTCAACGTAGAATCACGAAACTTTCAGGGATCGTGGGACCTATAGTGAATTACGTTGCTTGTGCTTTTTGGAGCGATATATCGTACGGTTTTCGTAAAAACTTCGTAAACGTACGTCATTTTTTCCATAGACAATGAACTAGAAGATTTTTGAACGGCTGTGAACGTCACAATTTTTGAGATATGAAGACGAAATTCGGATGGTCTATAGAACTTAGTGAGTTCTTTCCGAAAATATGCTTTACGAAACGATACGTCGTACGGATTTCGTACAAATGTCGTACGAAGTTGCCCCATAGAAATGAATGGGGGGCCCAGAGTTCTAACTCACACACGAGCAGCTCTGCGCACGGAACCCCTTCTCTCCCCTGCTCCTCCAGTACTGTGAGTGTATGGAGGAGCTGCTGTATGGAGCAGCTATCAGTCAAAAGTTTGGACACCCCGGCACCCCAGCCAGTGTTTAGCAACCACCTATTAACTGCTTAGCAACCACCTTAGCAACCACCTGGAAAACGTTAGCAACTGCCTAGCAACCACTTAGCAACACCTTAGCAACCACTTGGAAAACGTTAGCAACTGCCTAGCAACCACTTAGCAACCACTTTAGAAATGATAGCAACTGCCTAGCAACCGCTTAGCAACACCTTAGCAACCACTAGGAAAACGTTAGCAACTGCCTAGCAACCACTTTAGAAATCATAGCAACTGCCTAGCAACCACTTAACAACATCTTAGCAACCACCTGGAAAATGTTAGCAACTGCCTAGCAACCACTTAGCAACCATGTGGAATACGTTAGCAACTGCCTAGCAACCAGTTAGCAACACCTTAGCAACCACCTGGAAAACGTTAGCAACTGCCTAGCAACCACTTAGCAACTACTTAGCAACCATGTGGAATACATTGGCAACTGCCTAGCAACCAGTTAGCTACACCTTAGCAACCACCTGGAAAATGTTAGCAACTGCCTAGCAACCACTTAGCAACCACTTTAGAAATGATAGCAACTCTCTAGCAACCACTTAGCAACCATGAGGAATACGTTAGCAACTGCCTAGCAACTACTTTAAAAATAATAGCAACTGCCTAGCAACCAGTTAGCTACACCTTAGCAACCACCTGGAAATTGTTAGCAACTGCCTAGGAACCATTAAGCAACAACTTTAGAAATGATGGCAACTGCATAGCAACCACTTAGCAACACCTTAGCAACCACTAGGAAAACGTTAGCAACTGCCTAGCAACCACTTAGCAACCACTTTAGAAATGATAGCAACTGCCTAGCAACCGCTTAGCAACACCTTTATCAACCACTAGGAAAACGTTAGCAACTGCCTAGCAAACACTTTAGAAATCATAGCAACTGCCTAGCAACCACTTAACAACATCTTAGCAACCACCTGGAAAATGTTAGCAACTGCCTAGCAACCACTTAGCAACCATGTGGAATACGTTAGCAACTGCCTAGCAACCAGTTAGCAACACCTTAGCAACCACCTGGAAAACGTTAGCAACTGCCTAGCAACCACTTAGCAACTACTTAGCAACCATGTGGAATACATTGGCAACTGCCTAGCAACCAGTTAGCTACACCTTAGCAACCACCTGGAAAATGTTAGCAACTGCCTTGCAACCATTTAGCAACCACTTTAGAAATGATGGCAACTGCATAGCAACCAGTTAGCAACACCTTAGCAACCACCTGGAAAATGTTAGCAACTGCCTAGCAACCACTTAGCAACCACTTTAGAAATGATAGCAACTGCCTAGCAACCACTTAGCAACACCTTAGCAACCATTAGGAAAACGTTAGCAACTGCCTAGCAACCACTTAGCAACCACTTTAGAAATGATAGCAACTACCTAGCAACCGCTTAGCAACACCTTAGCAACCACTAGGAAAACGTTAGCAACAGCCTAGCAACCACTTTAGAAATTATAGCAACTGCCTAGCAACCACTTAACAACATCTTAGCAACCACCTGGAAAATGTTAACAACTGCCTAGCAACCACTTAGCAACCACCTGGAAAAGGTTAGCAACTGCCTAGCAACCACTTAGCAACCACTTTAGAAACGATAGCAACTGCCTAGCAACCACTTAGCAACACCTTAGCAACCACTAAGAAAACGTTAGCAACTGCCTAGCAACCACTTAGCAACCACTTTCGAAATGATAGCAACTGCATAGCAACCGCTTAGCAACACCTTAGCAACCACTAGGAAAACGTTAGCAACTGCCTAGCAACCACTTTAGAAATCATAGCAACTGCCTAGCAACCACTGAACAACATCTTAGCAACCACCTGGAAAATGTTAGCAACTGCCTAGCAACCACTTAGCAACCATGTGGAATACGTTAGCAACTGCCTAGCAACCAGTTAGCAAAACCTTAGCAACCACCTGGAAAACGTTAGCAACTGCCGAGCAACCACTTAGCAACCACTTTAGAAATGATAGCAACTCTCTAGCAACCACTTAGCAACCATGAGGAATACGTTAGCAACTGCCTAGCAACTACTTTAAAATTAATAGCAACTGCCTAGCAACCAGTTAGCTACACCTTAGCAACCACCTGGAAAATGTTAGCAACTGCCTAGCAACCACTTAGCAACCATGTGGAATACATTAGCAACTGCCAAGCAACCACTTAGCAACCACTTTAGAAATGATAGCAACTGCCTAGCAACCAGTTAGCTACACTTTAGCCACCACCTGGAAAACGTTAGCAACTGCCTAGCAAACGCTTAGCAACCACTTTAGAAATGATCACAACTGCCTAGCAACCACTTAGCAACCATTTTAACTTTTCAACGTTATTAACGTACTTTTCCAAGCCAACTTAAAGTTCGTTCACGAACTTTGCCTTTTCTAGTTATTATTATTCTTCCCCACTTTTGTTAAACGCATCTCCTCCTAGGGCTTTCAACGTAGAATCACGAAATTTTCAGGGATCGTGGGACCTATAGTGAATTACGTTGCTTGTGCTTTTTGGAGCGATATATCGTACGGTTTTCGTAAAAACTTCGTAAACGTACGTCATTTTTTCCATAGACAATGAACTAGAAGATTTTTGAACGGCTGTGAACGTCACAATTTTTGAGATATGAAGACGAAATTCGGATGGTCTATAGAACTTAGTGAGTTCTTTCCGAAAATATGCTTTACGAAACGATACGTCGTACGGATTTCGTACAAATGTCGTACGAAGTTGCCCCATAGAAATGAATGGGGGGCCCAGAGTTCCATCTCACACACGAGCAGCTCTGCGCACGGAACCCCTTCTCTCCCCTGCTCCTCCAGTACTGTGAGTGTATGGAGGAGCTGCTGTATGGAGCAGCTATCAGTCAAAAGTTTGGACACCCCGGCACCCCAGCCAGGGCTTTGCAACCACCTATTAACTGCTTAGCAACCACCTTAGCAACCACCTGGAAAACGTTAGCAACTGCCTAGCAACCACTTAGCAACACCTTAGCAACCACTAGGAAAACGTTAGCAACTGCCTAGCAACCACTTAGCAACCACTTTAGAAATGATAGCAACTACCTAGCAACCGCTTAGCAACACCTTAGCAACCACTAGGAAAACGTTAGCAACAGCCTAGCAACCACTTTAGAAATGATGGCAACTGCATAGCAACCACTTAGCAACACCTTAGCAACCACTAGGAAAACGTTAGCAACTGCCTAGCAACCACTTAGCAACCACTTTAGAAATGATAGCAACTGCCTAGCAACCGCTTAGCAACACCTTAGCAACCACTAGGAAAACGTTAGCAACTGCCTAGCAAACACTTTAGAAATCATAGCAACTGCCTAGCAACCACTTAACAACATCTTAGCAACCACCTGGAAAATGTTAGCAACTGCCTAGCACCCACTTAGCAACCATGTGGAATACGTTAGCAACTGCCTAGCAACCAGTTAGCAACACCTTAGCAACCACCTGGAAAACGTTAGCAACTGCCTAGCAACCACTTAGCAACTACTTAGCAACCATGTGGAATACATTGGCAACTGCCTAGCAACCAGTTAGCTACACCTTAGCAACCACCTGGAAAACGTTAGCAACTGCCTAGCAACCGCTTAGCAACCACTTCAGAAATGATAGCAACTCTCTAGAAACCACTTAGCAACCATGAGGAATACGTTAGCAACTGCCTAGCAACTACTTTAAAAATAAGAGCAACTGCCTAGCAACCAGTTAGCTACACCTTAGCAACCACCTGGGAAATGTTAGCAACTGCCTAGCAACCATTTAGCAACCACTTTAGAAATGATGGCAACTGCATAGCAACCAGTTAGCAACACCTTAGCAACCACCTGGAAAATGTTAGCAACTGCCTAGCAACCACTTAGCAACCACTTTAGAAATGATAGCAACTGCCTAGCAACCACTTAGCAACACCTTAGCAACCATTAGGAAAACGTTAGCAACTGCCTAGCAACCACTTAGCAACCACTTTAGAAATGATAGCAACTACCTAGCAACCGCTTAGCAACACCTTAGCAACCACTAGGAAAACGTTAGCAACAGCCTAGCAACCACTTTAGAAATTATAGCAACTGCCTAGCAACCACTTAACAACATCTTAGCAACCACCTGGAAAATGTTAACAAATGCCTAGCAACCACTTAGCAACAACCTGGAAAAGGTTAGCAACTGCCTAGCAACCACTTAGCAACCACTTTAGAAACGATAGCAACTGCCTAGCAACCACTTAGCAACACCTTAGCAACCACTAAGAAAACGTTAGCAACTGCCTAGCAACCACTTAGCAACCACTTTCGAAATGATAGCAACTGCATAGCAGCCGCTTAGCAACACCTTAGCAACCACTAGGAAAACGTTAGCAACTGCCTAGCAACCACTTTAGAAATCATAGCAACTGCCTAGCAACCACTGAACAACATCTTAGCAACCACCTGGAAAATGTTAGCAACTGCCTAGCAACCACTTAGCAACCATGTGTAATACGTTAGCAACTGCCTAGCAACCAGTTAGCAACACCTTAGCAACCACCTGGAAAACGTTAGCAACTGCCTAGCAACCACTTAGCAACCACTTTAGAAATTATAGCAACTCTCTAGCAACCACTTAGCAACCATGAGGAATATGTTAGCAACTGCCTAGCAACTACTTTAAAATTAATAGCAACTGCCTAGCAACCAGTTAGCTACACCTTAGCAACCACCTGGAAAATGTTAGCAACTGCCTAGCAACCACTTAGCAACCATGTGGAATACATTAGCAACTGCCAAGCAACCACTTAGCAACCACTTTAGAAATGATAGCAACTGCCTAGCAACCAGTTAGCTACACTTTAGCCACCACTTGGAAAACGTTAGCAACTGCTTAGCAACCACCTAGCAACCACTTAGCAACCATGTGGAATACGTTAGCAACTGACTAGCAACTGCTTAGCAACACCTAAGCAACCACCTGGAAAACGTTAGCAACTGCCTAGCAAACGCTTAGCAACCACTTTAGAAATGATCACAACTGCCTAGCAACCACTTAGCAACCATTTTAACTTTTCAACGTTATTAACGTACTTTTCCAAGCCAACTTAAAGTTCGTTCACGAACTTTGCCTTTTCTAGTTATTAAGTTGGCTTGGAAAAGCCAACTTATTGTTCTTCGTAATCTTCTTATTCCATTTTATTATTAAGTTGGCTTGGAAAAGCCAACTTACTGTTCTTCGTAATCTTATTCTTATTATTATTATTCTATTCGCAAAATTTAATCACTATCTCCTCCTAGGGCTTTTGACGTAGAACCACGAAATTTTGCAGTATCGTAGGACCTATACCCGAATAGGTTGCTTGTGCTTTTTTAAGCGATACATCGCACGGTTTTCGTAAAAACTTCGTAAACGTACGCATTTTTTTCCCATAGGAATGAATGGGGCCAAATTTTAAACGTCCGTAACCGCCACAATTTTTGAGATATGAACACCAAATTCGGCGAGCTTATAGATCTTATCGAGATCTTTAAATTAATAGCAGGTTGCGAAGTGATACGACGTACGGTTTTCGTACAATTGTCGTACGAAGTTTTCCCATAGAAATGAATGGGGGGCCCAGAGTTCCATCTCACACACGAGCAGCTCTGCGCACGGAACCCCTTCTCTCCCCTGCTCCTCCAGTACTGTGAGTGTATGGAGGAGCTGCTGTATGGAGCAGCTATCAGTCAAAAGTTTGGACACCCCGGCACCCCAGCCAGGTTTTAGCAACCACCTATTAACTGCTTAGCAACCACCTGGAAAACGTTAGCGACTGCCTAGCAACCACTTAGCAACACCTTAGCAACCACCTGGAAAACGTTAGCAACTGCCTAGCAACCACTTAGCAACAACTTAGCAACCACTTTAGAAATTATAGCAACTGCCTAGCAACCAGTTAGCAACCACTTAGCAAACACCTGGAAAACGTTAGCAACTGCCTAGCAACCACTTAGCAACACCTTAGCAACCACCTGGAAAACGTTAGAAACTGCCTAGCAACCACTTAGCAACAACTTAGCAACCACTTTAGAAATTATAGCAACTGCTTAGCAACCAGTTAGCAACCACTTAGCAAACACCTGGAAAACGTTAGCAACTGCCTAGCAACCACTTAGCAACACCTTAACAACCACTAGGAAAACGTTAGCAACCACTTAGCAACCACCTTAGAAACGATAGCAACTGCCTAGCAACCACTTTAGAAATGATAGCAACAGCCTAGCAACCACTTACCAACACCTTAGCAACCATTAGGAAAACGTTAGCAATTGCCTAGCAACCACTTAGCAACCACTTTAGAAACGATAGCAACTGCCTAGCAACCACCTAGCAACACCTTAGCAACCACCCCAGATACCATAGCAACACCTTAGCAACCACCTAGCAACACCTTAGCAACCACCTAGCAACCACCTAGCAACACCTTAGCAACCACCCCAGTTACCATAGCAACACCTTAGCAACCACCTAGCAATACCTTAGCAACCACCTAGCAACCACTTAGCAACCACCTAGCAACACCTTAGCAACCACCCCAGATACCATAGCAACACCTTAGCAACCACCTAGCAACACCTTAGCAACCACCTAGCAACCACCTAGCAACACCTAAGCAACCACCCCAGATACCATAGCAACACCTTAGCAACCACCTAGCAACACCTTAGCAACCACCTAGCAACCACCTAGCAACATCTTAGCAACCACCCCGGATACCATAGCAACACTTTAGCAACCACCTAGCAACCACCTAGAAACACCTTAGCAACCACCCCAGATACCATAGCAACACCTTATCAACCACCTAGCAACATCTTAGCAACCACCCCGGATACCATAGCAACACCTTAGCAACCACTTAGAAACACCTTAGCAACAACCCCAGATACCATAGCAACACCTTAGCAACCACCTAGCGACACCCTAGCAACCACCTAGCAACACCTTAGCAACCACCCCGGATACCATAGCAACAGCCTAGCAACCACGTAGCAACATCTTAGCAACCACCCCAGATACCATAGCAACAACCTAGCAACACCCTAGCAACCACCTAGCAACACCTTAGCAACTACCTGGTATATGTTAGCAATTGCCTAGCAACCAGTTAGCAATAGCTTCGCAACCACCTGGAAAACATTAGCAACTGCCTAGCAACAGCTTAGCAACCTTTTCAGAAATGATAGCAACTGCCTAGCAACACATTAGCAATCAAAAGTTTAACCAAAAGTTTTACGATTTCAGCATTTAAACAAGCGTTTTAAGATTTCAGCGTTTAATCAAACGTTTTTAGATTTCAGCGTTTAACCAAACGTTTTTAGATTTCAGAGTTTAATCAAACGTTTTTAGATTTCAGCGTTTAACCAAATGTTTTTAGATTTCAGCGTTTAACCAAACGTTTTTAGATTTCAGCATTTAATCAAACGTTTTTAGATTTCAGCGTTTAACCAAATGTTTTTAGATTTCAGCGTTTAACCAAACGTTTTTAGATTTCAGCGTTTTTAGCATTTAGCGTTTAGCCAAAAGTTAACAGCATATCAATGACTCTTCACACTCTTCAGACGGAAAAAGCTTAGCAACCATTTTAACTTTTTAACATTATTAGCGTTCTTTTCCAAGCCAACTTAAAGTTCGTTCACGAACTTTGCCTTTTCTAGTTATTATTATTATTATTATTATTATTCTCTTCGCAAAATTTAATCACTATCTCCTCCTAGGGCTTTTAACGTAGAAACTCGAAACTTTACAGGATCGTCGGACCTATGCCCGATTAGGTTGCTTGTGCTTTTTGAAGCGATATATCGTACGGTTTTCGTAAAAACTTCGTAAACGTACGCTTTTTTTTCCCATAGGAATGAATGGGGGAGAATTTTGAATGGCCGTGAACGTCACAATTTTTGAGATACGAAGACGTAATTCAGCTGGTCTATGAAACTTACCGCGTTCTTTCCGAAAATATGCTTTACGAAATGATGCGACGTACGGTTTTCGTACAATTGTCGTACGAAGTTTTCCCATAGAAATGAATGGGGGGCCCAGAGTTCCATCTCGCACACGAGCAGCTCTGCGCACGGAACCCCTTCTCTCCCCTGCTCCTCTAGTACTGTGAGTGTATGGAGGAGCTGCTGTATGGAGCAGCTATCAGTCAAAAGTTTGGACACCCCGGCACCCCAGCCAAGGCTTAGCAACCACCTATTAACTGCTTAGCAACCACCTTAGCAACCACCTGGAAAACATTAGCAACTGCCTAGCAACCACTTAGCAACCACCTGGAAAACGTTAGCAAATGCCTAGCAACCGCTTAGCAACTGCCTAGCAACCACTTGGAAAACGTTAGCAACTGCCTAGCAACCACTTAGCAACTGCCTAGCAACCACCTGGAAAACGTTAGCAACTGCCTAACAACCACTTAGCAACCACCTGGAAAACGTTAGCAACTGCCTAGCAACCACTTAGCAGCTGCCTAGCAACCACCTGGAATATATTAGCAACTACCCAGCAACCACTTAGCAACCACCTGGAAAATGTTAGCAACTGCCTAGCAACCACTTAGCAACTGCCTAGCAACCACTTGGAAAACGTTAGCAACTGCCTAGCAACCACTTAGCAACCACTTTAGAAATGATAGCAACTGCCTAGCAACCACTTAGCAACCACATGGAAAACGTTAGCAACTGCCTAGCAACCACTTAGCAACACCTTAGCAACCACCTGGAAAACGATAGCAACTGCCTAGCAACCACTTAGCAACTGCCTAGCAACCACTTGGAAAACGTTAGCAACTGCCTAGCAACCACTTAGCAACTGCCTAGCAACCACCTGGAATACGTTAGCAACTGCCTAGCAACCACTTAGCAACCACCTGGAAAACGTTAGCAACTGCCTAGCAACCACTGAGCAACCACCTGGAATACGTTAGCAACTGCCTAGCAACCACTTAGCAACCACCTGGAAAACGTTAGCAACTGCCTAGCAACCACTGAGCAACCACCTGGAAAACGTTAGCAACTGCCTAGCAACCACTTAGCAACTGCCTAGCAACCACCTGGAATACATTAGCAACTACCTAGCAACCACTTAGCAACCACCTGGAAAACGTTAGCAACTGCCTAGCAACAACTTAGCAACTGCCTAGCAACCACCTGGAAAACGTTAGCAACTGCCTAGCAACCACTTAGCAACCACCTGGAAAACGTAAGCAACTGCCTAGCAACCACTTAGCAGCTGCCTAGCAACCACCTGGAATATGTTAGCAACTACCTAGCAACCACTTAGCAACCACCTGGAAAATGTTAGCAACTGCCTAGCAACCACTTAGCAACTGCCTAGGAACCACTTGGAAAACGTTAGCAACTGCCTAGCAACCACTTAGCAACTGCCTAGCAACCACCTGGAAAATGTTAGCAACTGCCTAGCAACCACTTAGCAACCACCTGGAAAACGTTAGCAACTGCCTAGCAACCACTTAGCAACCACTTTAGAAACGAAAGCAACTGCCTAGCAACCACTTAGCAACACCTTAACAACCATTGGGAAAACGTTAGCAACTGCCTAGCAAGCACTTTAGAAATGATAGCAACTGCCTAGCAACCACTTAGCAACACCTTAACAACCACTAGGAAAACGATAGCAACTGCCTAGCAACCACTTTAGAAATGATAGCAACTGCCTAGCAACACCTTAGCAACCATTATTAAAACGTTAGCAACTGCATAGCAACCACTTAGGAACCACTTTAGAAATTATAGCAACTGCCTAGCAACCACTTAGCAACCACCTGGAAAACGTTAGCAACTGCCTAGCAACCACTTAGCCACCACTTTAGAAACAATAGCAACTGCCTAGCAACCACTTAGCAACACCTTAACAACCACTAGGAAAATGTTAGCAACTGCCTAGCAACCACTTAGCAACCACTTTAGAAATGATAGCAACTGCCTAGCAACCACCTAGCAACACCTTAGCAACCACCCCGGATACCATAGCAACACCTTAGCAACCACCAAGCAACACCCTAGCAACCACCTATCAACCACCTAGCAACACCTTAGCAACCACCCCGGATACCATAGCAACACCTTAGCAACCACCTAGCAACCACTTTAGAAATTATGGCAACTGCCTAGCAACCACTTAGCAACCATGTGTAATATTTTAGCAACTGCCTAGCAACCGCTTAGCAACCACTTTGGAAATGTAAGCAACTGCCTAGCAACCAGTTAGCTACACTTTAGCCACAACCTGGAAAATGTTAGCAACTGCCTAGCAACCACTTTAGAAATGATAGCAACTGCCTAGCAACCAGTTAACAATATCTTAGCAACCACCTGGAAAATGTTAGCAACTGCCTAGCAACCACTTAGCAACCATGTGGAATATGTTAGCAACTGCCTAGCAACTGCTTAGCAACCACTTTAGAAACGATAGCAACGGCCTAGCAACCACTTAGCAACCACTTTAGAAATGATAGCAACTGCCTAGCAACCACTTAGCAACACCTTAGCAACCACTAGGAAAACGTTAGCAACTGCCTAGCAACCACTTAGCAACCACTTTAGTAATGATAGCAACTGCCTAGCAACCACTTAGCGACACCTTAGCAACCACTAGGAAAACGTTAGCAACTGCCTAGCAACCACTTTAGAAATTATGGCAACTGCCTAGCAACCACTTAGCAACACCTTAGCAACCACTAGGTAAACATTAGCAACTGCCTAGCAACCACTTAGCAACCACTTTAGTAATGATAGCAACTGCCTAGCAACCACTTTAGAAATGATGACAACTGCCTAGCAACCACTAAGCAACCATTTTAACTTTTCAACGTTATTAGCGTACTTTTCCAAGCCAACTTAAAGTTCGTTCACGAACTTTGCCTTTTCTAGTTATTATTATTATTCTCTTCGCAAAATTTAATCACTATCTCCTCCTAGGGCTTTTAACGTAGAAACTCGAAACTTTACAGGATCGTCGGACCTATGCCCGATTAGGTTGCTTGTGCTTTTTGAAGCGATATATCGTACGGTTTTCGTAAAAACTTCGTAAACGTACGCTTTTTTTTCCCATAGGAATGAATGGGGGAGAATTTTGAACGGCCGTGAACGTCACAATTTTTGAGATACGAAGACGTAATTCAGCTGGTCTATAAAACTTACCGCGTTCTTTCCGAAAATATGCTTTACGAAATGATGCGACGTACGGTTTTCGTACAATTGTCGTACGAAGTTTTCCCATAGAAATGAATGGGGGGCCCAGAGTTCCATCTCGCACACGAGCAGCTCTGCGCACGGAACCCCTTCTCTCCCCTGCTCCTCTAGTACTGTGAGTGTATGGAGGAGCTGCTGTATGGAGCAGCTATCAGTCAAAAGTTTGGACACCCCGGCACCCCAGCCAAGGCTTAGCAACCACCTATTAACTGCTTAGCAACCACCTTAGCAACCACCTGGAAAACGTTAGCAACTGCCTAGCAACCACTTAGCAACCACCTGGAAAACGTTAGCAACTGCCTAGCAACCACTTAGCAACTGCCTAGCAACCACTTGGAAAACGTTAGCAACTGCCTAGCAACCACTTAGCAACTGCCTAGCAACCACCTGGAAAACGTTAGCAACTGCCTAACAACCACTTAGCAACCACCTGGAAAACGTTAGCAACTGCCTAGCAACCACTTAGCAGCTGCCTAGCAACCACCTGGAATATGTTAGCAACTACCTAGCAACCACTTAGCAACCACCTGAAAAATGTTAGCAACTGCCTAGCAACCACTTAGCAACTGCCTAGCAACCACTTGGAAAACGTTAGCAACTGCCTAGCAACCACTTAGCAACCACTTTAGAAATGATAGCAACTGCCTAGCAACCCCTTAGCAACCACATGGAAAACGTTAGCAACTGCCTAGCAACCACTTAACAACACCTTAGCAACCACCTGGAAAACGTTAGCAACTGCCTAGCAACCACTTAGCAACTGCCTAGCAACCACTTGGAAAACGTTAGCAACTGCCTAGCAACCACTTAGCAACTGCCTAGCAACCACCTGGAATACGTTAGCAACTGCCTAGCAACCACTTAGCAACCACCTGGAAAACGTTAGCAACTGCCTAGCAACCACTGAGCAACCACCTGGAAAACGTTAGCAACTGCCTAGCAACCACTTAGCAACTGCCTAGCAACCACCTGGAATATGTTAGCAACTGCCTAGCAACCACTTAGCAACCACCTGGAAAACGTTAGCAACTGCCTAGCAACCACCTGGAAAATGTTAGCAACTGCCTAGCAACCACTTAGCAACCACCTGGAAAACGTTAGCAACTGCCTAGCAACCACTTAGCAACTGCCTAGCAACCACTTGGAAAACGTTAGCAACTGCCTAGCAACCACTTAGCAACTGCCTAGCAACCACCTGGAAAACGTTAGCAACTGCCTAGCAACCACTTAGCAACCACCTGGAAAACGTAAGCAACTGCCTAGCAACCACTTAGCAGCTGCCTAGCAACCACCTGGAATATGTTAGCAACTACCTAGCAACCACTTAGCAACCACCTAGAAAATGTTAGCAACTGCCTAGCAACCACTTAGCAACTGCCTAGCAACCACTTGGAAAACGTTAGCAACTGCCTAGCAACCACCTGGAAAATGTTAGCAACTGCCTAGCAACCACTTAGCAACCACCTGGAAAACGTTAGCAACTGCCTAGCAACCACTTAGCAACCACTTTAGAAACGAAAGCAACTGCCTAGCAACCACTTAGCAACACCTTAACAACCATTGGGAAAACGTTAGCAACTGCCTAGCAAGCACTTTAGAAATGATAGCAACTGCCTAGCAACCACTTAGCAACACCTTAACAACCACTAGGAAAACGATAGCAACTGCCTAGCAACCACTTTAGAAATGATAGCAACTGCCTAGCACCACCTTAGCAACCACTATTAAAACGTTAGCAACTGCATAGCAACCACTTAGGAACCACTTTAGAAATGATAGCAACTGCCTAGCAACCACTTAACAATACCATAGCAACCACTAGGAAAACGTTAGCAACTGCCTAGCAACCACTTAGCAACCACTTTAGAAATTATAGCAACTGCCTAGCAACCACTTAGCAACCACCTGGAAAACGTTAGCAACTGCCTAGCAACCACTTAGCCACCACTTTAGAAACAATAGCAACTGCCTAGCAACCACTTAGCAACACCTTAACAACCACTAGGAAAATGTTAGCAACTGCCTAGCAACCACTTAGCAACCACTTAGCAACTGCCTAGCAACCACCTGGAATATGTTAGCAACTGCCTAGCAACCACTTAGCAACCACCTGGAAAACGTTAGCAACTGCCTAGCAACCACCTGGAAAATGTTAGCAACTGCCTAGCAACCACTTAGCAACCACCTGGAAAACGTTAGCAACTGCCTAGCAACCACTTAGCAACTGCCTAGCAACCACTTGGAAAACGTTAGCAACTGCCTAGCAACCACTTAGCAACTGCCTAGCAACCACCTGGAAAACGTTAGCAACTGCCTAGCAACCACTTAGCAACCACCTGGAAAACGTAAGCAACTGCCTAGCAACCACTTAGCAGCTGCCTAGCAACCACCTGGAATATGTTAGCAACTACCTAGCAACCACTTAGCAACCACCTGGAAAATGTTAGCAACTGCCTAGCAACCACTTAGCAACTGCCTAGCAACCACTTGGAAAACGTTAGCAACTGCCTAGCAACCACCTGGAAAATGTTAGCAACTGCCTAGCAACCACTTAGCAACCACCTGGAAAACGTTAGCAACTGCCTAGCAACCACTTAGCAACCACTTTAGAAACGAAAGCAACTGCCTAGCAACCACTTAGCAACACCTTAACAACCATTGGGAAAACGTTAGCAACTGCCTAGCAAGCACGTTAGAAATGATAGCAACTGCCTAGCAACCACTTAGCAACACCTTAACAACCACTAGGAAAACGATAGCAACTGCCTAGCAACCACTTTAGAAATGATAGCAACTGCCTAGCACCACCTTAGCAACCACTATTAAAACGTTAGCAACTGCATAGCAACCACTTAGGAACCACTTTAGAAATGATAGCAACTGCCTAGCAACCACTTAACAATACCATAGCAACCACTAGGAAAACGTTAGCAACTGCCTAGCAACCACTTAGCAACCACTTTAGAAATTATAGCAACTGCCTAGCAACCACTTAGCAACCACCTGGAAAACGTTAGCAACTGCCTAGCAACCACTTAGCCACCACTTTAGAAACAATAGCAACTGCCTAGCAACCACTTAGCAACACCTTAACAACCACTAGGAAAATGTTAGCAACTGCCTAGCAACCACTTAGCAACCACTTAGCAACTGCCTAGCAACCACCTGGAATATGTTAGCAACTGCCTAGCAACCACTTAGCAACCACCTGGAAAACGTTAGCAACTGCCTAGCAACCACCTGGAAAATGTTAGCAACTGCCTAGCAACCACTTAGCAACCACCTGGAAAACGTTAGCAACTGCCTAGCAACCACTTAGCAACTGCCTAGCAACCACTTGGAAAACGTTAGCAACTGCCTAGCAACCACTTAGCAACTGCCTAGCAACCACCTGGAAAACGTTAGCAACTGCCTAGCAACCACTTAGCAACCACCTGGAAAACGTAAGCAACTGCCTAGCAACCACTTAGCAGCTGCCTAGCAACCACCTGGAATATGTTAGCAACTACCTAGCAACCACTTAGCAACCACCTGGAAAATGTTAGCAACTGCCTAGCAACCACTTAGCAACTGCCTAGCAACCACTTGGAAAACGTTAGCAACTGCCTAGCAACCACCTGGAAAATGTTAGCAACTGCCTAGCAACCACTTAGCAACCACCTGGAAAACGTTAGCAACTGCCTAGCAACCACTTAGCAACCACTTTAGAAACGAAAGCAACTGCCTAGCAACCCCTTAGCAACACCTTAACAACCATTGGGAAAACGTTAGCAACTGCCTAGCAAGCACTTTAGAAATGATAGCAACTGCCTAGCAACCACTTAGCAACACCTTAACAACCACTAGGAAAACGATAGCAACTGCCTAGCAACCACTTTAGAAATGATAGCAACTGCCTAGCACCACCTTAGCAACCACTATTAAAACGTTAGCAACTGCATAGCAACCACTTAGGAACCACTTTAGAAATGATAGCAACTGCCTAGCAACCACTTAACAATACCATAGCAACCACTAGGAAAACGTTA
Source organism: Astyanax mexicanus (assembly GCF_023375975.1). Lineage (NCBI taxonomy): Eukaryota > Metazoa > Chordata > Actinopteri > Characiformes > Acestrorhamphidae > Astyanax > Astyanax mexicanus. The sequence goes on along the minus strand of NC_064409.1, from coordinate 29,174,082 downwards.
GCAACTGCCTAGCAACCACTTAGCAACCACTTTAGAAATTATAGCAACTGCCTAGCAACCACTTAGCAACCACCTGGAAAACGTTAGCAACTGCCTAGCAACCACTTAGCCACCACTTTAGAAACAATAGCAACTGCCTAGCAACCACTTAGCAACACCTTAACAACCACTAGGAAAATGTTAGCAACTGCCTAGCAACCACTTAGCAACCACTTTAGAAATGATAGCAACTGCCTAGCAACCACCTAGCAACACCTTAGCAACCACCCCGGATACCATAGCAACACCTTAGCAACCACCAAGCAACACCCTAGCAACCACCTATCAACCACCTAGCAACACCTTAGCAACCACCCTGGATACCATAGCAACACCTTAGCAACCACCTAGCAACCACTTTAGAAATTATAGCAACTGCCTAGCAACCACTTAGCAACCATGTGTAATATTTTAGCAACTGCCTAGCAACCGCTTAGCAACCACTTTGGAAATGTAAGCAACTGCCTAGCAACCAGTTAGCTACACTTTAGCCACGACCTGGAAAATGTTAGCAACTGCCTAGCAACCACTTTAGAAATGATAGCAACTGCCTTGCAACCAGTTAACAATATCTTAGCAACCACCTGGAAAATGTTAGTAACTGCCTAGCAACCACTTAGCAACCATGTGGAATATGTTAGCAACTGCCTAGCAACTGCTTAGCAACCACTTTAGAAATGATAGCAACGGCCTAGCAACCACTTAGCAACCACTTTAGAAACAATAGCAACTGCCTAGCAGCCACTTAGCAACACCTTAGCAACCACTAGGAAAACGTTAGCAACTGCCTAGCAACCACTTAGCAACCACTTTAGTAATGATAGCAACTGCCTAGCAACCACTTAGCGACACCTTAGCAACCACTAGGAAAACGTTAGCAACTGCCTAGCAACCACTTTAGAAATTATGCCAACTGCCTAGCAACCACTTAACAACATCTTAGCAACCACCTGGAAAATGTTAGCAACTGCCTAGCAACCACTTAGCAACCACGTGGAATATGTTAGCAACTGCCTAGCAACTGCTTAGCAACCACTTTAGAAATGATCACAGCTGCCTAGCAACCACTAAGCAACCATTTTAACTTTTCAACGTTATTAGCGTACTTTTCCAAGCCAACTTAAAGTTCGTTCACGAACTTTGCCTTTTCTAGTTATTATTATTATTATTCCCCACTTTTGTTAAACGCATCTCCTCCTAGGGCTTTCAGCGTAGAATCACGAAATTTTCAGGGATCGTGGGACCTATAGTGAATTACGTTGCTTGTGCTTTTTGGAGCGATATATCGTACGGTTTTCGTAAAAACTTCGTAAATGTACGTCATTTTTTCCATAGACAATGAACTAGAAGATTTTTGAACGGCTGTGAACGTCACAATTTTTGAGATATGAAGACGAAATTCGGATGGTCTATAGAACTTAGTGAGTTCTTTCCGAAAATATGCTTTACGAAACGATACGTCGTACGGATTTCGTACAAATGTCGTACGAAGTTTTCCCATAGAAATGAATGGGGGGCCCAGAGTTCCATCTCACACACGAGCAGCTCTGCGCACGGAACCCCTTCTCTCCCCTGCTCCTCCAGTACTGTGAGTGTATGGAGGAGCTGCTGTATGGAGCAGCTATCAGTCAAAAGTTTGGACACCCCGGCACCCCAGCCAGGGCTTAGCAACCACCTAATAACTGCTTAGAAACCACCTTAGCAACCACCTGGAAAACGTTAGCAACTGCCTAGCAACCACTTAGCAACACCTTAGCAACCACCTGGAAAACGTTAGCAACTGCCTAGCAACCACTGAGCAACCACCTGGAAAACGTTAGCATCTGCCTAGCAACCACTTAGCAACTGCCTAGCAACCACCTGGAATACGTTAGCAACTGCCTAGCAACCACTTAGCAACCACCTGGAAAACGTTAGCAACTGCCTAGCAACAACTTAGCAACTGCCTAGCAACCACCTGGAAAATGTTAGCAACTGCCTAGCAACCACTTAGCAACCACCTGGAAAACGTTAGCAACTGCCTAGCAACCACTTAGCAACTGCCTAGCAACCACTTGGAAAACGTTAGCAACTGCCTAGCAACCACTTAGCAACCACCTGGAAAACGTTAGCAACTGCCTAGCAACCACTTAGCAACTGCCTAGCAACCACTTGGAAAACGTTAGCAACTGCCTAGCAACCACTTAGCAACTGCCTAGCAACCACCTGGAAAACGTTAGCAACTGCCTAGCAACCACTTAGCAACTGCCTAGCAACCACTTGGAAAACGTTAGCAACTGCCTAGCAACCACTTAGCAACTGCCTAGCAACCACCTGGAATACGTTAGCAACTGCCTAGCAACCACTTAGCAACCACCTGGAAAACGTTAGCAACTGCCTAGCAACCACTGAGCAACCACCTGGAAAACGTTAGCAACTGCCTAGCAACCACTTAGCAACTGCCTAGCAACCACCTGGAATACGTTAGCAACTGCCTAGCAACCACTTAGCAACACCTTAGCAACCACTAGGAAAACGTTAGCAACTGCCTAGCAACCACTTAGCAACCACTTTAGAAATGATAGCAACTGCCTAGCAACCGCTTAGCAACACCTTAGCAACCACTAGGAAAACGTTAGCAACTGCCTAGCAACCATTAAGCAACAACTTTAGAAATGATGGCAACTGCATAGCAACCACTTAGCAACACCTTAGCAACCACTAGGAAAACGTTAGCAACTGCCTAGCAACCACTTAGCAACCACTTTAGAAATGATAGCAACTGCCTAGCAACCGCTTAGCAACACCTTAGCAACCACTAGGAAAACGTTAGCAACTGCCTAGCAAACACTTTAGAAATCATAGCAACTGCCTAGCAACCACTTAACAACATCTTAGCAACCACCTGGAAAATGTTAGCAACTGCCTAGCACCCACTTAGCAACCATGTGGAATACGTTAGCAACTGCCTAGCAACCAGTTAGCAACACCTTAGCAACCACCTGGAAAACGTTAGCAACTGCCTAGCAACCACTTAGCAACTACTTAGAAACCATGTGGAATACATTGGCAACTGCCTAGCAACCAGTTAGCTACACCTTAGCAACCACCTGGAAAACGTTAGTAACTGCCTAGCAACCACTTAGCAACCACTTTAGAAATGATAGCAACTCTCTAGAAACCACTTAGCAACCATGAGGAATACGTTAGCAACTGCCTAGAAACTACTTTAAAAATAAGAGCAACTGCCTAGCAACCAGATAGCTACACCTTAGCAACCACCTGGGAAATGTTAGCAACTGCCTAGCAACCATTTAGCAACCACTTTAGAAATGATGGCAACTGCATAGCAACCAGTTAGCAACACCTTAGCAACCACCTGGAAAATGTTAGCAACTGCCTAGCAACCACTTAGCAACCACTTTAGAAATGATAGCAACTGCCTAGCAACCACTTAGCAACACCTTAGCAACCATTAGGAAAACGTTAGCAACTGCCTAGCAACCACTTAGCAACCACTTTAGAAATGATAGCAACTACCTAGCAACCGCTTAGCAACACCTTAGCAACCACTAGGAAAACGTTAGCAACAGCCTAGCAACCACTTTAGAAATTATAGCAACTGCCTAGCAACCACTTAACAACATCTTAGCAACCACCTGGAAAATGTTAACAACTGCCTAGCAACCACTTAGCAACAACCTGGAAAAGGTTAGCAACTGCCTAGCAACCACTTAGCAACCACTTTTGAAACGATAGCAACTGCCTAGCAACCACTTAGCAACACCTTAGCAACCACTAAGAAAACGTTAGCAACTGCCTAGCAACCACTTTAGAAATCATAGCAACTGCCTAGCAACCACTGAACAACATCTTAGCAACCACCTGGAAAATGTTAGCAACTGCCTAGCAACCACTTAGCAACCATGTGTAATACGTTAGCAACTGCCTAGCAACCAGTTAGCAACACCTTAGCAACCACCTGGAAAACGTTAGCAACTGCCTAGCAACCACTTAGCAACCACTTTAGAAATGATAGCAACTCTCTAGCAACCACTTAGCAACCATGAGGAATACGTTAGCAACTGCCTAGCAACTACTTTAAAATTAATAGCAACTGCCTAGCAACCAGTTAGCTACACCTTAGCAACCACCTGGAAAATGTTAGCAACTGCCTAGCAACCACTTAGCAACCATGTGGAATACATTAGCAACTGCCAAGCAACCACTTAGCAACCACTTTACAAATGATAGCAACTGCCTAGCAACCAGTTAGCTACACTTTAGCCACCACTTGGAAAACGTTAGCAACTGCTTAGCAACCACCTAGCAACCACTTAGCAACCATGTGGAATACGTTAGCAACTGACTAGCAACTGCTTAGCAACACCTAAGCAACCACCTGGAAAACGTTAGCAACTGCCTAGCAAACGCTTAGCAACCACTTTAGAAATGATCACAACTGCCTAGCAACCACTTAGCAACCATTTTAACTTTTCAACGTTATTAACGTACTTTTCCAAGCCAACTTAAAGTTCGTTCACGAACTTTGCCTTTTCTAGTTAAGTTGGCTTGGAAAAGCCAACTTATTGTTCTTCGTAATCTTCTTATTCTACTTATTATTATTATTATTATTATTATTCTCTTCGCAAAATTTAATCACTATCTCCTCCTAGGGCTTTTAACGTAGAAACTCGAAACTTTACAGGATCGTCGGACCTATGCCCGATTAGGTTGCTTGTGCTTTTTGAAGCGATATATCGTACGGTTTTCGTAAAAACTTCGTAAACGTACGCTTTTTTTTCCCATAGGAATGAATGGGGGAGAATTTTGAACGGCCGTGAACGTCACAATTTTTGAGATACGAAGACGTAATTCAGGTGGTCTATAAAACTTACCGCGTTCTTTCCGAAAATATGCTTTACGAAATGATGCGACGTACGGTTTTCGTACAATTGTCGTACGAAGTTTTCCCATAGAAATGAATGGGGGGCCCAGAGTTCCATCTCGCACACAAGCAGCTCTGCGCACGGAACCCCTTCTCTCCCCTGCTCCTCTAGTACTGTGAGTGTATGGAGGAGCTGCTGTATGGAGCAGCTATCAGTCAAAAGTTTGGACACCCCGGCACCCCAGCCAAGGCTTAGCAACCACCTATTAACTGCTTAGCAGCCACCTTAGCAACCACCTGGAAAACGTTAGCAACTGCCTAGCAACCACTTAGCAACCACCTGGAAAACGTTAGCAACTGCCTAGCAACCACTTAGCAACTGCCTAGCAACCACTTGGAAAACGTTAGCAACTGCCTAGCAACCACTTAGCAACTGCCTAGCAACCACCTGGAAAACGTTAGCAACTGCCTAGCAACCACTTAGCAACCACCTGGAAAACGTTAGCAACTGCCTAGCAACCACTTAGCAGCTGCCTAGCAACCACCTGGAATATGTTAGCAACTACCTAGCAACCACTTAGCAACCACCTGGAAAATGTTAGCAACTGCCTAGCAACCACTTAGCAACTGCCTAGCAACCACTTGGAAAACGTTAGCAACTGCCTAGCAACCACTTAGCAACCACTTTAGAAATGATAGCAACTGCCTAGCAACCACTTAGCAACCACATGGAAAACGTTAGCAACTGCCTAGCAACCACTTTAGAAATGATAGCAACTGCCTAGCAACCACTTAGCAACACCTTAACAACCACTAGGAAAACGTTAGCAACTGCCTAGCAACCACTTAGCAACCACTTTAGAAATGATAGCAACTGCCTAGCAACCACTTAGCAACCACATGGAAAACGTTAGCAACTGCCTAGCAACCACTTAGCAACCACTTTAGAAACGATAGCAACTGCCTAGCAACCACTTAGCAACACCTTAGCAACCACCTGGAAAACGTTAGCAACTGCCTAGCAACCACTTAGCAACCACCTGGAAAACGTTAGCAACTGCCTAGCAACCACTTAGCAACTGCCTAGCAACCACTAGGAAAACGTTAGCAACTGCCTAGCAACCACTTAGCAACTGCCTAGCAACCACCTGGAAAACGTTAGCAACTGCCTAGCAACCACTTAGCAACCACCTGGAAAACGTTAGCAACTGCCTAGCAACCACTTAGCAGCTGCCTAGCAACCACCTGGAATATGTTAGCAACTACCTAGCAACCACTTAGCAACCACCTGGAAAATGTTAGCAACTGCCTAGCAACCACTTAGCAACTGCCTAGCAACCACTTGGAAAACGTTAGCAACTGCCTAGCAACCACTTAGCAACCACTTTAGAAATGATAGCAACTGCCTAGCAACCACTTAGCAACCACATGGAAAAGGTTAGCAACTGCCTAGCAACCACTTAGCAACACCTTAGCAACCACCTGGAAAACGTTAGCAACTGCCTAGCAACTGCCTAGCAACCACTTAGCAACCACCTGGAAAACGTTAGCAACTGCCTAGCAACCACTGAGCAACCACCTGGAAAACGTTAGCAACTGCCTAGCAACCACTTAGCAACTGCCTAGCAACCACCTGGAATACGTTAGCAACTGCCTAGCAACCACTTAGCAACCACCTGGAAAACGTTAGCAACTGCCTAGCAACCACTTAGCAACCACCTGGAAAACGTTAGCAACTGCCTAGCAACCACTTAGCAACCACCTGGAAAACGTTAGCAACTGCCTAGCAACCACTGAGCAACCACCTGGAAAACGTTAGCAACTGCCTAGCAAACACTTAGCAACCACCTTGAAAACGTTAGCAACTGCCTAGCAACAACTTAGCAACCACTGAGCAACCACCTGGAAAACGTTAGCAACTGCCTAGCAAACACTTAGCAACCACCTTGAAAACGTTAGCAACTGCCTAGCAACCACTTAGCAACTGCCTAGCAACCACCTGGAATACGTTAGCAACTGCCTAGCAAACACTTAGCAACCACCTTGAAAACGTTAGCAACTGCCTAGCAACAACTTAGCAACTGCCTAGCAACCACCTGGAAAACGTTAGCAACTGCCTAGCAACCACTTAGCAACCACCTGGAAAACGTTAGCAACTGCCTAGCAACCACTTAGCAACTGCCTAGCAACCACCTGGAAAACGTTAGCAACTGCCTAGCAACCACTTAGCAACCACCTGGAAAACGTTAGCAACTGCCTAGCAACCACTTAGCAGCTGCCTAGCAACCACCTGGAATATGTTAGCAACTACCTAGCAACCACTTAGCAACCACCTGGAAAATGTTAGCAACTGCCTAGCAACCACTTAGCAACTGCCTAGCAACCACTTGGAAAACGTTAGCAACTTCCTAGCAACCAGTTAGCTACACTTTAGCCACCACTTGGAAAACGTTAGCAACTGCTTAGCAACCACATAGCAACCACTTAGCAACCATGTGGAATATGTTAGCAACTGCCTAGCAATTGCTTAGCAACACCTAAGCAACCACCTGGAAAACGTTAGCAACTGCATAGCAAACGCTTAGCAACCACTTTAGAAATGATCACAACTGCCTAGCAACCACTAAGCAACCATTTTAACTTTTCAACGTTATTAGCGTACTTTTCCAAGCCAACTTAAAGTTCGTTCACGAACTTTGCCTTTTCTAGTTAAGTTGGCTTGGAAAAGCCAACTTATTGTTCTTCGTAATCTTCTTATTATTATTATTATTCTTCCCCACTTTTGTTAAACGCATCTCCTCCTAGGGCTTTCAACGTAGAATCACGAAATTTTCAGGGATCGTGGGACCTATAGTGAATTACGTTGCTTGTGCTTTTTGGAGCGATATATCGTACGGTTTTCGTAAAAACTTCGTAAACGTACGTCATTTTTTCCATAGACAATGAACTAGAAGATTTTTGAACGGCTGTGAACGTCACAATTTTTGAGATATGAAGACGAAATTCGGATGGTCTATAGAACTTAGTGAGTTCTTTCCGAAAATATGCTTTACGAAACGATACGTCGTACGGATTTCGTACAAATGTCGTACGAAGTTGCCCCATAGAAATGAATGGGGGGCCCAGAGTTCCATCTCACACACGAGCAGCTCTGCGCACGGAACCCCTTCTCTCCCCTGCTCCTCCAGTACTGTGAGTGTATGGAGGAGCTGCTGTATGGAGCAGCTATCAGTCAAAAGTTTGGACACCCCGGCACCCCAGCCAGGGCTTTGCAACCACCTATTAACTGCTTAGCAACCACCTTAGCAACCACCTGGAAAACGTTAGCAACTGCCTAGCAACCACTTAGCAACACCTTAGCAACCACCTGGAATACGTTAGCAACTGCCTAGCAACCAGTTTGCTACACCTTAGCAACCACCTGGAAAACGTTAGCAACAGCCTAGCAACAACTTAGCAACTGCCTAGCAACCACCTGGAAAATGTTAGCAACTGCCTAGCAACCACTTAGCAACCACCTGGAAAACGTTAGCAACTGCCTAGCAACCACTTAGCAACTGCCTAGCAACCACTTGGAAAACGTTAGCAACTGCCTAGCAACCACTTAGCAACTGCCTAGCAACCACCTGGAATACATTAGCAACTGCCTAGCAACCACTTAGCAACCACCTGGAAAACGTTAGCAACTGCCTAGCAACCACTGGGCAAACACCTGGAAAACGTTAGCAACTGCCTAGCAACCACTTGGAAAACGTTAGCAACTGCCTAGCAACCACTTAGCAACTGCCTAGCAACCACCTGGAAAACGTTAGCAACTGCCTAGCAACCACTTAGCAACCACCTGGAAAACGTTAGCAACTGCCTAGCAACCACTTAGTAACTGCCTAGCAACCACTTGGAAAACGTTAGCAACTGCCTAGCAACCACTTAGCAACTGCCTAGCAACCACCTGGAATACATTAGCAACTGCCTAGCAACCACTTAGCAACCACCTGGAAAACGTTAGCAACTGCCTAGCAACCACTGGGCAACCACCTGGAGAACGTGAGCAACTGCCTAGCAACCACTTAGCAACTGCCTAGCAACCACCTGGAATACGTTAGCAACTGCCTAGCAACCACTTAGCAACCACCTGGAAAATGTTAGCAACTGCCTAGCAACAACTTAGCAACTGCCTAGCAACCACCTGGAAAATGTTAGCAACTGCCTAGCAACCACTTAGCAACCACCTGGAAAACGTTAGCAACTGCCTAGCAACCACTTAGCAACCACCTGGAAAACGTTAGCAACTGCCTAGCAACCACTTAGCAACTGCCTAGCAACCACTTGGAAAACGTTAGCAACTGCCTAGCAACCACTTAGCAACTGCCTAGCAACCACCTGGAATACGTTAGCAACTGCCTAGCAACCACTTAGCAACCACCTAGAAAACGTTAGCAACTGCCTAGCAACCACTGAGCAACCACCTGGAAAACGTTAGCAACTGCCTAGCAACCACTTAGCAACTGCCTAGCAACCACCTGGAATACGTTAGCAACTGCCTAGCAACCACTTAGCAACCACCTGGAAAACGTTAGCAACTGCCTAGCAACAACTTAGCAACTGCCTAGCAACCACCTGGAAAACGTTAGCAACTGCCTAGCAACCACTTAGCAACTACCTGGAAAACGTTAGCAACTGCCTAGCAACCACTTAGCAACTGCCTAGCAACCACTTGGAAAACGTTAGCAACTGCCTAGCAACCACTTAGCAACTGCCTAGCAACCACCTGGAAAACGTTAGCAACTGCCTAGCAACCACTTATCAACCACCTGGAAAACGTTAGCAACTGCCTAGCAACCACTTAGCAACACCTTAACAACCACTAGGAAAACGTTAGCAACTGCCTAGCAACCACTTAGCAACCACTTTAGAAATGATAGCAACTGCCTAGCAACCACCTAGCAACACCTTAGCAACCACCCCGGATACCATAGCAACACCTTAGCAACCACCTAGCAACAAGTTATCAACCACCTAGCAACCACCTAGCAACATCTTAGCAACCACCCCGCATACCATAGCAACACCCTAGCAACAACCTAGCAACCACCTAGCAACACCTTAGGAACCACCTGTAATATGTTAGCAACTGCCTAGCAACCAGTTAGCAACAGCTTAGCAACCACCTGGAAAACATTAGCAACTGCCTAGCAACAGCTTAGCAACCACTTCAGAAATGATAGCAACTGCCTAGCATCAAATTGGCAATCAAAAGATTAACCAGAAGTTTTACGATTTCAGCATTTAAACAAACGTTTTTAGATTTCAGCGTTTAACTAAACGTTTTTAGATTTCAGCGTTTAACCAAACGTTTTTAGATTTCAGCGTTTAACCAAGCGTTTTTAGATTTCAGCGTTTAACCAAACGTTTTTAGATTTCAGCGTTTAACCAAACATTTTTAGATTTCGGCGTTTTTGGCATTTAGCGTTTAGCCAAAAGTTAACAGCATATCCACGACTCTTCACACTCTTCAGACAGAAACAGCTTAGCAACCATTTTAACTTTTTAACGTTATTAGCGTTCTTTTCCAAGCCAACTTAAAGTTCGTTCACGAACTTTGCCTTTTCTAGTTATTATTATTATTCTTCCCCACTTTTGTTAAACGCATCTCCTCCTAGGGCTTTCAACGTAGAATCACGAAATTTTCAGGGATCGTGGGACCTATAGTGAATTACGTTGCTTGTGCTTTTTGGAGCGATATATCGTACGGTTTTCGTAAAAACTTCGTAAACGTACGTCATTTTTTCCATAGACAATGAACTAGAAGATTTTTGAACGGCTGTGAACGTCACAATTTTTGAGATATGAAGACGAAATTCGGATGGTCTATAGAACTTAGTGAGTTCTTTCCGAAAATATGCTTTACGAAACGATACGTCGTACGGATTTCGTACAAATGTCGTACGAAGTTGCCCCATAGAAATGAATGGGGGGCCCAGAGTTCCATCTCACACACGAGCAGCTCTGCGCACGGAACCCCTTCTCTCCCCTGCTCCTCCAGTACTGTGAGTGTATGGAGGAGCTGCTGTATGGAGCAGCTATCAGTCAAAAGTTTGGACACCCCGGCACCCCAGCCAGGGCTTTGCAACCACCTATTAACTGCTTAGCAACCACCTTAGCAACCACCTGGAAAACGTTAGCAACTGCCTAGCAACACCTTAGCAACACCTTAGCAACCACCTGGAATACGTTAGCAACTGCCTAGCAACCAGTTTGCTACACCTTAGCAACCACCTGGAAAACGTTAGCAACAGCCTAGCAACAACTTAGCAACTGCCTAGCAACCACCTGGAAAATGTTAGCAACTGCCTAGCAACCACTTAGCAACCACCTGGAAAACGTTAGCAACTGCCTAGCAACCACTTAGCAACTGCCTAGCAACCACTTGGAAAACGTTAGCAACTGCCTAGCAACCACTTAGCAACTGCCTAGCAACCACCTGGAATACATTAGCAACTGCCTAGCAACCACTTAGCAACCACCTGGAAAACATTAGCAACTGCCTAGCAACCACTGGGCAACCACCTGGAAAACGTTAGCAACTGCCTAGCAACCACTTGGAAAACGTTAGCAACTGCCTAGCAACCACTTAGCAACTGCCTAGCAACCACCTGGAAAACGTTAGCAACTGCCTAGCAACCACTTAGCAACCACCTGGAAAACGTTAGCAACTGCCTAGCAACCACTTAGTAACTGCCTAGCAACCACTTGGAAAACGTTAGCAACTGCCTAGCAACCACTTAGCAACTGCCTAGCAACCACCTGGAATACATTAGCAACTGCCTAGCAACCACTTAGCAACCACCTGGAAAACGTTAGCAACTGCCTAGCAACCACTGGGCAACCACCTGGAGAACGTGAGCAACTGCCTAGCAACCACTTAGCAACTGCCTAGCAACCACCTGGAATACGTTAGCAACTGCCTAGCAACCACTTAGCAACCACCTGGAAAATGTTAGCAACTGCCTAGCAACAACTTAGCAACTGCCTAGCAACCACCTGGAAAATGTTAGCAACTGCCTAGCAACCACTTAGCAACCACCTGGAAAACGTTAGCAACTGCCTAGCAACCACTTAGCAACCACCTGGAAAACGTTAGCAACTGCCTAGCAACCACTTAGCAACTGCCTAGCAACCACTTGGAAAACGTTAGCAACTGCCTAGCAACCACTTAGCAACTGCCTAGCAACCACCTGGAATACGTTAGCAACTGCCTAGCAACCACTTAGCAACCACCTGGAAAACGTTAGCAACTGCCTAGCAACCACTGAGCAACCACCTGGAAAACGTTAGCAACTGCCTAGCAACCACTTAGCAACTGCCTAGCAACCACCTGGAATACGTTAGCAACTGCCTAGCAACCACTTAGCAACCACCTGGAAAACGTTAGCAACTGCCTAGCAACAACTTAGCAACTGCCTAGCAACCACCTGGAAAACGTTAGCAACTGCCTAGCAACCACTTAGCAACTACCTGGAAAACGTTAGCAACTGCCTAGCAACCACTTAGCAACTGCCTAGCAACCACTTGGAAAACGTTAGCAACTGCCTAGCAACCACTTAGCAACTGCCTAGCAACCACCTGGAAAACGTTAGCAACTGCCTAGCAACCACTTATCAACCACCTGGAAAACGTTAGCAACTGCCTAGCAACCACTTAGCAACACCTTAACAACCACTAGGAAAACGTTAGCAACTGCCTAGCAACCACTTAGCAACCACTTCAGAAATGATAGCAACTGCCTAGCAACCACCTAGCAACACCTTAGCAACCACCCCGGATACCATAGCAACACCTTAGCAACCACCTAGCAACAAGTTATCAACCACCTAGCAACCACCTAGCAACATCTTAGCAACCACCCCGCATACCATAGCAACACCCTAGCAACAACCTAGCAACCACCTAGCAACACCTTAGGAACCACCTGTAATATGTTAGCAACTGCCTAGCAACCAGTTAGCAACAGCTTAGCAACCACCTGGAAAACATTAGCAACTGCCTAGCAACAGCTTAGCAACCACTTCAGAAATGATAGCAACTGCCTAGCATCAAATTGGCAATCAAAAGATTAACCAGAAGTTTTACGATTTCAGCATTTAAACAAACGTTTTTAGATTTCAGCGTTTAACTAAACGTTTTTAGATTTCAGCGTTTAACCAAACGTTTTTAGATTTCAGCGTTTAACCAAGCGTTTTTAGATTTCAGCGTTTAACCAAACGTTTTTAGATTTCAGAGTTTAACCAAACATTTTTAGATTTCGGCGTTTTTGGCATTTAGCGTTTAGCCAAAAGTTAACAGCATATCCACGACTCTTCACACTCTTCAGACAGAAACAGCTTAGCAACCATTTTAACTTTTTAACGTTATTAGCGTTCTTTTCCAAGCCAACTTAAAGTTCGTTCACAAACTTTACCTTTTCTAGTTATTATTATTATTCCGCGCTTTTTTTGTTGTACGCTACTCCTCCTACAGCTTTTGACGTAGAATCACGAAATTTTACAGTATCGTAGTACCTATAGCGGTTCAGGTTGCTTGTGCTTTTTGAAGCGATATATCGTACGGTTTTCGTAAAAACTTCGTAAACGTACGCATTTTTTTCCCATAGGAATGAATGGGGCCAAATTTTAAACGTCCGTAACCGCCACAATTTTTGACATACAAATACGAAAATCGGACGGTCTATAGACCTTACCGCGTTCTTTCCGAAAATGTAAACGTTTCGACGATACGTCGTACGCTTTTCGTACAAATGTCGTACGAAGTTTCCCCATAGAAATGAATGGGGGGCCCAAAGTTCCATCTCGCAAACGAGCAGCTCTGCGCACGGAACCCCTTCTCTCCCCTGCTCCTCCAGTACTGTGAGTGTATGGAGGAGCTGCTGTATGGAGCAGCTATCAGTCAAAAGTTTGGACACCCCGGCACCCCAGCCAGGGCTTAGCAACCACCTTAGCAACCACCTGGAAAACGTTAGCAACTGCCTAGCAACCACTTAACAACACCTTAGCAACCACCTGGAAAACGTTAGCAACTGCCTAGCAACCACTTAGCAACCACCTGGAAAAAGTTAGCAACTGCCTAGCAACAACTTAGCAACTGCCTAGCAACCACCTGGAAAATGTTAGCAACTGCCTAGCAACCACTTAGCAACCACCTGGAAAACGTTAGCAACTGCCTAGCAACCACTTAGCAACTGCCTAGCAACCACTTGGAAAACGTTAGCAACTGCCTAGCAACCACTTAGCAACTGCCTAGCAACCACCTGGAAAACGTTAGCAACTGCCTAGCAACCACTTAGCAACTGCCTAGCAACCACTTGGAAAACGTTAGCAACTGCCTAGCAACCACTTAGCAACTGCCTAGCAACCACCTGGAATACGTTAGCAACTGCCTAGCAACCACTTAGCAACCACCTGGAAAACGTTAGCAACTGCCTAGCAACCACTGAGCAACCACCTGGAAAACGTTAGCAACTGCCTAGCAACCACTTAGCAACTGCCTAGCAACCACCTGGAATACGTTAGCAACTGCCTAGCAACCACTTAGCAACCACCTGGAAAACGTTAGCAACTGCCTAGCAACAACTTAGCAACTGCCTAGCAACCACCTGGAAAACGTTAGCAACTGCCTAGCAACCACTTAGCAACCACCTGGAAAACGTTAGCAACTGCCTAGCAACCACTTAGCAACTGCCTAGCAACCACTTGGAAAACGTTAGCAACTGCCTAGCAACCACTTATCAACTGCCTAGCAACCACCTGGAAAACGTTAGCAACTGCCTAGCAACCACTTAGCAGCTGCCTAGCAACCACTTGGAAAACGTTAGCAACTGCCTAGCAACCACTTAGCAACTGCCTAGCAACCACCTGGAAAACGTTAGCAACTGCCTAGCAACCACTTAGCAACTGCCTAGCAACCACTTGGAAAACGTTAGCAACTGCCTAGCAACCACTTAGCAACTGCCTAGCAACCACCTGGAATACGTTAGCAACTGCCTAGCAACCACTTAGCAACCACCTGGAAAACGTTAGCAACTGCCTAGCAACCACTGAGCAACCACCTGGAAAACGTTAGCAACTGCCTAGCAACCACTTAGCAACTGCCTAGCAACCACCTGGAATACGTTAGCAACTGCCTAGCAACCACTTAGCAACCACCTGGAAAACGTTAGCAACTGCCTAGCAACAACTTAGCAACTGCCTAGCAACCACCTGGAAAACGTTAGCAACTGCCTAGCAACCACTTAGCAACCACCTGGAAAACGTTAGCAACTGCCTAGCAACCACTTAGCAACTGCCTAGCAACCACTTGGAAAACGTTAGCAACTGCCTAGCAACCACTTATCTACTGCCTAGCAACCACCTGGAAAACGTTAGCAACTGCCTAGCAACCACTTAGCAACCACCTGGAAAACGTTAGCAACTGCCTAGCAACCACTTAGCAGCTGCCTAGCAACCACCTGGAATATGTTAGCAACTACCTAGCAACCACTTAGCAACCACCTGGAAAATGTTAGCAACTGCCTAGCAACCACTTAGCAACTGCCTAGCAACCACTTGGAAAACGTTAGCAACTGCCTAGCAACCACTTAGCAACTGCCTAGCAACCACCTGGAAAACGTTAGCAACTGCCTAGCAACCACTTAGCAACCACCTGGAAAACGTTAGCAACTGCCTACCAACCACTTAGCAACCACCTGGAAAACGTTAGCAACTGCCTAGCAACCACTTAGCAACTGCCTAGCAACCACCTGGAATACGTTAGCAACTGCCTAGCAACCACTTAGCAACCACCTGGAAAACGTTAGCAACTGCCTAGCAACCACTTAGCAACTGCCTAGCAACCACCTGGAATATGTTAGCAACTGCCTAGCAACCACTTAGCAACCACCTGGAAAACGTTAGCAACTGCCTAGCAACCACTTAGCAACTGCCTAGCAACCACTTGGAAAACGTTAGCAACTGCCTAGCAACCACTTAGCAACTGCCTAGCAACCACCTGGAATATGTTAGCAACTGCCTAGCAACCACTTAGCAACCACTTGGAAAACATTAGCAACTGCCTAGGAACCACTTAGCAACCACCTGGAAAATGTTATCAACTGCCTAGCAACCACTTAGCAACTGCCTAGCAACCAGTTAGCTACATTTTAGCCACCACCTGGAAAACGTAAGCAACTGTTTAGCAACCGCCTTGCAACCACTTAGCAACCATGTGTAATACATTAGCAAATAACTAGCAACCGCTTAGCAACAGCTTAGCAACCACCTGTAAGACGTTAGCAACTGCCTAGCAACCACTTTCAAGATTTTAGCATTTATCCAAATGTTTTTAGATTTCAGGGTTTAACCAAACATTTTTAGTTTTCAGCGTTTAACCAAACATTTTTAGATTTCAACGTTTAACCAAACATTTTTAGATTTCCGTGTTTTTGGCATTTAGCGTTTAGCAACCATTTTAACTTTTTAACGTTATTAGCGTTCTTTTCCAAGCCAACTTAAAGTTCGTTCACGAACTTTACCTTTTCTAGTTATTATTAAGTTGGCTTGGAAAAGCCAACTTACTGTTCTTCGTAATCTTCTTATTATTATTATTATTATTATTATTATTCCGCGCTCAAATTTCTATACGCATCTCCTCCTAGGGCTTTTGACGTAGAATCACGAAATTTTGCAGTATCGTAGGACCTATACCCGAATAGGTTGCTTGTGCTTTTTTAAGCGATACATCGTACGGTTTTCGTAAAAACTTCGTAAACGTACGCTTTTTTTTCCCATAGGAAATGAATGGGGGACAACTTTGAACGTTTGTGTAGGTAACAATTTTTGACATACAAAGACAAAAATCGGACGGTCTATAGAACTTACCGCGTTCTTTCCGAAAATTTTAACGTTTCGACGATATGTCGTACGGTTTTCGTACAAATGTCGTACGAAGTTTTCCCATTGAAATGAATGGGGGGCCCAGAGTTCCATCTCACACACGAGCAGCTCTGCGCACGGAACCCCTTCTCTCCCCTGCTCCTCCAGTACTGTGAGTGTATGGAGGAGCTGCTGTATGGAGCAGTTATCAGTCAAAAGTTTGGACACCCCGGCACCACAGCCAGGGCTTAGCAACCACCTAATAACTGCTTAGCAACCACCTTAGCAACCACCTGGAAAACCTTAGCAACTGCCTAGCAACCACTTAGCAACACCTTAGCAACCACCTGGAAAACGTTAGCAACTGCCTAGCAACCACTTAGCAACTGCCTAGCAACCACTTGGAAAACGTTAGCAACTGCCTAGCAACCACTTAGCAACTGCCTAGCAACCACCTGGAAAACGTTAGCAACTGCCTAGCAACCACTTAGCAACCACCGGGAAAACGTTAGCAACTGCCTAGCAACCACTTAGCAACTGCCTAGCAACCACTTGGAAAACGTTAGCAACTGCCTAGCAACCACTTAGCAAATGCCTAGCAACCACCTGGAAAACGTTAGCAACTGCCTAGCAACCACTTAGCAACCACCTGGAAAACGTTAGCAACTGCCTAGCAACCACTGAGCAACCACCTGGAAAACATTAGCAACTGCCTAGCAACCACTTAGCAACTGCCTAGCAACCACCTGGAAAACGTTAGCAACTGCCTAGCAACCACTTAGCAACCACCTGGAAAACGTTAGCAACTGCCTAGCAACCACTTAGCAACTGCCTAGCAACCACTTGGAAAACGTTAGCAACTGCCTAGCAACCACTTAGCAACTGCCTAGCAACCACCTGGAAAACGTTAGCAACTGCCTAGCAACCACTTAGCAACCACCTGGATAACGTTAGCAACTGCCTAGCAACCGCTTAGCAACTGCCTAGCAACCACTTGGAAAACGTTAGCAACTGCCTAGCAACCACTTAGCAACTGCCTAGCAACCACCTGGAATACGTTAGCAACTGCCTAGCAACCACTTAGCAACCACCTGGAAATCGTTAGCAACTGCCTAGCAACCACTGAGCAACCACCTGGAAAACGTTAGCAACTGCCTAGCAACCACTTAGCAACTGCCTAGCAACCACCTGGAATACGTTAGCAACTGCCTAGCAACCACTTAGCAACCACCTGGAAAACGTTAGCAACTGCCTAGCAACAACTTAGCAACTGCCTTGCAACCACCTGGAAAATGTTAGCAACTGCCTAGCAACCACTTAGCAACCACCTGGAAAACGTTAGCAACTGCCTAGCAACCACTTAGCAACTGCCTAGCAACCACTTGGAAAACGTTAGCAACTGCCTAGCAACCACTTAGCAACCACCTGGAAAACGTTAGCAACTGCCTAGCAACCACTTAGCAACTGCCTAGCAACCACTTGGAAAACGTTAGCAACTGCCTAGCAACCACTTAGCAACTGCCTAGCAACCACCTGGAATACGTTAGCAATTGCCTAGCAACCACTTAGCAACCACCTGGAAAACGTTAGCAACTGCCTAGCAACCACTGAGCAACCACCTGGAAAACGTTAGCAACTGCCTAGCAACCACTTAGCAACTGCCTAGCAACCACCTGGAATACGTTAGCAACTGCCTAGCAACCACTTAGCAACCACCTGGAAAACGTTAGCAACTGCCTAGCAACAACTTAGCAACTGCCTAGCAACCACCTGGAAAACGTTAGCAACTGCCTAGCAACCACTTAGCAACCACCTGGAAAACGTTAGCAACTGCCTAGCAACCACTTGGCAACTGCCTAGCAACCACTTGGAAAACGTTAGCAACTGCCTAGCAACCACTTAGCAACTGCCTAGCAACCACCTGGAAAACGTTAGCAACTGCCTAGCAACCACTTAGCAACCACCTGGAAAACGTTAGCAACTGCCTAGCAACCACTTGGCAACTGCCTAGCAACCACTTGGAAAACGTTAGCAACTGCCTAGCAACCACTTAGCAACTGCCTAGCAACCACCTGGAAAACGTTAGCAACTGCATAGCAACCACTTAGCAACCACCTGGGAAACGTTAGCAACTGCCTAGCAACCACTCAGCAACACCTTAACAACCACCTGGAAAACGTTAGCAACTGCCTAGCAACCACTTAGCAACCACCTGGAAAACGTTAGCAACTGCCTAGCAACCACTTAGCAGCTGCCTAGCAACCACCTGGAATATGTTAGCAACTACCTAGCAACCACTTAGCAACCACCTGGAAAATGTTAGCAACTGCCTAGCAACCACTTAGCAACTGCCTAGCAACACCTTAGCAACCACCCTGGATACCATAGCAACACCTTAGCAACCACCCTGGATACCATAGCAACACCTTAGCAACCACCTAGCAACTCCTTAGCAACCACCCTGGATACCATAGCAACACCTTAGCAACCACCTAGCAACACCTCAGCAACCACCCCAGATACTATAGCAACACCTTAGCAACCACCTGGAAAGTTTTTAGATTTCAGCATGTAACCAAAAGTTTTAGATTTCAGCACTTAACCAAAATTTTTTAGATTTCAACATTTAACCAAAAGTTTTTAGATTTCAGCATTTAACCAAAAGTTTCGAGATTTCAACATAAAAACAAACGTTTTAAGATTTCAGCGTTTAACCAAAAGTTTTTAGATTTCAGCTGTTAAACAAACGTTTTAAGATTTCAGTGTTTAACCAAAAGTTTTTGGATTTCAGCATCTTACAAAACATTTCTAGATGTAAGCAATTAACCAAAGGTTTTTAGATTTCAGCGTTTAACCAAACGTTTTTAGATTACAGCGTTTTTGGTATTTAGCTTTTAGCCAAAAGTTAACAGCATAGCAACGACTCTTCACACTCTTCAGACAGAAACAGCTTTTTAAGTTTCTGTCAACCATTTTAACTTTTCAACGTTATTAGCGCTCTTTTCCAAGCCAACTTAAAGTTCGTTCACGAACTTTGCCTTTTCTAGTTATTATTATTATTATTATTCCGCGCTTTTTTTGTTGTACGCTACTCCTCCTACAGCTTTTGACGTAGAATCACGAAATTTTACAGTATCGTAGTACCTATAGCGGTTCAGGTTGCTTGTGCTTTTTGAAGCGATATATCGTACGGTTTTCGTAAAAACTTCGTAAACGTACGCATTTTTTTCCCATAGGAATGAATGGGGCCAAATTTTAAACGTCCGTAACCGCCACAATTTTTGACATACAAATACGAAAATCGGACGGTCTATAGACCTTACCGCGTTCTTTCCGAAAATGTAAACGTTTCGACGATACGTCGTACGCTTTTCGTACAAATGTCGTACGAAGTTTCCCCATAGAAATGAATGGGGGGCCCAAAGTTCCATCTCGCACACGAGCAGCTCTGCGCACGGAACCCCTTCTCTCCCCTGCTCCTCCAGTACTGTGAGTGTATGGAGGAGCTGCTGTATGGAGCAGCTATCAGTCAAAAGTTTGGACACCCCGGCACCCCAGCCAGGGCTTAGCAACCACCTTAGCAACCACCTGGAAAACGTTAGCAACTGCCTAGCAACCACTTAACAACACCTTAGCAACCACCTGGAAAACGTTAGCAACTGCCTAGCAACAACTTAGCAACTGCCTAGCAACCACCTGGAATACGTTAGCAACTGCCTAGCAACCACTTAGCAACCACCTGGAAAACGTTAGCAACTGCCTAGCAACAACTTAGCAACTGCCTAGCAACCACCTGGAAAATGTTAGCAACTGCCTAGCAACCATTTCGCAACTGCCTAGCAACCACTTGGAAAACGTTAGCAACTGCCTAGCAACCACTTAGCAACTGCCTAGCAACCACCTGGAAAACGTTAGCAACTGCCTAGCAACCACTTAGCAACCACCTGGAAAACGTTAGCAACTGCCTAGCAACCACTTAGCAACTGCCTAGCAACCACTTGGAAAACGTTAGCAACTGCCTAGCAACCACTTAGCAACTGCCTAGCAACCACCTGGAATACGTTAGCAACTGCCTAGCAACCACTTAGCAACCACCTGGAAAACGTTAGCAACTGCCTAGCAACCACTGAGCAACCACCTGGAAAACGTTAGCAACTGCCTAGCAACCACTTAGCAACTGCCTAGCAACCACCTGGAATACGTTAGCAACTGCCTAGCAACCACTTAGCAACCACCTGGAAAACGTTAGCAACTGCCTAGCAACAACTTAGCAACTGCCTAGCAACCACCTGGAAAATGTTAGCAACTGCCTAGCAGCCACTTAGCAACCACCTGGAAAACGTTAGCAACTGCCTAGCAACCACTTAGCAACTGCCTAGCAACCACTTGGAAAACGTTAGCAACTGCCTAGCAACCACTTAGCAACTGCCTAGCAACCACCTGGAAAACGTTAGCAACTGCCTAGCAACCACTTAGCAACCACCTGGAAAACGTTAGCAACTGCCTAGCAACCACTTAGCAACTGCCTAGCAACCACTTGGAAAACATTAGCAACTGCCTAGCAACCACTTAGCAACTGCCTAGCAACCACCTGGAATACGTTAGCAACTGCCTAGCAACCACCTGGAAAACGTTAGCAACTGCCTAGCAACCACTGAGCAACCACCTGGAAAACGTTAGCAACTGCCTAGCAACCACTTAGCAACTGCCTAGCAACCACCTGGAATACGTTAGCAACTGCCTAGCAACCACTTAGCAACCACCTGGAAAACGTTAGCAACTGCCTAGCAACAACTTAGCAACTGCCTAGCAACCACCTGGAAAACGTTAGCAACTGCCTAGCAACCACTTAGCAACCACCTGGAAAACGTTAGCAACTGCCTAGCAACCACTTAGCAACTGCCTAGCAACCACTTGGAAAATGTTAGCAACTGCCTAGCAACCACTTAGCAACTGCCTAGCAACCACCTGGAAAACGTTAGCAACTGCCTAGCAACCACTTAGCAGTTGCCTAGCAACCACCTGGAATATGTTAGCAACTACCTAGCAACCACTTAGCAACCACCTGGAAAATGTTAGCAACTGCCTAGCAACCAGTTAGCAACACCTTAGCAACCACCTGGAAAACGTTAGCAACTGCCTAGCAACCACTTAGCAACCACTTTAGAAATTATAGCAACTGCCTAGCAACCAGTTAGCAACACCTTAGCAACCACCTGGAAAACGTTAGAAACAGCCTAGCAACAGCTTAGCAACCACTTTACAAACAATAGCAACTGCCTAGCAACCACTTAGCAACACCTTAGCAACCACTAGGAAAACGTTAGCAACTGCCTAGCAACCACTTTAGAAATTATAGCAACTGCCTAGCAACCAGTTAGCAACAACTTAGCAACCACCTGGAAAACGTTAGCAACTGCCTAGCAACCACTTAGCAACACCTTAGCAACCACCTGGAAAACGTTAGCAACTGCCTAGCAACCACTTAGCAACCACTTTAGAAATTATAGCAACTGCCTAGCAACCATTTAGCAACACCTTAGCAACCACCAGGAAAACGTTAGAAACAGCCTAGCAACAGCTTAGCAACCACTTTAGAAACGATAGCAACTGCCTAGTTACCACTTAGCAACACCTTAGCAACCACTAGGAAAACATTAGCAACTGCCTAGCAACCACTTAGCAACCACTTTAGAAATTATAGCAACTGCCTAGCAACCAGTTAGCAACACCTTAGCAACCACCTGGAAAATGTTAGCAACTGCCTAGCAACCACTTAGCAACACCTTAGCAACCACCTGCAAAACGTTAGCAACTGCCTAGCAACCACTTAGCAACCACTTTAGAAATTATAGCAACTGCCTAGCAACCAGTTAGCAACACCTTAGCAACCACCAGGAAAACGTTAGAAACAGCCTAGCAACAGCTTAGCAACCACATTAGAAACAATAGCAACTGCCTAACAACCACTTAGCAACACCTTAGCAACCACTAGGAAAACGTAAGCAACTGTTTAGCAACCGCCTTGCAACCACTTAGCAACCATGTGTAATACATTAGCAAATAACTATCAACCACTGAGCAACAGCTTAGCAACCACCTGTAAGACGTTAGCAACTGCCTAGCAACCACTTTCAAGATTTTAGCATTTATCCAAATGTTTTTAGATTTCAGGGTTTAACCAAACATTTTTAATTTTCAGCGTTTAACCACACATTTTTAGATTTCCGTGTTTTTGGCATTTAGCGTTTAGCAACCATTTTAACTTTTTAACGTTAATAGCGTTCTTTTCCAAGCCAACTTAAAGTTCGTTCACGAACTTTACCTTTTCTAGTTATTATTATTATTCCGCGCTTTTTTTGTTGTACGCATCTCCTCCTACAGCTTTTGACGTAGAATCACGAAACTTTACAGTATCGTAGTACCTATAGCGGTTCAGGTTGCTTGTGCTTTTTGAAGCGATATATCGTACGGTTTTCGTGAAAACTTCGTAAACGTACGCATTTTTTTCCCATAGGAATGAATGGGGCCAAATTTTAAACGTCCGTAACTGCCACAATTTTTGAGATACGAACACCAAATTCGGCGAGCTTATAGATCTTATCGAGATCTTTAAACTAATAGGTGGTTGCGAAGTGATACGACGTACGGTTTTCGTACAATTGTCGTACGAAGTTTTCCCATAGAAATGAATGGGGGGCCCAGAGTTCCATCTCACACACGAGCAGCTCTGCGCACGGAACCCCTTCTCTCCCCTGCTCCTCCAGTACTGTGAGTGTATGGAGGAGCTGCTGTATGGAGCAGCTATCAGTCAAAAGTTTGGACACCCCGGCACCCCAGCCAGGTTTTAGCAACCACCTATTAACTGCTTAGCAACCACCTGGAAAACGTTAGCAACTGCCTAGCAACCACTTAGCAACTGCCTAGCAACCACCTGGAATACGTTAGCAACTGCCTAGCAACCACTTAGCAACCACCTGGAAAACGTTAGCAACTGCCTAGCAACAACTTAGCAACTGCCTAGCAACCACCTGGAAAACGTTAGCAACTGCCTAGCAACCACTTAGCAACCACCTGGAAAACGTTAGCAACTCCCTAGCAACCACTTAGCAACTGCCTAGCAACCACTTGGAAAACGTTAGCAACTGCCTAGCAACCACTTAGCAACTGCCTAGCAACCACCTGGAAAACGTTAGCAACTGCCTAGCAACCACTTAGCAACCACCTGGAAAACGTTAGCAACTGCCTAGCAACCACTTAGCAGCTGCCTAGCAACCACCTGGAATATGTTAGCAACTACCTAGCAACCACTTAGCAACCACCTGGAAAATGTTAGCAACTGCCTAGCAACCACTTAGCAACTGCCTAGCAACCACTTGGAAAACGTTAGCAACTGCCTAGCAACCACTTAGCAACTGCCTAGCAACCACCTGGAAAACGTTAGCAACTGCCTAGCAACTGCCTAGCAACCACTTAGCAACCACCTGGAAAACGTTAGCAACTGCCTACCAACCACTTAGCAACCACCTGGAAAACGTTAGCAACTGCCTAGCAACCACTTAGCAACTGCCTAGCAACCACCTGGAATACGTTAGCAACTGCCTAGCAACCACTTAGCAACCACCTGGAAAACGTTAGCAACTGCCTAGCAACCACTTAGCAACTGCCTAGCAACCACCTGGAATATGTTAGCAACTGCCTAGCAACCACTTAGGAACCACCTGGAAAACGTTAGCAACTGCCTAGCAACCACTAAGCAACTGCCTAGCAACCACTTGGAAAACGTTAGCAACTGCCTAGCAACCACTTAGCAACTGCCTAGCAACCACCTGGAATATGTTAGCAACTGCCTAGCAACCACTTAGCAACCACTTGGAAAACATTAGCAACTGCCTAGGAACCACTTAGCAACCACCTGGAAAACGTTAGCAACTGCCTAGCAACCACTTAGCAACTGCCTAGCAACCACTTGGAAAACGTTAGCAACTGCCTAGCAACCACCTGGAATACGTTAGCAACTGCCTAGCAGCCACGTAGCAACTGCCTAGCAACCACCTGGAATACGTTAGCAACTGCCTAGCAACCACTTAGCAACTGCCAAGAAACCACCTGGAAAACATTAGCATCTGCCTAGCAACCACTAAGTAACTGCCTAGCAACCACCTGGGAAACGTTAGCAACTGCCTAGCAACACATTAGCAATCAAAAGTTTAACCAAAAGTTTTACGATTTCAGCATTTAAACAAGCGTTTTTAGATTTCAGCGTTTAACCAAACATTTTTAGATTTCAGCGTTTAACCAAACGTTTTTAGATTTCAGCGTTTAATCAAACGTTTTTAGATTTCAGCGTTTAACCAAATGTTTTTAGATTTCAGCGTTTAACCAAATGTTTTTAGATTTCAGCGTTTTTAGCATTTAGCGTTTAGTCAAAAGTTAACAGCATGTCAATGACTCTTCACACTCTTCAAACGGAAAAAGCTTAACAACCATTTTAACTTTTTAACGTTATTAGCGTTCTTTTCCAAGCCAACTTAAAGTTCGTTCACGAACTTTACCTTTTCTAGTTATTATTATTATTATTCCGCGCTTTTTTTGTTGTACGCTACTCCTCCTACAGCTTTTGACGTAGAATCACGAAATTTTACAGTATCGTAGTACCTATAGCGGTTCAGGTTGCTTGTGCTTTTTGAAGCGATATATCGTACGGTTTTCGTAAAAACTTCGTAAACGTACGCATTTTTTTCCCATAGGAATGAATGGGGCCAAATTTTAAACGTCCGTAACCGCCACAATTTTTGACAAACAAATACAAAAATCGGACGGTCTATAGACCTTACCGCGTTCTTTCCGAAAATGTAAACGTTTCAACGATACGTCGTACGCTTTTCGTACAAATGTCGTACGAAGTTTCCCCATAGAAATGAATGGGGGGCCCAAAGTTCCATCTCGCACACGAGCAGCTCTGCGCACGGAACCCCTTCTCTCCCCTGCTCCTCCAGTACTGTGAGTGTATGGAGGAGCTGCTGTATGGAGCAGCTATCAGTCAAAAGTTTGGACACCCCGGCACCCCAGCCAGGGCTTAGCAACCACCTATTAACTGCTTGGCAACCACCTTAGCAACCACCTGGAAAACGTTAGCAACTGCCTAGCAACCACTTAACAACACCTTAGCAACCACCTGGAAAACGTTAGCAACTGCCTAGCAACCACTTAACAACCACCTGGAAAACGTTAGCAACTGCCTAGCAACAACTTAGCAACTGCCTAGCAACCACCTGGAAAATGTTAGCAACTGCCTAGCAACCACTTAGCAACCACCTGGAAAACGTTAGCAACTGCCTAGCAACCACTTAGCAACTGCCTAGCAACCACTTGGAAAACGTTAGCAACTGCCTAGCAACCACTTAGCAACTGCCTAGCAACCACCTGGAAAACGTTAGCAACTGCCTAGCAACCACTTAGCAACCACCTGGAAAACGTTAGCAACTGCCTAGCAACCACTTAGCAACTGCCTAGCAACCACTTGGAAAACGTTAGCAACTGCCTAGCAACCACTTAGCAACTGCCTAGCAACCACCTGGAATACGTTAGCAACTGCCTAGCAACCACTTAGCAACCACCTGGAAAACGTTAGCAACTGCCTAGCAACCACTGAGCAACCACCTGGAAAACGTTAGCAACTGCCTAGCAACCACTTAGCAACTGCCTAGCAACCACCTGGAATACGTTAGCAACTGCCTAGCAACCACTTAGCAACCACCTGGAAAACGTTAGCAACTGCCTAGCAACAACTTAGCAACTGCCTAGCAACCACCTGGAAAACGTTAGCAACTGCCTAGCAACCACTTAGCAACCACCTGGAAAACGTTAGCAACTGCCTAGCAACCACTTAGCAACTGCCTAGCAACCACTTGGAAAACGTTAGCAACTGCCTAGCAACCACTTATCAACTGCCTAGCAACCACCTGGAAAACGTTAGCAACTGCCTAGCAACCACTTAGCAACCACCTGGAAAACGTTAGCAACTGCCTAGCAACCACTTAGCAGCTGCCTAGCAACCACCTGGAATATGTTAGCAACTACCTAGCAACCACTTAGCAACCACCTGGAAAATGTTAGCAACTGCCTAGCAACCACTTAGCAACTGCCTAGCAACCACTTGGAAAACGTTAGCAACTGCCTAGCAACCACTTAGCAACTGCCTAGCAACCACCTGGAAAACGTTAGCAACTGCCTAGCAACCACTTAGCAACCACCTGGAAAACGTTAGCAACTGCCTAGCAACCACTTAGCAACTGCCTAGCAACCACTTGGAAAACGTTAGCAACTGCCTAGCAACCACTTAGCAACTGCCTAGCAACCACCTGGAATACGTTAGCAACTGCCTAGCAACCACTTAGCAACCACCTGGAAAACGTTAGCAACTGCCTAGCAACCACTGAGCAACCACCTGGAAAACGTTAGCAACTGCCTAGCAACCACTTAGCAACTGCCTAGCAACCACCTGGAATACGTTAGCAACTGCCTAGCAACCACTTAGCAACCACCTGGAAAACGTTAGCAACTGCCTAGCAACAACTTAGCAACTGCCTAGCAACCACCTGGAAAACGTTAGCAACTGCCTAGCAACCACTTAGCAACCACCTGGAAAACGTTAGCAACTGCCTAGCAACCACTTAGCAACTGCCTAGCAACCACTTGGAAAACGTTAGCAACTGCCTAGCAACCACTTATCAACTGCCTAGCAACCACATGGAAAACGTTAGCAACTGCCTAGCAACCACTTAGCAACCACCTGGAAAACGTTAGCAACTGCCTAGCAACCACTTAGCAGCTGCCTAGCAACCACCTGGAATATGTTAGCAACTACCTAGCAACCACTTAGCAACCACCTGGAAAATGTTAGCAACTGCCTAGCAACCACTTAGCAACTGCCTAGCAACCACTTGGAAAACGTTAGCAACTGCCTAGCAACCACTTAGCAACTGCCTAGCAACCACCTGGAAAACGTTAGCAACTGCCTAGCAACCACCTGGAAAACGTTAGCAACTGCCTACCAACCACTTAGCAACCACCTGGAAAACGTTAGCAACTGCCTAGCAACCACTTAGCAACTGCCTAGCAACCACCTGGAATACGTTAGCAACTGCCTAGCAACCACTTAGCAACCACCTGGAAAACGTTAGCAACTGCCTAGCAACCACTTAGCAACTGCCTAGCAACCACCTGGAAAACGTTAGCAACTGCCTAGCAACCACTTAGCAACTGCCTAGCAACCACTTGGAAAACGTTAGCAACTGCCTAGCAACCACTTAGCAACTGCCTAGCAACCACCTGGAATATGTTAGCAACTGCCTAGCAACCACTTAGCAACCACTTGGAAAACATTAGCAACTGCCTAGGAACCACTTAGCAACCACCTGGAAAATGTTATCAACTGCCTAGCAACCACTTAGCAACTGCCTAGCAACCAGTTAGCTACATTTTAGCCACCACCTGGAAAACGTAAGCAACTGTTTAGCAACCGCCTTGCAACCACTTAGCAACCATGTGTAATACATTAGCAAATAACTAGCAACCGCTTAGCAACAGCTTAGCAACCACCTGTAAGACGTTAGCAACTGCCTAGCAACCACTTTCAAGATTTTAGCATTTATCCAAATGTTTTTAGATTTCAGGGTTTAACCAAACATTTTTAGTTTTCAGCGTTTAACCAAACATTTTTAGATTTCAACGTTTAACCAAACATTTTTAGATTTCCGTGTTTTTGGCATTTAGCGTTTAGCAACCATTTTAACTTTTTAACGTTATTAGCGTTCTTTTCCAAGCCAACTTAAAGTTCGTTCACGAACTTTACCTTTTCTAGTTAAGTTGGCTTGGAAAAGCCAACTTATTGTTCTTCGTAATTAAGTTGGCTTGGAAAAGCCAACTTATTGTTCTTCGTAATCTTCTTATTATTATTATTATTCTTCCCCACTTTTGTTAAACGCATCTCCTCCTAGGGCTTTCAACGTAGAATCACGAAATTTTCAGGGATCGTGGGACCTATAGTGAATTACGTTGCTTGTGCTTTTTGGAGCGATATATCGTACGGTTTTCGTAAAAACTTCGTAAACGTACGTCATTTTTTCCATAGACAATGAACTAGAAGATTTTTGAACGGCTGTGAACGTCACAATTTTTGAGATATGAAGACGAAATTCGGATGGTCTATAGAACTTAGTGAGTTCTTTCCGAAAATATGCTTTACGAAACGATACGTCGTACGGATTTCGTACAAATGTCGTACGAAGTTGCCCCATAGAAATGAATGGGGGGCCCAGAGTTCCATCTCACACACGAGCAGCTCTGCGCACGGAACCCCTTCTCTCCCCTGCTCCTCCAGTACTGTGAGTGTATGGAGGAGCTGCTGTATGGAGCAGCTATCAGTCAAAAGTTTGGACACCCCGGCACCCCAGCCAGGGCTTTGCAACCACCTATTAACTGCTTAGCAACCACCTTAGCAACCACCTGGAAAACGTTAGCAACTGCCTAGCAACCACTTAGCAACACCTTAGCAACCACCTGGAATACGTTAGCAACTGCCTAGCAACCAGTTTGCTACACCTTAGCAACCACCTGGAAAACGTTAGCAACAGCCTAGCAACAACTTAGCAACTGCCTAGCAACCACCTGGAAAATGTTAGCAACTGCCTAGCAACCACTTAGCAACCACCTGGAAAACGTTAGCAACTGCCTAGCAACCACTTAGCAACTGCCTAGCAACCACTTGGAAAACGTTAGCAACTGCCTAGCAACCACCTGGAATACATTAGCAACTGCCTAGCAACCACTTAGCAACCACCTGGAAAACGTTAGCAACTGCCTAGCAACCACTGGGCAACCACCTGGAAAACGTTAGCAACTGCCTAGCAACCACTTGGAAAACGTTAGCAACTGCCTAGCAACCACTTAGCAACTGCCTAGCAACCACCTGGAAAACGTTAGCAACTGCCTAGCAACCACTTAGCAACCACCTGGAAAACGTTAGCAACTGCCTAGCAACCACTTAGTAACTGCCTAGCAACCACTTGGAAAACGTTAGCAACTGCCTAGCAACCACTTAGCAACTGCCTAGCAACCACCTGGAATACATTAGCAACTGCCTAGCAACCACTTAGCAACCACCTGGAAAACATTAGCAACTGCCTAGCAACCACTGGGCAACCACCTGGAGAACGTGAGCAACTGCCTAGCAACCACTTAGCAACTGCCTAGCAACCACCTGGAATACGTTAGCAACTGCCTAGCAACCACTTAGCAACCACCTGGAAAATGTTAGCAACTGCCTAGCAACAACTTAGCAACTGCCTAGCAACCACCTGGAAAATGTTAGCAACTGCCTAGCAACCACTTAGCAACCACCTGGAAAACGTTAGCAACTGCCTAGCAACCACTTAGCAACCACCTGGAAAACATTAGCAACTGCCTAGCAACCACTTAGCAACTGCCTAGCAACCACTTGGAAAACGTTAGCAACTGCCTAGCAACCACTTAGCAACTGCCTAGCAACCACCTGGAATACGTTAGCAACTGCCTAGCAACCACTTAGCAACCACCTGGAAAACGTTAGCAACTGCCTAGCAACCACTGAGCAACCACCTGGAAAACGTTAGCAACTGCCTAGCAACCACTTAGCAACTGCCTAGCAACCACCTGGAATACGTTAGCAACTGCCTAGCAACCACTTAGCAACCACCTGGAAAACGTTAGCAACTGCCTAGCAACAACTTAGCAACTGCCTAGCAACCACCTGGAAAACGTTAGCAACTGCCTAGCAACCACTTAGCAACTACCTGGAAAACGTTAGCAACTGCCTAGCAACCACTTAGCAACTGCCTAGCAACCACTTGGAAAACGTTAGCAACTGCCTAGCAACCACTTAGCAACTGCCTAGCAACCACCTGGAAAACGTTAGCAACTGCCTAGCAACCACTTATCAACCACCTGGAAAACGTTAGCAACTGCCTAGCAACCACTTAGCAACACCTTAACAACCACTAGGAAAACGTTAGCAACTGCCTAGCAACCACTTAGCAACCACTTTAGAAATGATAGCAACTGCCTAGCAACCACCTAGCAACACCTTAGCAACCACCCCGGATACCATAGCAACACCTTAGCAACCACCTAGCAACAAGTTATCAACCACCTAGCAACCACCTAGCAACATCTTAGCAACCACCCCGCATACCATAGCAACACCCTAGCAACAACCTAGCAACCACCTAGCAACACCTTAGGAACCACCTGTAATATGTTAGCAACTGCCTAGCAACCAGTTAGCAACAGCTTAGCAACCACCTGGAAAACATTAGCAACTGCCTAGCAACAGCTTAGCAACCACTTCAGAAATGATAGCAACTGCCTAGCATCAAATTGGCAATCAAAAGATTAACCAGAAGTTTTACGATTTCAGCATTTAAACAAACGTTTTTAGATTTCAGCGTTTAACTAAACGTTTTTAGATTTCAGCGTTTAACCAAACGTTTTTAGATTTCAGCGTTTAACCAAGCGTTTTTAGATTTCAGCGTTTAACCAAACGTTTTTAGATTTCAGCGTTTAACCAAACATTTTTAGATTTCGGCGTTTTTGGCATTTAGCGTTTAGCCAAAAGTTAACAGCATATCCACGACTCTTCACACTCTTCAGACAGAAACAGCTTAGCAACCATTTTAACTTTTTAACGTTATTAGCGTTCTTTTCCAAGCCAACTTAAAGTTCGTTCACGAACTTTGCCTTTTCTAGTTATTATTATTATTCTTCCCCACTTTTGTTAAACGCATCTCCTCCTAGGGCTTTCAACGTAGAATCACGAAATTTTCAGGGATCGTGGGACCTATAGTGAATTACGTTGCTTGTGCTTTTTGGAGCGATATATCGTACGGTTTTCGTAAAAACTTCGTAAACGTACGTCATTTTTTCCATAGACAATGAACTAGAAGATTTTTGAACGGCTGTGAACGTCACAATTTTTGAGATATGAAGACGAAATTCGGATGGTCTATAGAACTTAGTGAGTTCTTTCCGAAAATATGCTTTACGAAACGATACGTCGTACGGATTTCGTACAAATGTCGTACGAAGTTGCCCCATAGAAATGAATGGGGGGCCCAGAGTTCCATCTCACACACGAGCAGCTCTGCGCACGGAACCCCTTCTCTCCCCTGCTCCTCCAGTACTGTGAGTGTATGGAGGAGCTGCTGTATGGAGCAGCTATCAGTCAAAAGTTTGGACACCCCGGCACCCCAGCCAGGGCTTTGCAACCACCTATTAACTGCTTAGCAACCACCTTAGCAACCACCTGGAAAACGTTAGCAACTGCCTAGCAACCACTTAGCAACACCTTAGCAACCACCTGGAATACGTTAGCAACTGCCTAGCAACCAGTTTGCTACACCTTAGCAACCACCTGGAAAACGTTAGCAACAGCCTAGCAACAACTTAGCAACTGCCTAGCAACCACCTGGAAAATGTTAGCAACTGCCTAGCAACCACTTAGCAACCACCTGGAAAACGTTAGCAACTGCCTAGCAACCACTTAGCAACTGCCTAGCAACCACTTGGAAAACGTTAGCAACTGCCTAGCAACCACTTAGCAACTGCCTAGCAACCACCTGGAATACATTAGCAACTGCCTAGCAACCACTTAGCAACCACCTGGAAAACGTTAGCAACTGCCTAGCAACCACTGGGCAACCACCTGGAAAACGTTAGCAACTGCCTAGCAACCACTTGGAAAACGTTAGCAACTGCCTAGCAACCACTTAGCAACTGCCTAGCAACCACCTGGAAAACGTTAGCAACTGCCTAGCAACCACTTAGCAACCACCTGGAAAACGTTAGCAACTGCCTAGCAACCACTTAGTAACTGCCTAGCAACCACTTGGAAAACGTTAGCAACTGCCTAGCAACCACTTAGCAACTGCCTAGCAACCACCTGGAATACATTAGCAACTGCCTAGCAACCACTTAGCAACCACCTGGAAAACGTTAGCAACTGCCTA
Organism: Astyanax mexicanus; assembly: GCF_023375975.1. Taxonomy (NCBI): domain Eukaryota; kingdom Metazoa; phylum Chordata; class Actinopteri; order Characiformes; family Acestrorhamphidae; genus Astyanax; species Astyanax mexicanus. The sequence goes on along the minus strand of NC_064409.1, from coordinate 29,141,227 downwards.
GCAACCACTGGGCAACCACCTGGAGAACGTGAGCAACTGCCTAGCAACCACTTAGCAACTGCCTAGCAACCACCTGGAATACGTTAGCAACTGCCTAGCAACCACTTAGCAACCACCTGGAAAATGTTAGCAACTGCCTAGCAACAACTTAGCAACTGCCTAGCAACCACCTGGAAAATGTTAGCAACTGCCTAGCAACCACTTAGCAACCACCTGGAAAACGTTAGCAACTGCCTAGCAACCACTTAGCAACCACCTGGAAAACGTTAGCATCTGCCTAGCAACCACCTGGAATACGTTAGCAACTGCCTAGCAACCACTTAGCAACCACCTGGAAAACGTTAGCAACTGCCTAGCAACCACTGAGCAACCACCTGGAAAACGTTAGCAACTGCCTAGCAACCACTTAGCAACTGCCTAGCAACCACCTGGAATACGTTAGCAACTGCCTAGCAACCACTTAGCAACCACCTGGAAAACGTTAGCAACTGCCTAGCAACAACTTAGCAACTGCCTAGCAACCACCTGGAAAACGTTAGCAACTGCCTAGCAACCACTTAGCAACTACCTGGAAAACGTTAGCAACTGCCTAGCAACCACTTAGCAACTGCCTAGCAACCACTTGGAAAACGTTAGCAACTGCCTAGCAACCACTTAGCAACTGCCTAGCAACCACCTGGAAAACGTTAGCAACTGCCTAGCAACCACTTATCAACCACCTGGAAAACGTTAGCAACTGCCTAGCAACCACTTAGCAACACCTTAACAACCACTAGGAAAACGTTAGCAACTGCCTAGCAACCACTTAGCAACCACTTTAGAAATGATAGCAACTGCCTAGCAACCACCTAGCAACACCTTAGCAACCACCCCGGATACCATAGCAACACCTTAGCAACCACCTAGCAACAAGTTATCAACCACCTAGCAACCACCTAGCAACATCTTAGCAACCACCCCGCATACCATAGCAACACCCTAGCAACAACCTAGCAACCACCTAGCAACACCTTAGGAACCACCTGTAATATGTTAGCAACTGCCTAGCAACCAGTTAGCAACAGCTTAGCAACCACCTGGAAAACATTAGCAACTGCCTAGCAACAGCTTAGCAACCACTTCAGAAATGATAGCAACTGCCTAGCATCAAATTGGCAATCAAAAGATTAACCAGAAGTTTTACGATTTCAGCATTTAAACAAACGTTTTTAGATTTCAGCGTTTAACTAAACGTTTTTAGATTTCAGCGTTTAACCAAACGTTTTTAGATTTCAGCGTTTAACCAAGCGTTTTTAGATTTCAGCGTTTAACCAAACGTTTTTAGATTTCAGCGTTTAACCAAACATTTTTAGATTTCGGCGTTTTTGACATTTAGCGTTTAGCCAAAAGTTAACAGCATATCCACGACTCTTCACACTCTTCAGACAGAAACAGCTTAGCAACCATTTTAACTTTTTAACGTTATTAGCGTTCTTTTCCAAGCCAACTTAAAGTTCGTTCACGAACTTTGCCTTTTCTAGTCTTCTTATTATTATTATTATTCTTCCCCACTTTTGTTAAACGCATCTCCTCCTAGGGCTTTCAACGTAGAATCACGAAATTTTCAGGGATCGTGGGACCTATAGTGAATTACGTTGCTTGTGCTTTTTGGAGCGATATATCGTACGGTTTTCGTAAAAACTTCGTAAACGTACGTCATTTTTTCCATAGACAATGAACTAGAAGATTTTTGAACGGCTGTGAACGTCACAATTTTTGAGATATGAAGACGAAATTCGGATGGTCTATAGAACTTAGTGAGTTCTTTCCGAAAATATGCTTTACGAAACGATACGTCGTACGGATTTCGTACAAATGTCGTACGAAGTTGCCCCATAGAAATGAATGGGGGGCCCAGAGTTCCATCTCACACACGAGCAGCTCTGCGCACGGAACCCCTTCTCTCCCCTGCTCCTCCAGTACTGTGAGTGTATGGAGGAGCTGCTGTATGGAGCAGCTATCAGTCAAAAGTTTGGACACCCCGGCACCCCAGCCAGGGCTTTGCAACCACCTATTAACTGCTTAGCAACCACCTTAGCAACCACCTGGAAAACGTTAGCAACTGCCTAGCAACCACTTAGCAACACCTTAGCAACCACCTGGAATACGTTAGCAACTGCCTAGCAACCAGTTTGCTACACCTTAGCAACCACCTGGAAAACGTTAGCAACAGCCTAGCAACAACTTAGCAACTGCCTAGCAACCACCTGGAAAATGTTAGCAACTGCCTAGCAACCACTTAGCAACCACCTGGAAAACGTTAGCAACTGCCTAGCAACCACTTAGCAACTGCCTAGCAACCACTTGGAAAACGTTAGCAACTGCCTAGCAACCACTTAGCAACTGCCTAGCAACCACCTGGAATACATTAGCAACTGCCTAGCAACCACTTAGCAACCACCTGGAAAACGTTAGCAACTGCCTAGCAACCACTGGGCAACCACCTGGAAAACGTTAGCAACTGCCTAGCAACCACTTGGAAAACGTTAGCAACTGCCTAGCAACCACTTAGCAACTGCCTAGCAACCACCTGGAAAACGTTAGCAACTGCCTAGCAACCACTTAGCAACCACCTGGAAAACGTTAGCAACTGCCTAGCAACCACTTAGTAACTGCCTAGCAACCACTTGGAAAACGTTAGCAACTGCCTAGCAACCACTTAGCAACTGCCTAGCAACCACCTGGAATACATTAGCAACTGCCTAGCAACCACTTAGCAACCACCTGGAAAACGTTAGCAACTGCCTAGCAACCACTGGGCAACCACCTGGAGAACGTGAGCAACTGCCTAGCAACCACTTAGCAACTGCCTAGCAACCACCTGGAATACGTTAGCAACTGCCTAGCAACCACTTAGCAACCACCTGGAAAATGTTAGCAACTGCCTAGCAACAACTTAGCAACTGCCTAGCAACCACCTGGAAAATGTTAGCAACTGCCTAGCAACCACTTAGCAACCACCTGGAAAACGTTAGCAACTGCCTAGCAACCACTTAGCAACCACCTGGAAAACGTTAGCATCTGCCTAGCAACCACCTGGAATACGTTAGCAACTGCCTAGCAACCACTTAGCAACCACCTGGAAAACGTTAGCAACTGCCTAGCAACCACTGAGCAACCACCTGGAAAACGTTAGCAACTGCCTAGCAACCACTTAGCAACTGCCTAGCAACCACCTGGAATACGTTAGCAACTGCCTAGCAACCACTTAGCAACCACCTGGAAAACGTTAGCAACTGCCTAGCAACAACTTAGCAACTGCCTAGCAACCACCTGGAAAACGTTAGCAACTGCCTAGCAACCACTTAGCAACTACCTGGAAAACGTTAGCAACTGCCTAGCAACCACTTAGCAACTGCCTAGCAACCACTTGGAAAACGTTAGCAACTGCCTAGCAACCACTTAGCAACTGCCTAGCAACCACCTGGAAAACGTTAGCAACTGCCTAGCAACCACTTATCAACCACCTGGAAAACGTTAGCAACTGCCTAGCAACCACTTAGCAACACCTTAACAACCACTAGGAAAACGTTAGCAACTGCCTAGCAACCACTTAGCAACCACTTTAGAAATGATAGCAACTGCCTAGCAACCACCTAGCAACACCTTAGCAACCACCCCGGATACCATAGCAACACCTTAGCAACCACCTAGCAACAAGTTATCAACCACCTAGCAACCACCTAGCAACATCTTAGCAACCACCCCGCATACCATAGCAACACCCTAGCAACAACCTAGCAACCACCTAGCAACACCTTAGGAACCACCTGTAATATGTTAGCAACTGCCTAGCAACCAGTTAGCAACAGCTTAGCAACCACCTGGAAAACATTAGCAACTGCCTAGCAACAGCTTAGCAACCACTTCAGAAATGATAGCAACTGCCTAGCATCAAATTGGCAATCAAAAGATTAACCAGAAGTTTTACGATTTCAGCATTTAAACAAACGTTTTTAGATTTCAGCGTTTAACTAAACGTTTTTAGATTTCAGCGTTTAACCAAACGTTTTTAGATTTCAGCGTTTAACCAAGCGTTTTTAGATTTCAGCGTTTAACCAAACGTTTTTAGATTTCAGCGTTTAACCAAACATTTTTAGATTTCGGCGTTTTTGACATTTAGCGTTTAGCCAAAAGTTAACAGCATATCCACGACTCTTCACACTCTTCAGACAGAAACAGCTTAGCAACCATTTTAACTTTTTAACGTTATTAGCGTTCTTTTCCAAGCCAACTTAAAGTTCGTTCACGAACTTTGCCTTTTCTAGTTATTATTATTATTATTATTATTATTCCGCGCTTTTTTTGTTGTACGCTACTCCTCCTACAGCTTTTGACGTAGAATCACGAAATTTTACAGTATCGTAGTACCTATAGCGGTTCAGGTTGCTTGTGCTTTTTGAAGCGATATATCGTACGGTTTTCGTAAAAACTTCGTAAACGTACGCATTTTTTTCCCATAGGAATGAATGGGGCCAAATTTTGAACGTCCGTAACCGCCACAATTTTTGACATACAAATACGAAAATCGGACGGTCTATAGACCTTACCGCGTTCTTTCCGAAAATGTAAACGTTTCGACGATACGTCGTACGCTTTTCGTACAAATGTCGTACGAAGTTTCCCCATAGAAATGAATGGGGGGCCCAAAGTTCCATCTCGCACACGAGCAGCTCTGCGCACGGAACCCCTTCTCTCCCCTGCTCCTCCAGTACTGTGAGTGTATGGAGGAGCTGCTGTATGGAGCAGCTATCAGTCAAAAGTTTGGACACCCCGGCACCCCAGCCAGGGCTTAGCAACCACCTTAGCAACCACCTGGAAAACGTTAGCAACTGCCTAGCAACCACTTAACAACACCTTAGCAACCACCTGGAAAACGTTAGCAACTGCCTAGCAACAACTTAGCAACTGCCTAGCAACCACCTGGAATACGTTAGCAACTGCCTAGCAACCACTTAGCAACCACCTGGAAAACGTTAGCAACTGCCTAGCAACAACTTAGCAACTGCCTAGCAACCACCTGGAAAATGTTAGCAACTGCCTAGCAACCATTTCGCAACTGCCTAGCAACCACTTGGAAAACGTTAGCAACTGCCTAGCAACCACTTAGCAACTGCCTAGCAACCACCTGGAAAACGTTAGCAACTGCCTAGCAACCACTTAGCAACCACCTGGAAAACGTTAGCAACTGCCTAGCAACCACTTAGCAACTGCCTAGCAACCACTTGGAAAACGTTAGCAACTGCCTAGCAACCACTTAGCAACTGCCTAGCAACCACCTGGAATACGTTAGCAACTGCCTAGCAACCACTTAGCAACCACCTGGAAAACGTTAGCAACTGCCTAGCAACCACTGAGCAACCACCTGGAAAACGTTAGCAACTGCCTAGCAACCACTTAGCAACTGCCTAGCAACCACCTGGAATACGTTAGCAACTGCCTAGCAACCACTTAGCAACCACCTGGAAAACGTTAGCAACTGCCTAGCAACAACTTAGCAACTGCCTAGCAACCACCTGGAAAATGTTAGCAACTGCCTAGCAGCCACTTAGCAACCACCTGGAAAACGTTAGCAACTGCCTAGCAACCACTTAGCAACTGCCTAGCAACCACTTGGAAAACGTTAGCAACTGCCTAGCAACCACTTAGCAACTGCCTAGCAACCACCTGGAAAACGTTAGCAACTGCCTAGCAACCACTTAGCAACCACCTGGAAAACGTTAGCAACTGCCTAGCAACCACTTAGCAACTGCCTAGCAACCACTTGGAAAACATTAGCAACTGCCTAGCAACCACTTAGCAACTGCCTAGCAACCACCTGGAATACGTTAGCAACTGCCTAGCAACCACTTAGCAACCACCTGGAAAACGTTAGCAACTGCCTAGCAACCACTGAGCAACCACCTGGAAAACGTTAGCAACTGCCTAGCAACCACTTAGCAACTGCCTAGCAACCACCTGGAATACGTTAGCAACTGCCTAGCAACCACTTAGCAACCACCTGGAAAACGTTAGCAACTGCCTAGCAACAACTTAGCAACTGCCTAGCAACCACCTGGAAAACGTTAGCAACTGCCTAGCAACCACTTAGCAACCACCTGGAAAACGTTAGCAACTGCCTAGCAACCACTTAGCAACTGCCTAGCAACCACTTGGAAAATGTTAGCAACTGCCTAGCAACCACTTAGCAACTGCCTAGCAACCACCTGGAAAACGTTAGCAACTGCCTAGCAACCACTTAGCAGTTGCCTAGCAACCACCTGGAATATGTTAGCAACTACCTAGCAACCACTTAGCAACCACCTGGAAAATGTTAGCAACTGCCTAGCAACCAGTTAGCAACACCTTAGCAACCACCTGGAAAACGTTAGCAAATGCCTAGCAACCACTTAGCAACCACTTTAGAAATTATAGCAACTGCCTAGCAACCAGTTAGCAACACCTTAGCAACCACCTGGAAAACGTTAGAAACAGCCTAGCAACAGCTTAGCAACCACTTTACAAACAATAGCAACTGCCTAGCAACCACTTAGCAACACCTTAGCAACCACTAGGAAAACGTTAGCAACTGCCTAGCAACCACTTTAGAAATTATAGCAACTGCCTAGCAACCAGTTAGCAACAACTTAGCAACCACCTGGAAAACGTTAGCAACTGCCTAGCAACCACTTAGCAACACCTTAGCAACCACCTGGAAAACGTTAGCAACTGCCTAGCAACCACTTAGCAACCACTTTAGAAATTATAGCAACTGCCTAGCAACCAGTTAGCAACACCTTAGCAACCACCAGGAAAACGTTAGAAACAGCCTAGCAACAGCTTAGCAACCACTTTAGAAACGATAGCAACTGCCTAGTTACCACTTAGCAACACCTTAGCAACCACTAGGAAAACATTAGCAACTGCCTAGCAACCACTTAGCAACCACTTTAGAAATTATAGCAACTGCCTAGCAACCAGTTAGCAACACCTTAGCAACCACCTGGAAAATGTTAGCAACTGCCTAGCAACCACTTAGCAACACCTTAGCAACCACCTGCAAAACGTTAGCAACTGCCTAGCAACCACTTAGCAACCACTTTAGAAATTATAGCAACTGCCTAGCAACCAGTTAGCAACACCTTAGCAACCACCAGGAAAACGTTAGAAACAGCCTAGCAACAGCTTAGCAACCACATTAGAAACAATAGCAACTGCCTAACAACCACTTAGCAACACCTTAGCAACCACTAGGAAAACGTAAGCAACTGTTTAGCAACCGCCTTGCAACCACTTAGCAACCATGTGTAATACATTAGCAAATAACTATCAACCACTGAGCAACAGCTTAGCAACCACCTGTAAGACGTTAGCAACTGCCTAGCAACCACTTTCAAGATTTTAGCATTTATCCAAATGTTTTTAGATTTCAGGGTTTAACCAAACATTTTTAATTTTCAGCGTTTAACCACACATTTTTAGATTTCCGTGTTTTTGGCATTTAGCGTTTAGCAACCATTTTAACTTTTTAACGTTAATAGCGTTCTTTTCCAAGCCAACTTAAAGTTCGTTCACGAACTTTACCTTTTCTAGTTATTATTATTATTCCGCGCTTTTTTTGTTGTACGCATCTCCTCCTACAGCTTTTGACGTAGAATCACGAAACTTTACAGTATCGTAGTACCTATAGCGGTTCAGGTTGCTTGTGCTTTTTGAAGCGATATATCGTACGGTTTTCGTAAAAACTTCGTAAACGTACGCATTTTTTTCCCATAGGAATGAATGGGGCCAAATTTTAAACGTCCGTAACTGCCACAATTTTTGAGATACGAACACCAAATTCGGCGAGCTTATAGATCTTATCGAGATCTTTAAACTAATAGGTGGTTGCGAAGTGATACGACGTACGGTTTTCGTACAATTGTCGTACGAAGTTTTCCCATAGAAATGAATGGGGGGCCCAGAGTTCCATCTCACACACGAGCAGCTCTGCGCACGGAACCCCTTCTCTCCCCTGCTCCTCCAGTACTGTGAGTGTATGGAGGAGCTGCTGTATGGAGCAGCTATCAGTCAAAAGTTTGGACACCCCGGCACCCCAGCCAGGTTTTAGCAACCACCTATTAACTGCTTAGCAACCACCTGGAAAACGTTAGCAACTGCCTAGCAACCACTTAGCAACTGCCTAGCAACCACCTGGAATACGTTAGCAACTGCCTAGCAACCACTTAGCAACCACCTGGAAAACGTTAGCAACTGCCTAGCAACAACTTAGCAACTGCCTAGCAACCACCTGGAAAACGTTAGCAACTGCCTAGCAACCACTTAGCAACCACCTGGAAAACGTTAGCAACTCCCTAGCAACCACTTAGCAACTGCCTAGCAACCACTTGGAAAACGTTAGCAACTGCCTAGCAACCACTTAGCAACTGCCTAGCAACCACCTGGAAAACGTTAGCAACTGCCTAGCAACCACTTAGCAACCACCTGGAAAACGTTAGCAACTGCCTAGCAACCACTTAGCAGCTGCCTAGCAACCACCTGGAATATGTTAGCAACTACCTAGCAACCACTTAGCAACCACCTGGAAAATGTTAGCAACTGCCTAGCAACCACTTAGCAACTGCCTAGCAACCACTTGGAAAACGTTAGCAACTGCCTAGCAACCACTTAGCAACTGCCTAGCAACCAACTGGAAAACGTTAGCAACTGCCTAGCAACTGCCTAGCAACCACTTAGCAACCACCTGGAAAACGTTAGCAACTGCCTACCAACCACTTAGCAACCACCTGGAAAACGTTAGCAACTGCCTAGCAACCACTTAGCAACTGCCTAGCAACCACCTGGAATACGTTAGCAACTGCCTAGCAACCACTTAGCAACCACCTGGAAAACGTTAGCAACTGCCTAGCAACCACTTAGCAACTGCCTAGCAACCACCTGGAATATGTTAGCAACTGCCTAGCAACCACTTAGGAACCACCTGGAAAACGTTAGCAACTGCCTAGCAACCACTAAGCAACTGCCTAGCAACCACTTGGAAAACGTTAGCAACTGCCTAGCAACCACTTAGCAACTGCCTAGCAACCACCTGGAATATGTTAGCAACTGCCTAGCAACCACTTAGCAACCACTTGGAAAACATTAGCAACTGCCTAGGAACCACTTAGCAACCACCTGGAAAACGTTAGCAACTGCCTAGCAACCACTTAGCAACTGCCTAGCAACCACTTGGAAAACGTTAGCAACTGCCTAGCAACCACCTGGAATACGTTAGCAACTGCCTAGCAGCCACGTAGCAACTGCCTAGCAACCACCTGGAATACGTTAGCAACTGCCTAGCAACCACTTAGCAACTGCCAAGAAACCACCTGGAAAACATTAGCATCTGCCTAGCAACCACTAAGTAACTGCCTAGCAACCACCTGGGAAACGTTAGCAACTGCCTAGCAACACATTAGCAATCAAAAGTTTAACCAAAAGTTTTACGATTTCAGCATTTAAACAAGCGTTTTTAGATTTCAGCGTTTAACCAAACATTTTTAGATTTCAGCGTTTAACCAAACGTTTTTAGATTTCAGCGTTTAATCAAACGTTTTTAGATTTCAGCGTTTAACCAAATGTTTTTAGATTTCAGCGTTTAACCAAATGTTTTTAGATTTCAGCGTTTTTAGCATTTAGCGTTTAGTCAAAAGTTAACAGCATGTCAATGACTCTTCACACTCTTCAGACGGAAAAAGCTTAACAACCATTTTAACTTTTTAACGTTATTAGCGTTCTTTTCCAAGCCAACTTAAAGTTCGTTCACGAACTTTACCTTTTCTAGTTATTATTATTATTATTCCGCGCTTTTTTTGTTGTACGCTACTCCTCCTACAGCTTTTGACGTAGAATCACGAAATTTTACAGTATCGTAGTACCTATAGCGGTTCAGGTTGCTTGTGCTTTTTGAAGCGATATATCGTACGGTTTTCGTAAAAACTTCGTAAACGTACGCATTTTTTTCCCATAGGAATGAATGGGGCCAAATTTTAAACGTCCGTAACCGCCACAATTTTTGACAAACAAATACAAAAATCGGACGGTCTATAGACCTTACCGCGTTCTTTCCGAAAATGTAAACGTTTCAACGATACGTCGTACGCTTTTCGTACAAATGTCGTACGAAGTTTCCCCATAGAAATGAATGGGGGGCCCAAAGTTCCATCTCGCACACGAGCAGCTCTGCGCACGGAACCCCTTCTCTCCCCTGCTCCTCCAGTACTGTGAGTGTATGGAGGAGCTGCTGTATGGAGCAGCTATCAGTCAAAAGTTTGGACACCCCGGCACCCCAGCCAGGGCTTAGCAACCACCTATTAACTGCTTGGCAACCACCTTAGCAACCACCTGGAAAACGTTAGCAACTGCCTAGCAACCACTTAACAACACCTTAGCAACCACCTGGAAAACGTTAGCAACTGCCTAGCAACCACTTAACAACCACCTGGAAAACGTTAGCAACTGCCTAGCAACAACTTAGCAACTGCCTAGCAACCACCTGGAAAATGTTAGCAACTGCCTAGCAACCACTTAGCAACCACCTGGAAAACGTTAGCAACTGCCTAGCAACCACTTAGCAACTGCCTAGCAACCACTTGGAAAACGTTAGCAACTGCCTAGCAACCACTTAGCAACTGCCTAGCAACAACCTGGAAAACGTTAGCAACTGCCTAGCAACCACTTAGCAACCACCTGGAAAACGTTAGCAACTGCCTAGCAACCACTTAGCAACTGCCTAGCAACCACTTGGAAAACGTTAGCAACTGCCTAGCAACCACTTAGCAACTGCCTAGCAACCACCTGGAATACGTTAGCAACTGCCTAGCAACCACTTAGCAACCACCTGGAAAACGTTAGCAACTGCCTAGCAACCACTGAGCAACCACCTGGAAAACGTTAGCAACTGCCTAGCAACCACTTAGCAACTGCCTAGCAACCACCTGGAAAACGTTAGCAACTGCCTAGCAACCACTTAGCAACCACCTGGAAAACGTTAGCAACTGCCTAGCAACCACTTAGCAGCTGCCTAGCAACCACCTGGAATATGTTAGCAACTACCTAGCAACCACTTAGCAACCACCTGGAAAATGTTAGCAACTGCCTAGCAACCACTTAGCAACTGCCTAGCAACCACTTGGAAAACGTTAGCAACTGCCTAGCAACCACTTAGCAACTGCCTAGCAACCAACTGGAAAACGTTAGCAACTGCCTAGCAACTGCCTAGCAACCACTTAGCAACCACCTGGAAAACGTTAGCAACTGCCTACCAACCACTTAGCAACCACCTGGAAAACGTTAGCAACTGCCTAGCAACCACTTAGCAACTGCCTAGCAACCACCTGGAATACGTTAGCAACTGCCTAGCAACCACTTAGCAACCACCTGGAAAACGTTAGCAACTGCCTAGCAACCACTTAGCAACTGCCTAGCAACCACCTGGAATATGTTAGCAACTGCCTAGCAACCACTTAGGAACCACCTGGAAAACGTTAGCAACTGCCTAGCAACCACTAAGCAACTGCCTAGCAACCACTTGGAAAACGTTAGCAACTGCCTAGCAACCACTTAGCAACTGCCTAGCAACCACCTGGAATATGTTAGCAACTGCCTAGCAACCACTTAGCAACCACTTGGAAAACATTAGCAACTGCCTAGGAACCACTTAGCAACCACCTGGAAAACGTTAGCAACTGCCTAGCAACCACTTAGCAACTGCCTAGCAACCACTTGGAAAACGTTAGCAACTGCCTAGCAACCACCTGGAATACGTTAGCAACTGCCTAGCAGCCACGTAGCAACTGCCTAGCAACCACCTGGAATACGTTAGCAACTGCCTAGCAACCACTTAGCAACTGCCAAGAAACCACCTGGAAAACATTAGCATCTGCCTAGCAACCACTAAGTAACTGCCTAGCAACCACCTGGGAAACGTTAGCAACTGCCTAGCAACACATTAGCAATCAAAAGTTTAACCAAAAGTTTTACGATTTCAGCATTTAAACAAGCGTTTTTAGATTTCAGCGTTTAACCAAACATTTTTAGATTTCAGCGTTTAACCAAACGTTTTTAGATTTCAGCGTTTAATCAAACGTTTTTAGATTTCAGCGTTTAACCAAATGTTTTTAGATTTCAGCGTTTAACCAAATGTTTTTAGATTTCAGCGTTTTTAGCATTTAGCGTTTAGTCAAAAGTTAACAGCATGTCAATGACTCTTCACACTCTTCAGACGGAAAAAGCTTAACAACCATTTTAACTTTTTAACGTTATTAGCGTTCTTTTCCAAGCCAACTTAAAGTTCGTTCACGAACTTTACCTTTTCTAGTTATTATTATTATTATTCCGCGCTTTTTTTGTTGTACGCTACTCCTCCTACAGCTTTTGACGTAGAATCACGAAATTTTACAGTATCGTAGTACCTATAGCGGTTCAGGTTGCTTGTGCTTTTTGAAGCGATATATCGTACGGTTTTCGTAAAAACTTCGTAAACGTACGCATTTTTTTCCCATAGGAATGAATGGGGCCAAATTTTAAACGTCCGTAACCGCCACAATTTTTGACAAACAAATACAAAAATCGGACGGTCTATAGACCTTACCGCGTTCTTTCCGAAAATGTAAACGTTTCAACGATACGTCGTACGCTTTTCGTACAAATGTCGTACGAAGTTTCCCCATAGAAATGAATGGGGGGCCCAAAGTTCCATCTCGCACACGAGCAGCTCTGCGCACGGAACCCCTTCTCTCCCCTGCTCCTCCAGTACTGTGAGTGTATGGAGGAGCTGCTGTATGGAGCAGCTATCAGTCAAAAGTTTGGACACCCCGGCACCCCAGCCAGGGCTTAGCAACCACCTATTAACTGCTTGGCAACCACCTTAGCAACCACCTGGAAAACGTTAGCAACTGCCTAGCAACCACTTAACAACACCTTAGCAACCACCTGGAAAACGTTAGCAACTGCCTAGCAACCACTTAACAACCACCTGGAAAACGTTAGCAACTGCCTAGCAACAACTTAGCAACTGCCTAGCAACCACCTGGAAAATGTTAGCAACTGCCTAGCAACCACTTAGCAACCACCTGGAAAACGTTAGCAACTGCCTAGCAACCACTTAGCAACTGCCTAGCAACCACTTGGAAAACGTTAGCAACTGCCTAGCAACCACTTAGCAACTGCCTAGCAACCACCTGGAAAACGTTAGCAACTGCCTAGCAACCACTTAGCAACCACCTGGAAAACGTTAGCAACTGCCTAGCAACCACTTAGCAACTGCCTAGCAACCACTTGGAAAACGTTAGCAACTGCCTAGCAACCACTTAGCAACTGCCTAGCAACCACCTGGAATACGTTAGCAACTGCCTAGCAACCACTTAGCAACCACCTGGAAAACGTTAGCAACTGCCTAGCAACCACTGAGCAACCACCTGGAAAACGTTAGCAACTGCCTAGCAACCACTTAGCAACTGCCTAGCAACCACCTGGAATACGTTAGCAACTGCCTAGCAACCACTTAGCAACCACCTGGAAAACGTTAGCAACTGCCTAGCAACAACTTAGCAACTGCCTAGCAACCACCTGGAAAACGTTAGCAACTGCCTAGCAACCACTTAGCAACCACCTGGAAAACGTTAGCAACTGCCTAGCAACCACTTAGCAACTGCCTAGCAACCACTTGGAAAACGTTAGCAACTGCCTAGCAACCACTTATCAACTGCCTAGCAACCACCTGGAAAACGTTAGCAACTGCCTAGCAACCACTTAGCAACCACCTGGAAAACGTTAGCAACTGCCTAGCAACCACTTAGCAGCTGCCTAGCAACCACCTGGAATATGTTAGCAACTACCTAGCAACCACTTAGCAACCACCTGGAAAATGTTAGCAACTGCCTAGCAACCACTTAGCAACTGCCTAGCAACCACTTGGAAAACGTTAGCAACTGCCTAGCAACCACTTAGCAACTGCCTAGCAACCACCTGGAAAACGTTAGCAACTGCCTAGCAACCACTTAGCAACCACCTGGAAAACGTTAGCAACTGCCTAGCAACCACTTAGCAACTGCCTAGCAACCACTTGGAAAACGTTAGCAACTGCCTAGCAACCACTTAGCAACTGCCTAGCAACCACCTGGAATACGTTAGCAACTGCCTAGCAACCACTTAGCAACCACCTGGAAAACGTTAGCAACTGCCTAGCAACCACTGAGCAACCACCTGGAAAACGTTAGCAACTGCCTAGCAACCACTTAGCAACTGCCTAGCAACCACCTGGAATACGTTAGCAACTGCCTAGCAACCACTTAGCAACCACCTGGAAAACGTTAGCAACTGCCTAGCAACAACTTAGCAACTGCCTAGCAACCACCTGGAAAACGTTAGCAACTGCCTAGCAACCACTTAGCAACCACCTGGAAAACGTTAGCAACTGCCTAGCAACCACTTAGCAACTGCCTAGCAACCACTTGGAAAACGTTAGCAACTGCCTAGCAACCACTTATCAACTGCCTAGCAACCGCCTGGAAAACGTTAGCAACTGCCTAGCAACCACTTAGCAACCACCTGGAAAACGTTAGCAACTGCCTAGCAACCACTTAGCAGCTGCCTAGCAACCACCTGGAATATGTTAGCAACTACCTAGCAACCACTTAGCAACCACCTGGAAAATGTTAGCAACTGCCTAGCAACCACTTAGCAACTGCCTAGCAACCACTTGGAAAACGTTAGCAACTGCCTAGCAACCACTTAGCAACTGCCTAGCAACCACCTGGAAAACGTTAGCAACTGCCTAGCAACCACCTGGAAAACGTTAGCAACTGCCTACCAACCACTTAGCAACCACCTGGAAAACGTTAGCAACTGCCTAGCAACCACTTAGCAACTGCCTAGCAACCACCTGGAATACGTTAGCAACTGCCTAGCAACCACTTAGCAACCACCTGGAAAACGTTAGCAACTGCCTAGCAACCACTTAGCAACTGCCTAGCAACCACCTGGAAAACGTTAGCAACTGCCTAGCAACCACTTAGCAACTGCCTAGCAACCACTTGGAAAACGTTAGCAACTGCCTAGCAACCACTTAGCAACTGCCTAGCAACCACCTGGAATATGTTAGCAACTGCCTAGCAACCACTTAGCAACCACTTGGAAAACATTAGCAACTGCCTAGGAACCACTTAGCAACCACCTGGAAAACGTTAGCAACTGCCTAGCAACCACTTAGCAACTGCCTAGCAACCAGTTAGCTACATTTTAGCCACCACCTGGAAAACGTAAGCAACTGTTTAGCAACCGCCTTGCAACCACTTAGCAACCATGTGTAATACATTAGCAAATAACTAGCAACCGCTTAGCAACAGCTTAGCAACCACCTGTAAGACGTTAGCAACTGCCTAGCAACCACTTTCAAGATTTTAGCATTTATCCAAATGTTTTTAGATTTCAGGGTTTAACCAAACATTTTTAGTTTTCAGCGTTTAACCAAACATTTTTAGATTTCAACGTTTAACCAAACATTTTTAGATTTCCGTGTTTTTGGCATTTAGCGTTTAGCAACCATTTTAACTTTTTAACGTTATTAGCGTTCTTTTCCAAGCCAACTTAAAGTTCGTTCACGAACTTTACCTTTTCTAGTTATTATTATTATTATTCCGCGCTTTTTTTGTTGTACGCTACTCCTCCTACAGCTTTTGACGTAGAACCACGAAATTTTACAGTATCGTAGGACCTATAGCGGTTCAGGTTGCTTGTGCTTTTTGAAGCGATATATCGTACGGTTTTCGTAAAAACTTCGTAAACGTACGCATTTTTTTCCCATAGGAATGAATGGGGCCAAATTTTAAACGTCCGTAACTGCCACAATTTTTGAGATACGAACACCAAATTCGGCGAGCTTATAGATCTTATCGAGATCTTTAAATTAATAGGAGGTTGCGAAGTGATACGACGTACGGTTTTCGTACAAATGTCGTATGAAGTTTTCCCATAGAAATGAATGGGGGGCTCAGAGTTCCATCTCACACACGAGCAGCTCTGCGCACGGAACCCCTTCTCTCCCCTGCTCCTCCAGTACTGTGAGTGTATGGAGGAGCTGCTGTATGGAGCAGCTATCAGTCAAAAGTTTGGACACCCCGGCACCCCAGCCAGGGCTTTGCAACCACCTATTAACTGCTTAGCAACCACCTGGAAAACGTTAGCAACTGCCTAGCAACCACTAAGCAACACCTTAGCAACCACCTGTAAAACATTAGCAACTGCCTAGCAACCACTTAGCAACAACTTAGCAACCATTTTAGAAATTATAGCAACTGCCTAGCAACCAGTTAGCAACCACTTAGCAAACACCTGGAAAACGTTAGCAACTGCCTAGCAACCACTTAGCAACACCTTAACAACTACTAGGAAAACGTTAGCAAACACTTAGCAACCACCTTAGAAACGATAGCAACTGCCTAGCAACCACTTTAGAAATGATAGCAACAGCCTAGCAACCACTTAGCAACACCTTAACAACCACTAGGAAAACGTTAGCAACCACTTAGCAACCACCTTAGAAACGATAGCAACTGCCTAGCAACCACTTTAGAAATGATAGCAACAGCCTAGCAACCACTTACCAACACCTTAGCAACCATTAGGAAAACGTTAGCAACTGCCTAGCAACCACTTAGCAACCACTTTAGAAATGATAGCAACTGCCTAACAACCACCTAGCAACACCTTAGCAACCACCCCAGATACCATAGCAACACCTTAGCAACCACCTAGCAACACCTTAGCAACCACCCCGGTTACCATAGCAACACCTTAGCAACCACCTAGCAATACCTTAGCAACCACCTAGCAACCACCTAGCAACACCTTAGCAACCACCCCAGATACCATAGCAACACCTTAGCAACCACCTAGCAACACCTTAGCAACCACCTAGCAACACCTTAGCAACCACCCCGGATACCATAGCAACACCTTAGCAACCACCTAGCAACACCGTAGCAACCACCCCAGATACCATAGCAACACCTTAGCAACCGCATAGCAACACCTTAGCAACCACCTAGCAACATCTTAGCAACCACCCCGGATACCATAGCAACACCTTAGCAACCACCTAGCAACCACCTAGAAACACCTTAGCAACCACCCCAGATACCATAGCAACACCTTAGCAACCACCTAGCAACATCTTAGCAACCACCCCGGATACCTTAGCAACACCTTAGCAACCACCCAGCAACCACCTAGAAACACCTTAGCAACCACCCTAGATACCATAGAAACACCTTAGCAACCACCTAGCAACATCTTAGCAACCACCCCGGATACCATAGCAACACCTTAGCAACCACCTAGCAACCACTTAGAAACACCTTAGCAACCACCCCAGATACCATAGCAACACCTTAGCAACCACCTAGCAACATCTTAGCAACCACCCCGGATACCATAGCAACACCTTAGCAACCACCTAGCAACCACCTAGAAACACCTTAGCAACCACCCCAGATACCATAGCAACACCTTAGCAACCACCTAGCAACATCTTAGCAACCACCCCGGATACCATAGCAACACCTTAGCAACCACCTAGAAACACCTTAGCAACCACCCTAGATACCATAGAAACACCTTAGCAACCACCTAGCAACATCTTAGCAACCACCCCAGATACCATAGAAACACCTTAGCAACCACCTAGCAACATCTTAGCAACCACCCCGGATACCATAGCAACACCTTAGCAACCACCTAGCAACCACCTAGAAACACCTAAGCAACCACCCTAGATACCATAGAAACACCTTAGCAACCACCTAGCAACATCTTAGCAACCACCCCGGATACCATAGCAACACCTTAGCAACCACCTAGCAACCACTTAGAAACACCTTAGCAACCACCCCAGATACCATAGCAACACCTTAGCATCCACCTAGCAACCACCCTAGCAACCACCCCAGATACCATAGCAACACCTTAGCATCCACCTAGCAACACCCTAGCAACCACCTAGCGACACCTTAGCAACCACCCCGGATACCATAGCAACACCCTAGCAACCACGTAGCAACATCTTAGCAACCACCCCAGATACCATAGCAACACCTTAGCAACAACCTAGCAACACCCTAGCAACCACCTAGCAACACCTTAGCAACTACCTGGTATATGTTAGCAATTGCCTAGCATCCAGTTAGCAATAGCTTAGCAACCACCTGGAAAACATTAGCAACTGCCTAGCAACAGCTTAGCAACCTTTTCAGAAATGATAGCAACTGCCTAGCAACACATTAGCAATCAAAAGTTTAACCAAATGTTTTACGATTTCAGCATTTAAACAAGCGTTTTTGGATTTCAGTGTTTAATCAAACGTTTTTAGATTTCAGCGTTTAACCAAACGTTTTTAGATTTCAGCGTTTAACCAAACGTTTTTAGATTTCAACATTTAACCAAATGTTTTTAGATTTCAGCGTTTAACCAAATGTTTTTAGATTTCAGCGTTTTTAGCATTTAGCGTTTAGCCAAAAGTTAACAGCATATCAATGACTCTTCACACTCTTCAGACGGAAAAAGCTTAGCAACCATTTTAAGTTTTTAACGTTATTAGCGTTCTTTTCCAAGCCAACTTAAAGTTCGTTCACGAACTTTACCTTTTCTAGTCTTCTTATTATTATTAAGTTGGCTTGGAAAAGCCAACTTATTGTTCTTCATAATCTTCTTATTATTATTATTCCGCGCTTTTTTTGTTGTACGCTACTCCTCCTACAGCTTTTGACGTAGAACCACGAAATTTTACAGTATCGTAGGACCTATAGCGGTTCAGGTTGCTTGTGCTTTTTGAAGCAATATATCGTACGGTTTTCGTAAAAACTTCGTAAACGTACGCGTTTTTTTCCCATAGGAATGAATGGGGCGAAATTTTAAACGTCCGTAACCGCCACAATTTTTGAGATACGAACACCAAATTCAGCGAGCTTATAGATCTTATCGAGATCTTTAAATTAATAGAAGGTTGCGAAGTGATACGACGTACGGTTTTCGTACAATTGTCGTACGAAGTTTTCCCATAGAAATGAATGGGGGGCCCAGAGTTCCATCTCACACACGAGCAGCTCTGCGCACGGAACCCCTTCTCTCCCCTGCTCCTCCAGTACTGTGAGTGTATGGAGGAGCTGCTGTATGGAGCAGCTATCAGTCAAAAGTTTGGACACCCCGGCACCCCAGCCAGGGCTTAGCAACCACCTATTAACTGCTTGGCAACCACCTTAGCAACCACCTGGAAAACGTTAGCAACTGCCTAGCAACCACTTAACAACACCTTAGCAACCACCTGGAAAACGTTAGCAACTGCCTAGCAACCACTTAGCAACCACCTGGAAAACGTTAGCAACTGCCTAGCAACAACTTAGCAACTGCCTAGCAACCACCTGGAAAATGTTAGCAACTGCCTAGCAACCACTTAGCAACCACCTGGAAAACGTTAGCAACTGCCTAGCAACCACTTAGCAACTGCCTAGCAACCACTTGGAAAACGTTAGCAACTGCCTAGCAACCACTTAGCAACTGCCTAGCAACCACTTGGAAAACGTTAGCAACTGCCTAGCAACCACTTAGCAACTGCCTAGCGACCACCTGGAATACGTTAGCAACTGCCTAGCAACCACTTAGCAACCACCTGGAAAACGTTAGCAACTGCCTAGCAACCACTGAGCAACCACCTGGAAAACGTTAGCAACTGCCTAGCAACCACTTAGCAACCACCTGGAAAACGTTAGCAACTGCCTAGCAACCACTTAGCAACCACCTGGAAAACGTTAGCAACTGCCTAGCAACCACTTAGCAACCACCTGGAAAACGTTAGCAACTGCCTAGCAACCAATTAGCAACT
This sequence comes from Astyanax mexicanus, assembly GCF_023375975.1. Lineage (NCBI taxonomy): Eukaryota > Metazoa > Chordata > Actinopteri > Characiformes > Acestrorhamphidae > Astyanax > Astyanax mexicanus. The sequence continues at coordinate 29,121,294 of NC_064409.1, read as the reverse complement.
GCCTAGCAACCACTTGGAAAACGTTAGCAACTGCCTAGCAACCACTTATCAACTGCCTAGCAACCACCTGGAAAACGTTAGCAACTGCCTAGCAACCACTTAGCAACCACCTGGAAAATGTTAGCAACTGCCTAGCAACCACTTAGCAGCTGCCTAGCAACCACCTGGAATATGTTAGCAACTACCTAGCAACCACTTAGCAACCACCTGGGAAATGTTAGCAACTGCCTAGCAACCACTTAGCAACTGCCTAGCAACCACTTGGAAAACGTTAGCAACTGCCTAGCAACCACTTAGCAACTGCCTAGCAACCACCTGGAAAACGTTAGCAACTGCCTAGCAACCATTTAGCAACCACCTGGAAAACGTTAGCAACTGCCTACCAACCACTTAGCAACCACCTGGAAAATGTTAGCAACTGCCTAGCAACCACTTAGCAACTGCCTAGCAACCACCTGGAATACGTTAGCAACTGCCTAGCAACCACTTAGCAACCACCTGGAAAACGTTAGCAACTGCCTAGCAACCACTTAGCAACTGCCTAGCAACCACCTGGAATATGTTAGCAACTGCCTAGCAACCACTTAGCAACCACCTGGAAAACGTTAGCAACTGCCTAGCAACCACTTAGCAACTGCCTAGCAACCACTTGGAAAACGTTAGCAACTGCCTAGCAACCACTTAGCAACTGCCTAGCAACCACCTGGAATATGTTAGCAACTGCCTAGCAACCACTTAGCAACCACTTGGAAAACATTAGCAACTGCCTAGGAACCACTTAGCAACCACCTGGAAAACGTTAGCAACTGCCTAGCAACCAGTTAGCAACTGCCTAGCAACCAGTTAGCTACATTTTAGCCACCACCTGGAAAACGTAAGCAACTGTTTAGCAACCGCCTTGCAACCACTTAGCAACCATGTGTAATACATTAGCAAATAACTAGCAACCGCTTAGCAACAGCTTAGCAACCACCTGTAAGACGTTAGCAACTGCCTAGCAACCACTTTCAAGATTTTAGCATTTATCCAAATGTTTTTAGATTTCAGGGTTTAACCAAACATTTTTAGTTTTCAGCGTTTAACCAAACATTTTTAGATTTCAACGTTTAACCAAACATTTTTAGATTTCCGTGTTTTTGGCATTTAGCGTTTAGCAACCATTTTAACTTTTTAACGTTATTAGCGTTCTTTTCCAAGCCAACTTAAAGTTCGTTCACGAACTTTACCTTTTCTAGTTAAGTTGGCTTGGAAAAGCCAACTTATTGTTCTTCGTAATCTTCTTATTAAGTTGGCTTGGAAAAGCCAACTTATTGTTCTTCGTAATCTTCTTATTAAGTTGGCTTGGAAAAGCCAACTTATTGTTCTTCGTAATCTTCTTCTTATTATTATTATTATTATTATTATTCCCCACTTTTGTTAAACGCATCTCCTCCTAGGGCTTTCAACGTAGAATCACGAAATTTTCAGGGATCGTGGGACCTATAGTGAATTACGTTGCTTGTGCTTTTTGGAGCGATATATCGTACGGTTTTCGTAAAAACTTCGTAAACGTACGTCATTTTTTCCATAGACAATGAACTAGAAGATTTTTGAACGGCTGTGAACGTCACAATTTTTGAGATATGAAGACGAAATTCGGATGGTCTATAGAACTTAGTGAGTTCTTTCCGAAAATATGCTTTACGAAACGATACGTCGTACGGATTTCGTACAAATGTCGTACGAAGTTGCCCCATAGAAATGAATGGGGGGCCCAGAGTTCCATCTCACACACGAGCAGCTCTGCGCACGGAACCCCTTCTCTCCCCTGCTCCTCCAGTACTGTGAGTGTATGGAGGAGCTGCTGTATGGAGCAGCTATCAGTCAAAAGTTTGGACACCCCGGCACCCCAGCCAGGGCTTTGCAACCACCTATTAACTGCTTAGCAACCACCTTAGCAACCACCTGGAAAACGTTAGCAACTGCCTAGCAACCACTTAGCAACACCTTAGCAACCACTAGGAAAACGTTAGCAACTGCCTAGCAACCACTTAGCAACCACTTTAGAAATGATAGCAACTGCCTAGCAACCGCTTAGCAACACCTTAGCAACCACTAGGAAAACGTTAGCAACTGCCTAGCAACCATTAAGCAACAACTTTAGAAATGATGGCAACTGCATAGCAACCACTTAGCAACACCTTAGCAACCACTAGGAAAACGTTAGCAACTGCCTAGCAACCACTTAGCAACCACTTTAGAAATGATAGCAACTGCCTAGCAACCGCTTAGCAACACCTTAGCAACCACTAGGAAAACGTTAGCAACTGCCTAGCAAACACTTTAGAAATCATAGCAACTGCCTAGCAACCACTTAACAACATCTTAGCAACCACCTGGAAAATGTTAGCAACTGCCTAGCACCCACTTAGCAACCATGTGGAATACGTTAGCAACTGCCTAGCAACCAGTTAGCAACACCTTAGCAACCACCTGGAAAACGTTAGCAACTGCCTAGCAACCACTTAGCAACTACTTAGCAACCATGTGGAATACATTGGCAACTGCCTAGCAACCAGTTAGCTACACCTTAGCAACCACCTGGAAAACGTTAGCAACTGCCTAGCAACCACTTAGCAACCACTTTAGAAATGATAGCAACTCTCTAGAAACCACTTAGCAACCATGAGGAATACGTTAGCAACTGCCTAGCAACTACTTTAAAAATAAGAGCAACTGCCTAGCAACCAGTTAGCTACACCTTAGCAACCACCTGGGAAATGTTAGCAACTGCCTAGCAACCATTTAGCAACCACTTTAGAAATGATGGCAACTGCATAGCAACCAGTTAGCAACACCTTAGCAACCACCTGGAAAATGTTAGCAACTGCCTAGCAACCATTTAGCAACCACTTTAGAAATGATAGCAAATTCCTAGCAACCACTTAGCAACACCTTAGCAACCATTAGGAAAACGTTAGCAACTGCCTAGCAACCACTTAGCAACCACTTTAGAAATGATAGCAACTACCTAGCAACCGCTTAGCAACACCTTAGCAACCACTAGGAAAACGTTAGCAACAGCCTAGCAACCACTTTAGAAATTATAGCAACTGCCTAGCAACCACTTAACAACATCTTAGCAACCACCTGGAAAATGTTAACAACTGCCTAGCAACCACTTAGCAACAACCTGGAAAAGGTTAGCAACTGCCTAGCAACCACTTAGCAACCACTTTAGAAACGATAGCAACTGCCTAGCAACCACTTAGCAACACCTTAGCAACCACTAAGAAAACGTTAGCAACTGCCTAGCAACCACTTAGCAACCACTTTCGAAATGATAGCAACTGCATAGCAACCGCTTAGCAACACCTTAGCAACCACTAGGAAAACGTTAGCAACTGCCTAGCAACCACTTTAGAAATCATAGCAACTGCCTAGCAACCACTGAACATCTTAGCAACCACCTGGAAAATGTTAGCAACTGCCTAGCAACCACTTAGCAACCATGTGTAATACGTTAGCAACTGCCTAGCAACCAGTTAGCAACACCTTAGCAACCACCTGGAAAACGTTAGCAACTGCCTAGCAACCACTTAGCAACCACTTTAGAAATGATAGCAACTCTCTAGCAACCACTTAGCAACCATGAGGAATACGTTAGCAACTGCCTAGCAACTACTTTAAAATTAATAGCAACTGCCTAGCAACCAGTTAGCTACACCTTAGCAACCACCTGGAAAATGTTAGCAACTGCCTAGCAACCACTTAGCAACCATGTGGAATACATTAGCAACTGCCAAGCAACCATTTAGCAACCACTTTAGAAATGATAGCAACTGCCTAGCAACCAGTTAGCTACACTTTAGCCACCACTTGGAAAACGTTAGCAACTGCTTAGCAACCACCTAGCAACCACTTAGCAACCATGTGGAATACGTTAGCAACTGACTAGCAACTGCTTAGCAACACCTAAGCAACCACCTGGAAAACGTTAGCAACTGCCTAGCAAACGCTTAGCAACCACTTTAGAAATGATCACAACTGCCTAGCAACCACTTAGCAACCATTTTAACTTTTCAACGTTATTAACGTACTTTTCCAAGCCAACTTAAAGTTCGTTCACGAACTTTGCCTTTTCTAGTTAAGTTGGCTTGGAAAAGCCAACTTATTGTTCTTCATAATCTTCTTATTATTATTATTATTCCGCGCTTTTTTTGTTGTACGCTACTCCTCCTACAGCTTTTGACGTAGAACCACGAAATTTTACAGTATCGTAGGACCTATAGCGGTTCAGGTTGCTTGTGCTTTTTGAAGCGATATATCGTACGGTTTTCGTAAAAACTTCGTAAACGTACGCATTTTTTTCCCATAGGAATGAATGGGGTGAAATTTTAAACGTCCGTAACCGCCACAATTTTTGAGATACGAACACCATTCGGCGAGCTTATAGATCTTATCGAGATCTTTAAATTAATAGGAGGTTGCGAAGTTATACGACGTACGGTTTTCGTACAATTGTCGTACGAAGTTTTCCCATAGAAATGAATGGGGGGCCCAGAGTTCCATCTCACACACGAGCAGCTCTGCGCACGGAACCCCTTCTCTCCCCTGCTCCTCCAGTACTGTGAGTGTATGAAGGAGCTGCTGTATGGAGCAGCTATCAGTCAAAAGTTTAGACACCCCGGCACCCCAGCCAGTGTTTAGCAACCACCTATTAACTGCTTAGCAACCACCTTAGCAACCACCTGGAAAACGTCAGCAACTGCCTAGCAACCACTTAGCAACACCTTAGCAACCACCTGGAAAACGTTAGCAACTGCCTAGCAACCACTTAGTAACCACCTGGAATACATTAGCAACTTCCTAGCAACCATTTAGCAACCACTTTAGAAATTATAGCAACTGCCTAGCAACCAGTTAGCAACACCTTAGCAACCACCAGGAAAACGTTAGAAACTGCCTAGCAACAGCTTAGCAACCACTTTAGAAATGAAAGCAACTGCCTAGCAACCACTTAGCAACCACATTAAAAACGATAGTAACTGCCTAGCAACCACTTAGCAACACCTTAACAGCCACTAGGAAAACGTTAGCAACTGCCTAGCAACCACTTAGCAAACACTATTAACCACTTAGCAACACCTTAACAACCACTAGGAAAACATTAGCAACTGCTTAGCAACCACTTTAGAAATTATAGCAACTGCCTAGCAACCACTTAGCAACCACCTGGAATACGTTAGCAACTGCCTAGCAACCAGTTATCTACACCTTGGCAACCACCTGGAAAATGTTATCAACTGCATAGCAACAACTTAGCAACCACTCTAGAAATGATGGCAACTGCCTAGCAACCACTTAGCAATCATGTGGAATATGTTAGCAACTGCTTAGCAACCACCTAGCAATCACGTGGAATATGTTAGCAACTGCCTAGCAACCACTTAGCAAACAATTTAGAAATGATAGTAACTGCCTAGCAACCACTTAGCAACACCTTAGCAACCAACTGGAAAACGTTAACAACTGCCTAGCAACCACTTAGCAACCACTTTAGAAATGATAGCAACTGCCTAGCAACCAGTTAGCAACATCTTAGCAACCACCTGGAAAACGTTAGCAACTGCCTAGCAACAGCTTAGCAACCACTTTAGAAATTACAGCAACTGCCTAGCAACCACCTGGAATACGTTAGCAACTGCCTAGCAACCACTTAGCAACCACCTGGAAAACGTTAGCAACTGCCTAGCAACAACTTAGCAACTGCCTAGCAACCACCTGGAAAACGTTAGCAACTGCCTAGCAACCACTTAGCAACCACCTGGAAAACGTTAGCAACTGCCTAGCAACCACTTAGCAACTGCCTAGCAACCACTTGGAAAACGTTAGCAACTGCCTAGCAACCACTTATCTACTGCCTAGCAACCACCTGGAAAACGTTAGCAACTGCCTAGCAACCACTTAGCAACCACCTGGAAAACGTTAGCAACTGCCTAGCAACCACTTAGCAGCTGCCTAGCAACCACCTGGAATATGTTAGCAACTACCTAGCAACCACTTAGCAACCACCTGGAAAATGTTAGCAACTGCCTAGCAACCACTTAGCAACTGCCTAGCAACCACTTGGAAAACGTTAGCAACTGCCTAGCAACCACTTAGCAACTGCCTAGCAACCACCTGGAAAACGTTAGCAACTGCCTAGCAACCACTTAGCAACCACCTGGAAAACGTTAGCAACTGCCTACCAACCACTTAGCAACCACCTGGAAAACGTTAGCAACTGCCTAGCAACCACTTAGCAACTGCCTAGCAACCACCTGGAATACGTTAGCAACTGCCTAGCAACCACTTAGCAACCACCTGGAAAACGTTAGCAACTGCCTAGCAACCACTTAGCAACTGCCTAGCAACCACCTGGAATATGTTAGCAACTGCCTAGCAACCACTTAGCAACCACCTGGAAAACGTTAGCAACTGCCTAGCAACCACTTAGCAACTGCCTAGCAACCACTTGGAAAACGTTAGCAACTGCCTAGCAACCACTTAGCAACTGCCTAGCAACCACCTGGAATATGTTAGCAACTGCCTAGCAACCACTTAGCAACCACTTGGAAAACATTAGCAACTGCCTAGGAACCACTTAGCAACCACCTGGAAAACGTTATCAACTGCCTAGCAACCACTTAGCAACTGCCTAGCAACCAGTTAGCTACATTTTAGCCACCACCTGGAAAACGTAAGCAACTGTTTAGCAACCGCCTTGCAACCACTTAGCAACCATGTGTAATACATTAGCAAATAACTAGCAACCGCTTAGCAACAGCTTAGCAACCACCTGTAAGACGTTAGCAACTGCCTAGCAACCACTTTCAAGATTTTAGCATTTATCCAAATGTTTTTAGATTTCAGGGTTTAACCAAACATTTTTAGTTTTCAGCGTTTAACCAAACATTTTTAGATTTCAACGTTTAACCAAACATTTTTAGATTTCCGTGTTTTTGGCATTTAGCGTTTAGCAACCATTTTAACTTTTTAACGTTATTAGCGTTCTTTTCCAAGCCAACTTAAAGTTCGTTCACGAACTTTACCTTTTCTAGTTATTATTATTATTATTATTATTATTCCGCGCTTTTTTTGTTGTACGCTACTCCTCCTACAGCTTTTGACGTAGAATCACGAAATTTTACAGTATCGTAGTACCTATAGCGGTTCAGGTTGCTTGTGCTTTTTGAAGCGATATATCGTACGGTTTTCGTAAAAACTTCGTAAACGTACCCATTTTTTTCCCATAGGAATGAATGGGGCCAAATTTTAAACGTCTGTAACCGCCACAATTTTTGACATACAAATACGAAAATCGGACGGTCTATAGACCTTACCGCGTTCTTTCCGAAAATGTAAACGTTTCGACGATACGTCGTACGCTTTTCGTACAAATGTCGTACGAAGTTTCCCCATAGAAATGAATGGGGGGCCCAAAGTTCCATCTCGCAAACGAGCAGCTCTGCGCACGGAACCCCTTCTCTCCCCTGCTCCTCCAGTACTGTGAGTGTATGGAGGAGCTGCTGTATGGAGCAGCTATCAGTCAAAAGTTTGGACACCCCGGCACCCCAGCCAGGGCTTAGCAACCACCTTAGCAACCACCTGGAAAACGTTAGCAACTGCCTAGCAACCACTTAACAACACCTTAGCAACCACCTGGAAAACGTTAGCAACTGCCTAGCAACCACTTAGCAACCACCTGGAAAAAGTTAGCAACTGCCTAGCAACAACTTAGCAACTGCCTAGCAACCACCTGGAAAATGTTAGCAACTGCCTAGCAACCACTTAGCAACCACCTGGAAAACGTTAGCAACTGCCTAGCAACCACTTAGCAACTGCCTAGCAACCACTTGGAAAACGTTAGCAACTGCCTAGCAACCACTTAGCAACTGCCTAGCAACCACCTGGAAAACGTTAGCAACTGCCTAGCAACCACTTAGCAACTGCCTAGCAACCACTTGGAAAACGTTAGCAACTGCCTAGCAACCACTTAGCAACTGCCTAGCAACCACCTGGAATACGTTAGCAACTGCCTAGCAACCACTTAGCAACCACCTGGAAAACGTTAGCAACTGCCTAGCAACCACTGAGCAACCACCTGGAAAACGTTAGCAACTGCCTAGCAACCACTTAGCAACTGCCTAGCAACCACCTGGAATACGTTAGCAACTGCCTAGCAACCACTTAGCAACCACCTGGAAAACGTTAGCAACTGCCTAGCAACAACTTAGCAACCACCTGGAAAACGTTAGCAACTGCCTAGCAGCCACTTAGCAACTGCCTAGCAACCACTTGGAAAACGTTAGCAACTGCCTAGCAACCACTTAGCAACTGCCTAGCAACCACCTGGAATATGTTAGCAACTGCCTAGCAACCACTTAGCAACCACTTGGAAAACATTAGCAACTGCCTAGGAACCACTTAGCAACCACCTGGAAAACGTTATCAACTGCCTAGCAACCACTTAGCAACTGCCTAGCAACCAGTTAGCTACATTTTAGCCACCACCTGGAAAACGTAAGCAACTGTTTAGCAACCGCCTTGCAACCACTTAGCAACCATGTGTAATACATTAGCAAATAACTAGCAACCGCTTAGCAACAGCTTAGCAACCACCTGTAAGACGTTAGCAACTGCCTAGCAACCACTTTCAAGATTTTAGCATTTATCCAAATGTTTTTAGATTTCAGGGTTTAACCAAACATTTTTAGTTTTCAGCGTTTAACCAAACATTTTTAGATTTCAACGTTTAACCAAACATTTTTAGATTTCCGTGTTTTTGGCATTTAGCGTTTAGCAACCATTTTAACTTTTTAACGTTATTAGCGTTCTTTTCCAAGCCAACTTAAAGTTCGTTCACGAACTTTACCTTTAACTTTACCTTACCTAGCAACCACTGAGCAACCACCTGGAAAACGTTAGCAACTGCCTAGCAACCACTTAGCAACTGCCTAGCAACCACCTGGAATACGTTAGCAACTGCCTAGCAACCACTTAGCAACCACCTGGAAAACGTTAGCAACTGCCTAGCAACAACTTAGCAACTGCCTAGCAACCACCTGGAAAACGTTAGCAACTGCCTAGCAACCACTTAGCAACCACCTGGAAAACGTTAGCAACTGCCTAGCAACCACTTAGCAACTGCCTAGCAACCACTTGGAAAACGTTAGCAACTGCCTAGCAACCACTTATCAACTGCCTAGCAACCACCTGGAAAACGTTAGCAACTGCCTAGCAACCACTTAGCAACCACCTGGAAAACGTTAGCAACTGCCTAGCAACCACTTAGCAGCTGCCTAGCAACCACTTGGAAAACGTTAGCAACTGCCTAGCAACCACTTAGCAACTGCCTAGCAACCACCTGGAAAACGTTAGCAACTTCCTAGCAACCACTTAGCAACTGCCTAGCAACCACTTGGAAAACGTTAGCAACTGCCTAGCAACCACTCAGCAACTGCCTAGCAACCACCTGGAATACGTTAGCAACTGCCTAGCAACCACTTAGCAACCACCTGGAAAACGTTAGCAACTGCCTAGCAACCACTGAGCAACCACCTGGAAAACGTTAGCAACTGCCTAGCAACCACTTAGCAACTGCCTAGCAACCACCTGGAATACGTTAGCAACTGCCTAGCAACCACTTAGCAACCACCTGGAAAACGTTAGCAACTGCCTAGCAACAACTTAGCAACTGCCTAGCAACCACCTGGAAAACGTTAGCAACTGCCTAGCAACCACTTAGCAACCACCTGGAAAACGTTAGCAACTGCCTAGCAACCACTTAGCAACTGCCTAGCAACCACTTGGAAAACGTTAGCAACTGCCTAGCAACCACTTATCTACTGCCTAGCAACCACCTGGAAAACGTTAGCAACTGCCTAGCAACCACTTAGCAACCACCTGGAAAACGTTAGCAACTGCCTAGCAACCACTTAGCAGCTGCCTAGCAACCACCTGGAATATGTTAGCAACTACCTAGCAACCACTTAGCAACCACCTGGAAAATGTTAGCAACTGCCTAGCAACCACTTAGCAACTGCCTAGCAACCACTTGGAAAACGTTAGCAACTGCCTAGCAACCACTTAGCAACTGCCTAGCAACCACCTGGAAAACGTTAGCAACTGCCTAGCAACCACTTAGCAACCACCTGGAAAACGTTAGCAACTGCCTACCAACCACTTAGCAACCACCTGGAAAACGTTAGCAACTGCCTAGCAACCACCTGGAATACGTTAGCAACTGCCTAGCAACCACTTAGCAACCACCTGGAAAACGTTAGCAACTGCCTAGCAACCACTTAGCAACTGCCTAGCAACCACCTGGAATATGTTAGCAACTGCCTAGCAACCACTTAGCAACCACCTGGAAAACGTTAGCAACTGCCTAGCAACCACTTAGCAACTGCCTAGCAACCACTTGGAAAACGTTAGCAACTGCCTAGCAACCACTTAGCAACTGCCTAGCAACCACCTGGAATATGTTAGCAACTGCCTAGCAACCACTTAGCAACCACTTGGAAAACATTAGCAACTGCCTAGGAACCACTTAGCAACCACCTGGAAAACGTTATCAACTGCCTAGCAACCACTTAGCAACTGCCTAGCAACCAGTTAGCTACATTTTAGCCACCACCTGGAAAACGTAAGCAACTGTTTAGCAACCGCCTTGCAACCACTTAGCAACCATGTGTAATACATTAGCAAATAACTAGCAACCGCTTAGCAACAGCTTAGCAACCACCTGTAAGACGTTAGCAACTGCCTAGCAACCACTTTCAAGATTTTAGCATTTATCCAAATGTTTTTAGATTTCAGGGTTTAACCAAACATTTTTAGTTTTCAGCGTTTAACCAAACATTTTTAGATTTCAACGTTTAACCAAACATTTTTAGATTTCCGTGTTTTTGGCATTTAGCGTTTAGCAACCATTTTAACTTTTTAACGTTATTAGCGTTCTTTTCCAAGCCAACTTAAAGTTCGTTCACGAACTTTACCTTTTCTAGTTATTATTATTATTAAGTTGGCTTGGAAAAGCCAACTTATTGTTCTTCGTAATCTTCTTCTTCTTATTTTTATTATTATTATTCCCCACTTTTGTTAAACGCATCTCCTCCTAGGGCTTTCAACGTAGAATCACGAAACTTTCAGGGATCGTGGGACCTATAGTGAATTACGTTGCTTGTGCTTTTTGGAGCGATATATCGTACGGTTTTCGTAAAAACTTCGTAAACGTACGTCATTTTTTCCATAGACAATGAACTAGAAGATTTTTGAACGGCTGTGAACGTCACAATTTTTGAGATATGAAGACGAAATTCGGATGGTCTATAGAACTTAGTGAGTTCTTTCCGAAAATATGCTTTACGAAACGATACGTCGTACGGATTTCGTACAAATGTCGTACGAAGTTGCCCCATAGAAATGAATGGGGGGCCCAGAGTTCTAACTCACACACGAGCAGCTCTGCGCACGGAACCCCTTCTCTCCCCTGCTCCTCCAGTACTGTGAGTGTATGGAGGAGCTGCTGTATGGAGCAGCTATCAGTCAAAAGTTTGGACACCCCGGCACCCCAGCCAGTGTTTAGCAACCACCTATTAACTGCTTAGCAACCACCTTAGCAACCACCTGGAAAACGTTAGCAACTGCCTAGCAACCACTTAGCAACACCTTAGCAACCACTTGGAAAACGTTAGCAACTGCCTAGCAACCACTTAGCAACCACTTTAGAAATGATAGCAACTGCCTAGCAACCGCTTAGCAACACCTTAGCAACCACTAGGAAAACGTTAGCAACTGCCTAGTGTAGTGGATTAACCAGAGGATTTCTTCATTGCTTGGACACAAACACACACTACCCCCACTTTACGGCCTATAAGGAAACTTCGAACCCAGAACACTCTAAAAAAACCTTGGAGTAATATTTTTTTCAAACAACCTTAAATTTCAAATGACATTTACTGACTATTTCTTCACTCAGCCTCGCTCAAGAGCCCTAAAATGCGAGTTTAGGGTAAAATTCTGTTTACATTCCTCCAAGTCATAAACCTCGGAGTTAATGTAAACATTTGGAACATTTGCAACACCATCACTAGGACGGGACTGCGGACTTAAGAGAGTGTCAAAACTTAATTAATGCCTTGGAAATTGTTAATTCACCAAATGTTGTACCAATTTAGGGGTTTGTGCCTAGTTATTTCTGCAATCACTTAGAAATAAGATTAATGAAATTAAGAGAAATGTTCTAAGCTTGGAAATTCCATTGACCGTTTGTAAGTGAGACTCTCTGCTCTCTGTTCACCAACCTCCCCCACCGTCGTAAATTCAGACAGGCAAGGACCAAGCCTTATCTGAACAATCAGCAAAGGGGAGGAATTTCTCACTCAGAAGATTTTGCTTAAAATACATATATATTGACTATATAAATAAGGTGTTTTATAGAATGTTTACTAAATAATGGTATATGTGTCTGGTATATGGTATGTGTGTTTGGATGTGTCCTGATTGAATTCTCCTACACATTCAAGTCTGAATCAACAAGGTTTAATTAGCATTTGATAATTTAGCTTTATTTGGTTATCAGTGGTTTAACCATGTATTATCTTTTAAGTGATTTAATTGGGTTTAAATAATAACATGACTCTTGGTCTCTTTCTGACAGAGTACCATCCATCGTTGTATTTCTAAGATTATCTTGAATATTACATGTTTGTGGGCAATATATATATATATTACATTTATTGTGATTCAATTGTAAGATTGTTTGTTTCCTGAATTTATCCTCACAAACTGATATGCTGAAAAATGTATTTTGATCCACTGTTTAATTGAGTTTTCTTTTGGTTTGATCTATTAGAAAAATGCTGAAGCATGCTGACCATGTGAGCGAGGGGGGGTTTATGGCCCTTTGTGAATCCCCACCAAAGTTTGAAATTGCTCCTAGACCAATCAAAACACAGACATTTGGGCCACAGGGCCAATCATAGCTCAGGGGCCAAACAGGCCACAGAGACTAATAGTTAAACTGGGCAGACACAGTTCAGTTTTCCAGTTTTAGAGTTTCGAGTTTAGAGTTTCCAGTTCAGTTAGAGAAGGAGTGGAAGAAGATGAGTTGAGGAAAACAGTTAGAGGAGAGAGGTTAGGGAGCCCAGAGATGGAGAAAGGATATACTATTAGTGTAGTCATCTTAAGTTAGTTTTCTTAGACTAGTGCATTTAATCTTCAAGTATATTAATATTAGCTATCCTAGTTTAAATAACTAGGCTATTTTATGATCTACAGAGTTCTCCTGCTTGCCAAGATAGTTAATATAGTTCAGTAAACCAACTAGACCAACCGACGGATCACCGAGAGGGTACGCCAGCCGAGCCAGCTCCAGGGAAGGCCTTCCCTGTGCAGAGACTAGAAGCGGGTGTCGTCCAGGTGCGCCGCTGGCCCACAGAGCACCATCTTTACCCTGCGGATGGGTCCACACCGGACCTTCTAGGGGTGCAGGATGTCAGCCGAACAAGAGGTTTAAACAGCGGACCGAACCGATGGGGACCCCCCTTTGTAGACGTCTCAGAGTAAGGCAGTTTGGGTATTTCTCTCAGCAATTGGTGTTTTGGTTGGTCAAGTCTAGTTTGGTTATTGTTCTTAACTCTCTTCGTAGTATAGATTAATTTTTAGTTATTTGGCGAAAGGGATGATCTTTGTAGGCCGTAAAATATCTTACTTATCTACTTATTTTAGTGTTCTCATTTGATTAGTTTGACCTCATTACATTTAGACCCTTATTTAGAAATATTCACTTAATAGTTCTATTAATCTTTATTCCTTTCATATCAGTATTATAACGTGTTTGTTGTTTATTTCTCATTTATCATTCTACACTATGATTTGATATCTAATGGCTACATTTATGACTTTTTAATTAATTATTTACTCATATCTGTGTGATTTAATAAATACTTTTATTTTACAAAACCTGTCATTTCAGTGTGTTTTTCTGGATAACTTGGTTATGAAAATTTCTGTCACCTGTAGAAACCACACCCTGAGATGTCTTGTGTTATTAATTAATTTGATTAATTAATTAATTAATTAATTAATCTAATTAAATTAATTTAATAACTGGCGCCCAATTAAAAAATATTTCAACATCTCAATTAGCACCAGGTATTAAACCACTGAGCCGCTACACTAGCAACCACTTTAGAAATCATAGCAACTGCCTAGCAACCACTTAACAACATCTTAGCAACCACCTGGAAAATGTTAGCAACTGCCTAGCAACCACTTAGCAACCATGTGGAATACGTTAGCAACTGCCTAGCAACCAGTTAGCAACACCTTAGCAACCACCTGGAAAACGTTAGCAACTGCCTAGCAACCACTTAGCAACTACTTAGCAACCATGTGGAATACATTGGCAACTGCCTAGCAACCAGTTAGCTACACCTTAGCAACCACCTGGAAAATGTTAGCAACTGCCTAGCAACCACTTAGCAACCACTTTAGAAATGATAGCAACTCTCTAGCAACCACTTAGCAACCATGAGGAATACGTTAGCAACTGCCTAGCAACTACTTTAAAAATAATAGCAACTGCCTAGCAACCAGTTAGCTACACCTTAGCAACCACCTGGAAATTGTTAGCAACTGCCTAGCAACCATTAAGCAACAACTTTAGAAATGATGGCAACTGCATAGCAACCACTTAGCAACACCTTAGCAACCACTAGGAAAACGTTAGCAACTGCCTAGCAACCACTTAGCAACCACTTTAGAAATGATAGCAACTGCCTAGCAACCGCTTAGCAACACCTTTATCAACCACTAGGAAAACGTTAGCAACTGCCTAGCAAACACTTTAGAAATCATAGCAACTGCCTAGCAACCACTTAACAACATCTTAGCAACCACCTGGAAAATGTTAGCAACTGCCTAGCAACCACTTAGCAACCATGTGGAATACGTTAGCAACTGCCTAGCAACCAGTTAGCAACACCTTAGCAACCACCTGGAAAACGTTAGCAACTGCCTAGCAACCACTTAGCAACTACTTAGCAACCATGTGGAATACATTGGCAACTGCCTAGCAACCAGTTAGCTACACCTTAGCAACCACCTGGAAAATGTTAGCAACTGCCTAGCAACCATTTAGCAACCACTTTAGAAATGATGGCAACTGCATAGCAACCAGTTAGCAACACCTTAGCAACCACCTGGAAAATGTTAGCAACTGCCTAGCAACCACTTAGCAACCACTTTAGAAATGATAGCAACTACCTAGCAACCGCTTAGCAACACCTTAGCAACCACTTTAGAAATGATAGCAACTACCTAGCAACCGCTTAGCAACACCTTAGCAACCACTAGGAAAACGTTAGCAACAGCCTAGCAACCACTTTAGAAATTATAGCAACTGCCTAGCAACCACTTAACAACATCTTAGCAACCACCTGGAAAATGTTAACAACTGCCTAGCAACCACTTAGCAACCACCTGGAAAAGGTTAGCAACTGCCTAGCAACCACTTAGCAACCACTTTAGAAACGATAGCAACTGCCTAGCAACCACTTAGCAACACCTTAGCAACCACTAAGAAAACGTTAGCAACTGCCTAGCAACCACTTAGCAACCACTTTCGAAATGATAGCAACTGCATAGCAACCGCTTAGCAACATCTTAGCAACCACTAGGAAAACGTTAGCAACTGCCTAGCAACCACTTTAGAAATCATAGCAACTGCCTAGCAACCACTGAACAACATCTTAGCAACCACCTGGAAAATGTTAGCAACTGCCTAGCAACCACTTAGCAACCATGTGGAATACGTTAGCAACTGCCTAGCAACCAGTTAGCAAAACCTTAGCAACCACCTGGAAAACGTTAGCAACTGCCGAGCAACCACTTAGCAACCACTTTAGAAATGATAGCAACTCTCTAGCAACCACTTAGCAACCATGAGGAATACGTTAGCAACTGCCTAGCAACTACTTTAAAATTAATAGCAACTGCCTAGCAACCAGTTAGCTACACCTTAGCAACCACCTGGAAAATGTTAGCAACTGCCTAGCAACCACTTAGCAACCATGTGGAATACATTAGCAACTGCCAAGCAACCACTTAGCAACCACTTTAGAAATGATAGCAACTGCCTAGCAACCAGTTAGCTACACTTTAGCCACCACCTGGAAAATGTTAGCAACTGCCTAGCAAACGCTTAGCAACCACTTTAGAAATGATCACAACTGCCTAGCAACCACTTAGCAACCATTTTAACTTTTCAACGTTATTAACGTACTTTTCCAAGCCAACTTAAAGTTCGTTCACGAACTTTGCCTTTTCTAGTTAAGTTGGCTTGGAAAAGCCAACTTATTGTTCTTCGTAATCTTCTTATTTTTATTATTATTATTAAGTTGGCTTGGAAAAGCCAACTTATTGTTCTTCGTAATCTTCTTATTTTTTTTATTATTATTATTATTATTATTATTATTATTCTCGCCACGTTTTATAAACAACTACTCCTCCTAGAGCTTTCGAGCTAGAACCACGAAACTTCACACAATGGTAGAACTTATAGCCGCGGGGTGTGCTTGTGCTTTTTGGAGCGATACATCGTACGATTTTCGTAAAAACTTCGTAAACGTACGCCCTTTTTTCCATAGACAATGAACTAGAAGAATTTTGAATGGCTGTGAGCGTCACAATTTTTGAGATACGAAGACGAAATTCGGATGGTCTATAGAACTTAGTGAGTTCTTTCCGAAAATATGCTTTACGAAACGATATGTCGTACGGATTTCGTACAAATGTCGTACGAAGTTACCCCATAGAAATGAATGGGGGGCCCAGAGTTCCATCTCGCACACAAGCAGCTCTGCGCACGGAACCCCTTCTCTCCCCTGCTCCTCCAGTACTGTGAGTGTATGGAGGAGCTGCTGTATGGAGCAGCTATCACTCAAAAGTTTGGACACCCCGGCACCCCAGTCAGGGCTTTGCAACCACCTATTAACTGCTTAGCAACCACCTTAGCAACCACCTGGAAAACTTTAGCAACTGCTTAGCAACCACTTTAGAAATGACAGCAACTGTCTAGCAACCACTTAGCAACCATTTGGAATATGTTGGCAACTGCCTAGCAACTACTTTAAATTGATAGCAACTGCCTAGCAACCAGTTAGCTGCTGCCTTAGCAACTGCCTTAGCAACCACCCGGAAAACGTTAGCAACTGCCTAGCAACCACTTAGCAACCACTTTAGAAATGATAGCAACTGTCTAGCAACCACTTAGCAACCATGTGGAATACGTTAGCAACTGCCTAGCAACTACTTTAAAAATAATAGCAGCTGCCTAGCAACCAGTTAGCTACACCTTAGCAACCACCTGGAAAATGTTAGCAACTGCTTGGCAACCATTTAGCAACCACTTTAGAAATGATGGCAACTGCCTAGCAACCAGTTAGCAACACCTTAGCAACCACCTGGAAAACGTTAGCAACTGCCTAGCAACCACTTGGCAACTACTTAGCAACCATGTGGAATACGTTAGCAACTGCCTAGCAACCAGTTAGCTACACCTTAGCAACCACCTGGAAAAGGTTAGCAACTGCCTAGCAACCGCTTAGCAACCACTTTAGAAATGATAGCAAACTGTCTAGCAACCACTTAGCAACTATGTGGAATGTGTTGGCAACTGCCTAGCAACTACTTTAAAAATGATAGCAACTGCCTAGCAACCAGTTAGCTACACCTTAGCAACCACTTGGAAAACGTTAGCAACTGCCTAGCAACCACTTAGCAACCACTTTAGAAATGATAGCAACTGCCTAGCAACCAGTTAGCTACACCTTAGCAACCACTTGGAAAACGTTAGCAACTGCCTAGCAACCACTTAGCAACCACCTTAGCAACCACTAGGAAAACGTTAGCAACTGCCTAGCAACCACTTAGCAACACCTTAGCAACCACTAGGAAAACATTAGTAACTGCCTTGCAACCACTTAGCAACCACTTTAGTAATGATAGCAACTGCCTAGCAACCACTTAGCAACACCTTAGCAACCACTAGGAAAACGTTAGCAACTGCCTAGCAACCACTTA
Organism: Astyanax mexicanus; assembly: GCF_023375975.1. Classification (NCBI taxonomy): domain Eukaryota; kingdom Metazoa; phylum Chordata; class Actinopteri; order Characiformes; family Acestrorhamphidae; genus Astyanax; species Astyanax mexicanus. The sequence goes on along the minus strand of NC_064409.1, from coordinate 29,103,183 downwards.
GCAACACCTTAGCAACCACTAGGAAAACATTAGTAACTGCCTTGCAACCACTTAGCAACCACTTTAGTAATGATAGCAACTGCCTAGCAACCACTTAGCAACACCTTAGCAACCACTAGGGAAACGTTAGAAACTGCCTAGCAACCACTTTAGAAATTATAGCAACTGCCTAGCAACCACTTAGCAACCATGTGGAATATGTTAGCAACTGCCTAGCAACTGCTTAGCAACCACTTTAGAACCGATAGCAACTGCTTAGCAACCACTTAGCAACACCTTAGCAACCACTAGGAAAACGTTAGCAACTGCCTAGCAACCACTTAGCAACCACTTTAGTAATGATAGCAACTGCCTAGCAACCACTTAGCAACACCTTAGCAACCACTAGGAAAACGTTAGCAACTGCCTAGCAACCACTTTAGAAATTATAGCAACTGCCTAGCAACCAGTTAGCTACACCTTAGCAACCACTTGGAAAACGTTAGCAACTGCCTAGCAACCACTTAGCAACCACTTTAGAAATGATAGCAACTGCCTAGCAACCACTTCGCAACACCTTAGCAACCACTAGGAAAACGTTAGCAACTGCCTAGCAACCACTTAGCAACACCTTAGCAACCACTAGGAAAACGTTAGTAACTGCCTTGCAACCACTTAGCAACCACTTTAGTAATGATAGCAACTGCCTAGCAAGCACTTAGCAACACCTTAGCAACCACTAGGGAAACGTTAGAAACTGCCTAGCAACCACTTTAGAAATTATAGCAACTGCCTAGCAACCACTTAACAACATCTTAGCAACCACCTGGAAAATGTTAGCAACTGCCTAGCAACCACTTAGCAACCATGTGGAATATGTTAGCAACTGCCTAGCAACTGCTTAGCAACCACTTTAGAACCGATAGCAACTGCCTAGCAACCACTTAGCAACACCTTAGCAACCACTAGGAAAACGTTAGCAACTGCCTAGCAACCACTTTAGAAATTATAGCAACTGCCTAGCAACCACTTTAGAAATTATAGCAACTGCCTAGCAACCACTTAACAACATCTTATCAGCCACCTGGAAAATGTTAGCAACTGCCTAGCAACCACTTAGCAACCATGTGGAATATGTTAGCAACTGCCTAGCAACTGCTTAGCAACCACTTTAGAAATGATAGCAACTGCCTAGCAACCAGTTAGCTATACTTTAGCCACCACTTGGAAAACGTTAGCAACTGCTTAGCAACCGTGTGGAATACGTTAGCAACTGCCTAGCAACTGCTTAGCAACACCTAAGCAACCACCTGGAAAACGTTAGCAACTGCCTAGCAAACGCTTAGCAACCACTTTAGTAATGATCACAACTACCTAGCAACCACTTAGCAATCATTTTAACTTTTCAACGTTATTAGCGTACTTTTCCAAGCCAACTTAAAGTTCGTTCACGAACTTTGCCTTTTCTAGTTATTATTATTATTCTCGCCACGTTTTATAAACAACTACTCCTCCTAGAGCTTTCGAGCTAGAACCACGAAACTTCACACGATGGTAGAACTTATAGCCGCGGGGTGTGCTTGTGCTTTTTGGAGCGATACATCGTACGATTTTCGTAAAAACTTCGTAAACGTACGCCCTTTTTTCCATAGACAATGAACTAGAAGAATTTTGAATGGCTGTGAGCGTCACAATTTTTGAGATACGAAGACGAAATTCGGATGGTCTATAGAACTTAGTGAGTTCTTTCCGAAAATATGCTTTACGAAACGATATGTCGTACGGATTTCGTACAAATGTCGTACGAAGTTGCCCCATAGAAATGAATGGGGGGCCCAGAGTTCCATCTCGCACACAAGCAGCTCTGCGCACGGAACCCCTTCTCTCCCCTGCTCCTCCAGTACTGTGAGTGTATGGAGGAGCTGCTGTATGAAGCAGCTATCAGTCAAAAGTTTGGACACCCCGGCACCCCAGTCAGGGCTTTGCAACCACCTATTAACTGCTTAGCAACCACCTTAGCAACCACCTGGAAAACTTTAGCAACTGCCTAGCAACCACTTAGCAACACCTTAGCAACCACCTGGAAAACGTTAGCAACTGCCTAGCAACCACTGAGCAACCACCTGGAAAACGTTAGCAACTGCCTAGCAACCACTTAGCAACTGCCTAGCAACCACCTGGAATACGTTAGCAACTGCCTAGCAACCACTTAGCAACCACCTGGAAAACGTTAGCAACTGCCTAGCAACAACTTAGCAACTGCCTAGCAGCCACCTGGAAAATGTTAGCAACGGCCTAGCAACCACTTAGCAACCACCTGGAAAACGTTAGCAACTGCCTAGCAACCACTTAGCAACTGCCTAGCAACCACTTGGAAAACGTTAGCAACTGCCTAGCAACCACTTAGCAACTGCCTAGCAACCACCTGGAAAACGTTAGCAACTGCCTAGCAACAACTTAGCAACCACCTGGAAAACGTTAGCAACTGCCTAGCAACCACTTAGCAACTGCCTAGCAACCACTTGGAAAACGTTAGCAACTGCCTAGCAACCACTTAGCAACTGCCTAGCAACCACATGGAATACGTTAGCAACTGCCTAGCAACCACTTAGCAACCACCTGGAAAACGTTAGCAACTGCCTAGCAACCACTGAGCAACCACCTGGAAAACGTTAGCAACTGCCTAGCAACCACTTAGCAACTGCCTAGCAACCACCTGGAATACGTTAGCAACTGCCTAGCAACCACTTAGCAACCACCTGGAAAACGTTAGCAACTGCCTAGCAACAACTTAGCAACTGCCTAGCAACCACCTGGAAAACGTTAGCAACTGCCTAGCAACCACTTAGCAACCACCTGGAAAACGTTAGCAACTGCCTAGCAACCACTTAGCAACTGCCTAGCAACCACTTGGAAAACGTTAGCAACTGCCTAGCAACCACTTAGCAACTGCCTAGCAACCACCTGGAAAACGTTAGCAACTGCCTAGCAACCACTTAGCAACCACCTGGAAAACGTTAGCAACTGCTTACCAACCACTTAGCAGCTGCCTAGCAACCACCTGGAATATGTTAGCAACTACCTAGCAACCACTTAGCAACCACCTGGAAAATGTTAGCAACTGCCTAGCAACCACTTAGCAACTGCCTAGCAACCACTTGGAAAACGTTAGCAACTGCCTAGCAACCACTTAGCAACTGCCTAGCAACCACCTGGAAAACGTTAGCAACTGCCTAGCAACCACTTAGCAACCACCTGGAAAACGTTAGCAACTGCCTAGCAACCACTTAGCAACCACCTGGAAAACGTTAGCAACTGCCTAGCAACCACTTAGCAACCACTTTAGAAACGAAAGCAACTGCCTAGCAACCACTTAGCAACACCTTAACAACCATTGGGAAAACATTAGCAACTGCCTAGCAACCACTTAGCAACACCTTAACAACCACTAGGAAAACGATAGCAACTGCCTAGCAACCACTTTAGAAATGATAGCAACTGCCTAGCAACACCTTAGCAACCACTATTAAAACGTTAGCAACTGCATAGCAACCACTTAGGAACCACTTTAGAAATGATAGCAACTGCCTAGCAACCACTTAACAATACCATAGCAACCACTAGGAAAACGTTAGCAACTGCCTAGCAACCACTTAGCAACCACTTTAGAAATGATAGCAACTGCCTAGCAACCACTTAGCAACCACCTGGAAAACGTTAGCAACTGCCTAGCAACCACTTAGCCACCACTTTAGAAACAATAGCAACTGCCTAGCAACCACTTAGCAACACCTTAACAACCACTAGGAAAACGTTAGCAACTGCCTAGCAACCACTTAGCAACCACTTTAGAAATGATAGCAACTGCCTAGCAACCACCTAGCAACACCTTAGCAACCACCCCGGATACCATAGCAACACCTTAGCAACCACCTAGCAACAAGTTATCAACCACCTAGCAACCACCTAGCAACATCTTAGCAACCACCCCGCATACCATAGCAACACCCTAGCAACAACCTAGCAACCACCTAGCAACACCTTAGCAACCACCTGTAATATGTTAGCAACTGCCTAGCAACCAGTTAGCAACAGCTTAGCAACCACCTGGAAAACATTAGCAACTGCCTAGCAACAGCTTAGCAACCACTTCAGAAATGATAGCAACTGCCTAGCATCAAATTGGCAATCAAAAGATTAACCAAAAGTTTTACGATTTCAGCATTTAAACAAACGTTTTTAGATTTCAGCGTTTAACCAAACGTTTTTAGATTTCAGCGTTTAACCAAACGTTTTTAGATTTCAGCGTTTAACCAAACATTTTTAGATTTCGGCGTTTTTGGCATTTAGCGTTTAGCCAAAAGTTAACAGCATATCCACGACTCTTCACACTCTTCAAACAGAAACAGCTTAGCAACCATTTTAACTTTTTAACGTTATTAGCGTTCTTTTCCAAGCCAACTTAAAGTTCGTTCACGAACTTTGCCTTTTCTAGTTCTACTTATTATTATTATTCTATTCGCAAAATTTAATCACTATCTCCTCCTAGGGCTTTTGACGTAGAACCACGAAATTTTGCAGTATCGTAGGACCTATACCCGAATAGGTTGCTTGTGCTTTTTTAAGCGATACATCGTACGGTTTTCGTAAAAACTTCGTAAACGTACGCATTTTTTCCCCATAGGAATGAATGGGGCCAAATTTTAAACGTCCGTAACTGCCACAATTTTTGAGATACAAACACCAAATTCGGCGAGCTTATAGATCTTATCGAGATCTTTAAACTAATAGTAGGTTGCGAAGTGATACGACGTACGGTTTTCGTACAATTGTCGTACGAAGTTTTCCCATAGAAATGAATGGGGGGCCCAGAGTTCCATCTCACACACGAGCAGCTCTGCGCACGGAACCCCTTCTCTCCCCTGCTCCTCCAGTACTGTGAGTGTATGGAGGAGCTGCTGTATGGAGCAGCTATCAGTCAAAAGTTTGGACACCCCGGCACCCCAGCCAGGTTTTAGCAACCACCTATTAACTGCTTAGCAACCACCTGGAAAACGTTAGCAACTGCCTAGCAACCACTTAGCAACAACTTAGCAACCACTTTAGAAATTATAGCAACTGCCTAGCAACCAGTTAGCAACCACTTAGCAAACACCTGGAAAACGTTAGCAACTGCCTAGCAACCACTTAGCAACACCTTAACAACCACTAGGAAAACGTTAGCAACCACTTAGCAACCACCTTAGAAACGATAGCAACTGCCTAGCAACCACTTTAGAAATGATAGCAACAGCCTAGCAACCACTTACCAACACCTTAGCAACCATTAGGAAAACGTTAGCAACTGCTTAGCAACCACTTAGCAACCACTTTAGAAATGATAGCAACTGGCTAGCAACCACCTAGCAACACCTTAGCAACCACCTCAGATACCATAGCAACACCTTAGCAACCACCTAGGAACACCTTAGCATCCACCTAGCAACCACCTAGCAACACCTTAGCAACCACCCCAGATACCATAGCAACACCTTAGAAACCACCTAGCAACACCTTAGCAACCACCCTGGATACCATAGCAACACCCTAGCAACCACCTAGCAACACCTTAGCAACCACATAGCAACCACCTAGCAACACCTTAGCAACCACCCCAGATACCATAGCAACACCTTAGCAACCACCCTGGATACCATAGCAACACCTTAGCAACTGCATAGCAACACCTTAGCAACCACCTAGCAACCAACTAGCAACACCCTAGCAACCACCTAGCAACACCTTAGCAACCACCCCAGATACCATAGCAACACCTTAGCAACCACCTAGCAACACCCTAGCAACCACCTAGCAACCACCTAGCAACACCTTAGCAACCACCCCAGATACCATAGCAACACCCTAGCAACCACCTAGCAACACCTTAGCAACCACCCCAGATACCATGGCAACACCTTAGCAACCACCTAGCAACACCCTAGCAACCACCTAGCAACACCTTAGCAACCACCCAGGATACCATAGCAACACCTTAGCAACCGCATAGCAACACCTTAGCAACCACCTAGCAACCACCTTGCAACACCCTAGCAACCACCTAGCAACACCTTAGCAACCACCCCAGATACCATAGCAACACCTTAGCAACCACCTAGCAACATCTTAGCAACCACCTAGCAACACCTTAGCAACCACCCCAGATATCATAGCAACACCCTAGCAACCACCTAGCAACACCTTAGCAACCACCGCAGATACCATAGCAACACCTTAGCAACCACCTAGCAACACCCTAGCAACCACCTAGCAACCACCTAGCAACACCTTAGCAACCACCCCGGATACCATAGCAACACCTTAGCAACCACCTAGCAACACGTTAGCAACCACCTAGCAACATCTTAGCAACCACCCCGGATACCATAGCAACACCTTAGCAACAACCTAGCAACACCATAGCAACCACCTAGCAACACCTTAGCAACCACCTGTTATATGTTAGCAATTAGCTAGCAACCAGTTAGCAACAGCTTAGCAACCACCTGGAAAACATTAGCAATTGCCTAGCAACAGCTTAGCAACCTTTTCAGAAATGATAGCAACCGCCTAGCAACACATTAGCAATCAAAAGTTTAACCAAAAGTTTTACGATTTCAGCATTTAAACAAGCATTGTTAGATTTCAGCGTTTAACCAAACGTTTTTAGATTTCAGCGTTTAATCAAACGTTTTTAGATTTCAGCGTTTAACCAAATGTTTTTAGATTTCAGCGTTTAACCAAACGTTTTTAGATTTCAGCGTTTAATCAAACATTTTTAGATTTCAGCGTTTAACCAAATGTTTTTAGATTTCAGCGTTTAACCAAATGTTTTTAGATTTCAGCGTTTTTAGCATTTAGCGTTAACAGCATATCAATGACTCTTCACACTCTTCAGACAGAAAAAGCTTAGCAACCATTTTAACTTTTTAACGTTATTAGCGTTCTTTTCCAAGCCAACTTAAAGTTCGTTCACGAACTTTGCCTTTTCTAGTTAAGTTGGCTTGGAAAAGCCAACTTATTGTTCTTCGTAATCTTCTTATTTTTAAGTTGGCTTGGAAAAGCCAACTTATTGTTCTTCGTAATCTTCTTATTTTTTTTATTATTATTATTATTCTCGCCACGTTTTATAAACAACTACTCCTCCTAGAGCTTTCGAGCTAGAACCACGAAACTTCACACGATGGTAGAACTTATAGCCGCGGGGTGTGCTTGTGCTTTTTGGAGCGATACATCGTACGATTTTCGTAAAAACTTCGTAAACGTACGCCCTTTTTCCCATAGACAATGAACTAGGAGAATTTTGAACGGCCGTGAACGTCACAATATTTAAGATATGAAGCTGAAATTCGGATGACCTATAGAACTTATTGAGTTCTTTCCGAAAATATGTTTTACGAAACGATACGTCGTACGGATTTCGTACAAATGTCGTACGAAGTTTCCCCATAGAAATGAATGGGGGGCCTAGAGTTCTAACTCGCACACGAGCAGCTCTGCGCACGGAACCCCTTCTCTCCCCTGCTCCTCCAGTACTGTGAGTGTATGGAGGAGCTGCTGTATGGAGCAGCTATCAGTCAAAAGTTTGGACACCCCGGCAGCCCAGCCAGGGTTTAGCAACCACCTATTAACTGCTTAGCAACCACCTTAGCAACCACCTGGAAAACCTTCACAACTGCCTAGCAACCACTTAGCAACACCTTAGCAACCACCTGGAAAACGTTAGCAACTACCTAGCAACCACTTAGCAACACCTTAGCAACCACCTGGAAAATGTTAACAACTGCCTAGCAACCACTTAGCAACACCTTAGCAACCACCTGGAAAACGTTAGCAACTGCCTAGCAACCACTGAGCAACCACCTGGAAAACGTTAGCAATTGCCTAGCAACAACTTAGCAACTGCCTAGCAACCACCTGGAATACGTTAGCAACTGCCTAGCAACCACTTAGCAACCACCTGGAAAACGTTAGCAACTGCCTAGCAACAACTTAGCAACTGCCTAGCAACCACCTGGAAAATGTTAGCAACTGCCTAGCAACCATTTCGCAACTGCCTAGCAACCACTTGGAAAACGTTAGCAACTGCCTAGCAACCACTTAGCAACTGCCTAGCAACCACCTGGAAAACGTTAGCAACTGCCTAGCAACCACTTAGCAACCACCTGGAAAACGTTAGCAACTGCCTAGCAACCACTTAGCAACTGCCTAGCAACCACTTGGAAAACATTAGCAACTGCCTAGCAACCACTTAGCAACTGCCTAGCAACCACCTGGAATACGTTAGCAACTGCCTAGCAACCACTTAGCAACCACCTGGAAAACGTTAGCAACTGCCAAGCAACCACTGAGCAACCACCTGGAAAACGTTAGCAACTGCCTAGCAACCACTTAGCAACTGCCTAGCAACCACCTGGAATACGTTAGCAACTGCCTAGCAACCACTTAGCAACCACCTGGAAAACGTTAGCAACTGCCTAGCAACAACTTAGCAACTGCCTAGCAACCACCTGGAAAATGTTAGCAACTGCCTAGCAACCACTTAGCAACCACCTGGAAAACGTTAGCAACTGCCTAGCAACCACTTAGCAACTGCCTAGCAACCACTTGGAAAACGTTAGCAACTGCCTAGCAACCACTTAGCAACTGCCTAGCAACCACCTGGAAAACGTTAGCAACTGCCTAGCAACCACTTAGCAACCACCTGGAAAACGTTAGCAACTGCCTAGCAACCACTTAGCAACTGCCTAGCAACCACTTGGAAAACATTAGCAACTGCCTAGCAACCACTTAGCAACTGCCTAGCAACCACCTGGAATACGTTAGCAACTGCCTAGCAACCACTTAGCAACCACCTGGAAAACGTTAGCAACTGCCTAGCAACCACTGAGCAACCACCTGGAAAACGTTAGCAACTGCCTAGCAACCACTTAGCAACTGCCTAGCAACCACCTGGAATACGTTAGCAACTGCCTAGCAACCACTTAGCAACCACCTGGAAAACGTTAGCAACTGCCTAGCAACAACTTAGCAACTGCCTAGCAACCACCTGGAAAACGTTAGCAACTGCCTAGCAACCACTTAGCAACCACCTGGAAAACGTTAGCAACTGCCTAGCAACCACTTAGCAACTGCCTAGCAACCACTTGGAAAATGTTAGCAACTGCCTAGCAACCACTTAGCAACTGCCTAGCAACCACCTGGAAAACGTTAGCAACTGCCTAGCAACCACTTAGCAACCACCTGGAAAACGTTAGCAACTGCCTAGCAACCACTTAGCAGTTGCCAAGCAACCACCTGGAATATGTTAGCAACTACCTAGCAACCACTTAGCAACCACCTGGAAAATGTTAGCAACTGCCTAGCAACCAGTTAGCAACACCTTAGCAACCACCTGGAAAACGTTAGCAACTGCCTAGCAACCACTTAGCAACCACTTTAGAAATTATAGCAACTGCCTAGCAACCAGTTAGCAACACCTTAGCAACCACCTGGAAAACATTAGAAACAGCCTAGCAACAGCTTAGCAACCACTTTACAAACGATAGCAACTGCCTAGCAACCACTTAGCAACACCTTAGCAACCACTAGGAAAACGTTAGCAACTGCCTAGCAACCACTTTAGAAATTATAGCAACTGCCTAGCAACCAGTTAGCAACAACTTAGCAACCACCTGGAAAACGTTAGCAACTGCCTAGCAACCACTTAGCAACACCTTAGCAACCACCTGGAAAACGTTAGCAACTGCCTAGCAACCACTTAGCAACCACTTTAGAAATTATAGCAACTGCCTAGCAACCAGTTAGCAACACCTTAGCAACCACCAGGAAAACGTTAGAAACAGCCTAGCAACAGCTTAGCAACCACTTTAGAAACGATAGCAACTGCCTAGTTACCACTTAGCAACACCTTAGCAACCACTAGGAAAACATTAGCAACTGCCTAGCAACCACTTAGCAACCACTTTAGAAATTATAGCAACTGCCTAGCAACCAGTTAGCAACACCTTAGCAACCACCTGGAAAATGTTAGCAACTGCCTAGCAACCACTTAGCAACACCTTAGCAACCACCTGCAAAACGTTAGCAACTGCCTAGCAACCACTTAGCAACCACTTTAGAAATTATAGCAACTGCCTAGCAACCAGTTAGCAACACCTTAGCAACCACCAGGAAAACGTTAGAAACAGCCTAGCAACAGCTTAGCAACCACATTAGAAACAATAGCAACTGCCTAACAACCACTTAGCAACACCTTAGCAACCACTAGGAAAACGTAAGCAACTGTTTAGCAACCGCCTTGCAACCACTTAGCAACCATGTGTAATACATTAGCAAATAACTATCAACCACTGAGCAACAGCTTAGCAACCACCTGTAAGACGTTAGCAACTGCCTAGCAACCACTTTCAAGATTTTAGCATTTATCCAAATGTTTTTAGATTTCAGGGTTTAACCAAACATTTTTAGTTTTCAGCGTTTAACCACACATTTTTAGATTTCCGTGTTTTTGGCATTTAGCGTTTAGCAACCATTTTAACTTTTTAACGTTAATAGCGTTCTTTTCCAAGCCAACTTAAAGTTCGTTCACGAACTTTACCTTTTCTAGTTTTTATTATCATTCTCGCCACGTTTTATAAACAACTACTCCTCCTAGAGCTTTCGAGCTAGAACCACGAAACTTCACACGATGGTAGAACTTATAGCCGCGGGGTGTGCTTGTGCTTTTTGGAGCGATACATCGTACGATTTTCGTAAAAACTTCGTAAACGTACGCCCTTTTTCCCATAGACAATGAACTAGGAGAATTTTGAACGGCCGTGAACGTCACAATATTTAAGATATGAAGCTGAAATTCGGATGACCTATAGAACTTTTTGAGATCTTTCCGAAAATATGCTTTACGAAACGATACGTCGTACGGATTTCGTACAAATGTCGTACGAAGTTTTCCCATAGAAATGAATGGGGGGCCCAGAGTTCCATCTCACACACGAGCAGCTCTGCGCACGGAACCCCTTCTCTCCCCTGCTCCTCCAGTACTGTGAGTGTATGGAGGAGCTGCTGTATGGAGCAGCTATCAGTCAAAAGTTTGGACACCCCGGCACCCCAGCCAGGGCTTAGCAACCACCTATTAACTGCTTAGCAACCACCTTAGCAACCACCTGGAAAACGTTAGCAACTGCCTAGCAACCACTTAGCAACACCTTAGCAACCACATGGAAAACGTTAGCAACTGCCTAGCAACCACTTAGTAACCACCTGGAATACATTAGCAACTTCCTAGCAACCAATTAGCAACCACTTTAGAATTTATAGCAACTGCCTAGCAACCAGTTAGCAACACCTTAGCAACCACCAGGAAAATGTTAGAAACTGCCTAGCAACAGCTTAGCAACCACTTTAGAAATGAAAGCAACTGCCTAGCAACCACTTAGCGACAGCTTAGCAACCACCTGGAAAATGTTAGCAACTGCCTAGCAACCACTTAGCAACCACTTTAGAAACGATAGCAACTGCCTAGCAACCACTTAGCAACACCTTAACAACCATTAGGAAAACGTTAGCAACTGCCTAGCAAGCACTTAGCAACCACTTTAGAAATTATAGCAACTGCCTAGCAACCAGTTAGCAACCACTTAGCAACCACCTGGAAAACGTTAGCAAATGCCTAGCAACCACTTAACAACCACTTTAGAAACGATAGCAACTGCCTAGCAACCACTTAGCAACACGTTAACAACCACTAGGAAAACGTTAGCAACTGCCAAGCAACCACTTAGCAACCACCTTAGAAACGATAGCAACTGCTTAGCAACCACTTAGCAACACCTTAACAACCACTAGGAAAATGTTAGCAACCGCTTAGCAACCACTTAGCAACCACTTTAGAAATGATAGCAACAGCCTAGCAACCACTTAGCAACCACTAAGAAAACGTTAGCAACTGCCTAGCAACCACTTAGCAACCACTTTAGAAATGATAGCAACTGCCTAGCAACCACTTAGCAACCACTTAGCAACCACTACGAAAACGTTAGCAACTGCCTAGCAACCACTTAGCAACCACTTTAGATATTAAAGCAACTGCCTAGCAACCAGTTAGCAACACTTAGCAACCACCTGGAAAACGTTAGCAACTGCCTAGCAACCACTTAGCAACCACTTTAGACACAATAGCAACTGCCTAGCAACCACTTAGCAACACCTCAACAACCAATAGGAAAACGTTAGGTACTGCCTAGCAACCACTTAGCAACACTTTAGCAACCACTAGGAAAATGTTAGCAACTGCCTAGCAACCACTTAGCAACCACTTTAGAAATTATAGCAACTGCCTAGCAACCAGTTAGCAACACCTTAGCAACCTCCAGGAAAACGTTAGAAACTGCCTAGCAACAGCTTAGCAACCACTTTAGAAATGATAGCAACTGCCTAGCAACCACTTAGCAACACCTTAGCAACCACTAGAAAAACATCAGCAACTGCCTAGCAACCACTTAGCAAGCACTTTATAAATGAGAGCAACTGCCTAGCAACCACTTAGCAACACCTTAGCAACCACTAGGAAAACGTTAGCAACTGCCTAGCAACCACTTAGCAACCACTTTAGAAATTATAGCAACTGCCTAGCAACCACTTAGCAACCATGTGTAATATTTTAGCAACTGCCTAGCAACCGCTTAGCAACCACTTTGGAAATGTAAGCAACTGCCTAGCAACCAGTTAGCTACACTTTAGCCACGACCTGGAAAATGTTAGCAACTGCCTAGCAACCACTTTAGAAATTATAGCAACTGCCTAGCAACCAGTTAAAAATATCTTAGCAACCACCTGGAAAATGTTAGCAACTGCCTAGCAACCACTTAGCAACCATGTGGAATATGTTAGCAACTGCCTAGCAACTGCTTAGCAACCACTTTAGAAACGATAGCAACGGCCTAGCAACCACTTAGCAACCACTTTAGAAACAATAGCAACTGCCTAGCAACCACTTAGCAACCACTTTAGTAATGATAGCAACTGCCTAGCAACCACTTAGCGACACCTTAGCAACCACTAGGAAAACGTTAGCAACTGCCTAGCAACCACTTTAGAAATTATGGCAACTGCCTAGCAACCACTTAGCAACACCTTAGCAACCACTAGGAAAACGTTAGCAACTGCCTAGCAACCACTTAGCAACCACTTTAGTAATGATAGCAACTGCCTAGCAACCACTTTAGAAATGATCACAACTGCCTAGCAACCACTAAGCAACCATTTTAACTTTTCAACGTTATTAGCGTACTTTTCCAAGCCAACTTAAAGTTCGTTCACGAACTTTGCCTTTTCTAGTTATTATTATTATTCTATAAACTTTTTATAAACAGTTTCTCCTCCTACAGTTTTCAAGCTAGAACCACCAAACTTCACAAGATGATAGAACCTATTGCCGCGGGGTGTGCTTGTGCTTTTCTAAGTGATCGGACCACCAGGGTCCGATCGGTGGTCCGCCAAAGTCAGATTTTTTCCCATAGACTTCCATTCACACTTTTTTCAAACGGCTCTAAAAGTCACAATTTTCGAGCTAGAACCACGAAACTCACAAGACATACAGAACTTGCAGAGACGTTTCAGACGATATGCTGATCTCACCGATACGATTTACGGTTTTCGTAAAATTATCGTACGAACTTTCCCCATAGGAATGAATGGGCGGAATGTTGGCCATCTCACACACACCAGCCGATCCTGCGCACGGCCCCCCTCTCTGCCCTGCTCCTCAGTACTGTATCTGTATGGAGAAGAGACTGCTGAACACAACCCACACCAGAACCAATACAACACTACACACACACCACACTACACGCACGCACACACCACACACACTTCAAACCACACATACCCCACACCACACCACACATACACCACACCACACACACTTCAAACCACACATACCCCACACCACATACACTCCACATTACACATACCCCACACCACACACACTTCAAACCACACATACCCCACACCACACACTTCACACCCCACACCACACACACTCCACATTACAATTACCCCACACCACATACACTCCACATCACACATACCCCACACCACACACACTTCAAACCACACATACCCCACACCACACACTTCACACCCCACACCACACACACTCCACACACTCACCACACAACACACAGTCCACTCCCCACACTCACTCCACACCACACAAACTCCACAGCCCACACCACATACACTCTACACACCACACACCTCACACACCACACCCTACACACATTCCACACCACACATACCTCACACCAAACACACTCCACCCCACACACTCCACACCACACATACACCACACCACACACACTTCAAACCACACATACCACACACACTCCACATCACACATACCCCACACCACACACTTTAAACCACACATACCCCACACCACACACATACCACACACACACTCCACACCACACAAACCCCACACCACACACACTTTAAACCACACACAAACTCCACAGCTCACATACCCCACACCACACACACTCCACCCCACACACACTTCACACCCCACACTGCACACACCCCACACCACACACACTTCAAACCACACATACCCCACACCACACACACTCCACACCACACAAACCGCACACCACACACACTTCAAACCACACAAACCCCACACCACAAACACTTCAAACCACACATACCCCACACCACACACACTTCAAACCACACATACCCAACACCACAAACACTCTACACCACACAAACCCCACACCACACTTTAAACCACACACTTTAAACCGCACACTCTCCACAGCTCACATAGCCCACACCACACACACTCCACCCCACACACAATTCATACCCCACACCACACACACTTTAAAACACACACACACTCCACAGCTCACACACCGCACACCACACACACTCCACCCCACACATACCACACACACTTCACTCCACACCACACATACCCCACACCGCACACACTCCACACCACACATACCCCACACCCCACACACTCCATACCACACACACACTCCACAGCTCATATACCCCACCCCACACATACTTCACACCCCACACCACACATACCCCACACTCTCCATACCACGCACACACTCCACAGCTCACATACCCCACACCATACACACTCCACCCCACACATACCACACACAGTTCACACCACACACACCCCACACTCCATCACACATACACCACACCACACACTCAACACCACATACACCCCACACCATACATACTCCACCCCACACATACCACACACAGTTCACACCACACCTACCCCACACCACACACTCCACACCTGACACACCCCACACTCCACACACTCCATACCACACACACACACTCCACAGCACACCCCACATACACCCCACACCACACCACGCACTCTACAGACCCCACAAACTCCACTCCCAACACACTCCACACCACACACACTCTACAGCCCACACCACAACCAGTTAGCAACACCTTAGCCACACCACACACTCCACACACCACATACTCCCCACACCACACACGCTCAACACCACACAAACTCTACAACCCACACCACAACCAGTTAGCAACACCTTAGCAACCACCTGGAAAACGTTGGCAACTGCCTAGCAATCACTTACCAACCACTTTAGAAGTTATAGCAACTGCTTAGCAACCAGTTAGCAACACCTTAGCAACCACCTGGAAAACGTTAGCAACTGCCTAGCAACAGCTTAGCAACCACTTTAGAAATGACAGCAACTGCCTAGCAACCACTTAGTAACCATATGGAATATGTTAGCAACTGCCTAACAACCACTTAGCAACCACTTAGAAATGATAGCAAGGCCTAGCAACCATGTGGAAAACGTTAGCAACTGCCTAGCAACCACTTTAGGAATGATAGCAACTGCCTAGCAACCACTTAGCAACACCTTAGCAACCTCCCCGGATACCATAGCAACACCTTAGCAACCGCCTAGCAACTCCTCAGCAACCACCTAGCAACACCTTAGCAACCACCCGGATACCATAGCAACACCTTAGCAACCACCTAGCAACACCTTAGCAACCACCCCAGAAACCATAGCAATACCTTAGCAACCACCTAGCAACACCTTAGCAACCACCCTGGATACCATAGCAACACCTTAGCAACCACCTAGCAACACCTTAGCAACCACCCTGGATACCATAGCAACACCTTAGCAACCACCTAGCAACACCTTAGCAACCACCCCAGATACTAAAGCGACACCTTAGCAACCACCTGGAAAGTTTTTAGATTTCAGTTTTAGATTTCAGCACTTATCCAAAAGTTTCTAGATTTCAACATAAAAACAAACGTTTTAAGATTTCAGCATTTAACCAAAAGTTTTTAGATTTCAGCTGTTAAACAAACGTTTTAAGATTTCAGTGTTTAACCAAAAGTTTTTAGATTTCAGCATTTTACCAAACATTTCTAGATGTAAGCAATTAACCAAAGGTTTTTAGATTTCAGCGTTTAACCAAACGTTTTTAGATTACAACGTTTTTGGTATTTAGGTTTTAGCCAAAAGTTAACAGCATAGCAACGACTCTTCACACTCTTCAGACAGAAACAGCTTAACAACCATTTTAACTTTTTAACATTATTAACGCTCTTTTCCAAGCCAACTTAAAGTTCGTTCACGAACTTTGCCTTTTCTAGTTAAGTTGGCTTGGAAAAGCCAACTTATTGTTCTTCGTAATCTTCTTATTTTTATTATTATTATTATTATTATTATTCTCGCCACGTTTTATAAACAACTACTCCTCCTAGAGCTTTCGAGCTAGAACCACGAAACTTCACACGATGGTAGAACTTATAGCCGCGGGGTGTGCTTGTGCTTTTTGGAGCGATACATCGTACGATTTTCGTAAAAACTTCGTAAACGTACGCCCTTTTTTCCATAGACAATGAACTAGAAGAATTTTGAATGGCTGTGAGCGTCACAATTTTTGAGATACGAAGACGAAATTCGGATGGTCTATAGAACTTAGTGAGTTCTTTCCGAAAATATGCTTTACGAAACGATATGTCGTACGGATTTCGTACAAATGTCGTACGAAGTTGCCCCATAGAAATGAATGGGGGGCCCAGAGTTCCATCTCGCACACAAGCAGCTCTGCGCACGGAACCCCTTCTCTCCCCTGCTCCTCCAGTACTGTGAGTGTATGGAGGAGCTGCTGTATGAAGCAGCTATCAGTCAAAAGTTTGGACACCCCGGCACCCCAGTCAGGGCTTTGCAACCACCTATTAACTGCTTAGCAACCACCTTAGCAACCACCTGGAAAACTTTAGCAACTGCCTAGCAACCACTTAGCAACCACTTTAGAAATGATGGCAACTGCCTTGCAACACCTTAGCAACCACCTGGAAAATATTAGCAACTGCCTAGCAACCACGTAGCAACCATGTGGAATAAATTAGCAACTGCCTAGCAACCACTTAGCAACCACTTTAGAAATGATGGCAACTGCCTTGCAACACCTTAGCAACCACCTGGAAAACGTTAGCAACTGCCTAGCAACTGCTTAGCAACCACTTTAGAAATGACAGCAACTGTCTAGCAACCACTTAGCAACCATGTGGAATATGTTGGCAACTGCCTAGCAACTACCTTAAATTGATAGCAACTGCCTAGCAACCAGTTAGCTGCTGCCTTAGCAACTGCCTTAGCAACCACCCGGAAAACGTTAGCAACTGCCTAGCAACCCCTTAGCAACAACTTTAGAAATGATAGCAACTGTCTAGCAACCACTTAGCAACCATGTGGAATACGTTAGCAACTGCCTAGCAACTACTTTAAAAATAATAGCAGCTGCCTAGCAACCAGTTAGCTACACCTTAGCAACCACCTGGAAAATGTTAGCAACTGCCTAGCAACCATTTAGCAACCCCTTTAGAAATGATTGCAACTGCCTAGCAACCAGTTAGCAACACCTTAGCAACCACCTGGAAAACGTTAGCAACTGCCTAGCAACCACTTAGCAACTACTTAGCAACCATGTGGAATACGTTAGCAACTGCCTAGCAACCAGTTAGCTACACCTTAGCAACCACCTGGAAAAGGTTAGCAACTGCCTAGCAACCGCTTAGCAACCACTTTAGAAATGATAGCAAACTGTCTAGCAACCACTTAGCAACTATGTGGAATGTGTTGGCAACTGCCTAGCAACTACTTTAAAAATGATAGCAACTGCCTAGCAACCAGTTAGCTACACCTTAGCAATCACTTGGAAAACGTTAGCAACTGCCTAGCAACCACTTAGCAACCACTTTAGAAATGATAGCAACTGCCTAGCAACCAGTTAGCTACACCTTAGCAACCACTTGGAAAACGTTAGCAACTGCCTAGCAACCACTTAGCAACCACTTTAGAAATGATAGCAACTGCCTAGCAACCACTTAGCAACAACTTAGCAACCACTAGGAAAACGTTAGCAACTGCCTAGCAACCACTTAGCAACACCTTAGCAACCACTAGGAAAACGTTAGTAACTGCCTTGCAACCACTTAGCAACCACTTTATTAATGATAGCAACTGCCTAGCAACCACTTAGCAACACCTTAGCAACCACTAGGGAAACGTTAGAAACTGCCTAGCAACCACTTTAGAAATTATAGCAACTGCCTAGCAACCACTTAACAACATCTTAGCATCCACCTGGAAAATGTTAGCAACTGCCTAGCAACCACTTAGCAACCATGTGGAATATGTTAGCAACTGCCTAGCAACTGCTTAGCAACCACTTTAGAACCGATAGCAACTGCCTAGCAGCTACTTAGCAACACCTTAGCAACCACTAGGAAAACGTTAGCAACTGCCTAGCAACCACTTAGCAACCACTTTAGTAATGATAGCAACTGCCTAGCAACCACTTAGCAACACCTTAGCAACCACTAGGAAAACGTTAGCAACTGCCTAGCAACCACTTTAGAAATTATAGCAACTGCCTAGCAACCAGTTAGCTACACCTTAGCAACCACTTGGAAAACGTTAGCAACTGCCTAGCAACCACTTAGCAACCATTTTAGAAATGATAGCAACTGCCTAGCAACCAGTTAGCTACACCTTAGCAACCACTTGGAAAACGTTAGCAACTGCCTAGCAACCACTTAGCAACCACTTTAGAAATGATAGCAACTGCCTAGCAACCACTTAGCAACACCTTAGCAACCACTAGGAAAACGTTAGCAACTGCCTAGCAACCACTTAGCAACACCTTAGCAACCACTAGGAAAGCGTTAGTAACTGCCTTGCAACCACTTAGCAACCACTTTAGTAATGATAGCAACTGCCTAGCAACCACTTAGCAACACCTTAGCAACCACTAGGGAAACGTTAGAAACTGCCTAGCAACCACTTTAGAAATTATAGCAACTGCCTAGCAACCACTTAACAACATCTTAGCAACCACCTGGAAAATGTTAGCAACTGCCTAGCAACCACTTAGCAACCATGTGGAGTATGTTAGCAACTGCCTAGCAACTGCTTAGCAACCACTTTAGAACCGATAGCAACTGCCTAGCAACCACTTAGCAACACCTTAGCAACCACTAGGAAAACGTTAGCAACTGCCTAGCAACCACTTAGCAACCACTTTAGTAATGATAGCAACTGCCTAGCAACCACTTAGCAACACCTTAGCAACCACTAGGAAAACGTTAGCAACTGCCTAGCAACCACTTTAGAAATTATAGCAACTGCCTAGCAACCAGTTAGCTACACCTTAGCAACCACTTGGAAAACGTTAGCAACTGCCTAGCAACCACTTAGCAAACACTTTAGAAATGATAGCAACTGCCTAGCAACCACTTAGCAACACCTTAGCAACCACTAGGAAAATGTTAGCAACTGCCTAGCAACCACTTAGCAACACCTTGGCAACCACTAGGAAAACGTTAGTAACTGCCTTGCAACCACTTAGCAACCACTTTAGTAATGATAGCAACTGCCTAGCAACCACTTAGCAACACCTTAGCAACCACTAGGAAAACGTTAGCAACTGCTTAGCAACCACATTAGTAATGATAGCAACTGCCTAGCAACCACTTAGCAACACCTTAGCAACCACTAGGGAAACGTTAGAAACTGCCTAGCAACCACTTTAGAAATTATAGCAACTGCCTAGCAACCACTTAACAACATCTTAGCAACCACCTGGAAAATGTTAGCAACTGCCTAGCAACCACTTAGCAACCATGTGGAATATGTTAGCAACTGCCTAACAACTGCTTAGCAACCACTTTAGAACCGATAGCAACTGCCTAGCAACCACTTAGCAACACCTTAGCAACCACTAGGAAAACGTTAGCAACTGCCTAGCAACCACTTAGAAACCACTTTAGTAATGATAGCAACTGCCTAGCAACCACTTAGCAACACCTTAGCAACCACTAGGAAAACGTTAGCAACTGCCTAGCAACCACTTTAGAAATTATAGCAACTGCCTAGCAACCACTTAACAACATCTTATCAGCCACCTGTAAAATGTTAGCAACCATGTGGAATATGTTAGCAACTGCCTAGCAACTGCTTAGCAACCACTTTAGAAATGATAGCAACTGCCTAGCAACCAGTTAGCTATACTTTAGCCACCACTTGGAAAACGTTAGCAACTGCTTAGCAACAGTGTGGAATACGTTAGCAACTGCCTAGCAACTGCTTAGCAACCACTTTAGAAATGATAGCAACTGCCTAGCAACCACTTAGCAACACCTTAGCAACCACCAGGAAAATGTTAGCAACTGCCTAGCAACCACTTAGCAACACCTTGGCAACCACTAGGAAAACGTTAGTAACTGCCTTGCAACCACTTAGCAACCACTTTAGTAATGATAGCAACTGCCTAGCAACCACTTAGCAACACCTTAGCAACCACTAGGAAAACGTTAGCAACTGCTTAGCAACCACATTAGTAATGATAGCAACTGCCTAGCAACCACTTAGCAACACCTTAGCAACCACTAGGGAAACGTTAGAAACTGCCTAGCAACCACTTTAGAAATTATAGCAACTGCCTAGCAACCACTTAACAACATCTTAGCAACCACCTGGAAAATGTTAGCAACTGCCTAGCAACCACTTAGCAACCATGTGGAATATGTTAGCAACTGCCTAGCAACTGCTTAGCAACCACTTTAGAACCGATAGCAACTGCCTAGCAACCACTTAGCAACACCTTAGCAACCACTAGGAAAACGTTAGCAACTGCCTAGCAACCACTTAGAAACCACTTTAGTAATGATAGCAACTGCCTAGCAACCACTTAGCAACACCTTAGCAACCACTAGGAAAACGTTAGCAACTGCCTAGCAACCACTTTAGAAATTATAGCAACTGCCTAGCAACCACTTAACAACATCTTATCAGCCACCTGGAAAATGTTAGCAACCATGTGGAATATGTTAGCAACTGCCTAGCAACTGCTTAGCAACCACTTTAGAAATGATAGCAACTGCCTAGCAACCAGTTAGCTATACTTTAGCCACCACTTGGAAAACGTTAGCAACTGCTTAGCAACCGTGTGGAATACGTTAGCAACTGCCTAGCAACTGCTTAGCAACACCTAAGCAACCACCTGGAAAACGTTAGCAACTGCCTAGCAAACGCTTAGCAACCACTTTAGTAATGATCACAACTACCTAGCAACCACTTAGCAACCATTTTAACTTTTCAACGTTATTAGCGTACTTTTCCAAGCCAACTTAAAGTTCGTTCACGAACTTTGCCTTTTCTAGTTATTATTATTATTCTATAAACTTTTTATAAACAGTTTCTCCTCCTACAGTTTTCAAGCTAGAACC
This sequence comes from Astyanax mexicanus, assembly GCF_023375975.1. Classification (NCBI taxonomy): domain Eukaryota; kingdom Metazoa; phylum Chordata; class Actinopteri; order Characiformes; family Acestrorhamphidae; genus Astyanax; species Astyanax mexicanus. The sequence goes on along the minus strand of NC_064409.1, from coordinate 29,081,324 downwards.
TCCAAACTTCACAAGATGATAGAACCTATTGCCGCGGGGTGTGCTTGTGCTTTTCTAAGTGATCGGACCACCAGGGTCCGATCGGTGGTCCGCCAAAGTCAGATTTTTTCCCATAGACTTCCATTCACACTTTTTTTCAAACTGCTCTAAAAGTCACAATTTTCAAGCTAGAACCACGAAATTCACAAGACATACAGAAGTTGCAGAGACGTTTCAGACGATATGCTGATCTCGCCGATACGATTTACGGTTTTCGTAAAATTATCGTACGAACTTTCCCCATAGGAATGAATGGGCGGAATGTTGGCCATCTCACACACACCAGCCGATCCTGCGCACGGCCCCCCTCTCTGCCCTGCTCCTCAGTACTGTATCTGTATGGAGAAGATACTGCTGAACACAACCCACACCAGAACCAATACAACACTACACACACACCACACTACAAACCCCACACCACACACAGTCCACACTACACCCTACACACATTCCACACCACACATACCCCACACCAAACACACTCCACCCCACACACTCCACACCACACATACACCACACCACACACACTTCAAACCACACATACCACACACACTCCACATCACACATACCCCACACCACACACTTTAAACCACACATACCCCACACCACACACACTCCACCTCACACATAGCACACACACACTCCACACCACACAAACCCCACACCACACACACTTTAAACCACACAAACCCCACACCACAAACACTTCAAACCACACAAACCCCACACCACACACACTTCAAACCACACATACCCAACACCACAAACACTCCACACCCCACACACTCCACCCCACACACAATTCATACCCCACACCACACACACTTTAAAACACACACACACTCCACAGCTCACATACCCCACACCACACACACTCCACCCCACCCCACACATACCACACACACTTCACACCGCACACTCCACACCACACATACCCCACACCACACACACTTTAAACCACACACACATTCCACAGATCATATACCCCACACCACACACACTCCACACCACACATACCCCACACACTCCATACAACACACACACTCCACAGCACACATACCCCACACCCCACACACTCCATACCACACACACACTCCACAGCTCACATACCCCACACCACTCACACTTCAAACCACACATACCCCACACCACACACACTCCACACCACACAAACTCCACACCACACACACTTCAAACCACACAAACCCCACACCACACACTTCAAACCACATACTCCACACCACACACACTTCAAACCACACATACCCCACACCACACACACTTTAAACCACACACACTCCACAGCTCACATAGCCCACACCACACACACTCCACCCCACACACAATTCATACCCCACACCACACACACACTCCACAGCTCACATACCCCACACCACACACACTCCACCCCACACATACCACACACACTTCACACCCCACACCACATACCCCACACCACACACACTTTAAACCACACACACACTCCACACACAGAGCTCATATGCCGCACACACTCCACACCACACATACCCCACACCCCACACACTCCATACCACATACACATTCCACAGCTAACATACCCCACACCACACACACTCCACCCCACACATACCACACACTTCACACCACACATACCCCACACCACACACACTCCACACCTGACCCACACCCCACACTCCACCACACATACACCACACCACACACTCCACACCACACACGCCCCACACCACACACGCTCAACACCACACACACCCAACACCACACACCCTCTACAACCCACACCACAACCAGTTAGCAACACCTTAGCAACCACCTGGAAAACGTTGGCAACTGCCTAGCAATCACTTAGCAACCACTTTAGAAACTATAGCAACTGCCTAGCAACCAGTTAGCAACACCTTAGCAACCACCTGGAAAACGTTAGCAACTGCCTAGCAACAGCTTAGCAACCACTTTAGAAATGACAGCATCTGCCTAGCAACCACTTAGTAACCACATGGAATACGTTAGCAACTGCCTAACAACCACTTAGCGACCAGTTTAGAAATGATAGCAACGGCCTAGCAACCACGTGGAAAACATTAGCAACTGCCTAGCAACCACTTTAGGAATGATAGCAACTGCCTAGCAACCACTTACCAACACCTTAGCAACCACCCCGGATACCATAGCAACACCTTAGCAATCGCCTAGCAACACCTTAGCAACCACCTAGCAACACCTTAGCAACCACCCCGGATACCATAGCAACACCTTAGCAACCACCTAGCAACACCTTAGCAACCACCCCGGAAACCATAGCAACACCTTAGCAACCACCTAGCAACACCTTAGCAACCACCCCAGAAACCATAGCAACACCTTAGCAACCACCTAGCAACACCTTAGCAACCACCCTGGCACACTCTTCAGACAGAAACAGCTTAACAACCATTTTAACTTTTCAACGTTATTAGCGCTCTTTTCCAAGCCAACTTAAAGTTCGTTCACGAACTTTGCCTTTTCTAGTTATTCTTACGCCTTTTTTTCTGTACGCTACTCCTCCTAGAGCTTTCAACGTAGAATCACGAAACTTTCACGGATCGTAGGACCTATGCCAACTTAGCGTGCTTGTGCTTTTTGGAGCGATTTATCGTACGGTTTTCGTAAAAACTTCGTAAACGTACGCATTTTTTCCCCATAGGAATGAATGGGGCGAAATTTTAAACGTCCGTAACCGCCACAATTTTTGAGATACGAAGACCAAATTTGGCGAGCTTATAGATCTTACCGAGATCTTTAAAGTAATAGCAGGTTGCGAAGCGATACGACGTACGGTTTTCGTACAATTTTCGTACGAAGTTTTCCCATAGAAATGAATGGGGGCCCAGAGTTCCATCTCGCACACGAGCAGCTCTGCGCACGGAACCCCTTCTCTCCCCTGCTCCTCCAGTACTGTGAGTGTATGGAGGAGCTGCTGTATGGAGCAGCTATCAGTCAAAAGTTTGGACACCCCGGCACCCCAGCCAGGGTTTAGCAACCACCTATTAACTGCTTAGCAACCACTCTCTCTTTCTCACTCTCTCTTTCGCTCTCTACTTCTCTAATTCTCACTCTCTTTCCCACTCTCTCTCTATTTCTATATTTCTCACTCTTTCTTTTGCTCTCTACTTCTCTACTTCTCACTCTCTCTTTTGCTCTCTACTTCTCTATTTCTCACTCTCTTTTGCTCTCTACTCCTCTATTTCTCACTCTCTTTCTCACTCTCTCTCTACTTCTCTATTTCTCACTCTATTTCTCACTCTCTCTCTACTTCTCTATCTCACTCTCTCTTTCTCACTCTCTCTACGTCTCTATTTCTCACTCTCTCTCTACTTCTCTATCTCACTCTCTCTTTCTCACTCTCTCTCTACTTCTCTAATTCTCACTCTATCTTTCCCACTCTCTCTCTACTTCTCTATTTCTCACTCTTTCTTTTGCTCTCTACTTCTCTACTTCTCACTCTCTCGTTTGCTCTCTACTTCTCTGTCTCACTCTCTCTTTTGCTCTCTACTTCTCACTCTCTCTTTTGCTCTCTACTTCTCTATTTCTCACTCTCTCTCTACGTCTCTATTTCTCACTCTCTCTCTACTTCTCTATTTCTCACTCTCTCTTTCTCACTCTTTTCTACGTCTCTATTTCTCACTCTCTCTACTTCTCTATTTCTCACTCTTTCTCACTCTCTCTCTCTACGTCTCTATTTCTCACTCTCTCTCTACGTCTCTATTTCTCACTCTCTCTCTCTACTTCTATATTTCTCACTCTCTCTACTTCTATATTTCTCACTCTCTTTTTCACTCTCTCTCTACGTCTCTATTTCTCTTTATTTCTCACTCTCTGTACTTCTATATTTCTCACTCTCTTTTTCACTCTCTCTCTACGTCTCTATTTCTCACTCTCTCTCTACTTCTCTATTTCTCACTCTCTTTCTCACTCTCTCTCTACGTCTCTATTTCTCACTCTCTCTACTTCTCTATTTCTCACTCTCTCTTTCTCACTCTCTCTCTACTTCTCTATTTCTCACTCTCTCTTTCTCACTCTCTCTACTTTTCTATGTCTCTTTCTTTCTACTTTTCTATTTCTCTATTTCTCTCTTACTCTCTCTTTATTTCTCGCTCTTCTCTCTACTTCTCTTTCACTCTACTTTTCTGTCTTGCTTTCTCTTTCTATCTATCTCTCTACTACATCCTTTTTCTTTCTCTACTTCTTTATTTCTTGATCTCTCTTTTTCCCTAATTCTCTTTCTCTCGCTCAATATTTCTCTCTACTTGTCACTCTTTTTCTCACATTCTCGGGTGTTCTTTCTCTACTTCTCACGCTGATTTTCTCTCTACTTCTCTATTTCAGGCTCTCCCTTTTTCTGTACTTCTACATTTAACACTCTTTCTTTTTATCTACTACTGCCTAGGAACCAGTTAGATACACCTTAGCAACCACCTGGAAAACGTTAGCAACTGCCTAGCAACTGCTTAGCAACCACTTTAGAAATGGTAGCAACTGCCTAGCGACCAGTTAGATACACCTAGCAACACCTTAGCAACCACCCCAGATACCATAGCAACATCTTAGCAACCACCTAGCAACACCTTAGCAACCACCCTAGACACCATAGCAACACCTTAGCAACCGCCTAGCAACACCTTAGCAACCACCTTGCAACCACCTAGCAACACCTTAGCAACCACCCCGGATACCATAGCAACACCTTAGCAACCACCTAGCAACACCTTACCAACCACCTAGCAACACCTTAGCAACCACCCTGGATACCATAGCAACACCTTAGCAACCACCTAGCAACACCTTAGCAACCACCTAGCAACACCCTAGCAACCACCTAGCAACCACCTAGCAACACCTTAGCAACCACCCTGGATACCATAGCAACACCTTAGCAACCACCTAGCAACACCTTAGCAACCACCTAGAAACACCTTAGCAACCACCCAGGATACCATAGCAACACCTTAGCAACCACCTAGCAACACCTTAGCAACCACCCTGGATACCATAGCAACACCTTAGCAACCACCTAGCAACACCTTAGCAACCACACCATAGCATCCACCCCGGATACCATAGCAACACTTAAGCAACCGCCTAGCAACCACCTAGCAACACCTTAGCAACCACCCCGGATACCATAGCAACACCTTAGCAACCACCTAGCAACACCTTAGCAACCACCTAGCAACACCTTAGCAACCACCTAGAAACACCTTAGCAACCACCCAGGATACCATAGCAACACCTTAGCAACTGCCTAGCAACCACCTAGCAACACCTTAGCAACCACCCAGGATACCATAGCAACACCTTAGCAACCACCTAGCAACACCTTAGCAACCACCCCGGATACCATAGCAACACCATAGCAACCACCTAGCAACACCTTAGCAACCACCTAGCAACACCTTAGCAACCACCCTGGATACCATAGCAACCGCCTAGCAACACCCTAGCAACCACCTAGCAACACCTTAGCAACCACCCTGCATACCATAGCAACACCTTAGCAACCACCTAGCAACACCTTAGCAACCAACACGGATACCATAGCAACACCTTAGCAACCACCCCGGATCCCATAGCAACACCTTAGCAACCACCTAGCAACCCTCTAGCAACCACCTAGCAACACCTTAGCAACCACCCCAGATACCATAGCAACACCTTAGCAACCACCTGGAAAATATTAGAAACTGCCTAATAACCACTTAAAAACCATTTGGAATACGTTAGGAATTGCCTAGCAACAAGTTAGCAACAGCTTAGCAACCACCTGGAATATGTTCGCAACTGCCTAGCAACCAATTAGCAAGCACTAAGCAACGATGTGGACTACATTAGCAACTGCCTAGCAACTACCTAGCAACCACTTAGCAACACTTTACTTTATAAGATAATTATAAGCTTTTCACCATGTTAGCCAAAACTTTTTGGACTTCAACATTTAGCCGAAAGTCAACAGCATAGCAACCACTCTTCACACGCTTTAGACAGAAATATCTTAGCAACCATTTTAACTATTCAACGTTATTTAACTATTTAACGTACTTTTCCAAGCCAACTTAAAGTTCGTTATCGAACTTTCCTTTTCTAGTTATTATTATTATTCTTACGCCTTTTTTTCTGTACGCTACTCCTCCTAGAGCTTTCAACGTAGAATCACGAAACTTTCACGGATCGTAGGACCTATGCCAACTTAGCGTGCTTGTGCTTTTTGGAGCGATTTATCGTACGGTTTTCGTAAAAACTTCGTAAACGTACGCATTTTTTCCCCATAGGAATGAATGGGGCGAAATTTTAAACGTCCGTAACCGCCACAATTTTTGAGATACGAAGACCAAATTTGGCGAGCTTATAGATCTTACCGAGATCTTTAAATTAATAGCAGTTTTCGTACAATTTTCGTACGAAGTTTTCCCATAGAAATGAATGGGGGGCCCAGAGTTCCATCTCGCACACGAGCAGCTCTGCGCACGGAACCCCTTCTCTCCCCTGCTCCTCCAGTACTGTGAGTGTATGGAGGAGCTGCTGTATGGAGCAGCTATCAGTCAAAAGTTTGGACACCCTGGCACCCCAGCCAGGGTTTAGCAACCACCTATTAACTGCTTAGCAACCACTCTCTCTTTCTCACTCTCTCTTTCGCTCTCTACTTCTCTAATTCTCACTCTCTTTCCCACTCTCTCTCTATTTCTATATTTCTCACTCTTTCTTTTGCTCTCTACTTCTCTACTTCTCACTCTCTCTTTTGCTCTCTACTTCTCTATTTCTCACTCTCTTTTGCTCTCTACTCCTCTATTTCTCACTCTCTTTCTCACTCTCTCTCTACGTCTCTATTTCTCACTCTATTTCTCACTCTCTCTCTACTTCTCTATCTCACTCTCTCTTTCTCACTCTCTCTACGTCTCTATTTCTCACTCTCTCTCTACTTCTCTATCTCACTCTCTCTTTCTCACTCTCTCTCTACTTCTCTAATTCTCACTCTATCTTTCCCACTCTCTCTCTACTTCTCTATTTCTCACTCTTTCTTTTGCTCTCTACTTCTCTACTTCTCACTCTCTTGTTTGCTCTCTACTTCTCTGTCTCACTCTCTCTTTTGCTCTCTACTTCTCACTCTCTCTTTTGCTCTCTACTTCTCTATTTCTCACTCTCTCTCTACGTCTCTATTTCTCACTCTCTCTCTACTTCTCTATTTCTCACTCTTTCTTTCTCACTCTTTTCTACATCTCTATTTCTCACTCTCTCTACTTCTCTATTTCTCACTCTTTCTCACTCTCTCTACGTCTCTATTTCTCACTCTCTCTCTACGTCTCTATTTCTCACTCTCTCTCTCTACTTCTATATTTCTCACTCTCTCTACTTCTATATTTCTCACTCTCTTTTTCACTCTCTCTCTACGTCTCTATTTCTCTTTATTTCTCACTCTCTCTACTTCTATATTTCTCACTCTCTTTTTCACTCTCTCTCTACGTCTCTATTTCTCACTCTCTCTCTACTTCTCTATTTCTCACTCTCTTTCTCACTCTCTCTCTACGTCTCTATTTCTCACTCTCTCTACTTCTCTATTTCTCACTCTCTCTTTCTCACTCTCTCTCTACTTCTCTATTTCTCACTCTCTCTTTCTCACTCTCTCTACTTTTCTATGTCTCTTTCTTTCTACTTTTCTATTTCTCTCTTACTCTCTCTTTATTTCTCGCTCTTCTCTCTACTTCTCTTTCACTCTACTTTTCTGTCTTGCTTTCTCTTTCTATCTATCTCTCTACTACATCCTTTTTCTTTCTCTACTTCTTTATTTCTCGATCTCTCTTTTTCCCTAATTCTCTTTCTCTCGCTCAATATTTCTCTCTACTTGTCACTCTTTTTCTCACATTCTCGGATGTTCTTTCTCTACTTCTCACGCTGATTTTCTCTCTACTTCTCTATTTCAGGCTCTCCCTTTTTCTGTACTTCTACATTTAACACTCTTTCTTTTTATCTACTACTGCCTAGGAACCAGTTAGATACACCTTAGCAACCACCTGGAAAACATTAGCAACTACCTAGCGACCACTTAGCAACCATGTGTAATACGTTAGCAACTGCCTAGCAACCAGATAGCAACACCTTAGCAACCACCTGGAAAACGTTAGCAACTGCCTAGCAACTGCTTAGCAACCACTTTAGAAATGGTAGCAACTGCCTAGCGACCAGTTAGATACACCTAGCAACACCTTAGCAACCACCCCAGATACCATAGCAACATCTTAGCAACCACCTAGCAACACCTTAGCAACCACCCTAGACACCATAGCAACACCTTAGCAACCGCCTAGCAACACCTTAGCAACCACCTTGCAACCACCTAGCAACACCTTAGCAACCACCCCGGATACCATAGCAACACCTTAGCAACCACCTAGCAACACCTTAGCAACCACCTAGCAACACCTTAGCAACCACCCTGGATACCATAGCAACACCTTAGCAACCACCTAGCAACACCTTAGCAACCACCTAGCAACACCCTAGCAACCACCTAGCAACCACCTAGCAACACCTTAGCAACCACCCTGGATACCATAGCAACACCTTAGCAACCACCTAGCAACACCTTAGCAACCACCTAGAAACACCTTAGCAACCACCCAGGATACCATAGCAACACCTTAGCAACACCTTAGCAACCACCCTGGACACCATAGCAACACCTTAGCAACCACCTAGCAACACCTTAGCAACCACACCATAGCATCCACCCCGGATACCATAGCAACACTTAAGCAACCGCCTAGCAACCACCTAGCAACACCTTAGCAACCACCCCGGATACCATAGCAACACCTTAGCAACCACCTAGCAACACCTTAGCAACCACCTAGCAACACCTTAGCAACCACCTAGAAACACCTTAGCAACCACCCAGGATACCATAGCAACACCTTAGCAACTGCCTAGCAACCACCTAGCAACACCTTAGCAACCACCCAGGATACCATACAACACCTTAGCAACCACCTAGCAACACCTTAGCAACCACCCCGGATACCATAGCAACACCATAGCAACCACCTAGCAACACCTTAGCAACCACCTAGCAACACCTTAGCAACCACCCTGGATACCATAGCAACCGCCTAGCAACACCCTAGCAACCACCTAGCAACACCTTAGCAACCACCCTGGATACCATAGCAACACCTTAGCAACCACCTAGCAACACCTTAGCAACCAACCCGGATACCATAGCAACACCTTAGCAACCACCCCGGATCCCATAGCAACACCTTAGCAACCACCTAGCAACCCTCTAGCAACCACCTAGCAACACCTTAGCAACCACCCCAGATACCATAGCAACAGCTTAGCAACCACCTGGAATATGTTCGCAACTGCCTAGCAACCAATTAGCAAACACTAAGCAACGATGTGGACTACATTAGCAACTGCCTAGCAACTACCTAGCAACCACTTAGCAACACTTTACTTTATAAGATAATTATAAGCTTTTCACCATGTTAGCCAAAACTTTTTGGACTTCAACATTTAGCCAAAAGTCAACAGCATAGCAACCACTCTTCACACGCTTTAGACAGAAATATCTTAGCAACCATTTTAACTATTCAACGTTATTAACGTACTTTTCCAAGCCAACTTAAAGTTCGTTATCGAACTTTCCTTTTCTAGTTATTATTATTATTATTATTATTAGGGGTTCGAGCACGTAGTGCTAGAAACCCTATTGTAATTGTTCTGATTATTATTAGGGGTTCGAGCACGTAGTGCTAGAAACCCTATTGTAATTGTTCTGATTATTAGGGGTTCGAGCACGTAGTGCTAGAAACCCTATTGTAATTGTTCTGATTATTATTAGGGGTTCGAGCACGTAGTGCTAGAAACCCTATTGTAATTGTTCTGATTATTATTATTATTATTATTAGGGGTTCGAGCACGTAGTGCTAGAAACCCTATTGTAATTGTTCTGATTATTAGGGGTTCGAGCACGTAGTGCTAGAAACCCTATTGTAATTGTTCTGATTATTAGGGGTTCGAGCACGTAGTGCTAGAAACCCTATTGTAATTGTTCTGATTATTAGGGGTTCGAGCACGTAGTGCTAGAAACCCTATTGTAATTGTTCTGATTATTATTAGGGGTTCGAGCACGTAGTGCTAGAAACCCTATTGTAATTGTTCTGATTATTATTAGGGGTTCGAGCACGTAGTGCTAGAAACCCTATTGTAATTGTTCTGATTATTATTATTATTATTATTAGGGGTTCGAGCACGTAGTGCTAGAAACCCTATTGTAATTGTTCTGATTATTAGGGGTTCGAGCACGTAGTGCTAGAAACCCTATTGTAATTGTTCTGATTATTATTATTAGGGGTTCGAGCACGTAGTGCTAGAAACCCTATTGTAATTGTTCTGATTATTATTATTATTATTAGGGGTTCGAGCACGTAGTGCTAGAAACCCTATTGTAATTGTTCTGATTATTATTATTATTATTATTATTATTAGGGGTTCGAGCACGTAGTGCTAGAAACCCTATTGTAATTGTTCTGATTATTATTAGGGGTTCGAGCACGTAGTGCTAGAAACCCTATTGTAATTGTTCTGATTATTATTATTAGGGGTTCGAGCACGTAGTGCTAGAAACCCTATTGTAATTGTTCTGATTATTAGGGGTTCGAGCACGTAGTGCTAGAAACCCTATTGTAATTGTTCTGATTATTATTATTATTATTATTATTATTATTAGGGGTTCGAGCACGTAGTGCTAGAAACCCTATTGTAATTGTTCTGATTATTATTAGGGGTTCGAGCACGTAGTGCTAGAAACCCTATTGTAATTGTTCTGATTATTATTAGGGGTTCGAGCACGTAGTGCTAGAAACCCTATTGTAATTGTTCTGATTATTATTATTATTATTATTATTATTATTATTATTCTTATTCTTTTTCTGCCATAGAAGTGATCGGGCAGAAGAAACCGTAAGGCCTACAGGGCTGAGACTTGGTCATATGGTAGTACTTCTCACCGCTACTCAGATTCAAAAGATGAGCCCGATCGGCCTCAAGGGGGCGCTATGGCGAAGGTCAACGCGTTAGGCCTCGTAACTGCCACGCCCTGATAGCTAGAGCAAAAATTCTTGCATTATATGATTCCTTGGTTAATGGCAAATCAAAAAGGTCAATAGAACCACTAAGCTCCGCCCACTTAGATTTTTTGCTATTTAGCATAATATGCAAAACCTACTTTTGAGAACTTGTCCTAGGGTCATTGACCAATCCTGTCATATTTGGTGTCAAACAACTCAGCAGAGTCCCAACCTCAATAATTATCAAAAAAATTGTGAAATTTGTAAACAATATGGCCGCCATATGCAAATTAATCTTACCGTGGCACACCCAAATTTACTCTAACAGCTGTAACTTTTGAATGCTTAAACCTACACTAATGCCACTTTAGACCGTTGATGCCAACATGATTCTGAGGTAGCCCGTCAATCTGTGTAGACATACGCCCCCAGGGGGCGGAGCCAAAGCTAAAAATCTGTTTCTCAGGAACCGTACAAGCTATGAAGCTCTCCTTTGGCATGTATCATCTATGGCCTATGTCCTAATGTTTTACAGAAGGAAAATTTGATATGCAAATTTTTGCGATCGTTATTAGCCAATAAGTTTCCAGCAAGCTTTTGACATGCTAACCAATGACCAATCAGGACGATACTTATACCCTACATGTATCTCAGGGCCTTCTATCATCCATTAAAATATGGCGTTGATTGGCCTCAAGGGGGCTCTATAGCAGAAAATCAGTTATATCTAAAGGTACAAGTGGCCTAGGCTTGTTATTCTTTTTTAGTTGTATACTTTGCTGTAGCCTTTACAACTTTGTAATTACATATGTTTACCAAAAATGCAAAGATTTTCATCAGTGGCCAAAAGAGTAAAAATTGCTCTTTTCGAACTTGTCTTTAAGTCCTTAATCAATCAAAACAAATTTGGTCTTGATGCAATCTTGAGACCCTGTAGGTAAATAATTATCAAAAAAATCTTGACATTTTAACTATTTGAGGCCCATAAACCTTGATCAAACATGTACGTGAAAGCCTTTTCAGAGTTATTTGGCCAAAACTCTGTCAAAGTTTAAAACATGCCAAAACTGTTGAAGCTACTAATTAACAATGACATTTGAAGCACATGTGCCAAGTATGAGCCAAATAAGTCTTCAGTAGGCTCTACAGAGACAAATTAACTATTTTCAATTTATTCTATTTATCGCTATTTTCCAACCTAAATGGACAGAAGACAGGAACCTTTCACCCTATCAACACACAAATTTATACACATATATAGACTGATAATCTGATCTTGATTGCAAATTTTCAGCCAAATCGGACATGTTTTGCTTCTACAACGGCTGGAAAACTACAGCGATTTTGTAGGCCTCAAGCCTGTATTATCGCTTTTTTCAAACCTAAATGGACAGAAGTCAGGAACCTTTGACCCTATTGACACAGAAATTGACATACATATATAGACTGATATTGTGATCTTGATTGCAAATTTTGAGCCAAATCAGATATTTTTTGCCTCTAATATGGCCAAAGAGCAACAGCCATTTTGTAGGCCATAAGCCTGTATTATCGCTTTTTTCAAGCCTAAATGGACAGAAGTCAGGAACCTTTGACCCTATCAACACACAAATTTACACACATATATATACAGACCACTTGATCATGAGAACCAATTTTGAGCCCAATCAGACTTTTCCTCTCTTTGTAATAAATAGAAACACACTGATAGGGAATGTTCTGTCTTACTTATAGAGTGATAGATTTCCAGCAGGTTATATGTGGTCTCTTGCTGCGCTCTGGTGGTCATTTGGTGAAACAGCTACAGGTGAATTATTCTAAATTAAAGCTCTGCTGAACTTATTTAATCTTGCTTGTCTTGCTTAATTGAACATATTTATCCTTCTTGGTCATGCTACTCAGCCACCTGGGTCATTCTTGTTTATGTTCCACCCACTTAATTTTTTTTTTATTTGCATAATATGCAAAACTTACTTTTGAGATCTTGTCCTTGGATCCTTGACCAATCATGACATGTTTGGTGTCAAACAGTTCAGCAGAGCTTACTCCTCAATAATTATTAAAAAAATCTTTACATTTTCAAACAATATGGCCGCCATATGCAAATGAGTTCTACCATGGTGCAGTAAAATGTCTTTAACACTTATAACTTTTGAATGCTTAACCTGACACTAATACCACTTCAGTCCTTTGATCATTACATGATTCTCAGATACCCTGTCAGTTTAAGTAGACATACACCCCTACGGGGCGGGGCCGATGCTCGATAGCTGTTTCTCTAGAACCATACAAGCTATCAAGGTCATCCTAGCCAATTATCATCTATGGCCCATGCACTAATGGTACACCAAATGAAAATTTGATATGGACACTTTTGTGGTCACTATTAGCCAATCACATTCCAGCAAGCTTTTAACAGGCGGAATGTTAATCAGGTCAAAACTTATATACTATATACGGGTTATTTATATGCCCTTTTTATGCCTTGTGTTTTTTCAATTTAAGAACTGAATTTGTTTCACCAAATGCGCACTAGAGTGCAGTAAGACACCACATAAAACCTGATGAACACTACAGCTCAATTTATCAATGCTTTTCAACTAGTTTACTCACACCACTCATCTAGCATTGCCATTATGGTCTTTATGGTCACGCTGGTCACCCAGCTTGGTTATGCTGGCCATCCAGCTTGGTCATGCTGGCCATTCACATTGGTCATTATGGTCCTGCTGGTCATTCAGCTTTGTCCTCATAGTAATGGTGGTCTTCCAGCTTGGTCATACTGGCCAACCACCTTTGCCATGCTGGTCATCCAGTTTGGTCATTATGGTCTTCCAGCTTGGTCAATATGGTCAACAAGTTTGTCATCCAGATTAGTCATGCTGGTAATCTAGCTTGGTCTTCACGGTCATGCTGGTCATCCTCACCCAGTTTGGCGATGCCGGTCAACCGGCAACATGTTTTAAGCCTAACTGGCCTCCAGGGGTCTCTTTGCCTGTAACGCTCGAACCCTGTAAATCGCCGCTTGCGGCTATATTTATTATTATTATTATAGTTCTTATTCTTTTTCTGCCATAGAAGTGATTGGGCAGAAGAAACCGTAAGGCCTACAGGGCTGAGACTTGGTCATATGGTAGTACTTCTCACCGCTACTCAGATTCAAAAGATGAGCCCGATCGGCCTCAAGGGGGCGCTATGGCGAAGGTCAACGCGTTTGGCCTCGTAACTCCTACGCCCTGATAGCTAGAGCAAAAATTCTTGCATTATATGATTCCTTGGTTAATGGCAAATCAAAAAGGTCAATAGAACCACTAAGCTCCGCCCACTTAGATTTTTTGCTATTTAGCATAATATGCAAAACCTACTTTTGAGAACTTGTCCTAGGGTCATTGACCAATCCTGTCATATTTGGTGTCAAACAACTCAGCAGAGTCCCAACCTCAATAATTATCGAAAAAATTGTGAAATTTGTAAACAATATGGCCGCCATATACAAATTAATCTTACCGTAGCACACCCAAATTTACTCTAACAGCTGTAACTTTTGAATGCTTAAACCTACACTAATGCCACTTTAGAACTTTGATGCCAACATGATTCTGAGGTAGCCCGTCAATCTGTGTAGACATACGCCCCCAGGGGGCGGAGCCAAAGCTAAAAATCTGTTTCTCAGGAACCGTACAAGCTATGAAGCTCTCCTTTGGCATGTATTATCTATGGCCTATGTCCTAATGTTTTACAGAAGGAAAATTTGATATGCAAATTTTTGCGATCGTTATTAGCCAATCAGATTCCAGCAAGCTTTTGACAGGCTAAACAATGACCAATCAGGACGATACTTATACCCTACATGTATCTCAGGGCCTTCTATCATCCATTAAAATATGGCGTTGATTGGCCTCAAGGGGGCGCTATAGCAGAAAATCAGTTATATCTAAAGGTACAAGTGGCCTAGGCTTGTTATTCTTTTTTAGTTTTATACTTTGCTGTAGCCTTTACAACTTTGTAATTACATGTATTTACCAAAAATGCAAAGATTTTCATCAGTGGCCAAAAGAGTAAAAATTGCTCTTTTCGAACTTGTCTTTAAGTCCTTAATCAATCAAAACAAATTTGGTCTTGATGCAATCTTGAGACTCTGTAGGTAAATAATTATCAAAAAAATCTTGACATTTTAACTATTTGAGGCCCATAAACCTTGATCAAACATGTACATGAAAGCCTTTTCAGAGTTATTTGGCCCAAACTCTGTCAAAGTTTAAATCATGCCAAAACTGTTGAAGCTACTAATTAAGAATGACATTGGAAGCACATGTGCCAAGTATGAGCCAAATAAGTCTTCAGTAGGCTCTACAGTGAAAAAATAACTATTTTCAATTTATTCTATTTATCGCTATTTTCCAACCTAAATGGACAGAAGACAGGAACCTTTCACCCTATCAACACACAAATTTATACACATATATAGACTGATAATCCGATCTTGATTGCAAATTTTCAGCCAAATCGGACATGTTTTGCCTCTACAACGGCTGGAAAACTACAGCGATTTTGTAGGCCTCAAGCCTGTATTATCGCTTTTTTCAAATCTAAATGGACAGAAGTCAGGAACCTTTAACCCTATCGACACAGAAATTGACATACATATATAGACTGATGTTGTGATCTTGATTGCAAATTTTGAGCCAAATCAGATATTTTTTGCCTCTAATATGGCCAAAGAGCATCAGCCATTTTGTAGGCCATAAGCCTGTATTATCACTTTTTTCAAACCTAAATGGTCAGAAGTCAGGAACCTTTGACCCTATCAACACACAAATTTACATACATGTATATACAGACCACTTGATCATGAGTACCAATTTGGAGCCCAATCGGACTTTTCTTCTCTTTTTAATAAATAGAAACACACTGATAGGGAATGTTCTGACTTGCTTATAGAGTGATAGATTTCCAGCAGGTTATATGTGGTCTCTTGCTGCGCTCTGGTGGTCATTTGGTGAAACAGCTACAGGTGAATTATTCTAAATTAAAGCTCTGCTGAACTTAATTAATCTTGCTTGTCTTGCTTAATTGAACATCTTTATCCTTCTTGGTCATGCTGCTCAGCCACCTGGGTCATTCTTGTTTATGCTCCACCCACTTAATTTTTTTTTAAATTAGCATAATATGCAAAACCTACTTTTGACATCTTTCCCTTGCCTCCTTGACCAATCATGACATGTTTGGTGTCAAACAATTTAGCAGAGCTTGCTCCTCAATAATTATTTAATAAATCTTTACATTTGTAAACAATATGGCCGCCATATGCAAATTAGTTCTACCACAGTGCAGTAAAATGTCTTTAACACTTATAACTTTTGAATGCTTAACCTGACACTAATACCACTTCAGTCCTTTGATCATTACATGATTCTCAGATACCCTGTCAGTTTAAGTAGACATACACCCCCCCAGGGGGCGGAGCCAATGCTCGATAGCTGTTTCTCTAGAACCATACAAGCTATTAAGGTCGTCCTTGCCAATTATCATCTATGGCCCATGCACTAATGGTACACCAAATGAAAATTTGATATGGACACTTTTGTAGTCACTATTAGCCAATCACATTCCAGCAAGCTTTTAACAGGCTGAATGTTAATCAGGTCAAAACTTATGTACTATTATTGATATTATTGGTTATTAATATGTGCCCTTGTCATGCCTCACTGCTAGGCTCTCCGAATGCCCACTAGAGTGCAGCAAGAGACCCCATAAAACCTGCTGAACACTACAGCTCAATTTATCAATGCATTTCAACTAGTTTTCTCACACCACTCATCTAGCATTGTCATTATGGTCTTTATGGTCACGCTGGTCACCTAGCTTGGTTATGCTGCCCATCCAGCTAGGTCATTCTGGTCATTCACATTGGTCATTATGGTCCTGCTGGTCATTCAGCTTTGTCATCATAGCAATGCTGGTCATCCAGCTTGGTCATACTGGCCAAACACCTTTGCCATGCTGGTCATCCAGTTTGGTGATGCCAGTCAACCAGCAACATGTTTTAAGCCTAACTGGCCTCCAGGGGCCTCTTTGTCTGTAACGCTCGAACCCCGTAAATCGCCGCTTGCGGCTATATTTATTATTATTATTATAGTTCTTATTCTTTTTCTGCCATAGAAGTGATTGGGCAGAAGAAACCGTAAGGCCTACAGGGCTGAGACTTGGTCATATGGTAGTACTTCTCACCGCTACTCAGATTCAAAAGATGAGCCCGATCGGCCTCAAGGGGGCGCTATGGCGAAGGTCAACGCGTTTGGCCTCGTAACTCCTACGCCCTGATAGCTAGAGCAAAAATTCTTGCATTATATGATTCCTTGGTTAATGGCAAATCAAAAAGGTCAATAGAACCACTAAGCTCCGCCCACTTAGATTTTTTGCTATTTAGCATAATATGCAAAACCTACTTTTGAGAACTTGTCCTAGGGTCATTGACCAATCCTGTCATATTTGGTGTCAAACAACTCAGCAGAGTCCCATCCTCAATAATTATCGAAAAAATTGAGAAATTTTTAAACAATATGGCCGCCATATGCAAATTAATCTTACCGTGGCACACCCAAATTTACTCTAACAGCTGTAACTTTTGAATGCTTAAACCTACACTAATGCCACTTTACATCTTTGATGCCAACATGATTCTGAGGTAGCCCGTCAATCTGTGTAGACATACGCCCCCAGGGGGCGGAGCCAAAGCTAAAAATCTGTTTCTCAGGAACCGTACAAGCTATGAAGCTCTCCTTTGGCATGTATCATCTATGGCCTATGTCCTAATGTTTTACAGAAGGAAAAGTTGATATGCAAATTTTTGCGATCGTTATTAGCCAATCAGATTCCAGCAAGCTTTTGACAGGCTAAACAATGACCAATCAGGACAATACATATACCCTACATGTATCTCAGGGCCTTCTATCATCAATTAAAATATGGCGTTGATTGGCCTCAAGGGGGCGCTAAAGCAGAAAATCAGTTATATCTAAAGGTACAAGTGGCCTAGGCTTGTTATTCTTTTTTAGTTGTATACGTTGCTGTAGCCTTTACAACTTTGTAATTACATATGTTTACCAAAAATGCAAAGATTTTCATCAGTGGCCAAAAGAGTAAAAATTCCTCTTTTCGAACTTGTCTTTAAGTCCTTAATCAATCAAAACAAATTTGGTCTTGGTGCAATCTTGAGACACTGTAGGTAAATAATTATCAAAAACATCTTGACATTTTTACTATTCGAGGCCCATAAACCTTGATCAAACATGTACGTGAAAGCCTTTTCAGAGTTATTTGGCCAAAACTCTGTCAAAGTTTAAAACATGCCAAAACTGTTGAAGCTACTAATTAACCATGACATTTGAAGTACATGTGCCAAGTATGAGCCAAATAAGTCTTCAGTAGGCTCTACAGTGAAAAAATAACTATTTTCAATTTATTCTATTTATCGCTATTTTCCAACCTAAATGGACAGAAGACAGGAACCTTTCACCCTATCAACACACAAATTTATACACATATATAGACTGATAATCTGATCTTGATTGCAAATTTTCAGCCAAATCGGACATGTTTTGCCTCTACAACGGCTGGAAAACTACAGCGATTTTGTAGGCCTCAAGCCTGTATTTTCGCTTTTTTCAAATCTAACTGGACAGAAGTCAGGAACCTTTGACCCTATTGACACAGAAATTGACATACATATATAGACTGATATTGTGATCTTGATTGCAAATTTTGAGCCAAATCAGATATTTTTTGCCTCTAATATGGCCAAAGAGCAACAGCCATTTTGTAGGCCATAAGCCTGTATTATCGCTTTTTTCAAGCCTGAATGGACAGAAGTCAGGAACCTTTGACCCTATCAACACACAAATTTACACACATAAATATACAGACCACTTGATCATGAGTACCAATTTGGAGCCCAATCGGACTTTTCTTCTCTTTTTAATAAATAGAAACACACTGATAGGGAATGTTCTGTCTTTCTGATAGAATGATAGATTTCCAGCAGGTTATATGTGGTCTCTTGCTGCGCTCTGGTGGTCATTTGGTGAAACAGCTACAGGTGAATTATTCTAAATTAAAGCTCTGCTGAACTTATTTAATCTTGCTTGTCTGGCTTAATTGAACATCTTTATCCTTCTTGGTCATGCTGCTCAGCCACCTGGGTCATTCTTGTTTATGCTCCACCCAATAATTTTTTTTTAATTTGCATAATATGCAAAACCTACTTTTGAGATCTTGTCTTTGCCTCCTTGACCAATCATGACATGTTTGGTGTCAAACAGTTCAGCAGAGCTTACTCCTCAACAATTATAAAAAAAATCTTTACATTTATAAACAATATGGCCACCATATGCAAATTAGTTTTACCATGGTGCAGTAAAATGTCTTTAACACTTAGAACTTTTGAATGCTTAACCTGACACTAATACCACTTCAGTCCTTTGATCATTACATGATTCTCAGATACCCTGTCAGTTTAAGTAGACATACACCCCCAGGGGGCGGAGCCAATGCTCGATAGCTGTTTCTCTAGAACCATACAAGCTATCAAGGTCATCCTAGCCAATTATCATCTATGGCCCATGCACTAATGGTACACCAAATGAAAATTTGATATGGACACTTTTGTGGTCACTATTAGCCAATCACATTCCAGCAAGCTTTTAACAGGCGGAATGTTAATCAGGTCAAAACTTATATACTATATACGGGTTATTTATATGCCCTTTTTATGCCTTGTGTTTTTTCAATTTAAGAACTGAATTTGTTTCACCAAATGCGCACTAGAGTGCAGTAAGACACCACATAAAACCTGATGAACACTACAGCTCAATTTATCAATGCTTTTCAACTAGTTTACTCACACCACTCATCTAGCATTGCCATTATGGTCTTTATGGTCACGCTGGTCACCCAGCTTGGTTATGCTGGCCATGCAGCTTGGTCATGCTGGCCATTCACATTGGTCATTATGGTCCTGCTGGTCATTCAGCTTTGTCCTCATAGTAATGGTGGTCTTCCAGCTTGGTCAATATGGTCAACAAGTTTGTCAACCAGATTAGTCATGCTGGTAATCTAGCTTGGTCTTCACGGTCATGCTGGTCATCCTCATCCAGTTTGGCGATGCCAGTCAACCGGCAACATGTTTTAAGCCTAACTGGCCTCCAGGGGTCTCTTTGCCTGTAACGCTCGAACCCCGTAAATCGCCGCTTGCGGCTATATTTAGGGGTTCGAGCACGTAGTGCTAGAAACCCTATTGTAATTGTTCTGATTATTATTATTATTATTATTATTATTATTATTATTCTTATTCTTTTTCTGCCATAGAAGTGATCGGGCAGAAGAAACCGTAAGGCCTACAGGGCTGAGACTTGGTCATATGGTAGTACTTCTCACCGCTACTCAGATTCAAAAGATGAGCCAAATCGGCCTCAAGGGGGCGCTATGGCGAAGGTCAACGCGTTAGGCCTCGTAACTGCCACGCCCTGATAGCTAGAGCAAAAATTCTTGCATTATATGATTCCTTGGTTAATGGCAAATCAAAAAGGTCAATAGAACCACTAAGCTCCGCCCACTTAGATTTTTTGCTATTTAGCATAATATGCAAAACCTACTTTTGAGAACTTGTCCTAGGGTCATTGACCAATCCTGTCATGTTTGGTGTCAAACAACTCAGCAGAGTCCCAACCTCAACAATTATCAAAAAAAATTTGAAATTTGTAAACAATATGGCCGCCATATGCAAATTAATCTTACCGTGGCACACCCAAATTTACTCTAACAGCTGTAACTTTTGAATGCTTAAACCTACACTAATGCCACTTTAGACCTTTGATGCCAACATGATTCTGAGGTAGCCCGTCAATCTGTGTAGACGTACGCCTCCAGGGGGCGGAGCCAAAGCTAAAAATCTGTTTCTCAGGAACCGTACAAGCTATGAAGCTCTCCTTTGGCATGTATCATCTATGGCCTATGTCCTAATGTTTTACAGAAGGAAAATTTGATATGTAAATTTTTGCGACCGTTATTAGCCAATCAGTTTCCAGCAAGCTTTTGACAGGCTAAACAATGACCAATCAGGACGATACTTATACCCTCCATGTATCTCAGGGCCTTCTATCATCCATTAAAATATGGCGTTGATTGGCCTCAAGGGGGCGCTATAGCAGAAAATCAGTTATATCTAAAGGTACAAGTGGCCTAGGCTTGTTATTCTTTTTTAGTTGTATACTTTGCTGTAGCCTTTACAACTTTGTAATTACATATGTTTACCAAAAATGCAAAGATTTTCATCAGTGGCCAAAAGAGTAAAAATTGCTCTTTTCGAACTTGTCTTTAAGTCCTTAATCAATCAAAACATATTTGGTCTTGATGCAATCTTGAGACCCTGTAGGTAAATAATTATCAAAAAAATCTTGACATTTTAACTAATTGAGGCCCATAAACCTTGATCAAACATGTACGTGAAAGCCTTTTCAGAGTTATTTGGCCAAAACTCTGTCAAAGTTTAAAACATGCCAAAACTGTTGAAGCTACTAATTAACAATGACATTTGAAGCACATGTGCCAAGTATGAGCCAAATAAGTCGTCAGTAGGCTCTACAGTGAAACAATAACTATTTTCAATTTATTCTATTTATCGCTATTTTCCAACCTAAATGGACAGAAGACAGGAACCTTTCACCCTATCAACACACAAATTTATACACATATATAGACTGATAATCTGATCTTGATTGCAAATTTTCAGCCAAATCGGACATGTTTTGCCTCTACAACGGCTGGAAAACTACAGCGATTTTTTAGGCCTCAAGCCTGTATTATCGCTTTTTTCAAATCTAAATGGACAGAAGTCAGGAACCTTTGACCCTATTGACACAGAAATTGACATACGTATATAGACTGATATTGTGATCTTGATTGCAAATGTTGAGCCAAATCAGATATTTTTTGCCTCTAATATGGCCAAAGAGCAACAGCCATTTTGTAGGCCATAAGCCTGTATTATCACTTTTTTCAAACCTAAATGGTCAGAAGTCAGGAACCTTTGACCCTATCAACACACAAATTTACCTACCTGTATATACAGACCACTTGATCATGAGTACCAATTTGGAGCGCAATCTGACTTTTCTTCTCTTTTTAATAAATAGAAACACACTGATAGGGAATGTTCTGTCTTTCTGATAGAGTGATAGATTTCCAACAGGTTATATGTGGTCTCTTGCTGTACTCTGGTGGTCATTTGGTGAAACAGCTACAGGTGAATTATTCTAAATTAAAGCTCTGCTGAACTTATTCAATCTTGCTTGTCTTGCTTAATTGAACATATTTATCCTTCTTGGTCATGCTAGTCAGCCACCTGGGTCATTCTTGTTTATGTTCCACCCACTTAATTTTTTTTTTATTTGCATAATATGCAAAACTTACTTTTGAGATCTTGTCCTTGGCTCCTTGACCAATCATGACATGTTTGGTATCAAACAGTTCAGCAGAGCTTACTCCTCAATAATTATTAAAAAAATCTTTACATTTATAAACAATATGGCCGCCATATGCAAATGAGTTCTACCATGGTGCAGTAAAATGTCTTTAACACTTGTAACTTTTGAATGCTTAACCTGACACTAATACCACTTCAGTCCTTTGATCATTACATGATTCTCAGATACCCTGTCAGTTTAAGTAGACATACACCCCCAGGGGGCAGGGCCAATGCTCGATAGCTGTTTCTCTAGAACCATACAAGCTATCAAGGTCATCCTAGCCAATTATCATCTATGGCCCATGCACTAATGGTACACCAAATGAAAATTTGATATGGACACTTTTGTGGTCACTATAAGCCAATCGCATTCCAGTAAGCTTTTGACAGGCTAAATGTTAATCAGGTCAAAACTTATATACTATATACGGGTTATTTATATGCCCTTTTTATGCCTTGTGTTTTTTCAATTTAAGAACTGAATTTGTTTCACCAAATGCCCACTAGAGTGCAGTAAGACACCACATAAAACCTGATGAACACTACAGCTCAATTTATCAATGCTTTTCAACTAGTTTACTCACACCACTCATCTAGCATTGCCAATATGGTCTTTATGGTCACGCTGGTCACCCAGCTTGGTTATGCTGGCCATCCAGCTTGGTCATGCTGGCCATTCACATTGGTCATTATGGTCCTGCTGGTCATTCAGCTTTGTCCTCATAGTAATGGTGGTCTTCCAGCTTGGTCATACTGGCCAACCACCTTTGCCATGCTGGTCATCCAGTTTGGTCATTATGGTCTTCCAGCTTGGTCAATATGGTCAACAAGTTTGTCATCCAGATTAGTCATGCTGGTAATCTAGCTTGCTCTTCACGGTCATGCTGGTCATCCTCATCCAGTTTGGCGATGCCGGTCAACCGGCAACATGTTTTATTATTATTATTATTATAGTTCTTATTCTTTTTCTGCCATAGAAGTGATTGGGCAGAAGAAACCGTAAGGCCTACAGGGCTGAGACTTGGTCATATGGTAGTACTTCTCACCGCTACTCAGATTCAAAAGATGAGCCCGATCGGCCTCAAGGGGGCGCTATGGCGAAGGTCAACGCGTTTGGCCTCGTAACTCCTACGCCCTGATAGCTAGAGCAAAAGTTCTTGCATAATATGATTCCTTGGTTAATGGCAAATCAAAAAGGTCAATAGAACCACTAAGCTCCGCCCACTTAGATTTTTTGCTATTTAGCATAATATGCAAAACCTACTTTTGAGAACTTGTCCTAGGGTCATTGAGCAATCCTGTCATATTTGGTGTCAAACAACTCAGCAGAGTCCCATCCTCAATAAATATCAAAAAAATTGTGAAATTTGTAAACAATATGGCCGCCATATGCAAATTAATCTTACCGTGGCACACCCAAATTTACTCTAACAGCTGTAACTTTTGAATGCTTAAACCTACACTAATGCCACTTTACAACTTTGATGCCAACATGATTCTGAGGTAGCATGTCAATCTGTGTAGACATGCGCCCCCAGGGGGCGGAGCCAAAGCTAAAAATCTGTTTCTCAGGAACCATACAAGCTATGAAGCTCTCCTTTGGCATGTATCATCTATGGCCTATGTCCTAATGTTTCACAGAAGGAAAATTTGATATGCAAATTTTTGCGATCGTTATTAGCCAATCAGATTCCAGCAAGCTTTTGACATGCTAAACAATGACCAATCAGGACGATACTTATACCCTACATGTATCTCAGGGCCTTCTATCATCCATTAAAATATGGCGTTGATTGGCCTCAAGGGGGCGCTATAGCAGGAAATCAGTTATATCTAAAGGTACAAGTGGCCTAGGCTTGTTATTCTTTTTTAGTTGTATACTTTGCTGTAGCCTTTACAACTTTGTAATTACATGTATTTACCAAAAATGTAAAGATTTTCATCAGTGGCCAAAAGAGTAAAAATTGCTCTTTTCGAACTTGTCTTTAAGTCCTTAATCAATCAAAACAAATTTGGTCTTGATGCAATCTTGAGACCCTGTAGGTAAATAATTATCAAAAAAATCTTGACAATTTAACTACTTGAGGCCCATAAACCTTGATCAAACATGTACGTGAAAGCCTTTTCAGAGTTATTTGGCCAAAACTCTGTCAAAGTTTAAAACATGCCAAAACTGTTGAAGCTACTAATTAACAATGACATTTGAAGTACATGTGCCAAGTATGAGCCAAATAAGTCTTGAGTAGGCTCTACAGTGAAAAAATAACTATTTTCAATTTATTCTATTTATCGCTATTTTCCAACCTAAATGGACAGAAGACAGGAACCTTTCACCCTATCAACACACAAATTTATACACATATATAGACTGATAATCTGATCTTGATTGCAAAGTTTCAGCCAAATCGGACATGTTTTGCCTCTACAACGGCTGGAAAACTACAGCGATTTTGTAGGCCTCAAGCCTGTATTATCGCTTTTTTCAAATCTAAATGGACAGAAGTCAGGAACCTTAGACCCTATTGACACAGAAATTTACATACATGTATAGACTGATATTGTGATCCTGATTGCAAATTTTGAGCCAAATCAGATATTTTTTGCCTCTAATATGGCCAAAGAGCAACAGCCATTTTGTAGGCCATAAGCCTGTATCATCACTTTTTTCAAACCTAAATGGTCAGAAGTCAGGAACCTTTGACCCTATCAACACACAAATTTACATACATGTATATACAGACAACTTGATCATGAGTACCAATTTGGAGCCCAATCGGACTTTTCTTCTCTTTTTAATAAATAGAAACACACTGATAGGGAATGTTCTGTCTTTTTGATAGAGTGATAGATTTCCAGCAGGTTATATGTGGTCTCTTGCTGCGCTCTGGTGGTCATTTGGTGAAACAGCTACAGGTGAATTATTCTAAATTAAAGCTCTGCTGAACTTATTCAATCTTGCTTGTCTTGCTTAATTGAACATATTTATCCTTCTTGTTCATGCTGGTCAGCCGCCTGGGTCATTCTTGTTTATGCTCCACCCACTTAATTTTTTTTTTAATTTGCATAATATGCAAAACCTACTTTTGAGATCTTGTCCTTGGATCCTTGACCAATCATGACATGTTTGGTGTCAAACAGTTCAGCAGAGCTTACTCCTCAATAATTATAAAAAAAAATCTTTACATTTATAAACAATATGGCCGCCATATGCAAATGAGTTCTACCATGGTGCAGTAAAATGTCTTTAACACTTATAACTTTTGAATGCTTAACCTGACACTAATACCACTTCAGTCCTTTGATCATTACATGATTCTCAGATACCCTGTCAGTTCAAGTAGACATACACCCCCCCCCCAGGGGGCGGGGCCAATGCTCGATAGCTGTTTCTCTAGAACCATACAAGCTATCAAGGTCATCCTAGCCAATTATCATCTATGGCCCATGCACTAATGGTACACCAAATGAAAATTTGATATGGACACTTTTGTGGTCACTATTAGCCAATCACATTCCAGCAAGCTTTTAACAGGTGGAATGTTAATCAGGTCAAAACTTATATACTATATACGGGTTATTTATATGCCCTTTTTATGCCTTGTGTTTTTTCAATTTAAGAACTGAATTTGTTTCACCAAATGCCCACTAGAGTGCAGTAAGACACCACATAAAACCTGATGAACACTACAGCTCAATTTATCAATGCTTTTCAACTAGTTTACTCACACCACTCATCTAGCATTGCCATTATGGTCTTTATGGTCACGCTGGTCACCCAGCTTGGTTATGCTGGCCATCCAGCTTGGTCATGCTGGCCATTCACATTGGTCATTATGGTCCTGCTGGTCATTCAGCTTTGTCCTCATAGTAATGGTGGTCTTCCAGCTTGGTCATACTGGCCAACCACCTTTGCTATGCTGGTCATCCAGTTTGGTCATTATGGTCTTCCAGCTTGGTCAATATGGTCAACAAGTTTGTCATCCAGATTAGTCATGCTGGTAATCTTCACGGTCATGCTGGTCATCCTCATCCAGTTTGGCGATACCGGTCAACCGGCAACATGTTTTATTAGGGGTTCGAGCACGTAGTGCTAGAAACCCTATTGTAATTGTTCTGATTATTAGGGGTTCGAGCACGTAGTGCTAGAAACCCTATTGTAATTGTTCTGATTATTATTATTATTATTATTATTATTATTATTAGGGGTTCGAGCACGTAGTGCTAGAAACCCTATTGTAATTGTTCTGATTATTATTATTATTATTATTATTATTATTATTATTCTTATTCTTTTTCTGCCATAGAAGTGATCGGGCAGAAGAAACCGTAAGGCCTACAGGGCTGAGACTTGGTCATATGGTAGTACTTCTCACCGCTACTCAGATTCAAAAGATGAGCCCGATCGGCCTCAAGGGGGCGCTATGGCGAAGGTCAACGCGTTAGGCCTCGTAACTGCCACGCCCTGATAGCTAGAGCAAAAATTCTTGCATTATATGATTCCTTGGTTAATGGCAAATCAAAAAGGTCAATAGAACCACTAAGCTCCGCCCACTTAGATTTTTTGCTATTTAGCATAATATGCAAAACCTACTTTTGAGAACTTGTCCTAGGGTCATTGACCAATCCTGTCATATTTGGTGTCAAACAACTCAGCAGAGTCCCAACCTCAATAATTATCAAAAAAATTGTGAAATTTGTAAACAATATGGCCGCCATATGCAAATTAATCTTACCGTGGCACACCCAAATTTACTCTAACAGCTGTAACTTTTGAATGCTTAAACCTACACTAATGCCACTTTAGACCGTTGATGCCAACATGATTCTGAGGTAGCCCGTCAATCTGTGTAGACATACGCCCCCAGGGGGCGGAGCCAAAGCTAAAAATCTGTTTCTCAGGAACCGTACAAGCTATGAAGCTCTCCTTTGGCATGTATCATCTATGGCCTATGTCCTAATGTTTTACAGAAGGAAAATTTGATATGCAAATTTTTGCGATCGTTATTAGCCAATAAGTTTCCAGCAAGCTTTTGACATGCTAACCAATGACCAATCAGGACGATACTTATACCCTACATGTATCTCAGGGCCTTCTATCATCCATTAAAATATGGCGTTGATTGGCCTCAAGGGGGCTCTATAGCAGAAAATCAGTTATATCTAAAGGTACAAGTGGCCTAGGCTTGTTATTCTTTTTTAGTTGTATACTTTGCTGTAGCCTTTACAACTTTGTAATTACATATGTTTACCAAAAATGCAAAGATTTTCATCAGTGGCCAAAAGAGTAAAAATTGCTCTTTTCGAACTTGTCTTTAAGTCCTTAATCAATCAAAACAAATTTGGTCTTGATGCAATCTTGAGACCCTGTAGGTAAATAATTATCAAAAAAATCTTGACATTTTAACTATTTGAGGCCCATAAACCTTGATCAAACATGTACGTGAAAGCCTTTTCAGAGTTATTTGGCCAAAACTCTGTCAAAGTTTAAAACATGCCAAAACTGTTGAAGCTACTAATTAACAATGACATTTGAAGCACATGTGCCAAGTATGAGCCAAATAAGTCTTCAGTAGGCTCTACAGAGACAAATTAACTATTTTCAATTTATTCTATTTATCGCTATTTTCCAACCTAAATGGACAGAAGACAGGAACCTTTCACCCTATCAACACACAAATTTATACACATATATAGACTGATAATCTGATCTTGATTGCAAATTTTCAGCCAAATCGGACATGTTTTGCTTCTACAACGGCTGGAAAACTACAGCGATTTTGTAGGCCTCAAGCCTGTATTATCGCTTTTTTCAAACCTAAATGGACAGAAGTCAGGAACCTTTGACCCTATTGACACAGAAATTGACATACATATATAGACTGATATTGTGATCTTGATTGCAAATTTTGAGCCAAATCAGATAT
Source organism: Astyanax mexicanus (assembly GCF_023375975.1). NCBI lineage: Eukaryota > Metazoa > Chordata > Actinopteri > Characiformes > Acestrorhamphidae > Astyanax > Astyanax mexicanus. The sequence goes on along the minus strand of NC_064409.1, from coordinate 29,052,735 downwards.
TTTTTGCCTCTAATATGGCCAAAGAGCAACAGCCATTTTGTAGGCCATAAGCCTGTATTATCGCTTTTTTCAAGCCTAAATGGACAGAAGTCAGGAACCTTTGACCCTATCAACACACAAATTTACACACATATATATACAGACCACTTGATCATGAGAACCAATTTTGAGCCCAATCAGACTTTTCCTCTCTTTGTAATAAATAGAAACACACTGATAGGGAATGTTCTGTCTTACTTATAGAGTGATAGATTTCCAGCAGGTTATATGTGGTCTCTTGCTGCGCTCTGGTGGTCATTTGGTGAAACAGCTACAGGTGAATTATTCTAAATTAAAGCTCTGCTGAACTTATTTAATCTTGCTTGTCTTGCTTAATTGAACATATTTATCCTTCTTGGTCATGCTACTCAGCCACCTGGGTCATTCTTGTTTATGTTCCACCCACTTAATTTTTTTTTTATTTGCATAATATGCAAAACTTACTTTTGAGATCTTGTCCTTGGATCCTTGACCAATCATGACATGTTTGGTGTCAAACAGTTCAGCAGAGCTTACTCCTCAATAATTATTAAAAAAATCTTTACATTTTCAAACAATATGGCCGCCATATGCAAATGAGTTCTACCATGGTGCAGTAAAATGTCTTTAACACTTATAACTTTTGAATGCTTAACCTGACACTAATACCACTTCAGTCCTTTGATCATTACATGATTCTCAGATACCCTGTCAGTTTAAGTAGACATACACCCCTACGGGGCGGGGCCGATGCTCGATAGCTGTTTCTCTAGAACCATACAAGCTATCAAGGTCATCCTAGCCAATTATCATCTATGGCCCATGCACTAATGGTACACCAAATGAAAATTTGATATGGACACTTTTGTGGTCACTATTAGCCAATCACATTCCAGCAAGCTTTTAACAGGCGGAATGTTAATCAGGTCAAAACTTATATACTATATACGGGTTATTTATATGCCCTTTTTATGCCTTGTGTTTTTTCAATTTAAGAACTGAATTTGTTTCACCAAATGCGCACTAGAGTGCAGTAAGACACCACATAAAACCTGATGAACACTACAGCTCAATTTATCAATGCTTTTCAACTAGTTTACTCACACCACTCATCTAGCATTGCCATTATGGTCTTTATGGTCACGCTGGTCACCCAGCTTGGTTATGCTGGCCATCCAGCTTGGTCATGCTGGCCATTCACATTGGTCATTATGGTCCTGCTGGTCATTCAGCTTTGTCCTCATAGTAATGGTGGTCTTCCAGCTTGGTCATACTGGCCAACCACCTTTGCCATGCTGGTCATCAGTTTGGTCATTATGGTCTTCCAGCTTGGTCAATATGGTCAACAAGTTTGTCATCCAGATTAGTCATGCTGGTAATCTAGCTTGGTCTTCACGGTCATGCTGGTCATCCTCACCCAGTTTGGCGATGCCGGTCAACCGGCAACATGTTTTAAGCCTAACTGGCCTCCAGGGGTCTCTTTGCCTGTAACGCTCGAACCCTGTAAATCGCCGCTTGCGGCTATATTTATTCTTATTCTTTTTCTGCCATAGAAGTGATCGGGCAGAAGAAACCGTAAGGCCTACAGGGCTGAGACTTGGTCATATGGTAGTACTTCTCACCGCTACTCAGATTCAAAAGATGAGCCAAATCGGCCTCAAGGGGGCGCTATGGCGAAGGTCAACGCGTTAGGCCTCGTAACTGCCACGCCCTGATAGCTAGAGCAAAAATTCTTGCATTATATGATTCCTTGGTTAATGGCAAATCAAAAAGGTCAATAGAACCACTAAGCTCCGCCCACTTAGATTTTTTGCTATTTAGCATAATATGCAAAACCTACTTTTGAGAACTTGTCCTAGGGTCATTGAGCAATCCTGTCATATTTGGTGTCAAACAACTCAGCAGAGTCCCAACCTCAATAATTATCAAAAAAATTGTGAAATTTGTAAACAATATGGCCGCCATATGCAAATTAATCTTACCGTGGCACACCCAAATTTACTCTAACAGCTGTAACTTTCGAATGCTTAAACCTACACTAATGCCACTTTAGAGCTTTGATGCCTACATGATTCTGAGGTAGCCCTTCAATCTGTGTAGACATACGCCTCCAGGGGGCGGAGCCAAAGCTAAAAATCTGTTTCTCAGGAACCATACAAGCTATGAAGCTCTCCTTTGGCATGTATCATCTATGGCCTATGTCCTAATGTTTCACAGAAGGAAAATTTGATATGCAAATTTTTGCGATCGTTATTAGCCAATCAGATTCCAGCAAGCTTTTGACATGCTAAACAATGACCAATCAGGACGATACTTATACCCTACATGTATCTCAGGGCCTTCTATCATCCATTAAAATATGGCGTTGATTGGCCTCAAGGGGGCGCTATAGCAGGAAATCAGTTATATCTAAAGGTACAAGTGGCCTAGGCTTGTTATTCTTTTTTAGTTGTATACTTTGCTGTAGCCTTTACAACTTTGTAATTACATGTATTTACCAAAAATTTAAAGATTTTCATCAGTGGCCAAAAGAGTAAAAATTGCTCTTTTCGAACTTGTCTTTAAGTCCTTAATCAATCAAAACAAATTTGGTCTTGATGCAATCTTGAGACCCTGTAGGTAAATAATTATCAAAACAATCTTGACAATTTAACTAGTTGAGGCCCATAAACCTTGATCAAACATGTACGTGAAAGCCTTTTCAGAGTTATTTGGCCAAAACTCTGTCAAAGTTTAAAACATGCCAAAACTGTTGAAGCTACTAATTAACAATGACATTTGAAGTACATGTGCCAAGTATGAGCCAAATAAGTCTTCAGTAGGCTCTACAGTGAAAAAATAACTATTTTCAATTTATTCTATTTATCGCTATTTTCCAACCTAAATGGACAGAAGACAGGAACCTTTCACCCTATCAACACACAAATTTATACACATATATAGACTGATAATCTGATCTTGATTGCAAAGTTTCAGCCAAATCGGACATGTTTTGCCTCTACAACGGCTGGAAAACTACAGCGATTTTGTAGGCCTCAAGCCTGTATTATCGCTTTTTTCAAATCTAAATGGACAGAAGTCAGGAACCTTAGACCCTATTGACACAGAAATTTACATACATGTATAGACTGATATTGTGATCCTGATTGCAAATTTTGAGCCAAATCAGATATTTTTTGCCTCTAATGTGGCCAAAGAGCAACAGCCATTTTGTAGGCCATAAGCCTGTATCATCACTTTTTTCAAACCTAAATGGTCAGAAGTCAGGAACCTTTGACCCTATCAACACACAAATTTACATACATGTATATACAGACAACTTGATCATGAGTACCAATTTGGAGCCCAATCGGACTTTTCTTCTCTTTTTAATAAATAGAAACACACTGATAGGGAATGTTCTGTCTTTTTGATAGAGTGATAGATTTCCAGCAGGTTATATGTGGTCTCTTGCTGCGCTCTGGTGGTCATTTGGTGAAACAGCTACAGGTGAATTATTCTAAATTAAAGCTCTGCTGAACTTATTCAATCTTGCTTGTCTTGCTTAATTGAACATATTTATCCTTCTTGTTCATGCTGGTCAGCCGCCTGGGTCATTCTTGTTTATGCTCCACCCACTTAATTTTTTTTTAAATTTGCATAATATGCAAAACCTACTTTTGAGATCTTGTCCTTGGATCCTTGACCAATCATGACATGTTTGGTGTCAAACAGTTCAGCAGAGCTTACTCCTCAATAATTATAAAAAAAAATCTTTACATTTATAAACAATATGGCCGCCATATGCAAATGAGTTCTACCATGGTGCAGTAAAATGTCTTTAACACTTATAACTTTTGAATGCTTAACCTGACACTAATACCACTTCAGTCCTTTGATCATTACATGATTCTCAGATACCCTGTCAGTTCAAGTAGACATACACCCCCCCCCAGGGGGCGGGGCCAATGCTCGATAGCTGTTTCTCTAGAACCATACAAGCTATCAAGGTCATCCTAGCCAATTATCATCTATGGCCCATGCACTAATGGTACACCAAATGAAAATTTGATATGGACACTTTTGTGGTCACTATTAGCCAATCACATTCCAGCAAGCTTTTAACAGGTGGAATGTTAATCAGGTCAAAACTTATATACTATATACGGGTTATTTATATGCCCTTTTTATGCCTTGTGTTTTTTCAATTTAAGAACTGAATTTGTTTCACCAAATGCCCACTAGAGTGCAGTAAGACACCACATAAAACCTGATGAACACTACAGCTCAATTTATCAATGCTTTTCAACTAGTTTACTCACACCACTCATCTAGCATTGCCATTATGGTCTTTATGGTCACGCTGGTCACCCAGCTTGGTTATGCTGGCCATCCAGCTTGGTCATGCTGGCCATTCACATTGGTCATTATGGTCCTGCTGGTCATTCAGCTTTGTCCTCATAGTAATGGTGGTCTTCCAGCTTCGTCATACTGGCCAACCACCTTTGCTATGCTGGTCATCCAGTTTGGTCATTATGGTCTTCCAGCTTGGTCAATATGGTCAACAAGTTTGTCATCCAGATTAGTCATGCTGGTAATCTTCACGGTCATGCTGGTCATCCTCATCCAGTTTGGCGATACCGGTCAACCGGCAACATGTTTTAAGCCTAACTGGCCTCCAGGGGTCTCTTTGCCTGTAACGCTCGAACCCCGTAAATCGCCGCTTGCGGCTATATTTAGGGGTTCGAGCACGTAGTGCTAGAAACCCTATTGTAATTGTTCTGATTATTATTATTATTATTATAGTTCTTATTCTTTTTCTGCCATAGAAGTGATTGGGCAGAAGAAACCGTAAGGCCTACAGGGCTGAGACTTGGTCATATGGTAGTACTTCTCACCGCTACTCAGATTCAAAAGATGAGCCCGATCGGCCTCAAGGGGGCGCTATGGCGAAGGTCAACGCGTTTGGCCTCGTAACTCCTACGCCCTGATAGCTAGAGCAAAAATTCTTGCATTATATGATTCCTTGGTTAATGGCAAATCAAAAAGGTCAATAGAACCACTAAGCTCCGCCCACTTAGATTTTTTGCTATTTAGCATAATATGCAAAACCTACTTTTGAGAACTTGTCCTAGGGTCATTGACCAATCCTGTCATATATGGTGTCAAACAACTCAGCAGAGTCCCATCCTCAATAATTATCGAAAAAATTGAGAAATTTTTAAACAATATGGCCGCCATATGCAAATTAATCTTACCGTGGCACACCCAAATTTACTCTAACAGCTGTAACTTTTGAATGCTTAAACCTACACTAATGCCACTTTACATCTTTGATGCCAACATGATTCTGAGGTAGCCCGTCAATCTGTGTAGACATACGCCCCCAGGGGGCGGAGCCAAAGCTAAAAATCTGTTTCTCAGGAACCGTACAAGCTATGAAGCTCTCCTTTGGCATGTATCATCTATGGCCTATGTCCTAATGTTTTACAGAAGGAAAAGTTGATATGCAAATTTTTGCGATCGTTATTAGCCAATCAGATTCCAGCAAGCTTTTGACAGGCTAAACAATGACCAATCAGGACAATACATATACCCTACATGTATCTCAGGGCCTTCTATCATCCATTAAAATATGGCGTTGATTGGCCTCAAGGGGGCGCTAAAGCAGAAAATCAGTTATATCTAAAGGTACAAGTGGCCTAGGCTTGTTATTCTTTTTTAGTTGTATACGTTGCTGTAGCCTTTACAACTTTGTAATTACATATGTTTACCAAAAATGCAAAGATTTTCATCAGTGGCCAAAAGAGTAAAAATTCCTCTTTTCGAACTTGTCTTTAAGTCCTTAATCAATCAAAACAAATTTGGTCTTGGTGCAATCTTGAGACACTGTAGGTAAATAATTATCAAAAAAATCTTGACATTTTTACTATTCGAGGCCCATAAACCTTGATCAAACATGTACGTGAAAGCCTTTTCAGAGTTATTTGGCCAAAACTCTGTCAAAGTTTAAAACATGCCAAAACTGTTGAAGCTACTAATTAACCATGACATTTGAAGTACATGTGCCAAGTATGAGCCAAATAAGTCTTCAGTAGGCTCTACAGTGAAAAAATAACTATTTTCAATTTATTCTATTTATCGCTATTTTCCAACCTAAATGGACAGAAGACAGGAACCTTTCACCCTATCAACACACAAATTTATACACATATATAGACTGATAATCTGATCTTGATTGCAAATTTTCAGCCAAATCGGACATGTTTTGCCTCTACAACGGCTGGAAAACTACAGCGATTTTGTAGGCCTCAAGCCTGTATTATCGCTTTTTTCAAATCTAACTGGACAGAAGTCAGGAACCTTTGACCCTATTGACACAGAAATTGACATACATATATAGACTGATATTGTGATCTTGATTGCAAATTTTGAGCCAAATCAGATATTTTTTGCCTCTAATATGGCCAAAGAGCAACAGCCATTTTGTAGGCCATAAGCCTCTATTATCGCTTTTTTCAAGCCTGAATGGACAGAAGTCAGGAACCTTTGACCCTATCAACACACAAATTTACACACATAAATATACAGACCACTTGATCATGAGTACCAATTTGGAGCCCAATCGGACTTTTCTTCTCTTTTTAATAAATAGAAACACACTGATAGGGAATGTTCTGTCTTTCTGATAGAATGATAGATTTCCAGCAGGTTATATGTGGTCTCTTGCTGCGCTCTGGTGGTCATTTGGTGAAACAGCTACAGGTGAATTATTCTAAATTAAAGCTCTGCTGAACTTATTTAATCTTGCTTGTCTGGCTTAATTGAACATCTTTATCCTTCTTGGTCATGCTGCTCAGCCACCTGGGTCATTCTTGTTTATGCTCCACCCAATAATTTTTTTTTTAATTTGCATAATATGCAAAACCTACTTTTGAGATCTTGTCTTTGCCTCCTTGACCAATCATGACATGTTTGGTGTCAAACAGTTCAGCAGAGCTTACTCCTCAACAATTATAAAAAAAATCTTTACATTTATAAACAATATGGCCACCATATGCAAATTAGTTTTACCATGGTGCAGTAAAATGTCTTTAACACTTAGAACTTTTGAATGCTTAACCTGACACTAATACCACTTCAGTCCTTTGATCATTACATGATTCTCAGATACCCTGTCAGTTTAAGTAGACATACACCCCCAGGGGGCGGAGCCAATGCTCGATAGCTGTTTCTCTAGAACCATACAAGCTATCAAGGTCATCCTAGCCAATTATCATCTATGGCCCATGCACTAATGGTACACCAAATGAAAATTTGATATGGACACTTTTGTGGTCACTATTAGCCAATCACATTCCAGCAAGCTTTTAACAGGCGGAATGTTAATCAGGTCAAAACTTATATACTATATACGGGTTATTTATATGCCCTTTTTATGCCTTGTGTTTTTTCAATTTAAGAACTGAATTTGTTTCACCAAATGCGCACTAGAGTGCAGTAAGACACCACATAAAACCTGATGAACACTACAGCTCAATTTATCAATGCTTTTCAACTAGTTTACTCACACCACTCATCTAGCATTGCCATTATGGTCTTTATGGTCACGCTGGTCACCCAGCTTGGTTATGCTGGCCATGCAGCTTGGTCATGCTGGCCATTCACATTGGTCATTATGGTCCTGCTGGTCATTCAGCTTTGTCCTCATAGTAATGGTGGTCTTCCAGCTTGGTCAATATGGTCAACAAGTTTGTCAACCAGATTAGTCATGCTGGTAATCTAGCTTGGTCTTCACGGTCATGCTGGTCATCCTCATCCAGTTTGGCGATGCCAGTCAACCGGCAACATGTTTTAAGCCTAACTGGCCTCCAGGGGTCTCTTTGCCTGTAACGCTCGAACCCCGTAAATCGCCGCTTGCGGCTATATTTATTATTATTATTATAGTTCTTATTCTTTTTCTGCCATAGAAGTGATTGGGCAGAAGAAACCGTAAGGCCTACAGGGCTGAGATTTGGTCATATGGTAGTACTTCTCACCGCTACTCAGATTCAAAAGATGAGCCCGATCGGCCTCAAGGGGGCGCTATGGCGAAGGTCAACACGTTTGGCCTCGTAACTCCTACGCCCTGATAGCTAGAGCAAAAATTCTTGCATTATATGATTCCTTGGTTAATGGCAAATCAAAAAGGTCAATAGAACCACTAAGCTCCGCCCACTTAGATTTTTTGCTATTTAGCATAATATGCAAAACCTACTTTTGAGAACTTGTCCTAGGGTCATTGACCAATCCTGTCATATTTGGTGTCAAACAACTCAGCAGAGTCCCAAGCTCAATAATTATCGAAAAAATTGAGAATTTTTTAAACAATATGGCCGCCATATGCAAATTAATCTTACCGTGGCACACCCAAATTTACTCTAACAGCTGTAACTTTTGAATGCTTAAACCTACACTAATGCCACTTTACAACTTTGATGTCAATATGATTCTGAGGTAGCCCGTCAATCTGTGTAGACATACGCTCCCAGGGGGCGGAGCCAAAGCTAAAAATCTGTTTCTCAGGAACCGTACAAGCTATGAAGCTCTCCTTTGGCATGTATCATCTATGGCCTATGTCCTAATGTTTTACAGAAGGAAAATTTGATATGCAAATTTTTGCGATCGTTATTAGCCAATCAGTTTCCAGCAAGCTTTTGACATGCTAAACAATGACCAATCAGGACGATACTTATACCCTACATGTATCTCAGGGCCTTCTATCATCCATTAAAATATGGCGTTGATTGGCCTCAAGGGGGCGCTATAGCAGAAAATCAGTTATATCTAAAGGTACAAGTGGCCTAGGCTTGTTATTCTCTTTTAGTTGTATACTTTGCTGTAGCCTTTACAACTTTGTAATTACATGTATTTACCAAAAATGCAAAGATTTTCATCAGTGGCCAAAAGAGTAAAAATTGCTCTTTTCGAACTTGTCTTTAAGTCCTTAATCAATCAAAATAACTTTGGTCTTGATGCAATCTTGAGACCCTGTAGGTAAATAATTATCAAAAAAATCTTGACATTTTAACTATTTGAGGCCCATAAACCTTGATCAAACATGTACGTGAAAGCCTTTTCAGAGTTATTTGGCCAAAACTCTGTCAAAGTTTAAAACATGCCAAAACTGTTGAAGCTACTAATTAACAATGACATTTGAAGCACATTTGCCAAGTATGAGCCAAATAAGTCTTCAGTAGGCTCTACAGTGAAAAAATAACTATTTTCAATTTATTCTATTTATCGCTATTTTCCAACCTAAATGGACAGAAGACAGGAAACTTTCACCCTATCAACACACACATTTATACACATATATAGACTGATAATCTGATCTTGATTGCAAATTTTCAGCCAAATCGGACATGTTTTCCCTCTACAACGGCTGGAAAACTACAGCGATTTTGTAGGCCTCAAGCCTGTATTATCGCTTTTTTCAAACCTAAATGGACATAAGTCAGGAACCTTTGACCCTATCGACACAGAAATTGACATACATATATAGACTGATATTGTGATCTTGATTGCAAATTTTGAGCCAAATCAGATATTTTTTGCCTCTAATATGGCCAAAGAGCAACAGCCATTTTGTAGGCCATAAGCCTGTATTATCGCTTTTTTCAAACCTAAATGGACAGAAGTCAGGAACCTTTGACCCTATCAACACACAAATTTACACACATATATATGCAGACCACTTGATCATGAGTACCAATTTGGAGCCCAATCGGACTTTTCTTCTCTTTTTAATAAATAGAAACACACTGATAGGGAATGTTCTGTCTTACTTATAGAGTGATAGATTTCCAGCAGGTTATATGTGGTCTCTTGCTGCGCTCTGGTGGTCATTTGGTGAAACAGCTACATTTGAATTATTCTAAATTAAAGCTCTGCTGAACTTATTTAATCGTTTTTGTCTTACTTAATTGAACATATTTATCCTTCTTGGTCATGCTAGTCGCCACCTGAGTCATTCTTATTTATGCTCCACCCACTTAATTTTTTTTTAATTTGCATAATATGCAAAACCTACTTTTGAGATCTTGTCTTTGCCTCCTTGACCAATCATGACATGTTTGGTGTCAAACAGTTCAGCAGAGCTTACTCCTCAATAATTATTAAAAAAAAATCTTTACATTTATAAACAATATGGCCGCCATATGCAAATTAGTTTTACCATGGTGCAGTAAAATGTCTTCTAACACTTATAACTTTTGAATGCTTAACCTGACATTAATACCACTTCAGTCCTTTGGTCATTACATGATTCTCAGATACCCTGTGAGTTTAAGTAGACATACACCCCCCCAGGGGGCGGGGCCAATGCTCGATAGCTGTTTCTCTAGAACCATACAAGCTATCAAGGTCGTCCTTGCCAATTATCATCTATGGCCCATGCACTAATGGTGCACCAAATGAAAATTTGATATGGACACTTTTGTGGTCACTATTAGCCAATCGCATTCCACCAAGCTTTTAACAGGCAGAATGTTAATCAGGTCAAAACTTATATACTATATACGGGTTATTTATATGCCCTTTTTATGCCTTGTGTTTTTTCAATTTAAGAACTGAATTTGTTTCACCAAATGCCCACTAGAGTGCAGTAAGAGACCACATAAAACCTGATGAACACTACAGCTCAATTTATCAATGCTTTTCAACTAGTTTACTCACACCACTCATCTAGCATTGCCATTATGGTCTTTATGGTCACGCTGGTCACCCAGCTTGGTTATGCTGGCCATCCAGCTTGGTCATGCTGGCCATTCACATTGGTCATTATGGTCCTGCTGGTCATTCAGCTTTGTCCTCATAGTAATGGTGGTCTTCCAGCTTGGTCATACTGGCCAACCACCTTTGCCATGCTGATCATCCAGTTTGGTCATTATGGTCTTCCAGCTTGGTCAATATGGTCAACAAGTTTGTCATCCAGATTAGCCATGCTGGTAATCTATCTTGGTCTTCACGGTCATGCTGGTCATCCTCATCCAGTTTGGCGATGCCGGTCAAGCGGCAACATGTTTTAAGCCTAACTGGCCTCCAGGGGTCTCTTTGCCTGTAACGCTCGAACCCCGTAAATCGCCGCTTGCGGCTATATTTATTATTAGGGGTTCGAGCACGTAGTGCTAGAAACCCTATTGTAATTGTTCTGATTATTATTATTATTATTATTATTAGGGGTTCGAGCACGTAGTGCTAGAAACCCTATTGTAATTGTTCTGATTATTATTATTATTATTATTATTATTATTATTATTATTATTATTATTATTCTTATTCTTTTTCTGCCATAGAAGTGATCGGGCAGAAGAAACCGTAAGGCCTACAGGGCTGAGACTTGGTCATATGGTAGTACTTCTCACCGCTACTCAGATTCAAAAGATGAGCCCGATCGGCCTCAAGGGGGCGCTATGGCGAAGGTCAACGCGTTAGGCCTCGTAACTGCCACGCCCTGATAGCTAGAGCAAAAATTCTTGCATTATATGATTCCTTGGTTAATGGCAAATCAAAAAGGTCAATAGAACCACTAAGCTCCGCCCACTTAGATTTTTTGCTATTTAGCATAATATGCAAAACCTACTTTTGAGAACTTGTCCTAGGGTCATTGACCAATCCTGTCATATTTGGTGTCAAACAACTCAGCAGAGTCCCAACCTCAATAATTATCAAAAAAATTGTGAAATTTGTAAACAATATGGCCGCCATATGCAAATTAATCTTACCGTGGCACACCCAAATTTACTCTAACAGCTGTAACTTTTGAATGCTTCAACCTACACTAATGCCACTTTAGACCGTTGATGACAACATGATTCTGAGGTAGCCCGTCAATCTGTGTAGACATACGCCCCCAGGGGGCGGAGCCAAAGCTAAAAATCTGTTTCTCAGGAACCGTACAAGCTATGAAGCTCTCCTTTGGCATGTATCATCTATGGCCTATGTCCTAATGTTTTACAGAAGGAAAATTTGATATGCAAATTTTTGCGATCGTTATTAGCCAATCAGATTCCAGCAAGCTTTTGACATGCTAAACAATGACCAATCAGGACGATACTTATACTCTACATGTATCTCAGGGCCTTCTATCATCCATTAAAATATGGCGTTGATTGGCCTCAAGGGGGCGCTATAGCAGAAAATCAGTTATATCTAAAGGTACAAGTGGCCTAGGCTTGTTATTCTTTTTTAGTTGTATACTTTGCTGTAGCCTTTACAACTTTGTAATTACATGTATTTACCAAAAATGGAAAGATTTTCATCAGTGGCCAAAAGAGTAAAAATTGCTCTTTTCGAACTTGTCTTTAAGTCCTTAATCAATCAAAATAACTTTGGTCTTGATGCAATCTTGAGACCCTGTAGGTAAATAATTATCAAAAAAATCTTGACATTTTAACTATTTGAGGCCCATAAACCTTGATCAAACATGTACGTGAAAGCCTTTTCAGAGTTATTTGGCCAAAACTCTGTCAAAGTTTAAAACATGCCAAAACTGTTGAAGCTACTAATTAACAATGACATTTGAAGCACATTTGCCAAGTATCAGCCAAATAAGTCTTCAGTAGGCTCTACAGTGAAAAAATAACTATTTTCAATTTATTCTATTTATCGCTATTTTCCAACCTAAATGGACAGAAGACAGGAACCTTTCACCCTATCATCACACAAATTTATACACATATATAGACTGATAATCTGATCTTGATTGCAAATTTTCAGCCAAATCGGACATGTTTTGCCTCTACAACGGCTGGAAAACTACAGCGATTTTGTAGGCCTCAAGCCTGTATTATCGCTTTTTTCAAACCTAAATGGACATAAGTCAGGAACCTTTGACCCTATCGACACAGAAATTGACATACATATATAGACTGATATTGTGATCTTGATTGCAAATTTTGAGCCAAAACAGATATTTTTTGCCTCTAATATGGCCAAAGAGCAACAACCATTTTGTAGGCCATAAGCCTGTATTATCGCTTTTTTCAAACCTAAATGGACAGAAGTCAGGAACCTTTGACCCTATCAACACACAAATTTACACACATATATATGCAGACCACTTAATCATGAGTACCAATTTGGAGCCCAATCGGACTTTTCTTCTCTTTTTAATAAATAGAAACACACTGATAGGGAATGTTCTGTCTTACTTATAGAGTGATAGATTTCCAGCAGGTTATATGTGGTCTCTTGCTGTGCTCTGGTGGTCATTTGGTGAAACAGCTACATTTGAATTATTCTAAATTAAAGCTCTGCTGAACTTATTTAATCATTTTTGTCTTGCTTAATTGAACATATTTATCCTTCTTGGTCATGCTAGTCAGCCACCTGGGTCATTCTTATTTATGCTCCACCCACTTAATTTTTTTTTAATTTGCATAATATGCAAAACCTACTTTTGAGATCTTGTCTTTGCCTCCTTGACCAATCATGACATGTTTGGTGTCAAACAGTTCAGCAGAGCTTACTCCTCAATAATTATAAAAAAAAATCTTTACATTTATAAACAATATGGCCGCCATATGCAAATTAGTTTTACCATGGTGCAGTAAAATGTCTTTAACACTTATAACTTTTGAATGCTTAACCTGACACTAATACCACTTCAGTCCTTTGATCATTACATGATTCTCAGATACCCTGTGAGTTTAAGTAGACATACACCCCCCCAGGGGGCGGGGCCAATGCTCGATAGCTGTTTCTCTACAACCATACAAGCTATCAAGGTCATCCTTGCCAATTATCATCTATGGCCCATGCACTAATGGTACACCAAATGAAAATTTGATATGGACACTTTTGTGGTCACTATTAGCCAATCACATTCCAGCAAGCTTTTGACAGGCAGAATGTTTATCAGGTCAAAACTTATACACTATATATGGGTTATTTATATGCCCTTTTTATGCCTTGTGTTTTTTGAATTTAAGAACTGAAGTTGTTTCACCAAATGCCCACTAGAGTGCAGCAAGACACCACATAAAACCTGATGAACACTACAGCTCAATTTATCAATGCTTTTCAACTAGTTTACTCACACCACTCATCTAGCATTGTCATTTTGGTCTTCATGGTCACGCTGGTTACCCAGCTTGGTTATCCAGTTTGGTGATGACGGTCAACCAGCAACATGTTTTAAGCCTAACTGGCCTCCAGGGGCCTCTTTGTCTGTAACGCTCGAACCCCGTAAATCGCCGCTTGTTGTTCTGATTATTATTAGGGGTTCGAGCACGTAGTGCTAGAAACCCTATTGTAATTGTTCTGATTATTATTATTATTATTATTATTATTATTATTATTATTATTATTCTTATTCTTTTTCTGCCATAGAAGTGATCGGGCAGAAGAAACCGTAAGGCCTACAGGGCTGAGACTTGGTCATATGGTAGTACTTCTCACCGCTACTCAGATTCAAAAGATGAGCCCGATCGGCCTCAAGGGGGCGCTATGGCGAAGGTCAACGCGTTAGGCCTCGTAACTGCCACGCCCTGATAGCTAGAGCAAAAATTCTTGCATTATATGATTCCTTCATTAATGGCAAATCAAAAAGGTCAATAGAACCACTAAGCTCCGCCCACTTAGATTTTTTGCTATTTAGCATAATATGCAAAACCTACTTTTGAGAACTTGTCCTAGGGTCATTGACCAATCCTGTCATATTTGGTGTCAAACAACTCAGCAGAGTCCCAACCTCAATAATTATCAAAAAAAATTGTGAAATTTGTAAACAATATGGCCGCCATATGCAAATTAATCTTACCGTGGCACACCCAAATTTACTCTAACAGCTGTAACTTTTGAATGCTTAAACCGACACTAATGCCACTTTACAACTTTGATGCCAACATGATTCTGAGGTAGCCCGTCAATCTGTGTAGACATACGCCCCCAGGGGGCGGAGCCAAAGCTAAAAATCTGTTTCTCAGGAACCGTACAAGCTATGAAGCTCTCCTTTGGCAAGTATCATCTATGGCCTATGTCCTAATGTTTTACAGAAGGAAAATTTGATATGCAAATTTTTGCGATCGTTATTAGCCAATCAGATTCCAGCAAGCTTTTGACAGGCTAAACAATGACCAATCAGGACGATACTTATACCCTACATGTATCTCAGGGCCTTCTATCATCCATTAAAATATGGCGTTGATTGGCCTCAAGGGGGCGCTATAGCAGAAAATCAGTTATATCTAAAGGTACAAGTGGCCTAGGCTTGTTATTCTTTTTTATTTGTATACTTTGCTGTAGCCTTTACAACTTTGTAATTACATGTGTTTACCAAAAATGCAAAGATTTTCATCAGTTGGCAAAAGAGTAAAAATTGCTCTTTTCGAACTTGTCTTTAAGGCCCTAATCAATCAAAACAAATTTGATCTTGATGCAATCTTGAGACCCTGTAGGTAAATAATTATCAAAAAAATCTTGACATTTTAACTATTTGAGGCCCATAAACCTTGATCAAACATGTACGTGAAAGCCTTTTCAGAGTTATTTGGCCAAAACTCTGTCAAAGTTTAAAACATGCCAAAACTGTTGAAGCTACTAATTAACAATGACATTTGAAGTACATGTGCCAAGTATGAGCCAAATAAGTCTTCAGTAGGCTCTACAGTGAAAAAATAAATATTTTCAATTTATTCTATTTATCGCTATTTTCCAACCTAAATGGACAGAAGACAGGAACCTTTCACCGTATCAACACACAAATTTATACACATATATAGACTGATAATCTGATCTTGATGGCAAATTTTCAGCCAAATCGGACATGTTTTGCCTCTACAACGGCTGGAAAACTACGGCGATTTTGTAGGCCTCAAGCCTGTATTATCGCTTTTTTCAAATCTAAATGGACAGAAGTCAGGAACCTTTGATCCTATCGACACAGAAATTGACATACATATATAGACTGATATTGTGATCTTGATTGCAAATTTTGAGCCAAATCAGATATTTTTTGCCTCTAATATGGCCAAAGAGCAACAGCCATTTTGTAGGCCATAAGCCTGTATTATCGCTTTTTTCAAACCTAAATGGTCAGAAGTCAGGAACCTTTGACCCTATCAACACACAAATTTACATACATGTATATACAGACCACTTGATCATGATTGCAAATTTTGAGTCAAATCAGATATTTTCTGCCTCTAATATGGCCAAAGAGCAACAGCCATTTTGTAGGCCATAAGCCTGTATTATCACTTTTTTCAAGCCTAAATGGTCAGAAGTCAGGAACCTTTGACCCTATCAACACACAAATTTACATACATGTATATACAGACCACTTGATCATGAGTACCAATTTGGAGCCCAATCGGACTTTTCTTCTCTTTTTAATAAATAGAAACACACTGATAGGGAATGTTCTGTCTTACTTATAGAGTGATAGATTTCCAGCAGGTTATATGTGGTCTCTTGCTGCGCTCTGGTGGTCATTTGGTGAAACAGCTACAGGTGAATTATTCTAAATTAAAGCTCTGCTGAACTTATTCAATCTTGCTTGTCTTGCTTAATTGAACATATTTATCCTTCTTGTTCATGATGGTCAGCCACCTGGGTCATTCTTGTTTATGCTCCACCCACTTAATTTTTTTTTAAATTTGCATAATATGCAAAACCTACTTTTGAGATCTTGTCCTTGGATCCTTGACCAATCATGACATGTTTGGCGTCAAACAGTTCAGCAGAGCTTACTCCTCAATAATTATTTAAAAAATCTTTACATTTATAAACAATATGGCCGCCATATGCAAATGAGTTCTACCATGGTGCAGTAAAATGTCTTTAACACTTATAACTTTGGAATGCTTAACCTGACACTAATACCACTTCAGTCCTTTGATCATTACATGATTCTCAGATACCCTGTCAGTTTAAGTAGACATACACCCCCCCAGGGGGCGGGGCCAATGCTCGATAGCTGTTTCTCTAGAACCATACAAGCTATCAAGGTCATCCTAGCCAATTATCATCTATGGCCCATGCACTAATGGTACACCAAATGAAAATTTGATATGGACACTTTTGTGGTCACTATTAGCCAATCACATTCCAGCAAGCTTTTAACAGGCGGAATGTTAATCAGGTCAAAACTTATATACTATATACGGGTTATTTATTTGCCCTTTTTATGCCTTGTGTTTTTTCAATTTAAGAACTGAATTTGTTTCACCAAATGCGCACTAGAGTGCAGTAAGACACCACATAAAACCTGATGAACACTACAGCTCAATTTATCAATGCTTTTCAACTAGTTTACTCACACCACTCATCTAGCATTGCCATTATGGTCTTTATGGTCACGCTGGTCACCCAGCTTGGTTATGCTGGCCATCCAGCTTGGTCATGCTGGCCATTCACATTGGTCATTATGGTCCTGCTGGTCATTCAGCTTTGTCCTCATAGTAATGGTGGTCTTCCAGCTTGGTCATACTGGCCAACCACCTTTGCCATGCTGGTCATCCAGTTTGGTCATTATGGTCTTCCAGCTTGGTCAATATGGTCAACAAGTTTGTCATCCAGATTAGTCATGCTGGTAATCTACCTTGGTCTTCACGGTCATGCTGGTCATCCTCATCCAGTTTGGCGATGCCGGTCAACCGGCAACATGTTTTAAGCCTAACTGGCCTCCAGGGGTCTCTTTGCCTGTAACGCTCGAACCCCGTAAATCGCCGCTTGCGGCTATATTTATTATTATTATTCTTATTCTTTTTCTGCCATAGAAGTGATCGGGCAGAAGAAACCGTAAGGCCTACAGGGCTGAGACTTGGTCATATGGTAGTACTTCTCACCGCTACTCAGATTCAAAAGATGAGCCCGATCGGCCTCAAGGGGGCGCTATGGCGAAGGTCAACGCGTTAGGCCTCGTAACTGCCACGCCCTGATAGCTAGAGCAAAATTTCTTGCATTATATGATTCCTTGGTTAATGGCAAATCAAAAAGGTCAATAGAACCACTAAGCTCCGCCCACTTAGATTTTTTGCTATTTAGCATAATATGCAAAACCTACTTTTGAGAACTTGTCCTAGGGTCATTGACCAATCCTGTCATATTTGGTGTCAAACAACTCAGCAGAGTCCCAACCTCAATAATTATCAAAAAAATTGAGAATTTTTTAAACAATATGGCCGCCATATGCAAATTAATCTTACCGTGGCACACCCAAATTTACTCTAACAGCTGTAACTTTTGAATGCTTAAACCTACACTAATGCCACTTTACAACTTTGATGCCAACATGATTCTGAGGTAGCCCGTCAATCTGTGTAGACATACGCCCCCAGGGGGCGGAGCCAAAGCTAAAAATCTGTTTCTCAGGAACCGTACAAGCTATGAAGCTCTCCTTTGGCATGTATCATCTATGGCCTATGTCCTAATGTTTTACAGAAGGAAAATTTGATATGCAAATTTTTGCGATCGTTATTAGCCAATCAGTTTCCAGCAAGCTTTTGACATGCTAAACAATGACCAATCAGGACGATACTTATACCCTACATGTATCTCAGGGCCTTCTATCATCCATTAAAATATGGCTTTGATTGGCCTCAAGGGGGCGCTATAGCAGAAAATCAGTTATATCTAAAGGTACAAGTGCCTAGGCTTGTTAATCTTTTTTAGTTGTATACTTTGCTGTAGCCTTTACAACTTTGTAATTACATGTATTTACCAAAAATGGAAAGATTTTCATCAGTGGCCAAAAGAGTAAAAATTGCTCTTTTCGAACTTGTCTTTAAGTCCTTAATCAATCAAAATAACTTTGGTCTTGATGCAATCTTGAGACCCTGTAGGTAAATAATTATCAAAAAAATCTTGACATTTTAACTATTTGAGGCCCATAAACCTTGATCAAACATGTTCGTGAAAGCCTTTTCAGAGTTATTTGGCCAAAACTCTGTCAAAGTTTAAAACATGCTAAAACTGTTGAAGCTACTAATTAACAATGACATTTGAAGCACATTTGCCAAGTATGAGCCAAATAAGTCTTCAGTAGGCTCTACAGTGAAAAAATAACTATTTTCAATTTATTCTATTTATCGCTATTTTCCAACCTAAATGGACAGAAGACAGGAACCTTTCACCCTATCAACACACAAATTTATACACATATATAGACTGATAATCTGATCTTGATTGCAAATTTTCAGCCAAATCGGACATGTTTTCCCTCTACAACGGCTGGAAAACTACAGCGATTTTGTAGGCCTCAAGCCTGTATTATCGCTTTTTTCAAATCTAAATGGACAGAAGTCAGGAACCTTTGACCCTATCGACACAGAAATTGACATACATATATAGACTGATATTGTGATCTTGATTGCAAATTTTGAGCCAAATCAGATATTTTTTGCCTCTAATATGGCCAAAGAGCAACAGCCGTTTTGTAGGCCAAAAGCCTGTATTATCGCTTTTTTCAAGCCTAAATGGACAGAAGTCAGGAACCTTTGACCCTATCAACACACAAATTTACACACATATATATACAGACCACTTGATCATGAGTACTAATTTGGAGCCCAATCGGACTTTTCTTCTCTTTTTAATAAATAGAAACACACTGATAGGGAATGTTCTGTCTTACTTATAGAGTGATAGATTTCCAGCAGGTTATATGTGGTCTCTTGCTGCGCTCTGGTGGTCATTTGGTGAAACAGCTACATTTGAATTATTCTAAATTAAAGCTCTGCTGAACTTATTTAATCATTTTTGTCTTGCTTAATTGAACATATTTATCCTTCTTGGTCATGCTAGTCAGCCACCTGGGTCATTCTTATTTATGCTCCACCCACTTAATTTTTTTTTAATTTGCATAATATGCAAAACCTACTTTTGAGATCTTGTCTTTGCCTCCTTGACCAATCATGACATGTTTGGTGTCAAACAGTTCAGCAGAGCTTACTCCTCAATAATTATAAAAAAAAAATCTTTACATTTATAAACAATATGGCCGCCATATGCAAATTAGTTTTACCATGGTGCAGTAAAATGTCTTTAACACTTATAACTTTTGAATGCTTAACCTGACACTAATACCACTTCAGTCCTTTGATCATTACATGATTCTCAGATACCCTGTGAGTTTAAGTAGACATACACCCCCCCAGGGGGTGGGGCCAATGCTCGATAGCTGTTTCTCTACAACCATACAAGCTATCAAGGTCATCCTTGCCAATTATCATCTATGGCCCATGCACTAATGGTACACCAAATGAAAATTTGATATGGACACTTTTGTGGTCACCATTAGCCAATCACATTCCAGCAAGATTTTGACAGGCTGAATGTCAATCAGGTCAAAACTTATGTACTATTATTGATATTATTGGTTATTAATATGTGCCCTTGTCATGCCTCACTGCTAGGCTCTCCGAATGCCCACTAGAGTGCAGCAAGAGACCACATAAAACCTGCTGAACACTACGGCTCAATTTGTCAATGCATTTCAACTAGTTTACTCACACCACTCATCTAGCATTGTCATTATGGTCTTTATGGTCACGCTGGTCACCTAGCTTGGTTATGCTGCCCATCCAGCTAGGTCATTCTGGTCATTCACATTGGTCATTATGGTCCTGCTGGTCATTCAGCTTTGTCATCATAGCAATGCTGGTCATCCAGCTTGGTCATACTGGCCAAACACCTTTGCCATGCTGGTCATCCAGTTTGGTGATGCCAGTCAACCAGCAACATGTTTTAAGCCTAACTGGCCTCCAGGGGCCTCTTTGTCTGTAACGCTCGAACCCCGTAAATCGCCGCTTGCGGCTATATTGGTATTTATAATCGCTTCCCCTGCTTTTTCTGATGTAGAAGTGATTGCACAGAACAAACCGTAAGGCCTAGAGAGCTGAGACTTGGTCATATGGTAGAACTTTAGACCCCTACTCAGCAGAATGACATGAGTCCCGATCGGCCTCAAGGGGGCGCTATGGCGAAGGTCAACGCGTTAGGCATTGTAACTCCCACGCCCTGATAGCTAGAGCAAAAATTCTTGGATTATATGATTCCTTGGTTAATGGCAAATCAAAAAGGTCAATAGAACCACTAAGCTCCGCCCACTTAGATTTTTTGCTATTTAGCATAATATGCAAAACCTACTTTTGAGAACTTGTCCTAGGGTCATTGACCAATCCTGTCATATTTGGTGTCAAACAACTCAGCAGAGTCCCAAGCTCAATAATTATCGAAAAAATTGAGAAATTTTTAAACAATATGGCCGCCATATGCAAATTAATCTTACCGTGGCACACCCAAATTTACTCTAACAGCTGTAACTTTTGAATGCTTAAACCTACACTAATGCCACTTTACAAATTTGATGCCAACATGATTCTGAGGTAGCCCGTCAATCTGTGTAGACATACGCTCCCAGGGGGCGGAGCCAAAGCTAAAAATCTGTTTCTCAGAAACCGTACAAGCTATGAAGCTCTCCTTTGGCAGGTATCATCTATGGCCTTTGTCCTAATGTTTTACAGAAGGAAAATTTGATATGCAAATTTTTGCAATCGTTATTAGCCAATCAGATTCCAGCAAGCTTTTGCCAGGCTAAACAATGACCAATCAGGACGATACTTATACCCTACATGTATCTCAGGGCCTTCTATCATACATTAAAATATGGCGTTGATTGGCCTCAAGGGGGCGCTATAGCAGAAAATCAGTTATATCTAAAGGTACAAGTGGCCTAGGCTTGTTATTCTTTTTTAGTTGTATACTTTGCTGTAGCCTTTACAACTTTGTAATTACATATGTTTACCAAAAATGCAAAAATTTTCATCAGTGGCCAAAAGAGTAAACATTGCTCTTTTCGAACTTGTCTTTAAGTCGTTAATCAATCAAAACAAATTTAGTCTTGATGCAATCTTGAGACCCTGTAGGTAAATAATTATCAAAAAAATCTTGACATTTTAACTATTTGAGGCCCATAAACCTTGATCAAACATGTACGTGAAAGCCTTTTCAGAGTTATTTGGCCAAAACTCTGTCAAAGTTTAAAACATGCCAAAACTGTTGAAGCTACTAATTAACAATGACATTTGAAGTACATGTGCCAAGTATGAGCCAAATAAGTCTTCAGTAGGCTCTACAGTGAAAAAATAACTATTTTCAATTTATTCTATTTATCGCTATTTTCCAACCTAAATGGACAGAAGACAGGAACCTTTCACCCTATCAACACACAAATTTATACACATATATAGACTGATAATCTGATCTTGATTGCAAATTTTCAGCCAAATCGGACATGTTGTGCCTCTACAACGGCTGGAAAACTACCGCGATTTTGTAGGCCTCAAGCCTGTATTATCGCTTTTTTCAAACCTAAATGGACAGAAGTCAGGAACCTTTGACCCTATTGACACAGAAATTGACATACATATATAGACTGATATTGTGATCCTGATTGCAAATTTTGAGCCAAATCAGATATTTTTTGCCTCTAATATGGCCAAAGAGCAACAGCCATTTTGTAGGCCATAAGCCTGTTTTATCGCTTTTTTCAAGCCTAAATGGACAGAAGTCAGGAAACTTTGACCCTATCAACACACAAATTTACAAACATGTATATACAGACCACTTGATCATGAGTACCAATTTGGAGCCCAATCGGACTTTTCTTCTCTTTATAATAAATAGAAACACACTGATAGGGAATGTTCTGTCTTTCTGATAGAGTGATAGATTTCCAGCAGGTTATATGTGGTCTCTTGCTGCGTTCTGGTGGTCATTTGGTGAAACAGCTACAGGTGAATTATTCTAAATTAAAGCTCTGCTGAACTTATTCAATCTTGCTTGTCTTGCTTAATTGAACATATTTATCCTTCTTGTTCATGCTGGTCAGCCGCCTGGGTCATTCTTGTTTATGCTCCACCCACTTAATTTTTTTTTAAATTTGCAAAGTATGCAAAACCTGCTTTTGAGATCTTGTCCTTGGATCCTTGACCAATCATGACATGTTTGGTGTCAAACAGTTTAGCAGAGCTTACTCCTCAATAATTATTAAAAAAATCTTTACATTTATAAACAATATGGCCGCCATATGCAAATGAGTTCTACCATGGTGCAGTAAAATGTCTTTAACACTTATAACTTTTGAATGCTTAACCTGACACTAATACCACTTCAGTCCTTTGATCATTACATGATTCTCAGATACCCTGTCAGTTTAAGTAGACATACACCCCCCCAGGGGGCGGGGCCAATGCTCGATAGCTGTTTCTCTAGAACCATACAAGCTATCAAGGTCATCCTAGCCAATTATCATCTATGGCCCATGCATTAATGGTACACCAAATGAAAATTTGATATGGACACTTTTGTGGTCACTATTAGCCAATCACATTCCAGCAAGCTTTTAACAGGCGGAATGTTAATCAGGTCAAAACTTATATACTATATACGGGTTATTTATATGCCCTTTTTATGCCTTGTGTTTTTTCAATTTAAGAACTGAATTTGTTTCACCAAATGCGCACTAGAGTGCAGTAAGACACCACATAAAACCTGATGAACACTACAGCTCAATTTATCAATGCTTTTCAACTAGTTTACTCACACCACTCATCTAGCATTGCCATTATGGTCTTTATGGTCACGCTGGTCACCCAGCTTGGTTATGCTGGCCATCCAGCTTGGTCATGCTGGCCATTCACATTGGTCATTATGGTCCTGCTGGTCATTCAGCTTTGTCCTCATAGTAATGATGGTCTTCCAGCTTGGTCATACTGGCCAACCACCTTTGCCATGCTGGTCATCCAGTTTGGTCATTATGGTCTTCCAGCTTGGTCAATATGGTCAACAAGTTTGTCATCCAGATTAGTCATGCTGGTAATCTAGCTTGGTCTTCACGGTCATGCTGGTCATCCTCATCCAGTTTGGCGATGCCGGTCAACCGGCAACATGTTTTAAGCCTAACTGGCCTCCAGGGGTCTCTTTGCCTGTAACGCTCGAACCCCGTAAATCGCCGCTTGCGGCTATATTTATTATTATAGTTCTTATTCTTTTTCTGCCATAGAAGTGATTGGGCAGAAGAAACCGTAAGGCCTACAGGGCTGAGAGTTGGTCATATGGTAGTACTTCTCACCGCTACTCAGATTCAAAAGATGAGCCCGATCGGCCTCAAGGGGGCGCTATGGCGAAGGTCAACGCGTTTGGCCTCGTTACTCCTACGCGCTGATAGCTAGAGCAAAAATTCTTGCATTATATGATTCCTTGGTTAATGGCAAATCAAAAAGGTCAATAGAACCACTAAGCTCCGCCCACTTAGATTTTTTGCTATTTAGCATAATATGCAAAACCTACTTTTGAGAACTTGTCCTAGGGTCATTGACCAATCCTGTCATATTTGGTGTCAAACAACTCAGCAGAGTCCCATCCTCAATAATTATCGAAAAAATTGAGAAATTTTTAAACAATATGGCTGCCATATGCAAATTAATCTTACCGTGGCACACCCAAATTTACTCTAACAGCTGTAACTTTTGAATGCTTAAACCTACACTAATGCCACTTTACAACTTTGATGCCAACATGATTCTGAGGTAGCCCGTCAATCTGTGTAGACATACGCCCCCAGGGGGCGGAGCCAAAGCTAAAAATCTGTTTCTCAGGAACCGTACAAGCTATGAAGCTCTCCTTTGGCATGTATCATCTATGGCCTATGTCCTAATGTTTTACAGAAGGAAAATTTGATATGCAAATTTTTGCGATGGTTATTAGCCAATCAGATTCCAGCAAGCTTTTGACAGGCTAAACAATGACCAATCAGGACGATACTTATACCCTACATGTATCTCAGGGCCTTCTATCATCCATTAAAATATGGCGTTGATTGGCCTCAAGGGGGCGCTATAGCAGAAAATCAGTTATATCTAAAGGTACAAGTGGCCTAGGCTTGTTATTCTTTTTTAGTTGTATACTTTGC
Organism: Astyanax mexicanus; assembly: GCF_023375975.1. Lineage (NCBI taxonomy): Eukaryota > Metazoa > Chordata > Actinopteri > Characiformes > Acestrorhamphidae > Astyanax > Astyanax mexicanus. The sequence continues at coordinate 29,027,780 of NC_064409.1, read as the reverse complement.
TGTAGCCTTTACAACTTTGTAATTACATATTTTTACCAAAAATGCAAAGATTTTCATCAGTGGCCAAAAGAGTAAAAATTGCTCTTTTCGAACTTGTCTTTAAGTCTTTAATCAATCAAAACAAATTTGGTCTTGATGCAATCTTGAGACCCTGTAGGTAAATAATTATCAAAAAAATCTTGACATTTTAACTATTTGAGGCCCATAAACCTTGATCAAACATGTACGTGAAAGCCTTTTCAGAGTTATTTGGCCAAAACTCTGTCAAAGTTTAAAACATGCCAAAACTGTTGAAGGTACTAATTAACAATGACATTTGAAGTACATGTGCCAAGTATGAGCCAAATAAGTCTTCAGTAGGCTCTACAGTGCAAAAATAACTATTTTCAATATATTCTATTTATCGCTATTTTCCAACCTAAATGGACAGAAGACAGGAACCTTTCACCCTATCAACACAAAAATTTATAGACATATATAGACTGATAATCTGATCTTGATTGCAAATTTTCAGCCAAATCGGACTTGTTTTGCCTCTACAACGGCTGGAAAACTACAGCGATTTTGTAGGCCTCAAGCCTGTATTATCGCTTTTTTCAAATCTAAATGGACAGAAGTCAGGAACCTTTGACCCTATTGACACAGAAATGGACATACATATATAGACTGATATTGTGATCCTGATTGCAAATTTTGAGCCAAATCAGATATTTTTTGCCTCTAATATGGCCAAAGAGCAACAGCCATTTTGTAGGCCATAAGCCTGTATTATCACTTTTTTCAAACCTAAATGGTCAGAAGTCAGGAACCTTTGACCCTATCAACACACAAATTTACATACATGTATATACAGACCACTTGATCATGAGTACCAATTTGGAGCCCAATCGGACTTTTCGTCTCTTTTTAATAAATAGAAACACACTGATAGGGAATGTTCTGTCTTTCTGATAGAGTGATAGATTTCCAGCAGGTTATATGTGGTCTCTTGCTGCGCTCTGGTGGTCATTTGGTGAAACAGCTACAGGTGAATTATTCTAAATTAAAGCTCTGCTGAACTTATTCAATCTTGCTTGTCTTGCTTAATTGAACATATTTATCCTTCTTGTTCATGCTGGTCAGCCGCCTGGGTCATTCTTGTTTATGCTCCACCCACTTATTTTTTTTTAAATTTGCATAATATGCAAAACCTACTTTTGAGATCTTGTCCTTGGATCCTTGACCAATCATGACATGTTTGGTGTCAAACAGTTCAGCAGAGCTTACTCCTCAATAATTATTTAAAAAATCTTTACATTTATAAACAATATGGCCGCCATATGCAAATGAGTTCTACCATGGTGCAGTAAAATGTCTTTAACACTTATAACTTTTGAATGCTTAACCTGACACTAATACCACTTCAGTCCTTTGATCATTACATGATTCTCAGATACCCTGTCAGTTTAAGTAGACATACACCCCCCCAGGGGGCGGGGCCAATGCTCGATAGCTGTTTCTCTAGAACCATACAAGCTATCAAGGTCATCCTAGCCAATTATCATCTATGGCCCATGCACTAATGGTACACCAAATGAAAATTTGATATGGACACTTTTGTGGTCACTATTAGCCAATCACATTCCAGCAAGCTTTTAACAGGCGGAATGTTAATCAGGTCAAAACTTATTTACTATATACGGGTTATTTATATGCCCTTTTTATGCCTTGTGTTTTTTCAATTTAAGAACTGAATTTGTTTCACCAAATGCCCACTAGAGTGCAGTAAGACACCACATAAAACCTGATGAACACTACAGCTCGATTTATCAATGCTTTTCAACTAGTTTACTCACACCACTCATCTAGCATTGCCATTATGGTCTTTATGGTCACGCTGGTCACCCAGCTTGGTTATGCTGGCCATCCAGCTTGGTCATGCTGGCCATTCACATTGGTCATTATGGTCCTGCTGGTCATTCAGCTTTGTCCTCATAGTAATGGTGGTCTTCCAGCTTGGTCATACTGGCCAACCACCTTTGCCATGCTGGTCATCCAGTTTGGTCATTATGGTCTTCCAGCTTGGTCAATATGGTCAACAAGTTTGTCATCCAGATTAGTCATGCTGGTAATCTAGCTTGGTCTTCAGGGTCATGCTGGTCATCCTCATCCAGTTTGGCGATGCCGGTCAACCGGCAACATGTTTTAAGCCTAACTGGCCTCCAGGGGTCTCTTTGCCTGTAACGCTCGAACCCCGTAAATCGCCGCTTGCGGCTATATTTATTAGGGGTTCGAGCACGTAGTGCTAGAAACCCTATTGTAATTGTTCTGATTATTAGGGGTTCGAGCACGTAGTGCTAGAAACCCTATTGTAATTGTTCTGATTATTAATAGGGGTTCGAGCACGTAGTGCTAGAAACCCTATTGTAATTGTTCTGATTATTATTAGGGGTTCGAGCACGTAGTGCTAGAAACCCTATTGTAATTGTTCTGATTATTATTAGGGGTTCGAGCACGTAGTGCTAGAAACCCTATTGTAATTGTTCTGATTATTATTATTATTATTATTAGGGGTTCGAGCACGTAGTGCTAGAAACCCTATTGTAATTGTTCTGATTATTATTATTATTATTATTATTATTATTATTATTCTTATTCTTTTTCTGCCATAGAAGTGATCGGGCAGAAGAAACCGTAAGGCCTACAGGGCTGAGACTTGGTCATATGGTAGTACTTCTCACCGCTACTCAGATTCAAAAGATGAGCCCGATCGGCCTCAAGGGGGCGCTATGGCGAAGGTCAACGCGTTAGGCCTCGTAACTGCCACGCCCTGATAGCTAGAGCAAAAATTCTTGCATTATATGATTCCTTGGTTAATGGCAAATCAAAAAGGTCAATAGAACCACTAAGCTCCGCCCACTTAGATTTTTTGCTATTTAGCATAATATGCAAAACCTACTTTTGAGAACTTGTCCTAGGGTCATTGACCAATCCTGTCATATTTGGTGTCAAACAACTCAGCAGAGTCCCAACCTCAATAATTATCAAAAAAATTGTGAAATTTGTAAACAATATGGCCGCCATATGCAAATTAATCTTACCGTGGCACACCCAAATTTACTCTAACAGCTGTAACTTTTGAATGCTTAAACCTACACTAATGCCACTTTAGACCGTTGATGCCAACATGATTCTGAGGTAGCCCGTCAATCTGTGTAGACATACGCCCCCAGGGGGCGGAGCCAAAGCTAAAAATCTGTTTCTCAGGAACCGTACAAGCTATGAAGCTCTCCTTTGGCATGTATCATCTATGGCCTATGTCCTAATGTTTTACAGAAGGAAAATTTGATATGCAAATTTTTGCGATCGTTATTAGCCAATAAGTTTCCAGCAAGCTTTTGACATGCTAACCAATGACCAATCAGGACGATACTTATACCCTACATGTATCTCAGGGCCTTCTATCATCCATTAAAATATGGCGTTGATTGGCCTCAAGGGGGCTCTATAGCAGAAAATCAGTTATATCTAAAGGTACAAGTGGCCTAGGCTTGTTATTCTTTTTTAGTTGTATACTTTGCTGTAGCCTTTACAACTTTGTAATTACATATGTTTACCAAAAATGCAAAGATTTTCATCAGTGGCCAAAAGAGTAAAAATTGCTCTTTTCGAACTTGTCTTTAAGTCCTTAATCAATCAAAACAAATTTGGTCTTGATGCAATCTTGAGACCCTGTAGGTAAATAATTATCAAAAAAATCTTGACATTTTAACTATTTGAGGCCCATAAACCTTGATCAAACATGTACGTGAAAGCCTTTTCAGAGTTATTTGGCCAAAACTCTGTCAAAGTTTAAAACATGCCAAAACTGTTGAAGCTACTAATTAACAATGACATTTGAAGCACATGTGCCAAGTATGAGCCAAATAAGTCTTCAGTAGGCTCTACAGAGACAAATTAACTATTTTCAATTTATTCTATTTATCGCTATTTTCCAACCTAAATGGACAGAAGACAGGAACCTTTCACCCTATCAACACACAAATTTATACACATATATAGACTGATAATCTGATCTTGATTGCAAATTTTCAGCCAAATCGGACATGTTTTGCTTCTACAACGGCTGGAAAACTACAGCGATTTTGTAGGCCTCAAGCCTGTATTATCGCTTTTTTCAAACCTAAATGGACAGAAGTCAGGAACCTTTGACCCTATTGACACAGAAATTGACATACATATATAGACTGATATTGTGATCTTGATTGCAAATTTTGAGCCAAATCAGATATTTTTTGCCTCTAATATGGCCAAAGAGCAACAGCCATTTTGTAGGCCATAAGCCTGTATTATCGCTTTTTTCAAGCCTAAATGGACAGAAGTCAGGAACCTTTGACCCTATCAACACACAAATTTACACACATATATATACAGACCACTTGATCATGAGAACCAATTTTGAGCCCAATCAGACTTTTCCTCTCTTTGTAATAAATAGAAACACACTGATAGGGAATGTTCTGTCTTACTTATAGAGTGATAGATTTCCAGCAGGTTATATGTGGTCTCTTGCTGCGCTCTGGTGGTCATTTGGTGAAACAGCTACAGGTGAATTATTCTAAATTAAAGCTCTGCTGAACTTATTTAATCTTGCTTGTCTTGCTTAATTGAACATATTTATCCTTCTTGGTCATGCTACTCAGCCACCTGGGTCATTCTTGTTTATGTTCCACCCACTTAATTTTTTTTTTATTTGCATAATATGCAAAACTTACTTTTGAGATCTTGTCCTTGGATCCTTGACCAATCATGACATGTTTGGTGTCAAACAGTTCAGCAGAGCTTACTCCTCAATAATTATTAAAAAAATCTTTACATTTTCAAACAATATGGCCGCCATATGCAAATGAGTTCTACCATGGTGCAGTAAAATGTCTTTAACACTTATAACTTTTGAATGCTTAACCTGACACTAATACCACTTCAGTCCTTTGATCATTACATGATTCTCAGATACCCTGTCAGTTTAAGTAGACATACACCCCTACGGGGCGGGGCCGATGCTCGATAGCTGTTTCTCTAGAACCATACAAGCTATCAAGGTCATCCTAGCCAATTATCATCTATGGCCCATGCACTAATGGTACACCAAATGAAAATTTGATATGGACACTTTTGTGGTCACTATTAGCCAATCACATTCCAGCAAGCTTTTAACAGGCGGAATGTTAATCAGGTCAAAACTTATATACTATATACGGGTTATTTATATGCCCTTTTTATGCCTTGTGTTTTTTCAATTTAAGAACTGAATTTGTTTCACCAAATGCGCACTAGAGTGCAGTAAGACACCACATAAAACCTGATGAACACTACAGCTCAATTTATCAATGCTTTTCAACTAGTTTACTCACACCACTCATCTAGCATTGCCACTATGGTCTTTATGGTCACGCTGGTCACCCAGCTTGGTTATGCTGGCCATCCAGCTTGGTCATGCTGGCCATTCACATTGGTCATTATGGTCCTGCTGGTCATTCAGCTTTGTCCTCATAGTAATGGTGGTCTTCCAGCTTGGTCATACTGGCCAACCACCTTTGCCATGCTGGTCATCAGTTTGGTCATTATGGTCTTCCAGCTTGGTCAATATGGTCAACAAGTTTGTCATCCAGATTAGTCATGCTGGTAATCTAGCTTGGTCTTCACGGTCATGCTGGTCATCCTCACCCAGTTTGGCGATGCCGGTCAACCGGCAACATGTTTTAAGCCTAACTGGCCTCCAGGGGTCTCTTTGCCTGTAACGCTCGAACCCTGTAAATCGCCGCTTGCGGCTATATTTATTATTATTATAGTTCTTATTCTTTTTCTGCCATAGAAGTGATTGGGCAGAAGAAACCGTAAGGCCTACAGGGCTGAGACTTGGTCATATGGTAGTACTTCTCACCGCTACTCAGATTCAAAAGATGAGCCCGATCGGCCTCAAGGGGGCGCTATGGCGAAGGTCAACGCGTTTGGCCTCGTAACTCCTACGCCCTGATAGCTAGAGCAAAAATTCTTGCATTATGTGATTCCTTGGTTAATGGCAAATCAAAAAGGTCAATAGAACCACTAAGCTCCGCCCACTTAGATTTTTTGCTATTTAGCATAATATGCAAAACCTACTTTTGAGAACTTGTCCTAGGGTCATTGACCAATCCTGTCATATTTGGTGTCAAACAACTCAGCAGAGTCCCAAACTCAATAATTATCGAAAAAATTGTGAAATTTGTAAACAATATGGCCGCCATATGCAAATTAATCTTACCGTGGCACACCCAAATTTAATCTAACAGCTGTAACTTTTGAATGCTTAAACCTACACTAATGCCACTTTACAAGTTTGATGCCAACATGATTCTGAGGTAGCCCGTCAATCTGTGTAGACATACGCCCCCAGGGGGCGGAGCCAAAGCTAAAAATCTGTTTCTCAGGAACCCTACAAGCTATGAAGCTCTCCTTTGGCATGTATCATCTATGGCCTATGTCCTAATGTTTTACAGAAGGAAAATTTGATATGCAAATTTTTGCGATCGTTATTAGCCAATCAGTTTCCAGCAAGCTTTTGACAGGCTAAACAATGACCAATCAGGACGATACTTATACCCTACATGTATCTCAGGGCCTTCTATCATCCATTAAAATATGGCGTTGATTGGCCTCAAGGGGGCGCTATAGCAGAAAATCAGTTATATCTAAAGGTACAATTGGCCTAGGCTTGTTATTCTTCTTTAGTTGTATACTTTGCTGTAGCCTTTACAACTTTGTAATTACATGTGTTTACCAAAAATGCAAAGATTTTCATCAGTGGCCAAAAGAGTAAAAATTGCTCTTTTCGAACTTGTCTTTAAGTCCTTAATCAATCAAAACAAATTTGGTCTTGATGCAATCTTGAGACCCTGTAGGTAAATAATTATCAAAAAAATCTTGACATTTTAACTATTTGAGGCCCATAAACCTTGATCAAACATGTACGTGAAAGCCTTTTCAGAGTTATTTGGCCAAAACTCTGTCAAAGTTTAAAACATGCCAAAACTGTTGAAGCTACTAATTAACAATGACATTTGAAGCACATGTGCCAAGTATGAGCCAAATAAGTCTTCAGTAGGCTCTACAGTGAAAAAATAACTATTTTCAATTTATTCTATTTATCGCTATTTTCCAACCTAAATGGACAGAAGACAGGAACCTTTCACCCTATCAACACACAAATTTATACACGTATATAGACTGATAATCTGATCTTGATTGCAAATTTTCAGCCAAATCGGACATGTTTTGCCTCTACAACGGCTGGAAAACTACAGCGATTTTGTAGGCCTCAAGCCTGTATTATCGCTTTTTTCAAATCTAAATGGACAGAAGTCAGGAACCTTTGACCCTATCGACACAGAAATTTACATACATATATAGACTGATATTGTGATCTTGATTGCAAATTTTGAGCCAAATCAGATATTTTTTGCCTCTAATATGGCCAAAGAGCAACAGCCATTTTGTAGGCCATAAGCCTGTATTATCACTTTTTTCAAACCTAAATGGTCAGAAGTCAGGAACCTTTGAGCCTATCAACACACAAATTTACATACATGTATATACAGACCACTTGATCATGAATACCAATTTGGAGCCCAATCGGACTTTTCTTCTCTTTTTAATAAATAGAAACACACTGATAGGGAATGTTCTGTCTTTCTGATAGAGTGATAGATTTCCAGCAGGTTATATGTGGTCTCTTGCTGCGCTCTGGTGGTCATTTGGTGAAACAGCTACAGGTGAATTATTCTAAATTAAAGCTCTGCTGAACTTATTCAATCTTGCTTGTCTTGCTTAATTGAACATATTTATCCTTCTTGTTCATGCTGGTCAGCCGCCTGGGTCATTCTTGTTTATGCTCCACCCACTTAATTTTTTTTTTTATTTGCATAATATGCAAAACCTACTTTTGAGATCTTGTCCTTGGAGCCTTGACCAATCATGACATGTTTGGTGTCAAACAGTTCAGCAGAGCTTACTCCTCAATAATTATAAAAAAAAATCTTTACATTTATAAACAATATGGCCGCCATATGCAAATGAGTTCTACCATGGTGCAGTAAAATGTCTTTAACACTTATAACTTTTGAATGCTTAACCTGACACTAATACCACTTCAGTCCTTTGATCATTACATGATTCTCAGATACCCTGTCACATTAAGTAGACATACAACCCCCCAAGGGGCGGAGCCAATGCTCGATAGCTGTTTCTCTAGAACCATACAAGCTATCAAGGTCGTCCTTGCCAATTATCATCTATGGCCCATGCACTAATGGTACACCAAATGAAAATTTGATATGGACACTTTTGTGGTCACTATTAGCCAATCACATTCCAGCAAGCTTTTGACAGGCTGAATGTTAATCAGGTCAAAACTTATGTACTATTATTGATATTATTGGTTATTAATATGTGCCCTTGTCATGCCTCACTGCTAGGCTCTCCGAATGCCCACTAGAGTGCAGCAAGAGACCACATAAAACCTGCTGAACACTACAGCTCAATTTATCAATGCATTTCAACTAGTTTACTCACACCACTCATCTAGCATTGTCATTATGGTCTTTATGGTCACGCTGGTCACCTAGCTTGGTTATGCTGCCCATCCAGCTAGGTCATTGTGGTCATTCACATTGGTCATTATGGTCCTGCTGGTCATTCAGCTTTGTCATCATAGCAATGCTGGTCATCCAGCTTGGTCATACTGGCCAAACACCTTTGCCACGCTGGTCATCCAGTTTGGTGATGCCGGTCAACAGGCAACATGTTTTAAGCCTAACTGGCCTCCAGGGGCCTCTTTGTCTGTAACGCTCGAACCCCGTAAATCGCCGCTTGCGGCTATATTTATTATTATTAGGGGTTCGAGCACGTAGTGCTAGAAACCCTATTGTAATTGTTCTGATTATTATTATTATTATTATTATTATTATTATTATTCTTATTCTTTTTCTGCCATAGAAGTGATCGGGCAGAAGAAACCGTAAGGCCTACAGGGCTGAGACTTGGTCATATGGTAGTACTTCTCACCGCTACTCAGATTCAAAAGATGAGCCCGATCGGCCTCAAGGGGGCGCTATGGCGAAGGTCAACGCGTTAGGCCTCGTAACTGCCACGCCCTGATAGCTAGAGCAAAAATTCTTGCATTATATGATTCCTTGGTTAATGGCAAATCAAAAAGGTCAATAGAACCACTAAGCTCCGCCCACTTAGATTTTTTGCTATTTAGCATAATATGCAAAACCTACTTTTGAGAACTTGTCCTAGGGTCATTGACCAATCCTGTCATATTTGGTGTCAAACAACTCAGCAGAGTCCCAACCTCAATAATTATCAAAAAAATTGTGAAATTTGTAAACAATATGGCCGCCATATGCAAATTAATCTTACCATGGCACACCCAAATTTACTCTAACAGCTGTAACTTTTGAATGCTTAAACTTACACTAATGCCACTTTACAACTTTGATGCCAACATGATTCTGAGGTAGCCCGTCAATCTGTGTAGACATACGCCCCCAGGGGGCGGAGCCAAAGCTAAAAATCTGTTTCTCAGGAACCGTACAAGCTATGAAGCTCTCCTTTGGCATTTATCATCTATGGCCTATGTCCTAATGTTTTACAGAAGGAAAATTTGATATGCAAATTTTTGCGATCGTTATTAGCCAATCAGATTCCAGCAAGCTTTTGACAGGCTAAACAATGACCAATCAGGACGATACTTATACCCTACATGTATCTCAGGGCCTTCTATCATCCATTAAAATATGGCGTTGATTGGCCTCAAGGGGGCGCTATAGCAGAAAATCAGTTATATCTAAAGGTACAAGTGGCCTAGGCTTGTTATTCTTTTTTAATTGTATACTTTGCTGTAGCCTTTACAACTTTGTAATTACATGTATTTACCAAAAATGCAAAGATTTTCATCAGTGGCCAAAAGAGTAAAAATTGCTCTTTTCGAACTTGTCTTTAAGTCCTTAATCAATCAAAATAACTTTGGTCTTGATGCAATCTTGAGACCATGTAGGTAAATAATTATCAAAAAAATCTTGACAATTTAACTATTTGAGGCCCATAAACCTTGATCAAACATGTACGTGAAAGCCTTTTCAGAGTTATTTGGCCAAAACTCTGTCAAAGTTTTAAACATGCCAAAACTGTTGAAGCTACTAATTAACAATGACATTTGAAGCACATTTGCCAAGTATGAGCCAAATAAGTCTTCAGTAGGCTCTACAGTGAAAAAATAACTATTTTCAATTTATTCTATTTATCGCTATTTTCCAACCTAAATGGACAGAAGACAGGAACCTTTCACCCTATCAACACACAAATTTATACACATATATAGACTGATAATCTGATCTTGATTGCAAATTTTCAGCCAAATCGGACATGTTTTGCCTCTACAACGGCTGGAAAACTACAGCGATTTTGTAGGCCTCAAGCCTGTATTATCGCTTTTTTCAAACCTAAATGGACAGAAGTCAGGAACCTTTGACCCTATCGACACAGAAATTGACATACATATATAGACTGATATTGTGATCCTGATTGCAAATTTTGAGCCAAATCAGATATTTTTTGCCTCTAATATGGCCAAAGAGCAACAGCCATTTTGTAGGCCATAAGCCTGTATTATCGCTTTTTTCAAACCTAAATGGTCAGAAGTCAGGAACCTTTGACCCTATCAACACACAAATTTACATACATGTATATACAGACCACTTGATCATGAATACCAATTTGGAGCCCAATCGGACTTTTCTTCTCTTTTTAATAAATAGAAACACACTGATAGGGAATGTTCTGTCTTACTTATAGAGTGATAGATTTCCAGCAGGTTATATGTGGTCTCTTGCTGCGCTCTGGTGGTCATTTGGTGAAACAGCTACATTTGAATTATTCTAAATTAAAGCTCTGCTGAACTTATTTAATCTTTTTTGTCTTGCTTAATTGAACATATTTATCCTTCTTGGTCATGCTAGTCAGCCACCTGGGTCATTCTTATTTATGCTCCACCCACTTAATTTTTTTTTAATTTGCATAATATGCAAAACCTACTTTTGAGATCTTGTCTTTGCCTCCTTGACCAATCATGACATGTTTGGTGTCAAACAGTTCAGCAGAGCTTACTCCTCAATAATTATTAAAAAAATCTTTACATTTATAAACAATATGGCCGCCATATGCAAATGAGTTCTACCATGGTGCAGTAAAATGTCTTTAACACTTATAACTTTTGAATGCTTAACCTGACACTAAAACCACTTCAGTCCTTTGATCATTACATGATTCTCAGATACCCTGTCAGTATAAGTAGAGATACACCCAACCAGGGGGCGGGGCCAATGCTCGATAGCTGTTTCTCTAGAACCATACAAGCTATCAAGGTCATCCTAGCCAATTATCATCTATGGCCCATGCACTAATGGTACACCAAATGAAAATTTGATATGGACACTTTTGTGGTCACTATTAGCCAATCACATTCCAGCAAGCTTTTAACAGGCGGAATGTTAATCAGGTCAAAACTTATATACTATATACGGGTTATTTATATGCCCTTTTTATGCCTTGTGTTTTTTCAATTTAAGAACTGAATTTGTTTCACCAAATGCGCACTAGAGTGCAGTAAGACACCACATAAAACCTGATGAACACTACAGCTCAATTTATCAATGCTTTTCAACTAGTTTACTCACACCACTCATCTAGCATTGCCATTATGGTCTTTATGGTCACGCTGGTCACCCAGCTTGGTTATGCTGGCCATCCAGCTTGGTCATGCTGGCCATTCACATTGGTCATTATGGTCCTGCTGGTCATTCAGCTTTGTCCTCATAGTAATGGTGGTCTTCCAGCTTGGTCATACTGGCCAACCAACCTTTGCCATGCTGGTCATCCAGTTTGGTCATTATGGTCTTCCAGCTTGGTCAATATGGTCAACAAGTTTGTCATCCAGATTAGTCATGCTGGTAATCTAGCTTGGTCTTCACGGTCATGCTGGTCATCCTCATCCAGTTTGGCGATGCCGGTCAACCGGCAACATGTTTTAAGCCTAACTGGCCTCCAGGGGTCTCTTTGCCTGTAACGCTCGAACCCCGTAAATCGCCGCTTGCGGCTATATTTATTATAGTTCTTATTCTTTTTCTGCCATAGAAGTGATTGGGCAGAAGAAACCGTAAGGCCTACAGGGCTGAGACTTGGTCATATGGTAGTACTTCTCACCGCTACTCAGATTCAAAAGATGAGCCCGATCGGCCTCAAGGGGGCGCTATGGGGAAGGTCAACGTGTTTGGCCTCGTAACTCCTACGCCCTGATAGCTAGAGCAAAAATTCTTGCATTATATGATTCCTTGGTTAATGGCAAATCAAAAAGGTCAATAGAACCACTAAGCTCCGCCCACTTAGATTTTTTGCTATTTAGCAGAATATGCAAAACCTACTTTTGAGAACTTGTCCTAGGGTCATTGACCAATCCTGTCATATTTGGTGTCAAACAACTCAGCAGAGTCCCAAACTCAATAATTATCGAAAAAATTGTGAAATTTGTAAACAATATGGCCGCCATATGCAAATTAATCTTACCGTGGCACACCCAAATTTACTCTAACAGCTGTAACTTTTGAATGCTTAAACCTACACTAATGCCACTTTACAACTTTGATGCCAACATGATTCTGAGGTAGCCCGTCAATCTGTGTAGACATACGCCCCCAGGGGGCGGAGCCAAAGCTAAAAATCTGTTTCTCAGGAACCGTACAAGCTATCAAGCTCTCGTTTGGCATGTATCCTCTGTGGCCTATGTCCTAATGGACTACTGAAGGATATTTTGATGTGTGAATTTTTGTGGTCGCTATTAGCCAATCAGATTACAGCAAGCTTTTGACAGGCTAAACAATCACCAATCAGGACGATACTTATATTGTACATGTATATGAGGGCCTTCTATCATCCATTAAAATATGGCGTTGATTGGCCTCTAGGGGGCGCTATAGCAGAAAATCAGTTATATCTAAAGGTACAAGTGGCCTAGGCTTGTTATTCTTTTTGAGTTTTATGCTTTGCTGTAACCTTTACAACTTTGTAATTACATGTCTTTACCAAAAATGTATTGTTTTGCATCAGTGGCCAGTAGAGTAAAAATTGCACTTTTTGAACTAGTCCCTGGATATTCAACCAATTAAATCAACTTTGGTCTTTTCACAATCTTGAGACCATGTAGGTAAATAATTATCAAAAAAATGTTAGAATTTTAACTTTTTATGGCCCCAACACCTTGATCAAACATGTACGTGAAAGCCTTTTCAGAGTTATTTGGCCAAAACTCTGTCAAAGTTTAAAACATGCCAAAACTGTTGAAGCTACTAATTAACAATGACATTTGAAGCACATGTGCCATGTATGAGCCAAATAAGTCTTCAGTAGGCTCTACAGTGAAAAAATAACTATTTTCAATTTATTCCATTTATCGCTATTTTCCAACCTAAATGGACAGAAGACATGAACCTTTCACCCTATCAACACACAAATTTATACACATATATAGACTGATAATCTGATCTTGATTGCAAATTTTCAGCCAAATCGGACATGTTTTGCCTCTACAACGGCTGGAAAACTACAGCGATTTTGTAGGCCTCAAGCCTGTATTATCGCTTTTTTCAAATCTAAATTGACAGAAGTCAGGAACCTTTGACCCTATTGACACAGAAATTGACATACATATATAGACTGATATTGTGATCATGATTGCAAATTTTGAGCCAAATCAGATATTTTTTGCCTCTAATATGGCCAAAGAGCAACAGCCATTTTGTAGGCCATAAGCCTGTATTATCACTTTTTTCAAACCTAAATGGTCAGAAGTAAGGAACATTTGACCCTATCAACACACAAATTTACATACATGTATATACAGACCAGTTGATCATGAGTACCAATTTGGAGCCCAATCGGACTTTTCTTCTCTTTTTAATAAATAGAAACACACTGATAGGGAATGTTCTGTCTTACTTATAGAGTGATAGATTTCCAGCAGGTTATATGTGGTCTCTTGCTGCGCTCTGGTGGTCATTTGGTGAAACAGTTACATTTGAATTATTCTAAATTAAAGCTCTGCTGAACTTATTCAATCTTGCTTGTCTTGCTTAATTGAACATATTTATCCTTCTTGTTCATGATGGTCAGCCACCTGGGTCATTCTTGTTTATGCTCCACACACTTAATTTTTTTTTTAATTTGCATAATATGCAAAACCTACTTTTGAGATCTTGTCCTTGGATCCTTGACCAATCATGACATGTTTGGTGTCAAACAGTTCAGCAGAGCTTACTCCTCAATAATTATTAAAAAAACCTTTACATTTATAAACAATATGGCCGCCATATGCAAATGAGTTCTACCATGGTGCAGTAAAATGTCTTTAACACTTATAACTTTTGAATGCTTAACCTGACACTAATACCACTTCAGTCCTTTGATCATTACATGATTCTCAGATACCCTGTCAGTTTAAGTAGACATACACTCCCAGGGGGTGGGGCCAATGCTCGATAGCTGTTTCTCTAGAACCATACAAGCTATCAAGGTCATCCTAGCCAATTATCATCTATGGCCCATGCACTAATGGTACACCAAATGAAAATTTGATATGGACACTTTTGTGGTCACTATTAGCCAATCACATTCCAGCAAGCTTTTAACAGGCGGAATGTTAATCAGGTCAAAACTTATATACTATATACGGGTTATTTATATGCCCTTTTTATGCCTTGTGTTTTTTCAATTTAAGAACTGAATTTGTTTCACCAAATGCGCACTAGAGTGCAGTAAGACACCACATAAAACCTGATGAACACTACAGCTCAATTTATCAAAGCTTTTCAACTAGTTTACTCACACCACTCATCTAGCATTGCCATTATGGTCTTTATGGTCACGCTGGTCACCCAGCTTGGTTATGCTGGCCATCCAGCTTGGTCATGCTGGCCATTCACATTGGTCATTATGGTCCTGCTGGTCATTCAGCTTTGTCCTCATAGTAATGGTGGTCTTCCAGCTTGGTCATACTGGCCAACCACCTTTGCCATGCTGGTCATCCAGTTTGGTCATTATGGTCTTCCAGCTTGGTCAATATGGTCAACAAGTTTGTCATCCAGATTAGTCATGCTGGTAATCTAGCTTGGTCTTCACGGTCATGCTGGTCATCCTCATCCAGTTTGGCGATGCCGGTCAACCGGCAACATGTTTTAAGCCTAACTGGCCTCCAGGGGTCTCCTTGCCTGTAACGCTCGAACCCCGTAAATCGCCGCTTGCGGCTATATTTATTATTAGGGGTTCGAGCACGTAGTGCTAGAAACCCTATTGTAATTGTTCTGATTATTATTATTATTATTATTAGGGGTTCGAGCACGTAGTGCTAGAAACCCTATTGTAATTGTTCTGATTATTATTATTATTATTATTATTATTATTATTATTCTTATTCTTTTTCTGCCATAGAAGTGATCGGGCAGAAGAAACCGTAAGGCCTACAGGGCTGAGACTTGGTCATATGGTAGTACTTCTCACCGCTACTCAGATTCAAAAGATGAGCCCGATCGGCCTCAAGGGGGCGCTATGGCGAAGGTCAACGCGTTAGGCCTCGTAACTGCCACGCCCTGATAGCTAGAGCAAAATTTCTTGCATTATATGATTCCTTGGTTAATGGCAAATCAAAAAGGTCAATAGAACCACTAAGCTCCGCCCACTTAGATTTTTTGCTATTTAGCATAATATGCAAAACCTACTTTTGAGAACTTGTCCTAGGGTCATTGACCAATCCTGTCATATTTGGTGTCAAACAACTCAGCAGAGTCCCAACCTCAATAATTATCAAAAAAATTGAGAATTTTTTAAACAATATGGCCGCCATATGCAAATTAATCTTACCGTGGCACACCCAAATTTACTCTAACAGCTGTAACTTTTGAATGCTTAAACCTACACTAATGCCACTTTACAACTTTGATGCCAACATGATTCTGAGGTAGCCCGTCAATCTGTGTAGACATACGCCCCCAGGGGGCGGAGCCAAAGCTAAAAATCTGTTTCTCAGGAACCGTACAAGCTATGAAGCTCTCCTTTGGCATGTATCATCTATGGCCTATGTCCTAATGTTTTACAGAAGGAAAATTTGATATGCAAATTTTTGCGATCGTTATTAGCCAATCAGTTTCCAGCAAGCTTTTGACATGCTAAACAATGACCAATCAGGACGATACTTATACCCTACATGTATCTCAGGGCCTTCTATCATCCATTAAAATATGGCTTTGATTGGCCTCAAGGGGGCGCTATAGCAGAAAATCAGTTATATCTAAAGGTACAAGTGCCTAGGCTTGTTAATCTTTTTTAGTTGTATACTTTGCTGTAGCCTTTACAACTTTGTAATTACATGTATTTACCAAAAATGGAAAGATTTTCATCAGTGGCCAAAAGAGTAAAAATTGCTCTTTTCGAACTTGTCTTTAAGTCCTTAATCAATCAAAATAACTTTGGTCTTGATGCAATCTTGAGACCCTGTAGGTAAATAATTATCAAAAAAATCTTGACATTTTAACTATTTGAGGCCCATAAACCTTGATCAAACATGTTCGTGAAAGCCTTTTCAGAGTTATTTGGCCAAAACTCTGTCAAAGTTTAAAACATGCTAAAACTGTTGAAGCTACTAATTAACAATGACATTTGAAGCACATTTGCCAAGTATGAGCCAAATAAGTCTTCAGTAGGCTCTACAGTGAAAAAATAACTATTTTCAATTTATTCTATTTATCGCTATTTTCCAACCTAAATGGACAGAAGACAGGAACCTTTCACCCTATCAACACACAAATTTATACACATATATAGACTGATAATCTGATCTTGATTGCAAATTTTCAGCCAAATCGGACATGTTTTCCCTCTACAACGGCTGGAAAACTACAGCGATTTTGTAGGCCTCAAGCCTGTATTATCGCTTTTTTCAAATCTAAATGGACAGAAGTCAGGAACCTTTGACCCTATCGACACAGAAATTGACATACATATATAGACTGATATTGTGATCTTGATTGCAAATTTTGAGCCAAATCAGATATTTTTTGCCTCTAATATGGCCAAAGAGCAACAGCCGTTTTGTAGGCCAAAAGCCTGTATTATCGCTTTTTTCAAGCCTAAATGGACAGAAGTCAGGAACCTTTGACCCTATCAACACACAAATTTACACACATATATATACAGACCACTTGATCATGAGTACTAATTTGGAGCCCAATCGGACTTTTCTTCTCTTTTTAATAAATAGAAACACACTGATAGGGAATGTTCTGTCTTACTTATAGAGTGATAGATTTCCAGCAGGTTATATGTGGTCTCTTGCTGCGCTCTGGTGGTCATTTGGTGAAACAGCTACATTTGAATTATTCTAAATTAAAGCTCTGCTGAACTTATTTAATCATTTTTGTCTTGCTTAATTGAACATATTTATCCTTCTTGGTCATGCTAGTCAGCCACCTGGGTCATTCTTATTTATGCTCCACCCACTTAATTTTTTTTTAATTTGCATAATATGCAAAACCTACTTTTGAGATCTTGTCTTTGCCTCCTTGACCAATCATGACATGTTTGGTGTCAAACAGTTCAGCAGAGCTTACTCCTCAATAATTATAAAAAAAAAATCTTTACATTTATAAACAATATGGCCGCCATATGCAAATTAGTTTTACCATGGTGCAGTAAAATGTCTTTAACACTTATAACTTTTGAATGCTTAACCTGACACTAATACCACTTCAGTCCTTTGATCATTACATGATTCTCAGATACCCTGTGAGTTTAAGTAGACATACACCCCCCCAGGGGGTGGGGCCAATGCTCGATAGCTGTTTCTCTACAACCATACAAGCTATCAAGGTCATCCTTGCCAATTATCATCTATGGCCCATGCACTAATGGTACACCAAATGAAAATTTGATATGGACACTTTTGTGGTCACCATTAGCCAATCACATTCCAGCAAGATTTTGACAGGCTGAATGTCAATCAGGTCAAAACTTATGTACTATTATTGATATTATTGGTTATTAATATGTGCCCTTGTCATGCCTCACTGCTAGGCTCTCCGAATGCCCACTAGAGTGCAGCAAGAGACCACATAAAACCTGCTGAACACTACGGCTCAATTTGTCAATGCATTTCAACTAGTTTACTCACACCACTCATCTAGCATTGTCATTATGGTCTTTATGGTCACGCTGGTCACCTAGCTTGGTTATGCTGCCCATCCAGCTAGGTCATTCTGGTCATTCACATTGGTCATTATGGTCCTGCTGGTCATTCAGCTTTGTCATCATAGCAATGCTGGTCATCCAGCTTGGTCATACTGGCCAAACACCTTTGCCATGCTGGTCATCCAGTTTGGTGATGCCAGTCAACCAGCAACATGTTTTAAGCCTAACTGGCCTCCAGGGGCCTCTTTGTCTGTAACGCTCGAACCCCGTAAATCGCCGCTTGCGGCTATATTTATTAGGGGTTCGAGCACGTAGTGCTAGAAACCCTATTGTAATTGTTCTGATTATTATTATTATTATTATTATTATTATTATTATTCTTATTCTTTTTCTGCCATAGAAGTGATTGGGCAGAAGAAACCGTAAGGCCTACAGGGCTGAGACTTGGTCATATGGTAGTACTTCTCACCGCTACTCAGATTCAAAAGATGAGCCCGATCGGCCTCAAGGGGGCGCTATGGCGAAGGTCAACGCGTTTGGCCCCGTAACTCCTACGCCCTGATAGCTAGAGCAAAAATTCTTGCATTATATGATTCCTTGATTAATGGCAAATCAAAAAGGTCAATAGAACCACTAAGCTCCGCCCACTTAGATTTTTTGCTATTTAGCATAATATGCAAAACCTACTTTTGAGAACTTGTCCTAGGGTCATTGACCAATCCTGTCATATTTGGTGTCAAACAACTCAGCAGAGTCCCAACCTCAATAATTATCGAAAAAATTGTGAAATTTGTAAACAATATGGCCGCCATATGCAAATTAATCTTACCGTGGCACACCCAAATTTACTCTAACAGCTGTAACTTTTGAATGCTTAAACCTACACTAATGCCACTTTACAACTTTGATGCCAACATGATTCTGAGGTAGCCTGTCAATCTGTGTAGACATACGCCCCCAGGGGGCGGAGCCAAAGCTAAAAATCTGTTTCTCAGGAACCTTACAAGCTATGAAGCTCTCCTTTGGCAGGTATCATCTATGGCCTATGTCCTAATGTTTTACAAAAGGAAAATTCGATATGCAAATTTTTGCGATCGTTATTAGCCAATAAGATTCCAGCAAGCTTTTGACATGCTAAACAATGACCAATCCGGACGATATTTATACCCTACATGTATCTCAGGGTCTTCTATCATCCTTTAAAATATGGCGTTGATTGGCCTCAAGGGGGCGCTATAGCAGAAAATCAGTTATATCTAAAGGTACAAGTGGCCTAGGCTTGTCATTCTTTTTATTTGTATACTTTGCTGTAGCCTTTACAACTTTGTAATTACATGTGTTTACCAAAAATGCAAAGATTTTCATCAGTGGCCAAAAGAGTAAAAATGGCTCTTTTCGAACTTGTCTTTAAGTCCTTAATCAATCAAAACAAATTTGGTCTTGATGCAATCTTGAGACCCTGTAGGTAAATAATTATCAAAAAAATCTTGACATTTTAACTATTTGAGGCCCATACACCTTCATCAAACATGTACGTGAAAGCCTTTTCAGAGTTATTTGGCCAAAACTCTGTCAAAGTTTAAAACATGCCAAAACTGTTGAAGCTACTAATTAACAATGACATTTGAAGCACATTTGCCAAGTATGAGCCAAATAAGTCTTCAGTAGGCTCTACAGTGATAAAATAACTATTTTCAATTTATTCTATTTATCACTATTTTCCAACCTAAATGGACAGAAGACAGGAACCTTTCACCCTATCAACACACAAATTTATACACATATATAGAATGATAATCTGATCTTGATTGCAAATTTTCAGCCAAATCGGACATGTTTTGCCTCTACAACGGCTGGAAAACTACAGCGATTTTGTAGGCCTCAAGCCTGTATTATCGCTTTTTTCAAATCTAAATGGACAGAAGTCAGGAACCTTTGACCCTATTGACACAGAAATTGACATACATATATAGACTGATATTGTGATCCTGATTGCAAATTTTGAGCCAAATCAGATATTTTTTGCCTCTAATATGGCCAAAGAGCAACAGCCATTTTGTAGGCCATAAGCCTGTATTATCACTTTTTTCAAACCTAAATGGTCAGAAGTCAGGAACCTTTGACCCTATCAACACACAAATTTACATACATGTATATACAGACCACTTGATCATGAGTACCAATTTGGAGCCCAATCGGACTTTTCTTCTCTTTTTAATAAATAGAAACACACTGATAGGGAATGTTCTGTCTTTCTGATAGAGTGATAGATTTCCAGCAGGTTATATGTGGTCTCTTGCTGGGCTCTGGTGGTCATTTGGTGAAACAACTACAGGTGAATTATTCTAAATTAAATCTCTGCTGAACTTATTCAATCTTGCTTGTCTTGCTTAATTGAACATATTTATCCTTCTTGTTCATGCTAGTCAGCCACCTGGGTCATTCTTGTTTATGCTCCACCCAATTAATTTTTTTTTATTTGCATAATATGCAAAACCTACTTTTGAGATCTTGTCCTTGGATCCTTGACCAATCATGACATGTTTGGTGTCAAACAGTTCAGCAGAGCTTACTCCTCAATAATTATTAAAAAAATCTTTACATTTGTAAAAAATATGGCCGCCATATGCAAATTACTTTTACCATGGTGCAGTAAAATGTCTTTAACACTTATAACTTTTGAATGCTTAACCTGACACTAATACCACTTCAGTCCTTTGATCATTACATGATTCTCAGATACTCTGTCAGTTTAAGTAGACATACACCCCCAGGGGGCGGGGCCAATGCTCGATAGCTGTTTCTCTAGAACCATACAAGCTATCAAGGTCATCCTAGCCAAATATCATCTATGGCCCATGCACTAATGGTACACCAAATGAAAATTTGATATGGACACTTTTGTGGTCACTATTAGCCAATCACATTCCAGCAAGCTTTTAACAGGCGGAATGTTAATCAGGTCAAAACTTATATACTATATACGGGTTATTTATATGCCCTTTTTATGCCTTGTGTTTTTTCAATTTAAGAACTGAATTTGTTTCACCAAATGCCCACTAGAGTGCAGTAAGACACCACATAAAACCTGATGAACACTACAGCTCAATTTATCAATGCTTTTCAACTAGTTTACTCACACCACTCATCTAGCATTGCCATTATGGTCTTTATGGTCATGCTGGTCACCCAGCTTGGTTATGCTGGCCATCCAGCTTGGTCATGCTGGCCATTCACATTGGTCATTATGGTCCTGCTGGTCATTCAGCTTTGTCCTCATAGTAATGGTGGTCTTCCAGCTTGGTCATACTGGCCAACCACCTTTGCCATGCTGGTCATCCAGTTTGGTCATTATGGTCTTCCAGCTTGGTCAATATGGTCAACAAGTTTGTCATCCAGAGTAGTCATGCTGGTAATCTTCACGGTCATGCTGGTCATCCTCATCCAGTTTGGCGATGCCGGTCAACCGGCAACATGTTTTAAGCCTAACTGGCCTCCAGGGGTCTCTTTGCCTGTAACGCTCGTTATTATTATTATTATTATTCTTATTCTTTTTCTGCCATAGAAGTGATCGGGCAGAAGAAACCGTAAGGCCTACAGGGCTGAGACTTGGTCATATGGTAGTACTTCTCACCGCTACTCAGATTCAAAAGATGAGCCCGATCGGCCTCAAGGGGGCGCTATGGCGATGGTCAACGCGTTAGGCCTCGTAACTGCCACGCCCTGATAGCTAGAGCAAAAATTCTTGCATTATATGATTCCTTGGTTAATGGCAAATCAAAAAGGTCAATAGAACCACTAAGCTCCGCCCACTTAGATTTTTTGCTATTTAGCATAATATGCAAAACCTACTTTTGAGAACTTGTCCTAGGGTCATTGACCAATCCTGTCATATTTGGTGTCAAACAACTCAGCAGAGTCCCAACCTCAATAATTATCAAAAAAATTGTGAAATTTGTAAACAATATGGCCGCCATATGCAAATTAATCTTACCGTGGCACACCCAAATTTACTCTAACAGCTGTAACTTTTGAATGCTTAAACCTACACTAATGCCACTTTAGACCGTTGATGCCAACATGATTCTGAGGTAGCCCGTCAATCTGTGTAGACATACGCCCCCAGGGGGCGGAGCCAAAGCTAAAAATCTGTTTCTCAGGAACCGTACAAGCTATGAAGCTCTCCTTTGGCATGTATCATCTATGGCCTATGTCCTAATGTTTTACAGAAGGAAAAATTGATATGCAAATTTTTGTGATCGTTATTAGCCAATCAGTTTCCAGCAAGCTTTTGACATGCTAAACAATGACCAATCAGGACGATACTTATACCCTACATGTATCTCAGGGCCTTCTATCATCCATTAAAATATGGCGTTGATTGGCCTCAAGGGGGCGCTATAGCAGAAAATCAGTTATATCTAAAGGTACAAGTGGCCTAGGCTTGTTATTCTTTTTTATTTGTATACTTTGCTGTAGCCTTTACAACTTTGTAATTACATGTATTTACCAAAAATGGAAAGATTTTTATCAGTGGCCAAAAGAGTAAAAATTGCTCTTTTCGAACTTGTCTTTAAGTCCTTAATCATTCAAAACAAATTTGGTCTTGATGCAATCTTGAGACCCTGTAGGTAAATAATTATCAAAAAAATCTTGACATTTTAACTATTTGAGGCCCATAAACCTTGATCAAACATGTACGTGAAAGCCTTTTCAGAGTTATTTGGCCAAAACTCTGTCAAAGTTTAAAACATGCCAAAACTGTTGAAGCTACTAATTAACAATGACATTTGAAGCACATTTGCCAAGTATGAGCCAAATAAGTCTTCAGTAGGCTCTACAGTGAAAATATAACTATTTTCAATTTATTCTATTTATCGCTATTTTCCAACCTAAATGGACAGAAGACAGGAACCTTTCACCCTATCAACACACAAATTTATACACATATATAGACTGATAATCTGATCTTGATTGCAAATTTTCAGCCAAATCGGACATGTTTTCCCTCTACAACGGCTGGAAAACTACAGCGATTTTGTAGGCCTCAAGCCTGTATTATCGCTTTTTTCAAACCTAAATGGACATAAGTCAGGAACCTTTGACCCTATCGACACAGAAATTGACATACATATATAGACTGATATTGTGATCTTGATTGCAAATTTTGAGCCAAAACAGATATTTTTTGCCTCTAATATGGCCAAAGAGCAACAGCCATTTTGTAGGCCATAAGCCTGTATTATCGCTTTTTTCAAACCTAAATGGACAGAAGTCAGGAACCTTTGACCCTATCAACACACAAATTTACACACATATATATGCAGACCACTTAATCATGAGTACCAATTTGGAGCCCAATCGGACTTTTCTTCTCTTTTTAATAAATAGAAACACACTGATAGGGAATGTTCTGTCTTACTTATAGAGTGATAGATTTCCAGCAGGTTATATGTGGTCTCTTGCTGCGCTCTGGTGGTCATTTGGTGAAACAGCTACATTTGAATTATTCTAAATTAAAGCTCTGCTGAACTTATTTAATCATTTTTGTCTTGCTTAATTGAACATATTTATCCTTCTTGGTCATGCTAGTCAGCCACCTGGGTCATTCTTATTTATGCTCCACCCACTTAATTTTTTTTTAATTTGCATAATATGCAAAACCTACTTTTGAGATCTTGTCTTTGCCTCCTTGACCAATCATGACATGTTTGGTGTCAAACAGTTCAGCAGAGCTTACTCCTCAATAATTATAAAAAAAAATCTTTACATTTATAAACAATATGGCCGCCATATGCAAATTAGTTTTACCATGGTGCAGTAAAATGTCTTTAACACTTATAACTTTTGAATGCTTAACCTGACACTAATACCACTTCAGTCCTTTGATCATTACATGATTCTCAGATACCCTGTGAGTTTAAGTAGACATACACCCCCCCAGGGGGCAGGGCCAATGCTCGATAGCTGTTTCTCTACAACCATACAAGCTATCAAGGTCATCCTTGCCAATTATCATCTATGGCCCATGCACTAATGGTACACCAAATGAAAATTTGATATGGACACTTTTGTGGTCACTATTAGCCAATCACATTCCAGCAAGCTTTTGACAGGCAGAATGTTTATCAGGTCAAAACTTATACACTATATATGGGTTATTTATATGCCCTTTTTATGCCTTGTGTTTTTTGAATTTAAGAACTGAAGTTGTTTCACCAAATGCCCACTAGAGTGCAGCAAGACACCACATAAAACCTGATGAACACTACAGCTCAATTTATCAATGCTTTTCAACTAGTTTACTCACACCACTCATCTAGCATTGTCATTTTGGTCTTTATGGTCACGCTGGTTACCCAGCTTGGTTATCCAGTTTGGCGATGCCGGTCAACCCGCAACATGTTGTAAGCCTAACTGGCCTCCAGGGGTCTCTTTGCCTGTAACGCTCGAACCCCGTAAATCGCCGCTTGCGGCTATATTTAGGGGTTCGAGCACGTAGTGCTAGAAACCCTATTGTAATTGTTCTGATTATTATTATTATTATTATAGTTCTTATTCTTTTTCTGCCATAGAAGTGATTGGGCAGAAGAAACCGTAAGGCCTACAGGGCTGAGACTTGGTCATATGGTAGTACTTCTCACCGCTACTCAGATTCAAAAGATGAGCCCGATCGGCCTCAAGGGGGCGCTATGGGGAAGGTCAACGTGTTTGGCCTCGTAACTCCTACGCCCTGATAGCTAGAGCAAAAATTCTTGCATTATATGATTCCTTGGTTAATGGCAAATCAAAAAGGTCAATAGAACCACTAAGCTCCGCCCACTTAGATTTTTTGCTATTTAGCAGAATATGCAAAACCTACTTTTGAGAACTTGTCCTAGGGTCATTGACCAATCCTGTCATATTTGGTGTCAAACAACTCAGCAGAGTCCCAACCTCAATAATTATCGAAAAAATTGTGAAATTTGTAAACAATATGGCCGCCATATGCAAATTAATCTTACCGTGGCACACCCAAATTTACTCTAACAGCTGTAACTTTTGAATGCTTAAACCTACACTAATGCCACTTTACAACTTTGATGCCAACATGATTCTGAGGTAGCCCGTCAATCTGTGTAGACATACGCCCCCAGGGGGCGGAGCCAAAGCTAAAAATCTGTTTCTCAGGAACCGTACAAGCTATCAAGCTCTCGTTTGGCATGTATCCTCTGTGGCCTATGTCCTAATGGACTACTGAAGGATATTTTGATGTGTGAATTTTTGTGGTCGCTATTAGCCAATCAGATTACAGCAAGCTTTTGATAGGCTAAACAATCACCAATCAGGACGATACTTATATTGTACATGTATATGAGGGCCTTCTATCATCCATTAAAATATGGCGTTGATTGGCCTCTAGGGGGCGCTATAGCAGAAAATCAGTTATATCTAAAGGTACAAGTGGCCTAGGCTTGTTATTCTTTTTGAGTTTTATGCTTTGCTGTAACCTTTACAACTTTGTAATTACATGTCTTTACCAAAAATGTATTGTTTTGCATCAGTGGCCAGTAGAGTAAAAATTGCACTTTTTGAACTAGTCCCTGGATATTCAACCAATTAAATCAACTTTGGTCTTTTCACAATCTTGAGACCGTGTAGGTAAATAATTATCAAAAAAATGTTAGAATTTTAACTTTTTATGGCCCCAACACCTTGATCAAACATGTACGTGAAAGCCTTTTCAGAGTTATTTGGCCAAAACTCTGTCAAAGTTTAAAACATGCCAAAACTGTTGAAGCTACTAATTAACAATGACATTTGAAGCACATGTGCCATGTATGAGCCAAATAAGTCTTCAGTAGGCTCTACAGTGAAAAAATAACTATTTTCAATTTATTCCATTTATCGCTATTTTCCAACCTAAATGGACAGAAGACATGAACCTTTCACCCTATCAACACACAAATTTATACACATATATAGACTGATAATCTGATCTTGATTGCAAATTTTCAGCCAAATCGGACATGTTTTGCCTCTACAACGGCTGGAAAACTACAGCGATTTTGTAGGCCTCAAGCCTGTATTATCGCTTTTTTCAAATCTAAATTGACAGAAGTCAGGAACCTTTGACCCTATTGACACAGAAATTGACATACATATATAGACTGATATTGTGATCATGATTGCAAATTTTGAGCCAAATCAGATATTTTTTGCCTCTAATATGGCCAAAGAGCAACAGCCATTTTGTAGGCCATAAGCCTGTATTATCACTTTTTTCAAACCTAAATGGTCAGAAGTAAGGAACATTTGACCCTATCAACACACAAATTTACATACATGTATATACAGACCAGTTGATCATGAGTACCAATTTGGAGCCCAATCGGACTTTTCTTCTCTTTTTAATAAATAGAAACACACTGATAGGGAATGTTCTGTCTTACTTATAGAGTGATAGATTTCCAGCAGGTTATATGTGGTCTCTTGCTGCGCTCTGGTGGTCATTTGGTGAAACAGTTACATTTGAATTATTCTAAATTAAAGCTCTGCTGAACTTATTCAATCTTGCTTGTCTTGCTTAATTGAACATATTTATCCTTCTTGTTCATGATGGTCAGCCACCTGGGTCATTCTTGTTTATGCTCCACACACTTAATTTTTTTTTAAATTTGCATAATATGCAAAACCTACTTTTGAGATCTTGTCCTTGGATCCTTGACCAATCATGACATGTTTGGTGTCAAACAGTTCAGCAGAGCTTACTCCTCAATAATTATTAAAAAAACCTTTACATTTATAAACAATATGGCCGCCATATGCAAATGAGTTCTACCATGGTGCAGTAAAATGTCTTTAACACTTATAACTTTTGAATGCTTAACCTGACACTAATACCACTTCAGTCCTTTGATCATTACATGATTCTCAGATACCCTGTCAGTTTAAGTACACATACACTCCCAGGGGGCGGGGCCAATGCTCGATAGCTGTTTCTCTAGAACCATACAAGCTATCAAGGTCATCCTAGCCAATTATCATCTATGGCCCATGCACTAATGGTACACCAAATGAAAATTTGATATGGACACTTTTGTGGTCACTATTAGCCAATCACATTCCAGCAAGCTTTTAACAGGCGGAATGTTAATCAGGTCAAAACTTATATACTATATACGGGTTATTTATATGCCCTTTTTATGCCTTGTGTTTTTTCAATTTAAGAACTGAATTTGTTTCACCAAATGCGCACTAGAGTGCAGTAAGACACCACATAAAACCTGATGAACACTACAGCTCAATTTATCAAAGCTTTTCAACTAGTTTACTCACACCACTCATCTAGCATTGCCATTATGGTCTTTATGGTCACGCTGGTCACCCAGCTTGGTTATGCTGGCCATCCAGCTTGGTCATGCTGGCCATTCACATTGGTCATTATGGTCCTGCTGGTCATTCAGCTTTGTCCTCATAGTAATGGTGGTCTTCCAGCTTGGTCATACTGGCCAACCACCTTTGCCATGCTGGTCATCCAGTTTGGTCATTATGGTCTTCCAGCTTGGTCAATATGGTCAACAAGTTTGTCATCCAGATTAGTCATGCTGGTAATCTAGCTTGGTCTTCACGGTCATGCTGGTCATCCTCATCCAGTTTGGCGATGCCGGTCAACCGGCAACATGTTTTAAGCCTAACTGGCCTCCAGGGGTCTCTTTGCCTGTAACGCTCGAACCCCGTAAATCGCCGCTTGCGGCTATATTTATTATTATTATTATTATTCTTATTCTTTTTCTGCCATAGAAGTGATCGGGCAGAAGAAACCGTAAGGCCTACAGGGCTGAGACTTGGTCATATGGTAGTACTTCTCACCCCTACTCAGATTCAAAAGATGAGCCCGATCGGCCTCAAGGGGGCGCTATGGCGAAGGTCAACGCGTTAGGCCTCGTAACTGCCACGCCCTGATAGCTAGAGCAAAAATTCTTGCATTATATGATTCCTTGGTTAATGGCAAATCAAAAAGGTCAATAGAACCACTAAGCTCCGCCCACTTAGATTTTTTGCTATTTAGCATAATATGCAAAACCTACTTTTGAGAACTTGTCCTAGGGTCATTGACCAATCCTGTCATATTTGGTGTCAAACAACTCAGCAGAGTCCAGACCTCAATAATTATCAAAAAAATTGTGAAATTTGTAAACAATATGGCCGCCATATGCAAATTAATCTTACCGTGGCACACCCAAATTTACTCTAACAGCTGTAACTTTTGAATGCTTAAACCTACACTAATGCCACTTCAGACCGTTGATGCCAACATGATTCTGAGGTAGCCCGTCAATCTGTGTAGACATACGCCCCCAGGGGGCGGAGCCAAAGCTAAAAATCTGTTTCTCAGGAACCGTACAAGCTATGAAGCTCTCCTTTGGCATGTATCATCTATGGCCTATGTCCTAATGTTTTACAGAAGGAAAATTTGATATGCAAATTTTTGCGATCGTTATTAGC
Source organism: Astyanax mexicanus (assembly GCF_023375975.1). NCBI lineage: Eukaryota > Metazoa > Chordata > Actinopteri > Characiformes > Acestrorhamphidae > Astyanax > Astyanax mexicanus. The sequence continues at coordinate 28,998,983 of NC_064409.1, read as the reverse complement.
CAATCAGTTTCCAGCAAGCTTTTGACATGCTAAACAATGACCAATAAGGACGATACTTATACCCTACATGTATCTCAGGGCCTTCTATCATCCATTAAAATATGGCGTTGATTGGCCTCAAGGGGGCGCTATAGCAGAAAATCAGTTATATCTAAAGGTACAAGTGGCCTAGGCTTGTTATTCTTTTTTAGTTGTATACTTTGCTGTAGCCTTTACAACTTTGTAATTACATGTATTTACCAAAAATGCAAAGATTTTCATCAGTGGCCAAAAGAGTAAAAATTGCTCTTTTCGAACTTGTCTTTAAGTCCTTAATCAATCAAAATAACTTTGGTCTTGATGCAATCTTGAGACCCTGTAGGTAAATAATTATCAAAAAAATCTTGACATTTTAACTATTTGAGGCCCATAAACCTTGATCAAACATGTACGTGAAAGCCTTTTCAGAGTTATTTGGCCAAAACTCTGTCAAAGTTTAAAACATGCCAAAACTGTTGAAGCTACTAATTAACAATGACATTTGAAGCACATTTGCCAAGTATGAGCCAAATAAGTCTTCAGTAGGCTCTACAGTGAAAAAATAACTATTTTCAATTTATTCTATTTATCGCTATTTTCCAACCTAAATGGACAGAAGACAGGAACCTTTCACCCTATCAACACACAAATTTATACACATATATAGACTGATAATCTGATCTTGATTGCAAATTTTCAGCCAAATCGGACATGTTTTGCCTCTACAACGGCTGGAAAACTACAGCGATTTTGTAGGCCTCAAGCCTGTATTATCGCTTTTTTCAAATCTAAATTGACAGAAGTCAGGAACCTTTGACCCTATTGACACAGAAATTGACATACATATATAGACTGATATTGTGATCTTGATTGCAAATTTTGAGCCAAATCAGATATTTTTTGCCTATAATATGGCCAAAGAGCAACAGCCATTTTGTAGGCCAAAAGCCTGTATTATCGCCTTTTTCAAGCCTAAATGGTCAGAAGTCAGGAACCTTTGACCCTATCAACACACAAATTTACACACATATATATACAGACCACTTGATCATGAGAACCAATTTAGAGCCCAATCAGACTTTTCTTCTCTTTTTAATAAATAGAAACACACTGATAGGGAATGTTCTGTCTTACTCATAGAGTGATAGATTTCCAGCAGGTTATATGTGGTCTCTTGCTGCGCTCTGGTGGTCATTTGGTGAAACAGCTACAGTTGAATTATTCTAAATTAAAGCTCTGCTGAACTTATTCAATCTTGCTTGTCTTGCTTAATTGAACATCTTTATCCTTCTTGGTCATGCTGCTCAGCCACCTGGGTCATTCTTGTTTATGCTCCACCCACTTAATTATTTTTAATTAGCATAATATGCAAAACTTACTTTTAAGATCTTGTCCTTGGCTCCTTGACCAATCATGACATGTTTGGTGTCAAACAGTTCAGCAGAGCTTACTCCTCAATAATTATTTAAAAAATCTTTACATTTGTAAACAATATGGCCGCCATATGCAAATTAGTTCTACCATGGTGCAGTAAAATGTCTTTCACACTTATAACTTTTGAATGCTTAACCTGACACTAATACCACTTCAGTCCTTTGATCATTACATGATTCTCAGTTACCCTGTCAGTTTAAGTAGACATACACCCCCAGGGGGCGGGGCCAATGCTAGATAGCTGTTTCTCTAGAACCATACAAGCTATCAAGGTCATCCTTGCCAATTATCATCTATGGCCCATGCACTAGTGGTACACCAAATAAAAATTTGATATGGACACTTTTGTGATCACTATTAGCCAATCACATTCCAGCAAGCTTTTTACACGGTGAATGTTAATTAGGTCAAAACTTATACACTATTATTGATATTATTGGTTATGGATATGTGCCCTAATTCAGGCCATAAGCCTTTATTATTGCTTTTTTCAAGCCTAAATGGTCAGAAGTCAGGAACCTTTGACCCTATCAACACACAAATTTACACACATATATATACAGACCACTTGATCATGAGTACCAATTTGGAGCCCAATCGGACTTTTATTCTCTTTTTAATAAATAGAAACACACTGATAGGGAATGTTCTGTCTTACTGATAGAGTGATAGATTTCCAGCAGGTTATATGTGGTCTCTTGCTTCGCTCTGGTGGTCATTTGGTGAAACAGCTACAGTTGAATTATTCTAAATTAAAGCTCTGCTGAACTTATTTAATAGCATAATAGAACATCTTTATCCTTCTTGGTCATGCTGGTCAGCCACCTGGGTCATTCTTGTTTATGCTGCACCCACTTAATTTTTTTTATTTGCATAATATGCAAAACTTATTTTGAGATCTTGTCCTTGGCTCCTTGACCAATCATGACATGTTTGGTGTCAAACAGTTCAGCAGAGCTTACTCCTCAATAATTATTTAAAAAATCTTTACATTTGTAAACAATATGGCCGCCAAATGCAAATTAGTTCCACCATGGTGCAGTAAAATGTCTTTAACACTTATAACTTTTGAATGCTTAACACTAATACCACTTCAGTCCTTTGATCATTACATGATTCTCAGATACCCTGTCAGTTTAAGTAGACATACACCCCTACGGGGCGGAGCCAATGCTAGATAGCTGTTTCTCTAGAACCATACAAGCTATCAAGGTCATCCTTGCCAATTATCATCTAAGGCCCATGCACTAATGGTACACCAAATAAAAATTTGATATGGACACTTTTGTGATCACTATTAGCCAATCACATTCCAGCAAGCTTTTTACGGGCGGAATGTTAATCAGGTCAAAACTTATATACTATATACGGGTTATTTATATGCCCTTTTTATGCGTTGTGTTTTTTCAATTTAAGAACTGAATTTGTTTCACCAAATGCCCACTAGAGTGCAGCAAGACACCACATAAAACCTGATGAACACTACAGCTCAATTTATCAATGCTTTTCAACTAGTTTACTCACACCACTCATCTAGCATTGCCATTATGGTCTTTATGGTCACGCTGGTCACCCAGCTTGGTTATGCTGGCCATCCAGCTTGGTCATGCTGGCCATTCACATTGGTCATTATGGTCCTGCTGGTCATTCAGCTTTGTCCTCATAGTAATGGTGGTCTTCCAGCTTGGTCATACTGGCCAACCACCTTTGCCATGCTGGTCATCAGTTTGGTCATTATGGTCTTCCAGCTTGGTCAATATGGTCAACAAGTTTGTCATCCAGATTAGTCATGCTGGTAATCTAGCTTGGTCTTCACGGTCATGCTGGTCATCCTCATCCAGTTTGGCGATGCCGGTCAACCGGCAACATGTTTTAAGCCTAACTGGCCTCCAGGGGTCTCTTTGCCTGTAACGCTCGAACCCCGTAAATCGCCGCTTGCGGCTATATTGGTATTTATAATCGCTTCCCCTGCTTTTTCTGACCTAGAAGTGATTGCACAGAACAAACCGTAAGGCCTAGAGAGCTGAGACTTGGTCATATGGTAGTACTTTAGACCCCCACTCAGCCGCATGACATGAGTTCCGATCGGCCTCAAGGGGGCGCTATGGCGAAGGTCAATGCGTTAGGCCTTGTAACTCCCACGCCCTGATAGATAGAGCAAAAATACTTGCACTATATGATTCCTTGGTTAATGGCAAATCAAAAAGGTCAATAGAACCACTAAGCTCCGCCCACTTAGATTTTTTGCTATTTAGCATAATATGCAAAACCTACTTTTGAGAACTTGTCCTAGGGTCATTGACCAATCCTATCATATTTGGTGTGAAACAACTCAGCAGAGTCCCAACCTCAATAATTATCAAAAAAATTGTGAAATTTATAAACAATATGGCCGCCATATGCAAATTAATCTTACCGTAGCACACCCAAATTTACTCTAACAGCTGTAACTTTTGAATGCTTAAACCGACACTAATGCCACTTTAGACCTATGATGCCAACATGATTCTGAGGTAGCCTGTCAATCTGTGTAGACGTACGCCTCCAGGGGGCGGAGCCAAAGCTAAAAATCTGTTTCTCAGGAACCGTACAAGCTATGAAGCTCTCCTTTGGCATGTGTCATCTATGGCCTATGTCCTAATGTATCACAGAAGGAAAATTTGATATGCAAATTGTTGCGATCGCTATTAGCCAATCAGATTCCAGCAAGCTTTTGACAGGCTAAACAATGATCAATCAGGACGATATTTATACCCTACATGTACCTCAGGGCCTTCTATCATCCATCAAAATATGGCGTTGATTGGCCTCAAGGGGGCGCTATAGCAGAAAATCAGTTATATCTAAAGGTACAAGTGGCCTAGGCTTGTTATTCTTCTTTAGTTGTATACTTTGCTGTAGCCTTTACAACTTTGTAATTACATGTGTTTACCAAAAACGCAAAGATTTTCATCAATGGCCAAAAGCGTAAAAATGGCTCTTTTCGAACTTGTCTTTAAGTCTTCAATCAATCAAAACAAGTTTGGTCTTGATGCAATCTTGAGACCCTGTAGGTAAATAATTATCGAAAAAATCTTGACATTTTAACTATTTGAGGCTCATAAACCTTGATCAAACATGTACGTGAAAGCCTTTTCAGAGTTATTTGGAAAAAACTCTGTCAAAGTTTTAAACATGCCAAAACTGTTGAAGCTACAAATTAACAATGACATTTCAAGCACATTTGCCAAGTATGAGCCAAATAAGTCTCCAGTAGGCTCTACAGTGACAAATTAACTATTTTTAATTTATTCTATTTATCGATATTTTCAAACCTAAATGGACAGAAGACAGGAACCTTCCACCCTATCAACACACAAATTTATACACATATATAGACTGATAATCTGATCTTGATTGCAAATTTTCAGCCAAATCGGACATGTTTTCCCTCCACAACGGCTGGAAAACTACACTGATTTTGTAGGCCTCAAGCCTGTATTATCGCTTTTTTCAAACCTAAATGGACAGAAGACAGGAACCTTTGACCCTATCGACACAGAAATTTACGTACATGTATAGACTGATGTTGTGATCTTGATTGCAAATTTTGAGCCAAATCGGATATAATTTGCCACTGACATGGCGAAATAGCAACAGAGATTTTGCAGGCCATAAGCCTGTATTATCGCTTTTTTCAAACCTAAATGGTCAGAAGTCAGGAACCTTTGACCCTATCAACACACACATTTACTTACATATATATACAGACCACTTGATCATGACTACCAATTTATCAATGCATTTCAACTAGTTTACTCACACCACTCATCTAGCATTGTAATTATGATCTTTATGGTCAGGCTGGTCACCTAGCTTGGTTGTGCTGCTCATCCAGCTAGGTCATTCTGGTCATTCACATTGGTCATTATGGTCCTGCTGGTCATTCAGCTTAGTCATCATAGCAATGCTGGTCATCCAGCTTAGTCACACTAGCAAACCACCTTTGCCATGCTGGTCATCCAGTTTGGTCATTATGGTCTTCCAGCTTGGTCAATATGGTCAACAAGTTTGTCATCCAGATTAGTCATGCTGGTAATCTAGCTTGGTCTTCACGGTCATGCTGGTCATCCTCATCCAGTTTGGCGATGCCGGTCAACCGGCAACATGTTTTAAGCCTAACTGGCCTCCAGGGGTCTCTTTGCCTGTAACGCTCGAACCCCGTAAATCGCCGCTTGCGGCTATATTTATTATTATTATTATTAGGGGTTCGAGCACGTAGTGCTAGTTAGGGGTTCGAGCACGTAGTGCTAGAAACCCTATTGTAATTGTTCTGATTATTAGGGGTTCGAGCACGTAGTGCTAGAAACCCTATTGTAATTGTTCTGATTATTATTATTAGGGGTTCGAGCACGTAGTGCTAGAAACCCTATTGTAATTGTTCTGATTATTATTATTATTATTATTATTATTATTATTATTCTTATTCTTTTTCTGCCATAGAAGTGATCGGGCAGAAGAAACCGTAAGGCCTACAGGGCTGAGACTTGGTCATATGGTAGTACTTCTCACCGCTACTCAGATTCAAAAGATGAGCCCGATCGGCCTCAAGGGGGCGCTATGGCGAAGGTCAACGCGTTAGGCCTCGTAACTGCCACGCCCTGATAGCTAGAGCAAAAATTCTTGCACTATATGATTCCTTGGTTAATGGCAAATCAAAAAGGTCAATAGAACCACTAAGCTCCGCCCACTTAGATTTTTTGCTATTTAGCATAATTTGCAAAACCTACTTTTGAGAACTTGTCCTAGAGTCATTGACCAATCCTGTCATATTTGGTGTCAAACAACTCAGCAGAGTCCCAACCTCAATAATTATCAAAAAAATTGTGAAATTTGTAAACAATATGGCCGCCATATGCAAATTAATCTTACCGTGGCACACCCAAATTTACTCTAACAGCTGTAACTTTTGAATGCTTAAACCTACACTAATGCCACTTTAGACCGTTGATGCCAACATGATTCTGAGGTAGCCCGTCAATCTGTGTAGACATACGCCCCCAGGGGGCGGAGCCAAAGCTAAAAATCTGTTTCTCAGGAACCGTACAAGCTATCAAACTCTCCTTTGGCATGTATCATCTATGGCCTATGTCCTAATGATTCACAGAAGGAAAATTTGATATGCAAATTTTTGCGATCGTTATTAGCCAATCAGTTTGCAGCAAGCTTTTGACAGGCTAAACAATGACCAATCAGGACGATACTCATACCCTACATGTATATGAGGGCCTTCTATCATCCATTAAAATATGGCGTTGATTGGCCTCTAGGGGGCGCTATAGCAGAAAATCTGTTATATCTAAACGTACAAGTGGCCTAGGCTTGTTTTTGTTTTTTAATTTTATACTTTGCTGTAGCCTCTACAACTTTGTAATTGCATGTGTTTACCAAAAATGCAAAGATTTTCATCAATGGCCAAAAGAGTAAAAATGGCTCTTTTCGAACTTGTCTTTAAGTCTTCAATCAATCAAAACAAATTTGGTCTTGATGCAATCATGAGACGCTGTAGGTAAATAATTATCGAAAAAATCTTGACATTTTAACTATTTGAGGCCCATAAACCTTGATCAAACATGTACGTGAAAGCCTTTTCAGAGTTATTTGGCCAAAACTCTGTCAAAGTTTAAAACATGCCAAAACTGTCGAAGCTACTAATTAACAATGACATTTGAAGTACATGTGCCAAGTATGAGCCAAATAAGTCTTCAGTAGGCTCTACAGTGAAAAAATAACTATTTTCAATTTATTCTATTTATCGCTATTTTCCAACCTAAATGGACAGAAGACAGGAACCTTTCACCCTATCAACACACAAATTTATACACATATATAGACTGATACTCTGATCTTGATGGCAAATTTTCAGCCAAATCGGACATGTTTTGCCTCTACAACGGCTGGAAAACTACAGCGATTTTGTAGGCCTCAAGCCTGTATTATCGCTTTTTTCAAATCTAAATGGACAGAAGTCAGGAACCTTTGACCCTATTGACACAGAAATTGACATACATATATAGACTGCTATTGTGATCCTGATTCCAATTTTTGAGCCAAATCAGATATTTTTTGCCTCTAATATGGCCAAAGAGCAACAGCCATTTTGTAGGCCATAAGCCTGTATTATCACTTTTTTCAAACCTAAATGGTCAGAAGTCAGGAACCTTTGACCCTATCAACACACAAATTTACATACATGTATATACAGACCACTTGATCATGAGTACCAATTTGGAGCCCAATCGGACTTTTCTTCTCTTTTTAATAAATAGAAACACACTGATGGGGAATGTTCTGTCTTTCTGATAGAGTGATAGAGTTCCAGCAGGTTATATGTGGTCTCTTGCTGCGCTCTGGTGGTCATTTGGTGAAACAGCTACAGGTGAATTATTCTTAATTAAAGCTCTGCTGAACTTATTCAATCTTGCTTGTCTTGCTAAATTGAACATATTTATCCTCCTTGTTCATGCTGGTCAGCCGCCTGGGTCATTCTTGTTTATGCTCCACCCACTTAATTTTTTTTAAATTTGCATAATATGCAAAACCTACTTTTGAGATCTTGTCCTTGGATCCTTGACCAATCATGACATATTTGGTGTCAAACAGTTCAGCAGAGCTTACTCCTCAATAATTATTAAAAAAATCTTTACATTTATAAACAATATGGCCGCCATATGCAAATGAGTTCTACCATGGTGCAGTAAAATGTCTTTAAGACTTATAACTTTTGAATGCTTAACCTGACACTAATACCACTTCAGTCCTTTGATCATTACATGATTCTCAGATACCCTGTCAGTTTAAGTAGACATACACCCCCAGGGGGCGGGGCCAATGCTCGATAGCTGTTTCTCTAGAAGCATACAAGCTATCAAGGTCATCCTAGCCAATTATCATCTATGGCCCATGCACTAATGGTACACCAAATGAAAATTTGATATGGACACTTTTGTGGTCACTATTAGCCAATCACATTCCAGCAAGCTTTTAACAGGCGCAATGTTAATCAGGTCAAAACTTATATACTATATACGGGTTATTTATATGCCCTTTTTATGCCTTGTGTTTTTTCAATTTAAGAACTGAATTTGTTTCACCAAATGCCCACTAGAGTGCAGTAAGACACCACATAAAACCTGATGAACACTACAGCTCAATTTATCAATGCTTTTCAACTAGTTTACTCACACCACTCATCTAGCATTGCCATTATGGTCTTTATGGTCACGCTGGTCACCCAGCTTGGTCATGCTGGCCATCCAGCTTGGTCATGCTAGCCATTCACATTGGTCATTATGGTCCTGCTGGTCATTCAGCTTTGTCCTCATAGTAATGGTGGTCTTCCAGCTTGGTCATACTGGCCAACCACCTTTGCCATGCTGGTCATCCAGTTTGGTCATTATGGTCTTCCAGCTTGGTCAATATGGTCAACAAGTTTGTCATCCAGATTAGTCATGCTGGTAATCTAGCTTGGTCTTCACGGTCATGCTGGTCATCCTCATCCAGTTTGGCGATGCCGGTCAACCGGCAACATGTTTTAAGCCTAACTGGCCTCCAGGGGTCTCTTTGCCTGTAACGCTCGAACCCCGTAAATCGCCGCTTGCGGCTATATTGGTATTTATAATCGCTTCCCCTGCCTTTTCTGACCTAGAAGTGATTGCACAGAACAAACTGTAAGGCCTAGAGAGCTGAGACTTGGTCATATGGTAGTACTTTAGACCCCTACTTAGCCGCATGACACGAGACCCGATCGGCCTCAAGGGGGCGCTATGGCGAAGGTCAACGCGTTAGGCCTTGTAACTCCCACGCCCTGATAGCTAGAGCAAAATTTCTTTCGTCATATGATTCCTTGGTTAAGAGCAAATCAAAAAGGTCGATAGAACCACTAAGCTCCGCCCACTTAGATTTTTTGCTATTTAGCATAATATGCAAAACCTACTTTTGAGAACTTGTCCTAGGGTCATTGACCAATCCTGTCATATTTGGTGTCAAACAACTCAGCAGAGTCCCCTTCTCAATAATTATCGAAAAAATTGTGAAATTTGTAAACAATATGGCCGCCATATGCAAATTAATCTTACCGTGGCACACCCAAATTTACTCTAACAGCTGTAACTTTTGAATGCTTAAACCTATACTAATGCCACTTTAGACCTTTGATGCCAACGTGATTCTGAGGTAGCCCGTCAATCTATGTTGACATACGCCACCAGGGGGCAGAGCCAAAGCTAAAAATCTGTTTCTCAGGAACCGTACAAGCTATGAAGCTCTCCTTTGGCATGTATCATCTATTGTCTATGTCCTAATGTTTTACACAAGGAAAATTTGATATGTAAATTTTTGCGATCGTTATTAGCCAATCAGTTTCCAGCAAGCTTTTGACATGCTAAACAATGACCAATCAGGACGATACTTATACCCTACATGTATCTCAGGGCCTTCTATCATCCATTAAAATATGGCGTTGATTGGCCTCAAGGGGGCGCTATAGCAGAAAATCAGTTATATCTAAAGGTACAAGTGGCCTAGGCTTGTTATTCTTTTTTAGTTGTATACATTGCTGTAGCCTTTACAACTTTGTAATTACATGTATTTACCAAAAATGCAAAGATTTTCATCAGTGGCCAAAAGAGTAAAAATTGCTCTTTTCGAACTTGTCTTTAAGTCCTCAATCAATCAAAACAAATTTGGTCTTGATGCAATCTTGAGACCCTGTAGGTAAATAATTATCAAAAAAATCTTGACATTTTACCTATTTGAGGCCCATAAACCTTGATCAAACATGTACGTGAAAGCCTTTTCAGAGTTATTTGGCCAAAACTCTGTCAAAGTTTAAAACATGCCAAATCTGTTGAAGCTCCTAATTAACAATGGCATTTGAAGCACATATGCCAAGTATGAGCCAAATAAGTCTTCAGTAGCCTCTACGGTGAAAAAACAACTATTTTCACTACCTAAATGGACAGAAGACAGGAACCTTTAACCCTATCAACACACAAATTTATACACATATATAGACTGATAATCTAATTTTCAGCCAAATCGGACATGTTTTGCCTCTACAACGGCTGGAAAACTACAGCGATTTTGTAGGCCTCAAGCCTGTATTATCGCTTTTTTCAAATCTAAATGGACAGAAGTCAGGAACCTTTGAACCTATCGACACAAATTGACATACATATATAGACTGATATTGTGATCTTGATTGCAAATTTTGAGCCAAATCAGATATTTTTTGCCTCTAATATGGCCAAAGAGCAACAGCCATTTTGTAGGCCACAAGCCTGTATTATCGCTTTTTTCAAGCCTAAATGGACAGAAGTCAGGAACTTTTGACCCTATCAACACACAAATTTACACACATATATATACAGACCACTTGATCATGACTACCAATTTGGAGCCCAATTCTCCTCTTTTTAATAAATAGAAACACACTGATAGGGAATGTTCTGTCTTACTTATAGAGTGATAGATTTCCAGCAGGTTATATGTGGTCTCTTGCTGCGCTCTGGTGGTCGTTTGGTGAAACAGCTACAGGTGAATTATTGTAAATTAAAGCTCTGCTGAACTTATTTAATCTTGCTTGTCTTGCTTAATTGAACATCTTTATCCTTCTTGTTCATGATGGTCAGCCACCTGGGTCATTCTTGTTTATGCTTCACTCCTTTAATTTTTTTTTTAATTTGCATAATATGCAAAACCTACTTTTGAGATCTTGTCTTTGCCTCCTTGACCAATCATGACATGTTTGGTGTCAAACAATTTAGCAGAGCTTGCTCCTCAATAATTATTATTAAAAAAATCTTTACATTTGTAAACAATATGGCCGACATATGCAAATTAGTTCTACCACAGTGCAGTAAAATGTCTTTAACACTTATAACTTTTGAATGCTTAACCTGACACTAATACCACTTCAGTCCTTTGATCATTACATGGTTCTCAGATACCCTGTCAGTTTAAGTAGACATACACCCCCAGGGGGCGGGGCCAATGCTCGATAGCTGTTTCTCTAGAACCATACAAGCTATCAAGGTCATCCTTGCCAATTATCATCTATGGCCCATGCACTAATGGGACACCAAATGAAAATTTGATATGGACACTTTTGTGGTCACTCTTAGCCAATCACATTCCAGCAAGCTTTTGACAGGCGGAATGTTAATCAGGTCAAAACTTATACACTAAGTATGGGTTATTTATATGCCCTTTTTATGCCTTGTGTTTTTTCAATTTAAGAACTGAAGTTGTTTCACCAAATGCCCACTAGAGTGCAGCAACACACCACATAAAACCTGATGAACACTACAGCTCAATTTATCAATGCTTTTCAACTAGTTTACTCACACCACTCATCTGGCATTGTCTTTATGGTCTTTATGATCACACTGGTCACCCAGCTTGGTTATCCAGTTTGGTGATGACGGTCAACCAGCAACAGGTTTTAAGCCTAACTGGCCTCCAGGGGCCTCTTTGCCTGTGACGCTCGAACCCCGTAAATCGCCGCTTGCGGCTATATTTATTATTATTATTATTATTATTATTCTTATTCTTTTTCTGCCATAGAAGTGATCGGGCAGAAGAAACCGTAAGGCCTACAGGGCTGAGACTTGGTCATATGGTAGTACTTCTCACCGCTACTCAGATTCAAAAGATGAGCCAAATCGGCCTCAAGGGGGCGCTATGGCGAAGGTCAACGCGTTAGGCCTCGTAACTGCCACGCCCTGATAGCTAGAGCAAAAATTCTTGCATTATATGATTCCTTGGTTAATGGCAAATCAAAAAGGTCAATAGAACCACTAAGCTCCGCCCACTTAGATTTTTTGCTATTTAGCATAATATGCAAAACCTACTTTTGAGAACTTGTCCTAGGGTCATTGAGCAATCCTGTCATATTTGGTGTCAAACAACTCAGCAGAGTCCCATCCTCAATAATTATCAAAAAAATTGTGAAATTTGTAAACAATATGGCCGCCATATGCAAATTAATCTTACCGTGGCACACCCAAATTTACTCTAACAGCTGTAACTTTTGAATGCTTAAACCTACACTAATGCCACTTTAGAGCTTTGATGCCTACATGATTCTGAGGTAGCCCGTCAATCTGTGTAGACATACGCCTCCAGGGGGCGGAGCCAAAGCTAAAAAGCTGTTTCTCAGGAACCATACAAGCTATGAAGCTCTCCTTTGGCATGTATCATCTATGGCCTATGTCCTAATGTTTCACAGAAGGAAAATTTGATATGCAAATTTTTGCGATCGTTATTAGCCAATCAGATTCCAGCAAGCTTTTGACATGCTAAACAATGACCAATCAGGACGATACTTATACCCTACATGTATCTCAGGGCCTTCTATCATCCATTAAAATATGGCGTTGATTGGCCTCAAGGGGGCGCTATAGCAGGAAATCAGTTATATCTAAAGGTACAAGTGGCCTAGGCTTGTTATTCTTTTTTAGTTGTATACTTTGCTGTAGCCTTTACAACTTTGTAATTACATGTATTTACCAAAAATGTAAAGATTTTCATCAGTGGTCAAAAGAGTAAAAATTGCTATTTTCGAACTTGTCTTTAAGTCCTTAATCAATCAAAACAAATTTGGTCTTGATGCAATCTTGAGACCCTGTAGGTAAATAATTATCAAAAAAATCTTGACAATTTAACTACTTGAGGCCCATAAACCTTGATCAAACATGTACGTGAAAGCCTTTTCAGAGTTATTTGGCCAAAACTCTGTCAAAGTTTAAAACATGCCAAAACTGTTGAAGCTACTAATTAACAATGACATTTGAAGTACATGTGCCAAGTATGAGCCAAATAAGTCTTCAGTAGGCTCTACAGTGAAAAAATAACTATTTTCAATTTATTCTATTTATCGCTATTTTCCAACCTAAATGGACAGAAGACAGGAACCTTTCACCCTATCAACACACAAATTTATACACATATATAGACTGATAATCTGATCTTGATTGCAAAGTTTCAGCCAAATCGGACATGTTTTGCCTCTACAACGGCTGGAAAACTACAGCGATTTTGTAGGCCTCAAGCCTGTATTATCGCTTTTTTCAAATCTAAATGGACAGAAGTCAGGAACCTTAGACCCTATTGACACAGAAATTTACATACATGTATAGACTGATATTGTGATCCTGATTGCAAATTTTGAGCCAAATCAGATATTTTTTGCCTCTAATATGGCCAAAGAGCAACAGCCATTTTATAGGCCATAAGCCTGTATCATCACTTTTTTCAAACCTAAATGGTCAGAAGTCAGGAACCTTTGACCCTATCAACACACAAATTTACATACATGTATATACAGACAACTTGATCATGAGTACCAATTTGGAGCCCAATCGGACTTTTCTTCTCTTTTTAATAAATAGAAACACACTGATAGGGAATGTTCTGTCTTTTTGATAGAGTGATAGATTTCCAGCAGGTTATATGTGGTCTCTTGCTGCGCTCTGGTGGTCATTTGGTGAAACAGCTACAGGTGAATTATTCTAAATTAAAGCTCTGCTGAACTTATTCAATCTTGCTTGTCTTGCTTAATTGAACATATTTATCCTTCTTGTTCATGCTAGTCAGCCACCTGGGTCATTCTTGTTTATGCTCCACCCACTTAATTTTTTTTTAAATTTGCATAATATGCAAAACCTACTTTTGAGATCTTGTCCTTGGATCCTTGACCAATCATGACATGTTTGGTGTCAAACAGTTCAGCAGAGCTTACTCCTCAATAATTATAAAAAAAAATCTTTACATTTATAAACAATATGGCCGCCATATGCAAATGAGTTCTACCATGGTACAGTAAAATGTCTTTAACACTTATAACTTTTGAATGCTTAACCTGACACTAATACCACTTCAGTCCTTTGATCATTACATGACTCTCAGATACCCTGTCAGTGTAAGTAGACATACACCCCAGGGGGCGGGGCCAATGCTCGATAGCTGTTTCTCTAGAACCATACAAGCTATCAAGGTCATCCTTGCCAATTATCATCTATGGCCCATGCACTAATGGTACACCAAAGGAAATGTTGATACATTTTTGTGGTCACTATTAGCCAATCACTTTCCAGCAAGCTTTTGACAGGCTGAATGTTAATCAGGTAAAAACGTATACACCATATGTGAGTTATTTATATGTGGCCTTTTTATGCCTCACCACTAGGCTCCCATCAGGATTAATGTGGTTTGTATTTTTCAATTTAAGAACTGATGTTGTTTCACCAAATGCCCACTAGAGTGCAGAAAGACACCACATAAAACCTGCTGAACACTACAGCTCAATTTATCAATGCTTTTTACAACTAGTTTACTCACATCACTCATCTAGCATGGTTATTATGGTCATGCTAGTCAACCAGCTTGGTCCTTATTTTCATTCTGGTCAACTAGCTGGGTATTTTGGTCATGCTGGTCAACCAGCTGGGTCTTTATGTTCATGCTGGTCAATCAGCTGGGTCTTTATGGTCATGCTGGTCTACCAGCTGGGTCTTTATGGTCATGCTGGTCTAACACCTGGGTCTTTTTCTGGTCATAATGGTCACCCACCTTGGTTATCCAGTTTGGTGATGACGGTCAACCAGCAACAGGTTTTAAGCCTAACTGGCCTCCAGGGGCCTCTTTGCCTGTAACGCTCGAACCCCGTAAATCGCCGCTTGCGGCTATATTTATTATTATTATTCTTATTCTTTTTCTGCCATAGAAGTGATCGGGCAGAAGAAACCGTAAGGCCTACAGGGCTGAGACTTGGTCATATGGTAGTACTTCTCACCGCTACTCAGATTCAAAAGATGAGCCAAATCGGCCTCAAGGGGGCGCTATGGCGAAGGTCAACGCGTTAGGCCTCGTAACTGCCACGCCCTGATAGCTAGAGCAAAAATTCTAGCATTATATGATTCCTTGGTTAATGGCAAATCAAAAAGGTCGATAGAACCACTAAGCTCCGCCCACTTAGATTTTTTGCTATTTAGCATAATATGCAAAACCTACTTTTGAGAACTTGTCCTAGGGTCATTGAGCAATCCTGTCATATTTGGTGTCAAACAACTCAGCAGAGTCCCAACCTCAATAATTATCAAAAAAATTGTGAAATTTGTAAACAATATGGCCGCCATATGCAAATTAATCTTACCGTGGCACACCCAAATTTACTCTAACAGCTGTAACTTTTGAATGCTTAAACTTACACTAATGCCACTTTAGAGCTTTGATGCCTACATGATTCTGAGGTAGCCCGTCAATCTGTGTAGACATACGCCTCCAGGGGGCGGAGCCAAAGCTAAAAATCTGTTTCTCAGTAACCATACAAGCTATGAAGCTCTCCTTTGGCATGTATCATCTATGGCCTATGTCCTAATGTTTCACAGAAGGAAAATTTGATATGCAAATTTTTGCGATCGTTATTAGCCAATCAGATTCCAGCAAGCTTTTGACATGCTAAACAATGACCAATCAGGACGATACTTATACCCTACATGTATCTCAGGGCCTTCTATCATCCATTAAAATATGGCGTTGATTGGCCTCAAGGGGGCGCTATAGCAGGAAATCAGTTATATCTAAAGGTACAAGTGGCCTAGGCTTGTTATTCTTTTTTAGTTGTATACTTTGCTGTAGCCTTTACAACTTTATAATTACATGTATTTACCAAAAATGTAAAGATTTTCATCAGTGGCCAAAAGAGTAAAAATTGCTCTTTTCGAACTTGTCTTTAAGTCCTTAATCAATCAAAACAAATTTGGTCTTGATGCAATCTTGAGACCCTGTAGGTAAATAATTATCAAAAAAATCTTGACAATTTAACTACTTGAGGCCCATAAACCTTGATCAAACATGTACGTGAAAGCCTTTTCAGAGTTATTTGGCCAAAACTCTGTCAAAGTTTAAAACATGCCAAAACTGTTGAAGCTACTAATTAACAATGACATTTGAAGTACATGTGCCAAGTATGAGCCAAATAAGTCTTGAGTAGGCTCTACAGTGAAAAAATAACTATTTTCAATTTATTCTATTTATCGCTATTTTCCAACCTAAATGGACAGAAGACAGGAACCTTTCACCCTATCAACACACAAATTTATACACATATATAGACTGATAATCTGATCTTGATTGCAAAGTTTCAGCCAAATCGGACATGTTTTGCCTCTACAACGGCTGGAAAACTACAGCGATTTTGTAGGCCTCAAGCCTGTATTATCGCTTTTTTCAAATCTAAATGGACAGAAGTCAGGAACCTTAGACCCTATTGACACAGAAATTTACATACATGTATAGACTGATATTGTGATCCTGATTGCAAATTTTGAGCGAAATCAGATATTTTTTGCCTCTAATATGGCCAAAGAGCAACAGCCATTTTGTAGGCCATAAGCCTGTATCATCACTTTTTTCAAACCTAAATGGTCAGAAGTCAGGAACCTTTGACCCTATCTACACACAAATTTACATACATGTATATACAGACAACTTGATCATGAGTACCAATCTGGAGCCCAATCGGACTTTTCTTCTCTTTTTAATAAATAGAAACACACTGATAGGGAATGTTCTGTCTTTTTGATAGAGTGATAGATTTCCAGCAGGTTATATGTGGTCTCTTGCTGCGCTCTGGTGGTCATTTGGTGAAACAGCTACAGGTGAATTATTCTAAATTAAAGCTCTGCTGAACTTATTCAATCTTGCTTGTCTTGCTTAATTGAACATATTTATCCTTCTTGTTCATGCTGGTCAGCCGCCTGGGTCATTCTTGTTTATGCTCCACCCACTTAATTTTTTTTTAAATTTGCATAATATGCAAAACCTACTTTTGAGATCTTGTCCTTGGATCCTTGACCAATCATGACATGTTTGGTGTCAAACAGTTCAGCAGAGCTTACTCCTCAATAATTATAAAAAAAAATCTTTACATTTATAAACAATATGGCCGCCATATGCAAATGAGTTCTACCATGGTGCAGTAAAATGTCTTTAACACTTATAACTTTTGAATGCTTAACCTGACACTAATACCACTTCAGTCCTTTGATCATTACATGATTCTCAGATACCCTGTCAGTTCAAGTAGACATACACCCCCCCCCAGGGGGCGGGGCCAATGCTCGATAGCTGTTTCTCTAGAACCATACAAGCTATCAAGGTCATCCTAGCCAATTATCATCTATGGCCCATGCACTAATGGTACACCAAATGAAAATTTGATATGGACACTTTTGTGGTCACTATTAGCCAATCACATTCCAGCAAGCTTTTAACAGGTGGAATGTTAATCAGGTCAAAACTTATATACTATATACGGGTTATTTATATGCCCTTTTTATGCCTTGTGTTTTTTCAATTTAAGAACTGAATTTGTTTCACCAAATGCCCACTAGAGTGCAGTAAGACACCACATAAAACCTGATGAACACTACAGCTCAATTTATCAATGCTTTTCAACTAGTTTACTCACACCACTCATCTAGCATTGCCATTATGGTCTTTATGGTCACGCTGGTCACCCAGCTTGGTTATGCTGGCCATCCAGCTTGGTCATGCTGGCCATTCACATTGGTCATTATGGTCCTGCTGGTCATTCAGCTTTGTCCTCATAGTAATGGTGGTCTTCCAGCTTGGTCATACTGGCCAACCACCTTTGCTATGCTGGTCATCCAGTTTGGTCATTATGGTCTTCCAGCTTGGTCAATATGGTCAACAAGTTTGTCATCCAGATTAGTCATGCTGGTAATCTTCACGGTCATGCTGGTCATCCTCATCCAGTTTGGCGATACCGGTCAACCGGCAACATGTTTTAAGCCTAACTGGCCTCCAGGGGTCTCTTTGCCTGTAACACTCGAACCCCGTAAATCGCCGCTTGCGGCTATATTTATTATTATTATAGTTCTTATTCTTTTTCTGCCATAGAAGTGATTGGGCAGAAGAAACCGTAAGGCCTACAGGGCTGAGACTTGGTCATATGGTAGTACTTCTCACCGCTACTCAGATTCAAAAGATGAGCCCGATCGGCCTCAAGGGGGCGCTATGGCGAAGGTCAACGCGTTTGGCCTCGTAACTCCTACGCCCTGATAGCTAGATCAAAAATTCTTGCATTATATGATTCCTTGGTTAATGGCAAATCAAAAAGGTCAATAGAACCACTAAGCTCCGCCCACTTAGATTTTTTGCTATTTAGCATAATATGCAAAACCTACTTTTGAGAACTTGTCCTAGGGTCATTGACCAATCCTGTCATATTTGGTGTCAAACAACTCAGCAGAGTCCCAACCTCAATAATTATCAAAAAAATTGTGAAATTTGTAAACAATATGGCCGCCATATGCAAATTAATCTTACCGTGGCACACCCAAATTTACTCTAACAGCTGTAACTTTTGAATGCTTAAACCTACACTAATGCCACTTTAGACCTATGATGCCAACATGATTCTGAGGTAGCCTGTCAATCTGTGTAGACATACGCCCCCAGGGGGCGGAACCAAAGCTAAAAATCTGTTTCTCAGGAACCGTACAAGCTATGAAGCTCTCCTTTGGCATGTATCATCTATGGCCTATGTCCTAATGTTTTACAGAAGGAAAATTTGATATGCAAATTTTTGCGATCGGTATTAGCCAATCAGATTCCAGCAAGCTTTTGACATGCTAAACAATGACCAATCAGGACGATACGTATACCCTACATGTATCTCAGGGCCTTCTATCATCCATTAAAATATGGCGTTGATTGGCCTCAAGGGGGCGCTATAGCAGATAATCAGTTATATCTAAAGGTACAAGTGGCCTAGGCTTGTTATTCTTTTTTAGTTGTATACTTTGCTGTAGCCTTTACAACTTTGTAATTACATGTATTCACCAAAAATGCAAAGATTTTCATCAGTGGCCAAAAGAGTAAAAATTGCTCTTTTCGAACTTGTCTTTAAGTCCTTAATCAATCAAAACAAATTTGGTCTTGATGCAATCTTGAGACCCTGTAGGTAAATAATTATCAAAAAAATCTTGACATTTTAACTATTTGAGGCCCATAAACCTTGATCAAACATGTACGTGAAAGCCTTTTCAGAGTTATTTGGCCAAAACTCTGTCAAAGTTTAAAACATGCCAAAACTGTTGAAGCTACTAATTAACAATTACGTTTGAAGCACATGTGCCAAGTATGAGCCAAATAAGTCTTCAGTAGGCTCTACAGTGAAAAAATAGCTATTTTCAATTTATTCTATTTATCGCTATTTTCCAACCTAAATGGACAGAAGACAGGAACCTTTCACCCTATCAAAACACAAATTTATACACATATATAGACTGATAATCTGATCTTGATTGCAAATTTTCAGCCAAATCGGACATGTTTTGCCTCTACAACGGCTGGAAAACTACAGCGATTTTGTAGGCCTCAAGCTTGTATTATCGCTTTTTTCAAACCTAAATGGACAGAAGTCAGGAACCTTTGACCCTATCGACACAGAAATTTACATACATATATAGACTGATATTGTGATCTTGATTGCAAATTTTGAGCCAAATCAGATATTTTTTGCCTCTAATATGGCCAAAGAGCAACAGCCATTTTGTAGGCCATAAGCCTGTATTATCGTTTTTTTCAAACCTAAATGGACAGAAGTCAGGAACCTTTGACCCTATCAACACACAAATTTACACACATATATATGCAGACCACTTGATCATGAGTACCAATTTGGAGCCCAATCGGACTTTTCTTCTCTTTTTAATAAATAGAAACACACTGATAGGGAATGTTCTGTCTTACTTATAGAGTGATAGATTTCCAGCAGGTTATATGTGGTCTCTTGCTGCGCTCTGGTGGTCATTTGGTGAAACAGCTACAGGTGAATTATTCTAAATTAAAGCTCTGCTGAACTTATTTAATCTTGCTTGTCTTGCTTAATTGAACATATTTATCCTTCTTGTTCATGCTGGTCAGCCGCCTGGGTCATTCTTGTTTATGCTCCACCCACTTATTTTTTTTTTATAAATTTGCATAATATGCAAAAAATACTTTTGAGATCTTGTCCTTGGATCCTTGACCAATCATGACATGTTTGGTGTCAAACAGTTCAGCAGAGCTTACTCCTTAATAATTATTAAAAAAATCTTTACATTTATAAACAATATGGCCGCCATATGCAAATGAGTTCTACCATGGTGCAGTAAAATGTCTTTAACACATAACTTTTGAATGCTTAACCTGACACTAATACCACTTCAGTCCTTTGATCATTACATGATTCTCAGATACCCTGTCAGTTTAAGTAGACATACACCCCCCCCAGGGGGCGGGGCCAATGCTCGATAGCTGTTTCTCTAGAACCATACAAGCTATCAAGGTCATCCTATCCAATTATCATCTATGGCCCATGCACTAATGGTACACCAAATGAAAATTTGATATGGACACTTTTGTGGTCACTATTAGCCAATCACATTCCAGCAAGCTTTTAACAGGCGGAATGTTAATCAGGTCAAAACTTATATACTATATACGGGTTATTTATATGCCCTTTTTATGCCTTGTGTTTTTTCAATTTAAGAACTGAATTTGTTTCACCAAATGCGCACTAGAGTGCAGTAAGACACCACATAAAACCTGATGAACACTACAGCTCAATTTATCAATGCTTTTCAACTAGTTTACTAACACCACTCATCTAGCATTGCCATTATGGTCTTTATGGTCACGCTGGTCACCCAGCTTGGTTATGCTGGCCATCCAGCTTGGTCATGCTGGCCATTCACATTGGTCATTATGGTCCTGCTGGTCATTCAGCTTTGTCCTCATAGTAATGTGGTCTTCCAGCTTGGTCATACTGGCCAACCACCTTTGCCATGCTGGTCATCCAGTTTGGTCATTATGGTCTTCCAGCTTGGTCAATATGGTCAACAAGTTTGTCATCCAGATTAGTCATGCTGGTAATCTATCTTGGTCTTCACGGTCATGCTGGTCATCCTCATCCAGTTTGGCGATGCCGGTCAACCGGCAACATGTTTTAAGCCTAACTGGCCTCCAGGGGTCTCTTTGCCTGTAACGCTCGAACCCCGTAAATCGCCGCTTGCGGCTATATTTAGGGGTTCGAGCACGTAGTGCTAGAAACCCTATTGTAATTGTTCTGATTATTATTATTATTATTATTATTATTATTATTATTATTATTATTCTTATTCTTTTTCTGCCATAGAAGTGATCGGGCAGAAGAAACCGTAAGGCCTACAGGGCTGAGACTTGGTCATATGGTAGTACTTCTCACCGCTACTCAGATTCAAAAGATGAGCCAGATCGGCCTCAAGGGGGCGCTATGGCGAAGGTCAACGCGTTAGGCCTCGTAACTGCCACGCCCTGATAGCTAGAGCAAAAATTCTTGCATTATATGATTCCTTGGTTAATGGCAAATCAAAAAGGTCAATAGAACCACTAAGCTCCGCCCACTTAGATTTTTTGCTATTTAGCATAATATGCAAAACCTACTTTTGAGAACTTGTCCTAGGGTCATTGAGCAATCCTGTCATATTTGGTGTCAAACAACTCAGCAGAGTCCCAACCTCAATAATTATCAAAAAAATTGTGAAATTTGTAAACAATATGGCCGCCATATGCAAATTAATCTTACCGTGGCACACCCAAATTTACTCTAACAGCTGTAACTTTTGAATGCTTAAACCTACACTAATGCCACTTTAGAGCTTTGATGCCTACATGATTCTGAGGTAGCCCGTCAATCTGTGTAGACATACGCCTCCAGGGGGCGGAGCCAAAGCTAAAAATCTGTTTCTCAGGAACCATACAAGCTATGAAGCTCTCCTTTGGCATGTATCATCTATGGCCTATGTCCTAATGTTTCACAGAAGGAAAATTTGATATGCAAATTTTTGCGATCGTTATTAGCCAATCAGATTCCAGCAAGCTTTTGACATGCTAAACAATGACCAATCAGGACGATACTTATACCCTACATGTATCTCAGGGCCTTCTATCATCCATTAAAATATGGCGTTGATTGGCCTCAAGGGGGCGCTATAGCAGGAAATCAGTTATATCTAAAGGTACAAGTGGCCTAGGCTTGTTATTCTTTTTTAGTTGTATACTTTGCTGTAGCCTTTACAACTTTGTAATTACATGTATTTACCAAAAATGTAAAGATTTTCATCAGTGGCCAAAAGAGTAAAAATTGCTCTTTTCGAACTTGTCTTTAAGTCCTTAATCAATCAAAACAAATTTGGTCTTGATGCAATCTTGAGACCCTGTAGGTAAATAATTATCAAAAAAATCTTGACAATTTAACTACTTGAGGCCCATAAACCTTGATCAAACATGTACGTGAAAGCCTTTTCAGAGTTATTTGGCCAAAACTCTGTCAAAGTTTAAAACATGCCAAAACTGTTGAAGCTACTAATTAACAATGACATTTGAAGTACATGTGCCAAGTATGAGCCAAATAAGTCTTGAGTAGGCTCTACAGTGAAAAAATAACTATTTTCAATTTATTCTATTTATCGCTATTTTCCAACCTAAATGGACAGAAGACAGGAACCTTTCACCCTATCAACACACAAATTCATACACATATATAGACTGATAATCTGATCTTGATTGCAAAGTTTCAGCCAAATCGGACATGTTTTGCCTCTACAACGGCTGGAAAACTACAGCGATTTTGTAGGCCTCAAGCCTGTATTATCGCTTTTTTCAAATCTAAATGGACAGAAGTCAGGAACCTTAGACCCTATTGACACAGAAATTTACATACATGTATAGACTGATATTGTGATCCTGATTGCAAATTTTGAGCCAAATCAGATATTTTTTGCCTCTAATATGGCCAAAGAGCAACAGCCATTTTGTAGGCCATAAGCCTGTATCATCACTTTTTTCAAACCTAAATGGTCAGAAGTCAGGAACCTTTGACCCTATCAACACACAAATTTACATACATGTATATACAGACAACTTGATCATGAGTACCAATTTGGAGCCCAATCGGACTTTTCTTCTCTTTTTAATAAATAGAAACACACTGATAGGGAATGTTCTGTCTTTTTGATAGAGTGATAGATTTCCAGCAGGTTATATGTGGTCTCTTGCTGCGCTCTGGTGGTCATTTGGTGAAACAGCTACAGGTGAATTATTCTAAATTAAAGCTCTGCTGAACTTATTCAATCTTGCTTGTCTTGCTTAATTGAACATATTTATCCTTCTTGTTCATGCTGGTCAGCCGCCTGGGTCATTCTTGTTTATGCTCCACCCACTTAATTTTTTTTTTAATTTGCATAATATGCAAAACCTACTTTTGAGATCTTGTCCTTGGATCCTTGACCAATCATGACATGTTTGGTGTCAAACAGTTCAGCAGAGCTTACTCCTCAATAATTATAAAAAAAAATCTTTACATTTATAAACAATATGGCCGCCATATGCAAATGAGTTCTACCATGGTGCAGTAAAATGTCTTTAACACTTATAACTTTTGAATGCTTAACCTGACACTAATACCACTTCAGTCCTTTGATCATTACATGATTCTCAGATACCCTGTCAGTTCAAGTAGACATACACCCCCCCCCCAGGGGGCGGGGCCAATGCTCGATAGCTGTTTCTCTAGAACCATACAAGCTATCAAGGTCATCCTAGCCAATTATCATCTATGGCCCATGCACTAATGGTACACCAAATGAAAATTTGATATGGACACTTTTGTGGTCACTATTAGCCAATCACATTCCAGCAAGCTTTTAACAGGTGGAATGTTAATCAGGTCAAAACTTATATACTATATACGGGTTATTTATATGCCCTTTTTATGCCTTGTGTTTTTTCAATTTAAGAACTGAATTTGTTTCACCAAATGCGCACTAGAGTGCAGTAAGACACCACATAAAACCTGATGAACACTACAGCTCAATTTATCAATGCTTTTCAACTAGTTTACTCACACCACTCATCTAGCATTGCCATTATGGTCTTTATGGTCACGCTGGTCACCCAGCTTGGTTATGCTGGCCATCCAGCTTGGTCATGCTGGCCATTCACATTGGTCATTATGGTCCTGCTGGTCATTCAGCTTTGTCCTCATAGTAATGGTGGTCTTCCAGCTTGGTCATACTGGCCAACCACCTTTGCTATGCTGGTCATCCAGTTTGGTCATTATGGTCTTCCAGCTTGGTCAATATGGTCAACAAGTTTGTCATCCAGATTAGTCATGCTGGTAATCTTCACGGTCATGCTGGTCATCCTCATCCAGTTTGGCGATACCGGTCAACCGGCAACATGTTTTAAGCCTAACTGGCCTCCAGGGGTCTCTTTGCCTGTAACGCTCGAACCCCGTAAATCGCCGCTTGCGGCTATATTTATTATTATTAGGGGTTCGAGCACGTAGTGCTAGAAACCCTATTGTAATTGTTCTGATTATTATTATTATTATTATTATTATTATTATTATTCTTATTCTTTTTCTGCCATAGAAGTGATCGGGCAGAAGAAACCGTAAGGCCTACAGGGCTGAGACTTGGTCATATGGTAGTACTTCTCACCGCTACTCAGATTCAAAAGATGAGCCAAATCGGCCTCAAGGGGGCGCTATGGCGAAGGTCAACGCGTTAGGCCTCGTAACTGCCACGCCCTGATAGCTAGAGCAAAAATTCTTGCATTATATGATTCCTTGGTTAATGGCAAATCAAAAAGGTCAATAGAACCACTAAGCTCCGCCCACTTAGATTTTTTGCTATTTAGCATAATATGCAAAACCTACTTTTGAGAACTTGTCCTAGGGTCATTGAGCAATCCTGTCATATTTGGTGTCAAACAACTCAGCAGAGTCCCAACCTCAATAATTATCAAAAAAATTGTGAAATTTGTAAACAATATGGCCGCCATATGCAAATTAATCTTACCGTGGCACACCCAAATTTACTCTAACAGCTGTAACTTTTGAATGCTTAAACCTACACTAATGCCACTTTAGAGCTTTGATGCCTACATGATTCTGAGGTAGCCCGTCAATCTGTGTAGACATACGCCTCCAGGGGGCGGAGCCAAAGCTAAAAATCTGTTTCTCAGGAACCATACAAGCTATGAAGCTCTCCTTTGGCATGTATCATCTATGGCCTATGTCCTAATGTTTCACAGAAGGAAAATTTGATATGCAAATTTTTGCGATCGTTATTAGCCAATCAGATTCCAGCAAGCTTTTGACATGCTAAACAATGACCAATCAGGACGATACTTATACCCTACATGTATCTCAGGGCCTTCTATCATCCATTAAAATATGGCGTTGATTGGCCTCAAGGGGGCGCTATAGCAGGAAATCAGTTATATCTAAAGGTACAAGTGGCCTAGGCTTGTTATTCTTTTTTAGTTGTATACTTTGCTGTAGCCTTTACAACTTTGTAATTACATGTATTTACCAAAAATGTAAAGATTTTCATCAGTGGCCAAAAGAGTAAAAATTGCTCTTTTCGAACTTGTCTTTAAGTCCTTAATCAATCAAAACAAATTTGGTCTTGATGCAATCTTGAGACCCTGTAGGTAAATAATTATCAAAAAAATCTTGACATTTTAACTATTTGAGGCCCATAAACCTTGATCAAACATGTACGTGAAAGCCTTTTCAGAGTTATTTGGCCAAAACTCTGTCAAAGTTTAAAACATGCCAAAACTGTTGAAGCTACTAATTAACAATGACATTTGAAGTACATGTGCCAAGTATGAGCCAAATAAGTCTTGAGTAGGCTCTACAGTGAAAAAATAACTATTTTCAATTTATTCTATTTATCGCTATTTTCCAACCTAAATGGACAGAAGACAGGGACCTTTCACCCTATCAACACACAAATTTATACACATATATAGACTGATAATCTGATCTTGATTGCAAAGTTTCAGCCAAATCGGACATGTTTTGCCTCTACAACGGCTGGAAAACTACAGCGATTTTGTAGGCCTCAAGCCTGTATTATCGCTTTTTTCAAACCTAAATGGACAGAAGTCAGGAACCTTTGACCCTATTGACACAGAAATTGACATACATGTATAGACTGATATTGTGATCTTGATTGCAAATTTTGAGCCAAAACAGATATTTTTTGCCTCTAATATGGCCAAAGAGCAACAGACATTTTGTAGGCGATAAGCCTGTATTATCGCTTTTTTCAAACCTAAATGGACAGAAGTCAGGAACCTTTGACCCTATCAACACAGAAATTGACATACATATATAGACTGATATTGTGATCTTGATTGCAAATTTTGAGCCAAAACAGATATTTTTTGCCTCTAATATGGCCAAAGAGCAACAGACATTTTGTAGGCCATAAGCCTGTATTATCGCTTTTTTCAAACCTAAATGGACAGAAGTCAGGAACCTTTGACCCTATCAACACACAAATTTACACACATATATATGCAGACCACTTAATCATGAGTACCAATTTGGAGCCCAATCGGACTTTTCTTCTCTTTTTAATAAATAGAAACACACTGATAGGGAATGTTCTGTCTTACTTATAGAGTGATAGATTTCCAGCAGGTTATATGTGGTCTCTTGCTGCGCTCTGGTGGTCATTTGGTGAAACAGCTACATTTGAATTATTCTAAATTAAAGCTCTGCTGAACTTATTTAATCATTTTTTTCTTGCTTAATTGAACATATTTATCCTTCTTGGTCATGCTAGTCAGCCACCTGGGTCATTCTTATTTATGCTCCACCCACTTAATTTTTTTTTAATTTGCATAATATGCAAAACCTACTTTTGAGATCTTGTCTTTGCCTCCTTGACCAATCATGACATGTTTGGTGTCAAACAGTTCAGCAGAGCTTACTCCTCAATAATTATAAAAAAAAATCTTTACATTTATAAACAATATGGCCGCCATATGCAAATTAGTTTTACCATGGTGCAGTAAAATGTCTTTAACACTTATAACTTTTGAATGTTTAACCTGACACTAATACCACTTCAGTCCTTTGATCATTACATGATTCTCAGATACCCTGTGAGTTTAAGTAGACATACACCCCCCCAGGGGGCAGGGCCAATGCTCGATAGCTGTTTCTCTACAACCATACAAGCTATCAAGGTCATCCTTGCCAATTATCATCTATGGCCCATGCACTAATGGTACACCAAATGAAAATTTGATATGGACATTTTTGTGGTCACTATTAGCCAATCACATTCCAGCAAGCTTTTGACAGGCAGAATGTTTATCAGGTCAAAACTTATACACTATATATGGGTTATTTATATGCCCTTTTTATGCCTTGTGTTTTTTGAATTTAAGAACTGAAGTTGTTTCACCAAATGCCCACTAGAGTGCAGCAAGACACCACATAAAACCTGATGAACACTACAGCTCAATTTATCAATGCTTTTCAACTAGTTTACTCACACCACTCATCTAGCATTGTCATTTTGGTCTTTATGGTCACGCTGGTTACCCAGCTTGGTTATCCAGTTTGGTGATGACGGTCAACCAGCAACGGGTTTTAAGCCTAACTGGCCTCCAGGGGCCTCTTTGCCTGTGACGCTCGAACCCCGTAAATCGCCGCTTGCGGCTATATTTATTATTATTATTATTATTATTATTATTATTCTTATTCTTTTTCTGCCATAGAAGTGATTGGGCAGAAGAAACCGTAAGGCCTACAGGGCTGAGACTTGGTCATATGGTAGTACTTCTCACCGCTACTCAGATTCAAAAGATGAGCCCGATCGGCCTCAAGGGGGCGCTATGGCGAAGGTCAACGCGTTTGGCCCCGTAACTCCTACGCCCTGATAGCTAGAGCAAAAATTCTTGCATTATATGATTCCTTGGTTAATGGCAAATCAAAAAGGTCAATAGAACCACTAAGCTCCGCCCACTTAGATTTTTTGCTATTTAGCATAATAGGCAAAACCTACTTTTGAGAACTTGTCCTAGGGTCATTGACCAATCCTGTCATATTTGGTGTCAAACAACTCAGCAGAGTCCCAACCTCAATAATTATCGAAAAAATTGTGAAATTTGTAAACAATATGGCCGCCATATGCAAATTAATCTTACCGTGGCACACCCAAATTTACTCTAACAGCTGTAACTTTTGAATGCTTAAACCTACACTAATGCCACTTTACGACTTTGATGCCAACATGATTCTGAGGTAGCCCGTCAATCTGTGTAGACATACGCCCACAGGGGGCGGAGCCAAAGCTAAAAATCTGTTTCTGAGGAACCGTACAAGCTATGAAGCTCTCCTTTGGCATGTATCATCTATGGCCTATGTACTAATGTTTTACAGAAGGAAATTTTGATATGGAAATTTTTGCGATCGTTATTAGCCAATCAGATTCCAGCAAGCTTTTGACAGGCTAAACAATGACCAATCAGGACGATACTTATACCCTACATGTATCTCAGGGCCTTCTATCATCCATTAAAATATGGCGTTGATTGGCCTCAAGGGGGCGCTATAGCAGAAAATCAGTTATATCTAAAGGTACAAGTGGCCTAGGCTTGTTATTCTTTTTTAGTTGTATACTTTGCTGTAGCCTTTACAACTTTGTAATTACATATGTTTACCAAAAATGCAAAGATTTTCATCAGTGGCCAAAAGAGTAAAAATTGCTCTTTTCGAACTTGTCTTTAAGTCCTTAATCAATCAAAACAAATTTGGTCTTGATGCAATCTTGAGACCCTGTAGGTAAATAATTATCAAAAAAATCTTGACATTTTAACTATTTGAGGCCCATAAACCTTGATCAAACATGTACGTGAAAGCCTTTTCAGAGTTATTTGGCCAAAACTCTGTCAAAGTTTAAAACATGCCAAAACTGTTGAAGCTACTAATTAACAATGACATTTGAAGTACATGTGCCAAGTATGAGCCAAATAAGTCTTCAGTAGGCTCTACAGTGAAAAAATAACTATTTTCAATTTATTCTATTTATCGCTATTTTCCAACCTAAATGGACAGAAGACAGGAACCTTTGACCCTATCAACACACAAATTTATACACATATATAGAATGATAATCTGATCTTGATTGCAAATTTTCAGCCAAATCGGACATGTTTTGCCTCTACAACGGCTGGAAAACTACAGCGATTTTGTAGGCCTCAAGCCTGTATTATCGCTTTTTTCAAATCTAAATGCACAGAAGTCAGGAACCTTTGACCCTATTGACACAGAAATTGACATACATATATAGACTGATATTGTGATCCTGATTGCAAATTTTGAGCCAAATCAGATATTTTTTGCCTCTAATATGGCCAAAGAGCAACAGCCATTTTGTAGGCCATAAGCCTGTATTATCACTTTTTTCAAACCTAAATGGTCAGAAGTCAGGAACCTTTGACCCTATCAACACACAAATTTAC
This sequence comes from Astyanax mexicanus, assembly GCF_023375975.1. Classification (NCBI taxonomy): domain Eukaryota; kingdom Metazoa; phylum Chordata; class Actinopteri; order Characiformes; family Acestrorhamphidae; genus Astyanax; species Astyanax mexicanus. The sequence goes on along the minus strand of NC_064409.1, from coordinate 28,969,106 downwards.
ATACATGTATATACAGACCAATTGATCATGTGTACCAATTTGGAGCCCAATCGGACTTTTCTTCTCTTTTTAATAAATAGAAACACACTGATAGGGAATGTTCTGTCTTTCTGACAGAGTGATAGATTTCCAGCAGGTTATATGTGGTCTCTTGCTGCGCTCTGGTGGTCATTTGTTGAAACAGTTACAGTTGAATTATTCTAAATTAAAGCTCTGCTGAACTTATTCAATCTTGCTTGTCTTGCTTAATTGAAGATCTTTATCCTTCTTGGTCATGCTAGTCAGACGCCTGGGTCATTCTTGTTTATGCTCCACCCACTTAATTTTTTTTTAAATTTGCATAATATGCAAAACCTACTTTTGAGATCTTGTCCTTGGATCCTTGACCAATCATGACATGTTTGGTGTCAAACAGTTCAGCAGAGCTTACTCCTCAATAATTATTAAAAAAACCTTTACATTTATAAACAATATGGCCGCCATATGCAAATGAGTTCTACCATGGTGCAGTAAAATGTCTTTAACACTTATAACTTTTGAATGCTTAACCTGACACTAATACCACTTCAGTCCTTTGATCATTACATGATTCTCAGATACCCTGTCAGTTTAAGTAGACATACACTCCCAGGGGGCGGGGCCAATGCTCGATAGCTGTTTCTCTAGAACCATACAAGCTATCAAGGTCATCCTAGCCAATTATCATCTATGGCCCATGCACTAATGGTACACCAAATGAAAATTTGATATGGACACTTTTGTGGTCACTATTAGCCAATCACATTCCAGCAAGCTTTTAACAGGCGGAATGTTAATCAGGTCAAAACTTATATACTATATACGGGTTATTTATATGCCCTTTTTATGCCTTGTGTTTTTTCAATTTAAGAACTGAATTTGTTTCACCAAATGCGCACTAGAGTGCAGTAAGACACCACATAAAACCTGATGAACACTACAGCTCAATTTATCAAAGCTTTTCAACTAGTTTACTCACACCACTCATCTAGCATTGCCATTATGGTCTTTATGGTCACGCTGGTCACCCAGCTTGGTTATGCTGGCCATCCAGCTTGGTCATGCTGGCCATTCACATTGGTCATTATGGTCCTGCTGGTCATTCAGCTTTGTCCTCATAGTAATGGTGGTCTTCCAGCTTGGTCATACTGGCCAACCACCTTTGCCATGCTGGTCATCCAGTTTGGTCATTATGGTCTTCCAGCTTGGTCAATATGGTCAACAAGTTTGTCATCCAGATTAGTCATGCTGGTAATCTAGCTTGGTCTTCACGGTCATGCTGGTCATCCTCATCCAGTTTGACGATGCCGGTCAACCGGCAACATGTTTTAAGCCTAACTGGCCTCCAGGGGTCTCTTTGCCTGTAACGCTCGAACCCCGTAAATCGCCGCTTGCGGCTATATTGGTATTTATAATCGCTTCCCCTGCTTTTTCTGACCTAGAAGTGATTGCACAAAACAAACCGTAAGGCCTAGAGAGCTGAGACTTGGTCATATGGTAGTAGTTTAGACCCCCACTGAGCCGCATGACATGAGTCCCGATCGGCCTCAAGGGGGCGCTATGGCGAAGGTCAATGCGTTAGGCCTTGTAACTCCCACGCCCTGATAGATAGAGCAAAAATTATTGCATTATATGATTTCTTGGTTAATGGCAAATCAAAAAGGTCAATAGAACCACTAAGCTCCGCCCACTTAGATTTTTTGCTATTTAGCATAATATGCAAAACCTACTTTTGAGAACTTGTCCTAGGGTCATTGACCAATCCTATCATGTTTGGTGTGAAACAACTCAGCAGAGTCCCAACCTCAATAATTATCAAAAAAATTGTGAAATTTATAAACAATATGGCCGCCATATGCAAATTAATCTTACCGTAGCACACCCAAATTTACTCTAACAGCTGTAACTTTTGAATGCTTAAACCGACACTAATGCCACTTTAGACCTATGATGCCAACATGATTCTGAGGTAGCCTGTCAATCTGTGTAGACATACGCCCCCAGGGGGCGGAGCCAAAGCTAAAAATCTGTTTCTCAGGAACCGTACAAGCTATGAAGCTCTCCTTTGGCATGTGTCATCTATGGCCTATGTCCTAATGTATGACAGAAGGAAAATTTGATATGCAAATTGTTGCGATCGCTATTAGCCAATCAGATTCCAGCAAGCTTTTGACAGGCTAAACAATGATCAATCAGGACGATACTTATACCCTACATGTATCTCAGGGCCTTCTATCATCCATCAAAATATGGCGTTGATTGGCCTCAAGGGGGCGCTATAGCAGAAAATCAGTTATATCTAAAGGGACAAGTGGCCTAGGCTTGTTATTCTTCTTTAGTTGTATACTTTGCTGTAGCCTTTACAACTTTGTAATTACATGTGTTTACCAAAAATGCAAAGATTTTCATCAATGGCCAAAAGCGTAAAAATGGCTCTTTTCGAACTTGTCTTTAAGTCTTCAATCAATCAAAACAAGTTTGGTCTTGATGCAATCTTGAGACCCTGTAGGTAAATAATTATCGAAAAAATCTTGACATTTTAACTATTTGAGGCCCATAAACCTTGATCAAACATGTACGTGAAAGCCTTTTCAGAGTTATTTGGACAAAACTCTGTCAAAGTTTTAAACATGCCAAAACTGTTGAAGCTACAAATTAACAATGACATTTCAAGCACATTTGCCAAGTATGAGCCAAATAAGTCTTCAGTAGGCTCTACAGTGACAAATTAACTATTTTTAATTTATTCTATTTATCGCTATTTTCAAACCTAAATGGACAGAAGACAGGAACCTTCCACCCTATCAACACACAAATTTATACACATATATAGACTGATAATCTGATCTTGATTGCAAATTTTCAGCCAAATCGGACATGTTTTCCCTCCACAACGGCTGGAAAACTACACTGATTTTGTAGGCCTCAAGCCTGTATTATCGCTTTTTTCAAACCTAAATAGACAGAAGACAGGAACCTTTGACCCTATCGACACAGAAATTTACATACATGTATAGACTGATATTGTGATCTTGATTGCAAATTTTGAGCCAAATCGGATATAATTTGCCACTGACATGGCGAAATAGCAACAGAGATTTTGCAGGCCATAAGCCTGTATTATCGCTTTTTTCAAACCTAAATGGTCAGAAGTCAGGAACCTTTGACCCTATCAACACACACATTTACTTACAAATATATACAGACCACTTGATCATGACTACCAATTTATCAATGCATTTCAACTAGTTTACTCACACCACTCATCTAGCATTGTAATTATGATCTTCATGGTCAGGCTGGTCACCTAGCTTGGTTGTGCTGCTCTTCCAGCTAGGTCATTCTGGTCATTCACATTGGTCATTATGGTCCTCCCGGTCATTCAGCTTTGTCCTCATAGTAATGGTGGTCTTCCAGCTTGGTCATACTGGCCAACCACCTTTGCCATGCTGGTCATCCAGTTTGGTCATTATGGTCTTCCAGCTTGGTCAATATGGTCAACAAGTTTGTCATCCAGATTAGTCATGCTGGTAATCTAGCTTGGTCTTCACGGTCATGCTGGTCATCCTCATCCAGTTTGGCGATGCCGGTCAACCGGCAACATGTTTTAAGCCTAACTGGCCTCCAGGGGTCTCTTTGCCTGTAACGCTCTGTAATTGTTCTGATTATTATTATTATTATTATTATTATTATTATTAGGGGTTCGAGCACGTAGTGCTAGAAACCCTATTGTAATTGTTCTGATTATTATTATTATTATTATTCTTATTCTTTTTCTGCCATAGAAGTGATTGGGCAGAAGAAACCGTAAGGCCTACAGGGCTGAGACTTGGTCATATGGTAGTACTTCTCACCGCTACTCAGATTCAAAAGATGAGCCCGATCGGCCTCAAGGGGGCGCTATGGCGAGGTCAACGCGTTTGGCCTCGTAACTCCTACGCCCTGATAGCTAGAGCAAAAATTCTTGCATTATATGATTCCTTGGTTAATGGCAAATCAAAAAGGTCTTAAACCTTAAAATGCTTAAACCTACACTAATGCCACTTTACAACTTTGATGCCAACATGATTCTGAGGTAGCCCGTCAATCTGTGTAGACATACGCCCCCAGGGGGGCGGAGCCAAAGCTAAAAATCTGTTTCTCAGGAACCGTACAAGCTATGAAGCTCTCCTTTGACATGTATCATCTATGGCCTATGTCCTAATGTTTTACAAAAGGAAAATTTGATATGCAAATTTTTGCGATCGTTATTAGCCAATCAGTTTCCAGCAAGCTTTTGACAGGCTAAACAATGACCAATCAGGACGATACTTATACCCTACATGTATCTCAGGGCCTTCTATCATCCATTAAAATATGGCGTTGATTGGCCTCAAGGGGGCGCTATAGCAGAAAATCAGTTATATCTAAAGGTACAAGTGGCCTAGGCTTGTTATTCCTTTTTATTTGTATACTTTGCTGTAGCCTTTACAACTTTGTAATTACATACGTTTACCAAAAATGCAAAGATTTTCATCAGTGGCCAAAAGAGTAAAAATTGCTCTTTTCGAACTTGTCTTTAAGTCCTTAATCAATCAAAACAAATTTGGTCTTGATGCAATCTTGAGACCCTGTAGGTAAATAGTTATCAAAAAAATCTTGACATTTTAACTATTTGAGGCCCATAAACCTTGATCAAACATGTACGTGAAAGCCTTTTCAGAGTTATTTGGCCAAAACTCTGTCAAAGTTTAAAACATGCCAAAACTGTTGAAGCTACTAATTAACAATGACATTTGAAGTACATGTGCCAAGTATGAGCCAAATAAGTCTTCAGTAGGCTCTACAGTGAAAAAATAACTATTTTCAATTTATTCTATTTATCGCTATTTTCCAACCTAAATGGACAGAAGACAGGAACCTTTCACCCTATCAACACACAAATTTATACACATATATAGACTGATAATCTGATCTTGATTGCAAATTTTCAGCCAAATCGGACATGTTTTGCCTCTACAACGGCTGGAAAACTACAGCGATTTTGTAGGCCTCAAGCCTGTATTATCGCTTTTTTCAAATCTAAATGGACAGAAGTCAGGAATCTTTGACCCTATTGACACATAAATTGACATACATATATAGACTGATATTGTGATCCTGATTGCAAATTTTGAGCCAAATCAGATATTTTTTGCCTCTAATATGGCCAAAGAGCAACAGCCATGTTGTAGGCCATAAGCCTGTATTATCACTTTTTTCAAACCTAAATGGTCAGAAGTCAGGAACCTTTGACCCTATCAACACACAAATTTACATACATGTATATACAGACCACTTGATCATGAGTACCAATTTGGAGCCCAATGGGACTTTTCTTCTCTTTTTAATAAATAGAAACACACTGATAGGGAATGTTCTGTCTTTCTGATAGAGTGATAGATTTCCAGCAGGTTATATGTGGTCTCTTGCTGCGCTCTGGTGGTCATTTGGTGAAACAGCTACAGGTGAATTATTCTAAATTAAAGCTCTGCTGAACTTATTCAATCTTGCTTATCTTGCTTAATTGAACATATTTATCCTTCTTGTTCATGCTGGTCAGCCGCCTGGGTCATTCTTGTTTATGCTCCACCCACTTAATTTTTTTTAAAATTTGCATAATATGCAAAACCTACTTTTGAGATCTTGTCCTTGGATCCTTGACCAATCATGACATGTTTGGTGTCAAACAGTTCAGCAGAGCTTACTCCTCAATAATTATTAAAAAAATCTTTACATTTATAAACAATATGGCCTTCATATGCAAATGAATTCTACCATGGTGCAGTAAAATGTCTTTAACACTTATAACTTTTGAATGCTTAACCTGACACTAATACCACTTCAGTCCTTTGATCATTACATGACTCTCAGATACCACGTCAGTTTAAGTAGACATACACCCCCCAGGGGGCGGGGCCAATGCTCGATAGCTGTTTCTCTAGAACCATACAAGCTATCAAGGTCATCCTAGCCAATTATCATCTATGGCCCATACACTAATGGTACACCAAATGAAAATTTGATATGGACACTTTTGTGGTCACTATTAGCCAATCACATTCCAGCAAGCTTTTAACAGGCGGAATGTTAATCAGGTCAAAACTTATATACTATATACGGGTTATTTATATGCCCTTTTTATGCCTTGTGTTTTTTCAATTTAAGAACTGAATTTGTTTCACCAAATGCGCACTAGAGTGCAGTAAGACACCACATAAAACCTGATGAACACTACAGCTCAATTTATCAATGCTTTTCAACTAGTTTACTCACACCACTCATCTAGCATTGCCATTATGGTCTTTATGGTCACGCTGGTCACCCAGCTTGGTTATGCTGGCCATCCAGCTTGGTCATGCTGGCCATTCACATTGGTCATTATGGTCCTGCTGGTCATTCAGCTTTGTCCTCATAGTAATGGTGGTCTTCCAGCTTGGTCATACTGGCCAACCACCTTTGCCATGCTGGTCATCCAGTTTGGTCATTATGGTCTTCCAGCTTGGTCAATATGGTCAACAAGTTTGTCATCCAGATTAGTCATGCTGGTAATCTAGCTTGGTCTTCACGGTCATGCTGGTCATCCTCATCCAGTTTGGCGATGCCGGTCAACCGGCAACATGTTTTAAGCCTAACTGGCCTCCAGGGGTCTCTTTGCCTGTAACGCTCGAACCCCGTAAATCGCCGCTTGCGGCTATATTTATTATTATTATTCTTATTCTTTTTCTGCCATAGAAGTGATTGGGCAGAAGAAACCGTAAGGCCTACAGGGCTGAGACTTGGTCATATGGTAGTACTTCTCACCGCTACTCAGATTCAAAAGATGAGCCCGATCGGCCTCAAGGGGGCGCTATGGCGAAGGTCAACGCGTTTGGCCCCGTAACTCCTACGCCCTGATAGCTAGAGCAAAAATTCTTGCATTATATGATTCCTTGGTTAATGGCAAATCAAAAAGGTCAATAGAACCACTAAGCTCCGCCCACTTAGATTTTTTGCTATTTAGCATAATAGGCAAAACCTACTTTTGAGAACTTGTCCTAGGGTCATTGACCAATCCTGTCATATTTGGTGTCAAACAACTCAGCAGAGTCCCAACCTCAATAATTATCGAAAAAATTGAGAAATTTGTAAACAATATGGCCGCCATATGCAAATTAATCTTACCGTGGCACACCCAAATTTACTCTAACAGCTGTAACTTTTGAATGCTTAAACCTACACTAATGCCACTTTACGACTTTGATGCCAACATGATTCTGAGGTAGCCCGTCAATCTGTGTAGACATACGCCCACAGGGGGCGGAGCCAAAGCTAAAAATCTGTTTCTGAGGAACCGTACAAGCTATGAAGCTCTCCTTTGGCATGTATCATCTATGGCCTATGTCCTAATGTTTTACAGAAGGAAATTTTGATATGGAAATTTTTGCGATCGTTATTAGCCAATCAGATTCCAGCAAGCTTTTGACAGGCTAAACAATGACCAATCAGGACGATACTTATACCCTACATGTATCTCAGGGCCTTCTATCATCCATTAAAATATGGCGTTGATTGGCCTCAAGGGGGCGCTATAGCAGAAAATCAGTTATATCTAAAAGTACAAGTGGCCTAGGCTTGTTATTCTTTTTTAGTTGTATACTTTGCTGTAGCCTTTACAACTTTGTAATTACATATGTTTACCAAAAATGCAAAGATTTTCATCAGTGGCCAAAAGAGTAAAAATTGCTCTTTTCGAACTTGTCTTTAAGTCCTTAATCAATCAAAACAAATTTGGTCTTGATGCAATCTTGAGACCCTGTAGGTAAATAATTATCAAAAAAATCTTGACATTTTAACTATTTGAGGCCCATAAACCTTGATCAAACATGTACGTGAAAGCCTTTTCAGAGTTATTTGGCCAAAACTCTGTCAAAGTTTAAAACATGCCAAAACTGTTGAAGCTACTAATTAACAATGACATTTGAAGTACATGTGCCAAGTATGAGCCAAATAAGTCTTCAGTAGGCTCTACAGTGAAAAAATAACTATTTTCAATTTATTCTATTTATCGCTATTTTCCAACCTAAATGGACAGAAGACAGGAACCTTTGACCCTATCAACACACAAATTTATACACATATATAGAATGATAATCTGATCTTGATTGCAAATTTTCAGCCAAATCGGACATGTTTTGCCTCTACAACGGCTGGAAAACTACAGCGATTTTGTAGGCCTCAAGCCTGTATTATCGCTTTTTTCAAATCTAAATGGACAGAAGTCAGGAACCTTAGACCCTATTGACACAGAAATTGACATACATGTATAGACTGATATTGTGATCCTGATTGCAAATTTTGAGCCAAATCAGATATTTTTTGCCTCTAATATGGCCAAAGAGCAACAGCCATTTTGTAGGCCATAAGCCTGTATTATCACTTTTTTCAAACCTAAATGGTCAGAAGTCAGGAACCTTTGACCCTATCAACACACAAATTTACATACATGTATATACAGACCACTTGATCATGTGTACCAATTTGGAGCCCAATCGGACTTTTCTTCTCTTTTTAATAAATAGAAACACACTGATAGGGAATGTTCTGTCTTTCTGATAGAGTGATAGATTTCCAGCAGGTTATATGTGGTCTCTTGCTGCGCTCTGGTGGTCATTTGTTGAAACAGTTACAGTTGAATTATTCTAAATTAAAGCTCTGCTGAACTTATTCAATCTTGCTTGTCTTGCTTAATTGAAGATCTTTATCCTTCTTGGTCATGCTAGTCAGACGCCTGGGTCATTCTTGTTTATGCTCCACCCACTTAATTTTTTTTTTAATTTGCATAATATGCAAAACCTACTTTTGAGATCTTGTCCTTGGATCCTTGACCAATCATGACATGTTTGGTGTCAAACAGTTCAGCAGAGCTTACTCCTCAATAATTATTAAAAAAATCTTTACATTTATAAACAATATGGCCACCATATGCAAATGAGTTCTACCATGGTGCAGTAAAATGTCTTTAACACTTATAACTTTTGAATGCTTAACCTGACACTAATACCACTTCAGTCCTTTGATCATTACATGATTCTCAGATACCCTGTCAGTTTAAGTAGACATACACCCCCAGGGGGCGGGGCCAAGGCTCGATAGCTGTTTCTCTAGAACCATACAAGCTATCAAGGTCATCCTAGCCAATTATCATCTATGGCCCATGCACTAATGGTACACCAAATGAAAATTTGATATGGACACTTTTGTGGTCACTATTAGCCAATCACATTCCAGCAAGCTTTTAACAGGCGGAATGTTAATCAGGTCAAAACTTATATACTATATACGGGTTATTTATATGCCCTTTTTATGCCTTGTGTTTTTTCAATTTAAGAACTGAATTTGTTTCACCAAATGCCCACTAGAGTGCAGTAAGACACCACATAAAACCTGATGAACACTACAGCTCAATTTATCAATGCTTTTCTACTAGTTTACTCACACCACTCATCTAGCATTGCCATTATGGTCTTTATGGTCACGCTGGTCACCCAGCTTGGTTATGCTGGCCATCCAGCTTGGTCATGCTGGCCATTCACATTGGTCATTATGGTCCTGCTGGTCATTCAGCTTTGTCCTCATAGTAATGGTGGTCTTCCAGCTTGGTCATACTGGCCAACCACCTTTGCCATGCTGGTCATCCAGTTTGGTCATTATGGTCTTCCAGCTTGGTCAATATGGTCAACAAGTTTGTCATCCAGATTAGTCATGCTGGTAATCTAGCTTGGTCTTCACGGTCATGCTGGTCATCCTCATCGAGTTTGGCGATGCCGGTCAACCGGCAACATGTTTTAAGCCTAACTGGCCTCCAGGGGTCTCTTTGCCTGTAACGCTCGAACCCCGTAAATCGCCGCTTGCGGCTATATTTATTATTAGGGGTTCGAGCACGTAGTGCTAGAAACCCTATTGTAATTGTTCTGATTATTATTATTATTATTATTATTCTTATTCTTTTTCTGCCATAGAAGTGATTGGGCAGAAGAAACCGTAAGGCCTACAGGGCTGAGACTTGGTCATATGGTAGTACTTCTCACCGCTACTCAGATTCAAAAGATGAGCCCGATCGGCCTCAAGGGGGCGCTATGGCAAAGGTCAACGCGTTTGGCCTCGTAACTCCTACACCCTGATAGCTAGAGCAAAAATTCTTGCATTATATGATTCCTTGGTTAATGGCAAATCAAAAAGGTAAATAGAACCACTAAGCTCCGCCCACTTAGATTTTTTGCTATTTAGCATAATATGCAAAACCTACTTTTGAGAACTTGTCCTAAACTCATTGACCAATACTGACATGTTTGGTGTCAAACAACTCAGCAGAGTCCCAACCTCAATAATTATTAAAAAAATCTTGAAATTTGCAAAAAATATGGCCGCCATATGCAAATTAATCTTACCGTGGCACATCCAAATTTACTTTAACAGCTGTAACTTTTGAATGCTTAAACCGACACTAATGCCACTTTAGACCTATGATGCCAACATGATTCTGAGGTAGCCCGTCAATCTGTGTAGACATACGCCCCCAGGGGGCGGAGCCAAAGCAAAAAATCTGTTTCTCAGGAACCGTACAAGCTATGAACCTCTCCTTTGGCATGTATCATCTATGGCCTATGTCCTAATGTTTTACAGAAGGAAAATTTGATATGCAAATTTTTGCGATCGTTATTAGCCAATCAGATTCCAGCAAGCTTTTGACAGGCTAAACAATGACCAATCAGGACGATACTTATACCCTACATGTATCTCAGGACCTTCTATCATCCCTTAAAATATGGCGTTGATTGGCCTCAAGGGGGCGCTATAGCAGAAAATCAGTTATATCTAAAGGTACAAGTGGCCTAGGCTTGTTATTCTTTTTTAGTTGTATACTTTGCTGTAGCCTTTACAACTTTGTAATTACGAATGTTTACCAAAAATGCAAAGATTTTCATCAGTGGCCAAAAGAGTAAAAATTGCTCTTTTCGAACTTGTCTTTAAGTCCTTAATCAATCAAAACAAATTTGGTCTTGATGCAATCTTGAGACCCTGTAGGTAAATAATTATCAAAAAAATCTTGACATTTTAACTATTTGAGGCCCATAAACCTTGATCAAACATGTACGTGAAAGCCTTTTCAGAGTTATTTGGCCAAAACTCTGTCAAAGTTTAAAACATGCCAAAACTGTTGAAGCTACTAATTAACAATGACATTTGAAGTACATGTGCCAAGTATGAGCCAAATAAGTCTTCAGTAGGCTCTACAGTGAAAAAATAACTATTTTCAATTTATTCTATTTATCGCTATTTTCCAACCTAAAAGGACAGAAGACAGGAACCTTTCACCCTATCAACACACAAATTTATACCCATATATAGACTGATAATCTGATCTTGATTGCAAATTTTCAGCCAAATCGGACATGTTTTGCCTCTACAACAGCTGGAAAACTTCAGCGATTTTGTAGGCCTCAAGCCTGTATTATCGCTTTTTTCAAATCTAAATGGACAGAAGTCAGGAACCTTTGACCCTATTGACACAGAAATTGACATACATATATAGACTGATATTGTGATCCTGATTGCAAATTTTGAGCCAAATCAGATATTTTTTGCCTCTAATATGGCCAAAGAGCAACAGCCATTTTGTAGGCCATAAGCCTGTATTATCATTTTTTTCAAACCTAAATGGTCAGAAGTCAGGAACCTTTGACCCTATCAACACACAAATTTACATACATGTATATACAGACCACTTGATCATGAATACCAATTTGGAGCTCAATCGGACTTTTCTTCTCTTTTTAATAAATAGAAACACACTGATAAGGAATGTTATGTCTTTCTGATAGAGTGATAGATTTCCAGCAGGTTATATGTGGTCTCTTGCTGCGCTCTGGTGGTCATTTGGTGAAACAGCTACAGGTGAATTATTCTAAATTAAAGCTCTGCTGAACTTATTCAATCTTGCTTGTCTTGCTTAATTGAACATATTTATCCTTCTTGTTCATGTTGGTCAGCCGCCTGGGTCATTCTTGTTTATGCTCCACCCACTTAATGTTTTTTTTTTATTTGCATAATATGCAAAACCTACTTTTGAGATCTTGTCCTTGGATCCTTGACCAATCATGACATGTTTGGTGTCAAACAGTTCAGCAGAGCTTACTCCTCAATAATTATTTAAAAAATCTTTACATTTATAAACAATATGGCCGCCATATGCAAATGAGTTCTACCATGGTGCAGTAAAATGTCTTTAACACATAACTTTTGAATGCTTAACCTGACACTAATACCACTTCAGTCCTTTGATCATTACATGATTCTCAGATACCCTGTCAGTTCAAGTAGACATACACCCCCCCAGGGGGCGGGGCCAATGCTCGATAGCTGTTTCTCTAGAACCATACAAGCTATCAAGGTCATCCTAGCCAATTATCATCTATGGCCCATACACTAATGGTACACCAAATGAAAATTTGATATGGACACTTTTGTGGTCACTATTAGCCAATCACATTCCAGCAAGCTTTTAACAGGCGGAATTTTAATCAGGTCAAAACTTATATACTATATACGGGTTATTTATATGCCCTTTTTATGCCTTGTGTTTTTTCAATTTAAGAACTGAATTTGTTTCACCAAATGCGCACTAGAGTGCAGTAAGACACCACATAAAACCTGATGAACACTACAGCTCAATTTATCAATGCTTTTCAACTAGTTTACTCACACCACTCATCTAGCATTGCCATTATGGTCTTTATGGTCACGCTGGTCACCCAGCTTGGTTATGCTGGCCATCCAGCTTGGTCATGCTGGCCATTCACATTGGTCATTATGGTCCTGCTGGTCATTCAGCTTTGTCCTCATAGTAATGGTGGTCTTCCAGCTTGGTCATACTGGCCAACCACCTTTGCCATGCTGGTCATCCAGTTTGGTCATTATGGTCTTCCAGCTTGGTCAATATGGTCAACAAGTTTGTCATCCAGATTAGTCATGCTGGTAATCAAGCTTGGTCTTCACGGTCATGCTGGTCATCCTCATCCAGTTTGGCGATGCCGGTCAACCGGCAACATGTTTTAAGCCTAACTGGCCTCCAGGGGTCTCTTTGCCTGTAACGCTCGAACCCCGTAAATCGCCGCTTGCGGCTATATTTATTATTATTATAGTTCTTATTCTTTTTCTGCCATAGAAGTGATTGGGCAGAAGAAACCGTAAGGCCTACAGGGCTGAGACTTGGTCATATGGTAGTACTTCTCACCGCTACTCAGATTCAAAAGATGAGCCCGATCGGCCTCAAGGGGGCGCTATGGCGAAGGTCAACGCGTTTGGCCTCGTAACTCCTACGCCCTGATAGCTAGAGCAAAAATTCTTGCATTATATGATTCCTTGGTTAATGGCAAATCAAAAAGGTCAATAGAACCACTAAGCTCCGCCCACTTAGATTTTTTGCTATTTAGCATAATATGCAAAACCTACTTTTGAGAACTTGTCCTAGGGTCATTGACCAATCCTGTCATATTTGGTGTCAAACAACTCAGCAGAGTCCCATCCTCAATAATTATCGAAAAAATTGAGAAATTTTTAAACAATATGGCCGCCATATGCAAATTAATCTTACCGTGGCACACCCAAATTTACTCTAACAGCTGTAACTTTTGAATGCTTAAACCTACACTAATGCCACTTTACATCTTTGATGCCAACATGATTCTGAGGTAGCCCGTCAATCTGTGTAGACATACGCCCCCAGGGGGCGGAGCCAAAGCTAAAAATCTGTTTCTCAGGAACCGTACAAGCTATGAAGCTCTCCTTTGGCATGTATCATCTATGGCCTGTGTCCTAATGTTTTACAGAAGGAAAAGTTGATATGCAAATCTTTTGCGATCGTTATTAGCCAATCAGATTCCAGCAAGCTTTTGACAGGCTAAACAATGACCAATCAGGACAATACATATACCCTACATGTATCTCAGGGCCTTCTATCATCCATTAAAATATGGCGTTGATTGGCCTCAAGGGGGCGCTATAGCAGAAAATCAGTTATATCTAAAGGTACAAGTGGCCTAGGCTTGTTATTCTTTTTTAGTTGTATACGTTGCTGTAGCCTTTACAACTTTGTAATTACATATGTTTACCAAAAATGCAAAGATTTTCATCAGTGGCCAAAAGAGTAAAAATTCCTCTTTTCGAACTTGTCTTTAAGTCCTTAATCAATCAAAACAAATTTGGTCTTGGTGCAATCTTGAGACACTGTAGGTAAATAATTATCAAAAAAATCTTGACATTTTTACTATTCGAGGCCCATAAACCTTGATCAAACATGTACGTGAAAGCCTTTTCAGAGTTATTTGGCCAAAACTCTGTCAAAGTTTAAAACATGCCAAAACTGTTGAAGCTACTAATTAACCATGACATTTGAAGTACATGTGCCAAGTATGAGCCAAATAAGTCTTCAGTAGGCTCTACAGTGAAAAAATAACTATTTTCAATTTATTCTATTTATCGCTATTTTCCAACCTAAATGGACAGAAGACAGGAACCTTTCACCCTATCAACACACAAATTTATACACATATATAGACTGATAATCTGATCTTGATTGCAAATTTTCAGCCAAATCGGACATGTTTTGCCTCTACAACGGCTGGAAAACTACAGCGATTTTGTAGGCCTCAAGCCTGTATTATCGCTTTTTTCAAATCTAAATGGACAGAAGTCAGGAACCTTTGACCCTATTGACACAGAAATTGACATACATATATAGACTGATATTGTGATCTTGATTGCAAATTTTGAGCCAAATCAGATATTTTTTGCCTCTAATATGGCCAAAGAGCAACAGCCATTTTGTAGGCCATAAGCCTGTATTATCGCTTTTTTCAAGCCTGAATGGACAGAAGTCAGGAACCTTTGACCCTATCAACACACAAATTTACACACATAAATATACAGACCACTTGATCATGAGTACCAATTTGGAGCCCAATCGGACTTTTCTTCTCTTTTTAATAAATAGAAACACACTGATAGGGAATGTTCTGTCTTTCTGATAGAATGATAGATTTCCAGCAGGTTATATGTGGTCTCTTGCTGCGCTCTGGTGGTCATTTGGTGAAACAGCTACAGGTGAATTATTCTAAATTAAAGCTCTGCTGAACTTATTTAATCTTGCTTGTCTGGCTTAATTGAACATCTTTATCCTTCTTGGTCATGCTGCTCAGCCACCTGGGTCATTCTTGTTTATGCTCCACCCAATATTTTTTTTTTTAATTTGCATAATATGCAAAACCTACTTTTGAGATCTTGTTTTTGCCTCCTTGACCAATCATGACATGTTTGGTGTCAAACAGTTCAGCAGAGCTTACTCCTCAACAATGATAAAAAAAATCTTTACATTTATAAACAATATGGCCACCATATGCAAATTAGTTTTACCATGGTGCAGTAAAATGTCTTTAACACTTAGAACTTTTGAATGCTTAACCTGACACTAATACCACTTCAGTCCTTTGATCATTACATGATTCTCAGATACCCTGTCAGTTTAAGTAGACATACACCCCCAGGGGGCGGAGCCAATGCTCGATAGCTGTTTCTCTAGAACCATACAAGCTATCAAGGTCATCCTAGCCAATTATCATCTATGGCCCATGCACTAATGGTACACCAAATGAAAATTTGATATGGACACTTTTGTGGTCACTATTAGCCAATCACATTCCAGCAAGCTTTTAACAGGCGGAATGTTAATCAGGTCAAAACTTATATACTATATACGGGTTATTTATATGCCCTTTTTATGCCTTGTGTTTTTTCAATTTAAGAACTGAATTTGTTTCACCAAATGCGCACTAGAGTGCAGTAAGACACCACATAAAACCTGATGAACACTACAGCTCAATTTATCAATGCTTTTCAACTAGTTTACTCACACCACTCATCTAGCATTGCCATTATGGTCTTTATGGTCACGCTGGTCACCCAGCTTGGTTATGCTGGCCATCCAGCTTGGTCATGCTGGCCATTCACATTGGTCATTATGGTCCTGCTGGTCATTCAGCTTTGTCCTCATAGTAATGGTGGTCTTCCAGCTTGGTCATACTGGCCAACCACCTTTGCCATGCTGGTCATCCAGTTTGGTCATTATGGTCCTCCAGCTTGGTCAATATGGTCAACAAGTTTGTCATCCAGATTAGTCATGCTGGTAATCTAGCTTGGTCTTCACGGTCATGCTGGTCATCCTCATCCAGTTTGGTGATGCCGGTCAACCAGCAACATGTTTTAAGCCTAACTGGCCTCCAGGGGCGTCTTTGCCTGTAACGCTCGAACCCCGTAAATCGCCGCTTGCGGCTATATTTATTATTATTAGGGGTTCGAGCACGTAGTGCTAGAAACCCTATTGTAATTGTTCTGATTATTATTAGGGGTTCGAGCACGTAGTGCTAGAAACCCTATTGTAATTGTTCTGATTATTATTATTATTATTATTATTATTATTATTATTCTTATTCTTTTTCTGCCATAGAAGTGATCGGGCAGAAGAAACCGTAAGGCCTACAGGGCTGAGACTTGGTCATATGGTAGTACTTCTCACCGCTACTCAGATTCAAAAGATGAGCCCGATCGGCCTCAAGGGGGCGCTATGGCGAAGGTCAACGCGTTAGGCCTCGTAACTGCCACGCCCTGATAGCTAGAGCAAAAATTCTTGCATTATATGATTCCTTGGTTAATGGCAAATCAAAAAGGTCAATAGAACCACTAAGCTCCGCCCACTTAGATTTTTTGCTATTTAGCATAATATGCAAAACCTACTTTTGAGAACTTGTCCTAGGGTCATTGACCAATCCTGTCATATTTGGTGTCAAACAACTCAGCAGAGTCCCAACCTCAATAATTATCAAAAAAATTGTGAAATTTGTAAACAATATGGCCGCAATATGCAAATTAATCTTACCGTGGCACACCCAAATTTACTCTAACAGCTGTAACTTTTGAATGCTTAAACCTACACTAATGCCACTTTAGACCGTTGATGCCAACATGATTCTGAGGTAGCCCGTCAATCTGTGTAGACATACGCCCCCAGGGGGCGGAGCCAAAGCTAAAAATCTGTTTCTCAGGAACCGTACAAGCTATGAAGCTCTCCTTTGGCATGTATCATCTATGGCCTATGTCCTAATGTTTTACAGAAGGAAAATTTGATATGCAAATTTTTGCGATCGTTATTAGCCAATCAGTTTCCAGCAAGCTTTTGACATGCTAAACAATGACCAATCAGGACGATACTTATACCCTACATGTATCTCAGGGCCTTCTATCATCCATTAAAATATGGCGTTGATTGGCCTCAAGGGGGCGCTATAGCAGAAAATCAGTTATATCTAAAGGTACAAGTGGCCTAGGCTTGTTATTCTTTTTTAGTTGTATACTTTGCTGTAGCCTTTACAACTTTGTAATTACATATGTTTACCAAAAATGCAAAGATTTTCATCAGTGGCCAAAAGAGTAAAAATTGCTCTTTTCGAACTTGTCTTTAAGTCCTTAATCAATCAAAACAAATTTGGTCTTGATGCAATCTTGAGACCCTGTAGGTAAATAATTATCAAAAAAATCTTGACATTTTAACTATTTGAGGCCCATAAACCTTGATCAAACATGTACGTGAAAGCCTTTTCAGAGTTATTTGGCCAAAACTCTGTCAAAGTTTAAAACATGCCAAAACTGTTGAAGCTACTAATTAACAATGACATTTGAAGCACATGTGCCAAGTATGAGCCAAATAAGTCTTCAGTAGGCTCTACAGTGAAAAAATAACTATTTTCAATTTATTCTATTTATCGCTATTTTCCAACCTAAATGGACAGAAGACAGGAACCTTTCACCCTATCAACACACAAATTTATACACATATATAGACTGATAATCTGATCTTGATTGCAAATTTTCAGCCAAATCGGACATGTTTTGCTTCTACAACGGCTGGAAAACTACAGCGATTTTGTAGGCCTCAAGCCTGTGTTATCGCTTTTTTCAAACCTAAATGGACAGAAGTCAGGAACCTTTGACCCTATTGACACAGAAATTGACATACATATATAGACTGATATTGTGATCTTGATTGCAAATTTTGAGCCAAATCAGATATTTTTTGCCTCTAATATGGCCAAAGAGCAACAGCCATTTTGTAGGCCATAAGCCTGTATTATCGCTTTTTTCAAGCCTAAATGGACAGAAGTCAGGAACCTTTGACCCTATCAACACACAAATTTACACACATATATATACAGACCACTTGATCATGAGAACCAATTTTGAGCCCAATCAGACTTTTCCTCTCTTTGTAATAAATAGAAACACACTGATAGGGAATGTTCTGTCTTACTTATAGAGTGATAGATTTCCAGCAGGTTATATGTGGTCTCTTGCTGCGCTCTGGTGGTCATTTGGTGAAACAGCTACAGGTGAATTATTCTAAATTAAAGCTCTGCTGAACTTATTTAATCTTGCTTGTCTTGCTTAATTGAACATATTTATCCTTCTTGGTCATGCTACTCAGCCACCTGGGTCATTCTTGTTTATGTTCCACCGACTTAATTTTTTTTTTATTTGCATAATATGCAAAACTTACTTTTGAGATCTTGTCCTTGGATCCTTGACCAATCATGACATGTTTGGTGTCAAACAGTTCAGCAGAGCTTACTCCTCAATAATTATTAAAAAAATCTTTACATTTATAAACAATATGGCCGCCATATGCAAATGAGTTCTACCATGGTGCAGTAAAATGTCTTTAACACTTATAACTTTTGAATGCTTAACCTGACACTAATACCACTTCAGTCCTTTGATCATTACATGATTCTCAGATACCCTGTCAGTTTAAGTAGACATACACCCCTACGGGGCGGGGCCGATGCTCGATAGCTGTTTCTCTAGAACCATACAAGCTATCAAGGTCATCCTAGCCAATTATCATCTATGGCCCATGCACTAATGGTACACCAAATGAAAATTTGATATGGACACTTTTGTGGTCACTATTAGCCAATCACATTCCAGCAAGCTTTTAACAGGCGGAATGTTAATCAGGTCAAAACTTATATACTATATACGGGTTATTTATATGCCCTTTTTATGCCTTGTGTTTTTTCAATTTAAGAACTGAATTTGTTTCACCAAATGCGCACTAGAGTGCAGTAAGACACCACATAAAACCTGATGAACACTACAGCTCAATTTATCAATGCTTTTCAACTAGTTTACTCACACCACTCATCTAGCATTGCCATTATGGTCTTTATGGTCACGCTGGTCACCCAGCTTGGTTATGCTGGCCATCCAGCTTGGTCATGCTGGCCATTCACATTGGTCATTATGGTCCTGCTGGTCATTCAGCTTTGTCCTCATAGTAATGGTGGTCTTCCAGCTTGGTCATACTGGCCAACCACCTTTGCCATGCTGGTCATCAGTTTGGTCATTATGGTCTTCCAGCTTGGTCAATATGGTCAACAAGTTTGTCATCCAGATTAGTCATGCTGGTAATCTAGCTTGGTCTTCACGGTCATGCTGGTCATCCTCACCCAGTTTGGCGATGCCGGTCAACCGGCAACATGTTTTAAGCCTAACTGGCCTCCAGGGGTCTCTTTGCCTGTAACGCTCGAACCCCGTAAATCGCCGCTTGCGGCTATATTTATTATTATTATTATTAGGGGTTCGAGCACGTAGTGCTAGAAACCCTATTGTAATTGTTCTGATTATTATTATTATTATTATTAGGGGTTCGAGCACGTAGTGCTAGAAACCCTATTGTAATTGTTCTGATTATTATTATTATTATTATTATTATTATTATTATTCTTATTCTTTTTCTGCCATAGAAGTGATCGGGCAGAAGAAACCGTAAGGCCTACAGGGCTGAGACTTGGTCATATGGTAGTACTTCTCACCGCTACTCAGATTCAAAAGATGAGCCCGATCGGCCTCAAGGGGGCGCTATGGCGAAGGTCAACGCGTTAGGCCTCGTAACTGCCACGCCCTGATAGCTAGAGCAAAAATTCTTGCATTATATGATTCCTTGGTTAATGGCAAATCAAAAAGGTCAATAGAACCACTAAGCTCCGCCCACTTAGATTTTTTGCTATTTAGCATAATATGCAAAACCTACTTTTGAGAACTTGTCCTAGGGTCATTGACCAATCCTGTCATATTTGGTGTCAAACAACTCAGCAGAGTCCCAACCTCAATAATTATCAAAAAAATTGTGAAATTTGTAAACAATATGGCCGCCATATGCAAATTAATCTTACCGTGGCACACCCAAATTTACTCTAACAGCTGTAACTTTTGAATGCTTAAACCTACACTAATGCCACTTTACAACTTTGATGCCAACATGATTCTGAGGTAGCCCGTCAATCTGTGTAGACATACGCCCCCAGGGGGCGGAGCCAAAGCTAAAAATCTGTTTCTCAGGAACCGTACAAGCTATGAAGCTCTCCTTTGGCATGTATCATCTATGGCCTATGTCCTAATGTTTTACAGAAGGAAAATTTGATATGCAAATTTTTGCGATCGTTATTAGCCAATCAGTTTCCAGCAAGCTTTTGACATGCTAAACAATGACCAATCAGGACGATACTTATACCCTACATGTATCTCAGGGCCTTCTATCATCCATTAAAATATGGCGTTGATTGGCCTCAAGGGGGCGCTATAGCAGAAAATCAGTTATATCTAAAGGTACAAGTGGCCTAAGCTTGTTATTCTTTTTTAGTTGTATACTTTGCTGTAGCCTTTACAACTTTGTAATTACATGTATTTACCAAAAATGGAAAGATTTTCATCAGTGGCCAAAAGAGTAAAAATTGCTCTTTTCGAACTTGTCTTTAAGTCCTTAATCAATCAAAACAAATTTGGTCTTGATGCAATCTTGAGACCCTGTAGGTAAATAATTATCAAAAAAATCTTGACATTTTAACTATTTGAGGCCCATAAACCTTGATCAAACATGTACGTGAAAGCCTTTTCAGAGTTATTTGGCCAAAACTCTGTCAAAGTTTAAAACATGCCAAAACTGTTGAAGCTACTAATTAACAATGACATTTGAAGCACATTTGCCAAGTATGAGCCAAATAAGTCTTCAGTAGGCTCTACAGTGAAAAAATAACTATTTTCAATTTATTCTATTTATCGCTATTTTCCAACCTAAATGGACAGAAGACAGGAACCTTTCACCCTATCAACACACAAATTTATACACATATATAGACTGATAATCTGATCTTGATTGCAAATTTTCAGCCAAATCGGACATGTTTTGCCTCTACAACGGCTGGAAAACTACAGCGATTTTGTAGGCCTCAAGCCTGTATTATCGCTTTTTTCAAACCTAAATGGACATAAGTCAGGAACCTTTGACCCTATCGACACAGAAATTGACATACATATATAGACTGATATTGTGATCTTGATTGCAAATTTTGAGCCAAAACAGATATTTTTTGCCTCTAATATGGCCAAAGAGCAACAGCCATTTTGTAGGCCATAAGCCTGTATTATCGCTTTTTTCAAACCTAAATGGACAGAAGTCAGGAACCTTTGACCCTATCAACACACAAATTTACACACATATATATGCAGACCACTTAATCATGAGTACCAATTTGGAGCCCAATCGGACTTTTCTTCTCTTTTTAATAAATAGAAACACACTGATAGGGAATGTTCTGTCTTACTTATAGAGTGATAGATTTCCAGCAGGTTATATGTGGTCTCTTGCTGCGCTCTGGTGGTCATTTGGTGAAACAGCTACATTTGAATTATTCTAAATTAAAGCTCTGCTGAACTTATTTAATCATTTTTGTCTTGCTTAATTGAACATATTTATCCTTCTTGGTCATGCTAGTCAGCCACCTGGGTCATTCTTATTTATGCTCCACCCACTTAATTTTTTTTTAATTTGCATAATATGCAAAACCTACTTTTGAGATCTTGTCTTTGCCTCCTTGACCAATCATGACATGTTTGGAGTCAAACAGTTCAGCAGAGCTTACTCCTCAATAATTATAAAAAAAATCTTTACATTTATAAACAATATGGCCGCCATATGCAAATTAGTTTTACCATGGTGCAGTAAAATGTCTTTAACACTTATAACTTTTGAATGCTTAACCTGACACTAATACCACTTCAGTCCTTTGATCATTACATGATTCTCAGATACCCTGTGAGTTTAAGTAGACATACACACCCCCAGGGGGCGGGGCCAATGCTCGATAGCTGTTTCTCTACAACCATACAAGCTATCAAGGTCATCCTTGCCAATTATCATCTATGGCCCATGCACTAATGGTACACCAAATGAAAATTTGATATGGACACTTTTGTGGTCACTATTAGCCAAACACATTCCAGGAAGCTTTTAACAGGCGGAATGTTAATCAGGTCAAAACTTATATACTATATACGGGTTATTTATATGCCCTTTTTATGCCTTGTGATTTTTCAATTGAAGAACTGAATTTGTTTCACCAAATGCCCACTAGAGTGCAGTAAGACACCACATAAAACCTGATGAACACTACAGCTCAATTTATCAATGCTTTTCAACTAGTTTACTCACACCACTCATCTAGCATTGCCATTATGGTCTTTATGGTCATGCTGGTCACCCAGCTTGGTTATGCTGGCCATCCAGCTTGGTCATGCTGGCCATTCACATTGGTCATTATGGTCCTGCTGGTCATTCAGCTTTGTCCTCATAGTAATGGTGGTCTTCCAGCTTGGTCATACTGGCCAACCACCTTTGCCATGCTGGTCATCCAGTTTGGTCATTATGGTCTTCCAGCTTGGTCAATATGGTCAACAAGTTTGTCATCCAGATTAGTCATGCTGGGAATCTAGCTTGGTCTTCACGGTCATGCTGGTCATCCTCATCCAGTTTGGCGATGCCGGTCAACCGGCAACATGTTTTAAGCCTAACTGGCCTCCAGGGGTCTCTTTGCCTGTAACGCTCGAACCCCGTAAATCGCCGCTTGCGGCTATATTTATTATTATTATAGTTCTTATTCTTTTTCTGCCATAGAAGTGATTGGGCAGAAGAAACCGTAAGGCCTACAGGGCTGAGACTTGGTCATATGGTAGTACTTCTCACCGCTACTCAGATTCAAAAGATGAGCACGATCGGCCTCAAGGGGGCGCTATGGCGAAGGTCAACGCGTTTGGCCTCGTAACTCCTACGCCCTGATAGCTAGAGCAAAAATTCTTGCATTATATGATTCCTTGGTTAATGGCAAATCAAAAAGGTCTATAGAACCACTAAGCTCCGCCCACTTAGATTTTTTGCTATTTAGCATAATATGCGAAACCTACTTTTGAGAACTTGTCCTAGGGTCATTGACCAATCCTGACATGTTTGGTGTCAAACAACTCAGCAGAGTCCCAACCTCAATAATTATCGAAAAAATTGTGAAATTTGTAAACAATATGGCCGCCATATGCAAATTAATCTTACCGTGGCACACCCAAATTTACTCTAACAGCTGTAACTTTTGAATGCTTAAACCGACACTAATGCCACTTTACAACTTTGATGCCATCATGATTCTGAGGTAGCCCGTCAATCTGTGTAGACATACGCCCCCAGGGGGCGGAGCTAAAGCTAAAAATCTGTTTCTCAGGAACCGTACAAGCTATGAAGCTCTCCTTTGACTTGTGTCATCTATGGCCTATGTACTAATGTTTTACAGAAGGAAAATTTGATATGCAAATTTTTGCGATCGTTATTAGCCAATCAGATTCCAGCAAGCTTTTGACATGCTAAACAATGACCAATCAGGACGATACTTATACCCTACATGTATCTCACGGCCTTCTATCATCCATTAAAATATGGCGTTGATTGGCCTCAAGGGGGCGCTATAGCAGAAAATCAGTTATATCTAAAGGTACAAGTGGCCTAGGCTTGTTATTCTTTTTTACTTGTATACTTTGCTGTAGCCTTTACAACTTTGTAATTACATATGTTTACCAAAAATGCAAAGATTTTCATCAGTGGCCAAAAGAGTAAAAATTGCTCTTTTCGAACTTGTCTTTAAGTCCTTAATCAATCAAAACAATTTTGGTCTTGATGCAATCTTGAGACCCTGTAGGTAAATAATTATCAAAAAAATCTTGACATTTTAACTATTTGAGGCCCATAAACCTTGATCAAACATGTACGTGAAAGCCTTTTCAGAGTTATTTGGCCAAAACTCTGTCAAAGTTTAAAACATGCCAAAACTGTTGAAGCTACTAATTAACAATGACATTTGAAGTACATGTGCCAAGTATGAGCCAAATAAGTCTTCAGTAGGCTCTACAGTGAAAAAATAACTATTTTCAATTTATTCTATTTATCGCTATTTTCCAGCCTAAATGGACAGAAGACAGGAACCTTTCACCCTATCAACACACAAATGTAAACACGTATATAGACTGATAATCTGATCTTGATTGCAAATTTTGAGCCAAATCGGACATGTTTTGCCTCTACAACGGCTGGAAAACTACAGCGATTTTGTAGGCCTCAAGCCTGTATTATCGCTTTTTTCAAATCTAAATGGACAGAAGTCAGGAACCTTTGACCCTATCGACACAGAAATTGACATACATATATAGACTGATATTGTGATCCTGATGGCAAATTTTGAGCCAAATCAGATATTTTTTGCCTCTAATATGGCCAAAGAGCAACAGCCATTTTGTAGGCCATAAGCCTGTATTATCACTTTTTTCAAACCTAAATGGTCAGAAGTCAGGAACCTTTGACCCTATCAACACACAAATTTACATACATGTATATACAGACCACTTGATCATGAGTACCAATTTGGAGCCCAATCGGACTTTTCTTCTCTTTTTAATAAATAGAAACACACTGATAGGGAATGTTCTGTCTTTCTGATAGAGTGATAGATTTCCAGCAGGTTATATGTGGTCTCTTGCTGCGCTCTGGTGGTCATTTGGTGAAACAGCTACAGGTGAATTATTCTAAATTAAAGCTCTGCTGAACTTATTCAATCTTGCTTGTCTTGCTTAATTGAACATATTTATCCTTCTTGTTCATGCTGGTCAGCCGCCTGTGTCATTCTTGTTTATGCTCCACCCACTTAATTTTTTTTTAAATTTGCATAATATGCAAAACCTACTTTTGAGATCTTGTCCTTGGATCCTTGACCAATCATGACATGTTTGGTGTCAAACAGTTCAGCAGAGCTTACTCCTCAATAATTATTAAAAAAATCTTTACATTTATAAACAATATGGCCGCCATATGCAAATGAGTTCTACCATGGTGCAGTAAAATGTCTTTAACACTTAGAACTTTTGAATGCTTAACCTGACACTAATACCACTTCAGTCCTTTGATCATTACATGATTCTCAGATACCCTGTCAGTTTAAGTAGACATACACCCCCCCAGGGGGCGGGGCCAAAGCCAATGCTCGATAGCTGTTTCTCTACAACCATACAAGCTATCAAGGTCATCCTTGCCAATTATCATCTACGGCCCATGCACTAATGGTACACCAAAGGAAATGTTGATACATTTTTGTGGTCACTACTAGCCAATCACTTTCCAGCAAGCTTTTGACAGGCTGAATTTTAATCAGGTAAAAACTTATACACCATATGTGAGTTATTTATATGTGGCCTTTTTATGCCTCACCACTAGGCTCCCATCAGGATTAATGTGGTTTGTATTTTTCAATTTAAGAACTAATGTTGTTTCACCAAATGCCCACTAGAGTGCATAAAGACAGCACATAAAACCTGCTGAACACTACAGCTCAATTTATCAATGCTTTTCAACTAGTTTACTCACATCACTCATCTAGCATGGTTATTATGGTCATGCTAGTCAACCAGCTTGGTCCTTATTTTCATTCTGGTCAACCAGCTGGGTCTTTATGGTCATGCTGGTCTACCAGCTGGGTCTTTATGGTCATGCTGGTCTAACACCTGGGTCTTTATGGTCATACTGGTCACCCACCTTGGTTATCCAGTTTGGTGATGACGGTCAACCAGCAACAGGTTTTAAGCCTAACTGGCCTCCAGGGGCCTCTTTGCCTGTAACGCTCGAACCCCGTAAATCGCCGCTTGCGGCTATATTTATTATTATAGTTCTTATTCTTTTTCTGCCATAGAAGTGATTGGGCAGAAGAAACCGTAAGGCCTACAGGGCTGAGACTTGGTCATATGGTAGTACTTCTCACCGCTACTCAGATTCAAAACATGAGCCCGATCGGCCTCAAGGGGGCGCTATGGCGAAGGTCAACGCGTTTGGCCTCGTAACTCCTACACCCTGATAGCTAGAGCAAAAATTCTTGCATTATATGATTCCTTGGTTAATGGCAAATCAAAAAGGTCAATAGAACCACTAAGCTCCGCCCACTTAGATTTTTTGCTATTTAGCATAATATGCAAAACCTACTTTTGAGAACTTGTCCTAGGGTCATTGACCAATCCTGTCATTTTTGGTGTCAAACAACTCAGCAGAGTCCCAACCTCAATAATTATCGAAAAAATTGTAAAATTTGTAAACAATATGGCCGCCATATGCACATTAATCTTACCGTGGCACACCCAAATTTACTCTAACAGCTGTAACTTTTGAATGCTTAAACCTACACTAATGCCACTTTACAACTTTGATGGCAACATGATTCTGAGGTAGCCCGTCAATCTGTGTAGACATACGCCCCCAGGGGGCGGAGCCAAAGCTAAAAATCTGTTTCTCAGGAACCGTACAAGCTATGAAGCTCTCCTTTGACATGTATCATCTATGGCCTATGTCCTAATGTTTTACAGAAGGGAAATTTGATATGCAAATTTTTGCGATCGTTATTAGCCAATCAGTTTCCAGCAAGCTTTTGACATGCTAAACAATGACCAATCAGGACGATACTTATACCCTACATGTATCTCAGGGCCTTCTATCATCCATTAAAATATGGCGTTGATTGGCCTCAAGGGGGCGCTATAGCAGAAAATCAGTTATATCTAAAGGTACAAGTGGCCTAGGCTTGTTATTCTTTTTTAGTTGTATACTTTACTGTAGCCTTTACAACTTTGTAATTACATGTGTTTACCAAAAATGCAAAGATTTTCATCAGTGGCCAAAAGAGTAAAAATTGCTCTTTTCGAACTTGTCTTTAAGTCCTTAATCAATCAAAACAAATTTGGTCTTGATGCAATCTTGAGACCCTGTAGGTAAATAATTATCAAAAAAATCTTGACATTTTAACTACTTGAGGCCCATAAACCTTGATCAAACATGTACGTGAAAGCCTTTTCAGAGTTATTTGGCCAAAACTCTGTCAAAGTTTAAAACATGCCAAAACTGTTGAAGCTACTAATTAACAATGACATTTGAAGCACATGTGCCAAGTATGAGCCAAATAAGTCGTCAGTAGGCTCTACAGTGAAACAATAACTATTTTCAATTTATTCTATTTATCGCTATTTTCCAACCTAAATGGACAGAAGACAGGAACCTTTCACCCTATCAACACACAAATTTATACACATATACAGACTGATATTGTGATCTTGATTGCAAATTTTCAGCCAAATCGGACATGTTTTGCCTCTACAACGGCTGGAAAACTACAGCGATTTTGTAGGCCTCAAGCCTGTATTATCGCTTTTTTCAAATCTAAATTGACAGAAGTCAGGAACCTTTGACCCTATTGACACAGAAATTGACATACATATATAGACTGATATTATGATCTTGATTGCAAATTTTGAGCCAAATCAGATATTTTTTGCCTCTAATATGGCCAAAGAGCAACAGCCATTTCGTAGGCCATAAGCCTGTATTATCACTTTTTTCAAACCTAAATGGTCAGAAGTCAGGAACCTTTGACCCTATCAACACACAAATTTACATACATGTATATACAGACCACTTGATCATGAGTACCAATTTGGAGCCCAATCGGACTTTTCTTCTCTTTTTAATAAATAGAAACACACTGATAGGGAATATTCTGTCTTTCTGATAGAGTGATAGATTTCCAGCAGGTTATATGTGGTCTCTTGCTGCGCTCTGGTGGTCATTTGGTGAAACAGCTACAGGTGAATTATTCTAAATTAAAGCTCTGCTGAACTTAATTAATCTTGCTTGTCTTGCTTAATTGAACATCTTTATCCTTCTTGGTCATGCTGCTCAGCCACCTGGGTCATTCTTGTTTATGCTCCACCCACTTAATTTTTTTTTAAATTAGCATAATATGCAAAACCTACTTTTGACATCTTTCCCTTGCCTCCTTGACCAATCATGACATGTTTGGTGTCAAACAATTTAGGAGAGCTTGCTCCTCAATAATTATTTAATAAATCTTTACATTTGTAAACAATATGGCCGCCATATGCAAATTAGTTCTACCACAGTGCAGTAAAATGTCTTTAACACTTATAACTTTTGAATGCTTAACCTGACACTAATACCACTTCAGTCCTTTGATCATTACATGATTCTCAGATACCCTGTCAGTTTAAGTAGACATACACCCCCCCAGGGGGCGGAGCCAATGCTCGATAGCTGTTTCTCTAGAACCATACAAGCTATTAAGGTCGTCCTTGCCAATTATCATCTATGGCCCATGCACTAATGGTACACCAAATGAAAATTTGATATGGACACTTTTGTAGTCACTATTAGCCAATCACATTCCAGCAAGCTTTTAACAGGCTGAATGTTAATCAGGTCAAAACTTATGTACTATTATTGATATTATTGGTTATTAATGTGTGCCCTTGTCATGCCTCACTGCTAGGCTCTCCGAATGCCCACTAGAGTGCAGCAAGAGACCCCATAAAACCTGCTGAACACTACAGCTCAATTTATCAATGCATTTCAACTAGTTTTCTCACACCACTCATCTAGCATTGTCATTATGGTCTTTATGGTCACGCTGGTCACCTAGCTTGGTTATGCTGCCCATC
The DNA here is from genome assembly GCF_023375975.1 of Astyanax mexicanus. NCBI lineage: Eukaryota > Metazoa > Chordata > Actinopteri > Characiformes > Acestrorhamphidae > Astyanax > Astyanax mexicanus. The sequence continues at coordinate 28,940,060 of NC_064409.1, read as the reverse complement.
CAGCTAGGTCATTCTGGTCATTCACATTGGTCATTATGGTCCTGCTGGTCATTCAGCTTTGTCATCATAGCAATGCTGGTCATCCAGCTTGGTCATACTGGCCAAACACCTTTGCCATGCTGGTCATCCAGTTTGGTGATGCCAGTCAACCAGCAACATGTTTTAAGCCTAACTGGCCTCCAGGGGCCTCTTTGTCTGTAACGCTCGAACCCCGTAAATCGCCGCTTGCGGCTATATTTATTATTATTATTCTTATTCTTTTTCTGCCATAGAAGTGATTGGGCAGAAGAAACCGTAAGGCCTACAGGGCTGAGACTTGGTCATATGGTAGTACTTCTCACCGCTACTCAGATTCAAAAGATGAGCCCGATCGGCCTCAAGGGGGCGCTATGGCGAAGGTCAACGCGTTTGGCCCCGTAACTCCTACGCCCTGATAGCTAGAGCAAAAATTCTTGCATTATATGATTCCTTGGTTAATGGCAAATCAAAAAGGTCAATAGAACCACTAAGCTCCGCCCACTTAGATTTTTTGCTATTTAGCATAATATGCAAAACCTACTTTTGAGAACTTGTCCTAGGGTCATTGACCAATCCTGTCATATTTGGTGTCAAACAACTCAGCAGCGTCCCAACCTCAATAATTATCGAAAAAATTGTGAAATTTGTAAACAATATGGCCGCCATATGCAAATTAATCTTACCGTGGCACACCCAAATTTACTCTAACAGCTGTAACTTTTGAATGCTTAAACCTACACTAATGCAACTTTACAACTTTGATGCCAACATGATTCTGAGGTAGCCATTCAATCTGTGTAGACATACGCCCCTAGGGGGCGGAGCCAAAGCTAAAAATCTGTTTCTCAGGAATCGTACAAGCTATGAAGCTCTCCTTTGACATGTATCATCTATGGCCTATGTCCTAATGTTTTACAGAAGGAAAATTTGATATGCAAATTTTTGCGATCGTTATTAGCCAATCAGATTCCAGCAAGCTTTTGACATGCTAAACAATGACCAATCAGGACGATACTTATACCCTACATGTATCTCAGGGCCTTCTATCATCCATTAAAATATGGCGTTGATTGGCCTCAAGGGGGCGCTATAGCAGAAAATCAGTTATATCTAAAGGTACAAGTGGCCTAGGCTTGTTATTCTTTTTTAGTTGTATACTTTGCTGTAGCCTTTACAACTTTGTAATTACATGTATTTACCAAAAATGCAAAGATTTTCATCAGTGGCCAAAAGAGTAAAAATTGCTCTTTTCGAACTTGTCTTTAAGGCCTTAATCAATCAAAACAAATTTGGTCTTGATGCAATCTTGAGAGCCTGTAGGTAAATAATTATCAAAAAAATCTTGACATTTTAACTATTTGAGGCCCATAAACCTTGATCAAACATGTACGTGAAAGCCTTTTCAGAGTTATTTGGCCAAAACTCTGTCAAAGTTTAAAACATGCCAAAACTGTTGAAGCTACTAATTAACAATGACATTTGAAGTACATGTGCCAAGTATGAGCCAAATAAGTCTTCAGTAGGCTCTACAGTGAAAAAATAACTATTTTCAATTTATTCTATTTATCGCTATTTTCCAACCTAAATGGACAGAAGACAGGAACCTTTCACCCTATCAACACACAAATTTATACACATATATAGACTGATAATCTGATCTTGATTGCAAATTTTCAGCCAAATCGGACATGTTTTGCCTCTACAACGGCTGGAAAACTACAGCGATTTTGTAGGCCTCAAGCCTGTATTATCGCTTTTTTCAAATCTAAATGGACAGAAGTCAGGAACCTTTGACCCTATTGACACAGAAATTGACATACATATATAGACTGATATTGTGATCCTGATTGCAAATTTCGAGCCAAATCAGATATTTTTTGCCTCTAATATGGCCAAAGAGCAACAGCCATTTTGTAGGCCATAAGCCTGTATTATCGCTTTTTTCAAGCCTAAATGGACAGAAGTCAGGAACCTTTGACCCTATCAACACACAAATTTACAAACATATATATACAGACCACTTGATCATGAGTACCAATTTGGAGCCCAATCGGACTTTTCTTCTCTTTTTAATAAATAGAAACACACTGATAGGGAATGTTCTGTCTTACTTATAGAGTGATAGATTTCCAGCAGGTTATATGTGGTCTCTTGCTGCGCTCTGGTGGTCATTTGGTGAAACAGTTACAGTTGAATTATTCTAAATAAAAGCTCTGCTGAACTTATTTAATCTTGCTTGTCTTGCTTAATTGAACATCTGTATCCTTCTTGGTCATGCTGGTCAGCCACCTGGGTCATTCTTGTTTATGCTCCACCCAATTTTTTTTTTTAATTTGCATAATATGCAAAACCTACTTTTGAGAACTTGTCTTTGCCTCCTTGTCCAATCATGACATGTTTGGTGTCAAACAGTTCAGCAGAGCTTACTCCTCAATAATTATTAAACAAAATCTTTACATTTATAAACAATATGGCCGCCATATGCAAATTAGTTTTTCCATGGTGCAGTAAAATGTCTTTAACACTTATAACTTTTGAATGCTTAACCTGACACTAATACCACTTCAGTCCTTTGATCATTACATGACTCTCAGATACCCTGTCAGTGTAAGTAGACATACACCCCAGGGGGCGGAGCCAATGCTCGATAGCTGTTTCTCTAGAACCATACAAGCTATCAAGGTCATCCTTGCCAATTATCATCTATGGCCCATGCACTAATGGTACACCAAAGGAAATGTTGATACATTTTTGTGGTCACTATTAGCCAATCACTTTCCAGCAAGCTTTTGACAGGCTGAATGTTAATCAGGTAAAAACGTATACACCATATGTGAGTTATTTATATGTGGCCTTTTTATGCCTCACCACTAGGCTCCCATCAGGATTAATGTGGTTTGTATTTTTCAATTTAAGAACTGATGTTGTTTCACCAAATGCCCACTAGAGTGCAGAAAGACACCACATAAAACCTGCTGAACACTACAGCTCAATTTATCAATGCTTTTTACAACTAGTTTACTCACATCACTCATCTAGCATGGTTATTATGGTCATGCTAGTCAACCAGCTTGGTCCTTATTTTCATTCTGGTCAACTAGCTGGGTATTTTGGTCATGCTGGTCAACCAGCTGGGTCTTTATGTTCATGCTGGTCAATCAGCTGGGTCTTTATGGTCATGCTGGTCTACCAGCTGGGTCTTTATGGTCATGCTGGTCTAACACCTGGGTCTTTTTCTGGTCATAATGGTCACCCACCTTGGTTATCCAGTTTGGTGATGACGGTCAACCAGCAACAGGTTTTAAGCCTAACTGGCCTCCAGGGGCCTCTTTGCCTGTAACGCTCGAACCCCGTAAATCGCCGCTTGCGGCTATATTTATTATTATTATTCTTATTCTTTTTCTGCCATAGAAGTGATTGGGCAGAAGAAACCGTAAGGCCTACAGGGCTGAGACTTGGTCATATGGTAGTACTTCTCACCGCTACTCAGATTCAAAACATGAGCCCGATCGGCCTCAAGGGGGCGCTATGGCGAAGGTCAACGCGTTTGGCCTCGTAACTCCTACACCCTGATAGCTAGAGCAAAAATTCTTGCATTGTATGATTCCTTGGTTAATGGCAAATCAAAAAGGTCAATAGAACCACTAAGCTCCGCCCACTTAGATTTTTTGCTATTTAGCATAATATGCAAAACCTACTTTTGAGAACTTGTCCTAGGGTCATTGACCAATCCTGTCATATTTGGTGTCAAACAACTCAGCAGAGTCCCAACCTCAATAATTATCGAAAAAATTGTGAAATTTGTAAACAATATGGCCGCCATATGCACATTAATCTTACCGTGGCACACCCAAATTTACTCTAACAGCTGTAACTTTTGAATGCTTAAACCTACACTAATGCCACTTTACAACTTTGATGCCAACATGATTCTGAGGTAGCCCGTCAATCTGTGTAGACATACGCCCCCAGGGGGCGGAGCCAAAGCTAAAAATCTGTTTCTCAGGAACCGTACAAGCTATGAAGCTCTCCTTTGACATTTATCATCTATGGCCCATGTCCTAATGTTTTACAGAAGGAAAATTTGATATGCAAATTTTTGCGATCGTTATTAGCCAATCAGTTTCCAGCAAGCTTTTGACATGCTAAACAATGACCAATCAGGACGATACTTATACCCTACATGTATCTCAGGGCCTTCTATCATCCATTAAAATATGGCGTTGATTGGCCTCAAGGGGGCGCTATAGCAGAAAATCAGTTATATCTAAAGGTACAAGTGGCCTAGGCTTGTTATTCTTTTTTAGTTGTATACTTTGCTTTAGCCTTTACAACTTTGTAATTACATATGTTTACCAAAAATGCAAAGATTTTCATCAGTGGCCAAAAGAGTAAAAATTGCTCTTTTCGAACTTGTCTTTAAGTCCTTAATCAATCAAAACAAATTTGGTCTTGATGCAATCCTGAGACCTTGTAGGTAAATAATTATCAAAAAAATCTTGACATTTTAACTACTTGAGGCCCATAAACCTTGATCAAACATGTACGTGAAAGCCTTTTCAGAGTTATTTGGCCAAAACTCTGTCAAAGTTTAAAACATGCCAAAACTGTTGAAGCTACTAATTAACAATGACATTTGAAGCACATGTGCCAAGTAAGAGCCAAATAAGTCTTCAGTAGGCTCTACAGTGAAAAGATAACTATTTTCAATTTATTCTATTTATCGCTATTTTCCAACCTAAATGGACAGAAGACAGGAACCTTTCACCCTATCAACACACAAATTTATACACATATATAGACTGATATTGTGATCTTGATTGCAAATTTTCAGCCAAATCGGACATGTTTTGCCTCTACAACGGCTGGAAAACTACAGCGATTTTGTAGGCCTCAAGCCTGTATTATCGCTTTTTTCAAATCTAAATTGACAGAAGTCAGGAACCTTTGACCCCATTGACACAGAAATTGACATACATATATAGACTGATATTGTGATCTTGATTGCAAATTTGGAGCCAAATCAGATATTTTTTGCCTCTAATATGGCCAAAGAGCAACAGCCATTTTGTAGGCCATAAGCCTGTATTATTACTTTTTTCAAACCTAAATGATCAGAAGTCAGGAACCTTTGACCCTATCAACACACAAATTTACATACATGTATATAAAGACCACTTGATCATGAGTACCAATTTGGAGCTCAATCGGACTTTTCTTCTCTTTTTAATAAATAGAAACACACTGATAGGGAATGTTCTGTCTTTCTGATAGAGTGATAGATTTCCAGCAGGTTATATGTGGTCTCTGGTGGTCATTTGGTGAAACAGCTACAGGTGAATTATTCTAAATTAAAGCTCTACTGAACTTATTCAATCTTGCTTGTCTTGCTTAATTGAACATATTTATCCTTCTTGTTCATGCTGGTCAGCCGCCTGGGTCATTCTTGTTTATGCTCCACCCACTTAATTTTTGTTTTTAATTTGCATAATATGCAAAACCTACTTTTGAGATCTTGTCCTTGGATCCTTGACCAATCATGACATGTTTGGTGTCAAACAGTTCAGCAGAGCTTACTACTCAATAATTATTTAAAAAATCTTTACATTTATAAACAATATGGCCGCCATATGCAAATGAGTTCTACCATGGTGCAGTAAAATGTCTTTAACACTTATAACTTTTGAATGCTTAACCTGACACTAATACCACTTCAGTCCTTTGATCATTACATGATTCTCAGATACCCTGTCAGTTTAAGTAGACATACACCCCCAGGGGGCGGGGCCAATCCTCGATAGCTGTTTCTCTAGAACCATACAAGCTATCAAGGTCATCCTAGCCAATTATCATCTATGGCCCATGCACTAATGGTACACCAAATGAAAATTTGATATGGACACTTTTGTGGTCACTATTAGCCAATCACATTCCAGCAAGCTTTTAACAGGTGGAATGTTAATCAGGTCAAAACTTATATACTATATACAGGTTATTTATATGCCCTTTTTATGCCTTGTGTTTTTTCAATTTAAGAACTGAATTTGTTTCACCAAATGCCCACTAGAGTGCAGTAAGACACCACATAAAACCTGATGAACACTACAGCTCAATTTATCAATGCTTTTCAACTAGTTTACTCACACCACTCATCTAGCATTGCCATTATGGTCTTTATGGTCACGCTGGTCACCCAGCTTGGTTATGCTGGCCATCCAGCTTGGTCATGCTGGCCATTCTCATTGGTCATTATGGTCCTCCCGGTCATTCAGCTTTGTCCTCATAGTAATGGTGGTCTTCCAGCTTGGTCATACTGGCCAACCACCTTTGCCATGCTGGTCATCCAGTTTGGTCACTATGGTCTTCCAGCTTGGTCAATATGGTCAACAAGTTTGTCATCCAGATTAGTCATGCTGGTAATCTAGCTTGGTCTTCACGGTCATGCTGGTCATCCTCATCCAGTTTGGCGATGCCGGTCAACCGGCAACATGTTTTCAGCCTAACTGGCCTCCAGGGGTCTCTTTGCCTGTAACGCTCGAACCCCGTAAATCGCCGCTTGCGGCTATATTTATTATTATTATTATTATTATTATTAGGGGTTCGAGCACGTAGTGCTAGAAACCCTATTGTAATTGTTCTGATTATTATTATTATTATTATTATTATTATTATTATTAGGGGTTCGAGCACGTAGTGCTAGAAACCCTATTGTAATTGTTCTGATTATTATTATTATTATTATTATTATAGTTCTTATTCTTTTTCTGCCATAGAAGTGATTGGGCAGAAGAAACCGTAAGGCCTACAGGGCTGAGACTTGGTCATATGGTAGTACTTCTCACCGCTACTCAGATTCAAAAGATGAGCCCGATCGGCCTCAAGGGGGCGCTATGGCAAAGGTCAACGCGTTTGGCCTCGTAACTCCTACGCCCTGATAGCTAGAGCAAAATATCTTGCATTATATGATTCCTTGGTTAATGGCAAATCAAAAAGGTTAATAGAACCACTAAGCTCCGCCCACTTAGATTTTTTGCTATTTAGCATAATATGCAAAACCTACTTTTGAGAACTTGTCCTAGGGTCATTGACCAATCCTGTCATATTTGGTGTCAAACAACTCAGCAGAGTCCCAACCTCAATAATTATCGAAAAAAGTGAGAAATTTTCAAACAATATGGCCGCCATATGCAAATTAATCTTACCGTGGCACACCCAAATTTACTCTAACAGCTGTAACTTTTGAATGCTTAAACCTACACTAATGCCACTTTAGACCGTTGATGCCAACATGACTCTGAGGTAGCCCGTCAATCTGTGTAGACATACGCCTCCAGGGGGCGGAGCCAAAGCTAAAAATCTATTTCTCAGGAACCGTACAAGCTATGAAGCTCTCCTTTGGCATGTATCATCTATGGCCTATGTCCTAATGTTTTACAGAAGGAAAATTTGATATGCAAATTTTTGCAATCGTTATTAGCCAATCAGTTTCCAGCAAGCTTTTGACATGCTAAACAATGACCAATCAGGACGATACTTATACCCTACATGTATCTCAGGGCCTTCTATCATCCATTAAAATATGGCGTTGATTGGCCTCAAGGGGGCGCTATAGCAGAAAATCAGTTATATCTAAAGGTACAAGTGGCCTAGGCTTGTTATTCTTTTTTTTATTTGTATACTTTGCTCTAGCCTTTACAACTTTGTAATTACATGTATTTACCAAAAATGCAAAGATTTTCATCAGTGGCCAAAAGAGTAAAAATTGCTCTTTTCGAACTTGTCTTTAAGTCCTTAATCAATCAAAATAACTTTGGTCTTGATGCAATCTTGAGACCCTGTAGGTAAATAATTATCAAAAAAATCTTGACAATTTAACTACTTGAGGCCCATAAACCTTGATCAAACATGTACGTGAAAGCCTTTTCAGAGTTATTTGGCCAAAACTCTGTCAAAGTTTAAAACATGCCAAAACTGTTGAAGCTACTAATTAACAATGACATTTGAAGCACATTTGCCAAGTATGAGCCAAATAAGTCTTCAGTAGGCTCTACAGTGAAAAAATAACTATTTTCAATTTATTCTATTTATCGCTATTTTCCAACCTAAATGGACAGAAGACAGGAACCTTTCACCCTATCAACACACAAATTTATACACATATATAGACTGATAATCTGATCTTGATTGCAAATTTTCAGCCAAATCGGACATGTTTTCCCTCTACAACGGCTGGAAAACTACAGCGATTTTGTAGGCCTCAAGCCTGTATTATCGCTTTTTTCAAACCTAAATGGACATAAGTCAGGAACCTTTGACCCTATCGACACAGAAATTGACATACATATATAGACTGATATTGTGATCTTGGTTGCAAATTTTGAGCCAAATCAGATATTTTTTGCCTCTAATATGGCCAAAGAGCAACAGCCATTTTGTAGGCCATAAGCCTGTATTATCGCTTTTTTCAAACCTAAATGGACAGAAGTCAGGAACCTTTGACCCTATCAACACAAAATTTACACACATATATATGCAGACCACTTGATCATGAGTACCAATTTGGAGCCCAATCGGACTTTTCTTCTCTTTTTAATAAATAGAAACACACTGATAGGGAATGTTCTGTCTTACTTATAGAGTGATAGATTTCCAGCAGGTTATATGTGGTCTCTTGCTGCGCTCTGGTGGTCATTTGGTGAAACAGGTACATTTGAATTATTCTAAATTAAAGCTCTGCTGAACTTATTTAATCTTTTTTGTCTTGCTTAATTGAACATATTTATCCTTCTTAGTCATGCTAGTCAGCCACCTGGGTCATTCTTATTTATGCTCCACCCACTTAATTTTTTTTTAATTTGCATAATATGCAAAACCTACTTTTGAGATCTTGTCTTTGCCTCCTTGACCAATCATGACATGTTTGGTGTCAAACAGTTCAGCAGAGCTTACTCCTCAATAATTATTAAAAAAAATCTTTACATTTATAAACAATATGGCCGCCATATGCAAATTAGTTTTACCATGGTGCAGTAAAATGTCTTCTAACACTTATAACTTTTGAATGCTTAACCTGACATTAATACCACTTCAGTCCTTTGATCATTACATGATTCTCAGATACCCTGTGAGTTTAAGTAGACATACACCCCCAGGGGGCAGAGCCAATGCTCAATAGCTGTTTCTCTACAACCATACAAGCTATCAAGGTCATCCTTGCAAATTATCATCTATGGCCCATGCACTAATGGTACACCAAATGAAAATTTGATATGGACACTTTTGTGGTCACTATTAGCCAATCACATTCCAGCAAGCTTTTGACAGGCAGAATATTTATCAGGTCAAAACATATACACTATATATGGGTTATTTATATGCCCTTTTTATGCCTTGTGTTTTTTGAATTTAAGAACTGAAGTTGTTTCACCAAATGCCCACTAGAGTGCAGCAAGACACCACATAAAACCTGATGAACACTACAGCTCAATTTATCAATGCTTTTCAACTAGTTTACTCACACCACTCATCTAGCATTGTCATTTTAGTCTTTATGGTCACGCTGGTTACCCAGCTTGGTTATCCAGTTTGGTGATGACGGTCAACCAGCAACAGGTTTTAAGCCTAACTGGCCTCCAGGGGCCTCTTTGCCTGTGACGCTCGAACCCCGTAAATCGCCGCTTGCGGCTATATTTATTATTATTCTTATTCTTTTTCTGCCATAGAAGTGATCGGGCAGAAGAAACCGTAAGGCCTACAGGGCTGAGACTTGGTCATATGGTAGTACTTCTCACCGCTACTCAGATTCAAAAGATGAGCCAAATCGGCCTCAAGGGGGCGCTATGGCGAAGGTCAACGCGTTAGGCCTCGTAACTGCCACGCCCTGATAGCTAGAGCAAAAATTCTTGCATTATATGATTCCTTGGTTAATAGCAAATCAAAAAGGTCAAAAGAACCACTAAGCTCCGCCCACTTAGATTTTTTGCTATTTAGCATAATATGCAAAACCTACTTTTGAGAACTTGTCCTAGGGTCATTGACCAATCCTGTCATATTTGGTGTCAAACAACTCAGCAGAGTCCCATCCTCAATAATTATCAAAAAAATTGTGAAATTTGTAAACAATATGGCCGCCATATGCAAATTAATCTTACCGTGGCACACCCAAATTTACTCTAACAGCTGTAACTTTTGAATGCTTAAACCTACACTAATGCCACTTTAGACCTTTGATGCCAACATGATTCTGAGGTAGCCTGTCAATCTGTGTAGACATACGCCCCCAGGGGGCGGAGCCAAAGCTAAAAATCTGTTTCTCAGGAACCGTACAAGCTATGAAGCTCTCCTTTGGCATGTATCATCTATGGCCTATGTCCTAATGTTTTACAGAAGGAAAATTTGATATGCAAATTTTTGCGATCATAATTAGCCAATCAGATTCCAGCAAGCTTTTGACAGGCTAAACAATGACCAATCAGGACGATACTTATACCCTACATGTATCTCAGGGCCTTCTATCATCCATTAAAATATGGCGTTGATTGGCCTCAAGGGGGCGCTATAGCAGAAAATCAGTTATATCTAAAGGTACAAGTGGCCTAGGCTTGTTATTCTTTTTTAGTTGTATACTTTGCTGTAGCCTTTACAACTTTGTAATTACATGTGTTTACCAAAAATGCAAAGATTTTCATCAGTGGCCAAAAGAGTAAAAATTGCTCTTTTCGAACTTGTCTTTAAGTCATTAATCAATCAAAACAAATTTGGTCTTGATGCAATCTTGAGACCCTGTAGGTAAATAATTATCAAAAAAATCATGACATTTTAACAATTTGAGGCCCATAAACCTTCATCAAACATGTACGTGAAAGCCTTTTCAGAGTTATTTGGCCAAAACTCTGTCAAAGTTTAAAACATGCCAAAACTGTTGAAGCTACTAATTAACAATGACATTTGAAGTACATGTGCCAAGTATGAGCCAAATAAGTCTTCAGTAGGCTCTACAGTGAAAAAATAACTATTTTCAATTTATTCTATTTATCGCTATTTTCCAACCTAAATGGACAGAAGACAGGAACCTTTCACCCTATCAACACACAAATTTATACACATATATAGACTGATAATCTGATCTTGATTGCAAATTTTCAGCCAAATCGGACATGTTTTGCCTCTACAACGGCTGGAAAACTACAGCGATTTTGTAGGCCTCAAGCCTGTATTATCGCTTTTTTCAAATCTAAATGGACAGAAGTCAGGAACCTTTGACCCTATCAACTCACAAATTTACATACATGTATATACGGACCACTTGATCATGATTGCAAATTTTGAGCCAAATCAGATATTTTTTGCCTCTAATATGGCCAAAGAGCAACAGCCATTTTGTAGGCCATAAGCCTGTATTATCACTTTTTTCAAACCTAAATGGTCAGAAGTCAGGAACCTTTCACCCTATCAACACACAAATTTACATACATGTATATACAGACCACTTGATCATGAGTACCAATTTGGAGCCCAATCGGACTTTTCTTCTCTTTTTAATAAATAGAAACACACTGATAGGGAATGTTCTGTCTTACTTATAGAGTGATAGATTTCCAGCAGGTTATATGTGGTCTCTTGCTGCGCTCTAGTGGTCATTTGGTGAAACAGCTACAGGTGAATTATTCTAAATTAAAGCTCTGCTGAACTTATTCAATCTTGCTTGTCTTGCTTAATTGAACATATTTATCCTTCTTGTTCATGATGGTCAGCCACCTGGGTCATTCTTGTTTATGCTCCACCCACTTAATTTTTTAAAAAATTTGCATAATATGCAAAACCTACTTTTGAGATCTTGTCCTTGGATCCTTGACCAATCATGACATATTTGGTATCAAACAGTTCAGCAGAGCTTACTTCTCAATGATTATTAAAAAAATCTTTACATTTATAAACAATATGGCCGCCATATGCAAATGAGTTCTACCATGGTGCAGTGAAATGTCTTTAACACTTATAACTTTTGAATGCTTAACCTGACACTAATACCACTTCAGTCCTTTGATCATTACATGATTCTCAGATACCCTGTCAGTTTAAGTAGACATACACCCCCAGGGGGCGAGGCCAATGCTCGATAGCTGTTTCTCTAGAACCATACAAGCTATCAAGGTCATCCTAGCCAATTATCATCTATGGCACTAATGCACTAATGGTACACAAAATGAAAATTTGATATGGACACTTTTGTGGTCACTATTAGCCAATCACATTCCAGCAAGCTTTTAACAGGCGGAATGTTAATCAGGTCAAAACTTATATACTATATACGGGTTATTTATTTGCCCTTTTTATGCCTTGTGTTTTTTCAATTTAAGAACTGAATTTGTTTCACCAAATGCGCACTAGAGTGCAGTAAGACACCACATAAAACCTGATGAACACTACAGCTCAATTTATCAATGCTTTTCAACTAGTTTACTCACACCACTCATCTAGCATTGCCATTATGGTCTTTATGGTCACGCTGGTCACCCAGCTTGGTTATGCTGGCCATCCAGCTTGGTCATGCTGGCCATTCACATTGGTCATTATGGTTCTGCTGGTCATTCAGCTTTGTCCTCATAGTAATGGTGGTCTTCCAGCTTGGTCATACTGGCCAACCACCTTTGCCATGCTGGTCATCCAGTTTGGTCATTATGGTCTTCCAGCTTGGTCAATATGGTCAACAAGTTTGTCATCCAGATTAGTCATGCTGGTAATCTAGCTTGGTCTTCACGGTCATGCTGGTCATCCTCATCCAGTTTGGCGATGCCGGTCAACCGGCAACATGTTTTAAGCCTAACTGGCCTCCAGGGGTCTCTTTGCCTGTAACGCTCGAACCCCGTAAATCGCCGCTTGCGGCTATATTTAGGGGTTCGAGCACGTAGTGCTAGAAACCCTATTGTAATTGTTCTGATTATTATTATTATTATTATAGTTCTTATTCTTTTTCTGCCATAGAAGTGATTGGGCAGAAGAAACCGTAAGGCCTACAGGGCTGAGACTTGGTCACATAGTAGTACTTCTCACCGCTACTCAGATTCAAAAGATGAGCCCGATCGGCCTCAAGGGGGCGCTATGGCGAAGGTCAACGCGTTTGGCCTCGTAACTCCTACGCCCTGATAGCTAGAGCAAAAATTCTTGCATTATATGATTCCTTGGTTAATGTCAAATCAAAAAGGTCAAAAGAACCACTAAGCTCCGCCCACTTAGATTTTTTGCTATTTAGCATAATATGCAAAACCTACTTTTGAGAACTTGTCCTAAACTCATTGACGAATCCTGACATGTTTGGTGTCAAACAACTCAGGAGAGTCCCAACCTCAATAATTATTTAAAAAATCTTGAAATTTGCAAAAAATATGGCCGCCATATGCAAATTAATCTTACCGTGGCACACCCAAATTTTCTCTAACAGCTGTAACTTTTGAATGCTTAAACCGACACTAATGCCACTTTACAATTTTGATGCCAACATGATTCTGAGGTAGCCCGTCAATCTGTGTAGACATACGCCCCCAGGGGGCGGAGCCAAAGCTAAAAATCTGTTTCTCAGGAACCGTACAAGATATGAAGCTCTCCTTTGGCATGTATCATCTATGGCCTTTGTCCTAATGTTTTACAGAAGGAAAATTTGATATGCAAATTTTTGCGATCGTTATTAGCCAATCAGATTCCAGCAAGCTTTTGACAGGCTAAACAATGACCAATCAGGACGATACTTATACCCTACATGTATCTCAGTGCCTTCTATCATCCATTAAAATATGGCGTTGATTGGCCTCAAGGGGGCGCTATAGCAGAAAATCAGTTATATCTAAAGGTACAAGTGGCCTAGGCTTGTTATTCTTCTTTAGTTGTATACTTTGCTGTAGCCTTTACAACTTTGTAATTACATGTGTTTACCAAAAATGCAAAGATTTTCATCAGTGGCCAAAAGAGTAAAAATTGCTCTTTTCGAACTTGTCTTTAAGTCCTTAATCAATCAAAACAAATTTGGTCTTGATGCAATCTTGAAACCCTGTAGGTAAATAATTATCAAAAAAATCTTGACATTTTAACTATTTGAGGCCCATAAACCTTGATCAAACATGTACGTGAAAGCCTTTTCAGAGTTATTTGGCCAAAACTCTGTCAAAGTTTAAAACATGCCAAAACTGTTGAAGCTACTAATTAACAATGACATTTGAAGCACATGTGCCAAGTATGAGCCAAATAAGTCTTCAGTAGGCTCTACAGTGAAAAAATAACTATTTTCAATTTATTCTATTTATCGCTATTTTCCAACCTAAATGGACAGAAGACAGGAACCTTTCACCCTATCAACACACAAATTTATACACATATATAGACTGATAATCCGATCTTGATTGCAAATTTTCAGCCAAATCTGACATGTTTTGCCTCTACAACGGCTGGAAAACTACAGCGATTTTGTAGGCCTCAAGCCTGCATTATCGCTTTTTTCAAATCTAAATGGACAGAAGTCAGGAACCTTTGACCCTATTGACACAGAAATTTACATACATATATAGACTGATATTGTGATCCTGATTGCAAATTTTGAGCCAAATCAGATATTTTTTGCCTCTAATATGGCCAAAGAGCAACAGCCATTTTGTAGGCCATAAGCCTGTATTATCACTTTTTTCAAACCTAAATGGTCAGAAGTCAGGAACCTTTGACCCTATCAACACACAAATTTACATACATGTATATACAGACCACTTGATCATGAGTACCAATTTGGAGCCCAATCGGACTTTTCTTCTCTTTTTAATAAATAGAAACACACTGATAGGGAATGTTCTGTCTTTCTGATAGAGTGATAGATTTCCAGCAGGTTATATGTGGTCTCTTGCTGCGCTCTGGTGGTCATTTGGTGAAACAGCTACAGGTGAATTATTCTAAATTAAAGCTCTGCTGAACTTATTCAATCTTGCTTGTCTTGCTTAATTGAACATATTTATCCTTCTTGTTCATGATGGTCAGCCGCCTGGGTCATTCTTGTTTATGCTCCACCCACTTAATTTTTTTTTTAATTTGCATAATATGCCAAACCTACTTTTGAGATCTTGTCCTTGGATCCTTGACCAATCATGACATGTTTGGTGTCAAATAGTTCAGCAGAGCTTACTCCTCAATAATTATTAAAAAAATCTTTACATTTATAAACAATATGGCCACCATATGCAAATGAGTTCTACCATGGTGCAGTAAAATGTCTTTAACACTTATAACTTTTGAATGCTTAACCTGACACTAATACCACTTCAGTCCTTTGATCATTACATGATTCTCAGATACCCTGTCAGTTTAAGTAGACATACACCCCCCCAGGGGGCGGGGCCAATGCTCGATAGCTGTTTCTCTAGAAACATACAAGCTATCAAGGTCATCCTAGCCAATTATCATCTATGGCCCATGCACTAATGGTACACCAAATGAAAATTTGATATGGACACTTTTGTGGTCACTATTAGCCAATCACATTCCAGCAAGCTTTTAACAGGCGGAATGTTAATCAGGTCAAAACTTATATACTATATACGGGTTATTTATATGCCCTTTTTATGCCTTGTGTTTTTTCAATTTAAGAACTGAATTTGTTTCACCAAATGCGCACTAGAGTGCAGTAAGACACCACATAAAACCTGATGAACACTACAGCTCAATTTATCAATGCTTTTCAACTAGTTTACTCACACCACTCATCTAGCATTGCCATTATGGTCTTTATGGTCACGCTGGTCACCCAGCTTGGTTATGCTGGCCATCCAGCTTGGTCATGCTGGCCATTCACATTGGTCATTATGGTCCTGCTGGTCATTCAGCTTTGTCCTCATAGTAATGGTGGTCTTCCAGCTTGGTCATACTGGCCAACCACCTTTGCCATGCTGGTCATCCAGTTTGGTCATTATGGTCTTCCAGCTTGGTCAATATGGTCAACAAGTTTGTCATCCAGATTAGTCATGCTGGTAATCTAGCTTGGTCTTCACGGTCATGCTGGTCATCCTCATCCAGTTTGGCGATGCCGGTCAACCGGCAACATGTTTTAAGCCTAACTGGCCTCCAGGGGTCTCTTTGCCTGTAACGCTCGAACCCCGTAAATCGCCGCTTGCGGCTATATTTATTAGGGGTTCGAGCACGTAGTGCTAGAAACCCTATTGTAATTGTTCTGATTATTATTATTATTATTATTATTATTATTATTATTCTTATTCTTTTTCTGCCATAGAAGTGATCGGGCAGAAGAAACCGTAAGGCCTACAGGGCTGAGACTTGGTCATATGGTAGTACTTCTCACCGCTACTCAGATTCAAAAGATGAGCCCGATCGGCCTCAAGGGGGCGCTATGGCGAAGGTCAACGCGTTAGGCCTCGTAACTGCCACGCCCTGATAGCTAGAGCAAAAATTCTTGCATTATATGATTCCTTGGTTAATGGCAAATCAAAAAGGTCAATAGAACCACTAAGCTCCGCCCACTTAGATTTTTTGCTATTTAGCATAATATGCAAAACCTACTTTTGAGAACTTGTCCTAGGGTCATTGACCAATCCTGTCATATTTGGTGTCAAACAACTCAGCAGAGTCCCAACCTCAATAATTATCAAAAAAATTGTGAAATTTGTAAACAATATGGCCGCAATATGCAAATTAATCTTACCGTGGCACACCCAAATTTACTCTAACAGCTGTAACTTTTGAATGCTTAAACCTACACTAATGCCACTTTACAACTTTGATGCCAACATGATTCTGAGGTAGCCCGTCAATCTGTGTAGACATACGCCCCCAGGGGGCGGAGCCAAAGCTAAAAATCTGTTTCTCAGGAACCGTACAAGCTATGAAGCTCTCCTTTGGCATGTATCATCTATGGCCTATGTCCTAATGTTTTACAGAAGGAAAATTTGATATGCAAATTTTTGCGATCGTTATTAGCCAATCAGTTTCCAGCAAGCTTTTGACATGCTAAACAATGACCAATCAGGACGATACTTATACCCTACATGTATCTCAGGGCCTTCTATCATCCATTAAAATATGGCGTTGATTGGCCTCAAGGGGGCGCTATAGCAGAAAATCAGTTATATCTAAAGGTACAAGTGGCCTAGGCTTGTTATTCTTTTTTAGTTGTATACTTTGCTGTAGCCTTTACAACTTTGTAATTACATGTATTTACCAAAAATGGAAAGATTTTCATCAGTGGCCAAAAGAGTAAAAATTGCTCTTTTCGAACTTGTCTTTAAGTCCTTAATCAATCAAAACAAATTTGGTCTTGATGCAATCTTGAGACCCTGTAGGTAAATAATTATCAAAAAAATCTTGACATTTTAACTATTTGAGGCCCATAAACCTTGATCAAACATGTACGTGAAAGCCTTTTCAGAGTTATTTGGCCAAAACTCTGTCAAAGTTTAAAACATGCCAAAACTGTTGAAGCTACTAATTAACAATGACATTTGAAGCACATTTGCCAAGTATGAGCCAAATAAGTCTTCAGTAGGCTCTACAGTGAAAAAATAACTATTTTCAATTTATTCTATTTATCGCTATTTTCCAACCTAAATGGACAGAAGACAGGAACCTTTCACCCTATCAACACACAAATGTATACACATATATAGACTGATAATCTGATCTTGATTGCAAATTTTCAGCCAAATCGGACATGTTTTGCCTCTACAACGGCTGGAAAACTACAGCGATTTTGTAGGCCTCAAGCCTGTATTATCGTTTTTTTCAAACCTAAATGGACATAAGTCAGGAACCTTTGACCCTATCGACACAGAAATTGACATACATATATAGACTGATATTGTGATCTTGATTGCAAATTTTGAGCCAAAACAGATATTTTTTGCCTCTGATATGGCCAAAGAGCAACAGCCAGTTTGTAGGCCATAAGCCTGTATTATCGCTTTTTTCAAACCTAAATGGACAGAAGTCAGGAACCTTTGACCCTATCAACACACAAATTTACACACATATATATGCAGACCACTTAATCATGAGTACCAATTTGGAGCCCAATCGGACTTTTCTTCTCTTTTTAATAAATAGAAACACACTGATAGGGAATGTTCTGTCTTACTTATAGAGTGATAGATTTCCAGCAGGTTATATGTGGTCTCTTGCTGCGCTCTGGTGGTCATTTGGTGAAACAGCTACATTTGAATTATTCTAAATTAAAGCTCTGCTGAACTTATTTAATCATTTTTGTCTTGCTTAATTGAACATATTTATCCTTCTTGGTCATGCTAGTCAGCCACCTGGGTCATTCTTATTTATGCTCCACCCACTTAATTTTTTTTTAATTTGCATAATATGCAAAACCTACTTTTGAGATCTTGTCTTTGCCTCCTTGACCAATCATGACATGTTTGGTGTCAAACAGTTCAGCAGAGCTTACTCCTCAATAATTATAAAAAAAATCTTTACATTTATAAACAATATGGCCGCCATATGCAAATTAGTTTTACCATGGTGCAGTAAAATGTCTTTAACACTTATAACTTTTGAATGCTTAACCTGACACTAATACCACTTCAGTCCTTTGATCATTACATGATTCTCAGATACCCTGTGAGTTTAAGTAGACATACACACCCCCAGGGGGCGGGGCCAATGCTCGATAGCTGTTTCTCTACAACCATACAAGCTATCAAGGTCATCCTTGCCAATTATCATCTATGGCCCATGCACTAATGGTACACCAAATGAAAATTTGATATGGACACTTTTGTGGTCACTATTAGCCAAACACATTCCAGGAAGCTTTTAACAGGCGGAATGTTAAGCAGGTCAAAACTTATATACTATATACGGGTTATTTATATGCCCTTTTTATGCCTTGTGATTTTTCAATTGAAGAACTGAATTTGTTTCACCAAATGCCCACTAGAGTGCAGTAAGACACCACATAAAACCTGATGAACACTACAGCTCAATTTATCAATGCTTTTCAACTAGTTTACTCACACCACTCATCTAGCATTGCCATTATGGTCTTTATGGTCATGCTGGTCACCCAGCTTGGTTATGCTGGCCATCCAGCTTGGTCATGCTGGCCATTCACATTGGTCATTATGGTCCTGCTGGTCATTCAGCTTTGTCCTCATAGTAATGGTGGTCTTCCAGCTTGGTCATACTGGCCAACCACCTTTGCCATGCTGGTCATCCAGTTTGGTCATTATGGTCCTCCAGCTTGGTCAATATGGTCAACAAGTTTGTCATCCAGATTAGTCATGCTGGTAATCTAGCTTGGTCTTCGCGGTCATGCTGGTCATCCTCATCCACTTTGGCGATGCCGGTCAACCGGCAACATGTTTTAAGCCTAACTGGCCTCCAGGGGTCTCTTTGCCTGTAACGCTCGAACCCCGTAAATCGCCGCTTGCGGCTATATTTATTATTATTCTTATTCTTTTTCTGCCATAGAAGTGATCGGGCAGAAGAAACCGTAAGGCCTACAGGGCTGAGACTTGGTCATATGGTAGTACTTCTCACCGCTACTCAGATTCAAAAGATGAGCCCGATCGGCCTCAAGGGGGCGCTATGGCGAAGGTCAACGCGTTAGGCCTCGTAACTGCCACGCCCTGATAGCTAGAGCAAAAATTCTTGCATTATATGATTCCTTGGTTAATGGCAAATCAAAAAGGTTAATAGAACTACTAAGCTCCGCCCACTTAGATTTTTTGCTATTTAGCATAATATGCAAAACCTACTTTTGAGAACTTGTCCTAGGGTCATTGACCAATCCTGTCATATTTGGTGTCAAACAACTCAGCAGAGTCCCAACCTCAATAATTATCAAAAAAATTGTGAAATTTGTAAACAATATGGCCGCCATATGCAAATTAATCTTACCGTGGCACACCCAAATTTACTCTAACAGCTGTAACTTTTGAATGCTTAAACCTACACTAATGCCACTTTAGACCGGTGATGCCAACATGATTCTGAGGTAGCCCGTCAATCTGTGTAGACATACGCCCCCAGGGGGCGGAGCCAAAGCTAAAAATCTGTTTCTCAGGAACCGTACAAGCTATGAAGCTCTCCTTTGGCATGTATCATCTATGGCCTATGTCCTAATGTTTTACAGAAGGAAAATTTGATATGCAAATTTTTGCGATCGTTATTAGCCAATCAGTTTCCAGCAAGCTTTTGACATGCTAAACAATGACCAATCAGGACGATACTTATACCCTACATGTATCTCAGGGCCTTCTATCATCCATTAAAATATGGCGTTGATTGGCCTCAAGGGGGCGCTATAGCAGAAAATCAGTTATATCTAAAGGTACAAGTGGCCTAGGCTTGTTATTCTTTTTTAGTTGTATACTTTGCTGTATCCTTTACAACTTTGTAATTACATGTATTTACCAAAAATGGAAAGATTTTCATCAGTGGCCAAAAGAGTAAAAATTGCTCTTTTCGAACTTGTCTTTAAGTCCTTAATCAATCAAAATAACTTTGGTCTTGATGCAATCTTGAGACCCTGTAGGTAAATAATTATCAAAAAAATCTTGACATTTTAACTATTTGAGGCCCATAAACCTTGATCAAACATGTACGTGAAAGCCTTTTCAGAGTTATTTGGCCAAAACTCTGTCAAAGTTTAAAACATGCCAAAACTGTTGAAGCTACTAATTAACAATGACATTGGAAGCACATTTGCCAAGTATGAGCCAAATAAGTCTTCAGTAGGCTCTACAGTGAAAAAATAACTATTTTCAATTTATTCTATTTATCGCTATTTTCCAACCTAAATGGACAGAAGACAGGAACCTTTCACCCTATCAACACACAAATTTATACACATATATAGACTGATAATCTGATCTTGATTGCAAATTTTCAGCCAAATCGGACATGTTTTCCCTCTACAACGGCTGGAAAACTACAGCGATTTTGTAGGCCTCAAGCCTGTATTATCGCTTTTTTCAAACCTAAATGGACATAAGTCAGGAACCTTTGACCCTATCGACACAGAAATTGACAAACATATATAGACTGATATTGTGATCTTGATTGCAAATTTTGAGCCAAATCAGATATTTTTTGCCTCTAATATGGCCAAAGAGCAACAGCCATTTTGTAGGCCATAAGCCTGTATTATCGCTTTTTTCAAACCTAAATGGACAGAAGTCAGGAACCTTTGACCCTATCAACACACAAATTTACACACATATATATGCAGACCACTTGATCATGAGTACCAATTTGGAGCCCAATCGGACTTTTCTTCTCTTTTTAATAAATAGAAACACACTGATAGGGAATGTTCTGTCTTACTTATAGAGTGATAGATTTCCAGCAGGTTATATGTGGTCTCTTGCTGCGCTCTGGTGGTCATTTGGTGAAACAGCTACATTTGAATTATTCTAAATTAAAGCTCTGCTGAACTTATTTAATCTTTTTTGTGTTGCTTAATTGAACATATTTATCCTTCTTGGTCATGCTACTCAGCCACCTGGGTCATTCTTATTTATGCTCCACCCACTTATTTTTTTTTTAATTTGCATAATATGCAAAACCTACTTTTGAGATCTTGTCTTTGCCTCCTTGACTAATCATGACATGTTTGGTGTCAAACAGTTCAGCAGAGCTTACTCCTCAATAATTATTAAAAAAAATCTTTACATTTATAAACAATATGGCCGCCATATGCAAATTAGTTTTACCATGGTGCGGTAAAATGTCTTTAACACATAACTTTTGAATGCTTAACCTGACACTAATACCACTTCAGTCCTTTGATCATTACATGATTCTCAGATACCCTGTCAGTTTAAGTAGACATACACCCCCAGGGGGCGGGGCCAATGCTCGATAGCTGTTTCTCTAGAACCATACAAGCTATCAAGGTCATCCTAGTCATGCCTTGTGTTTTTTCAATTTAAGAACTGAATTTGTTTCACCAAATGCCCACTAGAGTGCAGTAAGACACCACATAAAACCTGATGAACACTACAGCTCAATTTATCAATGCTTTTCAACTAGTTTACTCACACCACTCATCTAGCATTGCCATTATGGTCTTTATGGTCACGCTGGTCACCCAGCTTGGTTATGCTGGCCATCCAGCTTGGTCATGCTGGCCATTCACATTGGTCATTATGGTCCTGCTGCTCATTCAGCTTTGTCCTCATAGTAATGGTGGTCTTCCAGCTTGGTCATACTGGCCAACCACCTTTGCCATGCTGGTCATCCAGCTTGGTCAATATGGTCAACAAGTTTGTCATCCAGATTAGTCATGCTGGTAATCTAGCTTGGTCTTCACGGTCATGCTGGTCATCCTCATCCAGTTTGGCGATGCCGGTCAACTGGCAACATGTTTTAAGCCTAACTGGCCTCCAGGGGTCTCTTTGCCTGTAACGCTCGAACCCCGTAAATCGCCGCTTGCGGCTATATTTAGGGGTTCGAGCACGTAGTGCTAGAAACCCTATTGTAATTGTTCTGATTATTATTATTATTATTATTATTATTATTATTAGGGGTTCGAGCACGTAGTGCTAGAAACCCTATTGTAATTGTTCTGATTATTATTATTATTATTATTAGGGGTTCGAGCACATAGTGCTAGAAACCCTATTGTAATTGTTCTGATTATTAGGGGTTCGAGCACGTAGTGCTAGAAACCCTATTGTAATTGTTCTGATTATTATTATTATTATTATTATTATAGTTCTTATTCTTTTTCTGCCATAGAAGTGATTGGGCAGAAGAAACCGTAAGGCGTACAGGGCTGAGACTTGGTCATATGGTAGTACTTCTCACCGCTACTCAGATTCAAAAGATGAGCCCGATCGGCCTCAAGGGGGCGCTATGGCGAAGGTCAACGCGTTTGTCCCCGTAACTCCTACGCCCTGATAGCTAGAGCAAAAATTCTTGCATTATATGATTCCTTGGTTAATGGCAAATCAAAAAGGTCAATAGAACTACTAAGCTCCGCCCACTTAGATTTTTTGCTATTTAGCATAATATGCAAAACCTACTTTTGAGAACTTGTCCTAGGGTCATTGACCAATCCTGTCATATTTGGTGTCAAACAACTCAGCAGAGTCCCAACCTCAATAATTATCGAAAAAATTGTGAAATTTGTAAACAATATGGCCGCCATATGCAAATTAATCTTACCGTGGCACACCCAAATTTACTCTAACAGCTGTAACTTTTGAATGCTTAAACCTACACTAATGACACTTTACAACTTTGATGCCAACATGATTCTGAGGTAGCCCGTCAATCTGTGTAGACATACGCCCCCAGGGGGCGGAGCCAAAGCTAAAAATCTGTTTCTCAGGAACCGTACAAGCTATGAAGCTCTCCTTTGACATGTATCATCTATGGCCTATGTCCTAATGTTTTACAGAAGGAAAATTTGATATGCAAATTTTTGCGATCGTTATTAGCCAATCAGATTCCAGCAAGCTTTTGACAGGCTAAACAATGGCCAATCAGGACGATACTTATACCCTACATGTATCTCAGGGCCTTCTATCATCCATTAAAATATGGCGTTGATTGGCCTCAAGGGGGCGCTATAGCAGAAAATCAGTTATATCTAAAGGTACAAGTGGCCTTGTTATTCTTTTTTAGTTGTATACTTTGCTGTAGCCTTTACAACTTTGTAATTACATGTGTTTACCAAAAATACAAAGATTTTCATCAGTGGCCAAAAGAGTAAAAATTGCTGTTTTCGAACTTGTCTTTAAGTCCTTAATCAATCAAAACAAATTTGGTCTTGATGCAATCTTGAGACCCTGTAGGTAAATAATTATCAAAAAAATCTTGACATTTTAACTATTTGAGGCCCATAAACCTTGATCAAACATGTACGTGAAAGCCTTTTCAGAGTTATTTGGCCAAAACTCTGTCAAAGTTTAAAACATGCCAAAACTGTTGAAGCTACTAATTAACAATGACATTTGAAGTACATGTGCCAAGTATGAGCCAAATAAGTCTTCAGTAGGCTCTACAGTGAAAAAATAACTATTTTCAATTTATTCTATTTATCGCTATTTTCCAACCTAAATGGACAGAAGACAGGAACCTTTCACCTTAACAACACACAAATTTATACACATATATAGACTGATAATCTGATCTTGATTGCAAATTTTCAGCCAAATCGGACATGTTTTGCCTCTACAACGGCTGGAAAACTACAGCGATTTTGTAGGCCTCAAGCCTGTATTATCGCTTTTTTCAAACCTAAATGAACAGAAGTCAGGAACCTTTGACCCTATCGACACAGAAATTGACATACATATATAGACTGATATTGTGATCTTGATTGCAAATTTTGAGCCAAATCAGATATTTTTTGCCTCTAATATGGCCAAAGAGCAACAGCCATTTTGTAGGCCATGAGCCTGTATTATCGCTTTTTTCAAGCCTAAATGGACAGAAGTCAGGAACCTTTAACCCTATCGACACAGAAATTTACATACATATATAGACTGATATTGTGATCTTGATTGCGAATTTTGAGCCAAATCAGATATTTTTTGCCTCTAATATGGCCAAAGAGCAACAGCCATTTTGTAGGCCATGAGCCTGTATTATCGCTTTTTTCAAGCCTAAATGGACAGAAGTCAGGAACCTTTGACCCTATCAACACACAAATTTACACAATATACAGACCACTTGATCATGAGTACCAATTTGGAGCCCAATCGGACTTTTCTTCTCTTTTTAATAAATAGAAACACACTGATAGGGAATGTTCTGTCTTACTTATAGAGTGATAGATTTCCAGCAGGTTATATGTGGTCTCTTGCTGCGCTCTGGTGGTCATTTGGTGAAACAGCTACATTTGAATTGTTCTAAATTAAAGCTCTGCAGAACTTATTCAATCTTGCTTGTCTTGCTTAATTGAAGATCTTTATCCTTCTTGGTCATGCTAGTCAGCCACCTGGGTCATTCTTTTTTATGCTCCACCCACTTAATTTTTTTTTTATTTGCATAATATGCAAAACTTACTTTTGAGATCTTGTCTTTGCCTCCTTGTCCAATCATGACATGTTTGGTGTCAAACAGTTCAGCAGAGCTTACTCCTCAATAATTATTAAACAAAATCTTTACATTTATAAACAATATGGCCGCCATATGCAAATTAGTTTTTCCATGGTGCAGTAAAATGTCTTTAACACTTATAACTTTTGAATGCTTAACCTGAAACTAATACCACTTCAGTCCTTTGATCATTACATGACTCTCAGATACCCTGTCAGTTTAAGTAGACATACACCCCCAGGGGGCGGAGCCAATGCTCGATAGCTGTTTCTCTAGAACCATACAAGCTATCAAGGTCATCCTTGCCAATTATCATCTATGGCCCATGCACTAATGGTACACCAAATGAAAATTTGATATGGACACTTTTGTGGTCACTATAAGCCAATCGCATTCCAGTAAGCTTTTGACAGGCTAAATGTTAATCATGTCAAAACTTATACACTATTATTGATATTATTTGTTATTGATATGTGCCCTTTTAAGCCTCACTGCTAGGCTCTCCGAATGCCCACTAGAGTGCAGCAAGAGACCACATAAAACCTGCTGAACACTACAGCACAATTTATCAATGCATTTCAACTAGTTTACTCACACCACTCATCTAGCATTGTCATTATGGTCTTTATGGTCACGCTGTTCACCTAGCTTGGTTATGCTGCCCATCCAGCTAGGTAATTCTGGTCATTCACATTGGTCATTATGGTCCTGCTGGTCATTCAGCTTTGTCATTATAGCAATGCTGGTCATCCAGCTTGGTCATACTGGCCAAACACCTTTGCCATGCTGGTCATCCAGTTTGGTGATGCCGGTCAACCAGCAACATGTTTTAAGCCTAACTGGCCTCCAGGGGCCTCTTTGACTGTAACGCTCGAACCCCGTAAATCGCCGCTTGCGGCTATATTTATTAGGGGTTCGAGCACGTAGTGCTAGAAACCCTATTGTAATTGTTCTGATTATTAGGGGTTCGAGCACGTAGTGCTAGAAACCCTATTGTAATTGTTCTGATTATTATTAGGGGTTCGAGCACGTAGTGCTAGAAACCCTATTGTAATTGTTCTGATTATTATTAGGGGTTCGAGCACGTAGTGCTAGAAACCCTATTGTAATTGTTCTGATTATTATTATTATTATTATTATTATTAGGGGTTCGAGCACGTAGTGCTAGAAACCCTATTGTAATTGTTCTGATTATTATTATTATTATTATTATTATTATTATTATTCTTATTCTTTTTCTGCCATAGAAGTGATCGGGCAGAAGAAACCGTAAGGCCTACAGGGCTGAGACTTGGTCATATGGTAGTACTTCTCACCGCTACTCAGATTCAAAAGATGAGCCCGATCGGCCTCAAGGGGGCGCTATGGCGAAGGTCAACGCGTTAGGCCTCGTAGCTGCCACGCCCTGATAGCTAGAGCTAAAATTCTTGCATTATATGATTCCTTGGTTAATGGCAAATCAAAAAGGTCAATAGAACCACTAAGCTCCGCCCACTTAGATTTTTTGCTATTTAGCATAATATGCAAAACCTACTTTTGAGAACTTGTCCTAGGGTCATTGACCAATCCTGTCATATTTGGTGTCAAACAACTCAGCAGAGTCCCAACCTCAATAATTATCAAAAAAATTGTGAAATTTGTAAACAATATGGCCGCCATATGCAAATTAATCTTACCGTGGCACACCCAAATTTACTCTAACAGCTGTAACTTTTGAATGCTTAAACCTACACTAATGCCACTTTAGACCGTTGATGCCAACATGATTCTGAGGTAGCCCGTCAATCTGTGTAGACATACGCCCCCAGGGGGCGGAGCCAAAGCTAAAAATCTGTTTCTCAGGAACCGTACAAGCTATGAAGCTCTCCTTTGGCATGTATCATCTATGGCCTATGTCCTAATGTTTTTCAGAAGGAAAATTTGATATGCAAATTTTTGCGATCGTTATTAGCCAATCAGTTTCCAGCAAGCTTTTGACATGCTAAACAATGACCAATCAGGACGATACTTATACCCTACATGTATCTCAGGGACTTCTATCATCCATTAAAATATGGCTTTGATTGGCCTCAAGGGGGCGCTATAGCAGAAAATCAGTTATATCTAAAGGTACAAGTGGCCTAGGCTTGTTATTCTTTTTTAGTTGTATACTTTGCTGTAGCCTTTACAACTTTGTAATTACATGTATTTACCAAAAATGTAAAGATTTTCATCAGTGGCCAAAAGAGTAAAAATTGCTCTTTTCGAACTTGTCTTTAAGTCCTTAATCAATCAAAATAACTTTGGTCTTGATGCAATCTTGAGACCCTGTAGGTAAATAATTATCAAAAAAATCTTGACATTTTAACTATTTGAGGCCCATAAACCTTGATCAAACATGTACGTGAAAGCCTTTTCAGAGTTATTTGGCCAAAACTCTGTCCAAGATTAAAACATGCCAAAACCGTTGAAGCTACTAATTAACAATGACATTTGAAGCACATTTGCCAAGTATGAGCCAAATAAGTCTTCAGTAGGCTCTACAGTGAAAAAATAACTATTTTCAATTTATTCTATTTATCGCTATTTTCCAACCTAAATGGACAGAAGACAGGAACCTTTCACCCTATCAACACACAAATTTACACACATATATAGACTGATAATCTGATCTTGATTGCAAATTTTCAGCCAAATCGGACATGTTTTCCCTCTACAACGGCTGGAAAACTACAGCGATTTTGTAGGCCTCAAGCCTGTATTATCGCTTTTTTCAAACCTAAATGGACATAAGTCAGGAACCTTTGACCCTATCGACACAGAAATTGACATACATATATAGACTGATATTGTGATCTTGATTGCAAATTTTGAGCCAAATCAGATATTTTTTGCCTCTAATATGGCCAAAGAGCAACAGCCATTTTGTAGGCCATAAGCCTGTATTATCGCTTTTTTCAAACCTAAATGGACAGAAGTCAGGAACCTTTGACCCTATCAACACACAAATTTACACACATATATATGCAGACCACTTGATCATGAGTACCAATTTGGAGCCCAATCGGACTTTTCTTCTCTTTTTAATAAATAGAAACACACTGATAGGGAATGTTCTGTCTTACTTATAGAGTGATAGATTTCCAGCAGGTTATATGTGGTCTCTTGCTGCGCTCTGGTGGTCATTTGGTGAAACAGCTACATTTGAATTATTCTAAATTAAAGCTCTGCTGAACTTATTTAATCATTTTTGTCTTGCTTAATTGAACATATTTATCCTTCTTGGTCATGCTAGTCAGCCACCTGGGTCATTCTTATTTATGCTCCACCCACTTAATTTTTTTTTAATTTGCATAATATGCAAAACCTACTTTTGAGATCTTGTCTTTGCCTCCTTGACCAATCATGACATGTTTGGTGTCAAACAGTTCAGCAGAGCTTACTCCTCAATAATTATAAAAAAAAATCTTTACATTTATAAACAATATGGCCGCCATATGCAAATTAGTTTTACCATGGTGCAGTAAAATGTCTTTAACACTTATAACTTTTGAATGCTTAACCTGACACTAATACCACTTCAGTCCTTTGATCATTACATGATTCTCAGATACCCTGTGGGTTTAAGTAGACATACACCGCCCCAGGGGGCGGGGCCAATGCTCGATAGCTGTTTCTCTACAACCATACAAGCTATCAAGGTCATCCTTGCCAATTATCATCTATGGCCCATGCACTAATGGTACACCAAATGAAAATTTGATATGGACACTTTTGTGGTCACTATTAGCCAATCACATTCCAGCAAGCTTTTGACAGGCAGAATGTTTATCAGGTCAAAACTTATACACTATATATGGGTTATTTATATGCCCTTTTTATGCCTTGTGTTTTTTGAATTTAAGAACTGAAGTTGTTTCACCAAATGCCCACTAGAGTGCAGCAAGACACCACATAAAACCTGATGAACACTACAGCTCAATTTATCAATGCTTTTCAACTAGTTTACTCACACCACTCATCTAGCATTGTCATTTTGGTCTTTATGGTCACGCTGGTTACCCAGCTTGGTTATCCAGTTTGGTGATGACGGTCAACCAGCAACAGGTTTTAAGCCTAACTGGCCTCCAGGGGCCTCTTTGCCTGTGACGCTCGAACCCCGTAAATCGCCGCTTGCGGCTATATTTATTATTATTCTTATTCTTTTTCTGCCATAGAAGTGATCGGGCAGAAGAAACCGTAAGGCCTACAGGGCTGAGACTTGGTCATATGGTAGTACTTCTCACCGCTACTCAGATTCAAAAGATGAGCCCGATCGGCCTCAAGGGGGCGCTATGGCGAAGGTCAACGCGTTAGGCCTCGTAACTGCCACGCCCTGATAGCTAGAGCAAAAATTCTTGCATTATATGATTCCTTGGTTAATGGCAAATCAAAAAGGTCAATAGAACCACTAAGCTCCGCCCACTTAGATTTTTTGCTATTTAGCATAATATGCAAAACCTACTTTTGAGAACTTGTCCTAGGGTCATTGACCAATCCTGTCATATTTGGTGTCAAACAACTCAGCAGAGTCCCAACCTCAATAATTATCAAAAAAATTGTGAAATTTGTAAACAATATGGCCGCCATATGCAAATTAATCTTACCGTGGCACACCCAAATTTACTCTAACAGCTGTAACTTTTGAATGCTTAAACCTACACTAATGCCACTTTAGACCCTTGATGCCAACATGATTCTGAGGTA
Organism: Astyanax mexicanus; assembly: GCF_023375975.1. NCBI lineage: Eukaryota > Metazoa > Chordata > Actinopteri > Characiformes > Acestrorhamphidae > Astyanax > Astyanax mexicanus. The sequence goes on along the minus strand of NC_064409.1, from coordinate 28,910,273 downwards.
GCCCGTCAATCTGTGTATACATACGCCCCCAGGGGGCGGAGCCAAAGCTAAAAATCTGTTTCTCAGGAACCGTACAAGCTATGAAGCTCTCCTTTGGCATGTATCATCTATGGCCTATGTCCTAAGGTTTTACAGAAGGAAAATTTGATATGCAAATTTTTGCGATCGTTATTAGCCAATCAGTTTCCAGCAAGCTTTTGACATGCTAAACAATGACCAATCAGGACGATACTTATACCCTACATGTATCTCAGGGCCTTCTATCATCCATTAAAATATGGCGTTGATTGGCCTCAAGGGGGCGCTATAGCAGAAAATCAGTTATATCTAAAGGTACAAGTGGCCTAGGCTTGTTATTCTTTTTTAGTTGTATACTTTGCTGTAGCCTTTACAACTTTGTAATTACATGTATTTACCAAAAATGGAAAGATTTTCATCAGTGGCCAAAAGAGTAAAAATTGCTCTTTTCGAACTTGTCTTTAAGTCCTTAATCAATCAAAATAACTTTGGTCTTGGTGCAATCTTGAGACCCTGTAGGTAAATAATTATCAAAAAAATCTTGACATTTTAACTATTTGAGGCCCATAAACCTTGATCAAACATGTACGTGAAAGCCTTTTCAGAGTTATTTGGCCAAAACTCTGTCAAAGTTTAAAACATGCCAAAACTGTTGAAGCTACTAATTAACAATGACATTTGAAGCACATTTGCCAAGTATGAGCCAAATAAGTCTTCAGTAGGCTCTACAGTGAAAAAATAACTATTTTCAATTTATTCTATTTATCGCTATTTTCCAACCTAAATGGACAGAAGACAGGAACCTTTCACCCTATCAACACACAAATTTATACACATATATAGACTGATACTCTGATCTTGATTGCAAATTTTCAGCCAAATCGGACATGTTTTGCCTCTACAACGGCTGGAAAACTACAGCGATTTTGTAGGCCTCAAGCCTGTATTATCGCTTTTTTCAAATCTAAATGGACAGAAGTCAGGAACCTTTGACCCTATTGACACAGAAATTGACATACATATATAGACTGCTATTGTGATCCTGATTGCAAATTTTGAGCCAAATCAGATATTTTTTGCCTCTAATATGGCCAAAGAGCAACAGCCATTTTGTAGGCCATAAGCCTGTATTATCGCTTTTTTCAAACCTAAATGGTCAGAAGTCAGGAACCTTTGACCCTATCAACACACAAATTTACATACATGTATATACAGACCACTTGATCATGAGTACCAATTTGGAGCCCAATCGGACTTTTCTTCTCTTTTTAATAAATAGAAACACACTGATAGGGAATGTTCTGTCTTTCTTATAGAGTGATAGATTTCCAGCAGGTTATATGTGGTCTCTTGCTGCGCTCTGGTGGTCATTTGGTGAAACAGCTACAGGTGAATTATTCTAAATTAAAGCTCTGCTGAACTTATTCAATCTTGCTTGTCTTGCTTAATTGAACATATTTATCCTTCTTGTTCATGCTGGTCAGCCGCCTGGGTCATTCTTGTTTATGCTCCACCCACTTAATTTTTTTTTAAATTTGCATAATATGCAAAACCTACTTTTGAGATCTTGTCCTTGGATCCTTGACCAATCATGACATGTTTGGTGTCAAACAGTTCAGCAGAGCTTACTCCTCAATAATTATTAAAACAATCTTTACATTTATAAACAATATGGCCGCCATATGCAAATGAGTTCTACCATGGTGCAGTAAAATGTCTTTAACACTTATAACTTTTGAATGCTTAACCTGACACTAATACCACTTCAGTCCTTTGATCATTACATGATTCTCAGATACCCTGTCAGTTCAAGTAGACATACACCCCCCCAGGGGGCGGGGCCAATGCTCGATAGCTGTTTCTCTAGAACCATACAAGCTATCAAGGTCATCCTAGCCAATTATCATCTATGGCCCATGCACTAATGGTACACCAAATGAAAATTTGATATGGACACTTTTGTGGTCATTATTAGCCAATCACATTCCAGCAAGCTTTTAACAGGCGGAATGTTAATCAGGTCAAAACTTATATACTATATACAGGTTATTTATATGCCCTTTTTATACCTTGTGTTTTTTCAATTTAAGAACTGAATTTGTTTCACCAAATGCGCACTAGAGTGCAGTAAGACACCACATAAAACCTGATGAACACTACAGCTCAATTTATCAATGCTTTTCAACTAGTTTACTCACACCACTCATCTAGCATTGCCATTATGGTCTTTATGGTCACGCTGGTCACCCAGCTTGGTTATGCTGCCCATCCAGCTTGGTCATGCTGACCATTCACATTGGTCATTATGGTCCTGCTGGTCATTCAGCTTTGTCCTCATAGTAATGGTGGTCTTCCAGCTTGGTCATACTGGCCAACCACCTTTGCCATGCTGGTCATCCAGTTTGGTCATTATGGTCTTCCAGCTTGGTCAATATGGTCAACAAGTTTGTCATCCAGATTAGTCATGCTGGTAATCTAGCTTGGTCTTCACGGTCATGCTGGTCATCCTCATCCAGTTTGGCGATGCCGGTCAACCGGCAACATGTTTTAAGCCTAACTGGCCTCCAGGGGTCTCTTTGCCTGTAACGCTCGAACCCCGTAAATCGCCGCTTGCGGCTATATTTATTATTATTATTATAGTTCTTATTCTTTTTCTGCCATAGAAGTGATTGGGCAGAAGAAACCGTAAGGCCTACAGGGCTGAGACTTGGTCATATGGTAGTACTTCTCACCGCTACTCAGATTCAAAAGATGAGCCCGATCGGCCTCAAGGGGGCGCTATGGCGAAGGTCAACGCGTTTGGCCTCGTAACTCCTACGCCCTGATAGCTAGAGCTAAAATTCTTGCATTATATGATTCCTTGGTTAATGGCAAATCAAAAAGGTCAATAGAACCACTAAGCTCCGCCCACTTAGATTTTTTGCTATTTAGCATAATATGCAAAACCTACTTTTGAGAACTTGTCCTAGGGTCATTGACCAATCCTGTCATATTTGGTGTCAAACAACTCAGCAGAGTCCCAACCTCAATAATTATCAAAAAAATTGAGAAATTTTTAAACAATATGGCCGCCATATGCAAATTAATCTTACCGTGGCACACCCAAATTTACTCTAACAGCTGTAACTTTTGAATGCTTAAACCTACACTAATGCCACTTTACAACTTTGATGCCAACATGATTCTGAGGTAGCCCGTCAATCTGTGTAGACATACGCCCCCAGGGGGCGGGGCCAAAGCTAAAAATCTGTTTCTCAGGAACCGTACAAGCTATGAAGCTCTCCTTTGGCATGTATCATCTATGGCCTATGTCCTAATGTTTTACAGAAGGAAAATTTGATATGCAAATTTTTGCAATCGTTATTAGCCAATCAGATTCCAGCAAGCTTTTGACAGGCTAAACAATGACCAATCAGGACGATACTTATACGCTACATGTATCTCAGGGCCTTCTATCATCCATTAAAATATGACGTTGATTGGCCTCAAGGGGGCGCTATAGCAGAAAATCAGTTATATCTAAAGGTACAAGTGGCATAGGCTTGTTATTCTTTTTTACTTGTATACTTTGCTGTAGCCTTTACAACTTTGTAATTACATATGTTTACCAAAAATGCAAAGATTTTCATCAGTGGCCAAAAGAGTAAAAATTGCTCTTTTCGAACTTGTCTTTAAGTCCTTAATCAATCAAAACAAATTTGGTCTTGATGCAATCTTGAGACCCTGTAGGTAAATAATTATCAAAAAAATCTTGACATTTTAACTATTTGAGGCCCATAAACCTTGATCAAACATGTACGTGAAAGCCTTTTCAGAGTTATTTGGCCAAAACTCTGTCAAAGTTTAAAACATGCCAAAACTGTTGAAGCTACTAATTAACAATGACATTTGAAGTACATGTGCCAAGTATGAGCCAAATAAGTCTTCAGTAGGCTCTACAGTGAAAAAATAACTATTTTCAATTTATTCTATTTATCGCTATTTTCCAACCTAAATGGACAGAAGACAGGAACCTTTCACCCTATCAACACACAAATTTATACACATATATAGACTGATAATCTGATCTTGATTGCAAATTTTCAGCCAAATCGGACATGTTTTGCCTCTACAACGGCTGGAAAACTACAGCGATTTTGTAGGCCTCAAGCCTGTATTATCGCTTTTTTCAAATCTAAATGGACAGAAGTCAGGAACCTTTGACCCTATCGACACAGAAATTGACAGACATATATAGACTGATATTGTGATCCTGATTGCAAATTTTGAGCCAAATCAGATATTTTTTGCCTCTAATATGGCCAAAGAGCAACAGCCATTTTGTAGGCCATAAGCCTGTATTATCACTTTTTTCAAACCTAAATGGTCAGAAGTCAGGAACCTTTGACCCTATCAACACACAAATTTACATACATGTATATACAGACCACTTGATCATGAGTACCAATTTGGAGCCCAATCGGACTTTTCTTCTCTTTTTAATAAATAGAAACACACTGATAGGGAATGTTCTGTCTTACTTATAGAGTGATCGATTTCCAGCAGGTTATATGTGGTCTCTTGCTGCGCTCTGGTGGTCATTTGGTGAAACAGTTACAGTTGAATTATTCTAAATAAAAGCTCTGCTGAACTTATTTAATCTTGCTTGTCTTGCTTAATTGAACATCTCTATCCTTCTTGGTCATGCTGGTCAGCCGCCTGGGTCATTCTTGTTTATGCTCAACCCAATTTTTTTTTTTTTAATTTGCATAATATGCAAAACCTACTTTTGAGAACTTGTCTTTGCCTCCTTGTCCAATCATGACATGTTTGGTGTCAAACAGTTCAGCAGAGCTTACTCCTCAATAATTATTAAAAAAATCTTTACATTTATAAACAATATGGCCGCCATATGCAAATTAGTTTTTCCATGGTGCAGTAAAATGTCTTTAACACTTATAACTTTTGAATGCTTAACCTGAAACTAATACCACTTCAGTCCTTTGATCATTACATGACTCTCAGATACCCTGTCAGTTTAAGTAGACATACACCCCCAGGGGGCGGAGCCAATGCTCGATAGCTGTTTCTCTAGAACCATACAAGCTATCAAGGTCATCCTTGCCAATTATCATCTATGGCCCATGCACTAATGGTACACCAAATGAAAATTTGATATGGACACTTTTGTGGTCACTATAAGCCAATCGCATTCCAGTAAGCTTTTGACAGGCTAAATGTTAATCAGGTCAAAACTTATACACTATTATTGATATTATTGGTTATTGATATGTGCCCTTTTATGCCTCACTGCTAGGCTCTCCGAATGCCCACTAGAGTGCAGCAAGAGACCACATAAAACCTGCTGAACACTACAGCACAATTTATCAATGCATTTCAACTAGTTTACTCACACCACTCATCTAGCATTGTCATTATGGTCTTCATGGTCACGCTGTTCACCTAGCTTGGTTATGCTGCCCATCCAGCTAGATAATTCTGGTCATTCACATTGGTCATTATGGTCCTGCTGGTCATTCAGCTTTGTCATTATAGCAATGCTGGTCATCCAGCTTGGTCATACTGGCCAAACACCTTTGCCATGCTGGTCATCCAGTTTGGTGATGCCGGTCAACCAGCAACATGTTTTAAGCCTAACTGGCCTCCAGGGGCCTCTTTGACTGTAACGCTCGAACCCCGTAAATCGCCGCTTGCGGCTATATTTATTATTATTATAGTTCTTATTCTTTTTCTGCCATAGAAGTGATTGGGCAGAAGAAACCGTAAGGCCTACAGGGCTGAGACTTGGTCATATGGTAGTACTTCTCACCGCTACTCAGATTCAAAAGATGAGCCCGATCGGCCTCAAGGGGGCGCTATGGCGAAGGTCAACGCGTTTGGCCTCGTAACTCCTACGCCCTGATAGCTAGAGCAAAAATTCTTGCATTATATGATTCCTTGGTTAATGGCAAATCAAAAAGGTCAATAGAACCACTAAGCTCCGCCCACTTAGATTTTTTGCTATTTAGCATAATATGCAAAACCTACTTTTGAGAACTTGTCCTAGGGTCATTGACCAATCCTGTCATATTTGGTGTCAAACAACTCAGCAGAGTCCCAACCTCAATAATTATCGAAAAAATTGTGAAATTTGTAAACAATATGGCCGCCATATGCAAATTAATCTTACCGTGGCACACCCAAATTTACTCTAACAGCTGTAACTTTTGAATGCTTAAACCTACACTAATGCCACTTTACAACTTTGATGCCAACATGATTCTGAGGTAGCTTGTCAATCTGTGTAGACATACGCCCCCAGGGGGCGGAGCCAAAGCTAAAAATCTGTTTCTCAGGAACCGTACAAGCTATGAAGCTCTCCTTTGGCATGTATCATCTATGGCCTTTGTCCTAATGTTTTACAGAAGGAAAATTTGATATGCAAATTTTTGCAATCGTTATTAGCCAATCAGATTCCAGCAAGCTTTTGCCAGGCTAAACAATAACCAATCAGGACGATACTTATACCCTACATGTATCTCAGGGCCTTCTATCATCCATTAAAATATGGCGTTGATTGGCCTCAAGGGGGCGCTATAGCAGAAAATCAGTTATATCTAAAGGTACAAGTGGCCTAGGCTTGTTATTCTTTTTTAGTTGTATACTTTGCTGTAGCCTTTACAACTTTGTAATTACATATGTTTACCAAAAATGCAAAAATTTTCATCAGTGGCCAAAAGAGTAAAAATTGCTCTTTTCGAACTTGTCTTTAAGTCCTTAATCAATCAAAACAAATTTGGTCTTGTTGCAATCTGGAGACCCTGTAGGTAAATAATTATCAAAAAAATCTTGACATTTTAACTATTTGAGGCCCATAAACCTTGATCAAACATGTACGTGAAAGCCTTTTCAGAGTTATTTGGCCAAATCTCTGTCAAAGTTTAAAACATGCCAAAACTGTTGAAGCTACTAATTAACAATGACATTTGAAGTACATGTGCCAAGTATGAGCCAAATAAGTCTTCAGTAGGCTCTACAGTGAAAAAATAACTATTTTCAATTTATTCTATTTATCGCTATTTTCCAACCTAAATGGACAGAAGACAGGAACCTTTCACCCTATCAACACACAAATTTATACACATATATAGACTGATAATCTGATCTTGATTGCAAATTTTCAGCCAAATCGGACATGTTTTGCCTCTACAACGGCTGGAAAACTACAGCGATTTTGTAGGCCTCAAGCCTGTATTATCGCTTTTTTCAAACCTAAATGGACAGAAGTCAGGAACCTTTGACCCTATTGACACAGAAATTGACATACATATATAGACTGATATTGTGATCTTGATTGCAAATTTTGAGCCAAATCAGATATTTTTTGCCTCTAATATGGCCAAAGAGCAACAGCCATTTTGTAGGCCATAAGCCTGTATTATCGCTTTTTTCAAGCCTAAATGGACAGAAGTCAGGAACCTTTGACCCTTTCAACACACAAATTTACACACATATATATACAGACCACTTGATCATGAGAACCAATTTTGAGCCCAATCGGACTTTTCCTCTCTTTGTAATAAATAGAAACACACTGATAGGGAATGTTCTGTCTTACTTATAGAGTGATAGATTTCCAGCAGGTTATATGTGGTCTCTTGCTGCGCTCTGGTGGTCATTTGGTGAAACAGCTACAGGTGAATTATTCTAAATTAAAGCTCTGCTGAACTTTTTTAATCTTGCTTGTCTTGCTTAATTGAACATATTTATCTTTCTTGTTCATGCTACTCAGCCACCTGGGTCATTCTTGTTTATGTTCCACCCACTTATTTTTTTTTTTATTTGCATAATATGCAAAACTTACTTTTGAGATCTTGTCCTTGGATCCTTGACCAATCATGACATGTTTGGTGTCAAACAGTTCAGCAGAGCTTACTCCTCAATAATTATTAAAAAAATCTTTACATTTATAAACAATATGGCCGCCATATGCAAATGAGTTCTACCATGGTGCAGTAAAATGTCTTTAACACTTATAACTTTTGAATGCTTAACCTAACACTAATACCACTTCAGTCCTTTGATCATTACATGATTCTCAGATACCCTGTGAGTTTAAGTAGACATACACCCCCAGGGGGCGGGGCCAATGCTCGATAGCTGTTTCTCTAGAACCATACAAGCTATCAAGGTCATCCTAGCCAATTATCATCTATGGCCCATGCACTAATGGTACACCAAATGAAAATTTGATATGGACACTTTTGTGGTCACTATTAGCCAATCACATTCCAGCAAGCTTTTAACAGGCGGAATGTTAATCAGGTCAAAACTTATATACTATATACGGGTTATTTATATGCCCTTTTTATGCCTTGTGTTTTTTCAATTTAAGAACTGAATTTGTTTCACCAAATGCGCACTAGAGTGCAGTAAGACACCACATAAAACCTGATGAACACTACAGCTCAATTTATCAATGCTTTTCAACTAGTTTACTCACACCACTCATCTAGCATTGCCATTATGGTCTTTATGGTCACGCTGGTCACCCAGCTTGGTTATGCTGGCCATCCAGCTTGGTCATGCTGGCCATTCACATTGGTCATTATGGTCCTGCTGGTCATTCAGCTTTGTCCTCATAGTAATGGTGGTCTTCCAGCTTGGTCATACTGGCCAACCACCTTTGCCATGCTGGTCATCCAGTTTGGTCATTATGGTCTTCCAGCTTGGTCAATATGGTCAACAAGTTTGTCATCCAGATTAGTCATGCTGGTAATCTAGCTTGGTCTTCACGGTCATGCTGGTCATCCTCATCCAGTTTGGCGATGCCGGTCAACCGGCAACATGTTTTAAGCCTAACTGGCCTCCAGGGGTCTCTTTGCCTGTAACGCTCGAACCCCGTAAATCGCCGCTTGCGGCTATATTTATTAGGGGTTCGAGCACGTAGTGCTAGAAACCCTATTGTAATTGTTCTGATTATTATTATTATTATTATTAGGGGTTCGAGCACGTAGTGCTAGAAACCCTATTGTAATTGTTCTGATTATTATTAGGGGTTCGAGCACGTAGTGCTAGAAACCCTATTGTAATTGTTCTGATTATTATTATTATTATTATTATTAGGGGTTCGAGCACGTAGTGCTAGAAACCCTATTGTAATTGTTCTAATTATTATTATTATTATTATTATTATTATTATTATTCTTATTCTTTTTCTGCCATAGAAGTGATCGGGCAGAAGAAACCGTAAGGCCTACAGGGCTGAGACTTGGTCATATGGTAGTACTTCTCACCGCTACTCAGATTCAAAAGATGAGCCAAATCGGCCTCAAGGGGGCGCTATGGCGAAGGTCAACGCGTTAGGCCTCGTAACTGCCACGCCCTGATAGCTAGAGCCAAACTTCTTGCATTATATGATTCCTTGGTTAATGGCAAATCAAAAAGGTCAATAGAACCACTAAGCTCCGCCCACTTAGATTTTTTGCTATTTAGCATAATATGCAAAACCTACTTTTGAGAACTTGTCCTAGGGTCATTGACCAATCCTGTCATATTTGGTGTCAAACAACTCAGCAGAGTCCCAACCTCAATAATTATCAAAAACATTGTGAAATTTGTAAACAATATGGCCGCCATATGCAAATTAATCTTACCGTGGCACACCCAAATTTACTCTAACAGCTGTAACTTTTGAATGCTTAAACCTACACTAATGCCACTTTAGACCGTTGATGCCAACATGATTCTGAGGTAGCCTGTCAATCTGTGTAGACATACGCCTCCAGGGGGCGGAGCCAAAGCTAAAAATCTTTTTCTCAGGAACCGTACAAGCTATGAAGCTCTCCTTTGGCATGTATCATCTATGGCCTATGTCCTAATGTTTTACAGAAGGAAAATTTGATATGCAAATTTTTGCGATCGTTATTAGCCAATCAGTTTCCAGCAAGCTTTTGACAGGCTAAACAATGACCAATCAGGACGATACTTATACCCTCCATGTATCTCAGGGCCTTCTATCATCCATTAAAATATGGCGTTGATTGGCCTCAAGGGGGCGCTATAGCAGAAAATCAGTTATATCTAAAGGTACAAGTGGCCTAGGCTTGTTATTCTTTTTTAGTTGTATACTTTGCTGTAGCCTTTACAACTTTGTAATTACATGTGTTTACCAAAAATGCAAAGATTTTCATCAGTGGCCAAAAGAGTAAAAATTGCTCTTTTCGAACTTGTCTTTAAGTCCTTAATCAATCAAAACAAATTTGGTCTTGATGCAATCTTGAGACCCTGTAGGTAAATAATTATCAAAAAAATCATGACATTTTAACTATTTGAGGCCCATAAACCTTGATCAAACATGTACGTGAAAGCCTTTTCAGAGTTATTTGGCCAAAACTCTGTCAAAGTTTAAAACATTCCAAAACTGTTGAAGCTAGTAATTAACAATGACATTTGAAGCACATGTGCCAAGTATGAGCCAAATAAGTCTTCAGTAGGCTCTACAGTGAAAAAATAACTATTTTCAATTTATTCTATTTATCGCTATTTTCCAACCTAAATGGACAGAAGACAGGAACCTTTCACCCTATCAACACACAAATTTATACACATATATAGACTGATAATCTGATCTTGATTGCAAATTTTCAGCCAAATCGGACATGTTTTGCCTCTACAACGGCTGGAAAACTACAGCGATTTTGTAGGCCTCAAGCCTGTATTATCGCTTTTTTCAAATCTAAATGGACAGAAGTCAGGAACCTTTGACCCTATTGACACAGAAATTGACATACATATATAGACTGATATTGTGATCCTGATTGCAAATTTTGAGCCAAATCAGATATTTTTTGCCTCTAATATGGCCAAAGAGCAACAGCCATTTTGTAGGCCATAAGCCTGTATTATCGCTTTTTTCAAGCCTAAATGGACAGAAGTCAGGAACCTTTGACCCTATCAACACACAAATTTACAAACATATATATACAGACCACTTGATCATGAGTACCAATTTGGAGCCCAATCGGACTTTTCTTCTCTTTTTAATAAATAGAAACACACTGATAGGGAATGTTCTGTCTTACTTATAGAGTGATAGATTTCCAGCAGGTTATATGTGGTCTCTTGCTGCGCTCTGGTGGTCATTTGGTGAAACAGTTACAGTTGATTTATTCTAAATAAAAGCTCTGCTGAACTTATTTAATCTTGCTTGTCTTGCTTAATTGAACATCTGTATCCTTCTTGGTCATGCTGGTCAGCCACCTGGGTCATTCTTGTTTATGCTCCACCCAATTTTTTATTTTTTATTTGCATAATATGCAAAACCTACTTTTGAGAACTTGTCTTTGCCTCCTTGTCCAATCATGACATGTTTGGTGTCAAACAGTTCAGCAGAGCTTACTCCTCAATAATTATTAAACAAAATCTTTACATTTATAAACAATATGGCCGCCATATGCAAATTAGTTTTTCCATGGTGCAGTAAAATGTCTTTAACACTTATAACTTTTGAATGCTTAACCTGACACTAATACCACTTCAGTCCTTTGATCATTACATGACTCTCAGATACCCTGTCAGTGTAAGTAGACATACACCCCCAGGGGGCGGAGCCAATGCTCGATAGCTGTTTCTCTAGAACCATACAAGCTATCAAGGTCATCCTTGCCAATTATCATCTATGGCCCATGCACTAATGGTACACCAAAGGAAATGTTGATACATTTTTGTGGTCACTATTAGCCAATCACTTTCCAGCAAGCTTTTGACAGGCTGAATGTTAATCAGGTAAAAACGTATACACCATATGTGAGTTATTTATATGTGGCCTTTTTATGCCTCACCACTAGGCTCCCATCAGGATTAATGTGGTTTGTATTTTTCAATTTAAGAACTGATGTTGTTTCACCAAATGCCCACTAGAGTGCAGAAAGACACCACATAAAACCTGCTGAACACTACAGCTCAATTTATCAATGCTTTTTACAACTAGTTTACTCACATCACTCATCTAGCATGGTTATTATGGTCATGCTAGTCAACCAGCTTGGTCCTTATTTTCATTCTGGTCAACTAGCTGGGTATTTTGGTCATGCTGGTCAACCAGCTGGGTCTTTATGGTCATGCTGGTCTAACACCTGGGTCTTTATGGTCATAATAGTCACCCACCTTGGTTATCCAGTTTGGTGATGACGGTCAACCAGCAACAGGTTTTAAGCCTAACTGGCCTCCAGGGGCCTCTTTGCCTGTAACGCTCGAACCCCGTAAATCGCCGCTTGCGGCTATATTTATAGTTCTTATTCTTTTTCTGCCATAGAAGTGATTGGGCAGAAGAAACCGTAAGGCCTACAGGGCTGAGACTTGGTCATATGGTAGTACTTCTCACCGCTACTCAGATTCAAAAGATGAGCCCGATCGGCCTCAAGGGGGCGCTATGGCGAAGGTCAACGCGTTTGGCCTCGTAACTCCTACGCCCTGATAGCTAGAGCAAAAATTCTTGCATTATATGATTCCTTGGTTAATGGCAAATCAAAAAGGTCAATAGAACCACTAAGCTCCGCCCACTTAGATTTTTTGCTATTTAGCATAATATGCAAAACCTACTTTTGAGAACTTGTCCTAGGGTCATTGACCAATCCTGTCATATTTGGTGTCAAACAACTCAGCAGAGTCCCAACCTCAATAATTATCGAAAAAATTGAGAAATTTTTAAACAATATGGCTGCCATATGCAAATTAATCTTACCGTGGCACACCCAAATTTACTCTAACAGCTGTAACTTTTGAATGCTTAAACCTACACTAATGCCACTTTACAACTTTGATGCCAACATGACTCTGAGGTAGCCCGTCAATCTGTGTAGACATACGCCCCCAGGGGGCGGAGCCAAAGCTAAAAATCGGTTTCTCAGGAACCGTACAAGCTATGAAGCTCTCCTTTGGCATGTATCATCTATGGCCTATGTCCTAATGTTTTACAGAAGGAAAATTTGATATGCAAATTTTTGCGATGGTTATTAGCCAATCAGATTCCAGCAAGCTTTTGACAGGCTAAACAATGACCAATCAGGACGATACTTATACCCTACATGTATCTCAGGGCCTTCTATCATCCATTAAAATATGGCGTTGATTGGCCTCAAGGGGGCGCTATAGCAGAAAATCAGTTATATCTAAAGGTACAAGTGGCCTAGGCTTGTTATTCTTTTTTAGTTGTATACTTTGCTGTAGCCTTTACAACTTTGTAATTACATATTTTTACCAAAAATGCAAAGATTTTCATCAGTGGCCAAAAGAGTAAAAATTGCTCTTTTCGAACTTGTCTTTAAGTCTTTAATCAATCAAAACAAATTTGGTCTTGATGCAATCTTGAGACCCTGTAGGTAAATAATTATCAAAAAAATCTTGACATTTTAACTATTTGAGGCCCATAAACCTTGATCAAACATGTACGTGAAAGCCTTTTCAGAGTTATTTGGCCAAAACTCTGTCAAAGTTTAAAACATGCCAAAACTGTTGAAGCTACTAATTAACAATGACATTTGAAGTACATGTGCCAAGTATGAGCCAAATAAGTCTTCAGTAGGCTCTACAGTGCAAAAATAACTATTTTCAATATATTCTATTTATCGCTATTTTCCAACCTAAATGGACAGAAGACAGGAACCTTTCACCCTATCAACACACAAATTTATAGACATATATAGACTGATAATCTGATCTTGATTGCAAATTTTCAGCCAAATCGGACTTGTTTTGCCTCTACAACGGCTGGAAAACTACAGCGATTTTGTAGGCCTCAAGCCTGTATTATCGCTTTTTTCAAATCTAAATGGACAGAAGTCAGGAACCTTTGACCCTATTGACACAGAAATTGACATACATATATAGACTGATATTGTGATCCTGATTGCAAATTTTGAGCCAAATCAGATATTTTTTGCCTCTAATATGGCCAAAGAGCAACAGCCATTTTGTAGGTCATAAGCCTGTATTATCACTTTTTTCAAACCTAAATGGTCAGAAGTCAGGCACCTTTGACCCTATCAACACACAAATTTACATACATGTATATACAGACCACTTGATCATGAGTACCAATTTGGAGCCAAATCAGATATTTTTTGCCTCTAATATGGCCAAAGAGCAACAGCCATTTTGTAGGCCATAAGCCTGTATTATCACTTTTTTCAAACCTAAATGGTCAGAAGTCAGTAACCTTTGACCCTATCAACACACAAATTTACATACATGTATATACAGACCACTTGATCATGAGTACCAATTTGGAGCCCAATCGGACTTTTCTTCTCTTTTTAATAAATAGAAACACACTGATAGGGAATGTTCTGTCTTACTTATAGAGTGATAGATTTCCAGCAGGTTATATGTGGTCTCTTGCTGCGCTCTGGTGGTCATTTGGTGAAACAGCTACAGGTGAATTATTCTAAATTAAAGCTCTGCTGAACTTATTCAATCTTGCTTGTCTTGCTTAATTGAACATATTTATCCTTCTTGTTCATGATGGTCAGCCACCTGGGTCATTCTTGTTTATGCTCCACCCACTTAATTTTTTTTTAAATTTGCATAATATGCAAAACCTACTTTTGAGATCTTGTCCTTGGATCCTTGACCAATCATGACATGTTTGGTGTCAAACAGTTCAGCAGAGCTTACTCCTCAATAATTATTAAAAAAATCTTTACATTTATAAACAATATGGCCGCCATATGCAAATGAGTTCTACCATGGTGCAGTAAAATGTCTTTAACACTTATAACTTTTGAATGCTTAACCTGACACTAATACCACTTCAGTCCTTAGATCATTACATGATTCTCAGATACCCTGTCAGTTTAAGTAGACATACACCCCCAGGGGGCGGGGCCAATGCTCGATAGCTGTTTCTCTAGAAGCATACAAGCTATCAAGGTCATCCTAACCAATTATCATCTATGGCCCATGCACTAATGGTACACCAAATGAAAATTTGATATGGACACTTTTGTGGTCACTATTAGCCAATCACATTCCAGCAAGCTTTTAACAGGCGGAATGTTAATCAGGTCAAAACTTATATACTATATACGGGTTATTTATATGCCCTTTTTATGCCTTGTGTTTTTTCAATTTAAGAACTGAATTTGTTTCACCAAATGCCCACTAGAGTGCAGTAAGACACCACATAAAACCTGATGAACACTACAGCTCAATTTATCAATGCTTTTCAACTAGTTTACTCACACCACTCATCTAGCATTGCCATTATGGTCTTTATGGTCACGCTGGTCACCCAGCTTGGTTATGCTGGCCATCCAGCTTGGTCATGCTGGCCATTCACATTGGTCATTATGGTCCTGCTGGTCATTCAGCTTTGTCCTCATAGTAATGGTGGTCTTCCAGCTTGGTCATACTGGCCAACCACCTTTGCCATGCTGGTCATCCAGTTTGGTCATTATGGTCTTCCAGCTTGGTCAATATGGTCAACAAGTTTGTCATCCAGATTAGTCATGCTGGTAATCTAGCTTGGTCTTCACGGTCATGCTGGTCATCCTCATCCAGTTTGGCGATGCCGGTCAACCGGCAACATGTTTTAAGCCTAACTGGCCTCCAGGGGTCTCTTTGCCTGTAACGCTCGAACCCCGTAAATCGCCGCTTGCGGCTATATTTATTATTATTATTATTATTATTATTATTATTCTTATTCTTTTTCTGCCATAGAAGTGATCGGGCAGAAGAAACCGTAAGGCCTACAGGGCTGAGACTTGGTCATATGGTAGTACTTCTCACCGCTACTCAGATTCAAAAGATGAGCCCGATCGGCCTCAAGGGGGCGCTATGGCGAAGGTCAACGCGTTAGGCCTCGTAACTGCCACGCCCTGATAGCTAGAGCAAAATTTCTTGCATTATATGATTCCTTGGTTAATGGCAAATCAAAAAGGTCAATAGAACCACTAAGCTCCGCCCACTTAGATTTTTTGCTATTTAGCATAATATGCAAAACCTACTTTTGAGAACTTGTCCTAGGGTCATTGACCAATCCTGTCATATTTGGTGTCAAACAACTCAGCAGAGTCCCAACCTCAATAATTATCAAAAAAATTGAGAATTTTTTAAACAATATGGCCGCCATATGCAAATTAATCTTACCGTGGCACACCCAAATTTACTCTAACAGCTGTAACTTTTGAATGCTTAAACCTACACTAATGCCACTTTACAACTTTGATGCCAACATGATTCTGAGGTAGCCCGTCAATCTGTGTAGACATACGCCCCCAGGGGGCGGAGCCAAAGCTAAAAATCTGTTTCTCAGGAACCGTACAAGCTATGAAGCTCTCCTTTGGCATGTATCATCTATGGCCTATGTCCTAATGTTTTACAGAAGGAAAATTTGATATGCAAATTTTTGCGATCGTTATTAGCCAATCAGTTTCCAGCAAGCTTTTGACATGCTAAACAATGACCAATCAGGACGATACTTATACCCTACATGTATCTCAGGGCCTTCTATCATCCATTAAAATATGGCTTTGATTGGCCTCAAGGGGGCGCTATAGCAGAAAATCAGTTATATCTAAAGGTACAAGTGCCTAGGCTTGTTAATCTTTTTTAGTTGTATACTTTGCTGTAGCCTTTACAACTTTGTAATTACATGTATTTACCAAAAATGGAAAGATTTTCATCAGTGGCCAAAAGAGTAAAAATTGCTCTTTTCGAACTTGTCTTTAAGTCCTTAATCAATCAAAATAACTTTGGTCTTGATGCAATCTTGAGACCCTGTAGGTAAATAATTATCAAAAAAATCTTGACATTTTAACTATTTGAGGCCCATAAACCTTGATCAAACATGTTCGTGAAAGCCTTTTCAGAGTTATTTGGCCAAAACTCTGTCAAAGTTTAAAACATGCTAAAACTGTTGAAGCTACTAATTAACAATGACATTTGAAGCACATTTGCCAAGTATGAGCCAAATAAGTCTTCAGTAGGCTCTACAGTGAAAAAATAACTATTTTCAATTTATTCTATTTATCGCTATTTTCCAACCTAAATGGACAGAAGACAGGAACCTTTCACCCTATCAACACACAAATTTATACACATATATAGACTGATAATCTGATCTTGATTGCAAATTTTCAGCCAAATCGGACATGTTTTCCCTCTACAACGGCTGGAAAACTACAGCGATTTTGTAGGCCTCAAGCCTGTATTATCGCTTTTTTCAAATCTAAATGGACAGAAGTCAGGAACCTTTGACCCTATCGACACAGAAATTGACATACATATATAGACTGATATTGTGATCTTGATTGCAAATTTTGAGCCAAATCAGATATTTTTTGCCTCTAATATGGCCAAAGAGCAACAGCCGTTTTGTAGGCCAAAAGCCTGTATTATCGCTTTTTTCAAGCCTAAATGGACAGAAGTCAGGAACCTTTGACCCTATCAACACACAAATTTACACACATATATATACAGACCACTTGATCATGAGTACTAATTTGGAGCCCAATCGGACTTTTCTTCTCTTTTTAATAAATAGAAACACACTGATAGGGAATGTTCTGTCTTACTTATAGAGTGATAGATTTCCAGCAGGTTATATGTGGTCTCTTGCTGCGCTCTGGTGGTCATTTGGTGAAACAGCTACATTTGAATTATTCTAAATTAAAGCTCTGCTGAACTTATTTAATCATTTTTGTCTTGCTTAATTGAACATATTTATCCTTCTTGGTCATGCTAGTCAGCCACCTGGGTCATTCTTATTTATGCTCCACCCACTTAATTTTTTTTTAATTTGCATAATATGCAAAACCTACTTTTGAGATCTTGTCTTTGCCTCCTTGACCAATCATGACATGTTTGGTGTCAAACAGTTCAGCAGAGCTTACTCCTCAATAATTATAAAAAAAAAATCTTTACATTTATAAACAATATGGCCGCCATATGCAAATTAGTTTTACCATGGTGCAGTAAAATGTCTTTAACACTTATAACTTTTGAATGCTTAACCTGACACTAATACCACTTCAGTCCTTTGATCATTACATGATTCTCAGATACCCTGTGAGTTTAAGTAGACATACACCCCCCCAGGGGGTGGGGCCAATGCTCGATAGCTGTTTCTCTACAACCATACAAGCTATCAAGGTCATCCTTGCCAATTATCATCTATGGCCCATGCACTAATGGTACACCAAATGAAAATTTGATATGGACACTTTTGTGGTCACCATTAGCCAATCACATTCCAGCAAGATTTTGACAGGCTGAATGTCAATCAGGTCAAAACTTATGTACTATTATTGATATTATTGGTTATTAATATGTGCCCTTGTCATGCCTCACTGCTAGGCTCTCCGAATGCCCACTAGAGTGCAGCAAGAGACCACATAAAACCTGCTGAACACTACGGCTCAATTTGTCAATGCATTTCAACTAGTTTACTCACACCACTCATCTAGCATTGTCATTATGGTCTTTATGGTCACGCTGGTCACCTAGCTTGGTTATGCTGCCCATCCAGCTAGGTCATTCTGGTCATTCACATTGGTCATTATGGTCCTGCTGGTCATTCAGCTTTGTCATCATAGCAATGCTGGTCATCCAGCTTGGTCATACTGGCCAAACACCTTTGCCATGCTGGTCATCCAGTTTGGTGATGCCAGTCAACCAGCAACATGTTTTAAGCCTAACTGGCCTCCAGGGGCCTCTTTGTCTGTAACGCTCGAACCCCGTAAATCGCCGCTTGCGGCTATATTTAGGGGTTCGAGCACGTAGTGCTAGAAACCCTATTGTAATTGTTCTGATTATTAGGGGTTCGAGCACGTAGTGCTAGAAACCCTATTGTAATTGTTCTGATTATTAGGGGTTCGAGCACGTAGTGCTAGAAACCCTATTGTAATTGTTCTGATTATTATTATTATTATTATTATTAGGGGTTCGAGCACGTAGTGCTAGAAACCCTATTGTAATTGTTCTGATTATTATTATTATTATTATTATTATTATTATTATTCTTATTCTTTTTCTGCCATAGAAGTGATTGGGCAGAAGAAACCGTAAGGCCTACAGGGCTGAGACTTGGTCATATGGTAGTACTTCTCACCGCTACTCAGATTCAAAAGATGAGCCCGATCGGCCTCAAGGGGGCGCTATGGCGAAGGTTAACGCGTTTGGCCTCGTAACTCCTACGCCCTGATAGCTAGAGCAAAAATTCTTGCATTATATGATTCCTTGGTTAATGGCAAATCAAAAAGGTCAATAGAACCACTAAGCTCCGCCCACTTAGATTTTTTGCTATTTAGCATAATATGCAAAACCTACTTTTGAGAACTTGTCCTAGGGTCATTGACCAATCCTGTCATATTTGGTGTCAAACAACTCAGCAGAGTCCCAACCTCAATAATTATCAAAAAAATTGTGAAATTTGTAAACAATATGGCCGCCATATGCAAATTAATCTTACCGTGGCACACCCAAATTTACTCTAACAGCTGTAACTTTTGAATGCTTAAACCTACACTAATGCCACTTTAGACCTTTGATGCCAACATGATTCTGAGGTAGCCTGTCAATCTGTGTAGACATACGCCCCCAGGGGGCGGAGCCAAAGCTAAAAATCTGTTTCTCAGGAACCGTACAAGCTCTGAAGCTCTCCTTTGGCATGTATCATCTATGGCCTATGTCCTAATGTTTTACAGAAGGAAAATTTGATATGCAAATTTTTGCGATCGGTATTAGCCAATCAGATTCCAGCAAGCTTTTGACATGCTAAACAATGACCAATCAGGACGATACGTATACCCTACATGTATCTCGGGGCCTTCTATCATCCATTAAAATATGGCGTTGATTGGCCTCAAGGGGGCGCTATAGCAGATAATTAGTTATATCTAAAGGTACAAATGGCCTAGGCTTGTTATTCTTTTTTAGTTGTATACTTTGCTGTAGCCTTTACAACTTTGTAATTACATGTATTTACCAAAAATGCAAAGATTTTCATCAGTGGCCAAAAGAGTAAAAATTGCTCTTTTCGAACTTGTCTTTAAGTCCTTAATCAATCAAAACAAATTTGGTCTTGATGCAATCTTGAGACCCTGTAGGTAAATAATTATCAAAAAAATCTTGACATTTTAACTATTTGAGGCCCATAAACCTTGATCAAACATGTACGTGAAAGCCTTTTCAGAGTTATTTGGCCAAAACTCTGTCAAAGTTTAAAACATGCCAAAACTGTTGAAGCTACTAATTAACAATGACATTTGAAGCACATGTGCCAAGTATGAGCCAAATAAGTCTTCAGTAGGCTCTACAGTGAAAAAATAACTATTTTCAATTTATTCTATTTATCGCTATTTTCCAACCTAAATGGACAGAAGACAGGAACCTTTCACCCTATCAACACACAAATTTATACACATATATAGACTGATAATCTGATCTTGATTGCAAATTTTCAGCCAAATCGGACATGTTTTCCCTCTACAACGGCTGGAAAACTACAGCGATTTTGTAGGCCTCAAGCCTGTATTATCGCTTTTTTCAAACCTAAATGGACAGAAGTCAGGAACCTTTGACCCTATCGACACAGAAATTTACATACATATATAGACTGATATTGTGATCTTGAATGCAAATTTTGAGCCAAATCAGATATTTTTTGCCTCTAATATGGCCAAAGAGCAACAGCCATTTTGTAGGCCATAAGCCTGTATTATCGCTTTTTTCAAACCTAAATGGACAGAAGTCAGGAACCTTTGACCCTATCAACACAAAAATTTACACACATATATATGCAGACCACTTGATCATGAGTACCAATTTGGAGCCCAATCGGACTTTTCTTCTCTTTTTAATAAATAGAAACACACTGATAGGGAATGTTCTGTCTTACTTATAGAGTGATAGATTTCCAGCAGGTTATATGTGGTCTCTTGCTGCGCTCTGGTGGTCATTTGGTGAAACAGCTACATTTGAATTATTCTAAATTAAAGCTCTGCTGAACTTATTAAATCTTTTTTGTCTTGCTTAATTGAACATATTTATCCTTCTTGGTCATGCTGCTCAGCCACCTGGGTCATTCTTATTTATGCTCCACCCACTTAATTTTTTTTAAATTTGCATAATATGCAAAACCTACTTTTGAGATCTTGTCTTTGCCTCCTTGACCAATCATGACATGTTTGGTGTCAAACAGTTCAGCAGAGCTTACTCCTCAATAATTATAAAAAAAATCTTTACATTTATAAACAATATGGCCGCCATATGCAAATGAGTTCTGCCATGGTGCAGTAAAATGTCTTTAACACTTATAACTTTTGAATGCTTAACCTGACACTAATACCACTTCAGTCCTTTGATCATTACATGATTCTCAGATACCCTGTCAGTTTAAGTAGACATACACCCCCAGGGGGCGGGGCCAATGCTCGATAGCTGTTTCTCTAGAACCATACAAGCTATCAAGGTCATCCTAGCCAATTATCATCTATGGCCCATGCACTAATGGTACACCAAATGAAAATTTGATATGGACACTTTTGTGGTCACTATTGGCCAATCACATTCCAGCAAGCTTTTAACAGGCGGAATGTTAATCAGGTCAAAACTTATATACTATATACGGGTTATTTATATGCCCTTTTTATGCCTTGTGTTTTTTCAATTTAAGAACTGAATTTGTTTCACCAAATGCGCACTAGAGTGCAGTAAGACACCACATAAAACCTGATGAATACTACAGCTCAATTTATCAATGCTTTTCAACTAGTTTACTCACACCACTCATCTAGCATTGCCATTATGGTCTTTATGGTCACGCTGGTGACCCAGCTTGGTTATGCTGGCCATCCAGCTTGGTCATGCTGGCCATTCACATTGGTCATTATGGTCCTGCTGGTCATTCAGCTTTGTCCTCATAGTAATGGTGGTCTTCCAGCTTGGTCATACTGGCCAACCACCTTTGCCATGCTGGTCATCCAGTTTGGTCATTATGGTCTTCCAGCTTGGTCAATATGGTCAACAAGTTTGTCATCCAGATTAGTCATGCTGGTAATCTAGCTTGGTCTTCACGGTCTTGCTGGTCATCCTCATTCAGTTTGGCGATGCCGGTCAACCGGCAACATGTTTTAAGCCTAACTGGCCTCCAGGGGTCTCTTTGCCTGTAACGCTCGAACCCCGTAAATCGCCGCTTGCGGCTATATTTATTATTATTATTCTTATTCTTTTTCTGCCATAGAAGTGATCGGGCAGAAGAAACCGTAAGGCCTACAGGGCTGAGACTTGGTCATATGGTAGTACTTCTCACCGCTACTCAGATTCAAAAGATGAGCCCGATCGGCCTCAAGGGGGCGCTATGGCGAAGGTCAACGCGTTAGGCCTCGTAGCTGCCACGCCCTGATAGCTAGAGCAAAAATTCTTGCATTATATGATTCCTTGGTTAATGGCAAATCAAAAAGGTCAATAGAACCACTAAGCTCCGCCCACTTAGATTTTTTGCTATTTAGCATAATATGCAAAACCTACTTTTGAGAACTTGTCCTAGGGTCATTGACCAATCCTGTCATATTTGGTGTCAAACAACTCAGCAGAGTCCCAACCTCAATAATTATCAAAAAAATTGTGAAATTTGTAAACAATATGGCCGCCATATGCAAATTAATCTTACCGTGGCACACCCAAATTTACTCTAACAGCTGTAACTTTTGAATGCTTAAACCTACACTAATGCCACTTTAGACCGTTGATGCCAACATGATTCTGAGGTAGCCCGTCAATCTGTGTAGACATACGCCCCCAGGGGGCGGAGCCAAAGCTAAAAATCTGTTTCTCAGGAACCGTACAAGCTATGAAGCTCTCCTTTGGCATGTATCATCTATGGCCTATGTCCTAATGTTTTTCAGAAGGAAAATTTGATATGCAAATTTTTGCGATCGTTATTAGCCAATCAGTTTCCAGCAAGCTTTTGACATGCTAAACAATGACCAATCAGGACGATACTTATACCCTACATGTATCTCAGGGACTTCTATCATCCATTAAAATATGGCTTTGATTGGCCTCAAGGGGGCGCTATAGCAGAAAATCAGTTATATCTAAAGGTACAAGTGGCCTAGGCTTGTTATTCTTTTTTAGTTGTATACTTTGCTGTAGCCTTTACAACTTTGTAATTACATGTATTTACCAAAAATGTAAAGATTTTCATCAGTGGCCAAAAGAGTAAAAATTGCTCTTTTCGAACTTGTCTTTAAGTCCTTAATCAATCAAAATAACTTTGGTCTTGATGCAATCTTGAGACCCTGTAGGTAAATAATTATCAAAAAAATCTTGACATTTTAACTATTTGAGGCCCATAAACCTTGATCAAACATGTACGTGAAAGCCTTTTCAGAGTTATTTGGCCAAAACTCTGTCCAAGATTAAAACATGCCAAAACCGTTGAAGCTACTAATTAACAATGACATTTGAAGCACATTTGCCAAGTATGAGCCAAATAAGTCTTCAGTAGGCTCTACAGTGAAAAAATAACTATTTTCAATTTATTCTATTTATCGCTATTTTCCAACCTAAATGGACAGAAGACAGGAACCTTTCACCCTATCAACACACAAATTTACACACATATATAGACTGATAATCTGATCTTGATTGCAAATTTTCAGCCAAATCGGACATGTTTTCCCTCTACAACGGCTGGAAAACTACAGCGATTTTGTAGGCCTCAAGCCTGTATTATCGCTTTTTTCAAACCTAAATGGACATAAGTCAGGAACCTTTGACCCTATCGACACAGAAATTGACATACATATATAGACTGATATTGTGATCTTGATTGCAAATTTTGAGCCAAATCAGATATTTTTTGCCTCTAATATGGCCAAAGAGCAACAGCCATTTTGTAGGCCATAAGCCTGTATTATCGCTTTTTTCAAACCTAAATGGACAGAAGTCAGGAACCTTTGACCCTATCAACACACAAATTTACACACATATATATGCAGACCACTTGATCATGAGTACCAATTTGGAGCCCAATCGGACTTTTCTTCTCTTTTTAATAAATAGAAACACACTGATAGGGAATGTTCTGTCTTACTTATAGAGTGATAGATTTCCAGCAGGTTATATGTGGTCTCTTGCTGCGCTCTGGTGGTCATTTGGTGAAACAGCTACATTTGAATTATTCTAAATTAAAGCTCTGCTGAACTTATTTAATCATTTTTGTCTTGCTTAATTGAACATATTTATCCTTCTTGGTCATGCTAGTCAGCCACCTGGGTCATTCTTATTTATGCTCCACCCACTTAATTTTTTTTTAATTTGCATAATATGCAAAACCTACTTTTGAGATCTTGTCTTTGCCTCCTTGACCAATCATGACATGTTTGGTGTCAAACAGTTCAGCAGAGCTTACTCCTCAATAATTATAAAAAAAAATCTTTACATTTATAAACAATATGGCCGCCATATGCAAATTAGTTTTACCATGGTGCAGTAAAATGTCTTTAACACTTATAACTTTTGAATGCTTAACCTGACACTAATACCACTTCAGTCCTTTGATCATTACATGATTCTCAGATACCCTGTGGGTTTAAGTAGACATACACCGCCCCAGGGGGCGGGGCCAATGCTCGATAGCTGTTTCTCTACAACCATACAAGCTATCAAGGTCATCCTTGCCAATTATCATCTATGGCCCATGCACTAATGGTACACCAAATGAAAATTTGATATGGACACTTTTGTGGTCACTATTAGCCAATCACATTCCAGCAAGCTTTTGACAGGCAGAATGTTTATCAGGTCAAAACTTATACACTATATATGGGTTATTTATATGCCCTTTTTATGCCTTGTGTTTTTTGAATTTAAGAACTGAAGTTGTTTCACCAAATGCCCACTAGAGTGCAGCAAGACACCACATAAAACCTGATGAACACTACAGCTCAATTTATCAATGCTTTTCAACTAGTTTACTCACACCACTCATCTAGCATTGTCATTTTGGTCTTTATGGTCACGCTGGTTACCCAGCTTGGTTATCCAGTTTGGTGATGACGGTCAACCAGCAACAGGTTTTAAGCCTAACTGGCCTCCAGGGGCCTCTTTGCCTGTGACGCTCGAACCCCGTAAATCGCCGCTTGCGGCTATATTTATTATTATTATTATTATTATTATTATTATTCTTATTCTTTTTCTGCCATAGAAGTGATCGGGCAGAAGAAACCGTAAGGCCTACAGGGCTGAGACTTGGTCATATGGTAGTACTTCTCACCGCTACTCAGATTCAAAAGATGAGCCCGATCGGCCTCAAGGGGGCGCTATGGCGAAGGTCAACGCGTTAGGCCTCGTAACTGCCACGCCCTGATAGCTAGAGCAAAAATTCTTGCATTATATGATTCCTTGGTTAATGGCAAATCAAAAAGGTCAATAGAACCACTAAGCTCCGCCCACTTAGATTTTTTGCTATTTAGCATAATATGCAAAACCTACTTTTGAGAACTTGTCCTAGGGTCATTGACCAATCCTGTCATATTTGGTGTCAAACAACTCAGCAGAGTCCCAACCTCAATAATTATCAAAAAAATTGTGAAATTTGTAAACAATATGGCCGCAATATGCAAATTAATCTTACCGTGGCACACCCAAATTTACTCTAACAGCTGTAACTTTTGAATGCTTAAACCTACACTAATGCCACTTTAGACCGTTGATGCCAACATGATTCTGAGGTAGCCCGTCAATCTGTGTAGACATACGCCCCCAGGGGGCGGAGCCAAAGCTAAAAATCTGTTTCTCAGGAACCGTACAAGCTATGAAGCTCTCCTTTGGCATGTATCATCTATGGCCTATGTCCTAATGTTTTACAGAAGGAAAATTTGATATGCAAATTTTTGCGATCGTTATTAGCCAATCAGTTTCCAGCAAGCTTTTGACATGCTAAACAATGACCAATCAGGACGATACTTATACCCTACATGTATCTCAGGGCCTTCTATCATCCATTAAAATATGGCGTTGATTGGCCTCAAGGGGGCGCTATAGCAGAAAATCAGTTATATCTAAAGGTACAAGTGGCCTAGGCTTGTTATTCTTTTTTAGTTGTATACTTTGCTGTAGCCTTTACAACTTTGTAATTACATGTATTTACCAAAAATGGAAAGATTTTCATCAGTGGCCAAAAGAGTAAAAATTGCTCTTTTCGAACTTGTCTTTAAGTCCTTAATCAATCAAAACAAATTTGGTCTTGATGCAATCTTGAGACCCTGTAGGTAAATAATTATCAAAAAAATCTTGACATTTTAACTATTTGAGGCCCATAAACCTTGATCAAACATGTACGTGAAAGCCTTTTCAGAGTTATTTGGCCAAAACTCTGTCAAAGTTTAAAACATGCCAAAACTGTTGAAGCTACTAATTAACAATGACATTTGAAGCACATTTGCCAAGTATGAGCCAAATAAGTCTTCAGTAGGCTCTACAGTGAAAAAATAACTATTTTCAATTTATTCTATTTATCGCTATTTTCCAACCTAAATGGACAGAAGACAGGAAGCTTTCACCCTATCAACACACAAATTTATACACATATATAGACTGATAATCTGATCTTGATTGCAAATTTTCAGCCAAATCGGACATGTTTTGCCTCTACAACGGCTGGAAAACTACAGCGATTTTGTAGGCCTCAAGCCTGTGTTATCGCTTTTTTCAAACCTAAATGGACATAAGTCAGGAACCTTTGACCCTATCGACACAGAAATTGACATACATATATAGACTGATATTGTGATCTTGATTGCAAATTTTGAGCCAAAACAGATATTTTTTGCCTCTAATATGGCCAAAGAGCAACAGCCAGTTTGTAGGCCATAAGCCTGTATTATCGCTTTTTTCAAACCTAAATGGACAGAAGTCAGGAACCTTTGACCCTATCAACACACAAATTTACACACATATATATGCAGACCACTTAATCATGAGTACCAATTTGGAGCCCAATTGGACTTTTCTTCTCTTTTTAATAAATAGAAACACACTGATAGGGAATGTTCTGTCTTACTTATAGAGTGATAGATTTCCAGCAGGTTATATGTGGTCTCTTGCTGCGCTCTGGTGGTCATTTGGTGAAACAGCTACATTTGAATTATTCTAAATTAAAGCTCTGCTGAACTTATTTAATCATTTTTGTCTTGCTTAATTGAACATATTTATCCTTCTTGGTCATGCTAGTCAGCCACGTGGGTCATTCTTATTTATGCTCCACCCACTTAATTTTTTTTTTATTTGCATAATATGCAAAACCTACTTTTGAGATCTTGTCTTTGCCTCCTTGACCAATCATGACATGTTTGGTGTCAAACAGTTCAGCAGAGCTTACTCCTCAATAATTATAAAAAAAAATCTTTACATTTATAAACAATATGGCCGCCATATGCAAATTAGTTTTACCATGGTGCAGTAAAATGTCTTTAACACTTATAACTTTTGAATGCTTAACCTGACACTAATACCACTTCAGTCCTTTGATCATTACATGATTCTCAGATACCCTGTGAGTTTAAGTAGACATACACACCCCCAGGGGGCGGGGCCAATGCTCGATAGCTGTTTCTCTACAACCATACAAGCTATCAAGGTCATCCTTGCCAATTATCATCTATGGCCCATGCACTAATGGTACACCAAATGAAAATTTGATATGGACACTTTTGTGGTCACTATTAGCCAAACACATTCCAGGAAGCTTTTAACAGGCGGAATGTTAATCAGGTCAAAACTTATATACTATATACGGGTTATTTATATGCCCTTTTTATGCCTTGTGATTTTTCAATTGAAGAACTGAATTTGTTTCACCAAATGCCCACTAGAGTGCAGTAAGACACCACATAAAACCTGATGAACACTACAGCTCAATTTATCAATGCTTTTCAACTAGTTTACTCACACCACTCATCTAGCATTGCCATTATGGTCTTTATGGTCACGCTGGTCACCCAGCTTGGTTATGCTGGCCATCCAGCTTGGTCATGCTGGCCATTCACATTGGTCATTATGGTCCTGCTGGTCATTCAGCTTTGTCCTCATAGTAATGGTGGTCTTCCAGCTTGGTCATACTGGCCAACCACCTTTGCCATGCTAGTCATCCAGTTTGGTCATTATGGTCCTCCAGCTTGGTCAATATGGTCAACAAGTTTGTCATCCAGATTAGTCATGCTGGTAATCTAGCTTGGTCTTCACGGTCATGCTGGTCATCCTCATCCACTTTGGCGATGCCGGTCAACCGGCAACATGTTTTAAGCCTAACTGGCCTCCAGGGGTCTCTTTGCCTGTAACGCTCGAACCCCGTAAATCGCCGCTTGCGGCTATATATATTATTATTAGGGGTTCGAGCACGTAGTGCTAGAAACCCTATTGTAATTGTTCTGATTATTATTATTATTAGGGGTTCGAGCACGTAGTGCTAGAAACCCTATTGTAATTGTTCTGATTATTATTATTATTATTATTATTAGGGGTTCGAGCACGTAGTGCTAGAAACCCTATTGTAATTGTTCTGATTATTATTATTATTATTATAGTTCTTATTCTTTTTCTGCCATAGAAGTGATTGGGCAGAAGAAACCGTAAGGCCTACAGGGCTGAGATTTGGTCATATGGTAGTACTTCTCACCGCTACTCAGATTCAAAAGATGAGCCCGATCGGCCTCAAGGGGGCGCTATGGCGAAGGTCAACGCGTTTGGCCTCGTAACTCCTACGCCCTGATAGCTAGAGCAAAAATTCTTGCATTATATGATTCCTTGGTTAATGGCAAATCAAAAAGGTCAATAGAACCACTAAGCTCCGCCCACTTAGATTTTTTGCTATTTAGCATAATATGCAAAACCTACTTTTGAGAACTTGTCCTAGGGTCATTGACCAATCCTGTCATATTTGGTGTCAAACAGCTCAGCAGAGTCCCAAGCTCAATAATTATCGAAAAAATTGAGAATTTTTTAAACAATATGGCCGCCATATGCAAATTAATCTTACCGTGGCACACCCAAATTTACTCTAACAGCTGTAACTTTTGAATGCTTAAACCTACACTAATGCCACTTTAAAACTTTGATGCCAATATGATTCTGAGGTAGCCCGTCAATCTGTGTAGACATACGCCCCCAGGGGGCGGAGCCAAAGCTAAAAATCTGTTTCTCAGGAACCGTACAAGCTATGAAGCTCTCCTTTGGCATGTATCATCTATGGCCTATGTCCTAATGTTTTACAGAAAGAAAATTTGATATGCAAATTTTTGCGATCGTTATTAGCCAATCAGTTTCCAGCAAGCTTTTGACATGCTAAACAATGACCAATCAGGACGATACTTATACCCTACATGTATCTCAGGGCCTTCTATCATCCATTAAAATATGGCGTTGATTGGCCTCAAGGGGGCGCTATAGCAGAAAATCAGTTATATCTAAAGGTACAAGTGGCCTAGGCTTGTTATTCTCTTTTAGTTGTATACTTTGCTGTAGCCTTTACAACTTTGTAATTACATGTATTTACCAAAAATGCAAAGATTTTCATCAGTGGCCAAAAGAGTAAAAATTGCTCTTTTCGAACTTGTCTTTAAGTCCTTAATCAATCAAAATAACTTTGGTCTTGATGCAATCTTGAGACCCTGTAGGTAAATAATTATCAAAAAAATCTTGACATTTTAACTATTTGAGGCCCATAAACCTTGATCAAACATGTACGTGAAAGCCTTTTCAGAGTTATTTGGCCAAAACTCTGTCAAAGTTTAAAACATGCCAAAACTGTTGAAGCTACTAATTAACAATGACATTTGAAGCACATTTGCCAAGTATGAGCCAAATAAGTCTTCAGTAGGCTCTACAGTGAAAAAATAACTATTTTCAATTTATTCTATTTATCGCTATTTTCCAACCTAAATGGACAGAAGACAGGAACCTTTCACCCTATCAACACACACATTTATACACATATATAGACTGATAATCTGATCTTGATTGCAAATTTTCAGCCAAATCGGACATGTTTTCCCTCTACAACGGCTGGAAAACTACAGCGATTTTGTAGGCCTCAAGCCTGTATTATCGCTTTTTTCAAACCTAAATGGACATAAGTCAGGAACCTTTGACCCTATCGACACAGAAATTGACATACATATATAGACTGATATTGTGATCTTGATTGCAAATTTTGAGCCAAATCAGATATTTTTTGCCTCTAATATGGCCAAAGAGCAACAGCCATTTTGTAAGCCATAAGCCTGTATTATCGCTTTTTTCAAACCTAAATGGACAGAAGTCAGGAACCTTTGACCCTATCAACACACAAATTTACACACATATATATGCAGACAACTTGATCATGAGTACCAATTTGGAGCCCAATCGGACTTTTCTTCTCTTTTTAATAAATAGAAACACACTGATAGGGAATGTTCTGTCTTACTTATAGAGTGATAGATTTCCAGCAGGTTATATGTGGTCTCTTGCTGCGCTCTGGTGGTCATTTGGTGAAACAGCTACATTTGAATTATTCTAAATTAAAGCTCTGCTGAACTTATTTAATCGTTTTTGTCTTACTTAATTGAACATATTTATCCTTCTTGGTCATGCTAGTCAGCCACCTGAGTCATTCTTATTTATGCTCCACCCACTTAATTTTTTTTTAATTTGCATAATATGCAAAACCTACTTTTGAGATCTTGTCTTTGCCTCCTTGACCAATCATGACATGTTTGGTGTCAAACAGTTCAGCAGAGCTTATTCCTCAATAATTATTAAAAAAAATCTTTACATTTATAAACAATATGGCCGCCATATGCAAATTAGTTTTACCATGGTGCAGTAAAATGTCTTCTAACACTTATAACTTTTGAATGCTTAACCTGACATTAATACCACTTCAGTCCTTTGATCATTACATGATTCTCAGATACCCTGTGAGTTTAAGTAGACATACACCCCCCCAGGGGGCGGGGCCAATGCTCGATAGCTGTTTCTCTAGAACCATACAAGCTATCAAGGTCGTCCTTGCCAATTATCATCTATGGCCCATGCACTAATGGTACACCAAATGAAAATTTGATATGGACACTTTTGTGGTCACTATTAGCCAATCGCATTCCACCAAGCTTTTAACAGGCAGAATGTTAATCAGGTCAAAACTTATATACTATATACGGGTTATTTATATGCCCTTTTTATGCCTTGTGTTTTTTCAATTTAAGAACTGAATTTGTTTCACCAAATGCCCACTAGAGTGCAGTAAGAGACCACATAAAACCTGATGAACACTACAGCTCAATTTATCAATGCTTTTCAACTAGTTTACTCACACCACTCATCTAGCATTGCCATTATGGTCTTTATGGTCACGCTGGTCACCCAGCTTGGTTATGCTGGCCATCCAGCTTGGTCATGCTGGCCATTCACATTGGTCATTATGGTCCTGCTGGTCATTCAGCTTTGTCCTCATAGTAATGGTGGTCTTCCAGCTTGGTCATACTGGCCAACCACCTTTGCCATGCTGATCATCCAGTTTGGTCATTATGGTCTTCCAGCTTGGTCAATATGGTCAACAAGTTTGTCATCCAGATTAGTCATGCTGGTAATCTATCTTGGTCTTCACGGTCATGCTGGTCATCCTCATCCAGTTTGGCGATGCCGGTCAAGCGGCAACA
This sequence comes from Astyanax mexicanus, assembly GCF_023375975.1. NCBI lineage: Eukaryota > Metazoa > Chordata > Actinopteri > Characiformes > Acestrorhamphidae > Astyanax > Astyanax mexicanus. The sequence continues at coordinate 28,878,570 of NC_064409.1, read as the reverse complement.
TGTTTTAAGCCTAACTGGCCTCCAGGGGTCTCTTTGCCTGTAACGCTCGAACCCCGTAAATCGCCGCTTGCGGCTATATTTATTATTATTATTATTATTATTAGGGGTTCGAGCACGTAGTGCTAGAAACCCTATTGTAATTGTTCTGATTATTATTATTATTATTATTATTATTATTATTATTCTTATTCTTTTTCTGCCATAGAAGTGATCGGGCAGAAGAAACCGTAAGGCCTACAGGGCTGAGACTTGGTCATATGGTAGTACTTCTCACCGCTACTCAGATTCAAAAGATGAGCCCGATCGGCCTCAAGGGGGCGCTATGGCGAAGGTCAACGCGTTAGGCCTCGTAGCTGCCACGCCCTGATAGCTAGAGCAAAAATTCTTGCATTATATGATTCCTTGGTTAATGGCAAATCAAAAAGGTCAATAGAACCACTAAGCTCCGCCCACTTAGATTTTTTGCTATTTAGCATAATATGCAAAACCTACTTTTGAGAACTTGTCCTAGGGTCATTGACCAATCCTGTCATATTTGGTGTCAAACAACTCAGCAGAGTCCCAACCTCAATAATTATCAAAAAAATTGTGAAATTTGTAAACAATATGGCCGCCATATGCAAATTAATCTTACCGTGGCACACCCAAATTTACTCTAACAGCTGTAACTTTTGAATGCTTAAACCTACACTAATGCCACTTTAGACCGTTGATGCCAACATGATTCTGAGGTAGCCCGTCAATCTGTGTAGACATACGCCCCCAGGGGGCGGAGCCAAAGCTAAAAATCTGTTTCTCAGGAACCGTACAAGCTATGAAGCTCTCCTTTGGCATGTATCATCTATGGCCTATGTCGTAATGTTTTTCAGAAGGAAAATTTGATATGCAAATTTTTGCGATCGTTATTAGCCAATCAGTTTCCAGCAAGCTTTTGACATGCTAAACAATGACCAATCAGGACGATACTTATACCCTACATGTATCTCAGGGACTTCTATCATCCATTAAAATATGGCTTTGATTGGCCTCAAGGGGGCGCTATAGCAGAAAATCAGTTATATCTAAAGGTACAAGTGGCCTAGGCTTGTTATTCTTTTTTAGTTGTATACTTTGCTGTAGCCTTTACAACTTTGTAATTACATGTATTTACCAAAAATGTAAAGATTTTCATCAGTGGCCAAAAGAGTAAAAATTGCTCTTTTCGAACTTGTCTTTAAGTCCTTAATCAATCAAAATAACTTTGGTCTTGATGCAATCTTGAGACCCTGTAGGTAAATAATTATCAAAAAAATCTTGACATTTTAACTATTTGAGGCCCATAAACCTTGATCAAACATGTACGTGAAAGCCTTTTCAGAGTTATTTGGCCAAAACTCTGTCCAAGATTAAAACATGCCAAAACCGTTGAAGCTACTAATTAACAATGACATTTGAAGCACATTTGCCAAGTATGAGCCAAATAAGTCTTCAGTAGGCTCTACAGTGAAAAAATAACTATTTTCAATTTATTCTATTTATCGCTATTTTCCAACCTAAATGGACAGAAGACAGGAACCTTTCACCCTATCAACACACAAATTTACACACATATATAGACTGATAATCTGATCTTGATTGCAAATTTTCAGCCAAATCGGACATGTTTTCCCTCTACAACGGCTGGAAAACTACAGCGATTTTGTAGGCCTCAAGCCTGTATTATCGCTTTTTTCAAACCTAAATGGACATAAGTCAGGAACCTTTGACCCTATCGACACAGAAATTGACATACATATATAGACTGATATTGTGATCTTGATTGCAAATTTTGAGCCAAATCAGATATTTTTTGCCTCTAATATGGCCAAAGAGCAACAGCCATTTTGTAGGCCATAAGCCTGTATTATCGCTTTTTTCAAACCTAAATGGACAGAAGTCAGGAACCTTTGACCCTATCAACACACAAATTTACACACATATATATGCAGACCACTTGATCATGAGTACCAATTTGGAGCCCAATCGGACTTTTCTTCTCTTTTTAATAAATAGAAACACACTGATAGGGAATGTTCTGTCTTACTTATAGAGTGATAGATTTCCAGCAGGTTATATGTGGTCTCTTGCTGCGCTCTGGTGGTCATTTGGTGAAACAGCTACATTTGAATTATTCTAAATTAAAGCTCTGCTGAACTTATTTAATCATTTTTGTCTTGCTTAATTGAACATATTTATCCTTCTTGGTCATGCTAGTCAGCCACCTGGGTCATTCTTATTTATGCTCCACCCACTTAATTTTTTTTTAATTTGCATAATATGCAAAACCTACTTTTGAGATCTTGTCTTTGCCTCCTTGACCAATCATGACATGTTTGGTGTCAAACAGTTCAGCAGAGCTTACTCCTCAATAATTATAAAAAAAAATCTTTACATTTATAAACAATATGGCCGCCATATGCAAATTAGTTTTACCATGGTGCAGTAAAATGTCTTTAACACTTATAACTTTTGAATGCTTAACCTGACACTAATACCACTTCAGTCCTTTGATCATTACATGATTCTCAGATACCCTGTGGGTTTAAGTAGACATACACCGCCCCAGGGGGCGGGGCCAATGCTCGATAGCTGTTTCTCTACAACCATACAAGCTATCAAGGTCATCCTTGCCAATTATCATCTATGGCCCATGCACTAATGGTACACCAAATGAAAATTTGATATGGACACTTTTGTGGTCACTATTAGCCAATCACATTCCAGCAAGCTTTTGACAGGCAGAATGTTTATCAGGTCAAAACTTATACACTATATATGGGTTATTTATATGCCCTTTTTATGCCTTGTGTTTTTTGAATTTAAGAACTGAAGTTGTTTCACCAAATGCCCACTAGAGTGCAGCAAGACACCACATAAAACCTGATGAACACTACAGCTCAATTTATCAATGCTTTTCAACTAGTTTACTCACACCACTCATCTAGCATTGTCATTTTGGTCTTTATGGTCACGCTGGTTACCCAGCTTGGTTATCCAGTTTGGTGATGACGGTCAACCAGCAACAGGTTTTAAGCCTAACTGGCCTCCAGGGGCCTCTTTGCCTGTGACGCTCGAACCCCGTAAATCGCCGCTTGCGGCTATATTTATTATTATTCTTATTCTTTTTCTGCCATAGAAGTGATCGGGCAGAAGAAACCGTAAGGCCTACAGGGCTGAGACTTGGTCATATGGTAGTACTTCTCACCGCTACTCAGATTCAAAAGATGAGCCAAATCGGCCTCAAGGGGGCGCTATGGCGAAGGTCAACGCGTTAGGCCTCGTAACTGCCACGCCCTGATAGCTAGAGCAAAAATTCTTGCATTATATGATTCCTTGGTTAATGGCAAATCAAAAAGGTCAATAGAACCACTAAGCTCCGCCCACTTAGATTTTTTGCTATTTAGCATAATATGCAAAACCTACTTTTGAGAACTTGTCCTAGGGTCATTGAGCAATCCTGTCATATTTGGTGTCAAACAACTCAGCAGAGTCCCAACCTCAATAATTATCAAAAAAATTGTGAAATTTGTAAACAATATGGCCGCCATATGCAAATTAATCTTACCGTGGCACACCCAAATTTACTCTAACAGCTGTAACTTTTGAATGCTTAAACCTACACTAATGCCACTTTAGAGCTTTGATGCCTACATGATTCTGAGGTAGCCCGTCAATCTGTGTAGACATACGCCTCCAGGGGGCGGAGCCAAAGCTAAAAATCTGTTTCTCAGGAACCGTACAAGCTATGAAGCTCTCCTTTGGCATGTATCATCTATGGCCTATGTCCTAATGTTTCACAGAAGGAAAATTTGATATGCAAATTTTTGCGATCGTTATTAGCCAATCAGATTCCAGCAAGCTTTTGACATGCTAAACAATGACCAATCAGGACGATACTTATACCCTACATGTATCTCAGGGCCTTCTATCATCCATTAAAATATGGCGTTGATTGGCCTCAAGGGGGCGCTATAGCAGGAAATCAGTTATATCTAAAGGTACAAGTGGCCTAGGCTTGTTATTCTTTTTTAGTTGTATACTTTGCTGTAGCCTTTACAACTTTGTAATTACATGTATTTACCAAAAATGTAAAGATTTTCATCAGTGGCCAAAAGAGTAAAAATTGCTCTTTTCGAACTTGTCTTTAAGTCCTTAATCAATCAAAACAAATTTGGTCTTGATGCAATCTTGAGACCCTGTAGGTAAATAATTATCAAAAAAATCTTGACATTTTAACTATTTGAGGCCCATAAACCTTGATCAAACATGTACGTGAAAGCCTTTTCAGAGTTATTTGGCCAAAACTCTGTCAAAGTTTAAAACATGCCAAAACTGTTGAAGCTACTAATTAACAATGACATTTGAAGTACATGTGCCAAGTATGAGCCAAATAAGTCTTGAGTAGGCTCTACAGTGAAAAAATAACTATTTTCAATTTATTCTATTTATCGCTATTTTCCAACCTAAATGGACAGAAGACAGGGACCTTTCACCCTATCAACACACAAATTTATACACATATATAGACTGATAATCTGATCTTGATTGCAAAGTTTCAGCCAAATCGGACATGTTTTGCCTCTACAACGGCTGGAAAACTACAGCGATTTTGTAGGCCTCAAGCCTGTATTATCGCTTTTTTCAAACCTAAATGGACAGAAGTCAGGAACCTTTGACCCTATTGACACAGAAATTGACATACATGTATAGACTGATATTGTGATCTTGATTGCAAATTTTGAGCCAAAACAGATATTTTTTGCCTCTAATATGGCCAAAGAGCAACAGACATTTTGTAGGCGATAAGCCTGTATTATCGCTTTTTTCAAACCTAAATGGACAGAAGTCAGGAACCTTTGACCCTATCAACACAGAAATTGACATACATATATAGACTGATATTGTGATCTTGATTGCAAATTTTGAGCCAAAACAGATATTTTTTGCCTCTAATATGGCCAAAGAGCAACAGACATTTTGTAGGCCATAAGCCTGTATTATCGCTTTTTTCAAACCTAAATGGACAGAAGTCAGGAACCTTTGACCCTATCAACACACAAATTTACACACATATATATGCAGACCACTTAATCATGAGTACCAATTTGGAGCCCAATCGGACTTTTCTTCTCTTTTTAATAAATAGAAACACACTGATAGGGAATGTTCTGTCTTACTTATAGAGTGATAGATTTCCAGCAGGTTATATGTGGTCTCTTGCTGCGCTCTGGTGGTCATTTGGTGAAACAGCTACATTTGAATTATTCTAAATTAAAGCTCTGCTGAACTTATTTAATCATTTTTTTCTTGCTTAATTGAACATATTTATCCTTCTTGGTCATGCTAGTCAGCCACCTGGGTCATTCTTATTTATGCTCCACCCACTTAATTTTTTTTTAATTTGCATAATATGCAAAACCTACTTTTGAGATCTTGTCTTTGCCTCCTTGACCAATCATGACATGTTTGGTGTCAAACAGTTCAGCAGAGCTTACTCCTCAATAATTATAAAAAAAAATCTTTACATTTATAAACAATATGGCCGCCATATGCAAATTAGTTTTACCATGGTGCAGTAAAATGTCTTTAACACTTATAACTTTTGAATGTTTAACCTGACACTAATACCACTTCAGTCCTTTGATCATTACATGATTCTCAGATACCCTGTGAGTTTAAGTAGACATACACCCCCCCAGGGGGCAGGGCCAATGCTCGATAGCTGTTTCTCTACAACCATACAAGCTATCAAGGTCATCCTTGCCAATTATCATCTATGGCCCATGCACTAATGGTACACCAAATGAAAATTTGATATGGACATTTTTGTGGTCACTATTAGCCAATCACATTCCAGCAAGCTTTTGACAGGCAGAATGTTTATCAGGTCAAAACTTATACACTATATATGGGTTATTTATATGCCCTTTTTATGCCTTGTGTTTTTTGAATTTAAGAACTGAAGTTGTTTCACCAAATGCCCACTAGAGTGCAGCAAGACACCACATAAAACCTGATGAACACTACAGCTCAATTTATCAATGCTTTTCAACTAGTTTACTCACACCACTCATCTAGCATTGTCATTTTGGTCTTTATGGTCACGCTGGTTACCCAGCTTGGTTATCCAGTTTGGTGATGACGGTCAACCAGCAACGGGTTTTAAGCCTAACTGGCCTCCAGGGGCCTCTTTGCCTGTGACGCTCGAACCCCGTAAATCGCCGCTTGCGGCTATATTGGTATTTATAATCGCTTCCCCTGCTTTTTCTGACCTAGAAGTGATTGCACAGAACAAACCGTAAGGCCTAGAGAGCTGAGACTTGGTCATATGGTAGTACTTTAGACCCCCACTCAGCCGCATGACATGAGTCCCGATCGGCCTCAAGGGGGCGCTATGGCGAAGGTCAATGCGTTAGGCCTTGTAACTCCCACGCCCTGATAGATAGAGCAAAAATACTTGCACTATATGATTCCTTGGTTAATGGCAAATCAAAAAGGTCAATAGAACCACTAAGCTCCGCCCACTTAGATTTTTTGCTATTTAGCATAATATGCAAAACCTACTTTTGAGAACTTGTCCTAGGGTCATTGACCAATCCTATCATATTTGGTGTGAAACAACTCAGCAGAGTCCCAACCTCAATAATTATCAAAAAAATTGTGAAATTTATAAACAATATGGCCGCCATATGCAAATTAATCTTACCGTAGCACACCCAAATTTACTCTAACAGCTGTAACTTTTGAATGCTTAAACCGACACTAATGCCACTTTAGACCTATGATGCCAACATGATTCTGAGGTAGCCCGTCAATCTGTGTAGACGTACGCCTCCAGGGGGCGGAGCCAAAGCTAAAAATCTGTTTCTCAGGAACCGTACAAGCTATGAAGCTCTCCTTTGGCATGTGTCATCTATGGCCTATGTCCTAATGTATCACAGAAGGAAAATTTGATATGCAAATTGTTGCGATCGCTATTAGCCAATCAGATTCCAGCAAGCTTTTGACAGGCTAAACAATGATCAATCATGACGATATTTATACCCTACATGTACCTCAGGGCCTTCTATCATCCATCAAAATATGGCGTTGATTGGCCTCAAGGGGGCGCTATAGCAGAAAATCAGTTATATCTAAAGGTACAAGTGGCCTAGGCTTGTTATTCTTCTTTAGTTGTATACTTTGCTGTAGCCTTTACAACTTTGTAATTACATGTGTTTACCAAAAACGCAAAGATTTTCATCAATGGCCAAAAGCGTAAAAATGGCTCTTTTCGAACTTGTCTTTAAGTCTTCAATCAATCAAAACAAGTTTGGTCTTGATGCAATCTTGAGACCCTGTAGGTAAATAATTATCGAAAAAATCTTGACATTTTAACTATTTGAGGCTCATAAACCTTGATCAAACATGTACGTGAAAGCCTTTTCAGAGTTATTTGGAAAAAACTCTGTCAAAGTTTTAAACATGCCAAAACTGTTGAAGCTACAAATTAACAATGACATTTCAAGCACATTTGCCAAGTATGAGCCAAATAAGTCTCCAGTAGGCTCTACAGTGACAAATTAACTATTTTTAATTTATTCTATTTATCGCTATTTTCAAACCTAAATGGACAGAAGACAGGAACCTTCCACCCTATCAACACACAAATTTATACACATATATAGACTGATAATCTGATCTTGATTGCAAATTTTCAGCCAAATCGGACATGTTTTCCCTCCACAACGGCTGGAAAACTACACTGATTTTGTAGGCCTCAAGCCTGTATTATCGCTTTTTTCAAACCTAAATGGACAGAAGACAGGAACCTTTGACCCTATCGACACAGAAATTTACGTACATGTATAGACTGATGTTGTGATCTTGATTGCAAATTTTGAGCCAAATCGGATATAATTTGCCACTGACATGGCGAAATAGCAACAGAGATTTTGCAGGCCATAAGCCTGTATTATCGCTTTTTTCAAACCTAAATGGTCAGAAGTCAGGAACCTTTGACCCTATCAACACACACATTTACTTACATATATATACAGACCACTTGATCATGACTACCAATTTATCAATGCATTTCAACTACTTTACTCACACCACTCATCTAGCATTGTAATTATGATCTTTATGGTCAGGCTGGTCACCTAGCTTGGTTGTGCTGCTCATCCAGCTAGGTCATTCTGGTCATTCACATTGGTCATTATGGTCCTGCTGGTCATTCAGCTTAGTCATCATAGCAATGCTGGTCATCCAGCTTAGTCACACTAGCAAACCACCTTTGCCATGCTGGTCATCCAGTTTGGTCATTATGGTCTTCCAGCTTGGTCAATATGGTCAACAAGTTTGTCATCCAGATTAGTCATGCTGGTAATCTAGCTTGGTCTTCACGGTCATGCTGGTCATCCTCATCCAGTTTGGCGATTCCGGTCAACCGGCAACATGTTTTAAGCCTAACTGGCCTCCAGGGGTCTCTTTGCCTGTAACGCTCGAACCCCGTAAATCGCCGCTTGCGGCTATATTGGTATTTATAATCGCTTCCCCTGCTTTTTCTGACCTAGAAGTGATTGCACAGAACAAACCATAAGGCCTAGAGAGCTGAGACTTGGTCATATGGTAGTACTTTAGACCCCTACTCTGCCGCATGACAGGAGTCCCGATCGGCCTCAAGGGGGCGCTATGGCGAAGGTCAACGCGTTAGGCCTTGTAACTCCCACGCCCTGATAGCTAGAGCAAAAATTCTTGCACTATATGATTCCTTGGTTAATGGCAAATCAAAAAGGTCAATAGAACCACTAAGCTCCGCCCACTTAGATTTTTTGCTATTTAGCATAATATGCAAAACCTACTTTTGAGAACTTGTCCTAGGGTCATTGACCAATCCTGTCATATTTGGTGTCAAACAACTCAGCAGAGTCCCAACCTCAATAATTATCGAAAAAATTGAGAAATTTGTAAACAATATGGCCGCCATATGCAAATTAAGCTTACCGTGGCACACCCAAATTTACTCTAACAGCTGTAACTTTTGAATGCTTTAACCTACACTAATGCCACTTTAGACCTTTGATGCCAACATGATTCTGAGGTATCCCGTCAATCTGTGTAGACATACGTCCCAAGGGGGCGGAGCCAAAGCTACAAATCTATTTCTCAGGAACCGTACAAGCTTTGAAGCTCTCCTTTGGCATGTATCATCTGTGGCCTATGTCCTAATGTTTCACAGAAGGAAAATTTGATATTTAAATTTTTGTGATCGCTATTAGACAATCAGATTCCAGCAAGCTTTTGACAGGCCAAACAATCACCAATCAGGATGATACTTATACCCTACATGTATATGAGGACCTTCTATCATCCATTAAAATATGGCATTGATTGGCCTCAAGGGGGCGCTATAGCAGAAAATCAGTTATATCTAAAGGTACAAGTGGCCTAGGCTTGTTATTCTTTTTTACTTGTATACTTTGCTGTAGCCTTTACAACTTTGTAATTACATGTGTTTACCAAAAATGCAAAGATTTTCATCAGTGGCCAAAAGAGTAAAAATTGCTCTTTTCGAACTTGTCTTTAAGTCCTTAATCAATCAAAACAAATTTGGTCTTGATGCAATCTTGAGACCCTGTAGGTAAATAATTATCAAAAAAATCTTCACATTTTAACTATTTCAGGCCCATAAACCTTGATCAAACATGTACGTGAAAGCCTTTTCAGAGTTATTTGGCCAAAACTCTGTCAAAGTTTAAAACATGCCAAAACTGTTGAAGCTACTAAGTAACAATGACATTTGAAGTACATGTGCCAAGTATGAGCTAAATAAGTCTTCAGTAGGCTCTACAGTGAAAAAATAACTATTTTCAATTTATTCTATTTATCGCTATTTTCCAACCTAAATGGACAGAAGACAGGAACCTTTCACCCTGTCAACACACAAATTTATACACATATATAGACTGATAATCTGATCTTGATTGCAAATTTTCAGCCAAATCGGACATGTTTTGCCTCTACAACGGCTGGAAAACTATAGCGATTTTGTAGGCCTCAAGCCTGTAATATCGCTTTTTTCAAATCTAAATGGACAGAAGTCAGGAACCTTTGACCCTATTGACACAGAAATTGACATACATAGACTGATATTGTGATCTTGATTGCAAATTTTGAGCCAAATCAGATATTTTTTGCCTCTAATATGGCCAAAGAGCAACAGCCATTTTGTAGGCCATAAGCCTGTATTATCACTTTTTTCAAACCTAAATGGTCAGAAGTCAGGAACCTTTGACCCTATCAACACACAAATTTACATACATGTATATACAGACCACTTGATCATGAATACCAATTTGGAGCCCAATCGGACTTTTCTTCACTGATAGGGAATGTTCTGTCTTTCTGATAGAGCGATAGATTTCCAGCAGGTTATATGTGGTCTCTTGCTGCGCTCTGGTGGTCATTTGGTGAAACAGCTACAGGTGAATTATTCTAAATTAAAGCTCTGCTGAACTTATTCAATCTTGCTTGTCTTGCTTAATTGAACATATTTATCCTTCTTGTTCATGATGTTCAGCCGCCTGGGTCATTCTTGTTTATGCTCCACCCACTTAATTTTTTTTAAAACAGGTCTCTTTGCCTGTAACGCTCGAACCCCGTAAATCGCCGCTTGCGGCTATATTGGTATTTATAATCGCTTCCCCTGCTTTTTCTGACCTAGAAGTGATTGCACAGAACAAACCGTAAGGCCTAGAGAGCTGAGACTTGGTCATATGGTAGTACTTTAGACCCCTACTCTGCCGCATGACATGAGTCCTGATCGGCCTCAAGGGGGCGCTATGGCGAAGGTCAACGCTTTAGGTCTCGTAACTCCCACGCCCTGATAGCTAGAGCAAAAATTCTTGCACTATATGATTCCTTCGTTAATGGCAAATCAAAAAGGTCAATAGAACCACTAAGCTCCGCCCACTTAGATTTTTTGCTATTTAGCATAATATGCAAAACCTACTTTTGAGAACTTGTCCTAGGGTCATTGACCAATCCGGTCATATTTGGTGTCAAACAACTCAGCAGAGTCCCATCCTCAATAATTATCAAAAAAATTGTGAAATTTGTAAACAATATGGCCGCCATATGCAAATTAATCTTACCGTGGCACACCCAAATTTACTCTAACAGCTGTAACTTTTGAATGCTTAAACCTACACTAATGCCACTTTAGACCGTTGATGCCAACATGATTCTGAGGTAGCCCGTCAATCTGTGTAGACATACGCCCCCAGGGGGCGGAGCCAAAGCTAAAAATCTGTTTCTCAGGAACCGTACAAGCTATGAAGCTCTCCTTTGGCATGTATCATCTATGGCCTATGTCCTAATGTTTTACAGAAGGAAAATTTGATATGCAAATTTTTGCGATCGTTATTAGCCAATCAGTTTCCAGCAAGCTTTTGACATGCTAAACAATGACCAATCAGGATGATACTTATACCCTACATGTATCTCAGGGCCTTCTATCATCCATTAAAATATGGCGTTGATTGGCCTCAAGGGGGCGCTATAGCAGAAAATCAGTTATATCTAAAGGTACAAGTGGCCTAGGCTTGTTTTTCTTTTTTATTTGTATACTTTGCTGTAGCCTTTACAACTTTGTAATTACATGTATTTACCAAAAATGGAAAGATTTTCATCAGTGGCCAAAAGAGTAAAAATTGCTCTTTTCAAACTTGTCTTTAAGTCCTTAATCAATCAAAATAACTTTGGTCTTGATGCAATCTTGAGACCATGTAGGTAAATAATTATCAAAAAAATCTTGACATTTTACCTATTTGAGGCCCATAAACCTTGATCAAACATGTACGTGAAAGCCTTTTCAGAGTTATTTGGCCAAAACTCTGTCAAAGTTTAAAACATGCCAAAACTGTTGAAGCTACTAATTAACAATGACATTTGAAGCACATTTGCCAAGTATGAGCCAAATAAGTCTTCAGTAGGCTCTACAGTGAAAAAATAACTATTTTCAATTTATTCTATTTATCGCTATTTTCCAACCTAAATGGACAGAAGACAGGAACCTTTCACCCTATCAACACTCAAATTTATACACATATATAGACTGATAATCTGATCTTGATTGCGATTTTCAGCCAAATCGGACATGTTTTCCCTTTACAACGGTTGGAAAACTACAGCGATTTTGTAGGCCTCAAGCCTGTATTATCGCTTTTTTCAAACCTAAATGGACATAAGTCAGGAACCTTTGACCCTATTGACACAGAAATTGACATACATATATAGACTGATATTGTGATCTTGATTGCAAATTTTGAGCCAAATCAGATATTTTTTGCCTCTAATATGGCCAAAGAGCAACAGCCATTTTGTAGGCCATAAGCCTGTATTATCGCTTTTTTCAAACCTAAATGGACAGAAGTCAGGAACCTTTGACCCTATCAACACACAAATTTACACACATATATATGCAGACCACTTGATCATGAGTACCAATTTGGAGCCCAATCGGACTTTTCTTCTCTTTTTAATAAATAGAAACACACTGATAGGGAATGTTCTGTCTTACTTATAGAGTGATAGATTTCCAGCAGGTTATATGTGGTCTCTTGCTGTGCTCTGGTGGTATATGCGCCATATGCAAATGAGTTCTACCATGGTGCAGTAAAATGTCTTTAACACTTATAACTTTTGAATGCTTAACCTGACACTAATACCACTTCAGTCCTTTGATCATTACATGAATCTCAGATACCCTGTCAGTTTAAATAGACATACACCCCCAGGGGGCGGAGCCAATGCTTGATAGCTGTTTCTCTATAACCAAACAAGCTATCAAGGTCATCCTAGCCAATTATCATCTATGGCCCATGCATCAATGGTACACCAAATGAAAATTTGATATGGACACTTTTGTGGTCACTATTAGCCAATCACATTCCAGCAAGCTTTTTACAGGCGGAATGTTAATCAGGTCAAAACTTGTACACTATATATGGGTTATTTATATGCCCTTTTTATGCCTTGTGTTTTTTCAATGTAAGAACTGAATTTGTTTCACCAAATGCCCACTAGAGTGCAGTAAAACACCACATAAAACCTGATGAACCCTACAGCTCAATTTATCAATGCTTTTCAACTAGTTTACTCACACCACTCATCTAGCATTGCCATTATGGTCTTTATGGTCACGCTGGTCACCCAGCTTGGTTATGCTGACCATCCAGATTGGTCATGCTGGCCATTCACATTGGTCATTATGGTCCTGCTGGTCATTCAGCTTTGTCCTCATAGTAATGGTGGTCTTCCAGCTTGGTCATACTGGCCAACCACCTTTGCCATGCTGGTCATCCAGTTTGGTCATTATAGTCCTCCAGCTTGGTCAATATGGTCAACAAGTTGGTCATCCAGATTAATCATGCTGGTAATCTAGCTTGGTCTTCACGGTCATGCTGGTCATCCTCATCCAGTTTGGCGATGCCGGTCAACCGGCAACATGTTTTAAGCCTAACTGGCCTCCAGGGGTCTCTTTGCCTGTAACGCTCGAACCCCGTAAATCGCCGCTTGCGGCTATATTTAGGGGTTCGAGCACGTAGTGCTAGAAACCCTATTGTAATTGTTCTGATTATTATTATTAGGGGTTCGAGCACGTAGTGCTAGAAACCCTATTGTAATTGTTCTGATTATTATTATTATTATTATTATTATTATTATTATTCTTATTCTTTTTCTGCCATAGAAGTGATCGGGCAGAAGAAACCGTAAGGCCTACAGGGCTGAGACTTGGTCATATGGTAGTACTTCTCACCGCTACTCAGATTCAAAAGATGAGCCCGATCGGCCTCAAGGGGGCGCTATGGCGAAGGTCAACGCGTTAGGCCTCGTAACTGCCACGCCCTTATAGCTAGAGCAAAAATTCTTGCATTATATGATTCCTTGATTAATGGCAAATCAAAAAGGTCAATAGAACCACTAAGCTCCGCCCACTTAGATTTTTTGCTATTTAGCATAATATGCAAAACCTACTTTTGAGAACTTGTCCTAGGGTCATTGACCAATCCTGTCATATTTGGTGTCAAACAACTCAGCAGAGTCCCACCCTCAATAATTATCAAAAAAATTGTGAAATTTGTAAACAATATGGCCGCCATATGCAAATTAATCTTACCGTGGCACACCCAAATTTACTCTAACAGCTGTAACTTTTGAATGCTTAAACCTACACTAATGCCACTTTAGACCGGTGATGCCAACATGATTCTGAGGTAGCCCGTCAATCTGTGTAGACATACGCCCCCAGGGGGCGGAGCCAAAGCTAAAAATCTGTTTCTCAGGAACCGTACAAGCTATGAAGCTCTCCTTTGGCATGTATCATCTATGGCCTATGTCCTAATGTTTTACAGAAGGAAAATTCGATATGCAAATTTTTGCGATCGTTATTAGCCAATCAGTTTCCAGCAAGCTTTTGACATGCTAAACAATGACCAATCAGGACGATACTTATACCCTACATGTATCTCAGGGCCTTCTATCATCCATTAAAATATGGCGTTGATTGGCCTCAAGGGGGCGCTATAGCAGAAAATCAGTTATATCTAAAGGTACAAGTGGCCTAGGCTTGTTATTCTTTTTTAGTTGTATACTTTGCTGTATCCTTTACAACTTTGTAATTACATGTATTTACCAAAAATGGAAAGATTTTCATCAGTGGCCAAAAGAGTAAAAATTGCTCTTTTCGAACTTGTCTTTAAGTCCTTAATCAATCAAAATAACTTTGGTCTTGATGCAATCTTGAGACCCTGTAGGTAAATAATTATCAAAAAAATCTTGACATTTTAACTATTTGAGGCCCATAAACCTTGATCAAACATGTACGTGAAAGCCTTTTCAGAGTTATTTGGCCAAAACTCTGTCAAAGTTTAAAACATGCCAAAACTGTTGAAGCTACTAATTAACAATGACATTTGAAGTTCATGTGCCAAGTATGAGCAAAATAAGTCTTCAGTAGGCTCTACAGTGCAAAAATTACTATTTTCAATTTATTCTATTTATCGCTATTTTCCAACCTAAATGGACAGAAGACAGGAACCTTTCACCCTATCAACACACAAATTTATAGACATATATAGACTGATAATCTGATCTTGATTGCAAATTTTCAGCCAAATCGGACTTGTTTTGCCTCTACAACGGCTGGAAAACTACAGCGATTTTGTAGGCCTCAAGCCTGTATTATCGCTTTTTTCAAATCTAAATGGACAGAAGTCAGGAACCTTTGACCCTATTGACACAGAAATTGACATACATATATAGACTGATATTGTGATCCTGATTGCAAATTTTGAGCCAAATCAGATATTTTTTGCCTCTAATATGGCCAAAGAGCAACAGCCATTTTGTAGGCCATAAGCCTGTATTATCACTTTTTTCAAACCTAAATGGTCAGAAGTCAGGAACCTTTGACCCTATCAACACACAAATTTACATACATGTATATACAGACCACTTGATCATGAGTACCAATTTGGAGCCCAATCGGACTTTTCTTCTCTTTTTAATAAATATAAACACACTAATAGGGAACGTTCTGTCTTACTGATAGAGTTATAAATTCTCAGCAGGTTATATGTGGTCTCTTGCTGCGCTCTGGTGGTCATTTGGTGAAACAGCTACAGGTGAATTATTCTAAATAAAGCTCTGCTGAACTTATTCAATCTTGCTTGTCTTGCTTAATTGAACATATTTATCCTTCTTGTTCATGCTGCTCAGCCACCTGGGTCATTCTTGTTTATGCTCCACCCAATTATTTTTTTTTTTATTTGCATAATATGCAAAACCTACTTTTAAAATCTTGTCTTTGCATCCTTGACCAATCATGACATGTTTGGTGTCAAACAGTTCAGCGGAGCTTACTCCTCATTAATTATTTTAAAAATCTTTACATTTGTAAACAATATGGCCGCCATATGCAAATTAGTTTTACCATGGTGCAGTTAAATGTCTTTAACACTTATAACTTTTGAATGCTTAACCTGACACTAATACCACTTCAGTCCTTTGATCATTACATGACTCTCAGATACCCCGTCAGTTTAAGTAGACATACACCCCCAGGGGGCGGAGCCAATGCTCGATAGCTGTTTCTCTAGAACCATACAAGCTATCAAGGTCATCCTTGGCAATTATCATCTACGTCCCATGCACTAATGGTACACCAAATGAAAATTTGATATGGACACTTTTGTGGTCACTATAAGCCAATCGCATTCCAGTAAGCTTTTGACAGGATGAATGTTAATCAGGTCAAAACTTATATAATATTATTGATATGATTGGTTATTGATATGTGCCCTTTTATGCCTCACTGCTTGGCTCTCAACAGGATAAATGTGGCTTGTGTTTTTCAATATAAGAACTGAAGTTGTTTCACCAAATGTCCACTAGAGTGCAGCAAGAGACCACATTAAACCTGATGAACACTACAGCTCAATTTATCAATGCTTTTCAACTAGTTTACTCACACCACTTATCTGGCATTGTCATTACTGTCTTTGTGGTCAGGCTGGCCACCTAGCTTGGTTATGCTGCTCATCCAGCTAGGTCATTCTGTTCATTCACATTGGTCATTATGGTCCTGCTGGTCATTCAGCTTTGTATTCATAGCAATGTTGGTCATTCAGCTTGGTCATACTGGCCAACCACCTTTGCCATGCTGGTCATCCAGTTTGGTCATTATGGTCTTCCAGCTTGGTCAATATGGTCAACAAATTTGTCATCCAGATTAGTCATGCTGGTAATCTAGCTTGGTCTTTATGGTCATGCTGGTCATCCTCATCCAGTTTGGTGATGCCGGTCAATAAGCAACATGTTTTAAGCCTAACTGGCCTCCAGGGGCCTCTTTGCCTGTAACGCTCGAACCCCGTAAATCGCCGCTTGCGGCTATATTTATTATTATTATTATTATTATTATTCTTATTCTTTTTCTGCCATAGAAGTGATCGGGCAGAAGAAACCGTAAGGCCTACAGGGCTGAGACTTGGTCATATGGTAGTACTTCTCACCGCTACTCAGATTCAAAAGATGAGCCAAATCGGCCTCAAGGGGGCGCTATGGCGAAGGTCAACGCGTTAGGCCTCGTAACTGCCACGCCCTGATAGCTAGAGCCAAACTTCTTGCATTATATGATTCCTTGGTTAATGGCAAATCAAAAAGGTCAATAGAACCACTAAGCTCCGCCCACTTAGATTTTTTGCTATTTAGCATAATATGCAAAACCTACTTTTGAGAACTTGTCCTAGGGTCATTGACCAATCCTGTCATATTTGGTGTCAAACAACTCAGCAGAGTCCCAACCTCAATAATTATCAAAAAAATTGTGAAATTTGTAAACAATATGGCCGCCATATGCAAATTAATCTTACCGTGGCACACCCAAATTTACTCTAACAGCTGTAACTTTTGAATGCTTCAACCTACACTAATGCCACTTTAGACCGTTGATGCCAACATGATTCTGAGGTAGCCCGTCAATCTGTGTAGACATACGCCCCCAGGGGGCGGAGCCAAAGCTAAAAATCTGTTTCTCAGGAACCGTACAACCTATGAAGCTCTCCTTTGGCATGTATCATCTATGGCCTATGTCCTAATGTTTTACAGAAGGAAAATTTGATATGCAAATTTTTGCGATCGTTATTAGCCAATCAGTTTCCAGCAAGCTTTTGACATGCTAAACAATGACCAATCAGGACGATACTTATACCCTACATGTATCTCAGGGCCTTCTATCATCCATTAAAATATGGCGTTGATTGGCCTCAAGGGGGCGCTATAGCAGAAAATCAGTTATATCTAAAGGTACAAGTGGCCTAGGCTTGTTATTCTTTTTTAGTTGTATACTTTGCTGTAGCCTTTACAACTTTGTAATTACATGTGTTTACCAAAAATGCAAAGATTTTCATCAGTGGCCAAAAGAGTAAAAATTGCTCTTTTCGAACTTGTCTTTAAGTCCTTAATCAATCAAAACAAATTTGGTCTTGATGCAATCTTGAGACCCTGTAGGTAAATAATTATCAAAAAAATCTTGACATTTTAACTACTTGAGGCCCATAAACCTTGATCAAACATGTACGTGAAAGCCTTTTCAGAGTTATTTGGCCAAAACTCTGTCAAAGTTTAAAATGTGCCAAAACTGTTGAAGCTACTAATTAACAATGACATTTGAAGTACATGTGCCAAGTATGAGCAAAATAAGTCTTCAGTAGGCTCTACAGTGAAAAAATAACTATTTTCAATTTATTCTATTTATCGCTATTTTCCAACCTAAATGGACAGAAGACAGGAACCTTTCACCCTATCAACACACAAATTTATACACATATATAGACTGATAATCTGATCTTGATTGCAAATTTTCAGCCAAATCGGACATGTTTTGCCTCTACAACGGCTGGAAAACTACAGCGATTTTGTAGGCCTCAAGCCTAAATTATCGCTTTTTTCAAATCTAAATGGACAGAAGTCAGGAACCTTTGACCCTATTGACACAGAAATTGACATACATATATAGACTGATAATCTGATCTTGATTGCAAATTTTGAGCCAAATCAGATATTTTTTGCCTCTAATATGGCCAAAGAGCAACAGCCATTTTGTAGGCCATAAGCCTGTATTATCACTTTTTTCAAACCTAAATGGTCAGAAGTCAGGAACCTTTGACCCTATCAACACACAAATTTACATACATGTATATACAGACCACGTGATCATGAGTACCAATTTGGAGCCCAATCGGACTTTTCTTCTCTTTTTAATAAATAGAAACACACTGATAGGGAATGTTCTGTCTTACTTATAGAGTGGTAGATTTCCAGCAGGTTATATGTGGTCTCTTGCTGCGCTCTGGTGGTCATTTGGTGAAACAGTTACATTTGAATTATTCTAAATTAAAGCTCTGCTGAACTTATTCAATCTTGCTTGTCTTGCTTAATTGAACATATTTATCCTTCTTGTTCATGCTGGTCAGCCGCCTGGGTCATTCTTGTTTATGCTCCACCCACTTAATTTTTTTTTAAATTTGCATAATATGCAAAACCTACTTTTGAGATCTTGTCCTTGGATCCTTGACCAATCATGACATGTTTGGTGTCAAACAGTTCAGCAGAGCTTACTCCTCAATAATTATTAAAAAAATCTTTACATTTATAAACAATATGGCCGCCATATGCAAATGAGTTCTACCATGGTGCAGTAAAATGTCTTTAACACTTATAACTTTTGAATGCTTAACCTGACACTAATACCACTTCAGCCCTTTGATTATTACATGATTCTCAAATACCCTGTCAGTTTAAGTAGACATACACCCCCAGGGGGCGGGGCCAATGCTCAATAGCTGTTTCTCTAGAACCATACAAGCTATCAAGGTCATCCTAGCCAAGGTCACTATTAGCCAATCACATTCCAGCAAGCTTTTAACAGGCGGAATGTTAATCAGGTCAAAACTTATATACTATATACGGGTTATTTATATGCCCTTTTTATGCCTTGTGTTTTTTCAATTTAAGAACTGAATTTGTTTCACCAAATGCCCACTAGAGTGCAGTAAGACACCACATAAAACGTGATGAACACTACAGCTCAATTTATCAATGCTTTTCAACTAGTTTACTCACACCACTCATCTAGCATTGCCATTATGGTCTTTATGGTCACGCTGGTCACCCAGCTTGGTTATGCTGGCCATCCAGCTTGGTCATGCTGGCCATTCTCATTGGTCATTATGGTCCTCCCGGTCATTCAGCTTTGTCCTCATAGTAATGGTGGTCTTCCAGCTTGGTCATACTGGCCAACCACCTTTGCCATGCTGGTCATCCAGTTTGGTCACTATGGTCTTCCAGCTTGGTCAATATGGTCAACAAGTTTGTCATCCAGATTAGTCATGCTGGTAATCTAGCTTGGTCTTCACGGTCATGCTGGTCATCCTCATCCAGTTTGGCGATGCCGGTCAACCGGCAACATGTTTTAAGCCTAACTGGCCTCCAGGGGTCTCTTTGCCTGTAATTATTATTATTATTATAGTTCTTATTCTTTTTCTGCCATAGAAGTGATTGGGCAGAAGAAACCATAAGGCCTACAGGGCTGAGACTTGGTCATATGGTAGTACTTCTCACCGCTACTCAGATTCAAAAGATGAGCCCGATCGGCCTCAAGGGGGCGCTATGGCAAAGGTCAACGCGTTTGGCCTCGTAACTCCTACGCCCTGATAGCTAGAGCAAAAATTCTTGCATTATATGATTCCTTGGTTAATGGCAAATCAAAAAGGTCAATAGAACCACTAAGCTCCGCCCACTTAGATTTTTTGCTATTTAGCATAATATGCAAAACCTACTTTTGAGAACTTGTCCTAGGGTCATTGACCAATCCTGTCATGTTTGGTGTCAAACAACTCAGCAGAGTCCCAACCTCAATAATTATCGAAAAAATTGAGAAATTTGTAAACAATATGGCCGCCATATGCAAATTTATCTTACCGTGGCACACCCAAATTTACTCTAACAGCTGTAACTTTTGAATGCTTAAACCTACACTAATGCCACTTTACAACTTTGATGCCAACATGATTCTGAGGTAGCCCGTCAATCTGTGTAGACATACGCCCCCAGGGGGCGGAGCCAAAGCTAAAAATCTGTTTCTCAGGAACCGTACAAGCTATGAAGCTCTCCTTTGGCATGTATCATCTATGGCCTATGTCCTAATGTTTTACAGAAGGAAAATTTGATATGCAAATTTTTGCGATCGTTATTAGCCAATCAGATTCAAGCAAGCTTTTGACAGGCTAAACAATGACCAATCAGGACGATACTTATACCCTACATGTATCTCAGGGCCTTCTATCATCCATTAAAATATGGCGTTGATTGGCCTCAAGGGGGCGCTATAGCAGAAAATCAGTTATATCTAAAGGTACAAGTGGCCTAGGCTTGTTATTCTTTTTTACTTGTATACTTTGCTGTAGCCTTTACAACTTTGTAATTACATATGTTTACCAAAAATGCAAAGATTTTCATCAGTGGCCAAAAGAGTAAAAATTGCTCTTTTCGAACTTTTCTTTAAGTCCTTAATCAATCAAAACAAATTTGGTCTTGATGCAATCTTGAGACCCTGTAGGTAAATAATTATCAAAAAAATCTTGACATTTTAACTATTTGAGGCCCATAAACCTTGATCAAACATGTACGTGAAAGCCTTTTCAGAGTTATTTGGCCAAAACTCTGTCAAAGTTTAAAACATGCCAAAACTGTTGAAGCTACTAATTAACAATGACATTTGAAGTACATGTGCCAAGTATGAGCCAAATAAGTCTTCAGTAGGCTCTACAGTGAAAAAATAACTATTTTCAATTTATTCTATTTATCGCTATTTTCCAACCTAAATGGACAGAAGACAGGAACCTTTCATCCTATCAACACACAAATTTATACACATGTATAGACTGATAATCCGATCTTGATTGCAAATTTTCAGCCAAATCGGACATGTTTTGCCTCTACAACGGCTGGAAAACTACAGCGATTTTGTAGGCCTCAAGCCTGTATTATCGCTTTTTTCAAATCTAAATGGACAGAAGTCAGGAACCTTTGACCCTATTGGCACAGAAATTGACATACATATATAGACTGATATTGTGATCCTGATTGCAAATTTTGAGCCAAATCAGATATTTTTTGCCTCTAATATGGCCAAAGAGCAACAGCCATTTTGTAGGCCATAAGCCTGTATTATCACTTTTTTCAAACCTAAATGGTCAGAAGTCAGGAACCTTTGACCCTATCAACACACAAATTTACATACATGTATATACTGACCACTTGATCATGATTGCAAATTTTGAGTCAAATCAGATATTTTTTGCCTCTAATATGGCCAAAGAGCAACAGCCATTTTGTAGGCCATAAGCCTGTATTATCACTTTTTTCAAACCTAAATGGTCAGAAGTCAGGAACCTTTGACCCTATCAACACACAAATTTACATACATGTATATACAGACCACTTGATCATGAGTACCAATTTGGAGCCCAATCGGACTTTTCTTCTCTTTTTAATAAATAGAAACACACTGATAGGGAATGTTCTGTCTTACTTATAGAGTGATAGATTTCCAGCAGGTTATATGTGGTCTCTTGCTGCGCTCTGGTGGTCATTTGGTGAAACAGCTACAGGTGAATTATTCTAAATTAAAGCTCTGCTGAACTTATTCAATCTTGCTTGTCTTGCTTAATTGAACATATTTATCCTTCTTGTTCATGATGGTCAGCCACCTGGGTCATTCTTGTTTATGCTCCACCCACTTAATTTTTTTTTAAATTTGCATAATATGCAAAACCTACTTTTGAGATCTTGTCCTTGGATCCTTGACCAATCATGACATGTTTGGTGTCAAACAGTTCAGCAGAGCTTACTCCTCAATAATTATTAAAAAAATCTTTACATTTATAAACAATATGGCCGCCATATGCAAATGAGTTCTACCATGGTGCAGTAAAATGTCTTTAACACTTATAACTTTGGAATGCTTAACCTGACACTAATACCACTTCAGTCCTTTGATCATTACATGATTCTCAGATACCCTGTCAGTTTAAGTAGACATACACCCCCCCAGGGGGCGGGGCCAATGCTCGATAGCTGTTTCTCTAGAACCATACAAGCTATCAAGGTCATCCTAGCCAATTATCATCTATGGCCCATGCACTAATGGTACACCAAATGAAAATTTGATATAGACACTTTTGTGGTCACTATTAGCCAATCACATTCCAGCAAGCTTTTAACAGGCGGAATGTTAATCAGGTCAAAACTTATATACTATATACGGGTTATTTATATGCCCTTTTTATGCCTTGTGTTTTTTCAATTTAAGAACTGAATTTGTTTCACCAAATGCCCACTAGAGTGCAGTAAGACACCACATAAAACCTGATGAACACTACAGCTCAATTTATCAATGCTTTTCAACTAGTTTACTCACACCACTCATCTAGCATTGCCATTATGGTCTTTATGGTCACGCTGGTCACCCAGCTTGGTTATGCTGGCCATCCAACTTGGTCATGCTGGCCATTCACATTGGTCATTATGGTCCTGCTGGTCATTCAGCTTTGTCCTCATAGTAATGGTGGTCTTCCAGCTTGGTCATACTGGCCAACCACCTTTGCCATGCTGGTCATCCAGTTTGGTCATTATGGTCTTCCAGGTTGGTCAATATGGTCAACAAGTTTGTCATCCAGATTAGTCATGCTGGTAATCTAGCTTGGTCTTCACGGTCATGCTGGTCATCCTCATCCAGTTTGACGATGCCAGTCAACCGGCAACATGTTTTAAGCCTAACTGGCCTCCAGGGGTCTCTTTGCCTGTAACGCTCGAACCCCGTAAATCGCCGCTTGCGGCTATATTTATTATTATTATAGTTCTTAATCTTTTTCTGCCATAGAAGTGATTGGGCAGAAGAAACCGTAAGGCCTACAGGGCTGAGACTTGGTCATATGGTAGTACTTCTCACCGCTACTCAGATTCAAAAGATGAGCCCGATCGGCCTCAAGGGGGCGCTATGGGGAAGGTCAACGTGTTTGGCCTCGTAACTCCTACGCCCTGATAGCTAGAGCAAAAATTCTTGCATTATATGATTCCTTGGTTAATGGCAAATCAAAAAGGTCAATAGAACCACTAAGCTCCGCCCACTTAGATTTTTTGCTATTTAGCAGAATATGCAAAACCTACTTTTGAGAACTTGTCCTAGGGTCATTGACCAATCCTGTCATATTTGGTGTCAAACAACTCAGCAGAGTCCCAACCTCAATAATTATCGAAAAAATTGTGAAATTTGTAAACAATATGGCCGCCATATGCAAATTAATCTTACCGTGGCACACCCAAATTTACTCTAACAGCTGTAACTTTTGAATGCTTAAACCTACACTAATGCCACTTTAGAACTTTGATGCCAACATGATTCTGAGGTAGCCCGTCAATCTGTGTAGACATACGCCCCCAGGGGGCGGAGCCAAAGCTAAAAATCTGTTTCTCAGGAACCGTACAAGCTATCAAGCTCTCGTTTGGCATGTATCCTCTGTGGCCTATGTCCTAATGGACTACTGAAGGATATTTTGATGTGTGAATTTTTGTGGTCGCTATTAGCCAATCAGATTACAGCAAGCTTTTGACAGGCTAAACAATCACCAATCAGGACGATACTTATATTGTACATGTATATGAGGGCCTTCTATCATCCATTAAAATATGGCGTTGATTGGCCTCTAGGGGGCGCTATAGCAGAAAATCAGTTATATCTAAAGGTACAAGTGGCCTAGGCTTGTTATTCTTTTTGAGTTTTATGCTTTGCTGTAACCTTTACAACTTTGTAATTACATGTCTTTACCAAAAATGTATTGTTTTGCATCAGTGGCCAGTAGAGTAAAAATTGCACTTTTTGAACTTGTCCCTGGATATTCAACCAATTAAATCAACTTTGGTCTTTTCACAATCTTGAGACGGTGTAGGTAAATAATTATCAAAAAAATGTTAGAATTTTAACTTTTTATGGCCCCAACACCTTGATCAAACATGTACGTGAAAGCCTTTTCAGAGTTATTTGGCCAAAACTCTGTCAAAGTTTAAAACATGCCAAAACTGTTGAAGCTACTAATTAACAATGACATTTGAAGCACATGTGCCATGTATGAGCCAAATAAGTCTTCAGTAGGCTCTACAGTGAAAAAATAACTATTTTCAATTTATTCCATTTATCGCTATTTTCCAACCTAAATGGACAGAAGACATGAACCTTTCACCCTATCAACACACAAATTTATACACATATATAGACTGATAATCTGATCTTGATTGCAAATTTTCAGCCAAATCGGACATGTTTTGCCTCTACAACGGCTGGAAAACTACAGAGATTTTGTAGGCCTCAAGCCTGTATTATCGCTTTTTTCAAATCTAAATTGACAGAAGTCAGGA
The DNA here is from genome assembly GCF_023375975.1 of Astyanax mexicanus. NCBI lineage: Eukaryota > Metazoa > Chordata > Actinopteri > Characiformes > Acestrorhamphidae > Astyanax > Astyanax mexicanus. The sequence goes on along the minus strand of NC_064409.1, from coordinate 28,853,535 downwards.
ACCTTTGACCCTATTGACACAGAAATTGACATACATATATAGACTGATATTGTGATCATGATTGCAAATTTTGAGCCAAATCAGATATTTTTTGCCTCTAATATGGCCAAAGAGCAACAGCCATTTTGTAGGCCATAAGCCTGTATTATCACTTTTTTTTTAAACCTAAATGGTCAGAAGTAAGGAACATTTGACCCTATCAACACACAAATTTACATACATGTATATACAGACCAGTTGATCATGAGTACCAATTTGGAGCCCAATCGGACTTTTCTTCTCTTTTTAATAAATAGAAACACACTGATAGGGAATGTTCTGTCTTACTTATAGAGTGATAGATTTCCAGCAGGTTATATGTGGTCTCTTGCTGCGCTCTGGTGGTCATTTGGTGAAACAGCTACAGGTGAATTATTCTAAATTAAAGCTCTGCTGAACTTATTCAATCTTGCTTGTCTTGCTTAATTGAACATATTTATCCTTCTTGTTCATGCTGGTCAGCCGCCTGGGTCATTCTTGTTTATGCTCCACCCACTTAATTTTTTTTTTATTTGCATAATATGCAAAACCTACTTTTGAGATCTTGTCCTTGGATCCTTGACCAATCATGACATGTTTGGTGTCAAACAGTTCAGCAGAGCTTACTCCTCAATAATTATTAAAAAAAATCTTTACATTTATAAACAATATGGCCGCCATATGCAAACGAGTTCTACCATGGTGCAGTAAAATCTCTTTAACACTTATAACTTTTGAATGCTTAACCTGACACTAATACCACTTCAGTCCTTTGATCATTACATGATTCTCAGATACCCTGTCAGTTTAAGTAGACATACAACCCCCCAGGGGGCGGAGCCAATGCTCGATAGCTGTTTCTCTAGAACCATACAAGCTATCAAGGTCGTCCTTGCCAATTATCATCTATGGCCCATGCACTAATGGTTCACCAAATGAAAATTTGATATGGACACTTTTGTGGTCACTATTAGCCAATCACATTCCAGCAAGCTTTTGACAGGCTGAATGTTAATCAGGTCAAAACTTATGTACTATTATTGATATTATTGGTTATTAATATGTGCCCTTGTCATGCCTCACTGCTAGGCTCTCCGAATGCCCACTAGAGTGCAGCAAGAGACCACATAAAACCTGCTGAACACTACAGCTCAATTTATCAATGCATTTCAACTAGTTTACTCACACCACTCATCTAGCATTGTCATTATGGTCTTTATGGTCACGCTGGTCACCTAGCTTGGTTATGCTGCCCATCCAGCTAGGTCATTGTGGTCATTCACATTGGTCATTATGGTCCTGCTGGTCATTCAGCTTTGTCATCATAGCAATGCTGGTCATCCAGCTTGGTCATACTGGCCAAACACCTTTGCCATGCTGGTCATCCAGTTTGGTGATGCCGGTCAACAGGCAACATGTTTTAAGCCTAACTGGCCTCCAGGGGCCTCTTTGTCTGTAACGCTCGAACCCCGTAAATCGCCGCTTGCGGCTATATTTATTATTAGGGGTTCGAGCACGTAGTGCTAGAAACCCTATTGTAATTGTTCTGATTATTATTATTATTATTATAGTTCTTATTCTTTTTCTGCCATAGAAGTGATTGGGCAGAAGAAACCGTAAGGCCTACAGGGCTGAGACTTGGTCATATGGTAGTACTTCTCACCGCTACTCAGATTCAAAAGATGAGCCCGATCGGCCTCAAGGGGGCGCTATGGCGAAGGTCAACGCGTTTGGCCTCGTAACTCCTACGCCCTGATAGCTAGAGCAAAAATTCTTGCATTATATGATTCCTTGGTTAATGGCAATCAAAAAGGTCAATAGAACTACTAAGCTCCGCCCACTTAGATTTTTTGCTATTTAGCATAATATGCAAAACCTACTTTTGAGAACTTGTCCTAGGGTCATTGACCAATCCTGTCATATTTGGTGTCAAACAACTCAGCAGAGTCCCATCCTCAATAATTATCGAAAAAATTGAGAAATTTTTAAACAATATGGCCGCCATATGCAAATTAATCTTACCGTGGCACACCCAAATTTACTCTAACAGCTGTAACTTTTGAATGCTTAAACCTACACTAATGCCACTTTACATCTTTGATGCCAACATGATTCTGAGGTAGCCCGTCAATCTGTGTAGACATACGCCCCCAGGGGGCGGAGCCAAAGCTAAAAATCTGTTTCTCAGGAACCGTACAAGCTATGAAGCTCTCCTTTGGCATGTATCATCTATGGCCTATGTCCTAATGTTTTACAGAAGGAAAAGTTGATATGCAAATTTTTGCGATCGTTATTAGCCAATCAGATTCCAGCAAGCTTTTGACAGGCTAAACAATGACCAATCAGGACAATACATATACCCTACATGTATCTCAGGGCCTTCTATCATCTATTAAAATATGGCGTTGATTGGCCTCAAGGGGGCGCTATAGCAGAAAATCAGTTATATCTAAAGGTACAAGTGGCCTAGGCTTGTTATTCTTTTTTAGTTGTATACGTTGCTGTAGCCTTTACAACTTTGTAATTACATATGTTTACCAAAAATGCAAAGATTTTCATCAGTGGCCAAAAGAGTAAAAAATGCTCTTTTCGAACTTGTCTTTAAGTCCTTAATCAATCAAAACAAATTTGGTCTTGATGCAATCTTGAGACCCTGTAGGTAAATAATTATCAAAAAAATCTTGACATTTTAACTATTTGAGGCCCATAAACCTTGATCAAACATGTACGTGAAAGCCTTTTCAGAGTTATTTGGCCAAAACTCTGTCAAAGTTTAAAACATGCCAAAACTGTTGAAGCTACTAATTAACAATGACATTTGAAGTACATGTGCCAAGTATGAGCCAAATAAGTCTTCAGTAGGCTCTACAGTGAAAAAATAACTATTTTCAATTTATTCTATTTATCGCTATTTTCCAACCTAAATGGACAGAAGACAGGAACCTTTCACCCTATCAACACACAAATTTATACACATATATAGACTGATAATCTGATCTTGATTGCAAATTTTCAGCCAAATCGGACATGTTTTGCCTCTACAACGGCTGGAAAACTACAGCGATTTTGTAGGCCTCAAGCCTGTATTATCGCTTTTTTCAAATCTAAATGGACAGAAGTCAGGAACCTTTGACCCTATTGACACAGAAATTGACATACATATATAGACTGATATTGTGATCTTGATTGCAAATTTTGAGCCAAATCAGATATTTTTTGCCTCTAATATGGCCAAAGAGCAACAGCCATTTTGTAGGCCATAAGCCTGTATTATCGCTTTTTTCAAGCCTAAATGGACAGAAGTCAGGAACCTTTGACCCTATCAACACACAAATTTACACACATATATATACAGACCACTTGATCATGAGAACCAATTTTGAGCCCAATCGGACTTTTCCTCTCTTTGTAATAAATAGAAACACTCTGATAGGGAATGTTCTGTCTTACTTATAGAGTGATAGATTTCCAGCAGGTTATATGTGGTCTCTTGCTGCGCTCTGGTGGTCATTTGGTGAAACAGCTAAAGGTGAATTATTCTAAATTAAAACTCTGCTGAACTTATTTAATCTTGCTTGTCTTGCTTAATTGAAGATCTTTATCCTTCTTGGTCATGCTACTCAGCCACCTGGGTCATTCTTGTTTATGCTCCACCCACTTAATTTTTTTTTTATTTGCATAATATGCAAAACCTACTTTTGAGAACTTGTCTTTGCCTCCTTGTCCAATCATGACATGTTTGGTGTCAAACAGTTCAGCAGAGCTTACTCCTCAATAATTATTAAACAAAATCTTTACATTTATAAACAATATGGCCGCCATATGCAAATTAGTTTTTCCATGTTGCAGTAAAATGTCTTTAACACTTATAACTTTTGAATGCTTAACCTAAAACTAATACCACTTCAGTCCTTTGATCATTACATGACTCTCAGATACCCTGTCAGTTTAAGTAGACATACACCCCCAGGGGGCGGAGCCAATGCTCGATAGCTGTTTCTCTAGAACCATACAAGCTATCAAGGTCATCCTTGCCAATTATCATCTATGGCCCATGCACTAATGGTACACCAAATGAAAATTTGATATGGACACTTTTGTGGTCACTATAAGCCAATCGCATTCCAGTAAGCTTTTGACAGGCTAAATGTTAATCAGGTCAAAACTTATACACTATTATTGATATTATTGGTTATTGATATGTGCCCTTTTATGCCTCACTGCTAGGTTCTCCGAATGCCCACTAGAGTGCAGCAAGAGACCACATAAAACCTGCTGAACACTACAGCACAATTTATCAATGCATTTCACCTAGTTTACTCACACCACTCATCTAGCATTGTCATTATGGTCTTTATGGTCACGCTGTTCACCTAGCTTGGTTATGGTACCCATCCAGCTAGGTAATTCTGGTCATTGACATTGGTCATTATGGTCCTGCTGGTCATTCAGCTTTGTCATTATAGCAATGCTGGTCATCCAGCTTGGTCATACTGGCCAAACACCTTTGCCATGCTGGTCATCCAGTTTGGTGATGCCGGTCAACCGGCAACATGTTTTAAGCCTAACTGGCCTCCAGGGGTCTCTTTGCCTGTAACGCTCGAACCCCGTAAATCGCCGCTTGCGGCTATATTTATTATTATTATTATTATTCTTATTCTTTTTCTGCCATAGAAGTGATCGGGCAGAAGAAACCGTAAGGCCTACAGGGCTGAGAATTGGTCATATGGTAGTACTTCTCACCGCTACTCAGATTCAAAAGATGAGCCAAATCGGCCTCAAGGGGGCGCTATGGCGAAGGTCAATGCGTTAGGCCTCGTAACTGCCACGCCCTGATAGCTAGAGCAAAAATTCTTGCATTATTTGATTCCTTGGTTAATGGCAAATCAAAAAGGTCAATAGAACCACTAAGCTCCGCCCACTTAGATTTTTTGCTATTCAGCATAATATGCAAAACCTACTTTTGAGAACTTGTCCTAGGGTCATTGACCAATCCTGTCATATTTGGTGTCAAACAACTCAGCAGAGTCCCATCCTCAATAATTATCAAAAAAATTGTGAAATTTTTAAACAATATGGCCGCCATATGCAAATTAATCTTACCGTGGCACACCCAAATTTACTCTAACAGCTGTAACTTTTGAATGCTTAAACCTACACTAATGCCACTTTAGAGCTTTGATGCCAACATGATTCTGAGGTAGCCCGTCAATCTGTGTAGACATACGCCTCCAGGGGGCGGAGCCAAAGCTAAAAATCTGTTTCTCAGGAACCGTACAAGCTATGAAGCTCTCCTTTGGCATGTATCATCTATGGCCTATGTCCTAATGTTTTTCAGAAGGAAAATTTGATATGGAAATTTTTGCGATCGTTATTAGCCAATCAGATTCCAGCAAGCTTTTGACATGCTAAACAATGACCAATCAGGACGATACTTATACCCTACATGTATCTCAGGGCCTTCTATCATCCATTAAAATATGGCGTTGATTGGCCTCAAGGGGGCGCTATAGCAGAAAATCAGTTATATCTAAAGGTACAAGTGGCCTAGGCTTGTTATTCTTTTTTAGTTGTATACATTGCTGTAGCCTTTACAACTTTGTAATTACATATGTTTACCAAAAATGCAAAGATTTTCATCAGTGGCCAAAAGAGTAAAAATTGCTCTTTTCGAACTTGTCTTTAAGTCCTTAATCAATCAAAACAAATTTGGTCTTGATGCAATCTTGAGACCCTGTAGGTAAATAATTATCAAAAAAATCTTGACATTTTAACTATTTGAGGCCCATAAACCTTGATCAAACATGTACGTGAAAGCCTTTTCACAGTTATTTGGCCAAAACTCTGTCAAAGTTTAAAACATGCCAAAACTGTTGAAGCTACTAATTAACAATGACATTTCAAGTACATTTGCCAAGTATGAGCCAAATAAGTCTTCACTAGGCTCTACAGTGAAAAAATAACTATTTTCAATTTATTCTATTTATCGCTATTTTCCAACCTAAATGGATAGAAGACAGGAAACTTTCACCCTATCAACACACAAATTTATACACATATATAGACTGATAATTTTCAGCCAAATCGGACATGTTTTGCCTCTACAACGGCTGGAAAACTACAGTGATTTTGTAGGCCTCAAGCCTGTATTATCGCTTTTTTTCCTATCTAAATGGACAGAAGTCAGGAACCTTTGACCCTATTGACACAGAAATTGACATACATATATAGACTGATATTGTGATCCTGATTGCAAATTTTGAGCCAAATCAGATATTTTTTGCCTCTAATATGGCCAAAGAGCAACAGCCATTTTGTAGGCCATAAGCCTGTATTATCACTATTTTCAAACCTAAATGGTCAGAAGTCAGGAACCTTTGACCCTATCAACACACAAATTTACATACATGTATATACAGACCACTTGATCATGAGTACCAATTTGGAGCCCAATCGGACTTTTCTTCTCTTTTTAATAAATAGAAACACACTGATAGGGAATGTTCTGTCTTTCTGATAGAGTGATAGATTTCCAGCAGGTTATATGTGGTCTCTTGCTGCGCTCTGGTGGTCATTTGGTGAAACAGCTACAGGTGAATTATTCTAAATTAAAGCTCTGCTGAACTTATTCAATCTTGCTTGTCTTGCTTAATTGAACATATTTATCCTTCTTGTTCATGCTGGTCAGCCGCCTGGGTCATTCTTGTTTATGCTCCACCCACTTAATTTTTTTTTAAATTTGCATAATATGCAAAACCTACTTTTGAGATCTTGTCCTTGGATCCTTGACCAATCATGACATGTTTGGTGTCAAACAGTTCAGCAGAGCTTACTCCTCAATAATTATTAAAAAAATCTTTACATTTATAAACAATATGGCCGCCATATGCAAATGAGTTCTACCATGGTGCAGTAAAATGTCTTTAACACTTATAACTTTTGAATACTTAACCTGACACTAATACCACTTCAGTCCTTTGATCATTACATGATTCTCAGATACCCTGTCAGTTCAAGTAGACATACACCCCCCCAGGGGGCGGGGCCAATGCTCGATAGCTGTTTCTCTAGAACCATACAAGCTATCAAGGTCATCCTAGCCAATTATCATCTATGGCCCATGCACTAATGGTACACCAAATGAAAATTTGATATGGACACTTTTGTGGTCACTATTAGCCAATCACATTCCAGCAAGCTTTTAACAGGCGGAATGTTAATCAGGTCAAAACTTATATACTATATACGGGTTATTTATATGCCCTTTTTATGCCTTGTGTTTTTTCAATTTAAGAACTGAATTTGTTTCACCAAATGCCCACTAGAGTGCAGTAAGACACCACATAAAACCTGATGAACACTACAGCTCAATTTATCAATGCTTTTCAACTAGTTTACTCACACCACTCATCTAGCATTGCCATTATGGTCTTTATGGTCACGCTGGTCACCCAGCTTGGTTATGCTGGCCATCCAGCTTGGTCATGCTGGCCATTCACATTGGTCATTATGGTCCTGCTGGTCATTCAGCTTTGTCCTCATAGTAATGGTGGTCTTCCAGCTTGGTCATACTGGCCAACCACCTTTGCCATGCTGGTCATCCAGTTTGGTCATTATGGTCTTCCAGCTTGGTCAATATGGTCAACAAGTTTGTCATCCAGATTAGTCATGCTGGTAATCTAGCTTGGTCTTCACGGTCATGCTGGTCATCCTCATCCAGTTTGGCGATGCCGGTCAACCGGCAACATGTTTTAAGCCTAACTGGCCTCCAGGGGTCTCTTTGCCTGTAACGCTCGAACCCCGTAAATCGCCGCTTGCGGCTATATTTATTAGGGGTTCGAGCACGTAGTGCTAGAAACCCTATTGTAATTGTTCTGATTATTAGGGGTTCGAGCACGTAGTGCTAGAAACCCTATTGTAATTGTTCTGATTATTATTAGGGGTTCGAGCACGTAGTGCTAGAAACCCTATTGTAATTGTTCTGATTATTATTATTATTATTATTATTAGGGGTTCGAGCACGTAGTGCTAGAAACCCTATTGTAATTGTTCTGATTATTATTATTATTATTATTATTATTATTATTATTCTTATTCTTTTTCTGCCATAGAAGTGATTGGGCAGAAGAAACCGTAAGGCCTACAGGGCTGAGACTTGGTCATATGGTAGTACTTCTCACCGCTACTCAGATTCAAAAGATGAGCCCGATCGGCCTCAAGGGGGCGCTATGGCGAAGGTCAACGCGTTTGGCCCCGTAACTCCTACGCCCTGATAGCTAGAGCAAAAATTCTTGCATTATATGATTCCTTGGTTAATGGCAAATCAAAAAGGTCAATAGAACCACTAAGCTCCGCCCACTTAGATTTTTTGCTATTTAGCATAATATGCAAAACCTACTTTTGAGAACTTGTCCTAGGGTCATTGACCAATCCTGTCATATTTGGTGTCAAACAACTCAGCAGCGTCCCAACCTCAATAATTATCGAAAAAATTGTGAAATTTGTAAACAATATGGCCGCCATATGCAAATTAATCTTACCGTGGCACACCCAAATTTACTCTAACAGCTGTAACTTTTGAATGCTTAAACTTACACTAATGCAACTTTACAACTTTGATGCCAACATGATTCTGAGGTAGCCATTCAATCTGTGTAGACATACGCCCCTAGGGGGCGGAGCCAAAGCTAAAAATCTGTTTCTCAGGAATCGTACAAGCTATGAAGCTCTCCTTTGACATGTATCATCTATGGCCTATGTCCTAATGTTTTACAGAAGGAAAATTTGATATGCAAATTTTTGCGATCGTTATTAGCCAATCAGATTCCAGCAAGCTTTTGACATGCTAAACAATGACCAATCAGGACGATACTTATACCCTACATGTATCTCAGGGCCTTCTATCATCCATTAAAATATGGCGTTGATTGGCCTCAAGGGGGCGCTATAGCAGAAAATCAGTTATATCTAAAGGTACAAGTGGCCTAGGCTTGTTATTCTTTTTTAGTTGTATACTTTGCTGTAGCCTTTACAACTTTGTAATTACATGTATTTACCAAAAATGCAAAGATTTTCATCAGTGGCCAAAAGAGTAAAAATTGCTCTTTTCGAACTTGTCTTTAAGGCCTTAATCAATCAAAACAAATTTGGTCTTGATGCAATCTTGAGAGCCTGTAGGTAAATAATTATCAAAAAAATCTTGACATTTTAACTATTTGAGGCCCATAAACCTTGATCAAACATGTACGTGAAAGCCTTTTCAGAGTTATTTGGCCAAAACTCTGTCAAAGTTTAAAACATGCCAAAACTGTTGAAGCTACTAATTAACAATGACATTTGAAGTACATGTGCCAAGTATGAGCCAAATAAGTCTTCAGTAGGCTCTACAGTGAAAAAATAACTATTTTCAATTTATTCTATTTATCGCTATTTTCCAACCTAAATGGACAGAAGACAGGAACCTTTCACCCTATCAACACACAAATTTATACACATATATAGACTGATAATCTGATCTTGATTGCAAATTTTCAGCCAAATCGGACATGTTTTGCCTCTACAACGGCTGGAAAACTACAGCGATTTTGTAGGCCTCAAGCCTGTATTATCGCTTTTTTCAAATCTAAATGGACAGAAGTCAGGAACCTTTGACCCTATTGACACAGAAATTGACATACATATATAGACTGATATTGTGATCCTGATTGCAAATTTCGAGCCAAATCAGATATTTTTTGCCTCTAATATGGCCAAAGAGCAACAGCCATTTTGTAGGCCATAAGCCTGTATTATCGCTTTTTTCAAGCCTAAATGGACAGAAGTCAGGAACCTTTGACCCTATCAACACACAAATTTACAAACATATATATACAGACCACTTGATCATGAGTACCAATTTGGAGCCCAATCGGACTTTTCTTCTCTTTTTAATAAATAGAAACACACTGATAGGGAATGTTCTGTCTTACTTATAGAGTGATAGATTTCCAGCAGGTTATATGTGGTCTCTTGCTGCGCTCTGGTGGTCATTTGGTGAAACAGTTACAGTTGAATTATTCTAAATAAAAGCTCTGCTGAACTTATTTAATCTTGCTTGTCTTGCTTAATTGAACATCTGTATCCTTCTTGGTCATGCTGGTCAGCCACCTGGGTCATTCTTGTTTATGCTCCACCCAATTTTTTTTTTTAATTTGCATAATATGCAAAACCTACTTTTGAGAACTTGTCTTTGCCTCCTTGTCCAATCATGACATGTTTGGTGTCAAACAGTTCAGCAGAGCTTACTCCTCAATAATTATTAAACAAAATCTTTACATTTATAAACAATATGGCCGCCATATGCAAATTAGTTTTTCCATGGTGCAGTAAAATGTCTTTAACACTTATAACTTTTGAATGCTTAACCTGACACTAATACCACTTCAGTCCTTTGATCATTACATGACTCTCAGATACCCTGTCAGTGTAAGTAGACATACACCCCAGGGGGCGGAGCCAATGCTCGATAGCTGTTTCTCTAGAACCATACAAGCTATCAAGGTCATCCTTGCCAATTATCATCTATGGCCCATGCACTAATGGTACACCAAAGGAAATGTTGATACATTTTTGTGGTCACTATTAGCCAATCACTTTCCAGCAAGCTTTTGACAGGCTGAATGTTAATCAGGTAAAAACGTATACACCATATGTGAGTTATTTATATGTGGCCTTTTTATGCCTCACCACTAGGCTCCCATCAGGATTAATGTGGTTTGTATTTTTCAATTTAAGAACTGATGTTGTTTCACCAAATGCCCACTAGAGTGCAGAAAGACACCACATAAAACCTGCTGAACACTACAGCTCAATTTATCAATGCTTTTTACAACTAGTTTACTCACATCACTCATCTAGCATGGTTATTATGGTCATGCTAGTCAACCAGCTTGGTCCTTATTTTCATTCTGGTCAACTAGCTGGGTATTTTGGTCATGCTGGTCAACCAGCTGGGTCTTTATGTTCATGCTGGTCAATCAGCTGGGTCTTTATGGTCATGCTGGTCTACCAGCTGGGTCTTTATGGTCATGCTGGTCTAACACCTGGGTCTTTTTCTGGTCATAATGGTCACCCACCTTGGTTATCCAGTTTGGTGATGACGGTCAACCAGCAACAGGTTTTAAGCCTAACTGGCCTCCAGGGGCCTCTTTGCCTGTAACGCTCGAACCCCGTAAATCGCCGCTTGCGGCTATATTTATTATTATTATTCTTTTTCTGCCATAGAAGTGATCGGGCAGAAGAAACCGTAAGGCCTACAGGGCTGAGACTTGGTCATATGGTAGTACTTCTCACCGCTATTCAGATTCAAAAGATGAGCCAAATCGGCCTCAAGGGGGCGCTATGGCGAAGGTCAACGCGTTAGGCCTCGTAACTGCCACGCCCTGATAGCTAGAGCAAAAATTCTTGCATTATATGATTCCTTGGTTAATGGCAAATCAAAAAGGTCAATAGAACCACTAAGCTCCGCCCACTTAGATTTTTTGCTATTTAGCATAATATGCAAAACCTACTTTTGAGAACTTGTCCTAGGGTCATTGAGCAATCCTGTCATATTTGGTGTCAAACAACTCAGCAGAGTCCCAACCTCAATAATTATCAAAAAAATTGTGAAATTTGTAAACAATATGGCCGCCATATGCAAATTAATCTTACCGTGGCACACCCAAATTTACTCTAACAGCTGTAACTTTTGAATGCTTAAACCTACACTAATGCCACTTTAGAGCTTTGATGCCTACATGATTCTGAGGTAGCCCGTCAATCTGTGTAGACATACGCCTCCAGGGGGCGGAGCCAAAGCTAAAAATCTGTTTCTCAGTAACCATACAAGCTATGAAGCTCTCCTTTGGCATGTATCATCTATGGCCTATGTCCTAATGTTTCACAGAAGGAAAATTTGATATGCAAATTTTTGCGATCGTTATTAGCCAATCAGATTCCAGCAAGCTTTTGACATGCTAAACAATGACCAATCAGGACGATACTTATACCCTACATGTATCTCAGGGCCTTCTATCATCCATTAAAATATGGCGTTGATTGGCCTCAAGGGGGCGCTATAGCAGGAAATCAGTTATATCTAAAGGTACAAGTGGCCTAGGCTTGTTATTCTTTTTTAGTTGTATACTTTGCTGTAGCCTTTACAACTTTGTAATTACATGTATTTACCAAAAATGTAAAGATTTTCATCAGTGGCCAAAAGAGTAAAATTTGCTCTTTTCGAACTTGTCTTTAAGTCCTTAATCAATCAAAACAAATTTGGTCTTGATGCAATCTTGAGACCCTGTAGGTAAATAATTATCAAAAAAATCTTGACAATTTAACTACTTGAGGCCCATAAACCTTGATCAAACATGTACGTGAAAGCCTTTTCAGAGTTATTTGGCCAAAACTCTGTCAAAGTTTAAAACATGCCAAAACTGTTGAAGCTACTAATTAACAATGACATTTGAAGTACATGTGCCAAGTATGAGCCAAATAAGTCTTGAGTAGGCTCTACAGTGAAAAAATAACTATTTTCAATTTATTCTATTTATCGCTATTTTCCAACCTAAATGGACAGAAGACAGGAACCTTTCACCCTATCAACACACAAATTTATACACATATATAGACTGATAATCTGATCTTGATTGCAAAGTTTCAGCCAAATCGGACATGTTTTGCCTCTACAACGGCTGGAAAACTACAGCGATTTTGTAGGCCTCAAGCCTGTATTATCGCTTTTTTCAAATCTAAATGGACAGAAGTCAGGAACCTTAGACCCTATTGACACAGAAATTTACATACATGTATAGACTGATATTGTGATCCTGATTGCAATTTTGAGCGAAATCAGATATTTTTTGCCTCTAATATGGCCAAAGAGCAACAGCCATTTTGTAGGCCATAAGCCTGTATCATCACTTTTTTCAAACCTAAATGGTCAGAAGTCAGGAACCTTTGACCCTATCAACACACAAATTTACATACATGTATATACAGACAACTTGATCATGAGTACCAATTTGGAGCCCAATCGGACTTTTCTTCTCTTTTTAATAAATAGAAACACACTGATAGGGAATGTTCTGTCTTTTTGATAGAGTGATAGATTTCCAGCAGGTTATATGTGGTCTCTTGCTGCGCTCTGGTGGTCATTTGGTGAAACAGCTACAGGTGAATTATTCTAAATTAAAGCTCTGCTGAACTTATTCAATCTTGCTTGTCTTGCTTAATTGAACATATTTATCCTTCTTGTTCATGCTGGTCAGCCGCCTGGGTCATTCTTGTTTATGCTCCACCCACTTAATTGTTTTTTAAATTTGCATAATATGCAAAACCTACTTTTGAGATCTTGTCCTTGGATCCTTGACCAATCATGACATGTTTGGTGTCAAACAGTTCAGCAGAGCTTACTCCTCAATAATTATAAAAAAAAAATCTTTACATTTATAAACAATATGGCCGCCATATGCAAATGAGTTCTACCATGGTGCAGTAAAATGTCTTTAACACTTATAACTTTTGAATGCTTAACCTGACACTAATACCACTTCAGTCCTTTGATCATTACATGATTCTCAGATACCCTGTCAGTTCAAGTAGACATACACCCCCCCCCCAGGGGGCGGGGCCAATGCTCGATAGCTCTTTCTCTAGAACCATACAAGCTATCAAGGTCATCCTAGCCAATTATCATCTATGGCCCATGCACTAATGGTACACCAAATGAAAATTTGATATGGACACTTTTGTGGTCACTATTAGCCAATCACATTCCAGCAAGCTTTTAACAGGTGGAATGTTAATCAGGTCAAAACTTATATACTATATACGGGTTATTTATATGCCCTTTTTATGCCTTGTGTTTTTTCAATTTAAGAACTGCATTTGTTTCACCAAATGCCCACTAGAGTGCAGTAAGACACCACATAAAACCTGATGAACACTACAGCTCAATTTATCAATGCTTTTCAACTAGTTTACTCACACCACTCATCTAGCATTGCCATTTTGGTCTTTATGGTCACGCTGGTCACCCAGCTTGGTTATGCTGGCCATTCACATTGGTCATTATGGTCCTGCTGGTCATTCAGCTTTGTCCTCATAGTAATGGTGGTCTTCCAGCTTGGTCATACTGGCCAACCACCTTTGCTATGCTGGTCATCCAGTTTGGTCATTATGGTCTTCCAGCTTGGTCAATATGGTCAACAAGTTTGTCATCCAGATTAGTCATGCTGGTAATCTTCACGGTCATGCTGGTCATCCTCATCCAGTTTGGCGATATCGGTCAACCGGCAACATGTTTTAAGCCTAACTGGCCTCTAGGGGTCTCTTTGCCTGTAACGCTCGAACCCCGTAAATCGCCGCTTGCGGCTATATTTATTATTATTATTCTTATTCTTTTTCTGCCATAGAAGTGATTGGGCAGAAGAAACCGTAAGGCCTACAGGGCTGAGACTTGGTCATATGGTAGTACTTCTCACCGCTACTCAGATTCAAAAGATGAGCCCGATCGGCCTCAAGGGGGCGCTATGGCGAAGGTCAACGCGTTTGGCCTCGTAACTCCTATGCCCTGATAGCTAGAGCAAAAATTCTTGCATTATATGATTCCTTGGTTAATGGCAAATCAAAAAGGTCAATAGAACCACTAAGCTCCGCCCACTTAGATTTTTTGCTATTTAGCATAATATGCAAAACCTACTTTTGAGAACTTGTCCTAGGGTCATTGACCAATCCTGTCATATTTGGTGTCAAACAACTCAGCAGAGTCCCAACCTCAATAATTATCGAAAAAATTGTGAAATTTGTTAACAGTATGGCCGCCATATGCAAATTAATCTTACCGTGGCACACCCAAATTTACTCTAACAGCTGTAACTTTTGAATGCTTAAACCTACACTAATGCCACTTTACAACTTTGATGCCAACATGATTCTGAGGTAGCCCGTCAATCTGTGTAGACATACGCCCCCAGGGGGCGGAGCCAAAGCTAAAAATCTGTTTCTCAGGAACCGTACAAGCTATGAAGCTCTCCTTTGGCATGTATCATCTATGGCCTATGTCCTAATGTTTTACAGAAGGAAAATTTGATATGCAAATTTTTGCGATCGTTATTAGCCAATCAGATTCCAGCAAGCTTTTGACAGGCTAAACAATGACCAATCAGGACGATACTTATACTCTACATGTATCTCAGGGCCTTGTATCATCCATTAAAATATGGCGTTGATTGGCCTCAAGGGGGCGCTATAGCAGAAAATCAGTTATATCTAAAGGTACAAGTGGCCTAGGCTTGTTATTCTTTTTCAGTTGTATACATTGCTGTAGCCTTTACAACTTTGTAATTACATATGTTTACCAAAAATGCAAAGATTTTCATCAGTGGCCAAAAGAGTAAAAATTGCTCTTTTCGAACTTGTCTTTAAGTCCTTAATCAATCAAAACAAATTTGGTCTTGATGCAATCTTGAGACCCTGTAGGTAAATAATTATCAAAAAAATCTTGACATTTTAACTATTTGAGGCCCATAAACCTTGATCAAACATGTACGTGAAAGCCTTTTCAGAGTTATTTGGCCAAAACTCTGTCAAAGTTTAAAACATGCCAAAACTGTTGAAGCTACTAATTAACAATGACATTTGAAGTACATGTGCCAAGTATGAGCCAAATAAGTCTTCAGTAGGCTCTACAGTGAAAAAATAACTATTTTCAATTTATTCTATTTATCGCTATTTTCCAACCTAAATGGACAGAAGACTGGAACCTTTCACCCTATCAACACACAAATTTATACACATATATAGACTGATAATCTGATCTTTATTGCAAATTTTCAGCCAAATCGGACATGTTTTGCCTCTACAACGGCTGGAAAACTACAGCGATTTTGTAGGCCTCAAGCCTCTATTATCGCTTTTTTCAAATCTAAATGGACAGAAGTCAGGAACCTTTGACCCTATTGACACAGAAATTGACAAACATATATAGACTGATATTGTGATCCTGATTGCAAATTTTGAGCCAAATCAGATATTTTTTGCCTCTAATATGGCCAAAGAGCAACAGCCATTTTGTAGGCCATAAGCCTGTATTATCACTTTTTTCAAACCTAAATGGTCAGAAGTCAGGAACCTTTGACCCTATCAACACACAAATTTACATACATGTATATACAGACCACTTGATCATGAGTACTAATTTGGAGCCCAATCGGACTTTTCTTCTCTTTTTAATAAATAGAAACACACTGATAGGGAATGTTCTGTCTTTCTGATAGAGTGATAGATTTCCAGCAGGTTATATGTGGTCTCTTGCTGCGCTCTGGTGGTCATTTGGTGAAACAGCTACAGGTGAATTATTCTAATTTAAAGCTCTGCTGAACTTATTTAATCTTGCTTGTCTTGCTTAATTGAACATATTTATCCTTCTTGTTCATGCTGGTCAGCCGCCTGGGTCATTCTTGTTTATGCTCCACCCACTTATTTTTTTTTTATAAATTTGCATAATATGCAAAAAATACTTTTGAGATCTTGTCCTTGGATCCTTGACCAATCATGACATGTTTGGTGTCAAACAGTTCAGCAGAGCTTACTCCTCAATAATTATTAAAAAAATCTTTACATTTATAAACAATATGGCCGCCATATGCAAATGAGTTCTACCATGGTGCAGTAAAATGTCTTTAACACTTATAACTTTTGAATGCTTAACCTGACACTAATACCACTTCAGTCCTTTGATCATTACATGATTCTCAGATACCCTGTCAGTATAAGTAGACATACACCCCCCCAGGGGGCGGGGCCAATGCTCGATAGCTGTTTCTCTAGAACCATACAAGCTATCAAGGTCATCCTAGCCAATTATCATCTATGGCCCATGCACTAATGGTACACCAAATGAAAATTTGATATGGACACTTTTGTGGTCACTATTAGCCAATCACATTCCAGCAAGCTTTTAACAGGCGGAATGTTAATCAGGTCAAAACTTATATACTATATACGGGTTATTTATATGCCCTTTTTATGCCTTGTGTTTTTCCAATTTAAGAACTGAATTTGTTTCACCAAATGCGCACTAGAGTGCAGTAAGACACCACATATAACCTGATGAACACTACAGCTCAATTTATCAATGCTTTTCAACTAGTTTACTCACACCACTCATCTAGCATTGTCATTTTGGTCTTTATGGTCACGCTGGTTACCCAGTTTGGTGATGACGGTCAACCGGCAACAGGTTTTAAGCCTAACTGGCCTCCAGGGGCCTCTTTGCCTGTGACGCTCGAACCCCGTAAATCGCCGCTTGCGGCTATATTTATTATTATTATAGTTCTTATTCTTTTTCTGCCATAGAAGTGATTGGGCAGAAGAAACCGTAAGGCCTACAGGGCTGAGACTTGGTCATATGGTAGTACTTCTCACCGCTACTCAGATTCAAAAGATGAGCCCGATCGGCCTCAAGGGGGCGCTATGGCGAAGGTCAACGCGTTTGGCCTCGTAACTCCTACGCCCTGATAGCTAGAGCAAAAATTCTTGCATTATATGATTCCTTGGTTAATGGCAAATCAAAAAGTCAATAGAACCACTAAGCTCCGCCCACTTAGATTTTTTGCTATTTAGCATAATATGCAAAACCTACTTTTGAGAACTTGTCCTAGGGTCATTGACCAATCCTGTCATATTTGGTGTCAAACAACTCAGCAGAGTCCCAAGCTCAATAATTATCGAAAAAATTGAGAATTTTTTAAACATTATGGCCGCCATATGCAAATTAATCTTACCGTGGCACACCCAAATTTACTCTAACAGCTGTAACTTTTGAATGCTTAAACCTACACAAATGCCACTTTACAACTTTGATGCCAACATGATTCTGAGGTAGCCCGTCAATCTGTGTAGACATACGCCCCCAGGGGGCGGAGCCAAAGCTAAAAATCTGTTTCTCAGGAACCGTACAAGCTATGAAGCTCTCCTTTGGCATGTATCATCTATGGCCTATGTTCTAATGTTTTACAGAAGGAAAATTTGATATGCAAATTTTTGCAATCGTTATTAGCCAATCAGATTCCAGCAAGCTTTTGACAGGCTAAACAATGACCAATCAGGACGATACTTATACCCTACATGTATCTCAGGGCCTTCTATCATCCATTAAAATATGGCGTTGATTGGCCTCAAGGGGGCGCTATAGCAGAAAATCAGTTATATCTAAAGGTACAAGTGGCCTAGGCTTGTTATTCTTTTTAAGTTGTATACTTTGCTGTATTCTTTACAACTTTGTAATTACATATGTTTACCAAAAATACAAAGATTTTCATCAGTGGCCAAAAGAGTAAAAATTGCTCTTTTCGAACTTGTCTTTAAGTCCTTAATCAATCAAAACAAATTTGGTCTTGATGCAATCTTGAGACCCTGTAGGTAAATAATTATCAAAAAAATCTTGACATTTTAACTATTTGAGGCCCATAAACCTTGATCAAACATGTCCGTGAAAGCCTTTTCAGAGTTATTTGGCCAAAACTCTGTCAAAGTTTAAAACATGCCAAAACTGTTGAAGCTACTAATTAACAATGACATTTGAAGTACATGTGCCAAGTATGAGCCAAATAAGTCGTCAGTAGGCTCTACAGTGAAAAAATAACTATTTTCAATTTATTCTATTTATCGCTTTTTTCCAACCTAAATGGACAGAAGACATGAACCTTTCACCCCATCAACACACAAATTTATACACATATATAGACTGATAATCCGATCTTGATTGCAAATTTTCAGCCAAATCGGACATGTTTTGCCTCTACAATGGCTGGAAAACTACAGCAATTTTGTAGGCCTCAAGCCTGCATTATCGCTTTTTTCAAATCTAAATGGACAGAAGTCAGGAACCTTTGACCCTATTGACACAGAAATTGACATACATATATAGACTGATATTGTGATCCTGATTGCAAATTTTGAGCCAAATCAGATATTTTTTGCCTCTAATATGGCCAAAGAGCAACAGCCATTTTGTAGGCCATAAGCCTGTATTATCACTTTTTTCAAACCTAAATGGTCAGAAGTCAGGAACCTTTGACCCTATCAACACACAAATTTACAAACATGTATATACAGACCACTTGATCATGAGTACCAATTTGGAGCCCAATCGGACTTTTCTTCTCTTTATAATAAATAGAAACACACTGATAGGGAATGTTCTGTCTTTCTGATAGAGAGATAGATTTCCAGCAGGTTATATGTGGTCTCTTGCTGCGTTCTGGTGGTCATTTGGTGAAACAGCTACAGGTGAATTATTCTAAATTAAAGCTCTGCTGAACTTATTCAATCTTGCTTGTCTTGCTTAATTGAACATATTTATCCTTCTTGTTCATGCTGGTCAGCCGCCTGGGTCATTCTTGTTTATGCTCCACCCACTTAATTTTTTTTTAAATTTGCATAGTATGCAAAACCTACTTTTGAGATCTTGTCCTTGGATCCTTGACCAATCATGACATGTTTGGTGTCAAACAGTTTAGCAGAGCTTACTCCTCAATAATTATTAAAAAAATCTTTACATTTATAAACAATATGGCCGCCATATGCAAATGAGTTCTACCATGGTGCAGTAAAATGTCTTTAACACTTATAACTTTTGAATGCTTAACCTGACACTAATACCACTTCAGTCCTTTGATCATTACATGATTCTCAGATACCCTGTCAGTTTAAGTAGACATACACCCCCCAGGGGGCGGGGCCAATGCTCGATAGCTGTTTCTCTAGAACCATACAAGCTATCAAGGTCATCCTAGCCAATTATCATCTATGGCCCATGCACTAATGGTACACCAAATGAAAATTTGATATGGACACTTTTGTGGTCACTATTAGCCAATCACATTCCAGCAAGCTTTTAACAAGCGGAATGTTAATCAGGTCAAAACTTATATACTATATACGGGTTATTTATATGCCCTTTTTATGCCTTGTGTTTTTTCAATTTAAGAACTGAATTTGTTTCATCAAATGCGCACTAGAGTGCAGTAAGACACCACATAAAACCTGATGAACACTACAGCTCAATTTATCAATGCTTTTCAACTAGTTTACTCACACCACTCATCTAGCATTGCCATTATGGTCTTTATGGTCACGCTGGTCACCCAGCTTGGTTATGCTGGCCATCCAGCTTGGTCATGCTGGCCATTCACATTGGTCATTATGGTCCTGCTGGTCATTCAGCTTTGTCCTCATAGTAATGGTGGTCTTCCAGCTTGGTCATACTGGCCAACCACCTTTGCCATGCTGGTCATCCAGTTTGGTCATTATGGTCTTCCAGCTTGGTCAATATGGTCAACAAGTTTGTCATCCAGATTAGTCATGCTGGTAATCTAGCTTGGTCTTCACGGTCATGCTGGTCATCCTCATCCAGTTTAGCGATGCCGGTCAACCGGCAACATGTTTTAAGCCTAACTGGCCTCCAGGGGTCTCTTTGCCTGTAACGCTCGAACCCCGTAAATCGCCGCTTGCGGCTATATTTATTATTATTATTATTCTTATTCTTTTTCTGCCATAGAAGTGATTGGGCAGAAGAAACCGTAAGGCCTACAGGGCTGAGACTTGGTCATATGGTAGTACTTCTCACCGCTACTCAGATTCAGAAGATGAGCCCGATCGGCCTTAAGGTGGCGCTATGGCAAAGGTCAGCGCGTTTGGCCTCGTAACTCCTACGCCCTGATAGCTAGAGCAAAAATTCTTGCATTATATGATTCCTTGGTTAATGGCAAATCAAAAAGGTCAATAGAACCACTAAGCTCCGCCCACTTAGATTTTTTGCTATTTAGCATAATATGCAAAACCTACTTTTGAGAACTTGTCCTAGGGTCATTGACCAATCCTGTCATATTTGGTGTCAAACAACTCAGCAGAGTCCCAACCTCAATAATTATCGAAAAAATTGAGAAATTTTTAAACAATATGGCCACCATATGCAAATTAATCTTACCGTGGCACACCCAAATTTACTCTAACAGCTGTAACTTTTGAATGCTTAAACCTACACTAATGCCACTTTACAACTTTGATGCCAACATGATTCTGAGGTAGCCCGTCAATCTGTGTAGACATACGCCCCCAGGGGGCGGAGCCAAAGCTAAAAATCTGTTTCTCAGGAACCGTAAAAGCTATGAAGCTCTCCTTTGGCATGTATCATCTATGGCCTATGTCCTAATGTTTTACAGAAGGAAAATTTGATATGCAAATTTTTGCAATCGTTATTAGCCAATCAGATTCCAGCAAGCTTTTGACAGGCTAAACAATGACCAATCAAGACGATACTTATACTCTACATGTATGTCAGGGCCTTCTATCATCGATTAAAATATGGCGTTGATTGGCCTCAAGGGGGCGCTATAGCAGAAAATAAGTTATATCTAAAGGTACAAGTGGCATAGGCTTGTTATTCTTTTTTACTTGTATACTTTGCTGTAGCCTTTACAACTTTGTAATTACATATTTTTACCAAAAATGCAAAGATTTTCATCAGTGGCCAAAAGAGTAAAAATTGCTCTTTTCGAACTTGTCTTTAAGTCCTTAATCAATCAAAACAAATTTGGTCTTGATGCAATCTTGAGACCCTGTAGGTAAATAATTATCAAAAAAATCTTGACATTTTAACTATTTGAGGCCCATAAACCTTGATCAAACATGTCCGTGAAAGCCTTTTCAGAGTTATTTGGCCAAAACTCTGTCAAAGTTTAAAACATGCCAAAACTGTTGAAGCTACTAATTAACAATGACATTTGAAGTACATGTGCAAAGTATGAGCCAAATAAGTCTTCAGTAGGCTCTACAGTGAAAAAATAACTATTTTCAATTTATTCTATTTATCGCTATTTTCCAACCTAAACGGACAGAAGACAGGAACCTTTCACCGTATCAACACACAAATTTATACACATATATAGACTGATAATCTGATCTTGATTTCAAATTTTCAGCCAAATCGGACATGTTTTGCCTCTACAACGGCTGGAAAACTACAGCGATTTTGTAGGCCTCAAGCCTGTATTATCGCTTTTTTCAAATCTAAATGGACAGAAGTCAGGAACCTTTGACCCTATTGACACAGAAATTGACATACATATATAGACTGATATTGTGATCCTGATTGCAAATTTTGAGCCAAATCAGATATGTTTTGCCTCTAATATGCCCAAAGAGCAACAGCCATTTTGTAGGCAATAAGCCTGTATTATCACTTTTTTCAAACCTAAATGGAC
Source organism: Astyanax mexicanus (assembly GCF_023375975.1). NCBI lineage: Eukaryota > Metazoa > Chordata > Actinopteri > Characiformes > Acestrorhamphidae > Astyanax > Astyanax mexicanus. Next base: position 28,831,225 of record NC_064409.1, on the reverse strand, counting down.
AGAAGACAGGAACCTTTCACCCTATCAACACACAAATTTATACACATATATAGACTGATAATCTGATCTTGATTGCAAATTTTCAGCCAAATCGGACATGTTTTGCCTCTACAACGGCTGGAAAACTACAGCGATTTTGTAGGCCTCAAGCCTGTATTATCGCTTTTTTCAAATCTAAATGGACAGAAGTCAGGAACCTTTGACCCTATTGACACAGAAATTGACATACATATATAGACTGATATCGTGATCCTGATTGCAAATTTTGAGCCAAATCAGATATTTGTTGCCTCTAATATGGCCAAAGAGCAACAGCCATTTTGTAGGCCATAAGCCTGTATTATCACTTTTTTCAAACCTAAATGGTCAGAAGTCAGGAACCTTTGACCCTATCAACACACAAATTTACATACATGTATATACAGACCACTTGATCATGAGTACCAATTTGGAGCCCAATCGGACTTTTCTTCTCTTTTTAATAAATAGAAACACACTGATAGGGAATGTTCTGTCTTTCTGATAGAGTGATAGATTTCCAGCAGGTTATATGTGGTCTCTTGCTGCGCTCTGGTGGTCATTTGGTGAAACAGCTACCGGTGAATTATTCTAAATTAAAGCTCTGCTGAACTTATTCAATCTTGCTTGTCTTGCTTAATTGAACATATTTATCCTTCTTGTTCATGCTGGTCAGCCGCCTGGGTCATTCTTGTTTATGCTCCACCCACTTAATTTTTTTTTAAATTTGCATAATATGCAAAACCTACTTTTGAGATCTTGTCCTTGGATCCTTAACCAATCATGACATGTTTGGTGTCAAACAGTTCAGCAGAGCTTACTCCTCAATAATTATTAAAAAAAATCTTTACATTTATAACCAATATGGCTGCCATATGCCAATGAGTTCTATCATGGTGCAGTAAAATGTCTTTAACACTTATAACTTTTGAATGCTTAACCTGACACTAATACCACTTCAGTCCTTTGATCATTACATGATTCTCAGATACCCTGTCAGTTCAAGTAGACATACACCCCCCCAGGGGGCGGGGCCAATGCTCGATAGCTGTTTCTCTAGAACCATACAAGCTATCAAGGTCATCCTAGCCAATTATCATCTATGGCCCATGCACTAATGGTACACCAAATGAAAATTTGATATGGACACTTTTGTGGTCACTATTAGCCAATCACATTCCAGCAAGCTTTTAACAGGCGGAATGTTAATCAGGTCAAAACTTATATACTATATACGGGTTATTTATATGCCCTTTTTATGCCTTGTGTTTTTTCAATTTAAGAACTGAATTTGTTTCACCAAATGCCCACTAGAGTGCAGTAAGACACCACATAAAACCTGATGAACACTACAGCTCAATTTATCAATGCTTTTCAACTAGTTTACTCACACCACTCATCTAGCATTGCCATTATGGTCTTTATGGTCACGCTGGTCACCCAGCTTGGTTATGCTGGCCATCCAGCTTGGTCATGCTGGCCATTCACATTGGTCATTATGGTCCTGCTGGTCATTCAGCTTTGTCCTCATAGTAATGGTGGTCTTCCAGCTTGGTCATACTGGCCAACCACCTTTGCTATGCTGGTCATCCAGTTTGGTCATTATGGTCTTCCAGCTTGGTCAATATGGTCAACAAGTTTGTCATCCAGATTAGTCATGCTGGTAATCTAGCTTGGTCTTCACGGTCATGCTGGTCATCCTCATCCAGTTTGGCGATGCCGGTCAACCGGCAACATGTTTTAAGCCTAACTGGCCTCCAGGGGTCTCTTTGCCTGTAACGCTCGAACCCCGTAAATCGCCGCTTGCGGCTATATTTATTATAGTTCTTATTCTTTTTCTGCCATAGAAGTGATTGGGCAGAAGAAACCGTAAGGCCTACAGGGCTGAGACTTGGTCATATGGTAGTACTTCTCACCGCTACTCAGATTCAAAACATGAGCCCGATCGGCCTCAAGGGGGCGCTATGGCGAAGGTCAACGCGTTTGGCCTCGTAACTCCCACGCCCTGATAGCTAAAGCAAAAATTCTTGCATTATATGATTCCTTGGTTAATGGCAAATCAAAAAGTTCAATAGAACCACTAAGCTCCGCCCACTTAGATTTTTTGCTATTTAGCATAATATGCAAAACCTACTTTTGAGAACTTGTCCTAGGGTCATTGACCAATCCTGTCATATTTGGTGTCAAACAACTCAGCAGAGTCCCAACCTCAATAATTATCGAAAAAATTGAGAAATTTTTAAACAATATGGCCGCCATATGCAAATTAATCTTACCGTGGCACACCCAAATTTACTCTAACAGCTGTAACTTTTGAATGCTTAAACCTACACTAATGCCACTTTAGACCTTTGATGCCAACATGATTCTGAGGTAGCCCGTCAATCTGTGTAGACATACGCCCCCAGGGGGCGGAGCCAAAGCTAAAAATCTGTTTCTCAGGAAGCGTACAAGCTATGAAGCTCTCCTTTGGCATGTATCATCTATGGCCTATGTCCTAATGTTTTACAGAAGAAAAATTTGATATGCAAATTTTTGCGATCGTTATTAGCCAATCAGGTTCCAGCAAGCTTTTGACAGGCTAAACAATGACCAATCAAGACGATACTTATTCCCTACATGTATCTCAGGGCCTTCTATCATCCATTAAAATATGGTGTTGATTGGCCTCAAGGGGGCGCTATAGCAGAAAATCAGTTATATCTAAAGGTACATGTGGCCTAGGCTTGTTATTCTTTTTTAGTTGTATACTTTGCTGTAGCCTTTACAACTTTGTAATTACATATGTTTACCAAAAATGCAAAGATTTTCATCAGTGGCCAAAAAAGTAAAAATTGCTCTTATCGAACTTGTCTTTAAGTCCTTAATCAATCAAAACAAATTTGGTCTTGATGCAATCTTGAGACCCTGTAGGTAAATAATTATCAAAAAAATCTTGACATTTTAACTATTTGAGGCCGATAAACCTTGATCAAACATGTACGTGAAAGCCTTTTCAGAGTTATTTGGCCAAAACTCTGTCAAAGTTTAAAACATGCCAAAACTGTTGAAGCTACTAATTAACAATGACATTTGAAGCACATGTGCCAAGTATGAGCCAAATAAGTCGTCAGTAGGCTCTACAGTGAAAAAATAACTATTTTCAATTTATTCTATTTATCGCTATTTTCCAACCTAAATGGACAGAAGACAGGAACCTTTCACCCTATCAACACACAAATTTATACACATATATAGACTGATAATCTGATCTTGATTGCAAATTTTCAGCCAAATCGGACATGTTTTGCCTCTACAACGGCTGGAAAACTACAGCGATTTTGTAGGCCTCAAGCCTGTATTATCGCTTTTTTCAAATCTAAATGGACAGAAGTCAGGAACCTTTGACCCTATTGACACAGAAATTGACATACATATATAGACTGATATTGTGATCCTGATTGCAAATTTTGAGCCAAATCAGATATTGTTTGCCTCTAATATGGCCAAAGAGCAACAGCCATTTTGTAGGCCATAAGCCTGTATTATCGCTTTTTTCAAACCTAAATGTCAGAAGTCAGGAACCTTTGACCCTATCAACACAAAAATTTACACACATGTATATACAGACCACTTGATCATGAGTACCAATTTGGAGCCCAATCGGACTTTTCTTCTCTTTTTAATAAATAGAAACACACTGATAGGGAATGTTCTGTCTTTCTGATAGAGTGATAGATTTCCAGCAGGTTATATGTGGTCTCTTGCTGCGCTCTGGTGGTCATTTGGTGAAACAGCTACAGGTGAATTATTCTAAATTAAAGCTCTGCTGAACTTATTCAATCTTGCTTGTCTTGCTTAATTGAACATATTTATCCTTCTTGTTCATGCTGGTCAGCCGCCTGGGTCATTCTTGTTTATGCTCCACCCACTTATTTTTTTTTTATAAATTTGCATAATATGCAAAAAATACTTTTGAGATCTTGTCCTTGGATCCTTGACCAATCATGACATGTTTGGTGTCAAACAGTTCAGCAGAGCTTACTCCTCAATAATTATTAAAAAAATCTTTACATTTATAAACAATATGGCCGCCATATGCAAATGAGTTCTACCATGGTGCAGTAAAATGTCTTTAACACTTATAACTTTTGAATGCTTAACCTGACACTAATACCACTTCAGTCCTTTGATCATTACATGATTCTCAGATACCCTGTCAGTATAAGTAGACATACACCCCCCCAGGGGGCGGGGCCAATGCTCGATAGCTGTTTCTCTAGAACCATACAAGCTATCAAGGTCATCCTAGCCAATTATCATCTATGGCCCATGCACTAATGGTACACCAAATGAAAATTTGATATGGACACTTTTGTGGTCACTATTAGCCAATCACATTCCAGCAAGCTTTTAACAGGCGGAATGTTAATCAGGTCAAAACTTATATACTATATACAGGTTATTTATATGCCCTTTTTATGCCTTGTGTTTTTTTAATTTAAGAACTGAATTTGTTTCACCAAATGCGCACTAGAGTGCAGTAAGACACCACATAAAACCTGATGAACACTACAGCTCAATTTATCAATGCTTTTCAACTAGTTTACTCACACCACTCATCTAGCATTGCCATTATGGTCTTTATGGTCACGCTGGTCACCCAGCTTGGTTATGCTGGCCATCCAGCTTGGTCATGCTGGCCATTCACATTGGTCATTATGGTCCTGCTGGTCATTCAGCTTTGTCCTCATAGTAATGGTGGTCTTCCAGCTTGGTCATACTGGCCAACCACCTTTGCCATGCTGGTCATCCAGTTTGGTCATTATGGTCTTCCAACTTGGTCAATATGGTCAACAAGTTTGTCATCCAGATTAGTCATGCTGGTAATCTAGCTTGGTCTTCACGGTCATGCTGGTCATCCTCATCCAGTTTGGCGATGCCGGTCAACCGGCAACATGTTTTAAGCCTAACTGGCCTCCAGGGGTCTGTTTGCCTGTAACGCTCGAACCCCGTAAATCGCCGCTAGCGGCTATATTTATTATTATTATTATTCTTTTTCTCCTGTAAAAACAGTTGTGCAGCCTAAACCGTAAGTCATAGAGAAATGAAACTTGGTAGGTAGATGTAGGATCAGTGCATCTCGGTGGACAACAAAAATGGCACCGATTGGTCAAGTGGTGGCGCTATAAACAAGGAAATTCATTTTTCACAATTTTCTCAATAACTCAAAAACCATAAGACCTACATTCAAAATTCTTTTTTTGATGGATTCCTTCGGTCAATACCAACAACTTTCCAATTTGGACCATGCACTTCCGTCTATATAGATTTTGTGCTAATTTGCATAATATGCAAAACCTACTTTTGCAAACTAGGCCTAGGAATTTTGACCAATCCTGGCATGTTTGGTATCAAAACACTCGTGAGAGCATGCGCTTCAATATTCATTAAGAAAAAGTTGAAATATGTAAACAATATGGCCGCCATATGCAAATTAGTCCTTCCGGATATATGCCCCATTCACTTCAAGAGGTAAATTTGGAGCACTGTTTCTCAGCAACCGTGCAACCTAGCAAGTTGAAACTTTGCATGCAGAATCTATCATACAGCCTCTAAAGGATGTTCAAAGGGCAACTTAATCAATCAACATGGCTGAACACCATCAGCCAATCAGCATTCAGCAGACATTTTGGCAGGCTGAATGTTGCCCAATCTGGATGATATTTGGCAGTTATGTTCAGGTGGAGACACTGTAGTGACCTGCAAAGTGCTGAAACAATCCGCCCACTGGGGGGCGCTGTTCCAAAAAAACGAGTATATGTCAATCATGCTGTACTATTTTGACATCTAATTTTCTCAATACAACTATGTTTAAAAAGTGCTTTGTTCATTCATAATTGCTAATTGTTTGAAAATAGCTATATTGAAACTACTCTCTGGATATTTGGCCTATCACCTCCATTTCAGTCTTGCTGCACACTGTAGAGTCTCTAGGTAAATGTTCATTAAAAACATTTGTGAAAATTTCACATACAATACTCTCCAGGCATCAAGCAATCTGTGCGTCCTTGGAATTTCTAACCTAAATTGCTGTAACTCTGCAGTATTTGCTGTAATCTCACAATGTTAAAGACCTCTCTACAATATCACTCTGATGAAGCGCCATTTAATACAGAACTAGATTAAGAATAACTTGACATTACATGTCATATCAGAACATTCACTCCTTTGTGCCTCTTCTCAACATTAATAACAGGTGAAAGACTTTTGATCATTTTAAATGTGACAGAATGTCTCCAATTGTGTTAGACCTTCTTACACATCACCATCCTATGCTCTAGTAGGCACCATTGTGCTAGTTGGTGCTTGATGAAGCGCCATTTAATTCAGAACTAGATTTATAATAACTTCGTAATTACATGTCATATCAGAACATTCACTCCTTTGTGTTAATTTAAACTTGTTTGGTCAAACATTTCAGCTTGTTCTGCAAAGGTTCAAAGGTCAATCTGAATACCACTTTGTGAACATTCTGGTTGAAGCCACCTGATCAATACCAATAACATGTAGACACCTTTTGACTAGTTCTAACTCACTTAATGAATATCCTACAAAGTTCACTAGATTTACATGTGAATTTAAGCACTGATCAGGTTGAAAGGCCTCTGCTCAACATTAATAACAGGTGAAAAACTTGATAATTTCTAAATGTGACAGGGCATCTCCAATCATATTAGACCTTCTTACACATCACCATTCAATGCTCCAGTAGGCACCATTGTGCAAGTTGGTGCTTGAACCCGATGATTGCCGCTTGCGGCTATATTTATAATTAATTCTGCATTCATCCGATCAATACATTACATTACATTTGGCAGACGCTTTTGTCTAAAGCGACGTAAATAGTGAAGTACAGAAATAATAGAAGGTAGAAAAACAACTTAATATAGGGCCTAAAGGAGATCAGAGGGAAATTGTGTGATAGGGGAGTGAAGAAGGGGAGAAGGAAGATACGTTAGCAAGAAGGAAATGAGGTTATGTGAGGGGTGCGCCCCCAAGCATACGGGCCACGGGCCCTACATTCATACACTTGGGCGTCGAGCCCGATCAAAGCATGCGTTGCTGTTAGTGAGGGCCATGGCCAAAACATGCATCTAGGTTGGGCATCGAGCCCATCATGCGCGGGGACCGCCCCCAAAGCATGCGTTGCTGTTAGTAACGGGCTGCGCGCCCTGTAAAACGCTTGGGCGACGAGCCTGACAAGCGTGGGGTAGACCCCTGAAAAAACATGCTGTTAGTAACATGCAATAATCCCCATGTCATGTCGTCTGGGCTGTAAGCCCAAGATAAAGAGGAGATTGTCTCCTGGCTTGTGTTGATGTAAATGACCACGGGCCATAATGCCTTAAGCTATATATATATATATAAACATGTGATAATCAGCAGTGTTGGGAGAGTATCTCAGATTGTTTTAATAACTGGTTAATACTGTTAGTGAAGCATTGAAACAATAAGCAAAAGTTGATGTATAATAAATCATTTAAATCGCCAGATTGATGCACAAATTAACATACTCTAAAGTATGTAGTACTTCCACCACCTCCAGTGTTTGCTTATAAATAGAACTTACTTAGACAGTGTTGAATGAGCTCGCTGAGCGTACAGCAGTAGGTCCAGTTCTGGTCTAATGTGGGACAGGTGTGCTGAAATTACCCGTCTCTCAGGTAGCAAAATGGTGACGTCAGCTTCGCTGAGGATGTGGCTGCGTCGTTCCTAAAGAGAGCGACCAACGTAGCAGGATGGAGATGGTCAGCGTTTCCTAATTGACATTTGACAGGTGAAATCTTACCACCGTTTCGCCATAGGGTAGCTATTAGGTAAAACCAACAGAGGTGCATTAAGTTTAGAAGAGCGTGAAAGCAGATAGATAGCCCCAGAAGTGTAAAGGCAGAAATCGGAGTGCACTTTTAGCATTTTAATTGTAAAACAGGGCCCTGTTATCTGTAATAGAATGTTTCGTGAAAACAGTAATGAAGGAAGGAGTAAAGCTTAAATCAGACAGCGTGAGGCCATTGAACTGATCAAATAAATATTGTCGGCGCGCGCTCGTGAAAAGCCTGTGCGCTTAAATCCATAAAAGCTGCCGTATGCAGTTGAAACATAGGGAGAATATATCAGACTTGTAAATTAGATTCATATCTTTAAATAGAAATCTATCTTAAATGGAGGAAGAGGATTTTGCAATGCCTTTGAGGAGTAAGCATATAGCTAGATTAGAAAATGAACTCGGATAATCTGACTATTACAACGTGCCTTATTTAATTGGCAACAATAATTTTTGTAGAGAGAAATTTTGTTACCAATTATTAAATTAGTCCTGAAAATCAACAGAACAGTGAACAGGAGACAGAACAGAAAAAAAAAGAAGAGGTAGAAGAGCGGCCAGCCACAAGGTCAAAATACCACGAGGAGGACCATCCACGTGCCGGGGGCAAACGGGCTTCGGAAGGAAGGCAAAAGAAGAACCTTACCTTGTAGGATGACAGCACGCAAGCGCAGGGAAAACCATAGCAGCATCAGGAGAAACAAACGGCCTACCAAAAGCCGGGCCAGGCACGGCAGTAGCTAAACAGGAGGAGGAAGAGACCATGGCAGCAGAGGACCCAGGCAGAAACACGCTTGGCAGCGCAGCAGCAGATCCGGCAGAAGCGCCAGGTAGGGCAGCAGCAGCAGCAGCAGATCCAGCAGAAGCGCACCAGCTGCTCAGTAGCAGCAGCAGCAGCAGCAGCAGATCCGACAAAAGCGCACCAGCAGCGCAGTAGCAGCAGCAGCAGATCCAGCAGAAGCGCACCAGCAGCGCAGCAGCAGCAGCAGCAGATCCAGCAGAAGCGCACCAGCAGCGCAGCAGCAGACCCAGCAGAAGCGCACCAGCAGCGCAGTAGCAGCAGCAGCAGCAGCAGATCCAGCAGAAGCGCACCAGCAGCGCAGTAGCAGCAGCAGATCCAGCAGAAGCGCACCAGCAGCAGCAGTAGCAACAGCAGCAGCAGTAGCAGCAGCAGCAGCAGATCCAGCAGAAGCGCACCAGCAGCGCAGTAGCAGCAGCAGCAGCAGCAGATCCAGCAGAAGCGCACCAGCAGCGCAGTAGCAGCAGCAGCAGCAGATCCGACAGAAGCGCACCAGCAGCGCAGTAGCAGCAGCAGCAGCAGCAGCAGATCCAGCAGAAGCGCACCAGCAGCGCAGTAGCAGCAGCAGCAGCAGCAGATCCGACAGAAGCGCACCAGCAGCGCAGTAGCAGCAGCAGCAGATCCAGCAGAAGCGCACCAGCAGCGCAGCAGCAGCAGATCCGGCAGAAGCGCACCAGCAGCGCAGTAGCAGCAGCAGACCCAGCAGAAGCGCACCAGCAGCACAGTAGCAGTAACAGTCGAAGATCCAGGCAGGAGCGCGCCAGCCAGTGTAGCAACAGTCGAAGATCGAGGCAGGAGCGCGCCAGTCAGCGCATCAACAGTAGAAGATTCAGGAGGGAGCGCGCCAAGCAGCACAGCGACGCTAAAAGTTCCAGGGAGAGCGCGCCAGAAGGAGAAAGATCCGGGCAGGCCCGCGCCAGTCGTAACTGCAGCAGCAGAGGCCAGGGGAGGCGGAGCGAAGGCAGAGGGGCCAGGTGAACCGGTGTTCTGTTGCACTTTGCCACCCTGTCGAACCATGCAACTCTAGTACAAAATAAAAAAGTAAAAGTGCTAGAAAAAGCCCCATATTCAAACATGCTTCAGCAGGAAATTCATAAAGCCGAAACAAAATATCGGAGACAGTTTAGAGCAAGGAGGGGAGACCACAACTTAACAGAAAACCATAAAAGAAGAAAACAAACAATGGTCCCGCGCATGGGCAATGGCGTCAAGAAGCACATCTGGATAGGTTGCACAATACGACAGAACACTGCGTTGCAGGGAGAGGCAACCAGTGATGTCAGTAACGCTTTACTTAGTAACGCGTTACTTTAATCTGACCCTTTTTTTTCAGTAACGAATAATCTAACGCGTTACTATTTCCAATCCAGTAATCAGATTAAAGTTACTTATTTAAGTCACTGTGCATTACTCTCTCTCTCTCTCTCCACCTCATCTCCTCCACACACACACACACACACACACACCGCTCCCTTACCCATTCCCCCTCCGCTCTTCCCCAATCACACGCGTCTCGCTTTCTCCCCTGTCTCTCTCTCGCGCGCTCGGCGTGTCTTTAGTTTCCGCCCGTTTTTGTTTTTCGCCAGTTCTCGGGCTCCCTATCTCTTTATAAAGGCGGTTTTTTTGCGGCCGCGTCCCAATTCACTAGCCAGGGCAGGGTCTGCCACAAATTTGATTGGCAGAGGAGAGCATTTAAAGATTTTACACCACACGTGATTGGAAGTTCACTGTGGCGCAGAGCGCACATACCGTAAAGACAAGAAAAGTTCCGGTGCTTTAAATGAACACTGTCAGAATTAAATCCTTCTCAGTAGTTGGGTCCGGTATGGGTCCGTGTTGGACAACGTCTGGGTCCGGACCCGGACCGCAGTCTGCAAATATGTGATCCCTGGTCTAGACCATATACACGGTTCTGTTTTATAAAACCACTCCTTGCTGCCCTGCAGAGAACAACAAGTTCAATGTTCAGTTTTACAGTGTTAAATATCAAGAAAGACTTTCTTTATTTTATACATTTTTTTTAAAAACAAGTATTTATGTTTAGTAAAATCAAGAAAGACCATATTTTATTTTTTTTTTTTTTAATATGTTAAAGTAATTTTTTTATTTTTATTAAAAAAATATTTTTTTTAGGAAATAGTTCAACTTAATAGAGATACATTGTTGCTGTTAAAAATGCATTTTCCAATAAAGGGAGTATTGGCAAAACTGGTTATAATGTTTATGTTAAGGCGGCGGGAGGTGGTGTCTGCAGCTGCTTAAAGTAACGAATAAAGTAACTTGTAAAGTAACTTAGTTACTTTTAAAATCAAGTAATCCATAAAGTAACTAAGTTACTTTTTAAAGGAGTAATCAGTAATCAGTAATCGGATTACTTTTTCAAAGTAACTTTACCATCACTGGAGGCAAACCGGAAGCAGACACAACGCTCTTCGACAGCGACCAAACGAGAGTCCGAACTCCACACCGAGACAGCGACCGCCTGAAGGACCGGGACAGCTGGGGCTTATCGCCGACATTGGGCTGGGGCGGCGGCGGGACAGAGCAGGAGGCGGTAGAGAAGCGGGCCGGCCAGCCAACGGCGCGGCGCCTGGCAAGCAGATTTCGTCTTCCCTGCACCACCGACCGGACGAGGGGAGCAGCAGCCGTCAGTAGGAGCGGGAGGCGCCGGTAGCAGGAGCGGGAGGCGTCCGACGACAAAGCGGCCAGCAGCAGGGGGCCAGCAGCAGGAGGCCAGCACGGGACGCCGGTCGGACACACGAGAGGCGAGAACGGGACATAAATGAGAGAACTCCGGACGACACTAAGAACGACCATCAGCGTCTGAAAGGCAGCAAAGATACTGAATGAGTGATCTTATTTAAAGGCAGAGGGAACAGCTGATTGGATAGGTAATTAGGTGACGTAGCATTGGAGTCTTTAGTAGAACTTTCGCTGCGCTTTCATTTCCGGAATTAAAAATAATATTTGGAAATCTGGAAAATAGCATGAATTTGGTTTTATTCACATTTAAAACCATATAGATCATATAGAGCAGTCTGTAGAGTGTTAAAAGAACGTTAAAGTTTTTCTATTGCAGCATGTGCAGAATCTGCTGAGCAGTATAAACTGAATTATCTGCATAAAGGATTTAATTTGCAGTCTAAGGTATTAAAATATTAAATAAAACTGGACCCTGGGGCACTCCTTTGGTTATGGGCTGTAGGTCTGACTTATGGTTACCAATAGGCACACATTGCTTCCTGCCAGAAAGGTAATCCTGGGCCCACAGTGTTGTATTATTGCTAAAACCAATCTTATGTAAAGAACCTAATAGTAGACCATGATCAACAGTATCAAACGTTTTTGTAAGATCAATAAAAATGGCAGCACAGTACTTCTTCTTGTCTAGGGCCATGTAGAGATCATTTAAAACCAGTGTGGTTGCAGAGATGGTACTGTGTCTTTCTCTAAATCAAGATTGATAAATATACAGGATAGAGTTACAAAGGCTTTAGCTACTATGTATGGAGAGCAGGTCTGGAGGGAGAAGATATCGATTTTCTGGGAAGCAGTAGTAGTGATGATAGACTGATTTACAGGCAGGTTTGAGTCAGTGTTTTTAACACAGCTTCAGTAAAGTGTACATTAAAAGCTTGGCACAGTTCTTGCTAGTCAGAGATCAAATTACTATTGACTAGAATTTTAGTTGGGATTAGTTGGGAGTTGGTTTTGAGAGAGTTTACTGCTTTCCAAAAATTTGTGTATTAGAGGAGCTAGCAATTTGGTTGAGGAAATAATCTGATTTGGCTTTTCTAATTGCAGAGGTGCATCTGTTTCTCAATTGTCTAAATGTAAGCCATTTTTCACCTTCCCCTGTGCGTCTGGCAATTGACCAGGCTTTATTTCTTGACTGTAGCAGTGAGGAAATTTCTCCTGAAACCAGGGTCTAAATCTCTCTCCTATTCGCAGTTTTTTGTATGGAGCATGTTTATTAGGTACTGAAAGGAATGATTTCCTGAAATGTTTCTAGTGCAACATCCACACCTGTACTATCAAAAGTTAAGTGAATTTTGCTCACTGCTAAATCAGAAAGAAAAGCTTGTTTATTATTATTTTTTTAATTTCTTCTAACCACCATCCAAGAGCCTGTTTGTATCTTTGAACTGGTTCTAATGCACCCGATCGGACAATGATCACTAAAGCCAAGTTCAAAAACTCCAGTGGCAGTGATTTTATCTGTTTTGTTAGAGAAGATTAAATCAATCAGGGTAGATTTGGAGGGGTCTGTTAGGTTTGGTAGGGTTGACTCAGTGATCAGCTGTGAGAGGATGAGATTGCCGCAAACTTCTTTTAAACGATCGGATGCATTAGAAAACCATTTCAAATTAAAATCACCTAGGACCAGCATTTCTGAAGATGTATAGTGCGATAAAGCTCTGCTAACTCATCTGTTGAAGAGGGTGGAGCAGAAGGAGGCCTGTAAATCCCTATGATGACAAAGGAGTAATTTTTTCCTGGTAATACTTTTCCTGAGAAATGGCCTTTAATATTTCAACTTCGATATTCGTTTTATAAAAACAGCTACTCCACCTCCTCTAGATTTTCTGTCTATTCTGTACAGTGTGAAAAGGTCTAAAGCTACATCAGAGTCACTTCTGTCAGAATTAAAATATCGGGATCAGCCTGAGCACTTAAAACTTTCAATTTGTCCATTTTATCTTTCTGCAGTAGGCTTCTGATATTTAGATGCAGAATTCCAAGACCCTTTCTAAGTTTAAAACTATTAAAATCACTAAAGGGGTCTATCGGGGATTTAATAAGAGGACACAATTGAAGTGGAGAAGGCTCTATGTAAATTAAGTTATTTGTATGGATAAAACTGTTAAAATGCTTTGCATTTTTCTTTTTGTGATTAGGGAAAGTGCTGGTCCTAGGATTACGCAGTGTGACTATTTGTAAAATGAAATGAGTATTCTCATTTTTAGGCAGTCAACTAAGGTTTAAAACAGAAACAAATATGTTGTGTCCTAAAATCTGTAAACCGAGCCTGCTTGGATGGATTCCGTCAAGCCTGTAGAACGAGGGACGGTTCCAAAACAGGTTAAAATAGTCAATAAAAGCCAGGCCAGAGGAGAGACAGGTCTTTTGTAGCCAGGTATGAAGGTTTAAAATGGCCTGAGTCTCTGCCTAGTGGTGGGATCGGGCCGGAGATAAAAACTGATTTCCCACAGTCCTTAATTGAAGACAACAAGTCTGTAAAGTCTTTTTTCAACAGTTCTGTGCTTTGAGCTTTGGTGTCCTTACATCCGACATGAGTGATTATATTCTGCACAGTGGGAAATCTCTGTAGTAGAGCAGGAATCTGCTGAGTAACTTTAGCACCAGAAACAGATTGTACCACGGCTGTGTGATGCTTTAGAAATCTTGTGATAGAGTCACCTACTATTAGAGTAGTTGGAGGGGGGTGCTGTGCTTGTTGTCTGTGGACGCTGTGAGACGCTTGGCGACGGTCAGTCCGTGACTCGGCAGCCCGTGGTGGGGGGCGGGTAGGCCGTGCAGCAGCGTCCCGAGGTGAGGTGCTCTGTCCCTGCCGAGCGGACGAGTTCAACAGCGGGGCTTGTATGGGGGGCTGTGTCGTGTTGGGTTCTTTTATATAACATTAATCGAGATGAGACCAGGCTTTGAGTAGTTTCACTTTACTAAGAAACTCTCCAACTGAACATGAAACACTGGTGGATCCCCATGTGACATACAGGGGTTCCTAGTCAGACTGCCCCCCCTAGTGTCTTGGCATATGATTACACAGATCACACCACATATAGAACTCTAACTTCATTTGTATAAAACAGTTAACCTTACAGTTATCACCCTATACTTTACCACCTTTAAGATTCAGTCTTGGATGCATTTACAATATTATAACTACAGGAGACACATTCTTGCATCTAAGAAGGCAGTCTTATTTGTCTCACATATATATATTTTTAGGCCATCTTTAACTTAAACTTAGACTACTGAAATCAACATTCAACTAATCTCTGGTTCTTTTGAACATTCCCCTTATCACATTACATCACTGGATCACAGAGTATAGCATTGAACATAACATAATAGAACACCTACAACATTTCTCTTTGTTTTTTTTTTCTTCTTTTTTTCATATTTCACAAGTCCAATCTTTCTGGCTTGATGACAGATCTGCCTTACCTGGTTCGGATAATTGGAGGAGACCCTGGTGACTCCTCAGTGGACACCGCAATAGTGTCTTGGGCAGTGTCAGGTGGGTCTGCTTTCGCAGCTTGTTCCTGTGCCTTGTCGTTGATGTCTGATGCCATGGGCACGAGGTGGCAACGTTTTCTCCTGAGGGTGCCCTGTGGTCCACTGATCAGGTAAGATCTACTTGTCTCGTGGGCAGATGTGACAGTACCAGGTGTCTTGGAGTCTGTAATCTCCTGGAGACAGGTGAGTGAGATTTCTCGCCCTGTGTCTGTGGTCGTAGTTGTTTGTGTCCATCCATCTTCTCTCTCTCTCTTTGCGCTGTAGGTCTCGTAGGTCTGGAATGGCTGGTTCGAGCAGTGCTGGAAAGGAAGGCACCATGGTGCGCAGACGGCGGCCCATGAGCAGCTGGGCTGGGCTAAAGCCATTGCTCAGAGGGGTGCTCCTGTAGGCCAGCAGTGCACGGTAAGGATCAGATGCTTTCTTCAGCAGGTTTTTGATTGTTTGGACGGCGCACTCGACCTCACCATTGCTTTGAGGGTATCTCAGGCTGCTCGTCACATGCTCGAACTCGTACTCTGCTGCGAATGCTGACATTTGTGCACCTGAAAACTGTGGCCCATTGTCTGTGATCAAGGTCTCAGGTATGCCATGCCTGGCAAAAATGGACTTGAGGTGTACTATAACATCAGCACACCTAGTCGGGCTCAGCTGTGCAATCTCTATATACCTAGAGAAATAGTCCGCAAGAAGTAAATAGTTGGCGTTCTTCAAGGTAAACAGATCGGCCTCAAGCTTCTGCCATTGCCTGTCTGGCAGCTTAGTTGGCATGAGAGGCTCGGCTGCATTGTTTCTTTCTTTGACACATGCAGCACAGTTCAGCACCAGCTCTTCAATCTGGCTACTGAGCCCCGGCCACCAAACTGACTGCTTGGCCCGCTCGCGACACTTGACTATGCCCTGGTGCCCCTCGTGAATCTTCTCTAGCACACTATTCCTCATCACTGAGGGGATCACTAGTCTAGTGCCCCGCAGTAACAGTCCATTGTGTGTGCTGAGGACGGCTCTTTTAGCCCAGTAGGGTCTTACAAGTGAGTCCAGTCTGCTGCGATCTGGCCAGCCCTCTGCGCAGTATCTCATCACCTCAGAGCAGATGCTGTCTGCGCACAGCTGTTTGCGTAGCTCTGACAGGTAAGCCTCACTTTCTGGTAAGTTAGCCAGCACAGAGTCCACATAAATGTTTGTCTCTTCCCATGGCCCATCACCTGCCACTCCACCAGACTTCAGCAGAGCCCGGGAGAGTGTGTCAGCAGTTGTGAGGCTTTTCCCAGGAACGTGTGTGATGGTGTACCTGTACCTCAGGAGTCTCATCCTGAATCTCTGTATTCTAGGAGGTAGTGTGTCCAGTGCTTGTCCCCCTAGCAGGCTCACGAGGGGTTTATGATCGGTTTCCAGCTCAAAGACAGCAGGATTCACTGTTAGCAGCCCCGGGTGTCTCAGGGAGAGTTAGTACCCCCTCGACTTCGGCCTTAGAGCCCTCACAGCAGGGTGAATGGGTAACGTCTCGGCGGCATAGTCGAAAGGCTAAGGCTAATGTTAACGCAAAGGCCACAGCCAGCCCACCTGAACACCACGCTCCCCCAGTTCACGTGTCAAACAGGTTTGCCCCGCTCAGTGAAGCACCAACTGAGGAGCCTGTTAAAGATACTCTGGTGATAGGAGACTCTATCGTCCGACACGTGAAATTAGCTACTCCTTTAGGGGCACCAGCGGCAACAGTTACTTGTTTACCGGGAGCCAGAGCACCGGACATTAGTGGCAACCTCAGGCTGTTAGGGAATAGGAGATATTCGAGGGTAGTAATTCATGTAGGGGCCAAAGATAAATCTGCAGCAGTAGATAAATCTGCAATAGTAAATCTGCAGCAGTCTGAAGTAACTAAGGCTAATATTAAAGAGGTGATTAAACAGGCCCAGACGCTGTCCGAGGAGGTAATCTGCTCTGACCCCATCCCAATGAGGCGTGGTGATGAAGCTTACAGCAGGCTTTCTTCTGAACCGCTGGATGTGCAGTGGTGTGCAGAAAATCATGTGGGCTTTATAGATAACTGGCTACAGTTTAAGGGCACGCGGGAGGGTGCTGCCTTACTTTCATGCAGCATAGCTCATAGTTTTTTAGCTAGTCGGCAGAGTAGTGTTAGAAGCTGCTGACAATCCAGAGCCGGGACCAGGCCGCAGACAAAGAGGCTTAACCAACCGTCTGCGAGCTGCAAAGAGACGGTACCAAGATACCAATATATTCAGACTGTGTCTGTCCCCCGAGTCAAACAAAAACGTCCAAAAACTAAAACAGTAAATCGAAATAACTTAACTTATATTAAACAATCATATCCAGACTGTAGTACTGACACTTCAAAGCTAAAGATTGGTTTACTTAATATCAGATCTCTAAATTCAAAAGCAGTTCTAGTGAATGAAATGATAACTGATCAGAAATTCAATATTCTGTGTCTGACAGAAACCTGGATTAGGCCAAATGAATATGTAGCATTAAATGAAGCCACCCCTGCAGGCTACAATTATATACACAATCCGAGATTGTCCGGTAGAGGAGGTGGGTCTGCATACTTTTCAGAAGTACCTTAGTTAGCAATCAGAAACACTATGAAAATTTTACTTCTTTTGAGCTTCTTTATACCAGTATAATTAATCCAGTTGTAAAAAGAATGCATTTTCCATCATTAATATCTACAGACCACCAGGGCCCTATTTAGAATTTTTTAAAGAATTTAGTGATTTTGTCACAGACTTAGCAGTAAGTAGTGATAAAGTGATTACAGTTTATTATAGATTATTATAGATCTCCCCGAATATGTTCGGGACTCAGACACTGTTTCAATCTTTAAGTCTAGACTGAAAACTTACTTTTTTAGTTTAGCTTTTGGTAATTCATGTTTTTTCCTTTAGATAAGGCTGCAGATTCAGGGGTTCATGGACAGAGGGAATTGTGGGTAAACTGAGATGCTGGTGCTGTTGTTCTCCCACTGCACACGGTCACTCAGGTTTGTGGACGGTGGAGTGGGTGGATGCCAGTGTTTCAGGGAGCCTCCATGTCTATGTTACCTTCTGGCTCTCTGCCTTTTAACTGTTTTATTCAGTTCTGCCGGAGTCATTAGCCACACTCTGATAATGTTTTATATTCTCCCTTTTACATAAATCCAGTCAAAACTAATTCCATCTCTCTGCTTTCCTCCGAGTTACTGACTGCCCACCTGTCTGACCCGATACCGATGTTGGACCCTCAGGCTCTCGCGTCTCCTGTCCGGCCAGACTGATGGAAGTTTCTGAAGTCAGCTTTTCTCCATCCACCACCCACCACAAATCAGCTGCTCATCATCCATCTTACTCTCCACTACAGATTACATCCAAGCCATTAGTGGCACTGCTATACTATATACTGAATATATAAAACCTGTGTGGATGTATAAAAGACTTTTTAAATTTTAATTTAAAAGCCGTTTGACCAGTGGTTGGATGGTCCCCCCTTAAAGGTGAGTCTTGGTCCTCCTAAGGTTTCCTCCTCCTGCAGCTCTGAGGGAGTTTTTCCTTGCCTCCGCGCTCACTGGGGGTTCTGTATTCTGTATTTTCTATGTTTAATGTTTCACCTGGTTCTTTGTCCTGTGATCATGTTTCTGTAAAGCTGCTTTGTGCCAACACCAGTTGTAAAAAGCGCTATACAAATACATTTGATTTGAAAGTAAAGGCCGAGTCATGGAGTTCAGCAGAACCTCGCCATCTTTAATCTGGTACAGTACAGAGATTCGCCCTTCTAGCTCTGAGATCTTTTGGCTTAGCCGTGAGCAGCTCTCGCACCCTGCTTGTGTGTTAAGTGTGGTAGCTAGTGTCATCCTCTGTTTACCAGCCGTAAAATGAAAATATATATATATAAATTATATAAAATAAAATATATAAAAAGCTATTAAATAAATAAAATGAGATCAAAAATATAATAAAACAAAAAAACAAACAGCTTTGCAGAGGTTCCAAGCTCTGCTCTGACAAAATATAAAACACAGTTTTAAAAAAAATAAAGGACTAAAATAACCACAATAATAAAAATGTAAAAATGGATGACTTTGTTGCTTGGTGCTGACTAAATCAAATGCAGTTGAACATATCCAAGACGTTGGTGGACTTCCGTAGGTCTGGACTACACTTGCAGGCGGTCTCCATCGAGGGGGTTGATGTGGAGACGATCAAGACCTACAGTACCTTGATCTGCAACTGGTCAACCAATACTGACACACTGTACAGCCCTGTACCCTGTTCCTGAAGAGACTGCGGTCCTTTAACATCTGTAAGAAGCCTCTGCAGATGTTCTACCAATCAATCGTGGCCAGCATTCTCTTCTATGCTGCGTTGTGCTGGGGAGACAACATGAAAAGGAGAGATGTATTGAGGTTGGACAAGCTGGTCAGGAGGGCCGGGGCAGTGGTTGGAGTGGAGCAGGACTCTCTACAATAGCTGAGAGAAGGACTTTGGATAAACTGATTTCTATCATGAACAATGATAGTCATCCACTTCACACCACCATCATGAAGCAGAGGAGTGTGTTCAGTGGCAGACTGCTGTCACAGAGCTGCACAAATGACAGACTCAGAAGATCCTTCATTCCAAGAGCCATCAGACTCTCCATTTAACTCCTCCCATCGGGGAACGGGCTGCTGTCACACCACATGGATATTATTCAACAACTTAATTCTTTACACTAACACTCTCCCAACCTCACTTACATTCAGGTACACTTACTCATGATTGGGAATTTACATATTCACTTTTCAGAACTATATTTGATACATATACATATTAATACTTTCATGGCACAGCCGTCATTTTATAACCATGTCATTGCACCTTGCACTTTTTTCTTTTAATTATTAATGACCGTTAGCACCATCTATTGCACTGCTCCATTTACAGATAATTCTTTAACTTGTGTAGAAAGTTTATACTCTTATATATTTTCTATTCTTCTGTGTTTAATTTATGTTAAATATGTTTCTTATTGTAAATTTTCTTCTGGATAGATAAAGTATCCATCTGTCCGTTCGTCCGTATGAGATGTTGTAATATAGCAGCAGGTAGGCTATAGCAGGTAGGCTATATTCTAGTAAGGAACTAGAACAGGCTGATAATAACACTGCTATATGTTATGTTAACAGGATAAGAAAAACACAGATCTGTTCCAGATTCACTATATATTGTATTTAATGACAAGACATATTAGGACATATTTTGAAGTCCACTGCCTAGTTACTCATTGCCTTCAGTGGCAGCTCTCTGGTTCGGCAGCATTTTAACTGATTAGGAACTTAAGCCACTTCAGGACACGCTTTGTGGTCAGCATACGTAATCACATCTAGCATGTTGTGTTCCTGTGTTCTGTTTACACAATCAAGTCATTAACCAATTACCTGAGAAACAGAATCAATCTCCAAGCAGTGGCAGCTATTTGTCTTTTTTCTGCACTTCTGCACTTTCTGCACTGTTTGTCGCTACATACGTGCCCTACATACGTACATTTGAAATATTCATGATTTACTTTAATTTATACAATTTCCATTACTCCACACTCATAATATGGCCAGTTTTATTTATTATTTTATTTATAATTAGAGGCTTTGTAGAAATGCATGAATAATTTAACCATAATATAATCAATTGTTTGTATAAGCCATCAAAGGTTCACACAAAAACATAATAAAAGTGTGAAATGTACTTTTCTAAACCCACAAAGAGATTAGATAACTTTAGTGATATGTTAATTAAGTAAACTATGCATAAAGCTACATTGTAGTAAAAAACAAGAACAGTGTGGGAAAAGGAGAGAAATAAACAACCGGAAAAGAGAAAGAAGGATGGAGTCTCTACTATATGCATTTTATTTTCCTGCACTGTTTCATGTTTTTGCTGTACTTAGGAGAAACAGGAAATGGAAAATAAATAAAACAAGAAGAGAAAAAAATATATATTGATGAGAAAGACAGAGAGGATAGATTTTAAACGCAAATGCACAACCTACAAGCAATGAACACTTCATAATAACCTCTTTCTGGCTATTACTCGCTTTCATCCCTGGGGAAAAATAATTTGAATTAGTAACAATGCTTCATAGAAAACACAATCATAATTCCACAATTTGCACATTAAATCACTCAGTTTCAACCTAACCTACAGTTATTCTACAGTTAAACCTTTTACACTGTACGACCATCTGACACTGCTAGCATGCCAGCGGGTTTAGATTAGGATGTGAGTTAGGGTTAGAGAGCATGCCTAACAAGCTAATCTAACGGTCTGTTTGTCAGGTCTTACTTTAATTAAGTACAGGCAAAACAATGTTTTAATAGTTTAGCAATGAGTCGAAATACAGATGAACATTTTATTTATTTATTTATCTTGGGGCTGTTCAACGAAGCAAGCTTAAAAAAAGCTGCGCTTATTTGAGTAATCCTTGCTTGAGTTAGCCAAACAATTCACTTCCAGCTAGTTCCGTTCCACTAATGCAATTCAGACTCAACCTGTTCCCACTAATTCAAGCCAGGCTTTTGTAATCAAGGCTCACGCGCGTGCACACACTATTTACACAGCCTCAGTAATCGAGCCCTGAAAAGCCGAGAAAAATGTTTAAAGAGGTGAAGGAATGTGCTGCTTTTTTTCTCTCCTGCAGAACAGGAGTTACTTATACATCTATTTGGTGAATATAAAGACATAATTATAAGGAAAGGAAACATTTCTTGTGTTCTTAAAATTAATTATGAAAATATTTAATCCATTCATTGGCATTCCAAAATGATATAGTAAATTAAGAAAATTGATAATTATATCCTGATTTAGAAGCAACATGGGGGGATTAAAATGAACATGGCAGCAGGTCAAGGTAAAATATAAAAATATACCAGAATGGTAAGTGCAATTCCAATTGGTTAGTCTAATGTGCAGAGAAATGGTAATTACTTATTTTAGTGTATAATATGATATGAAAGAAACAAAGAAACTTTATCTAAAGTACCTGGGTATAATTAATACTAATACATGTGTTTTTGTGATATAGAGTTAATGCAAATAAATCTTTTTGAAAAATAACTGCGATTAAATACTGGATTTCATTTTTTACACTGGCCTGAATTTGTTAAGATTGAACCAATAAATTGCAATGTGCAGACACATTTCCAATACAGTACAATACTCAATTAAATGTATACAAATATTATATGATATGCTGCATCCACTGCAATTTATTGGATTAAACCGTGGGGGAACCTTGTTCCTGGATTTTGTTTCCCACCCGCAAGGCTATGGCGTCACATGGCTCATCCAATAGAAGCATTGCAGCTAAGCTAAGCGTAAACTCTAGCCTGGGACAGAGCAGGTTTGGACAAACGTATATGTTGCTATAGTAACTGGACGAGGCTTAAGTCTAGCCTCTTTCGTGGAACCTAAATTTGAGCAAAATGAGCCAGGCTTGTCTTAATAAGCCTGACTTACTGAGTTAGCTCGCTTCGTGGAACAGCCCCCTGGTCTTTGTATTAATTATTTAAATCTTCTGCTGAGCCCTCTGTATTTTCTCTCAATAAGTCTTATCTTTATGGTAGAGTGAGATACTGATATATCTGCTTCCTGGAGAGTGTTCTTCACTTGGGTGGATGTTGTGAAAGGTTTTTGTCTTTACCACTGAAATGATTCTACAATCATCCCCCACTGTTGTCTTCCATGGATGTCCAGGCCTTTTTGAGTTCTCAAGCTCAACACTGTCATCTTTTCCCCAGAATGTACCAAATTGTTAATTTGGCCACTCTTAACATTTCCACTACCTTGGTACTCCCATTTCAATTAAAATTAAAAGTGCATGTATGTTTACATCAACAGCTTCCAAATGCCAATGCCACACCTGTTTAACATGTTAAAATAGCTTTGTCCAGTTACATTTGAGTCCCTGAAATCAGGAGGCTTTGGAGAAAAATGATTGCAATCCCTAAAAGCTTTATAGGATATTTTCCCTCAAAAACTTTTTCAATTAAATCTGAAAAGCCACACATGTGTTTTGGCATGCAGAGCCCAAATATCATTGTGCCACTGTCCAAATATTTAAAGGCCTACACTAAATGAGTGTAATTTTGCACTGCACACATATCTTACACGCATAGTTGTTACTAATTGTTATCTAACCCCTGGTCATTTTCAAAACTTTCTTTTATAAATCATTGGTTGTTTGGGTCAGCAATTTCAGTTAAATATATCATATGGCAGACGAACAGTCATATTTTTTCCACCATGCATACCTCCCTCCAAATAACTACATTTTAGTTTCATTAGTCCACAGCACCTTATTCCTAATAAAGCTGGCTTGTCTTACTGTGCTTTAGCATACCTGAAGCAACTCTGTTTGTGGCACAGGGGTGATAGTGAAAAAAAATCCTGAGCCTGAACTTTTTTTCCTGTTCCAACGGGGTGAGGGGGGCACAACATACTGCATATGCGACGTAATGTAGGCATACATTTTGATACATTATTCAAACATTTAATAGTCTGTGTATGACCTTATTGTCAAGTGACACATTTTAGATGTTTTAATATTTGCCTTATGTCTATAGTGTTATTCACGAAAACAGATAATTTCCATCTTGGTATAGGACTTACGATTGACTGAAAGAAACTGGCCACGTTCGATTCTACCTGTTAAAACGAATACCAGCGTATGCGTTAAAAATGCATTCAAGGCTTGTGATGTTGCAGTATAGTTAGAAATTGAGGTGTGTATTGAACCACAATGCAACATTTCAACACCAGAATGCATTAACTCAAAGCTGCATATGCAGCAGCCATACCAAGACAGGTCAGTAGGGGGCAATACTACTCCAAAGTACAGTAACTACACTCTGTCTAAAATAGAGGAGGTGATTACCAATTAATTAAGCAATACTTTTTTAATGGAATAACATTACCTTTGTTTATAGACGACTATTTATCTGATCAATTCATATAAACCCAAGAGACACTTAACGTACCAGTGCCAAGAGAACAGCTCTACACTGCTGTGCCTCTGTGTGCTAATTCTTCAAGCTACAACTCGGAGATTAGCTTTCAGCTTCAGTTTCTATCCAGTAAATGAAAAGGAAGCACTAAGAGTGCATATATTTTTTTTTAATGCAGTGTTTTTTTTAAACATGATTATGCACGTTCTGCCCCCTTATGCCCTGCACACTCATTAAACCAAAATAACAATAATTTACAATTACTTTTCTTCTTCTCTAATATGCTTAACAATGTTTACGAACACACGATTTTTTTTAAGCATATAGATTAATTTAGCCTTTATTTTAAGCTTATAGCACTCTGTGCTTAACACACTCTACGAAGCCGACACACGTGCTGTTTCTATCAACAACTAACTTGAATTAGCTCCATACATCTGACTGTCCTTTGCATTGGACCAAATTTAGCTCACCTTATGTAATGTTCCTCCTCACTTCAGAAGGCTCCATTTTGCGGAGAGGAGGAGCGCATGTGTGAGTTCGGGTCGGAAATCGGGTCAGGCTCCGGCTGACAATCTAAACTCTACTGCTGTGGAAGCTTGAATGATGCGTTGAAAATCATTTATTTTTATTTTTGCAAATCCTGAAGACATCGCGAATAGAAAGCCTCCTGCTGACCGACGTCGGGAAGCGGAGATGCCTCTGTTTACCAGCCAAAAAATATCTTTAAAATGTGCACAGTAACTATTAGTTACTAGCTATATATTTTTAACATTTATAAGGATTTATAGTTATGCTTACTCCACGGACTTACTCCTAGATTAACAAAGGAGATTTGCCGTTTGCGAATTAGACAGATACACGTGATGCTTATTCTCACTCATTCTCTCTCACATCGTGAAAGCGCAGTTTTGGAAATAAAAAATGAGCAGAAAAAAAGCTCTTTGACTGAAGATAAATCTATTTTATTTCACTTCGCTATTATTTAACTGAAATTCGCTTTTATATTTGAAACAATCGGCTGCTCGTTTGGGCAGTTAATCGGACATCCTGCCCCTCTCACACTACACGACAAACGACGCATGATGAAGCTAAAATTCAGCCGATTATGAAATTCAGCAAAGCAAGGAGCATCACACGCGGTGGCATTGACACTGCTGTATTGTTATAGTTAAATAATACAGTATTTAGATTTTGCGGGCCGTCTCTATCTGCAGCCTCGCCTGTATTGCGCTTCGGCTTCGGGACCCCCCGCCGCGCGATGCTGCGTCGTAAGAGCGCGCGATGCCGAGAGCGCGCATTGGTCCGCGGATGTCGTCAGCTGCTTCACTTCAAGTTATTGCGATCAAAGGAACGTAAATACAATCAGTTCCAGTCATGAATAAATGAAATAAACCTTTTACTGATGCAGGAGGACTGTCTCTGTGTTATCAACTGTAAAGCATTATATGCGTGTTAACCTAGAGTTTTGTTTATTGACTTAGTTCCAACTGTACGCTGTAAAAATGAGGAAAGAAAAAAAATAATAAAAAATATATGTATAATGGAATTAGGGACAGTTATAAATGGCTCACATGAGACCTGCTTTATGATGAATGATGACCTAAATCTGATTTAGATCTGTAACACTATATTAAATTATAATTGCTGGCCTAAAATAAAAATAATACAATGTTTTTAAAATGTTTATTTTAGAAGGGAATTTATATTGCAATTTTGATTAATCCGATCATTTATTCCAATATTAAATGTGTTTTAGATGTGACCAAATGTAATTGTAAGATGTAGGACAAATTATATCATCACTTTATCATCACATCATTTTTATTGAATTCATTTGTAAGCCTAATATAAATTAATGGGAGACTAAAACGGGTGTTTTTGAAAGTAATTTCTTTAAAGCCAGTTATAAAGAAAATATAACTGCTGAGCACCGTGCGCTCTCCCGACTGGACGTGTCTCGATGCGCGTTAAGTCCTACGAGTTATTTAGTTCTGCAATACCCGTCTTTCTTTCGCTTTTTATACAACTAAACTAGCACTGTCTTACAGTCTTTGTTTGGCTTTATATCTTGCTGTATTCTGAGGGAAATATTATAAAAATATTAACGGACATCGCGAGAGTAACTTTTAGCGCCCACTACCAGACGCGTGTGCACGCAAAAGAGAGTCGGATTCTGCCTGGGATTCAAAATTCGGCACACCTGTTATATATAATATGATTTAAATACATTTTAATTAAATTATATATCGCGCTTTTCATCAAACCCGTCCACTCAACTCAGAGCTCCACTTCAAATGCGCGATTCATGCTGGTACGCAGCTGCCCTGTACTAAGCTTTAAGTTTATTTGGGTGAGTAAAGCACGTGTGAAGCTCGTTAGCCCCTTAACAAAAATATATTAGACAAAAAAGCATGTTAACTTTTACTTCAGTAGCATTTTAGCAAAGTAAATGTACTTTTACTTAATTACAATTTGTAGTACTTTTTCCGCCTCTGCTTATTACAGTTAGGAAGTCGTAATGCGCAGAATTTAAGCTGCCACTGATATATCTGGGCCGTAACCAATTTTTTCAACTAACATGCCCGGAGGACTCGGAGCCCATGAGCGGCCAAGACAAGACCCGCCGGCGTCCTATTTCTGATTGGATGGAAGGCTTGCGTTGAGCTTTAAATGGTCTGCACACGTCAAAAAAAGGGGGGGGGGGGGGGCTTTTTCATAGGGGATGGGGAAAGCTTTTTTTTTTTTTTTACAGAGCCACGCTACGCCGGATTTCCGGCGCGGCGCCGGAACGCTATCACCCCTGGTGGCATGTGCTCAGAAAAGGCTTCTTCTGCATTACTCTCCCATACAGCCTCTCCTTGTGTAAAGTGTGCTGAATAGTTGAACGATGCACAGTGACTCCATCTACAGCAAGATGATGTTGTAGGTCTTTGGAGCTGATCTGTGGGATGACTATGACTTTCAATATAATAAAATATAATAAAATATATTTTAATGCAAGTCACAAAAGGAGTAAATCTTTTACTTTCATTTATGGAGTTTATCAGGCTACAATGTGCAGACTTAAACACTACCCATAGTGTATTTAGTCTTTGTAAACACTATATACTAACTTTTTAATTGTGTCATAGAGACATGTGCAAAATGCCACTGATAATAAAGGGGCGGGGTTATTCCAAAATTACAGGGTTGACAGGGAATTCTCAAACACTTTAAATAACTTATTATTTTTATGAAAATTGCTAAGTGAATACTTAGTGTTTAAATAATTTTTAAAAATATCACTTAACCACTTAAAAGAATTATTTAAACTTAAAATAATAAAGTGAAGGTTAACATTCTTTTATGTGTGTAATAATGTGTTCATTCCGAGTAAATCTTGATAAGTGTATTGTTACACAGTGTTTGTATGAAAGTTAAATAAAAGGTTATATTAATTATATTGATACTGACCCTGGTAACAGTTGAGTCAAACAGAGAATAAATGCTTAATGACATTAGCGGATAAAGTTTATAATATGTCAACAAACAGATCCATACATGTAATCATCTAGATAAGGGATTCAGTAAAAAACAGTGGTCTATGATTGGTAGATGTGTGACACACGACCCTGCAGTTGTTTAGGATTCTGGGACAAGCATTCTTTCTGTTCCATAACCTAAAAGTGCTGATATATTTGCTAACTGCATCCAAGGAATCAAGACAACCTAGTGTCCTAATAGTTATGTCAACTTGACACCTAAATTGACATAATTAACTTTTATGACAGCAGAAGCATTTTGTAATAAGCATTTATAAATATTTATGTATGTTTATGATACTTGTTCATATTGTGAATTTTTTTGTAAAGGCACTGCAGTTGTAAAAAGAACCCTTAAAATACACTCCTTTAAAATGTTCTTTACAAATGTTTCTATAATAAAAATGGTGATGAACCATTATCAACTTTAATTCTCAGCGTGGAGGTGGCACTATTGCTCATTTTGATTCGGTGTGTGAGGAAGTAAGGAAGGTAGAAGACTATATTCCAAAAATCAACACATGGGAAAGATTAATTTTATAATACCTGATGGCAGAACAAACTGTCAGACATTAATTTAGTCAAGAAATGTGGAGGAGTGTGCAACAATTATAGTATATGTATATATAATTGTGTGGAAGCTTTAAAGGCAATTTTGATTCCTTAACACCTGGAAATTGACAATATATATTTGCACTGATTCACCATTACAAATACCATCTTTTAAACATTCTGGTCAAACAGCTCAATCCATGAGTTTATGGATAGTTTAAGTTTTGTTTCTTTGTTTTGTTGTTTTTAGCTGTTAAACCAACACTGGGAAACTGCTGTAGGGATGTAAAGGATCAAAGCCTAGTTAACTTTTTTCTATTTAAAGGAAAAAAATATTCAAAATTCAGGATAATCCAGAACTGTCCATTTAGTTAGTTTTGTAACAGAAATGAACTGATTAAATCAATTGGGCAATTTGTATCATGGATAAACTATAATGGCTGCATCTCGCTGAACATCTCAGATCTCAAGCAATCACACAGTATTAAAAGAAACCAAATGTTTATTCTGCCATATAATTCCCACAATATTAAACACACACATACGCGATTAGGTCAAATAAAAATGGACACAGTAATCAAGTGCCAGAAGGACTATATACACCAGAATTAAGACACAATAGTAGGCCAGTCAATAAAGTTCAAAATCTGTACAAACGGTGGCCAGCAGCGTTCATGTTTGGAGTCTGTTCTATCAGCTACAGTCAGTCTTGGTTGAGAATGTCCGACAGCTCCTTTATGTACTCGATGGTGTACTTCAGAGTCTGGATCTTGGTCAGTGGCTGTCCTTTGCGGCTGTAGACCGGGGGCAGGTAATCCCTCAGCTGGTGCAGAGCCTCCGCCAGACTCCTCATCCGCAGCTTCTCCCTCTCGCTGGCCTTCATGCGCCTCCTGCTCGACATCTTAGGTTTGTTTGCCTTCCGCTGGCCGCCTTGTTCTCTCCGGCCCTGCGGACTGTCGTAGGGAAAGTCCGCGAAAACCAGCTCTCCGTCCACGCCCTGCGGCTCCGGCGAGGAGCGGCTGGAATATGGGGACGACTCCGGGGAATAGGAGGTGGTCAGGAACCGGAGCGAGGCCTGCTGCGGAGCCTCCAGAGCCCTCCAGTCCCACTGAGACAGAATCTTGGCTGTCAGGAGGTCCGCGTCCGTCTGAGCGAGTTCTTCAGCGAGGCTGGCCATGCTGCTGCTGGTCCTCACAGAGCTCGTGTTTAACAGCAGCTCAACCGAGGAGGTTTTATACCAGCGCGGAGTTTACGAGTTCACAGCTTTTTAGGGAGTTCAAAGAGAGTCGGAGTGGCAAACCGGGACCAAGACACGAGCTTCTTTGTCACCAAAGTGTGAATAAAGTCTAAAGGACTTGGTACTGCGCTCGAGAAAGAAAATAATTACACTGTCTTTTGTGGGAGAGCGATTGTAAGTGTATGTGGCGCTCATTGACAGTTTAATGCAAGGAAACTAATACTAGTGATTGGAGAGTCATGCTGCCACGGAGCGGCGAAGAGTTAAAATAATGGAACGAGGTGTTTTGGCCGGTATTTCTGTAAAGGTGACGCGGAGCAGCTGTCAGTGCGCCTCGCTCCGCGCGGGTCTTTCATGTCTGGGAAGGTGTGTAA
This sequence comes from Astyanax mexicanus, assembly GCF_023375975.1. Lineage (NCBI taxonomy): Eukaryota > Metazoa > Chordata > Actinopteri > Characiformes > Acestrorhamphidae > Astyanax > Astyanax mexicanus. The sequence goes on along the minus strand of NC_064409.1, from coordinate 28,801,622 downwards.
CACGGCACACCGGGCAGCGGCAGCTGAAGCGGCGGGGCCATAAACTCTGGTGTTAGGAACCAAACGCTTACGCGCCTATCAGAGAAAGGAATCCGCACATTTAAGCAGTTTAGTTCTTTATCTGTAAACCGCGAAAGGCTGGGTCACGTTTTTTATTTAGTAAACCACACTACTTTTAGCTCGTTTTGCCACGTTACTGCTTTCTCTACAGCAGAGCCTGTATTTTACAAATGACAAAGATGCACAACATAGCAACACCTATATAAAGAATTATCATACCCGTGTGGGTGTTCTACTTTATTCACACTGTTCTAAAATGTTAGTTTGGTAAGGCACCAACAACATTTGGGAAAACATGTGGCCAGCACTCAGGGCATATCAGTTAAATTTTAGAGAATGATTTTTGTTCACTTAATAAATGTAAGTTTTAATCTCTCTGATAGTGGTAAGGGGCTGTCAGTAAAAGAACCAGAATCATCATCAGAATCTGAGCTCTGGTTGGTTTGTCCATGATTTAATTTCTCTTTTTTAGACAGTGTACTGATCATATTTAGTTTAGTTGCATGAGGGGCAAGAACTGTTTTGTGTGCAATTTGTGGTTTGGACTTAGCCTTTGATTTAAGTTTGCTTTTCTTTTGTTCTTTTTCAGAACATTTCTCAATATCACTGTCTGTCTGTTCACTAGAAGAGACATGGTTTATACAAACACTTCTCTTACAGAGACTTTGTTGGAGGGGCTGGCCAAGGTCATTAGATTGTCTGCTACAGTTGAGAAATACATGATGTCTCTGAGGAGATACCAAAGAAGTTATTGATTGTTTTGCTGTAACAAATGTGGATTTCACTCGCACCTGCTGAGGGGGGTGGCATTTGGGCTCCTGCAATTTTGTTTCCTTTGAGAAAGAAGCTTTTCCCAATTCTTTTCCTTTTGATTGTTGAATAGTGGGTCCTTGTTGACCCTGAGAGTGAAGAAAATGATTTTGATTCTTAGATTGCACTTTGCAAGCTGGGCCAAAAGTGTGAGCCAAATCAGGCTTCTTCTTCATGATCTTAATTGAACATTGTTGAGCATCTACAGAGCCAACACATTTTTCCTTGTTTTTTTTAATGACCGCTGGTTCCTCCTCTTCTGACTTACGAGCAATGGACAAGTCTGCTGTTTTGGCCACACAGCACTGAACCTGAGAAGATGGGGAGGCACTAAAGGAGAACGCATCCCAGTCAATACTGCTCAGGTGCAGCTCATCAAGCACAACAGATATAGAAGGAGATATTTGGGCTTGAGAGTATGTTCCTGATGGGCAGGGGGAAGGGGGCTTTGGTGCATCAAGTGTAGTGGAGCACTGGTCACTTGTGAATTTTGGAGTCATTATGCTGGATGAGACTGTCTCTACTGATGAGGAGGGTTCAGTTTTTGTAGATGATTGCAGAGACATAAGAGCAAAAAGATCAGCTACCACACCAGGGGAATTAGACGGCTTTTCCTTTTCAGCCTTTGTTTTTTTTCCTGTTGAAAGATGATAAAAGCACATATTACAAGCATTGCCTAAAACCTGTATAAACTGGTTAGAAAGGTAACATTAGAATTTAGCACAATTTAATAATTAAACTCCATTCTTAGTAAGTGTGTTAAAGGAGGGAAATCACCAGACTATGCTGATCATTTGCTACCTCCAAGGTTCTGCGTTGGCACGGAAGGTATAGTAAGGCCAACAACACTGACTTTTAATTGTGGGTTTGTACAGCAACATACATTTAAAAAAACAACAATGCTGACCAGTTTTAACAACAGTCTTAACAGCAGTTAGGTATGAAATGGACAAAAGAAAATCTCTGGGTTTGTTCACAATATAAAACTTGAAAGATGGAACAAATATCAATTAGCAAATCAAAAGAAATCGTCTTAATTTTCTTTAATTACAATGGGCAATGCCTGAAGTCTATACTCTTACCATGGGAGAACATGAAGGCAGTAGGTGACCAGAGAGGGAAATGGGGCTAATTGGACAGAGATCCCAGTTCAACACCTTGTGCTAATCAAAGCAGTGTGGAGGAACTGCTGGGATTTGACTGAGTAAGTGTGAGAGAGTAGCAAACCAATGCCCAGAAGGTGTCACATCTACAGCCACTGTCTTTGATCTCAGTTACTACACAGAATAAAATTCATGTCAATTTAAACACCCCAAAATGCTCTCAGGGTCAGTTTACTGGAATCACAGCATTTTAAATCACTTAAATCACAGTTGATTATGAAGAAATATTTGTTATAAATATTCTTTTTTTTGTGAAATTATTGACTAAAATAGTGTTTTGTACTTTAATCTTGTTATGCAAGTATTTTATATAATGCAGCAGCACAGTCAATTGTCACTCATTACTTTACCAGTTTGCACATTTATGTATTAATGACACCCAATTCAAAGATAGGTGTAACAACTACAGTTTTATAACCTAAAATTAGTTTAATAAGAAATAGTTAAAATGCAATTCATAAGTACATTTGAAGACAAATACTTTTGTACTTTTACTAATATTTTACCCTGGGTGTCTCCAAATCAAAAATCTGATTCGTCCATTATTGTGTTAACCACACAAATAAAGGCTGAGTGAATCAGTTGCATAAAAAAAACAGCAAAAGTCCACGGTTCTCATTAGATATGCCATATACATGAAAGTACTGTTTTGAAAAAAGTGTTGTTAAAAGGTGGAAAAACAAAACTACTAGTGTTACAACTACAGTGGCAGTGCTCATAGCTGAGCATACTTGAACTTTTTCACATTTTGTTACCTTACAGCCACAAATATAGTGTTGTGAAGTTGTGAACTGGACTGAAAATAATACATGTTTTTTTTAATCAAAAATCTACAAATGTATGGCTGGCAAAAGTATTTAGCCCCTTTGCACTGAACTTTATTTAGCCGTTTTAGAGTAATCACTTGCCTAGAAAAGTCACGTAATTATTTTATAGAGTCCAACTGTGTGCAATTTAGTCTCAGTATAAATACACCTGTGAAGGCTGTGAAGGTTTGTTAGAGAACACTAGTGAACAAACAGGTTGAAGACCAAGTAACTCACCAGACAAGTCAGAGATAAAATTGTGGAGAAATGTAAAGCACCACAGACCAATCTTTGAGCATCCCAAGAAGCACTTTATCATACAATTTTTTTAAAATAATTTTACATAAAATTAGAAGCAGCCATAAGGACCATGGTCACTCTGGAGGAGCTGCACAAATCCACAGCTCAGATGGTAGTACCTTTTCAGATTTCTTGCCTTTATGGAAGAGTGGTAAGAATAAAAGAAATACATAAGGAGTACAGTTTGCCAGAAGCCATGTAGGGGACACAGAAAACGTGGAAGAAGCTGCTGTGGTCAGAGGAGAACAAAGTTGAATTTTGTAGCCAACATGCAAAGTGATATGTGTGGCAGAAAACAAAAACTTTGTGGGGGCAGCATCATGCTATGGGGATACTTTTCTTCAGCAGAGACAGGGAAGCTGGAAATACAGGGCAATCCTGGAAGAAAATCTGTTGAAGGCTTGAAACTGGGAAGGAGATCAAAGAATATTCATGTGTTACAATGGCCCAGTCAAAGTCCTGGCCTAAATCCAACTGAGATTCTGTGGCAAGACATGACAATTGCTCTCCATCCAACCTGGCTGAGCTTGAGCTATTTTGCAAAGAAGGATGGGAGAATAAAATCAGACCGCTCCAGATGCGCAACACTGGTAGAGACATACCCCAAAAGACTTTTAGCTGCAATAGTATAGTAGTATTGCACTGCTTAGTATTGATATAGGGGGTTGAATACTTCACAATTTTATCACATTTTCGGATTTTTATCAGATTAACATTTGAAAACCATGTATAAGGTGCTATTTCGTGTTGGTCTATAACTTAAAAACTCAATTAAATAAAAGTTTGTGATTGTATGATGACAAAATGTGGAAAAATCATGGGGACACTTTCGCAAGTCACTGTTTTACTACTACCACTACTACTAATAATAATAATTATAATAACAAATCACAACTAATTTTGAAAATTGCATATTTAATTTTTAATTGTCAAAAGGTGTGTACATGTTATTATTACTGATCAGAATTTTGTGTTCACTACAACTACTACTATTACTACTACTACTACTGATTTTTTTTAGTTCAGGGCTGACAGGTTATATAGTTTTCCATAGTTTTTTCTGGACATGAAGCAAATTATTTGGCTACAATTTTGGGGGCTGAGAAAGGTGTAAATGAGAAAATGTTGACAATATAATACATGAGAAATCCTTGAAAATGTTTAAGAAAGGGACAGAAAGTGCATACTCTTTGATTTGTTGTCCTTAGCCTCTGCTGCTTCCCTGTAGAAAAGCTGGGCAATGTGTGGGAAAGCTGCAGAGAACAGGTTCTCCTCTTCCACTGTTCTTACATCATCCGGCTTCTCTGAAGGACTGTCCCCAGGAAATACATAGTGATCTGCACAAATCACATAAAAGTTAAACAAAAAAAGGAAGAAACAGAGCTCAAGGGACAAAGATTCTTCATAAATTCCTTTTTTCCCATATATGGACTTCTGTCATTAAATAAATACTAGAAGGTACTAAAATCATATCTGCTGCATCTGAAGCATTTTGCTGATTACTATAGACAGTTTTTGTGTGTGTCCCTGTTAGAAAAGAAAGCTTGTTACCTGAAAACAGATTAGGCTGTTGCTAAAACACATTCAAGGAAGGCCAATGAATATTACCTTTTTTATTTATTTGTAGCTTAAAAAGTAATTGTCTTACATTCCATTAAAAAACTATAATTCATCACTGCTTTTACAGAATATCTTGAACAAAACGATAATAGGGACTAGTGCGGGCATCCAGTATACCAGTTTTATTTTCCCCTATACATTTTTCCGTACAGAGCACTGTGCTTCTGTTTTTTGATGTGTATTATCCTACACGAACAAACAGCTCTTACAGAAAACGCTGACTAGAAATAATTTTCAGGTATCGATTTGGCGCCTCCTCTGGTGCAGCGTCCCTATATGTTGCATACCCCCTTTTTGAGCCACTGCCAGCACTAATAGGGTCGTTTCAACATTATGACATGGGGTGCTATTAAGTCCGTAATAAATCATACACATACCAGTTTAAATAAAAACCTGGTTGTCTCTGGATTTAAAAATTTCCGGGAACACATATATGCCCGTGATTGGTAAAACTTACACAAGAAATTTGGCTTCCCTTATATATTTATTACCTAAAGATGCATCAGCTTCGTTTCAAATTAACAATGGTTCATACATTGTTAAAATAAAGGTGGATAGGTGAAGATGGTACATTAAATAATGTCTTATCCTAAGCTTTGAAACTACCAGTACAGACATCAGATTTAGATGACAGACAAACAGGTAGAATGTGTGAAACTAAAAACGAATACTTCACTTAAATCAACCGTATCCAAATCTTGCCTAAAGCTCATCTTCTGGAGAGGGCATACAATCTTTGCTTTTATACACTTTTAATTTATGTTACATATGAATATAAAACAGAATAATGATAAACATTTTCTCACAACCAAAATAAGTGTCATGTAATGTAAAGAAAATTTAATTTGTAAATTAATTTATGTAATAATAAACAAATACATATACAGAATATAGCCACAAGCGACATTCTATGGGTTCAAGCATAAACTGGCCTGATAGTGTCTACAAGAGCATAGTTGAAACATAAGAAGTTCTAATACGTTTGTTGAATATACTTTACCCATCACTTAGTGCTGTATCTTTATAACTAAGGCTGTATCTCTAAAAAACATTTTGTCCTATGAGTTTTAGAGCAGTAAAATTGACTGTGGGGTGGAAGGCAGGAAGCGTTCTTCGAGACCTGCCTTCGCATTATAAAATGAATGAAAAAAAAAAAGATGGAATGAGACCTTTAAGTTATTGAGCAAAAATGTTAAACTTTTCTTGTTTATAGATTCCCTATTGACTTATCTGTTGTTTTTGTTATCTGCCAAGATGCATTAATCCTAAATCTACCTACCAAGTTTCATGTCTTCAGGACTTATGGTTTGGGCCACACAACTGCTTTTTCAAAGGAAAAAGAATAATAAGAAGAATTGTTTGAAGAAACAACAGTGTTCTATGCAGCTTCTGAGCTTGAACCCTAAAATGTAGCATGCTTATTTATTTGTAGTTTACTATAATTCCACAAATGTTATTCCTAATGCTGCCACAATACATACAGTGATTTACAGGTGCTGGTCAACGAATTAGAATAATTTGAAATAGTGCAATCAGGAAATTCTTTGAATGCATTTTTTGTGCAGAAAGCAAATCAGGTGTTCACCGCACCTGTCCTACTCGTTAGACTAATCACAGAACTCGTTACCTGGAAAAAAATTTGCTCAGCTGAGATTTCCAAAAGGCCCATTTAGGCCATTTAACTGTGACACTGTTGTTTTATTGAATTAGAATAATGGAGAAACAGTTTCATTGAATTAGAATAATTTTTATTATAATTACAATCATCACTTTCTCAGTATTTTGTGGCTGCCCCCTTGGCTTGTATGACTGCCTGAAGTCTCCGCGGCATCGATTTGACCAGCTTGTCGCAAGTTTCCGCACTCACAGCTTCCCAGGCAGTGGCGATGTTCTGCTTCAGTTGGTCCAGCGTAGTAGGCTTTCTGTCGCGAATTTTCCGCTTGACGATGGCCCAAAGGTTTTCAATGACATTGAGGTCAGGCGAGTTGGCCCGCCATGCCAAAACTTCAAGCTGTTTTTTAGTGAACCAATCTTTGGTCGACTTTGCCGCATGAGCCGGTGCAAGATCCTGTTGAAATATGAAGTCTTCTTCGCCGAACTGTTCCTCAACAGTCGGAATCAGGAACGTTTCCAGAACATCTTTATATACGGCAGCATTGACAGTCTTCTTGAGGAAGCAGAGTTTCCCTACACCTCGAGCGGACATGCATCCCCAGACCACAACGCTCTGGGGAAACTTGACGGATCTTTTCACGCACTCGTGATTGTAGGTTTCGCCACCACGACGCCAGACACGAGGACCTTGGTCACCGAAGGAGATGCAGAAGCGTGATTCGTCACTGAAGACCACTTTCTGCCAGTCTTCAGCAGTCCACTCGCCGTGTTCTTTGGCCCACTTCAGACGTTTCTCCATTTGTTTCTTGTTCAGCATCGGTTTTACTGCTGGAACGCGAGATTTGAAGCCGAGTTCGCGCAGACGACGGTAAGTGGTTGATCTGGAGACGTCAGCGCCGGTCTGCTTGTTCCACAAGTCGGTGAGCTCGGAAGTGGACTTGAACCGGTTGCTGACTGTGATCTTTCTCAGCTGCTTGTTGTCGCGAGCAGAAGTTTTTCGGACGCCGGAACAGTTGGTGCGCTTGCTGCAGTTTTTCTTGAGAGCTTTGCAGACGGAAGACTGGCTGATGCTGAGCTGCTCAGCAATTTTAGTTTGGGTCAAGCCTTGTTGGCGAAGGGCTTGAATTTGAGCCACTATTCCGGTTGAGAGGTCGCGCTGCTTACCCATGATTGATTTTACAACTTAGAAATTCTACTCAACCCTGACTTTATACTGCACAGTGAACACTCTTCACAGAAAACAAAAATTCGAGCATTTATTCTAATTCAATGAAACGGTTTCTCTAATTCAATAAAACAACAGTGTCACAGTTAAATGGCCTAAATGGGCCTTTTGGAAAGCTCAGCTGAGCAAATTTTTTTCCAGGTAACGAGTTCTGTGATTAGTCTAACGAGTAGGACAGGTGCGGTGAACACCTGATTTGCTTTCTGCACAAAAAATGCATTCAAAGAATTTCATGATTGCACTATTTCAAATTATTCTAATTCGTTGACCAGCACCTGTACTAATGCAGCTAGAGTGAAATCAGCTAGGGGAAAGTGTGGGATATGATTCATAGTAGCAAGCAAATAAATCAAAGCCCAATGTTAATGTTAATCTTGCTTCTACACCCTTGGTAGTAATTACATTCAGTGGACAATAAAATCCAGATTTTTATAATAAATTCAAAGGTCTTTTATGACACTTATGTTGTGTGGAGTGTCTGAGAATCACAGCCAAATTTAGATTTACTATACATACATTGGACAAGGACATGTTAAAGGCACACTAGGTAGGATTTCCTTGATTATTGATCTTTTTAAGGAAGTAAAATTACAGCTTCAAACTCACTGTGGTGTAATAAGAGGAATAGCGGTCCTCTTGTGCCTGTGCCGGGCTCCTCTGAGTTCAACCAGGTTGCTTTCCAACCTATAGTTCTAACAGTCATACAAGAACTACAAAAACCCGGTAGGTTAATTATTTACAGACGCTAACTAACATATAGACACTATGGCAGAATATGTCTGTGAAAGCCAGAAAGGGAGAAAGGGAGACTAATCGGCCTAGAGACCGGACAAGAATAAATATAAGAATCTCTTTCACTAGTTGGCGTGAGCTAAGAGACGATAAACAGCTAAAAACAGACGCCAAGCCATCTGGCTTCTTGTTGGACAAGTAAGTAACGTCTTATTTTGTTGCTCTGGTCTTTAGCTGAGATTCATATTCATTATGTTACTTCATAGTGTTTTTGTTTTACAATAATTTCATGTTGTGCTTGTTTTGTGGTAAGGGCCAACAGCCCTAATCTGTAAACACGCCGTTTACAGACACAGAAAAACATTTCTTGTTTTAGTCGTGCTTACAATAAAGTAAACATTTCATGCAAAAGAGACAAATTGATGATGCAGTTCAGATTGGTTGTATCTATTTTATGTGCTTTTTACTTTCTGATGGAAAAAGTTTCTTAGATTCAGGTGGATTTTCCACTATTTATGTAGTACTTTTAGTAGTAATAACAGTCTACTGTATATATGAAAAAAATAAATAAAATATACATATATATATACATACATATATATATATATACACATATATATATATATATATATATCCGTTTAAATGAGGAAAACAATAACAAAGCTACTGCGCATGTCTGTTCCTTCGACGCTTCCGGTGGCGCTATGTTCAAGTATACAGCTGTCAAAATGAGAGCGCATATTTCGCAAATCTCCCGAAAACAGAGAAATTAGTAAAAAGTGATCAAACTTTTCCTGATCCTTTTGATAAGGATTTAAGAGGGAAGTTTTTTTCCTCTGATTTAAAACGCTTGCCAGATGTGATCTACCCAGATGTGATCACTATTTTGTTGAAACGGAGGCAGTGAAAGCGCACCGCAGTTTGGATGCATATAATTACTTTCTCAGTGGAAAAGTTGGGAATATTTGTTCCTGAAGTAGAGAAGTATCACTATAGTGTATGGTGAGGTTGGAGCAAGTCAGACGCTATCCAACACATACTCTGCAGGATTTATAGATAAGAAGGAGGGAGAAGTTGTGAGCGGACACTGTAACTGCATGACAGGTTAGCAGTGTGAAAAACGAACGCACGCGTGTTTACTATGGAGGACCAAAAATTACATAAGTATAAATAAATAAATGTTTAAATAAATTAATGAATAAATAAATAAATGTTGACATAAATAAATGCACATAAAAATGAATAAATAAATAGAAAAATAAGAAATGTATTTATTAATTTATTTATTTACCTATACAATTATTTGTGCATGTATTTATTTATTTATATATGTATGATGTATATATATGTGTGTGTGTTTGCTTATAAACAGTTCTCTATCTATTATACAACTATCATAACTTGGTACACATATAATAAACAATGTTATGTTGGTATTGTAGAAAAAAAGTGCCGGGAGACTGAGGGGGGAGGTTTTACGACAGTGCTGTAAACACTCTGCAACTGTAGAGGGAGCCCACGAGCACTAGTCTCAGTCCTACCCAGTGGGGCTTTAAATAATAGCCAAAAAAAAAAAAAAAAAAGTTTTTTAATCCTTGTGTAAATACTAATATTTTATTGTAATAATGGTAGGTTATGTGTTCCTTGTACAATAACAATATTAGTTTTCTGAAAATATCTAATATCTGATCAAAACATGTTCTAGTAACTGAGGTGTAAAATGTATCATTATTGAATCGAATTGGGACTTTGTGAATTAATTGTGGTGATACTCAACCCAATAAACAGATTTGCTGTTTTATTTGGCAGGGGAAGGTAACCTAGAATTATGCAGACCATGTTATAGCAGGTAAAAGAGAAAGGATTCAATGAACCTCTAGTGCAGGGGCCAGTAATAGGCAGGCCGATAAACTACTGAGAAGGATTTAAATCTGACAGTGTTCATTTAAAGCGGTGGAACGTTTAGTGTCTTTATGGTTTATGTGCTTTACAGCGCAGTAAACTTACAGACCAATCACGTGTGCTGTAAAATCACCAAATGCTCTCCTCTACCAATCAGATCTGTGCAGATGCAAGAGCGCGGAGCCACACAGGCGAAGCAGGCGGTGAGAAGTCAGAGAATAAAGCGAGAAAAGATGAGAATACAGATGGTGCGCACCAGAAAAAAATATTAAAATACTACATTTATAAAACATATTAACAGTAATGTAACCGAGCAGTGTTACTTGGAGAATTAAAGAAAAACAACCGAGACAAGAGTGCAAAATATTCCACTTTACTCCACCTGATCAGAACTCCTCAGCAAAAAAAAAAACTCCCTCACTCGCAGACACGCTCTCTTTACTCTCAAAACAACCCTACTTCAACACTAAGGCAACCCCCAGGGGACAAAAAGCATTGGCAACTTCCTTCATCAGTTTTACCCACAACATAATAAAGTATGCTAGAGTAATAATATTAAATAAAATAAAACTACTGTTAAAAAAAAAGCTGATATTTTGGCCAAGTTCAGCAAACATTTCTCCATATATTGTACGATTTATCATTCATATAATTTTTATCATGACAGGCAGGCCTAAAACTAATATAAATAAAATCAAATAGAATAAATAGCATTTTGAAACAAAGTTAACATACAGATTCACATTATTAGACTCAATATGTTAAATTATTGAGGGTGTTTCCATTTATTTTATGATAGGTTGATAATGTAATTATTGTGACAGGTCTATTTACTAGTATGTGTAATTTGTTTTGTCTTTCAGTTGTTGATAAAACACTGACAGAACTACTATAGGCCTCTTTAGTAAACAGAATAAAACACTGAATTATAACACAAGTTAACACTGGCGACGGTCCGGACCTTAGCCTGATTAAATTTTCACTAACTGGACCAAACTGAATTCTAATTAAATACCCCTGCTCTAGTGCCTTTTTTTGCTACTCAGCTAAGGTCTTATCTTGGAGCAATATACATGATATAGTAAGATGGAAATAAATTAAACATGCTTTCCACTGCAAACTAAAATTAGATAAATTTATGAAAGAAATCAAGAATTCGTTCTTTGAATTCACTTCACTTCATCATAAAATGTGACGCTTATGCTTCTATGCTAGTGTATGCTAGTGCATGAAGTGTATGTGTCTAGGATGAAGGTGAGTACTCAAAGTTTAAAGTTTATAAAGGAAGAGAGTTTAGCACTTCAGAGTGCTACATTTGTTCCATCACCTGTGACTCGCAAATTACACCACTCACACCTTCCTTGCATCTCTCTTAACAACAAGACACTAACAAGACCATGAGTGATATTCATCACACTTCAACTGCTAAAGATTGGTGGCTTTGTCTGAAAATAAACAAGCACATGCTGGATTTTAAAATCTGTAAAGCTGGTTGACAGATTGACAGCGCTTCACTTTGCCATATTTTATATTACAGCCTTAAATGGATTTAGTTATTTTTTCCCCACAAAATTCTACACCTTGATGACGAACATTTTTTTTTCAGGTTTATTTAATTATTATTTATAAAAAATAAAACACAAAATACAGCATGTACATAAGTATTCACAAAATTTGCTCAATACTCTGCTGCTGCAGAAAAGCTTCTCCTTATGGAAGATTCTCCTCTCTCCACAGAGTAACACTAAAACTTAGTCAAAGTGACCATCAGGTTCTTGGTCACCTCCCTAACTATGGCAAAATGATAATACACAGAGCTAAGAAGTCCTGGTGGTTCCAAACTTCTTTAATTCTAGGATGATGGAGGCCACGGTGTCATTGGGACCTTCAGTGCTGCAAGTTTTTTTCTGTACCCTTCCACAGATCGGTGCCTACTTATACAATCCTGTATCTGAGATTTACAGACAGTTTCTTTAGACTTCATGGCTTGATTTGTGCTTGGATATGCACTCCTCACTGCTTTAGATACAGCCTTTCCAAATAATCCTAAATCAACTGAATTTACCACAAGTGGACTCCAATGAAGCTGTGGAAACATCTGAAGGATAAAGAAACAGAATGCACCTAAGCTCATTTTGGAGTGTCATTGAATACTTCTGTTCAGATTATAATTTTGTTTTATTTTTAATAAATTTGCAAAGATGTCATTTCTTTTTACTTAAGGTAAAAAATGGGATACTGGGTGCATAATTTTGAGGAAGATTATGAAATAAATTAATTTTGGAAAAAGTAAAGCACTGTGAATACCAATGTAGTGTATATTTTAAATTATTCACATTAGCAATCAGTGATGTTGGCAGCGAAAACACTGGGATTTACAAATACCACATAAGAACCACTCACCTGGTTTTGTCCACAGGACTTCAAAGCAGGAGATGCCATTCCTTATGCGGCGCTTGTGTATTCTGTTCACACATTTAATATAAATTACTGAATACTAAAATATAAAATAACACTGGTGTTCAAACGACACAATAATTGTCAATAAAAATACTTTACATGTAAATTGTATAAAAAGTATGTATTACATCATTTTAAAGTTTTATTATTTTAATTTGTAATATATATATATATATATATATATATATATATATATATATATATATATATTACATTTAAAATTATGCTAACATGAAAATTTTTAAAGCAACAGAGCTATAAAGATAGTGAGACAATTAAAGCCAACTTTCTGAAAGTATACACTTCTACATATTTATACTAACATTACTGGCTATCAGTAACTTAGCCTTTCATTGCTTAACTATATTGCAAATGTACATATACAGTGGTGTGAAACACAGTTATGGTGCATTTACACTGCTCCGTCGTGTCAACACACATGGTCGCACTGCCCCCCTCCAACTGGTCGCATGTGGGTGTGACAAAGGCGTTCCCTGCGTCATCCAATAAATAGTTTTAATCAATTTAAATGCTTTTATACAAGCTATTATTATTTTCTATAAATTAAAAAAATATAAATGTGTATTAATAAATATAAATGTTCGATTGAGCTTTATTACACTGTCTAGTGAGCTAACAAAAGCAAACTTATCCATTTAAATTATATATTAATATCTTAAAAACCCACAATCTCTGCAGCCTTTCTCCTTGCTGTATTACTGTGATCAGAGTCCCTGTAAATCAGCAGATTTTTAATATATGAGGCAAGAAAGCCTGAAACTTCTCTTCCAGGCTTCTCTGGACGTTTGAAAGCGGAACAAAATGTTTTCAGACACTGCGCTGCAGACACGTATCAGGCGAACACCTGCTCTCTGATTGGATAGACGCATCGCGTTGGACGGATTCATTTGCATAAAGTTCAGCTCGGCTCAATTTTTCATCGCACCGCATCCCCCGCTCTCGACGCATCGGAGCCATGATGCTCGATGCGCGACTGCGTCCGACGGAGGCGGCGCTTTCCATTGAAAATGAATGGGATCTGTCGCTGTGCGTTGTCGCGACGGAGCAGTGTAAATGCACCGTTATACAATCTTCAAGCACAGCCAATGTTTTTGCTATTAAAGACTTTTAATCCAAAGCATTCGCTGTATCAACAGGCAGGGGTGAAGTTTCCTTTAAGGTTTTTTGACAGTGACTGTTAGAAAAAAGAAAGTGCTGGATCCCCTACAGTTGTGCTGGAGTTAACGATAACTACAGGTAAAGTCGATTACGGCTAATTTCCCCCAAAGTTAATAGTACGCAACATGCTATGAAAGCTTTATTACTTGTGTCTCGTGTCTTGAGTTTATGAGGCGTTTGTGGCCAATATAACGTAAACATCTGAGGTAATGACCAAGGAATACACAAATGCTAAAAATAAACCAGAGACATACTAAACTACTTAGCTAACTAACCTACACTTGTGTTCAAAATTATTTAACACTTACTGCAATAAAGTGTTTTAGCATGTTTAACGCTTATTTTTTTTTCTTGTTCACAACCAGATCAAATAAGAAATTAAATTACAATAACAAACGCAACTTAAATTACAACAACATTTTTTCTTATAAACCCACAAATGTTCTTTTTGTGATTTCCTCATTGACAAATATACCTTAGTCCAAATATACCCTTAATCACATAAAACATTAGTACTTAGTACAATTCCCTTTGGCAGTAATTATTGTCCTTCAGATGTATATTCAGAAATATAGCTTGACACAAGTTTCTGGTAGTGATCATCAGGTATCATCAGTTCTTTGGCATTCTTGGGCTTGTACCTTGCAAGTGCCTTCTTCAAGTCCCACCAGAGATTTTCTTTGGGATTTAAGTCGGGTAATTGCGATGGCTACTCCAGTATCTTCCAGCCCTTTTTCTGCAACCAAGCCATGAAAGAATTGGGGGAAAGTCCAACGTCTCCTAAGCTTAAGCTTTGTCACTGACTGCATGATATTTCCACCAATGATCTTCTGTTAGTTAACTGAATTTATGGTACCTTCCACACGGTAAAGATCATGACTGACCCACCACCATGCTTCACAGTAGGCTAGGTATTATTTTCTGTATAAGCCTCGTCCTTCGTCCAGACATATTGCTGAGCCATAGGCCTAATTTTGTTTCTCGTCGCTCCAGAGAACAGTATTCCAAAAGCTTTTCTCCACCTTTCATTTCAGGTACAACAGTCACCAACAGCATCCTATTTCCGCCATGTTCAAGTAGCATTTCCATCGTGTCTTTAGCTTTAAACTTGCGACCTATACTTCCAATTGTGTCTCTATGTCTTTGCTTTCTTTTTATATTCATATCTATTACCTCTAGACTTCTTTGACCATTCCCTGGACCAGGTTGCAAAGGCACCTTTACTGTCTAGAAGCAGCTGCGTATCTAAATGCTTTTAAATCTGCTTAATTGCTGCTCATTATGATTCTGTTCACATCTACAGGTGCATTCAATTCATAATTTTGTCAATAAGGAAATCACAAAAAGGACATTTGTTGATTTACTAAAAAAAAAAAAACATTGTTATAATTTAAGTTGCATTTATCTATTTTATGAGGCCTCATTTGATCTGGTTGTGAACTAAATAATAATAATAAAGTTTAACTAACTAAAACACTTTACTGCAGTGAGGGTTGAATAATTTTGACAAATTTTGAACACAACTATCTAAAGGAGCTACACTATGTGCATACCCTGCCTCCAGAAATTTGAATTAGCATACCTTTCTAAAAGCACATCTGAACTTATCCCACAGTATGGTGGAGGGTCTGTGTAAGGGGCCCAGGGGAACGCCACTATTCTATCATAATAAGAATAAAAAAAAGCTATGTGGTTGTTTTTTAGAGGTTGTGCTAGGCCCTGTAGTTGCACTGAAGTGAACTAGCCAACATTAGTGTCCAACTCTTAAATGCTCTTCTGGATAAATAGGCAAAACTTAGATTTATAATAATGTAGGCAGCTAATTGCTGAATTTTGCAAAAAATATAAAAAAATAAAAATAAAAATCAAAAAAAGGTTAAACAGACCTAATGGGCTTGATCTGCACTGAGGTTTCTGATCCATGTATTCTGTTCATCAGTTCAGTGTAGGTCATCATTGCAAGTACTTTCTCACTAGTGTAGTGTTTCGGCCACTCCATTTTGTCCAGAGCAAACTTCTGTCAAATGCAACAGGTGAGAAAGCTATAAGTTATTGGGACAAATGCAAGATAAACATCTATATACACCGATCAAGCATAATATTATAACTGCTAATATTTTTTTTCTGCTTTACTGAGCATACAGAATCACGTTGTAGTTTATTTAGGTGGTGGGTTTATTTTTAGCACTGCAGTGACTCCGACAGGGTGGTGTGTTAGTGTGTGTTGTGTGGTGTCCTGGTGTTCCTGTGGGGACCTGGGGGCTGTTCCACGAAGCGAGCTAACTCAGTAAGCCAGGCTTAAGAAAAGCCTGGCTCATTTTGCTCAAATTTAGGTTCCACGAAAGAGGCTAGACTTAAGCCTCGTCCAGCTACTATAGCAACATATACGTTTGTCCAAACCTGCTCTGTCCCAGGCTAGAGTTTACGCTTAGCTTAGCTACAACGCTTCTATTGGATGAGACGTGTGACGCCATAGCCTTGCGGGTGGGAAACAAAATGCAGGAACAAGGTTCCGCCACAGTTTAATCCAATAAATTGCAGTGGATGCGGCATATCATATAATATTTGTATACATTTAATTGAGTATTGTACTGTATTGTAAAGGTGTCTGCACATTGCAATTTATTGGTTCAATCTTAACAAATTCAATAATCGCAGTTATTTTCCAAAAAGATTTATTGGCATAAACTCTATATCACAAAAAATGTATTAGTATTAATGATACCCAGGTACTTTAGATGAAGTTTCTTTGAAGTATTTCTATAATTCCATAATTATATCAATTCACATATGTGATCATATTTGTTCAATATAAATATTATAAATGTTTAGTTAATTTAACGATGCAAAAAGTGAATGGATATAGACAACTACCCTACCAATATTTTCATACAGGTGATATAAATTAGCAAAACATGTAGGCTATAAAAAGAGCAGCCAACATTGAAGGCTGTAGGCAGTGATTGACATCACCACCAGTAGCAGCAACAGCTGTTTTCTTTCTGGTTGCTAAAATATTTCATGCAGTCAATTCATATCATATTATACACTAAAATAAGTACAGGGGTGATAGTGAAAAAAAATCCTGAGCCTGAACTTTTTTTCCTGTTCCAATGGGGTGAGGGGGGCACAACATACTGCATATGCGACGTAATGTAGGCATACATTTTGATACATTATTCAAACATTTAATAGTCTGTGTATGACCTTATTGTCAAGTGACACATTTTAGATGTTTTAATATTTGCCTTATGTCTATAGTGTTATTCACGAAAACAGATAATTTCCATCTTGGTATAGGACTTACGATTGACTGAAAGAAACTGGCCACGTTCGATTCTACCTGTTAAAACGAATACCAGCGTATGCGTTAAAAATGCATTCAAGGCTTGTGATGTTGCAGTATAGTTAGAAATTGAGGTGTGTATTGAACCACAATGCAACATTTCAACACCAGAATGCATTAACTCAAAGCTGCATATGCAGCAGCCATACCAAGACAGGTCAGTAGGGGGCAATACTACTCCAAAGTACAGTAACTACACTCTGTCTAAAATAGAGGAGGTGATTACCAATTAATTAAGCAATACTTTTTTAATGGAATAACATTACCTTTGTTTATAGACGACTATTTATCTGATCAATTCATATAAACCCAAGAGACACTTAACGTACCAGTGCCAAGAGAACAGCTCTACACTGCTGTGCCTCTGTGTGCTAATTCTTCAAGCTACAACTCGGAGATTAGCTTTCAGCTTCAGTTTCTATCCAGTAAATGAAAAGGAAGCACTAAGAGTGCATATATTTTTTTTTAATGCAGTGTTTTTTTTAAACATGATTATGCACGTTCTGCCCCCTTATGCCCTGCACACTCATTAAACCAAAATAACAATAATTTACAATTACTTTTCTTCTTCTCTAATATGCTTAACAATGTTTACGAACACACGATTTTTTTTAAGCATATAGATTAATTTAGCCTTTATTTTAAGCTTATAGCACTCTGTGCTTAACACACTCTACGAAGCCGACACACGTGCTGTTTCTATCAACAACTAACTTGAATTAGCTCCATACATCTGACTGTCCTTTGCATTGGACCAAATTTAGCTCACCTTATGTAATGTTCCTCCTCACTTCAGAAGGCTCCATTTTGCGGAGAGGAGGAGCGCATGTGTGAGTTCGGGTCGGAAATCGGGTCAGGCTCCGGCTGACAATCTAAACTCTACTGCTGTGGAAGCTTGAATGATGCGTTGAAAATCATTTATTTTTATTTTTGCAAATCCTGAAGACATCGCGAATAGAAAGCCTCCTGCTGACCGACGTCGGGAAGCGGAGATGCCTCTGTTTACCAGCCAAAAAATATCTTTAAAATGTGCACAGTAACTATTAGTTACTAGCTATATATTTGTAACATTTATAAGGATTTATAGTTATGCTTACTCCACGGACTTACTCCTAGATTAACAAAGGAGATTTGCCGTTTGCGAATTAGACAGATACACGTGATGCTTATTCTCACTCATTCTCTCTCACATCGTGAAAGCGCAGTTTTGGAAATAAAAAATGAGCAGAAAAAAAGCTCTTTGACTGAAGATAAATCTATTTTATTTCACTTCGCTATTATTTAACTGAAATTCGCTTTTATATTTGAAACAATCGGCTGCTCGTTTGGGCAGTTAATCGGACATCCTGCCCCTCTCACACTACACGACAAACGACGCATGATGAAGCTAAAATTCAGCCGATTATGAAATTCAGCAAAGCAAGGAGCATCACACGCGGTGGCATTGACACTGCTGTATTGTTATAGTTAAATAATACAGTATTTAGATTTTGCGGGCCGTCTCTATCTGCAGCCTCGCCTGTATTGCGCTTCGGCTTCGGGACCCCCCGCCGCGCGATGCTGCGTCGTAAGAGCGCGCGATGCCGAGAGCGCGCATTGGTCCGCGGATGTCGTCAGCTGCTTCACTTCAAGTTATTGCGATCAAAGGAACGTAAATACAATCAGTTCCAGTCATGAATAAATGAAATAAACCTTTTACTGATGCAGGAGGACTGTCTCTGTGTTATCAACTGTAAAGCATTATATGCGTGTTAACCTAGAGTTTTGTTTATTGACTTAGTTCCAACTGTACGCTGTAAAAATGAGGAAAGAAAAAAAATAATAAAAAATATATGTATAATGGAATTAGGGACAGTTATAAATGGCTCACATGAGACCTGCTTTATGATGAATGATGACCTAAATCTGATTTAGATCTGTAACACTATATTAAATTATAATTGCTGGCCTAAAATAAAAATAATACAATGTTTTTAAAATGTTTATTTTAGAAGGGAATTTATATTGCAATTTTGATTAATCCGATCATTTATTCCAATATTAAATGTGTTTTAGATGTGACCAAATGTAATTGTAAGATGTAGGACAAATTATATCATCACTTTATCATCACATCATTTTTATTGAATTCATTTGTAAGCCTAATATAAATTAATGGGAGACTAAAACGGGTGTTTTTGAAAGTAATTTCTTTAAAGCCAGTTATAAAGAAAATATAACTGCTGAGCACCGTGCGCTCTCCCGACTGGACGTGTCTCGATGCGCGTTAAGTCCTACGAGTTATTTAGTTCTGCAATACCCGTCTTTCTTTCGCTTTTTATACAACTAAACTAGCACTGTCTTACAGTCTTTGTTTGGCTTTATATCTTGCTGTATTCTGAGGGAAATATTATAAAAATATTAACGGACATCGCGAGAGTAACTTTTAGCGCCCACTACCAGACGCGTGTGCACGCAAAAGAGAGTCGGATTCTGCCTGGGATTCAAAATTCGGCACACCTGTTATATATAATATGATTTAAATACATTTTAATTAAATTATATATCGCGCTTTTCATCAAACCCGTCCACTCAACTCAGAGCTCCACTTCAAATGCGCGATTCATGCTGGTACGCAGCTGCCCTGTACTAAGCTTTAAGTTTATTTGGGTGAGTAAAGCACGTGTGAAGCTCGTTAGCCCCTTAACAAAAATATATTAGACAAAAAAGCATGTTAACTTTTACTTCAGTAGCATTTTAGCAAAGTAAATGTACTTTTACTTAATTACAATTTGTAGTACTTTTTCCGCCTCTGCTTATTACAGTTAGGAAGTCGTAATGCGCAGAATTTAAGCTGCCACTGATATATCTGGGGGGGGGGGGGGGGGGGGGGGCTTTTTCATAGGGGATGGGGAAAGCTTTTTTTTTTTTTTTACAGAGCCACGCTACGCCGGATTTCCGGCGCGGCGCCGGAACGCTATCACCCCTGTAAGTAATTACCATTTCCCTGCACATTAGACTAACCAATTGGAATTGCACTTACCATTCTGGTATATTTTTATATTTTACCTTGACCTGCTGCCATGTTCATTTTAATCCCCCCATGTTGCTTCTAAATCAGGATATAATTATCAATTTTCTTACTTATGTTCTTATTCATTAAATTTACTATAACATTTTGGAATGCCAATGAATGGATTAAATATGCTTATGCATTTAATCAGTCTGCAATTTTCATAATTAATTTTAAGAACACAAGAAATGTTTCCTTTCCTTATAATTATGTATTTATATTCACCAAATAGATGTATAAGTAACTCCTGTTCTGCAGGAGAGAAAAAAAGCAGCACATTCCTTCACCTCTTTAAACATTTTTCTCGGCTTTTCAGGGCTCGATTACTGAGGCTGTGTAAAGAGTGTGTGCACGCGCGTGAGCCTTGATTACAAAAGCCTGGCTTGAATTATTGGGAACAGGTTGAGTCTGAATTGCGTTAGTGGAACGGAACTAGCTGGAAGTGAATTGTTTGACTAACTCAAGCGAGGATTACTCAAATAAATAATAATTTTTAAGCTCGCTTTGTGGAACAGCTCCCTCATCATTGAAAAACAGGGTAAAAGGAGGATAATCAGGTAGGCAGAGAAACAGATAGAACTACATGCTATAATTATAGAACTACAACGTGTCCTACAGTTAGGTCCATAAACATTTGGACAGCAATGCATTCTTTATGATTTGGGCTCTGCATGTCACCAAACTGGATTTGAAATAACTGAGATGTGAGTGAACTGTAGACTTTCAGGTTTAATTCCAGAGGCTTAACAAAAAACAAATCTGAATAAGTATCTAGGAACTATAGTCAGTTTCTACAAGGCCTCCTTATTTCAGGGTCTCTAAAGTTATTCAACAAATACATTTTACCATAATTTTATTTCCTTTGTTGAGAATCCTGGAACCTAAACATCACCAAACACACCCATATGTCTTTTAAGATATTTTGCCAGGACTGTACTGCAGCTTCAGTTGTTGCTGGTTTGTGGGTCTTTCTGTCTTTAGTTTTGTCTTAAAAACTATTGAAATGCAGCTCATCGGGTTGAGATCTGGTGACTGACTGTTTTTTCTTCACTCTATCCATCTGTGCACTGTTCAGCACCACTCAATCAACCTTACTGTATTTAGTTGAATCTGAGCAGGAAGTAAATCCCTGTACACTTGTACAGAAATCCTCCTTTTGCTTCAGTCATATCTTTAATAAATACTAGTGACCCAGTGCCATTGAAAGCCAAGCACAACCATACCACCACCATGTTTTACAGAGAATGTGGTGAGCTTTGTTTCGAGCCATTTCAAGCCTTCTCTATACTTTCTTCTTCCCATCATTCTAGTACAGGTTGATCTTAATTTGACTGGCTTTTATTAGATTTTCTTTAGATGTTTTTTTTTGTAAAGTCTAATTTGGCTTTCTATTAATAATTTGAATTTTGTGCTGAACCCTCTGTATTCACTCTCATTACATCTTCCCTTTATGACAGACTGTTCACCACTGCACTACATTTTGCCAATATGAACAAACTGTTGATTTGGCCACTCTTAAAATGTCCACTCTCAACCAATCATTAGGCTGCTAAGAAGTAGTCAGTTTTACTTCCATTGAGAGCTCCTTTAATCGCATGTTGACAGCAACAGCGTCCAAGCGCCACACCTGGAATCCAGTGTGTTGGCATGCAGAGCTCAAATTATGATGATTGTGTGTCACTGTCCAAATATTTATGGGCCTAACTGTATATAATTAGTAGAACTGATCAAATGGATAATAGTTGTTGAAACAAGAAGGTGGTCGTAATGTTATGTCTAATTGGTGAAAGCATTTTTTATTAAATAAACTATTAACACACTGTTTAGCATTTTGGGGACACCTTCATAAGAACAGCTACGCTAGAATTTGATCTGCATAAAAGTTTAAGTTGTAATGAACACAGTGCAAATTATACAAAGGCTGGTACCTGCATAAGGGGTAGGTTGGGTTTCCTCCTCTTGAAACTATTGACAGCTTTGTCCTTTGGAACCAGAAATTCACTTATGATCTAAAGGTGAGGTTACACAAATGACATGGCTTAAATTAGATTAGAACTTTATTATAATCTTCAATAATATAGTATATTGATACACTTACCTCTGTGAAGGGGAAACGCTCACAGGCTAGGGTTTTCCTATAGACAGAACAACAGAACCGTACTATTATTTATTTTCGAGCACATACAGCCATGTGCCAAAGTTTATGTTCCCCTGATAAATTTGTGTTTCTGATTTGTGTATTAAGTGTTCATGTCCTCTACAAAAAAGCACATTTACAAGCACAAGGTTTATTTGCTTAATATAACAAATAGCAAAAAACTCACAAGGGACTGAAAAGGGCTTAACAAACTTAGAAATTAACCACAAAACAATTTACAAGAACCCTTAAAACAACATTGCCAGGTCTTCTGCAATCCTAAAATGCCAAATTTGTATCTACCAACCAAAAGAGAGTGAGTAAATAATATATATTTTATATCTCAGTTTAACAGAGAACAACTAATCAAATACCAGGACATCTGGAACAATGTGTTGGACAAGTGAATACAAGCTGAATTATTTGGGCACAAAAAAAAAAAAAAAAGAAAAACAGGTGCAAACCAACGTCTGACATTTTTTGTTTTATTCCTGTGCAATAACTGAAGCTATTAATGTCAGTGAAGGATTATAGGAAATATGAGATTTTTCACCCAAAGAGGAAACACCAGCTATTTCTGAAAAGTAACGGACATCTTTTTTTCATTTTTTTCTAAATAAATGAAGTAGATTTTTCTTATGATGCACATATTCCACATTTATATTAAAATATTGGTTAAAGGATAATCATTATTGATAAATCCTCATTTTCTAACAGAGCTAATATCTATTGTGGTGACCTACGTTTTAAACACTACTGATTATTAAAAACAAATTTGAAGTCATTTTCTGCTTTCTGGAGGTCTTTTTTTACAAAGATTTCATAGATCAAAACAAAACCTTGGAAATCAGAATGCAGACACACTTTTTAATATTGGCTTCAATAGAGGATGACTGTCGAGCATGTTCAGTACGGTGCCAATCACAGGGACACTGGAAGTCATAGTCATGGGGCTGACAGAACTGCTTACTCCCACAGTACATACAGCCATTACGCTCATGAGATTTAGCAGAACCTAGAGCAAGTGAAAGAGGAAAAAACAGAATGCATAAGAAGTGGTTACAATCAGATATCAAGCTTTTGAAGTACTTTCAAACATCTGAGGGACTACGGTCAATGAATTATTCTGCAAAATGTGAGAATAATATTGGTGCATGCATAGTAGCAGTGTTAATTTTGACAACAAATTCTGATTTAGTATTAGTCATAGGCTTGTGACAAAATAGCGTTTAGTTTTAGTCATAATTTAAAATTTTGTTCTAGAAATCAGGTTATAAAACATCTGTATAAGTAGATGTAAAAATACAGTTGTTGTTTTTACACACACACACACACACACACACACACACACATACACATACACATACACATACACATACACATACACATACACATACACATAGAGATGCTCTCAGGATGTACTGAGAGACTACATGAGTTAAAGTGATGAGAAAGTGAGAAAGTGCTGTAAGGAACTTTACACAGACTTTTGGGTTCATGGATTCACTTATTTTATTGTTATTTTTTTCTATTAAGGTTCTTTCTGACCTGTTCCTGCTGTCTGCACTAGCTCTGTTTTCCACTGTGGGATTAAACAGATGATCTTATCTTAATAAGTGAGTTCTGCTACAGAAACATTAACTTAGCAGTGGTGTCTTTTAGTCCACCGTCAAGTTAAACACACCATCAGCTCATAAAATAACATCAGCATTAAAACACCGATCTCTGCATGGAGATCTGTGTGACTCTGGTCTGCAGAAGACTAAAAGATTAGTGGTGTTTTTACCGGAGATGGAGTCGCTCCACGCGGTTTACACAGTATCTGTTTTTTTGCGACGTCAAAGGAGAAATAATCACTCCTCTTTCTCTCTGCTGCCGACATTGTCCAGTTAACTCCGAGTCAAGCCCCATAAGTAACGACAGATCACAGGCGAGTCTTTTCTCACGGGTTTTGTATCTAACCGCGGGTACTGAGAGACGGGTTCTGATTGGTTGAATACCCCGCTTGTCCCGCCTCTCCACCTTCGCTAAAGTAGTAGTGATTGGATCTCTTCCTAACTGGTCCCTACCTTTCACAAAACTAAATCAGTTCTGATTGGATTTCGTCCTTGCCAAACATTTTCGTCTCGTTTTTATTCGTTGATGACAATGTCAGTTAATTTCGTTTCGTTTTTATTTATTGCTGTTTTTATTTAGGTATCGTCTCATCTTTGTCTTGAAAAAAAAGCTTCGTCGATGAAAACTACGATGAAAAGTTTTTGACGAACTTAACACTGCATACTAGCTATGCTGCCTATATTGGACTAGAGGCGTGTATATGAATTCTAAAAACTCTACTCACCAGGGTGGCGACACACTAGACAATGGCTGACCTTCTTTGCAGCAACTTCCAC
Organism: Astyanax mexicanus; assembly: GCF_023375975.1. Taxonomy (NCBI): domain Eukaryota; kingdom Metazoa; phylum Chordata; class Actinopteri; order Characiformes; family Acestrorhamphidae; genus Astyanax; species Astyanax mexicanus. Next base: position 28,776,823 of record NC_064409.1, on the reverse strand, counting down.
AGTCTCTATAACATTACTCTTCCACTCACTGAACCTTTGGTAATACAGAGGAAAATAAATGCATGGAAAAACTTTTTTAAATAACGTTTCAGCTGGGGAAAAAACTTGAATGATGAAAAAACACTGCAATGTAAGGGAAAAAAAACAGCACAGTACAATTGCACATACTTAGATTATGTACTTAACAAATTAAATAATCCTGACAAATTATGAAAAGTCTAGGTATCTTCCACACTTAACTCTAGATTGTATGTTCTTTTTGAGGGACCATACACCAGCACCCTTATAACTCAACACAACACCAAACTGCCATGAAAACAATTTTTTAAAGTACTTTTATGACATTTGTCACTAGATTGTAGTTTGTGCGAGTTTTCAAAAACAGAGAAAATTGTAATATTTGCAAACACTGCAAGCATAACAAGCAAGTTGAATCAGTACAAAAGAATTATGCTGATGAGCCGGTTAGTTTGTGAAAGCTTTGCTTTACAGGTTAAAATAAAAATGTTTTGCATTGAAACGAATTTCAAACAGAGTTACTATAGTGTTGTTATACACAAAGCATCTGAATGTGCTGGGTCTCATAATGTCAGCTGACAGTTTTCAGACATTAAATACACACTGGTCTACTCATCTCCTATAAAGTTTGTTTTTTATTGTAATCACTTGTTTTGTTTTGGAAGCTCTGCCTGTTTTTGTCTTTGTTAAAGATCTCTTCGTTCTAGACATGTATGATGTTCATGGAGATAGCAAGTTAGCTGATCTGGGATTAGCAGCACTGAGGCTCCGGCACGGTATTGGGCACAAAGGCACAAAACATTTGAACTTTATATGAACATGCGCATCTCCAGCAGCCTTTACATCTGTGCCGCACATCCGATAGAACTGGGTTTTAAAGCTTTAAGTTTTTAAACCTTAGGTGGTTTGTTTACCAATTTACTGTAAAAGAAATCTGACAAACAAAAATATAAACCTTACTAATTAAAACATTTTTGTTGAAAGAATTCAGTAATTCTGTTTTGCATCATCTTTTCTACATCATCCTTTAATAGAGTAATCAAAATACAACAAACTATCTTGGAGAACCTACATCTTATTGCACAACAATAAGCCCAGTACTTTGTATTGCCAACACTACCATGTCTGAGTAAATAATTCACAAATATATTTTAAAAACTATGTTTAAAAAACTTGTGTACGTACTTCTGAAGAAGAGTTTGTCCATTTAGATTCTGTATCAACTTGAGAGTTTGCTCTTTTCCAACACCTGCAACACCCTAGAAGATCAAAAAAGAAGCATTTAGATTCACTCCTATGACTGTCTATATATATATATTTATATTTATATATATATATATATATATATATATATATATATATATATATATATATATATATATATATATATATATAAAATATATATATTTATTTAAAGACATGCCTTTGGTATGTAATCACAGCCGAGGAGTACAGCTAGACCGACAAGTGTCTCTCGCTTCAGCTGAAGCTCAGTCTCCACTCTGGACATCTTATAACAGTCTATCTGAGGGTCCTGGAGAGCAACAAACAGATATTGTGGTGATCAGAAAAAGAGAGTTTCATAAGTTTTATTTTTAAGAAATGCAATGGGTACAAATGGTGTGCTTCCTTTGTGATTTCTGTCGTATCTTCTGTTTGCGGAGTCACTGTGCATCACACAGTGCTACAGTTTACATCTTTTCAGCCACACTGTTAATTTTGTGCATATGTATTGGTCCATTTTGACCAGCTGCTAGTTGACGACAACTTTAATTTTGATTTTTTATCTTTAGATAAGTAAAATAAAGCAACATTTCTGAACTGCGTTGTGAAAGTATGAGTATATTAGAAATATTCTGAAAATACACAGTTTTACAATATAATGATTTTTTTCTAGCCTCTTTCTGCCTCCAGCCTAGTTGTCATGTGGGCATAGTCTGCAGCATGTTGGTAATACAGTATGAGTAGCTCCTCTATTGAGTTTATCGAGGAAACTTGTATCATGCTAATGAGACTGGGAACCCTTTAGTGCTACATAATCTGCGATTATTACGTTATCAACTTATTGTATGATAAATGAACATGATGTCAGTACCTTTTGCCTCCCTCAATATTGCCCACTGTGTTTACTTGGGTGTATTTTACCTGTGGAGTTACTTCTAACCGTACAATCCCAAGATCCTTTCCGGAGGAGATTTCATTAAAGAGATTGAGCTGGCATGTCGACTATATTAAAGGAGTGTATTATGAAGATATAAAAGTATGAAGATTAAGCCACTACCTTTGTGTTCATGTTGAAGTTTCTGTAGACAGTTTGAGCGCCGTATAGGAAAGCATCTCCATCACTAGTAATGCAGCCATCCACCAAGCCCTGTGCATCCAAGAAGGCGCACATTGCCTCTGCTTCACCGGCTGCAGCTACCCACGGTACACCCAGACAGTCTAACATCTCAGCACACTGAGAAAGAGAAAGCGGGAGAAAGAAACAAACAGTCGTCTCTTCACTGTATAAAAAAGTAGACACATCCCAAAAAGCACATCACTGTCAGACTCTGATACTAACAGTAGAATGACTTGACTGGTTTTGCCTGTGCCAGTGCCTGCAAATCAGTAAATCAAATTCAGCAAGTAAGGAAAGCAAATGGGTATGCAAGCTTTCTTTTTTTAGTGTACCATAGACATCCTTCGGATTTATTCTACAGCAGCATTAAAGCCTTCTTAAACAAACAGTCTTAAATAATTAAAATAAAGCATGAAGACAATTGTATCTGTAGAGCAGAAAATTACTGGAAAAGCATTATCAAACTGAATACAACAGAGTTCATATAGATGTAATTAGATCTTAAAATCATAGATGGTCTGGAATTGCTACAAGTGCACCATTACCAAAAGTGGAAAAAGACCACATAAAACAAAGCGCACCTGAAAAGAGTGTGAATTAGTGTAAACACAAAAGTACATGTAAAAAACCACTAGGGGTTACCTCTCGAAGGACTGCCTTAAAGCGCCCCCTGCCTGTGTTTGTGGTTTTTGCCTGTTTGGGACCACTCTCGGTTTTACCCCTACGGAATGCACCCTCAATCCTCTTGCTTATAGTCTCTGCTTTGATTTTGGGGGCTTCTCCCTCCATTACAAACACAAGTTTTACCCCCATCCGAAGAAGAGATGACACACGAAAAAACAAATTGCTGCAAGACAAAAACAATAATGACCAAAACATTTTGTGAATGAGCCAGAATATCAGTGAGCAGAAAACTGGATATTATGGTAATACATTTAAAACCAGAGTGTCAGTTTAAGTGTCAGACAAATGCAAATATGAATGCACAGATTTAGAATGTTTTGGTTTGAACATTTCCCTTTCGCCTCTTTAATAATCATTGGTATTTATCGCCCATCAAATGTTGATTTTTGTGATAAGCTGTTTAAATACTCTGAAGTGCTGTGATCCCGCTAAAGAAACAGGATTATCTGACCACAACCTTACAGTAGTTGCTAGGAAACGTACAAAAAAAAGTTCTCTGACAATACTGCACTTCCAATAATTAGGATACCTAGAAGTGAATTTAACAACTTAAAGTTGCACCGAGTGAAGTTAACTGGCCAGAGCATCTCTCTCAAAATTGTGTGGAAGAGGATGCTACAACTTTCGTCTGTGGTACATGATATAATGATCTCAACAGAATTGTCTACCATGGTTAAATGGGGATCTATTGTATATTATGAAACAAAGAGACCATGCACTAAAAGAGTTTCTAAAGACAAGAAAAGATCACGATAGGAACACTTTTACAATGCTAAGAAACAGGGTGTTAAAGAAAATCTGAAAAGCTAAAGCAATTGTTTTATGTTAACGTTATTAATGGAGCAAAAGGTAATGCAAAATTAATATGGCAGAACCTAAAAAAAATTATAGGAAAGAGTAGCATATCACAACAGTATTTTAAAATAAACATAGAAGTAAACTCAAGATCATGATTGGATAGCTGATATTTTTTAGAATTATTTTATGGATTCAGTTAAAAGTCTCACAGAAACCTGTGGTCCAGTGAAGCAACATAATGTACCACAGTTAATTAATTTCCTGTATCCAAAATTCTCGTTTAATGAAATTACAGAATCAAAAGTAGAAATTATCATTAGCTCCATGAAAAACTCCAGGGCTAAAGATGTCTATGGAATGGATTCTTTCTAAAAACTAAAATATGTTCTTCTAGGTCCATTAATAAGGGTTATGAACAAGTCATTTGAGGAGGGAATTTTCCCTGCCATTTGGAAACATGCTGTATTTACACCTATTCACAAATCAGGATATCAAGCAGATAATAACTACAGACCCATAAGCATCCTCGCTTTCCCATCTAAAGTTGCAGAAAAATGGCCAGCTAACAGCTGGCTTTTTATATTAATAATAGCCTAGTGACTCTCCATCCTTTGCAGTTTGGATTTAGCAGCCACTATTCCATTGAAACCACAAATTGTTTCTTTTTAGGAAACTTTAAGGCAAAAATGGACAAGGAGGCGTTGTTGGTGCAGTTTTCCTTGATTTTAGAAAAACGTTTGATACAGTGAGCCATAACATTTTATTAAACAAATTGACAGCTATCGCCATTAGCAATAAAATGGATAAAATTATACTTAGAGAATAGAAAGCAATGTGTAAGAATCAGTAATTCAACATCCAGATATTTGAATTATAAAGCTGGAGTGCCCTGGGGGTAGTGCTGGGCGATAAAACGATATCGATGACAATGACAATGATAAGGCGGGCCATTTGATTCGATAAACTTTATTTTCTATTTCCCGTTTAAGTAGCGCTGCGAACAGACTAGTGATGGGACAGTACACTTTTTTCAGCTCCGATCCGATACCGATATAAAATTGCCGGTACCGATACAAATACTGATACTTTTAGTTTATTAATAATACTAATGATTAAGGTTACATAATGAGGCTGAAACAGACCATACAGCCCTTTGAAGAGTGTACACTAGTGCATTTTTTGTAAATGCATTCAAAAGTAATTTATTTGATACACTTTATATGCAAATACACAATAGTTTCCTTTCAAATTAAATGTTTTAATTTTTGTTAAATATTTAAAAAAAGTTAAGTATTAAATACGCTAAATATTAAATTCAGGGCATTTTTTTTGCACAGTTGCGCGGGAGACTTTTATTTTGACAGGTAGTGTAGAGGATTAGCTGCAATAGCTAACTTAATCACTGTTTTTTAATAACAGATTGATGTCTTAGTGCTGGTTAGGGTTGGTAGGAGCTGTGGTTTGATATTCATTGTGGATTATGGCTGTAGTTCACTCAAGATAGTTATTTATTACATTCACAATGCCGGAATGATTTTGCTAGCTAGGCTAACAGACTGCAGATCTTAATGGAAATGGCTAAAGGCTAGCTGGTGATGCTAACTGTATTACTAAATAAATCGCTGTTTTTAAAAACAGATAGGTGTGTTTGTGCTGGTTAGTGTTTGTAGATTATAGGATATGTGGATTATGAATATCCTTCCCTCCAGTCTGTAGTTAAACCTTTACAACACCAGAATGCAACTGCTGTCAGTTCAGTGCTAGCTAGGCTAACATACTGCAGGCGTTAATCTGTTCACCCTCAGACGCTGACTTTACGTGTACTGTTCTGCTGTACAGCGTTAAAACTCTCCAGATAATTGAATTTTTTTGTAGACAAACAACTAAAGTTTACTCAGCCACAGACTGAAGCAGCTGGGGGTTCAGGGTAAACTGTTAAACTGGAATCCGAATCAGTGATGTGTTTCGTGTTAATGTTTCGGCGGGTTTATGGTCCAGCTCAAGCTGCAGACTGGAAAATGGATCGGTAAGTGGATCGGCTGGCCCGCCCAATATTCGATTTGTCGAATGACGTAAATATCGGCCCCGATACCGATATTGTATCGGAACGGAACGATCAGGCAGCACACTGAACTGCATGCTCAGCCAAGTACCACAAGCCCCCTCCCCAATCCCCCTCACCCCCGAGCCCCTCACTCTGAACCTCACACAGCTGATCCACACAGCGACTCCTCTCCCATTTACTGGATAAACATCATTTCATCAATTCAGCTGCGCTACCCTGGAAAACTCAGGTCTAAATATGTGGCATGGAGTCTCCTCACCAAGATATTTAGAGAGGTGAGCTTGTTCAGATTTCTGAAGGCAGGTAACACTTTTACTAAATACAGAAGATTATATAATCTGTGTAGCTGTATTTGAACGGAGCTAAACATTGCTGTTACTGAACTGGATGAGTTTTAAATACTCTTGTTAAGTAATGTAAGTCTAGTCTACTGAAAGCCAGTAATGTTAGTATAAATCTGTACTGCAGTAGAAGTGGATAATTTCAGAAACTTGCCTTTATTACACCCACCTCCATTACAGGTCACTTGATTTAATATATTTAAATGTTAGCATAATTTAAATGCAACAAAACTTAAAGGCTATTATTTTAATAAACATTAGCAGTAAAAAAAATCTCAAAATAACAACAAATAGAAAATAGAAAAACAGTTAAACACATATGACCATATATGACAAATTTATTAGACCAAAACTAATAATTGACTAAAACTTGACTAAAACTAATAATATATAAAATGTGACAAACGATTATACATTAAGACTAAAACTAAATCAAAATCACCTGTCAAAATTAACACTGATATATACTGCTGTATTTTACTTTTTGTAGTTGCCTGCATTCAGGAAGGGGAAATAATACTTTGATTACACACAATTTTATTACAAGCGTTTTATTAGAGTTAATATATTTGTCCTCTTGTACTTGTTTTAAGGGCCAAACATGTGGGGGGTATGGGGGGACTCCGGACCTGTGTGGATGTATGATTTTTAAAAATCTATTTAAAATCTGTCACCTTGTACCCACCTGGTAAGATGTGGATGTGATATATATGTGATATATGATTTTTCCCCATATCGCCCAGCACTAGCCAGTGCTAGAAGAATGTGTGTGTCACAAATAGGTCACAAATAGATCAACAAGGCCTACCACAAGAGATGACTGTACTATTGCACTAAAAAAAAAGTGTTTTTGGCCAGAATGTTTTTTCCTTCCGTGCCTTACATGACTGGAATTCTCTCCCATCTGAAGTAAGAGGGTCAACAGCTACATAATGACTGACACTGTTTTATGCTGCATTTTATTTAACTTGTGTGTTTTTAATTAATTATTTCTACTGTTGTTTAAGATGGTTTCCTTTAGAACATCAACCTGCCCAGGGACAGCAGATGAAAATTAGCCATTTGGCTAAATCTGTCACATTTACATTATGAAATAATGATGTTGATTAATGTGTATTGTCCCTGTTATTTGAATAAAAAAACAAGTCAAATAAAATAAACAAATAAAATAAGACTTCTTTATTACCCAAAGGGAAAATGCAAGGAATGATTTAATATTAGGAATTATTAGGGATCAGGACAGAATAAAACTTTAGTTTACCGCTTATTACTGATCTAAAACACATCAGCAAGTTCACCTCTGAGTGGCTGAAGTAAAGACTTTGGAGTGGCCTAGTCAAAGTCCTGACCTAAATCCTATTGAGATACTGTGGCATGACCTAAAAAGGGTGGTTCATGCTGGAAAACCCTTCAATGTGGGGAAACAACATAAATTCTAAAAAAGAGTGGAACAAAATTCTTCCACAGTGCCGTAAATAACTCATGACTCAAGGTACAGCTAATGCATGATTGCAAATGTTGCTGCTAAGGGTAGCACAATTAGTTATTATGTTTTAACATGAGGTCATGAACGATTGGATTTTCTTTTCTCCATTTATATTAAAAACATTTAAAAACTGAATTTTGCTGTGTTGGAACTCACTTTGACTAATATGTATATATGTAGTTTGATGATCTGAAACATTTAAGAGTGACAAACATGCAAAAAAATAAGAACTCATGAAGGGGGCAAACACTTTTCCACAGCACTGTATATATAATATTTTTCGAACAGTTTACTTAATAATTTAGCTTTAGGGGGATTCAGGGTTAATGGCAGGGTAGTTAGACGTGTTTGAACTTACTCCCTGGGGAACAACTATTTTTGCTTTTTCTGCATTTAAAAAATTACGTTTTAGAATCCCAGAATTAATTTGCACTGGTCATGTCGAGAAATCTGATAGAGATAGAGCTGGTTCTAAGCCCAACTCATCTGACCCCACTGCTATACTAAGTTCCCGATGGACCGACGCATCTACACCAGCAGCAGCTACTGTTCCAGACCAGGCGGAGAGCTCCTCTTCCTGCCTCGCGAAGACCCGAGCGCAGGAAAGCGTCTGATATATCACAGGAAAATAGCTCACCGCTGTCTCCCACTGCAGGCTTATCTTTCAATGGCGACACCCCTCTGAAATGGTTACGGCGTTTAGCGAACAATTTGACCAGAAAATGGAGAAAACCATTAGAATCCTGAACGAATCCCTTCAACCGATCCGGAAACGACTCAAATCACTGGAGCGGATATTCGACTCTCACTTGAATAATGTTGCTGAATTGGAGTCTACACTGACTGTGCATGACACCCAGCTGGAGCGGCTCAAGCGGGAGTGCGACTTGCTTAAGCACTCAAATGCCTCGCTAGTGGAGAAGTTAGAGGACTTGGAGAACCGATCCAGAAGATGTAACCTGCGTATCATTGGGATCCCGGAGGGGCTGGAATCAACGGGGAGCTGAGTTTGGTTCCAGGCTGTTTCAGAGTCAGCCGGTTATTGAAAGAGCCCATCGACTGGGCAGCTCGACCAACGCAGGGGGAAACACTGGTGGAAGACCCAGAGTTATAATTGTCCTCTTCCATAGCTTTCATGACAAGGACTGGGTCATGAGAAAAAGCAGAGATGAGCTTGTGTACAAGGGGAATAAATAGGGGTGTGACGAGACGCTAATATCACGAGACGAGACACGATACTGGGTTCACGAGAACGAGACGAGACGAGATTAGACGAGAAGAAAACGTCAAAAATGAAAAATGGCTTGAAAATTTTAGTTTTATTTGACAAAATCATATAACGCAAACTTAACAGACTGGTTTCTCTCACACATTGATTCTATAAGGAATAGAAATAAGAATGAAAAATAAAAATAAAACTTTTCTAGGTCTTATATAGTGCAAACAATAAGTGCAAACCACAACCAGTCATATTAAGCCTATGGTTTGTGTTTTTTTCCTCCTAAATCTCTTGTAATTTAACTATTCATAATCATAACCAGTCATATTAAGACTATGCTTGAAGCGCAAACAGAGACGGAACATGTTTTTTAAATACAGTACAGAGCTAAGGGATTAGTACACCTGCCTATGAAACAGTTACGTGTTCAATTTACTGACAGTATTTACATATGGTTTGTGTCTTGTTGGTCACTCGGTTACCATTTATCTTTTTTCCAATGGAAAGCCAAAATGCAGCCAGACATACAACTTAAAAGTAGCAGAAGCATCTTCTATGCCAGGGGTATTTAATTAGAATTCAGAAGAAGGTCCAGTTAGAGAAAATTTTGACAGGCCAAGGTCCGGACCGATTGTTAACTTGTGTTATGATTAAGTGCTATATCCTGTCGGGTTGTTTGAAGTGAATGATTAAAAAATATATAATAATAATAATAAATAAATAAAGCCGCAAGCGGCAATCAGCGGGTTCAAGCACCAACTGGCACAATGGTGCCTACTAGAGCATAGAACGGTGATGTGTGAAAAAGTCTAATATGATTAGAGATGCTCTGTCACATTTAGAAATCAAAAGTTTTTCACCTGTTATTAATGTTCAGCAGAGGCCTTTCAACATGATGATGCTTAAATTCACATGTAAATCTATTGAAGTTTGTAGGATATTCATCAATTGAGTTAGAACTAGTCAAAATGTGTCTACATGTTATGGGTATTGATCAGGTGGCTTCAACCAGAATGTTCACAAAGTGGTGTTCAGACTGACCTTTTAACCTTTGTAAACAAGCTGAAATGTTTGACCAAACAAGTTTAAATTAACACAAACGAGTGCATTGTCTGACATGACATGTAATTACAAAGTTATTCTAAATCTAGATCTGAATTAAATGGCGCTTCATCAAGCACCAACTGGCACAATGGTGTAGGGCTGAACGATTAATCGTTTTTAATCGAAATCGCGATTTGAATGGACGTGATTTTTCAATCGCAGGAGCTGCGATTTGAATTAGCCAATAGCCTGCAAGTGTTTCCAATTTCTGTGGTTAAAAGCGCCTGTTCTGTGTGTGAGAGGCTTGTGTGTGTGTGAGCACACCGCCTGCTCTTCTCCGATTGGCCTGATGCAGCAGGGGCTGGATTCATTTGAATATTTTTTTTCACTGGAGGGCGGGGCTGCGTTCAACGCAACGAAGCCAGCATGCACCGCGGCTCTCTCCATTGAATTGAATAGGATGCGACGAGGCTAAAGTGCTAGTGGACCCCTACAGTAAGATAGAAGCTGAAAGTTAAAAATAAGTAGCACTGCGCTGTCAGGAAAAAAAGATGAGCCTTTCATCTGAACAACCGTGCGAGGCCCAAAGTCCAGTGGACGAGTTGGTACCAAAGAAAAACAGCACATCCTGTGTGTGGGAGCATTTTGGTTTCAGGAAAACTGACATTGACCAAAAACAGGTACTGTGCAAAACATGTCGAGCAACTGTGCTAACCTCAAGAGGTAATACCACTAACCTCTATCAACACCTGAAGAAGCATCACAGAACGAGGCTGAAGTTGGTTTGATATTCGCAGCTCCAGATTCGTTTGGCTCGATATTCGCAGTCTCGTATTCCCCGGCTGAAGTTGGTTTGATATTCGCAGCTGCCGCTTCACTGAACCACCGTGAACTAAAGGGAGCGTTCACAAACACCCGCTGTTTATATTAAACACCTCACAGATCAACACTGAAGGAGATAGAATGAAGAAAAGCAGTACATCTGTTTATTAACAATGTAAATATACAATATATTATTAAATATAATTTTGTATATTGTAAAATATTTATTTTAATTACTGAATTTATAATTATATATTACAATAAATAATAAAATATATATTTAATAAAATTATATTTTAAAAGCCATTGCGCTCAAAAAATATGAGGCAGATGTTCAAGTGTGATTTTGAAGAACTTTTTCATGTTGGGTCAGAACAAATACACATGATCTGAAGAGTACTAGTCTTCTTCTTTAAGGAAAACCTGAAAGTAGCCTGGCCAAAGCTGATTTTATACTTTAAAATGAACTGGCAAACTTTGAAAGACTTTTTCATCTTGGGCCAGAACACATACACATCAGATGAAGAGAACTACTCTCCCACTTTGAGGAAAACCTGGAATTAGCCTGGCCCGAGCTGATTTTATACTTTAAAATGAACTGGCAACATAGCATACCAATCCATAATGCACAATTTTTTTATGTAAAGCTGATGTTCTAGTGTGATTTTGAAGGACTTTTTCATCTTGAGCCAGACCAAATACACATGATCTAAAGAGTACTAGTCTTCTACTTTAAGGAAAACCTGGAAATAGCTTGGCCCAAGCTGATTTTATACTTTAAAATGAACTGGCAACATGGAATACCGATCCATAATGCACAATTGTTTTATGTAAAGCTGATGTTCCAGTGTGATTTTGAAGGACTTTTTCATCTTGGGCCAGACCAAATACACATGATCTAAAGAGTACTAGTCTTCTACTTTAAGGAAAACCTGGAATTAGCCTGGCCCGAGCTGATTTTATACTTTAAAATTAACTGGCAACATGGCCTACCGATCCATAATGCACAAAGAAATTGAATATAAAGCTGATGTTCTAGTGTGATTTTCAAGGACTTTTTAATCTTGGGCCAGACCAAATACACATGATCTGAAGAGAACTAGTCTTCTACTTTAAGGAAAACCTGGAAATAGTTTGGCCCAAGCTGATTTTATACTTTAAAATGAACTGGCAACATGGAATACCGATCCATAATGCACAAAGAAATTGAATATAAAGCTGATGTTCTAGTGTGATTTTCAAGGACTTTTTAATCTTGGGCCAGAACAAATACACATGATCTGAAGAGAACTATTCTTCTATTTTAAGGAAAACCTGGAATTAGCCTGGCCCAAGCTGATTTTATACTTTAAAATGAACTGGAAACATGGTATAACGAGCCATTTTGCACAAAAAAAAAACACTGTTCCAGTACAAGTTTGAAGAATTTTTTAATCTTGGGCCAGAACAAATACACATGATCTGAAGAGAACTAGTCTTCTACTTTAAGGAAAACTTGGAATTAGCCTGGCCCGAGCTGATTTTATCCTTTAAAATGAATTGGCAACATGACATGAAAGCCATTTTGCACAGAAATAATGAATATAAAGCATTGATTTTGAGAATACCAGAACTCTTCATCTGATGTGTATTTGGTCTGAAAAAAAGTCCAAAATCATACTGGAATATCAGCTTTAAATAATATTTTTTTTGTGCTGCCATGTTGCCAATTAATTGTGCAGTCTAAAATCAGCTCGGGCCAGGCAAATCCCAAAATTTCCTTAAAGTAGAAGACTAGTACTCTTTAGATCATGTGTATTTGGTCTGGACCAAGATGAAAAAGTCCTTCAAAATCACACTAGAACATCAGCTTTACATAAAAAAATTGTGCTTTATGGATCGGTATTCCATGTTGCCAGTTCATTTTAAAGTATAAAATCAGCTTGGGCCAGGCTAATTCCAGGTTTTTCTTAAAGTAGAAGACTAGTTCTCTTCAGATCATGAGTATTTGTTCTGGCCCAAGATTAAAAAGTCCTTCAAAATCACACTAGAACATCAGCTTTATATTCAATTTCTTTGTGCATTATGGATTGGTATGCTATGTTGCCAGTTCATTTTAAAGTATAAAATCAGCTCGGGCCAGGCTAATTCCAGGTTTTCCTTAAAGTAGAAGACTAGTACTCTTCAGATCTTGTGTATTTGGTCTGGCCCAAGATGAAAAAGCCCTTCAAAATCACACTAGAACATCAGCTTTACATAAAAAAAATTGTGCATTATGGATCGGTATGCTATGTTGCCAGTTCATTTTAAAGTATAAAATCAGCTCAAGCCAGGCTAATTCCAGGTTTTACTTAAAGTAGAAGACTAGTTCTCTTCAGATCATGTGTATTTGGTCTGGCCCAAGATTAAAAAGTCCTTCAAAATCACACTAGAACATCAGCTTTATATTCAATTTCTTTGTGCATTATGGATCGGTAGGCCATGTTGCCAGTTAATTTTAAAGTATAAAATCAGCTTGGGCCAGGCTAATTCCAGGCTTTCCCTAAAGTAGAAGACTAGTACTCTTTAGTAGAGGCCGACCGATCGATCGGCCAGCCGATTTAATCGGCCGATTTTTGTTATTTTTTTTATCAATCGGCATCGGCCGATTTTCTTATTTGGCCGCGCCGATTTTAATCCGGCACATCTGCGGGCAGCTACTTGGAACGCAGCGCAAGGTTTCAAGAGTGAGCAAGACTTTCAACGGGTAAGGCATCCATTTTTACAATCCAGTGTCCCAAAGTCTATATTTTCTCTCATGATTAGTAATCTGTGATGTTGCTTCATTTACTGAAAAAGAATAGAATTTCAACTGCATCGGTGTTGTAGCATTTCTCTCCAAACGAAACTATGCTTAGCGTTGATGGCAGGAGTGCATTTGGAATGCGCCCTGACTATGCAAGGCAAGCCCTATCTATAAGCTCTAGTATAAAATAACTGACGTCTCTTCTTCAGAAACGAAAATCTAAGTAAATAAAATCAAATTAACACTTGATATTTTCAGTATTTAAATTATTTTTAGACGAAATGAAAAAGGGCAGGACTAAAACTGTTTAAGGATATTCGCAGCATCAGCTGCGCTGAAATAATAATTACTGGTTAGTCAGGATTATTAGAGGACTGTACTTCTCCTTATGTAAATAAGCTTTATTGTAAACGAATTAATAAAACAAATAGTTTCTAAAATAATGGAGTTAAAATAAAACATCTCTTTTTCCTTCACTACAAACAGACATTAAATCATGCCGCCTCCTGCTGTTCTGCTGTAAAACTCACCCGTTTAAAGCGGTTTGCGCTGTTAGATATTAAATGAAACGATGAGCAGAATTTTCTGTTTTGTCGGGTTCTACTTTAGAACCCCCTCCAGACTTTTCTGATAAAAGCTCATTTTATCCTGAACCTATAAAGTCCGCGCTCTTCAGCTTTCTCAACTCATTTTCCGCTCACGCACCGAACCTCCAGTACAGCTGATGAGACGCGTTTCTCTGGCTAAGGAGCTCATTTGAAGAAGAAAAAAAAAAACAGATAAAGCTATATTTAAATTACAGCACCTGTCTGTTTTTGCATTATTTATAATTTTATTCTTAATTTAAACGTCACCCATTTTTGTAAAATAATAGCTGCAGCCCTAATGTGAACATTTTATAACATTGTCCTCCCATGTCCATTCGTTTTCAACTGCATGGAGTTGAAGAAGAAATGAGCTTTGCCGTTTTGGAGTAACTATCTAAAGTTGTCACATTATGGAAGTCTTCTTGCACTCTGTTAAACATATTAAAATGAATAATTAATAGACTAACAGACTGCAACAAGTCATACATTTGTTAATTAGTAGGCCCCTACAGTAAATTTTATATAATAGCCAACATAATATTTCTACTATAAACATGAATATATAGTGTATATAGAACATATGTTATATAATGAATAAAATAAAATGTTATGGATAATACAATCTAAATAAAATTAATTTTTTTTTATTAACATATAGTGATATAGTAACATTAAAGTCACTATAAAATGCTAACCTTATTTTCAATAAATTGTGTGAAGTTTACAACTGTTGTGCCTCCTCTTACTAGTATGATTTTAAGCATGCCAAATAAATATAATACGATAGCATATCGGCCCTAAAAATCGGCAGGTCACATCGGCCATCGGCTGACTCTGACCACTAATGATCGGTATCGGCATCGGCCTTAGAAAAACCCATATCGGTCGGTCTCTACTCTTTAGATCATGTGTATTTGGTCTGGCCCAAGATGAAAAAGTCCTTCAAAATCACACTAGAACATCAGCTTTACATAAAAAAATTGTGCATTATGGATCGGTATGCTATGTTGCCAGTTCATTTTAAAGTATAAAATCAGCTTGGGCCAGGCTAATTCCAGGTTTTCCTTAAAGTAGAAGACTAGTTCTCTTCAGATCATGTGTATTTGTTCTGGCCCAAGATTAAAAAGTCCTTCAAAATCACACTAGAACATCAGCTTTACATAAAGAAAAATTGTGCATTATGGATCGGTATGCCATGTTGCCAGTTCATTTTAAAGTATAAAATCAGCTTGGGCCAGGCTAATTCCAGGTTTTCCTTAAAATAGAAGAATAGTTCTCTTCAGATCATGTGTATTTGTTCTGGCCCAAGATTGAAAAGTCCTTCAAAATCACACTAGAACATCAGCTTTATATTCAATTTCTTTGTGCATTATGGATCGGTATTCCATGTTGCCAGTTCATTTTAAAGTATAAAATCAGCTTGGGCCAAACTATTTCCAGGTTTTCCTTAAAGTAGAAGACTAGTTCTCTTCAGATCATGTGTATTTGGTCTGGCCCAAGATTAAAAAGTCCTTGAAAATCACACTAGAACATCAGCTTTATATTCAATTTCTTTGTGCATTATGGATCGGTAGGCCATGTTGCCAGTTAATTTTAAAGTATAAAATCAGCTCGGGCCAGGCTAATTCCAGGTTTTCCTTAAAGTAGAAGACTAGTACTCTTTATATCATGTGTATTTGGTCTGGCCCAAGATGAAAAAGTCCTTCAAAATCACACTAGAACATCAGCTTTACATAAAAAAAATTGTGCATTATGGATTGGTATGCTATGTTGCCAGTTCATTTTAAAGTATAAAATCAGCTTGGGCCAGGCTATTTCCAGGTTTTTCTTAAAGTAGAAGACTAGTACTCTTCAGATCATGTGTATTTGGTCTGGCCCAAGATGAAAAAGTCCTTCAAAATCACACTAGAACATCAGCTTTACATAAAAAAAATTGTGCATTATGGATTGGTATGCTATGTTGCCAGTTGATTTTAAAGTATAAAATCAGCTCGGGCCAGGCTAATTCCAGGTTTTCCTCAAAGTGGGAGAGTAGTTCTCTTCATCTGATGTGTATGTGTTCTGGCCCAAGATGAAAAAGTCTTTCAAAGTTTGCCAGTTCATTTTAAAGTATAAAATCAGCTTTGGCCAGGCTACTTCCAGGTTTTCCTTAAAGAAGAAGACTAGTACTCTTCAGATCATGTGTATTTGTTCTGACCCAACATGAAAAAGTTCTTCAAAATCACACTTGAACATCTGCCTCATATTTTTTGAGCGCAATGGCTTTTAAATATAATTTTATTAAATATATGTTTAATTATTTATTATATAATTATAAATTCAGTAATTAAAATAAATATTTTACAATATACAAAATTACATTTAATACGATATTGTATATTTACATTGTTAATAAACAGATGTACTGCTTTTCTTCATTCTATCTCCTTCAGTGTTGATCTGTGAGGTGTTTAATATAAACAGCGGGTGTTTGTGAACGCTCCCTTTAGTTCACGGTGGTTCAGTGAAGCGGCAGCTGCGAATATCAAACCAACTTCAGCCGGGGAATACGAGGCTGCGAATATCGAGCCAAACGAATCTGGAGCTGCGAATATCAAACCAACTTCAGCCTCGTCATCACAGACAGCTCTACGATGAGTGCATGGTTAAAAGATCCAAGGATGAATCCCTTCCTCGGGCACAATTGCCTAGCGCCACGGCCAGGCAAACTTCTGTTACACAGGCATTTGAACGCATTGCGCCATATGAAAGAAGCTCGCGAAGGCACCGTGAGATAACAGATGCCGTCGCGAAGTACCTGGCTAAAGGCATGATACCGATATACACAGTGTCTAAAAGTGGCTTCCAAAACCTTCTCTTGACGCTTGACAAAAGATACCAGCTTCCATCCCGCACATACTTCTGCCAAGTTGCCATACCAGAATTGTACACTACATGTAGGAACAAAGTTGAAACGGAGCTGAGAAACGTGGAGTACTACGCGACAACGACAGATATGTGGTCGAGCCGAACCGCTGAACCGTACCAAAGTCTCACTGTTCACTTCATAAGTGAACATTTTGAATTAAAGAGCCGTTGTCTGCAGACGTCGTACTTTCCTCTTGACCACACGGGAGAGAACATCGCTAATGGATTAAAAGATGCGTTGGCCAACTGGGGTTTAAATGAAGAGGGGCAAGTGTGCATAACCACAGATAACGCATCTAACATGATAAAGGCAGCCGAAATAAACCAGTGGAGCAGGCTACAGTGTTTTGGCCACAGACTCCATCTTGCGATCGGTAAGTGTCACATTAAAAGATATTTAAATACTGAACTCGGTCACTCTATTGATTATTCTGTGATCAGAAAAATAATGCCAATTTACTCTGAAAGACTTAATATTTTAGGGCTGGCCCGAATAGCGTTTTTTGACCTCCGGATATTCGGCACTGATTTAAAAAGACGGATTAAAAACCGAGTAAATATGAAAAAAATATCAGTATTGTGCATATTATTATGCATAATATTGATACAGGGCTAACGAACTTCAAAAGTGCTTTACTCACTCAAATAAACTGATTTCAGTACAGATAAGTGTGTAGATTAATCCAGGACTCCTCAGGTATTTGCAGCTACATCAGGGTGAATTGTGCATTTAAAGTGGCGCTTGGACATGAGTGGAAGACTTGGATAAAATAATTTAAAGCCAGGCGGACACTGTGCAATTGTTTAAATGCGTTGTAGAGTTCAGATTGTCTGCGCGAACCCGAACCTGATGCCCGAACTCGCGCCGGGTCAGCCGAGAATTCCCACCGCTTTCCTTTGCGCTCTGTCAGGTGGTGCTCCAGAAAATGGTCTGTGAGGTAGATCTGTTTTAATACAACAAATCACACTATGATCTTTATGATGTACCACAAGTTACACTGTTATAATCACACAGTGCTGCACGCGTGTCAGCAGCTGCAGCTCTGCCTGTTTTAAGCTCCGCGCGTGGGTTAATCGGTTTGCGCCGCACACATCGCCGGGGTGACGACGCGTCTTTTTGGGGCAGAAATAATATTTCTTTATTTTATTTATGCTATTGCGTGCCGTTTTTCGTTTATATCTTTTGGAATTCGTTAGATTGTAATTTTATTAGTATTTGGGGATTATTAAATAAAATATAAAAGTAATATATAAACAGTATAAATAAATATCAGTTTGTAGTATGAAGCTAACAGATCATGAGCGGAGAATGCTCCTTTCCCTCAGAGCTTCTTAAACTGGCAGCCCAAGTAAATCTACTTTTCTACATTTTGGTAATACCCAAAACACTGTTTTAAGCGCCGCTGACTCATAAGAAATAATAAAAAAGAAACATGTCACAAAAGAGGGTGCTTTTGGGGGGGTGCTGATTTCGATGCACCCCCGCCATGAAAAGCACGCCCTCTCAAGAGGGTTGTTTTTATTGATTATACTGAAATGAGACGTATTCCGAGTTTATTTGGCCAAAATACACAAACTAATGTCAGCGGATTATTTCAGCTTTTGATTCAATAGACATAGCGCGTGCCTGAGTTCGGGCATTGGGTCAGACATCGGGTTCAGTTCATGCGTTTTTTTTGGTAATATTACTTCTATAACAATATTTCTACTTTTGTGGTGTTTTTCGTTTTGATCTTTTGAAATTCGTTAGATTATATTTTTGTTAGTAATTGGGATTCGTTTAGTTGTTGTTTTTTTTTCAATTTCATATTTATATTTGTTATTCTAAAATTATTAGCTTCTAGCTTGTTGCTAGCTTCTTTGCCATTTAGCCTACAGAACTTCTCACTGATCTTTTTAATGAATGTTGATTTATTAATTTAATAGCTGTACCTAAGTATTTTAAGCCAGACAGACACTGTGTGATCTTTTTAATCAAGTGGTACTACTAGGCTTGGATGATAATGTAAATTACTCCTATTAACTACTATTTTTCAGAAAATGCACTTAAAGATGACAGAGTTGACCAAGCCATTGGTGTTTTTAAGAAGCTGGTTGGCCATTTCTCTGCCAGCTGGAAGAAGAAGACAGCTCTGACAGCCGCTCAGAAAGAATTCAAGCTTCCTGAACATTCACTAATTACAGAGTGCCAGACAAGGTGGGGAACCAAAGAGAAGATGATTGAAAGGGTTCTGGAGCAAAGTAAGGCCCTAACTCATGTGCTGTCAGCTGATAGGAGGACACGCCACCTAGTGCTCACCTGGCAAGACACAGAGGTTCTAGAGTCAATTCACAAGGCACTGCATCCTCTCCAAGAATTTACTGATGCACTATCAGGAGAAGAATATGTCAGTATTTCATATTTGAAGCCAGTGCTCCATCTTTTAAACACAAAAACACTTGCAGAGGATCCAGAGGACACAGACTTGACAAAGTCAATCAAGTCTAGAGTCATTAGCTACCTCCAGGATAAATACAACGATCCGGCCACACAAGAACTGCTTGACATTGCATCATTTTTAGACCCCCGATTCAAGACAAACTATATCAGCAAAGAAAATGTCCCTGCTGTTAAAGCAAGAATGAAGGCAGAGATGGAAGAAGGAGCAAGGAAGGTAAATAGATGGTTAGGGTTTGTAAAGATGATGCCTTCAACATAAGTAATATTACCAATTACAGTTATTAACTTATTAACTTAAAAATATTGATTTTTATTTTTTAATTATACAGGAGAAGAGATCACGTGTTACAGAGACACAGATTGTAACAGCCTCACCTGAAAAGCCAAAGAGGTCACTTGGCAGCTACTTCAAGAGTACAGCCATGTCTCCGGACTCATCTGTTCAGCTTAGTGACTTCATCAAGTGAACTTTCCAAGACTTAGCAGGCAGGCCCGCAAATATCTTTGTGCACCAGCAACAAGTTCACCCTCAGAAAGGCTCTTTAGTGCAGGAGGCAACATTGTAAACTGTCAGCGTTCATGCCTTAAGCCACATAAGGTGGATATGCTCATCTTCTTAGCAAGAAACCTGTGATCACTGGTTTCTGAATGTGCATGCAAGCATTTGATGATGCTACTTTTGCACTTAATGTGCAAAAAACTGATTTACTTTTAAGTTCATTTATTTGTAAAAATGCATCTCAAAACTCAAAGAGTTTAGGATAAAACTGAGATATTTTGCTTTTTTTAGCTTTTCTGCTAAGGCATGACTGTCCACAGCGGACCAGTCAGTTACTGATGTTGCAGTTATACCTTTTGTGCATGCAAGCATTTGATGATGCTACTTTTGCATTTAATGTGCAAAAAAACTGATTTACTTTTAAGTTAATTTATATTGTAAAAATGCATCTCAAAACTCAGAGTTTACAGTTACTGATGTTGCAGTTAAACCTTGTTATTTATTTTGTTGTTACTTGCAATTTAAAAATAAAACTGAAAACTGCATTTAATCTGAGATACCTGTGAATATTTTATGTGGAAGAAGTTTATAAATTTATTTGATAGATATGGTAACCACTAATACAGGTTTAGGTTTCTGATGGATTAAAAATAATCCATCAGAAACCTAATAATCGCAATTCTGTGGAAAAATCGCAATTAGATATTTTGCCCAAATCGTGCAGCCCTACAATGGTGCCTACTAGAGCATAGGATGGTGATGTGTAAGAAGGTCTAACACAATTGGAGACACTCTGTCACATTTAGAAATTATCAAAATGTCTTTCACCTGTTATTAATATTGAGCAGAGGCACAAAGGAGGGAATGTTCTGATATGACATGTAATTACAAAGTTATTCTAAATCTAGTTCTGAATTAAATGGTGCTTCATCAGAGTGATATTGTACAGAGGTCTTTAACATTGTGAGATTACAGCAAATACTGCAGCGTTACAGCAATTTAGGTTAGAAATTCCAAGGACGCACAGATTGCTTAATGCCTGGACACTATTGTAGGTGAAATGTTCACAAATGTTTTTAATGAATATTTACCAAGAGACTCTACAGTGTGCAACAAGACCGAAATGGAGGTGATAGGCCAAATATCCAGGGACTAGTTTCAATATAGCTATTTTCAAACAATTAGCAATTATGAATAAACAAAGCACTTTTGTCAGAGCCACTGTACTAAATATGGCAAAACCAATTAGATGTCAAAATAGTACAGTATGATTGACAAATACAAGTTTTTTGGAACAGCACCTCCCAGTGGTCAGATTGTTTCAGCACTTTGCAGGTCACTACAGTGTCTCCACCTGAACATAACTGCCAA
This sequence comes from Astyanax mexicanus, assembly GCF_023375975.1. Taxonomy (NCBI): domain Eukaryota; kingdom Metazoa; phylum Chordata; class Actinopteri; order Characiformes; family Acestrorhamphidae; genus Astyanax; species Astyanax mexicanus. Next base: position 28,755,437 of record NC_064409.1, on the reverse strand, counting down.
GTCTCATCCAGATTGGGCAACATTCAGCCTGACAAAATGTCTGCTGAATGCTGATTGGCTGATGGTGTTCAGCCATGTTGATTGATTAAGTTGCCCTTTGAATATCCTTTAGAGGCTGTAGGATGCATGCAAAGTTTCAGCTTGCTATGTTGCACGGTTGCTGAGAAACAGTGTTCCAAATTTAACTGTTGAAGTGAATGGGGCATATATCCGGAAGGACTCATTTGCATATGGTGGCCATATTGTTAAAAAATTTCAACTTTTTCTTAATGAATATTGAAGCGCATGCTCTCACGAGTATTTTTGACCCAAGGAATCCATCCAAAAAAAGAATTATGAATGTAGGTCTTATGGTTCTTGAGTTATTGAGAAAAATGGGGAAAATGAATTTCCTTGTTTATAGCGCCCCCACTTAACCAATCGGTGCAATTTTTGTTGTCCCGAGATGCACTGATCCTACATCTACCTACCAAGTTTCATATCTCTACGACTTACGGTTTAGGCTGCACAACTGCTTTTTTCAGAGGAAAAAGAATAATAATAATAATATGAAAAATCTTAGCAAAAACAATAGGGTTCTGCGCTCCTTCGGTGCTTGAACCCTAATAATAAGAACAAAAAAAGCCTCTCTGGACAGATTTTGTATACATTCCTCGCCTGTCTCTGTCGCGCTCTGCGTGACTTTAGTTTCCGCCCGTTCTCGGGTTCCATATCTCCTTCTCCTTTGGGTCCGCATTGAACAACGCTTGGGTCCGGACCCGGACCGCGGTCTGCCCATTAATGACCTCTGTTCTATGCAAATGCCCGAATTTTCCTCTTCTGCTGAGGGCTGCTCTCACTGCTCAGCCACCACACTCGCTGCTACTGTGTTGCTAGATCCCTCTTAAAAAGTCCACACTAAACAGTTTTTTTCCCCCGCGAGACAGGTTTAAGCTTAATGAGAAATATAGTCACGTTTTAATCTCGCGAGATCTCGTGCCACGAGATCTCGTCACACCCCTAGGAATAAACTGCGTTTCTTCCCTGATTACAGTGTGAGCCTGTCTCGCAGACGAGCTGCGTTCAAACCAGTTAAGGCAACCTTATTTCAGAGCGGAGTCTGCTTTACACTAAAAGGCCATCTCAACCTTTGAAAAGTTACTTTATTTCAGTAATTTAGTTAAAAATGTGAAACTCATATTATATAGATGTATTACACACAGAGTGATCTATTTTAAGCGTTTATTTATTTTATTATTGATAATTATGGCTTACAGCCAATGAAACGCAAAAATCAGTGTCTAAGAAAATTAGAATATTATATAAGAGGAATTGATACTTTTGGCAGTGTGCCAAGTCCTGCTGGAAAATGAAATCTGCATCTCCATAAAAGTTGACAGCAGAGTGAAACATGAAGTGCTGTAAGATTTCCTGAGAAAACACAGCACTGACTTTGGACTTGATAATAACACAGTGGATCAACACCAGCAGATGACATGTCTCTCCAAACCATCACTGATCATCAGTAAATTTTACATTTCATTTGTAAATCAAGGGAGCAGAGTCTGGAGGAAGAGTGGAGAGACACACAGTCCAAACTGCTTGAGGTCTAGTGTGAAGTTTCCACAATCAGTGAAGAAAAATGACTGAAAAATCTTCCCCAGATTTGCTGAAATCACAGACCTCCAGGCAGAACCTCCTCGCAACTAAAATTTGGCATATGCGTGGCCTGACACATTAGTTTGGTGACCGGGGCAGTCAATTATTGGCCCATCAACTGAGAAAACTTACTGCCTTCAGATTAATATCCCAAATTAAGGATTCATCAGACAACATAGTATCCCACCCCAAGGAAATTAACTTAATTAAGTTTTTGTCAAATACTACATACACTACACTATATTCCAGTGAATGCTGCCCAAACCCAGATATAATGCATACATTTTTGAATAAACTAAAACTGCCTAGTTTAGACCCTGACACTGTACAGAATCTGGAGGACCCTGTTATTTTAGAGTAGACGGTAGATGCAATTTTCTCTATGAATAGTGGAAAAGCGCCAGGCCCAGATGGCTTTGGTATAAAGTTTTCCAACTCCTCTAATGTTCCTGAGGCAGGTTTTGCTTTGGACGCTGAGAACGCGTTTGATCGTTTAGAATAGGAATACCTTTTTTCAGTCCTACACAAGTTTGGCTTTGGGAATAATTTAAAATCATGGGTCAAGCTTCTTTACACCTCCCCTGCGGCCAGAATATGTACTAATTCTATTCTCTCTCCTTTTTTTCCTTTGGAACCTTTGTCTTTTGCCCTCAAAGAATTGTCAGACATACAGGGTATTATACGTCATAACATAGAAAATAAAGTCTCGTTGTATGCTGACGATCCCTTGCTATATTCAAGTTACCCCTCACTTTTAATTCCTGCTGCTCAGGTCATTTAAAAAGAGTTTGGCTCCTTTTCAGGATATAAGTTAAAATAAGAGTGAATACTTTCCTCTTAATTTTCTTACAGTCCAATTAGCGCAAACCAACATTCCCTTCCGACTAGCTCAAAATAGTTTTAAATACCTTGGTATTCATATATCTCATTCATTGAGATGGGGGGGGGGGGGCTTGCCCTACCAAATATTTTTATTATATTATTTTGCGGCCAATATACACAAGATTGGTTTTTGGATTAATGCACCAGACATCAACTGATGTGTACTGGAATTGCTATCATGCCATGGCTCATCTCTGAAGGCACTAATTTTTTCCTCCCTCCAATTTTACCTTTCCATTGTATACTCTTCTAATCCTTTAGTTTCGACCCTAATCCCGATCGATTACAACCACTTATTTACTCCCTCTAGACTAGATTGCACATTTGGCTCCTGAAATAACCTTTTACAGTTTCTCCGGATTATGTTCTAAATATAACATCTTGTGCACCAATATGTTTTGATGCTTTCAAATTCGCCATTGTGCTCAAACAATTTTGCCCCATTTCCAGGACTTTGGAGCAAAATATTAAAAGGAATACATTCATCCTCCTTTTGTCCTCCACTGAACTTAATACAGTTCCAACAAGTCCACAGGACATACCTTTTCTTTACACAATTGTTTTTATTTAACCACATTGGTGGGTTTTTAAGCATAAACGTCCAGTTTAAGATCACCCTCGGCTGGCTAATCTCTACGTCATACTGGGTATTGTTATCAGACCATGAGCCTGGGAACATTAAATATGTAAGCATTTGAGAATTTCTTAACCAGAATTTGCAGTGTCTCTATATCATTAAATTCCACTTTCCTACCGTAGATGAGGTTTTGTTACTCTGCCCATCATTGCTTGAACGTGTTGGGCTTCACAAATCCACAGACTTAGATCCACAGCTAGAGTCCTCCCAGTGAGACTGTACAATGGTACTGACTCTCGCACTGGATTCAGGATTGACCACAGTTCATTCACCCCCATGACTGAGAGCAAACAGCAAACTGTCTGAAGAAAAAACAAAAAATAAATAAACATAGCTTGAAAATGCACTCTTATCATGGCAACCATGCTAAACACAATTTTTAACATTTATAAACAAAAAACACTTAAAAATAAACAAGAACTCAAACTTGACTTCAAATAAAACAGGTGACAAAACACTATTTATACAATTATTAACGACATATTAACCAGAGGTATATTACATCTCCATAATACAATTTATGTTACTTCAGTATTTGAAACACGTACATTGTTAATATATCAAAGTATACTTATTTCTCATAAAATCTGAAGAAAATTCCTATATATAGCAATAAAAATAGCTGGACTCTCTGGTTACAATAGCTGAGAGAAGGACTTTGGATAAACTGCTTTCTATCATGAACAATGATAGTCATCCACTTCACACCACCATCATGAAGCAGAGGAGTGTGTTCAGTGGCAGACTGCTGTCACAGAGCTGCACAACAGACAGACTCAGAAAATCCTTCATTCCGAGAGCCATCAGACTCTTTAACTCCTCCCATCGGGGACGGGATGCTGCTGACGACTGAGTTTAATCAAGGCACACCACTTGGACATTATTCAACAACTTAATTATTTATATTAACACTTCCCCAACCTCGCTTACATTTAAGTATACCTTACTCATGATTGGGTATTCACATTTTCACATTCTCTTTTTTGAACTGTCTTGTAACGTATGCATACTTATATTATATTATAGTTCTATGTCACATCAGTCACTTTCGTAATCGATGTCATTGCACTTTACTCTGTTAATTATTTAATTATTTATGACCATTAGCAACATCTGCTGCACTGCTCCGTTTACAGATAGATCCTTACCTTGTATAGTTAGTTTTTTATAGCCTTATATATTTTCTATTCTTCTGTGTTTTGATTTGTCTGAGTATGTTTCTTATTGTATTGTGTTGTTGCTGCTGGATGCCTAAATTTCCTTCGGGATAAATAAAGTATCTATCTATCTATCTATCTATCTATCTATCTATCTATCTATCTATCTATCTATCTATCTATCTATCTATCTATCTATCTATCTATCTATCTATCTATCTATCTATCTATCTATCTATCTATCTATCTATCTATCTATCTATCTATCTATCTGGACATTATCCTTCAGGATTAATTAGAGCTGAAAGAGCGAGTTACAGCGTGTGTTCAGCTTGTTTTCCGCTGCGGGGTTACATCAAGTCACTCCCCCCATCCTTTGGAGAAAGAAAACACCATTACTGGTTCAGATAACAATAATATCTACCCAGTGAAAGGGAGCAGTTTATACTTTTATATGATGATTGTCAACACTTTATAGCAAAATATAGAGCTGCCAAAAAACTTATTCCAAATAAATATATATTTTATTTTATATGTCCGAAAATAAAAATAGAAAAGCGCTGAAAAGCTCCTGGTTTTTACCATATTTTACCATGTTCAATTGAATAATTAAAGTGTCTTCTAAAATGCTTCTAAGTAATATTAATTCATAGAATTGCCTCTGAATTATTTAATTTTGGAGTGATAAGCCTTCAAATGTGAGTATGTAATTTCAGGCGGAAATTGGTAAAAATAGGCTTGGAGCTTAATAGGTTAATTTATTTATAAACGCTGTTCTCACTCGATCCGTTTTACTGTGGGCGGTGTTGTGCGACATCCTTCTCTTGAAGCGAGATTGCGGTGGAGTAGCCACGCTCAGTTGCTCGCCGGTCTTAAGTGCGCAGCGGGGAGATCGCGGTGGAGTAGCCACGCTCAGTCGCTCACCGGGCCGACATGCGCCGCAGGAAGATCGCGGTGGAGTAGGCACGCTCAGTCGCTTGCCAGACCGGCGTGCGGCGCGGGGAGATCGTGGTGGAGTAGCCGCGCTCAGAACTAAAATGTGTGTTATGAACTAAACTCACGCCCTATACCACACGCGCTACTCAGAAAAACCTCGTCATGAACTGCACAGCCAATAACAGATTTAACTCTAATCACGTCAGACCACCACATCAAAGCGAAAAGAGCGCACATGGATAATCAAAATGACCAATATGACGTAAAAACCATATGTTGACAAAGTTGTAGACGACGGAGGCCGAGCAGAACCTCCTTAGGACCTTTTCTTTCCATTCATTTGTGCATTTTCTTGTAAGATCTCGCTCGAACGCTAGCTGCACAAGTTGTGCCTTGCGAGTATGGTGCATAGAACATCAGTGGTCCGTAAAAACATTCTTCAAGACTGAAAATGAATCCTCACACATGGCTGTGGAAGCACCAAACGTTCAAGCAAGTTTCATCACAATCAGGACGCTTGGCATGGCTTCCAATGTATTGTTGTGGTTCTGAAGGAGTCGTTTCGAGTCCACTTTCTTTCCAGTTTCTTTTTCGCATTCCATTTGAGTTTGAAAAAATGTTCTTGCCACAACAAACTCTTCCTCCACTGTGGTAAAACCGGCCAGGTCAGTGATATGTTTAAAAAGGTTTGTCTAAAAATGTATCGCTTTTCTGATCAAAAGCATCAAGTGCACGAGCAAGCTGAGTATTCTGTTCTTTGAAATGCTGATTCAGCTCTCCAAGCACATTATCAATTGCACTGTAAAACAGTCTTCATAATTCTGTCTCGTCAGTATCCTTCTATCCAGTCGTACCTTCAACCAAATACTGACTCATATTCTTACTGAATGTACTTCGCCGATTTGTGGGAGTCACAAGAGCATTACTATCTGTGACAGCACGCCAGAGGTCAGCAAACTCGGTCACAGCGCAGTTTACGCATTCAGTAGGGCAAGCAACTAGTTCAAGTCCTGTTAAAAGATCCATGTCCTCACCCTGGAGGAGCTTATTTGGGGGGGGGTCTAAAAGCTTTGGCAGCTTTTGTACAAGACGTGCAATGAACATGAAGTTTGTCTCAATCTCGGACAAGAAAGAAGTAATGTCCTGGTAAGATGCAATGATGTCAGATACTGTGGCGAAATGGCCAGTCCATCTCTGATCAAGCAGTCGCTTTAATCGCTCGCCCTTATACTGTGCTGCAACAGACGGCTTTCTGAAAAAATTGTACATGGTGTTACAAATATAAAAAAAAAAAAACTTAACTGCCTTTTCTACTGTCAGCCCGTGAACCACTACCAGGTGCAGTTGGTGGTTTAAGCAATGCACATAGGGTATTTCTCGACCTAGTTTCTCTTGTAATAACTTCTGGACGCCACGTGCTTCCCTGACATTAGGGATGCTCCGTCATATACTTGACTTATTGTGTCGATCAGTGTCTTTACATCTTTTGCACTGACAGTAGCTACAGTGAGAAGGCGCTCCATTGCTTCATATAGTTCAGATACGAAGCGAAGAACAACGGATATGTTTTCACACCCAGTGGGGTCTCGCGTTCCATCTACCTTAATGGTGTACCATGATTCCCCTACTTCTTCCACTATGGCCTCAGTCAATACATTTCTCAATGTGGAAATCAGTTCGTTCTGTATGTCCGGACTCGTGTAAGTTGCGTTGTATGTAGTTTTGACTATTTCTGCCAGTTCAGAGTCTTTCTTAATTGTGTAATCCAGGAGAGATAAAAACAGACCACTATCTCCATCTGCCATGTCATCAAAAGCATTAGCATTTCCTCTTAAGGGTAACTGGTTTTCTGCTAGAAATCCCACAACATCAAAAAGAGCAGAAATGTAGTACCTGAGTCATGCAAGTTATATGCTCTTTCGAAGTGGAGTGTTTATGAAACCCTTTCTCTCTCTCTGTAGCATGTTTCCAGTCACGGTACCCCTTATGAGGTAAAGTTGAGTCAGTAGCACGAGCACCGGCGAACTTTCTGCACGGATAACAAAAGGCTGCATCGGCGTGGACGCTGTACTCTAGCCATTCTCGATTATGGTACCACGAAGCTACAAAAAAGCGATTCTTACCCTGAAAAAGACGTACGGGGTACTAATGCAGGGTGACTTGGTTGGGTTTTTCAATCCCAAGATCATTAGGGATCTGCTGTAAATGTCCAGAATTTTCCAAATTGAAATCTTTGCCGGTTGACGTTGCCTCCGCCGCGAACTTCAGAACTAGCATGACTGAAATTAGCATGTTCACTCCTCATGTCGAAGTCAAGCACATTTGTTTCAGCGTTAGTTTTTCCTTTGGCTCCTTGGGTAGTGACTGAAGATGGCACTTGAAACCATTTTCTTATATCCATTGAGCTGTAGCTTAACATGTTCTCTGGATAAAAAATAGAGGTGTCTGCAAGGCTGTTATTTAAGCAAGGCTGTTGTGTGCTGCTTATTAATTCCGTACTGAGACAGTAGTTTGTTAGAGGCTCGCTTTGTATTTTTGTCTGTTTCAGAACATACATGAAAATTTAATGTTCGACTAAATAAAACAGTAAAACATTGCTAAATTAATGTGTGAGATTTTTTTCCACATATAAATTATTTCATATATGAAAAAATGTTGTGGGGGGAACGACACTGTCACTGCACTGCCCCCAAATGCCCGCCCTTAGCCACGGCCCTGTCGCGGTGAAGTAGCCGCAGGGAGATCGCGGTGAAGTAGGCACACTCGGTCGCTTGCTAGACTGGTGTGCGCCGCGGGGAGATCATGATGGAGTAGCCGTGCTATAGCCGCTCGCTGGACCGGCGTGCGCTGCAGGGAGATCGCGGTGGAGTAGCCGCGCTCAGTCGCTCACTGGGCCGGCGTGCACTGCGGGGAGATTGCGGTGGAGTAGCCGCGTTCAGTCGCTCGCCAGACCGGTGTGCGTCGCGGGGTGATTGCGGTGGAGTAGCCGCGAGGGTTGGGGCGGGGCTAGTGACATCACACCCTGCATTGTTTAATATTATCGGCAAAAAAAAAAAAAAACAATGCGATGTCAATTTTTTCCCCAATATCGTGCAGCCCTATATTACACCACTGTTAGTATTGTAACAATGTTAGTATTTTATTACTGTGGCACATTGTTTTAAAACTCATTTGGGACCCCAGAAGTAGGAAAAAATCTTTTTCTATAGTAGCGCTTTAAAATGACAATATTATCGTTTATTTCTGGGACGATAGATTGTCTTGAAAATTCTGTTATCGTGACAGGCCTATATGTGATCAAATATTACTGTGGATTTTTTTTGTGAATAGAACATTCAATATAATGTAAGAAAATGTCAAATTGCACTTTGGGTCTAATTCCCAGGGCATTATCTTCACATTCCCCAAGTCATCTAAAATAACTGGCTGTCAAGAGTTAAGAAACAATGTATCAGACATTCTGAAGAACAAATTTACATTGTATTACATGCCATGTTTACAGGGTCATTAGAAAAAATGTGGAATAGAGCGTTTAAGAAATATTTATTTCAAATACTTAAACATCTTAAGTATTTTAGGTCCATTTATAGTGTTTATGGAACTAAAATATTTAGTTTTGTAACGGAGGCAGTGTTAACGTTGTTGGTGTAACTCTTAAGGTCTTTATTTATATTTTTCAGCTGTTTTTCTGCTAATAAAGTCTAATTTCTTCATATATTGTGTAATTTTGTGGGACAAAGTACACCCAATAGTAATTAAAGCCTTAACTTAAAGTCTTAATGTTTGATATATGTAATAATCGTACAGTAATTCACAAACCTATATTAAAGCCCAGTTATGCAAAAAAAACTATAAATAAATAATATAAATGCCGTGATACGTGAAACCGCCAGAATCTTAAAAAAAAACATGATATGCATCAGTCTAGCCTTATCTCAGAGTCTCCGTCTTTTTCATTGTATAATACTACATTCTTGTATGAGTATTTTTTTTTTTGTTATTATGTTATATTTATGATATATGTGTATTTGTGTGTTTCTGTATATAACTTCCTGGAACGGGGGAAAAATAGTCTTTTTATGTTATAATTTATTATCTGTATTATATCCATGTCTAGCTTTTGCACAGCGTTGTGCTTAAATGCGGCTTTTTGCTGTTAAAATCTACCTGCTTAACTGCAGCATGCATTTAACCCTCGTGCCCTTCTAAAAAAATCTGCACCCTCAGGACACCTGAAGATTATTTTACATAAAACAAACAGTAGACAGATGGGGCATTGGTGGTAATTAGAGTCTTGGATATGTCAAAGATTAGCAACAAAATTGTTTTGATTGTGTCAGATTTAAAATTTTGCACCCTCTGGACACCTTTGTGGCATAAATGTACACGCACAATCAGCAATAAAATCCTCATATGTAATTTTTTTTTTATATATATAAAATCACTTAATCAACTTTTGCCCTGATCAAAATGATCAAATATTCAATCATTTCCAGGATTTTAACCCTTTAAATGACCGTTTAATTACATGAATTATTAATTATTCCATAAAAAACTACAAAAATTTAATTATTTCCCATATAATAAATAGTATATGGATGGGACATTGGTGGAAATTAGAGTCTTGGATATGTCAAAAATTAGCAACCAAATCGATTTGATTGCATCATTATTTTTTATGTAGTGCCAAAAACTCCCACTGGATACCTTCGGGGCCAAAAATGCCCCATTGACGTCCATTGAAACCACATTTTTTATCTCACTGCAATTTCAGTATAAAACCATGCTTTTTTAAATGTTAGTATTTAATTTTGAAGAAAAGTAGTAATATTTGACATATTTGTATTCCACTGGATTCAACCATTTTTCCATTTTAGGCTGATGAATGCAATTCTTGTAATTTTGCCAGTTATATTATGGAGCCATGTGACTAACAGGGGATCCCCCAGGAGAGTGTGTGTGTGTTCAGTTTAGAAAGAAATAAGTAAAGAAAGAAAAAACACTTTTGTTGTCATTTTCATTGCTGTCATAAATGTACAATGGAATTACAATTTCACTCTAACCCCAAACCGTAACAACAATACACACATGTGGAGCATGAGACAGCCATGAGAGGTGGCTGGGGAGCAATTGGGGTTAGAGCCTTTGCTCAAGGGCCCATAGTGGTCCTAATGAAGGTTGGGGAATGATGAGGGCTGACTTCTCCAACCTCTGGACCAATTTTGCTCCTAAAAGTTTAGTTTAGTTCAGCATGTGACCTGGTGCTCTGGTGGCCGTATCAGTTGTTTCTGTATGAGCAGCAACAGGGGCCTGTAAATCCACCACTATGACAACAGCAGCTGCTCTCTGGCACCATGGATTTCCTCAGCTCATCTAAGAACAGCCTCTGTCTGTATGTTCTTTGCTGGTTCCAGGAGGGATCCACAGCAACAAACTGTGAATGCTGCACCAATTGTTCCACATATTATGGAAAGCAGAAAGCTTGTCCTTCTTGTGTCAACAAGGACAGGTGAGACGATCATCGAATCAGAGGCTGGCACTTATCACTTGAAATTGTTTGTGGGACAGGGTGGCTCTGCAGACTCTCCAATTCTGGTCATCCCACAGGCTGCGGGTAGATTCACCTTCAGACCGGTACACACCTGCCAGCATGAGAAGACCCATGTATGCTCTAATCTCTGTTTTATCACTCCGTCCCAACACTGAACGCCTCCCAAGCAGGTTTGTCATTTGTAAAATCAGCTGGATCATGTCAGGAGTGAAGAAAAGGTCAAAAGAAGATGCCACATCATGGATTCTGGCTATGGCATATCTTGTGGGCCCTGGAAGCATGCCACTGGGTGCCTAAATGTGGCACAGTGTCTTGGATTGAGATGGAGACCAAACTTGCCCATTTTTCGCTGTCCACTCACTGTTAGGATGGGCAGAATCCAAATGTCCTCTTTACTTTCAGAGGAAGGGTCAGAGGCGCTCTCAGGAATTGAGTACTCCAGTGACCATTCCATTTCAGACTCCTAACCGAAGCTTGTGTCTTCTTCAGAGGATTCCTGCAGCTCAGTGGTAGATAAAGGCTGCATGATCATTTCCAATGCTTTCTCTAGGGGTGTGACGTAGAGACCGACCGATATGGGTTTTTCTAAGGCCGATGCCGATACCGATCATTAGTGGTCAGAGTCAGCCGATGGCCGATGTGACCTGCCGATTTTTAGGGCCGATATGCTATCGTATTATATTTATTTGGCATGCTTAAAATCATACTAGTAAGAGGAGGCACAACAGTTGTAAACTTCACACAATTTATTGAAAATAAGGTTAGCATTTTATAGTGACTTTAATGTTACTATATCACTATATGTTAATAAAAAAAAAATTAATTTTATTTAGATTGTATTATCCATAACATTTTATTTTATTCATTATATAACATATGTTCTATATACACTATATATTCATGTTTATAGTAGAAATATTATGTTGGCTATTATATAAAATTTACTGTAGGGGCCTACTAATTAACAAATGTATGACTTGTTGCAGTCTGTTAGTCTATTAATTATTCATTTTAATATGTTTAACAGAGTGCAAGAAGACTTCCATAATGTGACAACTTTAGATAGTTACTCCAAAACGGCAAAGCTCATTTCTTCTTCAACTCCATGCAGTTGAAAACGAATGGACATGGGAGGACAATGTTATAAAATGTTCACATTAGGGCTGCAGCTATTATTTTACAAAAATGGGTGACGTTTAAATTAAGAATAAAATTATAAATAATGCAAAAACAGACAGGTGCTGTAATTTAAATATAGCTTTATCTGTTTTTTTTTCTTCTTCAAATGAGCTCCTTAGCCAGAGAAACGCGTCTCATCAGCTGTACTGGAGGTTCGGTGCGTGAGCGGAAAATGAGTTGAGAAAGCTGAAGAGCGCGGACTTTATAGGTTCAGGATAAAATGAGCTTTTATCAGAAAAGTCTGGAGGGGGTTCTAAAGTAGAACCCGACAAAACAGAAAATTCTGCTCATCGTTTCATTTAATATCTAACAGCGCAAACCGCTTTAAACGGGTGAGTTTTACAGCAGAACAGCAGGAGGCGGCATGATTTAATGTCTGTTTGTAGTGAAGGAAAAAGAGATGTTTTATTTTAACTCCATTATTTTAGAAACTATTTGTTTTATTAATTCGTTTACAATAAAGCTTATTTATATAAGGAGAAGTACAGTCCTCTAATAATCCTGACTAACCAGTAATTATTATTTCAGCGCAGCTGATGCTGCGAATATCCTTAAACAGTTTTAGTCCTGCCCTTTTTCATTTCGTCTAAAAATAATTTAAATACTGAAAATATCAAGTGTTAATTTGATTTTATTTACTTAGATTTTCGTTTCTGAAGAAGAGACGTCAGTTATTTTATACTAGAGCTTATAGATAGGGCTTGCCTTGCATAGTCAGGGCGCATTCCAAATGCACTCCTGCCATCAACGCTAAGCATAGTTTCGTTTGGAGAGAAATGCTACAACACCGATGCAGTTGAAATTCTATTCTTTTTCAGTAAATGAAGCAACATCACAGATTACTAATCATGAGAGAAAATATAGACTTTGGGACACTGGATTGTAAAAATGGATGCCTTACCCGTTGAAAGTCTTGCTCACTCTTGAAACCTTGCGCTGCGTTCCAAGTAGCTGCCCGCAGATGTGCCGGATTAAAATCGGCGCGGCCAAATAAGAAAATCGGCCGATGCCGATTGATAAAAAAATAACAAAAATCGGCCGATTAAATCGGCTGGCCGATCGATCGGTCGGCCTCTAGTGTGACGAGATTAAAACGTGACGATATTTTTCATCAGACATAAACCTGTCCCGCGGGAAGAAAAAAAACAAACGCTCTCTTCAGTCAATCAGATCTGTGTAGACGCGGTAAGGAAAAAAGAAATAAATAAACGCACCGCTCCTCACGTGGGATCGAACCCGTGTTGTCAGTGCCGCGGTCCCGCTGCTCCGGCTGTTGAATTGGGACGCGGCCGTGAAAAAACGCCTTTATAAGGAGATAGGAAGCCCGAAAACGGGCAGAAAAACGAGAATGGGTGGAAAGTCACGCCGAGCGCGCTGGTGTGATTTTACTCAAGCACCTTTACTTAAGACACGGGAAACACATCCCTCAAAGATGACCTTTTTTCACCCATAAAATATCTGTGTGCTTACAGATTCATACACACTCTCATTTTCTCGCTCGCTCGCGCTCTCTCTCTCTCTCTCTCTCTCTCTCTCTCTTATATTGCACTATTGTCTTCCTTCTTACATATGTTTGTGTCTTGTTGTATTGTACATATAGTGTCTCCCACTCTTTTATATTATATATCTATTTCTTTTTTTACTTATATTTATATATCTATTTCTCCCCCACACTACTGCACCTTGTTTCTGTCTCATGTATGTCTATTTGTGTCCCTGCTGTATTGTACCCATAGTGTCTGCCATTCTCTTTTATTATCTATTATCTGTACTTGCTGTAAAATTGGGAAGGAGAGTAACGAAAATTCAATTCTCTGTATGTCCTGTACATATACAGTATTGACAATAAAACTACTTGACCTGACCTGACTTGACACGACACACACACACACACGACACACGACACACACACACACGACACACACACACACGACACACACACACACGACACACACACACACACGACACACACACACACACGACACACACACACACACGACACACACACACACACGACACACACACGGGTCCCCTGTCAGTCACATGGCTCTGAAACTGCATTGAGGCCAAAAATGTGGTTTCAATGGAAGTCAATGGGGAATTTTTGGCCACAAAGGTGTCCAGTGGGAGTATTTGACACTACATAAAAAATAATAATGCAATCAAATCCATTTTGTTGCTAATTTTTGACATATCCAAGACTCTATTTACCACCAATGTCCCATCTGTCTACTGTTTGTTTTATGGAAAATAATCAACTTGTGTGTGTGTTTTTTTTTTTTTTTTGCAAATATTGCAATATTTTAAATAATTAAACTGGTAGTTTTGAGTAGGTTAAGAGGGGTTAAGGTGTAGCAGAAATCTCAATAAGACGCTGGTGAAAAAGAAGTTCAGCATCGCGGTAGAGGAGAGAAGCAGGTGTTGGCGGTAACGTTACTGTGCCTGTGGAACTTGAGGGTGTTAGTTTTGCTGCATTTTAACACATACTAAACAGTACTGATCCGTGCGTATTTCTAAAATATTAAAACACACCTACCTACACAAATATCCACACAAAACCTGTTGATTTGCTGACAAAATCAGTAGCCGGCTAGAGTACCGATTAAAGTAGCTGTAGTACCGATTTAAGTAACATAAGTACCGGTTAAACTCGTGTCACTAAGGTTCACTAACCTTTGTCTGTGATGTGAATCACGGAACACTCCTACAGGAGATGCAGTCAGTAAGGATGGGCGAAGGGTGTAATGCCAGAGTTTGAACAGAGCGCTGCGGTGACCTTCAGGAAGCTGTTTCCTCTCACTGTGCCCCCTAGTGTGGAGGAGGACAACCTGTCGCAGTGCTGCAGTTCCAGTCTGCAGCAATACATACTCGGACTGGAGCACCTCCAAAGAGGAGGGGCTTACCTCCAAGTGGGAAGTCCACCGTTTGTGCGCGAGACCGCTCTCACCACGGCTCCGGCGAATGTCATAATAAAAGTCTTCCTTGATTATTATTACTATTATTCTATTACATCAAATGTAATGTTATATAGAATCTACTATCACATTATATTATATTATATTATATTATATTATATTATATTATATTATATAAAAGTCTACATCGTATAGCAGGGAGACCTCACTCAACACAGCTCAATTTCTCTGCCGTGATTAAAAAGCTCATGGATGTCAATAAATATATTAGTCAACAATTAATGATTATTTATATTTCTTAAATGTCAATATAATAAAATACGTGTAGTGTGTATGTATTTATAATATTATTGGCTATGAATAAACAACTGCCTTTATTATTTAGATCTTTACTATTTTATAATTTGAAAAAATCATGGCAAATGTTTAAAAATTTTAAATAAATAAAATAAATAAATAACGAAATAGATTAATTAATTAATCTTTGGGGTTATTTACAAGCACAAAACGTCTGAAAAACACCATACCGCGTAACACCAAGCATCCCTTTGGAGCACAGCCTTTGGAGGTGCTCCAGGCTGCAGCAATACATACTTGGGCTGCGTCCAGAAACTTTTGCTCCTCCTCCTCTCCTACCCGGAAGAATCGAGGAGAGGAGAGGAGGAGGAGGAATGGAGGGAAGGAGCTGTAATTGGGGAAATGGGACAGCTGATCCCTTTTAGATAGGATGTTGACTACCGATGAACTGAGCCAATCACAACGCTCACTTTCAGCACATGCCGGATACTGCCCAGCCAAGCACAGCTTCTGGATAAAGCTCCACATACAAAAATAAAAATTGATGAAGGTTGAATATGTAAATATTAAATTATTTTAATAGTAAAATATGATTTCATTGAATGTAATAAAACAAATAACAAATCTTAATAAATAATAAATATAACAATACATATTATATTTTGCATACATGTTAAAGTAAAAAAATATTAGATTAAACAGCATCAATGGAACATTACTATCACACACAGCTAAATATTCAGATATTATCCTGCTTACTCCCAGGCATTTTGGCCGCAATTCTCTGGCCAGTGATATATATCTATCTATCTATATATATATATATATATATATATATATATATATATATATATATATATATATATATATATATATATATATATATATAATTAATATAGTTTTACTGAATATTCAGCTTATCTAAAGAAAACATTATATTAGCGCCTTACTGGCTGTATAATTATATAAGGAACCTAGTTAATTAATATGTTTATGACGTATATTTGGGCGTTGCCTTCTCCATTCATGCTCTGTGGGCATGGATGCAGTGATGTCATTGGAAAATCCTTAAAAGTCTTCCGGAGTAGGATGCACTGATGTATCCTCCGTTGGAAGCCTCCTACAGGAGAATTTTAAGCGGCTTCTTTCGTCTCCTACGGTATTAGGACAGGCGGCAAGATGGCGTCACGAAATCAGTTTCCGGGTCACAGAGGAGAGGAGGAGGATCGGTAGGAAAAAGGAGACACTTTTGGGGTTTCTGGACGCAGCCTTGGTTTACCAGAGGGGTCTGAGAACAGCAGAAGCTCTCTACCCCCTGCCCGATTTGTGCCGCGCATGCGCACTGCAAACTGAGCAGGGGGCACAGATCGGGTAGCCACGGATGTCAACAGTTTTCGGCGCTGTGAGATCGCTGATCAATCTTAACTTCCGTTTTCTGAATTCTAGATAGACGGATAGGTGTTTAAACAAATTATAATTTGAAAATAATCTATTAAAATGTATAAACCTGTGGTGTTTTTATTTATTATTTATTTTTACTTCACATTTTATTAGTTTATCTTTCTGTAATCTACATAGACTGGGAGATAAATTACAAACAAAATACAAACATCAACCAGAAAGTAATTTATAATTGATAATATTATAAATTTAATTAGTTTACCATTATAACAAACCTGTTTGGGTTATATGGGGGGTGGTCTTTGACCAGTTGTAGTTTTTCTCAAGCTAACCAAGAATTTATGTATAAAAAAACATAATTTTATTTTTAAAATACACAAATTATTATAAATAACAGGTACAACACATTCATTAAAATATCAGTTTATTTTACTCTCAGAGAAAGCATGACAGTGAACCCCTATTCCTCTCAACACAGACACACACACACACACACATAGTGACAAGCTCCACTTGGGCTCCTTGCACTCACGGCTCTGACGCATTTCCGTTTTCAAATAATGCGGCTTGGACGTTTCCGGTTGTATTGTTAACATTCGCCTGTATGGGCAAAACTGAACAGTTTTTACTAGCAAGAGGTCAAAATGAGTATCCAGCGAGTATGAGTAACCTGCCTGAATGATCCACCAGCTAGCATTATTATTATTATTATTATTATTATTATTATTATTATTATTATTATTATTATTATTGTAGCTAGCATTTGTATTCTTATTTTTTACTATTATTATAGCTAGCATTTTTATTATTATTATTATTATTATTATTATTTTACCATTTGTATAATTATTATTATTTATTTTAACTATCATTATTATAGTTAGCATTTCTTCTTCTTCTTATTATTATTATTATTATTACTATTTTACCATTTGTATAATTATTATTATTTATTTTAACTATCATTATTATAGTTAGCATTATTATAGCTAGCATTTGTATAATTATTTTTATAATGATTATTATAGTTAGAATTATTATTATTGCTAACACTTATTATTATTAATATTATTATTGCTAGCATTTGTATGATTCTTTTTATAGTGATTATTATTTTTACTATCATTATTATTATAGTTAGAATGATTATAGCTAGCATTTTTATTATTATAGCTAGCATTTGTCTAATTATTTTTATGATAATTATTACAGTTAGCATTATTATTACTAGCATTTTAGTCAAGTCAAGTCAAGTAGTTTTATTGTCAATACTGTATATGTACAGGACATACAGAGAATTGAAATTACGTTACTCTCCTTCCCAATTTTACAGCAAGTACAGATAATAGATATAATAAAAGAGAATGGGAGACACTATGGGTGAACAAAAGGGGGCTCAGCACACATCCTTGGGGAGCCCCTGTGTTCAGTGTGGTGATGCTGGATGTGCTGCTGCCAACCCGCACTGCCTGTGCTCTTCCAGTCAGGAAGTCTAACAGCCAGTTGCACAGTGAAGTGCTCAGCCCCAGACTGTCCAGTTTGTGTATGAGCTGTTGGGGGACGATTGTGTTGAATGCTGAGCTGAAGTCAACAAACAGCATTCTGACGTAGGTGTTCTTCTTGTCCAGGTGTGTGAGGGCTGAGTGGAGAACAGTGGAGATGGCATCATCGGTCGAGTGATTTGACCGATATGCAAACTGGTAGGGCTCCAGGGAGGGGGGAGCGAAGACTTGATGTGATGCATGACTAGTCGTTCGAAGCACTTCATGAGGATGGGGGTGAGTGCAACCGGACGATAGTCGTTGAAACAGGATGGCAATGCCTTCTTTGGGACAGGGATGAAGGTGGTGGCTTTGAAGCATGTGGGAACCACCGCCTGACTCAGAGAGGTGTTATAGATGTCAGTATAAACCTCTGCGAGTTCCCAGGCACAGTCTCTCAGCACACGACCAAAAATTTTGTCAGGCCCAGGAGCTTTCCGAGCATTGATCCTGCTGAATGCTCTCCTCACACTGTCTGGGGACAGTGTCAGCACCTGGTCACCAGAAGGAGGGATGGATTTCTGGGCGGGTGTGTTGTTGAGTGGCTCGAACCTTGCGAAGAACCCATTCAGGTCGTTCAGCAGAGATGTGTCGCTGTCGCATGTCTGTGGATGTGTTTTATAGCCTGTGATAGACTGGATACCCTGCCACAGGTTCCGTGTGTCTCTGCTGTCACTGAACCATTGGGAAATCTTCTTTGAGTACAGCCTCTTAGCTTTTCTGATCCCGCGGGACAGGTTGGCCAAGGCTGTCCTCAGGCCTGCTTGGTCACCTTTTCTGAAGGCTGCATTTCTAGCCTTCAGGAGCTTGTGGACCTCTCCTGTGAGCCATGGTTTCTGATTCGCTCGAACAGTGATGGCCTTGAGGTCGGTCATCAGTGCACTTGGTGATGTAGGCAGAGACAGTTTCTGTGTATTCCTGAATGTCCGTGGAGTTGTTGTGGGTGGCAGCCTCTCTGAACATATTCCAGTTTGTTGTGCTGAAACAGTCTTGAAGTGCCTCTGAGGAACCCTCTGGCCACACTCGTACCTGCTTAAGAACTGGTTTGGTGACTTTAACCAGTGGTCTGTAAGCTGGCATTAGCATAATGGTGAGACTTCCATTTGATAACAGGAGAAGCTAACAACTAACAGTAACACACCTAGCTAGTTAGCTATACTAGCTTATGCTGAGCTGTGTGGGCTAACGTAAAATATAAGAAAAAAATCTTCGTAGTGTGTAGGTATGAAGATGCATATAGTTTAAAGCCTTTCTCTAGCTTTCTAGTGGTGGGCTTTACTGGTCTCCTTGACGTTGAGGTTCATTTTTAGAAGCTCTTGCATTAGACCACTTCTTCTTCTTCTTCTTCCTTGAGGTTTTATGGTGGTTGGCATTACCCTGTGTCATGCTTTTGAATAAGGCGTAGTGATGCATTTAATAAAGTGTGCCCTATTCACAGCCGGGTAATGACCACTTCAGATCTACTGCAGTATCCCCTAACTGAATTTGTGCCCACGTTAGGATGAATATTAAAAAGATGTCTAAACTTTGTGCTTAACTCCCATTCAGACTGCCATAAAGCCCATACTTGTCTCTTAATTAAGACTTTAGCCTCAGTTTAACTAAGGGAACCAGTAAGATCACCGGTCAGATGTTTCAAGCATTGTTTAGCCACCTTGTCCACCATTTTATTTCCTGCCACTCCAACATGTGCCGGAACCCACAGAAATCTAACCAGAACTCACTGCATTTGGAGCTTAAATAGCACATGATTGACTTCAAGAAGTAAGTCTGGCCTACATGTGGATTGCCCAGTACGAATGCTTTGCAAGGCAGCCAAAGAGTCAGAACATACCACCAAACCCAAAGGACATGTTTCCTCAATGCAAAGCCAGAAGGATAGCCATAAAAACTGCTGCTGCTGTCATCCCTGAAGAACAGTGATGGGAGTAACGGCACTACTAACGCCGTTACTTTTTTCAGTAATGAGTAATCTAACTATTTACTCTGACTGTAACTATAACGCTGTTACCATTTCCGACACCCCGTTACTGCACGGTACTTTAGCAGCTGAATGAACTTTTTTTTAACTTTGCGCATACAGACAAAGGGGCGCGTTGCCATCGTACACCCCGTAAATAGTCTATTTTTAAGCCTTCCGCACGCGTCCTTAAAATAGCATTAGACTTTTGGAATATATTAACGCAATGTGTGTGGTGGTCTGGAAATGATGTGTGTTGAGGTAAATTTCTGGCGTGTTTCTATCTTGGCGGCGGAAAAAAGCTTTGCACGATTGATTACCTTTCTTTACCACAGAAAAATAAAGCTCACCCAGAGCCTTCAGCAATCAACTATAAAAATAAAATGTACTTAAAAATCTGCACAGTAACTATAAATTATTATTAGTTATATTTATTTCTGTCAGTTATTAGGATTTATATTTATGTTTAGTACACAGACTAAATAACTCTAACTTAATAGAGCAGTTATAGACATTCTGCTGTTTAAGAATTTTAACAGATGCTTATTCTCACTTAAATGCTGGAGTTTTTGAAATGGAAAATTAAAAGAGAAAAGAACTTTGACTGAACATACATTTATTTTAGTTAACTTTGCTATTATCTAACTGAATTTCACTTTTATAATTGAAAAATAAAGCACATTGTCACCCTGGCTTGTGGTGCTGCCCGTCAATTATATAAAACTTAAAACATTTGAAATACACAGAAATATAAAGCTATACGTTAGAATTCGTTTCTTTACACCAGGGCAAATTTATTAAAATATTAAATATATTAATTCATGAATTAAAATCTCGTCCAGCGCTCTAAAATGTCAGGCACGCAAAGTGGTGCTTGGCACAGTGCGCGCGGCATTGCGTGCAGAATAACCTCTCTCTTCTAAAAAAAAAAAACATTTTAATAAATAAAGTCGCACAAGTGTAGTTAAATTCATGTTATTAAACTCACTAAAGCCAACAAATGTACTGATAATTAATCAAGAGAAATCAGGCAAAATGCGCTGTGCCTCTCTCTCTCTCTCTCTCTCTCTCTTTCGCAGCGCGAGGCTATAAATAAATATACAACTCAGTTCAGTTTAAAAAAAATATGTAAGGACCTGTAAGTTAATCAAATATTGTCAAATATAAAGAATAGGTTGAGGTTTTGGTGAGCTGTTTTCATGATTTGAAACTGAAACTAACCAAAAACTTTTATTATTCTGTGCAAAAAGCCTGTGATTGTTTTAAATTAGTTTTTTAATGGATTGTTGTTTTAGTCCATTCTTTTGTTTTGTTTATATATAAATTTTTTATGTAACCCCATTCCCGCCACCTAAAAAATAAAAATACTCCAGCATTTTTTTTATTATTATTAAGTTAATTGCTATCTCAATATTTTGAGATACTATCTCAATATTTTGAGATACTAAGTCAATATTTTGAGATACTAAGTCAATATTTTTGAGATACTAGTAGGCTGTACAAAGACAGAAGCAGGTGAGACAAAGACGCAAAATGGAAACCATCATTGAAGATTACTTCAGTCGTGGATTCACAAATCATGAAATATTGGTGCTTTTTAGAGGAATCACACAAAATCAAAATAAGCCTCCGGATCTTGGACAAGGCTGAATTTAGCTTCTTATTCGCCAGTGTCTAATTCAGATTTCCGTTCCACCTTAAATGTTGAACATACATACGGCCGCCTGTAGATAATGACCTGGGAATTAGGCCAAAAGTGAGAGCAATAACGTTTAATTCATATTATCTAATTTTATTTACATTATATTTCACTCAGAGTTAAACTCTGTCCCTCGCATTGTGTTCTCTCCTTTATTCAGAGCGTTTGCACAGCGTTTTGCTTACATGCTGTTTTTACCGTTAAAATGCGCCATCTACAGGCGGCCGCATGTATGTTCAGCATGTCAGACCCTGTATACCTAAAAACTTCTCTGCAGAACGGACAATTATCTTTTTTTTTCTTCATCCTGGGCAGTTTGGGGTCTCTTTGGGGTTCCGTGTCTAAGTGGTTCAAGTCAATACGGGATTTGAATGGGCTTTTCAAAAACTGGCCTCTGTCACATTCTGTGGTAAATAAATCTGTTCAGAACCCTGTACGTTTTATTCTGTGTACATTTACCTCCTGCTGGAAATTACCCCGGACTGGATTCTGCATAACAACAGCGAACTCCGGGCAAATCATGTTTGGGATTATTATGCTTCTTCACAGAGGATCATTAAAGCTTAAACAGGTGAAAACTCTTTCAGTAATGTTGAGCAGTGTAGGCTGTGTTAGAGCTTTTAAAGGCAGATAATAAGAGGGAAAGTGGCTCTCAGTTCGGGATCAGTGCTTCCCTGCAGCTTTAGTATTTAATTACGGTCATCAGTTTATACTAATTACAACACCTGACCCAAATAATCAACTAACTAATCAACTAACTACCTGCCCTCACTGAGGCGACAATGAATATAGTTACGGCCGGAGTTCGCTGGTGTTGCAGTGAAACAGTCCCCTGCTAATCTCTGCAGCGGCGCCGGGGGTTCAGTTCACTCCGCTGTAGCATTAGCTTAAAGTTAGCATTTTTCTCATTACGACTCTTAAACAATTTCATAATTCAGAGGATCCAGTGTTTTTCAGGAGTGAATGTGCACAGAATAAAACATACAGGGGTATAATCAGATTTATTTACCACAGAATGTGACAGAGGCAGGTTTTTAAAAACCCTATTCATGTTTCTCATAGGGAAAAAACGCTTAGACACGGAAGCCATATGAGGACTACAGAATAACGCACGACTTCAGTGGTCTATAGCGAGTGTATTGGGAAGTTCGGATCGCGAGTGCTCCCGAGACTCCCGAGGACAAGAGGAAGCAGGACAGTTGTTGTGTATTTGGAACAGCTGTGTACTTGATGACGTCACCCTCTTAGAGGGGCAGAAAGCGTTGTTCCGAAAACATAGGAGCACATTTTCACCCAGCCGCTTTCTTAACAAATAAACCACATATCTGAAGTCTAAACCCCTACAATCTCGCCTAAAAATAACTTAAAACATTATTTTAGCACACAGCAGTACTGTTTTGAAAATGTACAGGTGCTTACAGTTATGTACCTTCTCATCCTGCATTATGCTGATACTGCTGCGAGGTGCATTCTGGGTAATCAGGCTGTGAGAAATCCACACAAGTCACCTTTCATGCATCCTCGATTAGCCAAGTACACATTAGTTGTGTACTTGGCTAACTGTGATCTTCTGAATTGGAACAGTACTTGGGCTGCGACTGATGACGTTTCCCGAGTCCACAAGAACACAAGTACAGACAAGAACGCAAATTGAGAAACGGCCATTGACCACTGAAATCGTGCGTCATTCTGTAGTCCTTGTACGGCTTCCGCGTTTTTTCCCTATAAGAAAAATGAATGGGGTTTTTAAAAACCCGCCTTTATCACATTCTGTGGTAAATAAATCTGTTCAGAACCCTGTACGTTTTATTCTGTGTACATTTACCTCCTAAATAACACTGGATCCTCTGAATTACGAGATTGTTTAAGAGTCGTAATGAGAAAAATGCTAACTTTAAGCTAATGCTACAGCGGAGTGAACTGACCTCCCGGCGCCGCTGCAGAAATCAGCAGGAGACTATTTTCGGCGCAACTCCGGCCGTAAGTTGGGAGCTTTTTACACACATCTGAACCAACTAATGATCTAACTAACTGCCCTTACTGAGGAGAGCTGAGAGCATCACAGCATAAAATCACTAAAACAGGTCAGTGATACTCCAGAACCAGCTGTAACACATTTTAACATTTACCCTCTTTATTATGCAGTGAAATAAATTGGTGTTTCTGGTTTGTTGTCGCCTCAGTGAGGGCAGGTAGTTAGTTGATTAGTTAGTTGCCACTCACTTATTATCTGCCTTTTAAAGCTCTAACACAGTCTACACTGCTCACCGTTACACTGCTTAACATTACTGAAAGAGTTTTCACCTGTTTAAATGCTTTAATGATCCTCTGTGAAGAAGCATAATAATCCCAAACGTGATCTGAGTTTACTGGTGTTGTGCAGAATCCAGTCCAGGGTCATTTCCAGCCGCAGACGTCAGCTAAGCATTAGCTTAAAGTTAGCATTTTTCTCATTACTCCCCTTAAACCATCTCGAAATTCAGAGGATCCAGTGTTATTTAGGAGGTAAATGTACACAGAATAAAACGTACAGGGTTCTGAACAGATTTATTTACCACAGAATGTTGTAACGGGCGAGCAGATGGGAGGCGGACGTAAACGCGGGTAAGACAGACTTTATTAAATAACAAATAAACAAATAAACAAACAGGGGAATAATGAATATAAATAGGTACATAAACAAACAGGGAAAACCAACACTGAGCTAAGCTAAACAGAAATGAGCAAAACAAGGTTAGGGAATATATACAAAATAAACAAAGAAACAAACAGGCGAAAAACGTGACTAGAAATAAACAAGAACGAGTAAATACAGAAACATGAAATAAGCAAACGTGACGTGGCGTGGCAAAACAATAGCAAATAACGTGATGAGACAAACAAACGTGGGAAGGTGCAAAGACCGACAGCAAACGTAGACTCACAAGTACTATTTATACTAAACATGAAACAATGAACACCTGGGGAGACAGGTAACGAGGGGCGGAGCTACAAATTACACACACGTAATGGAAAAGTACAAGAGAAACACACTAGGAAACGGGGAAAACACAGGAAAACATAGCGAGGGCGTAACAGAAGCCCCTCCCTAAACGCGCAGCTCCCGAGGCGCGTAAAAACGAACCCCGGGGGCCGGCGGCGGGGAGAGGCCGGGAAACACAAGAGACGAGACCTGAGACTTAACATGGGGCAGAACTGGAGACTGGACAGAAGACCGGACAGGAGACTGGACAGAGAAAGGAGACTGAACCGGGGACGTGACTGGAGACTGGACATTGGGCGAGACAGGAGACTGGACAGGAAACTGGACAGGGGACGATGACTGGACGTGAGACATGATGGGTGACTGGACAGGACTAGACACGGGAACGGGAACCAAAACATTGACAGGAACAGACACGAAAACGGTGACAGGAACAGGCACAGAAAAACCAGACAAGACAGGAACCGGAACATAGACAGACACGGGGACCAGAACAGGAAGTGACATGGGGACTAGAACCACTTGGGGATGCCCAGGACTGGCTAAAGTCTGTGGGGTAGTCCATGGAGCCAGCCTGGGCAAAGTTCTTGGGCTGGAGTCCGGGGGCCTTGGGGCAGACCTGGGCACACGGGGCTTGGGGCAAAACTTAGTCCTGGGTGCCGGGATGGGCTTGGGTGTGGTAACGGGCCTCGCTGGTGACGCGACGACTTGGGCAGCAGAAGCTGGAGGCGCGGCGACTCGGGCAACAGGAGCTGGCGGTGCGGCGACGCGGGCAGCAGGAGCTGGCGGTGCGGCGTCTCGGGCAGCAGGAGCTGGCGGTGCAGCGTCTCGGGCAGCAGGAGCTGACGGCGCGGCGACTAGAGCAGCTGGGGCTGGTGGCGTGATGACGAGCATCGCTGGCGTCGGCGCTGGAGCGGTAGGCACCGCTGCCATAGGAGCATGGACGGTGGGCACTGCTGGCATCGGCACATGGGCAGTGGACACCGCTGGCACAGGAACATGGACGGTGGGCACCGCTGGCATCGGCACATGGGCGGTGGGCCCCGCTGGCACAGGAACATGGACGGTGTCTGGCACCGCTGGCATCGTAGCAGGAGCGGTGGACTTCGCTGGCATCGTAGCAGGAGAGGTGGGCACCGCTGGCATCGTAGCAGGAGCGGTGGGCACCGCTGGCACAGGAACATAGGCGGTGGGCACCGCTGGCACGGGAACATTGGCGGTGGGCACCGCTGGCACGGGAACATTGGCGGTGGGCACCGCTGGCACAGGAACATTGGCGGTGGGCACCGCTGGCACAGGAACATTGGCGGTGGGCACCGCTGGCACAGGAACATTGGCGGTGGGCACCGCTGGCACAGGAACACTCACGTGAACAAACTTGGACCCTTGGGCAGTAGGTGTCTGTGTGGAGGCTTGGGCTGCTGAAGAGAGCACGGAGACTTGACTTAATTTCACCGCAGCGTATTCAGGTTCCGGGGTGGCAGTAGCAGTACAGTGTAGCGGCGTTGTCATGGGAACCCCGGAGCGAAGATCTGCTGCCGCTGCGGGTGACTGGAAGCGCTGCTCGGCGGCCGCCGTGGAAGCTGGGTCTGCAGCCGTAGAAGATGCGGGCGCCGTAGCAGCCAGAGAAACTTGACCCGTGGAAGCAGGAGATGCTAACTGCGTTAGCCGCGTAGCCGTGGGGATGCCTGGAGCTGCAGCCGCTGGAGATGCTAGCTGCGTTAGCCGCGTAGCCGTGGGGATGCCTGGAGCTGCAGCCGCTGGAGATGCTAGCTGCGTTAGCCGCGTAGCCGTGGGGATGCCTGGAGGTGCAGCCGCTGGAGATGCTAGCTGCGTAGCCGCCGTGACGGAGTGCGCCATGGGAGGCGGGCCGACGGAAGACGGCGTCTTGAAAGCCGGCGCTGCTGAAGATCGCTCCGGGACGTAGGCGGCCTCCTCCCAGAGACACGGAGGACATCTGAGAGCCGGAAGGATTAACTCATCCTCCGAACTAGACGCAGCTGCGAGGAGGTCCACGTAATCCCAGAAGTAGGGATCCTCACAGCCTGCGTTTCTGCCCGCCTCGTGTCCCCCGAGGCCGATAGCCCCAACAGTTAGCCCCCCACCCAAGAAAATCCTCCGAATTTTGGGACCTCTTAGAACGCCTAGCCCGAGGCCTTCTCCGGCCTCGAGGCCTCGGGTTTTCCTGCGCCGAGGTCCCAAAGGGGGCATGACGGATGGCCAGCCCGGATCCAACCCAAGGGTGTCCCGCATAAACGTCCATGGCGGTCGGTCTTTCTGTAACGGGCGAGCAGATGGGAGGCGGACGTAAACGCGGGTAAGACAGACTTTATTAAATAACAAATAAACAAATAAATAGGTACATAAACAAACAGGGAAAACCAACACTGAGCTAAGCTAAACAGAAATGAACAAAACAAGGTTAGGGAATATATACAACGGATAAATAAGTAAATATATACAAAATAAACAAAGAAACAAACAGGCGAAAAACGTGACTAGAAATAAAGAAGAATGAGTAAATACAGAAACATGAAATAAGCAAACCAGTTTTTGAAAAGCCCATTCAAATCCGCCGTTTACATGGACGGCTTAGACACGGAATCCCAAATATGGGCATAAACTACATGGTGCCGACTACAAAATGACGACACAACTTCAGTGGTCTATTCAGAGACTGTAAAAAAGATGAACGCCGTGTCGCCGTTCCCGTTATTTATTTATTTTTTTAATAGTTGTACAAACAGGTACAGTGATAAATCGAAACAGAACAACAAACAGCAACATAGAAACAATGTCAAAGACATGTTAATAAAGAAAGAAAAAAGAAAAAAAACAACAAAAAAGAGAAGAGGAAAAGCCAGAGGAATTGCCCAAACAATCTAAAAAAAAACATTCCACAGTGATCTCGTCTTTTGAAAAGATTGCAAACATAATGATAAGCCACAAAAATGTTTCAAATTATGATTATATTTCTATATCTTTTCTATCTTTTAATATTTATTATTATTTAAATGAAATTGTAATCCTTCAAAACCTTTAGGGATCTAAGATTTTTTTTATTTAATGAGGGGCCATTGACTTAATTGTTAGCAAATATATTTTAAGATCAGAGAAGATCTGTAACATGGCAGTTTTTTTGTTGAGTTTTTAGCTTTATGTATGTAATATTTTGCTAATATTATAATAAGGTTGATAATAAATGCTTCATTAAAATGAAATAGAAGGTTTTTAAAAATATAAAGAATATAGTGTGTCATGGTCAGAACAGAATAGCAGACAAGCGCAGATACTGATAAAAACAAAGTATGTTTATTATAATAATAAACAGATGTAATCAGGGTCGATACAGAAATAAGGGTGATCACCAGTAGACAGAGCAATGAAGACAAAACCATACCATAAACGAGAGACAGTCCAGAGTTCATACACAAACAATCCAGTATCAGAGATAATCCAAGAGGCGGTGGTGAAAGTACAGTCCAGGTCATACACAAACAATCCAATATCAAAGGCAGAGGCAAGAATCGGCGTCGAGAAAACAAAAGCAAGGTCATACACAAAGTAAGCTGAGACAATAGATAAGAAACGCTTTGTACGAGGATAACCTACAATACGCGGCGTGGTAGTCTGTTTGGCGTGCACCTTTATAGTGCCAGTAATCAGTATTCGGGACTTCCTGGAGGAAGCAGGTGAGGTGTCACGTGATCAGGTGAGTGCGTGATGTCAGCGGGTGG
Organism: Astyanax mexicanus; assembly: GCF_023375975.1. Classification (NCBI taxonomy): domain Eukaryota; kingdom Metazoa; phylum Chordata; class Actinopteri; order Characiformes; family Acestrorhamphidae; genus Astyanax; species Astyanax mexicanus. The sequence goes on along the minus strand of NC_064409.1, from coordinate 28,726,924 downwards.
TGCATTCTGGGTAGTGTAGTTGTTAACCTGAGAACCTCCGTTAGAGCCTGGTGTGGAAGGGACAGAGGAGCTAACAGCACCAGACGTGACAGTACCTCCCCCCAAGGGAGTCGGAACGGAACCGGAACGGGGACGACCACGACGACGTCCACCAGACGGGCAGGGAGTACCGGCAGGAGGACCAGGCGTAGCCTCAGAAGTGCCGGGCAGGCGGGGGTTGCGAGACTGGGAACCCCTACGTTCCAGAGCCGAAGAAGAGAGTGAGCGCTTGGGACGCCCACGGGGTCTAGGAGCAGGCTTACTAGGGTGACGGGCATGAAATTCGGCCAGTAGAGCAGGATCCAGCACGTCATCGGCGGCAACCCAGCAACGCTCCTCAGGGCCGTAACCCTCCCAGTCTATGAGGTACTGGAGCACACCGCCACGCCTGCATGAATCCAAAACCTCTCGAACCGCATAGGTAGACGAATCCTCCCCCTCCACAGCCGCGGGCGGCACGTCATCTGGAACACCCTCAGCAAGCGGACCTGGGACAAGAGGCTTGAGCAGAGAAACGTGGAACGAGTTATGCACCCTGTACTGAGCAGGCAACTCAATCTTACACCTTAAATGGGCCAATATACTTGGGCAGCAGTTTCCTACAGGCCCCCTCAAACCTCTAGTCCCGGGTCGACAACCACACCCTGTCTCCGGGTTGGTATTGGGGGTTGGTACCACGGTGTCTGTCGGACTGCTCCTTATATTTCCGTAAAACCTCCGAGATTTGCTGATGCGTCTCCTCCCACACCTGCTCACTCCGCTTCATCCAGTCGTCGACAGCGGGGATCTCAGTGGACGACGCTGTCCACGGAGCTAACGGAGGCTGGTAACCCAGAATGCACTGGAAGGGAGTGAGACCAGACGTGGAGTTAGTTAAGGAGTTTTGGGCTATTTCAGCCCAAATCAAATATTGTGACCATTCAGAAGCATGTTTGAAACAGTATAGTCTTAAAAATTTTCCCAACTCCTGGTTAACTCTCTCACATTGACCATTACTAGTAGGGTGAAACCCAGAAGTGAGACTCACGTGTACACCTACATGTTCAAAGAACGATTTCCATACCCGGGAAGTAAATTGAGGACCTCTATCTGACAAAATGTCCTCCGGGACCCCATAATGTCTGAAAATGTGTGTGTATATAGCTTGGGCAGTCTGAAGAGCAGTAGGAAGAGCAGGGAAAGGGATAAACTTAACTCCCCTAGAAAATCTGTCTACAACCGTAAGGATAGTAGTGTAGCCCTCAGATTCAGGTAGATCTGTAACAAAGTCTACAGCAATATGTGACCATGGTCGTTCAGGAACAGGCAGGGGACATAGCTTACCGGCTGGAAGGGTTTTGGGTGTTTTGCATTGTGCGCAGATAGAACATGAAACGACGAAAGTTTGAACATCAGCTCGCATGGTTTCCCACCAATACCGAGCTGAGATTAGTTGTAGCGTGCGTGTAACACCTGGATGGCCGGAAGTAAGGGCAGCATGTGCCCAGCTAATGAGCTGATCGCGAAACTGCTCAGGTACATAAATCTTGTGAGGAGGGCAACCCTCCGGAGGTCGTGTGTTTACTTGACTCTGCTGAATGAGGTCATCAAGTTCCCATCTAATGGCTGCTATTTTAACAGTGGGTGGTAGAATGTGTTCGGGTTCGGAAGCGTGGCATGTGTCGTCGGGGGAACTAAAAACACGGGATAAGGCATCAGCCTTAGTATTACGGTTGCCTGGACGAAACGAAATAGAAAAATTGAAAAGAAAAATAATGACCAACGAGCTTGACGGGGTTTAGGCGTTTAGCTGTACGGAGATACTCTAGGTTCTTGTGATCTGTAAGAACGGTGAATGGATGTGCAGCACCTTCCAGCCAATGACGCCACTCCTCTAGAGCTAGTTTTACAGCCAGCAGTTCTCTATCCCCTATCCCATAATTACGCTCCGCTGGTGACATATTCTTTGAGAAGAAAGCTACGGGATGTAATTTGGGCGGTGAACCGCTGCGTTGGGAGAGTACTGCTCCAATGCCAGTATTGGAAGCATCGACTTCCACAACAAAGGGTAGGTCAGGATTAGGATGTTTGAGGATGGGGGCAGAAACAAAGGCGGCTTTTAAGTCTTGGAAAGCTTTGTCAGCTTCCGGGGACCACTTAAGAATTTTGGTAGCATTCTTAGTCAACGCTGTAAGGGGGGCAGCTATGGTGCTGAAATCGCGTATGAAGCGCCTGTAAAAATTTGCGAATCCTAAAAAACGTTGGAGGTCTTTGATAGATTGGGGAACAGGCCAACTAGTAACTGCGTCTACCTTCGAGTCATCCATAAGAACTCCCTGGGAGCTGATGACATAGCCGAGAAATGCGACTCTCTGAAGGTGGAACTCGCATTTCTCGGCTTTAGCATACAGGTTGTTCTCCAACAGCTTTTGGAGAACTGAACGAACGTGCTTAACGTGGGATTCAAGATCGGGGGAATAGATCAAAATGTCATCTATAAAAAGTGTTACGTATTTCCCAATCATGTCCCTGAATACGTCATTCATAAATGACTGAAAAACGGCGGGGGCGTTAGCGAGACCATAGCTCATAACCTGATACTCGTAGTGGCCATTAGTAGTGGTAAACGCTGTTTTCCACTCGTCCCCCTCCCTAATGCGTATCAGATTATATGCACTGCGGAGATCGAGTTTGGTGAAGTAAGAGGCCGTGCGTAGTTGCTCAAGAGCACTAGGGATGAGAGGCAATGGGTAGGCAAATTTCTTTGTAATAGCATTTAAACCTCTATAATCTATACAGGGTCTCAGTCCCCCGTCCTTTTTCTTCACAAAAAAGAACCCAGAACCGACAGGGGACTTTGACGGCCGAATGAAACCTTGCGCCAACGCTTCGGTAACGTAATCATTCATAGCTTTCTCCTCATCTAAAGTAAGGGGGTAGACTCTAGCTTTGGGTAGGGTGGCACCCTCCACTAGGTCGATGGCACAATCATAAGAACGATGCGGAGGTAACTTAGTAGCATTCTCCTTGCTAAACACCTCTAAAAAATCTGAATATTCAGCGGGTATTTCAATGGGATCAGAAACCTCAGGACTTTCAACAGAAGTAGACTGAATAACTAAACTATCCAGAGCTAAACAATGTTCATGACAGTGAGCAGACCAAACCGTGATATCCCCATCGCGCCAGGAGACAGTGGGATCGTGAGTCTTCAGCCATGGCATCCCCAGGATAACTGGATGCTCCGTGCAGGGAAGCACGAAAAGTGGTAGTTCCTCGAAATGAAGAGCGCTGGCTTGCAGGGTGATGGGTAATGTCTGTAGCGTGACCGGTTTGGAGCGAACCGTCTTCCCGTCAACAGCATGGATGGACAGGGGGCGTAGAAGTTCACGGGTGGGCACTTTATGCTCCTTAACCAGGTCCAGACTGATGAACTTCCCCTCCGACCCGGAATCTACAAGCGCTGAGACAGAGAGCATACCATCAGGCAAAACAATATTTACCGGAAGAGAAAAGCATTTTGAACGAAGGATTGTGTCATGCTTACGTACCACGCGCTGTCCCAGGGCTGAAGCATTCACGGGTCGGGTCAGGAGACCACACTCAGCCTTGAAATGCCCGGCCTCCCCACAATAAAGGCATAGGCGAAGCCGGATTCGACGCTGTCGCTCCTCTGGAGTCAGCCGGGTTTCTGGATGTCCATGGGCTCTGGGGCAGGCGGCGCAGCTTTCTCTGGTGTGGGAGCGCGGGGCAGAGCGCGGGGCAGAGACGCAGGAGTGTTTTGAGTGCGAGGACTGGTCTCGGGTCGGCGCGAGAGAAGTTGATCCAACCGGATCGACAGTGAAATGAGCTGATCCAGGGTCAGAGAATCATCTCTGCAGGCTAATTCCCTCTGTACATCTGGATTAAGTCCGCATCTAAACACGTTGATCAAAGCAGCGTTATTCCACCCACTACCAGCGAAACTCCAAAGCGTAGGAAGCCACCGGCTTCTGACCTTGCTTAAGAGCCAGCAAAAGTTCTCCATTAGACTGTCCATACCGTGAATGATCAAAAACTGAGCGAAAAGTAGCCAAAAAGTCAGTGTAACTAGCCCCAGAAAGGTCTTCCCAAATAGCTGTAGCCCACTCGAGTGCCTTACCAGAAAGCCGGGAGATAATGAAACCGATCTTAGCTTTATCGGTTGTAGGCGGTGAATTACTGAAAAACACGGAGCATTGTAAAAGAAAACCGCTGCATTTCTAAACTCCGGTTTAGAGACAGAAAATCCAGGCACTGAAGAGTTAGCATTGGGCATACTGGGGGCAGCTAACGGGCTAGGGCTAGGCTCAGTTACGCCTCTGAAGTGAGCTAGCAACTCAGCTAGTTGTTGCTGCTGCGTGGTTTGCTGGCGGGCTAGCTCAGAAACAGCTTGGGTCACACCAGCGAGCGTTTGCTGGTGCTGACCGAGTAGCCTCCCTTGGTTGGCTGGACCAGATTTAATAGCCTCAGTATCCGCTATCTGATTTAGTTCGGCCGCGTATTCTGTCATGGTCAGAACAGAATAGCAGACAAGCGCAGATACTGATAAAAACAAAGTATGTTTATTATAATAATAAACAGATGTAATCAGGGTCGATACAGAAATAAGGGTGATCACCAGTAGACAGAGCAATGAAGACAAAACCATACCATAAACGAGAGACAGTCCAGAGTTCATACACAAACAATCCAGTATCAGAGATAATCCAAGAGGCGGTGGTGAAAGTACAGTCCAGGTCATACACAAACAATCCAATATCAAAGGCAGAGGCAAGAATCGGCGTCGAGAAAACAAAAGCAAGGTCATACACAAAGTAAGCTGAGACAATAGATAAGAAACGCTTTGTACGAGGATAACCTACAATACGCGGCGTGGTAGTCTGTTTGGCGTGCACCTTTATAGTGCCAGTAATCAGTATTCGGGACTTCCTGGAGGAAGCAGGTGAGGTGTCACGTGATCAGGTGAGTGCGTGATGTCAGCGGGTGGTGCATTCTGGGTAGTGTAGTTGTTAACCTGAGAACCTCCGTTAGAGCTTGGTGTGGAAGGGACAGAGGAGCTAACAGCACCAAACGTGACATAGTGACTCTTAAGGGGAATGTCTTTACCAATTTTCTTCCCTAAATTCCAAAATATATCTACCCAAAAATAGTAGGTATAAACATAATAAAAAATAAATCATCAATTGACTCACTACAGTTTTTACAGAAGCTGCAATTTTCAGAGATGGAAACAAATCGACTTACTCTAGCATTAACTGGGTAACATCTGTGCATCTTCAGAATAACATCTTTAATTTTGTTGTCAATAAAAAATGTGGCAAAGCCCAAATCAAATGCCCCCTAACATTGGAAATATACCTGTCATTCTCACCTGAATATCACTCAATCTCTGCACGAATATTGTCTCTCTGACATATCCTCATGGATGAAGGAGCATCACCTTCAATTAAATCTCTCAAAGACTGAACTTCTGGTCATACCAGCAAAACCATCTTTTCAACACAACTTCACTATAACCATCGACTCTCTCTCGCTCACCGACAAAGGATGCTAGGAACCTGGGTGTTATGGTTGGTGACCAGCTCTCCTTCACGCACCATGTGACCTCAGTTGTTCGATTCTGTCGCTTCGTGCTTTATAACATCAGAAAAATTTGTTTCTGACGCAACAGGCCACCCAACTCCTGGTACAAGCTGTGGTAATCTCACGCCTCGACTACTGCAATGCCCTGCTAACTGGCCTCACGGCCTGTGTAGTAAAACCACTCCAAATGATCCAGAATGCAGCATCACGTCTGATCTTCAACCAGCCAAAACGGGCACATGTCACCCTGCTGCTCATTGACCTTTACTGGCTACCAGTTGATGCTCGTATCAAATTCAAAGCTCTTACAATCACCTACAAGGTGATGACAGAACAGTTCCTTCCTACCTGCACTGATCACTCCTGAAGGCTTCCGCGACCTCCCGGTCGCTGCGCTCCTCCAATGAACGTCTCCTCGCTTTACCAAACAAACATTCACACAAAGCAAACCAGACTGTTCTCATACAGAGTTCCCCAATGGTGGAACAAACTACCTTCCACCACCAGATCAGGAGAATCTCTCGCTATCTTTAAGAGACTCCTGAAGACAGAACTCTTCAAAGAGCACTTACTCCCCTAACACCTCTAACACACTAACTACTTCTAACCTCATCTCCTTCTTCCCCTCCTTCACTTCTCTATCCCATTATTTCCCTTCGACCTCCTTTAAGCCCTAGCTAAAAATGTTTTATCTTAAATTCTATTACTTTTGTACTTGACTATTGTAAGTCGCACAGTCTGCCAAATGTGATGTAATGTAATGTAATATGTTGGCGTGTTTAAATAACACATCTTTTGGATTAAATGTTAAATATGTTGGTTATTCCATTTTTTATCTAATGTGTAAATCCCTTCTATATATATATATCCTCTGATCTATGGATAAAGTGGCATCAGAATACCAAAAGTTGCTTTTAAGTAGGGTAAAAAAAATCCATTTGAAATAGCCTTGCAGATTTTACTATATTATGTTTCTGAACAGATGTTTCCTTTCTTGACACAGAACTCGGAAAAAGAAAGCAGATCATGATTTTTGTTAAGTAAATGTTGAATAAAATATAAACCCTTTCCAAATAGCCATTGAGAAAATAAAGTTTTCCTGTAAAAGGAAATATGTTCATTGTTCCATAATAAAAACCTGTGAGGGGAAAAATTATGTTTGTTAATTAAAAGCCAGTTCAATAGTGATAGTTTGTGAAATGCAGAGAGTTTAATTGGAAGCTTTGAATTTTTTTAAGGACATTTGAGTAAGAAATTAAGACCACCGAGCTTATTAAACATTAGGTTTGGAATGGCATACCAAATACATGAGGGATTTTTTAAAGCAGTTTTTAATCAAATTTATTTTAATGATTTGGTTAAGAGTAGGAAATTAGGCACGTTAAGACCCCCATGTGAAAGAACATCTTTTCTTACCAGATGTGCTTTTTTCCAAATAAACCTTCTTCTGATTTGGGGACCTCTAGTGAGGAAAACATATAAGCAGCCCTGGAAAGACCTGCTTTACTAAGAAGCATTCAACCATATATTAGTATAGTAGGAAAAGGGGGGTCCCATGCACCCGAAAGATATATTTTTCGAACGTAGCTTTTTGTAATCCTTAAGGTGTCTAGTAAATGGATTGTGCTGGCTCCAAAGCCGATTATTGCATATATGTTCCACTGTAAAAACGAAAACTTTAAATCAACATAGCTCCTAAACTACACCATTCACTACATTTTATTTTTGTATTTTCATGGGGAATTGACTGCGTAACAATATTACAATGATTAGATCATAGTTGATGCATAACAGCTCAATTAAACACAATTTTTTTTACAATTCGCCTAAACATAATCACAGGAACTCCTACCCTGTACATTCTGTTAATATTTTTTTTTATATTTTTACATTCTTAAAGAGGTACAGTAAACACAAGTTAATGAAATCCACTTAAAATTTTGTCACATGTATGTTTATTCTGGCATGTCTTTACTATACTTTTTGCAGGGGCAAATGACCAATTTTTTTAGTTCCATTTTGACATGAGTCATTGATGGAGATGGGTAGTGACATAATTGGATGATTTGTCATGCATTATCATCAAATAAATGCTAAAATGTAAACAAATCATTAGGCGGAATTTGGCCCAAAATACTTTATTCGTTACATTACATTTGGCAGAAGCTTTTGTCCAAAGCAACTTACAATAGTGAAGTACAAAAGTAAAAGAAGTTAAAGGTAAAACATCCTTAGAAAGGGGCCTAAAGGAGGTTTAAGATAAAGGGATAGAGGAGTGAAGGAGGGGAAGAAGGAAATGAGGTTAGAAGTAGTTAGTGTGTTAGAGGTGTTAAGAGAGTAAGTGCTCTTTGAAGAGCTCTGTCTTCAGGAGTTTATTAAAGATAGCGAGAGATTCTTCTGATCTGGTAGTGTAAGGTAGTTTGTTCCACCATTTACATTACATTACATTACATTCATCACACTGGTTCCAGGGTACCATTTTCACTCCTCACCCAGCACTGGCCAGGATCGTAGGGTTCTAATTCTCAATGATTCTTCTGAGCATGATGCTTCTAACTTTACAGATTTCTCCCGGGCATGACCATACATGGCCAGACATGTAAACACCTCGATGTCCTCAAAAATATTCCACAGACCCCTCCTCACCAAGTTTTCTGAAGAGATAAATAATTATAGTATCAAGTCATACTGCATCAATACCTAGGACCAGCAATTACTTATTGCCATGACATGCTTTTATAAATCTGAATAAAAACACTCACCTGAAAGATGAATGGTACTTGGGATAGCTCTGCAGCTATTTCAGAGGCCCAACCTTCCCTTTACCCTTAAATGTGCTTGTAACATCTTCCCCTGTGAAGACATAAAGGCCCAGTAGTGTTGTGCAGAACCCATGGATTTGCCCAGTTTACTGACATTTCTCCTGTGCTTCCCGGTCCCAATGTCGATATAGATAGTCAGTGGGATGGATTGAGCATGGTGCAGGAGGATGAATAAAATATCGATGTCTGGTGTCCTCACCACAGCTGTCTTGTGGCCCAATTTAGCAGCATAAAGCAGATACAGAACTATCTGTGTGTCTGTCTGTTCTTGAGATGACCCAAGCTCATGAATCTAAGATGTGGTCAGTGTTGGAAAGGTTACTTTTAAAATGTAATCCCTTACAGATTACTGATTACGTCACTCAAAATGTAATTTGTAAGGTAATCAGTTACATTACTTCAAGTGAGTAACGTAATCTAATTACTTTGGATTACTTACAATATTGTCGTTTTTTTTAAACCTGAATGAATGTAGCAACCCCATATTATTCTTTTATTTTTCTTTCCAGTTAACAAATAGATAAACAAATAAAACAGACTTTTCAATCACCCCATAAAAATACTTATGAAACTATTTCATCAAACAATTTTATGAAACACTTCTATAAATTGATGATAAAACCATTAAAAACCACTAAAAACCAAACAATGTAACAACTGTAAGCTATCTTTTTGCAGGTTTGCCACTTTCTGCAGGTGGATTTTTTGCCAAGATTCATTACGATACGATACGATTATTTTAGTCAGCGATACAATAATGTACGATACCTCAAATTATGTCACGATACAATACAATACGATACGATTCAGTTAATACGATTTAATGCGATTACAAACTGTTCCTTTCTTAAGAACTCACAAATGCAAACAAAATATAATTTGAATGTTTTATTATTAAATGTCAAATGCAGTGTAATCATAAACAGTAAACAATAATTCACTTCAACACTTTAATTTCCATTATTTAGGTTCCATTTGAGAACATCAAATGCAGAAAAAAATGTAAAAAAAAAAAAGTGCCTGTTATATTTGGAGTTTACAGTGTGTGTATGGATGTTGGTGATGAATAGTCAATCATTCTCTACATTTCCTGATTCAGTAGGGTCTTGACAAACAAATTACAAAATTTTTAATTTATAGCACAAAGCATTGAAGAGTTACACTGCATTATATTAGGTGTCCACCAGGCGTCTCCAAAGTGTTCAAAACCTCTCCAGAGCGCACCTAATCTAATACAAAGATACACATAGTAAATCTGTCACTATACAACAACAGTTTGTAATATTTTTGTTTGTTTGTGATAAAATAAATTAATGTAAGTCTATTTCACAGTAATATTAATATTTTTTGATGAAATGACACTCAAAATCACACGTATGCACGCTGTGGGCGCACCTTTGTTTAGCAGATGGATTTCGGTGACAGTGGTTGGGCATGCCCCACCCCCAGCCATAAGGAGACCAATCAGGGCAAATTACGTACCAGTGTTTTTGTCTAAGGGTGGACTATTGGTTGAAATAGGTGTCAATCACTTTTGTGACCCTGGAGAAAGGCTATGACCTGATTTGATTGGATTGGATTGATCCAGCGCTCACGTTATTGGTTCAAAAGACGATCACTCAAGAAAAATAGTGGTTTGTGGACCAATGAAAACCACAGAATCTAGAAGAGGACATCCTTAGCTTTGTATTCACGTACAACTTTACGTGAAAACATTACATTGCGTGGTCGCTAAGAGCTTGAGAATATGACGATGCGGTTGCGCTGAAACTAAACGCATGTTTGTGAGGAGAAGTGAGCAGGAGAATAAAGGACTTTATGGATATTATATCTGCGGTTCAGTGCTGTATTGTGGAATAATGTATAAGTGAATTTTCTATAATATAATCTGATGTTATTTTACATATTAGTAATATTTTGTATAAAAGGCTATTTTGTTGGGGAGGCGTGTTCCCCATGTAAATGATGTGAAAAAAAACAGGCTGTTTTCAGTTGGAGATTTCTGGCGACTGGTTTCATGTAGATGGCTGAAAATTTGTAAGCAGGAAGTTAAAGTAGTACTAAAGAATATGAGTTGGTTAGTTGGTCGGTGTGTTTAGAATATTTTACGCCTTTAAGCATTCTACTTTACATAGTCAGAATGGGCCCGCCGACGGGCCCGCTAGAGGGCGCTTCTGCAGTGAAAACATTCTGAGCAGGAGGTTGTGAATCATAGAATATTCTGATGTTGTGATTTATGTGAATGTGATTGCGTTTTGTCAGTGTTGGATTGGAAGACCAAAAATAGGAAAGTACCGCAATGTAATCCAGTTAATTTAGCAGAGTAACAGTAATCTGATTACCACTTACTGAAGCAGTAACTGTAACGGATTACAGTTACTCATAATTTGTAATCTGATTACGTAATGCCGTTACATGTAATCCGTTACTTCCCAACACTGGATGTGGTCACCTAAGACAAGTAACTGGGTAACATAAGGCACAAATTTCACAATTTCTCATGTCTGATAGTTATGTTAAAGGTGTCTAGTAAAATCATATAGAATAGAATTACATATAAGGCTTAAAGGTGAATTAAATAAATATACTCACATTGCCACCCGATGACTCCTGCTGATATGCTCTGCCTTCAACCACTACCACCTCTGTTCCACATTTCTCCAGCCGTGATGCAGATGCTTTGCTTGCCTTACCTTTAGCAGAAGTTTAGTTTAGAGTTGTGTCTTGTTCTCATCATTTGCCAAGAACAGTTTGAGGTCGGCTTCCGTGTTGCAGACCTATGATGTACCGCTGGGACACACCACAACGCAATCTCTTCTGGGCCTTGACAGAATCAGCATGATATGAACCAGTTGAGAAAACAAAATGATTCTTTGCTACCATACGATCCAGAGCCTGGAGACAAATTCCCTCAAATGTCGGTGGTAGGTTAAACAAAGCATGGAAGAGTGCATTGCCATTCTGGATGAAAAAGCCTTCAGGCTAATCTTCCATTTGGAAATGGAGCATCACAGCCTTGTTAGTTTTGTTGAAGAACCCATCAGCTGTGCCTAGGCTGGAAGGTACTGGAAAAAGTGAGTAGCATATCAGCTCATCAAGGTCAAGGGGTGCATCTATGTTTTGAGTCTTGATTAGCAGCATAAAGGCAAGGTCACCCATCCGGTGTGGAAGGGTCCTGGGGTGATCACATGCTTTTTGTATTTATCTGGGAATTTCCAAATTAGAGGTAGAGCCTTCATACAACCACGGAGTTCAAATGTGTTGAGGACATACTCTTGACCAACCCCCATAGTGGCCTCTTCAGACTGTTTCAGCACCTCCTTCATAACTGAGTACTCTGTGAAAGGCTGGTTTGGTGAAGTAGTCAATGGTAGTTGTTCACGGTGGCTTGTCACCAGTGGCTGATACAAACCCAGCAAACCCTGCGACAAGTTACTACTTCCCACCACTCAGACAAGTGACCAGACACAATACTCTTGGATGGAGTTTGAGTAGACACTGTTGTTTGCTGTTGGTGGAGTAAAAACTGCTCCTTCAGGTCACTTGGGTCCAACTCGGCTATAGATATGGACAGGGTTCAGAGTCTCAGGTGTATTGTGTCTTGTTCCGCTCATATAGAGGGAGCATGCGTTGATTTCCCAGAGAGTTAGGGTCATCAAATTCAGGTTTCACCTCCTGTATCATGATCCCAGCTGTACAGTTCACTACATTGGAGCCATGGATGTGTCAGAATTGGCTAGGCAGGCAGACATGGAGGCGGACGTAAAAGCAGGTAAGGGAAGTTTTATTAATAAATAAACAAACAAACCAAGAAACAAACCAAAACAAACGAGAGATAAAGATAACATAAACAAACAGGGAGGCTAACAAAAGAAACATGAAACTGAAACAGAGACAGAATAAACTAAACAGGGCAAGGTAAATAAACACCTAGGGAAAATGGTAACAAGGGACAGAGCTACAAATTAGACACAAGTGAATGGAAAATTACTGTGGAAGAACACAGGAGCACGGGTCACATGGGGAACACACTCACAGGCACACACGGAAGAAAGACAGGCACCGAGAAGGTAAATAAACACAGAGCAGGCTAGAAAGTAAAACACAACAGGGCAAGAGCGTGAGAGGATGTTTGTAGTTATTTTGTTCAGACTGTTCCACTCAAGAAGAAGCACACCATTGTGCTCACCAGTGAAAATTTGGGGACTGAGAGAATTGGAAACCTCATTGAGGGCCTTGGTTAATGCGGTTTCAAGTTCCAATCCAAAATCATAGGTTTCACAGTGACCTAACCTATTTAGAATAGTAGTCAGTTGTTTACTGCGGTAAAGGTGGCGTATGGTGGTGCAGAGGAGAATATGCTTAGACAGCTTCCACTCTCCCTTTGACACAGCACGATATATGTCCTGGAATAATAAAGAAAGCAGTTAGTATTGACGTGTTCAAGCAACTACACTGTACATTAAATAAAATGTATGCAATATTTGAAGGCTAAAAGCAGAGCACATATTAAAGTGGGAAGTTATGTTATACCTGACAGCACAAGGCATTTGGTCTTGTCACACTTCTCGCATGTCAGCATCACCAGAAATTATGAGTGTCAGTAACTTCATGAGATTAGATGGGATGAGGTTATCCAAAGACGTGACCAGATCATCAGCTGTAGGAGGCCAAGGAAGTGTCTTTAACTCTTTTAACTCTGTTTAACTCTAAAGTATTCTGAATTGTTTCACAGAGAAGCAGGGCCACATCGTCATACCTGTTCTTGCTCCTCAACTTGTATGCATGTGCTACAACATCTGAGACAGATAAGCTAGCATTGTATACCAAGTTGTAGGTTATACAACCTTTGTCATCTGCAGTGAACTTGGCAAAGACAATCCTCACATACTTTTTAAGTTTGCTTTTCAGTTTCTCACATTGGGGAAGCTATTTCTTTCCAACTTCTTAGTGTAGACAAGACGCAGTGATGAAAGCTGCACAATGCTATCTGATGTGCAGAAGCAATGGAAATCTCCTCTGTTCCACTAATAGGGTTGATATCAAGGGCTTCATCTTGTGATGCTTATGATTTGCATAATTCAGGTCAAAAGTCTTGCGACATGACTGATGATAATTTGCTTCTCTCGCAAAAAGATCCTCACCTTGGACCAAACGGTACGTGCTCGTTTACTCAGACGACATTTTCATATACAGTCGCTATTTCATATGCAGTACCCATGCCCGGTGGGTTCTCCAGCTAATCCTGGAGAACCACCTCTACATCAAACTGGAGAAGTCCGAGTTACATGCGCAGACTGTCTCATTTCTGGGCTTTGTTGTGTCACATAAGACTCTACGCATGGACCCCACCAAGGTCAAGGCAGTCAAGAACTGGCCTCATCCCACTTCGGTGCGCCTGGTCCAGCACTCCCTGGGCTTCGCTAACTTCTTCCGGCACTTAGTGAAGAATTTTAGCTCTGGGGCAGCTCCGTTAACTGCTCTGATGAGGAAGACGGTGGGGCGGTTCAGCTGATCCACAGAGGCCCAGGAAGCATTCGATGCCATCAAATGTCTGTTGACCAGGGCCCCAGTTCTCTGATTGCCAGACCCCGGACTCCCGTTTGTTGTAGAGGTGGACGCCTCCGAAGTAGGCGTGGGTGCGGTCTTGTCCCAGCGGGCAGGGCTGGGTGGCCAACTGCCCCCATGTGCCTACTACTTCCACCGTCTAACCCCGGCGGAGCAGAGGTATGACGTGGGAGACAGAGATCTCCTGGCCGCGAAGCTTGCTCTAGAAGAGTGGAGGCATTGGCTTGAGGGGGCGGAACACCCCTTTCTGGTCTGGACGGACCATAAAAACCTACCATACATCCATGAGGCCAAGCGCCTGAACCCATGCCAGGCCAACTGGGGGCTGTTCTTTACCCGGTTTGACTTTACTTTGTCATACCATCCTGGGTTAAAGAATGTCAAACAGGATGCCCTCTTTCACCAGTGGGAACCCCTCCCTCTTCCAGGTGAGCCCTACACCAATGTGCCATTAGCCAGGATCCTGGCACCCCTTCGGTGGGGGCTCTTGGATGCCATCAGGCGGAGAGACCGATCCGGGCCCAGGAAATGGCCCTCAGGAGACGGGTACTCGATTGGGGACATGCCTCACCCCAGGTTGTGTATACGGAGGTGATGGGCATGCCGGAGTTCTTGCGGCACCGTTTTTGGTGGCCTCAGATGGAGAGGGATGTACGCTCCCACGTGGCTGCCTGTGCAGTATGTGTTCGAGAAAAGGACCCCCTCTGGCCGTTCCCTCGTGTCCCTGGTCGCACCTGTTCCTGGACTTTATCACTGGGTTGCCCCCATCTCGGGGTAACACTGAGATATTGGCGATGCCAAAACTGCCATCTGCACAGGGAACGGCCGAGGTGGTCCTCGACCAGGTTTTCCACATCCACAGGATTCCTGCAGACATAGTGTCTGATTGTGGGGCGCACTTCACTAGCCGGTTTTGGGGGGCCTTTTTCGCCTGTTGGGGACGGAGGTTAGCCTTTCCTCAGGGTTCCACCCACAGTCAAATGGCCAGACAGAGAGAGTCAACCAAGACCTGGAACGGACCCTCCGCTGTCTGGCTTCCTTCTCTCCATCAACTTGGGCAGACCAATTAAAGTGGGAAGAGTATGCCCACAATACACTCTGGCACTCGTCTCTTGGGATGTCACCCTTCGAGTGCCAGTTTGGGTATGCTCCGCCGGCCTTCCCTGGACAGGAGACACTCTCGGGTGTGTCCTCAGTGGACAATATTATCCGGCGTTGCCGTTGGGCCTGAAGGAGACCGGGCAGCTCTTTTGTCCGCTAGGGCAACCCAAAAACGGCATGCAGACAGGAGGCGACGGCCCGCCCCCTCTTTCGGCCAAGGACCTCCCGTTGTGTGGTGCTCCACTCAAACTAGCCCCACGATACGTGGGGCCATTTAAAATCCTCCGCCGGATCAATCCGGTATCATACTGGCTTGCCCTGCTACCTGCCCTTACAGGAGTCAACCCGACCTTTCCTGGTCCTGGGTGCCCGCTAGACACATCCTGGACCCAGAACTGGTTAGGAATTTTTTAGCAGGCTCGATGGTAACCTGTAGTTTCTAAATTGACATCAGCCAGACTTTCTGGAATCAAAACCTGTCACAACTTGACACTGTTTTTTAAGTAGAAAATGTGTAGCCTATTAGACACCTAAAGCATTACAAATATACAAGTTTGAATAATAACTCTGTCCTTAGTTCCTCTGATCCAATTCTACCTATAAATTAATTTACAGTGATAATGTTTGATAAATCATCCAGTTATGTCACTACCCATCTTCATCCATGGCTCATGTCAAAATGGAACCAAAACATTGCCCTTGCACAAAGTATAGTTAAGACGTTATTTAAATTGTACATTTTATTTGTTGCATTTGTGGAAATCTTGGATATCAAACAATATGCCAGAATAAATATACATGTGAGAAACTTTCAGGTGGATTTCATTAACTTGTGTTTACTATACATCTTGAAGATTGTATGAATACAAAATATTAACAGAATGTACAGGGTAGGAGTTCCTGTGATTAAGTTAAGGCAATTTTTTTTCTGTTTAATTGAGCTGTTCTGCATCAAATATGATCTAATCATTGTTATATTGTTTCTCAATTCCCCATGAAAAGACAAAAATAAAATGTGGTGAATGGTGTCTGTCGGATGTGGGAGCTATGTTGATTTAAAGTTTTCATTTTTTACAGAGGAATATCGAGGCCAGCCATAGAAGACGGTTAAAAAACATATATGGAATAAATCGCCTTTGCAGCCATCACAATCCATTTACTAGACACCTTATTGATTACAAAAAGCAATCTTTTGGGTGCTATCTCTCTTCCTACTAGACTATATAGACAGATCCCTAGCTAACCAAATAATAAACCTTTTTTGGATCTTGTTAATGATATCAATATAGTTTTGTTCACTTATATTTTTCTCATTTTTAGAAATGACAATTCCTAAATATGTAATCATTTTTTACAGGGATACAGAATACAGTGCAGAGGCAAGGAAAAACTCCCTCAGAGCTGGAGGAGGAAGAAACCTTGGGAGGACCAAGACTCACATTTAAGTGGGGACCATCCAACCACTGGTCAAATAGCTTTAAAATAAATTTAAAAAGTCTTTGTTCATCCACACAGGTCTTATATATTAAGGAGTATAGCAGCGCCATTAATGGAACCAGTTAGAGTTCATGTAAGCTTGGATGTAATCATGAAATACCTGGATGTAATTCCTTTTCGAATACAGAATATTGAACACATCTCATTACACAGCTTAGCTAAACTATCGATATCATCATAGAGGGTCATCACCATTTTAATAAACGTCTCTCGAATTAAAAAATTGCATCGTATCAAAAATAAAGTTGTGGTTTAGGGTGTCAAAAGCTTTATGAAAATCTAACAACAGAATATACGGGTCACACTACCTTGTTTTTACACCACTACCTAACTTTATTGTTTTGTCCTGCCAGTCTTCTTCTTTGTATTTTCAGCCCTGATTGATTCTGGCTCCGAGGGGAACATTATTAATGAGCAGCTGGCCAGACAACTCCAGATCCCATTTGAATGTTTAGAGAACAATCTGTCTGCGGTGGATGGGACACCAGTAGGACAAGGGGCCATTTCCCACACCACCACACCTGTCAAGATTAATCAGGTTTTTTGTAATAATGGACACAAACTATTTGATTATTTTTTATGACTTCCATGGCTGAGAAAACATGATCCATTGATTTCCTGGTCAAACAGTGAGATAATATTCTGGTCTCCATAATGTCATGATCACTGTATATCTACTCTCAAATTAATGATCCAATCTACTACTGTAGAGAGTCCTGGGCTGGAGTCGTTTGCACATATTCCTCCTGAGTACTCAGACCTAAGTGAAGTAGTCAGTAAGTCTCATGCTACTCAGCTCCCTCCACATTGTTCCTACAACTGTGCTATTGAGCTCATAGACAATCAGATACCTCCCAAATCCCGTATTTACCATTTAACTCAGACTGAGGAACGTGCCATGGAGGAGTATGTCCAGGAGTCTCTAGCTCAGGGCATGGCTGGCAAATCGGCCCTGGTATTTTTGGTTTAGGCCGGCCCCTCGTAATTAGCGGAGCACAACCAACTTGGAATTTATGTATGTGGGGTTACAGAGAAGCATAACGTATCATTAGCATATTAAGTATAAGAAGTTTAATGTCTATTATTAACTCCACCATTTTTGTCTGCTATGTGTAGTTCAATTTTTTTTTTTTTTATTAAAATCATCTCTAATATGTATTTTCAATTTCTCTGATACAGTTCAATTTTAATTTTTCAGGTTAAAGGTGCTTCCTCCTTTAAACAGCTATAACATGTATTTGTATCAGGCTATGTAGAAAAGCTATCTTAGCTTTTGTGTTGCATGTTCGTTGATCCAAGGAATTCAGACGACACGGAGATTGAGAGTGAACAAGTATGATTTATTTCAGATCTGGGAAGAACATTTCAGATCTGGGAAGAACATTACAGGCATGCATCCTAGCCTAAGCCAGACGCCGCCCCAAGTTCTTCTACCTCGTATCCTCTGACTCCATCCTATATACCCTTCTCTGACGTATCTAGGTTGCTAGGTGGTTGCTAGGCATGAATGAGTAATAGTTCTCGTTTTATGCTTTATTCTTCCAAATATGGTATAGTTATGCATTACACTTCAGTTTTTTAGACCTTCTTTGACCCATAAGATGTATTGATTTGACCTTTGTCCAGTAGGTCCTCTGAGAAATCGTCAGTTGCTAACTTCCCCTGCCAACGGTGACAAGGGGAAGATTCATTTCCCCTTTGTGACATGCCTTGAGTTCATCAAGGTTCACTTCCTCTCTGATCATATTTTCCTACATCTACAGCAGCCAGTTCGTACTCTCTGTTGATAATAGTTTTACTACATCTACAGTAAGATTAGTTAGTTAGTATATCTTTAACAAAGCTTGAAGCTGTATGTATGATTTTGTAGGCGCAATCTTTTAATGTAAGGTTACAAAATGTACTTTCATTGGTTTCAATCTAGCTGTCCCCTGCTTGACCTGTCCCTAGACCGTAGGAGTAAAAAGAGGAACCCTTTAGTCTGCTAACCTCTGTAACCTCAAGATGTTTAGCATTTGAAGAGGAAGTGTGTTTTCTCGGTTGGGACACGGGTCAGTGCTGCTGATATGAGAGGCATACGTGATTCATTTAATCAAGTATAGAATGTGTCTACGTGCAGATTAGTGACTAACTCTTGATTCAGTGATTAATCATTACTAGAATATAGATTACATCTTACATAGATATATTTGTGTAATATGTGTTTTAATTATAGGTTAAGGCTTTGGCTAGCATGATTATTTTAAGCTAAGCTTGTTATCTTAAGGCCAATCTTCCACAATTCCTCCTTTTGGCCTGTCTTAAGACAGGTCAACACTAAGCTTGAAGTCCCCAGAGCACCCGTGGTCCTCTAGGCTATCATCCAACAATGACATCATATAATCAGGCGGCCGCTGTTTGTCGTCAAACATTTTAATAATGGTACGCTCTATTAGGGTTCGTAAGCAAGGAATACAGCAGCATCCGCATGTGACTAAGATGGCCACAAATATTGCAAGAGCAGAGGCCAGTGATAAAAACACTGCCTTCCATTGGCCAAAAGTCCTATCCAACCAGTTGGTAAGCGGATTGTTGATCCCTGTATTGTCTGTCATTTCCTTTGAGAGTGCCTTAAGGGCGTCTAAAGCTTTTGTTACGGACCCATCTGGTGCAGTGTTCACACTAAGAAAAGTAAGTACAGATTTGTACTTAAAAGAGTACAAAGCTTGTCGCTGGGGCTGTACCTTATATTAAGGTACAAAAAAGTACCTTTCAGTGAAAGTCCTTTTTTGTACCCATGTTTTTGTGCCAGTAAAGATGATAAAGATTATAAACATTATCATCAACTAAATATGGCTCAAAACCTTGATGATCCAAAATTGTCTGGCTTTCAAATAAAAAAATGTGCAATTTATATATATATCAATATATATATATATATATATATATATATATATATATAAGTGCAGTGATACAGAATACTGAATGTACCCTTTGGCTGGTTAAATGGTACAAATTTGTACTTATTGCTGTTAGAAATGACTTTGTACTTCAGAGGGAACAAATCTGACCCTGTAAAGACCAATATTGTACCTTTGAGGGTACAATTATGAAGAGTGTACCTTTGAGTACAAAAAAGTACTCATATCGTACCTCTGTTTTTAAGAGTGTTGTTAGGAATTACGGTACAGCACTCGGTTGTAGACTCAGTTCTAATCATGTGACATACCCCTCCTTTTTCTGCTAATAGCATGTCCAGAGCTATCCTATTTTGAATGGTCATCAGTGACGTTGCGGACAATTGGGATGCTAATCCTGATACCGCTACTCCAGTTATATTAGCCAATCTCATTACCTGATAATTAATTCTATCAACATTTTTATTGGGAGTAATCCATATCAGGATACTTTCAAATTAAAATACATGGTGTTGGATACCATCTCATAAATGTCATTAGACGAGCGACCATCGGTGCTAACAAAAACATTGGCCAAGTTTGGACATAGTCCGATAGTTTTGATCAATTGTGCCTGTCCTATCGCGCACTGTTCATTAGCGTATTTCGAGTAGCACAGATATATGGGATAGCCCCGCCATGTTGAATGCTTACCCTTACAGTTAATTACCTCACATAGGTCGAAATTGTATGCTGTTTTAGTATTTATAACATATTCTATATTAATTCCCTTAAACTTCTTCACACATGCGTTTTGGTTATCTGTTGAGCGTTTAGTCCTGTGAAAGTTATTATTACCTGAACGGGCCTTATTTGTGGTGTAGTTAGTTGTAGGGTTTACAGCTGTCGTGCCATTGTTCTTACTAGTTGGTTCAGCTTTTCTCCGGATCGCCATCTCTACACAGATCATGCCAACCACCACTACTACCAATAGTACTTTCAACCATGTTGGAATCAATCCCATCTGTAGATTTGACCAGCTTAGTCTATTTTCATTCCTTCCCCCACCCTGTCTGCCATACCATGCCATAGCTAAAAACAAGTGTGTTCCCCCTAATGAGTAAATAGTTGATTATAGCCCTATATGTGTATGTGTAAAGGTGCAAGTGTTCAGTTCTTCAACTCCCCAGGGAGTCTCAAGGTGGTAGTTTAGGTGGCGCAGGTTGGTGCCCTGGGTTGCACTAGTTGATCTGCGCTGGAGGCGAGGGGTAGACTACCCTCGACGTGCCCCTGGCCTCAGGGGATTATTCTGCCCCTATGTTGGTTGAGGCCTCCTTTTCTGCCTCTTCTGATCTGGTTATCTTGGCTTGTGGTTGATCAGCAGGCCGACACTGGGAGAGATGATACCAGGAGGTGCAAGTGTGCCTTTGCCGTCCAGCCGGACTGCGTGGCTTGTCCTCTCCGCCACCCGGAATGGGCCTGTCCACCTGGGTTCCGACCACTTCCGGTTTATGACTCTCAGGTATACCCACGGAGTTATGGCCAACTCGGGGGGGTTGTCCTCCTCTGGTGTCTGCTTCCGTGTGTTCTGTACCTGCACAGAAAAAGCTTCACATACAGCTTTTAATTTATTGCGTAACCTTGGTTGGCAGTGCCATGAGGTAGTTCGGATGGGGCTTTTAGTGCAGTTTGCGGCCCCGGGAATGCTACGCCTCTGACCAGTTCAAATGGGGAGAAGCCTGTGCTTCTGTTCACTGAACTCCTAATGCTGATCAGGGCAATTGGTAAGGCATCAAGCCAATTCATGCCTGTGGTCAGTTTAATTTTTGCTAGTTTGGCCTTCAAATTTTGATTCATCCGCTCCACCTGACCCTGTGAGGCGGGGTGATATACAGAACCATAGCTATGGCGCAAGCCCAACGCTTGCTCTACCCACTGCAGTGTTTTGCTGGTAAAATGCATCCCGTTATCTGAGTGGATTCTCCTAGGGAACCCATGTTGTGGAATCCAGTGGTTGATCAACATTTTTCAAACTGAGCGAGCATCCTCCTTAATGGTAGGAATTGCCTCAACCCACCCTGAACCTATATGTTTATTATCATTGCTCCATGCAAAGTTTTAATGATCAGCTGCTCTATTCTCCCATTCATCTCCACACTGATTGATAGAATATCAGGGCCCAAAGTTTTAAACTCTGCACAAACTACACATAATGTGGCTTCTGTGTCAGGAATGGTTCCATGTTGATGTACTGGGCTTTCTTGGGTTACTTTTGCTTGGACTTTAGCATCACCGCTTGTGGCTATATTATTTTACCTGCCACTTTAATTTTTCTGCGGTGTGCTATTTATTAAGAAATTATGATTCTGACTTTATTCAGTTCCCAAGATTTTTATAAAGCCTTGATTTCTAGATTTAGTTGATTTTATTTAGTGCTTTAAGAATTGGGATAAGTGGAACGTGATTATTTTTCTCTGTATCAATCGTTCCATTACAAACAATAATATTATCAATATTAATAAACACAGATGTTATGCTGTGCTTTGTCCACGTTATTATAGCAAGTAAATCCGAACAATGCTTTACATTTACTTTTCAATATTTTCAATATGTATTTATGCATATACAATGCCAAGCAGATTGCTTTTCACAATTATCAACAATACATCTATTTCCTTAAACAATTTATCAAATCTCACTTACTGTTTCCCTTGCTCAAAAAGTGGCTCACATGTTGAATAGTGAAAGTTCAATTTTGTGATTTCTAAGTTTCTTATTTCTTCTTTTTAAATTAGGATTGAGTGTGTCTTAAAGTTAAGACTGTTACAATATTGCTGAAAGTAATTGCTCATCTGCATAGAGGTTGTTTTAAAACCAAACTTTAAAAAGATAAAACAAGCTAAAAGTTTAAAAAATGCTCTATATCTATTAAATAATGATTGGTCAAAATTTTTTTAGTAATAGTGGTGAGGGATGAAAAAGGTAATAGGTTTTAAGAAAAAAGATAAAAAAGTATAAAATAATTATTGGGCAAAAAATGGTGGTAATAATGATCATCTATTTACCTCTCCCCCTTTTCCTGAAACAGAATTTCTGTTTCAGAGAACAACACAAAATTGCTTCACCCTCTTACTGTCCATTGGGCTGGTCTACCCTGCCCAGGCCTCCACTGACACACACCCCATCACTTCATTCATCCACCCACTCTCCCCCTGGGCTGCGCTTCCCTTCCACGATGTTTTCTCCGTTTTCTGTTAAAATGCATGTGGTGGTCAGATCGAGACTGTGCCTGCCTTAGGTTGTCCCTGTGTAATACGTTGGGATCTTACCCGTCTTTGGCTAACCAGACTATCCCACTGAACCACACACAGCGTAGCAGCACAGTTTTATCAACATTCAGTGCCGTAGTGTTCCTGCAGGGTACAGTTAGGGAGCGCACACCCAGGTATGTCATACTGTCATAAACTCACACTCTGGTGTTCACCGTGAAAGCCTGTGCAAGGCACCGAGTATCCATAGTTTATTATTTGTTATTATTGTATACAGATTTTCCTTATTACCATCAGTATCACCCTTTCTCTCCCACTGAATTTAGCTTAAATTATTTGCTTTGATAACACTGCTCTGGAATAGACCCAAAAGAGTGCATGTCAATGAATAATTATTCAGATTTGGCATCTGTATCTCACAGATGTACCACAAGGTTAAAGTTTGGTCCAGTTTTATTTAATATATATATAAATTATATTGCTGGTTCTGCTTCTCAGATTGCAAACTTTACCATTATGTAGATGAAACAATTTTATATTGCTTAGCTGATTTTGTTCATGCTACAGCCAGAAAATTATGCATTTGTTTTATAGGTGGCATTGTATAAGCATGAAAACTAAATTTATGCTGTTTTCCAGATCTCTTTCTAGTCTAATTTAATACCGTAAAGCAAAACAGAGAGCTGCATTTTTAAATACACTTTATTTTCCCTTATTTAAAATGAGAAAGACCCAATTCACTAATGCTTGTATTACATCCAATACTGAGTTTCATTTTCAAATAAATAAGGTATTTTCTCATTGGTTTCTGAAATCAACTATCCCTCTTAAGAGGATCAAAATGTCGGCATATACTGAGATACATGAGAACATAGAGAAATTAGATATTACATCCGTCTTATATAAGTCTCATTCAGCTAGGGCTGAACTGAGATCAGTCTGAATAAGAAACGAATAGTAAGATAATTGACTAAATCACCTGATAGAAAAAGCTGTGTTTGGTATGGCTCACTCATTAACTCATTCACTATTCACTATGTAGCATTTTTTCTATTTATTGAACTGATTATTTAACAATCAAACAAGAAACCATGTTTATTTGTCCTGCTCTGAGGACATCTGACACAGCAGTACTGCATGGCATAGTATATATTGGAATTTTCCAGCATACATCTTCTGTACAATATTATTATAATATAATGTAATTAATAGTGAACTATATGGGGAAAAATGTACTGCTCAGTTTTTACAAAGCACTGCAAAAATGGCCAATCCAAATTGCTTAGTATTTCTGCAATAGGAAACGATTCCGACACAGCCACACACATTCATTATTTCCATTATTAGATTTGCTTATAGAATATAGAGTTAGACATATGTCCCTGTTAGGTTAGGGCCCCCAAGATATAGTCTAATACCCAAAATTAAGCTAATTATTTTCCTCAATTCTGACTCCCCCTTTTCTTTTTTTTTATTTTCTTTTTATTTTTAATTTGTTTTGCTAATCAACCCCATAATCCCTTTATTAAATTCTCTAAATTCTCTAATTATCTATCCAGTCACACACCTCTCTGACATTATTCAACAACTTAATTATTTATATTAACACTTCCCCAACCTTGCTTACATTAAAGTACACTGTACTCATGATTGGGTATTCACATTTTCACATTTTCATTTTAGAACTGTCTTATAACGTATGCATATGTATATTATATTATATTTCTATTTCACATTAGTCACTGTCGTAATAGATGTCATTGCACTTTACTCTGTTAATTATTTACAAACTATCCGTAGTATCCATCAAACCCTTTCCTCTTATCTCAGGCCGAATAATGTCATGATCGTCCAAAACCCATACCCAGTGTTCAGTCATTATCAATTAAACAAGTGGATTACACCCATTGTTCTGTAGGATTGTTAAATACTACAAAAATCCTATTTATTTTATATATGTATATATATATATATATTTTATTATTATGTTATTTTACCCCCCGCGCGCACATATCACATACAACAATTAAATCAACAATTAGCAATTGCTTTACCTTATCTGTACAATACCAATAGTATATGTATTTTTATTTTGTTTTTCTTATTTTTATTTAAACTACATACTCTTTTCCCCCTTTCCTGCACCTAAGCAGAAAAGCTCAGAGTATTTCAGTGCTCGTTCTTTAAACTAAAAACTCAAAATAAAAGAAAATAAAAAAGTTTTAAAAATCTCCCAGCAGTTTGTATAACCGTCTGGGTTTAAGGTGAACTAAGCCTAAGGATGACCCCGTCTTTCCCAGCAATTATCCCACCTTGATCAGGGGTGGGGGGGGGGGGAGGGGGTACGCCAGCTCCCAGTCCTTTTATTTTATTTAGAATTGACCACTTTCAAGGAACCCCACGTCCTAGCCTTTAATCTAACCCAATATGGGCAGATTTGGGTACGCTACCACCCGGTCTCATTAGCACTGTTTTCCTTTTATCCTTTATCCTTTTTCCTTTTATCCTTTTATCCTTTATACCGGTTTATTAAACATAAAATATAAGAAAGAGAAGAAAGAGAAAAAAAAAATTGTTTTTTAGTTGTTCAATCCAATTTACCAGGATTAAGCCCACTGGATCCCATCACTCATTCTGTCTGTTTTACATATCCAATATGCAGATTTTTTTTATAAAAAGGCAATCTGCTCACCTGTTTAGGATGGGCCCAGATGAGTGATGAAGTCTGTCAGCTGAGGTCCTCGCCGGCCGAAACCTTGGATCACGTCGGGGTCACCAAATTGTAGAAAAATATCTTAGCTTTTGTGTTGCATGTTCGTTGATCCATGGAATTCAGACGACACGGAGATTGAGAGTGAACAAGTATGATTTATTTCAGATCTGGGAAGAACATTTCAGATCTGGGAAGAACATTACAGGCATGCATCCTAGCCTAAGCCAGACGTCGCCCCAAGTTCTTCTACCTCGTAGCTTCTGACTCCATATTATGATAGATAGATAGATAGATAGATAGATAGATAGATAGATAGATAGATAGATAGATAGATAGATACTTTATTGATCCCCGGGGGGAAATTCTTGAATTGGGTATTATATACCCTTGGGTATTACCCTTGGGTATTGGGTATTACCCTTGGGTATTGGGTATTATATACCCTTCTCTGACGTATCTAGGTTGCTAGGTGGTTGCTAGGCATGAATGAGTAATAGTTCTCGTTTTATGCTTTATTCTTCCAAATATGGTATAGTTATGCATTACACTTCAGTTTTTTAGACCTTCTTTGACCCATAAGATGTATTGATTTGACCTTTGTCCAGTAGGTCCTCTGAGAAATCGTCGGTTGCTAACTTCCCCTGCCAACGGTGACAAGGGGAAGATTCATTTCCCCTTTGTGACATGCCTTGAGTTCATCAAGGTTCACTTCCTCTCTGATCATATTTTCCTACATCTACAGCAGCCAGTTCGTACTCTCTGTTGATAATAGTTTTACTACATCTACAGTAAGATTAGTTAGTTAGTATATCTTTAACAAAGCTTGAAGCTGTATGTATGATTTTGTAGGCGCAATCTTTTAATGTAAGGTTACAAAATGTACTTTCATTGGTTTCAATCTAGCTGTCCCCTGCTTGACCTGTCCCTAGACCGTAGGAGTAAAAAGAGGAACCCTTTAGTCTGCTAACCTCTGTAACCTCAAGATGTTTAGCATTTGAAGAGGAAGTGTGTTTTCTCGGTTGGGACACGGGTCAGTGCTGCTGATATGAGAGGCATACGTGATTCATTTAATCAAGTATAGAATGTGTCTACGTGCAGATTAGTGACTAACTCTTGATTCAGTGATTAATCATTACTAGAATATAGATTACAGCTTACATAGATATATTTGTGTAATATGTGTTTTAATTATAGGTTAAGGCTTTGGCTAGCATGATTATTTTAAGCTAAGCTTGCTATCTTAAGGCCAATCTTCCACAGCTACAAACAGGGCATTCTGTATAGCCTCACCATTGTCAACTTCATATTAGTTGATATATACATTATATACTGCCAATCACTTACATCAGAGAGAAAAAAAGAGAGAGACAGTCTGAGAGAGCAAGAGACAGAAAATAAGGGAGAGAGTAGGGCTGAACGATTTTGGAAAATAATCTAATTGCAATTTTTATAAATTGCGATTGCGATTTAAAATGCGATTTTTTTTGTCTTCTCAAGTATTTTTCAACAACAGAAGCAATAAATCAATCTGTGTAATAATAAACAATGTCAGATTTATTTAAAGCACAGATAACAATAAAGCAAAAAAATCTATGCTTTTCCTTTTCACCATTTGTTTTTTTATAGAAAAATAAATACATAAATAGCTTTTCCTTTTCACTATTTTTTTTTAATTAGGAAAAACAATAGATTGTTAACTTACTTTAACTTACTGCTCTCCAGCTAGTAACATCATGAAAAATTAAAGTGCAAAAAACATAAAGAGAATCTGCTTTAACCAACTCGTTATTTTCTGTATTTGAAGATGCAGCACTGGTCGTTGTCATTTTAGCCTTGCAAATACCACACAAGGCTTTGTGGTGTTTTTTTAAATGCTGAA
Source organism: Astyanax mexicanus (assembly GCF_023375975.1). Lineage (NCBI taxonomy): Eukaryota > Metazoa > Chordata > Actinopteri > Characiformes > Acestrorhamphidae > Astyanax > Astyanax mexicanus. Next base: position 28,699,577 of record NC_064409.1, on the reverse strand, counting down.
AAAGGTTTGTAGTGTTACCTCACGTCGTAGCAACAGTATCAAGGCACGTTTAGCACAGTACCTGACGTTGAGCAGCATCTTCTTTTTTAAAGCCAAAGTAATTCTACACAACTGATGTGTTCTGTCGAGCCTGAAGCCATTGTGCAACAAGGGCGTTTTCACACCTGTAGTTCGTTTCTAATGAGTTCGTTTACTTGGAGCGTTTTCTCGCTCTGTTCGGTCTGGTTTCCCATAGGCATAAATGTAAACGCACCAAAATGCGCATCAATAAACCACGCGAGCAGCCTGTGTCCTCTGATTGGTCAGAGCTGTCTGACACGGGAGTACATTAAATATAAATATACGAAAAAAGTAAATACAGCGAGAAGATTTTCTGTTCCAGCGCAAATATCTGTGCTTTAACACTGAACGCTGAAACACTGCACTTTCAAACACAGTGTTTCTGCGTGCAGCGCAGATTTATACATAATAAACAGTCACGCGGCTGTGAGCTATGAATGCAGCGCAGATTTATACATAATAAACAGAGCAGTGAATGCAGCGCGTGCATGGACACAGTGTTTGTTCACAGCTGTGGTAATTAGCGTTATCTGGCTAATATATTAGTTTAAAATATGTTTGCTTTATCAGCAGTTTAGCTCAAATAAATGGCTTATATTTAATAGGTGGATCCGATCGAGACCGGATCACGTTCTCACCACAAGCGAACCACTCCAGAGTTCGTTTGGTACCTAGAGGAGGTGGTCTCGGTCCGGTTCTTTTGATCCGCACCCGAGTGCGATTACTGTTTTTACACCTGCTCAATCGAACCGCACTAAAGTTACAAACGGACGAGAGTTCGTTTTAACCGGACCAAATAGTGCTGGTGTGAAAACGCCCAAAAGTGCGCTGTGTTGACTTCACTTCTCCACCTCCCTGCCTTCTGCTCGGGTATGCTCCGCTCGTCCTCGGCTTGGCTCGCTCCCAAGTCACATGACCAGTCAAATCGCAGCCGGTGCGGTTAGAGAATCGCGTTTTAAAATATCGCGAGATTATCGCAAATGCAATTAATCGTTCAGCCCTAGGAGAGAGGGATAAAAATAGAGAGAGAGACAGTCAGAGAGAGAGAGACAGAGAGCGAGCAAGCTAGAGAGAAAAAAAGAGAGACAGTCAGAGAGAGTGAGCTAGAGACAGAGAATAAAAGGGAGAGAGCGATAAAAAGAGAGAGACAGTCAGAGAGAGATTAAGCAAGCGAGAGACTCTCCGGTGCACTGTTTCCAGTCGCCCATGTGCTCAGAGCTAAACCACGCAGAGAAAAGGGTGTGGCCGCTTTCTTCCTATATCCTGATTGGTTCAGTCCACTGTCTATATTGAATATGGGCCAATGGGCCGCCCCCTCGTCTTTTAGAAAAAAAGGAAGGAAAAAAGTTGCGGTGAGTGACGCAACTTCCGTCTTGCGTACCTGCTTGCTGTTTGTTTAGCTCGTCTCTGTTGCTAGTCTCTGTTTTAGCTATTTGTTTACGTTTTCTACTACTTATTAACTTTTAACCGTCTTATAACCTTCCTAAACTTATAAAATACCTCAGGTAGCCATTATTTTTGTGTTATTTCTCGATTTTTGCCGTTGTTTTTTGTGTGTTTGTGCTTACTTCGAGGTAATGGCGTGTGCGGAGGATCGTGCTCTCCTGACACTCAGCGAGGAGCTCGTCCGTCTGGATCAGCAGATCCAGCACCTGCTCGAGAGGCAGTCGGAGCTCCACCGGCAGAGGACGAGGCTGGAGGAGTCCCCCAACGCCGCCTTCACGGTCGTCTACTTCACCCCCGCTCCGGGAGGGGCCTGGGAGCGCCAGCGCGGCCGAGGAAAGCGGGTTTCCCCCCTACCTTCTCAGCCGGATTTTGCATCCGCAAACCGGTTTGAGGTCCTCAGCTCGTCGCTGTCGCCTCCTTCACCTCCCCCAGCCCCGAGGAAAACAGATAAGGGCAGTACCCTCATTGTCGAAGATTCCATTGTTAGGCATTTAAAGGTGTCTAATGCTAAGGGTAATGCTGCAGTGTCGTGTTGTCCAGGAGCTCGGGTCCTGGACGTCGCCCGGCGGCTTCCTACGGTGCTTCGGCATTGCGGGGACCCCGGCACCGTCATCCTGCATGTGGGTACCAACGACACGTCTGCCCGGCGCAGTGAGGTCCTGAAGGTGCACTTCCGCACTCTTCTGGACACCGCTCGCAGACTGACCCACGCCCGCATCCTCATCTCTGGTCCGATGCCCACCTACCGCCGCGGGAGCCAGCCGTTCAGCCGCCTCTATGCTTTCCACTGCTGGCTGCGGGACTGGTGCTCTGCTAGTGGAGTTGGCTACGTGGACAACTGGGAGAGTTTTCGGGAGCGTCCAGCCCTCTTCCACCGAGACGGGCTCCACCCCAGCCGCCTGGGATCCACCGTCCTCTCTGGTAACATTGAGGCGGTGCTACGCCGGGACTGACTGGCTCTAACCAGTCATGCCGGCCAGGTTAGTGGTCTAAGTAATGGGCAGTTTAGTAATATACATCGTTCTAATGATTTATCTTGCCACTTTCCTGTGCATAAGGCCGTGAGTTTTAATTATGTGCCTTTTCAGATACAAGTGCATTTTTACCTTGTAGGATCGAGACTGTGTCTGTCCCCCGTGTCGCTCGAAACCGAAAAACTCTGAAAATCAGAAAATCTGTTTTAATAATCTTATTAAAATTAAAACAACAGCATCCGTCTCTCAGAGTACCAGCAGCGTCACTATGAAACTAGGGCTATTAAATATAAGATCGCTAGCACCAAAATCAGTTACTGTTAATGATATTATTACTGATAATTACCTTACTGCACTATGTCTGTGTGAAACCTGGGTTAAACCTGATGAATATATCGCTTTAAATGAGTCTACCCCCCAGGTTTTAGCTATTTTAGTTACCCACGCAGCTCTGGTCGTGGCGGTTAGGTACCTCAATTAGGTAACTCAATGTTAGGTATATCTCAAAACTCACAATTGGATGCTAAGTCGTTTGAAGTTCTTAGTCTTAAAGTAGCAGGCCCATCTCCTGCTTCCAAAACGCAGCATTCATTTCTGCTGATAACACTATATCGTCCTCCTGGACCATACTCAAATTTTATTAGTGAATTTGCTGACTTTCTAGCAGCAGTAACTCTTCTTTCTGATAAGATCATAATTGTTGGAGACTTTAATATCCACTTTGAAAAGGACCAGGATCCACAAAAAATTGCATTTAAATCAGTTTTAGATGCTCTAGGCTTTAAACAAAATGTAATTGGCCCCACTCACCGATGTAGTCATACATTAGACTTAGTTTTGACACTGGGTATTGAGGCTGAGAATATAGTTACTCTTTCTCAAGATGACTCAATATCCGATCATTATGTAATTATGTTTGAAATAGTTTTTAATCAAAATATCCTCCTCCCGCCCCGCTATATCAGCAAGCGCAAAATAACAACCGCAATTGCTAATGAATTTGTAAATAAACTCCCCGACTTAACCATCTCCCTTCCGTCCTATGAACATGATCTCGAGCACAAAACAGAAAATCTACAAACTGTGCTCCGCTCTAACCTTGACCGCGTTGCGCCGATAAAAATAAAACAAATCAGGGATAAAAAGCTAGCACCGTGGTATAATGACCACGGTATAATTACGTAATTACGGTATAATTACGCACATTAAAACAAATCGCTCGTAACTTTGAACGTAAATGGCGACACACAAAACTAGAATTTTTCCGGCTAGCATGGCAGCATAGTCTCACAGACTACAAAAAAGCCCTAATTAAAACAAAATCCCAGTATATTTCATTGCTTATTGAGAAAAATAGAGACAATCCTAGATTCCTTTTCACTACTGTGGCTAAACTCACCGGCAGTCAAAAACAAACTAGCTCCGTTATCCCTGCCGACATTAATAGTAATGATTTCATGAAGTTCTTTGATGATAAAATTAATAGCATTAGACAAAAAATTCAGTATCACTCCCAAAATTTACTTATAGATATCGATGAATGCTGCTCCAGCTCTGAGGCACACCTAGAGTGTTTCAGCCCGGTTACAGAAAAAGATTTACTTAGTGTAATTAACTCATCAAAATCAACATCATGTATATTAGATCCAGTACCCACACAATTATTGAAACAGGCACTGCCAAAGGTGGGAAAATCATTACTAGAAATAGTAAATTCATCCCTTAGCATGGGCTACATACCCAATTCTCTTAAATTGGCGGTCATTAAGCCCATTATCAAAATGCCAAATCTGGACCCCCGCGAGCTTGCTAATTATAGACCAATTTCTAATCTTTCCTTTATAGCCAAAATCCTAGAAAAAAATGTGTTTAACCAGCTGCGCTTGTATCTACAAAGTAATAGTATTCATGAGTAGAGATGGGACCGATCCGATACAATATCGGTATCGGGGCCGATATTGACGTAATCCGACGAATCGGATATCGGGCGGGCGCTGCCGATCCACTTACCGATCCATATTCCAGTCCAAAGCTTGAGCTGAACAATAAACCCGCCATAACGTTAACACAAAACGCATCCCTGATCAGGATTCCAGTTTAACAGTTTACCCTGAACCCCCAGCAGCTTCAGTCTGCGGCTGACTGAGTAACTTTAGCTGTTTATCTACAAAAAAAGTCCATTATCTGGAGAGTTTTCACTTTGGAAACGCTGTACAGCAGAACAGTACACGTAAAGTCAGCGTCTGAGAGGTAAACAGATTAACACCAGCAGTCTGTTAGCCTAGCTAGCATTGAACTGACAGCAGCTGCATTCCGGTGTTGTGAAGGTATGAACTACAGACTGGAGTAAACTATATTCATAATCCACGTATCCTATAAAACCACAGCATCTACAAACACTAACCAGCACAAACACACCCATCTGTTATTAAAAAAACAGTCATTAATTTAGTTCGGAAATACAGTTAGTATTGCCACTTAGCCGTTAGCCATCTCCATTAAGATCTGCAGTCTGTTAGCCTAGCTAGCAAAATCATTCCGGCATTGTGAATGTAATAAATAACTATCTTAAGTGAACTACAGCCATAATCCACATCTAATATCAAACCACAGATCCTACCAACCCTAACCAGCACCAAGAAATCAATCTGTTATTAAAAAACAGTGATTAATTTAGCTCGGAAATACAGTTAGCATCGCCAGTTAGCCGTTAGCTATTGCAGCTAATCCTCTATGCTACCTGTCAAAATAAAAGTCTCCTGCACAACAGTTGCAAAAAATGCCCTGAATTTAATATTTAACGTATTTAATATTTTACTTTTTTTTATATTTAATAAAAATTCAAACATTTTATTTGAAAGGAAACTATTGAGTAATTGCATATGAAGTGTGTCAAATAAATGACTTTTGAATGCATTTACATTAAATGCACCTGTGGATACTCTTAAAAGGGCTGTGTGGTCTGTTTCAGCCTCATTATTTAACCTTAATCATAGTACTATTAATAAACTAAAAGTGTCGGTATTTGTATCGGTATCGGCAATCTTATATCAGTTTTATATCGGTATTGGATCGGAGCTGAAAAAAGTGTATCGTCCCATCACTATTCATGAGGTTTTTCAATCTGGATTTAGACAAAACCATAGTACTGAAACAGCTTTACTTAGAGTAACTAATGATTTACTTTCAGCTCTTGATAGGGGCAGTAATGCCATTCTTGTACTGCTAGATCTGAGTGCTGCCTTTGACACCATAGATCACGCTATTCTACTTGATAGGTTAGAAAATCTTATAGGAATTAAAGGATCAGCCCTCACCTGGTTCAGATCTTATCTGAGAGATCGTTTCCAGTGTGTTTACTTAAATAACGAATGCTCATATCAGTCTAGAGTAAAATATGGTGTCCCTCAAGGATCAATACTGGGTCCATTTGTCTTTACTCTTTATATGCTACCACTGGGTAAAATTATCCGTAGGCATGGTATTAACGTTCACTGCTATGCTGATGACACGCAACTATACATATCTGCTAAACCCAACGAGGAGCTCTGTATAAATCAAATAACAGACTGTATTAAAGAGATTAAAAATTGGATGACACACAACTTTCTCTTACTTAATTCTGATAAAACTGAGGTCCTTCTATTAGGTCCTAATATTGATAAAAACATAAATGTTAATACTGTAGACATAGACGCCATAGATGCCTGGCCGGCCAGTCGGCCTGGATGTGTCCGTCCGTGGTTCCAGCTTTCAGGAATCAGCCCTGTCCTTCTACTCATCTGAATTATTACACAGCCCTTCTAACTCCTGCTTTTTGTTTCTCTTCCTTTCCTTTCTGTTTTCTCTATCTATCTCTTTTACATGTATGGAGATGCCCTGTTCCTGATGTTCCCAGCCTGGCTCTCCACTGCCCGCTGTGATGTTCTCCGGCTCTGCAACCATGCACTGATTTACATTAACACACTCAGTATCTGTTTTTGTATTAGCCATAGCTCTATAGTTTGTGCCAATCACATTCTTATATTCATAAATTAGTACCTGTTATATTAGCCATAGTTCACATTAATTCTCTGTACTGTTTTGTTCTGTTATTTGTTTGTTGTTTGTTATTTGATTGTACTGAGCGGGTCAACCCGAGTAGGATGGGTTCCTCGGACTGAGTCTTGGTTCCTTCCAAGGTTTCTTCCTCTCAAAGGGAGTTTTTTCTTGCCACTGTGTCACCATAAAATTGGCATCTCTGTGGTGCTGCTCATAAGAGGCGTGGACCTGTTTTTCCTGTAAAGCGGCTTTGTGACAACCTTTGTTGTAAAAAGCGCTATAGAAATAAAATTGAATTGAATTGAATTGAAAAAAATCAGCATTGGCCCTGAGGACTGACGGCCCACCGGGCATTTGCCAGTCCAGCCCTACATTCGTCATTCCACTTCTCCTGTGGCTGCATCTTTCTTTTTTGTCAAAAAGAAGGATGGTGGCCTTCGCCCCTGTATCGATTTTTAACAGCTCAATGCAGTTACTAAAACATATCTTTCTCCATTCTCTTTAGTGCCTGTTGCTCTTGAACAATTACGTGGGTTTCTGTTTTCACTAAGCTTGATCTCCGCAGTGCCTATAACTTGGTAAGAATTAGGGAGGTAGATGAATGGGAAACAGCTTTTTTTTTACCACTAGGGGGCACTATATCAGTATATCAGTTCAATTATCTTCTGGTTATCATCCTCATAGCAATGGTCAATGTGAGAGGATGAATCAGGAGCTAGGGAAATTCTGAAGATAATATTTCTCAAATAATATCCATGACTGGCATATATATATATATATATATATATATATATATATATATATATATATATATATATATATACGTATATATATACGTATATATATATATATATATATATATATATATATATATATATATATATATATATATATATATATATATATATACATATATATAGCAGTTGTTATTACATTGGGACAGTCCCTAATGTGGCATGTCACTACTCCCCTGCTCAATCAAAGGCTGTGACCAGACAATTTTGCTACTCCTCCTTTTCTACTGCTTCTCTCATGCAATGAAAGCAGGTGGAAATATCTAGGAGAGGTGCAGGAGGAATATAAAGAAAGATCAGTAATTGTGTAAATGGGACTGCTGATTTTTTTTTATAGGATGTTGACTACTGATAATCTGAGCCAATCACAATGATCGCTTTCAGGTCACCTTTCAGTTCAATACCTTCCAGCCAATCACAGCATGTAAAAACAAGCAGCCATGTTTTTAGCTGTGTTATAATTGTGGGTGTTAATAAAATACTAAATTTCTAAAACTTTATGAAATATTTGCCAAACAAATAAAAATTTTCTTTTGCTTAGAAAGTGATTATATATATTCTACTATCATGTACGTTTTGTGATATATGATTTTTTACACAGTGTATGAAAAAAGTAATTAATTAATTAAAATGCTCGTGTGCTCTGTGGGCGTGCCTAAAGTGATATCACTCCATTATTACAAGTTCCCGTACTTAAAAAGATGAGAAAGGTCTGTAACTCTCATAACAGGTATACTTCAACTATAAGAGATAACGTGAAAAAAATCGAGGGGAATAACATTGTATGTAAATTATGGTAGAAAATAAGTATATGGTCATACACAAACAAGCAGGATTTGGCTCTCGCAGACCTGCAACTTTTTCTTTAAGAAGCTCTTCTGTTATGCTGTATAGGAAGGGAGAAGGGAGAAGAGGAATAGGAGGGGATGAGAGGGGAGAGGTTGAGGTATTATGTTGGAAATGCACAAACTTTCACTAACAAAAAAATTAAATAAACATCTAGTTATTCAGTACTTTATAAAATTTGATGTTAAGTCATAAAATCATCATTTCAATATAATATTGAGATATGGTTATAACTAGGGTTACCAACCGTCCCTTGAAATCCGTAATCGTCCCGTATTTGGGCAGTAAAATACGCGTTCCGTATTGAATTGATCCGGGACGCGATTTGTCCCGTATTTTTAAGGTGAGTCAGGCGGGTGATTTGTTTCAGAAACACCGGTGCGGCGCTGCCCCTCCTCCGCTGGAGAACAGCCACTCCTCTAAACAGAAGCTGTGACTCTCATTGGTCAAGACACGGAGACTCACAACCAATCAGAAGCGCAGCCTCTGTTCAGGAGTGGCTGCTATCTGAGAGGAGGAGGGGCAGCGCGGATCTGTAACTGCGTTCTAAATCACTCCCTCCCTATCACAGAAACAGTGCACTATTTACCACTGGTTAACACACAATATAGTGCACTATTCCTGTGATAGGGCGTGATTTAGAACGCAGACCAGTGCTCACGTACAGCGTTTAACAGCAGAAATGAGAGGCTGAGGAGGAGAATACAGGGAGAGGGAGCTGTGTCGAGGTTCCCTGTGCGATATGCGTCTCCAGAAGCTGATCTGGTATTAAAAAGCTCATTTGAAAGCATATATTTTCTGTAAATTATTAAATTATGTAAAATGTTAATTTCTTACATTAAAAATATTCATGTTATGAACAACATGTTTCTGAACGAAACATACAGTACTGTGCAAAAGATTTAGGCACCTGTGGGAATTTCAGTAAAGAAAAAGCTTCTTGCAGTAAGTGTTTATTAGCTCAGTAAAACACTTGTATTACAATGAATACAAACAGCGATTTTACGAATAGCAGAGCTTTTACAGCCCTGTTCTCCTTAAAACATCCCCTAATCTCCCCTCCTCATCTGAGTTATTTCTCATCATATCAACACCTGGTTTGGTAAATTGGTAAATCAGGTGAGTTGCTGACGGAATTGAACATAATATACACATGCTGGCTGAGGAGCATCCACGAGAAATCTGGAATCTCTACACTTTGTTCTTCAGCTCGGATCACAAGATACAACATACTTAGTTAAAAATGAGAATTCCTTGTCATGTTTTACTGTATTTATGTTTATGTGCATCTGTTCAAATCATATGTGGTGCTTTTTCCCAGTAAAAACACTCATATTTCTGAGATAAATGGATTAGTGTAATTTACTTTGGTGCCTAAAACGTCAGCAACAGTACTGTATATTATACATGTGGTTTGAATTAATCTAATACCAAAAGTGTCTGCCAAAACCTATTTTTTTCTTCTAAAAACGTAGCATACTGTTTCATGGTTTGGAGTTATATTATATAATTTACAGTATATATATCGTAGAGCAGAAGATTCAGTATAAGGGCATGCTGAAGAGTTTGTTTACTTTGACTCGGCAGTGCTTATGTACATAACCCCATATTCCTTACACCGTAGTGGTAAATACGGTAATTGCGGAGTGATGTGAACGCTGCACCAGAGTTGTGTGGTGACGTGTCTCAGGGTTTTAGCGAGGCTGTTAGCCGGCTAGCTGGTCCTAGCAACACAGAGCAGTGTTTCTGTTAGCGCTGTTTGCAGCCCGCTCTAAACACCAAACACCAAAACCAACGCCTTCATCCAGCGTAAGTTGATTTAATGTGTGGGTGTAGTCAGTGAGGGTAGTCTGTTCTGTGACTTTCTTCGTTATGCACGAGTGGCTTTTACAAATCGGAGTGTTTTTTACATGGCGTAGTGTTAGCTGTGTTAGCTATGCTAGTCTTTATGTCAGTCTGAGATAGGCCTCCCGAGCTGCCTTAGTTAACTGCGCTTACTGAAGCGAATGTGCTGTGTATACACATGACTATGACCACGGCTGCGTTTTAATTAGCAAGTTAACTGGTGTGTTAAACTGGTGTGTTAAAGCTGCTGTTCTTCAACAAACACCGGAGATCATGTCGGCTTGTGTTGAACTAGTTAAACATTCTCTGTAGAGCGGACACTTTATCTGACTGCTCACCGATGAGGCGGCCTTATAATACTTTCCTAATATAATATATAATATGTTCTTTTGATTCTGTTTTCTCAGCATGGTGACAGACGTGCAGCTGGCTATTTTCGCCAACATGCTTGGAGTCTCCCTCTTCCTGTTGGTGGTGCTGTACCACTACGTAGCTGTGAACAATCCCAAGAAAATCGAGTGATTTTCCTACGGAGAAAACTGCTAAGGTAATCACTGAGCTGAACAAACATATATATACTCACTCATACTCACTCACACATTCTCTATCTCTCTCACATTCACACACAAGCTGCGGTCCAATCTGAAGGCAGCTGCCTACGTAGTCATTGCCTTCAAAGGCAGATCCCTCGTTCGGCAGCATTTTCACCCATCTTATAAGGATCTTATAAGGCAGCGCGTTCGGGACACGCTCTGGAGTCAGCATACGCCATCACGTCTAGCGCGCTGTGCTCCTGAGCTGTTTACAAATAACTAAAGTTAATGATCACTTACCTCGGGAAAATTCTCAATTCAGCGGCAGCTATTTCTCTTTTACTCATCCAAATATTACAGATAAACTTAAATATTCCTGATTTACTTTAATTATACTATTTTCCTCACTTCATACTCAGAGTATGGTCAGTTTTATTTATGTATTTAATTTCTTTTTGATTAGATGCTTTGTAGAAATGCATTAGTAATGAAACCATAATATAATAAATATTCTGTATAAGCCATCCGAGCTAAATTATCAAACTAAGCTACGTTTCACACAATAGTACATTCATACACAGTCAGCTAATTAATTTTTTACCTTTTAGTTGCATAAAACACAAACATAACATGATTCATAAACTTTTAAAATTTAAAAATTTACCCATACCCACTTTGTTGAGATGTGATACAATAAGCATACTGACAATAAAAAACACAACAAGCAAAAATAATGTTTAGAGAGAAAACTTTATTAAATTCAAAGGAAAAAAAACAATTCATAATGTGAGCTAACGCTGCCTCCAGCCGGTCTGACCAGAGTTCACCTGAGTTATCCTGGCCCACGTTCATCCCTGTGAACAAAATAATCTGAATTAGTAACAGTGGTTTATGGAGAAGACGCTCATAATTCCACTATTTACACATGAAATCATGTGTTACAGGTTACTCTACAGTTATTCCCTCCAACAATTAAACTATTTACACATTAAATCACTCAGTTATACGTAACAGTTACTTAGAACAGTTAAACGTTTTATACTGGACGGCCAGGTTATCTTTGTTTCCTAGCGGGGTTTTTTCGCAGCGCTCCAGCCATGTTTGGTACTCTGTAACTTGCCCAGATACGTGTTAGCTTACCCAGTAAATTAGCGCAATAAGCTAACGGTAGCTTTAGCTGGTCAGGTCTTACATTAAATAAAGTACAGGCGAAAACAACACTGGAAAACAGTCTAAAATATGCTAGTTTGATAAACACATGCAACAGTGAGTGGAAACACATGAGAATTACTTAAATTTGTACACAAACTCTCTTGCAGTGCCGGCTCCGTCCGCCATGTTTTACTTATCATATTTTTATGTTTATTATCATATTTATTATTTATTAATATTTATTTGTTTTATTACATTCAATGTAATCATTTTTCACTATAAGAATAATTAATATTTACATATGCAACCTTTATCAATAGCAACTTAGGCTGAACTTTGAAGCTTAATATGCTTGTCAAAGTTATAATCTCTAGAATTTGGAATTG